>NC_136067.1:96452602-99072602 GCF_964261635.1 Lissotriton helveticus
CACAGGACCCATTCCCACACACCATGACTGTCAAACACAAGTATGAACCTTCACACATACCCCCCTCACACCTGCAGCATACAACACCAGTGTCAAACACACAGAATGGTGCCAATAATGTCCAGTCAACACACTGGCCAACAACCACTCACCCTGGGGGGATCCACAAACATCACACACACACACACACAGGGAAGCCTGAACCAATGTGTGCACAAAAACAAAATCCAAACACATAACTCAATAAAAGCACACACAGAACCACAACAAGATCAGACATGACCTGTGCAGCAAAACTGAGGAAAGGCAATGGGAGCACAGACACAACAGGAGTATAAAACCTCATCAGTCAGGAACAATGCACAGACAACATACCACAACACAGACAAGAAGTGCATCAACACAAAGCAATCATGGACACAAACTGGGAGAAATGGGCCTACAAAGACACACAGATATACATATCACACCACCCATTAAGTCAACATGATGTCATAGTGTACCACATGCATGCACATGCACTAAAATGACAAGAGACAGCTCAAATATTAGAGGAGGAAACACCAAGGATGCACCAAACACAACCAGATGAACAAGAATGGACCCAAGTACATTTGACTGACACACAAGTAAGGCCAAACACACTGGCAAAACACATCTGAATGAGACACACCAACAAAACACTCACACTGGCATGCAAATACAACACCACACACAGAGTACCTGTCAACTGCAAGAGACAACACATACCAAGCACTGCACACAGCCACATCAGACAAAACCAGATGCACATGCCATGAAATCACATTGCAAACACAGTAGCACATCAGGGGATGCACACCAGGCAAGGACCAGGCAACATACACTCACAGCACTGCATGCACGCCAAGCAATGTGTGCACAACAAACATACCTGTTACACACAGATATGAGTGCCACACCATGAACACCAACAACAACAATCAAAACAGCACACAGACAACACCACACCCAGGAAGTCAGGCAATCCTTCGCAAACACACATACAGCTAACCCAACACCCACAGATGCACAAGTGTGGGTCCCCAAAGTGGAGAAAACAGGAGCAGAGGAACCAAGCCATAGGCAATGTTGAAGTGGCCTATAGTGCATGTGTCACAGCAAACCCTACCCACACAGATAATGCTTTATTGAGCAAGGACACTGACAAGGCAGACAAATGGAACAACTTCTTTTTATTCACACATGACACAGATAGACACAAAAATTAGACAAGAGCAAGGCCAATGGCCAGGACAGAGTGCAGTTGAGGTACATGAGATCCTGCACAGGCAAGGTGCAAACAGCTGGGAACAACAAGGCCAGTGGCCAAGGCAAAGTGCAGATGAGGTACATGAGATCCTGCAGAGGCAAGTGGCAGACATCAGGGAACAACAAGGCCATTGGCCAGGGCAAAGTGCAGAGTTTGTCCATGAGAAGCTGCACAGGTAAGGGGCGCACATCAAGGCCAGTGGCCAGTCAAATGGTCAGAGTAGTTGCATGAGATCCTGCACAGGCAAGGTGCCAACAGCAGGGAAAAACAAGGCCAGGACAGAGTGCAGATGAGGTGCATGAGATCCTGCACAGGCAAGTGGCAAACACCAGGTAACAAGGCCAGTGTCCAGGGCAAAGTGCAGATGAGGTACATGAAATCCTGCACAGACAAGTGGCAAGCAGCAAGGAACAACAAGGCCAGTGGCCAAGGCAAAGTGCAGTTGAGGTACACGAGATCATGCACACGCAAGTGGTACACAGCAGGGAACAACAAGGCCAGTGTCCAGGGCAAAGTGCAGAGTATGTCCATGGGAAGCTGCACAGGTAAGGGGCACACATCAAGGCCAGTGGCCAGTCCAATGCTCAGAGTAGTTGCATGAGATCCTGCAGAGGCTAGGTGCAAACAGCAGGGAACAACAAGGCAAGTGGCCAGGGCAAAGTGCAGATGAGGTACATGAGATCCTGCACAGCCAGTGACCAGGGCAAAATGACAAGCTGCAGAGGTAAGAGGCACACATCAAGGCCAGTGGCCAGTCCAATGCTCAGAGTAGTTGCAGGAGATCCTGCACAGGGAATGTGTGAGACTGTACCCTGCCATGGTCAGCAACACAGTCAGGGTGGTAACAATGAGCAGTACAGGCACCACTGTGGGCGAGACAGGTGTGTGAGGGGGTCTTCCACTCAGACTTGACTGTCGTTTTTGACTGCTAGGTGGCTGTGTGTTGGGGAAAGTCGGAGGACTGGCCCGAGGAGAGAGAGTCCCAGCTGAGGCTGAGGCATCAGTGCCCTGGGAAGCTGGAGGGCTGCTTGGACCAGGTGGTGTAGTGGCAGGTGGAGGTGGAGTCAAGCTGCTGTGAGACACAGTGTGGGTGGGAGACTGTTGAGGGGTGCCTTTCTACTTCTTTGGGATTCGAAATGGCTTCCCTATCTGGTGATTAATGGACAGTGGTGTGGACACAACAGGCACACTCATCACCAAAACTGCATCTGGTGCAGACGGTGCCCCTCCCTCTGGGGACATGCTGGATACAGCAGGAAGCTTGGCCTGGCCTTGCCTATTCCCCTCCATCCCCTGTTTACCAGGTGTACCCCCTACAGTGCCCTCCTTTCCATGCTTCACAGGGCTTTGGATGGGAGTAGAAGTTGTGGGTGAATCTGCCTTGGAGCTCTTCTTATGTGTACTCTTAGCAGTCACCACCTACTCAGTGGGCTGGGTGACTGTCTGCTTGTCTCTGCTAGATGCTTTTGGGACAGGAGAGTCCTGGGCTGGGGATGCCTCTGAGGCATGTGACCCTGAGGCCTGCTTCTTGACTTTGTGACCCTTGGTGTTGCCTGACGGGCTCTTGTCTTTGCGCTCTGGGGTGGCTTTCGTTTTCTGTGGGGATGGCGTCTGTGCCCTGGACCTCTTGGGCTGCTGCTGCTGTGTGCTGCGTGTGCTGTATCTAGCCCTTAATGTCTGTGGTTTGTGGTCACTATCCTCAGATGTGGCCACCGGCAGGGGGTTGGACATAGGGACTGGAGCTGAACCCTGAGATTGTGCCAGTTGAAGGGCTGTCGTCACAGTGGAGGACAAAGACTGTACAGTCCGGTGTAGCCCACCCATGTCTGAATGAATGCCCTCCATGAAAGCAAAAACCTGTGCCAACTTTTTGTCGTGGTCTACAAAGGCATTGAGGAGGGCTGTCTGGCCCACACACAGCTGGTGGAAAAGGTCCACAGACTCAGCACTGATGGCAGCAGAAGGGACAGGGGCAGGGGCGGCAATTCCATGGGTGAAGGACACTCTTCCCTTCTTACCGGTGCAAACACGGCCAGCACTTATGGGTGTAGGAGGGAGGGTGGGCACTGTACGCTGTGTGGTGGAAGAGAAGGCAGAGTCCCTGTTCCCTGTGCCGGCCAAAATAGATGCATTAGCGCTGGCATCTGATAACATTGAGGTCTTCGTCTCTGGCTGCGATTCCTCAAGCAAACTCTGGTCCCCATCTGAGGTGCTGGTCACATCTGTGTCACTGCTCGTGTGCAGCAGCCGTGCTTGATGCTTCACCACTGGTGTCCGTCCCCTGTCCTTCCGTGCCTATGGGAGATGATCCATGAGAGAGAAAGATGTAGGGTCAGTTCAGTGGCATCAACAGAATATTCATATGCAAGCAAAGCAACACTAAATATGATGACATTTCCCTGTTACACACCACCCTGTGCAAAAACATTTTGCGACTTCAATTTTTGACTTGATCCTTTGCCTGTCAACAAGCTAACGGGGCACAAGTCAGCCATGTAATGCCCACACAGCACACTATCCTTTCTATGGCTGCGTTCAACCAGACACACAAATAGCTTTGAGCACACCTAGGCCCCTGAAGGGAGCAAATATGTATCCCACCCCATGTTGCCACTGCCATATCTGGGTGGATCAGAAGGGGACAACATAGATGCAGACGACAACATAACAGTCCACACTTGCCATGAGCTTATGACATATACCATGTTGTACTGTGGGGCACAACTACTGTTGCACATTGGTGTCAGATGTCTAAACATCAAAAAACTCAGGTCAGGCAATGCACGCATTGATGAAAGCACACCCAGAATATGCACACTGCCGTGCCCTTACATGGGATTTACCACACTGACCCAATGCTGAGGAGAACTGAAGCCCACTACTATCAATGCAATGTCAATGCCCATTGCTCAAAGAACATTAGGAAGTACAAGTAGTGCAAATGCATGACAGCTGCACCCAACACAGAGGCCACTTACAAGACCCTGCATCACACTACCAACATCACATTGCCCAGCACTGGCATAGGCTGTGAACACATGCAGACACACACAGCCAAAGTCATCCTTCCAAGAATACTCATCCCTAGCTTGCTGCTGATGCTCCTTCAAACGTGCATCCAGCTCAGGCTGTGTCACGGCCAAGATGCTAGTCTGAGGTAGCAGCCACAGAGTCTTCTACGCCACGTTCTTGCTCAGCCGGCAGATATCATCCCACCTCTTGTGACAGTGGGTGCGACATCGGTTGGAGACACCCAGAGCCCGCACCTTGCATGCAATGGCCCTCCGCACGGCCTTACGCTGGTGGACTTAGAGCTGCAGGCATGGGAGACAAGCGGTAGAAAACAAACATCAGTGACACAGTCTTATGTACCAAAACCTCTCAGTACAGTAGCATGATACTGACTCATCCCAAATCCACAGATATGTCTTTCAGAGACAAACATGCATCTCACATGGTACATCATCATGGGAGAAGCACACAAAATTGCATGCTGGTGTGAGGGGGAACAAAATACCTGCCCATCCCATACACATGCAGGATGCCAACACAGAAAGCCAATTGTAGTCTGCCCACATCTACTGTCCCATTTTTGGTAGAGCAAGACGTACATTGCATATCAACATGTGTTTGGGGCTAGACTCACCGCCGACCAGCTCACCACCTCCCTCAGCCAAAGCCCACCCGCCAGCACAACGGACCCCAACGAAGCAGCCCGCAACTTCACACAGTGGCTGACCGCCTGCACCGACGACCTCGCACCACTGAAGAACCCTCCCAGCAGACCCAGAAGCAAAAAGGGCTCCTGGTTCACCGGCGAACTCAAGGACTCCAAGAAGAACTGCCGCACCCTCGAGAAAGCCTGGCTCCTCGACCAGACCACAGACAACATGACCGCCCTCAAACAAGCCACCCACAAGCACCACCGGCTTATCCGCACCACCAAGAAGAAATCACTGAAGGAACGACTGGACAACAACGCCCACGACAGCAAGGAACTCTTCAGCATCGTCAAGGAGTTCTCCAACCCCAGCACCGGCAACAACGACATCACTCCATCACAAGATCTCTGCGACTCTCTCGCCTCGTTCTTCCACCGCAAGATCGCCGACATCCACAACAGCTTCGGCGCACCATCCACGCACCCAACCGTCGAACCAACACCCCCCACCGCCACCCTCCGCACCAGGACCACGGTGACCACCGAAGATACAGCCCGCACGATGAACACCATCCACTCCGGATCTCCGACCGACCCCTGCCCCACCACGTCTTCAACAAGGCCGACTCCACCATCGCACCCCAACTCCGGAACATCATCAACACCTCCTTCAACACCGCCACCTTCCCGGAGAGCTGGAAGCATGCCGAGCTCAGCGCTTTACTGAAGAAACCAACAGCGGACCCCACCGACCTCAAGAACTTCCGCCCCATCTCGCTCCTCCCTTTTCCCACGAAAGTCATCGAGAAGATCGTCAACAGACAACTGGCCGCCTTCCTCGAGACGAACGGATCCCTCGACCCCTCGCAGGCCGGTTTCAGAGCCAACCACAGCACCGAGACCTCCCTGATCGCAGCCACTGACGACATCCGAGCCCTGGTCGACAACGGGGAAACAGCGGCACTCATCCTCCTGGACCTCTCTGCAGCGTTTGACATTGTCTGCCACCGCACCCTAGTTCAACGCCTCAGCAACATCTGCACCCAAGAGAAGGCACTGGAGTGGATCATCTCGTTCCTCGCCGGAAGAACACAGAGAGTTCGCCTCCCCCCGTTTCGATCCGAGGCCACCGAAGTCATCTGCGGCGTACCACAAGGATCGTCACTCAGCCCACACCCTCTTCAACGCCAACATGAGACCTCTTGCAGCCATCTCACGCCAACACAACCTCAACATCATCTCCTACGCCGACGACACCCAGCTGATCCTCTCCCTCACCAGGGACCCCGACACCGCCAGAACCAGCCTACACGAAGGGATGAAAGACGTCGCCGAGTGGATGAAGAACAGCCGCCTAAAACTGAACTCAGACAAAATGGAAGTCCTCATCCTGGGACCATCGCCCTCCGCCTGGGATGACTCCTGGTGGCCTCCCGCCCTGGGCACCGCTCCCAAGCCAACAGACCATGCACGCAACCTGGGCTTCATCCTGGACTCTTCCCTCTCGATGACCAGACAAGTCAACGCCGTCTCCTCATCGTGCTTCAACACCCTACGCATGCTCCGCAAGATCTTCCGATGGATCCCGACCGAAACCAGGAAGACGGTCATCCAGGCACTCGTCACCAGCCGAATGGACTACGGAAACACCCTCTACGCCGGAACCACAGCCAAGCTACAGAGGAGACTCCAACGCATCCAGAACGCCTCCGCCCGACTCATCCTGGACATCCCCCGACGCAGCCACATCTCCGGCCACCTGAGGGACCTGCACTGGCTCCCCGTCAACAAGAGGATCACGTTCAGGCTCCTCACCCACGCACACAAGTCTCTCCACGACCTGGGCCCCAAGTACCTCAACGACCGACTGACCTTCTACACGCCCACCTGCCAGCTACGATCTACTAGCCTCGCCCTCGCCGCCGTACCACGCATCCGAAGAGCCACCGCCGGAGGCAGATCCTTCTCCTACCTGGCGGCCAAGACATGGAAGTCCTTCCCCATCCACCTTCGACTGACCCAGGACCATCTCGCCTTCAGGAGACAACTCAAGACTTGGCTGTTCGAGCAGTAGCGGACCCCTTCCCCCAAGCGCCTTGAGACCCTACCGGGTGAGTAGCGGCTATATAAGTGTTTTGATTGATTGATTGATTGATTGATTGATTGATTGATTGATTCAACACTGTGCAGCCTCAATGTCCTTGCCCTTTGAATGACTCGAATCACTGTCAAAATATAGACCTACAAAATATCGACCTATAGGAATATCGATGCAGAAATATTGAAGGCAAGAATATCAACATCCTATCTACAACATGGTAAGTACAAAAATATCGAAAAAATATATATAGATGTTAAAAATATCGATGTTAAAAATATCGTTTTTTCCTGTAAAAATATGAATGTAAAATAAAGTAAATAACATTAATAAATAAAATAAACATAATTAAAAATATCTAATAATGTTTAAAATTATTAAATAATACATGTATTATAATAATACATTAATTAAACATATACATAAAAAATATAATATATACATACTTAAGTAATTTTGTAAAGTTGTAATAATTAATTTACTGATTGATAAATTAATAAAAAATATTATAAATTACAAATACTTTTACAAACATGAAACAAAAACATAAATAAAAAGTAAAGAATTACGTTTAATTAATTAAAAAAATTAAATATACCTTTAATATTTTTCAAAATAATGATATACTACATTATCTAAATGTATACAAAAAAATTAAATACCTAAATAAATAAAAATACTATTCAAAATCCATAAGTAAAAAAAATACAGTAATAAAAATGTTGGATAGCATAGAACTTAAAATTACCATTCCCACTCCAGAGAGCGCAACAGTAGAGAAACCGTTGTATAGCGTAGAGGTCAAAATTACTATTCCAACTCCAGAGAGTGCAACAGTAGGGAAAACATTGGATAGCGTAGGGGCAAAAATTCCGATTCCAACTCCAAAAAGTGCAACAGTAGGGAAAGCGTTGGATAGCGTAGGGGTAAAAATGACTATTCCAACTCCAAAAAGTGCAACAGTAGGGAAAGCGTTGGATAGCATAGGGGTAAAAATTACTATTCCAACTCCAGAGAGTGCACCAGTAGGGAAAGCGTTGGATAGTGTAGGGTTAAAAATTACTATTCCCACCCCAGAGAGTGCAATAGTAGGGAAAGCACACCAAAAGGCTGTGCTGACTGAGTACCAGCCAGGACAGAAGGTGTGGGTGTTGGAGCCAGTGGCCCCAGCAACACTCCAGGACAAATGGTCTGGACCCCACACCATTGTTGAGAAAAAAGGGAGAGGTCACCTACTTGGTGGACATTGGCACCCCTAGGAGCCCCCACAGGGTGCTCCATGTCAACAGACTCAAAGCATATGTTGACAGGGCAGACATGGGCTTGCTCATGGCTACAGATGAGGGACAGGCGGAAGAGAGTGACCCTCTCCCAGGCCTGTTGACTCAGAACCCTGATGATGGTTCAGTTGATGGCGTTGCCTTAGCTGGCAGCCTCACTGACCAGCAGCAACAGGACTGCAGACAAGTTCTACAGGTCTTTAGACATATGTTTTCATTGACACCTAGTCAGACTAACTGGTGCACCCATGAGGTGGACACTGGTGACAGTCTGCCTGTGAAGAGTAAAATCTACAGGCAACCTGACCATGTCAGGGACTGTATAAAGACTGAGGTACAGAAAATGCTTGAGTTGGGAGTAATTGATCCATCAGAGAGCCCCTGGGCAGGCCCAGTAGTCCTTGTACCAAAACCTCACACCCAAGATGGTAAGAGAGAGATGAGGTTCTGTGTGGACTATAGAGGTCTCAATGCTGTCACTAGGACAGATGCTCACCCAATTCCAAGAGCAGATGAGCTCATTGATAGATTGGCTTCTGCCAAGTTTCTGAGCACATTTGATTTGACAGCTGGCTATTGGCAAATCAGGTTAGCTGAGGATGCCAAGGCCAAAACTGCTTTCTCAACCCCAGGAGGTCATTATCAATTTGTGGTAATGCCCTTTGGCTTGAAGAATGCACCTGCCACTTTCCAAAGGTTGGTGAACCAAGTCCTCACTGGGTTGGATGACTTTTGTGCAGCTTATCTTGATGATATTGCTGTCTTCAGCTCCCCCGGGAGGATCACCTGATCCACCTGAAGAAGGTTTTAGAGGTCCTGCAGAAGGCAGGCCTAACTATCAAGGCCACAAAGTGCCAGATAGGGCAGAGTAAGGTTGTGTACCTGGGCCACCTTGTAGGTGGGGGTCAGGTTCAACCACTGGAGAGTAAGATCCAGACCATCAAGGACTGGGCTCCTCCAACCACCCAGACACAGGCCATCCAAACTGACACAACTCGCTGATCACTCAGCTGGGGCAAGGTTGTGTAATCACCCCTTGCTTAGATATAGTATTCCTATGTCTAACCCTATATCTAGACACATATACACCTATAAGTCAGTCCTATGGCAGGCCTTAACAATCCTGAAGGCAGAGTGCTTGTTTTTATGTGAGATGGTGCTCTAGCATGAGCTGAGCCTGTCTGCAGCTTTCGGAACCATGTCCTTATAGCTGTTCTAGGATATTGCCATACCATATACTCTTAAGTGCATTATGAACCTCGCGGTCAGATGCTAACTTTGGTTAGGCTTTATCAAAACATGTCGTGTAAGGTGTCATACGCTTTGGAATACTACCCCCTCGCCAATTCTGGTGACGGGGGTAGCATTCCAACCTTTTAGAGGGAGAAGACATGTGACTTCCATTAATCCCGGTTAAAGTTAACCAGAGCCTCAGCATCACAAAATGGATGCTGCTGCCACAGACACAAGTCTGACCTCCTGCTGCTGGGAGTCCTTCCAGCGAGGGAAGCTTGGACAATATGTTTCCTGTCACACAGAGGTGCTAGCACCACCCCAGACAGGCTATAGTGTATTGGGGCAGGGAGGGCTGAATGAAACGAGACACTGCCTGGGGCACACAAGGTGTCCCATGCATAGCCCAGCTCAAACCGGTGCTGGGGCAGTCCAGCCCCAGCTCTGGCGCGAAACTGGACAAAGGGAAAGGGGTGTAACCACCCCCTTCCTGGGTCCCACCCATAGGAGGGACCTAGCAGGTAATCCAGCCCCTAGATTTGGTATATAGGTAGGAGCTGAGTCCCAAGACTTTAGATTTATCCTGACTGAAACTCTGATATGAAACTCTGGACCCTTCGACATCCTACTCGACGTAGAAGACTGAAAAATCTCCCTTGTGGTCAAGGAGTGACCACCCTGTCGTTGCTCCTGCCGGAGCCCGAACACAGAGCCTGACAAGACCCACACTTCCAGACTTCCTTCAGCCCGATCCACAGCCACAGCAAAGCTGAGACCCGTGGAGGCAACGTGAGACGTGGGACCGGCCATCTTGGAAAGCCAGCTAGACGTTTTCCGTGCAGCTTTGGAGGCACCCTCGAAGTTGTGCATTGGGGATTGAGAAGCCCCAGCCCCGAGCATGCACTGCACCAAAGATCACCTCTCCACACTCACTGATGCTGCGTGGGGCCCTTTTGCATTTTCCTGCTTGACGCATCTGTCCGGTCATTTGCCGGTTGGCTAGTGGCCTCTGTGATGACGAAACCCAAAATCTACACCACTGGTCTGGTTGCTCCAGACTGGCCCTGGCTTCCCTGCAAAGGAGAAGCCCCTCAGTCCTTGCTGGCCTGAGTAAGAAGCCCTCATCAAATCCTGCGTGGGTTGCCTTTGTCAAGGCTTGTTGACTCCAATCCGGAAGCCGTCACCGCCGACAGTGAGAGCCTTTGTGGGACAGTCCGTGCCCAGTTCCTGGTCATCGTCGACACCTCCTGGTCCACGTGGCAGCAGAGACAAGCTTCGCGACATCACCTGATTGCTCCCCGACATCGCCTGGTTCCTTCCTGGTTCCATCCTGGTCACTGGCTAGTGACCCAGACTCTGTCCCCTCTGCTTTCAGGTACTCTTCATCCTAGATCCGCCCTTGTATCCAACCGGACTCTTCTCTCCTGGTCGCCTGCAGCATCTTTTCTCCAAGGCTCCATAGAACTCCACGACGAAACCCGACACACTTTGGGACCTATGCACCCGCTTCCTGTGGGTGAGGTAACGCGAGTACTGCTGTGCTCCTGTGAAGGTTAACACTCCTAGTGTCCTAGTTTCAAGTGGTTAGCTTCTAGTCCAGTCGGAAGACTCCTAAACCTTTAACTTTCTAACTTTACGCACCCATTGACTTCTATGTGTGCATGCGTGTGCATTTAGACTCTGCACCCGCATCCCGTGGGCCTCCTGCTTCCTAACTACTGTTAGTCCTGTGTAGTCTGAGCGATTCCCAAGGCCCTAGGCCTTACCATTGTTCGTGACGTGGTTCTTATACCACTATTTTAGTATATGGTTTAGCAGGCCACCAGGGCCTATCCATATTGTGCAACGTATTGTATGTTATATTGAGTTACTTGTTATGCGCTTGTGCTTCTGTTCTCATAAAGAGTTCAGAGGATTGATTTAGAAATAAATACATATATATTTTGAATATATAACCTGTGTGGTGTCCTTTCATTTGGTATTAAAAGGATTGCATATGGTAAAACAGCTGGCTTCACATGCCCTCTTGAGTTTAGCCTAAAACTGCTTTTGTTCATGCTACCCCTAGGATAGCTGGTCTATAAGGTTGACTTTACAACCATCACCATAAGGGTTGTTTGGACTGGTGCCAGGTGCTCACTAGAATAGTGAACATCATATACCAGGCCAACTTCTCACAATGTGCATGCTAGTAAAGTAATGAGCATCAAAGGTAAACTATGTATGATTAGAAACCCTAACATGGTGACTGATATATCTGCCCTAGCCTATGCTCACTACATGGGCACAGTCATATATCAGAGATCTGTGAGATCAGAACCAGCCCCCATACCTGGCAATAGGTAATATGCATCTCAGGTAGCGCAAAACTGGTGCATTGGCCTCATGACCTTTCCCTCTGCAAGAAGTTCCCCTCTCTGCCTGCAAAAAAGCAAGTTTCAGGTATATGGTAGGAGGTGTTTAACTCAAAAACAGCAGTAACCAGGGAGGATCTTACAGATACACTTCAGAGAAATGCCAGGTTTTCAGTGCTCTGCGAAACAATGCAAGAGAGGGTTGCCTCAGGAGCTCAGGGGGTAGAGAGTTCCATAATCTGGGTGCAACCATGGAAAAAGCACTACCTCCCCATTTCGCCTTTTTGAACCTTGGTACCTCAAGGAGATTTTTACTAGAGGAGCGAAGGGATAGGCTACGAGCGTACAGATGAGTAAGTGACCTGAGACCCTCAGCACCTGTGCCATAGAAGGCCCCATGGGCAAGACAAAGAATCTTAAAAGAAATCCTAGACTGAATAGGAAGCCAATGTAGGCTTTTATGGGCTGCCGATGCCGAGGCAAGTCTAGGGAGGTTAAGAACCATCTTTGCAGCCGCGTTCTGAACCATCTGGAGGTGATGGATAAGACTCTTATTAATGCCCACATAGAGGGCATTACAGTAGTCCAATCTTGAGGAGACTAATGCCACAGTGGCCAGTTTACGGGCATCAGGAGACAGGTAGTGAGCAATTTTTCTAAGAACCCTGATGATACCACAACAGGTGGAATCGTTCCTACTGACCTGACGGTCAAAGGAAAGTGCAGAATCCATCAGAACCCCTAGGTTCTTAGCAAACTGACGAGGGGGAGGGCAGTCCCCGAGAGAGGCAGGCCACCAGTTGTTAGACCAGATATCCTGACTGCTCCCGAAGATTAACACCTCCGTCTTCTCCCCGTTCAGTTTCAGGAAGTTCTGAATCATCCACTGAGACACCGCCTCCATGCAGTTCCTGAAATTCAGAGCAGAATCCTTCACAGGCTGCGAGAGAGAGACCATTATCTGGGTGTCATCAGCGTATGAGAGTACTTTCAGCCCAAAAGATCTAACTATCCTGGCAAGTGGGGTCACATAGATGTTAAATAATGTAGGGCTCAACGAGGAGCCCTGGGGGACCCCACAGTAATCTTGAAAAAACAATCCCTCTTTTCCTCCATGACAGCTAATTTGTAATGTTTTAGATGGAGTTAATGTAGTTCTTTCTCTAAGGGATCCAGCTGGGTCCTCCAGCGCCTCTCCTGTTTACGACATCCTAGTCTCAGCAGCCTAAGTCTGTCCGAGAACCAGGGGGCTGAAGGGTTCTTTCTCGCGGAGTAATGCTTTTTAAAGGGGGCCAAGATATCCAGAGCCCCTGAGATGGTGCTTGCGAGTTCAAGAGCAGCAGAATTGGCACCCTGCAGTTCAGTGGGCGTCAGTTTGTTCAAGTAAGGAGAGAGGGCCTCATTATTGATGGCTTTAAGGTTCCTTCTAAGTTCCCACTTCTTAGCGTCCGGGGGAGAGGAGGATGTGTCCTGAAAAGACAACTCTAATGGAACAGCCAAATAATCGGAACAGGCTAGGGGGACTGGAGGGCCCGACTGCAACTTGGGGTCATTGGAAAAGACTCAGTCGAGTGTATGCCCAGCCAAATGGGTGGGAACTAACACCAGTTGCGTCATTGAAAGAGCAAATAGGAGCAAGGACAGGGGCAGCCCTGCCATGTGCCCCTTTCGATGGTGATTAAGGCAGAGACCAACCCACCAGTGTGCACTCTAGCCGTGGGACAGTTGTACATCAGGTAAACCATGCCACAAAATCTGGCCCCAGTCCCATTCCCTTTCTAAGCAGTACTTGCCATAAGTAATCCCATTGCAAGGTGTTGAAGGATTTTTCTATGTCTAATGAGATCACCGTGGCTGGTGTCTCCAGGCCTGCCACAGAATGCACTACATGTGCCAGTCTACAAAGATTCATGTGCGTGCCCCGGCCCAGCATGAATCTGCACAGGTCCTCATGCACCAGTTGGGTCACCACCCTGTTCAGCCTTGATGCCAGAACCTTAGCTAGGACTTTGTTGTCCACTCCCAGCATGGAGAGGGGGTCATAACAGCTCAGCTGCGTTGGGTCTCTACCCAGCTTGAGTAGCAGTACTATTTGAGCTTCTCTCGTGGTATTTGGTAGGATCCCTGTCTACCTAGCCGTGCGCTAAGCCTTGTTTTAGCTATTAGGGGTAGTTTGTGCCTAGGCCCCTGTAACTTTTGGACCACATAAGGTATCCAGGCTAAATTTGCGTCCTTTTTGTCCAACACCAGGGGGACTCTAAAGGTACCCAGGGTTTGTGGATTCCCCTAGAGGCGAATCAGAAATTAGCCAAAATACAGCTACATTTTGGGGGGGGCTTTGGGGGGAAAAAAGTGCTGCAAATAAAAGCGTCTGGTTTTTTCCCTGCAAATGGTATCAACAAAGGGTTTGTGGGGCTGAAATCACCATTTTCCCAGCTTTCAGAGTCTGACAGACTTTTGTCAGAAAAGAACAATAGTTACTTACCTGTAATCTGTGGTTCTCCAGTATTGGTGTCTTTCATAGATTCACATGCCAGAATCATTCCCCGTCGTCGGAGTGGGAGTCCCACGGTGCATAAAAAAGCAATAACCATGCACATAATAACCAAATCCTTGGTAGCCTAAAACCAGGAAGTAAAATAGCCATAAGCTACTATGAAAAAAATTCCACATCTATGACTGCCCCAGTCATTATGTATAGCCCAAACTGCAGCCAATCAGGCGACAGCACCCACCAGAATGTTCTCCTCAGAGGCTCAGGCTCTCAGATTGTCTCGCACAAGAGTGAACCAAGAGATAGAGCATAAACCAGCCTCTGTGGGGAGATGGGTGTGTTGCATGTGAATCTATGAAAGACACCACTACTGGAGAACCACAAATTACAGGTAAGTAACTATTGTTCTTCTCCAGTATTGGGGTGTCTTTCATAGATTCACATGCCTGAATCACAGTAGATAGCAGTACCCAAATAATGTTTGGAAGACGCTATTTGTAACATAAACATATGTACAGAAACATTATGAAATAAGATACTAAAAATGCTATAATTATGCATAAATACATGTATGCTTGCAAACACAGGGCAATGTTACTATCTATCTATCTATCTATTTATATATATATATATATATATATATATATATATATATTCACTGAAAAAATCATAGGTTTCACACACGTTATAGTTCAAATTTAGCATTTGAAAAACCTTAGAAATTCACTGAAAAACATTTCTTCATTTCAATTATTCCCTCTGGTGGGTTTCTGCTATCTGAAAACAGCTTAATTTACAGTTCCTCTGTGACCGCACCTGGGGCTTCGAGCAGTCCTGTGCCCCAACGGCTCCATTATTATTTCAATGGCTGTGCTTAATTTCACGGCGGGACAGCCGTTAATACATTTCCAAAGTTTGTCCAAAAGATGAAAGAGCACTACACAGCCGAACGCTTGATACAAAGCTTTAATTTGGTTGCAGGAGCAAAAGCTGTTTGAAAAGGTCAGATTTTTCCGTGCCTTACGCGTTTCGAGTCTCCTGACTCTTGATCACAGGCAGAATGGCGGCATTACGGAGTAGCAGCAGTTTCCGATGTTTATATCCCTTTGGCGGGACCTCACTGGTGAGTAGCTTCACAATGCTCTGTAGGTCATGTGGTGCACTGTGGGTATTGTAGTGCTGCTTTGCCTTCGTTTTTACCCTCTGGTGGGGTTCCGTGATTTGCCACATTTCTTCATTTTAATTATTCCCTCTGGTGGGTATCTGACATCTAAAAACAGCTTAATTTACAGTTCCTCTGTGACCGCACCTGGGGCTTCGAGCAGAGGTTTTGGGGTGGCAGAGTGGGCTAAAGAACGGTGATGGATTAAACCCAGATGTGTTGACAGGGTGTGAGTGTTTGATTGGTTCAGATGCTCCGTCCATCACCACCCCATTTTGTACCAGTACACGGAAAGAGGCTTACAAGAGCTGAACTTACGCGTGTAAATGAAGGCAGCCAAAATCCTCAACCTTCAACTTCTCAAGTTGGTGACAGGTTGCAGTCTGTACCACCGACTATTCCTAATTTTCCGAAGGCAGGACTTTTTTGTCCACAATACATCACTGTGCTGAGCATTGGAGAACAAGTTGTCCAAACAATTAACAATCACAGTTGTTAAAAGAAAATTCCTTCATATATGCACGTTGTTATGTGCTTGTGATTTGTACGCATTTTTATTGATAATATCTTTAAAACACTAAAAAAAAAAAAAAATTGGAGAAAACAATTATATATATATATATATATATATATATATATATTGCAACACATTCAACTGTAAAGTCGAAGAAATGGCAAGCACACTGGAATCCGATTTCAGTAATTTTTAATGCAAACCCCCCTTCACCCCTGACAGACGCATTTCGCTATTCCAGCTTCGTCAGTGTCAGTTTGTTTGTGTAAAACAGCGCCATTTTAAACTTTGTGGCCAAAGCTGAAATCATTGACATTGATGATGTTACAATTTGTCAATGTAGCGACCATCTTTGAATGTGTATCTATCCTCTACTTACAGTGTGAAAAATGGCACAAGAAATAAAGTGCATAGTGCTCATTTAAAAACATTGCAACAACAAACACTACTTAATTTATGTACATACATTAGATTTTGGTACCTTCCGAGATATATAATGGCAAACATGTGGTCCTGATATAACACTGTATTTTTCTCAGTTTATTACCTTTTATGGGTGTATCCCCCAATTAAAATCTCTTATAACTACCAAAGACCTCCATGTTTTCACCTATTCATCTCTGATGTTTTATGGCCCTGTATGGGCAAGAATATCTTGTTTTGTTATTCAATATATGTGATGTCGGGTAAGAGACATAAGTGAGTTAGCAGGGAGTTTATTCTATTTTTCAGTTGTTATTTGGACATTGCAGATAATAATACACATGATCCCATGTGTATAGTTAGAGGTGGACCCATAATTCCTCATCGTTATTAAGGCCCCATGGTGTCATGGTCTTGAGGTCAATAATATATCTTGACTCCAAGACCCTGAGTGCCTTCTCTCTGTCCCCCCCACGTTCTAGACGGTTCACTTGGTCAATGCAGTAGAAGCTTAAGAGGTCTCTATCGCTGTTATGGTATTTGGCAAAGTGTCGAGCAACCGGATATGATTTATCTTTGTTAGCGATTGCTCGCATATGTTCGAGTATTCTAAGCTTCGTGGGGTTGATGGTGCTCCCTATGTATCTTTGTTTACACGGGCACTCTAGACAGTAGATGGTGAAATCAGAATTGCAATTTAACAGTTTCTTTTTTTCTGTTGGGTTTTTCCTCACCTGTTCTGCCCGGATATTCTAAGATTTTTTTGCTCCCTTTGCAGGCTTTACAGCGCAAGCAGGGGAAAAACCCTTTTAGGTTAGACCGGTTAGTGGGCTGTGGCTCTGGGGAAAAGTGGCTGTGCACAAGATGATCTGAGAGTGAGTGACAGCGCTGATACGTTATTAATGGCTGCTTAGAAAGATGTCTCTTCAAAATGCTGTCAGTAGTCAGAATGTGCCAGTTTTTCTTAAAGGAGTGGACTAGGTCACCTGATTTGGTGTTGAATTTGGTGATCATTCTCACCTCATCCTCCACCTTTGGTACTATTTTTGGCACCAGGAGATCCCTCCTGTTGACTATAGACGCCTTATTTGAGGCCTGTTGTAGGATGCTTTTGGAGTATCCCCTATTTAGGAACCTGTCATTAGCCTCATCTTTGGCTTGTTGAAAATCAGTTTCCACGGAGCAGTTTCTTTTTAGGCGTAACAATTCGCCATAGGGGACATTTTTTATCAGACTCTTAGGGTGGTAACTCGCCACGTGCAAAACGGCGTTACCCGCCGTTGGTTTTTTGTAGAGTCTTGTTTGGAGAGTGTTGTCATTTATATAGACCTCCAAATCCAAATAGCAAATACTAGTCGCACTTATTGTGCTAGTAAATTTCAGGTTCATGGTGTTACTATTAAGCTTGGTGATGTAGTCCTCAGCCGAGGTACGATCCCCACGCCAAATAATAAAAAGGTCGTCTATGTACCTCGTCCACATTAAAATTTTCTCAGTCCATGCCTCATTGCTTTCAGCGCAGGCTACGTGCTTCTCCCACCAGCCTATGAACAAGTACGCATAGCTGGGGGAGAAGCACAAGCCCATAGATGTACCCCTGGTCTGTTTATACATTTGGTTTGAAAAAGGGAAAATGTTATGATATAAACAAAAACGTACCATGCTAAGTAACATATTGTTGTGTGACCTGTTTTTTTCTGGTTTTTTGTCTAAAAACCACTTGATAGCCATTAAGCCATTTTCATGGGCTATACAGGTATATAGATTCACCATATCCAATGTGATTAAAAGCATGTTTTCATCCCAGGCAATACTATCCATAATACGGAGAAAGTCTTGTGTGTCTCTCACGTATGACGGTAAGTCCTTTACAATGGATAAGAGTCTATGAAGCGGGATGTATTCTCCAAAAGACTCCCAATCGAAGATACATATGCTTTTTACATACTCTGTTCTTTGTATGGTGATATAGCACTCTTTATCTTTTAATTGTCTTAGTGCTTCTTGTTCGTAATGTTCCTTGTTAAAGATCATGATATTTCCCCCCTTATCTGAGGGTTTTATTTCAATAGTTTTATCCTCTTTCAGGGACCTTATCGCTTCCCACTCTTTTCTCGTGATATTGGACGATTTCATGTCCATTTTGTCCCTTGACATCCTTTCCAAGTCCGCAAGTACCGCTTCATTAAAGACGTCTAATGCATCATGAGGTGCAACGGGCAGTTTTTTCGATTTCTTTTTCATATTGCTTGGGTCTCGTGTTTGTAGTATGGATAAAAAAAATATATATATATATATATATATTCACTGAAAAAACCATAGGTTTGACACCAGTTATAGTTAGCTGGAAATTTTACTCGCATAAAACCAATGAAATTCCCATGTTATAGTTAGTTGGACTCACTATAACTTTCGCGTGCAATGCACTGCTGATTACGTCACATATTACATCACTCATGACATGGTCAGTGACATCAGTCATGACATCACTGATGACACTATCCAGTGAATGTGTGTCTTTTTAAAAAATAAATATGTGTTATATATGTATATGTAAAAGTTGATGGAAGAATAAATGTTTAAATAAGTGATTACTTGGATGTTTTAAAAAAAAAAAAAATGATTGGTTAACTGGTTTATTAAGTGTATCTTAGTGAATACATATATTAGAGAGTAATGTTTAAATATTTAAATATATGTATTAGTGTTTCACTTTGTGTATAAGTGGTTGCATGGGTTGGTGAGTAGCTACATGTGTATGTATATGGGTTATTAGATGTTTTTGTTAGTATCAGTATGAGTGTTTGTATGGTTTGGTGGGGGTATTACTTAACACATAGATGCATGAATGACTGACTCTCTCTTTGTATGTGTTTTGAAGACAGCATATGTGCAGGACAGTATGGGTGGAAGAGTGTGTATATGTGTGTCTTAGTGAGTGAATGACTGTCTCACTAGTGTCTTTATCAGTAACTACATCTATTTTAATCTAATATATGTGAATATTGATGTATATAAGTGAGTATATGTGAGAGAAAGAGATTGTAGGAGTTCCTGTTTAGATAAGTATGTGTTTCTATAAGTGATTGTTTAAGAGAGTAAGTATGTGTAAGTTTCCATAGAAGTAAGGTGGTTGTGTGTGTATAGCTGTATATGCAAATAAATGGATGTTCAATAGTTTATTTGCATGTGTGAATATGTGTGAGAGTATCTTTTGATGACTGTCGGTGTGTAACAGGATGTATAGGTGTATCACTACATATCATGAGTGAGTATATGTACGAGTGACTATATAGAACTGTTGATCAATGAGTGGATGTGTATATAGATGGTGGAATTATTGAATTGGTTGTTGTAACTGGAATGGGTATCTCCATTTTTTTGAAAATGTTAGTTTCTATTTTTGAATATGTGTTTCAAGGGTTACATTACAGTGAAAAGAGGTCTGTCACTCTGTCACAAGGATGGTGTCATCAGTGATGTCATGACTGATGTCACTGACCATGTCATGAGTGATGTAGTATGTGACGTCATCAGCAGTGCATTGCACGCGCAAGTTATAGTGAGTCCAACTAACTATAACGTGGGAATTTCATTGGTTTTATGCGAGTAAAATTTCCAGCTAACTATAACTGGTGTCAAACCTATGGTTTTTTCAGTGAATTTCATAGGTTTTGTAAATGCGATTTCCTAACTATAACGTGTGTAAAACCTATGTTTTTTTCAGTGAATTTCATAGTTTTTTTTAAATGCTACTTCCTAACCATAACGTTTTTAAAACCTATGGTTTTTTCAGTGAATATATATATATATATATATATATATATATATATATATATATATATATATAAAATTTCTATGGCAAAATGAAACCCCTAATTTTGTTCCTTTTCAAATTAAATGTATTAAGTGTTACCACTTTATTCCAATCAAGATGACTTCAGGTGTGCCATACTTTTGTCATAAGTAAGACTGTTAGCGTTCTAGTTGTTCTTTAGAACACTCTGGGACATTCTGTCATTGGGCTATAGTTGGGCTACATCTGGCTGATATTTGGGCTACATTTGTTTTTTTTGTCTCTGGTGGCCATCTTTGGGCTACATTGGGCTACATTGGGCTACATTTGGGCTCTAACATATATATAGCCCAATGTAGCCCAATATATATTTTTTCAAAGTTAATTTTCTCAGCAACTACTGAACAGATCTACACCATCAAAGAAAAGCATAATCTGCGAGCCGGACTCTACCTTTCTACCAAATTTCTTATAAATCCATTCAGCCGTTCGAGCTGTAGCCGTGTCTAAACGTCCTATGGAAAATAACATGGGGAAAACACGTTTTGGGACCCCCCTTTTATCTCAGCCCCCACTTGATGAATCCCCCCCAAACTTTCAGGGAAGGAGCGGAGCGGAGCAGGCCATCTTCTTTGAGAAATTCGCAAACATTCGTCCACCGGCGCCAAAGTTATTCTCAATAGAATGTTGCGGATTTCCTATGGAAACTAGGTCCTAACTACTGTCATTGGGCTATAGTTGGCCTACATCTGGCTGATATTTGGGCTACATTTGGGCTCTTTTGTCTCTGGTGGCCATCTTGGGAGACTGCATATCAGAATTTTTTTAATGAAATATAAGAGGATTTGAGAAGTCACTCAAAATGTGCCCTAATTTTTCTTTCCTCAGCACTAATCATAATTTCTATGGCAAAATGAACCCCCTCATTTTGTTCCTTTGCAAATTAAATGTTTTAAGTGTTAACACTTTATTCCAATCAAGATGACTTCAGGTGTGCCATACTTTTGTCATAAGTAAGACTGTTAGCGCTCTAGTTGTTCTTTAGAACACTCTGGGACATTCTGTCATTGGGCTATAGTTGGGCTACATCTGGCTGATATTTGGGCTACATTTGTTTTTTTTTGTCTCTGGTGGCCATCTTTGGGCTACATTGGGCTACATTGGGCTACATTGGGCTACATTTGGGCTCTAACATATATATAGCCCAATGTAGCCCAATATATATTTTTTCAAAGTTAATTTTCTCAGCAACTACTGAACAGATTTACACTATTCAAAGAAAAGCGTAATCTGCGAGCCGGACTCTACCGTTCTACCAAATTTCTTATAAATCCATTCGGCCGTTCGAGCTGTAGCCGTGTCTAAACGTCCTATGGAAAATAACATGGGGAAAACACGTTTTGGGACCCCCTTTTATCTCAGCCCCCACTTGACGAATCCCCCCTAAACTTTCAGGGAAGAAGCGGAGCGGAGCAGGCCATCTTCTTTGAGAAATTCGCAAAGATTCGTCCACCGGCGCCAAAGTTATTCTCAATAGAATGTTGCGGATTTCCTATGGAAACTAGGTCCTAACTATAACTACCTACTGGCGACCGCCAGTAGGTAATATGTATATATATATTACCTACTGGCGGTCGCCAGTAGGTATATATAGTTAGGATTTTTTCTCTATGGGATTTTTGAAAATTCTATGTCTAATAACTTTGGCGTTTGTGGACGGAATTGGCTGAAATTTTCAGGAAAATGGCACATTTTGTTTATGAGCAGCCATGGAAAATTTGGGGGGGGGTCGTCAAGGGGGGGCTGAGAAAAAAGGGGGGTCCCAAAACATGTTTTTAACATTGAGTTTTCCATAGGGCGGTTGGCCTCACTTTTAGCCCGAACGGCTGAATGGATTTGCACGAAACTTGGCAAAATTGTAGGGACTGGTAGCCCGATGTGCCTTTTGTAGGTCTCAATATATGTGCTACAGTGGATTTTGAGAAATTAACGTTTAAAAAAAGAGATATATCTGTAACAGCGGACCGGGCAGCGCTCCAGGACGCGTACTTTTCGCGCAACGGAGCTTTGTGAAGCGAAGCTGATTGGTTCTCCGGCGTCTGTCAACATTCCAAACAGTCCGTAGCGGCCGCCATCTTGTCTCTCGGTAGGATCGAGAGACAAGAGGAGGCGAAAGCGAAGGGGCAAATGACCATAAGGGGGAATAGTAGATCCTCGCTGACCCCCTAGGTTTGATGTGGAGGTTTTAAAAGGGCCCCGCGGGGCAAAAAAAAAAAATAATAATAATAATCGAACGGCTGAATGGATTTGCACGAAACTTGGTAAAATATTAGGGACTGGTAGCCCGATGTGCCTTTGCTAGGTCTCAATATATGTGCTCCAGTGGATTTTGAGAAATTAACGTTCAAAAAAAGATATATATCTGTAACAGCGCTCCGCTTCGCGTAACGGAGGTTTGCGAAGCTGATTGGTCATTCTGTCACTGGGCTATAGTTGGGCTACATCTGGCTGATATTTGGGCTACATTTGTTTTTTTTCGTCTCTGGCGGCCATCTTTGGGCTACATTGGGCTACATTGGGCTTCATTGGGCTTCATTGGGCTACATTGGGCTACATTTGGGCTCCAACATATATATAGGCCAATGTAGCCCAATATATATTTTTCAAAGTTAATTTTCGTAAAAACCACTGGAGCATATATCTTGAGACATAGCAAAGGCACATCGGGCTACCAGTCCCTACAATTTTGCCAAGTTTCGTGGAAATCCATTCAGCCGTTCGAGCTAAAAGTGAGTCCAACCGCCCTATGGAAATGAAGGAAATGAATGGGTAATTTGTAATTAGCAAATAGCTCATCGCAAACTAGGAATGGTAAAGAATCGCTATTTATTCCTTAAAGTTCGCTATTTAGGAAATGCAAAAAACTTTGATGATACATATGGCGGTTCATCTCTAACAAGATAAGAAGCATAGGGATAGATTTATGATGACTGGCGCATCACCAGGGATGTGTTAGTCATTCTGTGCCGCTGTTCCGTCACCTATGGTGTGCTGCATTTACAATGCGGCGCATCATGGGGCAAAAACAGCACAGATGCGTGATGTATCTGTGCCGTAAAGGTGGCGCATTGCTGGAGTTGTATCGCAAGTGTGATGAAGCTCCAGCAAGGGTCGGGGGTGCCCCTGTCGCAGGGTTTCTGTTCTCACACAGAACTGTGGACAGAGGATTGGAACCTCGGCGAATTAGGGTGTCCCAAAACTCACCTTAGTAATCAAAAACCCCTTAGCAAGCTAGGTACAGTGTCACATTGGATATAACAAACTCTCAATGTTTAGACAATCCAGAATATGAACTTATAGTACCTCAGGATACGTGGAACTCATGAACAGTCGGTCGTTATATATTTCTTAGAAACCAGAACATGGAGTTAAGAAGAACACATGTGTATTTGAAATGTTTATTTACTAATGCCGTCTTCTCAGGCGTAGTATCTTAGATAATACAAGTACACATATTATCAGTAGCAAAATTACCAGCATAGTTACTAGTACATAAAAAGCGAATGGTGACAGTATGTTAACATGCTGTAAATGAATAAGAGTTAGCAACACTTATAAGCAGCCGCGGGCCGTGGAGGGAGTTACGGTGGGGCAGGGAGGCGGGGAGGGGGAGGGGCAGGGTGGAAAGGGCTCCACCCTGCTTCTCCCCCTCCCCGCCTCACCGTAACTCCCTCCACGGCCCGCGGCTGCTTATATCTCACCCTCCCTAATACACATATTATATTATTTGCTAAGAAGGTCTCTTTGTGTTGGTTTAGGGCGTGCCCATACTTTAGTGTCTTAGATTTGAAGGAATCACATCAGCATACACCAGCTCTCTCTTCATGTGAACCGCATCAAGTGTTGTGTATGTGTGTTCGGCAAAGCAATATAAAACCCGCCTCATGCCCAGAATTGGCAGAAGTTGCACTTATGTTATGAGTATGAAGTCGTGGAGATCAGACCTCATAACAATGCTGTATCGTGTTGTTCTTGAAACTTTAGCACTCGCTGTACAGATATAGTTTAACAAGCAAAGCAGATAGTAGAGCAATAACATATTATTCTCATGTAAACCACGATGAACTACTAGGTTGAAAGCTAAAGCAACAACTAAGTGTCGTGTGCAGAAGTTGCAAAAAAGGAAAAATGGCGTTTAAACCGGTAATGAGCCCATGCTAACTTAACACGGTGTAAAGATATCCAGGACCTAGATGACACCTCCCCATGATCCGGAAACGAACTGAATAAGATAATAGAAGTTCCATCTCATGAGAGCAGATTGCAAGTTTATATGTGGACGGTCCGCAAGGTAAAGCATTAAAAACTAGGAAAATTTAATGCTAAAGAAAAATAAAACAGCCAAGTACTTTATCGAGTCTTAAGCCAATAGGCAAGGTAAATAATAAAAACTTGACAAATAAGTCAATGAATTGTCAATGAAATGCTAGTACTCAGCATATCAAACATGAAAAAGGTCTATGACATAACTGTGTATGCAAAATAAGCTGCAACAGCCTCCAATAGGAAGTCACCGTCTTCATCCGAAAACAGTTCAGCCATCCAATTTAAAAGCGGAAAAGAACATACGTGCTCCCCCAGCACAGGATCCTCTATCACCATCAGAGGACAGCTCGGTGGGTTTTCAAGAAAGCTCTGTTCCAAGAAAGACTGTGTTGCCGCCAGTAAATTCCAGGGACCAATTAGTCCATGCATCAATGCCACAGCCATAATCCTTTCGCCAGGACAAACCAACTCGTGAGTAATGATAGGAGTCATCAGCTGATTAAAGTCGACGTCAGGAGAAACCGGTCCGCAGAGACACAAATCAATGGCCCAATCGAAATCACAGGTCAGGCAGTGAAATACAGGCTGGACACAGGTGAAGTAGGAGAATCGAAAAGATAATCCATATGCCGTGCTTAATATCGCCAACGGCATTGTGCCATAATATTCTAGCATGCGATTGCGGAACAGTGTCAGCAGCTGCAGGGCGGGAGGTTGCATAGGAGGGACATCCATATTTAAAAATGTAAAAAAGCACAAGAGCGTCCACTGGTAATGCAAGTAAAAATGGCAATCCACGAAGCAGAGTGGAAAAAATAGAATGAAAGAAAGCAGGGATGACTCCAAAGATTTTCTCAAATGAAGTCACGAGACCACTGGTAACAACTTTAAAAAAGTGCGCCAGGGCCTTTGTGGAGGATGCGTTAAAGATAGTCCGAACCATCTTGCTGAAATGGAAAGGCAAATCTGAATTGAAAAGGGTCTGCACCTCTGTACGGGTGTTCGCTATGTGAAGCACGAAAGTTTCACGGGCCGAACTCAAGGCCACCTCTCTCTGAGACAAAAGAGCTCTTATTCTTGCCATGCCGTTGAAATCTGCTCCCAAGGTTGGTATTTGTGGCGAGATTGAAAACTCCCTATGTTCATGTGTGGGAGGAAATAGAACATTTCTGCAGCAAATAACCCGTTCACTTACTGTTACGATAAAAGGAATACTTTTAATTAACCCAGAACAATCTTCATTATTGAGCATCAATAACTACCATTTTCCAACAACTTGAACGTGGGGATGATAGCAGGAACTGGCGTGCCTTGCAACACGCAAGCCATATTTGGTCGGTGTTTGTTGCATGAACCGTGTAACTGTATGTGCCTACACATTAGTGAATGATCTGGCGTCTCAGTGCATTCCTCTCCATTCAGATAAACTTCTTGATCATCTTTGAAACATCTGTATGTGTATGGAAGCGACCAGACCTCATGAAGAAAAGCACTACCTAAAGGTTCATAACGACCTATTGGTATATATTTCATACAATTTGAAAACTTATATAAAGCAAAAGGCAGCGTTATTAAACCGTGGATAAGGCACGTTGCCAAAAAACCCGCAATCCTCTGCTGATGATGTCACTGAGCATGTCATGAATGATGTAATATGTGACATCATCAGCAGTGGATTACGGGTAATAGTATCTCTAGTTTACTCCCCTATAGCTGTCTTTCTTTTAACATAAGTGTCTGTTTCCTTCCCTTATACTTACTGTTTTTGGTTCGCTTCCGGTTCGCGTACCGGTGAGCGAACTGGGAAGCGAACTAAGAGAAATAGAGGTTGGCACAGTTCCAAATATTGTACCAATTTTTTAATAACGGGGAGGTAGTTCTGAAAAGAACTTTTTTTTTATTGTTTTTGTTGTTTTATATTTTTTTTATTATTTTTCGGAACATTTTTTTACTTTTTTTGAATTTTTCTGAACAGAGTTATATTTTTTGGGGTTTTTCTTGGAGGGGGCAATGAAAACGATTCATTGTAAAGGGCTCAACAGGAGCAACAAAACAAAAAAAAAGTATTTATTATTTTGGGCGTTTCGTACAAACTTGCATGTGATAGTCGATAGCTCTGTTGATCAGAGTGATGCTTCTTTCTCCGTAGCAAATGAATCCATCGCAAAATACGCAGATGTGTTTTACTTCACCAAATCTCATTTGTATATTTGGCACCATCTCCCTGCCCTCTGGTCCCGTTACTTCCGGTACAACAGATCTTCTGGCCATAATAGGGAGAGTATCTAGGTCGTTCCGAAACTGTGCAGCACTGTAGTTATTAGGATGCCACCTAGTCATATGGCGATGCATTGTGTAGTTTCCGAAACTGTATTTTTTCTCGGTTCCTCTGGACAGTCTATCTTGACATATAAGGCAAGTTACGTATCTTGCATTTACTTTTTTCTGACCTTTGGGAATTTTAAAAAATTGCCAAATGAAGTTTTCTTTCCGGTGAGACGTCCTGGGCTCCTCAGGCAAAAACTGCCTCTCTTCGTGCTCGTCGTCCTGTTCCTCTTCTTCCTCTTCTTGCTGAATTATAACTTTAGCAGGTGGTCCACTCTTCCTTGGATGTGGTGGAGGTGGTGGGGAAGCACCAGCTGAAGCTACTAAAGAAGCCATTGCTCACTGGTAACAAAGGGTCTTTCTCTCACAATGATGAAAGTCAGAGTGAGGAAAGAAGGAGGGATTTTCATCATTTGGGAAAAACAAGAGTTCTCAACCAATGAAAAGTGTTCATTTTAGATTATATGACCTAGTCTTACATCATTAGGAATACCAAAAGTGAAATGAACCAATGAAAAGTGTTATTACCAAGTCACATGACCTGCTGTGTTTACGTTAAGCGCTTTGCAGGGCCTCCCGGTTTGCTTCCAGAAACCTGCGCTTTGCGACTCGCTTCGCGTACCAGTTCGCTAACGTAGCACGTCATATGACGTATCACGCGACAACGTGAAACGTCATGCGGACGGGAGGCGTCACGATGTTGTTTTCTAACGCGGCAGTTGCGGTAAAGAAACGTTTACCGGCTCGCGGTCTATTTCGCGGCATCAAGGTCAGCTAACGGGAAGCTTCCCGATTCGCGAAGTGGGAACGAAGAAAAAAAAATATTTTTAAAAAAAATTATTCATAAACATATAAAATATATTTTTGGATTTAAAGAAGAATACATTTTACAGCTACAGATATTAGCTGTTAAAAAACCAATGAAATTCACTGAAAAAAACATAGGTTATAGACCATATATAGTTAGGAATTAGCATTTACAAAACCTTGAAAATTCACTGAAAAAACCATAGGTTATAGACCATATATAGTTAGGAATTAGCATTTACAAAACCATATTTTACTCACACAAAACCATTGAAATTCCATATATAGTTAGTTGCACTAACTATATATCGCACACCCGCAATCCACTGCTGATGATGTCACATATTACATCATTCATGACATGGTCAGTGACATCACTGATGACATCACTGATGACATCTCAAATGACATCACTGATGACATCACTGATGACATCTCAAATGACATCACTGATGACATCATGACACACCAATACCAGTTACTACATACGCACTCACTGATTCCTACGTCTACACACACATTCACTCATTCACCCATACAATCACTCATACATACAGTCACTCATTATTACAACACTATCATATGCACTCATACACCTATGCAGACACTCACACACTGCCACTCATCCATGGAGTTACTCACACACCTAGTCAGTCCTGTAAAGAATCAATCACACTTCCATTTCCTCATCTATACAGTTAAACACAGAACACCATACTTCAGTGACATCACTGATGACATCACTGATGACACCTCAAATGACATCACTGATGACATCTCAAATGACATCACTGATGACATCATGACACACCAATACCAGTTACTACATACGCACTCACTGATTCCTACGTCTACACACACATTCACTCATTCACCCATACAATCACTCATACATACAGTCACTCATTATTACAACACTATCATATGCACTCATACACCTAGTCAGTCCTGTGAAGAATCAATCACACTTCGATTTCCTCATCTATACAGTTAAACACAGAACACCATACTTTTTCACACATATACTAACACATACTTACTCTCTTATACAATCACTGATACAAGTACACATTGATATGCACAGAGTCACACACCTCCCAGCCAGCCACACACACACTCAGTCTTCCATACATCCACTCATTCTTCAATATGTAAAACATATTTAAACTTTACAAAAACACACAGACACTAGATGATGTCATCAGTGATGTCATTTGAGATGTCATCAGTGATGTCATCAGTGATGTCACTGACCATGTCATGAATGATGTAATATGTGACATCATCAGCAGTGGATTGCGGGTGCGCGATATATAGTTAGTGCAACTAACTATATATGGAATTTCAATGGTTTTGTGTGAGTAAAATATGGTTTTGTAAATGCTAATTCCTAACTATATATGGTCTATAACCTATGGTTTTTTCAGTGAATTTTCAAGGTTTTGTAAATGCTAATTCCTAACTATATATGGTCTATAACCTATGGTTTTTTCAGTGAATATATATATATATATATATATATATATATATATATGAAGAAACGCGCATTCATTTAATGCTTTTAGCACGACCTGGACGCTGAAACCGCTATGTGGAATTGATTACTAACTGCACGTAGCGCGACTAAGGCATCTTTTAAAATTTGTATGTGAACTTTGCACTTTACACTTTAAAATCGTTGTTGCCTTTTTAATTTGTGTGTATTATACAAACCTTTCTTTGGCGATCTTTGCCGCCCCTGCTACCCCAGTCCACCGCAAGCGCTAGGCTTGTTTGTTGTGGAGGGTGCAGGGCGCTACCTTCTTCCGGGTTCTTCCCGGGGCCGGCCATTGATTGGTGTAGAGTGTGGGAGGCGGTGCTGACCGATAGCACGGAGCCTACAAAGCCCCATTGATTCATGCGCTCTGTCTGAAGAAACGCACATTCATTTAATGCTTTTAGCACGACCTGGACGCTGAAACCGCTATGTGGAATTGATTACTAACTGCACGTAGCGCGACTAAGGCATCTTTTAAAATTTGTATGTGAACTTTGCACTTTACACTTTAAAATCGTTGTTGCCTTTTTAATTTGTGTGTATTATACAAACCTTTCTTTGGCGATCCTTGCCGCCCCTGCTACCCCGGTCCACCGCAAGCGCTAGGCTTGTTTGTTGTGGAGGGTGCAGGGCGCTACCTTCTTCCAGGTTCTTCCCGGGGCCGGCCATTGATTGGTGTAGAGTGTGGGAGGCGGTGCTGACCGATAGCACGGAGCCTACAAAGCCCCATTGATTCATGCGCTCTGTCTGAAGAAACGCGCATTCATTTAATGCTTTTAGCACGACCTGGACGCTGAAACCGCTATGTGGAATTGATTACTAACTGCACGTAGTGCGACTAAGGCATCTTTTAAAATTTGTATGTGAACTTTGCACTTTACACTTTAAAATCGTTGTTGCCTTTTTAATTTGTGTGTATTATACAAACCTTTCTTTGGCGATCCTTGCCGCCCCTGCTACCCCGGTCCACCGCAAGCGCTAGGCTTGTTTGTTGTGGAGGGTGCAGGGCGCTACCTTCTTCCGGGTTCTTCCCGGGGCCGGCCATTGATTGGTGTAGAGTGTGGGAGGCGGTGCTGACCGATAGCACGGAGCCTACAAAACTCTGACGATGTCTAATACGCGCAGCGATGACGCGCAGCACCCGCGCAGATCCCACGCCGAAGACACGCCTAAGACTAGCCCGTCTGTGCCCGTCCGTGCCAGGACGGGGCACGGGGCTGAAGGCTATGCTCCCAAAGTCAGGCCTCTACAGGTATTGTCCTCTGTCCAGATTATGGCTCTGCGTCCGATACCAAATTATAACTGTGCTTTACTTGCCATCCCGCATACCGGAACTGCTACCTGCCCTCATTGCAGTTACACTATCACTTCCTTCCAACCCTATCCCCCTCGCAGAACTAGGCGTAGTAAATTACTTAAACAGCTTTCTCCTACTAATGATAATTGCCTGTTCTACAGTATTAACTGTCGGTCCCTGCCTATGCACAGGTTAGACATTTTCGATCTTTTAATGGATGAGAAACCCAACGCATTATTTCTCACAGAAACCTGGCTGCATGCAGGCTCCGGCCCTGACATAGCTATGGCCCTTCCCCCCAATTATGCGATCATAAGGATGGATAGAACTCGAAAAACGGGGGGTGGAATTGCCATTGCATATAATAAAAAACATACATGCACGCTCGAGCCACTAGCAATCCCTGAGTGTGAAGCTGCATTCTTTAAAATCTGTCTGAATCCCAACTTCACATTTTCAGGCATCCTCATGTACCGGCCACCCGGAAGCTGCGCTAAATGGGCCACCGACTTGGCCAATTACATCTCTCCTTTTATCTTGGCGTCAAAAAACTTCTCCATTATTGGAGACCTTAATCTTCATCTAGAGGATATATCAAACACGACTAGTGCCAATCTGTTAGAAGATCTTACTGCACTAAATATCCATCTCCTAAATTCGGGACCTACCCACAAGGCAGGACATTTATTAGATCCACTTTTTTCGAACCTCTCACAACTTATCTGGAAGGACACCACTCCGGTGTGTTGGTCTGATCATTTTTTAATTAAATTTACTCTTAAACCACCCACTACTTCCATGGACCATAAGATGTTGCCAACTCTGCCCAGAAAAAACTGGAAATCCCCAGACATTCCTAAACTTAACTCTGCACTTAGCATGAACACGCCTAAAAAGAACAAAACTATGGAAAGTATTGCTAATGCCACTCAATTATGGCTTACCAATGCAGCAGAGTCCTGTTTACCCACTCCTAAATCTAAGGGCAATGTACATCGCCCTCCCGCCCCATGGTTTAACGACTTACTTAAGGTGGAAAAAACCAAGTGTAAGGCTCTTGAAAGAGCATGGCGCAAGGACTTCGACCCCGACAAAAAAACTAGGTATAATACTGCAAAAATTTTTATCATACCGCATGTAAAAAAGCACGTGCTACGTATGTAGCCGATACCATCACGGGAGCTGTAAACAAAGCTAAAACTTTGTTTAACACGGTCAAAGATCTTGCGGGTGGGCAGACCACAGCCCCAACACGTCCTCTAAATAAGAAGCAATGTCAGGATCTAGCCCAATTTTTCTCAGATAAAATTGACAAATTAATCATTGAGATTGATAAAAACAACTGTGACACTATTTCGACGGAAAATTGGGAGTACACTCCAACTATAAATCAAACCCTACAAAAATGGCCGCCCATTACAATCGATACCCTTACTCATGAAATCGATTAAATCTGGTTCTCCACAGGATCCCATTCCTATTAATATATTAAAATTTGTGGATAAGGCTGCCCTTGAAATTATTGCAGACACCTTAAATTCATCACTTGAATTGGCCACAGTTCCTACCCTATGGAAACATGCCATAGTGACCCCACTGTTGAAAAAACCCACAGCAGACCCGGAACAACTAGCCAATTATAGGCCTATATCACTTCTTCCAGCTTTCTCCAAATGTCTGGAGAGACATGTACATACTGCCCTTACCCTTTTTGCAGACGAAAACGCCCTCCTCCACCCGACCCAGTCTGGATTCCGAGCGGGTTTCTCTACGGAGACTGCCCTGTTAGAGTCTCCGAAACCATCAAGAAACTCCTCGACGACGGTCAGACGGTTGCGCTTATTTTACTCGACCTAAGCGCAGCCTTTGACACTGTGTCGCATAAAAGGCTACTCACCACGCTTGAAAAAAATGGAATCGGTGGAATTGCCCTGCAATGGATTGAATCCTTCCTGAGCCAACGTACATACCAAATAGCATCTGCTGATGCAAACTCTGGACATTTTAATTCCCCTCACGGGGTTCCACAGGGTTCCATTCTTAGCCCGCTCTTTTTCAATCTATATCTTAGACCCTTAGCAGATCTAGTGGAAAAAGCAGGACTCACTTTTATGACGTACGCAGACGACTCACAAATTGTCTTTTCACTGTCTGAATCCCAATCTTCATCTTCGTCCTCTCTCAAAAATGGTCTCCTGAACATCTTCAACTGGATGACAACTAACCAGTTGAAACTAAACGGAGACAAGACGGAGATCCTTCTTCTGGGCAAACATCCAGAGCTCTGGAATATATCACACTGACCTTCACAGATGGGTGATCTTCCAACACCTGTGCCTCATGCAAGAAACTTGGGAGTAATTCTGGACAATACTTTGTCCATGAAGCAACAGGCAAGCAAAGTAGTGGGTCTCTGCTTTACCATCATAAAATGGCTCAAGAAGATCCTGTGGATGCTGCCTGTCCACACGCAAAAAACAGTAGTCAATGCCTTAATCACATCCCGGCTTGACTACGGGAACATCTTGTACCTGGGGGAAAATAAGGCAGTTATAAAAAGATTACAGCTGGTACAAAATACGGCTGCCCGACTTCTCTGCCATATACCAAAAAACATCAGCGTGTCCCCCTATCTACGTGAACTGCATTGGTTGAAGGGAGAAAATCGCATTAGATTTAAGGCCTTAAAATACATGTTTAAAATCAAATCAGGTACTAATCCTAAATATCTTCAGACACTAGCACACCCCTATATCCCTACAAGAAACCTACGGTCCAAATCAGCTGAAAAGTTCTGTATACCTAGATTCAAGCTCTCCCACCTCGGTCCCACTATATGGAACTTATTACCACTTCACATACGAAAGGAGGGAAGTCTCCCCAGGTTCCGTAAAGAGATAAAGACCTGGTTGTTCGATCAGTAACCTTGAACGACCCCTGCTATTTTTTCTTTCCATCTATGATGCTGTGTTCTTAGGCGCCGGGAAACCCTTCTTGGGTAGCTGTTTGCGCCATATAAGTTTAAAAAATAAATAAATAAATAAATAAATATATATATTACATTACCTACTGGCAGTCGCCAGTAGGTAGTTATAGTTAGGGCCTAGTTTCCATAGGAAATCCACAACATTCTATTTGGAATAACTTTGGCGCTGGTGGACGAACCTTCGCAAATTTCTCCAAGAAAATGGCCTGCTCCGCTCCGCTCCTTCCCTGAAAGGGGTGAATAATCAAGCGTGGGCCGAGAAAAGAGGGGGGTCCCAAAAGGTGTTTTCCCCATGCAATTTTCCGTAGGGACCTTTAGTCAGGGCTACAGCCCGAACGGCTGAACGGAATTACACCAAATTTGGCAGAGAGGTAGAGTTCGGTTCGCAGATTGTGCTTTTTGTTAAATGGTGTAAATCCGTTCAGTAGTTCCTGAGAAAATCAAAAGTAAAATCATAGCGATATCTAGAGACAAAGTACAACACATGTATGGAAATCCGTACAATTACGAGCACGAGCTGCATGCTGATTGGATGTAAACTGTCTGTCAACACTCCAAACCTGGAAGTGTTGGCAGCCATATTGTGACTCGGTAGCACCGAGTCACAAGAAAACAGTAAAACAAAGTTGAAAAATAAACATGTTGACCCTCTAGGCCTGCTCAGGGGGTCTCACATGGATTTATACATTTTTCTAAAATAAAAAAACTGCGTCGTACTCGTACGTTGTGGAAAAGGAAAAAAAAACGAAGTTAATTTTATTCCTAATTAGCTCCCGGGGGGGGGGGCAAATCCCGGGGGCAATTTTTTTCTATAATGGGGGGCTTGGTAGTGTCCAACAGGAAGAAAGGAATGAAAAAAAAGTAATGTCGAGGACAGTGATGCTCCTGCTTCCTGCGTTTTATCAGGTCAATAGACTGTTTCCCATAACACAAAAGTTTATTGCAATAAATGTATAGAATTTTAACTTGAGCAAAATCAGAATGAATTTGTGTGCGTGGACTGCTTGCTGAAAATGCTGGTGCAGCAGTTGATGTGCTTGGTGCAGTAGCAGGTGGGTTGTCCTTCAACCTCCTAGTTGCAGCTCGAGCAAAGTTGTTTTGGGGGTAAGTTCTTTACGTGTCGCTCCATATTTGCTGTGCTAAAGGAGTATTTTTGAGATGGATCACCCCTTGAAAGAGTTTGGAAAATTTTACAGGTTGCTTTTGGAGCATTAACATTTTTTTGCCCTTCTGGAAAAGTAAAAAACTGCCAAATTAGATCTTCTTTCCTCTTTTTTGGAGTTTCTTTCGAATGAAATATTTTTCTGAAGAATGGCTGGAAGATGAGTTCATTGCTGTTAATATGGTAAACTTTGTTCTATTTGACAGGATTCTCAGAAGAGATGTTTCTTTTAAGAAAGTCAAAGTAGAATTTTTAAAATGGGATAGAAGTTTCAACAGTTGTAATAGGAAGTGTTATGAACCAATGAAATTTCTTCTTTTAAAGTCACATGGCTTTGCGTACGGTTACGCTGTTATCACGGTGTTCTTAGGATGTAAGTACGCATGACTTTTCACCGCGATTGGTGTAATTGCTTTTAAATGTAATGTAGGATTATTGGAACTTAAAAAAAATGTTTACATAATTATCCTAGATAATGTGTTCTATTAGTATGTTCAATAAATACATAAATATATGTTTTTAAACAATTAAAAACATTTGCGTCTTTGCGTACGGGGCGCCGTACATGATGTCACACGGAAGCTTTGATACGACGCACAGCGTGAAATCGTATTCGTAGCGTGTGGTGAGAATGATTAGCAGTACAAACTATGGTGCGATCGCTCTCTCACTGTCAAATCAGAGCACAGGGCGCGCTATGAGAATGGTTAGAAGTAGTCACTCATTGGAAATCCGATTCAGCTGTGTGGCTTATCCACGGTATCATAACGTTACTTTTTAACCTGTATAACCCTTTAAGTGCTGCCGTCGGCCAACGGTCGTCACGGGCACTACCTCCCCAGTGCTGCGTGCGACCGATGGACGTCCATTCAGCACTGGATAATGGACAGCGCAGCACTGGGGAGGTATATTTACGAAGCTCCTAAGGTGTTAAGTTTGAGGTTTGCATGTAATACTATGGTATAGGCAGATATGGATGTTTAGGCAGCGCTTATCTCCATTAAGCTTGGATATTATCATTTACATATAGGTGTCTGAGGGAGGGAAAAAAAGTCTATGTGAATGGCGAGGATTGCACAATAGCACCACATCACTCCTTAATTTATAGACACATACAACTGCATGGCTCTTGTAATCAAGATGCACCTAATTTGGTGTGAGTTCTGAAAGGCACTGCGACACCTGCTATCATACCAACGTTCAATTTACTGAAAACGTGAGTTATATAATTTGAAATAATTGTTGTGCAATGTTAGCAGGCATCGGTTACATGATTACGGTAACTGAGCGTGTGGTTCGCTAAAAAAAAGTTGTGTTTACTCCTCTGCATGGGAAGCTGGATGTTTCTATCTGGCCGTCGATTCCGACCTTGAAAGCAGAGTCAACCAAGTGAGCCGTATAAGAGCGCTATTGTCTCAAAAAGAGGTCGCTCTTACATCTGCTAGAGAAACATTTGTCCTTCATGTAGTAAACACCCGCATAGAAGTGTATGATTTATTAAATACAGAGGTGCCTTTGTATTTTGGGGAGTTAATTCAGAGTATCTTTAATGTGTCCTTGACTACGGGGTTCTTACTTTTTTAAAGCTAGAAGCAGTGGTTTTGTGAGTTCTTTTCAAACTATAATTGGTGTCTTTTCAGCATTTTTTCATTCGAAGTTTTCCAGCATCTTTGGTGGATTCCCCTTAATAGTCGCATTAGTTGCCGGTGTGCTTCTATTAATTTGTTTACTTAAATATGGATGCGCATCCTGCAGCACACGAAAATATGTCTCGGCTGTTGCTGGTCCAAATGCTTAGTTATTACGGAGCGCTGCCTCTGGCTACATTGAGTGCAGTTTATGGATTATCGTTTCGATTTTCCTTTTTCACATGCGTTCAGCTTGTCTTCCATTGCCTGAGCTGCGATTTCGACTTGGCCCTGGATTTGTGTCTCTGCAGTACGGTGTCTCCCAACGCGGATTATGACCAGCTGATGAGCCCCTTAGTGGTTCATGACTTGCTCTGTTCTGGCGGCGGGATTATGGCCTTAGCAGCAATACATGGAATAATGGGACGTTGGAATGTTTTTGCAGCGGCGCATGACTTCTTGGCACGCAGTTACATTGAAGATGACCCGAGTTTTCCTCCGATGGTGATAGAGGCTCCGGTCGTTGAGGAACATGTATGTTCATTCTCACTATTGAATTGGATGGCTAAAATGTTTTCAGATGAGAACAATGACTTCCTCTTGGAGGCTGTTGCTACATACTGTGCTTATACGCTGTTGGATTAAGACTCTTTGATTTTTCTACCTATTCTTTATTATTCAGTTACTTTTTTCTATCAAACAGCGAATAATTTTTTATGCAAATTTGAACTTGACTCTGCTTTTCAGGCTTGGACTTTGCGTTCCTAGTTCGCCCACGTTTATATCACGTGGTTCTATCGAGGGAGGGTGTCGTGGGCTGAGTCTTGCACTCACATTGTGTTAAGTTAGCATGGGTTCATTAGAAGCTTAAATGCCATTTTTGCTTTCCTGCTCTGCTTTGCACACGACACGCAATTTTGATATTGTTTAGAGAAGGCCGAGTATTTTGTTTCACATGAGAATAATTTGTCATGCTACATATCTAGACTGCCTCGCTAGTTTAGTGTGCATAGTGAGAGCATGAAACATCAAGGTTATCTTGGATACTGTGTCTGTTATTTGGAATGCTCGTCGCACGTTCGACCTAAAACACATATGCAGGTGTGGCCACGTCTGATACTGGCGCGTTTAATAATGCATTGTGGAGGCATAATTAGACACAGTTGGAGAACATTGGAATCGTGACAGTTTGTGCAGAACTCAATGTGATCCACTACTGCTGAGTACCAGAGGTATGGGATCATCCATGTAATCCTATGAGACCTTCTGTAGTTATAAACTAACCTGGTAGGTAGGGAGGGTGAAATGTAGGTATATTTTAAACCTGTTTCCTGTTAGCAATATAAGATGCTTTCTCACTTTGTATTTTATGGAATAGTAACAATGCTACCACCTTGTTTCGGATAATATGTTTGGTTGTATTATCTAAGGTACTGTGCATGAGATTACGGCGTTAGAAATAAACATTTCAAACTTCCATGTGTCTTTATTTACTCCTTGTTTTGGACTGGTGTAAGATTATAACGAAAGAGTGGTCTTTTTATCTACCTTCTTGAGGTAATCTAAGTCACATGTTCTGGGTTGACTAGTCATTGGTGTTTTTGCTATAGGACGAAGAACCAATGAGTCACTGATTGCTAGTCTGGTAGGGGGTTTGGGTACTAAGGTGGGTTTTGGTACACTGTAATTCACTGAGATCCTAAGTCTTTATGCACAGTTCTGTGTAGGAGCAGAATTCCTGCAACAGTAGTTACAACAAAAAGGCTCGATAAAGGGCCTTGAGTTTGAATCAGAATATGAAATTGAAGAATAATTGATAATCCCAGCCAAGAAAGAGAGTAAGTGTGCACATTTACAATGTCTTCGTCTGGGGTACTTGTTACAATAAAAATGTTCGATAAAGGCCTGCACTTTGAATAGGTATATGAAATAGAAGAATAGTTGATAATCACAGATAATGTATGCAGCAAGTAGTTGTGTGTATGTGTGGATGATGTGTTGATTGCGCGGAAAATGAGTGTGAATATGTGTGTGAGTAACTCTATGGATGAGTATCGGTGTGTAACAGGATGTAATATGTGACGCCATCAGCAGTGCATTACGGGCGCGTGAGTTATAGTTACCTGAACTAACTATAACGGGGGAATTTTCAGTGAATATCTAAGGTTTTTTAATGCTAATTCCTAACTATAACGTGCCTGAAACCTATGGGTTTTTCAGTGAATATATATATATATATATATATATATATATATATATATATATATATATATATATGTCCTTCTAAGCCCTGGCGCTGCAGATATGCACTCGTCGATGTTCAGACCATTTGGCCAGTGTTAGCCTCGATGCAGCTCGCTTCCCCACAGTCCAAAATTAATTACTGATACTCGACGCGTTTCGAGGCCAACGCCTCTTCATCATGAGTGCACAAATGCTTGGGAAACTCGCCTGTTTGTTTTGTTCTTAATTTATTACAAGAGACTGCCCATAGTGGGTGTGGCTTATCGTAAGTGTCTCTCTTTGCATGCTGGTACTTGCAGTTATTCAGGTGAGTTTTCGTTTTGATCCTTTGTAGGTTCCAGGCATCTGTGTGCATTGAACTTCTTCGTGACATCCTTTAGTAGGTAAGGACTTCAGGGGCTGCGCGCTATCCTGCGCAAAGGAACATCGTGCTTCTGGAAAGGAATACTGCCTCCCCCAGCCTTTATGTTCGAAATGGTGCAACACTGCTTAACACAGCTCAGGCAGCCGCGTGTATTTATGTCATTCTAAGCCCTGGCGCTGCAGATATGCACTCGTCGATGTTCAGACCATTTGGCCAGTGTTAGCCTCGATGCAGCTCGCTTCCCCACAGTCCAAAATTAATTACTGATACTCGACGCGTTTCGAGGCCAACGCCTCTTCATCATGAGTGCACAGATGCTTGGGAAACTCGCCTGTTTGTTTTGTTCTTAATTTATTACAAGAGACTGCCCATAGTGGGTGTGGCTTATCGTAAGTGTCTCTCTTTGCATGCTGGTACTTGCAGTTATTCAGGTGAGTTTTCGTTTTGATCCTTTGTAGGTAGGGCTTAGAAGGACATAAATACACGCGGCTGCCCGAGCCGTGTTAAGCAGTGTTGCACCATTTCGAACATAAAGGCTGGGGGAGGCAGTATTCCTTTCCAGAAGCACGATGTTCCTTTGCGCAGGATAGCGCGCAGCCCCTGAAGTCCTTACCTACTAAAGGATGTCACGAAGAAGTTCAATGCACACAGATGCCTGGAACCTACAAAGGATCAAAACAAAAACTCACCTGAATAACTGCAAGTACCAGCATGCAAAGAGAGACACTTACGATAAGCCACACCCACTATGGGCAGTCTCTTGTAATAAATTAAGAACAAAACAAACAGGCGAGTTTCCCAAGCATCTGTGCACTCATGATGAAGAGGCGTTGGCCTCGAAACGCGTCGAGTATCAGTAATTAATTTTGGACTGTGGGGAAGCGAGCTGCATCGAAGCTAACACTGGCCAAATGGTCTGAACATCGACGAGTGCATATCTGCAGCGCCAGGGCTTAGAAGGACATAAATACACGTTGCTGCCCGAGCCGTGTTAAGCAGTGTTGCACCATTTCGAACATAAAGGCTGGGGGAGGCAGTATTCCTTTCCAGAAGCACGATGTTCCTTTGCGCAGGATAGCACGCAGTCCCTGAAGTCCTTACCTACTAAAGGATGTCACGAAGAAGTTCAATGCACACAGATGCCTGGAACCTACAAAGGATCAAAACGAAAACTCACCTGAATAACTGCAAGTACCAGCATGCAAAGAGAGACACTTACGATAAGCCACACCCACTATGGGCAGTCTCTTGTAATAAATTAAGAACAAAACAAACAGGCGAGTTTCCCAAGCATCTGTGCACTCATGATGAAGAGGCGTTGGCCTCGAAACGCTTCGAGTATCAGTAATTAATTGTGGACTGTGGGGAAGCGAGCTGCATCGAGGCTAACACTGGCCAAATGGTCTGAACATCGACGAGTGCATATCTGCAGCGCCAGGGCTTAGAAGGACATAAATACACGCGGCTGCCCGAGCCGTGTTAAGCAGTGTTACACCATTTCGAACATAAAGGCTGGGGGAGGCAGTATTCCTTTCCAGAAGCATGATGTTCCTTTGCGCAGGATAGCGCGCAGCCCCTGAAGTCTTTACCTACTAAAGGATGTCACGAAGAAGTTCAATGCACACAGATGCCTGGAACCTACAAAGGATCAAAACGAAAACTCACCTGAATAACTGCAAGTACCAGCATGCAAAGAGAGACACTTACGATAAGCCACACCCACTATGGGCAGTCTCTTGTAATAAATTAAGAACAAAACAAACAGGCGAGTTTCCCAAGCATCTGTGCACTCATGATGAAGAGGCGTTGGCCTTGAAACGCGTCGAGTATCAGTAATTAATTTTGGACTGTGGGGAAGCGAGCTGCATCGAGGCTAACACTGGCCAAATGGTCTGAACATCGACGAGTGCATATCTGCAGCGCCAGGGCTTAGAAGGACATATATATATATATATATATATATATATATATCTATATTACACAAATCTCCTTAAAAGAAGAATAAGTCGGCACTCACGAAGTTTGTCCCAATCTTCTTTTTATTTCGTTGTAATCACTCCAGCATAGCAAAATTAACCAACGCGTTTCGCAACTGAACGTCGCTTGTTCATATATATATATATATATATATATATATATATTCGCCTGTAACCTGATCCTGGTTGATGCTGGCGCTCCACTTTAGGGCGGTGCGTTTTTCCCGACAGGATCACGCCGGTAATAATTCAAGCAGAGTACAATCTAATAATTAATTTCAAAAACGCACTTACTCGTGTTTCTTGGAAATGAAAAGCGGCTTTATTGCAAGCTTGTTCTACCCAACGTGTTTCGCCTTCACATAAGGCTTGCTCCCGTGAGCAAGCCTTATGTGAAGGCGAAATGCGTTGGGCGGAAGTTTTTCAGAACCCCTGTTTCTAAAGTAGGTTTCTTGAGAAGGGGTTTAACAACCGCTATCTTCCAAGAAGATGGAAATACTCCCTCCAAAATCGCACGATTCATGACATTCATGAGGGGGACAGTCACTACATCCTGGCAGTTGTTTGCAAAGGTCTTCCTGCTTGTTGATAGCAGAAGCAAATAGCGGCAGAAACCCAACGAGTTATGGTCTGTTTGGATACTGAGTGTCCTTGCCGTATTCTTCTGTAGGCAACAAACAATTGGTCAGTTTTACGAATCGTAGAAGTCCGTTGTAAATAGAATTTGAGACATCTACTGATGTCAAGAGTATGTAAAGTCCTCTCCGCAGGAGATTGCGGATTTGGAAAGAAAGTCTTTAATATGATTGGCTCGTTGAGATGGAAGTCCGAAGGTACTTTTGGCATAAAGCTGGGATTAGTGCGGAGCACTATCGAGCTCGAAGTGAACTGAAGAAAAGGTGGATATATGGTGAAAGCTTGAATGTCACTGACTCTTCTAGCTGACGTTAAAGCCAAGAGTAGAGACACCGTCCAGGATAGAAACTTCAAATCCACTCTATGAATAGGCTCGAAGGGGTGCCGCATGAGTTGTGCTAGTACCACGTTGACGTGCCAGGATGGAGGTGGAAGCTGGATAGGAGGAAACATTCTAAACAGTCCCCTAAAAAATTGTTGTATGATCCTAGAGAGAATTGGAACCGTCTTGACGAAATCTTGAAATGGCAGCTGAAAATGCCTTCAAAGTAGAATGAGAAAGGCCTGACCTTGCCAAATGTAAAAAGAATGGTAAAATCTGCTCAGGTTTTGCGTGAATCAGATTAATATTGACTGATTGACACCACATGCAGAATCTTTTCCATTTAAGCCTGTACGTCTTTATAGTGGCAGGCGCTCGAGCGTTAGCTAAAACTTCCTTACAATCCGCAGGAATGTTTAAATGAGCAAATTCAAGGTGTACAGGTGCCAGGCTGCTAATCTCAGAGATGCAGGGTCCGGGTGGCAGATCTGTCCGTTCTGAATGGACAGAAGGTTTGGTATTGGTCGAAACTGAATGGGATCGCATTACGATAGAAGGAGAAGTTCGGTGAACCAGAACTGGCAAGGCCATCTGGGAGCAATGAGAATCAGACGACAAGGTTCTTTCGTCATTTTCCGGAGAACTCTGGGAACCAACGGTATCGGAGGAAAGGTGTAAGCATTTATTCGCGACCAATTCATGGAAAACGCGTTCCCCTGAGACTCCTTGTGGGGAAGCCAACTTGCAAAGAATAGGCATTTGTGGTTCTGATTGGTCGCAAATAGGTCTAGATTAGGATGACCCCACTCCTGAAAGACTCGATCTAACATTGGTTGATGCAGTTCCCACACTTGAGTGGATATGTAAATGTAAATGTAGTTGAGCTTATGTAGCTCACAGCTACCCGCAGTGGGTTTCCCGGCGCTTGCTTAGGGAACCCTTCCTGGTATTCCCCTGTGAGATAGCAGGGTATCCACGAGGTGAAAGTCAGGCATCCCGCCGCGAGGGGCCGTTGTGGAGATTAAGCAAGCTATTGCCCAGAGTCGCAGAGTTTGAACCCGTGAGTCGAGGAGGCACCAGGGCGAGAATTATCGAGTCCGTGGAATTTTTAGCCCAAGACCCGCCGAGGCGGGGAATTGAACCCTGGTCCAGGACCGATCTCAGCTACCGGGTCTGCTGCCTCTAACCCCTGAGCCACACTTCTCCACTGTCGATCTACTGGGGTAATCCGCTAAGACATTGGAAACTCCCGGCACATGTATCGCTGATAGGCTGATTCTGTGTCGTATCGCCCAGTCCCAGATTTCTTGGGCTTGTTGAGAGAGAAGGGCAGATCTTTTTCCTCCTTGTTTGTTCAAGTAGTGCATACTTGTTGTATTGTCTATCAAAATTAGCACTGAAGCTCCTAGAATGACGGTTCGAAAGGATTTTAGGGCCAAGAAGATGGCTCGCAATTCCAGAAGGCTGATATGCCACCTCCGCTGCTGGACATCCCATTTGCCGCTGACCATCAGCCCTTGAAGATGTGCCCCCATCCCTCGAGGGACGCATCTGTGGTGATTGCAAACTTTGACGCTTCTTCTTTGGCATCCTTCCTTCACATTCTTTTCTCGAGTCCCCCAGAGTAAGGCTTCTCGCATTCGAGGAGTGATGTGAATGAGATCGTCGAACGATCCCGAAACCTGCAACAATTGGTGGTTGAGTTCCTCTTGTAGGGGCCTAATTCTGAGACGGCAGTTGGGTATCAAGGGGATGCAGGAAGAAGTCATCCCTAAAAAGGACTTAAACTGCTGGACTGAAACGCACCCTTTTGATCGTAATAGGCGGGCCAGTTTGCAGATCTTTTGCTTTCTCTCATTTGAGGCAAAGGCCTGAGTCAGCTGCATGTCCAACGTTGCCCCTAAGAACGTTTGTCTTTGTGAAGGAACGAGATGAGACTTGTTGAGGTTGATAGAGAGACCCAGAGATTGAAACAGCGACAAACATCTCTGGATGTGGGTGGATGTGTCTGAAAAAAAAATCGCCTTGATAAGGCTGTCGTCTAAGTACGGAAAGATTTTAATCCCTTCCAGACGAAGGTGTGCCGCTACCAGTGCTAAAAGCTTGGTAAACACACGGGGTGCTGAACGTAGTCCATAAGGAACGACTTTGAACTGGAAATCCCTGCCAGCCACTCTGAACCGCAACAATTTGATGTATCTGGGGCGCTAGTGAGCGTGCAAGCAGAATGGCCGCACTTATGTGAGGCTCCTGCTTCCTGGACACATAATCCTGCTTTTATCCTTAGCAAATGTGAGTGAAATTTCATATTCAGAGGAAGGCGCCCTCTTGCCAAAAGAGAGCAAGATCCGGGACCGGCAGCCAGTGCAACGGGTGAGTGGAGTGCTTGCCGAGACTCTGCCTGGAGCTGTTAGTGGCAGGGAAGCGGGCACGGCGCCCAGGAAACGCTGAGGCTTACCGCATGGAGACCAGGCCGGGACTGGTGTTCGGCAACAGGAGACGGGCACACGACCATCGGGGAAAAGGATTGCAAGTAAGAGCCCTGCACAGAGTTGCGGAGGGACGGAGTTGCTGTGGGGGCGGAGGAGGTGCCTGCGGAACATTTATAGCCGGAGCGGAAAAGAAGTGTATGGGCGAAGAGACCGAGCGGTGATGCGCCTGAGCCCCTGCGATATCGGGCGGGGAGCGCGGAGGCTGGAGGCCCTAGCTGGATGAGTGCAGCCTGGAGGCGTCGCGTTTGCTGCACATATAGCTCGGAGCACACTGTGCAGGCAATACCCACTACGTAAGAGGCCGAGAGGCGTGACTCCCCCCCGCTTGCACCATGACAAAAGAATGGACGTGTAGCGTCTCCAGAGCTACCACCTGTGGAACAGTGAGGCTGGCGAGGACAGGGCTCGATGCAATTGGTGCCTGGACTGGGGGCGGTATGTGTGCAATACTGGGGAGGGCCCCCCCTGCTGGTGATCTTTGGGCAGTGCTGGCTGCGGGCAGAGACAGCAGCGTGTGGAGACCAGCGTCGACCAGGGGCGACCTGAACATTTTTTGGTGTCCAGGGGGACAGCGCCTGCAATAACAGCGGTAAAACATCTAGCCAGGTTTTATTCAAACCATGCACCAGTAGTGTTAGGGTTAATTAATTTTGGACTGTGGGGAAGCGAGCTGCATCGAAGCTAACACTGGCCAAATGGTCTGAACATCGACGAGTGCATATCTGCAGCGCCAGGGCTTAGAAGGACATAAATACACGTTGCTGCCCGAGCCGTGTTAAGCAGTGTTGCACCATTTCGAACATAAAGGCTGGGGGAGGCAGTATTCCTTTCCAGAAGCACGATGTTCCTTTGCGCAGGATAGCACGCAGTCCCTGAAGTCCTTACCTACTAAAGGATGTCACGAAGAAGTTCAATGCACACAGATGCCTGGAACCTACAAAGGATCAAAACGAAAACTCACCTGAATAACTGCAAGTACCAGCATGCAAAGAGAGACACTTACGATAAGCCACACCCACTATGGGCAGTCTCTTGTAATAAATTAAGAACAAAACAAACAGGCGAGTTTCCCAAGCATCTGTGCACTCATGATGAAGAGGCGTTGGCCTCGAAACGCTTCGAGTATCAGTAATTAATTGTGGACTGTGGGGAAGCGAGCTGCATCGAGGCTAACACTGGCCAAATGGTCTGAACATCGACGAGTGCATATCTGCAGCGCCAGGGCTTAGAAGGACATAAATACACGCGGCTGCCCGAGCCGTGTTAAGCAGTGTTACACCATTTCGAACATAAAGGCTGGGGGAGGCAGTATTCCTTTCCAGAAGCACGATGTTCCTTTGCGCAGGATAGCGCGCAGCCCCTGAAGTCTTTACCTACTAAAGGATGTCACGAAGAAGTTCAATGCACACAGATGCCTGGAACCTACAAAGGATCAAAACGAAAACTCACCTGAATAACTGCAAGTACCAGCATGCAAAGAGAGACACTTACGATAAGCCACACCCACTATGGGCAGTCTCTTGTAATAAATTAAGAACAAAACAAACAGGCGAGTTTCCCAAGCATCTGTGCACTCATGATGAAGAGGCGTTGGCCTTGAAACGCGTCGAGTATCAGTAATTAATTTTGGACTGTGGGGAAGCGAGCTGCATCGAGGCTAACACTGGCCAAATGGTCTGAACATCGACGAGTGCATATCTGCAGCGCCAGGGCTTAGAAGGACATATATATATATATATATATATATATATATATATATATATCTATATTACACAAATCTCCTTAAAAGAAGAATAAGTCGGCACTCACGAAGTTTGTCCCAATCTTCTTTTTATTTCGTTGTAATCACTCCAGCATAGCAAAATTAACCAACGCGTTTCGCAACTGAACGTCGCTTGTTCATATATATATATATATATATATATATATATATTCGCCTGTAACCTGATCCTGGTTGATGCTGGCGCTCCACTTTAGGGCGGTGCGTTTTTCCCGACAGGATCACGCCGGTAATAATTCAAGCAGAGTACAATCTAATAATTAATTTCAAAAACGCACTTACTCGTGTTTCTTGGAAATGAAAAGCGGCTTTATTGCAAGCTTGTTCTACCCAACGTGTTTCGCCTTCACATAAGGCTTGCTCCCGTGAGCAAGCCTTATGTGAAGGCGAAATGCGTTGGGCGGAAGTTTTTCAGAACCCCTGTTTCTAAAGTAGGTTTCTTGAGAAGGGGTTTAACAACCGCTATCTTCCAAGAAGATGGAAATACTCCCTCCAAAATCGCACGATTCATGACATTCATGAGGGGGACAGTCACTACATCCTGGCAGTTGTTTGCAAAGGTCTTCCTGCTTGTTGATAGCAGAAGCAAATAGCGGCAGAAACCCAACGAGTTATGGTCTGTTTGGATACTGAGTGTCCTTGCCGTATTCTTCTGTAGGCAACAAACAATTGGTCAGTTTTACGAATCGTAGAAGTCCGTTGTAAATAGAATTTGAGACATCTACTGATGTCAAGAGTATGTAAAGTCCTCTCCGCAGGAGATTGCGGATTTGGAAAGAAAGTCTTTAATATGATTGGCTCGTTGAGATGGAAGTCCGAAGGTACTTTTGGCATAAAGCTGGGATTAGTGCGGAGCACTATCGAGCTCGAAGTGAACTGAAGAAAAGGTGGATATATGGTGAAAGCTTGAATGTCACTGACTCTTCTAGCTGACGTTAAAGCCAAGAGTAGAGACACCGTCCAGGATAGAAACTTCAAATCCACTCTATGAATAGGCTCGAAGGGGTGCCGCATGAGTTGTGCTAGTACCACGTTGACGTGCCAGGATGGAGGTGGAAGCTGGATAGGAGGAAACATTCTAAACAGTCCCCTAAAAAATTGTTGTATGATCCTAGAGAGAATTGGAACCGTCTTGACGAAATCTTGAAATGGCAGCTGAAAATGCCTTCAAAGTAGAATGAGAAAGGCCTGACCTTGCCAAATGTAAAAAGAATGGTAAAATCTGCTCAGGTTTTGCGTGAATCAGATTAATATTGACTGATTGACACCACATGCAGAATCTTTTCCATTTAAGCCTGTACGTCTTTATAGTGGCAGGCGCTCGAGCGTTAGCTAAAACTTCCTTACAATCCGCAGGAATGTTTAAATGAGCAAATTCAAGGTGTACAGGTGCCAGGCTGCTAATCTCAGAGATGCAGGGTCCGGGTGGCAGATCTGTCCGTTCTGAATGGACAGAAGGTTTGGTATTGGTCGAAACTGAATGGGATCGCATTACGATAGAAGGAGAAGTTCGGTGAACCAGAACTGGCAAGGCCATCTGGGAGCAATGAGAATCAGACGACAAGGTTCTTTCGTCATTTTCCGGAGAACTCTGGGAACCAACGGTATCGGAGGAAAGGTGTAAGCATTTATTCGCGACCAATTCATGGAAAACGCGTTCCCCTGAGACTCCTTGTGGGGAAGCCAACTTGCAAAGAATAGGCATTTGTGGTTCTGATTGGTCGCAAATAGGTCTAGATTAGGATGACCCCACTCCTGAAAGACTCGATCTAACATTGGTTGATGCAGTTCCCACACTTGAGTGGATATGTAAATGTAAATGTAGTTGAGCTTATGTAGCTCACAGCTACCCGCAGTGGGTTTCCCGGCGCTTGCTTAGGGAACCCTTCCTGGTATTCCCCTGTGAGATAGCAGGGTATCCACGAGGTGAAAGTCAGGCATCCCGCCACGAGGGGCCGTTGTGGAGATTAAGCAAGCTATTGCCCAGAGTCGCAGAGTTTGAACCCGTGAGTCGAGGAGGCACCAGGGCGAGAATTATCGAGTCCGTGGAATTTTTAGCCCAAGACCCGCCGAGGCGGGGAATTGAACCCTGGTCCAGGACCGATCTCAGCTACCGGGTCTGCTGCCTCTAACCCCTGAGCCACACTTCTCCACTGTCGATCTACTGGGGTAATCCGCTAAGACATTGGAAACTCCCGGCACATGTATCGCTGATAGGCTGATTCTGTGTCGTATCGCCCAGTCCCAGATTTCTTGGGCTTGTTGAGAGAGAAGGGCAGATCTTTTTCCTCCTTGTTTGTTCAAGTAGTGCATACTTGTTGTATTGTCTATCAAAATTAGCACTGAAGCTCCTAGAATGACGGTTCGAAAGGATTTTAGGGCCAAGAAGATGGCTCGCAATTCCAGAAGGCTGATATGCCACCTCCGCTGCTGGACATCCCATTTGCCGCTGACCATCAGCCCTTGAAGATGTGCCCCCATCCCTCGAGGGACGCATCTGTGGTGATTGCAAACTTTGACGCTTCTTCTTTGGCATCCTTCCTTCACATTCTTTTCTCGAGTCCCCCAGAGTAAGGCTTCTCGCATTCGAGGAGTGATGTGAATGAGATCGTCGAACGATCCCGAAACCTGCAACAATTGGTGGTTGAGTTCCTCTTGTAGGGGCCTAATTCTGAGACGGCAGTTGGGTATCAAGGGGATGCAGGAAGAAGTCATCCCTAAAAAGGACTTAAACTGCTGGACTGAAACGCACCCTTTTGATCGTAATAGGCGGGCCAGTTTGCAGATCTTTTGCTTTCTCTCATTTGAGGCAAAGGCCTGAGTCAGCTGCATGTCCAACGTTGCCCCTAAGAACGTTTGTCTTTGTGAAGGAACGAGATGAGACTTGTTGAGGTTGATAGAGAGACCCAGAGATTGAAACAGCGACAAACATCTCTGGATGTGGGTGGATGTGTCTGAAAAAAAAATCGCCTTGATAAGGCTGTCGTCTAAGTACGGAAAGATTTTAATCCCTTCCAGACGAAGGTGTGCCGCTACCAGTGCTAAAAGCTTGGTAAACACACGGGGTGCTGAACGTAGTCCATAAGGAACGACTTTGAACTGGAAATCCCTGCCAGCCACTCTGAACCGCAACAATTTGATGTATCTGGGGCGCTAGTGAGCGTGCAAGCAGAATGGCCGCACTTATGTGAGGCTCCTGCTTCCTGGACACATAATCCTGCTTTTATCCTTAGCAAATGTGAGTGAAATTTCATATTCAGAGGAAGGCGCCCTCTTGCCAAAAGAGAGCAAGATCCGGGACCGGCAGCCAGTGCAACGGGTGAGTGGAGTGCTTGCCGAGACTCTGCCTGGAGCTGTTAGTGGCAGGGAAGCGGGCACGGCGCCCAGGAAACGCTGAGGCTTACCGCATGGAGACCAGGCCGGGACTGGTGTTCGGCAACAGGAGACGGGCACACGACCATCGGGGAAAAGGATTGCAAGTAAGAGCCCTGCACAGAGTTGCGGAGGGACGGAGTTGCTGTGGGGGCGGAGGAGGTGCCTGCGGAACATTTATAGCCGGAGCGGAAAAGAAGTGTATGGGCGAAGAGACCGAGCGGTGATGCGCCTGACCCCCTGCGATATCGGGCGGGGAGCGCGGAGGCTGGAGGCCCTAGCTGGATGAGTGCAGCCTGGAGGCGTCGCGTTTGCTGCACATATAGCTCGGAGCACACTGTGCAGGCAATACCCACTACGTAAGAGGCCGAGAGGCGTGACTCCCCCCCGCTTGCACCATGACAAAAGAATGGACGTGTAGCGTCTCCAGAGCTACCACCTGTGGAACAGTGAGGCTGGCGAGGACAGGGCTCGATGCAATTGGTGCCTGGACTGGGGGCGGTATGTGTGCAATACTGGGGAGGGCCCCCCCTGCTGGTGATCTTTGGGCAGTGCTGGCTGCGGGCAGAGACAGCAGCGTGTGGAGACCAGCGTCGACCAGGGGCGACCTGAACAGAGGACTAGTGCGGTTGGAGCGCGGCGGTTCCTTCCCACGGCTCCCTATCTATTACTGTTGCCGCTGCCTGGGGAAAGGCAGTGGCTTCACCCTGAAAGTCTTTGTAGAGGGCAGTGACAACGGAGCCATCCAGGGATTGTACATTGGACGGGTGCCGCTGTTGCGTCTTCGCGGGTCGTTGCTGCCTGAAACCATTGAGTGCCCGACTTACGGGGAGGGACTGACCTAACTGCGAGGTGACAACAGGAATCTAGGTGCGGGCGCTATTGGACTGACCCAGAGGTGGTCGAGTGCACAAAGGCGCAGGTTTGCAAGCGGATACTGCACGGAGTGGGGTGCTGCGCCACTAATGAAAGTGTTAGCGCCCCGGCCTGACACTGTAGATACGCTAAGAAGATCGGACGACGGCGTGTGACTACCTGTGGCGTCTGCCTGGGCTAATACACGGAGGTGAAAATGGGCAAGCCTGACGCCAGGCAACCGAAGCTGAACTTTGCAACGGCGAAGAAGGGAGACAGGCCCACGCAATCCATTCAGGATGAGGCAGACGGACAGCATTCCGGTGATTACGCTGCATCGCGGGCTTTGGATATGAGCAGTCTCTTGCAGGAAATGCAACGGTCGTGGACAAGGTAGACCGGATGTCCTTCAGGATGGATGCTATAGCTCACAAACTTGATGGGCACGAAGAGCGCTTCAAAGAGGCGGAACGCCGGATATCTGATGCAGATGACATTACTGCCAGCCACACCACACAACTGTTAAAAATGGAACAGATCTTGCGCACCATTGCGGCCAAAAATGAAGATTTGGAAGCCCGTAGTAGGCGCAACAATATACGCGTCGTAGGTGTGCCGCAATCGACCAACATTGGTAGAATGGAAGATTATATAGAGAATTTGTTGCTGCCGTCCATAGGGAAAGAGGCGTTCTCCTCACAGTTTATAGTAAATGGCCGCATAGATCGCTTGGACCACGACCGACACCGGGCAACCCCCCAAGGCCCATCATCGCCAGGTTATTAAATTACAGGGCTTGAGATGTGGCTCTCCGTGTGGCACCGCAGAAGCAAGCGTTGACATATGACGGTGTTACCTTCTCGATATATCCAGATTTCACCCCCATTGTGAAGGAGGAAAGGCGCAAGTTTATAGATGTCAAGAAAAAGCTGAGAGCAGCGCAAATTGATTATGCACTCCTGTATCCGGCAAAGCTCAGGGTGACACATCAAGGAAAGCAAAAGTTTTTCATGAACCTGCAACAAGTGGAAGACTTTCTCAAATCCGTGAAGCGGGCAGGTCGAGGCGGAGGAGGCCATGGGGCCTCCCACCATCCTGACCGTAATGACGACGACGATACCATGGATTGATTGACACCCAGACACAGAGGTATATGCCATAAGGCTTTATGCGGAGGACTGACCTATGCTGGCGAACTTGAGTGATGGAGGGTGGCGAGAAATCAATCATTGACTCATTTGCTAGATTGTTATTGATGTTCCAGGCTCCACTTCCGACCCCCCCTGCGTAGTAGGGAAGGGAACTGAGGGGGAACAGGAGGAGTGGAGGGTTTGCGTAGCCATCTAGACATGTCCCCCCAAGGGTATTCCCCCAGGGACAACGTTGTTGTGAAAACTGGTAGGGGAGTAATGCTGTGGTTTCAGCCGTTGCGGGACGGAGGAGGGGGGAGGGTAATGTATTCTGGCAAAATTGGGTTGCTTCAGTGGGTGGGGGGTGGGGAGGGGGGAAGTTGGGCTGTTTGTTTTGTGATGGACGGTGTGTTTGAGATAGTTCCCGAAGGGGAGAAAGAATAGGCAGGACAGGTGGAGCGCAGCATCTGCACAGAGGGTTCTTAAGAAAGGTATGTGTAAGGGACAGGCTGGGTGTGGGTTGCATGCTTCTCGTTCATGACACAGACAGCAGCCAGTCCGCCCATGAATACATTGAATATTATCACATGGAATGTTCGAGGTTTGGGAGACCCCATAAAGAGGAGGCACATACTGTCGTATCTGGACAGGCATACTGTGCATATAGCTATGCTGCAAGAAACTCACTTTGCGCGTCATAAACAACATACTTTTGCCACTAGATGGGCGGAGCATAGAGTCTTCTTCTCATACTCCACATACGCAAGGGGTACGGCGATATTAATAAAAAAAACAGGTCCCATTCTGGATGGAGGGTACAGCAGGAGACCCGGAGGGCAGGTACTGCCTCGTGTGGGGCCGGTTGGTTACCACGTCAGTCACACTTGCATGTTGCTATGGGCCAAATTAGGATGACCCCGGGTACTTTGACACTCTTTGGGCCAAAATATTTGAGATTGATTCGACTCACGTCATATGGGGAGGTGACTTTAACGTGACTTACCAGCCCCGGTTAGATAGGTCGCACCCTGCCCCACGCCACTATACTAAAGCGCAGTGAGTGTTAGCAGATATTATTGCTGCCTACCAGCTGACTGATGCCTGGAGACATAAATACCCTAGAGGGAAAGAAGGCACGCATTTTACTGCGCATGCGCAAACATTGGCCCGGTTAGACTATTTTTTGGTGTCCAGGGGGACAGCGCCTGCAATAACAGCGGTAAAACATCTAGCCAGGTTTTATTCAAACCATGCACCAGTAGTGTTAGGGCTCTCCGCTGCCGACTTCAGCATACCTCACAGCCCCTGGCGCCTGCATGCCCCTATCTTGCTAGATACAGTTTTCCAGGAAGAGCTGCAGGCGGAGATCTTGCGATTTTTTTTAAAGTAATAAGGACTAAGTTGACAGCGTGGAGATAGTCTGGGAAGCCTTTAAGGTGACACTTAGGGGATTCTGCATAGCTAAGGGGGCTGGAGTCCTTAAAGACATTCTAAATTCCCTGCGGGTGTTGGAAACGGAGCTGAAGGCGATGGAGTTGGAACTTTCGACAGATCTAAGGGGTGCTGCTCAAGCGGCTTTCAGAAAGAAGCTCACAGAATATATTTAAGAGGCTAAGAGGGAGGACAGTTCCGAGGGAAACACTGGGTAGCCCGACAATACGAAGAAGGAGATAGGCCTGGTAGGATACTGGCGCAAAAAATAAGGCGACCTAGATGTAGCACATATGTGATGGAAGTGGGTGACCCGGACGGGAGTATCTGTCGGGAGACACCTGATATACTTAATGCCTTTTTGAGACATTATAGACAACTGTATACCACTACAAGAGTGACGGCGCTGGATTTAGATGATTTTCCGGGGGATGTGACGTTGGGCTGGCTCAGCGATGGGCAGAGGGCCTTTCTGTGTGCACCATTTGAGCTAGATGAGGTGAGGGAAGCTATAATGAGCCTCCAGTCTGGGAAGGCCACGGGCACAGACGGTATCCCGGCAGAATTCTATAAAACATACATAGACATAATGGCCCCCATACTCAGAGAAATTTACGAAGATGCATTGGAGGTGGGGCATCTGCCTCCTACCATGAGGGAGGCGCTCATATTGTCCTTATTTAAATCGGGAAAGGAGCCAACTCAGTGTGACTCCTATAGACCACTATCACTTCTCAATTGTGATGCAAAAATCCTGGCTAAACTAATTGCAACACGCCTGAGCCTTTTAATGGAAAACTTGATATTGCCAGACCAATCTGGTTTTGTACCTGGCAGAGCAACCTCCCACAACCTTAGAACGCTCTTTGCCATTTTGAATAACGTCTCGCCTGACATACCATTAGCAGCCATATTTTTAGATGCCACCAAAGCATTTGACTCCATCGAATGGGACTATATTTTTAAAATCAATGAGCGCATGGTCTTCCCTCCGCTGTTCCTGTCATGGATTAAACTATTGTATTGCATGCCGGTGGCTAAGATACTAGTCAACAGACAAGCAACGCAGACCTTCAGTATCACTAGAGGGACGCAGCAGGGGTGCCCCCTCTCCCCATTGCTGTTTGCAATAGCGACAGAACCGCTTGCGGCCCAATTAAGACAGCATCATAATGATAAGGCATTCCAATGCAATCTGCGACAGGTGTTGGTCTCACTTTACGCTGATGACATCACTCTGTATGTTTGTGATCCTCAGCAGAACCTTAACCCGATATTGAGAGAATTCATAGTATTTTGGGCAGCTGTCGGGAGTACAAATAAATTGGGGTAAATCGTGCATCTTCCGGCTGACTACGGCCACATCGCATTTTACACCAGACTTTCCCTTGGAGTGGTGTGATGATGATGTAAAATACTTGGGGAGAAGAATCACCAAGAATAGGGAGGAACTTATGAGGTTGAATTATGGTACGGCCATGGCCAAAATACATGACTGTGTCACGCGCTGGGTGGCGCTGCCCCTTTTCATGGCGGGCCAGGCGTCGTTGATCAAGATGGCGGTGCTCCCCCGGCTGCTGTATCTTTTCTTGAATATCCCCTTTTATCCAGGTGCGTTTTTTTTTTAAAATCACTCAAGTCAGAGATGATACCACTGGTTTGGGGAGAAAAGCAATCCAGACTGCAGTGGGACGTCCTGACGAGGCCGTATGAGAAGGGCGGGTTTGGCATCCCCAATTTTGAGCTCTACTATCTATGTGCTCAGGCTCATTACGCTTGGTATTGGGTGAAACGTCCAATGTACATGCCATATCTTGCAGTCTATCACCTGGGGCTCCGGGTAAAGGCAGTAAATGCACTTCTTGTGGGGATCTTCAGAGAAAAGCCGGAGCCTCCCACAAGACTCACAAGGTCTAAAGAGAGACTTCCTTGAAGAAGACTATGGGCCAGATGTATCAAGATCACTTTTTGCGATTCTCAAATAGCGATTTTTTGAGAATCGCTATTTGAGAATTGCAAAATGGTATGTATGTAGAAATTCGCTATTTTTTAGCGATTTCTTAAAATTCCTTAATTGCGATTAGCAAATTGCTAATCGCAATTAAGGAATAATTTCCCATTCATGTCTATGGGCCAGGAGGCCCATAGGAATGAATGTGAAATGATTCTCAATTTGCGATTTGCAATTTGCTAATCGCAAATCGAGAATAATTTCAAGAGTGCAGGGGTGTCCAAAGGACACCCTGTTGCACCCCTGAAATAAGCATGGGTGCACATGTGGTGCACATACATGCCCAAAGGGCATGTATGTGCATCACATGGCACTTTGAAAAATGCCAAAATTGGCATTTTTCAAGAAATTCTCAAATTACCACCAACTTGAAGTTGGTGGTAATTTGCGATTCCTTAGGGACAATTAGCAATTTGTTTTTGCTTCATACATTGCAATTAAGGAATCGCAAATTTTGCGATTCCTTAAATGCAATCGCAAAATAAGGAATCGCAAATTTGCGATTCCTTTTTTTGCACTGAAATTTGCTACATACATACCATTTTGCTCAAATGAGTTCGCAAACGCCGAAATTTCGGCGTTTGCGAACCCATTTGAGCTTCATACATCTGGCCCCTATATGAAGTGAAGAAATACTTGAGGAATTAGGAAAGTACTGAGCAGAGCTCAGGGAGACTCCCTTCACACGACATGTGGTAGAAAATCTGAGAGCCTGAGCCTCTGAGGAGAACGTTCTGGTGGGTGCTGTCGCCTGATTGGCTGCAGTTTGGACTATACATAATGACTGGGACAGTCATAAATGTGGAAGTTTTTTTCCTGGTAGCTTAGGGCTATTTTACTTCCTAGTTTTAGGTTACCAAGGTTTTGGTTATTATGTGCATGATTATTGCTTTTTTATGTACCGTGGGACTCCCACTCCGATGACGGAGAATGATTCAGGCATGTGAATCTATGAAAGACACCCCAATACTGGAGAACCAACATTTCTTACACAGTTTTGGCTTTTTACTGGGACATAGCCTATTTTTTGCTATTTTTTGTGCTTTCAACCTTCTTCCAGTTAATGGTAGACATGGTTATGAAAGCAATAATGGATCCTTGAAAGCTGTACATTTTAGAAAAGCAGACACAATTCGGAATTCAGCAAGGAGTCATTTGTGGATATCCTTCAAGGTTTCTTTGTAGAAACAAACAATTGCAAATAGGAAAAATTTTAAATTAGTAGAAAAAAACAGCCATTTGTGCTAAGGTTTTCACCTGTAACTTCTTCTAAATATGACAGATGTTTGAAAGCAATATACCATTGAATTTGCTGGCCCTTTCTGGTTGTGGGTTCACCAAGAACCCAGAGCCAATATCTGAGCAGCGTCTTGCAATGGCTTTTTATTATGTACCGGGTGTATAGCAATTCATTTTGGAAAATATACACAGTGAAACATCGGGATGAATGACATCTATGTATTTCTGATATCAGAACAAAATATAGAGTTTAGAAACAGTAGCTATTTGCACATTTACAAAATTGTGTCTACCCATACTACCATGAGAATTATAGGACATTTTTCGAAGTGACTTCTTTTTTACACATTGTCTTTAATTTGGAAGGCAGAAATGCAACGAAAGTCAATAGGTAATAACAGTTGCTCTACAATTGTGTATTACCCTAAGACTCACAATAAAAATGGTACCTCACTTGTGTGGGTATGCCTAGTGCCCGCAACAGGAAACAGGTCAAAACGCAATGTGGACACACTAAGGGGCCTATTACGATGGAGGATTTTCCGCATCCTCCGGGCCGGCGGAAGCCTCCGCCGGCCCGGAGGATGCGGAAAATCCTCTGCGGACTCACCAAAGACCCACTGCCACATTAGGATGGGTGGTGGGTCCTGGTTTCCGTCCGCAGCTTTTCCGCCGCGGTTGGCTTACAACCGCGGCGGAAAAGCTCTAATATGGTGACGTGTCTCTCAGACACCGTCAGCCATATTAGGATGGGCTGTGAACAATGCTTTTCCGCGGCGGGTTTTCCGCCGTGGAAAAGCATGTGTAACTTCACTGCGGGGGCCCGTTGCGGGCCCCCTGGGTGAAAGGGGGGTGGGGGGGTGCACATGGGGGGACCTATGGTACCCCCCTGCATTTGTATGCAGTAATCGGCAGGCACCTCACGGTGCCTGCCGCTTTCTGCATACAAATGCAATGTATGCATTTTTACCATTGCGGCGGATGCAGCTTGAAGCCGCACCCGCCGCAATGGTAAAAATAGAGGATGTGACCGCCAGGGTCTTCCCAGAAAAATGGTACCTCATTTGTGTGGGTAGGCCTAGTGTTCACGACAGGAAACGGCCCACAACGCAACGTGGACACACCACATTTTCACAGTGAAAACTGACCCTTTTTTTGCAAAGTGCCTAGCTGTAGATTTTGAACCCTAGCTCTGGCAGCACCTACGGAAACCTAGCAAACCTATACATTTTTTAACACTATACACCCAGGGGAATACAGAATGAGGTGACTCGTCTGGCTTTCCCCAGGTTCTGTTACCCACAATCTCCTGCAAACCTTAAACTTTCTTAAAGAACACATTTTCCTCACATTTCTGTGGTGGAAAGTTCTGCAATCTGCATGGATCCACAAAATTCCACCCACCCAGATTCCCCAAAGCCTACTTGTGTGTGGGTTTGGTAGGTTTCCTTAGATGGCTGCCCCAGCTCTACCCCAGCTCCCAAGCTCTTCCCAGGCTCCCGAGGCTTTTGCGGAGGAAAGGCACCAGAGGGATTTCCAGGAGCCATTCTGCACACAAGGGCACTGGTGAGCACAAAGGCTCCTGGCCATTGTGCACATGGAAGGGGTTAAACTTGTAGTAGCTTCCTTTTGTGACAATTTCCAAATGTCATTATATATAGCATAAATACATCTTTTAGTAAGCAGAGACTTAGGACCCAGTAAAATATTGTGCAGGTCCATGTCCTATGATAGGAGAGAAAGATGCTGTTTCACTGCAGATAGTGTGGAGTCTTCCAACCACTATTGACACAACTTCCCCACTGAATAGTTAGTAGCAATTCCTGAGTGTTGGGATGGAGAATACCGAGGGTCAGGTCTGCTAGCTTTAAACCTGATATGGAAATTAAAAAACATGCAATTACATCAGACACGCCCTTTGGAGGCTTTCTTGACGAGGCAAGATGGCGGCTGCGTGATTCTTGCGGGTAGCTGCTCTCCCGTTCACGGCCGTAAGATGTCTAAACCAAAGCAAATCTAAATGGCTAATGAAGACTGCCTAACCAGCTTTTCGTGAAGAGTAAAAACAGCATTTCTGCAGTATAACTTCAGACTCAACTTAAAACGGTTGCGCTTTTGGAGCCTTTTTGTTGATTGTGGCGGATATGGCCGAGTTGCGGTGGTAATATTTAAACCGTAAACCCAATTGGCATTATAAAATCGGAATATACTGTGTTGGATCCATATAGGAAATATCGGAGAAGAAATATTATATAAACACCTAACAAGTTAAACCTTTCCAGATATCCAAATTGGATTTAATTGTTGTTTGGAAGGATCCTACACTTATCAGTGGTATTCACTGTTGGTGCTGTCTACTACCATACACGCCCTGAAGAAGTTCTGGTGGTCAGAACGAAACGCGTTAGCTGATGATTCTTTTGATTATAAGAAAATAAAAAAGGAACTGAGAAAATATTGAGACTTTTGCATTTGGATTTGGACTCTGAGAAAATTTGAACTGATTGTATATGATTGGAGTGGTGCCCTAAAACTGGATGATAAACACGTGAGGTACCCCTGGACAGAGGGTACCGTTTTTTTCAAGTGGCACACTGGAAATACTTTGAATTACTTTGAATTATTTCATATCTATGGTTGATACGAGATTGGTGCTATATCTTGGTGCTATATCCACTGTCCACTCTCAAGGTTTGACATCTTTTAGTAAGCAGAGACTTCAGACTCCTAGTCAATTGAGGTCAGAGGGGGGAAGATGTCGGCCGGCTAGGAAGCCAGGTCGGGAGCTCCGTGTAGAGCCGACCACAGAACCAGGAGATTCGGCAGAAAAGGAAAACGTCCAAATGCCCTTATGAAGCATTCCACTTGATAACTGATGGTGAACTGATGTGACCGGATTCCCCTTACCTTTTCCGCAAAATAACCGCAACTACAATGTAATAAACGAATGAACAATCTGAAAAACGAAACGAAGAGGTGGGACGGGGAAAACTCTGCCTCGACACGGGAGAAACAGGTGCTGATACAAGTGCAACACTTGCCCCGAAATGATCAAAAATAGCAGCAGGGGTCACACTCACACTCACCTCTTCTCAGTTGCGGGTCCACTCCCTGGAGGAAAGCGGAGAGCAGCGGCAGTGCTGTCCCCATACATCGGGCTCTGGTCAGCTGCGCAGGAAGCCCGCAAGAGCTTCCATAGAGCTGCAAGCAGAGTGTCTTTCCTCTTCCGGGGGAAAGAGGGCAGCAACAACACTCGTGCTCGAACAAACCCTGGAGCTGGAGCAGACACAGAGGGCACAGAGAATAGCTCCGTGAATAGCTCCGATAACAGCACCGGTAACAGGAGCACAAGAAGGATCAAGGGTGCTAACGGAGGAGCTGGAGAAACAGAAGCAGGGAAGCAGACACTGCCTCAGACGGAGAGAGCATAAAATAGCACAGAAGCACTGATATATGCGGCAGTTGATACACCTAACACAGCATTTAGCACGGAGAGTGTTCTGGAGGGGGAGAACAAACAGAGCACGAACGCGGTAACAGCAGTGGCATTATCAAACTCCGCATTATTTCCAAGACACGACTGTAGACACGAGTGTGGGACCAAGGGAAATACCCTCACCGGGACCTCCACAGAGAGGAAAAGGGGGCTAACGAAGCGTGGAGAGGCGGACTGCAACGGGGAGGACGCAGAAACCAGAGAAGCAGAAGGCAGAGCAACAGTGGCAGTGGCAGCGGCAGTGTCTGGTACAAGCGTAGCTCCACATCGGAATGAAAAGGGTAAGCGGGCTTGAGGGGGACAAAGACAAGGATGGGAGAGGAAAAGTCCTAAGAGACTGCAGGGAGGAGACCACAGAGGGGGTAACTGGCAAAATTGTGTGTGAGGCAGCATCAGGGGGTGAAGGGGCGCACTGGCAGAAGCAGGAAAAGGGAGATCAAGCTACTGATTAAGAAACAGACTGTTCTTTAAGCATATCACCCCACTAGCCGTCAAACAGTCTATCGCCCCACGTAGCACTAAGCGGAAGAATAGAAAATACGCAAAAACCGACACACACTTGCTAACCTCCAAGAAGAAGTCTCTGAAGGAGAAGTGGGTGGTTAGGGAAACTTCAGAACAACCTCTCAAAATAACCCCCTCCCTTAGATCGCTTTTCAAAGTCCAGGAGCTGATGCAGGAGCAGGTAAAAATTAAACGGAGGGTCCAAGTTGCAGATTCAGAATCATCCCCAGAAGTAGAACTCCCAGTAACCAACACTACTCCTGCCACACAAATAGGAACAGAGCGCAGGATGGAACCTGATCCCAGTAATTCCAGCGCAATAACACCACAGAATGTACCTAGCTCACCGGTCTCAGGTGTAGACTTACACTCCGTACCATCCCTGCAACAAGCTGAGATACAAGACAAGGACCTGGGTGCCCCTTCCCAAAAGGCTTCCCCTACTTTAAATTCAACGGACCGATTCCTAGAAAAAATGCTGGATGAAATGAGCGCAAAATTAGCCATCTCGGAGGTAAATCAAAGTAAGATTTGGGAGGTGTGTGAAGTACTAGATACTAAATTAACTGCCCTGAGCAATTGAGTTACAGCAGTGGAGTCAGAAATTGGGACGTTGAGTAAAAAAGTAGAATCAAAAGGAAATAAGGGTCCTGAGAGAAAGCGATAAAACCACAAAAGAGAAACTGGAATCACTGGAAAATCAGGCGAAAAAAATAATCTAAGACTCCTAAATATACCGGAAGGCCAAGAAGGGACATACGTTAAGAAGTTCATAGTTCAACTCCTGGAGGAACACTTCCCCTGGACAAAAACAGTAGGGTTGGAAGAGGACATACAAAGAGTGCATCGTGATCCCTATGGAAGAAGTAAAGAAAGGAAAAATCCCAGGAAAATATTAATAAACTTTAAAACCTACACACTCAAGGAGAGAATCCTGAGCAAGGCCCTAAAAAATGGTCCCCAGGATAAAGGAGGTTGGTCATTCAGGATCCGGTCAGACATCTCAAAAGCAACCCAGGACAGGCAATGGGAACTAGGTCAACACATGCAAGAATTAAGAACCCTGGGAGCCACAGTGCAGATGACATTCCCCGCAGCTCTCCGAATCATGTGGAGAAACAAGATGTATAATATAAGAGAGCCAGATGAAGTTGCCCACTTTATCGAGCAAATAAAGGATCAAGTGAGAGGTCAGATGGAACCCGAAAACATTAATCATGACAATTCAAAACAAATTATTATTATTATTATGGAATTTTATAAAGCGCCTGGTTACGCGCCCCTGCGTGTCCCCGCGCTGAGAGAGAAGTCTGAGGTGGCCAGAGCAGGGGGATTACATCAATACTGAGCGGAAGAGGTGGGTTTTAAGAGCTCTGCGGAACTTAGCCTCAGAAGGTTCGAGACGCAGCTCCATCGGAAGCCTATTCCAGCTCTTGGTTGCGAGTAGCCTGAAGGATCTGCCCCCCATTCGGGTTTTCTGAATTTTGGGGACGGCTACAAGTCCGGTGCCATAGGATCTGAGCATGCGTTCCGGTCTGTAGGGAGTAATAAGGCGGTGTAGGGGATCGGGCGCCTTGCCCCCGATGATGCGGTGACACATGCATAGTGCTTTAAAGGTAATCCTTTCTCGGACCGGAAGCCAGTGTAGGGACTTCAAGGCAGCTTTAGAGGCCGTTCTCCTGGGGAGCCTCAGCACCAGCTGGGCTGTGGCATTTTGGAGTACCTGGAGACGATTGAGGCTTCTAGCTGTTATTCCCAGATGGAGGAGGTTGGAGTAATCAAGTCTTGATGTAACCAAGGCATGCACCAGAGTCTGCCTGGCACCCACAGGGAGTAGGTCCAGGATCTTCTGTAGACTCTTGAGTATACCGAAACACATCCCAACCACACGATCTATCTGGGGAGCAAACGACAGGTCAGAGTCAAACATCGCCCCAAGATTTTTCGCTTGTTGACAGGGCACTGGAGTGGGGCCCAGGCATGCAGGCCACCATGCCGAGGACCACACATCCGGACCACCCCCCACCACGAGCTCCTCGGTTTTGGACCCATTCAGCTTCAGGCAGTTGTTAGACATCCAGGATGCAAGCTCCTGCATGCAAGCACTGAAGCTGAATGCCGCAACATCCGGTCCCCGTGACAGCGAGATGACCAGCTGTGTGTCATCGGCATATGACACAAGTTGGATGCCATAACTTTCCACAATGGTGGCTACGGGGGAAGCATAAAGGTTAAACAGGGTGGGGTTTAGGGCGGAGCCCTGAGGAACCCCTTGATCAAGATTGAACCTACGCGAGTAGTGATCTCCTTGTCTGACCTGAAAACCCCTATCGGTCAGAAAAGATTGGATCCACCTCAGCGCTGACCCCGTGACTCCACCTTTGTTAAGACACTGTAGCAAGGTGAAATGTGCTACAGTGTCAAAGGCTGCACTTAGGTCAAGTAGAATGAGGGCCATCGTCTGTCCCTCATCTACCCCTTGCTTGATGGTCTCAGTGGCCATAAGCAACGCAGACTCCGTAGAGTGGCGGGAACGGAAGCCAAACTGAGTTGGATGGAGCAGGTTGGCTTTCTCCACAAATGCCATAAGCTGAAGATTTGCCACCTTTTCTGCCACTTTGGCCAGGTAGGGGAGGAGTGAGATAGGACGGAGATTGTCCAGCCTGTCCCAGCTTAGATTCGTTTTTTTTTTAAGTGGGAGTACTACTGCCTGCTTCCAACTTTTAGGTACAGTGCTGGATCTGAAAGAAAGATCCAGAACATCCCTAATATAAGGTTCAAGGATCTCGATACTCTCTCCAAGAAGTTTTGGTGACGCCGGATCGCGGGGGATCCTGACTTAAGGGAGCGACATATCTGCTAGAGCCCGTCAGGGGATGGGGTGGAAAAGTGGTCCAGCCTATTAACCCCCACAACCTCCAGTATACTCCCTCTAAACTCTGTTCCCCTTTTCTTTCCCCCTGAAAAAGTGGAGTAGATGGTAGCCACTTTATCAGAAAAGAAAGCAGCAATGCGGTTACAGGATTCCTGTGAAACCGAGGACGGGTCAACAGATGAACCACAGAGAGAGATTTCTTTATAAATTTTGAATAGCTCCTTGGTAGAGTTTTTAGCTTCTCCTATCCTACCTGAAAAGTAAGTTGTTTTGGCACGCCTGATGAGGCTATGATATTCTCTGCGTTTGTCTTTGTACCTCTGTTTTACTTGATCGAGGTAGGCTACCCTCCACTGTCTTTTTAGTTGTTTGCATTGCGCTTTAGCTAGGCGAAGCTCATCGCTAAACCAGGGGGCAGATTTCTGGGGTCTGCTGCCAGGAGTTTTATGACAGAGAGGGGCTGTATCATCCAAGGCATTATTAATTCAGACTTCTAGTCTATCTGATGCAGTATCAGCATCCTCACCTCCTGGTCTGCCGTCTTTGGTCAGTGCAGTATCGAACTTGGCTTTAGAAAAAGCAGACCATTTGCGGCTCATGTATTTAGAATTGGTACGCTTTTGGGTAGTGCTAGCAGGAATATTTATTATAAAAGGCACTAAAAAGTGGTCGGACCAAAGAATAGGGACGGGGGCCTTAACTTCAAGGTCTTACCAGTTGGCGAAGATAGGGTCCAATAAGTGGCCCTTTTGATGGGTAGGGGCCTTAGATCTAATGTGTAATTGGAGGGATTGTAGTTGCTGACAGAAGTCAGTGGCTCCTTTGTCCAGTTGGTCATCCAAATGGATGTTAAGGTCACCTAAGAGCATAAACTTGTCCCTACGTAAAGCCGCTTCTGTTATACCTTCAGTGAGGCTGGTAGTAAAGTGGGCAAAAGGACCAGCGGGGCGATAGACCAAGAAGCCCTTCACCGTGTTACTAGCGTTAACCTTAATAGAAAAGGCTCCTGTCTCACTGTCAACGATAGCGAGAGGTTCAAGTTGACAGCAGAGTGGCTGCTTAGATATTATAGCTATCCCACCACCTCTGCCCACAGTTCTGTCCAGTCTCACCATGGTATAGCCAGCTGGGAGAGAAGCGACTATATCCGGTTCTGAGTTGGAGTCAAGCCAAGTCTCAGTAAGGAATAGGAGGTCGAGTTTCATATCTATGAGCAGGTCGTATATGTCAAGGTTATGCTTCCACATAGATCTGGTGTTGAGTAGTCCACATGTGAGACTAATGATCTCAGCCTTAGGCGTAGATGTACTGTGCCAGTTATACTGACACTCCTTACAGTTGTTAGTGTCTTCCGCATTGAGACTATGGAGACAGGCTTTAGCAAATACAGGACAGAGGGCGAGGAGTTGGTGAGCGCTCCAGTGTATTGCTGACCCATTTCGGCCAAGGGTCGCGGCCCCTGTCCCCGGCCGGCCGCGGACGGGCGCAGACGGGCTTGCCTTAGGCGCGCCCACTGCACTCACCTGCTGCGCGGACGAGTGATCATTGCCTAGTATAGGTGGGTAGAGGAAGTGACGCAGCAAAGGGGAGGAGTCGCGTCCCTCAGTTCAATCGGCACAAAATCGCCAGTCTTTCAATAAAAAATGTTCCACACGCTGTCAGCGCCGGCTCACACTGCTCTCACCAGCGCGGCAGAAGTTACAGGCACCTATGTAGGCAGCAAGGGGGAGGAGTCGCGTCCCTCCGTTCAATCGGCACAAAATCGCCGTGACGGACCGGGGACCGAATCAGGTGGGTGCCAGGTGCAGACCAAAATGATAGTATCAGCACACAAATTCACCCCCCATTAGAAGTATTATTTTTAAAAATAGAGTCGCACCGAGGCGCTACACAGAGTAAAAGAAATTGCGCTGGACGGTTTTTCGATCAACCGCACCAGTGCCAGACTTTCAATAAAAAATGTTCCACACGCTGTCAGCGCCGGCTCACACTGCTCTCACCAGCGCAGCAGAAGTTACAGGCACCTATGTAGGCAGCAAGGGGGAGGAGTCGCGTCCCTCCGTTCAATCGGCACAAAATCGCCGTGACGGACCGGGGACCGAATCAGGTGGGTGCCAGGTGCAGACCAAAATGATAGTATCAGCACACAAATTCACCCCCCATTAGAAGTATTATTTTTAAAAATAGAGTCGCACCGAGGCGCTACACAGAGTAAAAGAAATTGCGCTGGACGGTTTTTCGATCAACCGCACCAGTGCCAGACTTTAATAAAAAATGTTCCACACGCTGTCAGCGCCGGCTCACACTGCTCTCACCAGCTCGGCAGAAGTTACAGGCACCTATGTAGGCAGCAAGGGGAAGGAGTCGCGACCCTCCGTTCAATCGGCACAAAATCGCCGTGACGGACCGGGGACCGAATCAGGTGGGTGCCATGTGCAGACCAAAATGATAATATCAGCACACAAATTCACCCCCCATTAGAACTATTATTTTTAAAAATAGAGTCGCACCGAGGCGCTACACAGAGTAAAATAAATTGCGCTGGACGGTTTTTCGATCAACCGCACCAGTGCCAGACTTTCAATAAAAAATGTTCCACACACTGTCAGCGCCGGCTCACACTGCTCTCACCCGCTCACACTGCTCAAGGGAGGAACAGGCAAATAAAAAACGGCAAAGAAGGACGTTTCACACTACAAAGGTTCAACACGGAGCTCAAATGGGGCCATTAGTGCAGCCCAAAAAAGACAACAGGGAGGCTTCTCCAGGGTGGGACAGCTTTAATCACTTGAAAAAACAAAACAAAAAAAATTTACACAAGGGTGGGGAGCAAAATAGGGAAAAAACAAAAAAGTCCTCAAGCTGTGAGAAAGGAGAAATCAGGGACTGCCAAATGTCGCAAAAGCCTGGTAGGAAGATACGGCAAATAGGAGATAGAAGAAAGAATGGTGAACAGAGTTAATATACTTTCATGGAATGTCAACGGTCTCAGAACACCAAGTAGAAGACGTCGGATCTTGGAATATCTGAAGGTGATAGACTGTGAAATCATAATCTTACAAGAAACACATCTCCTAAAAAAAGAGTGGGAAGAAATCAAGACTGTGTCGTAAAAGGGATAGCAATCCTATTTAAAAAGTCTCTAAAAGCCAAAATAGAGGAAGTAGAACTAGATAAAAAAGGCAGGTGGGCGGTCGCTAGGGTAAACATTCACAATAATACCTACACTATTGCGGGTTATTATGGGCCTAATATGGATGACCCAGCCCCACTTCAGAATTTTTATACACAACTAATATCTGCCACTTCCCCAATAATACTAGGAGGAGATTTTACCTTAATCCAAAACGTTAAAACTGACCGTTTTCCCCCACTGAAACAACCAAACCTACCAAAAATGAGAGACTGGCTGGGTATCAGTAAAAGAGACCTAGGTCTGGAAGACATTTGGAAAGGGAAAGGAGACAAAACACATGCTTATATGTTTAGGAATAAAAACTAAATTTACAGTCCAGAATTGATTACTTTTTAGTAGATAAATCCCTGGTAAACAACATACAAAGAGTGGTGCACCTGCCGGCTCACTTGTCTGATCATTCCGCGGTCATTTTAAAAACTCAATTAGGAAACAACAAAACAACCTCAAGGTGGATGGTAGATCGCACTATTCTAAGTGATCCACACATCATAACAGAACTTAAGGCAAAGTCTGTCACCTATTTCGAAAACAACAGAGAGGGAACCACTCCGCAAATCATATGGGACGCATATAAGGCAGTAATTAGGGGGAAAATACTAAGTCTGGCAGCACACAAAAACAAAACAACAAAACAAGAGATCGGAAAGCTAGAGAACATCATAAATAACTTGGATACACGAATAGAGACTGAAGATGATGCAGGTAGAAAAAGAGAGCTGGAAGTTGACAGGATGAAACAAAAGGAGAAGCTAGCAGGAATATTGGAGGGTAGAGTGAGGGAGAGATGGGAAGCGAGCAAATTGTCGCATTATGAGTATGGAGAGGGCTGCAGAAAATGATTGGCCTGGAAAACGAAAACCGACTCAACCAGGAACAAGATAGTCAAAATCCAGCCACAAGGTGTCACAGAATCAAGTTGAGACAACACTGTAATTATGGAAGAATTTGTAAAATTCTTCGCAGAACTATACACAGAGGACACAAATCCCACTCATCAACAAATCGAGAAATATCTAGAAGCTCAAGAACTCCCAAGGCTGACAAATGAGGAAAAGGAAGAATTAAATTAGGAGATCACAAGAGAAGAAGTAATGGAAGTGTTGAAAGGCCTTAAGAGCGGGAAAGCGGCAAGTCCAGATGCACTTCCAAATGAACTATACATTAAGCTCAGCGAGGTCCTGATCGCCCCCTCACAGATCTGCTAAACATAATATTTCAAGAGAAAGAGAAACTTCCAGAAACATGGGATGACGCAACAATAAACATTTTATTAAAGCCAGGAAAAAATCCAGCAAAATGTGAGTCCTACCGACCTATCTCGTTACTAAATTGTGACTACAAAATATACACACAAATCATGGCAAAAAGGCTAGGGAAAATAGCCGGAACCCTAATCAAGACAGATCCGAAAGGCTTTATGAAGGGCAGGCAGTTGCATGACTTAACACACAAGCTCATTGGGGCCATAGACATAGCAGCAACAGAAAAATCGCCCCTGACTATAGTCACTCTCGACACGGCCAAAGCCTTTGACAGGGTGAACTGGGCCTTCCTGAATAGCGCCTTAATGAAGTACAATCTAGGTGAAAACTTTCAGGGAATGATCAAAGAACTGTACAGAGCACCTAAGGCCAAGGTTCTAGTCAACGGGGGTCTAACAGAGAATATCAAGATAAAGAGAGGGACAAGACAGGGCTTCCCTCTCTCCCCCCTTCTCTATACATTGAGCCCTTGGTAAACAGTCTTAGGAAGCATCCAAGTATTACTCCTTTCGAACATCATGGGTGGGAAAAGAAGGTCGCCCTTATGCAGACGACCTAATGATTTTTACTAATAACTACGAGGGATCTATTACATCAATAGAAGAATCTCTGTCTGAATTTGGGAAAGTGTCCAGCTATCAAACAAAACCAGTCAAAAAGAGAAATCATGAGCTGGAACTCCACAGTCAACAACACTTTCACCAGGGAAAAAATTAGATACTTGGGAACAGACCTAATCAAAGATCTGTACAAATTGACTAAGATTAATCTTGATAGGACCACCACTGAAGTCAGGAAATAGCTAAAAGCATGGGGAGGTCTAACCCTTACCTTTATTGGAAAATCCAATCTACTCAAAATGTTGGTACTTCCCAAATTTACATACATCTTCGACACTATCCCACTAGAATTTACGAGGGAAGCTCTAAAAAAGATACAAGGGGAACTTGCAATTTTCATTTGGTCAGCAAAAAGCACCAGAATAGCCTGGAACAAACTGAGGAGGAAAAAAGTACAAGGGGGAATAGCAAGCCCAGACTTACTGGAGTACTGTAGGGCCTTTCAATTCAAGACTACAAGGGTACTGTTGAAAAATAACGATCAATATCCAGATTACCTCCAAGCTCTGACAGAAAAGGAGGGACACTTTTTATATAAATGTGGGCACGCAAAGTACTTAAAAAAGGTAAAACTAAAGATCCTTAAAGCAGCAGCGAAACTATGGTACCAGATAAGAAGCACCCTAAAGATACCATATTATAGCAACCGCGCACCAATATGGAGCTCTCCAGGAACACCAGAATGCCTTAAAGATAGCTTGGCAACCCCTTTGAAATCAGTGGGTATTCAGGAATGGGGCCAACTAATGGCCGGAAATACCATAGTAGACTGGGAAAGTCTTACAATAATGACAAATGCATCTCTGGCAAAATTCAAGTATAACCAGCTTTCCAGCTGGGCAAAAACTTTGAAGGAAAACAAAAGAGGCAACGCCGTGATAGAGAAAGAGATGACAACGTGCACTCCGATAAAGAAGGAAATATCCCACTGGTACTGGGCCCTCATTTTAGCAGGGGAAGAGAACTTCCTGATTCCAGAGGCGACCTGGGGGAATGAGCTGCCATCGCTGGAGGTCCAGAAATCATGGCAAGTATCTATGGAAAAATGTTGGTCAATTGTGAAATCTGCTACCTTAAGAAGAAACCATCTCTTTACAACCCATAGAGCCTACTGGACCACGAAGAGGCTTTCTAAATGTAGTGGCTCCAACATAAAAAGCTGCCCTAAATGCGGATTGGAAAAAGCAGATGATCGGCACATGTTTCGGCAGTGCCCCCGGCTCGACGAATTCTGGGAGGAAGTGGGTAAGACTCTAGACACAGTACTGGGAAGAGCAACAGATGTAAGTATGGATCTTGTTATCTTTGGGGTGTCTAAAAATGTGGGTCCAAATATCTTATCGAAAAAAGAGGAGAATCTGTTGTTTATGTTAATCTTGCTAGCACGGAGACAGATATGTATTAATTGGATAAGCTCAGCTCCCCCGGTACATCGAGACTGGGTAACCTCAGTAAATAAGATAAACAAGATGGATAGGAAAGGGAGATCCAAAAGGAAGTACAACTTTTGGGAAATATGGGAGGACTCCCAATCTGTCCCCTAAATAAAAAATGACCTACACTACATATCGAAAAGAGCAAAGTCCGATAATTATGCGATGGCAATAAATAAACCAGCAAAATGCTTGTGTGAGTGGCCTGGTTTGATCAGCTCCCCCAGGATGGATACATTTATTGAAGGTAGTATGGAAACAAGGGGACCCCCCTCTGAACTTAATAACAGGGAGACTCCCCAAAGCCAACACTCGGAACACAAAAAGGGGCAGTGAAGGAACAGAGAACAGAGAAGCAGGTCCCTGAAAACTCCGTATACTTACTATTGCAGAATGAGGATTAAAAAAAAGTATAACTTCAGACTCCTACAAACTCACTCAGATTCTTACCCCAAACAGATGCGGATCCTACTCTCACCGGCAGCGTTGTCCCTAGCAACCCAAGCGCTGAGGGAGCTGAGAGCATCAGCAGTCACGGACAGGCATGCAAGGAGGCTGGAAGTGCGGCAGCATAACGTGGTGGTTTCTCCAGCACTAGCAAATTCCTTTGAGCTATCGTGCCTCTCAGCGAGTATATCACCAAAGGGGAAGATGGTGAAGGTCGCTGACGGGACCGGAGTAACCAAGCCTGTCTCCGTGACCCGCCGAGCCGGAGAGAAACAATCCTTGGAATCCAGCGCCGATCGTGATCGGCAACCAGGGCTGCACAGAGATGGCGGCCAGGGAGAAAGAGCAGCGCCAAGTGGAGCAAGTGAACAGAGGGCAGAGAAGGGAGCTCGTGGTAAAGTTCTTATTGTCCCCGTGATATTTGGAGGCAAGGAAGGCAATAGCCTTCCAGCACAGGAATCCAGACTGTCCAACACCAAAGGTAAAAGCGCTGCTAATGTGAACCTAAACACTAACTTAAGCTCTAAAATTCCTAAAGACACTGGAAAAAAAAGGTAGCGGAGGACAAGGGGGTACAAAACAGCGGTATGAACAGCTCTGCGAAGACAGATAGTGCGGGGTCTAGGGCTGACGAAATTAACGGTCTCGCAACTGAATTAGCAAATATCTTTACCAGTGCCTCCCCTAGCGCACCCCCCAAGGCAACTGGCAGAGGCGTATATCCCTCCGTAGCAAAAATAAGGGTCTAAGAAACCTGGGGAAAGACCAAGGATTTACTTCTGATTGCAGCCAGTCACGCCAGCTGAAATGGGACTATTCTGCCTCACATCTAGAAGGTGCCCAAGTGTCCGAATGGTGCTGAAGGTGCCACAGGGGCTCAAGGCGGCAAACCGTCCATGGAACTGATCTACGCTACTCTAAAACAAATTCAGTCGGAAGCTCGCCAGGAGCATAAGAGGGCCCACGCAGCTACCAGGAAACTCCAGGGCGCAGTCAGGAAAGTCAACAAGGCCTGCTCGGAGATTAATGAACGGACCACTGTACTGGAGGAGCGCATAGTACAACTGGAACCAAGTGTGGAGAACTCGGACAAACAGTCCGCTTCTAATGAAAGCAGAATGACTGAAGTCCTCTGGAAGCTGGAGGATTTCGAAAATAGACAAAGACGAAATAACCTACGGCTTTTAGGAATCGCGTAAAAGAGGAAGGAGACGACATTCGTGGATTCGTACTGAAGCTTTTTCGAGAGGCCTTTCCTGAACTGGCTTACTGGGAATGGGACGCAGAGGTACAAAGGGTGCACAGGTTTCCTCTAATGCTCAAGAAAAGAACTGGCCAGGAAGAAAAACCAAGAGCCATCTTGATCTTCTTTGGCAACTTCCTATAACGGCAAGCTATTTTTGAGAAAGCCAGGCCAGATGAAAGAAGATCCGCTGCAGGACATTCCTTTTTCGTGTGACCTGACTTTTGTCATTCTACAGTAGAGAGGAGATGGAGACTCCGTTCACTTATTTCTTCTTTCCAGCAGCAGAGATGTGAGGTGTTTCTTTTGAACCCGGCTAGGTTGAAAGTTATCTGTAGAGGCACGACTAGAGTGTTCACTTCAGAAATTCAAGCTCAGGAGTACTTGAGCGAGCTCACGAATAGAGATGTAAGGAAATAAGGGCTAAGCTGAGAATAGGCAGTATCACTCTATGATGGTGTTTGGTTATAACTTGGTTATCATTTTTTCTTTGAATGTCGTAAGTGGGGCTGTGGCGGTAGCAGCTATGGGCGCAACCACATGCAGGAGGCATCACAAGGGTCTTCTGACCTATTGTGCCATTTTGAAGGGAGGGGGAGGGCTGGGTGGGGAGGGGGTGGGGATCTGGGACCAAGGGAAAAGCAGGATATTCACGAGATATAGGACTGCACAATGTCACTGTTTTGTAGGGCAGTTTGTATTGGACTCTACCGCTACTGTGTAAATGAAGAAAATTAGAATAGCTTCTGTTAACATCTGTGGCTTAAATGATCCCCAAAAGAGGAGGAGAGTTTGTGTTGATGTGCAATTCTTAAGAGCGGATATTTTATGCATCCAGGAAACTCACATTGAGGGTAGCAGAAAGAGGCTTCTGGAGCTGTCCGGGTACTATATTGTAGCCAGCACAAAGCAAGAGACTCGCACAAAGGGGGTGGCTATTTTGGCACGGAATGGGACTAGAAGCTTTCTTAGTTTCCCTCGATGCATGGCTGATAGCTTGGGCAGATGGGTAATTGTTCAGGGGTGTATGGAGAAAAAAATGTTTACCCTTTGTTCTGTATATGGCTCGGTTTTGGACGATCCAGCTTTGTTTGATTGGCTTAAATCCGAACTAGTAGGCTGGACTTTACCTCTAATCCTCTGCGGTGATCTAAATATTAATTTGAACTGCCAAGTTGCCATCAGGAAATCATCATATCAGGGCAGGAAGCCCAAAGTGTTTAAATCATTATCTCAAATGCAAGCAATGCATTGGCTAGAGGACATATGGGCAGCGCTTAGGGGGACTGAATTAGGATATACATATTTCTCTGCTCCACACAAGGTACACGCTAAGCTGGACTATTTTTTTGCATCACAAGAGCTAGTCTCAAAAAGCACTATAGAATTATTTCCAAAGGTTATGTCTGACCACAACCCCCTGGTGATTGAACTAGATATCCAGCTCCCTCTTAGGCAGACTCGGTGGACATTTAATAGGGCCCTTTTAACGGACACAGACTACTTCCGGCAGATTGGTGAGTGGATCCCTAGGTTTATTGAGGTTAACGTCAGAAGCACCAACCTAAGTAATGTCTGGGATACTCTGAAAGCAGGGTTAAGAGGAGAATCTAATAGGTTTGGGTGGGAGTCCCAGAGAGAGGAGAAAAGCCTGCTGCAAACACTATACAGAGACTTAGGCGTGGCATAGGCCCAACTGATAGAGGTACTGTCTGCCGGCATGGAATCAGAGGCAACGCAGTTAAAAGTTACAGTCGCCAGAGCCGCAATCATACAAATTTCAGCTAAAAAAGCAGCCGGCAAATATATGGCGTGGAAAACCCGGGTTTACGAGAGCAGCGAGAGGATAGGACACTTGTTAGCTGCACACACTAGGGAAAAAATAGTTCATGCTGGAATAAGAGAGATGAGGGACCCGGAGGTGGGTCTGGTGTCAGATTCAAAAGATATTATTTCAGCCTTCCAGAAATCTGTACACCAAAGACTGTCAGGGAGGGCCCGGGAAATTCAGGACTACCTTTCGGGGGGTGGCCTTGGACCAGCTCTCAGGGGAAGAAAGTGAGAGATTAGATGAGCTGACCACCTGGGAAGAACTTTCAACAGCTATAGATATTTCCCCCTCTACTGGTACAGACTTAATCCCAGGGGAGTTTTATAAAAAAGTTAAAGAACAGATTATGGGATTGATGCTGGAAGTTTTCCAAAGGGCTCAAAGGGACCAGGCTACCCCAGACTCATGGAAAGGGGCAAACAATATAGTATTTCCAAAGAAAGGCAAACCTATCGCTGAATTAGGGTTCTACCGGCCAATAACCCTTTTGAATAGTGATCTAAAGATTTACTCAAAAATTCTGGCCAACAAGTTGTCATTGGTCATAAGAAAGCTAGTCTCTCCATTTCAACATGAATTTGTGCCAGGTAGGGGTACTGTAGATCATATTAGAAGAATTATTACTCTGTTTGACCTGGCAAAGGTGACAGGAGACCCTGCTGCAGCCATTTTTCTCGATGCCGTGAAGGCCTTCGACAGGGTCTCCTGGCCCTTTCTATGGGCTACCATGGGAAGACAGGGTCTGGGCAGCAAATATATTAAGGCAATAGGCTCCATGTACCAGAATCCCGAGGCTAGGATCACTATGATGATTATGGAGTCGGATATAATTAAAATCACTCGTGGATCTCGGCAGGGGTGTCCATGCTCTCCCCTACTATTTGCGCTATATATAGACCCCTTCATCAGGATGATTTTGGGGAACAATAATATCCGGGCAATTCAAACTATGGGGGGGGAGTCAAAGAGTTTAGCATATGCGGATGATCTTGCCATACTAACCACTAATCCCGCAGACTCAGTGAGGGAAGTGGAAATAGAGGCCCAAAAGTTTGGAGAAGTCTCAGGCTATTTTTTTAACAGGGGGAAAACAATGATTGTTAAAAACTCCGGGGCAGTTCTGGTGGATAGCAGAGCTACAAAGACGGCTAGATACTTGGGGGTGGAAATTTCTGCAAACGTGGCTGATATTGTGTAATGCAACTTGGAGCCCTTGCTACGTAAGACCAAATCTGATTTCAACAGAATGAATAGTTTACACTTGACACTGGTGGGAAGGTGCAATGTTATAAAGATGCTGTTCTTGCCTAGAATGTTATACTTCTTTAGAGCCATCCCACTTGAGGTTAACAAAACTTGGCTCTCTGCCTTCAATCAAGCTATCTCTAAATTCTTATGGGCCGGGAAGCACCCGCGGAGAGCGCTGACATACATGATCCTTCCCAAGATGCGGGGTGGGTGGTCTGTCCTCGATATTCAGGTTTTCTACTGGGCAGCGAATCTATGTCAGATGACTGATCTGCTAGGGAAAGATTCTCCTGGGGTTTTAGCCGGTTCTTATCCATCCATCTATAGGCTACTGCTCGGGGAGGAGGCACACGGTTGTTTGATGCGGCATATTGACTTTGCCTATTTTAAAAGAGTAAAGTTCAAGGTCTTACTGGGTGCTTTCAAAATTTGGACTGCGATTAGGAAAAAACTTAAACTGAATAGGATACATAGATATACGCCCTTGCAAAATAATTTACTTCTAACAGAAATTTTCAACGATGGCAATATGGAACTCTGGAGGGAGAAAGGGATTAGATATATTGGGGACTTATTACGGGATAACACAACACTATCATTTGAGGCATGAAGGAAAAATTTGGAGTGGGAAATAACCACTTCTTTACATTTTTACAAATTAGGGATTTTTTTCGAGAAAGAAGATTCAGGGCTTTAAAATCCCCCTTTTGGAGATGGCCTTGGGGACCCAAGGGGTATCCATCTCTAAGTGTTACATACTGCTTAGTGATGCAATGGAGGATGACCTCGCTAAACATATGGACCGATGGCAGGATAAGGTCCAAGCGGACGTAGGGGTGTGTGAGGACTCCTTGCTGCTAAGCTCAACATCAGCCATCTCCGCCAACATACAGGTTCAATGTTTTAAAACATGGCTAAACTTATATATCACTCCTTCTCAGGTTTTCAAGTGGGGAGGCTCTACAGGTATTTACTGCTCCCGATGAGGAGAGCTTGCCGCAGATAGTGTCCACCTGTTTGCGACCTGCCCCCGCTTAACTGAATTGATTGGCAAAATGGCGTATTATGTCAAACAAATTTTGGACTATGATATAAAGCTGTCTCCACAAGTCATTTTACTCGGGGTAAGCAACCAGGCTTTCTTGGTGCCCAGGAAGACCTTGCTTTTTATTATGATGGCTGTATTTAGGCTTTCCATAGCAACTGCATGGTTAGACAAAGATCCTCCCTCAGTGCACTGTTGGCTGGGAAAACTGCTAGCTACATACCGGTGGGAGAAAGAGATATACAAACGTAGAGGCCTGAGAGCTAGGAAAAGAGGGGGGATATTTGGTCTCCAATCAGTTCCTGGATTAACAAACCTATGTTTTAAATTTTAATTAAGAGAATGGCCATTTGTGCCTAAAACATCCCGGTTGTGGTGGAATTCTGGGGTGATACAGATAATTTTAGGGAACTGACACACAACTTAATTGTGTAAAATGGGGAATGTAGAGGAAGGGCATTTTCCCCTGCAAATACCTGCTTTATTCATGTATTTTATTCAGGAATTTATTTTCTGTTTTCTCTGTCACAAGTATAGCCCCCCATGGTCCTGAGGAAAAGGGAGGGGGGGAGCAAAACAAAAATGGATTTATATATTATGTTTATGCTTTTACGGCATGTATCATGTAAAATTTTTCTTTTTCCTTTATGTATTTGTAACAAGTGTATGATACGGTTGACCAATAAAGAATTTTTTTTTTAAATTAAAAAAAAGGACATTAAAAAACATGCATAACAATCATTTGCGTCCAGAGGGCGTGATCATCACCCAGGAGGACCTGAAAGTGTGGTGTTAAATGTACCATTCTATTAAGTTGTTCCTCAGTATAATTTGTAAAATGTTGCCAATTTGCAAATCATGGCAAGGAAAGACGGTGGTTGCATTCCTTTCTTTAATTTTAGCTAAACCTAGACTTGTAGTTTGTTGAACTGAGTCATTTCGAAAAATCATTTGAATTGTCATTAAGCAGGCTTGAAATAAAGTATCCATACCCTTGACCTGTCAGGATTTGGTAGCCAAACTGCTTTCAGTTAAATTTGATCTTTTCCGAAATCCTAGCCTTTTATAGCTAATTGTGTCACAAATGAGTCTTAGTTTGTGTAAGCATTGCACATTGTCCACCCCTTTTGGTGGAGGTGGACAATGTTCCCATTGCATGCAATTAAAAAGTGTGCTTTGAACACTAACTTGATGTAAATAATGATGTCCATAACAGTGATAACAAAACATTTCAGCATAGTTAGCAAAATTAAGATACAAGTCTTCTGATATAAAAACAGTATAATCAGGGCCACTGGAATTATACGGCAGTGCAAGACCAAATAATGAGGCAGAGTTGGGTAAATTATGGGGCAGGAAAATCCAAATTAAGCAGCAGTTTATGAGGCAAAAAGCAATTTATGCTGTAGACTATGTGTCTAAAGATTTATTTTTTGACACCTTTAGTAGCACCATTCTTTTCCTAATCTAGCATTTTCACACTTAAATAGTGATAGAAAAATAATGCAATATTTTGACACAAATACTTAAGATTGAAAATTTGATACATAAAAAGATACAATACATAGCGTTGTTCATCAATACTTAGGGCCTGATTACGAGTTCTGTGTAAATGCAGTGGCTGTCAGGGACCGTAATACCATTGGTCCACTGCTGTATTATGTGTATGGCAGTCGGACCATCACAACTGCCAGGGATCTGCGATCCCTGGCAGTGGCCAGGCTATGTGAGTCCGCAATATGCTTGGTGGTGCTGCTGCGACACTGCAAACCATATTATGAATTTACTCACTGTGACCCTATCCACGGTGGTGAGCCTGCCATAGAAAGGGTGGTGGTGAGATAACTCTGGAGGCCCTTACATGGCCCCTTTTTGCTTCTATGCACATAATGAATATTTTTGCCTGCCACTGAAAGACGGGAACACTAAGGGGTGTATTATAATGGCGGGCAGATTGCCACCGCCCATATGGCGGTGACGATCCGCCTGCCATTATTCACAGCGCACCTCCCATTTCCCCCCGCCATATTAAGATGGCGGGAGGGACCCAGGCGGACGGAAAGACCGTCCGCCGGTTTTCTGCCAGTCAAACAGGAGACCGGGCGGAAAAGGGGATTGCTATGATGGTGGTGTCTGCAAGATACCGCCATACATATCAAGATGCAGGCGGTGATGTGCCTTTCAACATGGAAAGGCATGCAGAGTCTGCATGTGGGGGCCCATTTCGGGCCCCCAAGATGTGTTGGGGGTGGGGGGTGCACATGGGTGGTACCTATGGTACCCCCATGCATTTGCATGCACAACGTGGCAGGCACTGCACGGTGCCTGCCACATTGTGCATGAAAATGCACAAATGCCTTTTTAACATTGCATAGGGTACTGCTGAAAGCACCGCCCACCGCAATGTAAAAAATGCGGGATGCACCTGCAAGTGTGGCGGTGCATCCTAATTGGATTTGCGGGACAGCCGCACACATAGCGGGCAGTCCCATTTGCCGACCCCTCACTGTTGAATTCTGGCCTCGGAAAGCCCTCCGCACCCCTCTGAGTAAATTGCTTTGTATACACTAGACCTGCACTCTGCATCAGATGAGTTTGTTACACTGTTTACACATATGAGGGCAAGAGCTAATTATACAGAGAACACACTAGGAGAAAGGGGATACATTAAAATAAATAACATTTTAGCTACATTCAATGGTTTTTATGAACAAAGGAAATAATCAAAGTCAAAGTTTCATTGTTTTATTTATTAATTATCTTTTAACAGGATCTGTAAAACTCTAGGTGTTTTATTTTCACAGTAACATTTCATTAACACCCAACAGACCAAGCATCTGACGTAATTATCATTTGCACAAAGTTGCGGTGTACAATACTGCTATCTCTGCACAAAATATGTGTTTTATTTTTTGCTAGAGTATAAAACAATATGTCTCTGCGATCCCTAAGAGACGCTGCATGGGGTTTTATGTGAACTGCGTGTTTAGAGCAGAAGGGCTATTTTCATAAAGGTATACAGATCAAAGGATTTTCCATTGTCTGTTGTTTCTGGCCTGGTCTGAACTGTAGAACTCTATTTAATGTATTCCTAGCTAAGAGTTACCACATTGTGTTCAGTTGTCTTCTGTTTGTGAACACATGCGAACATTTTACACCTGAAAATGCAAATAGAAAAAAGAGTGTATGACTTGTAGAAATATTTTTCTTATTTGTAAAAAGTTTTACCTTATGTAACTTTGTACAAATAATATAGTAAATGTTTTCCGTTTTACCTACTATGTAGCATTTGTCAGCATGTTTCTATAAGAAGAGAGCAGAAGCTGTGGGTGGAGTAATCATTTACATCTTGTCTTGTTTTTACAGCAGGGCAAGGGGTGAAACAAAAGGGTCTCTTGGCAGATTTATTAGGATGGACTGTAAACATGCCTTGCGGGAGATGATGAGGGGCAAGCACATAAATGCTCAATAACCCATTATGCAGCCTGAAAATGTGATAATTCGATCCCTGAAGCAAAATCCAAATAATGCAAAAATGACCACGGAAGCAGGATTGCATAATTCTGATGGCCCTGAGTATAATATTTCAGATCGGAGAGAATGGAATTGATAGTTTCAACATACCGATCATCAGAATGTAACTCAGGTACAATTACATCCCCCATACAAACCCTAAACACATATGGTGTCTGCAGGATCTCAGTAGGACCAAATATGTTATACGGAACTTTATCCCAAACAATTCCATCAGTATCATCCCTAAACCCAGGGCAGCAGCTGCCCTGTGCTCATTGTGCATTTGTTTTAACACATCAGGCAAAACGGACTTAGACGGAGTGCCATTACTAATGATACTGACAGTGGCAAAGACTGTCCACCATGAGCTGCAGTCACCTATTCTGAGAGCCATTCTGTGGAGTAAGCACATAGTCAATATTCGGTGCTTCTCATGTGGTGCCATATTGGGATAAACAGCTTAAATTTGGTTGATCTTTTGGGGTGATCCAAAATGGAATCTGCTCAGAATTAGTAGGAATGTTCCCATAACTTAATAAACAATTACAGGACTTATTGTTGGCACTGCAGGCATCTGGCTTGGATTGGCAGGAGAGGTTGTGCACAGCCAACAATGTGTGCAAAACATATTGAGTTAAGTGCCTATATAATGTAACTAGAGCAGTGTACAAGGGAAAACATAATTTATCACAGTCAAAACCTTGCAATACCTTTACCATGCATTCCTTTACCATGAACATGGCTTTACCACACATGTATATACAACTAATTAGAATATATAAGTGCATTGTAAAGATTTGCATGGTACAGGCATTTGTGTGGTAATTCATGCGTGGTAATTCCATATGTGGTTCCATCATATATCCGCGTACAAGGCTCGTGTTTGCAAAAGATTTTGATTCACCATGTCAGGATATGGCGTGTATCCAGCTAAAGATGCCCAGGTTGCCCCCTCATTACCAATGGAATCCAGGGCTACGGGTGTAGGTACATGTGGGAGAGTGCTTAGGAACCAAGTGTGATGTTCCCATTAAGATAAAAGTATTTCCATGAGCCCTTTCGGTCTGTATTGAGCTAGTGGTAAAGGTGTAGTATATGCGTGAAATGTATTAGTATTAGCATTCACAGCTCGAAAGTCGTCCCATGAATAAAAAACTTCAAAGCGGTAAGCATCGTTGGCTTCAACCATGAAGATAAAAGCACCACCTGCATTACAGAGACCATGATGCGTTACATGGACCTCAGATCTGCAATTAACTGGAGTGGTGACAGGTGCTGCGGCCATGAGTAAAACCGAAATGGGAACAATGTGCAACACAAAATGGTTATTCCTTTGAAACTTTCAAGCTAGAAAAACCACAGAATTTGATGCTTCCTAAACATTGCCGAGCATTAATTTCAAACACCACGGACGTCTCCGGTGGCAGGTGTAAGATTAATTATGGACACCTAGCAACCCAAAAGCATTGTAAGAAATGCGGTCACATGACACTGCCGCGTTACGTCCCATTCAGCACATGACCGGCAGCCCTACCGCTAGGAGAGACACCGCAGTTGGGCGTCCGGCTAACTTCACAGCAGTAAGAGGACAAAGGGTCCGGCAGAGCATCACCCTTGACGAAGTAAGGAGTGGGGGATGGGAACTATGCAGGACAGAAGAATAAACTTGCGTCCACTCTCCTTTTGAGCTAGAGGCTTCCCACAGTGAAAAAAAAACTTGCTTTCATGTGTAGCAGTATTGATTATACTTTGCAGTTTTATTTTTCTCTTTATAACATTAAGGTTATCAGATACAGCAAAGTATATGTGAGAGAACTAGCAGCTCCAGCTGCCTGAAAGTCGTGATGTTGTGACAGTGGCACAAGTCGGAGCAGAACGGCCCGATAAATTAAAAAATCCACAAGGTCCAGGAACCTTTTTTATTCAGGCCAGTACATGTCTCGTGCCACTGTATGACTTTCAATTTCTCTTCTCCATATGTTTATTCTCCCCCATTGTGTGACTACCGGGGGGGCTCTTCCATTTACTCGCCAGTTTTAGCATGATCAAAATGGAACTCAGTGAGTTGGGCTTTCCGTTGCGCTAGATGTGTGGGCACTACGAGATCATTGATGGATTGCGGTCAGATTCAGTACGATTCTCCTGAAAGTTTTTAAAGGGGAAGTTCCCCAGGTTGGGTGATATGTCCCACTAGGGACATTTTAATAATATAGCACAACCAATTGTGTCTGCATGAGTACAGAGGTGGAACATACGTGTCGCATTGTGGCTGTGAGTTGGGTATGGATACTTGGAGAGCAATAGGTTTCCTGACATGGCTGATATCCCACGCACAAGCAATTAACTTAGATCTTGTTCGTGTCTTCTCCCATAGATTAACGGATGTTAGTTCCTTAGGGTGACCCTCTCATTAGAAATTATTGGTTCCAACAGTACCTCATTCCTGGTACAGAGGGGAAACAAGTCACTGGGATCAGAAAGGTCCTTTGGAAAGCCGGTGTGACCCAACACTGTGGGTACCTGATGAACGGTAGAAACATGTCGACACTTTGGCAGTAAGGAAGGTTGAGGAAACTCCTAATTCTTTCCCATCACCACCATCCTTTCATGTTTTTAGCTCTAGCCAGTGGGTCTAGGAGTAAACTGTCGACCAGAGACACCACGGAATCAGTTTTAACCTTCACTGCACTTTTCTTTCGGTGATCCCAGAATTAATTTGTATATTATTCTCTTCATGTATGTTGTTTGTCTTCCCCTCCCTTTGCTCCACGCCAGGCATTGGTCTGCACAGGGAGGTATTGAAGCAAGCCCAATGAAGAAGGATGTTATGGAAACTTTTAAGGCGCACGATTACCCAAGGGTGTCTTGGCGCTGAGTTTGGGTGTTACAGTGTGAAAGGGGCAGAGGAGGCTAAGCATTAAAAAGCCATGTTTTAACCAGTTTCCTAAAACTCAGTAATGTGGGATCTGCTTTGATATTTATGGGCAAGCTGTTCCAAAACACTGCAGCTTCAGAGGAGAAACAACTGCGCCTCCGTTTAAGTCTCTTAAATCTAGGACGCAAGATCATTAATGTATTTTTAGATCTTACATCTCGATTGGGAATGTACCAGGAGAGGGATTGTTTAAGGTACCTGGGCCCGGATTCGTATAATGCTGTATAAGAAAGGCACAGTGTCTTAAATTTGACTTGGTTAGTCACTGTGAGCCAATGCAGCTTTTTGACATGAGCTGAGACAGAATGAAATTTGGGCAAGTCAAGAATAAGCCTGGCTGATGTGTTTTGAACACATTGTAATTTCCTTGTGTACTGTTTTTGGACCTTAACGTATAGACCATTACAGTAATCCAATTTGGAAAGGATTAGTAGTGAAATCACTGTTTTCCTAGAGGTGAAGGGAATGAACAAGAGAATCTTCTTAATGATTCTCACAGTATTATAACTAGAAGAGATTACCAAAGAGATGTGTTTGTTGAGATTCAGTATTCGTCAATGACTATGCCCAGATTTTTACTATTTGGACCGAGATGGGAAGAGTTCCCAACTCCGTAGGCCAGCATGCTTGGCTCCAGAATTGGGGTTTGTTGCCAAATAGAATGACCTTGGTTTTCTCCAAATTCAATTTAAGGCAGTGTTTACTCATCCAGTTACTGACTGCTCTCATACAGTCAAGAAACTTGGAGGTATTAAATTCTACTTCGTTTGATGCCGAAACGACAATCTGTGTATTGTCTGCATACGAAGTGGATGAAAACCAGAATGATCTAATTAGAGAGGAGAGTTCGATGAGATAAATATTGAAGAGAAGGGGACTCAGGGAGGATCCTTTAGGGACCCCACACAGGAGGGAAAAGGGCTTAAATGTAAAGTTTCCCAACCTAACTGAGTGCTCCCTATCTGTTAAAAATGACTGAAGTAGGTCAAGAGCTTTATCAGTGATACCCAATTTTTCAGGGTGGACAATGAGGTTTGCAGGGTCCGCAGTATCGAACGTCGCCGACAGATCAAGAAGGATAAGTGCTGCAGACCCTCCTTCATCAAGGATAGTTTTTATTGTAGTCTTGATTAGAGCTGTGCCCACGCTATGCTCGACCCTAAAACCGAATTGGGCTGGGTCCAATATCTGATTGTCCTGGATGAACTGTATCATTTGAGAATTTAAACGTTTTTCAACTATTTTCATTGGAAAAGGCTGTCTCAAGATAGGGCAAAAATTTGGTGGATTATCAATGTCCCAATTTGCTTTTTTAAGGAGTGGTAAAATGGAGGCCCCTTTCCACAGTTTAGAGCTGAACATCCCATTGAAGATAGTAGTGAGATAAGATGCAATAAGAATAGGGACCTTTTTGAGAATCGAAGGGGGACAGGGATCTTGGGGTGATCCAGATTTGGTAGATTTGAGAAAGGTGAGCACCTCTGCTTCCGTAACAGGAGAGAATTGACTGAATTTGGGTTGAAGAATTTTGTCCAAAGACTGAGGTTCAAGGGAAGAATGGGCTGATGTTAAAATCTGTGATACTAAAACAGGTAAATAGATTGTAGATTCATTCTACCTTATTACAAAAATGGGAAGCCACGTTCCCACAAAAAGCTAAAGTGTAGTTGCTTCCTCTATTATCATGAGGTTTGGTGAGTTTGTTCATGACTTGAATGAGATCTTTAGAGGAGTGCTTTGATGTTTCAATTCGATATATGAAGTAGGCAGAATTTTCCTTCTTAATAATAGCCTTGTAAATGGCCACGGAATTATAGTTTGATCTCCATTTTCTTTCAAGTCTTCTACAACAGTGCTTTTTCTGATGGAGAACTTCATTGAACCAAGGTGCCAATTGTTTAGGATTATGGGGACCTCTAAATTTTTTGGTCACAGCTTTAGAAATGGCGGTGTTTAGCCAATGTGTATAGCTTTCTGCAGCCTGTGATGGATCAATTTTGTGAGGGCTGCATTCTACACTGAAAACGTGCCACCTTCCTCATTTCACCCACTACTCCACTGTGTGTGTTATAATTATGCTCAATTCAAAAGAGAGAGACCCCTTAGAACCAGGGGAATAGGGTACTTGTCAACAGTGAAGTAGAATTATCCCTTGGCAAAATTCATTCATTAAGCCCACATGTTAATTTTGGACATTTGACATTTAGACAAGATAAGACAACAACAAGTATGTATATAAAAAACTTGTAACAAATTTATTATTCTGTTAAAAACATAGAGAAATCACATATTAAAAAGTAATAGTACCATATCACAAGTTGTATAAAAAGAAGAAGTGGAAAACCTTTTTCCTTTACAGTATTAAATAAAACAAGACAAGGTTTATCGGCAGAAGATACCAATTTGAACCAAAGCTAACAGTCCCACATAGCTGGTCGGATTACACCACAACACAAAAGAGAGACACACGAAGACAATAAAGTTTTGTCATTGAAACTTAAGCACATCGAGTATCTTAATCTCAGACTACCAATCCTGGGCACATATACTTATTGCACTATACAGAATTGGCACGGTTACTCAATTGTGCAGATTATATTGCGTCGACGCGTTTCGATGGCTCATTTCAGTTTCTTGCCATCTTTTTCAAGACTGTTTTGTTAGGTCTCTCTTGATCAGCGGCACTGGATGGTTGCCTTAAGGTTTGAAGAAGTCCTTTTATTTCATGTTTAAAAAAGGGCTTTTCTGGATATTCCGCATCAGCATCATGAAATCAGAGGCTGGTCTTAGTTGCTGCTGTGGTATTTCTTATTATTTCTTCTTGTCCCAAAGTGGTGAGGTCTTACAGCCAGCTTGCAAAAGGGATATCTGTTTGGCTTGATGTTTCCTTATTGGATATCTGTTTCAAATGACGAACGGGTCATGCCTGCTTTGTTTAAAACCCACGCTGTTTTCTATCTTTGCTTGTATCTCTCTCCTTGGATTGCAGCGTCTTAGTGGGGTGGATACTTCGCTGCATCAAATCTTATTTTGTCGTATCTTGTGCGTATTGCCGCCACAGCTACTCCACACCCGACCAGCGTTTCTCTCTAGTTCGTCTGATTGTCCGAAATCTTTTCGGACAATCTTTTCGGACCACAAATGTGTGGAGTAGCTGTGGCGGCAATACGCACAAGATACGACAAAATAAGATTTGATGCAGCGAAGTATCCACCCCACTAAGACGCTGCAATCCAAGGAGAGAGATACAAGCAAAGATAGAAAACAGCGTGGGTTTTAAACAAAGCAGGCATGACCCGTTCGTCATTTGAAACAGATATCCAATAAGGAAACATCAAGCCAAACAGATATCCCTTTTGCAAGCTGGCTGTAAGACCTCACCACTTTGGGACAAGAAGAAATAATAAGAAATACCACAGCAGCAACTAAGACCAGCCTCTGATTTCATGATGCTGATGCGGAATATCCAGAAAAGCCCTTTTTTAAACATGAAATAAAAGGACTTCTTCAAACCTTAAGGCAACCATCCAGTGCCGCTGATCAAGAGAGACCTAACAAAACAGTCTTGAAAAAGATGGCAAGAAACTGAAATAAGCCATCGAAACGCGTCGACGCAATATAATCTGCACAATTGAGTAACCGTGCCAATTCTGTATAGTGCAATAAGTATATGTGCCCAGGATTGGTAGTCTGAGATTAAGATACTCGATGTGCTTAAGTTTCAATGACAAAACTTTATTGTCTTCGTGTGTCTCTCTTTTGTGTTGTGGTGTAATCCGACCAGCTATGTGGTACTGTTAGCTTTAGTTCAAATTGGTATCATCTGCCGATAAACCTTGTCTTGTTTTATTTAATACTGTAAAGGAAAAAGGTTTTCCCCTTCTTCTTTTTATACAACTTGTGATATGGTACTATTACTTTTTAATATGTGATTTCTCTATGTTTTTAACAGAATAATAAATTTGTTACAAGTTTTTTATATACATACTTGTTGTTGTCTTATCTTGTCTAAATGTCAAATGTCCAAAATTAACATGTGGGCTTAATGAATGAATTTTGCCAAGGGATAATTCTACTTCACTGTTATAATTATGGACACACACAATCACTACTCAGGAGTCCTGAAGTACGAGTTACTTACCTTCGGCATGAGACTGGATCAGAAACTTTTTGCCACAGCATCCCTGCACGCCGAGGGCAGGGCGGCATCACGGTACTTCGACCAGGCGTCATCCGCGTACGTGACATCAGCGAAGTCACATAAGCCCACGTCAGTTTTCTTCGGAGAACGTTTCCGCACCACAAAGCAGAGCCACCAGATCAAAACTGTGGGAGCATGGGAACAGTGTGCGAAAGAGTAGAAAAGAGGAAGACACCATAAAGAGCAACACAACACTGCGGTGTCTAAAGCCAGGGACAGAAGAGGAACAGGGCAGAGCCCCGACCAACCACCCTGCTCATAGACAGCCACCCCTCCCCTTCCCCGTACTCAAGGAACATGCATAAAGACATGCAGCAGGCCTACAACCCGTATGCAGACACGGTGGGGGCAATCCCAAAACGGACAGGTACAACCAACCTCCCATTGGAGCGCAACCCCCCTCCAAGGAACAAGGGCAAGGCATGACCAGATGACCCCAAATCAAAGGCAGCAAGAAGGAGGGGAGTGAGGGGAGGCAGAAATTGGAAGGCCAACCACCCCAACATGGAGCAGTCAGAGCAGCGGTGACAGGAGCACCTCAACCCCATCCTCCAAGAGCCAAAGAGGAATAAAGAGCAGCAACAAGACGGAGCAGCCCGGCAAGAGCAAAAGAATGCACCCACAGAAGACACAGCCCCCCACCGGGAGGCGAGTGCCGAACACCAACTCAAGGGTCCTCGCAGAACGGGGAGGAAGGGCGGGCCGGGAAGGAATCTGCGGCTAGAATCGTCTCTACCATATACATCATTACCAAAGGTAACTCGTACATCTGATAGAGACTACTAGCCGCAGATTCCTTCACGTAGAATAGATACCCTAGCAATACCCATAGGGAAGGAGGGTCTGAGAAAGGGCCCCACCAGCTATGACAGGACAGAGGGTCTCACAGGGGACGAGACCTACGGACCGGGCAAGGAACCTGGTACCTCCTAGGCAAGAGGAGCTCCCCAAGGAGAACACCACCGACCCCATTGGGATGGAGGAAGAAGAGAAAGAAGAGGCCCCCACGGTCAAGGAATCAAGGGCAAGGCCAGAGAGGTCGAAGTGCCCCACACCATTCCAAGGCATGAAAGCTTGCACTGAAGCCAGGGGAAGAGCTCAGAGGCCCAAAGAAATGAGGGAAAAGAAGGCGAGTCCTTCCCAGATGGAAGGCAACAGGCCAGCCAGAGTGGCGCCAACAGACAGAAGCCGCCATAAGCCAGAAAAAAACGAAGCATCCCAGCCTGCAGGACAGGAGCAGGTAGGTGAGGAAATGGCCGGGCACACCACCATAAGGGGCTGCGCACACAACCTCAAGAAGCAACGCTACATACACAGACACCACGGAGAACAGGCACCCAAAGGCCACCAGAACTCCGCAGCAGAGCGCAAGCTATATAACAGCTACCAGTACCCCACATAGGGTACGTTAAACCCCAAGAAATGGGAACCCTCTTTGGAAGAACTTCCGCAGCAGAGGAAAAAACAAAAGGCCACAGGGAAACATCCCAGTGAAAGGCTTGACAAGCAGCTCAAAAGGAAAAAACAGAAGGCCTAATCTCAGGGCCAAGTTTGTGTAACAATTCCAGCAAAAACACACACACACAGTGAACAAAGGGCCGTCCAGCAGCAAACAAGGCCAAGTCCCAGCTAGGAAGACGCAATGGCGAGAAACACACTGCTTAGTAAGAGCAACCATCCCAAAACGGCCAGATCCAGCTCAACTCAGCAGTCACTCAAGTCAGCAGTCACTGAGGAGGGGAAGAAGGAGGAGGTGGATAAGGTGGGGGAGAACGGAGCCCTGCCAAGAACCTTTGGATGGCGGAGTCAGCCGTGGCATTTACAACAGGCTGCATCAAACGAAAGGTCAATGAGTTGCTCCCAAATATTCTCAGGGAATTCTCCGTCCTGAAGCCAAGCATGGCGACGGGGAGTGACTGAGGAAGCCATAGCCCGGTCCAGCACCTCTGAGATGTCCAGAGCGAAGCGGAGAATAAATGCCGCAAGCTTCCGGCCATCCAACGCATGATGTTGTAAGTCCACCTGAACAGTCTCCTGGGACGGATGTATGACGGTACAACGCGTACCGTTACAACGCGTACCTTTACGATGCAGGTTTAACAGCGCAAGTCGTTACAACGACATGCGTTGGGGGGCGCTGGATAGTGAATAGTTTAATTTACTATTCCAACTCCCGTCCCCGTGGATAGTAGGGAAGATGTTGGATAGTAAATTAAACTATCCCCTATCCTAGAGCGCCCTCCAGCGGAAGTCGTTGTAACGACTTTCGTTGTAAATCCTGCGTTATAACAATACCGCGTTGTAACGGTTACGTTGTAAAGGATGTTTCCCCCTGGGACGCTGCAGATCCCAGAGCCTCAGCCGAGTCCCACAAACAGGAAGAGGCCCTAGCCAGAACCCACAAGGTGTTAAGGGCCCACAGGGCAGCGCTGATCAAGGCGAACATTTTGCGCCCCAAGAGTCCAGCCAGGGGCCTCCTGGGACGGCGGAGGCAACAGTGGCGGCAGGGAGGGAAAAGCAGTCTGCAAAAAGGGACTGGCGGCAGAGGGGTGAAGGTAAAGACATGCCGGGTCACACAGCGGCGGAAGGTGCCGGTGCAGAGGATGCTGAGGCACCGGATCCCCTGAGGCAGGACGCCTCCAAGCCCCCGTCAAGGAAGAAAGGAACGAACCCTCAAAGGGAAGTAAGATTTCCCTCCCACCAGACACCTGGTGGAGAACATCCAAGAGATGGTCCGCCAGAAAGTGAGCAACCATGTCACCCATGCACAGAATGCCCACAGCCGTGGACACCGCGTGAGCAAAGGCCGCACCCGCCTCCGTAGGGCCCCGTGATGGAGAAAGCAGCTCCTCCGTGGGCGATGGCTGCAAACTAAGGTGGCCATCCCCGAAGCCAAGCGGAAAGGGCAAGGGTCAGACCTGGAAGTCAGAAGGAACCGAAGAATGAGGGACCTTCTGCACCTCTGACGAACACCTCTGCCTCAGAAAGGGCAAAGAGCCGCCCTTCGACAACGCCGGTGAAAAACCTCCCACACGGCGACCAGTCTCCGGGGAGGATGACACAAATATACAGCCTGCCTCCAGAGAAGAAGGAGCGTCCAAAGACGAATCCGAAGCATGACCCCTGTGCGGAGCTGTAGAGCCCTCCGCCTGAGGCAGGACGTCGACACCATTCGGCGTAGCCGGAAATGGTTCCTCCAAGTCACACCGCGCCGGGGACTCGGAGCCGAACTGGCCCCGGGGCGGCACCGGAACGATGCCCACTCAACCTCTGCGGCGGCAGCCGCCTGCGTGGAGGAACGAAAAGGGCCTGGGGAGTGACACAAAGCCTTCAGTCAGCCGTGGCCCAGAACGTAGCGGAGATCGCCCGGAAAGCCAGGGATGATTCAACCTCTGACTCGCCCTCCAACGAGGCAGCTGCCTGTGACGAGAGGGGCCCAGAGAGGGACGAGGGGTCCCACCCAGCCTCGACCCAGAGCGGGACGAGGAGGGTCCACCAACCCCTGTGGCTCCGCACAGTCCAGACGCTGCCGGTGCTGTAGCGGCTTCACCTCGGCCTTAGACAGGACCACCTTCTCAAAGGACCGAGAGGGGCTCGGGGATGCAACCTGAGCCCAGCCAACCTCCGGCAACACCACAGGGACCCCCGCGGGAGTTTGCAGAGAGGCAGAGGTGCCGTGGTCTAAAGAAGGGACCCCGAGGGGCCGCACCCCAACAGTACCACATCCTCCATGCCTGGATCTGAGCCAGTCGGCGCCGGGGGCGCCGCAGTGGGCCCACGCCAGGCAAGGGATCCACTGCCCCCCCTAGGAGGGGAAGGAGGAGGAGACACCAGCGAGGCCTGCAAAGCCACTGCATATGTTTCCATCTGGACTCTCGATGCCCCAGCACCGGGGAAACATTGAATAGGACGACACACGGGCTGCATCACCCGCGGAGAGCCCATGCCCCCGGCAGGCTGGAAACAAACCCCCGGGGACAAACTGCGACACTTACCCACCGGGTAGCGAAGCTCACGTGACATTGAAGAAGGACGAGGACGACGACCAAGGCCATATCTGAAGCCGTCCGCCGAAGCTGATCGAGGGGAGGACGTCGTCCTGGAGAGACGCGCCAAGAGTAGTTTCATCCGGCTTTCCCGCCGCGACTTCGGCTTCAACTGTTGGCATGCCTCACAACCAGTGGTGCCGGGATCCTCCCCCAAACACCACATACAAATGAGGTGAGGGTCCGTTGCCGACATAAGACACCCACACGACGTGCAAGTCTTGAAGCCCGAAGGCATTTGCACACTGTTCCACCAAAAAAAGAGACAATGGGAGGAAAAAAGGGCTCCAACAGGCCCGTAGCAAGGACCGGATCAGCATTGCACGCGGAAAAGGAAAAAACTGACGCGGGCGCGCCGGGGCGAGGCTTATGTGACCTCGCTGACGTCACGTACGCGGAAGACGCCTAGGGGGAGTTGCGTGATGCCGCCCCAACCTCAGCGCGCAGGGATGCTGCGGCAAAAGGTTTCCTGATCCAGTCACACACCTGGGGATAATTCTATGTGAAGGAATCTGCAACTAGTAGTCTCCATCAGATATAAGTAACAGACCAAGCGTTAGTGGCACCATGTTGCAGGGATTCTGTCTAGAAACAAAACTATGCCTGGGACTACAGGACACCAGAATGTGGGGACTGAGTCACCATACCACACCTATGGGCCCAAATACAACTATCTCATAGTGCCTCACCTGCCGTTGTAACCTAACCAGAGTAACAGGTGAATTGCATCGCAGAACATGACTCATTAGCCCCCGGGGGGTAACGTGGAAAGAGATTGTTACCTTTAGTTGTCTCACTCATGCATGTCCATAATAAACAAAAGAAAGACACATGGAAAGTTCACAATATTTATTGAAACTATTGTGCTCTATTATGAAACAAATGTGCAGCAACTAGTAAACATGTACATGCTAGTGAAGTAATTAGCATCAAAAGTAAACTATGTATGATGAGCAACCCTAACATGGTGACTGATATATCTGCCCTAGCCTATGCTCACTACATGTGCACAGTGATATATCAGATCTGTGAGATTAGAACCGGCCCCCATACCTGGCACTTGCAATTAGGTAATATGCATCTCATGTTGCGCAAAACTGGTGCATTCGGCTCATGACCTTTCCCTCTGCAAGAAGATCCCCTCTCTAAATGCAAAAAGCAAGTCTCAGGTATATGATAAGAGGTGTTTAACTCGAAAACAGTAGATGTGGATGTATGTTGTCTCGAAATGCCAAGCTACGTTGTTTGACCTTGTACGAAGTGTTCAGACAGAGTCCCAGATAAAAGAACCACATATTAAAAACATGAGCATTGTATCTCTAAAATAATATCGAGGAACGAAAACAACGTACTATGTGTAACATGCAAAATGAAGCAGCCTACTACTTGCAGTTAGGCTAAAATAAGGGAAAACGAAATGGGTCCTAAAGGGAACTCACGACAAGGGTGGGTAAAGGTATTTGGGAGGTTAAGGCTATTTTTAGGGTTTAGGGTGGGTAGCGGTATTTGTGTGCAAGGCAAGACTGGATGTATAAAGCATTTCTCCAGGAAGCTGGAAGGGTGTGGGGACAGTTTTGTGAGTGGGGGCATGTTTTGTAGCAGAGCAGCAGTTTTAAAAGCACTGCAAAGTTCATTGTACATTCAGTATTTCTCAGGAAACAATAAAAGTGTCAAGTCAATTCTGGTGATCAATGTACCTGCAGGAGAAAGATGGGAGTTTTGTCTAGTGGCGGCATTTACTTATCTAAGGTAGCACAGAGTGTTAATATGCCTGCTGCAAAGAACATGTACCATGCCTATCTTAGAACAATATGATATGTGCATAGCTCAGTGAGCTGCTGCTTTTGTCAAAAAGATTCCTTTGTTACTGTGCCGTTCATAAGTTACAGTCATAATCCAGCACAGTGAGCTATGTACTGCCATCAAAGAGCTGCATGCAAGCTGCATGGTACAGTTTAGAAATGTCTGTTTGTTCCCAGCCTTTCATTATCCTGATGTTGCTAAAAAAAAGGTTTGTTTAGGTAGAAATAAATTCCTATTATTAAAGTCAACCCTAACAACTGTGTTATGTTCTGAATCCTGAATTTGTGCTTCCCGAAGACCAGGCTCTGTTAAATAATGCCTACCAGTATGGATGACATATGAATCCTACACCTTGTATTCCCCTGTTCCCTATGTAAAAAAATGTATACACTGATTTACACAGGTATGATTCATTGTCTCCGTATGCGTGTGAAATGTAAAGTGCTCCAACACCCTAGACTGGTATGAGAGGTGCTATAAAACAAATGAAATTCATGTAAGAGAGGGGCTATGGAGGGATGACAGGCACCTTTGGATGGTGATAGTGAGAGAATGATTGAAGATCCCTTGTAAAGATTGTCATATCCTGGTACACTGTGAGGTCATCATTTACAATAATTTAAAAAGGAATACAATTGAATATATAATGACAAATGTGTTGTAAAATGCACATTTTTCCCCACATTTTTTGGGGGAATAGAAAATCCCCCAAACACTCCACTTGCAGAGGTCAGGCTTGCTTGTTGCGCTTGCTATGTATTATTTGGTGGTTGGTCTCGCAAAATTGGCCAGGGCTGCTTTGGGTTCCCAGTGGGTTGGGGTACTTGCGTGGCAATTGTATTTTTAGGGTTTAGGTTGGGTACGTGTATTTGGGTGGCAAGGCTATTTTTAGGGTTTAGGGTGGGTAGCGGTATTTGTGTGCAAGGCCAGACTGGACGTATAAAGCATTTCTCCAGGAGGCTGGAAGGGTGTGGGGACAGTTTTGTGAGTGGGGGCATGTTTTGTAGCAGAGCAGCAGTTTTAAAAGTACTGCAAAGTTCATTGTACGTTCAGTATTTCTCAGGCAACAATAAAAGTGTCAAGTCAATTCTGGTGATTAATGTACATGCAGGAGAAAGATGGGAGTTTTGTCTAGTGGTGGCTTTTACTTATCTAAGGTAGCACAGAGTGTTAATATGCCTGCTGCAAAGAACATGTACCATGCCTATCTTAGAACATTGGGGCACATGCATCAACCTATTTAGGAAGTGCAAACGGTGCGAATCGGTAAATTCGGCCGTTTGCGCTTCCTAAATACGTTTTCGGGATGCATGAAACAAAGTTTCAAAATTCTCTATTTTTTGCATTTTGACCCCCCCCTGCACCCCTGAAATTTATTTTAAAGTGCATGTTTCACACACACATGTCCTAAGGACATGTGTGTCTGTAACATGAAAGTTTAAAAAATGCATTTTTTTGCATTTTTAAAGATTTTCGCAAATTAACACGAGGGTCAACCTCGTGTTAATTTGCACTTCCTATTTCAAAATTCGCATTTTTTTAAAAATTGATGCATTGCATTTAAGGAATCGCACAAATGTGATTCCTTAAATGCATTTGCATTTTTAGGAAATGCAAAAAATAGCGAATTTTGAAACTTTGTTTCATGCATCTCAAAAACGTATTTAGGAAGCGCAAACGGCCGAATGTACCGATTCGCACCGTTTGCACTTCCTAAATAGGTTGATGCATGTGCCCCAATGTTCTAAGATAGGCATGGTACATGTTCTTTGCAGCAGGCATGTTAACACTCTGTGCTACCTTTGATAAGTAAAAGCCACCATTAGACAAAACTCCCATCTTTCTCCTGCATGTACATTAATCACCAGAATTGACTTGACACTTTTATTGTTGCCTGAGAAATACTGAAAGTACAATGAACTTTGCAGTACTTTTAAAACTGCTGCTCTGCTACAAAACATGCCCCCACTCAAAAAACTGTCCCCACACCCTTCCAGCCTCCTGGAGAAATGCTTTATACGTCCAGTCTGGCCTTGCACACAAATACCGCTACCCACCCTAAACCCTAAAAATAGCCTTGCACCCAAATACACGTAACCAACCTAAACCCTAAAAATATAATTGCCACGCAAGTACCCCAACCCACTGGGAACCCAAAGCAGCCCTGGCCAATTTTGCAAGACCAACCCCCAAATAGTACATAGCAAGCGCAACAAGCAAGCCTGACCTCTACAAGTGGAGTGTTTGGGGGATTTTCTCTTCCCGCAAAAAATGTGGGGAAAAATGTGCATTTTACAACACATTTGTCACTATATATTCAATTGTATTCCTTTTTAAAGCATAGTAAATGATGACCTCACAGTGTACCAGGATATGACAATCTTTACAAGGGATCTTCAATCATTCTCTCACTATCACCATCCAAAGGTGCCTGTCATCCCTCCATAGCCCCTCTCTTACATGAATTTCATTTGTTTTATAGCACCTCTCATACCAGTCTAGGGTGTTGGAGCACTTTACATTTCACACGCATACGGAGACAATGAATCATACCTGTGTAAATCAGTGTATACATTTTTTTACATAGGGAACAGGGGAATACAAGGTGTAGGATTCATATTTCATCCATACTGGTAGGCATTATTTAACAGTGCCTGGTCTTCAGGAAGCCCAAATTCAGGATTCAGAACATAACACAGTTGTTAGGGTTGACTTTAATAATAGGAATTTGTTTCTACCTAAACAAACCTTTTTTTAGCAACATCAGGATAATGAAAGGCTGGGAACAAACATACATTTCTAAACTGTACGATGCAGCTTGCATGCAGCTCTTTGATGGCAGTACATAGCTCACTGTGCTGGATTATGATTGTAACTTATGAACTGCACAGTAACAAATGAATCTTTTTGACAAAAGCACCAGCTCACTGAGCTATTCACATAACATATTCGGGCACATGCATCATTGTTGGATTTTGCACTTCCTAAATTGCGAAAATTAAGGAATCGCATTTTAGGAATTGCAAAATCCTATGCATCAAGAAATCCTAAAAGTTTTTAGGAATTCTTAATTTTCGGAAATTGCGATTCCTTAATTGCCAATCGCAATTAAGGAATGGCATTACATTGATTCCTATGGGACTAAGGGGCACATGCATCAACCTATTTAGGAAGTGCAAATGGTGCGAATCGGTACATTCGGCCGTTTGCACTTCCTAAATACGTTTTTGGGATGCATCAAACACCTTTTCAAAATTCGCATTTTTTTGCATTTCTTAAAAATGCGAATGCATTGAAGGAATCGCATTTGTGCGATTCCTTAAATGCAATGCATCAATTTTTTAAAAAATGCGAATTTTGAAATTGGAAGTGCAAATTAACACGAGGTTGACCCTCGTGTTAATTTGCGAAAATCTTTCAAAATGCAAACAAATGCAGTTTTTTAAACTTTCATGTTACAGACACACATGTCCTGAGGACATGTGTGTGTGAAACATGCACTTTAAAATACATTTCAGGGGGGCGTGGCCAAGATGGCGGGCTAGGAGGACGCTTTCCTAGCGAGCTCCCGAGACCCCGGAGCCTTTGTACCGCCAGTTCCCGCTGATCTCCCCCGGATCCTGTGGGTGACGGTGCTCGGTGCCGGTACACGAACGCCGGCACAGTCTGGGGATCCCTGGTGCCCTGTGGAGCGCAGCGGAGCCGGGCTGAGGGAATCCCCGGGAGAGGGCCTACCGCCGGGCCTGAGAGTGTCTGCAGTCCGCCCCGCGCGGCACACCAACGGAGCGGCGGGGAGCCCCGGAGAGGTGCGGAGCCAAGCGGAGGAGAAGCTCGCCCTAGCAGGTCACTGCCGCGAGGGGAAGACAGCGCGCCGCGGCGGCCCCGCCGAGGGCAGGCCGGGGTCCCGAACGACGGATTCGGTGAGCCTGAGCTACGCGACCCCGGGGAGCCGGAAGGCCGGGAGGCCCGCCCCGGGGTGCCGGCTTCTGGGGCCCTCTGCCGCACACTGCGGGGCCGAAGAGATTGACGGAGCATCCGGGGAGCGCTCAGGAGCGCCCGGAGTGATCTGAGCACAACACGGGAGCCCCCGCCCCGGCGCTCTTCTTGACCAAGCCCCGGAGGGCCTTCCGGGGGGCGCCGACACTCGATTTGGAGCCCTGCCTGCCTGCAGCCCCTTCTTCCTGCGCCACACGGACCGCCGGCCCTGGTCTGTGCGGCTGGACCCCTGAGAGGCCCAGCCTAGGTGGCGCTCTGGCAGCTAGCGCGGACTGTTGGGCGGAGTGAGAGCGGGGGTGGAGGACGCCGACCTGGGAGACCCAAGACTTGAACCACCTCCATGAGACACGGTGAGGGGCTCCCCAGACCCCTATAGGCGAACCAAACACTTCTGCACCGACCCGGGAGGCGCGGAGCCCTCCGCGGCGCCTCGCAGGGCCCGGGGGTCTGACGCAAGGACCAGAGAGCAACCCCGGTCGTGCGGGGATCCTGCCCCGGTACACCCTTCAGGTGGTCTTCGAGGGGCCTGCGGACCCATTTCTACATAGGAGCTCCCTCTCCTGAGCCACGCAGGCAGCTGGAACTGACCTATGCGGCGGACCCTTCGAGGGGCTCCCGGAGGTGACAAGTTCTCGGCCTGGACACTGACTCAGGAGGTGCAGAGGCAACGGTGGGAAGCGCTGGCCTTGGAGGGGCTTGGTCTGCACGGCTTCTGCGACGTAGCAGTGGGGGGCTGCCCGACCCCCTTTTATGGGACCTGAACTTCTGCATCTACTCGGGAAACGCTGAGGACGGACCGGGTGGTGTTCCCCTGCAGAGTGGAGGTAACGGAGTGGCCCGGCTACCGTTGATCCTGGTTGCTTTCCACGCCCACCCTGGGGAGCAGTTGTGAGAGACTGTGGAGCCCGTAGCATCGGGAGTGCAGCCGCGCTCCTCACGACCCATGAGGCCTGGTCCCTTCTTGTGCCACTCCACGACACAGCCACTCCCGCTCCCACGATGTCTGGCAACCGTGGGGGTAAGAAAGGCGAGCGCACCTTGCCCGATATGCTGAGCAGAGCGACCCCAAGGCATGATAGGAGCCAGACAGCCCCAAGCCCCCCATCCGGCTCTCGCGGGGCGGAAGGTGGGGAGCCCCCAGTGACCCGCTCATTTTTGGAGTCGCTCTTCAGCACCCTCAGAGAAGATTTTCAGGTGCTGAAACAGGAAGTGACTGGGGAAGTGCGGGAGGTGCGGAGGGAGGTCGACTCCCTCGGTGAACGTGTAGCTGCCGTGGAAGAAACTAACCACACTCGCGATGAGGAAGTATCGCTCCTGCAGCAGGAGGTTCTGCGACTCAGGGATCAGCAGATTGACCTCCAGGCCCACGCGGAGGATCTCGAGAATAGGTCCAGGCGCAACAACATTAGAGTCCGAGGCGTTCCGTCCGGAGAAGAAGGGGAGGACATGACGGCTTATCTGGGAGATCTGTTTCGCGACATCCTAGGGGAACCGAGCGACTTCCCAGTAAGGATTGATAGAGCACACAGGGTGGGCCCACCCCGACGGGCTTCGGCGCCAGCCCCGGACATCTTGGCTTTCCTGCCGGACTTCCCCTTGAAGGAACGGATCATCCGGGAGGCGCGGCGTCGCCAACCACTGCAGTTCCGGAGCCATCCAGTAGCGCTGTTTCAAGACTTATCCACAATCACCCTTCAAAAGCGCAAATCCTTCAAGATCGCCACGGACTTCTTGAGAGAACACGGCACACAGTACTCCTGGGGCCATCCTTTTCGACTAATCTTTCGCTGGAACGGAACCTTGCATCAGCTCCGGTCTCTCCAGGACACTTGCGAGGTGTTGGGGATCACAGCGGGGATCACAGCGGTGGACACCGACACTCCTAAGGAATCGCAATTTCCGAAAATTAAGAAATCCTAAAAACTTTTAGAATTTCTTGATGCATAGGATTTTGCAATTCCTAAATTGCGATTCCTTAATTTTCGCAATTTTGGAAGTGCAAAATCCTACAATGATGCATGTGCCCGAATATGTTATGTGAATAGCTCAGTGAGCTGGTGCTTTTGTCAAAAAGATTCATTTGTTACTGTGCAGTTCATAAGTTACAATCATAATCCAGCACTGTGAGCTATGTACTGCCATCAAAGAGCTGCATGCAAGCTGCATGGTACAGTTTAGAAATGTATGTTTTTCCCATCTTTTCATTATCCTGATGTTGCTAAAAAAGGTTTGTTTAGGTAGAAACAAATTCCTATTATTAAAGTCAACCCTAACAACTGTGTTATGTTCTGAATCCTGAATTTGGGCTTCCTGAAGACCAGGCACTGTTAAATAATGCCTACCAGTATGGATGAAATATGAATCCTACACCTTGTATTCCCCTGTTCCTTATATAAAAACATGTATACACTATTTACACAGGTATGATTCATTGTCTCTGTATGTGTGAGTGATGTAAAGTGCTCCAACACCCTAGATTGGTATGAGAATGCTATAAAACAAATGAAATTCATGTAAGAGAGGGGCTATGGAGGGATGACAGGCACCTTTGAATGGTGATAGTGAGAGAATCATTGAAGATCCCTAATAAAGATTGTCATATCCTGGTGCACTGTGAGGTCATCATTTACTATGCTTTAAAAATGAATACAATTGAATATATAATGACAAATGTGTTGTAAAATGCACATTTTTTCTCCACATTTTTGGGGGAATAGAAAATCCCCCAAAGACTCCACTTGCCGAGGTCAGGCTTGCTTGTTGCGCTTGCTATGTACTATATGGTGGTTGGTCTTGAAAAATTGGCCCGGGCTGCTTTGGGTTCCCAGTGGGTTGGGGTACTTGCGTGGCAATTATATTTTTAGGGTTTAGGTTGGTTACGTGTATTTGGGTGCAAGGCTATTTTTAGGGTTTAGGGTGGGTAGCGGTATTTGTGTGCAAGGCCAGACTGGACGTATAAAGCATTTCTCCAGGAGGCTGGAAGGGTGTGGGGACAGTTTTGTTAGTGGGGGCGTGTTTTGTAGCAAAGCAGCAGTTTTAAAAGTACTGCAAAGTTCATTGTACGTTCAGTATTTCTCAGGCAACAATAAAAGTGTCAAGTCAATTCTGGTGATTAATGTACATGCAGGAGAAAGATGGGAGTTTTGTCTAATGGTGGCTTTTACTTATCAAAGGTAGCACAGAGTGTTAATATGCCTGCTGCAAAGAACATGTACCATGCCTATCTTAGAACATTGGGGCACATGCATCAACCTATTTAGGAAGTGCAAACGGTGCGAATCGGTAAATTCGGCCGTTTGCGCTTCCTAAATACGTTTTTGGGATGCATGAAACAAAGTTTTAAAATTCGCTATTTTTTGCATTTCCAAAAAATGCAAATGCATTTAAGGAATCGCATTTGTGCGATTCCTTAAATGCAATGCATCAATTTTTTTAAAAATGCGAATTTTGAAATAGGAAGTGCAAATTAACACGAGGTTGACCCTCGTGTTAATTTGCGAAAATCTTTAAAAAATCAAAAAAATGCATTTTTTAAACTTTCATGTTACAGACACACATGTCCTTAGGACATGTGTGTGTGAAACATGCACTTTAAAATACATTTCAGGGGTGCAGGGGGGGTCCTTTGGACCCCCCTCTGCACCCTTGCAATGCATCAACAAATTGCGAGTGCAAAAAAAAATGCAAAATGGCATTGATTCCTATGGGCCTTTAGTCCCATAGGAATCAATGTAATGCCATTCCTTAATTGGGATTCGCAATTAAGGAATCGCAATTTCCGAAAATTAAGAAATCCTAAAAACTTTTAGGATTTCTTGATGCATAGGATTTTGCAATTCCTAAATTGCGATTCCTTAATTTTCGCAATTTTGGAAGTGCAAAATCCTACAATGATGCATGTGCCCGAATATGTTATGTGAATAGCTCAGTGAGCTGGTGCTTTTGTCAAAAAGATTCATTTGTTACTGTGCAGTTCATAAGTTACAATCATAATCCAGCACTGTGAGCTATGTACTGCCATCAAGAGCTGCATGCAAGCTGCATGGTACAGTTTAGAAATGTATGTTTTTCCCAGCCTTTCATTATCCTGATGTTGCTAAAAAAGGTTTGTTTAGGTAGAAACAAATTCCTATTATTAAAGTCAACCCTAACAACTGTGTTATGTTCTGAATCCTGAATTTGGGCTTCCTGAAGACCAGGCACTGTTAAATAATGCCTACCAGTATGGATGAAATATGAATCCTACACCTTGTATTCCCCTGTTCCTTATATAAAAACATGTATACACTATTTACACAGGTATGATTCATTGTCTCTGTATGTGTGAGTGATGTAAAGTGCTCCAACACCCATGATTGGTATGAGAATGCTATAAAACAAATGAAATTCATGTAAGAGAGGGGCTATGGAGGGATGACAGGCACCTTTGAATGGTGATAGTGAGAGAATCATTGAAGATCCCTAATAAAGATTGTCATATCCTGGTGCACTGTGAGGTCATCATTTACTATGCTTTAAAAATGAATACAATTGAATATATAATGACAAATGTGTTGTAAAATGCACATTTTTTCTCCACATTTTTAGGGGGAATAGAAAATCCCCCAAAAACTCCTCTTGCAGAGATCAGGCTTGCTTGTTGCGCTTGCTATGTACTATTTGGGGGTTGGTCTTGCAAAATTGGCCAGGGCTGCTTTGGGTTCCCAGTGGGTTGGGGTACTTGCGTGGCAATTATATTTTTAGGGTTTAGGTTGGTTACGTGTATTTGGGTGCAAGGCTATTTTTAGGGTTTAGGGTGGGTAGCGGTATTTGTGTGCAAGGCCAGACTGGACGTATAAAGCATTTCTCCAGGAGGCTGGAAGGGTGTGGGGACAGTTTTGTGAGTGGGGGCATGTTTTGTAGCAGAGCAGCAGTTTTAAAAGTACTGAAAAGTTCATTGTACGTTCAGTATTTCTCAGGCAACAATAAAAGTGTCAAGTCAATTCTGGTGATTAATGTACCTGCAGGAGAAAGATGGGAGTTTTGTCTAATGGTGGCTTTTACTTATCTAAGGTAGCACAGGGTGTTAATATGCCTGCTGCAAAGAACATGTACCATGCCTATCTTAGAACAATATGATATGTGCATAGCTCAGTGAGCTGGTGCTTTTGTCAAAAAGATTCCTTTGTTACTGTGCAGTTCATAAGTTACAATCATAATCCAGCACAGTGAGCTATGTACTGCCATCAAAGAGCTGCATGCAAGCTGCATGGTACAGATTAGAAATGTATGTTTTTCCCATCTTTTCATTATCCTGATGTTGCTAAAAAAAGGTTTATTTAGGTAGAAATAAATTCCTATTATTAAAGTCAACCCTAACAACTGTGTTATGTTCTGAATCCTGAATTTGGGCTTCCCGAAGACCAGGCACTGTTAAATCATGCCTACCAGTATGGATGAAATATGAATCCTACACCTTGTATTCCCCTGTTCCCTATATAAAAACATGTATACACTGATTTACACAGGTATGATTCATTGTCTCTGTCTGTGTGTGTGATGTAAAGTGCTTCAACACCCTAGACTGGTATGAGAGGTGCTATAAAACAAATGAAATTCATGGAAGAGAGGGGCTATGGAGGGATGACAGGCACCTTTGGATGGTGATAGTGAGAGAATCATTGAAAATCCCTAATAAAGATTGTCATATCCTGGTGCACTGTGAGGTCATCATTTACTATGGTTTAAAAATGAATACAATTGAATATATAATGACATGAGTGTTGTAAAATGCAAATTTTTTCCCCACATTTTTGGGGGAAGAGAAAAGCCCCCAAAAACTCCACTTGTAGAGGTCAGGCTTGCTTGTTGCGCTTGCTATGTACTGTTTGGGGGTTGGTCTCGCAAAATTGGCCAGGGCTGCTTTGGGTTCCCTGTGGTTTGGGGTATTTGCGTTGCAAATGTATTTTTAGGGTTTAGGTTGGGTAAGTGTATTTGGGTGGCAAGTCTATTTTCAGGGTTTAGGGTGGGTAGCGGTATTCGTGTGCAAAACCAGACTGAGCGCATAAAGCATGTCCCAAGGAGGCTGGAAGGGTGTGGGGGCAGTTTTGTGAGTGGGGGCATATTTTGCAGCAGAACAGCAGTTTTAAAAGCACTGCAAAGTTCATTGTACCTTCAATATTTTTCGGGCAACAATAAAAGTGCCAATATGGCCAACAACGCGCCTGCGCATTGGGTGCACTCACTATAATAGCGCAGCATGGAACAACGTGCATGCGTCAACCGCGACCGCTTCATTTACACACTAGTGCGGCCGCGCATCGATAGACAAACCTCCGCTATCGTTTGGTAAATGCGCAAGCGTAGAAAGCGCATCGATAGGCAATCTCCACTACCTAGGATGACACTCATGCGCAGTACGCGACAGCACCAACAACTTGCTAGTGCGGCCGCGCATTGATAGGCAAACTCCGCTCCAGGCAGGTGTAGTAGGGACATCGGATGTCCTTATAAGGTATTGAAGAAACTCTTGACGAGTGTCAGGCATGCCAGGCAATACTTTGCCAACCAGGGCTCGTGACACCGGATCTCCCCTCGCTCCTAGTTCGCACATCAATTAAGGGCAGATCTGTGCTATAAATATCGCACGGAGGGCCTTGACCAGTTACCGGCGAGGAAGCAAGGAGATCGGATGCAGGTGTAGAGGCGGGATTTCCCCTCACGTACAGTAAGAACTTGAACGAGTGCATGAGTGTGTGTGTGCCTTCGGTGTTTCCTCCGTTAGACAATAACCATGCTTTGTTATCTGACAATTCAACATGTTTACTACGTTAGTAATTTGTTTTTAAATATGGCTATTATCATACCAACTTGGGATCTCTCTCTTTTTCCTCATTTTCCATAGCATTTGACCAAAGGGGTCTCCCTTCCTTACTCTCCTAGGGGGCTAGTAGGTCCCATTGACTAGGGTAAGCCACAGGAATCATGTTTTCCTTTCAGTGCACAGATGATTGACGCTGCTGAATGCACCTATAGCCACGCACTTATCTGCATGAGTATGTGGCATTTGGAATGAATATTGCTAGTTGTATATATGTACTTTTGTGTGAACTACAAGTCTCTCCTTTTTTCCTTCCCAAACAGGCATTCAGGTGTATCGCTTAACAGTGGCAAGTAATTATTCCCCACCACCAAGTGGAACCCTCACCTCTTTACTACAGTAAGGGTGGAGCCCAATTAATATAGGTCCTGACGAATGCCACGTACCCCTTTTGGGGCCACTTGGCAGAAACATGTTGACCATGTATAGCACGGTGGGGGGACAATGACCTTTGTTTTTAACACCATACAGATGCCAGTTACATTAAAACAAGTATGACATCTGTAATGGCTTTTTAACCTCACTTCACTTTTTGCAAGGACCCCCACTTAGTTTTAGAAGTGTATCCCTGTCTCCAGGTGTATGCCCACCCTCTATCAAACCAAGTTTTTAGAGGGCGAGGACTGGTCAATGATGAAGCACGACACCAGGTGGTGTGTGAGACCAGTCCTTCACTTTTTGTGAGATGCCAAGACTCACTAATTAACACTATTTTACTCTAGCACGGAGGTAATTTTTCTAGGAGCGGCTCATTTGTGATAAAAATATTTGTCTGGAGGCTGCCTCTCCTAGCACCCCGTGCCTCTAGTTCCCCCCCTCAGACACCTTCTGAGGTTTCGTGAGTAGATAGGCTCTGTTCCATGTCCAGCTTAAGGACATCAAGTTTGACTCTGCTGCATTTTCCCGCCCAGACCTGCAAGACCAGGAGGCTGTTCAGTGTGTTGAAGGTGTCGTTTTTCTATGTCGTATGAGATCACCGTGTCTGGTGTCTCATGGCCTGCAACAGAATGCACTACATGCTCCAGTCTACACAGATTCCTGTGCGTGCCCTGGCCCGGCATAAATCTGCACTGGTCCTCATGCACCAGTTAGGTCACCCCCCTTTTCAGTCTTGATGCCAGAACCTTAGCTAGGACTTTGGTGTCCACTCCCAGCATGGAGAGGGGGTGATAAGAGCTCAGCAGTCTAGGGTCTCTACCCGGTTTGAGTAGCAGTACTATTTAAGCTTCTCTCATAGTATTTGGGAGTATCCCTGTCTACCTAGCCTTGCGCTAAGCCTTTTTTTGGGCTATTTGGGATAGTTCACACCCAGGCCCATGTACCTTTTTGACCACATAAGGTATCCACGCTAAATTTGAGTCCTTTTCTTCCAACATCATGGAGATTCTAAAGGTACCCAGGGTTTGTAGATTCCCCTAGAGAGAAATTAGCCAAAATACAGCTACATTTTGGTTTTTTGGGGGGGAATGGGAATAAGGTGCTGCAAATGAAAGCATCTGTTTTTTTCCCTGCAAATTGTATCAACAAAGGGTTTGTGGGGCTGAAATCATCAGTTTCCAAACTTTCAGAGACTGACAGATTTTGTCAGAAACCAACATTTCTTACACAATTTTGGCTTTTTACTGGGAAATAGTCTATTTTTGCTATTTTTTGTGCTGTCAACCTTCTTCCAGTTAATGGTAGAAATGGGTATGAAAGCAATAATGGATCCTTGAAAGCTGTACATTTTAGAAAAGTAGCCTAAATTCTGAATTCAGCAAGGGGTCCTTTGTGTAGATCCTTCAAGGTTTCTTTATAGAAACTAACAATTGCAAATAGGAAAAATTGAAAATGAGTAGAAAAAAACAACCATTTGTGCTAACGTTTTCACCTGTAACTTCTAATTATGACTGATGTTTGAAAGCAATATACCAATAAATTTTCAGGACCTTTCTGGTTGTGGGTTCACCAAGAACCCAGAGCCAATAACTGAGCAGCGTCTTGTAATGGCTTTTTTATTATATACCGGGTGCATAGCAATTCATTTGGGAAAATATATACAGTGAAACATCAGGATGAAAGACATCTATGTATTTCTGAAACTGGAATAAAATATATAGTTTAGAAACAGTAGCTATTTGCACATTTATGAAATTGTGAGTACCCATACTACTATGAGAATTATAGGACATTTTTTAAAGTGACTTCTTTTTTACACATTGTCTTTCATTTGGAAGGCAGAAATGCATTGAAAGTCAATAGGTAATAACAGTTGCTCTACAATTGTGTATAACCCTAAGACTCCTGATAAAAATGGTACCTCACTTGTGTGGGTATGCCTAGTGCCTGCAACAGGAAACAGCTCAAAATGCAACGTGGCCCCACTTCATTTTTACAGTGAAAACTGACCCTTTTTTTGTAAAGTGCCTAGCTATACATTTTGAACCCTAGCTCTGACGGCAGCTAGGGAAACCTAGCAAACCTATACATGTTTGACAACTAGACACCCAGGGGAATCCAGGAAGGGTTGACTTGTCTGGCTCTCACCAGGTTCTGTTACCCATGGTCCCTTGCAAACCTAAAACTTTGTAAAAAAAAACCAAATTTTCTTAACATTTCAGTGGTGGAAAGTTCTGGAATCTGCGTGGATCCACAAAATATCACCCACCCCGCATTCCCCAAAGTCTTCCCAGAAAAATGGTACCTCACTTGTGTGGGTAGGCCTAGTGCCCATGACAGAAAACGTCCCAAAACACAACGTGGACACACCACATTTTCACAGTGAAAACTGACCCTTTTTTGCAAAGTGCCTAGCTGTAGATTTCGAACCCTAGCTCTGCCGGCACCTATGGAATCCTAGCAAACCTATACATTTTTTAACATTAGACACCCAGGGGAATGCAGAATGGGGTGACTTGTCTGGCTTTCACCAGGTTCTGTTACCCAGAATCTCCTGCAGGCCTCAAACTTTCTAAAAAAAACAACATTTTCCTCACATTTCTGTGGTGGAAAGTTCTGGAATCTGCATGGATCAACAAAATTCCACCCACCCCGAATCCGCAAAGCGTACTTGTGTGTGTGTTTGGTAGGTGTTCTAGATGGCTGCCCCAGCTCTTCCCCAGCTCCGAAGCTCTTCCCAGGCTCCCGAGGCTGTTGGGGAGGAAAGGCACCAGAGGGGTTTCCAGGAGCCGTCCTGCGCACACGGGCACTGATGCGCACGATGGCTCCTGGCCGTCGTGCGCATAGAAGGGGTTAAACTTGCAGTAGCTTCCTTTTGTGACAATTTCCAAATTTCATTATATATAGCATAAACAAATCTTTTAGGAAGCAGAGACTTAGTACCCAGTCAAATATTGCGCAGGTCCATGTCCTAAGATAGGAGAGAAATATGCAGTTTTACTGCAAATAGTGTGGAGTGTTCTAACCATTATTGACACAACTTCCCCACTGAATAGGTAGTAGCAATTCCTGAGTGTTGGAATGGAGAATAACGAGGGTCAGGTCTGCTACCTTTAAACCTGATGTGGAAATTAAAAAACATGCATAACAACCATTTGTGTCCAGAGGCCGTGATAACCACCCAGGAGGACCTGAAAGTGTGGTGTTAAATGTACCATTCTATTGAGTTGTTCCTGAGTGTAATTTGTAAAATTTTGCTTATTTGCAAATCATGGCAAGGAAGGACGGTGGGTGAATTGATTTCTTTAATTTTAGCTCAACCTAGACTTGTAATTTACTGAACTGATTCATTTCGAAAAATCATTTCAGTTGTCATTAAGCAGGCTTGAAATAAAGTATCCAGACCCTAGACTTGTCAGGATTTGGTACCCAAACTGCTTTCAGTTAAAAGTTAATCTTTTCAGTAATCGTTGCCTTTCATAGCAAATTGTTTGACAAACAAGTCTTAGTTTGTGTAAGCATTGAACATTGTCCACCCCTTGTGGAGGAGGTGGACAATGTTCCCATTGCATGCAATTAGAAAGTGTGCGTTGAACACTAGCTTGATGTAAATAATGATGTCCATAACGGTGAAAACAAAACATTTCAGCATAGTTATCAAACTTAAGATACAAGTCCTCTGATTAAAAAACAGTATATTCAGGGCCACTGGAATTATACAGCAGCACAAGACCAAATTATGCGGCAGAGTTGGCTAAATTATGGGTCAGGAAAATCCAAATTATGAAGCAGTTTATGAGGCAAAAAGCAATTTATGCTGTAGACTATGCGTCTACAAATTTTTTTTGGGGACACTTTTGGCAGCACCATTCTTTATCTAATCTTGCATGTTCACACTTAAATAGTGATGGGAAAATAATGCAATATTTTGACACAAATACTTAATACTGAAAATTTGATAAATAAAAAGATACAATACATTGTGTTGTTCATCAATAGTGAGGCCCTGATTATGAGTTCTGTGGAGATGCAGTGGCAGTTAGGGACCGTCATTCTAGTGGTCCACCGCTGTATTACGAGTATGGCAGTTGGACCGTCGCAACTGCCAGGGATTTGCGATCCCTGGCGGTGGGCAGGAAATGTGAGGCTGCAATATGCTTGGTGATACTGCTACGGCACCGCAAACCATATTATGAATTTACTCACTGTGACCCTGTCCATGGCGGTGAGCCTGCCATAGAAAGGGTGGTGGTGAGATAACTCTTGGGGCGCTTACATGGCCCCTTTGTGCTTCTGTGCAGGGGGGGTGCATGCAGAGGGGCACATGTTGTCCCCCCTGTATGTGTGCACCCCTAGTTCCTACATGGAACAAAATTCCGTGCAGGAACGAGCTTTGGCGCCATCATTGCAGTGCCTTTTTTAAAGGCACCACCGTGGAAATGCCAAAAGACAGCCGGCCAGACCACAAGGAAACTCGTAATCTTGCAGGCGGCCGGCAGTCCTGTGTGGCAGAGTGGGACTGGGGCGGTGGCGTGGCGGCCCACTCCACACCACTAATCTCGTAATCGGGCCCTTAATGAATATTTATGCCTGCCAGTGAAACTGTTTAATTCTGTCCTCGGAAAGCCTCTCTGGGTAAATTGGTTTGTGTACACTAAAGCTGTGCTATGCATCAGATGAGTTTGTTACACATATGCGGGCAAGAGCTAATTATACAAAGAACACACTAACAGAAAGGGATATATTAAAATGAATAACATTTCTAGCTACATTCAATGTTTTTTATGCACAAAGGAAATAATCAAAGTCAAAGTTTCATTGTTTTATTTATTAATTACCTTTTAACAGGATCTGTACATCTCTAGAGTCTTATTTTCACAGTAACATTGCATTAATACCCAACAGAACAAGCATCTGACTTCATTATCATTTGCTCAAAGTTGCGTTGTACAATAATGTCATCTCTGCACAAAATATGTGTGTTTTTTTTTGCTAGAGTATATAAAAATACTGACATGTCTATGCAATCCCTAAGAAACGCTGCATGGGGTTTTATGTGAACTGCGTGTTTAGAGCAGAAGGGCTATTTTCATGAATGTATACAGTTGAAAGGATTTTCCATTGCCTGTTTTTTCTGGCCTGGTCTGAACTGTAGAACTCTATTTAATTAATTCTTAGCTAAGAGCTACCACATTGTGTTCAGCTGTCTTCTGTTTGTGAACACATGCTAACATTTTACACCTGAAAATGCAAATAGAAAAAAAGTGTATGAATTGTAGAAATATTTTTCTTATTTGTACAAAGTTTTACCTTATGTAACTTTGTACAAATTATATAGTACATTTTTTTCTGTTTGACCTACTATGTAGCATTTTTCAGCATGTTTCTATAATGAAAGAGCAGAAGCTGTGGGTGGAGTAATCATTTACAACTTGTCTGGTTTTTACAGCAGGCCAAGGGGTGAAATAAAAAGGGTCTCTTGGCAGATTTATTAGGATGGACTGTAAACATGCCTTGCAGGGGATGATGAGGGGCAAGCACTTAAATGCTCAATGGCCCATTATGCAGCCTGAAAATGTGATAATTCGATCCTCGCAGCAAATTCCAAATAATGTGAAAAGGACCACGGATGGATTGCATAATTCTAATGGCCCTGAGTATAATATTCTAGCTCAGAGAGAATGGAATTTACAGTTTTAACATACCGATCATCAGAATGTACCTCAGGTACAATTACATCCCATATAGAAACCCTAAACACAAATAGTATATGCAGGATCTCAGTAGGGCAGACTATGTTGTATGGAACGTTATCCCAAACAATTGCTGCCCTGTGCTCATTCTGTATTTGTTTTAACACATCAGGCAAAACTAACAGACTGTCCACCATGAGCTGCTGTCACCTATTCTGGGACCCATTCTATGGATTAAGCACATAGTCAATATTCAGTGCTTGTCTTGTGGTGCCATATTGGGAAACACAGCTTAAATTTGGTCGATCTTTTGGGGTGATACAAAATAGAATCTGCTCGGAACTAGTGGGAATTTCCCCATAACTGAATGAACAATTACAGAACTTATTGTTGGCACTGCAAGCATCTGGGCATTGGCCTGGCAAGAGAGGTTGTGCACAGCCAACAATGTGTGCAAAACGTATTGAGTTAAGTGTCTATATAATAGCAGCCCGTCCCGACGTTGTCCGGGTATGAATTGCTGCCGGCCAGTAGTATATTGTTTTGTAGGATTTCGTTTTGATAGCATTTCTTATCTGTGACAGGCCTCTGAAACGCTCCGATTCACAGTGCACTGCTGATGCACTTAAGAGTGCGCGTTCAGTAGTGTGTGAACTCGAGTTTCCCTACTTTATTTTTCCTTGCAATATTATATAGCGCGAACTCGACAACATGGCATGAACACAATTTACATTACAGAAGAACACATTCATTTGCGGTAGGCACGGGGAGACAAAGCGATTTGCCTGGAATCACAGGATGTTGAGCTGATGCCGAGATTCGAACGCAGCTCCCCAGCTCTAAAGTTCGCAATTCTAGAACTTGTGGCGGGAGGTGTGTCTAAGAGTGTATGTCGGTGCTGGCCATCAATGAGAGAGACCTGTGCATTTTTCAAATCGGTGGTGAAAAATATGAGTATGTTGCTGGAGATGTGGGCCGCCTTGCCACCAATGTACTTACCGGGGGAGGGTAAACACCCATTATTCCGCAACTTTCTTTCCGCATACCACCACTCCGCATACTTTCATTAAGAAAGTACCATGACTCCGCAATGCCATTATAACGCATGGCATTACATTTTATATGCTTTTACCACGCATACATTTACAACAAAATTCGTTGTAAATGCATGAATGATAAAAGCATGTTTTTTTTAATGTTTGTATAAGGTAAGTATGGGTATAGGAGTATATGTTTTGGGGTACTGAGGTATATGTTTTGGGGTGTTTGGGTATTTTAAGGGTTCAGATATAGTTTTGGGTTATGGGGTACAGGGGTAGTTTTAGGGTTTAGGGATAGGTATGGGTTTTGGGGTAAAGTGGTATTTTTAGGGTTCAGGGCTAGGTTTGGGTTTTGGGGTATAGGGGTATTTTTAGCGTTCAGGGGTAGGTTTGGGTTTTGGAGTACAGGGGTATTTTAAGGGTTCAGGGCCAGGTTTGGGTTTTGGGGTACAGGGGTATTTTTAGGGTTCAGGGCTAGGTTTGAGTTTTGGGGTACAGGGGTATTTTAGGGTTAAGGGATATGTATGGGTTTTGGGGTACAGGGTTATTTTTATGGTTCAGGGCTAGGTTTGGGTTTTGGAGTATAGGGGTATTCTTAGGGTTCAGGGCCAGGTTTGGGTTTTGGGGTACAGGGGTATTTTTAGGGTTCAGGGTTAGGTTTGAGTTTTGGGGTACAGGGGTATTTTAGGGTTCAGAGGTAGGTTTAGGTTTTGGGGTACAGGGGTATTTTTAGGGTTCAGGGGTAGTTTTGGGTTTTGGGGTACAGGGGTATTTTAGGGTTAAGGGGTAGGTTTGGGTTTTGGGGTACAAGGGTATTTTAGGGTTCAGGGGTAGGTTTGGGTTTTGGGGTACAGGGGTATTTTTAGGGTTCAGGGCTTGGTTTGGGTTTTGGGGTACAGGGGTATTTTTATGGTTCAGGGGTAGGTTTGGGTTTTGAGGTACAGGGATATTTATAGGGTTCAGGGCTAGGTTTTGGGTTTTGGGGTACAGGGGTATTTTTAGGGTTTAGGGATAGGTTTGGGTTTTGGGGTACATGGTATATTTATAGGGTTAAGATGGGTTAATGTTAAAGGGTGTTGGGGTATTTTAAGTAGTAAGGGTGGGTTATGAGTATGGAGTGCAGGGGTATTTAAAGGGAGCAGGGTGGACACCCGGAGCTGGAATGTACTGAACCTGGGAAGAAAAAACAATGAAATATTGGGCACAACTCTAGCTTTTTTTTCCCGTAATCCCACGTCCCGCACACACCCCCAGCACATGCCCAAAGCACACGATATGAGACGTGGCATGAAGGGCAGGGACGTACCACATGCCCCCAGCGTTTGTCACGCCCCCAGCACACGCCCACAGCACAACGCAGACACGCCCACAAGGGACTACTTTGCTGGCACGGTTCTTTTACCTTTTAAATGTATATGGTGGGCGCCTGATTAGCCTATGTCCTTCTGCTGCAACTGCCCTTTCCAACGCAGTATTGGGTGTTGTGATTGGTGCTGTGGTTCCTGAGATTAACCGCCTCAAAGGTTTGGGCTATCTCTTTATTATATTAGTATAGACTAGAGCAGTCAAAGGGTCCGGCAGAGCACCACCCTTGACGAAGTAAGGAGTAGGTGGGGTGGGAACTAGGCAGGACGGAAGAATAAACTTGCGTCCACGCTACTTTTGAGCTAGAGGCTTCCCGCAGTGAAAAAAACTAACTTCATGTGTAGCAGTATTGATTATACTTTGCAGCTTTATTTTTCTCTTTATAACTTTAAGGTTATCAGATACAGCAAAGTATATGTGAGAGAACTAGCAGCTCCAGCTGCCTAAAAGTCGTGATGTTGTGATAGCGGCACAAATGAGAGCAGAACAGCCACGATAAATTAAAAAATCCACAAGGTCAGGAACCTTTTTTATTCAGGCCAGTACCTGTCTCATGCCACTGTATTACTTTCAATTTCTCTTCTCAATGTTTTTATTCTCCCCCAGAGTGTGACTACAGGGGGCTCTTCCATTTAGTCACCAGTTTTAGCATGATCAAAATCGAACTCGGTGAGTTTTTTTGTGTCTTCCCCCATAGATTAACGGATGTGAGTTACTTAGGGTGACCCTCTCATTGGAAACTATTGGTTCCAATAGTACCTCATTCCTGGTACAGAGGGGAAATAATCACTGGGATCAGAAAGGTCCTCAGGAAAGCCGGAGTGACCCAGCACTGTGGGCACCTGATGAACAGTAGAAACATCTCGACACTTTGGCAGTAAGGAGGGTTGAGGGAACTCCTAATTCTTTCCCCTCACCACCATGTTTTTAGCTCTAGCCGGTGGGTCTAGGAATACACTGTCGATCGGAGACACCACCGAACTAGTTTTAACCTACACTGCACTTTTCTTCGGGTGATCCCAGAATTAATTTGTATATTATTCTCTTTATGTATGTTGTTTGTCTTCCCCTCCCTTTGGTCCACCCAAGGTATTGGTCTGCGCAGGGGTGTATTGAAGCAAGCCCAATGATGAAGCGTTTTATGTTATGTTATGGAAACTTTTAAAGCGCACGATTACCCAAGGGTGTCTTGGCGCTGAGTTGGGGTGTTACAGTGTGGAAGGGGCAGAGGAGGCTAAGCATTAAAAAGCCAAGTTTTAATCAGTTTCCTAAAACTCAGTATTGTGGGATCTGCTATGATATTTATGGGCAAGCTGTCCTACAGCACTGCAGCTTCAGAGGAGAAACAACTGCCCCCCCATTTAAGTCTCTTAAATTTAGGCAACAAGATCATTAATGTATTTTTAGATCTTAGATCTCGATTGGGAATGTACCAGGAGAGGGATTGTTTAAGGTACCTGGGGCCGGAATCGTTTAAAGCTTTGTAAGTAAGGCACAGTGCTTTAAGTTTGATCTGGTTAGTCACTGTGAGCCAATGCAGCTTTTTGATATAAGCTGAGACAGAAAGAAATTTGGGCAAGTCAAGAATAAGCCTGGCTGCTGCGTCCTGAACACATTGTAATTTCCTTGTGAATTGTTTTTGGACCTTAACGTATAGACCATTATAGTAATCCAATATGGAAAGGATTAGTAGTGAAATTACTGTTTTTCTAGAGGTGAGGGGAATGAACGAGAGAATCTTCTTGATGATTCTCAAAGTATTATAACTAGAAGAGATGACTGAAGAGATGTGTTTGGTGAGATTCAGTTCTCGTCAATGACTATGCCCAGATTTTTTACTTTTTGGACCGGGATGGGAAGAGTTCACAACTTCGTAGGCCAGCATGCTCGGCTCCAGAATTGGGGTTTGTTGTCAAATAGAATGACCATGGTTTTCTCCAAATTCAATTTAAGTGTCGGGTACCCCACAAGTTACCTGTTTCTTGCGGAGAGATCTCGCAGAGATGACATGAGCTATCGCCATATTTATCAAAGAAAAAGGAAGCTGTTCCTCTGTGTTGCAGAATTGCCTACCAACTAATTAGTGGTGGTGAGTCAGGGAAGAGAGAAGGAAGGTAGGGGGATCGGGGATCCCGCTTTTGCGGAACTAGGGTCCTCACACACCCAGCAAGTTAGGTGTCATGCTTCATCATATGGACCTGCTCCTCGTTGAGCCGGCGCTGCAATGCTCAACGGGCACCCGCGAAGGGACTCTTTGTCGGAGATCTTTTGTTCCTTTGCCGTATGATGAAGTGGGGGTGTGTGGCCCATGTGGGTGTAGATAGTGTGTTGTGCTATGGGAGTGAGTTAAAAAAGGTTGGATATTCCAAAGCGATACGTTTTATTCTAGTTGGTAATCAACCTTACTAAAAAGAAATATATACAGAAGAGAGGCACCAGCCCTGTCGGGGAAAGTTCATTCACTAAAGTGCTCTTCTCTTTGGGTCGACATGTTTCTTGCCCTATTGGTCAGATGGTACCATGGCAATTCTTCAGGACCTATATATGTGTAATCTGTGAAAAAGGGGGGGTAGGTGTTGGGTATCTACACTAAACGGTGCTGTTAAATAAAGAGCTACCATTCAGAGGGGGCTACCTATATAAGTTAGTGTAGTCTGGAAGAAGAGGAGCTGGGGATATAAAAACAAAACAAAGGAGAACAGTGTGTTAAACATGTGGTGTCCTGGTTATCTCCAATCAGCTCTCTACTCTCATACCTTGTTAGTCAAACCTCCTTGCTAACCTGAAAGTGGCCTAGCCCCTAAGAGCAGCTAGGGCTCTGACATGCATCAACTCTGAGCGGTATTCCATTATAACATTTTAATCGTTTCATGCATTGCACATTTCAACAAATTAAATTCATTTGTTTCATACAGTTCATAGACATTATCATGTCAAAAATACAAATTATACAAACAAAGTTTACACAATACGTTTTAATGCATAACCCAATGCATTTCGGAACAATTACGTTCCTTCGTCGGGGGTTCTGTTGAGACACAAGGATAATGGGAAACGTGTTACTTTTGATGCCTAGTGTGTAGGGTCTTGAGAATAACACATTTATATACATGGGTAAAGATGGTAAACACTTAAGGGGTTTGAATCGTTTTACAGGGAAAAAGATTTGACGTGTCCTTACCAAATTGAAAGATATTGGAAGTACTGAGGTACGCGAAATGCCACTGATCGTTACTGGGATCTATATGTGGGGAACAAAAGCGTAATTTCTATTTGGAGAATGGAGGTACAAATATTTTTTGACTTAAACCATATACCATCTGTTGTAGAGCTTACCTGTGTCCACAGGTGTTAAAATAATAGCAATGGCAACCTAAAGATATGAACAAAGTTTGTTCAAGATTTTGAAAAAGTCAACAAAGAAAATATTGCGTATTTTTTAGTGAATGACTGACCTGCGTTGAATGAAAGCTGGTCAGAAGATACGAAAGATGAGTAGCCAATCCTGGCAAGTGCTGTGGGGATAAAAATGGGTGCGGAATAGCTTAAACAACTTTCCAACTGTTTAGCACAAAACGGCCGATAAACACAAGTGTATGCAAAATTTACCTGCAGGCGCTGGGCGTTCAGTCAACCCGCAAGATATAGAGTCTCTTCAGACTTGATTACTGTGGGGAAATCAAATGAAGGACGTATTTAGTAACACGTACGCATTTTTCGCAGAACGCCTATAGAGTTTCCGGGCACCCGGTCGGTTTACCTGCGGCTTCTGCGAGCTCGGCCGGACGACTTTCTTCTCTCCGCGACGCAACGCGAATGGAGAGTCCGTTCTTGGTTTAGATAAAATGCCGATTTCGTAAACAAAGAAATAGGACTATCGCATCAACTCTAATGTTTAAATGGCAGTGGAGCGCCATGTTTAAAAATTGAATATAAAAAGTAATCTGCAAGGTTTCTTACAAATGTTTCCTTGATTGTATGCTCAAGTTCTTTTTTTTTTAATGAAATTTTTATTTAATGGAGTATGTGCCGAATAAAACGTTGTGCATCAAGAAAATACAAATTTAATCGAATTATGGTAAAAAATACGACAGTAATACTGTAGTGAACGAAATGAAAAAACTGAATTTGGAAATATTGTGGTGAATATTAATTCCTCCTATGTAGGATATATGTTGGTATTACTTATTGTTTGGAATCACAAGTGTATGTTAATATAGAAAGGGAACGTGCACCTAATTGTGTGAACAGAAAGGGAAGGGGAGGGAACTTTTGGGTTGATATCACTATGAGAAATTCCAATATTTGTAGCATAACACATAATTGAAAATAAACTATACCATGCATATATTTAAGTCATTCCTAACGTTCTACAGTGAAGTTATGTATATATAAACAAAAAATACTCAATATTTTCTTTGTTGACTTTTTCAAAAACTTGAACAAACTTTCTTCATATCTTTAGGTTGCCATTGCTATTATTTTAACACCTGTGGACACAGGTAAGCTCTACAACAGATGGTATATGGTTTAAGTCAAAAAATATTTGTACCTCCATTCTCCAAATAGAAATTACGCTTTTGTTCCCCGCATATAGATCCCAGTAACGATCAGTGGCATTTCGCGTACCTCAGTACTTCCAATATCTTTCAATTTGGTAAGGACACGTCAAATCTTTTTTCCCTGTAAAACGATTCAAACCCCTTCAGTGTTTACCATCTTTACCCATGTATATAAATGTGTTATTCTCAAGACCCTACACACTAGGCATCAAAAGTAACACGTTTCCCATTATCCTTGTGTCTCAACAGAACCCCCGACGAAGGAACGTAATTGTTCCGAAATGCATTGGGTTATGCATTGAAATATATTGTGTAAACTCTGTTTGTATAATTTGTATTTTTGACATGATAATGTCTATGAACTGTATGAAACAAATGAATGTAATTTGTTGAAATGTGCAATGCATGAAACGATTAAAATGTTATAATGGAATACCGCTCAGAGTTGATGCATGTCAGAGCCCTAGCTGCTCTTGGGGGCTAGGCCACTTTCAGGTTCTTTTGGGATGTTAGCAGACATCAATCTGACATTGCACACATATCGAATTACCGAATTAATTTAGTTTAACAGTGTGCGACTTTCACACACATTCATTGATTCTGTATTTTCTGTCAAAGTGAAAATCTGCACCAACCCCTGGAAAACATGTCTTTTGAATCTATTGCAAGCATCACGGACAACCGTGCATCCACCAAAGTATACACGGCAGATGAAGCCACGGAAATATACAAACTGATAAAGGAAACTAAAACATTTGATGCCCAAAGTGGATCAATTACCCAACAATTACGCCAACTGGAGTACCTCACAAGACGTGAACTCAATCAACGTCTGCATGACTCGACCTTGATTCAACATCATCGAGTCAAGAGAATTCCACGTGGATTAAGGCTAGCCATCCGTCCAATGTTATTTAGATTGAATAATAACAAACAATTTATGGAAAAATGGTATATGATTCTCAACAAATGTTCTCTGGATTTGATTCTCCTTTTGGTTGAAGAGCTGTCAAAAACCATTAATGAACTTGAGGAGGAAATATATAACGTCAAGCAAGAATTATCAGGTAGAATGGAAATTGAACCTTGGGAAAAGTTTTTGGAAGACCTGACTATACGCCTTGATAAATATGGTAAAGAACTGCAGGAAACAAAACTTCGTAAATTTAAAAGGGACACCATCGACTATAAGTTGAATGAGGCCTACACATGGGCTGAAGTGTATGCTCAAAGAAGATACAGCGGCAAAAAAACAACACAACCTGCATCTTCAGATGAGAGTGTCATTTCGGATAGTGACACTAATATTTCTAGACAACCTGTGAGCCAGCTGAAACCAACTGAAAGAGCAACTGAAGTATTAACAACAATAACAGACCCAGCATCTGCAACAACATCTTCTTCTTTTTTAGACAAGGAGGGAGCACAAAGCAGACCACCAGAACAGCCAGCACCCACAACATCAGAAAAAAGACCAGAAGAGGAAAAGGAAAAATAAAAAGAAATCAAAAAGAAAGGTTTGAGGAGCCAAGGGAAAATCTCATAATTAACATCTCTCGGCAACCACTGACTAACTTTCAAATCGAATTGCTTAATAAAGGACTTACTTTTGTAAGCACATACCATACAACGCAACTGGAAACAGAGATATCGTTCTATAAATTTATGAGAATCCTTCGCTTGAAGAATTTTTTCACGTTGGTAAATCCTATTGACTCTGAAGATAACTCGACACTCCAGTTTAAACCAAAGAGTACATTCATTGCACCAGTATCGCACAAGAGCTTGGACACTTTTGAGACTCTAGTCAAGGCGGATTTAAACGCTGTACAATACAAAAGGAATCTCAAAAATCTCTCCCGAGCAGAATATAGTGCCCTACAAACATTAGCTAAAAACAATGCAATCATGATACAAAAAGCGGACAAAGGCGGAGGAGTGGTGGTAATGGATATGGACTTTTATCTGGCTAAAGGAACAGAACATGTGATGGATGACAAAATTTGCACCAAGCTAGATAAAGACCCTACAGTTGATATAACTAATCAACTCAGTGTGATTCTCGACCAAGCAGAAAAACTAGACTGGATCAACACCTCTACCAAACGATACCTGTGGCAAACTTTTCCCAGACGACCAAAATTATATTTTCTTCCGAAAGTTCACAAAGACTTAAAAAACCCACCTTTCAGACCAATTGTTTCAGGATGAAACTCTATTTTTGAAAACATCGGAAGATTTATTGATTTTCATTTGCAGTCGTTTATCCAGCGATGGCCCAGCTATATCGAGGACACATCTGATTTCCTGAGAAATCTGATGACAATTTATCTGGAACCTACAGCCGATCTAACCCTATGCACCATCGATGTGGTTGCATTATACACGTCAATCCCTCATGCTCTAGGACTGGAAGCAATAGAGTGGGCATTGCTACAAGAGGACAAACCTGCAACCCTGAAATACTTAATCATACAATTGCTCGAATTTTGTTTGGAGAATAGTTATTTCATGTGGCAGAAGGATTTTTATTTTCAACTTAATGGTACAGCTATGGGGTTTCCAGGGGCATGTGTATACGCCAATATTTTCATGGCTAAATTCGAGAATGAGTACATCATGGGAGATCAAACATGGCAGGAAGGATTAATCTACTACAAAAGATACATCGATGATGTATTTTTAATTTGGAACAAAACGGAAGCATCATTGATTGATCATATCAAGACTCTCAATCAAGCTGACTCTATAATTCAGTTTACTCATCACATAGACTCATGTGAGTTGCCATTTCTGGATGTAATGGTCACACTAAAAGGGAACACAATACATACATCTGTCTTTAGAAAACCGACGGACAAAAATACTGCACTACTCCACAAGAGTTTTCACCCCATGCCTTTAATCAACAACTTACCAGTATCTCAGTTAATGAGAATCAAAAGAATTTCCTCAGACGAAACAACCTGCAACAAAGCGCTTGGAGAGCAAAAACAGAAATACCTAGCACGAGGATATGATTCTGAACGTCTTGATGCACAAATTGCGAAGGTCAACGAAATGGCAAGACCAGCTCTTTTGCAGAAAAAAATCAAAAAACTAAACAAGCGTATGGTTTTCGTCTCTAAATATTCTTCAGCTTCAAGAGATATCCAAAGAATCATTTTAAAGAGATGGGAAATACTTGAAATGGAAGAAGATTTAGTACCTTTGTTCAAGGAAAAACCTATTTTCGCTTACAAGAGAGCACAGAATTTAAAAGAACTATTGACAAATCGCACCATAACACAAGTTGCTATGGATGGAAATATACACAAAGGAACAGGCAAATGTTGGAATTGCAAGAACTGTAATAATGCTATTGTTGGAAATATCCTCTCACATCCCAGGACAGGAGAGCAAATTCGACTAAGGCACACATCTACATGTGATTCAGAACATTTAATCTATATGATCAAATGCCCATGTGGACTTGCATACGTGGGGAAAACTGAGCGCAAATTAAAAATCAGGCTATCGGAACACAAAAGTAGAATAAGGAATAAAAAAAAACATCACCGCTAGCCGTACACTGGATGGAACATCGTCATTCTATAGCACAATTCAAATTTCAGATAATTGAAATAGTACCAAAAAGGCCTGATCTAGACAATTCAAAGATTCTACTACAACTTGAAGTTTTTTGGATAAAAAAACTACAAACTCTAGCTCCATCCGGTCTTAATGATAAATTAGAGATGGCATGCTTTCTTTAGATTGAGCACAGGACATACACATTAAATATGAGGACACACATCACAGGGGATGTTTTTGTTTATATATACATAACTTCACTGTAGAACGTTAGGAATTACTGAAATATATGCATGCTATAGTTTATTTTCAATTATGTGTTATGCTACAAATATTGGAATTTCTCATAGTGATATCAACCCAAAAGTTCCCTCCCCTTCCCTTTCTGTTCACACAATTAGGTGCACGTTCCCTTTCTATATTAACATACACTTGTGATTCCAAACAATAAGTAATATCAACATATATCCTACATAGGAGGAATTAATATTCACCACAATATTTCCAAATTCAGTTTTTTCATTTCGTTCACTACAGTATTACTGTCGTATTTTTTACCATAATTCGATTAAATTTGTATTTTCTTGATGCACAACGTTTTATTCGGCACATACTCCATTAAATAAAAATGTCACCAATAAACAAGCACTTGAGCATACGATCAAGGAAACATTTGTAAGAAACCTTGCCGATTACTTTTTTATATTAAATTTTTAAACCTGGCGCTCCACTGCCATTTAAACCTTAGAGTAGATGCGATAGTCCTATTTCTAAACCAAGAACGGACTCTCCATTCGCGTTGCGTCGCGGAGAGAAGAAAGTCGTCCGGCCGAGCTCGCAGAAGCTGCAGGTAAACCGACCGGGTGCCCGAAAACTCTATAGGCGTTCTGCGAAAAATGGGTACGTATTACTAAATACGTCCTTTATTTGATTTCCCCACAGTAATCAAGTCTGAAGAGACTCTATATCTTGCGGGTTGACTGAACGCCCCGCGCCTGCAGGTAAATTTCGCATACACTTGAGTTTATCGGCCGTTTTGTGCTAAACAGTTGGAAAGTTGTTTAAGCTATTCCGCACCCATTTTTATCCCCACAGCACTTGCCAGGATTGGCTACTCATTTGTCGTATCTTCTGACCAGCTTTCATTAAACGCAGGTCAGTCATTCACTAAAAAATACGCAATATTTTCTTTGTTGACTTTGTCAAAAACTTGAACAAACTTTGTTCATATCTTTAGGTTGCCATTGCTATTATTTTAACCCCTTCGACGCGCATGACAAAGCCAGCTCGTCATGGGCGTTACCTACACTACGCGCATGACGAGCTGGCTTTGTCACGTAACGCGCGATTTTCAAAATCGCAGCGCGCAGCGGGAAAACCGCTTGCGCGCATGCGGTTAACACCTGTGGACACAGGTAAGCTCTACAACAGATGGTATATGGTTTAAGTCAAAAAATATTTGTACCTCCATTCTCCAAATAGAAATTACGCTTTTGTTCCCCGCATATAGATCTCAGTAACGATCAGTGGCATTTCGCGTACCTCAGTACTTCCAATATCTTTCAATTTGGTAAGGACACGTCAAATCTTTTTTCCCTGTAAAACGATTCAAACCCCTTCAGTGTTTACCATCTTTACCCATGTATATAAATGTGTTATTCTCAAGACCCTACACACTAGGCATCAAAAGTAACACGTTTCCCATTATCCTTGTGTCTCAACAGAACCCCCGACGAAGGAACGTAATTGTTCCGAAATGCATTGGGTTATGCATTGAAACGTATTGTGTAAACTTTGTTTGTATAATTTGTATTTTTGTCATGATAATGTCTATGAACTGTATGAAACAAATGAATTTAATTTGTTGAAATGTGCAATGCATGAAACGATTAAAATGTTATAATGGAATACCGCTCAGAGTTGATGCATGTCAGAGCCCTAGCTGCTCTTAGGGGCTAGGCCACTTTCAGGTTCTTTAGGGATGTTAGCAGACATCAATCTGACATTGCACACATATCGAATTACCGAATTAATTTAGTTTAACAGTGTGCGACTTTCACACACATTCATTAACCCTCCTGGCTAGGCAAAGTAATTACAGTGCAGTGTAGTTTAAAAAAACAGCTAAAACACATGCGGTTCAGTGGTAATTTCTCTCATACAATTTGGACCCATATTGGAGGCCAAACATTGTCCATGCATTTGATTGATGTCATCAGACATATTCATGATGTGTTAAATTGGTCACTGGTGAACAGCACGTTAAGTGACAGGTTGAAAAAAACAGGTTGAAAAACCACATATTCTCTCACTATGTTTCATTCATTACGGGTGTTTGTATACATGACAAGCGGTGTTAGCATCCGCTTGTAAAGGCACCAAGGTTGCGCTGGGGTGTAAAAAACACTAGGGCTAGGTGTCAGATGTGCCCAGAACTCACCTCCCTCGTGGATGCGGGGAGCTTCAACGTGGGTGGGAGGGTTGTAGGGCGCCTCAATAGTAGGAGCCCTGTTTGGGATTAAGAATATGGTATGTTAATGGTGGAGACCCTGGTCTGAGAAACCGTTTGGAATTCAGGGCACTGACTACCTCTAGCGCTGACGGTGGAGTCCCTCCGCGGCTCCGTGAGAGAGGCTGAGAGACCCCGCAGTGTCACAAAGGGCAGCCTGCAGAGTGTCCCCGCCCGCCACGGATCGCAGCGGCTCCCCGCCCGGCGTAGGTGTCACTCACCTCGATTGCAATCAAACGTGGATTCAAGCGGGGATTCAATCTTACTTACTTGACTCATCTGGAGTCTGCGTCAGTTACCTGGCCTCCGTCACCGATCCCACGGTCGTGGATGTGCTCGTAACCCCAGGGGGAGGTCTTGTAGTCCAACACGAGCAGTGGTGGGCGTGGTCACGTGTCAGGACTTCAGGGTGTGTGTCCAGTAAGCTTCCTCGATGTCTGGCGTTTCGTGGCGGACTTGTTGGAATGGTGTTCATTGTATCTATTGTGAACAAATGTCGGTGCTTGCCATGGGACGTAGAGTGTACTATTTCAAATTTCACAGCAGAACAGCATATTTTACTGGCATTTCATCTGTACCCTCTGGTGTAAAAACATGGGTTGCGTGGTACATAGATTAATGTAGGGTGAAATGCAGCGAATATTGGCATATTCTTAACTGTGCTGATGTGTCAAAACATTTTTTATTCTTTTTTCTTTGTCGTTCAGGGTGACTTGGTGGGAGAGAGAGAGCCTCCTCAGCACGGTGTAAGGTAACCCAAATAAGAGGGGTATTAAGAAGGTGACCAATATCAGATTTCATGGTGTCTCAAGGGAACATATAATGTAGATTGGTATATGATATAACTGGGTAGTGAATCACCAAATGGGCCACGTGTACGCCTGTGGTAGTGTTTATCAATGACAATATTGATAATTCAGTCTAGAGTGGCAGTTAGAATGTCCTTCACTCATTTACTCCAGAAATAGAGGGTACATACCTGGCTTGATACATACTTGTGTCAGAGGGTTACCTTCCATTTAGTGATGCCCATAGTATATCGTCATTGAGTCCCTTCGTGGATGTGGACAAACGATGTATCCAACGCTGCTCATTCCTAAAAAGTGTGTTGCGGGTGCTACCAGGAAGGTGGTCTAATACTAGCCATTTTAGTGATTCAGGGTCATGGCCTTTTTCATGGTAGTGTGTGTACATTTTGGTAGTCAGTCTATGGCACTTAATGTTACTTTTATGCTCAGTGATCCTTGTCTTCACTGGTCTCATTGTCATACCCACATACAGTTCGCCACATGGGCATGTGAGTAGATATACACATCTGGAGGTATTACAATTCGTGTGTTTACTCAATGTCCATGTGAAGGAGTTCGTTAAAGTGATGGTTTTAACCACTCTTGTCTGTTTGCATACGGAACAGCCCCCGCATGGATAGTGTCCTTTGACGGCGGGGAGGTCCCAAAGGGTTCTTTGTGGGTTGGTGACTTGGTTCCTGGGTCTAGTGTGTATTATTGCATCCTTAAGGTTCTGTGTCCTTTTGAAAGCAAATCTCGGTATCGGGAGATCCAGTGATCCTGTGTTTAGGATGCCCCAGTGTTTTTTAATGATCCCTTTAATGAGTGTAGAGTTGGGGGTAAGTGAGGTCACACACGTCAGTGATTCTGTTTCCTCTTTTTGTTTTTTCTGCAGTAAGGTTTCCCTGGGGTTATAGAGTGCCCTCTTCGAGGAGTCCCTAATCAACTTATTGGGGTAGCCCCTAGTCTTGAGGTTGTACTCTAGGACTTTAGCCTCTCTCTTATATTCACTGGTGGAGCTGCAGTTGCGTCTCAGACGCAAAAATTGCCCAAAAGGTAGGTTATCCCTAGGGTTCTTCGGGTGGTGACTCTGATAGAGTAGCAAGCTATTCCTGTCAGTTGGCTTACGATAGAGTGTAGTGGTGAAACCTTCACTTGTTAGTTGTATGTTGAGGTCTAGGAAGGGTATGCAGGTTGCTGAGATCGTATGGGTGAATCTGAGATGTTGATTTTGAGTGTTAACCCATTCACAGAATGATTCACATGTGTTCAGGTCACCCTTCCAAAAGATCAAAATGTTGTCTATAAATCTCCTCCATAGGATTATGTTACTCAGATACGGATTGTTATTGCCCCTGATAATGTTTTCCTCAAAGTGGGCCATGTACAAACAGGCCACACTCGGGGCAAATGTGCTTCCCATTGATGTGCCTTGGGACTGATGGTACAACTGTTTTTGATACTCGAAAAAGTTCTCTGTGAGTGCCATTGTGGCGCACTCCATAATGAATGAGACCGGTGTTGGGGAGTCCCACTCATCTTGGTTTCTTAGCCAATTTTCCACCACTTCCAGTGTGTCTCTCTGGGGTATGTTGGTGTATAATTGCTCTACGTCCAATGTGACCAATAAGTTGATGTTAGATGTGTCTGTCAACCCATCAAGGACACGCAAGATGTCGGTGGTGTGTTGTACGTAGGCTGGTGTCTCTGCCACTATGGGTTGTAAAAAGTGGTCACAGAACCTGGAGAGTGGTTCCAGAAGGGAACCTATTCCTGACCCGATAGGTCTCCCAGGCACCGGTGAGGTGCCCTTATGTATTTTTGGCAAGGTATAAAAGTAAGGAATTTTAGGATCAGAAGTGATCAAAAAATCTGCCTCCTTTTTGGATAGCCCTCCATTGGACTCAGCTTCTGTTACCATACTCATGATCTCGGTTTTGAGTCTAGGTGTAGGGTCGGTCTGTATAGCGGTGTAGTATCTCGTATTATTCAACTGACGCCTACACTCCTGATCATAATCATCAGTGCTTTGGATCACTGTGGCTCCCCCTTTGCCTGCCATTTTTATAGTGATGCTAGTGTCCTCAGCTAGGGATTTGGCCGCTGCTTGTTCTATTTTCGAAAGGTTATTGAACGTGCAGGTATATGTGATCCCATCTAGCTCTTTTAGGACTGCTTTTTCAAAAGTCAATACTTCGGGGGGAACCATCCCATTGGTAGGCTTGAAAGTAGACGGGTTCTTCAGTCCTGAGTCATGGTTTTCTTCTGGGGGGTATCATGGAAGAACGCTTTTAGGCGGATCTTCCTGAATAGTGCTTGGATTTCACAGTTATCTCTGAATCTGTCATTTCTCAGAGTGGGTACAAACCCATCCCTTTCTCCAGGACCCTGTTTTCCATGTCTGTTAGTGTTCTCCCGTATAAGTTAACCACCAGGGTGTTCAATTTCTTTTCCCCTTGGTTCTGCCCCTGTTCTCCCCCTGTGGGGTGGTTTGGTCCTGCCATTGCACCACTTTGGAGTGTCCTCTGTTGCGCCCGCTTCCTCTGCCCCAGCCTCTGCCTAAAAAAGGGGGGTTCTCAAAAGGATAATATTGTGGGGGGCATTGGGGGTACATGGGCATTTGCCAGAATGGGGGAGCCTGCATGGGCGGACGTGGCCCTTGGTATTGTTGTGTTTGGTTGTAGTTGGTATTGGAGTAGTTGCGGTTCTTTTTCTGAGTGTTATTCCCTCTGCTTTCAGAGCTGGAATTGCTGTCACTGGAACCTCTCCTGCTCCCTTCTGTACCGTCATCAGATGAGTATCCTCTATTGGATGAGGTGTAGTCATCCTTGAGGTGTGGGAACACTGTTTCCTTATTGAATTTTTGTATATCTTTCTGAAGTTTGGTGACCTTCCGTTTGAGCAAGTATTCTTTATTTTCGTCAATTTCATTGTTGATCTCTGCCAGTTTGGACCTGAAGGGTGTTGACAGTATTACCGACTTCAGAGCTGCTTCCGCTGCCTGTATTTTGATCATTAGGGCATCAGCGAGTCTCTGTGCTGTGTTAATTATTAAGACTAAGAGGTCTCTGGTGCACTTCCAAGAGACCCCACACCAGTCTTGTTTAAAGGCAGGGTCTTCCAGAAATATCCTTGGAATGATATTGACTATCAGGCCATTGGGGGCTATATTAGCTCGCAAATACTCGGTCATCATAGTGCAGTTAGTGCAGCCCAATCTTCACTTTGTGACCCTGAGGCCGTATTGGATGTGGTTCCTAAAATAGAGGGTGCCCTCTGTAGGATGTCAGCCACTGCTTCCTCATTGAAGCTAATGCCTTGGTTGTTTTCCATAGTAAGTATAATGGGGTATTGGTGAGAGAGTCCTGTGGCTGGGTGTGTTACTTAGGAAGGAGTGTGTCATCCAGTGAGTAAGCTTCAGGCCCTTTTTGGTAACCTAGTGTCCCACGGGGAGTTCCCGTGCCTATAATTTTGTCAAGAAGATGGGAAGTCAATAGAGGCTTATTAAGGAGGTCCAAGCTTCATGCCCTCTTTATGCTATCGCCCCCACGCCCACCTTACCCCACTCTAGATCTGACAATAAACTAGGATGAATTTGGGAGTGTGAGAGGTAGTTAAAAATGGCAAGATGATGTCAGGAAGGTAGTCCGCTTGTAAAGGCACCAAGGTTGCGCTGGGGTGTAAAAAACACTAGGGCTAGGTGTCAGATGTGCCCAGAACTCACCTCCCTCGTGGATGCGGGGAGCTTCAACGTGGGTGGGAGGGTTGTAGGGCGCCTCAATAGTAGGAGCCCTGTTTGGGATGAAGGATATGGTATGTTAATGGTGGAGACCCTGGTCTGAGAAACCGTTTGGAATTCAGGGCACTGACTACCTCTAGCGCTGATGGTGGAGTCCCTCCGTGGCTCCGTGAGAGAGGCTGAGAGACCCCGCAGTGTCACAAAGGGCAGCCTGCAGAGTGTCCCCGCCCGCCACGGATCGCAGCGGCTCCCCGCCCGGCGTAAGTGTCACTCACCTCGATTGCAATCAAACGTGGATTCAAGCGGGGATTCAATCTTACTTACTTGACTCATCTGGAGTCTGCGTCAGTTACCTGGCCTCCGTCACCGGTCCCACGGTCGTGGATGTGCTCTTAACCCCGGGGGGAGGTCTTGTAGTACAACACGAGCAGTGGTGGGCGTGGTCACGTGTCAGGACTTCAGGGTGTGTGTCCAGTAAGCTTCCTCGATGTCTGGCGTTTCGTGGCGGACATGTTGGAATGGTGTTCATTGTATCTATTGTGAACAAATGTCGGTGCTTGCCATGGGACGTAGAGTGTACTATTTCAAATTTCACAGCAGAACAGCATATTTTACTGGCATTTCATCTGTACCCTCTGGTGTAAAAACATGGGTTGCGTGGTACATGATTAATGTAGGGTGAAATGCAGCGAATATTGGCATATTCTTAACTGTGCTGATGTGTCAAAACATGTTTTATTCTTTTTTCTTTGTCGTTCAGGGTGACTTGGTGGGAGAGAGAGAGCCTCCTCAGCACGGTGTAAGATGACCCAAATAAGAGGGGTATTAAGAAGGTGACCAATATCAGATTTCATGGTGTCTCAAGGGAACATATAATGTAGATTGGTATAGGATATAACTGGGTAGTGAATCACCAAATGGGCCACGTGTACGCCTGTGGTAGTGTTTATCAATGACAATATTGATAATTCAGTCTAGAGTGGCAGTTAGAATGTCCTTCACTCATTTACTCCAGAAATAGAGGGTACATACGTGGCTTGATACATACTTGTGTCAGGGGGTTACCTTCCATTTAGTGATGCCCATAGTATATCGTCATTGAGTCCCTTCGTGGATGTGGACAAACGATGTATCCAACGCTGCTCATTCCTAAAAAGTGTGTTGCGGGTGCTACCAGGAAGGTGGTCTAATACTAGCCATTTTAGTGATTCAGGGTCATGGCCTTTTTCATGGTAGTGTGTGTACATTTTGGTAGTCAGTCTATGGCACCTAATGTTACTTTTATGCTCAGTGATCCTTGTCTTCACTGGTCTCATTGTCATACCCACATACAGTTCGCCACATGGGCATGTGAGTAGATATACACATCTGGAGGTATTACAATTCGTGTGTTTACTCAATGTCCATGTGAAGGAGTTCATTAAAGTGATGGTTTTAACCACTCTTGTCTGTTTGCATACGGAACAGCCCCCGCATGGATAGTGTCCTTTGACGGCGGGGAGGTCCCAAAGGGTTCTTTGTGGGTTGGTGACTTGGTTCCTGGGTCTCTAGTGTGTATTATTGCATCCTTAAGGTTCTGTGTCCTTTTGAAAGCAAATCTCGGTATCGGGAGATCCAGTGATCCTGTGTTTAGGATGCCCCAGTGTTTTTTAATGATCCCTTTAATGAGTGTAGAGTTGGGGGTAAGTGAGGTCACACACGTCAGTGATTCTGTTTCCTCTTTTTGTTTTTTCTGCAGTAAGGTTTCCCTGGGGTTATAGAGTGCCCTCTTCGAGGAGTCCCTAATCAACTTATTGGGGTAGCCCCTAGTCTTGAGCTTGTACTCTAGGACTTTAGCCTCTCTCTTATATTCACTGGTGGAGCTGCAGTTGCGTCTCAGATGCAAAAATTGCCCAAAAGGTAGGTTATCCCTAGGGTTCTTCGGGTGGTGACTCTGATAGAGTAGCAAGCTATTCCTGTCAGTTGGCTTACGATAGAGTGTAGTGGTGAAACCTTCACTTGTTAGTTGTATGTTGAGGTCTAGGAAGGGTATGCAGGTTGCTGAGATCGTATGGGTGAATCTGAGATGTTGATTTTGAGTGTTAACCCATTCACAGAATGATTCACATGTGTTCAGGTCACCCTTCCAAAACATCAAAATGTCGTCTATAAATCTCCTCCATAGGATTATGTTACTCAGATACGGATTGTTATTGCCCCTGATAATGTTTTCCTCAAAGTGGGCCATGTACAAACAGGCCACACTCGGGGCAAATGTGCTTCCCATTGATGTGCCTTGGGACTGATGGTACAACTGTTTTTGATACTCGAAAAAGTTCTCTGTGAGTGCCATTGTGGCGCACTCTATAATGAATGAGACCGGTGTTGGGGAGTCCCACTCATCTTGGTTTCTTAGCCAATTTTCCACCACTTCCAGTGTGTCTCTCTGGGGTATGTTGGTGTATAATTGCTCTACGTCCAATGTGACAAATAAGTTGATGTTAGATGTGTCTGTCAACCCATCAAGGACACGCAAGATGTCGGTGGTGTCTTGTACGTAGGCTGGTGTCTCTGCCACTATGGGTTGTAAAAAGTGGTCACAGAACCTGGAGAGTGGTTCCAGAAGGGAACCTATTCCTGACCCGATAGGTCTCCCAGGCACCGGTGAGGTGCCCTTATGTATTTTTGGCAAGGTATAAAAGTAAGGAATTTTAGGATCAGAAGTGATCAAAAAATCTGCCTCCTTTTTGGATAGCCATCCATTGGACTCAGCTTCTGTTACCATACTCATGATCTCGGTTTTGAGTCTAGGTGTAGGGTCGGTCTGTATAGGGGTGTAGTATCTCGTATTATTCAACTGACGCCTACACTCCTGATCATAATCATCAGTGCTTTGGATCACTGTGGCTCCCCCTTTGCCTGCCATTTTTATAGTGATGCTAGTGTCCTCAGCTAGGGATTTGGCCGCTGCTTGTTCTATTTTCGAAAGGTTATTGAACGTTCGGGTATATGTGATCCCATCTAGCTCTTTTAGGACTGCTTTTTCAAAAGTCCATACTTCAGGGAGAACCATCCCATTGGTAGGCGTGAAAGTAGACGGGTTCTTCAGTCCTGAGTTATGGTTTTCTTCTGGGTGGTATCATGGAAGAACGCTTTTAGGCGGATCTTCCTGAATAGTGCTTGGATTTCACAGTTATCTCTTAATCTGTCATTTCTCAGAGTGGGTACAAAGCCCATCCCTTTCTCCAGGACCCTGTTTTCCATGTCTGTTAGTGTTCTCCCGTATAAGTTAACCACCAGGGTGTTCAATTTCTTTTCCCCTTGGTTCTGCCCCTGTTCTCCCCCTGTGGGGTGGTTTGGTCCTGCCATTGCACTACTTTGGAGTGTCCTCTGTTGCGCCCGCTTCCTCTGCCCCAGCCTCTGCCTAAAAAAGGGGGGTTCTCAAAAGGATAATATTGTGGGGGGCATTGGGGGTACATGGGCATTTGCCAGAATGGGGGAGCCTGCATGGGCGGACGTGGCCCTTGGTATTGTTGTGTTTGGTTGTAGTTGGTATTGGAGTAGTTGCGGTTCCTTTTCTGAGTGTTATTCCCTCTGCTTTCAGAGCTGGAATTGCTGTCACTGGAACCTCTCCTGCTCCCTTCTGTACCGTCATCAGATGAGTATCCTCTATTGGATGAGGTGTAGTCATCCTTGAGGTGTGGGAACACTGTTTCCTTATTGAATTTTTGTATATCTTTCTGAAGTTTGGTGACCTTCCGTTTGAGCAAGTATTCTTTATTTTCGTCAATTTCATTGTTGATCTCTGCCAGTTTGGACCTGAAGGGTGTTGACAGTATTACCGACTTCAGAGCTGCTTCCGCTGCCTGTATTTTGATCATTAGGGCATCAGCGAGTCTCTGTGCTGTGTTAATTATTAAGACTAAGAGGTCTCTGGTGCACTTCCAAGAGACCCCACACCAGTCTTGTTTAAAGGCAGGGTCTTCCAGAAATATCCTTGGAATGATATTGACTATCAGGCCATTGGGGGCTATATTAGCTCGCAAATACTCGGTCATCATAGTGCAGTTAGTGCAGCCCAATCTTCACTTTGTGACCCTGAGGCCGTATTGGATGTGGTTCCTAAAATAGAGGGTGCCCTCTGTAGGATGTCAGCCACTGCTTCCTCATTGAAGCTAATGCCTTGGTTGTTTTCCATAGTAAGTATAATGGGGTATTGGTGAGAGAGTCCTGTGGCTGGGTGTGTTACTTAGGAAGGAGTGTGTCATCCAGTGAGTAAGCTTCAGGCCCTTTTTGGTAACCGAGTGTCCCACGGGGAGTTCCCGTGCCTATAATTTTGTCAAGAAGATGGGAAGTCAATAGAGGCTTATTAAGGAGGTCCAAGCTTCATGCCCTCTTTATGCTATCGCCCCCACGCCCACCTTACCCCACTCTAGATCTGACAATAAACTAGGATGAATTTGGGAGTGTGGAAGGTAGTTAAAAATGGCAAGATGATTTCAGGAAGGTAGTAGAGGAAGTCCCTATGTTCAGATGAACCGTGGGCACCCGCTGAACAGGGAGACAAGGGAACACCTGTTACAATCAGCACAAACAAACCTGCTACCAATCACTAACATACACTCATGCGGGAGTCAGCGGTTACCTCATGTGTGGATGTCATACGGTCTGCCATCATCATTGAGAATAGAACAGAATGGCTTGCCACAGTAACTAGCGCTCCTGCACTATGTACAACAAATCAACAAGCGCTCTTGCCCTATAATATAAAGAACCCAAAAACAATAGGCGCTCCAGCGTCGTGAGGCAATGTCAAGGAAAGAAACACAAAGAAGCGCTCCTGCGCAATGTGGCAAGGTTAAAGGCAGAGAAAAAAACAAGTGCACTATCGCTTCAGGGCATGGCAACAAGAACTAGCACTACAGTGAGGCCGAATAGAGTTACCGGCAACAAAACAGGTGCTCCAGCGTGGTGATGCGGACAAAAGGACAAGCGCTCCAGCGCGGTCAAACAAGGCCACGGGCAGAAGCACAAGTGCTATAGTGTAGCAGTGCAGACAAACAGACAAGTGCTCCAGCGCAGGCAAACAAGGTCATGGGCAGAAGCACAAACGCTCCAGTGCGGCAGTGCAGACAAATAGACAAGCGCTCCAGCGCGGGCAAACAAGGTTACGGGCAGAAACACAATCGGCTCCAGCGCGGCAGGCCGATTACCTGAGGAAGCGTCCTTTAGCTATGGCAGGATTCTGGCATCGGGACTGGCGTCAATATGAAACGCCGAACCGGGGGGGGGGAAACAGCTGTTATGGGGATTCCCCCGGAAGCGCTAGTGACATCAAAGCAGTTCCGGTAAGGACAGCTGGACCGCTAACCGACAGGAAAACCAGAAATGAGGAGGATCGCTTTCCGCATGAGCCAAGGTTCATGCGTACACAGGCACCCAGGTGACAGGGTAAGGGGGGGCAACAGACAAACCATGACAGCACATCCACCCAAAACAGAACCCCAGCCAGCAACAGCTGAATCATACAGGGGTGGCAGGGCGAGGGCTGAGCGGGTGACGGACATGGAAGGCGCGAACCAACCGGGAAGCATGGCGAACATGCGACAGGGGCTCCCAGGACCTCTCCTCCGGACCATAACCCTTCCAGTCAACCAGGTAAAAGAGCCTCCCCGGGTACGATGTGAACCAAGTATAGCCCTGACCTCGTACTCAATGTGATCATCCCGAAGAACTGGAGCAGGAGGGGAGGACACATTGCACTTAGGGTGAACGGGACGTAGAAGGGAGACATGGAAGACAGGGTGTATTTTCATCTGAGGAGGCAACAAGAGCTTCATGAACACACAGTTAATCACCTTCTCAATCACATTAGGACCCACAAAACAGGGCAACAGTTTCTTAGGGCCGTGCACATTGAGGTTCCGTATGGAGAGCCACACCCTGTCTCCTGTCTTGTAGGTGGGTTCCTTCTTCCTGCAGTTGTCCGCGTACTGTTTATAGTACTCTTTGGCCTTGGCTAGTTCAAACCGGGCCTGCTGCCAGAGTGTGCAGAGCTTGGCGTAGTACACCTGAACCGTGGGCAAGGGACTGTTCCGTGGTTCTTCCCATGGCATATTTCTGGGATGTTTTCCCTGGAGGCAGTAGAAGGGATTTTGGAAAAGGGGGGTGGTGATGGACAGAGTTTCTGAATGATGCAGAATACTCTTACCAAGTCAATAGATCATGGTTTTAATCCATCACCGTTTTTTAGCTCACTGCACCATCCCAGCTCAGAACCTGGCTATATGCAAATTAGTCTGTTCCTGTCCCAGTGCATGATGGGAACAGGGCAAACCAAACTACCAAGCCAATTCTTATACTGGGAAGGAAACAAGCTTCCGGGGACCGGTTTCTGGCATCACAGCCTTCTTCGGCCCGGCTTGCTTGAATCCTAATGGTGCAATGAGCAAGGGACTCACGTCTGAGTATACCCTCCCACACTAAGGGGCTCATTAGGATGGCGGACAGAAGAGCCACCGCGGCCCTGGAGTAGGCGGAAAAAGCCTTTTCCGTGTCCGCCTGCCGCGGATACTCCGTCCGCCATATCAGGATAGGAAAACGTGTCAAATTTCCGTCCGCGACGGAAAAGCACGCACCGCCGCCGAACTACACACGACCACGGAACACATCCGGAGGCCCCGCCGTACGTACTGACGTCTAAGACCGTCCCCCAAATCAAGATGGCGGAAAATACACATAAAACCACAGCGGAAAAACAACCTGTCTGACCACGGCGGAATCCCCACAGCGAACATAGGTGACATAGCAGAGATACCCACCGCAAGCTGACCACCACCATGGACCCAGCGCTACACGCTTTCCCGATGCTCTTCGCGATCCACTACGTCCTAGTCATGGCCCACTATGGACGACGACGCAGGTAAGGCACAAACCATTGGCTGCCTGGAGGGGAATACCAGCAAGGGACGTGACGTAGGGAGGGGGAGTGTCATGTTACCGAAACCACTGATGAGAAGCAAATACGAATACACATTTGTATTACGCAAGCAGGAATGACAACGACAGACCACGAGACTTGATAGACTACCTTTATTGTACAAAATAGCGGTATAATCACAGTGTATGCGTGAGCATGGGCAAAGTGGGCACCAGAGCAGGTACATCATAGGCAGTAAACGAGAGGGCAGAATGCAGTATCAGAGCATCAACAGGGCATTGTGGAGTACAGAGCAGGTACATCATTGGCAGTTAACGAGAGGGCAGAATGCAGTATCAGAGCATCAACAGGGCATTGGGCAGTACAGAGCAGGTACATTATTGGCAGTAAACGAGAGGGCAGAATGCAGTATCAGAGCATCAACAGGGCATTGTGGAGTACAGAGCAGGTACATCATTGGCAGTTAACGAGAGGGCAGAATGCAGTATCAGAGCATCAACAGGGCATTGTGCAGTACAGAGCAGGTACATCATTGGCAGTAAACGAGAGGGCAGAATGCAGTATCAGAGCATCAACAGGGCATTGTGGAGTACAGAGCAGGTACATCATTGGCAGTTAACGAGAGGGCAGAATGCAGTATCAGAGCATCAACAGGGCATTGTGGAGTACAGAGCAGGTACATCATTGGCAGTAAACGAGAGGGCAGAATGCAGTATCAGAGCATCAACAGGGCATTGTGGAGTACAGAGCAGGTACATCATTGGCAGTTAACGAGACGGCAGAATGCAGTATCAGAGCATCAACAGGGCATTGTGGAGTACAGAGCAGGTACATCATAGGCAGTAAACGAGAGGGCAGAATGCAGTATCAGAGCATCAACAGGGCATTGTGGAGTACAGAGTAGGTACATCATTGGCAGTTAACGAGAGGGCAGAATGCAGTATCAGAGCATCAACAGGGCATTGTGCAGTACAGAGCAGGTACATCATTGGCAGTAAACGAGAGGGCAGAATGCAGTATCAGAGCATCAACAGGGCATTGTGGAGTACAGAGCAGGTACATCATTGGCAGTTAACGAGAGGGCAGAATGCAGTATCAGAGCATCAACAAGGCATTGTGCAGTACAGAGCAGGTACATCATTGGCAGTAAACGAGAGGGCAGAATGCAGTATCAGAGCATCAACAGGGCATTGTGGAGTACAGAGCAGGTACATCATTGGCAGTAAACGAGAGGGCAGAATGCAGTATCAGAGCATCAACAGGGCATTGTGGAGTACAGAGCAGGTCCATCAGAGGCAGCACGTGAGAGGGGCAAAGTGCATCAACAGTCCATTGCACAGAACATGTCCATCAGAGGCAGCACGTGAGAGGGGCTAAGTGCATCAACAGTCCATTGCACAGAACATGTCCATCAGAGGCAGCACGTGAGAGGGGCAAAGTGCATCAACAGTCCATTGCACAGAACATGTCCATCAGAGGCAGCACGTGAGAGGGGCAAAGTGCATCAACAGTCCATTGCACAGAACATGTCCATCAGAGGCAGCACGTGAGAGGGGCTAAGTGCATCAACAGTCCATTGCACAGAACATGTCCATCAGAGGCAGCACGTGAGAGGGGCTAAGTGCACCAACAGTCCATGGCAAGGCACAGGTCCATCATAGGCAGCACATGAGAGGGCATACAGCAGCATGTGAACAGCAACAGGGCAGTGTGGACACCAGAGCAGGTACATCAGAGGCAGTACATCACAGGGCATAGATCAGCATGAGAACAGCAACAGGGCAGTGTGGACACCAGAGCAGGTACATCAGAGGCAGTACATCACAGGGCATAGATCAGCATGAGAACAGCAACAGGGCAGTGTGGACACCAGAGCAGGTACATCAGAGGCAGTACATCACAGGGCATAGATCAGCATGAGAACAGCAACAGGGCAGTGTGGACACCAGAGCAGGTACATCAGAGGCAGTACATCACAGGGCATAGATCAGCATGAGAACAGCAACAGGGCAGTGTGGACACCAGAGCAGGTACATCAGAGGCAGTACATCACAGGGCATAGATCAGCATGAGAACAGCAACAGGGCAGTGTGGACACCAGAGCAGGTACATCAGAGGCAGTACATCACAGGGCATACAGCAGTATCTGAGGCACCACAAGTACGAATCACCAACAACCCGTAACAAGGTCCACAGCAGTGGAAGACTGTGTACAATGGACAATTCACACACCATGTCCAATTACATGTGAGTGAAGACAACAGCACCTTACATCACACTATCAGGTGGATTGCGTGAAGTTCCCGCATCGGACAGACTGCCAGCACCTGAAACAGGAGTGTGAGACACAGCCACAGCCTGAGTGACCGACACATGGGCCACAGACCCAGACAGACTACCAGCACCTGAAACAGGAGTGTGAGACACAGCCACAGCTCGAGTGACCGACACATGGGCCATAGACCCAGACAGACTGCCAGCACCTGAAACAGGAGTGTGAGACACAGCCACAGCCCGAGTGACCGACACATGGGCCACAGACCCAGACAGACTGCCAGCACCTGAAACAGGAGTGTGAGACACAGCCAGAGCCCGAGTGACCGACACATGGGCCACAGACCCAGACAGACTGCCAGCACCTGAAACAGGAGTGTGAGACACAGCCACAGCCCGAGTGACCGACACATGGGCCACAGACCCAGACAGACTGCCAGCACCTGAAACAGGAGTGTGAGACACAGCCACAGCCCGAGTGACCGACACATGGGCCACAGACCCAGACAGACTGCCAGCACCTGAAACAGGAGTGTGAGACACAGCCACAGCCCGAGTGACCGACACATGGGCCACAGACCCAGACAGACTGCCAGCACCTGAAACAGGATGAGGCACAACTGATACAGTGCCACTACATGATGCATGACAGCAAACAACAGACACAGTGCCACTACCTGACACATGCGAGTCAACTGCAGCGGCGCCACTGGGACCACTGAAATGATGAGCCACAGGGCTGTATGGGCCAGGAGGCAGGGTGGCTCTGGGAGCGGGGGATAGTTGCAATTGGCCGACATCGGGTTGGGCATGTGTCAATGGTGTGTGTTTCCGTTTCTTGGTGACATGTGACTGCACCCTGGACAGGACAGGACTGGCAAGTGGGCCTGACTGGGTAGAAATATCACCCACCATGGGAGGTGCATCTGCTGGCGGGGGAATGCTCTCTGGGGACGTGCTTGAGCCAGCTTGTCATTTGCTGTGTGGCTGCCTTCTGGCCTCTGCAACATGTGGCATGGGGGATGCTACTACAGGGTCAACCTCCATCCGCTCGTGACGGGCCCTGATGGGAGTGGAGGTAAGGGGTGACTCCACTGCGGAGACATCTGTATTCCGTTTCCCAGAAAACAGCAACCGCAGTGCATCAAGGGGTGATGTATGCCTGTCCTTGACAGCACCACTGTCCATGGGAGATGCCTTTGCCCTTGGATGTCCAATTTCCGTAGGAGGAATGATGTCTGTGGATCTTCCCTGTTCCCTGGATGGTGCCCTGTCCCAGGCAGCAGACTTGTCTTTGGTGTACACATCCCCAGGACACACCTTCTCCCTGTGTGTGTCCCTGACCCTGGGAGTGTCCGTGCTCTTCTTAGGTGCGTATGTCTTGTGACTGTCCTTGTCCATGCCCTTGGGAGTGTCTCCTTCCTTCCTAGTCTCCCTGCCCTTGGGAGTGGCTCCTTCCTTCCTAGTCTCCCTGCCCTTGGGAGTGTCTCCTTCCTTCCTAGTCTCCCTGCCCTTGGGAGTGGCTCCTTCCTTCCTAGTCTCCCTGCCCTTGGGAGTGGCTCCTTCCTTCCTAGTCTCCCTGTCCTTGGGAGTGTCTCCTTCCTTCCTAGTCTCCCTGCCCTTGGGAGTGGCTCCTTCCTTCCTAGTCTCCCTGCCCTTGGGAGTGTCTCCTTCCTTCCTAGTCTCCCTGCCCTTGGGAGTGGCTCCTTCCTTCCTAGTCTCCCTGTCCTTGGGAGTGGCTCCTTCCTTCCTAGTCTCCCTGCCCTTGGGAGTGTCTCCTTCCTTCCTAGTCTCCCTGCCCTTGGGAGTGGCTCCTTCCTTCCTAGTCTCCCTGCCCCTGGGAGTGTCCCTGCTCTCATGAGGTGCCTTCCTCTTCTCACTGTCCATGTCCAAGGTAGTGTCAATGGAACTGGGAGTAAGGTTTGCCTTGGGAGTACCTTGTGTGTGGGATGCCTGTGCAGCATGTGTTGCCATTGAACCCAAACCCTCTATTGGATCACGTGTCTGTACTCCACTGTCTCTGACGGTGTCTCTGTGAACAGATTTAGCTGACCTAGGGGATGGTGTCTGAGCCCTCCGAGACTTGACGTGCTGGCTGACGCTGCTTCTAGTGCAATGACCTGTATTCGAGTCCTGGTCAGACAATTGACTCCCCCCTGAGACATCCAGTGTTGTAGATGGTGGAACAGAAGTTGCTCCCAGTCCCTGCGACTGTACAATGGCAGACGACACACTGTTCCCCAATGACTGCACTGTCCTGTGTAGAGCAGCCAGATCGCCATGCATACCTTCCATGAAAGCTACCACATGCCCCAACTTCCTATCGTGGTCTTGGAAAGCATTAATCATATTGGTCTGCCCCACACACAGCTGTCGCAGCAGATCAACAGCCTCAGCACAAAGAGCATTTTGGCTCACGGAGGCCGGGGCAGCGGTTCCGGCACCGAACGCTACTCTGCTCCCCCTACTCCTGCGTGCACGAACAGTACATGGTGCAGTTGGCGGCAGGGTGGGCCCTGTGTGCTGTGTCCCGACCAAAGGTGTTGATTGCCCACTCCCAGTCTGTGACAACAGTGCTGACTCACCAACACTGTCGGAAGATGTTGACGATGTTGTTTCCACATGCGAGTCCTCCGGGACGGTCCTGTCCCCCTCTCCGGCGCTGCCCCCTTCTGTGTCAGTCTGCGTGTGCCCGACGTCTGATCCGGATGCATTGGCTTCAAACATCTCCTCGGTCTGTGGCTGAGTGTCCACTGCCAAAGCTGAAATTCACAGAAAAGAGGTGTAAGTCACGGCCACACTCACGTACAGTACTGGTACGGAAACCCTATTGCCATTGCTGACGATGTACTTCGATCCCCCAACCTACACACGGGCCACCCCTACCAGTCATCCTCACACGAAATAAGTGGCATTGTCCGTGCGACATGTACAGCATGAGGACAGGGCATGAGCAACTACATCTGCACACCAGTCTTGCCATGGGGTGACGGAGCACTACAGCATGTGCACCAACACTCAACTGCTTAGCGAGTGCCGTCTCAATATGCCGCACCGGAAAGTGACTTTTAACTGCGCCAATGTCACCAACATGGCATTGCAACGAGACGCACGATTCACGGAAGTCACTAATGTGTCTGGCCAACATAACATGCATTGCACTCACAAGCAACATTCACTGACAGTATGCTTACCGCCACGTTGCTGGTCATCCACACGCAACCGCTCGGACAGGGCAGGATGCGTCACAGCTATGATACGGTGCATGAGAGGGGTCATTGAGCGTCGGGCCAGTCGTGCCGTTCTTGGAATCATCCCTAGTGTCACTTCCGCTACGTTCCTGCTCAGCCTGGAAATGTCGTCCCAGCGTTTGTGGCAGTGTGTATGTCGTCTATTGGACACCCCCACTGCTCGTACATCACGTGCAATGCTCCTCCACACGTTCTTGCGAAGGTGCAGCTTGACCTACCATGATGGGAGACAAAAGGGTGCAAGTTAGTGGACAGTTGGCCAGTCACACAGATTGGGGCAACACGTTACTCTCAAGCAGCCATGCACATTGCGGTTCATGCGTTGGTCCCACATCACACCGCCAAGATCCCAGAGCCCAGGTGTCATGGTACACATCATGCACACCAATTTGTCCCCCACTGCATTTACCACCTGTCCGGGTGCGCCGTACAGGCGTCCGTAGTTGCGGAGCACACCGTCCACGAGGACATCCAGCTCCGCGGCGGTGAAGGGACGAGACCGGATCTCTTTGCCTCTCGACATGGCAAGGTCACGGAGTAGTGCACTAGAGCGGCAGTCGGTGGTCAGCTCCGCAGCAGCAGTTGGAGGTGATGGTCACAGGCAGCAGTCGGTGGTCAGCTCTGCAGCAGCAGTTGGAGGTGATGGTCACAGGCAGCAGTCGGTGGTCAGCTCCGCAGCAGCAGTTGGAGGTGATGGTCACAGGCAGCAGTCGGTAGTGATCGTGGAATGTGTGGTATTGCACATGACACATTTATAGGGCCCTGTGGCCATGTCAGTGGCATACGGCGACAGCCATTGGGCAGCCCTAGAAGCGTGTTTGGAAATGGGCCAATGACTGGCCCTGGTGTTGCGCTGCACAGCATACGGTACATTCTATTGGGCACACGCCGCCCTTGTTCGCACCTCACATTGTCTGCACGTGCACAGACCGTCACGCTCACACACCGGCAAGTGCATGTGCAAGGTTCCGGGACGGATGGTCGATTTGCAACAATGTTGTATCACTGGCGCCAACATGGCGGGGCACGTGTTCGGCGGGGGACGTGCAGGCCAACACATCCATTAGCTGATGTCAATGCACATGGCAGGTCATGCCCCCCCTTACAGTGCCATTGCATCATCCAGCCTTCACCAGCTGGCCGGCCGGCCGGCCCTGCCCTGCCCAGGACCGCCGTGCCGGCCATGGCAACCACCGCCATTGCACGGCCCTTCCACTACCGCCGTGCCAGGCCCTGCCCAGGACCGCCGTGCCGGCCATGGCAACCACGGCCGTTGCACGGCCCTTCCACTACCGCCGTGCCAGGCCCTGCCCAGGACCGCCGTGCCGGCCATGGCAACCACGGCCGTTGCACGGCCCTTCCACTACCGCCGTGCCAGGCCCTGCCCAGGACCGCCGTGCCGGCCATGGCAACCACCGCCATTGCACGGCCCTTCCACTACCGGCGTTCCCTGGCGGTCCGTGCAACGGCGGTGGTTGCCATGGCCGGCAGGGCGGTCCTGGACAGGGCCTGGCACGGCGGGAGTGGAAGGGCCGTGCAACGGCCGTGGTTGCCATGGCCGGCACGGCGGTCCTGGGCAGGGCAGGGCCGGCCGGCCGGCCGGCCGGTGAAGGCTGGATGATGCAATGGCACTGTAAGGGGGGGCATGACCTGCCATGTGCATTGACATCAGCTAATGGATGTGTTGGCCTGCACGTCCCCCGCCGAACACGTGCCCCGCCATGTTGGCGCCAGTGATACAACATTGTTGCAAATCGACCATCCGTCCCGGAACCTTGCACATGCACTTGCCGGTGTGTGAGCGTGACGGTCTGTGCACGTGCAGACAATGTGAATGTCGAAGGCGGGCCGCGTATGCCCAGACGTAAACAGCGGATGCAGTGCACCGCCATGGCGTGGTCAATGTTTGCATCTTAGCTGATGATGCACCTTGTACCATTGTCTGCAGCTGCCTGCTCACGGTTGTGTGCGTGATTGCGTGGCTACACATGTCATGCTCCATCCCATGTGTGTCCATACCATGTCCATCGGTGAGCCACAAGTGTCCATCACGTGTGCATGTCCACATCGGGTAGTACCCTACACAAGTTTGTCGTACCTCACATGTACACAGTAGATCCCGTATGTATGGGCACCTGTGAATCAGTTGTCAGTGAGTGGTATGTGTCAGATGATGACTATGGTGGGGGTTCTGTTGTGTACTGTACATGTGTGTTGCCTATTGTGTCCCCATGCATGTGATATCCGTATGCCCACCATTACTGGTGTTGCCATTGGTGCATCATGAAATGGGGGGGTGGGGGGTGTTTAATTTAGTATGTGTGCATGTACTTGCATGTGTGCATGTGATGTTGGGCCTACACATGTGGGTCATGTCACATGTCTGGTTGGCAGTAATGTTGAGGTGAGACACTGTGCATTGCACATGTTGCTAAACATCATGTTGCTAGTGGATGCACATTGTTGCTACGTCAATCCATGTTGTCCTGACAATCAGAGGAGTCACACATATGACATTCATACACTGGATACTACATGTTGGTAGAGGGCGTTGACATGTGATTGAGTTGCACACACATGCGTTGTATGTGAATTGACTTCCATTCCATCTACTCCCACACAGGAGGGCTCCAAATGTCCATCGCCCATACACTGTGCTGGAGGATATGGTGGACGAGGAGGTGATCCGGAAATTCAGGCTGGATCGCCGTTGATTGTTGGAACTTGTGACCCTATTGTCTCCTCACCTGCAGCTGCGAAGAACCTATCCAGGTTCCATGACACCCACGCAAAAGGTGATGGCGGCACTCCATTTCTTTGCAACAGGCACATTCCAATACACAGTTGGAGATGCCGGGGGAATGTCACAGGCCATGTTCAGCACGGTACTCCGGGATGTACTGACAGCCATGATGCTGTACAAGCATGACTATATACATTTCCCTCAGGCGGCGGAGTTGGCAGCGGTGAAAGCTGACTTCTATGCCCTGGGTCGTATACCACACGTTGTGGGTTCCATTGATGGCACGCATATCGCTATCATTGCACCACGGGCACGTGAGCAGGTGTATAGGAATCGGAAACACTTCCATTCCCTCAACGTGCAGGTGGTGTGCCAGGCCGACAACATCATCTCACATGTGTGTGCAAGATTCCCTGGCTCTGCACATGACGCCCACATCATGCGGAGCAGCATGGTCCCCCAACTGATGGCTAATCTGCGTCCGGCACAGTCGTGGCTTGTTGGTGAGTATGCTGTGGTGACAGGAGTGATATCTGTGTGGCATGGTGTGCCCCACAATGCAGGTTGTGATGTTTCTCTCTCTCTCCCACCAACACAGGCGACTCGGCTTACCCAAACAGGCCTTGGCTGCTCAGTCCCATACGCAATCCCACTACAGCTGGAGAAATGAGATACAATGATGCCCATGGTAGGACACGTCGAGTGGTAGAACGAACATTTGGCCTGCTCAAGTCTAGGTTTCGGTGCCTGGATAAGACTGGAGGGGCCCTGCCTTAGTCACCAGGCAAAGTATGCAAGATCGTGATAGCGTGCTGCATGCTCCACAACCTGGCTGTGCGCTATAACATTGAACTGCTCTTGGACCCTGATGAACTGCAAGTTCCTCGCCCTCCCGACCCACCCATGTCAACTGATGAGGATAGTGGTGAGGAGGAAGGTGTGGACCAGAGGCGCCAGATCATTGATCGCTACTTCCCTTGATTGTGAGTGTGCTCCTCTTGTGCTGCTTGGGTATGCCCTGTGAATGTGTGCTGGTGTTGTGGCATTGTGGTGTGCTTCATCTCTGTGTTCTGCTATGTGATGCATGCATGTGTGTGTGTGTTAATTTTTGGCCAATGCACGTCTCCATGATGTGTGTCGTCTCATCCATTACTGTTGTGATGCGTGTGGGTTGTTCAATGTTGCACTGCAGTGTGTTCTGATGAGTGTGATCATGTTTCCTGACGTGTCTTTGCGGTTTCTATTTTCCCTAGGTCACTCCCCCAGCGCCATGATTCTGTACCAGTTGGATACCTGTACCTAGTAACATCTGTTTCTGATGCATGATTGAGTGAGTAAGTGGCATTTATTTACAAATTGTGCATGGGTGTAGGTGCATATTTACAAATGAGTGAAGGGGTGGGGGAGTGAGAGTAGAAGGTTATGGCAGATGAAATGTCCGTGCTGACACCACATAGGGTGGTGTCTGCCTAGTACAGCAGGCCTGTGGCAGGTGGGACCGGATAGTTGGCAGGGTGAATGGCATGCTCAGGTACTGTTATAGTCATTTTCGGTTCCTCTTGGAGCGTGTGCCAGCTGCTTCCACACTGCTCTCGCCCACTTCCAGCCTCGGACGGCCCCTCCGTCTTTGTGACGGTACGGAGTCAGCTGGTTGCGCTGGGGCATCAGGTACCACATCCGCCGCAGGTGGCGGTGGCGGTGGCGTTGTTTGTGGGGTTGTGGGGAGGGTGGTGTTGGCGGATGTACATGGCATCCGCATGTTGGTTGTCATGGTAAAAATGTCCACTAGTTGGCCAAGCCGCCTCTCAATGGCCCCCAACATAGCAGTGTTGTCAACAAAGTCCTGGTGGGCCCGGTCTGCCTGTGCCTGACCACGTTGATAGCTTACCTCCACCCTGCCCAGTGCTTCCAATGACTGTTGCACAGGATTGTGTGTGTTGGTATCCTCATGTCGTCTTTGGCGTATGCTCCTGCCTGCCGGATCTGGCCTTGCATCTCTGCCTTGCCTCACACTCTCCCTGCGTGGCTGGGATGGCGCTGGCACGGTGTTGGCCGGTGGGTTGGGCAGGGTGGCAGGGGCAGAAGTGGTGGTAGTAGTGGTGGTGGTGGAGGTGGTGCTGGTGGTGGCTGTGCAGGTCACAGTGGCCGGTGTTGTGACAATGGCAGAGGCCGTAGTCGTTGGTGCAGGTGTGACCTGGGAGCCAGATGGCCCTGGCTGCCTGCTTGTGCCGGGATCTTCCTCTGCCCCGGAGGTGGCTGCCCAATCGTCCCCTGAGACTTCTGTGAGTGGCGAGTCTGGAGGGCGGGTGTTGCTTCCAGCTGTCAGATTAGGATGACCTGCAAAACGAAAATGTGAGGATGAGTAATGTGGACTTGACAGGTTGTTTTCATTTTGTTGCCGATTCTGTCTGCACTGGTACTCACCCCACCCACCACCGCCATCCCTACGGACATGGGGGCCTGTTGGGAGTTGTAGTTCTGTCCCCTCACACCCACCACCACCCACCACCACCACCGCCATCCCTATGGACATGGGGGCCTGTTGGGAGTTGTAGTTCCGTCCCCTCACACCCACCACCACCCACCACCACCACCGCCATCCCTATGGACATGGGGGCCTGTTGGGAGTTGTAGTTCCGTCCCCTCACACCCACCACCACCCACCACCACCACCGCCATCCCTATGGACATGGGGGCCTGTTGGGAGTTGTAGTTCCGTCCCCTCACACCCGCCACCACCCACCACCACCACCGCCATCCCTATGGACATGGGGGCCTGTTGGGAGTTGTAGTTCCGTCCCCTCACACCCACCACCACCCACCACCACCACCGCCATCCCTATGGACATGGGGGCCTGTTGGGAGTTGTAGTTCCGTCCCCTCACACCCACCACCACCCACCACCACCACCGCCATCCCTATGGACATGGGGGCCTGTTGGGAGTTGTAGTTCCGTCCCCTCACACCCACCACCACCCACCACCACCACCGCCATCCCTATGGACATGGGGGCCTGTTGGAGTGATTTCGACGTTGGTGAGTATGTGGACTGCATGCATGGGTTGGGGTCTGGGAGATGTGTCTTCACAGTTGTGTGAGGCACACCATGTAGTTGTGCTCGTGGTGCTTGGTTTGTACTTACCAGCCTCTTCTCCCTCAGCAAGTCCATCAAGGCTCTCAGGGTGGATGATGATCATCACCTTGTCCTCCCACTCGGTGTAGGGTAAGGGCTCCGGGGGGGTTCCACCGCCTGTGTGATTTGCCCGGAGATAGTTCTTGGCTCGAATGGATTTCACTCGGGTCTTGAGATCATGCCACCGCCTCTGTATATCCTGCTTCTGTAGTGTAGTTCCTATCTTCCCAATAGGCTCTGCGCATTGGAATAATACCTACAGCAGTAAAGGCCTAGGCCAGACGTTAACTAGGTCTACTACTGTCGATACTAGACTTAAAGTTTTGGGTTTGCCAGCTTAGCTCAGAGTTCACTAGAAACTTTCTCGAATGTTCAAGGAGGAATTAACTTCCCTGATTAGACAAGAAGGGATTTAGTTTCTGACAACCATAGAACATGACAACTTTGCTCTCCCCTAATCAAGAGTCAATCTCGAGAGTCGTGTGAACAAAAGGCAAATTATTTTACTCAGTCAGTACGTGCATTCTTAGTCTCATCAGAATGTAGAGAAAAGGAAGAGACGGGCGTGTTCAATAAAAAGGTGTTATTTATTGATCAGTCTCTTTTCTCATACAAGAGAAATGGATCGATATTATTGCAATACTTATAGTTAAGTAAAGTGCATACATTAAAAGCAATAGTATAAAATAATACTGTAAAAACATTGATATGGTTTCTAAGCCATAAGATGTTTTAAAATGAATAAAATATATTACATACACATATACATTTGACTAAACGTACTCAACTGGTGTTTCTAGATACGCCTACCCCGTGTACCTGACCTAAGTCTAATACGTGGGCGGGAATAGATAGTTACAGTTTAAGTTAAGTTTGTTTTTGCCAAGTGAATAACTAAAGAATTCTCTGTGAGGGGTTATTCAGTTCTGTACCTGGAAGTTAGGATGAATGAGGAATGGTATCTCTCTCTCTGGTCTCGATATTCCAGGCTGCCTGCGAGGGCTGCCCAGAAACGCCGGTGCTGGATTCTCGGCAGGAGAAAGCAGCGCGTCTCTCAGCGCGTCAGAAAGGCGGGGCTGCTGCCAGCGGGGTCTGCTCTGCTCTTCGCTTCGGCAAGTATGGCTGCTCCGTCTCGTCACCACGCGTGTGTTTGCATATGGCAAGATCGGTAATATTTATACCTTTAAGGTGCCGAGATTGACGTAAGGATGGACATAGATACGTCAATAAGGATGTCATACGACTTGCTCGTTAGCACATTCTTTTACTAAAGTTCTCGGTGAAATCAAAACAATGGCCGCAGGGTTTTGCCCAGGTTGTCATAGGTTTGATTTGTTATGAGAACTCCGTATGCCTTATCAGGGGCTGGAGGAATATCGCTTGTCTAATTAGATCGCAAGTGTTATGACCTAATCAGATAACACGTTCCTGTGCCGTAGTGTGACTGCGTCAGATAACGGTATCTGCATCATGGGGGTTTTCTGCCTCATGGGCTGACTGCTAGTTAACTTGTTGGTTTGTTTAACTAGAATAGGGTCAGGAATAGGGGGATCGATTCAGAACCTATAGGAATACATGACACCCACTCCACGCTAACTATGGACATATTTACTAATCTAGGCATAGTATAACATAGTACAACATACTATAGAGTAGTGTGTATACCTTACCACCCCAAAATACATAAATGCATTTTGAAATTTTCAAATATACTGAAAAATTGCAGACATATATATATGGTATGCACTCAAGCTGTAGAAAAATGCCAAAGTAATCGCATTTGTATACATTATTGCTTATTTGGTATATGAGAATTACACATGAAATGGTTTCTTAAATACAGAAAAAAGTTTCGAGACCATTCCATCACAGAATAAAATATCTATGAACATGCCAGCGGGCAGCTAATGTCTATAAGTTATCTAAAATTTAGAAACCTTAGTTCTCTAAGAATAGTTCTTACTTTAAGCAGAAGATAGTGTCCCGAAAAATATGCAAAAATATTTGGGGCTGCTGGAAAAACTGCTGTCCGTGAACTGGAGCGAAATTGTTCATGTGACTTTATTTTTAAAGTTGAAGGCCGAATTCAGGGAACGCCGTGTGCGAGCTTGCTCAAAAGTCTCTATTTCTGTTCGGGTGAGAACATCATATCATTTAGGCTTTCGAAGAAACTGTCAACAGCTTCCTGGGAAAGTTCCACTAACTCGGAAATAGGTGTAATCATGCATTCTTGCGCATGATTGTCTCCATTGACATTCTGATTTGCATTACTGACAGAAGGTCGTACCTGTTCGATGCTGCTTTCATCTTGAACTTCACTACCCATCAATCGTAGTGGTGAAGCTTCCACGAATGCCGTCATCAGGATTGGTAGCCTTTGAGGGCAGCACAAAGCATGAACCTTGATCGGGCTCAACAATGTTTCTGCATCCATCGGCGCATCCGATTGTAGCGTCAGACAGGTGTCTAACACGCATTCTTCTCCGCATAGCAGACACCTCAATACAGGTAAAACACATCTTTGCCACATTGGTCGAAATGATAGAAACCAAGTCATGTTCAGGTCTCTAAGCCGGGAGAGTCCCAGGATTTTTGATATCCGGTCCCGGTATCCAATGGCTAGGATTGTTTCTTCCCTTGTCGCAAGAGTTTTGTCTGTGACATGGGTTGCCATAACGAAAAATAAGGACTAAGAATAGGATTCCTGCAATTAGTCCCAGGATCAGGGGAAGTCCGCCAAAAATCGAATGGACGAAATCTGGAAAAATACCCAGTATGGCTTTGAATGGTGTTAATGCCATCGAAAATACTGTCTTAAATACCTTTGAGACCCCATTGGTATCAGAAATATTTAAGATTTCATTCAGGATTTCCGCGAAATGTACGGGGGAATTAGTTGATAATAATGTATGTATCTCTGCAGTCGTCCTTGCGACTTGTAGATCATACGTTTCTTTTGATGACGAGAGCCTGGTAGGCGTCTGAAGAAGGACTGTTTTCATTCTGCTTAAAGTATCTATTCGAATAGAAGTAATTTTCAAATCGGGCCATGCCCTTGCCTCCCTGTCTGGGAAGGAGCTGGGGAACAATGAGCGTCCACAGCACTTGACCTTCGCAGTAGTAGTTACTAGATAAGGAGTCCCGGGCATAAGACTACAACATCTACGGTCTACAATAAGAATGTAACTCCCATTATAGAGTCTTTGAAAGAATGGTTCTATTTCTGTTGCAGGTGCGCCTTGCTGGTGACATGAAAGGTTGTATGAATTCCCTTCACAGGCTCCATGCAAACTAATTCCGTTACACAGAAGTGTGCCACTTAGTGACATCGCACAATTGTTGCCACTAAGAAACACTTTCTGTTCTTTATTACTGACACATGCATGTGAATAGGGCAGGTTCCATGTTGTTTTAAGGTACCCCTTTCCCAATTTCTCGTACATGCCAGCCTGTATATATTTTTGGCAGTATTGAAACCTGAAGGTTGAGATTGGAATATTTATTATCCCATGTATTATCCATTCACTGACAGGTCGTTCTGACATTGTCATTGGTAATCTTTCTAGTTTTTCAATGCTCAAGATTGTATAATCAGCACCCTTTTGCGCCATACTGATTTGTCTATCAGTAAGGTTAAAGATTTGGAATAATGACGTTGTGTTGATTAGACGCCAAGGCACATAGCCTGAACGCAGATTTTGTAACGTCCAGCCAAGCTGTACAATAGAACGCAATTGTGACTGACCGTGTTGTAATAACAGTAAGTCTTGCGATAATATATCGATTGCTGACGACACAATGCTGTCCAAAGAAAAAATTCTGGAGGACAGAGTCATTAACCCATTGTCCACTACAGAAAGTGATTTTTCCAAATTAATACGGTCAATTTCCCGTATTCTCTCTGCTGTTTCAATTTGAGTAACCTTCCAGGCCTCATTGTATGCTGCATATACAGAGGCTGCTATGAAACGCTTTTGACGCTGTTTGCGTGGTCCCAAAGTGAAATCACGCAAGTCAGCACCATCAGTAAGTAAAGTTAGGTGTTGCTTAATTTCTGCCAGTGTGGAAGTTTGTAGCCATTGAAGGCATAATTTGCCCACACTGTAGGTGGTTATTATCCCTGGGTGATGTCTTTGAGGATATCTAGGGTCTGGCCTGGTCATTTTGAACCCCTGTGTTTTGTTCAGGAATCTGTCTTGACAGTTATTAGTATCTGTGGGCCAGATCAACCACTGTTTCCAATCAGGATGTGTTCTGTTTTGGTTTAATATATGGTTTACGTCTATCTCTTCATCTGTATCAGAGTTATTGCTAAACATTGTTGGCTTTGGAATAGACGGTTTATTTAAATCTTTGATTTTGGCTAAGCCAAGACAGGTGGTCTGTTGAACAGTGTCATTTAAAAATATCATTTGTTCTGGGATCATGCAGGCTCTAAACAAAGCTTCTATACCCTGTACTTGCCATTCTTTTGTACCCCAAACACTTTTCAATTCAACATTTTTGTCCCAATAATCAAATCCAAAAGTATTCATTTGTTCAAAAAATGAGTCTGAATATAACAATTTTGTGTTGGTTATCATGGTTTTGGTTCCTGTCTTGTTCGACAATTTAAAATAAAATGCTTCAGCATTACTTGTGTTAAAACCTGAAAAATATGAATATTTGTCGTAAACGGTTCTTGAGCTCCCTTTTGGAGGTGTTGCACAATGTTCCCATTGATTATAATTTAAAACATTTCTAGGTTGTGCAGATCTATGTAAAAAGTGGTTACCATAGTGGTTATAGCAATACATACTGTCATAATTTGTAGAACCCTGCAAATAATCATGTTTGGTAAATTTAGCAGACATTACTAAGTCAGACATCATATTATTAATGCTTTCGAAGTCCCAATCATCAGCAAATGAGTTTGGTTTTGCAAAGTCACTCAATGAGATCTTAATTTGGTGTGGATATTTCAGGATCTCGACCGGACCATAAATTTCATAGTCAGTGTTGTCCCAGGCTACCCCACCAGGTATCGGATTGGCTGTGAAGTTGGCTGAAGAAAGTTCTCTTTTCTCGACGTGTGAAGATGTGTGTGGTTTGAGGATCAAGTTGATTTTCTGACTTGCTGTGTCCATTTTTGCATATTTTCCCTCAATGAAGCGTCCCAATGTTAGTATCATGATGAGCCAAAGTATGAGAATAAATGCACCAAAACCCACCCAAAATTCAATCCATGGGGAAATCAGATATGTTTCTTTCAGTTGTTTCAAAAGTTCCTTAGCTTTGTCTTTAAAGGTTTTTGATGATGGCTGTGTCTTTGATTCGCTGAAGCCCTCGGAGGAATCATCGAAGTTTATGAAGTAGCCGGATGCAGTTCTGTCAATTGTTCCAATTGGTTCAGGATTTCTGTTTCTTGCATTTTCACTTGGTACTTCATTATAGATTGGTGTGTCTCTGCTAAATGTTTTTATTTGGGTTTTCAGAGGTCTTAGTTCTATTGCATTGTTGCATAGTCCTTGTTGTTCTTCTGTAGGCGTTTCGAATGTGATGAGCCTCTTCGTTAGGACCTCTGTACTGGTAGCAAACCTTGGTGTTCTGCTACTTATTGGGAGTCCACTTGGCCTACTGTTTGTTATCGGCCACATGTTGTGGTTTTACCAGGTCGATTGATACAACTCGGTTCTCCTTTTTTCCAGCAAGTGGCGGTAGTACAACTGATCTTGTCCCGTTGACAGACAAGACAGGAACTGCTTTTCTGTAAGAAGGCCCAAATTCCTTCTTTACCGCGATCTTTTCCCTGACTAGATCCCCGACTTTTGGAATCCAGACAGGTCTTGGTGGGACAGGTGGTGGTTCTTCAGTGGTTGTTGGCTGTTGTTTCAACTTTATGTTGCTCAGGTCTTTTCTTGTTTTGTTTAAGTCCTGCAAAATAGCCAAACGGTCTTTGATATCAAAGCTTTTTTCTTTCACCACTGAAGTCTGACTATCAATGTCAGAGATCATCATCCTAGTTCCAAATAATAATTCGTACGCACTGAATCCCTTCAGAGAATTTCTTGGCAAGTTATTGAGACTACGTTGGACACTTATTAGATGTTTGACCCACCCAGCTCCTGAACCTAATACCTTTGCAGTTATAGATTGCTTTATGTCACGGTTTTTTCTTTCAACAATTCCGTTCCCCTCAGGGTGAAATGGACAAGAGTACCGCAATTGCACGCCCATGCTGACCATGGCCTCCTTATAAGCCCGAGAGCTAAAAGCAGGACCATTGTCCGAATGCAGCATGCCAATTGCGTATATGCCGATAAAGACTCGCAAATCTTTTATAACAGTTCTGGCGTCAGCCGTTCGCTGGGGCCACATCCATATGAATCCCATATGAATCTGAATATCCCGAACCCGCTGTTCTGGGGGATAAACCCGAAACTGCGCCGAATCCAGAACTGCTCCGATGAAGAGGAGCCTTTGAGAGGGACACAGGTGTGACTTCGGTACATTGATGGAAAACCCCAGCAAGTGCAGGAGGTCGGCCATAGTCTGGAGGTGGCTGACGACTGTCTGGGGCGAGCCCGCCTTCAACAACCAGTCATCGAGGCAGGGGAAGACTGACACCCCTAACCTGCGCAGATGAGCTGCGACCACCGCCATCACTTTCGTGAACACCCGTGGGGCGCTGGTAAGGCCAAAGGGGAGCACGGTGAACTGCTGCTGACGCTGGCCCGAGAGGCCCAAGGACTTGGCCATAGCCCTGGAGTCCTTGAAGCGTTCAAGCACATAATCTGCCTTGCCAGCAAAGAGGTGGCTGTCATCAAATGGCATGTCCATGAGGGTGTTCTGGACATCGGCCGAGAAGTTGGTGGACCTCAGCCAGGCGTGGTGGCAAACCGCCACCATCGTTGACATCGCCCCGCCCAGCGAGTCCGTGGTTTCCAGCCCACATCGTATGAAATACGGAGCTGCATCTCGTCCCTTGGCCAGGGCTTGAGCGAGCTTCACCCGGGCCTCCTCCGGGCACTCTGGCAGCACGGGCGCAGCCGTAGCCCACAGAGAGTGGGTATACCAGCCCAAAAGGCAAGCGGTGTTGACTGACTGCAACCCACAATTGAGGCATGAGAACAGTTTCTTACCAAACTGTTCATACCTTTAGGATTCCCGATCTGTGGGCGGCAGTCGGGAATGAGGATTGGGAAGTAGAGGCCTGGATTACCAGGCTCTCGGGGTGGGGAGGGTGGACAGGAAGCTAGGGTCACCCGGAGCTGGGCGGTGGCGCCTGGCGACGTTCCTATCTACAGGGGGGCGTGTAGCTGGCCTGGACCAGGTGCCCAACAGGACGTCCATGAGAGCCTCATTAAACGGCAGCAGAGGCTCTGGAGAGCCTGTTTGCATTTTAAGGACCTCAGTGAGGATGTTGGACCTCACAGTAGCAGCGAGGAGCGTAAGCGCCCAAGGCCTCCTCCGTAGCCACGGTAGGAGGGGAGACAAAGCCAGTGTCAGGGGAGGTTTCAAGACCACTGGCCTCCCCTTGCTCCTCTGTCCAGTCCTGAAAGGACAGACACTCAGGTGTCAGAGGGTCCTCAGACCCCTCCCAATCCCCCTGGTCCTCCATCTCCTGAAATTCAGGGTCAAAGGATGGAGCCGGATCAAAGAAGAAATGGTCTTCAGCCGGCGTCGAATGCGGTGTCGGTCGATGCCGGTCCGACGCCGGATCTGGACCGAGGGAGGGATCAGGGTCGGCGCCTTGCGGGGACGGCGCCGGGGTCGAAACCCTGGGGGTTGATGCCAGCGGGGTCGTGAGGCCAACCAGCGGCGACCCGGATCCGGAACCTAATCCAGCGGGAGCCTGTGGCGTCGGGACCGAAGTCGCCGACGGCATCAGGGCCGAAGCACCCGATGGCACCGGAGCCGAAGCACCCAGCCCTCCTGGATTCCCAGTCAGGGCCGCGAGGCCGGAGGCACCACAGGACCCGACGGAGGAGAGAGGGACCTCATGGCCATGAGGAAGGCCTTGATCTCCTCCGGCGTTGTGTTCAGCCCAGGGACCGGTGGGTATGTAGCTAGTCGCGGTGCCTGCGGCTCCGGCGGAGCCGCAGAGGCGGTGTCACCCGAACCCCCGGCCGCCTCGTGCGAGCATCGGGGGAAGTCGGAAGAGCAATGTCATCTCTTCGACTTCTTGTGCCTCTTACCTGAGGACTTGGAGCCCAGACGAATAGTGTAGACACGTCGAGCTTCGATGACTGTGGCCCTGCGACCGGTTCCTTGACCCCCTCCTGGACCAGGACCATGAGATGCGCGGGCCGACTGCCGGAGCTCGAGACGCTTACGGGACCGCTCCCGTCAAGCCTTCGATGTCAAGGCCCGGTATTAGGGGCACGACCGGTCGTCGTGGTCGACCCCAAGGCAATACAGGCACCAGTCGGGCGCAGTCGGTACAGGGCTTGAACACGGGCATCCCTACCGGCACGAGAGTCGTGAAGACTCGAGAAGAGATCAAAAATGATCAAAAAAGTTTAGTCAAAAAGTGACTAAGGTACTGCTTTCTCCAGACCTGCGCTTACTGGCGCAGAAAAAAGAAGAACTGTCGTCAGCGCGCGAGAGCGGCGTCTAAGTACTCCGACAACGTCATCCCAGTGCCGACGACGGACGCGGAGCCGCAGACGACGCCTACCGACGCGCAAGGGTATGGCTCCGCAAAATTTTACGGACCCAGTCTGACGCCTGGGGGTTATTCTAAGGTAAGGAATCTAACTAACGTGTTTCTTTCAGATATATACTTGCTCCCTTTCCTGCCAATCCTTTATGTCATCTAAAAGTTCAGAAGCAGAAGCAGTACTACGGGCGACTTTGCGAGCAGCAGATCTAAGCTCAGCAGAATGCGCATAGGTCAACATAGAACGAGTTGCTCGTGCTTTATCTTGATCTGTAGGAGAATCCTCATTTGACTCATAAGGAGCAGAAGAAAAAATATACGGAGTCGGAGAACGATCTAATAACAAAAAATCATTTTGAGGTTTATTCAGAATAGGATAGAGTGGTCGCCGAACAGCGTATTGGCCAGTTACCTCTCTTTTAGTTCTTTCATTTCTTTATTTTTCATTTCTAATGCTTTTGCATGGATGTTCTTTCGCTTTTCTTTTTCAATCAAGGCTTGTACACGCTTCATTCGTTCACGCACTTCTTTCTCCAACATTCGTACACAGTCAAATTGTTTCTAGTCTTTCGCTCAAATATACATTGTTCCACATACTGAATCTTTCGTAAATCAAATAACCCATGCATAGGCCAACGCAACTCAGGATCCTTACGAGTATATTTATTCCATAACGTGCTGTACATTATAGAAGAAATACCTTATTTAATATACATATCCCTATTAGGCGTCCCCTCCGGGGGGCCGGTTGTGCTTCATCAAGTCTCAAACTGGTACCACTACAAACGCAACACATCCTACGAAGTGTGCTAGAAACAGGCATGCCAAAAATAGTGCAGAATATGCAGTATTATAACCAAAGTAGCACTTAAGGTACCTTTAGTAGGTATACACCCGTTACAACGCATCTTTTACTCCGCACTACCATTACAACGCGACTTTTACTCCGCATACCATTACAACGCATTGCGCTGGGGGGCGCTCTAGGATAGGGAATAAGTATAATTTACTATCCAACACCTTCCCTAGGGTCCACGGGGACTGGAGTTAGAATAGTAAATTATACTTACCACTATCCAGCACCCCAAAGCGCTATGCGTTGTAATGGTATGCGTTGTAAAAGTCGCGTTGTAACGGTATGCGGAGTAAAAGTATGCGGAGTAACATGGTACATCCCCTTTAGTACAATGTGCCGTTCAAATCAATTCAAATAGAGAACATTCTCCTCATTACCTGCCTATATAAATTGCAATTCATATATTAATCACATACAAATCCAAGTTGGCCAACTCAAATTCCTAAATTCCAAAGCCACAGTAAGCGTTACTAAACTACCTTACCAATCCCAGGCATCAAAAACCAACAGCAAGTGCCGCATAACAACTCTTACCAATCACTTAGTGTCCAGGTTCCAACTGCTAAGTTCTCAAAATCGACCAAATGGTCACTGCACGGCGAATCAACAGAAGAGATCTCAGTCGAGGACCGGCACCACCTGGAGGATCAGATCAGAAATAGAGGAAAAACGCTGTGGTTGCCAAGATGCGGGTCTCCTCGGACAGTGATCTTCCAAAGCAAGATTCCAATCCTCCATTTCGACCACTCCTTCGGGCATCGCTGATGAGCCCCACGTACCAGGCGCCAATTTGCAGTGGTGGACCTCAGCAAGGCCTACCAGTGCTAAGGGTTCGCCCTTCTCTGCACAAGTCCTCAGACCATTAGGATAGAAGTTGGCACAGAAACTGGAATAGAAAACAAAGTATTTATTAACCTCATGAGGTGGAATTACATTCACACAACACCCTTCGGTAGTGTATGAAGTAGCACACAGAATGGAAGGAGCTTGGTCCTTTTATACCCACACAGGGGCTCAAAAGAAGATGGTACAAGTACAACAAGAAGGTTTTAGGTACATATAAGGTCATACAGAAAGTGTACAGTCAACAAGTGGGAGGAGCTAACAGTTGCTAATTCTGGTGAACACATCCTGACAGTTACAGACTAACAGCAGCTGCATGGACAGCTGCAAGCTCAACTGAGCATGTGCGAAGCAGAAGAAGCTAAATATACCCTGTCTCTAGGCAGATTCCAAGAGCAAACAACAGCAAGGTAGGACAGAGCACATGGCATGCACGTGGTAGCCCATGGCAAACAAGATGGCTGCCAGAAATACAAAATGGATTCCACAAAACGGATAAGATAACCTCTAAATACAGGATGGCTTCCGCTAATGCTAACCCAATCGCTGCCAATTGACAACAACGTTGTATGTGTTTTTGGGTGATTTTCGATTAAGTTTATGTCTCACTGCAGACATAAAACTGTTGACTTTCCCTTTTGTAATAACAGGTTTTGGAAATCCAAAACAACATTCAGGGCCTGATTACGATGTTGGGCGGACTTTGTTATGGTCTCGGGACGGACCAACCGTACTCCGGTCGGTGGGCCTGACACCGCCATTACAAGGTGACTGTACATGGTGCAGTCGCATACTCTCATTTCTCTATGGGAGCATGTGCTGCGGCCATAAACTGGCCATAGCACAAGCTCCCATGGAGAAATGGGAGATTCGGTTAATCCCTGCCACACAGTGCAGAGATTAACAACCGGAGGCCATAGAGGAATGGGGGGCCCTGCTAGTGGCCCCCAAAGTCACTTTCCGACAAGCTTTCCATATCGGAAAGCCCTACATTGAAAGCCTGTCAGAAACTGACATAAAAATCCCGACGGCAGAAACACCATCCACAGAGATTCCATTGGGGCCTCCGACTGGCTGGCGGGCTTCTTGAGCCCATCGAAATCCAGCCGGAATGACCAGGCCATTTCAATTCCGACCACCTACATTATTATTAGGAGGTCAAAATTGGAAGCGGAGATGTTGGTCAGAAAGCTTCCGAACTGTGGTCGGAGGCTTTCCGGCCAACATCATGATCGGCCCCTTAGTGTAAAAGTTTCCTTTTGCTCTGTACTTCCGTTGACAGTACTACCCACATCTATGTGATTGAGAATACAGAACTTGCTCTTTTATTCCTTTTTTGCCACTGTCTTTTGGAATCCTACATGTAACATACTGTTCTATGGAAGAAAGTTCAGACTCATCCATGTCTGCTCCAAATGTTGGGGCATCTTTTATACACAATAAAATATGAATATGAGGAGCACTTCTTGCGTGGTTCTCTTTATATCAAAAAGATAATTCAGTAACTTCTCCAAGAAGAATTTGTTGTAGATGAAGATTAGAATGGCTTGAAATCTGTGGTTACAATACCTACAAACATTGTCAGAATGTACATAGCAATGTTCTCCTGGAGTCTTGAAATTGATGTTGCTGATGTTACAGTTGCCTCTCTCAAAAAGTCATGTAAGTCATTCCATGCATACTCTACACAACTGAGAGTCACAAATCAAGTTGGTGCATATAAATTTCGTAACATACATTTTAGTTCACCATGACGACAATATCAATATTCACTGGCTCCAGGTTGGCATACCATCAAATTAATCAAATTGTTTTCCAACGTCCCATCCTTTCCATGAATTTTGCAGAAATATTTTGTAGATTAACTCCTGTCTTACGAATATGGTTAGCAGCATATGACAGTGCAGAAAAATCATTTTCAAATAACAGATGGTATATATATGGAATATTTGATAAAATCTAGGGTCTGCATAGAATCTGGTCAACTTATGCTCAGCAGCTGGTATTTGCACTGGGAGGTCATCATACCATCTGCCTACTCCCGTTGGAAATAGTTGTGGAAAACAGCGAGACTCTAAACTTTTCTCCAAGGTACTCATTGGAGGTCCTTTAGCTTGTATAATCTGGTATAGTTCAATTGCATCCCACATAACTTCTTTAACTTCTTTTGAATGCAGTACATGGATACTGTAGTGCTCATATTTTTCTTCATATTTAGTACTATCCACTTTTTCAAACTGTCCACTTGAAAGTAACATTTCATTCTCCATGCAACTTTCATCTGTGAGAACATTTACTTCTTTGTAATACATATTAATTTGTTTGAGGTAGAATGTAACTTTTTTCACCTTATTTACATCCGCTAGTTTTTGCCAGATTTTTGTTTTTTGTAGTCACACCATTCACTAGAATAATAAGCGGGTGATGTACATTTCATTCAAAAACCACAGTTTCAATATTACGTTTCAAATCTAAAGGCAAGTACACAACTCTACCTTTAAGGCCTTTATATAGTTCAGTCAGTAATAGATTCTCTGTCTTTGGTTCAATGTGAACTATTGCTTGAAATGAGTGCATAGATTGTATCAGTATTGTTTTATAAATATTGAAATGTTGTAGTTCCTCTGGAATTAAAATGAACTTGAACTTATTATGCATTGCTTTTGTAGGCATGTTGTTGTCCTCTAATTTGTCATAGAAATACATAGGCTGAGTTGACAAATCAGACCGTTCCTCCACAAATAAATACAGGACAAATTTGAGACACTTAACTCTGTTTTCTTGTTCAGTTTTGAAGAACTGTAGTGAGTGTGTCTACAACATATTTAGGGGCACATTATAATGGCGGACGGACCTGAGTCCGTCCACCACCATAGAATAGGAGGGAACCTCCGCATGGGCTGCGGAGTTCCCTCCTGTGCAATTAGGATGTGACCACCACCCTGGCAGTCACATCCTCTATTTTTAACATTGCGGCGGGTGCGGCTTCAAGCTGCACCCGCAGCAATGTTAAAAATGCACGCATTGCATTTGTATGTAGAAAGTGGCAGGCACCGCGCGGTGCCTGCCGCTTTCTGCATACAAATGCAGGGGGGTACCATAGGTACCCCCCATGTGCACCCCCCACTCCCCCCTTCACCTAGGGGGCCCGCAACGGGCCCCCACAGTGAAGTTACACATGCTTTTCCACGGCAGAAAAGCCGCCGCGGAAAAGCATGTTTCAGAGCCCATCCTAATCTGGCTGACGGTGTCTGAGAGACACCGTCACCATATTAGTGCTTTTCCGCCGCGGTTGTAAGCCAACCGCGGCGGAAACGCTGCGGACGGAAACTAGGACCCACCAGCCATCCTAATGTGGCGGTGGGTCTTTGGTGGGTCCGCAGAGGATATTCCGCATCCTCCGGGCCGGCGGTGGCTTACGCCGGCCCGGAGGATGCGGAAAATCCTCCATCGTAATAAAATGTTTGGTTGCTCTGTAGAAACTGCATTAAACTTTGCTATTTCTTGTGCAAACATCAATACGAATATCTGTGTCCAGTTCCTCTCCACTTGGATATGCCAACTCCTCATTTTCACCACAATCGACTTCAGGACCAAAGAAAGGTAACTGAATATCAACACACACTCTTTCACCCTCTAAAACTGTACCATACAACCACACTTTGTTCATTTATCCTAAATACAATACTGGACTTTTTAAAAGTAAAGTCTTCTAACTACATTTTTCATGTTTGAATGATGAACAGCCAACATTTGGAAATGATGAAAGGTGATTGTGCACATTTTCTTGGACAGACATGCTAGTGAATGTCCTAGTAAATTAATATATTTCCTTCCTTTGCACTGATTTAATCCTTGCAACATTGACTCTGGGTCAATTTTTACTTTTAATGTTTCACTAATGGAGTGCAGTTGATTTCTGGTAGCTTTTGCCCACTTCAGTTCACTCAGTTGGATCTCCCTCCTACACCAACATGCCCCTTTCTCCTCCTCTCCTGATCCCAACAGTTTCCAAAATCTACACAGATTTACCTGAACTTGTATGTTCCATGCTGGCCAATCTAGTTCTAACCTAATGGCCTGTAACATTGAGGAGCTGGGTAAGGAAAGAAGAGTTTTTAGACATTTCCCTTCCTCCTTATCCCATGAACATTTTCCCCCCAAGCACGACATTTCTGCCCCATACTGCATCTGAGGTCTATGTGACATGTCTCCATAATTACTATTACATTTTTTCAACCCACAGATTCCTGCTAGGCCTTTTGTTTTCTGGGCCTGTACATGCATACCCCAGTTTAAAGCTCTGTCGAACCATACTCCCAAGTATTTATATTCATTAACAACTTCCAATTTTGTCCGACCCAGGAACCAGCTATATTTATATTTTTTCTTTTTTCCAAAACACAATATTTTTGTTTTCTCCATATTTACTATTAAGTGTTTGGATAAACAATATGTCTCAAAAACATTTAGCTTTCTTTGCAACCCTAATTCAGTTTGGTCAAAGATAACTAAGTCATCAGCATAAAGTAGGCAAGACAGATGCTTTCCATTTTTTTCTGGACTTGCTCCTCTTTCAGTTATTAATAGTTTCTGTAAATCTGCAAGAAAATAGAAAATAGAAGAGGGGCCAATACATATCCCTGTCTTAACCCATTATTGATTTTTATTTCTTGGGTTAAACCTCCTGCTGTATCTTTAATAACTTGTGCCCAGTTTTCGCTATGCAGTCCTTGAATTACCTCTAAGAGGGACTCGGGATATTATATCTTTTTAGCGTCTCCCATAAGCATTCTCTATCTACCAGATCGAATGCTGCCCGGAAGTCAACAAAACAGCAGTATAATCTACCCTGCTGTTCTACAGACTTCCTAGCCACAGCCCACAAGGCAAAACAATGATCCAGTGTTGAGTGCCCCTCTTTAAACCCTCCCTGTTCTACCGGTACAATTGCTTTTAATTCAACCCATTTTTTCAGTTTTCCCAGGATTATTTTGGAGAACACTTTCACACCGATATCTAATAGATGAATTAATCTATAATTCTTTGGGTCGTTTCTATCCCCTTTTTTGTGCAAAGGCATTATCACGGCTCCCCTCCAAGACTTTGGAATTGTACCTGTGTTTAAAACTGCTATGAACATTTTTGAAAATATAGGGCCCACCATTTTAACTCTGTTTTAATTATAACTGCAGGTAAATTATCAGGCCATGCCGCACGGGTTAGATTTAATCTTTTTTATGGTATTCTTTAAAATTTCAAACGAGTATAAGGGAACCAGATTTTTTACTACATGTCGCCTCCAGGTTTTCTCTCCACTAATTTCTGGCCCATTGCTAGACTTATATAAGTGATTTAGGTGCTCCTCCCAGGAAGCCTCATCGACTTCACATCGATTTCTTGGGCCACTAGCTTATCCTGTGTCTCTTGGGACACTCTCTGGGTTGCATCTAGAGCCATAAATGGCTCCCACGGTTCACAAGGACTCAGATTATCACCCCCCACCAGGACCGTCTTAATGCCAATCCTTGGAGTGATCTTTGAAGTGATATTTGTAGCTACCCTCCACCCTGACTGCTTTAATTTGGGCTTTTTCTTATAGAGGTTTCTTTTATACCTAGCCTCGCCTCCCAAGTTCCACAGCCGAACCGTAGGGAGGGTGTAGACTAACTTGGCCACATATATCTGGATTGAAACCCCCGGAATGCCACCAGTACCACTTGCCTGGGACTCCGTAGTAGCCCCGAGCTTCAAGCTTTCAAGTAACAAATGTTAAGGGTGTTCAGGGTGTTCAGAGTCTTGAAGGGTCTAAAAGCGATAGAGCGGTAGTCCTTGATAAACCACGTGACCCAGGACGCAATCAGTCCTGTCAAGTGTCACGCAACACGCGTGACGCTCATGCATTTCAGTGCGGTGATCCGCATCACCGCACTGAAATAAAATGTCACGCATTTTGCACCTGCTGCCAGGCGAGCCACCAACGGCGCCTGTCACTGCGCCCGTGGCTCTCTCTGCTGCGAGGTGCACCTGCTTCTGTGTCCCGTAACAGTTAACCAGACTGCTGCAGCTCTCTGAGAGAGCCGGCGCTAAAATGTATCGACAGCAGCAGCTGACTCTGTCTGCCAGGGGCCTGTTGCCCTGGAAACAGAATGCGGCAATTGGTGCGGCTGCGGGCGGCGCGGCGCCAGCAAGGCTCATGACACAGCAGGGGGCCGGGCTGTCTGCCTGTCAGTCCCGATAAATGCAGCGCCAGAGCCAATGAATCATCACCGTGTCACCAGGGGGCCGGGATTTAATCCGGATGTGCGGCGGACTGCCGTCACGTCCGGCCGGGCCAGGAACAGGACGAAGTAAGCGGCGCGGGCGGGAGAATCAAGTGCGGGCTGCCTTGCTCACTCGCAGCCTCATGGAGGTCCGGCTGCATGATCGATTGCGGCTGCCTGCGGCTGCCTGCGCCCGCCGCCGCTGCGGCAAACTGGCCAGCTGAGCAGAGCCCCACCAGGAGGACGATCAGCACGGCTGCGGTGGCCGGCTGTGGGGGTGTCCGACACTCGGGAAGGGCGAGGCAGCTGCGTCGACGAGGAGTGAGTGACAGTGTCCGACACTCGAGTGGACAGCAGGAGCTCAGCTGCTCTGCCAGGATGAAGACAGCACTCCGACATACTGGTGAGTCTCTGGTTCATTGAGGCACTCTCTTGGGGGTTCATTGACGCACTCTTGGGGGTTCTTTGAGGCAGTCTGTGAGTTCATTGAGTCATAGTCTTTGGGTGGGGGCGTTAGGGCATCTTCGGATGATGGGAGCATTTCTTACATAATGGGGATTAGTAGAGTGGCAGCCTGTGCTGCACAGTCTGTGCTGCACATCGTGGCTGGGCAGCAGCAGGTCAACAGATATCACATGATCACAGTAAGTGGACAGCTGAGCCCCACCACGCTGCAGCGCTGCACACGCGACACCGGTGGCACTTATTTTTAATTATGTAAATGTCAGCACGTCGTGCTACTGCTATGGTGCTTGCAACTTATAATTGTACAACAGGTAAAGGCAAATTGGAAAGGAAACCCCATGTGTTTATATCAGTGGTTGTTAGGTAGGATTCTGGAATCCATAATGTAGCAATTCGCCGCAAGGCTGGCTGTCAGTCACAGATGATTTGGTACAAAAAGTAAACATGTTCCTTCTCGTCCTTAGTTCTTGTATACTTTTATTTCCATCGCTCGTAAGTAAACTTCCATAAAAAAACATTGCAGTTGACGTTGCCTGAAACTCGGACTAGCTATAAAGGATGTCTCTCACTGTACTGACATCACATTGGCCAGTTGTCAGCAGTCATTACACTCCGCAAGAGCTCAAAGAGCTGTTACTTCTTTGTTGGCGCTTGCCTCCCTTGACATGCTTTGATAAAAAAAGGCAGAAAGCCTAGTCTGTTGTGAATATAGGAACAGTGAGTAGTTCTCAAATAAATTGGGTACCTGTAGGCCAGCCAGAAGGTGAGACACTGTCACACAGCACCTGCGCAGAGAGGTAAGAACTCTCAGTAACCCTAATGCATTATTACAGCCCATTCCCCTTAGTCCTTCTACAAAGCACTGCGTCACCATATTCACACCTACCTGCCCGGCCGTAGCACCGTGACCTACTAACCTGAATCATGATGTGAAACAAAAAAAATTAGCATAATAAAAAGCATCGATCTGCAGGGCTGCTCTGTCTGATCATCCTTCAGGAGTCAGAGACTAAGAGCCTGCTGCCTGAGTCCTGGTTTAGTTTGTTTAGCTCTGCAGCACGTGTTATCACATTACAACTGCTCTGAGTCTCATCTAGGGCTGTCCACTGAATAGTGGGTATTATTATCATCATCAAGTCGGATACTCAGCGTGGACATTTACACTCTGCAGCGTTCTTCCCATGATTAGTGTCTTTTTTTTCTGATTGTGCCCAGCCTGCCCGAAAATGTTGACTTCACAGTGGCTCCTCTGCTCACATTTCCTGTTGGGGCCTACTACATATGGACTTTAAAAGAATATTATTTATTTTATGCAAATGCAATCTGTTGCATCCAGTAAGAATTTTTGTATTTAACTGTGCTTGTCAGCATATGTACACAGAACTTTAATAAAGTACTGCTGCTGAAAAACTTAACTTGTGTAATTTCATGGTTTTGCATTCGTTTACAGTACAGTCCGGTTACAGGCAGGAGCAATAGGGTCTCCTTCCATTTCTGGTGCTCTGCAACAGTTTCAAGAAGTTCTTGGAGTTTCTTGTTGCTCAATTGGCTGTAATTTCTGCTATTTAGAAGTTTCCATTGTCTTAATTGCATGATTTTTGCTCACGAGAAAGTGTCACTCATAGTCGTTAAAATGTCACTCATAATTTCACTCAAATATTGAAAATGTCACACATGGCAATCTGAAACCTTGGCAGCTATGCGCAATCCTTCCTGACCTATTTATATTGCCAGGACTTAATTCCTTGCCTTCTTACCTCCATGCAATGGATAGCGATGATTTAAACTGATTAAACTGTAGCAAACTGTAGCAGATTTAATACGCTAGTCCAGCAGTACACTGGTGCTCGTGTCTTCACTTCTAGTTATCTTTCCTTTGTTTTCCTTTTTTTTTTGTTTTGTTTTTATTTGTTTGTTTTGTAGAAAGTTTTTTTATTATATATACATTTTCCCCCTTATGCACGTCCATAAAAGTATCCTAATTACAGCTTTATTAAGGAGGTAACGGTGTTAGGTTGTCTCGATAATAAGTCCCAAAGAACCAAACCCAAAACTACCTTTTATTCACTTTAGGTATTTTCCGGGAGTTTGCAGACGCTCCCCCAGCCTAAGGGGGCGTAATGTGATGTTTCTCGAGAACTACTTCACTCTTGTTCCTTCGGTGCCCTGATGACGTAGTTGCGTAGCTACGGGTGAGCCGGGAGGCAGCAACAGCAGAGGTAGACCGGGAGAGAGAAGCGCTGGGAGCACACGCCGAAGGACAGGACAACCCTGATCGGCAGACACCAGAAGAAGCAGCAAGTGCACAGTATGCAAAGAGGAAAGAGGAAAGACCAACAACACGCCCAAGCCGCTAGACAATCGAGCTGACACCAATTGCAGGTAATTTTTGAAGGCCGGTTAGTCTGATAAAGTCTGTTTAATGCTTTCTAAATCTTTCGGACTGCAATTCGGCAATTTTTTGGCTGTTCGACAATTTCTAAATGTGGCCCAGCAATCTGTTCAACTCGCGTACCTCCAGCATCCATCGGACGGCAGGAATTGGCAAGCAGTTGGGTTGTAGCAGGGCATCTGAGGCAGGTTAACAGTTAAAAGTCATCGGCACTTTCAAAAACCACAGCGCTCCATATTGCAGTAGGGGTCGAAAACCACGCTGTCCGCCTCGAGGTGCTTAACGCAATAAGAGTGATGAAAGCAGACACAACAGGCACCAATTCAGGCTCCCATCGATATTTCAGAGGGTACCGCCACGGTACAGTAACTAGCCTCATGCTCTGTAGCCGTGACAGAGCCGGTTAGCGATACCAGGGGAAACCGGGCACAATCAGATATTTCAGCTACTTCAGGGTTCACCGAGCGAGACTGGAGTGACCGCTCACGCCCGCGCCTTCTTGCCTCTGTACCCTAGCGAGCGGTGACGTACGGTTCACTCGGGCGCCCACACCTGGGTGCCCTATGACCCAGGAAGCCTCAAGTTATGGTGGGGGGAGAGGGGTGGGTGGTTTTTAGCGGTAGGGGGGTGGACATACAGGCAATGTAATAGGGTAAAAGTTATAGCTCGACTTAATATTTAGAGAGATGTTCTAGAAGACAAGATAGATCCTATTGGTATCAATGGCTAAGTTGAAAATTCTGAGCATTAATATATGCGAGCTAAATGATATAAATAAAAGACAAAGAATAGCTATAGGTTTAAAATCTCATGTTGAGGGGTCCCAAATACATTTATTGAAAACACTAGGATATAGAGTTGTTACAGCTACAACCCAGACAAATAAAACCAGAGGGGTAGCTATTCTGGCACGGGGAGGTGGGGCCCAGTTTATGAGATCTGCAGCTGATAAATCTGGCCGATGGGCCAATATGGTAAGGGAGAAAAACGTACGATTTGTTCTTTATATGGGTGTGTTACCGGTGATCCCGACCTTCTGAACTTTTTATCTAACGAATTAGCACACTGGCGTGTCCCTATGATTGTTTGTGGCGATATTAATCTAAATCTCCCGTCTAAATAGTCGTCTGTGCATAATTTTAGCTATCAGGGCAGGAAACCTAAAACTTTTAGAGCCCTTAGGGATCTCTGTAATACCCATGCGATCTCTGACTGCTGGGAGATGAAATTCCCAACTAATCCTGGATATACTTTTTTTTCACACCCCCATCTCAAATTTTCCAGATTGGACTATTTTTTCGTATCAGATATCATCATATCTAATTGTTCGGTAGATCGACTACCAAGGTTTTTTTCTGATCATAATCCCCTAATTGTTAGCATAGAAACGGAGAAGCAACTAACAGACCGCAGCAACTGGACTTTCGAAAGGGCTCTACTGATTAACGTAAAATACTGTAACCTCATGGAAAATTGGATCCCCGAGTTTTTAAAATACAATCTAGGGAGTGCCCCGCTGGAGGTGGTTTGGGACACACTAAAGGCTGGTGTAAGGGGGGAAACCCTCAGATTCTCTATCAAAAATAATCAGGAAGAAAAACAAAAACTAATTAGCTTACAGGATAATCTTGCTAGCAAAGAAGAAGATTTGATGATAGCAATACAGGGCAATATTAACACAGAAGGAGCGGTAAGAGATGTTGCAATCGCAAGAAATCTAATAACGGAAACGCTTGCTACAAAAGCTATAATCAAAGCCACTCTGAAAAGGGAAAAAGTTTATGAGCTTAATGAGCAGGTTGGACATCAATTGGCCGTCTGCACAAGACAGCAGATTAGGGATAATAACATTATAAAAATTAGAGACCCCACTCTTGTGGAGAAGTGTGGCTCACTGGTTAGAGGAGGCAGACCTGGAAGCAGAGGTCAGCCCGGGACCAGGGTTCAATTCCCGGCTCGGCGGGGTCTTGAGTCCTAAAATGTCAATGGACTTGACAATTCTCGCTCCGGTGCCTACTCGATTCACGGGTTCACACTCTGCGACTCTGGGCAATAGCTTGCTTAATCTCCACAACGGCCCCTCGCGGCGGGATGCCTGGCTTTCACCTTGTGGATACCCTGCCGGGGTTATCTCACAGGGGAATACCAGGACGGGTTCCTTAAGCAAGCGCTTAGAAACCGCTCGGTGATTTGCGCTATATAAATTCCTGTACATTTACTCTTACTAGTGACCCCAAAGAGATTAGGGACGCATTTTACCGATATTATGAGGATCTATATACTGAGTCCGGGAAGAGTCAATCTAAAATCGATACATATCTGGGTTTCGGTATGGGGGCTCAATTACCCCAAACTGATAAACGTTACCCTTGCAGAGACACCTAAGTGGGTCGAAATTCTCCTGTATATTAATAGTCTACCAACTGGTAAAGCAACAGGCCTAGATGGAATTCCGGTGGAATTTTATGCTAGATTCAACAAACAACTAAAAGAAATTCTAACTAAACTGTTGATTCACGTCTTTCAGGGTGGACGACCACCTGAATCCTGGGATCGGGCCAAGTTCATCGTCTTTCCAAAAAAGAATAAAGATCCCACGGAATTAGGGGCCTATTGCCTCATCACATTGATTAATAACGACGCCAAAATATATTCTAAATTACTCAGTAGTAGACTTGCTCCAGTAATTCACAAAATTATCTCCGTTAGGCAGCACGGATTCGTCCCTGGTAGATCCACCACCGATCACATTCAGAGGGTGATCACACTCTTTGCATAGCGGACGTAACAGGAGACCCTATGGCATTAATACTTTTAGACGCCGAAAAAGCCTTTGATAGGGTCTCCTAGAAATAACTATGGACCGCTATGTCAAGGAGTGGGATCGGGGATGCATTTATTTATGCTGTTCGCGTGATGTATGCTAACCCAGAAGCAGTGGTCTCGATAAATGGTGAAAACTCTGCTACAATCAAAGTATCTAGAGGAACAAGGCAGGGGTGTCCATGCTCCCCCTTGCTATTTGCTATATTCATTGACCCCTTCATCCACAGATTAGAAATGAATACATCCATAACGCCAATAAAGACTCCTAATGGGGAAACGAAATTCCTCGCATACACTGACGACATTTCTATAGTCACAGCCGACCCAAACAAATCTGTAGATGCAATGGAACAAGAGGCAACAAATGTTGGCGAAATTTCTGGATACAAACTGAATCAGAATAAAACTCAAATTATAATCAATAGCAAATGTAATTATGTGGATGAGAGGGTGACGGATAAGGCGTTGTACCTCGGTTTTAATCTTACTGCTAATTTAAATAATTTGGTAAAACTTAACATGGAACCTCTAATGAAACAAACGGAAAAAAGTCTAAAAAAGCTGCATAATTTACACCTAACAATTATAGGAAGATGCAATTTAATTAAAATGTTATATTTTCTTAAATTTCTTTATTTTTTTCGTACAATCTGTTTAAACTTTAAACCATTATTATTTAAGGAAATTGATGGTATCTTCTCCCGCTTTATATGGGGACATGGAAGAATCCGGAGAGCTAATAGATTCATCACCCTACCAACAAATAGAGGAGGTCTCGCACTTCCTAACCTTCAAGCTTACTGGTGGGCAACAATCCTTAAATACAGTAGATTGCTGTTAACTTCAAACCAGGATGATACCCTAGAGAGATTAGTTCCAACTCCTCAAGAACTTATTCTTGGTAAGCAAGCGGGCGCCTATTTGTGGCGACTGACATATGACTGCCATTTTAAGAAGGTGCGCTTCAAAACTTTTAAAGGCATCTACGCTGCCTGGAATCACGTTCGCAGACATCTGGGGCTTGGTAGGTTTTCATATTATACGACTTTTATCAGCAATAAAAACCTCCCAGAGATCTTCACGGATATCTGTATGACTCGGTGGATCAGACTAGGTATAGTCCAATTTGGCAATCTGCATGAGCCAGCTGGCTTTACCTCATTTGAATCTTTAAATCATAAATTTGGTTTGGAGCTCAGAGATTTTTTCCAATACTTACAGGTTAGGGATTATATAATGAAAAAGGGGGGTGGTAGGGCAGTATTCCAGAAAATTGAGTTAATCGAAACAATTGTACAGTGTAGTAGAGTTAAAATTGGGGAAATATACAATAATTTAATCATTGGTTTTCCGAATGACTTGGAAAAACACACTCACAAATGGCAGAATAAACTTGGAACCCCAGCTATTGCTATTAAGAATGCATTCCAATTATCTCAGTCGCTATTAATGTCCTCTAAACTGCAAGCCCAATTCTATAAAACTTTTTTTCTTTTATATCACACTCCCTACAAGTTAGTCAAATGGAGTTCAGGTAAAGGGATATTCTGCCCAAGATGTGCGATGCCAGAAGCAGATTTAATACATATGTTTGCTACATGCGGGGCACTCTGTACTATCAGATGTGAGATCTCTGCCTTTCTTTCTGAAATATTTGAGACACAAATAGAAATCACCACATCAGAAATAATATTGGGGGTAGACAGTCAGAATCGTACTGATAACAGAGAGGGACTTCTGTTTGTTTCAATGGCCGTGCTTAGAATTTGTCTGGCTTCGGCCTGGCTTGACACCGTTCCTCCATCTTTTCAACAATGGCGGGCACGATTACTATCGACATATAGCCTGGAAAAAGCAATATATAGCAGGAAGGGTAGGAATACGAAAGAGAGGGGATTAGAAATTTGGTACCCACTTGCGCATTGGATTGAAAGTCTAGAACAATAATGTCTTTAATTACTTTGTTGAAAATATTAATAGTATTTCTTTTTTTTAATAGCTACTCATTATGTTTAGTATGCCTAATGTAATCTGATATGGATATTAATATCGTTTGAAAAATGCCTGTATCGGGGTGGGGAGGTGTGGGGGGTTGAACAACAATGTTAAGAAAACTGTAAAAATAAAGTTTAAAAAAAATAAAATAATATTCAGAGACCTTGACGAAATTATAACCAACCTGGACAAGGCTCGTATGCCCGAGTAAGCCCCTATAAGGGCCTCTCCTCCAACCAACTCTAACCTTCTAAATTCCCAGTCCGAGCCCTGTCCCGCCCTCGATCCCTGGCCCCCGAGGCCCAAACAAACAGTTGTGGAGACCCCGTTACAGACCCTCTATCGAATGCCCGAGCAATCCCTGCGACCAATTCTAACCTTCCAAAATCCCAATGCGATCCCTTTCCTGTCCTCGATATCCGGCCCCCGAGGCTCAATAAAACCGTTGTGGAGTCACGTTACAGACCCGCACTAGGACCAAATCCCCCATGTCCAGGCTACCGAGTCCCCCAAGTATGGCTGCAGTGTCCCAGATGCATAGACCCTCCAGGACCAAAGAAGCAATGTCCAAGGAAGAAGCAGCGAACCTAGCCACCACCTACGACTCTCCTCCCACAGCCTCACTAGAATCCAAAATGTAAGTGATCACCGGCTTCAGAAGAGAGCACCCCCCCTAAAGCTAAAAGACCCCCGCCTTTCCTCCCGTCCATACCTAAGGCCCCACCAGGAAAGTACCCTAGCAAAAAGATATGCTTGTGCCTTCTGGCTACTCCATCATCAACAAAGATAGGATAGATCAACGAGGGGGAGGTATAGCCATCATCTACAGAGAGAACGTAGACATCACTGTAACTGACTCCTGCAAGTACAGTTCATTTGAATGTCTTTCTGTGAACATTAAGACCAAAGACAACAGCCCTATAGTCTGCCATCTTCTCTATCACCCCCCCAGGGAACATCCCCACATTTGGGGAACACTTATCCGACCTAATTGCCCAGTGTGCACTCAAAGACACTAACGTCCTAATCCTGGGTGATCTCAACCTACGTTTGCAATGAGACCAACAACTCTCTAATTCAATCTCTCAACAACCTCCTCTGTGACAATAATCTTTCACAACACTGTTCAGAAGAAACGCACAACAAAGGTGCAACCCTGGATGCCATCATCGCCCACCAGGATGCAATTACGATAGACAATATTCTTCTAGTGGACTGGTCGGAACACCACATGATCCTATTCAATCAATCAATCAATCAATCAGGAGTTTGTTAAAGCGCGACTACTCACCCGTAAGGGTCTCAAGGCGCTAGGGGTGGGGGGGGGAGTTGGGGGGGTGCAGGTTCCATTCCATCAAGGAGGGGGTCTGTCGAAGAGCCAGGTTTTGAGGTTTCTTGCGAAGATGGGGAGCGATGTTGTCTGTCTGAGGTGGAGCGGAAGGGCGTTCCATGCCTTGGCCGCGAGGAAGGAGAAGGAGCGGCCTCCCGATCTGGTCTTTCTGGTGCGGGGGACCACAGCGTAGGAAAGCTGGGCTGATCGTAGGGTCCTTTGGGGTGCGTGGAATTTGAGTCGGCTGTTCAGGTATGCTGGTCCGGTGCCGTGGAGGGCCTTGTGTGCGTGGGTGAGCATCTTAAAGGTGATTCTCGCCTCGACGGGGAGCCAGTGGAGTGTGCGCAGGTGCTGGGAGATGTGGCAGTGTTTTGGCAGGTTGAGGACCAGTCTTGCGGCGGCGTTCTGGATGTTCTGTAGCTTGCGGATGAGGTTTTTGTTTATTCCGGCGTAGAGTGCGTTGCCGTAGTCGAGTCTGCTGGTGACCAGGGCGTGAGTGACTGTCTTTCGGTGTTCGAGGGGGATCCATTTGAAGGTCTTACGAAGGAGGCAGAGGGTGTGGAAGCAGGAAGATGAGACAGAGTTGATCTGGCGGTCCATTTTGAGCTCGGAGTCCAGGATGATTCCGAGGTTGCGTGCGTGGTCTGTGGGGGTTGGCGGGTTTCCGAGGGCGGTGGGCCACCAGGTGTCACTCCAGGCGTCGGGGTTTGGGCCCATGATGAGTACTTCTGTTTTGTTGGTGTTTAGTTGTAGGCAGCTGTTTTTCATCCATTTGGCGACGGCTTCCATGCCTTCTCGAAAGTTGCGTCTGGCGGTGTTGGGCTCGTTGGATAGGGAGAGGATGAGCTGAGTGTCGTCTGCATATGACACGATGTTGAGTCCGTAGGTTCTGACGATGGGGGCAAGTGGAGCCATGTAGACGTTGAAGAGCGTCGGGCTGAGGGAGGAGCCCTGGGGGACTCCGCAGGTGATAGGTGTGGGGTCCGAGAGGAAAGGGGGGAGTCTGACCCGCTGCGTCCTGCTGGAGAGGAAGGAGCAGATCCAGTCGAGGGCCTTGTCCTGGATTCCTGCATCGTAGAGTCTGCGTATTAGGGTGCGGTGGGAGACTGTGTCGAACGCCGCTGATAGGTCGAGGAGGATGAGGGCTACTGTTTCTCCTTTGTCCAGTAAGGTGCGGATGTCGTCTGTTGCGGCGAGGAGGGCGGTTTCCGTACTGTGGTTTTTTCTGAAGCCGGATTGGGAGGAGTCGAGGATGTTGTGTTCTTCAATGAATGTGGCGAGTTGGCTGTTGATGGCTTTCTCGATGACTTTCGCTGGGAACGGGAGCAGGGAGATGGGTCTGTAGTTTTTGAGGTCGGTGGGGTCCGCTGAGGGTTTCTTTAGGAGGGGGTTGACCTCGGCGTGTTTCCAGTCGTCGGGGAATGAGGCGGTCGCCAGGGAGCGGTTGATGGTTTGGCGGAGCATGGGTGCGATGGTGTTGGCGGCTCTGTTGAAGATGTGGTGGGGGCAGGGGTCCGTGGGGGCCCCTGAGTGGATTGACTTCATTGTCTTCAGTGTGTCTTCGGTGGTGAGGGCAGTCCACATCAACCAAAGTCTTTTATCCCTGCCTCCGGTCCTTGACCCCCCCAAATGGTCCAGAAGTCTCTCCCAGATTCCCCTGGATGTCATGGAAGAGAGGCTAAATCTGCTCGTACCTAGTGACACGGAGCTCCCCACAACTGAGCTCATCTCGTTCTATAACGCGAACATGGTAACCTTGCTTGACCAACTTGCTCCCCTGAAATAAATAAAAAAAAAGTCGTCCTATTCCGTCCAGATCATGGTTCGACTCAGACATCAATGATGAAAGGAGACAACTAAGAGCTACAGAAAGATGGTGGAGGACCATGCCCAGCACCACTCATCGGGACCAAAGACAACAGCCCTATAGTCTGCCATCTTCTCTATCACCCCCCCAGGGAACATCCCCACATTTGGGGAACACTTATCCGACCTAATTGCCCAGTGTGCACTCAAAGACACTAACGTCCTAATCCTGGGTGATCTCAACCTACGTTGCAATGAGACCAACAACTCTCTAATTCAATCTCTCAACAACCTCCTCTGTGACAATAATCTTTCACAACACTGTTCAGAAGAAACGCACAACAAAGGTGCAACCCTGGATGCCATCATCGCCCAGCAGGATGCAATTACGATAGACAATATTTTTCTAGTGGACTGGTCGGATCACCACATGATCCTATTCCACATCAACCAAAGACTTTTATCCCTGCCTCCGGTCCTTGACCCCCCCAAATGGTCCAGAAGTCTCTCCCAGATTCCCCTGGATGTCATGGAAGAGAGGCTAAATCTGCTCCTACCTAGTGACACGGAGCTCCCCACAACTGAGCTCATCTCGTTCTATAACGCGAACATGGTAACCTTGCTTGACCAACTTGCTCCCCTGAAATAAAAAAAAAGTCGTCCTATTCCGTCCAGATCATGGTTCGACTCAGACATCAATGATGAAAGGAGACAACTAAGAGCTACAGAAAGATGGTGGAGGACCATGCCCAGCACCACTCATCGGGATCAACTTAGAACAGTCAGGAAGAATTACAACAGACATATCAAGAATAAAAAATCTGTGTATTTCCGCTCCGCTCTTGATAGCGCAAAAAACAGACCCAAGGAGCTCTTTAATATCATCAGACACCAAATACCCAAACCTGATACGTCCCTAGGGCCGGCTTAAAAAGAACAGTGCGATAACTTCGCCAACTTTTTCAATGATAAGATCTCCAAGATCGAACGATCCCTCAACACCAATCACACCTCATTTCCCTATAGCAGGCAGGGTGAGGTGTTGGGTAGCGCTCCCTCTCTTACCTCTAAACCCTGGTCTCTTTACCAGTCCATCCCAGAAGGAGAGATAGTTAAACTAATCTCCACCTCCAAACCCTCATCACACGACCTAGACTCCCTACCTGCTCAACTCACTAAAAAGCTGAATCTCTCCCTAGCCCCTCTCTGGTGCAGGATTATTAATAGCTCCCTTAAAACTGGTATTGTTCCGGATTGTCTGAAAGTGGGACAAGTCACCCCACTGCTAAAAAAAAAACAGGCATAGAAATAAATGACTTAAACAACTTCAGACCCGTCTCCAACCTTCCTCTTCTCTCCAAAATCTTAGAAAATGTGTACTCCAACTACTAATCCAACACCTCGACAACACCAATCTTCTCGACTCCCATCAGTCGGGGTTCAGGAAAGGTTGCAGTACTGAAACCGCAATCCTTAACATAATAGATGACATTCACAAATCACTGGACTCAGACCAATGTTGCCTACTTATTCTCCTAGACCTATCGGCAGCATTCGACACAGTAGATCACAAACTTCTCCTCAAGGCCCTCGAAGAGAGAGCTGGTCTAGACGAGGTGGTCCTCAAATGGTTCTCCTCATTCCTCCACAACCACTTCCAAAGAATCAAAATCAGAAGCTTTGAGTCCGACCTTCATCCCATCAACAGGGGAGTTCCCCAAGGATCAGAGCTCTCCCCTCAACTCTTCAACATCTACATGGGACCCCTCACCACCCTCCTCAGGAAAGCTAACATCCCTTTCCACTTATATGCTGATGATACTCAAATTTACTTGGAAATCTCGTCAGCCAAAGACATTCAAAGACTTAACGAGTCAATAAGAGAAGTGCAACTGTGGCTGTCCAATAATCACTTAAACTAAACCCGGACAAAACCGAACTCCTACTCATTTCGAAAAAAGAAGAAAATCCACAAATGGTTGAGTGGATAAAAGCCATTGATACGCTCAACGGGAACCTCACCCTGGCTAATTCTGTTAAATCCTTAGGCATTACACTAGACTCAAAACTGGACATGACCAAGCACATTAAGATCTCAGCGAAGAGTGCCTTCCTCAACCTTAAGCTTCTAAACAAAATAAAACCTTTTATCCTGCCCAAAGATCTTAAGCAAGCCACCCAAGCATTGGTGCTGTCAAGACTAGACTATGGAAACGCAGTCCTTTCCGGAATAGCTAAAACACATCTTGCTCCCCTGAAAACAACTCTCAATGCGGCTGCCAGAATGGTCACTGGAGTAAAGAAATGTGATCATAACTCTCCTGCTCTCAAAGAACTCAAGTGGCTTCCTATAGAACTGCGGGCGAACTTCAGAACAGCCTGCCTCACCCACAAGCCCTTCACACAGGCAAACCCGAATATCTGGCGGCCAAACTCAAAAAAGCTGGCCAGAACAGGACCCTCAGAAGCTCCAACACCTTACTTCTCATCCTGCAAAAATCACGAAAACAGAAAACCGCTGCCAGGTCCTTCGCCGGCAACGCGCCTAAAATCTGTAACTCTATTCCCCCTCACATCAGAACTATTCCGTCCTTTGCTAAATTCAAAAGTCAACTCAAAATCCATTTCCTTGACCGATCCCTGACGAACAGATAGGAGCAGCTGGAGCCTGAGATTCGCACTTCCCTCGCCGGATTCGATGTCAGTAAGTATCTTGATATGGACCCTCCTCCGCTTTGGCACTGTGACTTTTATTGCTGAACTGTCTTGCCTTACTGTACTTTGTGCTGCTATCCTTTCCTCTGTTATGTAACCGATGTGAAGCACACCGATACCATCCGGTCAGGCTAGCGCTATATAAAACTTCTTAAATAAATAAAATAATTATGTGAGTGGAAGTGTAAGAGTGTGTGTATCTGTGAGTGTTTGTCTGGGGCTGTGAGTGGGTATGCAAGTGTCTGTGTGGGTCTGTGAGTGGGTATGTGAGGGTCTGTGTGGGTCTGTGAGCAGATCTATCAGTGCATTAGTAGGTCTGTGAGTAGATGTGTGAGTGTAGGTGTGGGTCTGAGTGGGTGTGTGAGAGCCTGCATAGGTCTGTGAGTGGGTGATTAAGTATCTGAGTGGGTGTGTGAGTGTCTGTGAGGGTCTGTGAGGGGGTGTGTGAGTGTACAAGTAGGTCTGTGAGTGTCTTAGGGGGTCTGGGTGGGTCTGTGAGTGTCTGAGAGTATATAAGTGGGTGTGTAAGTGGGTGTGTGAGTGCCTGTGTGGGTATGTGAATAACTTTGTGGGTCTATGATTATCTGTGTGGGTCTGCACGTGTCTGTGTGGGTCTCTGAATGGGTGTGTGCATGTCTCAGTGGGTCTGTCAGTGTATGTGGTGAATTGTTTGTAGGCATGTGAATAAAGCTATGAGCGAGTGGGTGTGTGAGTGTCTGAGTGGGTGTAAGAATGGCACTATAGGTCTGTGAGTTGGTGTGTAGGTGTCTGTGTGGGTGTGTGAGTAGGTATCTGAGTGGCTGTGTGGGTCTGTGAATAGGTATGTGAGTGGCTGTATGGATCTGTGAGTAGGTGTATAAGTGATTGTATGGGTCTGTCAATGGTTTTGTGAGTCTATTAGTGGGTGTGTGAGTGTATGTGTGGGTGTGTGAATGTCTGTGTGGGTCTGTGAATAGGTATGTGAGTAGTGCTATGAGTCTATGACTGGGAGTGTAAGTGTCTGTGTGGGTCAGGCTGTGTGTGTCTCTCACTAGGTACATGAGTGCCTGTGTGGGTCTGTGAGTGGCTGTATGAGTGTCTTAGTGGGTCTGTGAATGGGTCTGTGTGGGTTGGTGTGTGAGTGGCACTATGGGTCTATGAGTGGTTGTTTAAGTGCCTCTGTGGGTCTGTGAGTGGATATGTGAGTATGTTTTTTTCAGATTGCAGCATGATTTGCGGGTGTGCCACGGCTTCACACGGGGGCCGTGCTGAGTGCTGCAGCAGATCTGCAAATCTCCACAGCTGAAAAAAACAATTTTAAGACACTTTCTTTCCCTTCATGAACCCTCTGAGACCCCTCTAACACAGCCATGGGCTCAGGGTACATCTAACCTAAACCCTGCAATGATTATACGCTTAAATTCTGTGGTCTCGAAACCATGCCCGATTAAATGGCAGCCACAACTTACCAGTCAGGTTATGGCCAGTCAATCACACCATTACTGTTGGCACGTGAATTTGTGGAGTGCCACAAAGGATCAGCAAAGTATTCAAGTCCCTAGATATCTATATTCCTTTTTCTGTTAATAACTCCAAAAGGATTTACACCATATCACAAAAAGGTCTCGTACTGGACCAAGAGCTAAATTTCTGCCAGGTTTGATGTATTTCCTTTCCACGGTTCGGGGTGTAGTCATGTTTAAAATCCCTATGTGAAATTGCATGGGGAAAACTCATTTTGGGAACCCCCCTTTTTTCTAGGCCCCATGTGACAGATCAGCCTGGAACTTTGAACACACAAGATAAACACAGAAGATGAACTCAGGTGCTTACGAGTTTTGAGAAGATTTGTCAAATAGCGCCAAAGTTATTGCCCAAAAAACACTTTTCCTATGGAAACCAGGTCCTAACTTTAACTACCTACTGGCAATTGGCAGTGGAATGGAGAGTGGCAGAAGGTGGGCGGGTCTGGGCCGACGAGAGGACCTGACCACTCGGTGCGCCTTCAGGAGAGGGGGGCTGCGGTGGCCTCTGTGGCCCTCGTGACGGAGGCAGCGGCGGACGATGATACAAAGGTGCCGTGAGGTCCTGGGAGGGCTAATTGATGGCGTCGGAGGGGACCGGCCCCTACAGGTACATCTTGAACTTTATGTCCTGCTGCGTGAGTGAGTCCCGCATCGGGAGTTGGAAGGTTGAAGATTGGGGCCACCGTCCCTTGCCTTTGAGGCCTGTATTACGAACTTTCGTATGTTGCTTTCTCCTTTTTTTATTCTGTACTGTTTTGTTGGATGTGGGCTGTGAATGGGTGGGGGGTGCTCTGGGTGGGAGGGGGGTAGGGGAGGGGGGGCTCCGCATCAGACACTGGGGGATCATGGAGGAGACTACTCTGGACTGTCCCTTGCTAGCAGCGGGAGGGTATCTGGTGGGATGCTTGGGTGCTTGCTGCACACCCCGGAGGGGGCCTGAGGTGATAGCGTGCCTATCCTGCTTGTGGGATGATGACTAGAGAACTGAAGGTGGTGAGCCTCAATGTTCGTGGGCTCAACAATCCTGTGAAGCGTTCAGCGGTCCTCTCCCTGCTTGAGAATGCGGGAGGGGATGTCTGCCTTCTGCAAGAAATGCACCGCCTCCCTAAGGATGAACGGCGCATGCACGACAGGCGTTACCCACTGCAGTTGTGGTCCTCGAGCCCTGCCAAGAAAAATGAGGTAGCCTTGCTGTTTAGTGCACGGGTGAGATGCAAAATACTGGCGCAGCTGGTCGATATTAGAGGGAGGTTTCTGGCGGTGCGGGTGCAGTGGGGGGACATGATCTTCACTATTGGGTCTTTGTACGCCCCGAATACTCAACAAGAGCCGTTTTTACGCATGGCCTTGGTGCAGGTCCTTGCTTCCCCTGATGCGCTCCTTTTGATAGGTGGGGACTTTAACCTTGTGATGGATGAGGGGCTGGACAGATCTGAACACAGGGCGTATCGCTCCGGTGCTTGGTCCGGAGAGGGGAAGCAATGGCTGGCGGATGGTGGGCTCCATGATGTATGGCGGGAGCAAAATAGCCAAGTGCGTGACTACAATTACTACTCTGCTGCGCACAAGACGTATGCACGCCTTGATCACTTACTCGCCACGTCGGCTCTTCTGCCGCCCAGCCCCTCTGATGCCGACATTGCTCCCTGCTCTCTCTCCGACCACGCGCCTCTATCAGTAAAGATTTCCTTGGACAGCCCACGTCCCCCCTCGACAGGCTGGCAACTTCGAGACTCCATGCTGCACGCTGACTCCGTAGTTAAGAAGATTAGGGACACTATCACTCACTATCTAGCTGAAAATTTGATTGGGGACACAGTGGTGGCATCAATATGGGAAGCACTAAAGCTAGTGGTCAGGGGGGACTTCATTGCGCTTGCGGCCACGTATGCTAAATTGCGTAAGGAAAAAGGAGGGGAGCTGGAGGGGGAAGTGCGAGGACTCGAGGCTATACATAAGAGGTCAGGGGCGCGTCGAGTATGGAGAGAACTCAAGGCAAAGAGGCGCATGCTCAGACATCTGGACCTAGATAGGGCAGAACATGCGCTGTTGCGCTTGCGTCACAAATTCTATCTGAGTGGAGATAAAGGAGTCAGGATGCTGGCACATCGTTACGCGCGCGGGCCCAGGCTTCTGCTATTGCCGAAGTGCGGGATCGACAGGGGATGTCTCAAACTTCTGACGCGGCGATCGTTGACTCCTTTCGCCAGTTTTACCAGACATAGTATACGGGGGAGGAGAAGTCGTCGGCAGATACAACCCAATATCTTGAATCGGCTGCTATTACACCCCTGTTCCCAAATGCGGTGGAGGAGCTGGAAGCGGAGATCCGTGTAGAGGAGGTCATCTCTGACATTTCTCGACTTAAATTGCCCAAATCCCCCGGGCCTGATGGCTTCTCGGCCTTATTTTATAAAACCTTCTGTAGGGAGTTGGCGCCTTTCTTAACTCGCCTCTTTAATTCTTTTCTCGACACGTGCTCGGTCACCCCTACTATGTCTGATGCGGCCATCACTGTCATTCTCAAGCCTGGCAAGGACCCTGCTGAATGCGGCTCCTATAGGCCAATCTCGCTCCTTAACATAGATGCTAAACTATTCGCGGGAATCCTTGCTGCGCGGCTTAGCCCCCTCATGGACGGAGTGATTGACCCTGACCAGTCGGGCTTTATTCCCACTCGGCAAGGTGGTGATAACTCCAAGAGGCTGCTGCATTTACTGGGCGTAGTGCACCGGTCGAAAGCGCAGGCTTTTCTACTGTCCATTGATGCGGAGAAAGCCTTCGATCGCGTGAGCTGGGGTTTTCTCTTCCAGGTGCTAAGGACCTACGGGTTTGGTAACAACTTCTTGCGCTGGGTTCAGTGTCTCTATGCAGCTCCCAAAGCAGTGGTTCAAGTTAACGGCTGTAGGTCCCCCAACGAGTCAGGTCACATCCCGATGTCACCGGTATCCGTTTTGGGGCGGATGAGCATAAAATCAGTCTGTATGCGGACGATGTCATCTTGGCGCTCCAACATCCCTCCTCCTCCTTACGACACCTTTCTGCAGAGATCCACGCCTTTCACAGAGCCGCGGGGTTTAGAGTTAACTTCTCTAAATCACACATTCTGAATATATCTATTCCGCCTACTGAGGTGGAAGATCTGCAGAGAGATTTCGACTTCCGTTGGGCCCCGTCTGACATCACATATCTGGGTATTCAGCTGGCCTCGACATTGACTAAAACGCTCTCTCTGAACTATAATAGGCTGATTGAGCAGACCTCCAAATCCATATCAGATTGGTCCCGCCTCAACTTAACCTGGTTCGGTAGGTTGGCAGCCATTAAGATGACCCTCCTTCCTAGAATTCTTTACGTATTCAGATGTTGCCCCTGTCGCCGCCGAAAGGTGCGCTGAAGAAGCTTCAGGGTTTTTTGAATAAGTTCTTCTGGGGCAATAAACGTCCCCGTGCCAGTTTCACAACGACCACATCCCGGAAGGCAGCAGGCGGCTTAGGCTTCCCGCAACTCTCGGCTTACTTCCAGGCCTCCTGCTTAAGGTATGTAATGGAGGGGAATAGACCCATGTCCAGTAAACACTGCTTTTCATGGATCAAACGGTGGCAGGATGCAATATATGGAGAGAGCTATGGTTGCCACGCAAAGATAAATCGTGGTGATTATACTCCTCGCCGGTGACCGCTCCGACGTTAAAGGCCTGGGACCAGTTGGCGATTCATAAGGGGTGGACCTCCTTCCCCTCGCCAATGATGTTGATTGTCGACAACCCTGATTTTCCCCCCGGGCGTGCTTTGCCGGTCTTCCATCGCTGGAGGGAGAAGGGATGTAAGAGGGTGGGCGTGCTCTTTGACCTGGAGGGTTTGATCCCCGTCCCTGTGCTGCGAGCGGAATACTTCCCATTAGAGGCAGAGGATGTATTTTCCTATGCACAAGTGGCGCACTGGATAACCCGCCCGGCCAATGCAGCCCTCATGTCGCGACCTCTCGCAGCTTTCGAGCAATGGCTTGTTTGTAAAAAAGATGACCGGAGCCTTATCTCCGAATTGTATGCTATGATCTTGAGTTGCCCTCGGAAACAGATGATAATTTGGATGTACACTTGAAAAGAGCGAACACCATCATACTAGGGTTCGCCTCTGAAGGGTATAAATTCAATTTTAAGAAATCACGAATTGCCCACCTCAACGTCCTATTTTCGGGATATGAGTTATCAAGTGAAGGCAAAAGCCTGGCAGCAAACTTTTTAGAGATATGTGCTCTGCTCCATCCTCAAAAAAAGCTGAAAAACTTACAGTCAATTCTAGGTTTCCTGAATTTTGGAAGAACTTATGTTCTAAATTACGCAGAAAGGTTTAAACCTCTCTACAAACTAATCAAACCTGATTTGAAACCTACTAATTGGACAGAAAAACACACAGAAATTTAGCGTTCAGTGCAAACAGACATGTTAGCAAAAACACATTTACAAACACGTGACAACGTGCGCATCCTAGTGATCCAAATCATCCCAGGGAGAGGCGGATTCACATACCTAATCTTTAACGAAGGTGAGACTGTACCATAGCATACAAGTCACACTTGTACACACAAGCTGAAATGAAATTCACTTCAACAGAAAAGATACTGACAGCGGTTCAGACTGCTGTAGCAAAAGAAAGAGCCCTTGCACAGGGTAAACGCATTAAAATCGTTACACCTGTACCTGCCTTAGAGGCAGTGACAAAAGCAAGCATTCCAAATGCAAAAGCTCTACATCCGAGATGGATACAATGGGTTAATTCTCTTGCTGCAACAGACGTTGAATACGTTTTTGACCCGTATTTAAAAACACAAGAATTCCTACAATACGAATTAGAATGTCCTCTGCCGACTGAAATTCTGCCACTTGAACATTATGGCTGCAAAATATATACAGACCGATCAGCACAACCCGCAATTGGGGGTAAACAAGCTTACAGTGCTGCGTGCATGATTGGTAAAGGTCGCTGGCGCGAAGGTAAATTTCGGCCTATGGTCACTAAAACACAATCACTCGGAGACTGTACAGCTCAGCGAGCTTAACTACAGGCTTTCAAGATGGCGCTTGAAAATACCGATCGCGAATTCGCCGCACTAATAGTGTGCGATTCGTATTACTGCGTCCAGTATTACAATGAATACTTGCAGAACTGGGTTCAGAACGGCTTCAAAGACGCTAAAGGTGGCACAATTAAGCATAAACTGCTATGGGAACAAGTAGTTCTTTTGCAAAAAGAACTACAAAAGACTCACGTGATTCATAAACTGAGTCATCAGCGTGATGGCATTCACGTTGAAGGGAATTCATTGGCTGATGAGGCCGCAAAGGCAGTTGTGCAAACAGCTTCCGTTGCTGCAATCACTTTCAAAAACAAAAATAGATGGTGAAACAATGCTAGCAGTGAATGCCTCAATGAAAGGCAACTATGCAGCATTACCACTAAACTATCCACTCGGTAATACATACATAATTGATGCAAACTCTGTTCCTTTTGCTCAAATCCCTGGAGTGGGGGATAGAGTAATTCCAAACAGGAGAGGTGCGTTGGTTCACAAAGCACGTATGGGAGAGGGTCTGACACATCAAGGGATCTTGCAATCTCTAATAGAATTAGAAGAGATGTACTGGTGACCAGGAATGAGTGTTGTCGTTTACAAATTAGGAATTAACTGTGATACCTGTTACAGAGAGTATAGCTTCGAAGACCACCAGGTACCTAACTTCAGTGTAACAAGCCCAGTTCAGACACTGTTGTTAGACAGCATTAGACTATCTACACGCAGACGTCGCCATAGACATACGCGGTCCCACAAATATTAAGACAAGATTCATTTGGATGTGGCCCCAGCGCTCGGCTGACGCCAGAACTGTTATAAAAGATTTGCTAGTCTTTATCGGCACATACGCAATCAGCACGCTACATTCTGACCACGGTCCTGCGCTTAGCTCTCGAGGTTACAAGGAGGCCAGACTTTAAAGGCATCTTTGAAGAAAATCCCAGATTTGCTTTCACAAGAAGTCGTAACATCTTAGACATACTAAAAAGTCCAGACAAAATCAAACCTACTATTCAATTCAAAGGTACACAGCCCTGTCTGAACTGCAATAATTGCAATGCAATCATCAAAGGTACTATAATAAACCACCCTCGAAGTGGAAAAGCCAAAGCACTAAATGTGACAGCTACTTGTGACTCCAAAAATTTAATTTATCTACTAAAGTGCCCTTGTGGCCTTGTATACGTTGGAAAAACAATCAGAAAGATTAAGACTAGACTTTTTGAACACAAGAGCAATATCAGGAGAAAAGATGAGAAATCGACAGTAGCATCACACTTTAATGAAAATCGGCACAATGCTTCACAATTGAAATTTCTAGTTTTAGAAACACTTGATGCTGATGAGAACACGTTAATCTAAATCGGAAACTACTACAAAAAGAAAACGAATGGATATTTAAACTGGATGCCCTGAAACCCCATGGGCTTAACGACCGTACGGAATTCTCATGTTACCTGTGATGAAGAACATCATTATGAACAATGACAGTTAATAGAATACGATGATAGTGATTTATTATTTTTTTTCTCACTAATTATTATTTTTTTATATATATTTTTTTATCTGCAATTCTGTAAAATTGTGCTCACTTGAATTCATTCAATAAGTCTTTATTTATTAATTATTTACAGGATCTTTGCACATTGTTCTTTGTAACATACATACATGGCAAACAGATTGACATAACACTTCACTACATTCTACTTTTCAAAATGGCCGCTATCGTTTAGAACATTTTCACAATGATTTAAACGCCATCATCTATTTCCACTATACTAGAATCACACGCCTTTTAATGGCGGTATACTAACATCGCGCCACAGCGTTTCAGACAGCTACTTGGACGTTAAGCGACAGCCTCGCGATTCAAAAGGTAAGAGCTTGTTGACACCGCTGCTCGGTGTTTAAACACCCGGCCGTACTGTAGCCTCGCGGTAATTCTATAGACCTTACGACCCACGCAATAGTTTTAATTGTTGCGCTTCTAAGCGATATGGTATTCACTCGTTTGAACACGTTAATAGTGCTCCTCACGGTCACCACTGGTCCTTAACTTGCGAGCACTGAATAGCGTTTACCACCTTTTACAGTTCACTCATGCTGCACTTTATTTTTGTTACCAATGAGAGTTTGAATCACGAACCGGCAACCCATGGGTTGTATATATGTGGCACAGTTGCACTATCACTATTCTAAGCTAGAAATGTGAACAGGAGGTACATAAGAGTTTAAATAGGATAGAACCTCTCTTTATTTATTAGATAAATGTTTGAACTTGTTTTTTCTATTGATTAATCTGAAAGTGGGTCCTCATAATGTGAATTGATTTACAGATTCCCCTGACGAAGTGCCACTAGGCACGAAATGCATTGGGATTTTGGAATTTTGCGAAATTTGAAATATATGGAATATAATTGTATGTGAAGTACAACAATACAATTTGACATTTGAAGAAGATGGAATAAATACTTTAATTACAAACAAACACGAATTCAATCGTATGATTAAAAAGTAAAATGTGATTATCTACATTATATTGAGAAGAACGCGTTTGCGATCATTTATTTTCAGCTGCGCCCATAGGGTCGCCCTCAATTGGAAGGGACGCAATGGTGATGATTTGATTTCAACACCTCAAAAACGACGAGGTGATACCTTTGTGGCACGCTACAACAGAGTATTATTGAATTAAAACGCCTGTGCACAGCCAAATTTTGTTTATTGGACACAACTTAATTATGACATTTATGGCCCGGTGGAACTGCTGAAAATTTCACACCAGTTCAAGGTTTCTTTAAGTGATTTTCTTTCATCAAGCACCTTTTCTGACGATTGGGACTTTGAAACTGTTAATAATATGATGTCAGATTTAGAAATGTCAGCAAAATTTAAAAAACATGAACACCTAGAAGGTTCAACAAGTTATGAAGAACTGTATTGTTATAATCATTTTGGTCACCATTATTTGCACAAATCTGTAAATCCTAGAAATGTTTTTACTTACAATGAATGGGAACATTTTCCAATGCCGCCAAAGGGCAGCTCTAAAACATTTTATGACAAATTTCCATACTTTACAGGTTTTGATGTCACAAACCCAAAAATGTTTTATTTAAAAAATGTGAATAAGACAGGAATGAAAAACATGTTGACCAATACAAAAACGAATTTATTCTGCAAACTTTTATGCTAAGCTGTCTATATTAGGGTAAAACTTTTGGAGAGACATTATTGAGACAAAAACTGTCTGGGGCACAAAAGAATGGCAGGTGCAGGGTTTAGAAGCCTTGTTTATAGCCTGCATTATACCAGAACAAATCATATTTTTGAATGACACCGTTCAACAAACATCATGTCTTGGCTTAGCTATGATAAAAGATTTAAACAAACCGTCCATACCTAAGGCCACACCTGACAGTAATGGCACTGCAGATGAGGAGGTAGACGTGAAACAGATTTTAAAACACAACAGAACCAATCCTGATCGGAAACAATGGTTAATCTGGCCCATAGACACGAATAACTGTCAAGATAGATTCATGAACAAAACAGAAGGGTTCAAAATGAATAGGCCAGATCCAAGATACTCCCAGAGACAACATCCAGGGATAGCCATGGCATACAGTGTAGGAAAACTATGACTTGATTGGCTACAGAAATCCACACTTCCAGAAATTAAACAACACTTGACTTTACTTAAAGAAGACGTTGACTTACGAGACTTCTTACTTGGGCTTTGTAAACAACGTCAAAAACGTTTCATATACGCCGGTATATATTCTGCTTACAATGAAGCTTGGAAAATACCACAAATGGAAACTGCGGAAAAAATACGAGAAATTGATCGTATTAATTTAGAGAAGGCACTCTCTGTAGTGGACAATGGGTTAACCACTCTGTCCTCCAGAATGTATTCTTTGGACAGCATTGCATCATCTGCCATTGACATAATAGAACAGGATTTGCTGATGTTACAACATGGCCAATTGCGTTCTATATTGCTACTAGGCTGGACATTACAAAATCTCTGCTATGTGCCGTGGCATCTCGAATTGAATCAAATCTTTATTCGAATGTTATCAAATCCATAAAAGCAATACAAATATACAATCCCAATAAAATAGCCATGATTCCAAATACATTTAAAACAACACACATTACAAAATTACAGATTGCTTAGCAGCGATAATACAGAAGTTACTAAGGGTACTCCATTGTTTTACGTACATAATAACTCTCAAGAAAGTTCTGGTACGGAATATCAGTTCATCAGTGTGCAAAGTTAGCAGCATCAAATAAGACTGTTCCAGGGAAAGTGGTCTGTGCTTCTTAAAATATGGAACTAGAAACCATTTAATATATTTTAAATAAAATTTACAAGAAAAGAAAAAATGTAAATCATTTTGTAAACTCACACCATCACATGGGCACAATTTATCTTCAGATCTTATTGAAGAATAAATAACCTAATGGAAAACATAATAAGAATCTAACAGTGCCTGCCCTTAAGCGGAACAAGAGTGATCTTTCCCAATTTGTTATTGGCAATGTGAGATACAATGGAATGAGAATTTGCCTAGCCTTGGTGCTGGTAAGTTCCAATTCTATTAAGGACTCGGAGGCGAGGATTATGCCTTCTTTCTTACGCTTTATTTTCCACAGCAGCAAGAAAAAATATATAAACAACTACATTTCCCATGAACACTTGGGAAAAAACAAAATTCGAACATGAGTCCTTTAAATATGTCCATGCACTGGCAGCTCCCATCATGCCCTGGAGCCTCTTCCTCTTCCTTCGCGCGAAGCCTCAACACCAGCCACTTCACGCATCCTGTTTGGAACCTTCATTACCTGCAAAAGAGTACACCGTCAGAAACCTGACCTTCTCAACAAACCGTCTCACGTTACATGGAAGTAAAACATAACCCAGGGTAACAGCAGCAATAGCAACCAAAGCATCATGAATGAGTTACTTACGGTGCATACGGGGAGGGTCCACTTCTTGGAAATCCGTGGGGGGGGATAATCCTCGCCTCCGAGTCCTTAATAGAATTGGAACTTACCAGCACCAAGGCTAGGCAAATTCTCATTCTATGTCAGGACCGGAGGCTTCGGATTATGCCAGTTCAAAGCTTATCGACAACCAGCCGAGCTACTTCTATCACTGGCTTGAAATAGAATCTCTTGAATGTGGAGTCCGAGGACCAATCGGCCGCTCTCATTAAATCTTCCAGGCGAGCTCCGAGGGCAAAAGCTTTGGAGGCCATAGCTCCTCTCGCTGAATGCGCACCAAACTGTTTGGTGTCAATCCCCGCCTCCTGCATTATCCAACGCACCCATCTGGCGATCGTTGGGGAAGTAACAGCCTTGAACGGTTTTCGTAGGGCAATTAGAATTTGTCTCTCACCCGGAGGGCGAGTATCATCAGTCATTTCCTCATAAGCACGGAGGCACTGCACTACACACAGTTTAGGGGAATCCGGAAATGCCGGGTATGAAATAACCCTAGAAAGGGACTTGGTTCTCCGACTTACAGAGAATGAAACTCCTTCCGGAGAAAAAACTCTAGCCGTGACATCAAGAGCACGCACATCTGAGACCCGTCTGCAAGATACCAGACATAACAAAATTGCCAACTTAGCGGTCAGCTCCTTCCGAGATAGAAACCTGTTTGGTTGCCAAGAAAGGAACAAATTCAACACCCTGTTGATGTCCCACAGGGCGGAGTATCGAGGCTCAGGCGGCAATGAGAGGCGAATCCCTCTCAAGAGTCTACAAACCAAAGGGTGCTCACCAATCGGAGAACCTTGCACCAAATCGTGTCCCGCTGAAATCACAGATCTGAAGGTATTGATCGACCGGTAGGCCCGACCCTCCTGCGCCAGTTCAGCTAAAAAGTTAAGGACGTGGACTACATCCGCCCCCACGGGATTGCAACTCCGTCGCACACACCAGCGATTCCATCTGTGCCATGCAGATCGATAGCGCTTGGTCGTGCTGTCGGCCAGGCTTTGGAAAGCAAATCCTCTGCTTTTCCTGAAAGTCCCGGGAGTGTCCAACGACGCCTGAGAGCCTCCAGGCTACCAGCCTCAGAGAGCCCTCCAGGACTAGCCGGTGAGGAATTCCTTCCGGATTGAGGAGAATGTGAGGAGAATGGGGGAGTAGGATTGGAAAATCCCAAGAAAGTTCCAGAAGAACTGGAAACCAAACTTGTGACCTCCACCATGGTGTAATCATCACCACCTGCGCCGACTGGCGACGCAGCAGCGCCGACACACACGTTATCATTGAAAATGGGGGAAACGCATACCCCTGCTCGCTCGACCAGTCCTGGAGGAACGCATCCGTCGACTCCGCCGCTGGGCCGGGGCGCCAACTGAAATACCTTGGAATTTGATGGTCCAGGCGGGACGCGAAAAGGTCCACCGAGAAGGGACCCCACCGGTCCGAGAGCCTGAGGAACAGAAGAGGATCTAACTTCCATACACTGGCATCCACGAGGTGCCGGGAGTGCCAAACGGCCACCACGTTCTGACGACCCGGCAGGTACTCCGCCGTGACGACACCTGATGATCCAGGCAAAAGTGCCAAAAGTACCTCGTGAGGTCCGCAAGCATCTTGGATCTGGTGCCTGTGGAAAAGTAAATTTTGCCATGGTGTATGTGCCTACGTGTTCCCCATATTTTGTTATATGTGCATGATTGATATGCATGTATTCCCCTCTGATCGATTAAAGACGCAATTACAGTTGTGTCCATCTCTAGTATGCCAGTTTCCAGTCTTCGTGAAAGCAACGAATATTAGGCCTATGTAAACCTTCGTTGCCGCATTTTACAGTGTGCACGTTAATTCATTGAATTGTCCCCGTTTCTAGGCCTCAAAAGGGCCCGGACTCAGATTCAGCTCCTGTCTCCTGAACGCTCTCCGAGGAGCGATACAGCCCCCACCTGTATCCCTGACCTTTAGTTTACTTCTTGCCATGCAGTGCCCGGCCCGGCCTGGCTCTGCCTCCCAGTCTGCCAAGAATATGTTATGTTTCTAGTTATCAGTTCAGCCCTTCCTTCTCTGCATTCCTAAGCTACTGAATCGCATCAATAGTTTCCGTCATGGTCTAGCCTTTATGTCTCCATGAAAGAGAAATACTGTATTAATGTTCATAGAATATTACTTGCACACGCACTACATATAGAATTATGCATGCACCAGTCTTAGAGTCTATTAGCCTTTACCCTGATAACTTTTGGATTCTATCAACATGTACTCTAAACACCAGATACTAGATACGCCTGGGTACATGTCGCTCTGACACTCCAGACTTTAGTCTCCTCTTCTAGCGCAGGAGACATAGCCCCCCAGTTCTCCCTGGTAACACGTCATTGCCAGTTTGCGCGCACCACTAGGTTAGAGGTCCCAGCTGCTCAGGTAGCCCCCTCCATGTTTCCGCCCCGTTTGACATATTCTGTTACGTTTACATCACATGTCTATGTATACGCCCTGTACACGCCTTCTTGTTACATCATTTTGCCCTTATCTTTCGCGACTGTTACGAACCACGCCTACTGCTACGCCTACTGTATTGAATGTAATGCATTTGTTTTGATATATATACTGTGCACTGTTATTAAAAGTGAGCCTGTCCCAGCCTAGCCTATTCCTGCCCCCGGCAGCTGCCATCCTATTCCCGTGCAGGCTGTCCTGTTCCTGTCCTTTATGCCTGATTAAAAGCCTGTAAACTCCAGCTACCTCGAATTTTGACTCTTATTTATTGAGCTACCTGTTTATTGATTATTCTGAAAAATAGATCCGGTAATAAATTATTTATTTACCACATAATGGCGCCCGAACAGGGACTTGCCCTTTCCCCACGCGCCGGAGAAGCCACGCAGGCCCCCTGATCCTCTGCAGCCGTGACGGAACCATACCGTGCACGTGCAGATATTTCTGCTTCAAGTATCCCTCAGGCCCACGGAGGAGACGGAGGTTGCGGTCCAGCGTCCAGACGAGGCGGTGAGGAACGCGGCGAGTCCCGACTAGAGCCCAAGCCGAGAGTCCAAGGTCCGAGGTATCCGGAGGCCCACCTGTAACTGAAGTCCGAAGTTCGTAGTCCGTCGTCGTAGCAGTCCAGTCCAGTCCGAGGCCTTCCGTTCTTGCTGCCCGGTGAGTACCGTTGCTGGGATAGTATCTAGACAGGGTCAATTAATTTGTCTCTGGTCCGTGGGTTTGGGTACACAGATCCAACACGAAGTGTCCACCTAGGTGGATGCGGGTCCTGACGTGTCTCTTCATGGGACCGGTATGTTTCGTACTGGTCTAGCAGTGCATCTAGTCATTCCAGTAAGTTCTGTTCTCGAGAAATTCATGTGTTCTGTTCTCAGTATTCCAGGTAATATTTTGTCCGAACCGTTATTTTAAATGTTATTCCATGTGTTTTCAATGTCGTGGTATGAGTGATTCGTTTTTCAGTTATTATTGTGTTTAACGTGTATTGTATTGTGTCCAGACTCCAGCCTAAATTATGCCTTTGTTCTCGAAATTACGTCAGTTAAGAACTAGAAAAGGTCTGCTAGAGGAAGCAGTTCCTGTCCCGCCTAGGGACAGTCCAGGTCATTTTATGTATCATAAGCATGGCATAAGTGCCATATTATATCTAGACTTATGGGTGGAGTACACCAAGGAATTAGAAGAGAAATATAGATGGCCCATGTCAGGTACATGGGATGCCGAGTGTATCATGCGAGTAGAAGAAGCATTATGGAAAAAGAAATCCAGACAGTCCCAGAAAGATGCCATCGAGTTATGGCGCAAAGAATCTCATAGAAGAACAGAAAAAGAAATCAGAAAAACAGAATTAAGTAGGGAATCCTCAGAAAGAGCCCAAGAAAGGGAATTAATCGAAGTAGGTGAACGAGTTAAAGCCGAACAGTCAGACAGACAGAGAAATGCCCTCATTAAGGGTATGTATCCTCTTCTTGCCGAGGGCTTGCCGAAAGCAACCCCGGAAGCACCATGTAATTTTCCGCCGCCATTAGTTCCGATTAAGCTACGTCACAAACCGACCGCAGCTGATATTTTTCTCTCGTCCTATTTGGACGACACAGTCCCAGAATATGCAAATCCTGTTCCGCCAGCTCCCGTAAATAATGTAATTCCTGTTCCTCCAGTCACCGGGGCACCCGTTGCAGCACCTGTTACGGTACCCCCGGTCCAGCCTACAGTACACGTACCCGCTACATCAGTTACTCTTCCAGCCCGTACGAAACCCGTCGACGATTCTAGTTTAGGGGCCTCGGGAGGAAGTCCTCCTGGAACCCCGCCCCAACACAGACGTGTGACATTACTCGAGCTACATGCCCGAGCGTTACAGCGGTCGCCCAAAAATCAGTCAGTTGCCGATATCAAACGAGCTCTTACAGAATGCCGTTATGATCCAGTCCCAGGCGATGATGGTATGGTCCTGTATTCATTGCGTGTAAGACGGGTGACCGAATATTTGGACACCCTACCGAATATGAAAGAATATCTAGACAGAATATATCGTTTCATCCGTACAGGAGTAGATCCAGAAAGTATTGGCGAGGCCATGTCTCAAAGGAAAGCCGAGATCCAGCTCATGCTTTTAAAGTTTCTAATTAATTGTTTGATAAGAGAACAAGATTATCCGGATAAAGATCCGGAAGAAATGAAAGTCCTGACCAGGTGGAGTGACCATATAGCCGAGGGAAAACACAAGACACAGAACTGTATAGATAGTATGTATAAGAAGATCCGTAGGGAAATAATAAAGTTACACGAGAAACGAAAAGCAGCACAAGTAAGTGAGAAGGAAGACAACTCTTCTACTGAAGAGGTAGACGACGAGAATCCCACCAGAATAGCGTATGTAGGTAGAACTAGACTTCCCGACCGACATTCACGCCTAGAACACAAGAAAGTTTTTCCTTCACCAGCACCAGAACAAGGTTCTCTTGAGCAAGTATTCCAAGCCACCGATCACATTCTGAAATCACGAATCGGTTATAGTGAACTTAGTACCATGCATGAACAAGAATTAGCCCGATCAGCAGTCCGATGGACTACCGATTCTACCACTTTTCCAGACGAAATAGTGGCACAAATGTTTCTGAAATTGCCCCCAGCCGAGCAGCGACTGGTGGGTATGTATATGATCCAGCACCTCATTACACTGTATGAGGGTCAGCATTCTGATCCAGGTCCGTTGCATGATGTTCTGAACGAGTTACTCCAGTATAGATGGAGAGGTCTAGGTACCGATTTAATTAGTATCATTCTAGAACAGCGCCACAAATATCGAACGTTTCTGAATCCGCATTTTGTTCATGTCTCACCCCCAGAAAGTAAATCATTTTACATAGATAGACAGCATCCGTTACGAGAAGTACACCCAGTTAGGACAGCGGGTGGTGATCTAGAATGAGTATTTGTTTACACCCCCATTACAAAGCTGGAACTCTTAGAGATGAAAAAGTTAATTCCCTGTCACGACAAAGATCCAGCAGGGTTCCATCGAGAATTAAAAGACATGCTCCGTATGGGAGAATACACGTATCCTGATATCATTAAAATGTTAAAGGTTCTGTTGCCCGCAGGGGTATATGAGAAACTCAAGGAAAAGGAATGGGAGGTGGGAGAGAAAAAGATAGATTGGACAGCTCTAGAAGCTGAAGATACGTCACGAGTACCAGGTACCGGTCTTGGGGGTAAAGTTAAAGAATTGCCCGAGTTATTGATTCAGGTTTTGCCAAGGTTACTAGCCACGAAAAAGGAAGATTGGGATGCAATCTCAGCATGTAAACAGAAACAGGATGAAGACACTAGTGATTTTTATTCTAGATTTGAGAAATGTTTTATTATTAACAGTGGTTTGAAGACAAGTAGCGAGTCGTACCCTCATCTTTTTGTTACTAAACTAGTCGAGAATTCAAGTCCACAAGTTAAAAATCGAGTTTTGAAAGTCGAAAGTACCTGGCAAGCTAATACTCCGTCACAAATGCTCCAGATGCTCCAGTATCACCAGAACAGAATCAGGGAAGAGCAAGAACACGAAAGGAGACGTATGAAAGACACTAAAATGAAAGTATTAGTTGCCCAATCTGTTCCACAAGACAGTCAGAAGAGGGGTCCGAATCAAGCCAGTCATCCTGCAGCTCCCGTTAAAGGGACTTGCAATTATTGTAAACAGCCAGGTCATTTTATAAACGAGTGTGCAGTTCTGAAGCACAACATAGCTACTGGTAAGACTAAAGAAAGACCACGTCCGTCTAGACAAGAACAAGTTTCACAGACTTCTCAGTCACCACAGAATGCACAACAGACAGTTCCAGCACCGCAGCCTATCGCTGCAACACAGCATGTTACACAGCAAATGTACCAGTATGCTCAGTCAGAGTATCCAGAGTATCAACAGTATTCATGAAACAGCCTAGAGAGGGAGGTAGGCTTGCCTCTCATCGAGATACCTGTAGATCAAGAGGGTCCCTATGTACACAGTCAAGTATTAGGGAAAGACAGAAAGTTTCTGATTGATACAGGGGCAAGTAGGACTACTATCAGTCATGACGAGGTTCCAGGGGCTCCGCTCTCAGGCTCTAAAAATGTTTCCCTTGGATTTTCAGGAAAGCCTATTGTTAATGAAATTTCAAAACCAGTTTCCCTAGAAGTTGGTCCATTGTCCCGAACTACTGATTTGTTACTTACGAAATCATGTCCAGAAAATTTGTTAGGCATTAAAACATTAAAGGAATTAGGTGCAGTAATTTGCTGCTCCCCAGAAGGAGTCCGATTGTTTTTGAGAGACTTTAAAGGTCACTATGTATTACGTGATTTTGATCCCAGATTACTGAATGTACCGCAGCATTTATGGGCGCAAGGTCCAACTGATGTAGGATGTATGCACATCACACCCCATCGTGTGACTCTCAAACAAGGTATAGTTTTGCCACGAATCAGACAGTACAGACTGCCACCTGAGGCTGTAGCAGCCTTATCCAAAATTATTGACGAACTTATTGCTCAAGGAGTGGTTGTAGAAACTGACTCCAATGTATGTAATTCTCCTATCATTCCGGTCCTGAAACGTACTGATCCCAATGCACCTCCAGTATATCGATTAGTGATTGACCTTCGAGAGCTTAATAAATGTATCATACCCCAGTATCCAGTAGTCCCAGATATTTCTTCCCTATTGACAGCCATTGATTCTGAAGCTACATTTTTCACTGTTATCGACCTCAAGAATGCATTTTTCAGTGTTCCCATTCATCCAGACAGCCAGTACCTTTTTGGTTTTTGTTTAAATGGAAGGAGCTATAAATTTACACGAGCTCCTCAAGGTTTCACAGAAAGTCCTAGTATTTACAGTCAAGCACTTAAGAGACAACTAGACAATATTCACATGCCAACTGACACTGCCCTGCTCCAGTATGTCGATGATCTACTGATCACAGCCCGTTCTGAACGTGACTGCGAGTGTGCGTCACTTACGGTTCTGTATTTCCTGGCCGAGCAGGGGCACAAGGTGTCCCCTTCCAAATTACAATTCTGTGTCCAGCAAGTGATCTACTTAGGCCACTTACTGTCCAAGTGGGGTAGGCAGTTGACACCAGACCGTATCCAGTTAATAGCGAGTCTTCCACAGCCCAAGACACAGAAGGAGGTACGAGCTTTTATTGGCCTCACTTCTTATTGCAGACAATGGATTCCTCAGTACGCATTTCTAGCCAAGCCACTGATACAGTTAACGACACAGGAGGCAGCCGTATCGACTGTCCTCCCTTGGACCCAGGAACATACACTTGTTTTCAATGAATTAAAGAAAGCCTTATGTCAAGCACCCGTTCTAGCAACACCGAACTACAGTAAGCCTTTTACACTTTTTGTCACAGAACGTGATGGTACTGCATTATCTGTTCTCACACAAGATCAAGCAGGACAATACAAGCCCTGTGCTTATTTTTCAAGCACATTAGATCCAGTAGCCCAGGCGCTGCCTGCGTGCCTCAAGTCAGTTGCAGCCACAGCTCTAGCAATCAGACAAAGTGATTCCATAGTGTTAGGACACTCCCTGACAGTACAAGTCCCACACTCCGTGGAAGTTCTTTTAAACCGAACACAGACTCAGCACTTGACAATTGCACGTTTAACAGGTTATGAACTGACACTGTTCCAGCCACACATAGAAATCAGACGCTGCAACATTTTAAATCCTGCTACACTGTTACCGTCAGTTACTTCAAATCCTGCCACACATGACTGTGTGGAAGTTGTTAACACTATGACAAAGCCAAGACAAGACCTGACAGACATTGCATTACCTAATCCCGACCTGACACTCTATGTGGATGGTTCATGTATGAGAACAAGTACAGGAGAACTAGTAGCCGCGTATGCAGTGACTACTGAAACTGAAGTTATAGAAACACATCGCATTGACACCCTGTCTGCTCAAGCAGCAGAGCTAGTCGCTCTGACCCAAGCCTGCATACGTGCCAAGAACCTGAAAGTAAATATATATACAGATTCACGTTATGCATTCGGAGTCGTACATGACTTCGGAGTGCTCTGGCAGGAGAGAGGTTTCATGACTTCTCATGGAACCAAGATTCAGTATGGTCTCCTCATTCAAGCTCTGTTAGATGCAATACATTTACCGACAGCTATCGCTATCATGAAGTGCAAGGCACATACGAAAGTTACTGACATCATTTCCCAAGGTAACGATCTAGCAGATCGAACAGCCAAGCTTACAGCTCAGACTCCAGACATTCCAGTTAACACGATACAGACATTCACTCCAGATCAGACTACTTGTATGACAGTCAAGGACCCTACACAAGATGTCATAGACATACAGTTACATGCTACTCCCGAAGAAATCAAGAAATGGTCCGAACAAGGAGGGGTCCAGACAGATCAAGGATGGTTGACGAAGGGAAAAGCCACATGGTTTCTCCCCGACTCTATGGTTCAAGTCATTATCAATACCGCACATAGTCCATCTAGGAGAAAAAGCTATGTTAGACAGTATTCAGAACCTTTGGTTCAACAAGCATTTACGAGCTGCAGCCAAGCAGAAAGTCCGTACCTGTATGATATGTTGTCAGTTCAATCCAGGTAAAAGTGTCCCGGTGGAACAAGGTGGATTCCAACCCCCTGACCACCCTTTTGAAGTCCTCCAGATGGATTATATTCAGATGGAGCGATGTCGAGGTTTCAAGTATGTCCTCGTAGTTGTATGCGCTTTGTCCAGGTGGACAGAAGCATATCCAGTTCCAGATTACACAGCCGCGACCACTGCCAGGCAGTTGGTTCGTGAATTCTTTCCCCGCTATGGACTCCCTAGGGTCGTGTATTCTGATAACGGCCAGCCATTCTCATCTGAGCTTATGAAACATGTTTCCCTTCTGTTAGGGTACCAGTGGAAGTTCCATTGTGTACGCCATCCTGAAGCCGCCGGTCTCGTAGAGAGACATAATCAGACCCTGAAAATTCGCATTGCCAAAGTATGCAAAGAGAAAGGTGTAGACTGGCTAGTTGCCCTGCCAGTAGCCTTATTCTATATGCGGATGGTTGCACATTCCAGATCAGGTCTGTCCCCGTATGAGGTCGTATTCGGCCGCCCCCCAAACATGTGGGGTACACCTAGACCCCGCAGTATTACAGATGTTTCCAGTAATATGCTGACAGATTACCTAGCTTCCTTGATGTCTGCCCTACACTCTTGTCGTTCACAGGTTGCCGCCGCATTTCCAGACAACACCGAGGTGAAACCGCATGAAGTCATTCCAGGAAGCCTCGTGTTGGTACGGAATTTTGATCGTTCAAGTCCGCTGGAACCCCGTTGGAAGGAGCCTCGCCTAGTTTTATTAACTACAAGGACAGCAGTGAAGTTGGAGGGCAGGAAAGGATGGGTCCACCTGTCCCACGTCAAAAAATTCCATGGACTTCGTGAAAAATCTTTTGCAAAGGACTGTTCTATTACTAAAGACTGCCTAAAAACAGACTCTGAACTTGATTCCGAACTTAAAGTTCCTCTGTTAGAGAAAACTCCGCAACAGGAGTATAAAGTAAAACTTCGGTCTAGTAAATTAAGTCAGCCAGTTTAATTGTCTAAGTCCCTCTCGGGTGAAACGGTTAGACAGGTCCCTGACATGTATGAGATAGACCCCCATAGTGAGAGAGTTAGTCAAAACTCTATACGATGTATCATCATTCTAAGTTTTTTGCTATTTGTGAGTCTTATGGTTACCTGCACAAGTTATGCTTTACATTTATGTTTTCCAAGTTCACATGTAAACAAGTTTGCTAATGCTACAGTAGAGCACACATTTAGTGATCTGCCTCCTCACGAGCTATCCTATCGTCTTGCTATGCGAAATAATACATTCATTAGAATGTTACACTATTCACACCAGACCAGCAATGCCACTAATTGTTGGGTGTGTGGTCGACTCCCCCCTTTTCAGACACCGAAGGGAGTTCTGCCACTCTTTCCTTATCCGTTTTCACATAATGGTTCGTGTGGAGCATATTCCACTTTAACGTCATCCTCCAATGATATGTCCCTTCTAAACAGAACATGTTTTCCAGACAAGCAAGGTCTCTCCCATAGAACAGGGTTAGATCTAGAAAATGAAGTATATGATTTAGGTAATTATTCTTCGAATTTCATGGTCCTGAATGTTCAGTCTGATACTACTCTAGATTTACCTGCTATTTCAGTACTACCAGTCAAAGGCGAATTATGTGTCAGAAAGAATGGTTCCGCACATGTAGGACATAGTGATTGTACTACTATTGTCGAGTATAGTGACAGTGGGAAATCTATTTTCAAAGCTTCACGTCATTCTTATTTTGTTTGTGGTCAGACCGCATATGTTTGTCTGCCCCTCGATTGGGATGGAACATGTTATATTGCCTTCCTACTGCCACCAGTTTTTCTAGCCCCATCTGATTATCACAGAAACACACATCTAGTACACGTCAGACATAGAAGGGAGATCGAGTCCCCAATTGTCGATCAAACTGAAACTACTCTAGAACAGTATCAAGACTTCAATAAAGGTTTCTTCTTCTTTATAGGACCTATCCAGAATAGTAAGTTAATACGTAGGTTAACCAGAACCCTTGAAGCAGTAGTGAATGAGACTACTTCTGCTCTAGGTAACTTAACCGAAGAGCAATCTGCTATGAGATTTGTCGTGCTCCAAAATCGTCTCGTTCTTGACGTCATACTGGCCGATAGAGGAGGAGCATGTAGAGTCATCGGATCTAGTTGCTGCATTTTCATTCCTAATAACGCGCCGTCTGTTTATTCAGCTATAACCAGACTTCATAAAATTGCCCATCAGTTACACCAGAATCCAGGCACCTGGACATGGTCCGGTTGGCTCTGGAGTATTATATCTGCCTGGGGATGGAAAGTATTGTCGTTCCTAGGTATTGCAGTAATGATCATATTCAGTTGCTGCCTCTGTATACAATGTGGCCCTGCGATTTGCGGCATGTGTGCTACCTCTTGTATTCCTAGTCCTAGTCCTAAATCCCGTTCCAAGACAATTCGAGACGAGCAAATGATGCTATATGAAATGATAGATGGTATCATGAATATAGATGTTTCCTGATGGAAACGTAGGGCACAAGGAGGGAATGTGGAAAAGTAAATTTTGCCATGTTGTATGTGCCTACGTGTTCCCCATATTTTGTTATATGTGCATGATTGATATGCATGTATTCCCCTCTGATCGATTAAAGACGCAATTACAGTTGTGTCCATCTCTAGTATGCCAGTTTCCAGTCTTCGTGAAAGCAACGAATATTAGGCCTATGTAAACCTTCGTTGCCGCATTTTACAGTGTGCACGTTAATTCATTGAATTGTCCCCGTTTCTAGGCCTCAAAAGGGCCCGGACTCTGATTCAGCTCCTGTCTCCAGAACGCTCTCCGAGGAGCGATACAGCCCCCACCTGTATCCCTGACCTTTAGTTTACTTCTTGCCATGCAGTGCCCGGCCCGGCCTGGCTCTGCCTCCCAGTCTGCCAAGAATATGTTATGTTTCTAGTTATCAGTTCAGCCCTTCCTTCTCTGCATTCCTAAGCTACTGAATCGCATCAATAGTTTCCGTCATGGTCTAGCCTTTATGTCTCCATGAAAGAGAAATACTGTATTAATGTTCATAGAATATTACTTGCACACGCACTACATATAGAATTATGCATGCACCAGTCTTAGAGTCTATTAGCCTTTACACTGATAACTTTTGGATTCTATCAACATGTACTCTAAACACCAGATACTAGATATGCCTGGGTACATGTCGCTCTGACACTCCAGACTTTAGTCTCCTCTTCTAGCGCAGGAGACATAGCCCCCCAGTTCTCCCTGGTAACACGTCATTGCCAGTTTGCGCGCACCACTAGGTTAGAGGTCCCAGCTGCTCAGGTAGCCCCCTCCATGTTTCCGCCCCGTTTATGACATATTCTGTTACGTTTACATCACATGTCTATGTATACGCCCTGTACACGCCTTCTTGTTACATCATTTTGCCCTTATCTTTCGCGACTGTTACGAACCACGCCTACTGCTACGCCTACTGTATTGAATGTAATGCATTTGTTTTGATATATATACTGTGCACTGTTATTAAAAGTGAGCCTGTCCCAGCCTAGCCTATTCCTGCCCCCGGCAGCTGCCATCCTATTCCCGTGCAGGCTGTCCTGTTCCTGTCCTTTATGCCTGATTAAAAGCCTGTAAACTCCAGCTACCTCGAATTTTGACTCTTATTTATTGAGCTACCTGTTTATTGATTATTCTGAAAAATAGATCCGGTAATAAATTATTTATTTACCACATGCCTCCGAGATGGTTGATGTACCGGACCGCCGACACATTGTCCATCCTGAGAAGGACACAGGACTGCACCCTGTCCTTGGTCCAACACTGAACCGCAAAGGAGCCCGCCAGAAGCTCCAAACAGTTGATATGTAAAGATTGTTCGGAAGCGGACCAGGTGCCTCCTGTTGAGAAATCCCTGCACCTGGCTCCCCAGCCTAACCGACTGGCATCCGACTCTATTACGATGTCCGGGGCGGACCCAAAAATCGCACGACCATTCCAGGCCTCCATGTGCGTGAGCCACCATCTCATTTTGTTTCTCACGTCGTCTGACAACGGAATCTGCTGAGAGTATGTCAGCCCTCTCCTGAGATGATACGTCTTCCAACGTTGCATGGCCCGGTAGTGGAGAGGGCCAGGAAAAATGGCCTGAATCGAAGATGACAACAGGCCCACCAACCGTGCAAGGTGCCGCAAGGATATCAACGGTTTCGCCAGAACTTGACGCAACTCGTGCCTTATCTTTGCCATCTTCCTGGCGGGAAGACTCAGAGTTGACAACACCGAGTCTATGTTGAAACCGAGAAAGGTTGCGTATTGTGCGGGGACCAGAAGGGACTTCTTCTCTTTGATAACGAAGCCCAAGCCCTGAAGCAGGTCGATCGCAGACTGCAATTGAGACAGCAGACGGCGCAGGCACTGGTCCATGAACAGCATGTCATCCAAATACACTATCATTCTGACACCCCGGGCCCTCAAGCCCTCCACCGCCGGATGCAATATCTTTGTGAAGCACCATGGCGCCGAGGATAGCCCGAAAGGTAGCGTGGTGAACTCGTAAACCTGACCGTCCCACCTGAACTGGAGGAAACGACGGTGAGGCGGGAAAATCGGGACCGCTAAGTAAGCGTCTTTTAAGTCGAGCCTGACCATCCAATCGGACGGGCGCAACACATCCCGCAGGAGGTGGATTCCCTCCATCTTGAAATCGCGGTACACCAGCCATTCGTTGAAATCCTTTAAATTGATCACCGGGCGACGGCCTCCGTCGACCTTGTCGACCAAGAAGAGGTTGCTCAGAAAACCGTCCGGGTGTTTGCATGCAAGACAAATAGCCCCTTTGTGGAGGAGGGCAGATACCTCTTCGCTCACCAAAGCTGCATCGCGCTGCGAAAAGGAAATGGGGCGCGGACGCTGAAGCTGACACGGACGGCCATGGAACTCCAACTGGAAGCCCTGAACCGTCTGCAGCACCCAGGCGTCGCTGGTAAGGGAAGTCCACGCTGGGAGAAGCTGCGCTAGGCGCCCCCCAACTCGCAAGCTCGCAGAAGGTAGCACACTCACCTCGTCCACCACCTTGATGTTGGCCTCTCTGACCACCACGTCCGCGGAACTTCTGCCCTCTTGTGGGGTAGAAATTGTTGAACCGGGCATTGTCCTGAAACTGCCCACATCCGGAGCCTTGTCCTCTGTCTGAGCTGTTGCCACGACCGAACGAGCGGCCCCTGACTCGTCCGGCCCTGTCAAAAACACGAGGGGCGAAGACCATTTTTATGTTGGACTGAGCTCGGTCCAAGGAGGTAAAAGTGGCTACGAATTTACCAAGCTCCTTGATGAAAGGATCTCCCAAAAAGACCACCTTGTGCCACAGCCCCCGCCTCCGACGAGGCGAGATCACCCAACTTAGGGTCAACCTTGATTAAAAGGGACCGCCTCCTCTCAGTAGAGAGGGCACAATTTGCATTGCCAAGAAAAATGATGGCGCGCTGCGCCCAATTTGAAAGAACCTCAGGGGAAATCAAGCCTCCAGACACCTTGGCCTCCTCAGCCATGTCTAAAATCTTTGTCAAGGGACCCACTGCATCAAGCAGTTTATCCTGGCATGTACGCCAGGACCTGTCTATACCCTTGTGAGGGTCCTTGACAAATTTGGCCAGGAAAGTCGCCATCTTGGGGTCAATATCTGGCGTCATGGCTACCTTACCCTCCAAGGAAGGCCGAGGGCATTCCGCTCTAAGGCGGCTACGGGCATCCTTATCCACAGGCCTCCTGAGGTGATTCGCGACATACTGGGCCACCTTCTCACCTGGAACCCACTCTGAGGACCTGGGGTGGACAATGTCATCCGGGTCCAGCATATCAGAAGGGGCCGCGGAGGAGGAAGGCTGAGCGGGTTACCAAGATCTAGACGGTCAGGGGACATAGTACGCGGAGAAGGCGGAGGCACCTCTGGGGGGGGGCTGGAAGCGGGAGGGACCCTTCCATCGCCTTGAACGCACTCTTCACCCTCTCCAAAGCCGTAGAATCAACCCCCTCCGTACAAGGCTTTTTAGGGGGAGGGGGGGCGGTGAAGCCACAGGATCAGGCCCGAAGCAGGAGAGGGCACGGGAATAAGGGCCGCAAGCTTCGCGTACGCCTCATCCAAACGCGCCGAGAGACGCTGCTCAAGGTAGACCATCGCCTGGTCTACTGCCCTGTAAATAGAGTCGTCGACCGCTTGATAAAAATCATCGTCCAAAGGGACGTAGTTTAGAGAGTCTTCCTCTGTATACTGTTCTGACTCCCTCTGCATGGTGAGTTAAATTAGGCTCTACAGCATAGGGAGGTACGGACAGGCAATAACTGAAAACCCCAACGGGTATTATATGGTCTGGGAGGTCCCAGGATATGGGTGGCTTACAGCACACAATTATGGGGGTGACCCCTGGGGACGCTGCAGCCCACACAATATCTGCGCGCCACCCGGTAGAGCGCCCCCGCGCCGAGCACCGGCGCAATTACGACCCCGCAGGGTGTCAAATAACAATAATACAACCCACACAGGGCGTCTTAACAGTGGGGATACCTAAATTGCGACCCAGAGGGTGTCAAAACCGGGTGGCCAGGTGCAGGGTACAGTCTGCGCAAACGCGCTGAAAAAACGCCTAAGAAAAACGTTCCAAGCGCGCCGGAAACAGAACGACACACTGCCCCCTAGTGGTGAGAACACTGCACCGCACACTACTGGGTAAAAAATCGCGTGAGGAGCGCAAAAGCATCCCGCGATCGAAAGGGAACCTGCGAGGGAATAAAACAAAGCAGCGCCTGCACATAGACAAATCGCCAAGCTCACAGACTCCCAAACCCCAGAAGTGAAAGGAAAAACGACTTAATTTGCTGCTGAGCAGCGAAGGAAGAGGAAGAGGCTCCAGGGCATGATGGGAGCTGCCAGTGCATGGACATTGCTGAAGGACTCATGTTCGAATTTTGTTTTTTCCCAAGTGTTCATGGGAAATGTAGTTGTTTATATATTTTTTCTTGCTGCTGTGGAAAATAAAGCGTAAGAAAGAAGGCATAATCCGAAGCCTCTGGTCCTGACATAGAATTGGTTGTATATACAGATCTTTATTCACATAAGCCTGGATAGTTGATTTAGTTAGCTCCCCCACCAATCTATCTTTACTATAAAGTGCGTACAGTGCAAACTTTATTTCATTTTTGTCTTTAGGCTCAATCTTGGTGGGATCAAAAAAGAGATGACCTTTACCCACACTGCTCAGTTTATTAAAAACTCCAGAAAGCCAAGGGATTGTCACCCCTTTCTCACAGTTAAGACAATCTCTTATGATTTCATGGGTTAGGGAGGCCGATTTATTTCTCCAGATAGCCAGACAAACCAAGGTCGGTCTTGATGCTATAAAATCCGATATATAATACAAATTCAATTCACAATGACAGATATACTCTGAGGTAGAGATAGGGGCTCCAAGGATTTTCCTGCAGAAGCGATTTTCCTCGGTCTGGATACTAGATGTTTTGCCCAGACCCCATATCTCAGCCCCATATGTTGCTACTGGGGCGCACTGTAGTTTAAAAAATTGTAAAATTGCTTTTATTTATTTAAATTTATTTATTTAAAAGTTTTGTAAAGCGCGTAGTAACCCTAGAGCATCCCAGCGCTGGAACCTGAGTTCGGGAGGGAACAGCAGCGGAAGGGAGGAGGGGTTTAAGGGAAGAGAAGAGTTTTCAGTGCCTTCCTGAACTGAAGGAGGTTTGGTTCGGTTCTCAGTCTCCGGGGAAGACTGTTCCACTGTTTGGCAGTGTGTACCGAAAAGCGGCGTCCTCCCGACCAAGCTTTTTTTACTCTGGGAACGGTGATAAAGTTCTCTTCGCTGGATCGAAGAGCTCTTGTCGCTTTATAAGGAATGATGAAATTCTTGAGGATTGGTGGTCCTTTGTTATGGAGAAGTTTGTGGGCCAGACAGAGGGCCTTGAAAGCAACCCTCTCTCTGACTGGAAGCCAGTGAAGTTTGTGGCACCAACTTTCTTAGGCCGTGGGAGACTAAGAATAGAATTAATGGATTTTGAGAACTTGCTCGTGGCATGGACCAAATGTCCACTCCACGAGCCGTTCGCAGCAAAAACCATTCCTAAATAGGGAAAAGTATTGGTGGAATAAAGTCTATCTGATCCCACCGAAATAACACTAAGCTGTCTTTTCCCTGGGCCACAAAACATGATAAAAGATTTTTTTTAATTTACTTTAAGATCTAGGTTATCCATGTATTGTGCAAAACTTTTAACCAGACTACGTAGGGCGTTTGGTGTAAGGCCCATAAGCACCGCATCATCTGCATAAAGCAGAGTCGGTAGCAGTCCCCCCCTTATTTTTGGGACATCCGTAGTTGTCAGTTTTAAAAATGTATTTAGTCCGTTAATATAAATAATGAACAACAGGGGTGCTAAAACGCACCCCTGCCTAACTCCTCTTTCTACCTTTATGTGCCCTGATATTTCCCCCGCCATCCTGATCCTTACTTGTGCTTTTGTGTCGGTATGCAGGTAGGCCAAAAAGTGTACAAGAGGCTCTTCTATGCCATAATCTAAAAGAGTAGACCACAATTTGGACCTATTTACTAAGTCAAATGCGGACGATAAGTCCATAAAGGCGAAGTAGATTGGTGACGATCTAGCAATGGTATATTTGCCAATTACTAAATTTAAGTTGAGGCACTGCTCTGTCGTCCCAACCCCACTTCTAAAGCCCATTTGACAAGGGTCTAAAACCCCTGTGTCATCTACCCAGTCATTTATTCTATTATATAACACTCGCTCCAAGATTTTCAGAGTGTTATCTAGGAGTGAAATAGGTCTATAGTTTACTGGATCTGTTCTCTCCCCTTTCTTGTATATTGGCACTATTATGCTTGTAGACCATGTATCTGGCATTGGCACTAATGGTAGGCTATTATTTTTTAAAACAGGTGCCCAAAGTTCAGGTTTCCATTTAATGATATCTATTGGGAGGCCGTCTGGCCCAGGGGCTTTATTGCTAAGGCTTTGTTTGATAGCCGCAATCACCTCACCTAAACTGATCTCTAAAGGGCACAGTTGGCCTGGTATATAGTTGCTACTAACATTTGGGGGTATTGCATACACTTTAGAAAAGTGATCTTCCCACTGGTTGCTCGGGATAGTGCAGCTTATTACAGATATTTGAGTTCCCATGTTACGCATATTTTTTACTGCAGACCAATAGATCGTTCCTTTCTTCCCTGCTGCTGAGTCCGATAACTCCTCCCAACGCTCTATCAGAATAGTTGCCTTACATTCCCCTATTGTGGATTTGTACTTCTTTCTCGCCTTCCTAACCTCCATTTGGCCTCTGGGTTTTGCATTCAGTGCCTTACGTAAAGCCCTATTGGCAGCTGAGCAATTACTGTCAAACCACCTGGGGTCCATATCTATTCTTTGGTTAGGGACAGTTAGAAGTGACTTTATAACTGTACACAGGTTGGTAAAGTCTGTGATTACCCTTAAATTATTCCCATCTGATAGTGTGCATGAGTCGATCAGATGTTGGTGCTTGTTTATAACCTGCGCAACTATGCTTCCACTATCAACCCCCCTCCATTTCAACCTTAAATTATTTGTAATGGGGGTTATATCTCTAGCTCCAAGTGTACGGGCAAACGCTGGGGAAGGCCCCAGTCTAATATTCGCCACTAGTGCATTATGATCCCCAAAGGCGGTCTCTAAAACCTTGGCCATTGTGAGGAAATCAATAAGCTCGGGTGACATAAAAATATAATCAATAGTTGTCGAATAGTCTCTGCCTCTAAATGTCGGGACATAATTAGTTGTGGGGGTAGGGCTTACATCCATGATATTAGTTAAGATGTGCTCACGAATGAAGAAATCCAATTCTAAACCCCTTTTTGCTGCTCGATCAATTTGAGTGTTTCCCTCATTTGATTCGGGATTTGGAATCTTAGCATTAAAATCCCCAGCTAGGATGATCCTTTTACCCATACTTTTATCTGCTGACTCAATGACATCAGACAAAAATGTAAAAAGTTCTATAAAGTTTTTATTTGGGATTGAATAGAAATCGTTGTTATAAAAATTAATCACATAAAAAGGGACCTTTCTTTTATATTCAATGATCTGAATATTAGAACTTTTAGTTGGTATTATCTTAATACTGCCACCTGCAGTTATCCTAATACCAATTAATAACCCGCCCATGGACCGACCAAAACCGGGCTTAGTTGCAATTACACTATTGCAATAAAAGCCCTCTATATGGAGATCGGTAGTGGCCTATGTCTCCTGGAACGTTATTATGTCTTTATCAGATAGTATCTTTAACCAGTCTGGATCCAATAATCTTGGTTCCAGCCCTGCAACGTTCCAACTAAGGATCTTAAGGTCAGTTTTAGTCGACATGTTTAGGCAGGCTTTTCCAATTTTCTCATTTGTAGTCCCCTCATTTAGGGCTCTTTGTTTGGCTGGTACACTAACCTCACTATCCCCAATGCTTTCGGTCGCTACAATCTCCTTGCTATTTATCCATGTAGCTGATGGGCACTCTATTGTAGACGCTACTACTACATTTACTTCCCTATCATCAGGAATAAACTTCAAATGGCTGTTGGGCATCTGATTAACTCTTCCGTCGAGCTTTCTAGACCCCTCCCAATCTCTGGGGGACCCGATGGTTTCTGTCAGTCAGTCGACCATCTCCAAACAGCTATACCTGTTGGTCGTCGGAACCCCTCTAGAGTTTTCCATAAATACTCCATCTCTACCCGGGTTCCCTCCCCAGTCTCCCCAGTCTCCTCCTCAATCTCGTTGACCCATTCTGCTCCAATTCCTATCATGACCCGGTCCAACACTACTCCTAGGGGGATAAAAGAAGGAGAGTTGTTTGGTTTCAATACGTTCATTGCACCCTTGCGTTCTCCAAGAACATATGTAGTCTACCATACGTGGGTCCTCAAAATTAATTATGACACAATCTCCCTGGGTAGTTTTCCGCTCTTCTCCCACCCAGGGCACTCTAGGCACCATTAGGATCCTACTTGAACAATGAGGGGGTAAAGGTCGGTTAATGTTGAGCCAGTATTGGACTTTGTTCTTTAATGACCAACTGGATTCATCTATATGGTCTGCCACCTCTGGGACCCCAGTCATAACTACTACTAGTGGACTTGCTTCTGGGGGCAAATTAACTATAGGTCTATGCTCTTTTTCTCCCCTGTTCCAATCCCTTTTGGGGTGTGTTGGAGAGGCCTTAGGTGAACTATCTTTCTGTCTAGTAGGCACAGCAGGGTTTACCGATTTAGCAACTGTTTTTTTGGCTAGAGCTACCGGGGTCTTCGGCTTTGCATTTATGTTTGCTACTTGTGCAGTTGTTTTTTTAGAGAATGAGTCTACCAGTTTGTTGTTTCTAAGTTTTGTCCCCCCAGCCGTTATTGCCCCGTGATTAGGTGTATTTTTGGGTATGTTTTTGGAGAGGGCGCTCAATTCGGCCAGTTGCTTTTCTATGTGTAAGAGTCTAGTCTCTATTGGAGACAAATGGATGTTGAAAAGCTCCCCAATTCTTGCTAACAATTTACTGTTTTCATCGCAATGGTTGCATATTCCCCCCCGCATACCCAAGCCCTCTACACTTTCTGTGTCTAAGACCTCATTTGTCACATCTGGGTGTGATTTCCCATTACCATTCTTTGGGGGATAATCTAATCCTTTCACATACTTTTTCTTTGACACACAAGTCTCCTTAACCATTGGCACCTTTGCCTGTTTCTTTTGTTTCCGTATAGCACCCTCCCTCCTTCCCCTTGACTGCCTAGTACTTGTGTCATCTGGCGTAAGGTTAATGGCTAATTCTGGGGACCTTTCCAAAGCCAGACTTAATTGTGAGTCCGAAAGAAGTTGCGACGCTGACAAGTCAACTACATTTGGCATACTATGCACTTCTACCCGGACATCTACTAAAGAGCCTGTGTCCTGAGCTTGTACTGGGGTTCTAGCTAATGCAAAAGGTCCCAAGGATGAGCATTTAGCCAGAGCTAGATATTGGGAAACTCTACGCTCCAGAAGGATAATACCTTGATCTATGGCTTCATTTGCCCTTGTGATAAAGTTGTCCAGAGGACCTATGATCTGCGCTCCACCCGCAGCCGTTTTACTTCTACTACCCCTCGTAGACATGATGTACAGTAATATCAATATATGTTTTACAAATGTTGGCTTTTACAATCTGATTAAATAAGCAAAGCATACATACAAGATATCTGTGGGCGGAAGTAATAAAGAATAAATAAGTAAAGAGGGGGGGCCCGGTCCGGTCTCGCTCGGTCTCTAACGGGCTTGAACAGGCCCGCCCTTGGCCCGGGCTTGGCCCGGCGCTCGCCCGCGCTCGTTCCGCGTGTGCGTCACTGAGTGTGGGCTAAATAGGAGGAGGGAGGGGGGCGGGAAGAGGAACCAGGTGCGGCCGGTCTCTCGCCGCAGAGCTACCTGGTCCTCGCAGTCCCGCTGTGAGTTCCAAAGTTTAAGCCACCAGTCGACGTTGGAACTTCTTTCCTTCATGTGCAGTCCACAATCCCATGACAAGCCCCTCCGCTGTCAGGCAGCAGAGATTTAAGGCAGCCAGCAAAAGTTCACCAAGATTCAAGCCTCAAGCGGCACCCATGGAGCGGGGAGCCGCGAGGCGCTTTGTAGTACAGGGAGGGGGGCGGGAAGAGGAACCAGGTGCGGCCGGTCTCTCGCCGCAGAGCTACCTGGTCCTCGCAGTCCCGCTGTGAGCTCCAAAGTTTAAGCCGCCAGTTGGCGTTGGAACTTCTTTCCTTCGTGTGCAGTCCACAATCCCGTGACAAGCCCCTCCGGTGTCAGACAGCAGAGATTTAAGGCAGCCAGCAAAAGTTCACCAAGATTCAAGCCGCAAGCGGCCGTGGCGTCTAATCAATACCACATCATTGTTTACTGTCTTTAACCTTACAGATAAACAAATCTCTCTGGCACAAAGAGGAGCAGACTATACGGTGCTGAGCATTGAAAAACTGGAAAGATTACCATTCACAGTTTCTGAGAAACCTGTCGTTGAATGGATAATACATGGCACCATCACAATACCAATGATGATTTTCTAATTCCAGTATAGTCTACAACATATACCAGCAGGCCTGTATGAAAGGTTGGGTAAAGGATACATGAAGTCAACCTGGAATTTACCATACATACACAAATGTTGGAGTGGGGGAAGGAGGTATTTCTTAGTACAAAAAATTGTAAAAACTCACTAAGGGGTACACTTTTATGTGAAGGTATTAATTTACATGGCTCCTGCGAAGGTTCTTTAAATAATCTTTCTTGCCACTTGCACGGTACTCCAGCGGCTGTGATAGAGACGATTTTCACGCAGCTTTCCAATGCAAGCTACGTTATGTTTAACGATCACAGCTGTTGTGGCATGTTGCCAGGAAAAGTCTATCTGGTTAGTGTGTCGGCCAGGGTCACTTGTTGTATGCAAGTATTGTATCCAAAAAGTAATGCAGACAGGGAGATGGCATTATGGCCTTCACTGAATATCTCTTCTATATGAATTGATACTTTAAGCAGAATGAAAGCCATTCTTTTACAAAAAACTGTGCCACTGACCTCATCTAGAGAAACGTATGATCTAAAAGTTGTAAGGACTTTTGCAGAGATACATGCCTTATTATCAACAAACTGGCCAGTACATTTCGCAGACATGTTGGGTCAAATCTTAAACATGTCTGATACCAGTGGCATCACACATGTAATTAAGACGATCTTTTCCGGACTGTTATCACCATTCAAAGCACTCCTCTGCATTTTTCCAAATTTTGTGCACTCTGTGTTCGGTGGTCTGCCTCTACTTTTGGGGCTCGGAGCAGGAATTCTATTTTTGTTTCTTCTGCTCCCATATAGCAAGTCCAGTCACCAACGATACCCAGACAATGGAACAGGCTCTCCTGGCCATGCAGTATGGTGACAGAATTACACAGATTTTTAGCTTGGCTCGTTTAAGGGATCTGAATACCACTTGGTTCCTTTCATTCAGACCAATCTGGCAAGATTGCATCTTACCTGTTCTACGATGCCTGCTTTGCGGAGAAGAATGCGTGTTAGACATCTGTCTTACACTTTCATCAGCACTGCCAACGGATGTTGACGCTTTGCTAGGTCCGGTAACGACTCATGAATCGTGTTGCCCCCAACGGCTGCCAATCCTGATGATGGCATTCATTGAGATCTCACCAGTGAATCCAGCTATTGGTGAGGTACGTGGAACAACAGGCACACAGGTACCATCTACATGAAACATTGCTAATGCAAATGACGCTGATGGCGATGCTTCACATCTATGCACATTTGATCTACTTGATGAAGTAGTTCCACTTTCACCAACTGTGGTAGACGGTTTCTTTGCCAGCTTAGATGATTTGATGTTTTCTCCCGACACCGAGAATAACTTTTGAAAGTGCACACAGCGTTCCATGAACTCTGAAATTCGGCCTTCTGTTTTTCAAAACAAACCCTCTAACTTGGGAACTCTATGTTTCTACAATCTACATTTGAAAAATGCACCGTGCACGTATCGGGTGTGCGCAAGCGGAATTCTGATTTGCTGTTAGACGTCTGTCAACATTCCAATCGATGGAAACCAGGAAGGGTTGGCTGCCATTTTATCACTCCGAGGCAGAAGCGAGCCAAAAACAAAAGTGGAGAACGTGAAAAGGGGCAGCGTAGAGACTCCCTGACCCCCTAGGCCTTCTCAGGACCCCGAAGGCCAAAAAACCATTTAAAAAAAAATAAAATGCGGGGTGTGCGCACGGTCACGCACCCCCGAGGCAGAAGAGAGTCAAAAACAAAAGTGGAGAACGTGAAAATGGGGCAGGGTAGAGACTCCCTGACCCCCTAGGCGTTCTCAGGGGGTCCCTGAAGGACCCCAAAGGGCAAAAAAACCTTTTTTTTTTTTTTAAATGTAATCGTGATGTGCGCGCACTGTGCTGGCACCCGTACGCGCATGGTGCGCATACGTCGACAAAAAAAGACAAAAAAAATACAGTTAAATAACAAGTTTGAGTGTTTAGATGTTGTTTGGCTCTAAAAAGAGCCGTTGTGTTCATTGAGTGCTTTTTGTACCTACAGTAAGTACCGATGCACAGTCTAAAGTTCAAGAGGAAGACTCTGTTTCCCTCATCTGTGAAATGTTATGTTATGTTATATGTTATATGTGAATTTGTAGCACGCACAACTACTCTTGAGTATTCTGGTGCGATGCGGTTTCAAACGGAGGTTAGAAAGAAATTAAAAGGCCTGCTTAAAAAGGTGAGTTTTAAGAAGCTTCTTAAAGCACCTGAGATCCTGAATGTGGCACAGCACTGTAGGAATGGCATTCCAAAGAACGGCTACTTTAACTGAAAGAGAATGGCCACCCATCCTGGCCCGACGAAAGCGAGGAATGGTCATCAATCGATGTGCAGCTGACCTTAAGGTTCGTCTAGGTATGTAGAAGGCCATTCTTTTCCTGATATATGGGGGACCCGATTTTAACGATTTAAGAATGGAGAGAATATCTGGTAGCTCCACCAAGGTGAACTGAGAAAATATCCTATTAGGAGGGGAACAAATATTGGGTACTGGGAGAGAGCCTGGAGGAGTAACAGACGAAGCTAGACTTTCTTCAATTAATTTGATTTTTGTTAATAAAGAATGCTGAGAGCTCCTCGCACCACTCCCGGGGGGCGGGGATGGACTTATGCTCTGCTCGAGGTGACATAAAGCTCTGGACAATGGAAAAAATCTCTTTGCTGTTGTTGTTGGCTTTCATGATTCTGGTCGCAAAATACTCACTTTTGGCTTTCTGCACGGCGGTGTAGTAAATTCTCTGCATCTACCTCAATTTAGATTTAGCTAAGGGGCAATAAGCCACCCTCCAGAGAAGTTCCAACTTCTTACAGCTCAATTTCAGTTCTTTAAGCGCAGTGGAGTACCAAGGTTGAGAGGGCGATTCACGAAGGGACACTCTAGGCAGAGGTTTATAAGTGGATTCATGTAAATGTACACCGTTTCCTCTATAAATGCCTTGCATGTTGTAACGCAAGTTGTTGTGGTATATAGAACCCATACCATAGTCTCTGAGGAAAGCAGAAACAGACTTATTCACATGTTTCCTTGCTTTCTCAATCTGTGGACAATATTGGTTGGACCAGTTCCATTTTTGCCTTTGGCATTTATTAGACTATACAAAGGCAATTTGTGGACAAAGTGACATCAATTGCCCAAAGGTGTCCTTTAAAAGTATTTCCAGACCTACCCCAGTCAAAGTGCCTAGGTCATTGCCACCACAGTGCACAATTATGAGGTCAGGGTGTGGGAGATGCAAAAAGGATTTTACCAATGGCATCAATTGGTGACATCTCAATCCTCTCTGGCCAATCCACATAATATCCACATTTGGTAAATCAAGGTTGAGAAAGCATCTATTTGCTGCATACCTTTCACTCCAGAAAATATAGCTGTGTCCTACAATTCACACTCTAAGCATCTTGAAGGGAGATCTGGTTGTACTCAGATGGGCTCTGATAATGAAATGGCAGTTTGAAAAGTAGGACTTTGGAAAAAAATGTGGATGAGATTCAGTGCACTTGAAAAAAAGAAATGATTGGTGGTTTCTGAAAATTCAACATTGAAAACTAGGGTACATGCTACTGTTTTTTAAAAGGAGAAATGCTAATGGTTGAGAAAAAGTAATTGAAAGGAACATTGCACAGGATAAGCTGCTGTATTGAGAAGTCAAACACCCTTGCTGCTTTGGTTTGCAGATGAACTTTTCACCTGTGTGTTCAGTTAGGTTTTCTATGGAGTGTTACCATGGTAACAGGCAGAAAGAGCAGTGGGGGAAGGTTGAATATTATGTGAAATTGAAAGTGTTGCAATGTAGAACCAATTAAAATGTTAGTTTGGTTTTGAATTTGTGTTGGGAAGAAATTTCATTGGTTATCTACATGAATATGTGTGGAAAATGAGAGGGAAGCAATGCTATTCTATGGTTCAAGTGACTGGTGCACAATTCAGAGATTCTGCTTAAGAAAATCTGGTGTGTGATTAACACTGTTCTAAATCTACAAAAGGATTATTAAATGTGAGTTGTTAATTTATAAAGGGATCTATGTTGTGCACTTTAAGTTAATAAGAAAAATGTGTTCTAAAGTAGAAGCAGGAGTTTATTTGTATAGAGTCTGATTCTGAATTTGTCTGCTTTGGGAAAAACATTGTGATAGGAGCATTTGGTATGTTAATGTGTTTGAGGAGATTATTTTTGCAGTACAGTGCTGTTGTTAAAAATGTAGAGTGTGTACATGAAGTGGTCCAACCACTTACACACTTGTATGTCAGGGTTAGAATTCTCAGATAGTCTCCTTGCAATCTAGTAAACATTCTGGGTGCGCTGCACAAATGCCATAGAAAATCTTTCAGCAGCATGTGGCAGAATAATTTGCTAAGTTGATGTGTTTAAAAATATGGGAATACATGTGCTCATTGAGTGAGTCAGGCTTTAGGACATGCAGTGCTTTATAGTCTTAGTACTTGCATGATACCATACACTGCCCAAACACAACTGTATTGTTCTAAACTCAGAAATATCAGTCCCACCTTGACCCCCTACACTGCCTGAACACCACTGCACTGTCCTAAAGCCTGAAACACCAACCTTAGCAAAACCTGCTAAACTCTTTCAACACTACTGTACTGCTCTAAACCCTGAAACAGCACTCCCAGCAAGACCTTCATTCACTGTAGTAATCATTTTACTGAATTGCAAGGGATACGGTCATGTGTCTAAGATCACAGTGTGTGTCAGTATTCATTTCTGAAAAATATAGCAGAATAATTTGCTTAGTTGGTGTGTTTAAAAATATGGGAATACATGTACTCATGAAGTGAGTCAGGCTTTAGGACATGCAGTGCTTTATAGTCCTAGCCCTTGCATGATATCATATACTGCCCAAACACAATTGCATTGCTCTAAACTCAGAAATATCAGTCCCATGTTGACTCCCTACACTGCCTGAACACCACTGCACTGTCCTAAAGCCTGAAACACCATCCCTAGCAAAACCTGCTAAACTCTTCCAACACTACTGCACTGCTTTAAATCCAGAATCACCATCTTCAGCGAATGCCCCTATAATGTTGAAACATCACTGCACTACCCTAAACCCTTAAACAGCACTCCCTGCATGATCTCCTACACTGCCCGAACACTGCTGCTGTGCCTTAAACTCTTAAAGAATACCCCCTGCTATACCCCCTACACTGGGTGAATGCTAGTGTAGTTTTCTAAACCCCGAAACAGCACTTCCAGTAAGACCCCCTTTCACTGTAGTAATCATTTTACTGAATTGCAAGGGATACTGTCATGTGTCTAAGATCACAGTGCGAATCAGTATTCATTTCAGAACAATGTGGCAGAATAATTTGCTTAGTGGATGTGTTTAAAAATATGGGAATACATGTACTCATGAAGTGAGTCAGGCTTTAGGACATGTAGTGCTAGAAAGTCCTATGCAGCATGTGTGTCAGGCCTCTTAATTCCCAAATAGTCTCCATGCTGTGTAATAAAGATTCTGGGTGTGCTGTAGAAATTAGAATAGCAAGGGAGCTCGCACAGCTGAGGGTTATCAAGGTGGTGTCTTTAGGAAGGTGAGTGTGCAGCAAGAGGGAACACTGTCTGCACAAACAGTGTAGAAACCAAGGTACTCGTACAAGGCTCACTCAGTTGAGAGAGCACCTCTGCGCACAACAATAGAGACCAATAGGTCTAGTTCAATTGGGCATTATAACGTGATGATGGTAAGTCAGCATGAAGTTTTCATCAGCTTTCATATTTTATTCATGTTTCAACAATGAAGATCAGGTGAGATATCCAAAAATAAATTTCCATCAAAAGATAAGTCTGTTCCAAACAAATAATCACACATCCCGATACATTTCGGGCCACGCCCTTCTTCAGGGGATAACTCTACAAAAACAATCCAAAATGGAAACAATTCAATGTATACGCTGTATCATAGTTATTTCACTGTACTGGACAAATGGATACTCCAGTTGAATGGAACTGCCATGGGCAATTCGGCAGCTTCTTGTTACGCTAACATCTACATGAAGGTGTTTGAAGAGTCACATATTCTGTGCCAAAACAGTTGGCTTCAACATGGAAAATTGTACCTACGGTACATTGATGATGTTTTTTTGCTATGGGCAGGTACTTCTGAAACCCTCGTCAACTTCCTTGAATCATGGAACAATGTGAATGAACGTATCCAATTCACTTGGGATTACAATGACAAATGCATCCACTACTTGGATGTGGAAATACATCGAGAACCAAATGATTGGTTCACTACCATATATCGAAAATCCACAGACAGGAATTCCATTCTACATTATAGTAGTTTTCATCGGCCTAGCCTCAAGAACAACTTACCGTTTGCCCAACTACTAAGAGTGAAACGCATAGTTTCCAAAGATCAAGTGTGTAAGCAAGAACTTAGAAACACATTGGAGAGACTCAAAGCACGTGGGTACCCCACACCCATTTTGGATCTAGCCATGGAGAGGACCGACAAGTGTATTAGATCGGAATTACTTAAACCCAAACCAAAAAAAACTACTGAACGCATTGTCGTGGTTTCTAAACATTCTAAGATGTCTAACCAGTTTCAACATATCATCCGGAAACACTGGCCTATACTCGCAATGGAACCTGATTTCAATGGTCTATTCAATCAACCTCCGATGTTTGCTTTTACCAGAGGCCGTAATGTCAAAGAGTTATTGAGCAAATCTACTTTGACCACTACTCCACTTGTTTACAATGGTCTAAAACCCTGCTACAATTGTAGTAACTGTGGGAACTGTATCCCTGGAAACAAAACTACCCACCCCATGAAAGGACATGTCATCAAACTGAGAGTGAATGCTACATGCAACAGTAGCAATGTTATCTACATGTTGAAGTGCCCTTGTGGCAAATGTTATATCGGTCACACTGAGAGAAAGATCCGTGTACGCATTCTTGAACACAAAAGCAATATACGCACACGCAATTTGAAGTCAAGTGTGGCTACCCACTTCATGGAACATAGACACAGTGTGGCCCAATTGAAATTTCAAATACTTGAACAAGTCAAAATTACCGGGAACAATAAGAATACCCTTCTTAAAAGAGAGAACTTTTGGATCCGCCTTATGTCCACCATGGCACCGCATGGTCTTAATGACCGTATGGAATTTTTGTGTTATCTGTAATTTTTTTACACATGCATGCCTGTTTACTGACTGCTTATTTTCATTTCTTTTTCTCATTTTATTTCTTTTGTTACCTTATTTTGACAGTGTCACCTATCTTTAATGTTATTCTGGCTTTCTCTCGATTATTTTGTCTTTTCAATATGGCCCCCACCCATTCACCACTTCCCCTAGAGCCACATTTGACTCTTAGTCCCTTGTTTATGTTTCTGGTCACATTCGTCTTATTGCACACTGTTACGACGGCTCCACTGATAGATCACCGACTTCGCGGCTTTCCGTTAGCTTGCTTCATGCTTGCACGATGTAAGTACCCTCGCCGGGACTTTCTAAGTAGCAGGTTATGCTGGGTCACTCTGGTTCTGGTGGACGAATTCTATACTGTGTCACAGAGTTTTTCTTTCACACGTTTTTGTTTACTTCTGGCCCTTACCACAGCGGGCTGCTCGAGGGCTTTCTAAACTGTTGCATTTCACTTCACCGTGTGATACTATAGCGACTATCGTATGAAGCGGCACTTTGACCTTTCTTTTTACCATCTATACACCTGGGGTGTACATTCTGACTGTAACCTTTCTTATTTTTATTTTCCTTATCTTTTCGCATGACCACTACCTGGGATTTTATTATTTCACACATTTATTGATGTTAGCAGTCGAGTAAGATTGAATTGTTTCCTTTTTGGATTGTTTTTGTAGAGTTATCCCTTGAAGAAGGGCGTGGCCCGAAATGCATCGGGAGGTGTGATTATTTGTTTGGAACAGACTTATCTTTTGATGGAATTTTTTTTTTTTTTTTGGATATCTCATCTGATCTTCATTGTTGAAACATGAATAAAATATGAAAGCTGATGAAAACTTCATACTGACTTACCATCATCACGTTATAATGCCCAATTGAACTAGACCTATTGGTTTCTATTGTTGTGCGCAGAGGTGTGCTGTAGAAATGCCATAGCAACTCTCTCTGTAGCATGTAGTAATCATTTCAGTGAATTGCAAGGGATATTTTGATTTGTCCAGAATCAGAATGTGAGTCAGTGTGTTTTTAGGAATATCGTGACAGAATCACTTGCATGTGTTTGCAGACATGGGAATACCTGTACTTATGGAGTGAGTTAGGCTTTAGGACATGCAGTGCTTTATACTCCTAGCCCTTGCATGACACCATACACTGCCCAAGCACAACTGCATTGCTCTAAACTTAGAAATATCAGTCCCACCTTGACCTCCTACACTGCTTGAACACCACTGCACTGTCCTAAACCCTGAAACACCATCCCTAGCAAAACCTGCAAAACTCTTTCAACACTACTGCACTGCTGTAAACCCTGAGACACCATTCTCAGCGAATGCCCCTATAATGTTCAAACACCACTGCACTGCCCTAAACCCTGAAACAGCACTCCCTGCATGATCTCCTACACTGCCCAAACACTGCTGCTGTGCCTTAAAATTACTTATGGAGTGAACCAGACTTTACAACATATAGTGCTTCTAATTGCTATGTAAAACGCTAGTAGTGGTCTATAATTGTAAATAAAAAAATGTAACATCTTTTTTTTTCTTCACCACAGATTTTAATTATCTACAGAAAGAAAAAACAACATGCCTTCAAAGAGTGAGAAAAGAAAAAGATATAAACAGGCTTACTTTTCCCAGAAAAAAGATGTAAAAGATTTATCTAAACAGCAGTGTGTGGAAAAAAAGAAGAAAGCTCCTGGTAAGACAACAAAGGATTTTATAAGGAAAATAACACAAACTAAAAAAAGTGTGGAGAATCAGGATTTTTTTTTTTAACTGTAACTACAAAGAAAAACCAGACAAAAAAGAAAAATGATGGAAAACTATGTGGTAAAGATATTGTGTATAGTAATAGACAAAAAAATCAGTTTGTTGAAATTCGCAAGCGAATGTGTTATAACAGAGTTGTTTTAAATTTATTAAAAAATATAAAGAATTGTAAAAGAAAAACAGCTTTTTATAAGAAAAAGAAACATATTGAAACAATTGTTGAGAAAGCGTTTGAATTTAAAAAAAGTTGTTCATTTTAGTAATCAGTAGGATTCGAACACTAGATAAGCCAATCAATGTTATGAAGGCCAAAGGTAAGTGGAAGAGACTAATTAATAGAACTAATTTTTGTATTGTTTTTTCTGGAGAATGGAAACATAGTTCAAGTTGTGAGCCGATTTTTAATGAAGAGAGTTACCTTCAGAGTAATGATTTGTTGCATGCAGTTGACACCAGTGGTCGAGCTTATGAGGTTAAGAATGGTTATCCGATTGCAAAAGAGAAAATTGTCCCTAGAAATGCAGAAGAGGTGTTAGCTGATGAAGTTTTAGGGAGACGTCCTAAGGCTCCAGTGTACACTTGGAATTGTAGTAGTATTTATAGTGTACGACAGGATTCAATTGATTTTTTTCGCAATTTCTTACGTAAGTATAGTAAGACAAGTGTTAAACAAGAGATTAAGATGTTGCAAGAATTAGACCCTTGCAGAGTGAGAGAAAAAACGGGTTTGCAAGGTCATTCTCTGGCTTGTCTTTCTAAAAAAGTATGTCAGAGTGTTTTTCACCATTTCAGGATGTTAGCAGTACATCATACTGAAATGAGGAAATTAGTGAGAAGGTTGTATTATGCAAAAAGTCAAGCACTAATGTTAAAAAAGTTAAACAGTGCTCTTTTGCATGGATCTGTATTAGATGTAATCAAAATTTGTGAAGAAATTGAGGTTAGTTACTTTGGTCCTGAAGAAGACGGTACAGAAACAGATACATCAATAGAAGAAAATGTGGAAGAAAATGTACAGAATTTTAGTACAAAAAATTTTGAGCAAGAAATTACAAGGTTTAAGGTCATTTCAGGTGAAAGGCCAAACTTTTCTTGTATTTGTTGTAGACGTATTCATTATAAAAATCAGACCAGGTTAGTTGATCTATATTTAAAAAGTGAAAAGGAGAATAATAATGAGTGGAAGGAATTTGCAACTGATTTGTTGGTAGAGAATTGTTTTGATTTGGGTTCTGATCAACGTATTTGTAAATATTGTTATAATAAATTAAATGAAAACAAAATGCCTGCTAGAGCTGTACATAATAATCTTGAGTTGGTAAATATTCCTTCTGAACTGATGGTTTTAAATACTTATGAGTCTATTCTTATTCAATGTGTGCATCCATTTCAGGCTATTGTTCGTATGGAGCCTAAGACAGGGAAATTGCCTCCTTCAGATTTACCGAGGGAATTAAAGGGAAGAGTTGTATATTTGCCTCTAGATTTAAAGAAAAATATTGAAACAATTGGTGTAGAAAATGTGGAAGAGGAACCTCTAGTTATTCTAGTTATTGGCGTTCCTACGAAGAGTAAGAACATCTGGCAAGAATTAGTGGATGTTAGGAAAGTGAAAAAGGCAACGTTGTATGTGGTAAAAAATAATCAATACTTTAAAATGTATATGTAGGAGAAGAGGAAACAACTGTAGAAGAGGACAGTGATTTGTCAACTGCACAAATTGAAAAAATGGATGTGTCCAGAACTAAAGAAATTTATGAACATTATAGTGTGCATCCACTTCACTCTAAAGAAGTGATGGGAATACTATTGAGTTATTCCAAATGAAAGAAGCGAAAGGAAGTCCCATTAGTGTACTATACAATGTCCTATTTTTACTAATTATCTGAAAATATTGAACTACGAAATACAGCAAGAAGCTACAATTGCAGCAGAGATTGCTAGAGACAGTTCTCAAGAGTCAAGACAGTCAAAGTTCTGCTTCGTTGAGTCAGGATTCGCTAGGAGAACTAATTATTCAAAATGAAGCAGCAACTGCCATGGATGATGTGGAAACAGCAATGAAACAAGCTCAAGAGGATGTAATAAACTTAGAAGAATTGGAAAAACAACTAAATGTTGAGCAAAAACAAATATATGATCAAGTGACAGAACAGATTGAGCATGGTTTATATCATGAGAAAACAGAGTGCTCATGTACGTCATTTAAACCTGTCCAACTCTACGTGAGTGGAGAAGCAGGATCTGGAAAACGTTTTCTAATTAAAGGAATTGCAACTTATCTACAGAAAAGAACAGAGTTGTCACTCTCTTGTGTTGTTACTGCTCCAACTAGGTTGGCAGCACATAACATTAAAGGGATTAATTTACATAATTTATTGAGGCTGCCAGTAGAGCATGGAAATAAATTAGAATACCACAAGCTATCTGGAGAAACTTGTTGTGAAGTTTCTAGAGTCTTGAAAAAAATGAAACTTCTCATTATTGATGAGGTAAGCATGGTATCAAATTTAATGCTTGCCTTTGTGCATTTAAGAATGCAACAAATCCTTAAAACAGAGTATGATGTGTTATTTGGAGGCAAACACGTCATAGTTTTTGGAGATCTACTACAACTAACTCCTGTGAAAGGACAACCAGTATTTAAAACAGTTACACATGAAGACACCAGAAAGTGCCTGGGAAGCATTGGAAATGTTAATATTTGGTCATATTTCAAATATTCAGAACTCATTACAAATATGCGACAGGCAAAGGACGCTGATTATAAAAGTATTCTTGAAGATATAAGAATTGGAAAAGTGAGTGAACATGGCAAAGATGCTTTACAGGCACGATTACTTACAAATGTGTTTCCAAACGAAAATATTCTTCCAGAGAATATATATAGAAAAATTGCAGAAAAGAAATCAGTGAGATGCTTGATGCCAACTCTGCAAGAATTGTCAATATTCAATGAAAAAATGTTAAAGTTAGAAAATCAAGAAATTATAAAACTGAAGCTATTGATAGAATAGAGCATTAAGGAGCTACTATTATTTTGTCAGAAAAGTTGAAGTCAAAATTGGATTCTTCAGAGAAATCAATATCTAAAACTGCTGGTTTAGAAAAGAATCTATATGCATGTATAAATTGTCGGATAATTTTACGACGTAATTTACATGTGGAAAGAGGTTTAGTAAATGGAGCAATGGGTAATGTTGTTGATCTTGTGAATTACCCAAATAGAGATGACATTGAATTTTTGAAAATCAAATTTGATGAAATTGAAGAAGTACAACAATTGAGTCGTTGTTCAGCTCGATGTTTGCTTGTAAAAGATTTATATGTCCGCCCAAAACAGTTTCCTGTTTGTTTGGCATATGCGGTGACTATTCATAAATCTCAAGGTTTAAGTGTAGATAGTGCTTTGGTGAATATTGGAAGTACTGTGTTTAAAGAGGGTATGGCATATGTTGCTTTATCTCGAGTCAGAACTTTATCTGGATTATACTTGATTGATTTTGATGAGACAGAGATTAGTGAAGATGTAAATTGTGTAAAAGAGTATAATAGGTTAAGAAGAGAACATGCTCCCAATTTAGGTCAATATCCAGTATTTGAAAAGCGTATGGTAAGTCGAAAAAGAAGATATGAGAAAAATTGTAGCGAGGTTGAGGAGAAAAGAAAAAAACTAGATGAACCAGTGATAGTAAGCAAAAAGAAAAAGGATTCTATTGAAGAGGTTGTTGGTTTTCAGTTTGAAAACAGTTCTGGTGTTGACTGCTATGCTAATGTAGTGGTTAATGTTGTTTTTTTCTTGAAACTTTACAACAACAAATTGTTATAAATCGGGACAAAAGATTTTGTAGTTTGTTGAATTCTGTGTAGTAGTGATAAAATTAAAATAGAAAGTGTGTCTGATATTCGAAATGTTTTAGATGTTTGTTCTGGTTTGAATCAATTTTCACAGAATATTCTGCAAGATTGTCAGGAATTTCTTTTTTTTTCTTTTTTCTTTTATTTGAAGTTGTATTTGTTTTATGCAAGGAAAAACAGAGAAAACCAGGCAAATCATCTACAGAACAATACAATCAGGTGCCCTGAGCTCATCAAAGCATAATTGTCACATTCTGATCATACATATAAATAACAAAAAAACTCCTATCAGGAGCATCGCCAAACCTATATCCATTAAGTTATTGGTGCCCATATCTTGCTCCGATATCCCTCCTTTTCAACCCCTTAGTTTTATAAATAGCCAATTCTATATGATACATTGATAATAATCTTTCACGCCAACTGAAAAAAGAAGGGGGATCAGGATTAATCCAGTCTCTTGTTATACAAGCTCGTAATACAGCCATGCAAATAAAAAGAAAACAAGTTATAGCTTTTGGTCTTGGGTAACCCACAATATCTGAACTGCAGCCAATCAATACCATCTCAGCAGTTATATTAACAGTACGTTTGAGAATTACCCCCAGAAAAAATTTGATTTGCTGAAAAAATTCAGCTACATTTAGTCCCTGTTGTAGTACTCCATTTAGAAATATTGCTAGGGTTATAATATAAGTCATGTATACACATAAAATAATTTGAATGGCTAGCCTTACTGACCCAAGTATATCTATTTCCAGTATCCCCATCTTATTTATCCGTTTTAATTGACAGTTTTCCAAATCATCAGGAAATTCCTGCATTAAACAAGCATACAGCACACTGATTGATGTCTTTTTTACCAAATGCTCAATAAGGGGCATTTTACTCATTCGATAATCTAATGATTGCCCTGTACTCTGTAAAAAACTACAAATTTGCCAGAACTTAAAAAAATCATTTTTTGTTAAGGAAAACTTAATCTGCAACTCATTAAAAGAGGTTAAATGACCTTCTATAAACTAGTCCCCCAAATGGCATATTCCTTTAGTCCCCCATCTAATAGCTACTAAATCATAAAAAATAGGAGGTAGTAAGCCAGGTGCAACAAAGGGTGTATATGTATTCAGTTTTGCAATGCCCAGATGTCGGCGAACCGTTTGCCAAGCCCCATATGCTGCTTTTAAAATCTTAAATGTTGTCTTCTTATAATAACTAGGCTTGATTACCTTCAAAAAGCATGCTTTCATCTCTTCGCCCATAGCCAGCTCATAAATTGATGGAGTGTTGCAGAAGGGGATGCTGGCTCTATCCCCCATTATAAGTGGGCTGATAAATTGAATGGTCGCCGCAATATAATAAAAAAGAAGTAAGGGACATTCCACCCACCACATTCTTTTGAAAGAATCATCTTTTTGTAGGCTTTGTGCTGTCTCCTATAGCCCCAGAGAAATCTCGAGGTTACTTTTTCTAATTTTTTAAAACAAGCAGAGGGGAAATCGATAGGGATTGTACGAAACATATACAAAAATGTGGGTAAAATTAACATTTTTAACACATTAGCTCTTCCATGCAAAGATAAATGAAGATGATCTAATCTTTCTAATAAGGAATTAATTTTAGTCAGTGCTGGGTTAATATTCAATTAAGGAATATTGGAAATTGGAAGTGAAATCTTAATTCCCAAATAAGTTGGTTCCGAAACAAGTGGAATATTAGCAGGTGGATCATCCCCGGAATATAAAATCTGAGTTTTTGAGAGATTCAACTTATACCCAGAAAAAAGCCCAAACTGTAAAGCTAAATCATTTATAGCAGGCAATGCAGATTGAATATCTGTTGTAACGACCACAATGTCATCAGCATATGCTAGAGCTCGATAATTTGTATGAGCTAAATAGATTGGTTTTAGTCTTTCTTCCAAATTTAAACAATTAACTAAAGGATCAATATACAACGCAAAAAGTAAAGGAGAGCACGGACACCCTTGATGCGTGCCGCGAGTGATTGAAAATGGAGCCGGAATTTGACCATTTAAACGAATAGATGCCCTAGGGGTGCCATACATAGTCCGCAGGGCAGTTAGAATACCCCGACCCAGTCCCTTTCTGGATAAGATGTCCCACATATATGGCCAGGCCACCCTGTCGAATGCTTTCTCCGCATCCAACAGGGTTACACCGATATTCGAGCGGGTTGCGTGAGCCCAGTCCAGAAAAGTAATCAGTCGGCGGATATGGTCCGCTGTGTCACGTGCAGGAATGATCCCATGCTGGTATCTCGAAACAAGTGGGGAAATAATGTTGGAAAGTCGTGAAGCTAAAATCTTAGAATACACTTTGCTGTCGGCATTGATTAACGAAATGAGGACGGCGATAGAGGAGATTTCTCCTTTTTAAGAAAAACAGTGATTATTGATTCCTGCCAAGATGGTGGATCCGTTCCATTTCGGACCACTGTGAACAAAGTAATTAATTCCTGCTTTAAGCTGTGACGAAACAACCTAAAAAACTCAAGAGGGATGGCATCCGGTCCAACAGCTTTGCCAGAAGCTAGTGACAATAAGGATAATTCTATTTCTTCCCAAGTAATGGGAAGGGCCAATTGTTCTGCCTCATCCAGTGATAAAGTGGGATTAGATAATGGATCCATAAAGTTTGTTACCTTCCATTCAATGTCTCTAACAACATCGTCCGTATATAGTTTGCAGTAGAACTCGCGAAAGACTCCCAATATCTCTGCTGGGTTGTCGTGTGGATTCCCTGAGTCATCCATTATTTTGTCTATGTTAGCAGATACGCCTTATGTCTTAACCTTTTAGCTAAAAGCCTACCCGAATTTTCCACAACTTCGTACACCTCCAATCTGTGAGCAGCTATTTGTTGAGCCAATTTTGTAGCAAAACCCTGATGAATCCTGGCTTTCTGTATCGTTAAATCCCTTAAAATTTTCTCTATACAGGTCCCTCTACTACACGCCATCATTAATTAAATTTCAATATCTCGCAGCTTGCTCAGCTCTCCTTCATCCACTTTCCTGATTTCCCTCTGCTTATGGATTGTCAGGAATTTCTAATGTATATGCTTGTTGTATTACAAGATGAAGGTATAGATATTGAAAATCTTGTTGGCCTTTCTTATAAATGGCAACATGACTGTGACAATTGTTCGTTTTCAAGTAGTACTAAAATAAACACTGAAAGATTTATATGTTTGACTTTACCAGACTGCAAATCAGTGTCTTTTAATAATCTAGTTAGAGAAGCAAATCAAAACATGGTCTGTACCCAATGTAACTCACAAATGTTATCAACATTATTTATACAAAGATATGGACAGTATGTAATTTTAATGCTGCAACGATGCAGACCTGATGGAAGAAAACTGACAACTCTAATAAAAAAATGTGTGGCTTCTCAACTATCAATATCAGGAATAACTTTTGTAACTCTAGCAATTATTTTCCCTGATGGTCCTTCTACAACATCAGGACATTACACAGCTTATTTAAAATGTACAAAAGGCTGGACTCATTGTAATGATACTCAATTGATTTTTAAACGTTTGCCTTATGACTTACCACATTCTTACCTAGTGTTTTTACAACCAAAATTTTAGGGAAAATAATTGGCTTGGGAAAATTACTGTTGTTAAGAAAGGGTAGTCCTGTGTTGAAAAGTACTTTGTGAGTGAGGGTGATCAGGTTAAAATAATTCTTGTAGTTGACGTAGAGGTAGTGTAAGTGTATCAGATAGTGGGTGATGTGGCTATCTCAGGAGATGTTGATCATCAGTGAGGCAGAGGTGTTTTAGATTTGTTGTAGATGTTGATGACATTTTTTATTCCCTTGTAGAAGTTTCTTTTAATGGTATACAGCTCCTTGGTAAGATAAAGGATGAGTAGAGTGTCATCGGCATACCAGATGATGTTGAGATTCTGGTAGCATGCTAGTTGTTTAAGGTTCTATGTACATGATAAATAGCATCGGGTGGATAGATGGTACAAAAGATGTTGGTGCTTTTGACACAAAACATTGGGAAATGGACGCTTAAGAGTACTATTAAGTATCTTCCAAACTAAGGATTTGGCCACGAGGAATGGTATCTGAAACAAAAAATTACTATTTCAGGTAAATGTTGTTAGCATATGTTTGTACATAACTTTATTTAGAGTGTATAAAAAAGAAGTAATAATGTTTTGTTACTTTGTGATTGTTGGAGATGTCCGATATTTACGTAAGAAATTGCTGTTCGAAAAAAACATTTAAGATATGTTTTTTTCTTATTTTTACATTATTAATGAAAATGTTGAATGGGTTTTTTAAAGACAATCTTATTGATTGTCTTTTTTTTGCCCGCTGTTATATGATGAGTACTATTGAACTCACTGTTTTCAGTGAAATTCAATATATTCTGAGAACAGCAACATAAGATACATAACATATTGTACAAATTATTTTGTATTGTGAAATATATATTATAACTCAAGTTTTTCTTCTCTTCCACAGATACTATATTTATAAAAAAATTATTATTAACTTTTCATTACTTATTAGGTAAGTATGACAAACAAAAAATACTCTCATCACTCTCTTATTTCTCTTTCCCATTTCCACTTTCTTCACTCTGTCCCTTAGTCCCCTTCCTTTACTCATCTTACTCCCCTTCCCTCACTCTTCTTACTCCCCTTCATTCACCTTTACACTCCTTCTCTCACCATCAGTACCCTTCCCTCACCCTCACTTACCTTCTCCTGCTCCCTCTTTCCCCTCTGTGTCCCTCACTTCTCTTTCCTTTCTTCCTCCATCACTACCCTTTTTTTGCTCTATCCCTCACTCTTTTCTCTCTCCCCCCTCACTCTCTTTTCTTCACACCATCCCTCACTCACTTTCAGTCACTCCCCTTCTCTTACTCCCTCACTCCCTCACTCCCCATTCCTCCATCCGTCTCTAAGTCTCTTCCTCTATCTCAGTCACTATAACTGCCACACTCCCTCACAGTCCCTCACTCTCCCTCTCTTTCTCTCTCTTACTGTCTCTCTCTCTCCAACACTCTTCCTTTTCTTTCCTCTCTCTTTCCATAAATCCTTCTCTCTCACTCACTACCTTTTCCTCTCTCTTAATATGCTTCTTTTTCCCTCACCCCCTTCCCTTACCCTCATATCCCTTCCCTCACTGTCACTGCCCTTCACTCAATCTCACTCCTCTTCCCCTACTTCATGTTCTCCTCTCTGTGCATCATTCCCTTTCTCCTGCTCCCATTCCCTCACTCCCCCTCACTCTCTTTCCCTCACTCCATCCATCAGTCCCCTTCCCTCACTCCCCTTTCCTCATTCCCTTTTGCTAACTCCCATTCCTTTAGTCCCTCACTCCCCTTCACTCCCCTTCACTCCATTTCTCTCTCCCTCTGTCTCACTCAGTCTAACCGCCTCACTCCGTCTCAGTCACTCGCTCTCCCTCTTTCTCTCTCACTCTCTCCTTCTCTCTCTCCCTCACCCTTCCTCTCTTTCCCTTTGTTTCCTTCACTCCTACTTTATCCCTCAGTCCCCTTTCCTCTCTCTTATTCTCCTTCTTTATCTCTCATTACCCTTTTGTCACCTTCATACCCCTTCTCTCACTGTTACTGCCTTTCACTCACCCTCAGTACTTTTCCCTCACTCCCCTTCCCTCACTCCTCTTCCTTCACTTCTCTTTCCTCACTCCCTCACTTACTCCCCTTTGTTCACTCCCTCCCACTTTTTTTCATCCTTTTTTCTCTCCCTGTCTCCCTCTGTCTCACTCACTCTAACTGCCTCACTCCTTCCTTGCTCTCCCTCTCTCTCACTCGCTCCCTCTCTCCCTTACCCTTAATCTCCTTTCCTATTTCTAGGTTTGGTGAAGCGCAACAGCTACCCCAGCAATGGGGCGTCCCGGCGCTATGAGACAGGCACGCACCAGTATGACAGAAAAGGAAAAAAAGGGGGAGAAGGGGAAGGAGGGCCTAGAGAGCAGGGAAAAGGTAGGTCTTGATAGCTTTACGGAAGGCTAAGAGGCAATCTAAGGAACGAATGCTGAGGGGAAGGTCGTTCCATAGTTTGGGACCAAGGACGCTAAAAGAGCGGCCGCCAGTTCGGCAGAGCCTAATCCTGGGGACGGTCAAAAGAAGTTGGTTGGAAGAACGGAGTGCACGACCTGGGACATAAGGTCGGGCCAGATTCCGCAACAGAGGGGGATTTCCTTGTTTGACGATCTTAAAGATCGTGGTAAGAGCCTTAAATTTAACTCGGTGTTCCACGGGCAGCCAGTGGAGCTTACGGATGGTAGCTCTGGCAGAGCATCTACGTGGGAGACCAACCAACGTTCTGGCCGCCACATTCTGGATACGTTGGAACCTAGCTGTTTCCGCTTTGTTTGCTCCCAGAAGGAGGACGTTAGCGTAATCCAAGCGTGATAAGATGGTAGCCTGGATAATTAGTTGGCGAGCTTTAGAGTCGAAGAGCCCAAGTATAGGCCTGAGATTCCTTAGGAGGCCTATGCAGGTGGCTGCCACCTTTTTAGTGTGGGACTGGAAGCTAAGGTTGGCATCCATCCAGACTCCCAGATTTTTAACACAATTTTTAGTGAGTGGGGTGGCGCCCAGGGATGACGGCCACCAGTGCTCGTTCCATAGGCTGGTGTTTCGGCCAAGGAGGAGCACCTCGGTTTTTCCGGCGTTAAGTTGAAGGTAATTGTCCGTCATCCATTGTGCCACTGCTGCCATGCCCTCTTTAAACTTGGATGCCGCGATGGACGGGCTTTCCGAGAGGGTGACAACCAGCTGGGTGTCGTCGGCGTATGAGACCAGCGTGAGCCCCCACTCTTTTGCCACGTCAGTAAGTGGCTGGACGTATAAATTAAAGAGGGATGGGCTCAACGCTGAACCCTGGGGGACACCTTGAGCTATGGGATGGGATTTAGAGAGAAAAGGAGGGGCCGACACCTTGAAGGATCTATCCTTGAGAAAGGATTGAAACCATGCAAGAGCGAGGCCAGTCACACCAGCCATCTCCAGACGCTTCAGAAGGATGTCATGGGATACCGTGTCAAAGGCTGCGCTGAGATCTAAGAGAATCAGCGCAGCACTTTGACCGGAGTCTAAAATCGTCCGGAGATGTTCTGTGGTGGCCAGTAGGGCAGACTCAGTGTTATGGCCTGCGCGAAAACCATTTTGGGAAGGGTCTAGTATTCCGTGATGATCCACATGTTTCGAGAGGATACCATTGACATGGGCCTCAGCTATCTTGGAAATCCAGGGGAGGAGGGATATTGGCCGGAAGTTTTCCGGTTTAGAAGGGTCGAGGTTAGGTTTTTTAATTATCGGTGATACCCACGCTTGCTTCCAAGCTGTGGGTACAGATCCAGAGGTGAAAGAAAGGTTGAGGATGTTCAACATGGGGGATAGAAAAAAATCAATCGAGTCCAGGAAATGAGAGGGGCTCATAGGATCAGCTGGGGAGCCGGACTTCACTTTCTTACATAGTTTGGTCAGGTCAGCAGCAGTGATGGCAGAAATTTTGGAAAGAGGAGTGAGGTAAGAAACTGGGGTCTTAGGTACTCCAAGGGGAGAAGGGATCTGCGGAAAGGTCGCGTAGATTTTTTGGACCTTTTCAACGAAATATGTTGCAAGCTGCTCACATTGTTCGTTGGAAGAGATTTTAGGTGGGGGCGCCCTAGGGTTTTGGAGTTCTTTAACTAATTTGAAGATGGTTTTGGTTGGATTCGAGTTGGAGCTAATTTTATTGGCATAAAAAGAGGCACGGGAAGATCTAATGGCTTTATCATAGATTTTAAGCCTGGATAGATAGTTTGCCTTATCCTGGTTATCATAGTTTTTTCTCCATTGGCGCTCGGCTTTTTTACACTCCTTACGCGTTGCTTTGAGGGTATCGTCATACCACGGATTGGAAGGTGTATTGCGTCCTTTGGTCAGTTTGGCCGGGATGAGAGTATCAAGGCCATTGCTAATCCATGTAGTGAACGAGGTGTAGGTCGCGTCTATCTCCTGGTTAGCTTCGAGTTGGAACTCTCCAAGGGTTTCATGAAGAGCAGGGGGGGAAAGTTTGTGCCAAGGTCTTTTTAAACGCTGGTTGGATTCAGTTTTATACTGCCGTTGTGGAGTCGGAACCATCAGTGTAACAAGGTGGTGGTCCGTCCATCCCATCGGAGTGGGGGTTTCTGTAACTGCCTCCTGAATGTTAGTAAAAATTGGATCTAGGGTATGGCCTGCTATGTGGGTAGAAGCATGCACTAGAGAGTTAAGTTGTAATGCCGCGAGGTCTGCAAGAAGGTTGGAGATTGTAAGGTCACCAGTCGCATCAAAGTGTAGATTGAGATCACCTAGAATGGTGAAGTTGGCGACTTTGGTAGTAAGCGCTGTGGCCGTTTCGAGGAGGGCGTCAATAAACCTAGTGGCCTGGCCTGGTGGGCGATATATGTATAGGCCGGATAGCGTAAATTGAGAGGTCACGCTGATTTTAAATTGGGCGCATTCACAGTCTAGGAGAGGTTCTTTGGTAAAAGAGCAGGTCAGGTGCTTTTTATAAATAATTGCTATGCCGCCACCACGAGAGTCACGGTTAATGGTGACCAGGTGGAACTCGTCTGGGAGCGTTAGGTTAGGGATGGTAGTTATGCCGTCCCGAAGCCAAGTTTCGCACAGAAATAAGACGTCAGGATTTTCCTCCTGAAGGAGCGAATTAACCTCAAGGTGGTGTTTAGTGAGGGATCTGCAATTAAGTTGAAGTATCTTCAGCGGCGGGGTTGTTGTATTGAGACGGTCACCCCACACGCGAGTGGGCGTGTTGGTGGAGAAATGGCAATGATTGCAGTTGAGTTGCTTGAGACCTAAGATTCTAGTAGCTTCAGAACATCTTTGGGTAGGGTTCAAGTATAAAAGTTCCTTACCGTCATAGCGTATAAATGGGTATGACCTGGAAAGACCAGGGGGACTGGCGAAAGGCGATGGTCTGGCGATGACGGGCGCAGACGGGCTTGCCTTAGGTGCGCCTTCGGCGCGCAAACGGCGCTCCCGCTGCGCTTCCGGTGACAACACATGATGTAGGCGGTAAAGGGGGCGTGGCCTGCGAGGTGGGCGTGGCCCAAGAAGTCGCCGATTGGCGTCTGTCTGATCAAACGTTGCAGCCGGCGCTGTAGAGCGTTCCTCGGCTGTTTAAGGTGAGCTAGTATCAAGTACAACACAGATTAGATTACAAACAAGTCAATAAATTTTAAAAATGGTGCTAAAACGCTCCCGGCGAGATTGCCTGCGGAGTGTGCTGCGAGTCTTCCTCTCTCTTTCTATCACTCCTCCTCTCTCCCTCACTCACTTTCCCTCTCTCTTAATTTTCTTCCTTCTCCCTCATTCACCTTCCCTCACCCTTATACCCCTTTCCTAACTGTCACTGCCTTTCACTCACCGTCACTCCCCTTCCCCCACTCCACTTCCTCCTATCTGTATCTCACACCTCTTCCCTTTCCCGCTCCCTTTCCCTCACTCCCCCTCACTCTCCTTCCCTCACTCCATTCCTTACTCCCCTTCCCTCACTCCCCTTCCCTAACTCCCTCCATCCCCTCACTCCCCTTCTGTCTCCTTCACCCCCATTCTCTCACTTTCCCTTACCCCCCTTTTCTCACCCTCATACCTCTTCCCTCACCGTCACTCCACTTCCCTTACCTTCACTCCCCTTACCCTGCTCTACTTCCCCATCTCTGTCCCTTACTCCCCTTCCCTGTCTCCATTCCCGCGCCCCTTCTCTCACACCCCCTCCCTCACTCTCTTTTCCTTACTGCCATTCCCTTACTCTTTCACTCTCCTTACCTCACTCCCCTACCCTTAGTCCCCTTCTTTCAGTCACTCTTTCACTACCCTTTTCTCACTCACCATACTCCTCTTTCCTCACTCATTCCCTAGACCCTTCCTCCCCTTCACTCAGTCATTTAAGTCATTCATTTATACACTACACATTCATTCAAAAAAGTATGACACAGTATATAAGAAATATAGCTCGTCTTGGAGAAGTGAAGTTAGTTCTTAGAAGAACTGTTTTTTTGTCTTTTTTTGTTTTAATTTTTTTTGTGTTTTTTTTAACATTTTTATATTTTTGGGGATTTTCTGTAACAAAAAAGAAAACAGGTAACCAAAAACTGCTCAAAAGGAACAGGAACAAAAATAATACAAGAAAAAAATTAACGGCGGGAGCATCTGTGCTGCCTCTTTGCCACGATTAAATCAATGCTTTGCTCTCCATAGCACAAAATTTCGTTGCAATAGATATCTAGAGCAGTTGCAGATGGAGACGCTCCCGAAGAAGAGGTGCTGGGGACAGCAGCTGGAGGATTGTCCCTGAGGCCTTGAGTAGATGGCCGAGCATAGTTGATGGGATGAAGATTTTTCACATGCCGAATCATAGTTGCAATGCTGAAAGAATAATGTTTGGTGGCATCACCTCTTGAAAGGATGGTGCCACAGATTTTGCAAGTGACCTTGGAAGCATTTACCTTTTTTTGCCCCTCTGGATATGTGAAAAACTTCCAAATTAAAGATTCTTTGGTTTTCTTTGGAGGTGGCTGTTCAGGAACAAACTCCACATCTGAATCAGAGGAAGAGTGCTGTGGCTGCTGCTGTTGTGCCATTTTCAGGAGGTGAAAAACACAAACAATTCCTTGTAGATGTTTCTCCGTGGAAAGTGAAACAGCTTGTGAGGGAAGAGGGTGGGGTTTTTGAAGATTTGGAAAAGAAACTACTATAAACCAATCAAAAGTGTTGTTTTCAGGTCTCATGACTTTACGTGCGTGCAAGGTGCGCGCACGCATGTGCGATCGGTGTTTGCACGAGTCGCATATGAATGACGTTTTACCCAATTTTCGTAAATGCTTTTAAAGCTAATAGACGGTTAGAAAAAGTCGAAAATACTATTTTTACAGTTATGTCACAGAATGTCTTGGGTTATTATGTACGTTACATTTACAGAAATGACTTTTTGGAATGAATTTTTTTTCGCGGGGTGCGAACACCGTGCGCGCATGCGGGCAAACACCGTGCGCACACCTTAAAAAACAACCCAAAAAATTAAATAAGGCCAGAATTAGAAAAAAAACCAAAAATTAGTACATAATAATACATAAATCAAAATTAACATTTTAGTATTGTTAAAAATATAGAACAGTTGTATAATAACACAAAAAAGACAATAATTGATACATTTTAAAATTAGCATTTAAAAAACCTTTGAAATTCACTGAAAAAACCATAGGTTTCACACACATTATAGTTCGGAATTAGCATTTAAAAAACCTTTGAAATTCACTGAAATAACCAAAGGTTTCACACACGTTTTAGTTAGGAATTAGCATTTAAAAACCTTTGAAATTCACTGAAAAAACTATAGGTTTCACACACGTTATAGTTAGGAATTAGCATTTAAAAAACCTTAGAAATTCACTGAAAAAACCATAGGTTTCACACCAGTTATAGTTAGCTGGGCATTTTACTCATACAAAACCATTGAAATTCCCCCGTTATAGTTAGTTGTACTCACTATAACTCGCGCACCCGCAATCCACTGCTGATGATGTCACATATGACATCATTCATGACATGGTCAGTGACATCACTGATGACATCACTGATGACATCTCAAATGACATCACTGATGACATCACTGATGAAATCATCCATGTGACAATGAAATACACCTCATCACACAGTAGTATAATATTTCTTCACTCACTGTAAAATAGAAAGTGCCATATTTCAAATCATTGACACACCAATAGTAATTTCTAAACACCCACTCAGTGATTCATAGATCTATACACACATCTAATCACTTACCTATACATTCAGAGTTATATGCAGTGAATAATTAACAGAGCACTATCAAATATACAAATACGCCTATTTTAACTTACACACCAGCACACATTGTATTCATTTATAAAGACAACCTTCTGACTTACGCAAACAATTGATTATACTTGCATTTACTCATCTACACACTTATACAAACACCTCTTCATCTATTTATATAAATAGTAATTCACACTTAGTGTGTTATAAAATCACTATTACAAGTATACAGTCATCCATATAGTGACTGATACAATCACTAAGTCTTAAGCACACTTAATTAGATATAACTGTCACATACACTGCCTTTTTTTTTCAAGTTTAATGGAGATGTACCATTGAGAGAAATATTTCATCACCATCACACCCATAAACATATACACTCACTGAAAAAACTGTTATAACATGTAGCCTTAACCTCATATACCTACTGAATGAACTATTCACACATTTTTGAGCAATCACACACCCCCCACCAAACCACATAGACATTCATTTACCCATACAAATACTCAGTTAAGAAACCAATAACAAATATAGTCTTTAACATACCAATTAAGACAAAGCAATAAAGACTTTCACACAGTTTAATACCTACACATTATATATAGTGAGACTCTACAAATTAGTCAAGGAAACAATCAATGACACTGTTACTAAATCCACCATTCACACATTTATATTTATATATCCACTCATTCTTCAATGCAAAGTAGTGTATTTATAATACATATTTAAATATTAAAGCAAACCACATTCACTGGATGTTGTCATCAGTGATGACATCAGTGATGTAATTTGAGATGTCATCAGTGATGTCACTGACCATTTCATGAATGATGTAATATGTGACATCATCAGCAGTGGATTGCGGGCGCGCGAGTTATAGTGAGTACAACTAACCATAACGGGGGAATTTCAATGGTTTTGTATGAGTAAAATGTCCAGCTAACTATAACTGGTGTGAAACCTATGTTTTTTTCAGTGCATATATATATATATATATATATATATATATCAAAGAAAACCCGACCGCCGATGACTGCGGTCAAAAGTCGGGCACGGACCTCCTTCTCAACAACTTCTCTCACTTCCAAATCAAGTAAGAGACGTCAAACACCATGGAGTATAGCAGTGCAGAAAAATGTATTGCAGAGTAGTTGAGCAAGTGCTCTCCCTGACGCGTTTCGCTCCGCGAACGGAGCTTGGTCACATGACGCGATAGGAGCAAATGAATACAATATGTACAAGATAAAAGCCAATGCGCCTAAAGAAACAGGTCGCGTAATTCACCGACCGCAGCATCGGATAGCTTCCAATTAAGCGGTACCGACCGCAGCATCGGATAGCTTCCAATTAAGCGCGGATCGAATAAATCATCGACCGCAGACTCAATACAACAGGACGGGGCACCCAATCGGGAATTGCCGCGATACCATAAACTGATCCTCATTCGTGACTCTGAACTGTCATACCGGCCACCCAGCCCTCGTACACCCACGTGCAAGCGAGGAGAATTCCGGCGCCGAGGGCTTACATAATTTTGTTGTACCAGGCAATATAAATATTAAGTCCTGATGATGATCCCATTATAATTTGAGCCCGGGATCGAAACGCCATCGACTTTGTTTAGTAGACATACAGTTAATTTACGAACACCTCTGTATGTATGCACTACTCTGGGAATTACTGTCAATTTTGATGTAAAACAGTACCCAGTTTCGCTCATTTTTTCTTGCCTGAAGTAAACTGTTCTCTCTTCTGTATCCTTCCTTCCAATTCTCTCCTACTTCTAAGTACGACACAGGCTTGTGCCTTACTCCAAACCAAAATGTTTGTTGTGAAATTGCATTTCAAACTTTGAATACTTGTTATAATTTACAAATAAATTCTTTGCCCGGCTGGGTATAAGAAAAGAGTATATAGTTTGCTATTGTGGTCTATATAACATTGATTTGAAATAATGTTCTAGGCTTAGGACTTTTGTCTCTAGAAAATAACTGACGAAGGCTAAGGCTGAAACGCGTCTTGTTTTGTATAATTTTGCGCAATAAACCGAACTGAGGTTTAAACCAACGAGAGTGCTGGTCCGGTCATCTGTTTTGACAGTGGAGCGGAATATATATATATAAATATATATATATATATATATATATATATATATATATATACATATATATACATATATATATATACATATATATATATATATATATATTTTTTTTTATCCATATATTTATTTTCCCAAAGGAGTGCCTCCGTCTTTATCTGCACAATTATGGAGGTTGGAGCAATGTTCAGACGCCATTCATCATCGCTTTGGAGTGCACCCAGGGCGCGAGAGATGCGGTGTATGGTGTACTTTTTTTATGACATATATATATATATATATATATATATAAACATATATGTATATATATATATATATATATATATTACCTACTGGCGGCCGCCAGTAGGTAGTTATAGTTAGGACCTACTTTCCAAAGGAAATCCACAACATTCTATTTGGAATAACTTTGGCGTCAGTGGACAAATCTTCGTGAATTTCTCCAAGAAAATGGCTTGCTTGGTTCTGCTCCTTCCCTGAAAGTTTGGGGGTGATTTGTCAAGTGAGGGCCGAGAAAAAAGGGGGGCCCCAAAACATGTTTTCCCCATGCAATTTTCCATAGGGACCTTTAGCCAGGGCTACAGCCTGAACGGCTGAACGGAATTAGACCAAATTTGGCAGAGTTCCGTTCGCAGATTGTGCTTTTTGTTAAATGGTGTAATTCCGTTCAGTAGTTTTTTTAGAAAATTAGAAGTAAAATCATAGCGATATCTAGAGACGGAGTACTGCACGCGTACGGAAATTCGCACAATTACGAGCACGAGCTGCATGCTGATTGGCTGTCACCTGTCTGTCAACACGCCAAGCCAGGAAGTGTTGGCAGCCATCTTGTTCGTCGCTAGAAAACAGTAAAACAAAGTTGAGAAATAAGGAAAGGGAGCAGGGTAGAAGAATCCTGACCCTCTAGGCTTGCTCAGGGGTTCGGTTATGAATTTTTAGGCTATTTTTTTTTTTTTTTTTTAAATGGAATAATCTCTGGGTACGCGTACGGAAATTCGTATAATTTCGAGCACGAGCTTCATGCTGGTTGGCTGTCAACTGTTTGTCACCACTCCAAAGCAGGAAGTGTTGGCAGCCGTGTTGTTGGTTGCTAGAACCGAGACACAAGAAAACAGTAAAAGAAAGTTGGGAAATAAGGAAAGGGGGCAGCGTAGAAACATCCTGATCCTCTAGGCTTGGTCAGGGGGTCGTTCATGGATTTTTAGGCTATATATGTTTTTTTATTTTAAAGAATGGAAAAATCGCGGCGTATGGAAATCTGTACAATCATGAGGTGCATGCGGGTTGGCTGTCAACGCTTCAAACTAGGAAGTGTTGGCAGCCATCTTTTATTTTGAAGTATGCAAGGGGGCTCATGGCTCTCGTACATGCGCCGGGGACCGCCACCTTACTGGGGCAGTAATATTTAAAATAGGGGGGGTCCGTGATGGCACGGAGCTTCCAGCCCAGGAGATTACCACTTTTTGGGGCTTTTTAATGTTAGGAGAGGGTCGCGCGGCCTCCGTCCTGGAGCTCTTGATTGTTCTGGGGTGCACTATGTCTCAGGGCTGACTCCTGTAGTGTCCTGGGGTGTCTACCCCGGGACACTGCTGTTTGGTATGGTAGGGTGGGAGCGTCGCGGCTCCCTCTTTAGCACAAGAAACCTGTTTCAATTTAAAGAGAGAGCAAGTTAAGCTGCTGTGTCTTTCAAGTAGGAAAGCATATTGCTTTTCGTTAGAGAGCAGCATATAAACTGCTCTCTCTGACAAAGCAATGCCGGCTCTCGAAGGACGCGGGGAGCCGGCTGGGACCGTGGGGGTATTGGTGTTCCCCACACGTTCCCTAATGATATTTTTTAATCCTGGGGAATGGGTTCTTTTGCAGCTCTTTAAACATTCGTACATAAAAAATTTCCAAAATCCTTTTTTGTGTTGGGGAACAGAGTATTACTCCAGTGACTTTGTCATCCATGTATGTATTTTTCTTTGTTTTACTTGAATTCCGTTCTATTTACAGTATGTTTCCAACTCTCTTCAGAATGAGTTCCACAGCGTAGCGTCCGTTGCAGTGTTGTTAGCTATTTTGTTCTGTTGTCTACTTACCAGTTTATTTTCAAGATTCGGTGTCCTATTTCTGTTGCTTTTGTTTGTGTAACTTTTGTGCAGCCTTCTTTTGTGTATTTTTTTTGCATCTGAGTTTGTTTATTCAGTGCTTCGTCCAGTGTTGTGAATATAGCAGTACATCTGTAGGCATGTATTTTACTACTTTTCTTTGCCTCCCTGCACCCTAATTGACAACGTAATGGGGTGAGTCAAAGTAAGGCGGTGCTGTCGTCACTGTTTTAAGTTTGCAACACAGTAGGTAGGATAAATAAATGAAGCACTTGACACAATGCAGAGTGACACTATTTATTGTATTTTATTTTTGCAATGTTTTTAAAATAGAATACACTCATGTACAAAATATTGTTTTATTTGAAAAATAAATATTTAATATAATTCATATGAATCACCACATATGCTGATATTACAGTAAAGATAAAGTGAAGTGTTTATGTACAAGGAGCTACAACATAAGAAATTCAGTATGGAAAATCAACAAAACAATTTAGAATACACTTTCGAAATTAGTAACATCGTCAAAGAAGAGCTGAAAATACTTTTTACAAGTAGCGATAATGAAGAGGAAGATATAACCGCTGCAGATATTAGGTGTAATTTCTCAGAGTTAAGCTTGGGTATTGATTTTCTGTAACCATTAGATGGCATCGAGTATGATCATATGACTTTTGAAATTGATAATAAGGCATATGAAATACATGATGAAATTATTTTAGAAGCTCTATTAAGTTATGTGATGTTATAAGTATACATTTATTGAAATGGTTTGAGACATTCTTCTTTCAGAATTGTAATCATTTAGGTAGTACAGAAGTAGTCATGTTGCAAAGTGGGACTTGGTGCATGGACTGCTTCAAACCCTTATAGACTGCATATGCCCTCTTCTATGCACCGGCAAATTTGTCTTTTATATCTGTAATTGCCCAGTCTGTATCCTTAAAGTTCCAGGAAACAGTAACACAGTTCTAGAAAGGCAGCAATTCTGCAAATTTCTTACTGCCTTAGGCTGGGGTAGCTGTTACATCAAAAAGGCTCGATAAAGGGTCTGCACTTTGAGTACAAATATGATATAGAATAGTTGATAACCATAGCCAAGAAAGGCAGCAAGTAGGTGTGTGTACTTGTAGATGGTGTGTTGATTGAGTGGAAGAATAAGGGGAAAAATAACAAAGGCAGCAGACCCGCACAATACCCACTGCCTTGTGAGGGAAGTGGATGTTTGGATTGCCAGTCGATTACAAAGACTGTGAGTCGGATTCTGCAGTGGGAGGCTGAGAAATGGGTACCACATCTAAGCAAGTAATGGAAGTGAACAGATGTGCACACACTGTGAGGTGGAAAGGATGCAAGAAAGGACGCAAGTGTGCAAATTACTCACTGCTATTCATGCGTAGTACTTACCAAGAAGGCTCAAGAAAGGGCCTGTAGTTTGACTTTGATTTACTTGAAGAATAATTGATAACCCCGGTGATAAAGGCAGCAAGTAAGTGTGTGTATGTGTCGATGATGTGTTGATTGAGTGGAAGATGAAAAAGGTGTAAAATAAGAAAGACAGTAGACGTGCAAACTATCCACTACTTTGTCAGGGAAGTGGATATTGGGATCTGGGGCTCATTACACAGACTGTGTGTCGGATTACGCAGTGGGAGGGTGAGAAATGGGTATCACATCTAAGCAAACAATGCAATCAGAATATGATATTGAAGTATAATTGATATACCCACTCAGGAAAGGCAGAAAGTGTGCAAATTAAGCACTGTCTTTGGCTGAGGTAGTTGATACTAATTACAAGATAATGTCATAAAAAGTAATGTTGAGCATAGTGATGCTCCTGTGCCTTGCATTTTATTAGGTCGATAGACTGTTCCCCGTAAGTGAAAGTTCATCACAATAAATGCATACAATGTTAATTTCACCGAAATTAGGTTAATTTCTGGGTGTGGATTGCTTGCTGAATATGCTGGTGCAGCAATCGATGTGCTTGGTGCATCAGTAGGTGGGTTTTCCTGTAATGTCCGTGTTGGAGGTCAAGCAAAGTTATTGGGGTGCAAGTTCTTGATATGTCGCATCATAGTTGGTGTGCCAAAGGAGTATTTTGTGAATGGATGACTCCTTTAAAGAGTTGTTTGGCAAATTTTACAGGTTAGTAACGGAGCATTAATCGTTTTTTGCCCTTCAGGGATAGTAAATAAGTTGCAAAGTAGAGCTTTTTTATTCTTCTTTGGAGGCTCATCTTCTACATTTTCTACACCAATTGTTTCAGTTGTTTAAAAAAAATCTGCTGGCAATTATAGAACTCTTCCCTTTAATGGTGTTAGTAAACCAGAAGGAGGCAATTATCCTGTCTTAGGTTCTATACGAACATTAGCCTGAAATGGATGCACACATTTAATAAGAATAGACTCATAGGTATTTAAAACCATCAGTTCAGAAGGAATAATTATGAACTCAAGATTATTATACAGTACAACATTGTATATTTCACATTTTCTTCTATTAATATCTCAGTTTCTGCACTGTCTTCCTGAGGATCAAAGTAAGTAAGCTGAATTTCAACAGAGACATTTGTTACATCTGATACAGATGCACAGACACGAGTACTGTTGAACTTTTTTAACATTAGTGCTGGAATTTTTGCGTAATACAATGTTCTGACTATTTTCCTGATTTGAGTATGATGAACTGGTAACAGTCTGAATTGGTGAAAAACACTTCGCTATACTTTTTTAGAAAGACAAGCCAGAGAATGACGTTGGAAAGCAGTATTTTTTCTTACTGTGCAAGAGCCTAGTCCTTGCCACATGGTAATCTTTTGTTTAACACTTTTCTTAATATAGTTATGTAAGAAATTGCATAACAAAAATTAATAGATTCTTGACTTACAGTATAAATACTACTGCAATTGCAAATGTTCACTGGAGTTTTAGGACGTCTCCCTAAAGTTCCTCAGCTAACACTTCTTTTGCATTTCTAGGAACAGTTTTGTCTTTCAAAATAGTACAAGCATTTCCAACTTCATAGGCATGACTACTAGTGTCATCTGCATGCAACAAATCATTACACTGAAGATAATTCATCATTAAGAAAAGGCTCAGAACTTGAATTATGGTTCCATTCAACCAAAAAACTTCTGAAAAATTACTTCTGTTAGTTTGTCTTTTCCACTTAGTTTTGACGTTCATTAAAGGGATTAGTTTATCCAATGATCAAATTGTAATGATTACTAAAACAAATTTTAAAAAAATGATTTCGAAAGCCTTCTCAAGTAGATTTTCGATAGTTTCCTTTTTCATATAATATGCGTTTTTAAAAAAAAAAAGTGGACACATAGTAGAATTGTGTCTGCATTAAATAAATGAAGGCTGAATTTTCTTGTGTTCAAAGTTTAAGAAAATCCGAGGACATTGTGCAATTGTCTCTGTTTTAAGTAAATCAAGATTGTATTGAATGTTTTCTGTAGTGCTGGCGGTCTTGGTATCTAGTTGTGAACTCTACTGAGTGCAGGATTGATTGAAGGCTCTTCTAAGCACACATACTGAAGAGAAATTTACATGCAAAACTGAATTGAAGTTGTGAACTCTGCTGTCTGTAATGTGCATTGAAGGTAGTACTTGACACAAACATCGATGAATGCTACTTTGTACAGTTAACAGAATGTGAGGACACAGTTTAATTGTCTTTGCCATAGGAAAGCAAGGCTGAAAACAATACTGTCCTTAATGTAGAAGGAAAACTGAATTGAAGTTGTGAACTCAGCTCTCCGTAGTGTAGATTGAAGGCAGTTGACACAAAAATCGATGAATGCTATTTAGTTATAGATAATAGAATCTGAGGATACAGTATAATTGTCTCTGCCTTAAGGAAAGCAAGGCTAAATGCAATGCTGTCCTTAATGTAGAAGGAAAGATGAATTCAAGTTGTGAACTGAGCTGTCCGTAGTGTAGATTGAAAGCTCTAGTGAGCAGTTATAGATGAATACTATTTGTGACATTCTTTTACAAAATCGGAAGACATAAAATCCATTAGTCTCTACCTTAAATAATGTAAGGCTGAATTCAATATTTTCTGTAGTAGTGGAGCTCCTGCTATGAAGTTTTAATTTTTACTGACCGCAGAATATATTGAAGGCTGTTGTCAGGACAGATATTGAAGATAATGTTAGTTCTAAAGCTGAATTGAAGTTGTGAACCCTTCTGTCCGCAGTGTAGATTGAAGGCAGTTGTTCACACAAAGATCGATGAATGCTATTTAGTCATAGATAAAAGAATCTGAGGATACAGTATAATTGTCGCTGCCTTAAGGAAAGCAACGCTAAATGCAATGCTGTCCTTAATGTAGAAGGAAAGTTGAATTCAAGTTGTGAACTCAGCTGTCCGTAGTGTAGATTGAAGGCAGTTGTTCACAAAGATTGAAGAATGCTATTTAGTCACAGATAACAGAACCTGAGGACACAGTATAATTGTCTCTGCCTTATGGAAAAAAAAGCTGATTACAATGTGGTACTTAATGTAGAAGGAAAGCTTAATTCAAGTTGTGAATGCAGCTGTCAGTAGTGTAGATTAAAGGCAGTTGTTGACACAAAGATTAATGAATGCTATTTTATCTCAGTTAACAGAATCTGAGGACATAGTATAATTGTCTCTGCCATAAGGAAAGCAAGGCTGAAAACAATACTGTCCTTAATGTAGAAGGAAAGGTCAATTGAAGTTGTGAACTGAGCTGTCCGTAGTGTAGATTGAAGGCAGTTGTTGACACAAAGATCGATGAATGGTATTTAGTCACAGATAAAAGGAACTGAGGATACAGTATAATTGTCTCTGCCTTAAGGAATGGGAGGCTGACTACAATGTTGTCCTTAATGTAGAAGGAAGGTGAATTCAAGTTGGCAACCCAGCTGTCCGTAGTGTAGATTGAAGGCAGTTGTTCACACAAACATTGAAGAATGCTATTTAGTCACAGATAAGAGAATCGGAGGACATAGCATAACTGTCTCTGCCTTAAGGAGAAAAAGGCTGAATACAATGCGGTTCTTAATGTAGAAGGAAAGCTAAATTGAAGTTGTGAATGCAGCTGTCCGCAGTGTAGATTGAAGGCAGTTGTTGACACAAAGATCGATGAATGGTATTGTATCTCAGTTACCATAATTTGAGGACACAGTATAATTGTTTCTGCCTTAAGGAAAGCAAGGATGAATATAATGCTGTTCTTAATGTAGAAGGAAAGCTGAATTCAAGTTGTGAACCCAGCTGTCCGTAGTGTACGTAGAAGGCAGTTGTTCACACAAAGATTGAAGAATGCTATTTAGTCACAGATAACAGAATCTAAGGACACAGTATAATTGTTTCTGCCTTAAGGAAAAAAAGTTGAATAAAATGCGATCCTTAATGTAGAAGGAAAGCTGAATTCAAGTTGTGAATGCAGCTGTCTGCAGTGTATATTGAAAGCAGTTGTTGACACAAAGATTGATAAATACTATTTTGTCACAGTTAACAGTATCTGAGGACACATTATAATTGTCTCTGCCATTGGAAAGCAAGGCTGAAAACAATACTGTCCTAAATGTAGAAGGAAAGCTCAATTGAAGTTGTGAACTGAGCTGTCCGTATTGTAGATTGAAGGCAGTTGTTGACACAAAGGTCGATGAATGCTATTTAGTCACAGATAATAGAATCTCAGGATACAGTATAATTGTCTGTGCCTTAAGAAAAGCAAGGCTAAATGCAATGCTGTCCTTAATGTAGAAGGAAAGCTGAATTCAAGTTGTGAATCCAGCTGTCTGTAGTGTAGATTGAAGGCAGTTGTTCACACAAAGGTTGAAGAATGCTATTTAGTCACAGATAACAGAATCTGAGGATACAGTATAATTGGCTCTGCCTTAAGAAAAGCAAGGCTAAATGAAATGCTGTCCTTAATGCAGAAGAAAAGCTGAATTGAAGTTGTGAATACAGCTGTCCCCAGTGTAGATTGAAGGCAGTTGTTGACACAAAGATCGATGATTGCTATTTTATCTCAGTTAACAGAGTCTGAGGACACAGTATAATTGTCTCTGCGTTAAGAAAAGCAAGGCTGAATACAATGCTGTCCTTAATCTAGAAGGAAAGCTGATTTGAAGTTGTGAACTGAGCTGTTTGCAATGTAGATTGAAGGCAGTTGTTGACACAAAGATTGATGAATGCTATTTTGTGAAAGTTAACAGTATCTGAGGACACATTATAATTGTGTCTGTCTTAAAGAAAGTAAATCTCAATACAATGGTTTCCTTAATGTAGAAGGAAAGCTGAATTGAAGTTGTGAGCTGAGCTGTCCGTAGTGTAGATTGAAAGCTCTAGTGAGCAGTTATAGATGAATACTATTTGTGACATTCTTTTACAAAATCAGAAGACATAAAATCCATTAGTCTCCACCTTAAATAAAGCAGGCTGAATTCAATGTTTTCTGTAGTAGTGGAGCTCTTGCTATGAAGTTTTAATTTTTACTGACCGCAGAATATATTAAAGGCTGTTGTCAGGACAGATATTGAAGGTAATTTTAGTTCTAAAGCTGAATTGAAGTTGTGAACCCTTCTGGCCGCAGTGTAGATTTAAGGCAGTTGTTGACAAAAAGATTGATGGTTTTTTTTTTGTTTTTTTTTAATTGTTTTATTGGCAGTGGAAAATTGCACAGTAACACATGAAATATCAGAAAAAATAATTGCAAATAATACAGTACCATGATACATCGAAAAGGCGAAAGACAAATATGGTAAGAAAAAGGAAATAGAAACCTATTATATCCAATTAGTGATTGGTAGCCATAATTTTTGGCCGAATGCTTTTTTTCCCCGACCCTTAACTTTGTAAACAGCATTTTCCAGTTGATATATATTTAACAGTTTAGATAGCCATTGATGGAATACCGGTGGATCAGTATCTAACCAGCGAGAAGTTATACAGTTTCGGTAAGATGACATGGCAATAAATAAGAATCCTTCTTCTGCAGTCGTCTTAACGCCAATTTGGTCAGATTGGATTCCAAGTATCACTAGTTCGGCTGTTAGAGTGACAGTTGAATCCAGGATATTATTTAAAAAGCCTTGAACTTGTGTGATAAATTGAATTAATTTCGGACAGCGGAAAAACATATGACTTGAATCAGCAGCAGGATGTCCACAACGACTACAACTGGTACCCTTTTGTGCATTCCATTTCATTAGTTTAGATGGGGTGTAATATAAGTCAAATGTGGACATAAAGTGCTGACTTTTGAGTGATCCATTAAAAATAACAATGCTGCAGACTTCTAGAGATCTGGGTAGGTCGATACTTTCAACACCAAAACATCTTTGCCATTTATCTGTATATATATCTAAATTGTCTTGAATTCTTTCTAACATCACTTGATAGATTACACCAATTTTATTTTTTTTACGACAGCTTTCCAATAAATCTATTTTATTCATAGCTTCGGTATCGATTAGGTTCTTTGACTCTAAAAAGCTGCGGATCTGTAAATATTTGAAGAAATCACCTCTATTAAGGCCGAATTCCCTATGCAAATCATAATATGAAATAAGTTGCCCGTCACAGTAAAATATACCAAGTGAACTAATTTTAGAATTGATCCATCTGTACATAACATGGTCATTAAAAATCTCGGGCAGTAGGGGATTCTTTAAGAAAGGTGTATAATAATTCAAATTAGACAAGAGATGGAATTTCTTATTAATTTGTTTCCAGGTCTGAGATGCAGCTATCATAATTTTAAATTTAGTTTTTTTATAATAGCTAGGTTCTATTATCCTAAACAAACATTGTCGAGCTTCCGCTCCAAGTAACATTTCGTAAATTGATGGTTTCATGGCATCTTCTAGGCTAAAGTCTTGAAACATTAAGGGACCCATTAGTCTTAATGTAACTGCCCAATAGTATATTCGGAAACTTGGAATCCCTAAACCGCCCCTTAGTTTTGGGAGGATACACCATTTGAGAGATCTTCTGGCTCTCCGAAAACCCCATAGGAACCTAGAAATACTTCGATCTAATTTATAAAAAAAAAATGAAGAAAACAAAAGAGGAATAGTACGAAATAAATAAAGAAATTTCGGTAGTATAAGCATTTTAACTACGTTAGTACGGCCACATAGAGATAAGTGCAGATTGTTTATTCTCTCTAGAGTCCTATTGGTAGATAATAATAAAGAATCTGTATTGAGCCCTATGATATCATCAACAGTTGAGGAAATCGTAACACCAAGATATGACGCGGTAGGAGTAAATACAACACCCTCGGGTCTGCCTACGGATGAATGAATTAACTGGGTTTTAGATATATTGAGCTTATATCCCGATAGCTTGCCAAATTCCTGAGCAAGTTCTATAATCTTAGGGAAAGATATGCATACATCGGGGGTTACAACTGCAACGTCATCAGCGTATGCAAAAATGTTATGTTCTATTTGATGTAGTATCACTGGAGGAATTCCCTCTTCCATTGCAATTTTGTTCAGGTAAGGGTCGATATATAAAGCGAACAGCAGGGGAGAGCAGGGACAACCCTGTCTTGTCCCCCTGGTGATCGGAAACGGACAGGACATTTCGGTACCTATCCGGATTACTGCTTTCGAATCATGATATAGCGCCTGAATGGCCAAAATATACTCATTAGGAAATCCCTTCCATGCTAGGACAGACCATAGGAACCCCCAGTCGACCCTGTCAAACGCTTTTTCCGCGTCCAACAGGATAACGCCGACTGGGGATCCCGTGGCCTGCGCCCAATCTAATAGAGTAATGATGCGTCTAACATGATCTGTGGTGTCCCTCTTTTTAATAAATCTGTGCTGAATCTTTGAAACCAGCATAGGCATCATATCATAAAGTCTGTTGGCAAGTATTTTAGAAAAGATTTTACTATCAGATGTGATAAGGGATATAGGGCGATACGACCCTAGTTCAGTGCCATCCTTGTCTTTCTTTTTAAATACTATAATCGTGGCAAGAGACCACGAGGCAGGTGGATGCCCTTGGAATGCTAGCTGAAAAATCTTAAGTAGCTCAGGTTTTAATATGTTCCTAAAAGTCCGGTAAAATTCGAGGGGGATTTGGTCAGGCCCCATAGCTTTCCCAGGAGCTAAGCTAAGGATAGCTGTTTCAATCTCCTCCCAAGTGATAGGGGCAGCGAGGAGCACCGAGTCCCCCTCAGTAATAGGTGCATTACCGATTTCTCTCAGATACTCGGATGGATCCTTATCTTCATCGGCCTCATCCCCAAATTTATTATATAAGAGTTTGTAAAAGCCATTAAAAGCCTTCAGGATTCCAGCCTTAGACTCTTGGGATACTCCATCTAAATCAGTAATTTTAGTTATGTCATTTAGCATAGCTTTTTGTCTAATCCTTTGAGCTAATATTCTCCCTGTTTGTTCGTTCAGCTCATAGCACTCAGCTTTGTGTTGCTTGTATTGCACTGCAACTTGGTCTGCTAAAAAGGAGTATGAAGCAGCTCGTTCAATAGTTAAAAGTCGTTGAGCTTCGTCAATATCAGAATCGTTACCATTCTTAATGTGTGCAACTAATTTTAACTCTGCCTCCCTAACGTTATCAAGTTTGTTCCTAAACTCTAACTTTGCCTTCTTACGAAAATAATTAGAGTAGCAAATTGTTTCCCCTCTAACAATCGATTTAAAAGTATCCCAGACAACTTGGACTGAGGCGGTATCATTATTACGAACAAAGAAATCCTTAATAATTTTAGCCATATGTCTAAGATAATTATCATCAAGAAGAAAGCTCCTTTGAAATGACCAATGGCGATTGAAGTTGTGGTTTTTTAAAGGTAATGATATTTCTAGTATTAAAGGATTATAATCTGAGACAAGTTGTGGTAGGATCTCTATTTCTATGTTATCCAAAAAAAAAGAAGAGGTAAAGAAGTAGTCTAAACGAACAAACTTTTTATGCGGAACTGAGAAAAAAGTAAAACCAGGATCAGTAGGTTTATATTTGTTCCAAACATCGTACAACCCGTTGCTAACAACTAATTCCCTTAAAGCTCTATAGGTCCTCATCTTACGGCCGTTGTAATTCCCTGAAGTTCGAATATTGCAGCTGGCTGACATGAACATTCATATCTCCACATACGATTAAGGGCTGACACCATGCTGCCAATTCTGTATTGACTGTGTTAAACACCTCACTATCATCCAGGTTGGGACCATATAGGCAGCAAACCGTAAATCTATTCCCATTAACACTAAATTCAGCCAACCCCCAACGGCCCCATTTGTCAGATGCTGTTCTGAGGCATTTTCCAATATTTGTTTTCATACAAATTGCTACTCCCCTCTTAACCCCAGTTTGTTTTGAGCTAATTAGGAGTTCAAGACCCAGATTCCTCAACATATTACGTTTATCCCAGGAAATATGAGTCTCCTGTAGACAAAGAATATCGATACTTAAAGACTGAATTAGTTTAAGTAAAACCCCTATCTTTTTGTAGTCATTAAGGCCGTTAATATTCAAGGAACATATTTTGAGTTTCCTATCCATTATTATACAGTTTTAAATCTGGAAATATCAGAGTGTCAGAATTCGCTGTCCTTTGCGCCTGCCTAAACTGGAAACTACAGTTCCCATGATCCTTTCTTCCCCATCCCAGGAAGTACTTTAACGGAAGAGACACGCATCCGGGTGCGTGTTATCCTTTTACCGTCCCCGGCGTGAGAGCTGTGCTCTGCGCGCCAGTTCCTCTTGTTTTCCTGCTTCACCCGTACATGTACCGGTGAGTCTGAGTCTGGCTCTCCCGGCTGGGAGACCCGTTCGTCCTTCATGCAGTTCGGCATTCTGTGGTGTCCTTTCCCTGCAGACCCTTTCCTTATCCTTCCTTTGTTTATTATTTTAGTTTATTATTTTTTCCCTCGCCTAATGGCTCGAACACCCCGTATATACAAATCGGGGTGTTGGTGACATTTGGAGGTGGAGCCATTATTGCATCAGCCGGATCCCGTGGAGGTAAACCTGACAGAATAACACGCCCACGAAAGTTACTCTGCCCGGTCCGGTTGTTGCATAATGGCTACCATGGATGACGCCATGCAGGCCTTGCTTTTGGTGCAACAGGAGCTTGCCTCCTCCAAGGCCGAAGTCACTGCATTAAGGGAGAAAGTAGACCGGTTGTCTAGGAATCCCTTTGATGCTTCTTCACCTCAGTTGCAAGTTACGGTACCCCCTCCTATTCCTCTGGCCAGTCCGGAGAGATATTCAGGGGATCCCGCCAAGACTCAGGTGTTTTTAACACAGATCCTGCTGCATTTTTCTTGCAAACCAGCCTCATTCCCAAACAACCATTCAAGAGTGGCGTTCGCTATCTCTTACCTGATAGGAGATGCAGCCAACTGGGCTGTACCCTTAGTTAGAAACGACGATCCTATACTTTCCGATTGGTCGGCTTTCCGCACAGAGTTCGAGAAGGTGTTTGACAGAAGGGCCACCACCTTTAGTGCGGATAGGGAACTACTGGAGTTAAGACAAGGAAGAACTGATCTGATAACCTATTTAACCAGGTTTAACAGGTTGGTGGCCGAGACCTCGTGGCCTGAAGAAAAAAGAATGTCCCTATTTTACCAAGGGTTAAGGGATGGTCTTAAAGATGTTATAGCTCAAATCGACCCCCAACCTACCACGTGTGTGGAGATGGTAGAATGACAGACAGAGGAGGAGATAGGAGGAGGTGGGATAGGCCCCCCCCTAGACTCGAATGGACTCCCCGCAGGGCAGTGCCTTCCCCCGAGACTGCCACTGAACCTATGGAAATAGGGGCAGTCCGGGCTCCTCTAACCAGAGAAGAAAAAGAGAGTCGCAGGATATCCAGCCTGTGTATGTACTGCGGCAAAAAAGGCCATTATGTCAGAGAATGTCCCTCCAAGCCTAAATCCTCAGGGGGGTGGAACAAAAACAAGAGATTAGCCGTCACAGCGGTGGGTGCTCAGGATGAGGCTAGTGGGATAGCCGAAGGAAACCATAGAGAGGCACAACCCTGGAAAGTTCCATCGCTAACGGTATTGGCCCTGCTTGAATCCGAATCCCATATCTTGTTGCCCATGAGGTTGGAGTGTCAGTTACAGGCACATCAAGTGATGGTTATGATCGACTCAGGGGCCACCGGGAATTTCATCAATAGCGGGTTAGTGTCGTCACTTTCATTGGATAGGATACCCAGAGACACACCAGAAGAAGTTCTAGCTGTAGACGGTAAACCCCGGATTTCTGGTCTGATAACGGAACAAACAGAGATGGTAACCTTGTCTGTAGAGGTAAAGGAAGGCAGACACAGGGAAGAGCTGACCCTTAATATTATTGAAGCACCCCAGTATGAGGTGATTTTGGGAATGCCTTGGCTTAGTCATCACAATCCTTCTATCAACTGGAAGGAAAAGACCATACAGTTTACATCCTCAGACTGTAAGACACATATGGAAGAACATAGGATAGCTCTGTTTGCACCCCCGCTCATACCCCTGTTAGTAGCTACGGCAGCGGAGAAAGCAGTAAGTTTGCCTGTTGAATATCAGTGCTACCAGGACGTTTTCAGCAAAAGCAAGGCTGAGCAGCTTCCCCCGCATAGGCTGTATGATTGCAGAATAGATCTGGTGGAAGGGGCTACTATCCCGTCATGTAGGGTTTACGCTTTATCCAATCCAGAAACGATACACCTGAAGGAGTACATCGACCATTATGTCGACATTGGGTTTATCAGGCCATCCAGGTCTCCTGCAGCTTCTCCCCTGTTCTTTATCAAAAAGGCAAATGGGGATCTGAGAGCCTGTGTGGACTACAGGATGTTAAATAAGAACACCATAAGAAACAGATATCCGCTACCTCTCATTTCGGTATTGCTGGACCAGGTGAGAAAAGCCAAGGTGTTTACCAGACTGGATCTTAGAGGGGCTTATCACTTGGTTCGCTTCCGAGAGGGGGACGAGTGGAAAACCGCTTTCAAAACGAGATACGGCCTTTATGAGTACACTGTTATGCCGTTTGGCCTATGCAATGCCCCAGCGGCATTTCAGTACTTTCTAAATGACGTTCTGAAAGAATTTGTGGACATTAGCGCGGTGGTGTACATAGATGACATCCTTATCTACTCAGAGGACACCACTGCGCACGCTCAACACGTAGTAGAAGTACTACAGAAACTACGTGATCATAGGCTGTTTTGCAAAATCAGCAAATGCGAATTCAGTGTAGACACAGTGGAGTTTCTAGGGGTCATGCTGAGCCAAGAGGGACTACAGATGTCCGAAAGAAAGATACAAGCAGTGCAGGACTGGTCTACGCCCACATGTGTGAAAGAAGTGCAAAGCTTTTTAGGTTTTGCGAACTATTACCGCCGGTTTATCCTGCAGTTCTCTCAGGTGGCTGTTCCTTTGACAAGACTGCTTAGGAAAGGAGTCAAGTTTCTATGGTCATCTGAAGCAGCTGAGGCTTTCGCATTCTTAAAGAAGGCATTCACAACCGCCCCGATTCTGGCTCATCCAAAACCTGAATACCCATACATAGTAGAAGCTGATGCTTCTGACGAGGCCATAGGGGCTGTTCTGTCTCAGAGGGATAAGGATACCGGACAACTTCACCCTGTAGCATTTCTGTCTAAAAAATTGAGCCTATCCGAAAAGAACTACACCATCGCTGAGAAAGAATTGCTAGCGATAAAAAGAGCTTTTCAGGAATGGCGACAGTACCTCTGGGGGGCCAAGTTCCCTGTCACTGTTTTCACCGATCAACGTAATCTTCAGTACATGAAGACAGCCAAACATCTCACGCAAAGACAGATGCGATGGATGCTGTTTTTTTCAGAGTACATTTTTACCATCACCTTCAGACCGGGGGCAGAGAACCTGAAAGCAGACTCCCTCTCCCGTCGTGACCAGGTTGAGGAAACTGGGAGTAAAAACGTGATGAGGGCGATTGTGAATCCGGAGAAAGTGATTTGTGCAATCCAGGCTAATTCCTTTTTGGACGTTGTCCGAAATACCAAGGATGCAAGCGCTTGGATTTTCTGGACCACCAAGGGCGCCAATCGCACAATGAAACAAGGCTTACCCTTTCAGGACAATAGGTTGTACCTCCCTACTCCTGAATTACGAAAGAAGGCTTTTGCCTGGTGTCATGATTCCCCGTTGGCTGGTCATCAGGGAGTGCAAAAGACAGTACAGCTCATGAAGCGACACTTTTGGTGGGATACCGAAAAAACGGACATACCTATCTGGATAGAACAGTGTGAGACCTGTGCACGTGCTAAAACTATGACTGGAAAAAAGAAAGGCCTGTTGATGCCTTTACCTTCACCCCGAAGACCGTGGCAGAACATCAGTGTAGATTTTGTCACAGGTCTGCCACCTGATCAGGGTAAAACGGCTATATTAGTGGTCATAGACAGTCTCACAAAGTTGAGTCACTTTATCCCATGTGTCAATCTTCCCACTGCGGGCCAAACGGCGCAACTCCTATTAACCAATGTCATCCGATTGCACGGTGTGCCGGAGGTCATAGTGTCGGACAGGGGCCCTCAATTTATAGCCCGTTTCTGGAAAGCATGGTGTCTGGCATTACATATTCAATCCTCGCTCTCCACCAGCTTCCATCCACAGACCGATGGACAAACGGAGCGCTTGAACCAAACGCTTAAGAAATATCTCCGTTGTTACGCAGAGGATGCCCAGGAGTCATGGGTTTCCATGTTATGGCTGGCGGAGGTTGCGTACAACAACGCTTGGCATAGTTCGGTGGGGGTCTCTCCGTTTCTTGCTACTTATGGTTTTGATGCAAGAATCCTTCCGGTATGCATTCCTGAAGAGGTGTCTCAGCAGCCTACGGTTATGGGACAGTTACGGAAGATCCGTACCATACACAAGCAGATACGGTTGCATTTGGGGAAGGCTAAGGCGGATTACAAGAAATGGGAGGACCGTCATCGGATGAAGGGTCCTGCTTATCAAGTGGGGGATAGGGTGTGGTTGTCCACGCGAAACATCACATTCGAACTTCGCAGTGTGCTCCATCCCCGTTACATAGGGCCCTATGTAAAAACAGGTCAAGGACAACCAATATTTGCCCGGCGGTATCGCCTCTTTAACCCACAAAATCTTAATCAATGAAGAGGCAGGCGCTGGAGACTGGAAAGCAGGAAACAAGGGTTTATTCTCTCCGGAGGAGAACACATCAGTTCGGACAGCAAGTATCGTCACGAGGTGCTCTAACCGCATCTCTGAGGCCTGGCCTCTTATACACAGTTTTATGATCTTTATTGCAGGTAACACATTCTTGCAATGCTTTGAAGTATGAAAGGACATCCTCGGAATCTCCCCTTCAGGCCCGTTCCCACACACATTTACAGTTGAAGTCCCCACCCCGGTCACAATAGGTTATGATTATCGCGCAGCTGGACATTCCGCCGATTCACGGAATGTGTGGGGTTGATCGGATATCATAGGGTGGGGGCTTTGATCAATTCGAGGGTCCTTTAATGGGGGAAGCTTCCTACTGTACGGGGGGGGTAATAAACAGTATCCGCAGGGCCAGGTGGCGGCCTGGGAACGGGGAAGACAAACGGGCACACAGGAAAAGGGGGTTTTTATCGAAGGGTCTGGGACCATAAAGGGAACGAAGGGAGGTGTCGCGCTGGGAACAGGATGGGGTTCTGAGGCAGAGCTGCGCTGAAGAGGGGTTTATGGCCCAAGGCATGTGAGAGCGGGGGGTGGCCAGTGCGTGGGGGGCTTGTGAGGGCGAAGAGCTGTGCTGGGGGCCAGTGGCGTGCAGAGGGTGGTTCTGATCGAGGCACCTAAAATGGCGGGTGCGCACGACAAAAAGTGTGGCATCAGGGGAAAAGGCAAGATGGCGCAGATAATGTTTACCAAACCGTACTAATTTTCCACAGTCCCCCCTTTAACATTCCCAAGACATCTTGCTGGCCTATTTCCTATCCATGTCTACTGTGGCGGTCATAAGTAAAGAAGTAGGAACCCAGGTGAAGGAGCTATAAACATTGCATTTAAAATCTTTCGTCTTAGGAGGCGGGCCTATCGATAAGCTTGTTTGCAGGAAAGTCATAGTAATGCAATATCGGACAAAAACGATTCTGTAGCGAGAGTGTTGAGTACATTTCATAGATGCTTATAGTCATTCGGAATATGAACTGATAGGTTATTACATATGTAAGTTATTTTCGTATTCGGTTGGAGCGTAATCAATACAATGGTGGCTGGGAGAGAAATGAGATGTAGTAAAAACGATAATCAGGGGTGTCATTGTTCGAAGGGGAAGTCCTATTGTCATGGACCATTATTAGTGAGTTCTCAGCATTCTTTGTCGTCTTCTGTTGGCACTGTGGAGCACCGGCGGTGGAGCTACGTGTCCAGCTCTATTCTAGGTCCCGCGTTGCAGGGCATGACCTTTTCCTCGCTTTCCTGGTCAAAAAGGTCCTTTTCGCCCTGTGTCCTTTTGAGTCGATTGTCAAAGAGTTCATGTGGAAGAAGGGGGGGTGTGTGAGTAGTCCTTAGGGTAGGTCGGAGGAAAAGGGGGATGGAGCAGGGCCAGATCGGGAACAGACCAGGGGGACGGAAAAGTTTAGGTAGGTGGGCCCATGACCGAGTTCAGAGAGTGGGGACTTTTCGGCACACGTTGATCATCGAGCAGGGGCATCAGGTCAGCCCTTTCCTCTCATTTTGTCGGAAACAGTGCCTCGTCCTGCGACTCCTTACTGTTGCGGTCTCGTCTTGGCCAATATCGCAGATGTTCCACGATCTGTAGCCAGGCCGCGTGCTCCCACATCCGGTCTCTCTCATTCCTCCGACAGTGGTACCCTTAAATGAGTTTGAAAAGACAGTCTTTAGAGAATTGGCAGAGGAAGGTAATCACATAAGTCTATTTCTCTCCCAGCTCCAAGCAAATGAGAAACATCCGTTACATTGGGGTTCACAACCAACATATAAATAATTGATGATGGGCTTGCTGGATTTCCTATAACTTTCTTTCGTAACTATTTCTGTGGTGTTTGTTGGTGTTACATTCATTGTCGTGGTACGAGATCTGGTACCTATTCATTGCATTTTGTTTATTACAGTCACATCAGTTCTTCTGGCAGAGACCCACTTTCCTAGTATGAGCCTTACGAAGCTATACCGTTCTTCAGGGCTTTATATTTTACGAAAAAGTGCAACGTGCTACCACCATGGTCTGATAGGTATCTTTCTGAGGAACGAACATAGGCTAAACAATTTTCCATTCGATCAATGCATCCTACCTCTCAGCTAAACATTTTACTTCTAACAGGGTTTATTGCAACAATTTCTTCATTTTGGTCTAATCTTAACTTTGCAAACATCATTCTAATTCCTACATGGTCTCTTACAACCTGACTACTTCATTAAAAAAAAAAACGAGGTCTTATGGAAAACAACTAGGAACATAGCAAACTCTGGTGAGGGACTATCGTCTTCCTTTGTGTCATGAGGGCGTTATCTAGCAGAAGGCCACAGTTCAGTTGGTAAGCGTTCAGTGACATTTCTCGAATTCTAAACTCTGTAGCTTGCTCATCAACAAATCATTTCTAGGAACAACGGCTGGCCTGTGTTAGTTGTAAGTCGACCCATCTCTTACAACCGGGGGTGAGGGACATTTTAAAAACTCTCGTCCGGGGCAGCTGATACAAAACCGAGGGCGTTCTGGGAAGATGGGGATGTTTCGGTCACTTTTACTGCTTGGGTATTGAGACAATTCGGGACGGGGAAGGTCGCGTTATCTGAGGCATTTTTGTTTATCATAGAAGCCACTGACATGTAGTTCCCTTATTACGGGTCAGATTAGGGAACCTCAGTCGTCTTACCTGTCCTTTCCTTTTTGGCCAATTCTAGGTTTCATCAATATTTAGCAGAAAGGAGAGGTAGTGACACAGCATCAAGGTGATTTTTATTTAAGACAAATTTTCGCAAATACTTGCGGTAGCTGGAGCCAATTGGGTGGTGCACCAGGGGTGGCGGTTTTGCCAATTAGGTGCTAGTCGTTCAGGAGAGTGAGAGGGTGGAGGGGGGGGGGTTGGGGGGGGGGAGAGAGAGAGAGAGAGAGAGAGAGAGAGAGATATATATATATATATATATATATATATATATATATATATATATGCAACAATAGGCTAAATAGTACACGTGCGACATGGAGAGTGGCCGTGTATTAAGATAGGCTATTCAGCGCATTACACAACATGAGACATTACGGGTCTGTGTTAGAATTTTGAAAGCATGCAGTTTGGGACGGACGAGCATTAGGCCGGGTACAGGGGACATGCATTGAGTAAAAGGCACCATTGTGTCGCACTTCTCGCACTCTCGGTCCTTTGACTAGTTAAGTCAACGCCTCAGTCGCATAAAAACGTTTTCTCATAGTCTCAGACATACGTGACATGTGCCCATTCACGCAACACGGATTAGGGGTGATCGTGTTTCATCATATCATACAACTTATTGGCTCTTTCGTTACAAGAGCAGTTTGTGGGCGTGTTTAGGTGCCACCTTGCAGCGTTAGTCCGCTTCATGTATCAGACATGGCGAGGCTTCAGATCTTCACCATACCTCAGTCGTGATTCCAATGTAACCTGTAGAGGGAGGAAAAGAGGGGAACAACATTCGAGCATATCAAATGCATGGGCACGAAAGTCCTTTACTTACCACATACTCGTCTTATCTCCTCGGGATAGAATCCCTGGGGTCTTGGTTTCTGAAACCAGGGGGGGGGGGGGCAGTGTGTCCTTATAGGCCGTGTGTAGGGAAGCGTTAAAAAAATCAGAGGCACTTAGTGCGAGGTATCTAGTTGGTAGATGTATCTAGCTGTCGGGGTCCTTAAATCTTTTTCAACGCTGTGATGTTCTAAGGCATATCAGCTCTTCGGCCAACTCTGTTCCCTAGTACCTTTGAGTGCCGTACCTTTATAACATTCTATCATTTACACCGCTTCACTTTACCCGTCCTCAGAAGTCGAGGTCCTTCTCCATGCGTTAGTTCCTGAGCCAGTCGCATACTTGGAGGCAGAGTATCGTGTCTTAGATTCGATCCTCCATCCGGGGCTGAGCAACCATTTTCTAATAACCTTAAAAAGAGAGCAAAGCAGGGTGCACAGAAAAACTCTCCCGCTGTTCCCATATTTAAAGAAAAGCATGCAATACCTGTTCATAGTTTGGAAAACCTTTATTTGCACAATCGTTCAGCATGTAGATATGAGAGTGCAATCGTATTTGGCCGGACACGGCGATGGCTGAAGCACGTACAGTAAGGGGGGTATTTTGCAGCATTAAAAACATTTAAAAGGGTTTATTTATTCATTTGCAGGAAACTAAAAAGGTCTATCAATAGGTGAGGGATCAAGGGGCATTCATTTCATAATTGGAAGCACAGTCAGACTAGTTGTAATCAAATTTCCTAAATGCATACCGTGGGCGTGTGTCACAAGCGAGGTTATGTATCAGTTACAATAATATCATAATAAATCGTACATTGAAACCAACATTTTTTAACAGGGTCCTTTTACATGTTCGTCGAGTGAACCCTCCCTCTTTGTTGTCAAGTGTACAAAAGATCATATACATATCTCAGAACATCAAGTCTTATTAGTTAAAAACACCACGAGGTGTTCGTAAGTTCTTATTGACACCGGCGCCATTTTGGGCGGGGCCGGGTTAGTCCGGAAGTAACATCAGGGACAAAATGTTTCCCACAACCGGCGGTTGGACCAGAGTCCTTTTCGGCAGTTCAAAAAAACTCGTGCTAACAGAAGGGGTGGCTATGTCGTGGTTATTTCGTTAGCGATCAAGGCAGTTGTTCCTCATCGGAAGCCTGTAGGGGCCAAGGGCTCCTGGGACTTTTGTAGAATCTTCAAGGCTGTGGGGATGCTGTCGGAGGTGGGGGCTCGTGCCCCGGTGGGCAAGCGTCCGGGTTACACTGCTGGTCAGAGTTACTTTAGCGGCCTAGACCCGCCTTCCAGGGGGCCCAGACGGCATTTTGAGGCCCTGCAGCAGCCGCCCTTCGTCGAGTCTGCAAGAGTGGAAGAGGCCCTTTGGGGTGAAAGAAATGGAACACCGTGCCGTAGGAGCAGGACATTCGGCTAGGGTGCAGCTGTGGTGCCCCCACCTGGGGGGCGAGGGAGACTCGTTCGCGCCGTCTCCCTCTCCCAGTGCACCCCACGCCGCCCCTTCTCACGGGCATACATGATGGCCACTCCACATCCCGTGCTCCACAAGTACTCTTGAGGGCCATCGTATGTCTTGTGCTGCGCAAGTATGGCCGCCGTTGCATGTCCGGTGCTGCGCAAGTATGGGCGCCGTTGCATGTTCGGTGCTGCGCAAGTATGGGCACCGTTGCATGTTCGGTGCTGCGCAAGTATGGGCACCGTTGCATGTTCGGTGCTGCGCAAGTATGGGCACCGCCCGGCTGGAGGATTTCGGCGCCGGGCCGGGGGCTGGGAAACCTCCTATCCGGGGAGGTGGGAGAGGCTCGTCCGCGTCGCCTCTCCCTCCCAGCCCACCCTGTACCAATTTTCAGCAGAGGTATTTGTGATGGCCGGACCGGGAGATACGAGGGAGGGGGTCATCTGCACCCACCCCCTCCCTACTCGTGGTCCGGGGGACGCCACCCCACGAAGAAGAGGAAGGGACGGCCATTTCATGCTGGGCCCGTGGTGCCCCCTGGACATCCCACTGGCGATCTTTTCGATCGATGGCTGTCAGCAGGCTCCGCCCCACACGTGCTGTGTGTTTCACCTTCCGGATGGGCGTGACCGGTGACCTGCGGCATTTCGGGAACTTCCGGAGTGGGGGTAGGTATTTTGTTTGGACAGGCATGTCTGGGTAATGGGGGTTGTCTATGCAGGCCTGTAATTGCTCCTTTTTTACAGAGTGGGGGGGCAGCAGAGAGGAATCAATCCCATTGCACTCGAAGTTTGAGTTCATTAATGGAATGTATACTAATCTGTCCGAGACTACTCTGTGTATTGTTTCTGTAGGTTATCCGAAAAGGGTGGCTTTTTTTTGTGTTAGGGAACAGTAGCGGTAGTACGGGGTTCGTCACCGGGTAACTTAGAGCTAGACTGGGTTTCCCGTCTTAGCGTTGTTCGATCTATGAGGACTCAAACATGTCGCTGAAATCGGTCTGGCGAAATCTGTGCCATCGGGCATAATCAAACATGGTGGTTCTATCTGGCCTGTCCGCGTCAGTCTGATTTATCTTTGTCTCGCGCCTTTTCCCTTTCTGCCGGCCTGTTATTTCTGTCGGCCCTCTGCTCTTACCCACATTCAGTAGAGTCGGGCATTGGGCTTTCCAGTGTCCGGAAAATTTACAAAAAGCACATTGGTTTTGCCCTAAGTCTGGTCGTCCTGTGCGTAGTGTCGGGGGATTACTTTCGGGTCGTTGTGTCTTGGGGTTGTCCTGTCGATATATTCCTTTACCTACTCTGACTTCGTCTCTTTTCTTTCGTTGCATTGCTTCTTTGCGCCACATACCGAGACTGTCGAGCATAATAGGCGTTGTCTTATTACTACAAAGGGCTATTTCTAACGTTTCTATTTTATCAAGATCGAAGGATCCTATCAGTGGCCACTGTTTCTCTTGATTTTCTTTGGTATACCTGTGCCAAAGCTTACTATAGGCTATGGTAACTAATCCATACTTTGTGAACATGTCTTTATTAGGAGTGCCTTCCAGCGGAGCTAGATGGTCCACCTCTAATAAACGGTCTGGGCTGAACCAACTACCAATCAGTGGGGAGAAGACAGACATGACGGCTCACAACGAGGACAAAAAGTCAGCACTGCCTATCTTATCACTGCGTGCAAAGACTAGACAGAATATTTCTATTCTACGTCGTTTGCAGGCAGTGAATACCTCATGAACCAATATCAAAAAGTCAATAAACAATCAGTGGGGAGAATAAGTAGGCCCGCAAAAAGGTCTGCGTCCTCTACCCTTTCACTATCTGCAAAGAGGAACCTGTTCTTTCCTGTTTGCAGACAGAGAATCTCCAGAAAACAATCCGCGAACAGTAGTTCGGGGTCAAAAATAATTAATCAGTGTGGGAGAGGGAAATCTCCCGAGAGTTCAAAACAATCAATCAGTGGGGGAGAAAGATAGGCACGATGGCTGCGTTACCTATCCTTCACTGTTTGCAAAGAGAGAGAGCCTATTGTTTCTCCGTTTGCAGACAGTGAATCTCCAAACAAATCAACAAAGAGTAATACTAGTATTTTCCGATCAATTAAACAATCATTTCGCGATTCGTCGTGTTTACACGACCTTACCCGGACCGTATGGACAGTTTCTTATCTTCCGAATCCAGCGCCCGATCGTCCTCTTTTTCTCGTATTCCTCGCGGCACTCCTGATGGTTCCCAGTCAGGACCGTAGATCACTCGAGAGAGGTCTGTTCGGAACCAGTGAAGTTCGGATGATCGGCTGCCAGACGAGGGTCTATTGGGCAAGAGCTCTCCCGATCGTTGCAGTCGTTCACTCTGTCGTCAGGACCTCTCCCACTGGATCCACGTGTCGCTGATGGGCCCCACGCTTGGGACGCCAATTGTAAAAACAGGTCAAGGACAACCAATATTTGCCCGGCGGTATCGCCTCTTTAACCCACAAAATCTTAATCAATGAAGAGGCAGGCGCTGGAGACTGGAAGGCAGGAAACAAGGGTTTATTCTCTCCGGAGGAGAACACATCAGTTCGGACAGCAAGTATCGTCACGAGGTGCTCTAACCGCATCTCTGAGGCCTGGCCTCTTATACACAGTTTTATGATCTTTATTGCAGGTAACACATTCTTGCAATGCTTTGAAGTATGAAAGGACATCCTCGGAATCTCCCCTTCAGGCCCGTTGCCACACACATTTACAGTTGAAGTCCCCACCCCGGTCACAATAGGTGATGATTATCGCGCAGCTGGACATTCCGCCGATTCACGGAATGTGTGGGGTTGATCGGATATCATAGGGTGGGGGCTTTGATCAATTCGAGGGTCCTTTAATGGGGGAAGCTTCCTACTGTACGGGGGGGTAATAAACAGTATCCGCAGGGCCAGGTGGCGGCCTGGGAACGGGGAAGACAAACGGGCACACAGGAAAAGGGGGTTTGTATCGAAGGGTCTGGGACCATAAAGGGAACGAAGGGAGGTGTCGCGCTGGGAACAGGATGGGGTTCTGAGGCAGAGCTGCGCTGAAGAGGGGTTTATGGCCCAAGGCATGTGAGAGCGGGGGGTGGCCAGTGCGTGGGGGGCTTGTGAGGGCGAAGAGCTGTGCTGGGGGCCAGTGGCGTGCAGAGGGTGGTTCTGATCGAGGCACCTAAAATGGCGGGTGCGCACGACAAAAAGTGTGGCATCAGGGGAAAAGGCAAGATGGCGCAGATAATGTTTACCAAACCGTACTAATTTTCCACACCTACACTGTAGTGAAGCGGATTAATCCTGTGGCGTTCAAACTGAAACTGCCTGGTTCGCTGCGTATACATCCTGTGTTTCACTGTAGCCTGCTGAAGCCGGCTCGATCTGCTAGGAGACGGGCTCCTCCGCCTGTGGTGGGGGATGGGAGCTCTGAGTATGAGGTCCGGAGCATCAAGGATTCGAAGTGGAGGAGGGGAGTGTTGTGGTACTTGGTATCCTGGAAGGGATATTCGGCGGAGGACGATTCATGGGAGCCAGTGGGGAATGTGCATGCTCCTGCTGCGGTCCGTTCCTTCCATCGTAGGTACCCCTTGCGGCCTGGGCCTAGGAGGCGCTAGGGGGAGGACGTACTGCCAGAATTCGCCGTCCTTTGCGCCTGCCTAAACTGGAAACTACAGTTCCCATGATCCTTTCTTCCCCATCCCAGGAAGTACTTTAACGGAAGAGACACGCATCCGGGTGCGTGTTATCCTTTTACCGTCCCCGGCGTGAGAGCTGTGCTCTGCGCGCCAGTTCCTCTTGTTTTCCTGCTTCACCCGTACATGTTCCGGTGAGTCTGAGTCTGGCTCTCCCGGCTGGGAGACCCGTTCGTCCTTCATGCAGTTCGGCATTCTGTGGTGTCCTTTCCCTGCAGACCCTTTCCTTATCCTTCCTTTGTTTATTATTTTAGTTTATTATTTTTTCCCTCGCCTAATGGCTCGAACACCCCGTATATACAAATCGGGGTGTTGGTGACATTTGGAGGTGGAGCCATAATTGCATCAGCCGGATCCCGTGGAGGTAAACCTGACACAGAGTCAGCTTTCTCACTAAACATATCCAAAAGCATAATACAAATAGTAGTACATTAGCCAGGTTTATTATTTGTGCTCTAGCAATCGCCACTGCCTTATACCCCCACCACCACCCCAACCCCCACACCCAAAGAAGAAACCCCACCCCCCTCCCCAACATATGAGGCCCAGGAACACTCAGTTCCTGATAAATATGGAATGCCGCGTCCTCCTGCCCCAGAACATCCTGGAGAGATAACCAACTACTAAATGTGAAAAAAAAGATATTTACACAATAATATTCTGTATCTTCATGTAGATAATTACGGACAAGTTCATAGAGACTCTAAATATTCTTTTGCTCTGATTTCTGACAGAAAATATTTTGTTTGTCTATTCATAACTATTTTCAGCTTAGCTGGGTTCTGCAAAAATACAGTGGCACCTTTCCTTTGAAAATCGGTTATAAGCTGATGAAGATGCCAACGCTGAGTAACTGTCGCCAGGCAGAAATCTGGCCTTACAAAAAACTCGCAGTCCCTAGCCACTGCTTTCTTATCGGGCCTGGCTAGCATAAAAATTTCTTCCCTTGCAAGAAAATTGTTAAAGGATGCCAGTATAGCTCTAGGATATTCCTCGGCTCCCTGACGTGGTTTCCTTATTGTGAATGGGAATCGGTGGGCCCTTTGCACTTCTTTAGACCAATCCCAAGTAGTTAAATCGGAAAGGCTTCTTTAAGTAACTCAATAATAAATCTCCTAGCATCCCCCCCTTCCTTTTTCTCTGGTATGCCAAGAAAACGTAGATTACTCCTGCGGGCCTGATTCTCCAGGCCCGCCAGTTTATACGTGAGATCGTCTTTGTGAGATTTAATATTATCAAGTTCTTGCTTCTGAGTAACATTCTCATCCTCTAAGGCAGAAATCCTTGCCTCGGTTTCAGTCACTCTGTCGGCTGTTTCAGTGCAAAGTTTAATAGCCCGCCGAACAGCGTTCTTAACCTTCGAGCACGTAGCCTGGGTACGTACATTCTCTGCTTTTATTTCAGCTCGATGCGACATCATGGTGTTATAAATCGTGGTTAGTGTGATCTCGTTCGTGTTAGACGTATCGTGCATGTGAGATGTAGACTCAGTACCATCTGTCAGTATATCCCTTCCCTGAGATCTCGGCATGATGTACCCCTCTGACTGAGGACTATCTGCGCTGAGAGTAGAGCCCCTAGCAGAAGAGCACTTAGAACCCCTTTTCTTACGTCTTCTAACAGTAGAAGCAGTTGCATTTGAGGAGTCTTGGTTGGGGCTTCGCTCTTGTGTGACTTCTACAGGGCTGCTTTCATCGGTAAATTCAGCCCAGTCTCTACTGACATTCGTGCTTTCATCAGACGAAGGGTCAGACAAGGAAAAAAAAATTCCACCATTTCCTGTGGCCCTGGTGCTGCTTCAGTGGTGATCCCTAATGCTCCCAACACACTCAGCTCTTGGGTAGAATGATCCAAATCAGCATTAATAGACAGGCTTCCCTGTAACACCTCAGGGACCTCAGAAACTACGTTTCCCACAGTGCACTGTTCACTGCCTGCTGAGGCCGATATTGTATTGCTGGACACATTGGAACATTGCATTTCAACTCCTTTTTTCTGGGATTGTTTTTTGAACATTACCGGGACCGTTAAAGAGTCCAGAAGTTGTTTGCTGTTGTTGCCCGATGCTGGTACAGTAGATACAATAGGTACTGATACCGGTGCTGGCACCAAGAGAGAGCTCTCCTTCTGAGCAGCGCTAGCAGCTTTAGTGGGGACAGTGCTTTTAGGGAGACTCTCACCTTCTGTATCTTGATCGCCTTTAGGTTTGTTACTTCGAGTAACAGCTGCTACAGTCTGTGTCGAGGTTTTCGCCGGCATCTTCTTTTTACGATACCCGCCGCGGCCCCGAACCACTGAGCTCAAAAAGGGAAAGTGAAATGCTGAAAAACGCCAGAGCGGGGCTCGCCGCTGTATACAAAACAAGTTCACCAGCATTCGTAGAACAGAGCGGGACTGCAGCTCCTGAAAAGCTACACAGGTGAGTGAGCTCCGTCGTAATCCTTCACCCTGTCTTTATAGCAATCCTTGTAGCCCTTTCACTCTTGCTGCCCCATTGCCGCTTGTTGTTGTTTGTTAGTTTTTTTGGCTGGGAGCACTGAGGTTAGCCGGCTAGCTGGACGGACCAGCACACTCTGTCGTCCGGGTCATGTGGTCCGTTTGTCCGTTAATTTCAGACGTGTTCTCTGCTCTCGCACATGAATGGGTTGAAGAGTAGGCAGTACGGACCGGCACAGGCTACAAATCGAACGAGTCCGTCAGATTAACAAACAGCGGGTCATCCCCTCAAGGAGTCCGGAGCAAGAGGACAGAGCTGCTTACACAGCCCACGCCACGGCCGCCATCATGCCTCCGACAAAAAGATCGATGAATGCTATTTTGTCACAGTAAACAGAATCTGAGGACACAGTACAATTGTCTCTGCCTTAAATAAAGCAAGGCTGGATTCCATGCTGTCCTTAATGTAGAAGGAAAGTTGAATTCAAGTTGTGAATCCAGCTGTCCATAGTGTAGATTGAAGGCAGTTGTTCACACAAAGATTGAAGAATGCTATTTAATCACAGATAACAGAACCTGAGGACACAGTATAATTGTCTCTGCCTTATAGAAAAAAAGGCTGAATACAAAGCGGGACTTAATGTAGAAGGAAAGCTTAATTCAACTTGTGAATGCATCTGTCCGTAGTGTAGATTGAAGGCAGTTGTTGACACAAAGATTGATGAATGCTATTTTATCTCAGTTAACAGAATCTGAGGACACAGTATAATTGTCTCTGCCTTAAGAAAAGCAAGGCTGAATACAATGCTGTCCTTAATGTAGAAGGACAGCTGATTTGAAGTTGTGAATTGAGGTGTCCACAGTGTAGATTTAAGGCAGTTGTTGACACAAAGATCGATGAATGCTATTTTGTTACAGTTACCAGAATCTGAGGACATAGTATAATTGTTACTGCATTAAGGAAAGCAAGGCTGAATACAATGCTGTCCTTAATGTAGAAGGAAAGCTGAATTCCAATTATGAATGTAGCTGTGCTTAGTGTAGATTGAAGGCTCTAGTGAGCACAGGTATAGATGAATGCTATTTGTGACATTCTTTTACAAAATCAATGCTCCTTTTTCCTAGTTTTGATGAGGTTGATACACTATTTCCCGTAACACAAATGTTAATCGCAATACATGCATAGAAATTTAAGTTTACCAAAATTAAGATTAATATGTGAGTTTGGACTGCTTGCTGAAGATGCTGTTGCAGTAGTTGATGTGCTTGGTGCAGCAGCAAGTGGGTTGCCCTTCAATCTTTGTTTTGTAGCTCAAGCAAAATTGTTGGGGTGCAAATTCATGTGTCACACTATATTGGCTGTGTAGAAGTATTTTTTGTGTGGATCAGCCTTTGAAAGAGTTGTTTGGCAAATTTTACAGATTACTTTTGGAGTATTAACCTTCAGCTGGGGTAGTAGCTATGACAAAAAGGTTCGATAAAGGGCCTTGACGTTCAATCAGAATATGAAAATGAAGAATAATTGATAATCCCAGGCAAGAAAGGCAGGAAGTGTGCATCTAAAGCAACAAAGTTCTGTGGAGTTTGCGATGAGGAGTGGTCCAAGCAGGACGCATTGGTAGCAAAGTCTTTAAAATCAAGTTTTCTAATAAATATTGGTTGTCCATTTACAAAAGTAAGTTGAAGTATATCTCCAAAGAGTATGATATATTTTTTTCTAAATAAGTCATCTCATTCAATACGGTCACGTGGTGATGATTTCTGGTGCTCTGAGTTAGTAATCTTTGGCGCTGAGCTTGAACATATCCAGCGATGATGTGTAGTCAGGAGGGGTACAGTAATTGAAGTAATGTCTTTTGTCGATTGAATTCTGCATCAATTCCATTTAAAAGGGACAGTATGTCTCACTGTGACATAAAATTGTTCCGTCTTCTTTGTGATGATTTATGGTGCACTGAGTAAGTAGTATCTTTGGCGCTGAGCTTGTACGTTCCCTTTGCAGTGTACATTGAAGGCAGTTGTTAACAGACATAGACAAATGGTTTTTGTCACTTATTTAAACAAAATCTGAAGACATCCAGTAGGAACATTTCTAAACTAAAGAAATGAAGGCTGAATTACCTACTGTTCAAACTGTAAGAAAATCTGAGGACATTGTGAAATTGTTTCTGTTTTAAATAAATCAAGATTGTATTGAATGTTTTCTATAGTGTTGGCACTGTTGGTATCTAGTTGTCAACTCTTCTGAGCGCAGAATTGGTAACCTCAGGCAAGAAATGCAGCAAGTGTGCAAATTTTCCACTGCCTTTGGCCAGGGTAGTAGCTACAACAAAAAGGCTTGTTAAAGGGCCTTCACTTTGAATCAGATTATGAAATTGAAGAATAATTGATAACCCCAGGCAGAAAAAGCAGCAAGTAGGTGTGTGTATATATGTAGATGATGTGTTGATTGAGTGGAAGATAAAAAAGGTGAAAAATAAGAAAGGCTGCAGACGTGCAAAGTACCCACTGCCTTGTAAGGGAGGTGGGTGTTTGGTTTTCCTGTTCATTATACAGACAGGGCATCGGATTCCGCTGTGGGAGCCTGAGAAACGGGTATCTCATCTAAGGAGTTGAGGAAGTGTACAAAGTACACACAATGTGTGGTAGGAAGGATGCAAGAGAGGACGCAAGTGTGGAAATTATCCACTGCCATTCAATGGGTAGTAGTTACCAAGAAGTTTCAAAAAAGGGCTTGGACTTTGAAGTTGAATTACTTGAAGAATAATTGATAACCCCAGCTAAACAAGGCTGCAAGTGTGAAAATTTCCCACTCCCTTTGTCCGGGGTAGTTGATAGAACAAAAAGGGCTTGATAAAGGGCCTGCATTTTGAATAGGAATATGAAATTGAACCATATTTCATAACCCCTGCGAAGAAACGCAGCAAGTGCGCAAATTTCCCACTGCCTTCTGCCAGTGCAGTGACCGCTCAGCCCTCCACAGGGCTTGGTCGCCCCACTCACTGCTGCCGCTCCTGCCTGCCTTTGCCACCTCCTGCCTGCAGATTCCTTCGCTCGCTACCCGCTGCTCCTGGGAATTTCCCGCTGCTCCTGGGACTTTCCCGCTGCCCGCTGCTTCTTGGAATTTCCCACCGCTGCCTCCCTGCGGCCCCGCCCCCCTGTGATTCCATTCGCCGCCCCGCTCCCGCCACCCAGCTGCTCCTCCCTCCCGGCTCCTTACTTATGACGCCCCCAGAGCGACCGCGCAGCGGACGCGCGCAGCGGGAGCACCGATTGAGCGCCGAAGGTGCGCCAAAGGTAAGCCCGTCTGCGCCCGTCCGCGCCTGGCCCGCGCCCAGCGCCAGGACCCCTGGCCCTCCCCGCCGAGGCAAGACGACTCGACTGACCTACGATGCCACCACTCTCAACGCACTCAATACCGGCTGGACCCACGCCTGCTGCCGAGCCACCCCGAGACGCACCCACGGACCCTTCACCTGCTGCACCTGCAAGTTCACCTGCCTCCGAACCTGCCCCGCACCCCCCAAGACAAACACCAGCAGCAACCACCTCAGGTGCATCCTGATCAACACCCGCTCCGTCCACAGACACGCCGTGGAACTCGGGAACCTCCTTGATGCTACATCACCGGACATCTCCTTCCTCACGGAAACCTGGATGAACGCCTCCTCTGCACCCGACATCGCCATCGCCATCCCGGACGGGTACAAGATCATCAGGAGGGACCGCATCAACCAGACCGGAGGTGGCATCGCCATCGTCCACAGGAACACCATCCACATCACGACCGACGCCAACGACTCCTTCGCCGCAGCCGAACATCTCCACTTCCAGATTCACACCGACCCTAAGACGACCCTCAGAGGCACCCTCGTCTACAGACCCCCGGGACCACGCACACAATTCAGCGAAGACATCACAGACTTCATCAGCCCGCACGCCCTCCCCTCCACTGACTACATCCTCCTTGGGGACCTCAACTTCCACCTGGAGAACAACAAGGACCGCAACACCACCGCCCTGCTGGAAAACCTCGCCAACCTCGGACCCAAGCAACTGGTCAACACCCCCACCCACTACGCCGGCCACACGCTTGATCCCGTCTTCTCTTCCAGCAAGTACATCACCTTCAGCCACGCCACCGGACTCCACTGGACCGACCACAGCTGCGTCCACTTCAGCTTCAAAGGATCCACAACCCACCACCACCCGCAACAGGTACCTCACAGGAATTGGAACAAGATCACCGCAGACCAGCTCACCACCTCCCTCCGCCAGAGCCCACCCGCCAACACAACGGACCCCAACGAAGCAGCCCGCAACTTCACACAGTGGCTGACCGCCTGCGCCGACAACCTCGCGCCACTAAAGAACCCTCCCAGCAGACCCAGAAGCAAGAAGGCATCCTGGTTCACCGACGACCTCAAGGACTCCAAGAAGACCTGCCGCACCCTCGAGAAAGTCTGGCTCCTCGACCGGACCACCGACAACATGACCGCCCAAAAACACGCTACCCGCAAGCACCACCAGCTCATCCGCACCACCAAGAAGAAATCCCTGAAGGAACGACTGGTCAACAACGCCCACAACAGAAAAGAGCTCTTCACTATCGTCAAGGAGTTCTCCAACCCCAGGACCGGCACCAACAACATCACTCCGTCACAAGACCTCTGCGACTCCCTCGCCTCGTTCTTCCACCGCCAGATCGCCGACATCCACAACAGCTTCGGCGCCCCACCCACGCACCCAACCGTCGAACCAACGCCCCCCACCGCCACCCTTCGCACCTGGACCACGGTGACCACTGAAGACACAGCCCGCACGATGAACACCATCCACTCCGGATCACCGACCGACCCCTGCCCACACCACGTCTTCAATAAGGCCGACTCCACCATCGCACCCCAACTCCGGAACATCATCAACGCCTCCTTCAACACCGCCACCTTCCCGGAGAGCTGGAAGCACGCCGAGATCAGCGCCCTCCTGAAGAAACCTACAGCGGACCCCACCGACCTCAAAAACTTCCGCCCCATCTCGCTCCTCCCTTTTCCTGCTAAAGTCATCGAGAAGATCATCAACAGACAGCTGACCGCCTTCCTTGAGACGAACGGATCCCTCGACCCCTCGCAGTCCGGCTTCAGAGCCAACCACAGCACCGAGACCGCCCTCATCGCAGCCACCGACGACATCCGGACCCTGCTCGACAAGGGGGAAACAGTGGCCCTCATCCTCCTGGACCTCTCCGCTGCGTTCGACACGGTCTGCCACCGCACCCTAGTCCAGCGCCTCAGCAACATCGGTATCCAAGAGAAGGCACTGGAGTGGATCATCTCGTTCCTCGCCGGAAGAACACAAAGAGTTCGCCTCCCCCCGTTTCGCTCCGATGCCACCAAAGTCATCTGCGGCGTCCCGCAAGGATCTTCACTCAGCCCCACCCTCTTCAACATCTACATGAAACCTCTCGCAGCCATCGCACGCCAGCACAACCTCAACATCATCTCTTACGCCGACGACACCCAGCTGATCCTCTCCCTCACCAGAGACCCCGACACCGCCAGAACCTGCCTACACGAAGGGATGAAAGACGTCGCCGAGTGGATGAAGGACAGCCGCCTGAAACTGAACTCGGACAAGACGGAAGTCCTCATCCTGGGATCTTCGCCCTCCACCTGGGACGACTCATGGTGGCCCCCAGCCCTGGGCACCACACCCAAGCCAACCAACCACGCACGCAACCTGGGCTTCATCCTGGACCCCTCCCTCTCGATGACCAGACAAGTCAACGCCGTCTCCTCATCGTGCTTCAACACCCTGAGTATGCTTCGCAAGATCTTCCGCTGGATCCCGACCAAGACCAGGAAGACTGTCACCCAGGCACTCGTCACCAGCCGACTGGACTACGGAAACGCCCTCTACGCCGGAACCACAGCCAAGCTACAGAAAAGACTCCAGGGCATCCAGAACGCCTCTGCCCGACTCATCCTGGATGTCCCCCGAGGCAGCCACATCTCCAGCCACCTGAGGAACCTGCACTGGCTCCCCGTCGACAAGAGGGTCACGTTCCGGCTCCTCACCCACGCACACAAGTCTCTCCACGACCTGGGCCCCAAATACCTCAACGACTGCCTGACCTTCTACACACCCACCCGCCAGCTACGGTCCACCAGCCTCGCCCTCGTAGCCGTACCACGCATCCGAAGAGCCACCGCCGGAGGAAGATCCTTCTCTTACCTGGCTGCCAAGACTTGGAACTCCCTCCCCATCCACCTTCGGCTGACCCAGGACCATCTCGCCTTCAGGAAACAACTCAAGACCTGGCTGTTCGAGCAGTAGCATACCCCTCCCCCCAAGCGCCTTGAGACCCTCCCGGGTGAGTAGTGCGCTATACAAATGGCATGATTGATTGATTGATTATATACATGAAAAAGGCTTCATAAAGGGACATGAGTTTGAATTAGAATATGAAATTCAAGAGTAATTGATAACCACAGCGAAGAAAGGCAGGAAGTGTGTACATTTCTCCTTGCCTTTGGTCGGGGTAGCAGCTACAACAAAAAGGCTCGATAAATGGTCTTGAGTTTGAATCAGGATATGAAATAGGTGTTATACTTAGTTTAGTTTCCATTGAGTTAGTGGTACGTGAAACAACAAGGTTTGTGGAGCTTGCGAAGATTTGTGGTCCGCGCAGGACGTACTGGTCTTGTGCATTCTGGCTTAGTAAGGGCACTTGGCCATTTTGTGTAGGTTTGAGGGAGATTACTTTATTGGTACTGTACTTTATACGTAATGAATGAAGAATCAGTTAAATTGTGGCTGAATACGGACATGTGGTGATGGTAGGAGGTAGCGGTTATCAAGACTATATGGCATTGATTATAGCTGCACAATATTGGTAATTTAGTGTGTGTGAATGCAGTGATGATAAGTGGTGGAATGAGTTAGTAGCACCTGAAGGAACAAAGTTCTGTGGAGTCTGCGATTATGCGTGGACCAAGCAGGACGCATTTGTAGCAAAGTCTTTAAAATCAAGTTTTTTTAATCAAGGTTGGTTGTTCATTCACAGAAGTAAGTTGAACTATTTCTCCAAAAAGTAGGATTTTTTTTTTGTAAATAAGTCATGTTATTCAATATGGTTGTGTGTTGATGATTTCTGGTGCACTGAGTTAAATGTAAATGTAAATTGATACTTGTATGGCGCACTACTCACCCGCAAGGGTCTCAAGGCGCTTGTACGAATACCGCTGTGGAACCCATCCTGGCTTTGCCTGTGAGGTGTCCACTCCTGGGCACCCCCAAGGTGGAGGCCAGGCATCCTTAGCATTGTGGGGGCCGTTGTGGAGATTAAGCAAGCTATTGCCCAGAGTTGCAGAGTGGGACTCCATCATTGGAATAGGCGAGAATTATCAGGTCCGTGGAAGTTTTTTAGCCCAAGACCCGCCGAGGCGGGGAATTGAACCCTGGTCCCGGGCTAGACCTCTGCATCAGGGTCTGCCGCTCTAACCATTGAGCCACACTTCTCCACCTTTAGTGCAGTTAGTAATACCTTTGGCCCTGAGGTTGAACGTACCCTCTGATGATACATGATTGGGGGGGGGGAACAGTAATTGAAGTAATGTCTTTTGTCGATTGAATTCTGCATCAATTTCATTTAAAAGGAATAGTATGTTTCACTATAACATAAAAGTGTTCACTCTTGGGGATTATGTATGGTGGAGTGAGTAAGTAGTATCTTTGGCGCTGAGCTTGTACGTTCCGTGCACAATGTAGATTGAAGGCAGTTGTTGACACAGAGAGAGAAGAATGCTTTTTGTCAGTTATTTAAAGAAGATGTGAAGACATACAGTAGAAACATCTCTAAATTAAAGAAATGAAGGCTGAGTTTCCGACTGTTCAAACTTTAAGAAAATCTGAGGACATTGTGCAATTGTCTCTGTTTGAAATAAATCAAGATTGTATTGAATGTTTTCTGTAGTGTTGGCAGTCTTGGTATCTAGTTGTTAACTGTACTCAGTGCTGAAATGATTGAAAGCCGTTGTCAGCACAGATACTGAAGAGAAAGTTGCATCCAAAGCTGATTTGAAGTTGTGAACCCTGCTGTCTGCAATGTAGATTGAAGGTACTACTCGACACAAACATCGATGAATGCTATTTTGTACCGTTAAAAGAATCAGAGGACATAGTACAATTGTTTCTGCTTTAAATAAATCGAGAGTAATATGTCATACTCTGTTTTAAGAATTTGTTGCATTCTTAAATGCATAAAGGCAAGCATTAAGTATGATACAATGGTTAGGTCATGAATAATGAGAAGTTTCATTTTCTTCAGGTGTCTTCACAACAAGCTTCTCCAGATAGCTTGTGGTATTCAAATTTGTTGTCATGTTGCACAGGTAGTATAAGTAAACGATGTAATGTAGCATTGAAAATATTAACATTTGGTCATATTTTGAATATAAGGAACTTATTACAAATGTGCAAAAAGGAAATTATGTTGAATATGGAACTATTGTACAAGAAATAAAAATTGGAAAAATGACTGAACATGGCAAAGAAGTTTTACAGAGAAGATTACTTTGAAATTTGTTTCCAAAAGAAAATATTGTTCCTAAGCTGGTAGCTACTTTTAAAATAATTGAGAAGAACAGTAAAGAAAAGCAGCAAGTGTGAAAATATCCTACTGCCTTCGGCCAGGGTATTAGCTATAACAAAAAGGCTCGATGAAGGGCCTTGACTTTGAATCAGAAAATTAAATTGAACAATAATTATTATTTATTTATTTTTTTTGGGTTATAAACTTTTATTCATTGTTCAAATGCAGTATACCGCTATTCAGCCAACAACCTGGAGGCAGGCAGCATCATTAGTATCATGTTGACCATATCATGCGGTCCTGTACCATTTACATGTGCAAGGATCATGTGTCAGTAACTTTCCAAATAACCTATACAACCAAACCAACAACGCTTTGCCATTTGTCATAAATTATTCGTCAATATAAAGGGCATTTTGACACTTATATTAGGGCGATTTCCAAGTAGTTAACGTCAAAGAAGGTGTGGGGGGGGTACGTGTGTGTGGAGAATAACTGCACGTGTGAGGGGGAACTGCGCAGCACCCAAACTATTCAATTCAAACCGCCCAGACGCACACACGCAGTCGTATGTTCGATTTCCATCTTTATACAGCCAAAACCTTAGTAATGTTCCTCTAGTGTAGACTCACACCACATTTGTCCAATCTCCATGCACCATTCATCCATCGCTACCAGGCATCTCCAGCCTCTCACACCCAGATTCATTCGTCTATCTCTGCTCCAGCCAACCAAGTCGTCAGGGGCAACCATATATCAGTAGGTCTAGACCGCGGTGGTAGGAGCTCCCAATACGTAGTCAGTTGATCTCGACAGTATAGTGCCGAATTGATCCAAAAATTGAACAATAATTGGTAACCCCAGGCAAGAAAGGCAGTTAGTGTGCAAATTTCCCACTGCCTTTGGCCGGGGTCGTAGGTACAAGAAAAAGGCTCAAAAAAGGGCCATGAGTTTGTATCAGAATATGAAATTCATGAATAATTGATAACCCCAGAAAAAAAACGGTAGCAAGTTGGTGTGTGTTATGTGTAGACGATGTGTTAATTGAGTGGAAGATAAAAAAGGTGAAAAATTAAAAAGGCTGCAGACGTGCAAACTATCCACTGACTTGTCAGGGAAGTGGATCTTTGGATTTCCACCTCATTATACGGATCGGGCGTCGAAATTTGCAGTGGGATGCTGAGAAAAGGCTACCACATAGAACGAAGCAATGTGAGTGCATTAAGTTACCACTGTGGGTGGTAGGGCTGAAAAATGACAACACCAGGCCCATTTTAGGGACTAGTTTGAATTAGAATCATACTTGGCAAAGGCTGCAAGAAAGTTAGCAGGTAGGTGTGTTTGAGGTAGTGGATGCAGAATAAGGTGAAAAGGAAGAAAGGTAGCAGATGCGGAAAGAACCCACTGTCTTGTAAAGGAAATGGGTGTTTGGTTTTCTAGTGCATTACAGACTGTGAGTCGGATTCCGCAGTGGGAGCCTGAGAAACGGGTATCTCATCTAAGGAGTTAAGCAAGTGCACAAAGTGCACATACTGTGCGGTGGAAAGGACGCAAGTGTTTAAATTACCCACTGCCATTCACGGGTAGTAGTTACCAAGAAGGTTTAATAAAGGGACTGAACTTTGAATTATTTGAAGAATAATAAATAATTTCAGCCAAGAAAAGCAGCAAGTGTGAGAATTTGCTACTGCCTTAGACCTGGGTATTAGCTACAACGAAAAGGCTCGATAAAGGTCCTTGATTTTTAATCAAAATATGAAATTCAAGAGTAATTGATAACCCAAGCCAAGAAAAGCAGCAAGTGTGTAAATTTGTTACTTCCTTTGGACGGTGTAGTTGTTGCAACAAAAAGGCTCGATAAAGGGCCTTGATTTTTAATCAGAATATGAAATTCAAGAATAATTGATACCCCCAACCAAGAAAGGCTGCAAGTGTGCAAATTTTCCATTTGCTTCTACTGGGGTAGTATCTACATGAAAAAGGCTTGATAAAGGGCCTTGACTTTGAATCTGAATATCAAATTGAACAATAATTGACAACTCCAGCCAAGAAAGGCAGCAAGTGTGCAAATTTCCCAGTGCCTTCGGACAGGGTAGTTCTTACAACAAAAAAGCTTGATAAAGGGCCTGCACTTTGAATACGATTATGAAATAGAAGAATAGTTGATAACCGTAGTCAAGAAAGGCAGCAAGTAGGTATGTGTAGATGATGTGTTGATTGAGTGGAAGATGAATAATGTAAAAAATAAGTAAGGCTGCAAGTGTGTAAATTAACCTCTGCCTTTAGCGGGGAAGTAGTTACAACAAAAAGGCTCGATAAAGGGCCATGACTTTGAATTAGAATATGAAATTCAAGAATTGATAACCTCAGCCAAGAAAGGCAGCAAGTAGGTGTGTGTCCGTGTAGATTATGTGTTGATTGAGTGGAAGATATAAAAGGTGAAAAATAAGAAAGGCTACAGATGCGCAAAGTACCCACTGCCTTGTGAGGGAAGTGGATGTTTGGATTTCCAGTCCATTACACAGACTGTGCATCGGATTCTGCAGTGGGAACTTGAGAAATGGGTAGCACATCAAAGCAACCAATGCAAGTGGACAAAGTACATACACTGTGTGATAAAACGGATGCAAGAAAGGTAGCAAGTGTGCAAATTTCTTACTGCCTTTGGACGGGGTACTTCTTACAACAAAAAAGCTTGACAAATGTCTAATGACTAATGTTGAGGACAGCGATGGTCACGTTTCTTTTTTTTGATGAGGTTGATAAACTGTTTCTCGTAACACAAAAGTTGATTGCAATAAATGCACAGAAATTTAAGTTAACCAAATTCAAGATCAATATGTGAGTATGGACTGTTTGCTGAAGATGCTGTTGCAGCAGTTGATGTGCTTGGTGCAGCAGCAAGTGGGTTGTCCTGCAATCTCTGCTGCAGCTCAAGGAAAGTTGTTGGGGTGCAAGTTGTTTATGTGTTGCACTATATTTACTGTGGCAAAGGATGATTTCTTGGATTGATCACACCTTGAAAGAGTTGTTTGGCAAATTTTACAGGTTACTAGTGGTTGGTGTGTTTCAGTTAGTATGTGTTAGGGCTTACATAAGACAGAAATACTTTGTACTTAGTGATATCCAATTCTATTTTATGATGAACGGTTGAATTCTACATCCGCCTTTAGGAGTAGTGGGAGGGTAGCATTTTAAAGTGTTTGACAGGTTACACTACAAGTGTCCATGCAGGTAAAGAAAACTTAGCATGGTTATGCATGGGCACCCTCTCACACAAAACGTAGTACTCAGTATTCAGGATTGTAAAAGCTTGCAATAGGAGTGACTGATGAGATTATATATGTCTTTGAGAAAAGAAAAACAAGTACGCTTGTTTTACATTCGAGATATACAGCCTTGAAAGAATATGCATGTCAATGCATGATATATTTTTTGAAGGTATGGAAGAAACCAGTAAAAGGGTGTTTAGAAACAATACTGTCCAGCTTAAAAAGTGCTCAATTGTTCTTTTTGTTGAGTGTCAAGACACCTTTTTGATTAGGACTATGGAATAGTGGTGTAACTATATCATAGATTCTATTGTCAGATATCTACCATAGTGATAGTGGAATTACCACTACTTTTTAGACTACCATTGAATAATCATGTGTAGAGGAGCGGTGTTCCTTCTTCGCCTTTAAAGAGAAGGAAGATTTAAATTTATATTTCAACAACTAAACAAAATAATTTTTGTATTTCAAAAAGAAAATTAAGTAGGAATGTTAGAGGAAGTGTGGTCCAACTCTAAAAGGATTGTGCAAATCGTGACAGCTGAAAGAAGTTTGTCAAGAATAGTTTTTTACATATGTAAGCAGTAAAAGATAAGTAACAGTTACATTTAGATTTAGAAAGTTAAGGTGGAGTCATCGGCTGCATTTGAAACATTGGACCTGTTGGGAAAATAGTGAAAAGTAAGTTATTAGTAACATTGCATTGTTTAAAGGTCAATAGCTGTTTGAAATGAAAACTTTATATGTATTTATATGGTAAACATAATTATCTCTCATCACTTAGTGGAAACGTGGTAATGAGTCCATAAGTTGGAGGGTGTATAGGCAGCTTTCGCACATGGTGAACGTAACTCTAAAATAGGGGTGTGGAATTTAATAAAATATCTACTTGTCCATTGGATATGTTGCTTAATTCCCATAGAAGCCCATGTTCTGGTGTTAACCTGGGCTTCTATGGAAATTCGCAAGGGCATATTATCAAGCCCATTATCGCGGCTTTAGCTGCCGTTTCCTGTCTCTAAAGTGGCGATAATTTTAACACTCCTCTCGATAACATGCTCCGCAGTTCAGAAATATTTTCTAGGAGTACTATGTCTTGTCCTACTTCTGTAAAATTTGTGGGAATTCATGAAAGCTGTATATCTGTACTTAATGCAAGGACATATACCATGGGTGCACTTTTGAGACTTGGGCCCCAAATTGGGTCTGGCATTTACCATGACATTTTGTGTTTATTAAAATTCTGCCTCTCTCTGTATCGGCTGGCTTCACTGTGAGTGACAGCATTCTTGTGTTTCAAAAAGAGTATACCAGCACGCAAAGTAGCTTTGTTCAGTGCCAGTAAGTACTGCGGCAGTGTGTGCTTTTTGAGACCAAAAACTATTTTTGCTTTTGCCAGTGTTTGTTATAATGGTGTGGGCCCAGCAGCCCCCACACCACTAAGGTTTTTGTAAAACATTTGGGGCATTGCTGATCCTACCTGGGCACTTCTATCCCGCAGCTGGTCTCCCCGTGGTCTCCCTCTGCCGCCGTTGCTTTCCGACACCAGAGCGCGGCCGCAGTGTGGGAGGAGACTACAATACCCAAGCGCCCTTGCGGCAGGAAGCCACCAGCGCTAATTCCGTGCCAGGAGACGCTTTAAATTCAGATCACTCCCGGTGGAGCGGGTGTTTTGTAAAACATTTGGGGCATTGCTGATCCTACCTGGGCACTTCTATCCCGCAGCTGGTCTCCCCGTGGTCTCCCTCTGCTGCTGCTGCTTTCCGACACCAGAGCGTGGCCAAAGTGTGGGAGGGGACTACAGTACCCAAGCTCCCTTGCGGCAGGAAGCCGCCACCGCTAATTCCGTGCCAGGAGGCGCTTTAAATTCAGATCAATCCCGGTGGAAGGCAGTTTTGTAAAACATTTGGGGCATTGCTGATCCTACCTGGGCACTTCTATCCGGCAGCTGGTCTCCCCGTGGACTCCCTCTGCCGCCGCTGGTTTCCGATACCAGAGCGCGGCTGCAGTGTGGGAGGGGACTACAATACCCAAGCGCCCTTGCGGCAGGAAGACGCCACCGCTAATTCCGCGCCAGGAGGCTATTTAAATTCAGATCAATCCCGAAGGAGCGGGTGTTTTGTAAAACATTTGGGGCATTGCTGATCCTACCTGGGCACTTCTATCCCGCAGCTGGGCTTCCCCTGGTCTCCCTCTGTCGCCGCTGCTTTCCAACACCAGAGCGCGCCCGCAGTGTGGAAGGGGATTACAATACCCAAGCGCCCTTGCGGCAGGAAGCCGCCACCGCTAATTCCGTGCCAGGAGGCGGTTTTAATTCAGATCAATCCTGGTGGAACGGGTGTTTTGTAAAACATTTGGGGCATTGCTGATCCTACCTGGGCACTTCTATCCCGCAGCTGGTCTCCCCGTGGTCTCCCTCTGACGCCACTGCTTTCTGACACCAGAGCGCAGCCGCAGTGTGGGAGGGGACTACAATACCCAAGCGCCCTTGCGGCAGGAAGCCGCCACCGCTAATTCAACGTCAGGAGGCGCTTTAAATTCAGATCAATCCCCGTGTCGCGGGACCGCGCGCGGGCTAAGCCCAGGCAAAGGGCGGGCCGTCTGTGGCCGTCGTTGGCCGGAGGAGGCTGGGCTGGGCCCCCCCTTACCTCTCGAGCAGCAGGTTGCTGGACAATAAGGTACTGTTTGCAGTTATAAGCAGGGGTCACTTTGGGACTCTGGAAGATTGAGCGATCTGTTCTGCTGTACAGTGGGATCTGACTGGCTTTGTGGATTCTGGGGGGCCGTGTTAATTGTACTTGAAATTGCCTATTTTTCGTCCCCGCCTTTACAAGTAGTAAGCGATGGGGAAAAGGAAGTCTGTGGAGGGGGGAGGACCAGCCCCATCAAAAAAAGGGAAAAAATCTAAGAAAGTAACACATGCCGCCAGTAACTGTGTCCTAACAAGGATAGAGGCAATTGTTAATGAATGCGAGGAAGTGCTGGGGGCCAACAACTTAAACCTCCCAGCTGTCACTAACGACCCACTGGATGATGCCCTAGCCAGGGCAAAGATGAGAGTAATCCCTGCAATTTTTAATAAGAGAACACCTCAAGTTAGTGCTATTGGAGAGGTGCTTAGGTCAGAGGAGGGTTTTTGAGCGCCACTTCCCATAGTGCAGAATGGGTGTGGATCAGCTGGTGGCACTGCCAATGGTAGTTTTGATGCGGATTTAGCTACGGACCCAATTGAGTGTTCTAACAGATATGACATCCTAGAAAGCATTGGTGAAGATATCACACCAAAGACCGCGAGTAAAGAAAATGTAACCCAATCCCCTTTGAACGCAGAAATCTGTAGCACCTGTTCTACTAACTTTAGCACTTTATTGCAAAGAGTAGCTCTTCTTGAAAGTGGATTAGCCTCGCTGAGCAAGAATGTGGATGCTCTTAAGGTTAGCCAAATTAATTCCTCTTCTCCCCCTCCATTACTTGATTCTAGCCGTGGGTATAGATCCCCTATTACCGCGGCTCCTCCTACACTCCCTATGCCCCGTAGTGTTAATAATAGGTCCAGGGTGGGGGCCATTGAGGGAATAGGGCTAAGGCCAGCATCAGGGCATCAGATTATTGCAGGGAGACCCCTTGGGAAGCGCAATTGTCCTGGTAAACCTAACGCTGATCTTTGGAGTAACCGCAACCTTTCCCTAGGTAATAGGCGAGTGGCATTAGGAAATCAGCCCCCTATAGGAAATGTACGTAGAGGCACTACACTGAGGGAAGGTCAGGGCACTACCCAAGACCTGGCATACACATGGGAAACACCCCTCTAGAGAATCCCCTTCCTAAGATATATATATGACCAAGGTCCCAAAGCTAATAAGCAATCAAAATTATGAGAGTAGCGAGTCCCTTAAAAACAAAGTGATACATTGGACTAGACATGTCAGGGGCTGCAGGTCGGTGATAAGAGAGGACCTGGCAAAAGTAAGAAGGCTTAGTTTAGGTAGTTCCATGACGGAATGTATTGAGATACAGTTATTTAGCGCTGTCATTGCTAAAAATCTGGTGGAACTCGAATTCCGCACTCTCCCCCCAGGGCACTTCAGCAATCCAGTTTCGCTGTACCCCACAATGGTCAACAGGGGGGGAGGGGACTGAGTCTGGCTTAGGCTCAGTCGAATGACTAGATGATCCTTATACTACTGATCCCCGCCAGGAAATAGTCGATGGGGCCTGGGAGGTTGAGCCTGCCTGCCATAGTGGTGTAGGGGCGGACAGTTCTGTGGGTGGGGGACCAGACGATCCACTCATTGGGGAAGGAAGTAACGTAAGTTTAATCCGTCTCCTTTCGTGGAACATTGCAGGGCTGAAAAAAAAAATGCTTCTCCCAGAACGGAATGATTTTATTGAGAAACAAGACATCTGCTTGTTCCAAGAGACATGGAGTCTGGTCCCCTTGCACAAATCCGGGTATGCAACATATTTTATTCCAGCTATAAGTATGGGGGGGGGCGACCTTCTGGGGGTCTCCTTATCTGGCTTAGTATTTCCCTAAATTGGGTTACCACCATGCACACTACACCATCTAAGGACATCCTACATTTGACGGTGAAAGGTCCGCCAAATAGACCTAATTTGGAGATATTTAACGTGTATGCTAGAGGGTCACCTGGGAATGTCCAATCATCAATTCTATCAGTTCTTGATTCTGAATTGTCCACTCTACCCCCTAACTCTGCCATTATAGTGGCGGGAGATTTCAACTGCACATTCGAACCGCTTAGCGAGGAGGATGTGCTGGGTACCGGGGAGCAGGACAGCAGATTTGACATCCCACAGCTGAACCTCCCCCCAACCAAGAAGTGGACCCAACGAGTCATACAATTGAACGCCATATCGGTGGAGTTCAATTTGAGAGCTGTTAATGGACAAACACGTTCCGATCCGAAAGGGGCTAACACATACAACAGGCCTAGTTGCTCATCGCGGATTGATTATATATATTTTTTTAGATATTCGACTGTGGGGTGATCTATTGGATATGGAGGTGATATCATCCCAGGATAGCGACCACAACCCACTCTGTATGCAATTAAGAAATAACTGGATGATCTCCAAGTCCTCAAACCTGGCGAGGACGTTGACAAAAGAAGTAGTCCCCTCCCAGTGCAACCGTCGCCTCAAATCGCATAAGGTTGCTTACCAGGAGGATAAACTGGCTAATATCAGAGAGCTCATCGTGCAGAAAGCAATTGAGCTTGAGGTGATCAGTGCTGACACAGGGATCTTAGAGCCCTCTCCTCTCCCCGATTTCTATCACAGGACGATTGATAGTTTGGGAGAGTTCTTCGTCGCCCCGGACCCTAGCATTCAGAGTACCTATAATAAACAGCTTCCCAGGCCTTCGAACCTGTGGTACTCAGATGTTTGCAGGGAAAAGAGGCGTAGACTCTCCTTGGCACAATCCTCCTCTGGTTAGATTAGCGAGAAAAGAGTACGCTAGGGCAGTCAAGCTTGCTAAGCGCAATTGGGAAGAAGACCACTGGCCGCCCCTTTACTAAAAGATTCTGCAGTATTTTGGGAAATACTTCACAAAGGTAGCCGGAAGGGATCCGATCTGATTCCTAATCACATTACGGAACACGAATGGCACGCCAATTTCCTTGCCTTGTATTGTGATGCTGAAACAACCTTGGGACGGTCTAACGGATCTTTCCCAACAGTATCTGGGGATTCTAGTCCAGCCTACCTGTTAGAGGGGGCGAATTTAGAAGAGCCTTTTGAGCTCAGTGAGGTTTTATCTGCTATAGCTGGGCTAGCCGCAGGAAAGGCGGCGGGTCCTGACGGCCTTCCTGGCGATTTACTCTTGCGCAAAGCTAAAGTGTGGGCTGACTTCATCCTCCCCATGATGAACCTGATAGCTAGAGGCCACCCCGTCCCGGATTCCTGGAAAGGGGCAGAGGTGGTCACGATATACAAAAAGGGTAATAGGGAGGATCCTGCCAACTACAGGCCAATTAGTTTAATCGACGTAATCCAAAAATTGGTTGGCAGGGTCCTCCTAACGAGAATAAGGTCTTGGATGGACGAAGCCAACGTCCTTTTGCACTTCCAGATGAGATTCAGGAAGAAAGTAGGGACGATAGATGAAGTGTTTAGATTCTGCACCCTACACTGGAAAGTGGTCACCATTCGGAGGGGTAGCTTATATCTGGCCTTTATCGATCTTAAGACCGCATTCGATCTGGTATCCCGGGCCAAGCTATGGCAAGTCCTGCATGACCTGGGGATCCCTCCCATGATCCTTGACTTCACTAAGGGTCTCCATGAGGGGAACTATGCGAGAATCAGGTGGGGCAATCAGGGCCAGTTAACTGGAAAGGTGGCAGTTAATAGGGGAGTGCGCCTGGGCTGTGTTTTGGCTCCAACCTTGTTCTCTCTCTTTGTAAATGGGGTGGTAGACCATTTGAGAGAGGTTCCATCTGATGCCCCAACCCTGGCAGAGGAGAAAACCCCCACCCTCCTATTCACAGACGACATGCTATTGGTCTCAAAAACACTCTCCGGCCTACAGAAACTGTTAGATAGGTTTAGCCACCTTTGCAATTTACGGGGCCTAACGATCAACACTGACAAAACAAAATTGATGACAATCTCCCCTTCTAAATGCTTTAAGAACAGTATCAACCTGAATGGCACCCCCTTGGAAACTATAGAGTCTTTTGACTATTTGGGGATCAGGTTGAATAACCAAATGAAATGGAATACCCATTTAGCCAAAATGCTCCTTAATCACAGAAGGGTGGCGGGAGCCAGTTTAAGAGAACAACAGCTCTCAGCTAGCAGACCAGTAGGCCTGGCTCTCGTGGTCTATGAGGGTAAGGCACTGCCTTCGGCGCTCTACGGGTCGGAGTTATGGGGATTCGAGGATGTTCGTGACATAGAGAGATCAGAGAACAAGTTCTTCAGGGGTTTAGTATCTCTCCCTCTTTCTACTCCTCTGACACCGCTCTGTTGAGACCTGGGCAGGCAGTCCTTTACATATATTGTTAGACTACGACCTATATTGTTCTGGATACGCCTAAGAAGAACTCCCGAACTGGCCAACTATGCGGCTGCACTGAGCGAGATTATCCATCTAAACTCAGGGAATAAGATCAAGTGGATCGGTAAACTTAAGCAGCTGGTAATAGAGATTGGGTTCGGGGAGGCTTGGGCAACCCAGACCGCGCCAGCCAAGCAAATCATCAAGAAGGCATACTGGGAATGGGTGAATGGGGTCGAGGCACGTAAATCTTACTGGGGGACTCTCACTGAACAGTTCCTTGAGCATAAGCTGGTGGCTAAATTTGAGCACTACTTTGATTTTATCCAATCTCCTCGGGATAGATTGCTATATGCGAAATTTAGGCTAGGAACGCTCCCACTTAATGAATTGGTAGTGGGTTGGAGGAATCATAGCTTGGCTTCTGTGAGCTGCCCAGGGTGCTGCGCACCATCAGAATCGCTTTCCCACTTTCTCTGCGCATGTCCCGCTTATAGAGCTGCCAGGAGGAAATGGTTGAAACCTATATGTAAAAACATGGGGGTTACTGATTACAGGGCAGCACGATGGATGTTTAAATCAGATACCTCCTCCCTCAGCATGATCTGTGCAGTAGCAAAATACTTGGGCAATGCTTGGCTGATTCGTTTAAAGCTCAGCAAAAGTGAGCAAATGCTGTTTTTTTATGTCAACTGTAAATATCATTCGTTTTATTGTATATAGTGTATAATCTTCTCTTTTTTAAATGGACTTTTTATAACATCCTTTTTAAACCGTTAATTGTTGTATGATTGTAGAATTTTCTCTTCCTAAAAATATCTGTTTATGCTTTTATGATATTTTATATCGAATAAAGTACATACAACAACACTAAGGTTTTAGAAAAACTAAGCCAAAACAATTCACAAATTGACAAAACTAAAAAGCTAACCATCAATTTCAGACCTACTGCCTTTGTCAATACTTGTTTGTTTTTGTTTTCCATAATGTTATTGAAACTGGTTACATTGATTTTCCATAATGAATATTTTTGAGAATACTAGCATGCATCAATAAACACATTACTAAATGATGCTGAAAAGAAATGGTACCTGAAATTTTACACTAGTTTAGCTAAATGTTGTTTTCTTGTTTTCATTTTTAGATGAACATTTTATTTTGAAAGTAAAGAATCATTAATCTTGCTTTCAACGTTCTGCAAATTTTTGTATCAAATCAGAGAGCATTCTGGGATACTTTGAAACCCTTTGTACACATTTTTATACAGGGACCACTGTCATTAGTGCAGTCAGAGCTCACCGCATTTACTTAGAGCGTTCACCCTAATAATAAAGCTTTCAATTAATAAACTATGAATAGAAGTTTGAACAGCATCAACATATGGACAAAAATGTTACCTTAACTGCAGACAGGGCCCTTCCTTGATCCGTAATGTGATACTGCAAACTGGTAGCCAAAGGGTATGTTCTGCAGGGGGTTGGGCTACTTGTCCCAAGGACAAAATAAACATAAAAACGTGTTGCCCTTGACCCCAAACAATATGTTGAGGGCGTCGGGCTATAGGAATTCGACATCCCTGCACTAAAAAGACCCTTGCAAATGCCTCAGTTATTTGAGTGAGAGTTACATACTCCCTATGTTAGCAAATGTGAACTGGAGAGTTCATGCGTTCTAAAGACTCCAAGGATTTTTAATCATTATAATGTTGTCTATTTCCACTCATTGACGGTATTTACCATTAAATTTTTGGACGTATGTTGTTGAAGTACCTTGGTTGCATACAACAAATATTTTCAACAGACTGTAAATGTAAAAAAAGATGTACATTAGGACATTGTAACAGCAATGCTAACAATTGAAAACTGAGGGGCATATTACCAACAAGTAGCGATAATGATCGCTAAATAGGCTTAGCGACGATTATGTTAGCAGAGAAAACATGCTATTAGCAACGTTTTTCTCCATTGTGCTAAAATATCCAGCGATAGCCGCGAAATGCGTGAATAACGCTGAGAATAATGCTCTTAGCCATGTTACCCACCTCCCATTGGATAACATGGCTAAGAACTGGTCTGGGCAGGTGTTAGTATTTGGAGATATTCGCGCTTAGTGCGAATATTTCCATCGCTATGCCTGCCTTGCTAATAGGCGATAGCGACGTTAGCGACTGCTTTCAGTCGCTAACTGGTTGGGTACACCCACTGTGCATGTCATTAGCGATAAACATCGCTGACATGCAAAGCGGGCCCCAAAATGCTCACTATCGCCTAAAAGCTGTCGCTAACATCAGTTAGAGACAGCTTGCATATAAGGCGATAGAAGTATCGCCACCTAGCGGCCGAAAACGGCCGCAAAAGCGGCGATAATTGCCCATCGCCCTGCTTGATAATATGCCCCTTAGTTTGCAATATATTATGTATGAGTCTAGGTCTTTTCAGATCCAGGATTAGAGACAGTTACAACTGTTGCAAACATATTTAAAATGCTTTACTACAAACAATATTGAAAATTCACAACTATAATGACAATATCTTACTATACTTTGTTAAAATGTAGTGATATGTCTTCGTCTATGAAAGATCTTGTATGAAAAAACAAAATAAAGAAGTATCCAATGTTCAGGACGACACTAGAGTGTGAGACCTTATTTATCATTGAAATGTTAAAGTCAAACCTATTTATTGCACCTACACCAGAGGACACTGTCCTTATATCTGTAGTCCTAAACACCAGCCCGGTCAGTCCACAGAACAGAGTTCACTGTGGGGTAGTCTCCCACCAGTACACTTCTGGTGGGAGACTGCCCCAAAGTGATGTCTGTTGTCTGCACTGACCTCGGTTGTCTTTAGGATTACAGATATAATGATAGAGTGTGCTCTGGTGTAGCTGTAATAATTTTGCGTTCTGGGCTTTTTTTGGTCTTGAATATTATCGTTACCCTGGTGGGTGGGTACGTAAACACCATCCTTTCAGTACCTCCAACCAATAGGATTATACAGTGAATATATAGACTTAGAATGTACCAAGATATGGATACCGTAGAGGAAAGGAAAACAAAACATTAAGGGAGGTCTCAGGGAAATTTTAAAGACCTGCAAGGTGTATTTCCCCTATATGACGTTTAAATACCACACAGCACCTCGGGTCTCCAAAGGAAGGTGGAAAATGAAAAAAGGTTAGGATAAGCATATGTCAAAAGTTAAGACAACAACCTCCTCTATTTAAGAGGAGAACCTCTTTTGCCAGAACCCATCATTCACAGTTTGTGAAGTTTCATCATTTGGGTCTGGCCTCCTCTCACCAGGGAACTCAGTCTCAGAGATTGACTGGGGTACCCTTAGCTGATTGAAGAGCTAGAGGATGGCTGATGACTCTACAGAGTACAACATAGAACCCTAAGGCATATACTCATGCTATGTGAAAAGGGTTTCTAATAGAAGGAAAAAAACGTGCAGCGCTAAATAATACGAAAAAGTGTGTTTTAAAAATGATGAAAGGAGCTCCATACTAATTTTATTCCAAGAGTACCCTTGTCATGTTTAAAAAGCAGTATGCTAACATTTGAGATTATCAATTGTTAAGCAGAGAAATTAGGTCAACATGTTTCTGCCCTCTCAAGGATCTACTAATATCGGGGCATTCTTCAGGACCAGACAAACAAAAAATACAGAGCTGCTGCTAATTATCAACAAGTGAAAAACTATGCAGTGATAAATGTTAAATGAAACATTTCATATACTACACCAGTAATGTCCAACTAGACAGGAAGAAATTACCGGTTACCTGCAAAGACAATATAAGTGTATTAAAGTATTGCTTATCCATACCCAACATATTCACCAAAAACAACTAGCCTCTCTCGTCTGAAAGGGCTCAAATGAAACCCTGAAGTGGTTTCAAAGAAGTCTATGTAGTACATACACTTACCCATATCAATTGGGTGTCAACCTCACCTCTACCTGGTCACTACTCAGGGAAGGGGGCCCCGCTCTGTAACAGAAAGTGATGTCCATGATGCAGTTTTTCATGGCATGTCCATCTATCACAAGATTCTTATTTATTAAACATCCTACACAATAGCGATGCATTCTCAAGACAAACAATGGACTTCCCCAGAGACTCAAAAAGCAACTCTAATGATTTGCATATTAAAAGGTGGTATAATGCAATCCAATGTAACCGTGGTTACAATTCTTAGTGGCATGTAATAAAGGCCGAAAACAACATTCAGGTCAATTCATGTGAAGTACCGGGTTATTTAGAACCCAGCGGTGCCAGGGGACACACCCGAAGACTCCGGATTCTCCTTTCTCAGACAACAGAAACACAGAAACTTCTTGGTGACATCAAAGATCAGATTTATTGGCTGCAGCCAGTAACAGGTATCCTAGAAGTACAACACGGTGTATGTTCTCAGGAGACTGCTCAACTTTACAAAGCTAGTCATCCCTTTTATACCAAATATTATGCTTCAGGCAAACATTCCTTATTTTACAGTTGGCCATTCACATGTTTTCACGACAAAAACGCAGAATCATGATGACAAGCCCATTTTTCAGTTTGTCCAGCCCACAATCAATTTTTGCTCAAACCCAACATTCTTCATCAGACAAGTCGATCGAAACCACCATAAAAACAGGCACATCCCCATCGTAAACGGACCATAAAGAAAGGAGCAGAGACAGGTGTGAGCAAGATAAGACATAGCTGTGCGTAATAAAAGGGGTGATGGTGTCTTGTGCCTCGATCAGCAATCTTGATCAGCTACTGGGAAAGGAACTGGCTTAACAAGTTTGGCTTCAGGCATGAGGGTCGCCTGCTCAGGTCATTCAGAAGTCAGCTAAGGTGTACGTGTGCATGAAGACTCGTTCAGCCACTGTCATCGGCCTATGTGAGGGCAACCACAAAATGGCTGCCGTACACAAAATTGAACCCGAGGGTTCAGAACGGAAACTCTGATTTCACAGTGATCTCGTCACTCGAACACGACGAAAATACTTGTGCACCTTACACTCGCCACTTTCGGTCTGATGCTACCAAAATCGTCATGATACGACGACTTTTATGAAACGGGTTCAGAATTTCAGTACCTCAGCCCCTCCTTTTGCCCTTACATAGGCAATAACCTAAACCCATGTTAGTCTGAGCCCAGGTCTATACTCATCAGGTCATCAAGATGTTGCTGTAGCATCATCCTTTTACTTAGCACGTCTCTTGATACAGGTTTCCTTACACACGATGTAGCACAGAGGCCACATATAGCAGGAGCACACTGTACTCACAGACAGAACAGGAAAAGAATGGCTAAGACCATCCCAATGACCATCAGAATCCTCCATCCCCACGTGGATAACAGTTCCCAGAACCACCCCATCAACGACCAATCTCCTTTATCCACATGTATAGATTCGGAGATCTTATGCAGTTTGGAAATGCCTGGTACACTGTCGGAGCATTATCTGGAATGAAAACACAGCAACTTGATTGGATCACTTTACAAACCCCACCTCGATCTGCAAGTATGACATCTAACGCAACTCTGTTCTGGAGAGTCATAAGACGATCCGACTGGAGCTCAGCAGTCAAGTTACTAAGGGCACCGGCAGTTTCAACTACGGTGGACTCAACCACCCTCGTCAATTGCCGTATGTTCCTGCTGTTAACCATAGGTCCCCAAAACGGCAGAAAACCCTTCAAGAAATCTCCTAATTCTTGTCCTGCAGTATCTTCCTTACTGAAGATACCTCTAACTACCCTTGTCTTGTGGTAATCTGCCGCAGCTGTGTAGGTGGGAGGCAACAGGAACGAGACAAAACATGTGCCAGAGAAATCAGGGGGCAACCATGTGTATGCTCTGTCATAACAGATGAAATAGGTACCCTTAGCTGCTAGGAACGATGGGGAAGTCTGAGACGCAAAAACATACATCTCAGTGCAGATACTCTTCCCTAACTGAGCTCTTGGATTCTTGCCATTACCTTGCAGACATAGACAACCCTGATGGGGTACAATCCAAATCGGAGAGGATCTTTTTGCTCGCTGGTTCTCGCTCAGACTCGCTCCATATCCAGTCACGTTCCATCCAATATACGCTAGTGTCTCATCTTTCGGGATAGCCTCATAGGAACTAGTTCCCTTTATCATGTCGACTATTCCCTTGACTAGAGCACTATTCTTTGGGTTGTCTTTCACAGAACGCAGGGGGTGGACTTCACGAGCATAAATGAACATCGTTCGGTATGCCCACACAGAACCATTATAGCTGAATGGCAGGACTAGGTAAGGAATACCTTTATCAGTAGTATGAGGCATAAGACCACACACCCAACAGTTAGTTGTGTTCACTACTAGTTGGTGTTGGTGTAGAAGCTGAACGAAGGAGTTATTAATAAACTCTAATCTTCTAACGGACTCATGTTCAGGTAGAGGGTGAAAAGAATGCGAGGAAACAGTAGAAGGAGGTATGAGCTGTGTAGTGGGTGCAAACGTCACTCGGAAAGAGAATAAAACATATCCCATTAAAAACATCATTACGCTAAGCAACATAAAAATGCATAATATCAGAAAACGTTTTCTAGTCATCACTGTACACAGTTTGGCTCTAAAATTCATCTCTTTGGCAGGTCTCTCCATCTCGAAAAACTCCATCCTCTAACCTTGCTGCTCGCGGAGGTAGGGTGTTCCGTGCTAAGGAATGCGGGAATCAGTCCAGGGAACTCCCATGGACCAACCAGAACCGTCGACCTTGTGTCTTCGGCTTGCACTCCAAAGACTTTGACGCCGCAACCCTACAGCTAAACCCGGATGGCGGTTCGAAAAACAAAAATCAAAATAGTTTCTCAGATGAGAGAGCTGCACTTTCAAAAATAGCAAAGAAAAAGGAATTTTTATTTATTTGTCCATAGTTCTCGGCCTCAAATTATAACGGTTTTTCCCTGGTAATGTCTCATCACGAAACAACAGGTCAGGCTCAGTAGTGTCCAATCGAACTGAAGATGGCACGGCTTCTTGCAGAAGATCGTCGCTTTCACGCTCAGAATTTGTCCCAATTAAACTTGCATCGCTGAAAGGCAGAAGACGAGGCACAGTCTCAGTTTCAGAATCTGCAATACCCTCCTGGACCCACCGGTCGTACGGCAGAGGCTAAGGGACCCTCTTACAGTGTATGCCGTGGATCCAGTACTTTTTTCCTTGTACTCGCACTGCAGATCTCGTGGACAAAAGTACCAAGTATGGGCCGATCCAGCGAGGCTGATCGTTCTTTGTCCGCTGGAAGTTTTTGATTAATATCCAAGATCCAGGATCAATGACATGTCCTGGATCTTCAGAAGCCTGAGGCAAAGTATTGTGATCCACGAGATCCAGTGAGGGAGCAGCTAGGTACCGAGAGGGTGCAGAGCGTTGCGGGCGGTGTGCCATTTTCGCTCCCACCCCCCTCCTGAGTTCTATGGGGCATGGTTCATTTGTTTACAAACTTCTAGGTTCCTCGTAATAGAGGTAAAAACCCCAAACTTACAAGTTTGTATGATTTTATTTTTCATGCACCTTTTTACACATAGTGCTATTTTTAACTTTCACTGCCTTTGGCAGGGTGGGCCTTAGCGTGCCCAGACCTGTCAAGGTGACACTCGCAAACTGGTCCTGAAGAAAGCCCTGTAAAGGTGCACATAACACGGGCAGAAACATGTTGACCTCTCTTTAAAAGGGAAACACCAGTATACTTTATTTGGCTAGTTTCCCCCACACATAGTAAGTTTTTAATTTGTCAGGTTGACCAACCAATAAATGATTTTTTGGTACAACCTTGGACATTTTTAAATTCACTACTTTTTCACTCCCTACCCTCACGAAAACCTGCTCCGCAGTCTCCTGGCGTCGCAGCACACCGGGGAGGTATTCGATCTCTCCCGGTGGACCCGATGATGAAGCATGTCACCACTAGGGTGAGTGAGGGTTTCCTGAGAAAATCCTGCATTTTTTCTTGAAATTGGTCTTTCCATACGACCACTTACAACTAGCCTCAATCTCAGGTGCTATAATCATTCTGAACGCTTATTCTACGGACACTCTTCCTTTGTTTATTTGCAAAGTATTGTGAACCTGTTGGTGTAAAACACGCAATTTAGCCGTCAAATCATACAAGTAATCAAGCAGTATAGGGTGTTCAATCTCGCTGAATTTCGTCGGCCTCGGCACTCCCCATATGTTGGCCGGGCGACCAAACACAATTTCGTAAGGACTAAGTCCTACTCGGGAATGTACAGTCATCCTAGTTGACAAAAGTGCTAATGGCAAAGCATCAGGCCATTTAAGGCCAGAGCTTGCTTGTTTTAGTTTAAGAGTGCCATTATAGCACTCTACTAGTCCAGCTGATTGGGGGTGATTTGCAGCATGGAACTTCTGGCGGATTCCTAGCCCTTCACACACTCTCTTCTTCACTCGACCCACAAATTCACTCCCATTATCACTCCAAACCATTCTCGGCAAACCAAACCTAGGGAAGAACTCTTTGAGAAGGGCTTTCGCTGTGGACAAGGCAGTATTATCTTTTAGGGGATATGCTTCTACCCATCTCGAAAAGGCACAAACAACAACGAGCACGTATTTCAAGTTGTTGCACCTCTCCATGTGGATGAAATCTAGCTGCAAAACCTCGAACGAATACGTTGGAGGTGCAACATGACCAGCTGGAGTTGGAGTTCCCTTACCAGGATTGTATTTCAGACAAACCATACAATTTTTAACCACATTCTCTGCACACTTAGGAATTCCAGCATTTTGCCATACTGGAGCCAACAACTTACAGATCCCTTTCCCACTGATGTGAGCCATTCCATGCGCCATCGTAACCACTGCAAGCACGTACGCATCGGGTAACAACCATCGCTGATGCTCTGACAACTCAACCCAACAACCATTCGCATCCAATTTACCCGTACTCTCTCTCCACACACTCAATTCTTTCTCTGTAGCTTCAGCTTGAATAGACTTCACACTCTCTATCGTATCTTCACACATTCCAACGTCACCAATCCATCTTGCAGGGCTCTCAACATACATTCGACTCATCACATCTCTTGCTGTTTCTTTTGCAACTTCATCAGCAAACGCATTACCCCGACCAACATCATCAGTAACCTTCTTATGTGCCCTGCATTTCACAATCGCGACTTGCAACGGCAAGTAAGTGACTCAAGGAGCTCATTTACCAACTGACCATGCTGTATCTTGGTTCCATGCGAAGTCAGAAACCCACGCTCTTTCCACAATCGTCCAAAACTATGAGCCACACCAAATGCATACTGGCTGTCAGTATATATGGTCACTTTCATTCCTTTTGATAATACACACGCTCTCGTAAGTGCAATCAATTCTGCTGCTTGAGCTGAATTATGTGGGATACGTGCAGCTTCAACAATCATATGCAAAGTCGTAACAGCATATGCAGCAGTCGTATCACCATTCGGAAGCTTGTAGCACGAACCATCCACCCATAAGGTACCATCGCACTTCACAAGAGGAGTGTCCCTAAGATCTACTCTCCCTTTCGTTTCTTCCTCTGTCCTGAGAAAACAATCATGCTGTTCAGAAACATCTGTCTTTGTTACAATCGACAACAACGTAGCTGGATTCAACGTGTTGCATCTTTTTATGAGCACATGACTCGCTAAAAGTGTCAACTCATAACCTGACAATCGAGCACTAGTTAAGTGCTGTGTCTTGGTCCTGTTTAGCAAAGTGTCCACTGCATGTGGAACCATTACGATCAACGTATTGTTCATCACCAAACCAGCAGACTGCCGAATAGAAACAGCTGCTGCCGCTGTAGCTCTCAAACAACTCGGTAACGCTCTAGCTACCGGATCCAAAGTCGACGAGAAATACGCACATGGACGCTGCTTGTCCCCAAAAGATTGTGTCAACACTGACAACGCACATCCTTCTTTCTCATGGACATACAGTGTAAAGGGCTTACTGTAGTCGGGGGTACCCAACACAGGAGCCGAACACAATGCATCGCGCAATTCCGAAAAACTTTTCTGACAATCATCAGACCATGGTGTATCTTTACAAGTTAATGCCACCAAAGGTTTGGCCAGTAGGGAAAAATTCGGTATCCATTGTCTGCAATATGACGTGATACCCAAGAAAGCACGCACTTCTCTCTGTGTAACTGGCACACTCATTTTTGCAATTGCTTGAATTCGTTCTGGGGTCAATCTTCTTCCCTCCTTCGATAAGAGATGACCTAAGTAGGTCACTTCTTGTCGACAATACTGTAACTTCGAAAGAGACACTTTATGATGCAAATAAGACAAATGACGTAACAACGACACGGTGGCTTCTTTACAGATCTCCTCAGTATCTGCAGCGATTAACAAATCGTCGACATATTGAATAAGAGCAGCACCATCAGGTAGAACAATCGTATCAAGTTGTGTTTTCAAAGCCTGACTATAGATTGACGAACTCTCACAATAGCCTTGAGGAGCGCGCTTGAACCGGAAGCTTCGACCTCCTAGAGAGAATCCAAAAATATCCCTACTCTCCTCGGCAATTGGGATGCTGAAAAGGCGTTTTTCAAATCAATCACTGAAAACCAAGTGGCGGAAGCTGGAATCATAGTTAATAAGGCAGTGATATCAGGAACAACAGGAAATTGTGGCACAACGATTTTATTCACCTCTCTAAGATCGATCACAAACCTGTAAACGGGTGGCTGAGAAGAGTCAGTGAGTTTTAAGACAGGCAAAACAGGGCTATTGCAAACATTACCTCTTGTTTCTTCAATCACATCCTTTTCAATCAAATCATAAATGATCGCTAGCAGTGCCCTTTCACCTTCACTAGAGATCCTATATTGGGGAATACGTGGCATTTTAACATTCGCTTTCAACGTCACAACATATGGTGGTATTTCCAAAAGACCCACGTCATTAGGACCAGTAGCCCACAGAACATCAGGAAGGGATGACAATTCTGCCGGAAGTTTATCCTTCGACAAATACATCGGGGAGACCACTTTCTTACCCAATGTGAGTTGTACTCCCGAAGGAGAACAATACAATGTCGCATACAATCTTTTCAACAGTTCCAATCCTAACAAGTTCTCACCACAACCTGTCGTCAGAATAAGGGGTGCTTCGAATTCACAAGGTCCAACAGAAAGAGACATAGGACTAGAAATTGGGTTCCTAACCGGGGCGCCAGAAAAACCTACTGAAACATTGGTCTCGCCAGACAAAGGTGCGCCAGGGAGTTTAGAGTGCATAATAGAACTCTTCATAGCACCAGTATCCAACAGAAAAGGTTCTGACACACCTGATGTAATCACCTCAACATAAGGTCCACTCTGATCTACTGGAACTGAAACAACTCCCTCTCTTTGTCTATGGCTGTCCTAGCAATCATCACCTTCCATATTCTCACCTTCTGCATAGTAGTCATCAGCATAGTACTGAGTCGTCCTACCAGACGCGTTATTCTGCTGATCAAAACTATTCATTGAATTTTGAGGAGGAAATGGACGCGCGTTCTGGGGGAAACCTCCATGTCCTCTACCTCTAGGAGCTTGCTGAACACCTCGACCTCTTACACCAAAAACACCATTCGTGCGCTGTAACAAAACAGGGCAACTACTCTTAAAATGACCCTCTTCTTTGCAATATGTACACTGATTAGGGCCTACAGGGAAACGCTGTTGAGGATACTCGAACCTTTGCGAGTTCCTCTGAAGCTGCTGAGGTGGCTGATAATCACGCTGGCTACTACGAGGCTGATACGCCTGCTGTAAAAGCACCTTCGTCTTCAACTCTTTAGTCTTCTTCTCTGCTCTTTCCTTCTCGTCCTTATCTCTATTATCATAATACTGTGCAGTAGCCAATATCTGTGCTGATGAGGAAACGGCCCAAGAACTCTCTGAATCCTTCAACTTCTTACACAACTCGGGAAGCAAGTTGTGCACAAACTTATCAACGAACAACCGTTGGCCACCTTCGGTACTCATGTCTTGACCACTATGGTCAATAAATGTCTCTTCAAACCTAGTGAAGAAATCAGACACGGTTTCCTCTTTCTTCTGCTTGCATGCAGACAATTTATCCCAATTTACGCGCATCGCAGGCATTAAAGTCTTCATGTAAGTAACGATCTTACCAGGGAGTTCTGCTACTAAAGGCTCAGGTTTAGAACCACCAACTTGTAGCGCATCTGCAGCAGCAATATTAACCCAAGTATCACCTAGCTCTTGCGCATGATCCGTATGACGAATCAAAACCCACAAAGGCTGTGGGACCACATTTCCAAACAACATGTCTATATCAGCTAAATTCATAACACATGAGTCTGCAGTCTGTGATAATTCCTTATAATAACCCGCAGGATTTTTACGGGGGTCAGGTAAGGTCTGTTTAAGAGCCAAGACTTCAGCTCGCTTCCATGGAACATGTACCCAAACACGCTGAAAATGAGGCTGAACAGGTGGATTAGCGGTTAGATCCCCTTCTTTCCAAACTGGGGGAACTTCTCTTATTGGATATTGTCACACCTTTCTCCTAACGGAAGGATCAGGCTCAAACAACGACTGAGAAGGGTCCTCACTTCTAAACGACAGCAATGTCGCAACCGCTTTCGCAACATCGGAACCCACTATAGTTCCCTTCGCAAACTCGGACTGTACACGGGACAACTCAGGCGGAGTCGTCCCAAATCACCATCTTCCCATTTCTCACGAAGGAAAGTACACATCCTATCAAAAACATATCTCTGCTTCGGTGCTTCCCATTGACGGAAGACATGCATGACAGAATCTACGTCATATCTTAAAGGGCGAGTAACCCATTTATGCGCCATATGACCCAATACCTCCCGCTCTCTAGAATCAGGCAGTTGACTACGCAACTGTTTACACTCTGAAACAGGGGTCATACTTAATGACCCAAAGAAAGGAGATAAAAGACTGGTAACAGTATCAGTCATTCTCTGTCGAACAGAAGGAGAAGTCGACAGAACAGGAGATAAAGCAGATTGAGAAAAGGTTAATGTAGGAGCAGGAACAGAAGAAACAGCGAGGGCAGGCGAAAAAGTCGTAGGAAGTAAAGGCGGAGCAGGTATCAAAGTCGGTGGCAGGCCTTGAGGAGGCTGCACCAAAGGAGTAGGAGCCAACTGAGGAGGAGCTGGCGGCTGTAGAATAACAGGAGGCATAACAACCGGAGGTTGCGCAACTAAATGTTGCGGAGGTGCTGTAGCACTCTGCATATAAGGAGGTGGCGAACTCAACAACTGTGACATTAAAGGATCTTTCTCAAGTTCCTTCGCTGCATCTTGCTGAAGAAGCGGAAAAGCTGGATAACACTTATCAATCACCAGTTTACGTTGCCTATGCAACTGCTCACTCGCTTGTTCCTCTTCGTTATCTTTAAATTGTATAGCAGCCTGCATTACCGAAATACCTTTTTCTCTTTTATTCCTCTTCGCTAATTTAATTTCTCTCTGTCTGGCTTCCTTTCGCCATAGGCGGAAAGAGTCAAACATCGCTGGCGGGGCTTTCTTCTTAAAAAGTCTAACTTCTAAATTATCTAAAATCTCGGTGTCGTAGCTACCATATTGGGGCCACTTTAAAACACCGTCCTTCCTAGTGTAGCGGATCCACACTTCATTATACGTGATAGGACCCACGCCATGTTTTACGTAGAGCTCATATGTTGGAGTTCCAATTGGAGGAACCGTACACGAGTCCTCCAATCGGGAATCCCTATTTCGACCACAACAAAACAAATTTCCAAGTCTGCTAAGACCAGTCATCTTCGCTCTCTAGTCTAGCTTCAAACTTCAAGGGAATATCAAGAAACGATAGTCTTGTGAATACACGAGTCCCTCGGCTTTGGTACTTGCAAGTTCCAAATCAAAGATCCCAAGGGGATACCCAAAACTAAGGACTGGGAGACGCTCCACTCATACTTAACTGAGGTATCGATGACGTCACCAGCAGACCCGTCTATCGTCTCGCTCTACAAAACATCAAAGGGTCCAAGACAGGGCGATAGTCAGGGCAGCAGTCCTTCGTAGCCGTCGGAAAGCGGGGAACCTCGCAGCAAAGACTTTCGGACCACGACGACATACAGGGGTCGATGAAGTGGTTGGCCTTCCTCCAGAATTTTCACACGAAGCTCCTCACGAACCTCTGGCTTGGACCGGTACCGCTGAAATCGCCCCACGTTGGGCGCCAAATGAAGTACCGGGTTATTTAGAACCCAGCGGTACCAGTGGACACACCAGAAGACTCCGGATTCTCCTGTCTCAGACTACAGAAACACAGAAACTTCTTGGTGATGTCAAAGATCAGATTTATTGGCTGCAGCCAGTAACAGGTATCCTAGAAGTACAACACAGTGTATGTTCTCAGGAGACTGCTCAACTTTACAAAGCTAGTCATCCCTTTTATACCAAATATTATGCTTCAGGCAAACATTCCTTATTTTACAGTTGGCCATTCACATGTTTTCACGACAAAAACGCAGAATCATGATGACAAGCCCATTTTTCAGTTTGTCCAGCCCACAATCAATTTTTGCTCAAACTCAACATTCTTCATCAGACAAGTCGATCGAAACCACCATAAAAACGGGCACAACCCCATTGTGTCTCGATCAGCAATCTTGATCAGCTACTGGGAAAGGAACTGGCTTAACAAGTTTGGCTTCTCGGCACGAGGGTCGCCTGCTCAGGTCATTCAGAAGTCAGCTAAGGTGTACGTGTGCATGAAGACTCGTTCGGCCACTGTCATCGGCCTATGTGAGGGCAACCACAAAATGGCTGCCGTACACAAAATGGAACCCGAGGGTTCAGAAGGGAAACTCTGATTTCACGGTGATCTCGTCACTCGAACACGACGAAAATACTTGTGCACCTTACACTCGCCATTTTCGGTCTGATACTACCAAAATCGTCATGATACGACGACTTTTATGAAACGGGTTCAGAATTTCAGTACCTCACATGGTTTTTGTGACTATTATTGAATGTTGTTTTTAACAGTGTGTATAGTTGAAATAAGTAACAAATGAATCTAAAATAGGAGGAATATTGCCTTCATCTATGATTATCATTCTAAATCTGCCATTGTGAAAACAGCGTGTCTTATGCGACAGAGACACCAAACGGACATGCATTACTAAAGCCCGTTAGGTTGGAAGTCACGAACTAAGGCTCCGCCCTTCTGGAGACGCAGCGTCTTCCGCGGCAGAGAAAACATGCAGACAAGTAATTCGAAAGCCTAAAAGAACAAAGAGTCTCGAATAAGGTCAAAATAGGCCTTACCTCTCCGTCGGTACCCCAGGACGGTCATTGAATAATGACCGGAGGTACCGGCGGCTGCCATGACACGATCTTTTAACCCGGACATGGGGTGGCGTCTGGGGTCCTGATAGGTCTCTGATCTAGTGCCTGTAGGGAAACCCGCAATATGGACCTACTGCGCATGACAACTAGGGAAAACGCTCCCCGGTTGCACACAGTCACAACAATCAAGTAGTTGTGTGTTGTTAATAGCCTCAAGCGCACGCGCTCTATTATTACACTTGTCTTTACATAAACTTTATTGAAAACATGCAATGAGCAATGCACAACAATCAAATAGTAGTGTGTTGTGAATAATCGTAGGCGCACGCGCTGTTTTATTATACTTGTCTATACATGAACTTTGTTAAAAGCATGTAACAAGCATTGCACAGTAACGAATTAGCGCAATAATTATTAGATGTTATGATTGACCCTGCGTATTCACAGTATCGTCTGTATCGATACATTCTTTATTAATATAAAATATTTTGACAAATATAATAAAAAATGAGAATGAGCTTAGCACAATGTAAAAAGCTAAAGTGTGTACAATGGTTATTCAACACCAGTTGGTGATGTCCAACTATTCTTCTCTGGCCCATAAGTACGTGATTATACATAGAAGGATTCTATATGTACTGTTCTAATCTGCAATCAGATGTTCAAAGTGACAACCATGGTATCTCATTGTTGAGCCCAACAAGGTCACTTCTCAATCTATATACCCATCTTTGCTCCCTGCGCAGAAGAAAATGCTGAATATCTGTACCATGTGCAGGGATATACGGTTTCTCTAGAACAACCCAATGGAGATCGGTGTCTGTGTGTCCTGCAGCTATGTAGTGGTTCGTGAGTTTGGTCACGCTTTTTTTGCACCGAATGGTGCTCCTATGCACAGAAATTCTCACTTTGATTTTACGTGAGGTCATGCCCACATGTCTCTTGTGGCATGGACATGTTATCAAGTAAATGACCCGGTCGGAATTGCAATTGGTATGTTTGTTAAGCACCCAGGGAGTAAATGTACCTATGTCAACCTCTGTCTGGTGGCTCGTCAGAGGGCATACTGAGCAATTTCCGCAGGGGAAGGGTCCCTTCACTGGCGGAAGGCCCCATAAACTCGACTCTGCGATAACTGATTTTTTATCTCTGGGGCGAGTGTGCACCAACTGATCTCTCATGTTGTTGCTACGTTTGAAAGCGAACAATGGTGGAGGTAGTGTCTTGCCATCGATTTTTAATACCTTCCAGTTCTTCAAAATGCTTTTCTTTAAGGCATTGGAGTAGCTGCAAAAGGTATTGACACAAGTAATTCTCTGGGTTGAAGGATCTTCTATAGCCGTCACCTTGGGTTCAAGTAAGGCATCCCTATGATTGTTGTAGGCCCCTTTCATGGAAGCTTTCACTGTCCTCCTTGGGTATTGTCTTTCCCGGAGTTGAGTAGACAAAAGATTAGCATGTTCTCTGTATCTCGAGGCATCGGAGCAATTGCGGCGGATTCTCAAAAATTGTCCAAAGGGCAAATTTTCTCGTAGTGCTTGGGGATGGTAACTTTGAAAATGCAACAGTGAATTGCTCGCCATCGTTTTTTTATAGAGTTCAGTGTTGAGAGAACCTTCATGTGGATATATTTTCAAACCTAGAAATGGCAAACTGTTTTTCGAATATTCACATGTGAACTTGAGAAATGCATTGCGCTGATTGAGCCACTGATGGAACTCGTCAATAGACGTAGATGATCCCCTCCAGACCACGAAGATGTCGTCTATATAGCGTCTCCAAGTCACAATGTGACCTAAATATGGATTAGTCTCAAGTAACACTTCAGTTTGCTCAAAATGATGGACATAAAGATTAGCTAACAAAGGAGCAAAAACACTGCCCATAGAAGTTCCGGACACTTGAAGAAACAGGTCATTCTCGAATCTGAAAAAGTTTTCTTTCATTGCCAGAGTTGCACACGACATAATGAAGTGAAGAGGAGTCATACTGCCTAGATCAATTTCACTTAAAAGAGTCTCAATTATTGATAAGATTTCATTTTGTGGTATGCAAATATAGAGGAGGTTGTTGTCTTAAGTTTTGACATCTGCTTATCCTAACCTTTTTTCATTTTTCACCTTCCTTTGTAGACCATAGAGGAAACCCATAAGTGGGGTCAATATTATTGTTTAAAGTCAAAAGTGATGACTCCATTAGGTTTATTGCAATGTTCAGTCCATAATTCTTCAGAAATATTACATTAGTAAAAATCGGGGCTACTGGCTGACATAATAAAAAATGTGTATGTTGAGAAAACATCAAACCTGACTGTTAAACCAATCATAGGTTTCAGAATAGAGAATTTCAGTACACATGTATGGCTAATTATTAGTTAAAGATAAGTAACTGTAATAGGAATGAATATATATATATATATTTGGTGTTGAGAGACATATGTTTGAGGGGACGGCATCGATTAGTTGTAAAAACATATGAAAGCACACGAGGTTCTAAAGAGGAAGAAATCTGTACATCATACACTATTAGCTATAGTATACACTATTTACAAGTAGCAGAATGTGGTGTACCTGGTACAGGTTGTGAAGATTGACCACGTTGTGAAGTTCAATCACTTGCTGGTGAATTATCACTGGTTATGCTTCCTGCAAATTAGTTTTGAAAAAGTAACATTTGTTAAAGAAGAAATTAGTTTAAAAACCTAACACAAACATTTCTTCAACACAAAAAGTTAATGCAAAATAAAAAAAATGTATGAATGTAGTTTAAAAAATATGTTGTGTGTAGAAAGTTTAAGCGAGGGATATAGAGTACAGTCTACACAAATACAGAGGTAAGGCCTGTGAAATGGATGCAGTTTCAAAACATGACAATTTAACAAAGAGCGTTCAGGCCGTGCAGTGATAGGCGTGATTTTTATTTTTAGAGTTTCTTGTGTGGGTGGCAGAATTACTGCTGTAGGCCCAGTAGTAGCATTTACATGAGCGGCCTTGGTATACTTCACTATCAAGATTAACATTTTAATCCTAGAGAAACAATTACCATTACAGTTTAAAAAAAGGAAGCAATTGCATTTAAAGACTGATCATGAAGTGGTGAAGTGTCGAAAACATGTATTTTGGTGAAAGTATGTCATAAAAAGATGTATAATAGAGGTAAAAATGGTTAGGTAACCTAAGCCAAATAAAGGGCTAGTACAACACCGTAGTGTCAAAGATATAAATCCAACAATTACTATGAATTAAATGTATGCTAGTCAGAGGAGGCAAAAGTTGAGTAGGCCAACTAGAGCGCAGAAAAAAGAACTATAGGTCACATGAGGAAACAAGAAATTTTAAGTCTGGGGAGGGTTAAAAGGAAGCAAATATGATGATTAAGAGAGAGTACGTATGTTGAAACACAAAGCACGTGGTGTAGCACATACATATTTATGAAAGTACAATATGTAAGAAAACAGGCTTGGGAAGGCCATGTGAGCCAGTAATAAATATTAAGAATCATGGGAGAAAAAAGAAAGGAAAATAGAGCTGGGAGGGCCATGTGACGCAGTAAAAACATAATACTAATATGAATGCACACATTGGACCAATACAGGCTAAAACACGGGGCACAGTTCAAACACTACATAGAAATTCGCTGAAACACAATTTAGTTTAAAAAGGCATAGGACGGCCCTGTGACCAGAAGGAAATATTATGATTAACCATATATGAACAATAAGAATGGAGGCCTGCGAAGGCCAGGTGAGGTAGCAATAAATATAAAAAGTTAGAGGACAATTTGGAGGGAACAAATACGATGAAGCAGAGAGAATGTGCCTCACAAAAGTAAAGCAAAACGGCTGGGAGGGGCACGTGACGTAGTAAAAAAATACCAATATGAATGCACAAATTGGACCAATACAGGCTAAAACTCGGGGCACAATTCAAAAATACGTCACAGAAATTCATGCACGCACAATTTATTTAACCATTGATGGTGCAGTTGACCGCTGAACGTTCGGAGTTGTACCTGGCTGGTGCTGCAAACGCTCAACGTCCGACGGGGCCTAGCCCACTCTTCAAAACCTGTACACTGCGCTGAAACAACGGTTGCAGCAAAAGGGTTAATTATGATAAACGATATATGATAAATAAGAATAGAGGCCTGGGAAGGCCACGTGAGATAGCAATAAACATAAAAAGTCACGGGACGAGTAGGAGGGAGCAAATACAATGAAGTACAAAGCAAATGGCGCACAAAACGAACTAAAGCAAAACAGAGCTGGGAAGGGTACATGACTCAGTCAAAAAATAATTCTATTATGAAAGCACAATTTATAAGAATGCAGGCCAAACCATGTGACGCTTGCTCATTGGCGCCATCTTTTGCTGCTGAGCCGCGCCCCACTGCTGCCGTCTGCGTCAGGTCAGGCGAGGTGAGGTGAGGTGGGCGGAGCCGGCTGTGGACCGAGCGTGTGCGGCATGTGTGAGTCACTCTCGGGAGTCGGGTTCCGGGAGCCTGGGGCTGCGAGGTAGCTAGAAGCCGAGCCCCTCTAGTACCGGAGACTGGTGACAGGAGACCGGGAGAATTGGGATCGGGAGTGGGTACCAGCCGGTAAGTCAGCTAAGCTGTAACAAGCATGAGAGGGGGTACGGGCGGAGAGGCATAAGGCATAAGGGATGGCTACTTCCTTGTTGTGAACGGAGCCACAGCTACAGCCGGTTAGGAACGTGTTCCCTTGCCCCCCCCCGAATCTCGCACAGCTGCTGGTGTCAAGCGTGCTGGACCCCCCCCGTGTTTCCTGGTCTCTCTCGCCCAGCTGGTGTAGCTGGTGTAGCCGGTGCAGCTCTCAGGGCTCCTGACGGTGACTCCACACCCATCCGCTTCCGCCCCCTTGCCGCCTCTACCTCTGTCTACTGGCCGGGCCGGCTGGCAACTTTTTTCAGCTTTGGGGCTGCTCCCCCCCGCCACTCCTCCCAGAGCCAGTCCAGCCCCGAAGCATCCTGCCCTGCCTGCCTTCCCCGGCCCGCTTTGATGGGCCTCGCCAAACTTGCCACCATTGTACGTGCCATTATTGCACGGCACCTAGCTGACCCCTGGTTGGGCCAGGAGGCGCGGTGAGCAGGTAGCTGAGGTCAGTCAGGGTTAAGGGTCAGGGGTCGGGGGTTAGGGCTTAGGGGCTAGGGGCGGGCAGGTGGGATCAGTTGAGTGGGTGGGGTCCCTTTGTGCCACTGGTCACAGTCCAGCAACGCAACGCAACGCCTAGCACTGACGATCACTGCGGACCGCTGTGGTTCACTGTAGTATGCTACAAAAACAATGACACACGTTGCTGCCGTCCACCACTGACCTGGAAGCCAACAACCAACCAGCCTGGCATTCGTAAACCCGACAGTCCTTCACACTCCAGAATCCTTCAGAAACTTCTAGAGACACGACAAGCCAAAATCCTGCGTGTTCGAGTTAGTTAGATCCGCCAGTGTGGGTTAGAGACTTTATATTTTCTGGCCCCATCAGAAGTTATCAGAGCCCCCAGAGCCATCGGAGTAACAAGGACAATAGGAGAAAAGGCAAAAAACGAGCCCTTTGGCCCCAAGCCTTTAAACTTGTCTAGGTGATCCACGGAAGTTACCTCCTTAGGATTGGTAGCCTGCCCAAGACTCCCAATTGCCGGCCTGGTCCCAGAAGTACTCCGCATCAAACCAAACAACAGAAACCAGAAACCATGAGATCCGGTAAAGTAAGGACGTCCACAGTGGCCCCTAAACAGAGGAAATCCAAACAGCTGGTAACCATGGAGACGCCCCATCTGGATAGCCACAAATCAAAAGCACAAAAATCTGCAAATTTGTTGAATTATTTTTTTTAAAAACCAATAAAGACTGATTTGCCGCTACAGCCACACTCTCACCCATTGGCGGCAACAAGATCTAGAGTCCCGGAACAACCAGGGGTATTAAGTACGACCCAATTGGTCTCCCCGCAACACTGGTCATTTGAAACCAAAAAGGCGATTGAACCCTCAGGAGTTTACTTCTTCGGGCCAATACATAACGACCTGCCCGGAAATCGGGGGATGGATGTAAGCCCTAATGTAAATTCAAAGGTCTTCCAACAAGCCCAGTCGAAATTGGACAATTTTCCCTCTCCCACAACAGTGGGCACAGAACCACCATGCCCACTGCAAACCCAGACGGCGGGCCCACTGCTTAAATCAAACCTAGGTTCAGATTTAACACAGCCACCAGAAACTTATTTAGCACAGTCAATGGAGCCAACAGTGGTTCCGTCTCGTCGAATAATCCTGGCACAAATTCATGGGCAAAACACTCATGTGCCCCCAAACAGCAGTCAACTGTTTAGCCCACTACAAGCTGGAAGCACCCCAAATGTGCCATCAGGTCCCCAAAGCCCCCAGCACATGTTATTCTCCCCACCTGGACCGATAACGGCACCATCACAAAAACAGTCAAAATCACCCGATTCGAATGATCAGCTTTTATCTGACTTGTCATTCTTTTTTAAGAATACCCAAAACTCCCCTAAAAATTCGCCTAACAAAAAACCCCACAACGAAGAGGACACAGCACTTAGTGTTTGGCCACAACTACTTCAGTCTCTCCAACAAACAGTAAATACTTTAAACTATCACTGGAGGTCCAGGCCGACCTTTTAAATACTCTAGCACTCTTCACGTCTGGGATCGACTGCAAACTTGATAAACTGAACAACTTAATACTAGGGGCACAAGCCTCCACGAAGTTTGCACAGTCGGTTTGCTGTTGCTCCCCGATCATTGAATCCCTCTCTTCGCTCCCACAGTTCCTAACCACTGTTATAACGGAAGTCAAGCTGATGAAGGGGGGACATCCACCTATAACCCCCAACCCTCATCAGCACAATCAGCCATCTACGACTCAAGACCCGGCCAAACTGAGGGCCATCACGAACAAGGGGATGGAGCCAAAACGTTGGAACAGTGCCATGCTCAACTCAGCTGATTGGGCAGGCGAACCCTGGTCAACCATCACCAATGCCAACAGGTGACATCCTACCTAACGGGATGATCGATAATGGGGAAGCCTCAACTGGGCTCACAGCTAGCCCGGGTCATTCAGCAATGGGGCCAAATGCCATTTCAGCGCCTCCGGCCCGTCCAAAGTGGAAGCGCTACCAGTCCCCCCTCCCACCATGCAGTAAGAGGGAGCGCAAACTCCAGCGTAAAAATAGAAATAAACTAAGGGCAAACACCAACATGGCTCACCAGGAATATTTTCCCCTTTTTTGTTAAAGCAGCAACTAAAACAACACCAAGTGAGATCGGTGCATCATCGCACACGATGAACCACCACGAATAAACACTAGGGACAGCCACCCAACCCTCAGCGACGAGCGCCCCGACCCAAGTGAGTTAACTGTGGAACCAGAAATAGATATGACCAGCACAGCCACAGAAAGCATAAGAACGAGTTTAGATAAGGCAAGCCTAACTGGGTCTAAAATGAGGAAAACCCAACCCAGTGCTGGCCCCAACTTCTACCGGAGAGGACACCGTAATATCTAGACCAACCTATACAAAAACTATTCTCAATAAACAAGCAACATCTTCTAGCCACCGTCACGTCAACAGATGCGGATGGCTCCCCAATGTCCGACCCAACAACAGTATGAAACTGAACCAAGCACGCTACCCAACAAAATCAATAAGTTGACCCCCAGTGTACCTGATCATGTGATCATAAACGACCCGTCTCACTATCAGATTTTATTGGCACCTGAATACAAATCTAAGGGTCGGCATGACATCCTCAATAGATCGAACTTAATAAAATTAGTGGAAGGAATCCCAGGGCTTGCAGGGTTGGCCTCGGACAACATTGAAACTATTAAGTTCCTCCCTCCTAGAGGCAACCAACCATCAGAGGTACCCGTTGCGACATTTAAATCGGCCAGCTGGGTAGGAGCGTTTCTGGACCATAAGGCCACCCTGCGGAATTGGGGTATTAGAGTGTACCCATATCATACGTCAGGATACCCCACTTCCCTGTTAACACAACTGACATTACCCCGACAAGTCGCAACCACTAAATCAACAGCCCATGCCAGACCGTATTCGATCCTGAAAAACGCGTCAGGACCTGAAGACCAAATTAAAACCTCTAAAGAAGAGGCCCCTGACACCGATCTAAGCAAAGGCTGGGGGTGGCTCCCCGGGATCCTGTCAACCAAAAGCTTAGACTGACCCCTTGGTGTAGATCCCGTGGTCGCCAAACACAAATCCCCAGGAAAATCAAACCAGCCATCAGCTTTACAGTCAAATACAGATAACAACTAAGGGTATCCACCTTTTTTAATGTGTTCCTGGAACATTAGTGGTCTCCACCAAAAAGCCTCGAATTGTGACACCTTTGTTTTTTTATGCGAGCATGCAGCAATTTTACTGCAGGAAACCTGGGCAACAGACGGCCGACCCATTGTAGGGTACTCTGAATTTTGGAACCCTGCTGCCAGGGACAGTCGCTACGGTCACTCTAAAGGCGGATTGTCTACATATATATCTAATAACTTAAAAGGCTCAGTCAAACGCCTCCAAATTAAGGAAGACTGGATGCTAGGGGTCAAAATTAATCAGTGCTATTGGAGAATACCAGAGACAGAATACCTTACCTGCTGGCCTTACCTTACCTGCCACAGCGCGCCCAGAGGCGCTACCTAAACAGGACACTCCCTCCGCGCCGCGGGACGCGCGCGGGCGAAGCCCGGGCCCTCTTAGGCCCTCAGAGGCCTGAGGAGACTGGGCTGGGCCACCCCCCTAAGTCGTCCACATCAGGTGAGGCAGTCCAATTACTATAAACAATGGTGAAACGCAATAGCAACAACGTGTTACAAGTCCCTGATAGGCCCTTAGTTCTTCAACCATCTCTGGAAAGTATGTTAGAAAACGCTTTTAATATGGTATCTAATGAAATTGCTGACACCGAGAGAGGAATGTCAATGGGTCTTGCCGGCACACAATCTGAGCCAGCTTTGGCAGATTCCAGCATTGCCCTGCCGCTTTCACCTGTGGTCATAGTAGTAAAACCATCCTTACCCCCCAATTCTTCGGATCATTTGCCAGGGGACAGTAGCCCCAATATTATAATTGACTCTCCATCAGACCCAGTTGTGCACACTGTTACTGCTCCCCCGACCTCAAGCAATAAACCCGGTGGTGAGAAAAGGAAAAGAGGTGCCTCCAAATTAACAGTCAATAAGAGGAAGCAACCTCCTCGTAATAAGAGCCAACCTACCCCACAGAGCATGTGGTCCAAAGGAAATAAAGATCTAACAGGGGGTGACGCCGCTTTGAATGAATCAACACTACAAGACGAAGTATTTTTTGTTGCACCCCCAATAAGCCCTGCAATTGATGGCCACATCTCTGTTTGCACACAGACTGATTCACTACTTGACAGCATCAGTCAACCAAAGACCAATGGGAATCTTATCGAGACTATTGTAGATACTATTTTTAAACAGTTAGAAAGTCAAATGATCAAGCAATTTAATTCTATTTTTAAAAGATTGGACAGGTTGGAAAATCTTGTAAAAAAGGATGACACAAAAAGGAAGGGGTTGATTAGCTTAGACCTGTTGAGGGGAGATCGCCTACTCAAGGAAATAGAGTCTGCCTGTAAGGCCAATATGGGTGAAGGGCCGAAGACTCCCAGTAGCAGCACACCTACATCTATTGCTGCATCTGGGAGCAACATTGCTGGTAAAACCCTAACTGCCACGAAACCACATCACACCCCGGCCGTGGCAGCCGGGTCCTCAATCACCCCCAGCACAGTTAGTGGCAAGCAAAAGGGCGTTCCTAATCCAGCTATCCCCAAATCAGGGGCATTGACTATTACAGCTACCGCCCCTGACAAGGGGCCCGCTGTGATAGCAAGGCCCTTAAAATCTCAGGGTCCCGCCCTGCATCTTCCACCGGATGCTTGCCCATACGTCTTGGTCTTAGCAGGCGTTCCATCACTCAAAGAAGGCCAAGGCGAGTCATGGGTCCAGTTAAATAATAAATGTATAGATTGGCTATGCAAATACAAAGGGGTAGGTCATGACATCTCTTATGAAATCCTGTCAGTACGCCGAGTAAGTTGAATTGGTCCCCTATTTAAAAACATCAACGGCGACTGCATTGTAATTAATTTCCGGCACCCAGGCACAGCCAAATACATTCTTAACATTAATAACCATCCTGGACCATCAACTGTCATAACTTCACTCCCTTTGGCCTACTTCTATAGGGCCCCTCAGAGATCATTCAACCAATCTTCACCACTTTTTCCCCTATTTAATAGATTTAGTGTTTTATCTGAACCGAATAGCTTTGAGTGACCATTACCATCTATTATCCTTGACATAACCCCTAATGCCAGCCACTTATAGTAGATTCCATAGCTGAATCAACCATTTGCCGCAATGCCAGGGCATCTAATGATTCAGGTGGATCCATATCACCTACTACAAGTTTAACATCTTTCCAGGTCACCAACTCCTTTATACCACCTGATGACCTGACCATTCTGAGCTGGAACATTGCCGGTCTCAAAGCCAAAACACAAATTAAGGAGTGGACAGAGTGGGTCATTAATTTTGATGTCCTGATGTTCCAGGAGACCTGGTGTATTAGTCCACTATTGCAGGATGGATACAGCTGTTTCAATCAGACTGTACCCATCCCGACTATGGGACGCCCACGTAGAGGATTATCCATTTGGACTAAGATTATGGCAGGAGTTAGAACTGAAACTTTACCTGTTAATGATATGAACTTCCAGGCACTGATATACAAGAGAAGGATAAAGCTATGTCTAATCAATTTTTATAACAATGATTTTACAACTCATCCCAACGCTAATTTTATAAGACTGTTTAATTTTATTGATGAAATTGTTGATGGTCACAAATATGGTGTTTTTGATGGTATTTGTATAGGGGGGGATTTTAATGCCCATATTCACCCAAGAAACCCCTGCTGCAAAAGAGGAGCAGAACTGCTTGATCACTTAGCTACACGTGATTTAGTTAATGCCATGGAGATGGCAAACAGCACTGGGACTGAAGAACCTGTGGCAACTTATGTAGGACGAGGATGTTCAACAACAATTGACTATGTATTCATATCCTCTTCCTTAGAAGAACTACTATTGAAGGCAAAGGTTTTTAATGTCCCTTATAGTGATCACTATCCAATTTTTATTAGTTTCAAATCCATTAAGACACAGGGGAATAAGAGGGGAATAGGGGCCCAAAACTTAGGGGTATCCACAGATAAACTCAGGGTGGTTTGGCGGGGGGTGGACAACAAGGGAGTTTTAACTCGTACCATCCAAAAACATCCCCAACTAGTGTCAGTTTGTCTATCCACTGACAGTTCCGAACATGTGATTATCAAGGCCTTTACGGGCCTCTGTAAGGCTATAAAAGAGGAGATCTCTAAACCAGCCCGAACAACTAACCACATACTACCGAGGTGGTTTGACTCTTTATGTTCTAAAGCCAACCAGGAACTAAGGGCTGCCCTCACAGTGGTCCCACGGGATCAGTTAGCTGTGAGGAGACTGAGGGCCAGCTATAAGCACACTCTTAAAATAGGATCTGAGGAGTTAGTAAAAGATCACTGGTACTCCCTCGCGCGTTTTGCTTCTTTGAGGGATGTCTCTGGGTTCTAGTCCGAAGTTAAGAGTCTAAGATCACTAGGAACAGATATCACCCCCATAAATTGTAATATCCCAGGAGATGTGTGGGTAGACCACTTTTCGAAAATCTATGAGGCCCCTTCTGACCCTATGATTACCACCCCCGTCAATAACATTGAATATTTCTTCAATGGAGGTGGAAGATGCCATTTCAGAAAGTGCTGGGAACAAAGCCCCTGGGCCCGATGGTCTGTCCATTGACCAAATTAAATCGGAACCTGAATTTTGGGCGCCATAACTGTGTAATATCTTTAATAACTTATCACACACTGCCCCTCCGGTGACTTGGTCAAATAGCACTATTGTGCCTATTTTTAAAAAAGGAAATAGATCGGACCCTGCCTGTTACCGTCCAATATCTTTAATAGACAACACCTTGAAGATTTTAGGCAGAGTCCTTTTTAACAGGATTAGAGTTTGGGCAGAAGATAATTTTATTTTACACCCTTGCCAGCTTGGCTTTAGAAGCCATGTCGGCACTGTGGAGCAATGCCTAAATTTAAATTTATTGATGGCAAAATATACCATTGCAAAAAAATCCCCTCTTTATTTAGGTTTCATGGGTTTAAGTTCTGCATTTGATTTTGTTAACCGTTCCCGTTTATGGTCAGTTTTGTTAAATTACGGGTTAGATTAATATTTCTTGGCCCATCTGCATAGTGATTTGAGAGCCCGTGTTCGTTTGAATACCTCTGGCGAAGTCTCTAATGACATTTTTATTGGCAGGGGGGTCAGACAGGGCTGTGTTCTGGCTCCCCTGCTTTTTATCTTGTATATAAACGAACTAAGCAGTTCCGTGTGTAAATTAACAACTGATGTCCCGCAAATCAATGGCAAACTATTTCACACCCTCCTTTACGCAGATGATGTGGTCCTTATGGCCCGCACACTGAATGCCCTGCGAATTCTAATTTCCGGTTTTGTTTCGTACATGGCAGATCTTGGCCTCTGCACACATTTTAATAAATCATTTATAATGTGCTGTGGCCCAAAAAAACATAAGATCAATCAAATCTTGATAGGGAATAATGTTTTAAAATGCACAAGCACTTTCCCATACTTAGGCCTGTGGTTCGCTGACTCTGGCTCATGGCAACCTCATGTTGCCCAGGGGAGAAACAAACTGGGCAAAGCCATAAACTCTGTAACCTCAGTCCGACAACCCCCACATGCTGAGGTAATTACATCCTTGTTGCAAATTTATAAGACTCGATGCTTACCTACAGGTACCTATGGTGCAGAAGTGTGGGGCTATACGAACTGTACCAATATACAAACGATGGAGAATAGGTTCTGTAGAAAGATTTGGGGGGGGGGGGGTATTTCTGCCCCAACCTTTGTGTGTCACCGAGAACTGAGCCTTAGGTATTCAGCAAGTGTACCGTAATTTTAAGCCAAAGAGGGATGCTACGGCTTCTTTACTAAGCTTTTAAACTAAACATTGTATGTAGTGTAAACGGCCAGGCAGTCCGCAAGAGAAATGGAATTGTTCAGTACTCTTTTATAGAATAGCTCTAACTTCTAATTCTTTTTTAAGTTTTGTTTGAGTTTTAACAATGTACCAAATGTGTTGTATTGCTTTTATTTTTTTTTCACTTCCTTTTTCTCTCAATTTGTACACAATGCGATTTGGGAATTTCTTTAAAAGATATTTGTTTTATAGCTAAATAAAGATTTGGTGAAATGAAAAACGTGACACTTGAAAAATATAATACAGAAATTCATGTCAGCACAATTTATGTAGAAAAGGCCTAGGACGCCTCCGTGATGCAGAAGGATATATATTAAGATAAATCATATATGAGGAATAATAGAGGCCTGGGAAGGCCACGTGACGCAGTAATAAATATTAAAAGTCACAGGAAGTTTAGGAGGGAGGAAATACAATGAAGTACAAAGTATGTGTTGCAGGAAACTAAAGGAAAACAGAGCTTGGAGGGTCACGTGACAGTAAAAATAAAATGGTATGATGCAGGTACAATTTACAGCAGAGGGTGATGCTAACGGCTTCTCCTACCTTTGCTTCTGTTCTCTCTTGTCTTGTCTTCAAAGGCTGGGGCTTTGGCTGGGCCTGGGTGGGTGGGTGCGGGCGACGCCGACACTGCGGCTATGGTGGCCTCACTGGACGGCAGCAGCAGTGACACCACGTCGAGTGTCATGAGTCCTTCTGCTCTCGAGCAAACAATTCGTAGTACGATCGACGACGATGAGAGTCTGTCACCGTCGCGCAGTCAAAAGAGAGCGTGCTTACGTTAGTATAGGCTTTATATGGCAACCGCGGGGGCTGACCAAACTAAGTCCAGGGCCGTCATTGGTGGCGTTTTCGCGGTCTAGAAGAATAACGTCCATGGGGGACCTCCTATTGGCTAATGTATTGGTATCCTGGCTTAGTAATAGCAAGAAAGCTACGTGGTGATATCTAGGAAAGTGTGGGCGGGCATGTTCTGTGCATGTGCAAGTGTGAGTGTGTGGACCAATAATTAACAACAGAGAGAGACATGGGCGGGGTTTTCATGCGCGCAGAGGCAGGGCCAGAATTGGATCTCCAATGAGTGACCACTTGTAACCATTTTCGTAGCGCGCCCTGTGCTCTGATTTGACAGTGAGAAAGTGATTGCATCATAGTTTGTACTGGTAATCATTCTCAGCGCGTACTCTCGCATACGCTACGAATATCCTTGTACGTTACCTGTCGCATCAAAGTTTCTGTGTGACATCATGTACGGTGTCCCGTACGCGAAAGGCACAAATGTTTTTAATTGTTTAAAAAGATATACTTATATATTTAATTAACATACTAATAGAGTACATTATCTAGAGTACTTATGAAAATTGTTTTTTTAAAGTTTGGACAATCGTATATTACTTTTAAAAGCGATAATAGAAATCGCGGTGGAACGTCATGCGTACTCGCTTGGTAGGAGCACATGAAGGTCAGCGTAAGCATACGGAAAGCCATGTGACTTTAAAAGAAGAGATTTGATTGGTTCATAATAGTTGCTATTGCAAATGTTGAAAGTTCCGTCCCATTTTAATCATTTAGTTTGACTTTCTAAGAAGAAGCATTTCTTCTGAGAATCCTGTAAAATAAAAGGAAAACCACCATAATATCAGCAATGGACTCATATTCCAGCCATTCTTCAGATGGAGATTTCATTCCTGAAGAACCTCCAAAGAAGAGGAAAGAAGCTGTAATTTGGAAGTTTTTTACTTTTCCAGAAGGGCACAAAAAGGTTAATGCTCCAAAAGTAACCTGTAAAATTTGCCTAACAACTCTTTGTAGGGGTGATCCGTGTAAAAAATACTCCTTTGGCATAGCAAATATGGTGCAACACGTGAAGGACTTGCACCCCAACAACTTTACTTGAGCTGTAAGAGGGAGCTTGCAGGACAACCCACCTGCTAGTGCACCAAGTACATCAACTGCTGCACCAGCATTCCCAGCAAGCAATCCACACCCACATATTGATCCTGATTTTGCTGATGTTAAAATTGTATGCATTTATTGCAATAAACTTTTGTGTTATGGGGAACAGTCTATTGACCTGATGAAACGCAGGATGCAGGAGCATAGCTGTCCTCGACATTAGCTTTTTTTAAAATTCTTTTGTTCGTGTTGGATACTTTTTGAGTTTCAGTTACATTTTTTTGGTTTAAAAAAAACTTGTTGAAAAAACACCCCAAAAAATTAAAAACTAAAAACAGAAAAAAAACCAGTTCTTTTTAGAACTACCTTCACTGGTCAAAGAAAGAACTATATTTCTATGTGTGTATAAAAGTTTGTCAGAATGAATGTGAAGTTTATAAGTGAATGAATGAATACATTACTAGTGTATGGTGAATGTGAAAGTGCAGAACTATAAGGAAGTGCTACAGTATAAATCTATAGGGAGTTTACCTATAGTATACTGTAGTACCTCCGAAGCACTTAAATGCACATAAATATGTTACAAGTCTCTGCTTCAATTTGCACTGCTGGTGAAACTGCCTGGATGAATTTGTATGTGTTAGGCGTGGATTTACAACTCCTTTGTGTCTCTTTTACAAAGGTGTTGTGTCACTTTTGTGACGCACTGGTGGTGTAAAAGATGTGCTATGATATGTGGTATTTGGAAATTGCATCACATTATAAAGCCCTGCGCTACAAGGAGGTGATGTCACAGTATTCAATAAGTGGCATATCTCTGGGGATGTAGAACTTATTGTACATCTGCTGATTAGTGTTTATCACCACATGCATCATTGTAGGAATTTGCGATTCCTAAATTGCGAAAATTAAGGAATCGCAATTTAGAAATCGCAAATTCCTATGCATCAAGAAAATGCAAACATTTTTGCGATTTCTTAATTTTCTGTATTTGCGATTCCTTAATTGCGAATCGCAATTAAGGAATTGCATTACATTGATTCCTATGGGCCTAGAGGCCCATAGGAATCAATGGGAAGGCATTCTCATTTTGCGAATTCGCAATTAAGGAATCGCAAAATGAGAATGCAATTTCAAGGGTGCAGGGGGGGTCCAAAGGACCTCTCCCTGCACCCCTGAAATGTAACGTAAATACATTTTACTCACACACATGTCCCAAGGGCAAAGTTTCAAAAATGCACTTTTGTGCATTTTTGAAACTTTTCTCAAGAGGGTATACTTCATGGTAATTTTTCCTTTTAAAATTGAGAATTCGCAAATTATAAATAATCATGCATAGCATTTAAGAAATCGCAAAATTTGCAATTTCTTAAATGCTATTGCAATTTAAGAAATCGCAAAAAATTGTGATTTCTGAAATTGCGAAAAATGAAAATAAAATGATGCATCCCAAAAAAGGATTTTGCATTCGCAAACGGCCGAATTTTGCGATTCGCACCGTTTGCGAATGCAAAAAGGCTTGATGCATGTGGGCATTAATGTAGTAAATGGATTCTTTTAGAACAGTGTATAGATAAACACATAGTGCTGTATGGTCACTACAACACTGAAACAGAAGTATGATAGTTTTTACTTGAAGGGTAAGAATACAGATTGGGGAGTTGAAGGTATAAAAGAGAAGTTTGTCGGTGGATAGAACACTGGATGCATAATGTGTAGGTGTTTGAAGCAGTTAATGCCCTATGACACACTTTCACCATGAGTACAATGGTTTTGTATGAGTGAAATATCCAGCTAACTATAACATGTGTGAAACCTATGGTTTTTTCAGTGAATTTCTAAGGTTTTTTAAAGCTAATTCCTAACTATAACGTGTGTGAAACCTATGGTTTTTACAGTGAATATATATATATATATATATATATATATATATATATATATATATATATATATATATATATATATATATATATATATATATATATAAATATATGCCCCATACTATTGAATACTTACATACTTTGCAAAGGCAAGCATGGTAAAGGTATATGTGTGGTAGAATTTAAGACGTATGAGTTGTTAAGACCAGATTATAAAGGCATGCATGGTAATGGCATGCATGGTTCCATCATACATTCACATGGACACAATAGGCAGGATGAAGTGTAGCAGATACTGCTCTACAGAACAAAACTGGATTCTTATTTTGTGGTGCTCCTATGTATCAAAAGGATTCGGATCATGCTCTTCTGTAAAATGTCTTGTGCATGGGCTTTGCTCGCAGAACAGTCCGTCCTGTTTTTTGCCTCTTTGACGGAGGTAAGGTGCTATAAGATATCACTACGGAGCAGAGGGGCCCAGTCCATGTGCACTTCTCTGCCGTGGGCCACTGCAGAAAATACTACTACTACCTAAATGATTGAAGCAGGACTTTGTGATTCTACACGCCTTATGCAAATTATAATTGGCAAATATTCTTGAGGTCCTTACAAGTTTCTAAGGTTTTACTTTAAATAACAACCAGGCACATCAGAGTTACTAATGAATGAAGACAGTTTTTGCGAATGTTTTTTAATATTAATCAACTTCTGGTGAAAGCCTACAGCTAATAAAATCTACTTCTTCCAGAACTGCATGAAGATAAATACTGAGAAGAAAGACTGTTTGCATCAGACAATGCTGTTTTCTTACCAATGGCACACTTGGTTGGGAAAGAGCAGTAGAAAGGGACTAGATAATGACAAGAAGGAGCTAAATAAAACATTAAAGTGAAACAACATAAGAAGTTGGTGCAAAACTGGTGTTGGTGATAGAACGGTTATCCTAGAATCCTATGTTCCCTAGGAGAAGACAGGTGGCAGAGGAGTGTCCAAAAGCATCATCAATGTATCGTTCTTTAATGTGAAATAAGATGGTCCAAAATAGCAGTCTACTATATAGTCATAGTACCTGATTCACAAAGGGCCTTCACATTTGAGGCAGGGGCCCGCGCTTGTGGCAGGACCCCCGAACTCCAGTTTCTCAATGAAGAGGTCCCACCACAATTGCGGGGCCCCCACCACGAATGCAGTGGCCATTTGTAAATTGGGCCTATACAGTGAAAAAGTGTTCTAATTTCTGACGTTGCTTGTATTTGAAAAAATCTGTACAAAAAAAACGTATTAGCACCTAAAATAGACCCTAGAAGTCCGAATTAAGCCTGTCCCAAGGCAACCCGGTTGCTACACATCAAATAAAATAACATTTTTTAATGCGGTTTCCCAATGTTTTCAAAATTAGCAGCATTTGAAGAGATGTCTGCGACAAGAAACCACCAACAAGATAGTGGATTCATAGGACCTGATTCACAAAGGACCTCCGCACTCGTGGTGGATCCCCAACATTTGTGGGGGAGCCTCCACACTCGTGTCAAATCTCTGCAATTAGAATTCATATTGTGGAGATTCCGCCACAAGTGAGGAGAATCTCCACGACTGTGGGGCCTCCACCACGAGTGCAGAGGCCCTTTGTGCAGCAGATTCAAAATGTGTCAATGACAGCTTCTGAACCCTACAGACACGATCTGAGCTTAGAGGTAATGGAGTACATACATGAGCATGTTCATGGTGGCCTTCAAGCGTGCACAGCTGCAAGAGACATGGGACTGACGTGACACTCCACACTAGTGCGCATTGCCTGGAGTTACAAGTGCTGGGGTATGAGTGAGTAATGTTTGTCAGATGGCTCCAGTGGTGGTGATGCTTTTAATGACCATGACCCCCCATAAATGAAACTACAGCAGAGGTGGATAATTAATTGCATTCTCAAAGAATTACAATGCCGAGCCACCGTGGTTATCCTTTTGAAGTGAGCAACCTCAATTAAGAACTGAAATTAACCTGTTATTCAGCTTTTAATCCGAGTAGCTGCTAGTGACTAACTTTACATACATCAGTGGGCACTTTTGTACTTAATAAGCAGCTACCAAATCTAGTCCCTATTGCTGAAGGTACCATTGGAACTCCTGCATAATACCCCATGATGAGTATCTTCATATTGTTGTCCACTTCTGTCATAGGAAACTACATTTCCAAGTTTGGTTGATGTGAAAATGTATTTATTCAATAGAGCTGTGAATCGCAGAAAAATAGAGCAAGAGAATACCTCAGCTTAGTAGTCGAGCTCACCAAGACATTTGTAGCACAAATTTATATTCTAGTATTACTGCTCCAGACACCGGGTCCCATAATTCAAATTCATTATTGACTCTATGTAAGTGTTTAATGCTGTTTCCAATGCTAGTATTTGTTGGTGTATTTCCATGGCGTTTTCAGGTACTTAGTACAGGGTATAAGGGCATAAGCCCTCACCTTCATTAACCTACATTTTACTTGTATTTAAATCGTACCAGCGGCACCCAAAATGAAGAGAAAGGGGTGACTACGAGATATTTGTAATACTTACACTCCCCGTCAGGATTATAACATTATCCAAAATGTTCCCTTGAAGATGGTTGAGTCCAATGAACAAAGGAGGCCCCCTGAAAAACAAGAGGTAAAGTGGCAGGCCCAGGGAAAAGAAACTTCGAAAATATGTAAATCTACCAACTCAACTGCTTAGTGTTGGTATTACTCATCTAACATTAACATGCATTACATAATCTTGAGCAAAGACATACAGAACAAACATGTTTACTGAATAAATGTTTTTACAATGTTTGTGCTTTTGCATATGTTAACATAATCATGTACAATATCATATGAATAGTCATAAAGAACATATAATGTGAAGCAGCTGAAATATTGTTCAGCTATGACTCCTGACAGCCCACTTGTACTAAAATACTCAAAACACACTCACACATGTCAATTATACTTCATTCGTTCTGACTCACTCATACCAAAAACCGTTAAAAGTTGTTCAACACAAGAAAGCAGACAGGACAATGCTACACTGTGTACAGTTACAGACATACATTTTGCTATAGCCAATTTAACATAGTTATACTGCAAACAGCTTAATATCTAGAGACATAGTTTAATCACCATTTCACATTGAGACATAATTATATTTTAGTTACGGGTCATGAAATAGGTTCCTTCCTCCTGCTTGTAGGTGGGGTGGTCTTCTGGTTCACATTCAGTTTCCAGTGGCACTGCTGCGCGTTTCGGTGCAAGACCCAATGACGTACCACCTTCTTCAGGGCACTATGTAACAGAAGTTGTAAACAGGAAACAAATGGAATGGGGAGAGCAGGGACCTGCTATGTATTAAATAGAAAGTCAGCAATAAAATAGGCTCAAGTCACTATAAAGAGAAACAAATTCATATTTCATAGAGGACGTGTACTCAGACCACAACTACCCTGTGAAGACAAAAGCCTGATGTTGCCACCTCTGTATAGGTGGGGTTCCTAGTCAGAGGAGAACACCGACACATGTAGACTCATTCTGCCGAAGGTGTAACAGAAGACCCATGTAGAAAAAGCAAAAAACTTATCATGCACTACAACACTTACATATAACGTACAATGACAGACACTTTCCATATAATCTGAATGTAAATCGCTGTACCCAAAGCCTATATCCATCACGACCACAAGGTATTACTACTACTACTGCATTTTGGATCCAACCCTAGACACCGCCTATATAGCATAGCCAGAGGAGCTGTGAATACGTTCTACCTCAGCGTAATCAGATTATCTGGGCTGAAGACGGAGGGATCAAGGGGTCCTCTCCCAACTGCGCGTCCACTGGGGTAAAAGAAACACACAGTCCAGTTGTGAAATAAAACAATAATATACTGCCGGGGTGCAGAGGTGTTACATAACACTGGGTACTTACCTAAGGGGGAGACTCAACCACAGGGTGAAACCCTCCTATGAATATGAAGCTAGCATCCAATCAGCATGTTGCTCTTAACGTTCAATCCTGATATGGGGCAACAAAAAGGTTATAGCTGCATGAGTTATGAAGGGCACTGAAAGAGAGAGAAAAAGGTGTAAAAGTTATTGTTATTGTTACTGTTAACAGGGGTTTTATAAAGCGCACAGCTACTCTACTGACTGTCCAGGCGCTGGGTGAGTGAAGACTGACATAAAAGGGAAGGGGGAATATGCAGGAAAGTATAGTGCTAAATTATTGCTGAAGCAGCCATGTCTTAAGGGCTTTTCTGAAGGGAAGCAGATCCTGAAGTAGTCTCAGAGCAAGTGGTAGGTAATTCCATAGTTTAGCAACTTGAAGCTGAAAGGAGCGTCCTCCTATTCGGGAGTGCTTCACCACCGGAGTGCAGACTAACACCAAAGAGGCGGAACAAAGAGAGCAGTGAGGATGGTAAAATTGAACTCTCTTCCTCAGGTAGGGGACTCCAGAGCCATGTAAGGTCTTGAAAGCCAATACAAGGGCCAATAAACTGTATCCGCTTATGGATCGGTAGCCAATGGAGAGAGTGCAGATGAACAGATACCCGAGTCCCTGGGCAAAGAGATAGAATAGCCCTGGCCACAGCATTTTGCACCACCTGGAGGTGGGTAAGCAGATAATCTGGGAGGCCAAGATATAGAATATTCACATAATCCAGCCTAGAGCCAATCAGGGCCGGGACCACAGATTTTCTGTGTGAGATCTGAAGTAGTGGCAGAAATTGATTAAGCATTTTCAAAAAGCCAAAGAACTGACTGGCCACAGTCTGAACCTGTAGCTTCATACTCAGGGAATTGTCCAGCTTTACACCTAGGTTTTTTTCGGACAACACGGCGTTAGCGGGAGGGTGCATGTCCTAGTTACTGCTTTGGGGGATGAGAATTCCTTTACTATTTAAAAAATCTCTTTATTGGTATTCCCAGCTGCCCCTATTCTTGATGAGAAGAAAAACAATTCTCCTTGAGGACAAGTTTGTGATGCGACTTAAGTCCTTGTTTATACACAGTTTTCTCCCTAATCTCAAAGTTTTTCCGCCATGCTCTCTCGAGTCTTTTGCAAATACTCCTACTTTCTTTAAGAGCAGGAGTAAACCAGGGAGCAGAGACTCGTGAGGTATGGGCAGGAAGGGAAGAGGGAGGGGCGAGCTCCGCTGCACGGAGCAGTAGCCAATTGTCCAGGACAGTCGCATCATCTTCCACATTACCACTCAAAACAAGTGGGTGGGAATCAAGAGCCCCCATCTCCGCTTCAGGTGTGATGCAGTGATAAGGTCTAAAACTACCCATACAGGCTTGCCCTTGGTGTTTAAGGGTGCGGTCTCTCAGTGGACTCAACTGCAGGAGAAAATGGTCTGACCACACCAGAGGTCGGGGGGGGAGACATCTATGTCCCATGTGGAGAACACCTGGTTGAGAATATTGCCCTTTTTGTGGGTCGGAGCCTGAAGAAAAGGCATCAGTTTAAAAATATTCAGAGTGTCCATTAAGCTGGTAGCATCTGGATTGTTGATTTTATCCATGTCTACCTAATATTAGACAGTGTTTATGTTTTAGCACAATGGGGCCGCGGCATTACTAATAGCTTCATGAAACAGTCCCGGGGGGGGGCCCGGAGGTCTGTACACAAGTATGCCGGCCATGGATTGATGGGGGTATATTACCAGAAGAAACCCTAAGGTTTCAGCACCGGCAACGTCTTCTATATGAGGATGCGAGCAGGAATAAAGGCTTTTGAAGATAATGGATATACCTCCACCCTTGCCACTCGGGCGGTCTTTCCTAACCATTTGGTAACCCTTAGGAATGGCTGAGGCAACTGAAGGATTTGAAGAGTCACAGAGCCATGTCTCTGTTAAAAACAGAAAATCAGGGCTGACCTCTTCCTGTAACTAAAATATATTGAGGGCGTGCTTACGCATAGATCTAGTGTTAAGGAGCAAGCAAAGCAGTTTGCCGTCCGCCGTAGCCCTTTTAGACTTAGATAGTGCTGGTAAGGCCGGAGTCAAAAGGTTGTCAAGAGGTTCTGAGGGAAAAATTGGCGCCCAGCTGCAATGAGGACAGATCGTTACCTTAGATACCCGTTGAGAGAGCAAGGGGGAGCAGCAGCTCACCCGATTGCGCAGTTCCCAAAGCTTCTCTGCAGTGAAGAACCGTCGGACTGTAGTATTTGCAAGCCCTCCATCATCATTTCCTGCGCCAGACGCTGACGGGCGCAAACAGGCTTGCCGGCACAACCGCTGCGTACGTCTGCTCCACGCTTCCGCTACCCGGTCGCCCCAGAGTGAAATTTAAGCCCAAAAGTTAATTAGCCCTAACCCGGAAACACGGTGGGCCCGCTCTGACAGATGGACACCACCGGAAGAGGACAGAGGCAAGATCGGAAATTCTGTTGTTTTAAAGCACAGTCAAATTCACAGGTTAAAAAGACAGTAAGTTTTAAGAAAATTAAAAGCGAGTGACAATTTTTAAAGTGCAAGTGTGCGTAGCAGCATGAAAAGCATCGGGATTCAAACAACCAACAGTAGCACTTCACTCACCCTAGTCAGAATTACTGAACAGGGGAAAGAAAGCTATTATGAAGCCATATTGGTGTGGTGTTGAAAGGAGCACACTTCAGGCCGATGTAAATTGTAAATTATTTATTCTAACCCGGAGCGCCGGGAGACACTCAGCTTCTTACTAGCGGTAGGCGCCGATAACCAATATGGCCGCCTTCCGCTTCCTGTATGTCACTTCCCTTTCCGGGCGACGGGCGACTAGACCGTCACCACATATCTCCCCCCTTTATGCAACAATAAAAATATCAATAAAGTCCTTACTTCCAGTCCATGTCATAGTCTTTAAACTTCTCCGGTACCTTTACCACTCTTCCAACTCTGGTTCTCATTACTTCAGTTCCAACTCCGTCTCCTGGTCCTTCCTTGTCCACTCTTCTCCCGTTGCTTTCACTTTCTCTGTCTCGAACTTCCTCGTATCCTTCTGCCTCGTGTCCGCTTCTCACCTCTTCACTCATGTCACATTCTCCATCACTGTCTCTCACTTGCTGACCTCCTTCTCCTACATTCTCTACCTCCCTTCTGTTACATTCTCTCCCTCTTTCCTCTTTTACTTGCTGAGTTCCTCCATCAATGTCATTTCCCCAACTCAGGATTTTGCTGCACTTGGCCATTCTGTCCAGTGACCACACCTTTCCATCACTGAGTAGGGCAGACCGGGTGTAGGGTTCCAGCACTTGCAATGGCGGTGAAAATTTGCTCTCTCCTTTCTTCTTGAGGATTGCCAGTTTAACCCTCACCCAATCTCCCTTTTCCAGTTCTGCTCCCTGAACGTTGCGTCTCTTGTTATAGTGCTTTGTATACACTTCTTGGGCTTTCTCTAAGTTCCTTCTGACGACAGCTGGTGACCACTTACTTTGCACCACTAATTTCCTCCATGCCATGTTGTCCTTTGTAAAGGCATCTCTTCCTCTCAATACCTTAAATGGGCTGTATCCTGTGCTGCCCGGGGTAATGCGATAGGCCCAGACCATTTTCTCCAATTCCTTCTCCCAGTCCATGCCGTCGTTTATAGCCGCTTGAATGGTGCCCATGATCACCCTATTGAATCTTTCCACTTGACCATTCCCGGCAGGGTGATAGATGGGTGTGTGTTTCACTTCTATGCGGTTCCTTGCCGTGAATGCGGTCCACTTAGCCGATGTAAATTGCGGCCCATTGTCACACGTGATGCTTTTCGGGATGCCTTCTCTGACGAACGTGGTGCGTAGGAAACGTATCACCGCCTCCGTGTCCACATTGTCCATTATCTCCACCTCCGGCCACTTGGAATATTTGTCTATTATAACTACTGCGTACTTCTGTGTACCTTCTTTGTTGAGAACTGGGCCCATGATGTCCACAGAGATCATTTCCCATGGCCCATCCGGAACAGGAAATTTTCCTAAAGGTGGTCTCAACAAGTTCTGTGTCTTATCTGCTTTGGCGCACGACTCGCACTTCCTTACATGCCGTTCTATCTGAGCATCAATGGCTGGCCACCAATACGCTTGTCTGGCTAGGGCTTTTGTCTTGGTGATTCCCTGGTGTCCTTCGTGTAGTAGGTTCATCAGGTGTTCCATTATGCCTTGTGGAGGGACCACTTTGTCGCCTCTGAGTAAGGAAATGGGGTTGTCGGCCAACGATAGTTCTTCCCTCACTTCCCAGAATTTTCTCAATTCTTCCTTGAGATGTCTTTTCTCTGGCCACCCATGGACCACGTATCCCTTGATGGCTTCTATATCTACGTCCTCTCGGTATGCGTCTTCCCACTCCTGGGCACTGATCACTTCCTCCGTATCCTGAATGGTGGCTACTACATAACCTTCCCACTTTTGTGTCTCTCCAACATCCGCTGCTTCCATTGCTGCCGCTCTGCTCAGGAAGTCCGCCACTTTGTTCTGCGGTCCAGGAATGTGTTCCACTTCGTAGACGAAGTCCAAAAGCCTAAGAGTCATCTTGGCAATTCTGGGTGTTGCGTGAGCATGGCCGCTTGAAGTCAGCACTCGGACCAACGGCTTATGGTCCGTTCGGACCAAGAATTTCGCTCCCCATAGGTATTGTCTGAAGCGCTCCATCGCCCAGACCACTGCCAACATCTCCTTCTCTACCACACTGAACTTCTCCTCATTGGGTGCAAGCGACCTCGACGCGAAACTGACCGTAGAGATGTTCCCATTTTCTGATTTCTGCATAAGGACAGCTCCTAAGCCCCGGTCACTGGCATCCGTGGTGAGGATGGATTCCGCGCTTGGGTCGAACCCTTTCAGGGGAATGGCAGAGCCCATTTCTCGTTTCAGTGTTTCGAACTCCGTCTGTTCCTCCTGACCCCATACAAATTTGTTCTTGTCCTTCAGGAGTTGACGTTGTAGATGCGTTTTCGTGGCAAAGTGAGGAATAAACTTACTGTAATATTCGGCCATTCCCAGAAATGATCGAACATCCTCCTTTTTGGTGGGAGTGGGAGCATCCTGAATCGATTTCATGTTGTCTTTCTTCGGTAGTTTCCCGTGTTCGCTCACCTCGTGCCCTAGGTACGTGACCGATGTCAGCCCAAACCTGCATTTTGTCCATTCCGCTGTCAGGCCATTTTCCTGCAATGTTCGTAGGACGACGTGGAGCTTCTCGTTGTGGTCTTGTTTCGTTTTCCCCATCACTAAGATGTCGTCTTGGAAAAACTGCACATTCTCTACACCCTTCAGCAATCTGTGCATATGTTTCTGAAAGACCGCCGCTGCGGAGGCAAGTCCAAATGGCATTCTCACAAATTCATAGCAACCAAACGGTGTGATAAATGACGTGAGATGGCTGCATGAGGAGTGAAGTTTTACTTGGTGGTAGGCAGATGACAAGTCTATTGTGGAAAACCACTTGATGTCCTTGCTAGCATCTCATTAATTCGTGGTAGAGGAAACTTGTCGATCACAATGTTTTTGTTCAGTTCTCTTAAGTCGACACACAGCCTCACCTTGCCATTTGGCTTTTGGGCTACCACCAGTGGGGAAAGCCATTCAGCACTTTCTATGGCTCTGATCACTCCCTCCTTCTCCAACCTATCCAATTCGGATTGCACCGCGTCCCTGCTGCGGAAGGGAATGTTTCTCACTTTGTGCACTACTGGTGTCGCTCCCTCCTTCAGCTTTATGATGTGAGTGTACTTCGCTAGCTCTCCGATTTGCCCATTGAATACTTTGGGGTACGCTCTCTGCCAGGACTCTTCGTCATCTCTGTTGTCCATATCCATTAGTAGGATTTTTTCAATCCCTCCTGGGTTGAGTTGTATTCCCAGTGCTCCTTGGTCCTTCCAGCTCAATACCGAGGGGCCTTTCTCAGCGATGTATAACTTGCACTGTGCATGACGACCACGGAACTCGAACAGGAGGGGACAATACCCCAACATGGGAATTCTTTGCCCTGTGTACGTGACTGGTCTCAAATCCATCGGGTGTAGTGTCTCTTTGATCTTGGTAGCGAACTTTTCCTCCCACACTTGTCGTTGTACTATGGAGATGGGTGCTCCACTGTCAGCGATCATTTCCAGTGGTATCCCTCCAATGTGCATGTTCAACCTGGGCTTGTCTGTTCCTTCCCCCTCCATTTCCAGCACCTGGACATCGATGTACAAGAACTCTTCCTGGTCTTCCGCGTCTTCTCGATCTTCTGCCTCTTCATTTTGTTCTTGGTCAACATACCTGACCACTGCTCCTTTGGGTTTTCTGCGGCACACCTTCTCATAGTGACCGAACACGCTACAGTATGAGCACTTTGCCCTGAACGCCGGGCACGCTTTGTCATTTGCCATGTGCCCGGTGCTGCCGCACCTGTAACAGCTCTGCTTACTTCCCTTGGTCGATCTGTTCTCTGTTGGAGTAAAGTTGTTGTTGTTGTTGTTGTTGTTGTTGGATCTTCTTCCATCTTGATTCCTCTGCGGATCTCTCTGCCTCGGCCGGTCGCTTCTCGCCGGTGCCATGATCTTGCATACTGTCTGTGTTCCTCCTGCCTCTTTCTTGGCCGCTAGTGCACAGCGTTTTGACATTTCTGCCTTTTTAACCATGGCCCATATCTCTTTGAGAGGAGCATCCCCGTTCACCCAAAGTTTTTCCTGGACATGGGAGCTGGTAGTGTGCATGATAATTTGGTCTCTAATTAGCTCGTCATGCAGTCTGTCAAACTTGCACGTTAGGGCCAACCTTTGCAGGGCCACGACATACTCATCCACCGTTTCACCAACCTTTTGCTTCCTTTGAAAGAAATTGTATCTGTCGATTGCGACACATACGACAGGTCTATAGTGGGCGTCGAGATCTGCGATGGCGTGACTAAATACGTCTGTGTCCGTACCATCCCTCTCACCTTTGACGATGGTGTCATAGATCCTGATCCCCTCGGGTCCTAAGTTGTGTAAAAGTATTTTTTTTCGTCTCTTGCTGGAGAACTGAGCATCGCCTTCTTCCTCTAGGGCATCAAGATAATTGAGGAAATACCTTTTCCAGTCCTCCCATTTCATCTCCGGTTCCCCGCTCTTCATCAGAAACGGCACCAATTGGGTGAGAGAAGAAGACTGAGCCGCCATCCTGGAAGTACCTCGTCGACGAGCTCGGATGGGGAGCTGTCGACCCGGTGGGCTCCCCGGCGTGTGTTGTACTGCGGAGTCGCCTTCGCTGGGGTCACTGGCACTGTCCTCACCACTCTCCTTGGTCGAGAGATCAGGCGATGCCCGCTGAGTTTTACTTTTGGCCGGATTCGCTGATCTGGAAACTGCCGCGTCTGGCCGCTGCTCCGCCAGGGTGCCTCGCCCCGTCCACACTGCTGGGAGTGGAACGCGCCTTTGCACTCTGCGTTCTGGCCACACTCGATGCACTCAAAAGCAAGCACCGGCACTGACTTGCTTGGATTTGCCAGTGCTTGTCTTTTTTTTTTTTTTTTTTTTGTGTAAGGCAGACCCTCTAGAGCAGTACAGGGTCCTGCCTGCGCTTGGCAATCCTAGGACGAGTGTCCTGTGCGAGCGGTGGGGCGTGTTCCGTTTTTGCGCCCTTTCCGACGCTCTCCTCTCTCCTCTGCCGCGCTCCGGGCTTTGTGCAGTGCCGAGCCGGGTCCCAAAGGTGGGGCTTATTGCGTAGGAGTGTGCGCGGGCTATTATGCAGCCCTCGTCGCCATTGTGGTGTTGAAAGGAGCACACTTCAGGCCGATGTAAATTGTAAATTATTTATTCTAACCCGGAGCGCCGGGAGACACTCAGCTTCTTACTAGCTGTAGGCGCCGATAACCAATATGGCCGCCTTCCGCTTCCTGTATGTCACTTCCCTTTCCGGGCGACGGGCGACTAGACCGTCACCACAATTGGCCAGCTTTAATGGAACGCTCTGTAGACTTTAAAGCAGGCTCCAAAGAAAGTCTCATGAGAGCCCTATGATAACAGTTCATACGGGGGAGGCTAAGAGGAAACACTAATCTTAATCAGGCAAGGCCAAAACTAAAGCTCAAAAACTTAAAAAGCCAGTACAATGGATGAGCAGGAAGGCTGTGTCCCATGTGCGATGCGATGCGATGGATACTCAACTAAATGGGAGCGAGAAACTGGTCTAAGTGAAGCTAAGGCATGACCACATCGGAATCAGAGATTACTACCCAGCCAAAGGAGTAAGAGGACAGAAAGTGTCCAAAGGCAAAAGAATCTGGGCTTGCAAGTAAAGCCCAATCTGAGCAAAAAATCCCTTGAAAGTCATTGCAGACGGCACACTAATACAGGTTCTTCACCCAATACGATACTAGTGTGGCTCTTCTGAGATCAAGGCTTCCGGGACCTGAGCCCGTCGCACGTGGGGTCTGAGATAGGCAGAACCACAGGTGTGCCACTGCGAAGAGAGTATCCTAGATGTTAAGTGTAATAGGGCTGTAAACAAGGACTAGCATCCAAAGTCAACTTTAATCATGAAACCATGTGGGGTAGGTGTAACCAGAACACCATAAATGGAAGGGATAACATGTTGCTTCAGGTATCACAGTCACACTTGTAAAAGGCCCTAGTCCACGTCATGTGGCACATGACACATGCCCTGACACGTTATCTACATATAGATGCCCCAAAGGACAAGTAGTACCCAGGTATCATAAAAAGTGGGTGACCCAAAGCAAGCGGAATAACAGTCATGCATACCAAAGGTAACAGCCCAAGTCTATTTCCACTTGGCTTGCCTGATTTTAACAGCACCTCTCCTTACCTGTGCATTGACGGTTGCCCTTCTGCTAGATATGGACCAAGATCTGGGTTCCGCCTCCAAGGTTACTCTCTAGTCATTATCACTTGGTTCTATTTAAATACTAGTTCCTTGGCACACTACCGGAAATGATGGAGCGAATGGGCAGACAAAGCTTGCGAAGACCTCTAGACTGGGACACTGGAGTAAAACAGGCACCATCTTGCATGAGGATACACATCTTCAAGAGAATAGACCACCAACTCTAGAGAGAGAGAAAGACAACAAAGCTTCTAAATACTAGCAAACCTAAACAGTGGTACATAGAATGCAAGAAAAAGATGTGCAAAATATTCTAAAGAGCACTTCAGTATTTACTGATCTCAGAAAAAGGGAGACAAGAAGTAGCATGCAGCAAGATGGCCGGAGGAGGAATTTTAGTACATTGCATTTTACCACGTAATGATTTCATTGAGTCATTGTTTTTGAGTCCCCAGGGTAAAAATCCAGAATACTTCCCTTTTTCTGCACTGTTGGTTGTCCTTGCTTTTCGACGGTCTTATTTGCTCCAAAATAATCCAGGTGAGTTCTTTATGACCCATTTGTTTTAAATGTTCTACCAAGGGTGCTCCACTGCATGCGCGATCCACATATATGGTTACCAGTAACAGGATTTTGCCCTGTTATCGACTTTTGACAAACGTTGTTACCATTATCGAAATTTGATTTAACCAAGATGTTCCTAAGGTCATGATTCCGTTTGAATGCAAAAGTTGGTTTAGTTATCTTCCCAGTGGTAGGGTCTGTGTTCAGTATATGCCATTGATAGTTCACTGTCTGTCTTATCTTTTGGTTAAGATTTGAGTGCCATACCACATATATCAGCTTTGTTTCTGCATTGGAATATACTTTCCCTGTTATAGTACCTTTCTCATTTGAAGGAGTCATGGACAAGGTGTTTAGGGTATCCCTTGGAGAGTAACTTGCTTTAGAGAGTCTCTGCGTTGGTAAGTCCTGAATGGAATCCCTTGTTTCTGGCATCACAGATGGAAACTATCAAAATAGAGAGGGGTGTTTCTCAACGTGGGCTTGGTGTAAAGTGAGACATACATTTGTTATTCCTGTTGCTGAATTGATATATCCAGGAATTCAACGTTTTCTCTACTGATATTTGGAGTAGACAGAACTCCTGGAGTTGTTCTTCTTCTCCTTTCCAGATGAAAAAAATGCTGTTTATGTATCTATAATAATAATAATAATAATAATAATAATAGTCAAACTTGTGAAACCCCTGGTTACACCAACTAGTGTGTACCCGAGCTGAAGCACAGACTCTTCAGTGAAAGGAGAAAGAGAGGGGACCTATGCATGGAAATGCCAGGTTTTTAGTTTCTTATGGAATAGCGACTCCGATGGTTCAGCACGGAGAGAGAGAGGAGTGCATTCCAGTTCTTGGCTGCCAACTAACTGAACCAGCGCACTCCCATTCTAGCTTTATGAACTTTAGGAACCTTAACCAAATAGGTTCCGGTTGATCTAAGAAGGTGAGTCGGATTGAAGGGAGTAAGTAGGTCGTGCAAGTAACTTGGACCCTTTCCCTGCAAGCTACAGTGGCTTAAAACACAGGGTTTTGAAAAGGATTCTTTCCTTAACTGGTAGCCAGTGTAGGTCAGCAAGAGCCTTTCTGGTGGAGACTCTCTTGGGAAGCTTCAGAACTAGGCAAGCCGCCGCGTTCTGAATGCATTGTAGCCTGTGAAGGTATTTTTTTGTAGGTAGAGAGCATTTCCATAGTCTAATTGGGATGTTACCAAGGCATGGACCAGGGTTTTCCTAGCTGAGGTCGGGAGAACGTCCAGAGTTTTCCGTAATACTCTCAATATTCCAAAGCACTTCCCAGCCACCTTTCTGGTGTGTGCTTCAAAAGAGAGAGTGGAGTCCTACCACACTCCCAAGTTTTTAACCTGTTTTCGTGGGGAGGGAGTAGGACCCAATGTCTGTGGCCACCATGCCGATGACCAGCTGGAGGGGAATTTTCCCACCACTAGAATCTCTGTTATACTGCCTTTTAATTTTAGGCAAGTATTTGTTATCCAAAATGACAAGTCCTTCAGGCAAGCAGAGAAGTGAATGCATGTTGCATCAGTGGCCTGTGACAGCGAGACAACCCATTGCTTGTCATCTGCATATGACACAATGGTGACTCCCTGCCGTTCTATAATCTCCGCCAAAAGAGCAATATAAATATTATAAAGAGTAGGGCTTAAAATGGAGTCTTGAGGGACCCCTTGGGACAGCGCAATGCTTTTGGAGAAATGTGGTTGTTGTGCCAGCTGAACGCTCCGATCCTGCAAGAAGGAAGTCATCCATTTAATAGCCGCTTCGTCCAGCCCACCTACTCTGAGATGCTGTAGAAGCAGTTTGTGGGATACTATATCAAAGGTCGCATGAGGTCCAATAGGACCAAGGCCACTGTCGGGCCTTCAGCCACACGTCTGCGTATTGTCTCAGTTGAAAGAAGAAGTGCTGACTCTGTGAAGTATGTGGCCCTGAAGCCCAATTGTGTGGGGTGAAGTCAACAATGCTCATTAATGTGAGCCATAAGTTGGGTATTAACCACTTTTTCATCTACTTTGGAGAAATAGGGCAAGAGTGAAATAGGGCAGAAGTTCTCCAGCTGACTCGAGTTGGCTCCCAGCTTTTTCTTAACGGAGAGGACAACTGCTTGCTTCCACATCTTTGGGACCACACCACCAGCGAGGGAAAGCTCAAGAAGCTGCCTAATGTAGAGTATTATAATCTCCAGGCCATCTCTCATCATTTTAGTTGTAGTTTGATCTGTGGGAGAGCCGGATTTAATACTTAAGGCTATGCCTTTGAGATCTTCAGAGGAGGGTGAATCAAATTTGGAAAGGCAGATAACCTCCTCCACTTTGGTCCTCTCCAATTGGCAGAACACCCCAATGCGAGCCTCATCCGGAAAGGTAGTATATATTTTAGCTACCTTCTCCGAAAAGAAATCAGCAATTTGATTACATGACTCCACTGAGCTGGCAGTAGGGGTTACATTTCTCGCAAGCGAGGATATATCTCTAAAGATGGTAATAGTTCTTTGGAAGAGCTCTCTGCTTTGTAATAGGCAGCGCACTTTTTTTTATAAGGGAGTGATAATGTTTTAGATTCAAGTTATATGCGGTATTCTTGTGGTCTGAGCAATCTCCCCTCCATAAACGTTCTGAGCACTTTCAGGATCTTTTTGCTATTCTTAGTTCTTCATTAAACCATGGTGCAGATTTCGACTGTCTGCTCGGGAATCTGGAGGCCCATGGGGGTCACTCTATCCAGAGCTTCACGGATTACGAGGTTGTGATTGTTAAGGGATCTGCAGTTAATAAGTTATAATTTTAGCTTGTGGCTCGCCCCAGACCATATCTTGTGAGCAGTTGTTTTATATGGACAGTGGGACCATTCCAGGGGGCTGCATTCATGGATACATTGTGTTTACATAGGTAATGAACTGGTGGGCATAGTTCGATTAATTGCTCTGCAGCATATTTCTCAATTAACCTAAAACAGGCAGGGGTTCTGGCCCCGGCCGGCAGTGGACAGGCACAGACGGGCTTGCCTTTGGCGCGCTGGCGCTCAGGCATGCGTCTAAAATAGGCGTAGATCCTCCAAGAGCTAGCCCGAGAACATCTGTGCACGGCGGGAAAGCGTGAGTGAGTGGAATTATGGTCCTTGCCCTCCGCTCAAACGGCACTGCAGCTGCGGTGGAACAGGGCAGGAGCAAAAATGCGGTAGAACAGAAGGTACATGTAAGAGCGGGTCTATAAGTTTAAAACACACAAAAGAGTCTTGAATACAATTTAAAAACTGGTTAAAAAGGCGGTTCCCCGTTTCCCATCAGTCGTGCGCTATACAGACACTGCCACTGTCTGCTTCTCAGCACGTCCACTCAGGCATTTGTCTAAAATAGGCATAGAGCCTCCAAGTGCTAGCCGGCCAACTTCGTGCACTGTGGGCAAGCGGAAGTGAGTGAAATGGTGGTACCCGCTCTCCGCTCAAACGGCACTGCAGCCACGTCAAAACAGGGCAGGAGCAAAAATGCAGTAGAGCGGAAAGTAAAGGGTCAATAAGTTTAAAACACACAAATGAGTCTTGAATACAATTTAAAAACTGGTTAAAAAGGCCATTTCCCTCTTTACCATGAGTTGTGCACTATGAAGACACTGCCACTGTCTGCTTCTGCAGCGCCTCTGCTCAGGCATGCATCTAAAATAGGCATAGAGCCTCCAAGAGCTAGCCCACCAACTTCTGTGTACGGTGGGCAAGCAAAAGTGAGTGAAATTGTGGTTCCCCCCTCTGCTCAAATGGCACTGCAGCCGGGCTGGAACAGGGCGGGAGCAACAATGCGGTGGAGCGGAAAGCACAGGTAAGAACGGGTCTATGAGTTTTAAACACACAAAAGAGTCTTGAATACAATTTAAAAACTGATTAAAAAGGCTGTCTCCCCTTTTACCACAAGTCATGCGCTAAGCAGACACTGCCACTCTCTGCTTCTTCAGCGGGTCTGACCACTGTTGCACTTTCTCATAGAAGAGGGCTATTTTGTTGTATAGATATCTCTATCAAATGACTGGTATATATATTTGCCACACTTGGGCCGCAGGCTGCCCCCATGCTTACTCCTTTCATCTGCTGATATTGTATGCCATCAAACTCGAAAAATTCTTGCTTAGCGCAATAGCCAGACAGTGCACGATGAACTCATGATGATCATTCTCCCCTGATCTGTCTAATGTCTCTCTGACTGCATCAAGGGCCTGTTGCTGGGTAAGATTAGCATATCTTTAGTATACATCGGTAAGGTGCTGACCAGTGGTTTCAGGAATACATTCACATATTTTGATAGTGGTTCTGTGGCTGCCCCTAATATTCTTGCTTGCAGACAACTACCTTTTTGACGGCCTCTTTGGAAATTATGGTAAGCCGATTGATGGCTTTCTTCACTGGGTCCCCTTTGAAAATGCTGTAGTGATCAGGTACACTAAACATTTGCTTCATCTTGTCTTTGTATGTTTGCGTGTTGAGGAGGACGATTCCTCCCCGTCACATGGTATGACCACTTTATGCTGATTGTCCCGCAGTGCCTTCCATGCCCTACACTCTTGGTCAGATAGGGAGTAAGATGACTTGGGGCACACTATAACAACTTCTCAAAAATGTCAACTTCTGGCCTAAGTCCATTCAGGCTGGGAATGAAGATGCATTGCAGTTTCAGACCAGAGACTTTACTTTCAAATTCTATTCCCCTATTCATGAAATATTTCTTCAACTTGATCTGTCTGAAAAAAGGTCAAAAAAACCTAGGTAAATTTGAGTTTGTCTATGATGGTGCAGGGTACAAACGAGAGTCCTTTAGTGAGGAGATCCTGTGTACTCTGATCTATTTCAGTAGCAGACACATTGAATATGGGGATAGGGTTTAGTCCCCCAGTATTGTTTTGTTAAAGTATATTTTATTGACCTTTCCAAGACACAATACTAACATCAGTTGAGAGTGCTATACAGGAAACATCGTTTACAACGCGGTGCTTACACCGCACGACCTTTACCACACAGCTATTTCAACGCAAGTCATTACTACGACTTGCGCTGGATGACGCTCTTGGTTAAGGAATAGTGTGATTTTCTATTCCAACACCTTCCCTACTGTTACATGGGCTGGAGTTGTAATAGAAAATCATATTATTCCTCAATCCAGTGCCCTCCAACGCAAGTCGTTGTAACTACTTGCATTGTGAAAACCGCGATGTAAAGTATAGCGATCAAAATGATCGCGTTGTACTGTCGTACATCCGTGCTATACCACAACTTCAATAACATACTAAACTCTTGATACCAACCTCTTCCCCCACGCCCCACCCAGCATAGGCTCAGACACAGTGTATGCATGTTCAAAATCATTACAATAGTTTTCCAGTAATCAGTAACAGTGAGCAGAAAATCCTCATCGATATCATATTTTAGGCACAGGCATTAGGTCTCAAGCATCTCTCCTTCTATAACCTACCTCCAGCTTATTATCTTCCCTTAATCAGGATCTACAGTGGTAGTTCACCTGGAGGAGTCAGTAGCTCTGAAAGCATTGCCGCCCAACCATTGTTGCCCAGGCCCTCATGTCATCTATTTTATCATACTGTGGTGGTAAGCCTCAGCAAGGCCTACCAGTGCTAGGGGTTCTCCCTTCTCTGCACAGAGTCCTCAGACCAATAGAAAGAAGTTGGCACAGAAGCTGGAATAGAAAAGACAGAGTTTATTAAACCTCATGAGGTGGAACTACATTCATACAACACCCTTCGGCAATGTATGAAGTAGCACACTGACTGGAAGGAGCTTGCTAATGCTTTACCTAATCGCTGCTAAATTACAACAGACAACCCTTTCAGCTTTATCTGAAGACATTCGTTTATCTGGGGTAATCTAGATATGCATCCTGTACATTGATGTTCATCATCTCAGTAATTTCATTATTTAACAGTTGTTGTGCTTTTATGTTTGCAGTATTTCCTTTGGCAGGTGTACTAGCAGCGATGCACCTGGAGCAAAGCATAGGACCACATTGTATACAAGTACAACATGTAAATAGTATCACCAGTAGTATACATAGAATAGTCAGTAGCTTCCAGCCCCAAGTAGCAAAGAGTGTCCATATCCAGTTTGAAAATGTCCATGTACCTGTCTCTGTGTGAATTTCTGCAGCAATCTTATGCAGTTTTGAGATTGCATCATATACTGATGGTGAGTGATCCGGTATAAACACACAGCAACTGCTACCTATGATGCGACATGCACCACCTCGATCAGCCAAAATCACGTCAAGCACCATCCTATTCTGGAGTGCTACAATCCTCGCAATTTGTAGTTCCTCTGTAATGTTCCCAAGTGCCATAGCTGTTTGACAACACAAGTTAATCGCCTTATCTTTCTGCTATTCAATGCAGCACCCACAAAGAAGAACAATCCCAAATTGAAATCGACATATTGTTGCAAAGTGGTATCTGTCTGGTCAACTTCATCTGCACTTATTGTTCATTTATATCTATTCTTGGAAATGTCATTATACAACTTTAAATTCAGGTGATATGATGGAGGGGCCAAGAACACGGGTGGTAACAAAAATTATATCTAACAAACCCCCACCACCCAACAGGCAATTGATAGTATCCTTTATTACCACATACGAAGTATGTATTGTGTGATGATGTAAAACTACTATTATTAGCTCCTTCAACAATCAATGTCAAAATACATTAACTCCATCCTACGGGAATTCTCCCAACACTACTTATACACAGTTCTGCTTTAGCTCTGGTCTCAGAAATTACAAAAGGTCCATTGTCTTTGATAGTCCTTATATTCGTGAAGACATATGGTGTCGAAATATTGTCCGGTTGGTACTCTTCCCATTCCCATTTAGTTCCTTTAGCTTGAGGATAACCATCTTTATCTTGATAGCATACTTTATTTAACCGAAAGATAATTCCTCCTACTGAGGGCTTTCCGAAAGCAAACAAAAGAGCATACCAAGCTTGACAAGAACCATTGTGGGAAAACGATAGAGGAATAAAAGGTGTTCCTCCTTTCTTTTGGTGTGCAGGTATCATCCTACACACCCAACAATTGGTAGTATTCGTGGCATTGTGTGTATGATGCAACAGCTGGATGAATGTGTTATTTAGGTAGGATTGTCGATGCTTCTGCTCGTGCTAGGGAAGTGTAAAATAGTGATGTTCCACTGAAGCTGGAGTAGTGGCAACAAGAAGCTGTCGAGCAGGAGCCACTTTCTCAACAAACCAGGTGATTATCGCCATAACCACCAGAGCAACAACAAACCCTACAGCACAAATGATTCTTTTGTTATTCATTTCAGCAACAGTCATAATTGATCTTCCTAAAAACTCGTTGAAAACAATCGTTGGAGCTTTTATCCCTTGGGCAGCCGCTGATGTCTTCACCACAGGCCAAGACGGCTGTCACTACACTAACGCAGGGCTGATCCCCCCCCTTGCCACATCGGCTCTCTGTTTTATTAAAGCAGGGCGGTAGCTCAACCAGTCTTTTTCAACACTGCAGATTCTTTCCTCGGTCTCAAGTGATATCGATATGCTCCAGGAATCGTGTGGTCTGGGAAGACTTCCGCTCATTCGTCAGGTGAGATAGCTTGACCTTTCTCCGTCTCCAGAAACTCTCGATGGTCGGTCAGCACAGCAGGTTCCACCAAGGCAGGCGACACACGCTTACAGTGTGTGCTGTGGACCCAGTTCTTCTTGTTCGTTACTCGAACTGCTGTCCTTGTAGTCAGGAGCACCTAGTCCGGACCTCCCCACCTCGGTTCCAAGATGTTCGATCTGTCGAAGACCTTGACCATCACATAGTCGCCAGGACTGAGTTTGTGGGCCTCACCTGGAGATCTGTCAGGAAGCGCTTCTCAAACCTGTTGATGAATAGAGAACAAACCTTCGGTTAACTGTGCTAAATAATCATTAATCAGAATACAAGGAACCTCATGTATGGGGCGTGGCTTAGGAACTCCCCAAATATTCATCGGTCTCCCAAAGACCACTTCATACGGGGTAAGACCAGATCATGAATGTGGCACCGATCTGATGGACAACAAGGCCAAGGGTAATGCATCTGGCTACTTTAAAGACGTGGAAGCCAGTATTTTCGCCAACTTCAATTTTAAAGTAGCATTGTATCTTTCCACTAATCCTGCTGATTGCGGGTGGAAGACTGTATGGTGCTTCTGTTTGATCTCTAATCCCTTCAGGACATACTCAACAACTTGCCCAATAAAATGAGGTCAGTTGTCACTCCACAAAAGCTTACAAACCAATATGTAGGGAAAAACTCCTTTAGAAGCACCTTTGCTGTGGTGAGAGCAGGATTATCCTTTGTAGGGTAGGGTATGCCTCTGTCCATTTACTGAAGGCACATACCACCACTAGGACATATTTTAGATTATTGCAGCGTTCAAGTTGGATGTAATCCATCTGCAAGACTTCAAAAGGTGCGGTTGGTGTAGCAAACCCTCCTGTAGGAGTCTGTGTCCCTTTTCCAGGATTATACTGCTAACAGATCAAACAGGACTGTACCACTCTTTTAGCTGTGCTGGCAATTTCAGGATGCTCCCAAACTTGTGTAAGCAATTTAGTTATTGCTAGAGCTCCAACCTGTGCCAGCCCATGTGCCATTTGAACCATAGGTTGTAAATAGGCTGCAGGCAATTTCCACTTATTCATTTCTTTGTTACGCCAACAACCCTCATCGTCTAACATTCCTTCTTTAGACCATTGCTCAAGCTCTTCCACAGAGGCAGATCTCTGTATATCCACTACTTCCTCTCTAGCGTCATGCCAACGCTCAGCTTGAGACTTCACTAAGTACATGGAAGTAGTGTTTCGCTGCATCGCAGTTTCACGAGCTACGCGATCTGCAAAGACATTGCCTTGTCCTATTTTGTCAAGGATTTTCTTGCATGCGCTACACTTCATAATAGCAACTTTCTTTGGGTATGTAAGTGCAGTAAAGAGATTATGTACTAATTCTCCGTGCATTATCTGCATCCCGTGGGATGTAAGAAAGCCTCTTTCCTTCCAAAGCAGGCCAAAATCATGAACCACTCCAAAAGCATAGGGGCTATCCGTGTAAATGTTCACACACAAGTCAGTGCTAAGTTCACATGCCAGTGTCAAAGCTATTAGTTCAGCTGCTAGAGCCGACTTCTGTGGTATAAGAGCTGTTTCCACTACTGTCTCTAGTGTTGTGATTGCGTATGCAGCTGAGGTCATGCCATCTGGTAACTTCAAACAGGACCCATCAACCCACAGTTCCCCATCTACATCTGAAAGGGGCGTATCTTGCAAATCGACGCAACCCTTTGTCTGTTCCTCAGTAAGGAATATACAATCATGAGGCTCCTTTGAATGAGACTGAGTCGCAGGATATGGCAACAAAGTGGCTGGGTTCAGTGTCGCACATCTCTTCAAGGTAATATGAGGTGCTAACAATGTCAATTTGTATCCTGTCAGACGAGCACTAGTTAAGTGTTGTGTCTTAGTCTGATTCAAAAGGGCATCTACTGCATGGGGTACTAGCACCAACAGTTTGTGTGACAAAATTATCCCTTCACTCTGACGTATGGACACAGCTGTTGCTGCAACTGAACGGAACCATCCAGGCAACGCACGAGCAACAGGATCAAGGACAGCTGAAAAGTATGCGCAGGGACACTGCTTGTCCCCGTGTGTCTGTACTAAACCCGAGAATGCACATCCATCTTTCTCGTGTACATAGAGTGTAAAAGCCTTCATGTAATCTGGTGTGCCTAACCCTGGTGCAGAGCAGAGAGCTTGTCTTAATTGATGAAAAGTGTTTTGGCATTCATCTGTCCATGGAAGGGGGATCGGAGTGTTTTTAGTCAAAAGCGCTAGCAGGGGTTTAACAATGTGTGAAAAGCCCAATATCCATTGCCTACAAAACGAAGTCAAACCAATGAACGAACGGATATCTTTCTGTGTGGAAGGTACTGGGGTGATTAAAATTGCTTGAATGAGATCTGGTGTCAATGCACGGCCCTCCTTAGATAGAAGGTGACCTAAGTAGGTTACCTTCGGTCTACAATATTGCAATTTCTTTCGTGATACTTTATGATGGTGTGTAGCAAGAAAAGAAAGCAAAGACAAAGTACATTTTTCACACTGCGCAGGCGTATCAGCTGCCAACAAGATGTCATTGACATATTGTATGAGAGCCACTCCTTCAGACAAAGTAAAGGAATCAAGTTGTCGTTTTAAGGCTCGACTATAAATACTCTGACTCTCAGTGTACCCTTGAGGAACTCTACAAAATCTGTATGATCGGTTATTCAGAGTGAAATCAAACAAATATCGGCTATCAGGATGAATAGGAATCGAGAAGAAAGCATTCTTCAAATCGATTACAGAAAATGTAGTTGCTGTCGGAGGGACCAGGGTAAGTAATGTCATTATGTCAGAAACCACAGGGTACTGCGGTACTACAATCTTGTTGACTTCTCTTAAATCAATGATGAATCTATAAATCCTGGTGTCAGTATCTTTTTTCAAAATGGGAAGAATCGGACTATTGCAAACATTGTAAGGAACTTCTTCCATAACCCCCACTTTAATCAAATCATGAACAATGCGTGTAAGTGCTTCTTCTCCTTTAGAAATGTTATACTGATGCAGTCTTGGCAAAGAAGCACCCTACTTGACACTAATATGCATTGTCAGAGTAACCATTTGCCCTAAATCGGTGTCTGAAGTAGCCCACAAAGTACTAGGGAGTGAGGCTAGTGCAATGTTCTTTTTAACAATACAAGATCTCTCAATCACAGGGTAGTTGTCATTCAAAATAACCCGAACTCCTCTCGGAGAACATCGTATCGTAGCTCTGAAATATTTAAGCATATCAAGACCCGCAATATTGTCTGGTGTGTTTGGATAAAGCAAAAACTGACATGGAGCAGTAAACTTATCAGCATCGAATGCAAGTGGTTGTGACAATGGGTTAAGGGAAGGAGTTCCATCGAAACCTATCGATGTAATGGTTAAGTCAGACAGGGGAGCCCTTGGAACCAATTGTTTAGACAAAGCGCTACGAGTAGCTCCTGTATCAACCAGAAACTGATCAGTAGAACCCAAAACATGTGCTGTAACATAGGGACGCCTCTGATCTACTGGAACTTCAACTGATTACTTACCACATCCTAGAAAATCCTATGCATAAGCAGAATCTTGAAAATCAGACGGCACATAGTTGGACATTTGATATTGGTTCCTTCAATCAAAAGTGTTAAACCCATCCTGCCCACGTGTATTAGCATCAAACCTAGCATGATCATTCATGCTTCTTCTAGGCCCTGAATATCCTGAGCAATTTCTCATTCGTCCCCGACCACGTGGACACTGCTGAGCACGCAGTACTGGACAATCAGAAAGCCAATGCCCAAATCCTTTGCAGTACGCACACTGGTCAACAGATAAATTCGAACGAGTATAAGAAGGAAAAGACGAACCATAAGATCCACGTCCGCCTCTATCATTACCTCTAGAAGGCAGTCCATATGCTTGAGTTAACATAACCTTTGTTTTCAACTCTTTAGACTTTTTATCCTCATTACCTTGAGCTTCTAATTCTTGTCGCTCATAATACTGAGCCATGGTTAGGAGAGAAAGCGGGGAAGAGGTAGTCCATGAACTCTCACTGGCCTTTAGGCAACTAGCTATTCCTGGCAAAAGGTTTGCGACATATTTATCGACAAACAGATGCCTACCCGTGTCATCTGTTAATGACTGGCCACTAAAATCGTGGAATGCCTCTTCAAAGCGTGAAAAGAAATATGACACCGATTCATCTGCCTTTTGCTTACACAACACTAATACAGTCCAATCTATCTTTTTAGGGGGAGTAATCGTCTTTAGCTTAACTAATATAGCTGCCAGAAGATTTAAAATTAACTGACACGGTTTCTGTGCAGGTTCTATATCTTCATCTAACTGCTCTAAATCTTTCCATAATGCTCCAAATATTGCACGGTCATCAACTCTAAGCACAGTTCTCCACATATCAGGATGTAATATTAACCAAAAAAACAAATCAATTTCAGGCAAAGTAATAGTACAAGAACTAATTGCACCCTCAACTTCCTCATAAAAGGCAGCTGGATTCTTTAGCGGATCAGGCAATGCATTTGTAAGGGCCATAACATCTGCTCTATTCCAAGGAGTGTAAACCCAATTATAAAACAAAATACCCTTTAGCATCTACAGAAGTCTTATCATCATTTGAACCCGTTCTCTTAGGAGGAACATATAAAGGCATGGCTTCCCGCATGGGTTTCACATTAATTACAACATTCTTATCTGTTTCAGGAGTAGAAGTTCATGCCATGCTGACGTGGGATGTTTGTGCAGCTGCATCTGCTGCCTTTTTTTCCGCTCGCAAACGGGCTGTGTCAATACACACTTTAACCAAGCGTCTGATCGTGTCAGGCAACTGAGAGAAGACAAAAAGACAGTCACGTAACTGTTTACAATCAGCTGCTACATCATCGGGCTCCATTTCTACCGAATGTTTCCTAAATCGTTCAATAACCTCTGCGGTAAATGAATTGGTAAAATATATTTGCTCACTTTCCTGCCAACCTTTTATACTATCTAAAAGTTCAGAAGCAGAGGCAGTACTACGAACGGCTTTACGCGCAGCAGATCTAATGTCAGATGCACGTTCAGCAGATAACATGCAGCGAGTTTCTCGAGCTTTGTCCTGGTCTATAGGAGAGTCCTCATCTGACTCATAAGGAACAGTAGGAAGAGTATACAGAGGTGGACAACTATCTAATAAGAGAGAATCATCTTGGGGTTTATTAAGAATAGGATGAAGAGGTCTACGAACAGCGTATTGGCCATTTACCTGTAACTGACGCTCCCTATCTTCCCTCTCTTTAATTTCTTTAATTTCACTATTTTTCATTCCCATGCTTTCGCATGAATACTCTTACGTTGTTCTTTTTCAATCAAGGCTTGCTCACGCTTCATTCGCTCACGCACTTCTTTCTCCCACATTCGTACACATTCAAACATATCTTGCCTAGCCTTTTGCTTAAACATCCGTTGCTCCACATACTGAATCGTTCGCAAATCAAATGACTCATGCATAGGCCAACGCAACACAAGAGCTTTACAAGTGTATTTATTCCATAACGTGCTGTACATTATGGAAGAAATACCATACTTAACATACATGTCCATATTAGGCGTCCCCTTCGGGGGGGCCGCTTGTGTTTCGTCAAGTCTCAGATTGGTACCACTACAAAAGCAGCACATCCTACGAAGTGTGCTGGAAACAGGCATGCCCAAAATAATGCAAAATATGCAGTATTATAATCAATGTAGCGCTTAAGGTACTCTTCGTACGTTGCGCCGTTCAAACAAAGTTAAATAGAGATAAATCTCCTCATTACCTGCCTATATGAATTGCAATACATATATACTTGTCAAACAGATTTCAATATTGGCCAATCGTACAAACAAAGCTGCAGTAAGTGTTACTAAACTACCTTACCAATCAAAGGCGTCAAACCAACAGCAAGTGCAGCAGAACGGCTCTTACCAATCAAATGGTGTCCAGGTTCCAACTGCCAAGTTCTCAAATCGACCAAATGGTCACTGCACGGCGAATCAACAGAAGAGATCTCAGTCGAGGACCGGCGCCACCTGGATGGCCATATCAGAAAGAAAGGAAAAACGCCATGGGTGCCAAGACTCGGGTCTCCTCAGGCAGCGATCGCATCCAAAGCGAGATTCCAATCCTTCGTCGCGACCAGTCCTTCGGGCATCCGAGTCGCCGATGAGCCCCGCGTTGGAAGCACCAATTTGTGGTGGTGAGCCTCAGCAAGGCCTACCAGTGCTAGGGGTTCTCCCTTCTCTGCACAGAGTCCTCAGACCAATAGAAAGAAGTTGGCACATAAGCTGGAATAGAAAAGACAGAGTTTATTAAACCTCATGAGGTAGAACTACATTCACACAACACCCTTCGGCAATGTATGAAGTAGCACACTGACTGGAAGGAGCTTGGTCCGTTTATACCCACACAGGGGCTCAAATGAAGGCGGTACAAGTACATAATGCTGGTTTTAAATACATATAAAGTCATACAGAGAGTGTGCTGGCAACAAGTGGGAGGGGCTGACAGTTAGCTAATTCTGGTGGACACAGCCTGACAGTTACAAGTTGGGGACAGCTGTAAGCTCAACTGAGCATGTGCGAAGCAGAAGAGGCTAAATATATCTTGTCTCTAGGCAGATTTCAAGAGCAGTTGACAGGAAGGTAGGACAGAGCACATGGCAAGCACATGGCAAACAAACTGGCTGCCAGAAATGCAAAATGGATTCCACACAACGGACAAGATAGTTTCTAAATACAAGATGTCTTCTGCTAATGCTTAACCTAATCGCTGCTAAATTACAACAATACTTGCATGTCTTCCTCATGTGGCACCGATCAGCATTTATCCATTCAGCCATAATTTTCAGCCAGTCTTCAGCTTTCAGTGTTTTTTTCTTTTTTCTAAAAGGGACCAGCCCCAGGAGGCACTGACCTAACTCTCTGGGGATCTCCAATCATGTGGGTGCATCCATTTTTTTCTAGCACTGAACGCCAGTAATCATCAATATCAGGGCAACTCCAGGGCATGTGCATGAAGTCCGCTGCCCGCCCCATACAGCAAGGACATTCTGCCAATCTTTCTGGGTTTATAGTGTGTAAACGACTGGGGGTAAGGTATACCTGGTGAATCACATTATATTGCAACAACTTAAACCTCGCATTGGTAGAAGTTGCTTTTACCCCTTTTACGAATGTCTTGAAGCATGCCTCTCAATTTTGTTGCACCATGAGTTCAGCCGTGGGTGCATTTTACCTCAAGGCCCTGTATATATGGGAGATCAATTTCTTGCCCCACAGACATGGCCAATAGAACCTCCAATGTCTGGTAGGCCTGCAGTGCTTCGTAAAACATAGGTCAAATTTCTCGTGCTGTGGCCGCTATTTTAGAGAACTGTAAAAATTGACACACTACAAGTTGGAAAACCTCCTTAGCATCAGTCAATGTTATAAACCTATTATTCGGGTAAAGGTCCTGCAATGTGTCGCAGCCTCCGGCATGCCATTTATGCGAGGACATGGATCTTTCTATATTTTTGAGTGGATGTATCGCCCAGAAGTTCATGACCTCTTGAGCACAGACTTAACCACCCGGTCCAGAGACCTCACACACCTGTCGCACTGCATGCGATAAGGAGATTGGGGCCTTGGCCCCCATCATCAGAATCTTCATGTAGGGAATCCATACCACAGGTGCCCTTCAATAATCTACGTTCCCAATTATCTCGTTCATCCAACCAATGGACTGCATGCTGCAATTGTACAGCCAAATAGTAATATTCCAGGTAGGGAAGTTCCAGTCCACTCTGTCACCAGGTGCTTTCCAAAGTAGCCAGGCTAACTCTATGTCTCCCCGTAAACCACAACAACTCCACTATCAGCCAGTCTAGTTCTAGAAAGTACCTTCTGTGTATGGTAAACAAGGTGCCATGGAAAATATATAAACACCTGGGAAGTATTATCATCTTTACTGAGGTGATCTTCCCCACCAGGAGGAGACGGAGTGAATTCCAAAAATGTATAGCAGGTCTCTATTACTCTGACTATGTTAGCCACTTCGAAGTCTTGAACCCCATGCATCGTACAGATTCTTCAATATTTGACCATCTTTGTTTCCATGGGGAGGTTAATACGCGGCAAATCGTGTTCCACCGTCCCAAACAACAGTCCCAGTGGAAACAGTTTGGATTTGTTGCGATTCACATGTAACTCGGAGAACTCACCGAACTCCGCAATAGTTGCAAGCATAATGGGGATCGAGTATCTTAGGTTTCGCAGGTATATTGAGGTGTTGTCGGCATAGAGGGACACCACATGATCCGTCTTCTCAATTTGGACTCCCCATTCTCAAAGCACCGCACTTAAGCTGCAGGCCAGGGGCTTCATTGCCAAAGCAAAAAGCAGTGGCAATAAGGGACACCCAATGCGGACCCCTTGACTCAACGCACCACTCCTCCCACTCACACACTTGCTGCATTATAAAATAACTGCACCCATCATATAAAGTTCCTCCCCATAAAGACAATCAATCAATCAATCAAGACATTTTTAGAACGCGCTACATACCCGTAACGTTCTCAAGGCGCTGGAGGGGGGTGGGGGAGGGGGTGCTGCTAGTGATTGAAGAGCCAGGTCTTGAGGAGTCTTCTGCAGGCCGGTAGGTTTTGGGTCTGCCGTACATTGGTGGGGAGGGTGTTCCAGGTCTTGGCAGCGAGGTGGGAGAAGGATCTGCCACCGGAGCGGAGCTGGCGGGTGGGAGAGACGAAGTTGAGTCATCTGTTGAGGTATGCTGGGCCAGTCTTGTGAAGAGCTTTGTGTGCGTGGATGAGGAGTTTGAAGGTTATCCGCTTGTTGACGGGGAGCCAGTGTAGGTCTCTCAGGTGGGGTGTGATGTGGTTGCAGCAAGGGATGTCGAGGATCAGACGTGCTGAGGGGTTCCGGATACGTTGCAATCGTCTCAGGAGCTTGGCCAACGTTCCTGCGTAGAGGGCATATCCGTAGTCCAGCCTGCTGGTGACGAGGGCCTGGGTGACTGTTCTTCTTGTCTCGGTGGGGATCCACCTGAAGATGCTGCAGAGCATTCGGAGAGTGTTGAAGCAGGATGAGGAGACAGCGTTGACCTGTTTAGTCATGGAGAGGGTGGAGTCGAGGATGACCCTCAGGTTGTGTGCATGGTCAGTGGGTGTCAGGGCTGTTCCTAGGGTTGTCGGCCACCAGGAGTCATTCCAGGCTGAAGGGGTGGAGCCGAGGATGAGGACCTCCGTCTTGTCCAAGTTCAACTTCAGCCGACTGTTCCTCATCCATTCTCCGACGGGCTTCATTCCTTCGTAGAGGTTGGTTTTGGCGGTGTGGGGGTCTTTGGTGAGGGAGATGATCAGCTGGGTGTCGTCGGCGTAGGAGATGATGTTGAGATCGTGCTGTCGGGCGATGTGAGCGAGGGGTGCCATGTAGATACTGAAAAGCGTCGGGCTGTGGGAGGAGCCCTGGGGTACGCCGCAGATAATTTCGGTGGCAAAGAAGCAGAAGGGGGGGAGGCGGACGGTCTGGGTTCTACCGGAAAGGAAGGATGTGGTCCAGTCCAGAGCCCTCCCTTGGATCCCCGCATTGTGTAGGCGTGTTCGTAGTGTGCGGTTGCAGAGCGTGTCGAAGGCAGCTGACAGGTCCAGGAGGATGAGGGCTGCTGTTCCTCCGTTGTCCAGCAGGGCCCTGATGTCATCGGTGGCAGCAAGGAGAGTGGTTTCAGTGCTGTGGTTGCTGCGGAACCCGGACTGGGACGGGTCCAGAATGCTATTCTCCTCGAGGAAGCAGGTCAGCTGTTTGTTGACGGTTTTCTCTGTGACCTTCACTGGGAACGGGAGCAGGGAGATGGGTCGGACGTTCTTGAGGTCCTTGGGGTCTGCCTTGGAATTTTGAGTAATGCGTTGATCTCGGCGTGCTTCCAGCTTTCCGGGAAGATTGCTGTCTCGAAGGAGATGTTGATTACTCTCCGGAGATGGGGTGCGATGGCTGTGCTGGCTTTGTTGAAGATGTGGTGGGGGCATGGGTCTAGTGATGATCCGGAGTGGATGGTGTTCATGGTCTCGCTGGTGTCCTCGGTATTGACGCTGGTCCATGAGAGCAGACAGTTGGTGCCGGTGGTGGTCGTGGGGGCGATGGTTGTTGGGGTGGTTGTGGCATTGAAGCTGTCATGGATATTGGCGATCTTTTGGTGGAAGAAGGTGACCAGCGCGTCGCACAGGTCTTGCGAAGGCGGGATGTAGTTGGTATTGGAGCTGGGGTTGGAGAGTTCCTTCGCGATGTTGAAGAGCTCTTTGCTGTTGTGTGCTTTGTTATCCAGGCTGTCTTTGAATGAAGCCCTCTTGGCGGCTCTGATGAGTTGATGGTGTCTGCCGGTGGCGTTCTTGTGGGCTGCGTAGTTGTCCGGTGTTCGTTCGTGGAGCCAGTTCTTCTCCAGTTTTCGGCATGTTCGTTTGGAGACCTGGAGGTCTTCGGTGAACCAGGTGGCTCTCTTGTTGGTGTGGCTGTTGGAGGGAGTCTTGAGTGAGGCGAGGGTGTTGGCGCAGTCGTTGATCCATTCTCTGCGGTTGTGGGCTGCGGTGTTGGGGTCGATGGAGTCAGTGGGTGGGCTCTGGGCAAGGGTGGTGGTTAGCTGGTCTTCTGTGACCTTGCTCCAGCGGCGTTGAGGCATCTGTTGGGTGCGTTGGTGCGTGGTGGGCTTCTTGAAGGTGAAGTGGATGCAGTGGTGGTCGGTCCAGGGGGGTTCGGTGGTGAGGTTGAAGGAGACGTGGGGGCTTGCGGTGAAGATGGGGCTCAGCGTCTGGCTGGCGGCGTGGGTTGGTGCTGTCACGAGCTGTCTGAGTCTGAGGTTGTTGAGGTTGTCGAGCATGGTGGTGGAGTTGGTGTTGTTGTTGTTTTCGAGGTGGAAGTTCAGGTTCCCGAGGAGGATGTAGTCCGTGGAGGCGAGGGCGTGTGCGCTGATGAAGTCGGCGATGGAGTTGCTGAACTGTGGTCGGGGTCTGGGGGGTCTGTAGACAAGGGTTCATCTGAGGGTGGTGTTGGGGTCGGTGTGAATCTTGAAGTGCATGTGCTGAGGCTGTCGTCGGTGTTGGTCGAGACTCTGACGGTGTTCCTGTGGACGATGGCGATTTCTCCTCCTACGCGCAGGTGCAGTCCCTGCGTGTGGTCTTGTAGCCTTCCAGGATGGCTATGGCGATGTCAGGAGCTGAGGTAGGGTTCAGCCAGATCTCCGTCTGGAAGGCAATGTCTGGGAGGTGGAGTCGAGAAGGTCCCATAGTTGGACGGTGTGTTCTCCTGGCAGGAGAAGGGTCCTTGGGTGCACTTTGGGATGGCCTGGTAGCAGGTGTGTTATTGTCCGGGGTTGAGTGCGTGGAGAGTGCTGGCATCGTAGTGTGGTCGGGCGTTGTGGTGGTTGCGGGGGCCAGGGGTTCTGGCACTGGGCGCGGTCCAGGCAGGACGGGCGCAGACGGGCCTGCCTTAGGCGTGCCTTCGGCACATCAGCGGCCTCCATATATGGGTAGGTGGGAGGAAGAAACAGCTGTGAAGACACAAAATGCACAAAATGCACAAAATACAAAAACGGGGATACAGAAGAAAGTGGGCAACAGAGAAAAATATACATCAGGCACTATGTGTGGCGGAGGAGCAGCAAACCCCCGGCAGCAGGAGCGGGAGAGGCACAGACACAGCGGAGGTGCTGTGCGGCGTGGGGAAGTGACCTGACCTGTAAGCAGATTCAAGGGTCACTCTCACTGCCGCGCAACGGCCTCCATATATGGGTAGGTGGGAGGGAGGAGCAGCTGGAAGGCGGGAGCGGGGTGGCCTATGGGCGAGCGGGGGGCGGTACGCAGGGACACAGCAGTGGGAGCGGAGGGCAGAGCGGGGTGCGGGCAGAAAAGGGGGCAGGGCAAGTGGCAGAGTTGAAGACACAAAATGCACAAAATACAAAAACAGGGATACAGTAGAAAGTGGGCAACAAAGAAAAGTATACAGCAGGCACTATGTGGGCGGAGGAGTGGCGAACCCCCGGCAGCAGGAGCGGGAGAGGCACAGACACAGCGGAGGTGTAGTGCGGCGTGGGCAGCGGTCTGACCTGCAAGCAGGGTCAAGGGTTGCTCTCACTGCCGCACAACGGCCTCCATATATGGGTAGGTGGGAGGGAGGAGCAGCTGGGAGGCGGGAGCGGGGCGGCCTATGGGTCAAGGGTCGCCTTACAGAGCACCCCTTACAGGAACCCCAGGATATAGAATCAAAGGCTTGCTTATGTCCAGTAGTGTGAGTGCATGCCAGTCTTCTTGTAAAGTATGCGAGTGTAATATCAATGATAGTCTACGGAGATTACAGAGAGTGTTCCTGTTAGGGATGAATCCACATTGGTCCTCCGCTATTAGTTGGGGCAGGGATGGTTTCAATCTTGTAGCCAGGACTTTGACATCCACATTAAGCATTGATAGTGTAAGATAAGAGGACACCACTGAACTCTCCCTGTCTGGCTTAGGCAGCATCACTATAATTGCCTCCTGCATGGATGCCAGCAGCATCCCCCCTCACATGCCTCTCTGTATACTTCCAGTAGGCAAGCCCCATTCTAGCATGATAAAATTCAACCGGAAGGCCATCCCCACCAGGGGCCTTTGCCATCTTTAATGTCCTAAATGCTGCCACAATTTCTTCATTGGTGATAAGGTCATCAAAACTATCTCTCTCCTCACTGTCTGATGAAGGCATTTTAAGGCATCCACGTATGCCATCCCCTCCTGCTGATTATTGACCTCTGGTGGCGTGAACACTTCTCGTATGTGCCCTGTGAACACCTCTGCTATGTTCTATTTGGCGGACACCATTAGCCCTTCCTTGTTGCGTATCTCCACTATTAGCTTACATTTATTTTCACTTCTGATGAGCATTGCAAGCATTGGACTAGCCTTGTCTCCCTCCCTATATAACCTTTTTCTATCATTTGTTCATACATATGTATCCAGTTTGTCTGAAATATCATGAAGTTCCTTCTTACAGTCCAGCCAAGCAGACAGTTTGAGCGGCCGCTCAACAATCTCTTTTTCCAGGGCACCCAGGTCCTTTCCAGGTCTATCTACAGATCTATTAAACTCCATACATGATTTTCATGCGGTCCGCTCTCAACTTAACCTTCATTGCATCGCACTCCAAAGCTCTTGTGGACGCGCTGCCCCAGTTCTCTGCAAAATAATGATCCAGCACTTTTGTCACTTTGCTCACAAAAACCTGGTCTGACAATGCTTCTACACTCATTCTCTATAATGGCACTGCAGCCTCCTGCCTATGTATTCGGAGAGTGACCAGTAAAGTCGAATGGTCTGATATGTAATGCACCAAATGACTATTATTTTCCACCCATTGAAGGGTATCCTCCGAAAGCAGACAATAATCAAGTCAGCTGTACATCCCAGTAGCAGGCACATAACAGGAAAATACTGCATCCTGTAATCTCAGACTCTTCATCATCTCCCATAGAGCACCCGTCATAGCCGGTTTAGTATCTACCTTAGGATGGACCCGATCAATCAATCTCGCCATTCAGTACGCAGTTCAGGTCCCCAGCCATAATTATTGCTTTACTCATACACTCTAGAATTACATGCAACACTGTCCCAAAAAACCCGGGATCATCCAGGTTCGGAGTGACACATTTACTAAACACACATCCCTAGCGTCCAGTGTCCGCTATGTTAAAACCAAGTGTGTAACCATAGGTACAATAAAAGGAGAAAATAAGGTGCAGACAAGATGCAGACCCAAACCCTGATGAAGTTGCCGGTAAATTTAGATAGACAATGAAACATGTTGGTTTTACCATAGCGGGCTCACAGCAAGGAATAAAAATATTACAGCCATTGCAGCCTAGCTATTTTTAATTGATTGGTGTTTCCAAAACCTATTTTTAGAGTTTGGTACACTTTTGGGTCATTAGCACTTTGGCACTAATTGTTATTTTTGGCTTTAGTTGCACTATCTTTTGCTCTTCCCTATATTTTTTCTCCCCTTTTTTGTTTCAAGTTGGCAGTAGCTGATAATGAGAACGTGAGGACACAGGCGAGTACCAGTCTGTTTGTTCCTCCCCCGGGTGTTGCTCCCGTGAGGCACTGTCAACTTCCCCACACTTTTTTCTGAATTGGTGTGGTGTTTTCACGGTTGTTACCATTCTACACATATACAGATTTTACACATTATAAATTATGACCTGGTGGTATACATAAGGGACTGTACAAAGTTGTCTACCCTGGTCGATATCCTAAGTAGGTATCTAGTAATTTGTCTTTGAAGATAGGTATCTTCACATAATACATTGGCAGGTCTATTTGTGGTACTGTCCCAGACACCAAACATTCCAGGTTATACATTTCCAATCATAGGCTATCGGCATCTAAAGTGTTCAATGCCCAAGTCTCAATGAGTAATCTACTGTTGCCCCTCCCAACCCTTCCCGATCTTGCCTCGCACCCTGTGCAGTCTGACCCCATCTCACCCCAAAAAACCAAACTTAAGCCCACACCACAGGCAAATCCCCTCTTCCCAAGGCTGTGAGTCCAAACTTGAAGGTCTCCCCCAACTGGGCCAATGCTCAGGTCCCTCTGCCCCAGCCCCCCAGAGAGGCAACGGCCTGCCCTACAGACTGGCGAGGCTAAGCCACTCAGCAGGACTGTAGTCCTGAATGAACCCACGCCCACATCACAATCCAAGCACTAATCGTAACATAAATGCTAATAACGAATGAGCAAGATCACCCCCAGTACTTGACCCCCTCACAGAATAACATTCACAATACAAAAAAGCATATACTCTATCAGCAAATGTTGGAATAGAAAAGCACATTATTTGCCACATCATCACTTACACTGATCTTAGACAACTCTTTTGTACCCTCGCCCACGTTGTACGACGGCACAACCTCAACATCATCTCCTACGCCAACGACACCCAGCTGATCCTCTCCCGCTAAAGACCCCACACCGTCAAAACCAACCTCCACAAAGGAATGAAGGCCATCGCCGACTGGATGAGAAACAGCTGACTGAAGCTGAACTCGGACAAGACGGAGGTCCTCATCCTTGGACCAACCCCCTCGGCCTGGGACGACTCCTGGTGGCCGACTGTGCTAGGAGCACCCCCTACACCTACCGACCACGCACGCAACCTAGGGGTCATCCTCGACTCTTCCCTTTCCATGACGAAGCAGGTCAATGCCGTCTCCTCCTCATGTTTCAACACCCTCCGCATGCTTCGCAGGATCTTCAAGTGGATCCCAACCGAAACGAGAAGGACGGTCACCCAGGCCCTTGGCAGCAGTAAACTGGACTACGGAAACACACTCTACGCAGGAGCCCCAGCCAAACTCCTGAAACGGCTCCAGCTCCAGCCTCTGCACGCCTGATCCTCGACATCCCTCGCCGCAGCCACATCACACCCTACCTAAGAGACCTGCACTAATTCCCTATCAACAAGAGGATATCCTTCAAACTCCTCACCCACGCACACAAGGCACTCCACAACACCAGACCAGCGTACCTGAACAGCAGACTCAGCCTCTACAACCCCACCCACCAGCTCCACCCCGCAGACCGCACCCTTACCACCGCCCCCGCATCCGAAGAGTGACCGCCGGCCGCAGATCATTCTCCCACCTCGCCGCAAAGACATGGAACACCCTCCCCATCCGCCTGCAGCAGACCGAAGACCTCCTAACCTTCTGGAGACTTCTTAAGACCTGGCTCTTCGAACAGTAGCAGCTTCCCCCACCCCAGCGCCTTGAGACCCTCAAGGGTACGTAGTGCGCTTTATAAATGCTATGATTGATTGATTGGTTGATACCCTCTGGCGTCTCTGTGGGGGGGAGAGAGAACCTCCGGTGTCCAGCATACAGTTGGGGTCAGTCAACGTGCCATCTGGATAGATTAGGATTTTTCCAGGGCTGCAGACCCCTGAGCTGGCCAGGGAGTCCGCAGAGTGCCTCCATGCCTAGGGCTGTTGCCTCGGAGTCCCACTCATCTTCTTGTCACGGTCCTGTGGACACCGCCGCGGCTGGCAACCCAGAGTGTCCAGCCAGTAATTAGCCTCCTCTGGACTGCTGAAGAAATACGCCTTCCCATTATGTTTGACCCTGAGTTTATATAGAAACAGGAGACTTTAGAGTGATATCCCTGTCTCTGCGCATCCAAGCGAATCAATAACGACCATACCTCTTTTACTGTCTTCTGTAGGACAGCCACCTTGATATTCAGTGTCTGCAGGTTACTTATATTTTCTGAGCCCCTGTCAGAAATCTTATGGAAGTCTGCATGGAGCAACCCCAATGCCATAGTATCTATCTTTGCAAGGCTGAGCTCTCTGGATCCCTTTATCTTAACCAGTACTTCTGCCATCGAGGTGGCCCCCTGTTCCCCAAGAGGGGCATGTGTATCGTTCTGCCTGCTGCACCATCAGGCTGTAAGGGCTGTGCATAATTATCTATTTTGTTAGCCTACACTGATTCTGGCACTTTATCGTTGGCCATGGTACACTTTCAACTTTACGCTCTTAATAGGAGTTGGGTCGCCTTTGAAGAGCTTGTGGCACGAAGGTCCAACTCCGCACTCCCAATTAGACAAAGTCTGAGAAAAACCCCTAAGCCCAGTACTTACTACAGGTAAGGGGCTTCTCTAGCTCTACCAACAGCAGCCCAGCGGACCTGTATGGAGGGCCCTGTCAACATGCAACATACTCAAGAATGACAGGCCCAGGGCCCTGTTTCCATAGCATTTAGAATCAATATAAGTAGAAATTATTTCAAAAATAAAGATGTGTAGTAATGCGTGCAAAGCAGCAGGCAGGCTGCAACATGCTCATGCTAAATTAGTGAAGATGGCAATGTCCCGATGGGCCACATGACAACCTCCCCTTGGCCAGGTCATTAACAAATATCAGAGGTAAGCAGGCGCAAAGGGTCTCAGTGGTATCCCAATTAGGATATTTGTGAGGAAAGAGGAAAACAAATAGTTTTGCCAATTAAAACAAAATGTAGCCAACAGGGTATCCAAACATACATCCATTTATAGTGAATCTTCAGATTCAGAAATGTTGCAGGAAATGCCGAATGCCATAAACTCTAGTATGTTGTCTGAACCTTCCATATTAAAAAGTTATGCCAACCAATTTAGCAAGTCGAATGAATACACATGCTCCTTATATCCAGAGGTGGTTAGGAGCATGTCAGTTAAGTGTGCCATTCTGAAACATGACAGTTAAGTCCTCAATTGTGTTGTTAGTATGTATTAGCCATCTATAATAGGTAGCCACTAAGGTCATAGAGGGGGTATTTAGCTTTTTGGCCATGGCTAAGCCAAAACAAGCAGTCTGTTGTACCTTCTCATTTAGAAATATAAGCTGGGATGGTATCATCGATGCAGTGACTCAGTACTCTGTACTTGACAATTTATGGTACACCAGATGGATTTCAAATCAATCATGCCCTTCCCATACTCATTACCTTTCACAGACACATAATTTATGAAGAACAAGGAGTAAACTAATTTAGTGTGGGTTAGCATAAATTTAGTGCAGTTGGGTATCTTCAATTTATCAAAATAGGACTGAGGGTCAGAAATATTGTACCCAGTAAAATACATACATTTACTCTGTTGGGTCTTTGAACTCCCCTGTAACGGTGTTGAACAATGCTCCCATTGGGTATAATTAAAAGATTGTCTCTGAGTGCTGGTCTTGTGTAAAAATGATGGCAATTATGTTGATAGCAGAATAAATCTTCCTAATTTGCCGGATTCAAACACAAATCCTCAGTATCAAAAGCAGTATAATATTGCAAATCGGAGAACAATTATTGAACTGCGTGAACATCCCAGTCATCAGAGTGTATTCCAGGCAAAACCACATTTCCTAATCAAACACGGAAAACATATGGAATGTAAAAAATGTGGACGGGCCTTGGATGTCGAATGGTACTTTATCCCAAACAATGGCATCAATAACCGGGAATGCTGAATTATTAACTAGGGCTTGGTCCCTTTTCAATTTATGAGATGAAGTGTGAGGTGCCAGCACTCCATCAACCAAGTTCACAGCAGAGCGTTCAGGTAAGTAATTGCTGTTAGTCAAGAGGAAAAACACAGTCATGAACCCAATCTGCATGAAGAACATCATTGTCAACACCATCCAGACATATTTCCAGGGTAGGACTAGGTAATTTTTGTTAAACCAGGAGATGAAAAGACTGGTACGTTTAGGGGGCTCTGCCACAGATGATGACAAGAGGTATCAGAAGAAAAACTAGTATGGTCCACTGGACCCTAGCTGAAACAACTGTGGTTGTTCTCCATTTGAAGGCAAATGAACTGTACCTTTAGGAATGTCAATTATAACATCAACTGGAGAAGAAGCATATTCAATATCTGCAGTTGTAGATGTAGAAGGTAAAACAGGCAATAAATCAACTGAAGTTTCCATCTCATCTTCCATCTGTAGGCGACTAGTCGAAGAAACAGAAGCCACTGGATTCAGCTAAAGATCTCGGCATGGAATGCTTGGAGACATACTATTCAGTATCAGCCTTATGGTGTAGCTTGACATGTTCGATGGAAATGTATTGATTCTCCTTACAACCAGGTAGTCGAGGCAGGATCACAGTATGGGTGCCTTTCAAACCAAGGACTCTGACTGGTGCACGGTATGATGGACCAAATTCTTTTTTGTTCTCCACTTTCTCTCGGACCAGGTCTCTAACTTTAGGAAGCCAGCCAGAAACCGGAATCAGCACTGCTGCACCTTGGAAGAGGGCAAATGGGCTTTCGCTTGTGAATCCCATGCTTTTTGTAGCTCCTGTGATATAGCACAATGGTTATCTACATCAGAGGTTGCGGCAGCCGCCACAATGTCTAAACCATCAAGGTCTGACACAAACATTTTAATGCCAAAGACCATTTAGCATGGGGTCCGCCCACCCAGAGATCTTCTTGGGAGGTTATTAAGTACACACTGGACTCCATATGAATGATTCAGCCAGCCCCTGCCAGTACCTAATACCCTTGCTGTTAAAGATTGCTTTAAATCATGGTTGATCCTCTCCACAACAGAGCTGCCCTCAGGCCGCTATGGAGACGAGAATTGCACCTGCACCCCCAAAGACTTCATCGCATCCCAGTAAACCTTAGAGACAAACGCCGGACTTTGGTCAGAATGGAAGGTGCCACAGGCAAATATCCCAACAAAGACACACAAATCTGTTATAACAGTTTGAGCGTCAGTACTACGTTGCAGCCAAACCCAAAGGAATCTTGTGCATGAATCAATTGCAACTAAAATATGTTTAAAAGCAGTGTCAGATGTCAAAGGACCGCAGTGATCAAGATAAATACATCCAAATGGTTGATTGGAGATGTACAGTTGAGTATGTGGTGGACGTGCAACAGTAGAAGGCTTAAGTTGTTGACTAATGTCACAAGAAAGATTATATTTAAGTGCCTGTTGGTATAACGCATGCCACCAAAAATGTTGCTGTGAAAGCTAAATAGTTGCTGTCACTCCCACATGTGTAGAAGCAACACCCTCATGTGCAGCTACTATTAAACAAAGTCTGCGGTACTCGTTGGGAATCAGACGATCTCCAATGGTTGAAATAGTCACAAATAGGACTTGATTGGAAGACAAGTGATATGTGTAACTTGAAGCTAAATCTTGGGGGAACTCAGTCCCCTCTTTCATTCCAGCTATAGCCGCATGAATGTCATCAACAATTTTAGACATAGACCTAGTGACTGCTGCTACTGAACATGTGGCTACTGCAGATTTGGCTGCCTCATCAGCCATAGAGTTACCAACAGCTTGTGCTCCCATACGCTGCTGGCCCAAAGTATGAATAACATGTGAGTGGCAAACGTTCCTTAAGAGCGGCCACTCAGACCCAAAGCATTATATGCTTAATTGTGCTACCTTTAGAAACACGTAAGTCATTTTGTGTCCAGAAGAATACGTTGTTTTTAAAGGATTGTACACAGTAAAAAGAATCACACACGATAAGGGTGGGGACATCAGGATCAGTGGATTCTAGAGCCAAAACCAAAGCATGTAACTCAGCTAAATTCGCTGTACAGTCGCCAAGAGACTGTGTACACCAAGGAGGATTTCAAATCCCCATAAACAATCTTTCCTGCCACAACCGCTCATGCTGCAGAATAAGCATGTTTAGAACCAATGGCTGGCTGCGCAAACCCATTCATGTACAAAATGCATTTGTATTGATCAAGAGGAAAGTAAGACAAAGGAGGAGGATGAACATGTTCATATTGTAAAAACTCCTGAGTTTGCAAAGAAGGGTTAAAGATAAAGTTGACATCAGCCGATGTCAATGAACTAGCCCTTCGTATCGAATGTGGATGCAAGGCTTAGGAATTCGGGACACCAGCTTTTGTGGCTGCTTCTAAAGCAGGTATTGGAGAGACCATAAAAATGTGTTTTCCTTGAGCCAGATAGCTTTCCTTTAGAATCGCCATCTAGACTGCTGTCAAAAAAGTCTCTGTAGAAGAGAAACCCATCTCAGCAGGAGTATACAAATGCGATTTATAAGCAATGGGGCCAGTGTCCCCTACATTGAACCTCCAATATGTAAAACCCAATGCGCCTGGTATAACCCTTGTGACCACATTTGTAGAATTGTCTTGTGTTAACAAAAAGTTGGTCACAAGAAGATCAGACTGCAGAGACCGAAGAATTGCAGTATGTATCAATGAGTAAAGAGGTTTGATACGCTGGGCAATCAGGAATGTATGTCCTCCCAAAATAAATATAAAACAGCATAGATTGTAATTTTTCAAGTGTAGACGGATGTTGCAATTGAGCACATTTCTCCAGAAAGTGGGGGGCCAACTTCTACCTTCCTTATTCAGTTAGTAACCAAGAAAAAATTCCACCAGGCAATATGAGACTTAGCAAAATTTAATTTGCAACCAAAGTTTGCAAAATGTGTGAAAATGTGTTCTACACGCAAGAGATGCGGCCAAGCCAAATTTGTTCAAATTTTTGTGCAAGACAAAATGTCAAGTCATCATGATTTTGTCCTGGTGGCTGAGGAGTGGCTCCAGCCAGAGCCACATGAATAGCACGTGATATAAACTGTATGACACTTCTGTGTATATGGATCAATGATGTATGTAGCAGACATAGGGCCAGATGTAGGAGAATCGTATTTACCGATTCATAAATACCGAATTTTACCGATTCGGTATTTATGAATCGGTAAATATGAAGGAGGGAGATTTAGGAAGAATCGGTAATTGAATTACCGATTCTTTAAAATTCGGTAAATACCGAATCGGTATTTCCTATTGATTCCTATTGGCTGTGAAGCCCGTAGGAATCAATGGGAAATACCGATTCGGTAATTACCGAATCGGTAAATACCGATTCCTGCAAGGGTGCAGGGGGTGTCACTTTGACACCCTCTAACACCCCAAATACAAGCATGTGTGCCATGTGGCACAGGGCATGTCTGTCTGTCACATGGCATAGGTGTGCATGCACAAATGTGCATGCAGACCTGGATTCGGTATTTTACCACCCAATTGGATTGGGTGGTAAAATACCGATTCTGTAAGGCCCTTGGGACTCAGAAGAGTCCCACCTACATCGGGAAGTTTCCGATTCGGTAAAAATACCGATTCGGTAAAAATACCGATTCGGTAAATTTACCGAATCGGTAAATTTACCGAATCGGTAAAATATGCCCCCTACATGCCAATTCTTAAATACCGGTCGGTAACGGCCGAAATCGGCCGTTACCGACTGGTATTTTGGCTCCTACATCTGGCCCATAGCTCTGTGAGTGTAACATTAAGATAGTAAGGATGTGGTGTATAACCAGACACAATTGGCCATATGGCCCTGTCAATAGATAAGGGGCCCAATCAAACAGCATTAACAGGGTGAGGAAGGGTGCCATTAAACCAAATGATATGCTCCCAGCCCATCAACGGAACTGCAAGTAATGCATTAAGACAAAAAGCTGCTGGAACAGAAGCTCTCATGTATTCATTAAACAAATTATCATTCCCACCCACCATGGGGAATATAACCCAAGAAAAGTAAAACTCTAAGGGAAAAGCACCATTTGGTTTGGCAACAAAAATAATACTAGCCCCTGCTATGGGGACTCCATGTTGAGTCAAGAAAGCTGAAACCGCAGCATGGTTATGTGCCTCAATAGCGACTGGTTGTGCCATATTAAAAATTGAATAAAGAAGTAAAGACAACGGTAGAGCACAATAAGGTAAAAATGTACCTTTTAAATTTCAAACTTGAAAAACCTATAAATATACAAATATAGGCAGCTAAGCCCCCTACCACGGACGTCTCCGGAAACCGGTGAATAACTACCAGATCAAACATTGCTGGTGGAATGCTTCAGGGATTCTGCTCAGATACAGAACTATGCGCAGGATTATAGGACCTTGGTGTATAAGGACTGGGTCTTCCTACCACCTTAGTACCCAGAAGCACAGCACCGGCTAGCTATAATGTCTCACTTGCTCTCCCAGTCACTCAGAGAAACAAATGATTAGACATCCTAGAATTCAAAACACACTAGATTTCTCAAAAATCACGATAACAAGACACACCCTTTCGGCCTCACTCTTGTACTTGTCCACAATATGATCTGACAGAGAAACAAAAGAGTTTAAAATATTTATTTTAGCAAACGTGCCCTTACATGCAATATACTTGCCGTGACAAGCAGGAAAATGCATACTACAGCAGAGCAGCTAGACCATAAATCATGAAGGGATATGTCATCATGGAAAGACAATAGAGCCTAACCTCCCTCCCCTTGCTATGAAGCAGTATTATTAAAGATCTCTGGGCTTTGTCAGCAGACCCCATACCTTAGCCTGTAGATGGTATATCTACATCATAGGTGCTATGTCGCTCTTCTCCCTGGAAAGATCCTTCTCCAAGTGTGTGCTATCTTTTTGTGTTCTAATAAAACCCAAGTACATTTGTCCAAACAACAGCTGCATCAGTATGTTTTTTCGATGGGTGAAGGCCTGGCCAGAACAAAATAGCAAGGGGCATTGTTGTTCGATCTTGCACATAATGTTCAGTCAAAATCCCAGGAACATGCAGAGAGTGAACACAGCAATGAATTTGCATGTGAAAACAGCTATAGAAATGATTGCAAAAATAAATACGTGTAGTAATGCGTGCAAAGCAGCAGGCAGGCTGCAATTTGCTGATGCTAATTTAGTGAAGACGACAATGTCCCTATAGGCCACATGACAAGATGCAGCCTCACCGCAGCTCCACACTTCTCCACACTGCCCCACCCTAGTGCCATCCTGACGGGCTCAAACTCCAAAAAGGCAGCAACCGAGGAGTCGCTGCAGAGTAAAGCCAGGGAGTGCCCTCTGTGCCCGGAGACGCCATGGCACGGGCTTGCTTCGCAGGTCGGATGGGGATCACACCAAGCATTCCACCTCACCAACTCTGATCCCGACCGCACCATCACTGTTCCACCTCTATCGGTCACCTGACAGGCCGGGAAGCCAAAGTCCCCCCCGCCACAGACTACTCTGCCGACTCTGGAGGTTTTGTCAGTCCGATACCTCCTGGCTCACCACTGTACACTGCTCCCAGCTGGCACTCCTGGGCCAGCGTACCCTCCCGACAGCCTCTCAACAGTGGTGGCAGGTGGAGGGGAGCGTATCTCCTGGCTGCTTCTTTGCCCACAACTCCGCTTTCTCTCCCCCTCAAGAATCTGCTCTCATGGGGACCTCGCCGAAGGGCCAGGGCTGACTCGGGGGTGTCCCAAGCCCCTGTGCAACTATTTTAAATTACTACTGTGCAGGATTCTGAAGGATTATGTTCTCGTCTGTGGGAGCTTTGAGGAAACATGACTAGGCAGCCATCTTGCCTGGCCACGCCCTCCCCCCTCCAGTATTGTGGGTAGCTGGTCTGTAAGTAATGGGGCAAAGAGTCTTTGTTCTGACATCTCCCACTTAATCGGTTCCTGAATCTGGTCATGTAGTTGCCTCTTCTGGGCCCAAAAAATGATTGTTATGGTTGGATTCTTCATATTGTCCTTGTCTGTTGCGGTATGAATCGAATAGTTTGGAGCTCCACTCGTCTTCCGATTCCGATGTATCACAGAAGATGTGAATCTTTTTGTTTTGTCCAACTCTGGTTGTCCCGTGGGTACGTGCCCCCCAGAAGGTGTTAATAATTTTCACTGAGATAAGGATACATTTATTTTTGTGAAAAAAACGTCATTTCTTTTTTTAGTTTTCTTCATACGCAAATAATCACTGAATGAGTCAAGCTCCAAATTCACTTCTTCAATTTGTTTCTTGGCCTCATCCACTGCATCAGTTTTTCTTAGGCTCTCCTCTCGGGCCTCAGTTTGCTTTCTAAGAATAGCCTCTACCTCTCTCGGCATTTCTATAATGAGAATCATCTAGAGGCACATGTATCAAGCTTTTTTTTTGTCGCAAACGCTGCGAATGGCAAAATAGCAGCGTTTGCAACAAAAAAAACGTGAAACGGTATGTATCATGCAAAAAGCCTCGCAATATTAAGGAATCGCAAATTTTGCGATTCCTTAATATTGCGTAAGCATTCAAGAAATCGCAAATTGAGAATAGTTTCACATTCAGTCCTATGGGCCTCCTCGCCCATAGAAATGAATGGGAAATTATTCCTTAATTGCGATTAGCAATTTGCTAATCGCAATTGAGGCATTTTAAGAAATCGCTGAAAAATAGCGAATTTCTACATACATACCATTTTGCAATTCTCAAATAGCGATTCCTTACAAATCGCTATATGAGAATCGCAAAAGGGTATCTTGATACATCTACCCCCAGGTCACGGTAAGCAGCAGTTAGATATCAGTGACCATATCTCAAGGAATTTCCTGATTTCTACATATAACTCTGGAACATTCCTCACCCTTAGACCTATGGGGATGATGCCACTCTTTCAGTTCTCAAACATAAAATCAGCATGTGATTTCATTCTCTATGCTTTCGTTTTGAGATTTGTTCCATTTGTCGTTTAGCCCTTTGGAAATCGTTATAGGCCTCTCCCTTACGTGAAACTGAACTAGACATTTTGAAAAATCTTCATCCGTGAACCCAAATGTTTTAATGTTCTCTGTGTATGAGCAGGATTAGCAACATATTTTGGATTTTTAAATTCTGCACACCAATAGTGAATGAAGTATTCAGGACTCTTGAATGGTGAGCAGGTGTGAAAAACCCAGTGTTAAAAAATAATAGACAACACACCAGAACATGCAGAACCCAGTACCAAAAAAGTGCAAAGAATCACATAACACAAGTGAGAAGAAACCAAACAACAGGTACGCTGAAAATCTATGTAGTTGGTACACTTACTCTATTTAAGATGAGAACCGTCACAACAACATGCTGGGAACATTCTAGTAAACAAAGGAGGGCCCCTAAAAAACAAGATGTAGATTGGCAGGGCCACGGGAAACAAACTGCAAGAATATGTAAATCTACCAACGGAACTGCTTAGTGTTGGTATAACTCGTCCAATATTAACATGCATAATATAATCTTGAGCCAAGACAGACAAAACAAAGATATTTATTGAATACATTTTTTTCACAATGTTTGTTGGGCTTTTCGTATATATTAACATAATTATCCTCAATATCATATGAAAGGTCAACAAATGGCTTTAACTTAACACAACTTATAATATGAAGGAGGTAATTTATTGTTTAGCTATGCCAGCTGACAGGCCACTGGTAATAAAATACGCAAAACACACTCACACATGTGTCAATCATACTTCATTTAATCTGACTCACTCAAACCAAAAACCGTTAAAAGTAGTTCAACACAAGAAACCAGACAGAGCAATGCTATACAGTGTACAGACATGAATCTTGGTATAATCCAATGAATATTGTTATACTGGAAACAGCGTAACCCCTTCGCTGCTAGGCCTTTCCCCTCCAAGCTAAGTCTTTTTTGGCTACTTGGGATAGTTCGCGCTTAGGCCCTGTAACATTTTGTCCACATAGGGCAGTGGTTCCCAAACTTTTTCCACCTGTGGCTCCCTTGACCTATTGGCTGTTGACCGTGGCTCCCCAATATGTTACTTTTTTTGGCGGGTGGGGGGAATGTAAGCCTGGCCTCTAGAGTACTTCCATTTTATTCCCTGAAAATAATTGGCATGAAGCTGATGATCATATTATAATCATAGATGTAACAAAATAAAAGTATAACAGTTGTTTAATTAAATAAAACTTGATTTGGTTAAGTCAGAAAGAATACTCTTCAGCACTGTGGTTTGCATGTGGAATATTTATTAAAAATCTGTTTTTAAAAATTTGACACTAGCATTCGGTGCTCTCCTACAAATCATTTTAGTTGTTAAGAAGCCACTTTTGTTCTATACGAATGCTGCTCCACTAATCTTATTAGCCATGTGTCCACATTAGTAAAGTTTTGGTGTTCTTCATATATTTTTCATTTCTTTCATATCACTTCTTGTCTTGATGTCAAGTATGTTAATTAGTTCTCACTTTTAATGCGTCTTACAATTTGAGAACTCTGCAACTGTTGATTTGGTATTGCAAAACGTGACGGATTGGATCTAAAAACCCACCCAAGGGTTAAACTAGATAGAGTGACAAGGAGCGGTGTGTTTAGTGAAAAAACCAAGCAAGGCTACAGGTATGCAGTTTACATAAGCAGCAGCTCTTGAGTTTGCGAACATACGCAGGAAATGCACAAGACTGCTGTTAAACTAAAACCTAAACTACAGACTTTAGAGGTTGGGGAAAAATACAAATGATTTCAAAGTTTTTGGGAGAACCATCAAAAAGCATACCCTTCTACCAACTTCCAGGTTTCAAGAATGGAGGTGTAGATTGCTGGAGCATGACAAGCGGAAGTATAGCGGCATCTGTATAATGCTTAAGACCCAATCTTTGTACGAGTTGGTGATGGTAAAACAAATCATACAAGCAACATTAAAAAATATAACAAAGCAAGACAGCTATCCTAAAACGGGGCTACTTCAATAGTTTTCCACTCACCTGTGAGCCTGTGGTGGCTGCAAGCTTGAAGACAGTCTTTTCGACTAGGTCAGCAGCAGGTAAAAGCTGATCAGCAATTACATCAGAATCCAAGCAAGATAGCTTACAAGCTAAAACTAGAGATTTAACAGGATCTGCACCCTGTTTAGCTTGACCTTAAGTACAGCTTGAGAGGCAGGTACCACTGCAACACCCTCCTTGAATCTCCACTGGAGTGCCTCATTCCATGTCTATTTATTTCTAGGTACGAGCCAGGTAGTTGGGAATTGTTACGGAGTGATCTTCATATAGAAGATAAGTGGGACTATTAAGAAGACCCACTATATATGACTTCGGCTGCTCGTTGCAGGTCACATTTTCTTTTTAAAAAAGTGTGGGTTACTATATGCAAGATTAATTAGAAATGTGCGTGTTCTTAAAGTGCAGAAATGTCAGGAACTCTGACAAAGCAAAGGGCAAATAATTTCTAGTTGCTGCAATTTTTGAAGGTTTCCAGGATGCACTTGGAGGCCAAGTTTCAAGTGATCTCCTGCTGAGGATATTGTCATGCTTGAATGACTTTTAACCACTGACCAGGATGCAATCCAACCTGTAAATTAATTTTCAAAGCAACAGAGTTCCCAAATGCACACGTAGCTTTCTTTTAGCTAATGATCTCATGAGTCATTCATGAAGAAGAGTGAATAAGAATAATAAGATATTTCCTCATCAATTTCATACGTTTGTAACCTCAATAAACTCCCTTAATGGCTCAGTTACTTGTTATAGGATTTAAACAGCCTTCCCTTTGTGTGTGTGTTTATAATTCATCTTAGTTCATAGTTTGTGTGAACTGCATCAAAATCTGACATACAGGAGCAGTTATTGTGGTATTTTGCATGTCACACTGCCATCTAGCGGTACAGGAGGGAGTTTCATCTACCTTTAAAACCACTTTACCTAGCAAGTGAACAAAATGCAAATAAATTCACAAGCCGGTATATTGACGTATTGTGTCGCGGCGCCCCTGGCTATTTTTGGGGGCGCACCAGGGCGCTGCAGCGCACAGATTGGGAACCACAGACATAGGGTATACACGCCAAATGTGCGCCCTTTTCTTCCAACATCTTGAGAATTCTAAAAGTATCCAGGGTTTGTGGATCCCCCTAGAGCGGCTTGAGAAATTGGCCAAAATACAACTTCTTCCATTTAGTGGTAGAAATGAGTATGAAAGCAATAATGGATCCTAGAAAAATATATATTTCTGAAAATCGACACAATTATGAATTCAGCAAGGGGTCATTTGTGTAGATCCTTTAAGGTTTTTTTTTTATAGAACCTAACAATTGAAAATATAAAATATTGAAATTGATTTGAAAAAAACAGCCATGTGTGCAAATGTTTTCACTTGTAACTTCTCCTAAGTATGGCAGATTTTTTTAAAGCAATACACTATTACGTCCGTGTAGTGTTGGGCCTAGGGCCCGCATTCCAGGAATAAGGGGACACTGACACCAGGAGAATTACTTTAGTAACTGGCCTCGAGCTCGTGCGCTCGGCCCCTTTTATTGACCGGGTCAACTGACTCGTGACGCCGGTGGTGGGTGGGTGTACAGTGTAGGATACACTTTCAGAAACACTAGAACGTGTCCAGCAGGACACTACATTCCTCCAAAACTTTAATAAAAATTAAAGGAACAAAGTCTGAACCTGTGGGAGGAACATAAACATAAATATGCAATCATCGTAAGTTTAAAAGGAGTCTCTTCAGCTGCTTGCTAGATGACGACGGTGAAAATTGCCGCTGAAAAGTTAGTTCTCCTGGGCTCGACGTCCTGATTCTCGGTGGGCGTGCTCTTCTGGACTTGCGCCATGGTAGTGTGTTCTTCAGTCCATTGAGATCATGCTTTTGGGGTGACGCTGAATAGGCAACCAGATAGTGGACTTGATGGAGGTGGTCTTATACTGGTCTGTCGGGTTTCATACTGCAAAGGAGGGAGAGGTTGGAAGGCACCCCTCTCACTGAGACGCCCCTCTCGCGGGTATTCTCCTGCCACGAGATGTCCCGGAGGCCCTCTTCTTCAGGTTTCCGCTGGGCAGAGTGTTCTCTGCAGCGTTGCTCCAACTCCACAAGCCGGTGTGAATGGAGGAGGCGATGAGATTACTGCCATGCATCCTTAGCTCCGCCTGGAGGGTGGTTGTTGACTCTTTCCTTTGCGCACAAGTTCCTCTTCTTCCTGGGACATGCAGGGTAGACAGTGACGGATCCATCTCTCGTGTCAGGACCCTCTGCCACCGGTGTCCCTGAGGCCTTTGCCCCTTGGATATCCACGGGCTGGTGTGAGGTGGTCAGTTCTCCCTCTGCCGGGCGTCTGAGCGTTCTCCCCATCCAGACTTCCGCTCAATCCCAAAGGTGGGTGTTGCCAATGGTCCAGCCTGTTCATTCCTGCAGTCGACGGGTTGTCAGAGGACTTGTAGGCCCTTGTATTCGATGTTGTGATGCGTGTCACCTTCTCTTCTGGTGGGTGTGCAGACTCGTCACACCTCTCCTCACCTTTCTGGATGTTGCTGTTCTTGATGGCGTCGTGCCACCTGATTACTTTCTCCTTCTCCTTCCCTTCGTGGCGTCGTGCCACTCGTTCTTCATCTTCTTTTCTTCTTCGCGACGCGGTCCGGTCATCTTGCCGCTCTTGTCCTCCTGACCAGGTTTCTCCGAGCGGCGTGCACTCCGCCCGTTTCCTTCTGGTCTTGTCCTGGCTCTAGGACACTGTCTTCTTTTCCACTCTGTGACTGGACCAGTCGTCGCGACCTTCTCCTGTTAATGGTTATACTTCTGGTTCTTGAGGGTGTCAAAGTTCGTTGGTTACTTGGTCGCGGACCACGTCTTACTCGAACTTCTTGAACCTCTTGCCAGTCCACACTGCCGGTCTCTGGCAGTGGTGTTGATTGGCGCAGGGGCTGATGGCTGGGGTGATGGTGGTTGCCAGCCATGTGGAGACTCGGGATGATAGGTGTTGGGGACTTGCTGGGAGTGTTGGATGTCCGGAGAGATTTGGTAGCCATGTGCCTCCGCTTTGTTGATGTTGACCTTAGGTGGGGGCTTGACACGTAGAGTGTTCGGTTCCTTTCTTGCCTGTTGTGGGGCCACTGCCGACTCCATCTTGAGGCGGTGAGAGGGCGGCCGCTCAGTGCTGATCTTCGCCTTTGGCATCTGCGGACGGGAGCAGGGATGCCGACTGACTCAGACTGCCGACGCTCGGGGATGGACAGTCGCCTGGGGAAGCGTTGGGATGAGACGTGGACTGTGCTTGCTGCGGCTTATGTTTGGTTCATCCATGGGGCTGTATCCTGGGACGTCGGTCCGCCTTGGTGGCTGTCTGGCGTGTCAGGGTGTGCTTCTTGGCTGGCTGCAAGTCCTCGGTCTTCTCGCTTTGTTGGTTTGTTCCATCCACCTGTGCTAATCCGGTCTTTGGGGTGACAGAGCTGTCACTCTTCTTTTCTCCGAGGGCGTTGCATTTGGACCGGCGTTGTCGTGGCGCCGGCTTCTGCTTTTGCTCTGGCGTGCTTTGCTGCCTAGTCACTTGGTGAGGCTTTTCTTGCTTGCTGGGCGACATGACGTTCGGTCTTGTGTCGCTGGTTGTTGGAGCACATGGTGCTGTGGCGGGCTGCCACGTGGGGTGTGCGACTCCTCTCTTGCCTGTCGTGGGTCACTGCTGACTCCATCTGGATGCAGTGCGAGGGAGGACACTGTTGGTGGTCTTCGGCCTGCTGTGGGGCTTCGCTGGGGCAGTGGAGATGTGTGTGCTCTCCGTCCTGCGTTCAGCAGTGTCTCTGAGTGGAGAGGTTTTCTGGTGCTGACGGTGTATTCAGGTTCACCGGCGCGACCTCCTGCGCGCTCCTGGCTTTGCGTGCACTTTGTGTGCTCGGTCTCGTCCTCGGACGCTTTCTCCTGGCACTTGGGGTGCCTGTGGTGTGGTTTGTCAGTCTCTCCTTGTACTTGCAGAGGTGGCAGGCGGTGCTCTCGCCTGTATGATGCTGTTTTGTGCTGGTGCAGCTTGGGGCACCATAGGGTTCCTGAATGCTGCGTGGTAGTTTTTTTTTTTTCCTTTTCGACGGAGAGCCAGCTCATTGGGGGCGTGTCGTGTATGCGGCAGCTTCCTGGAGAGGATATCGGAGATTCTTGGTTGCAGCCCAGCTGGGCTGGTCCTGTTTGAAGGTTCCCGCCACACTGTGACTGCCTGCCAGAGTCGGTGCGGACATTGCAAAGTGGGGACGACTCTCGGGTTTCCTCACTGCAGGCGAGGTGAGGATACCTGCAGTGGCCTTGCGGTGAGCACCACGTGGTTCAGCAGACATCTGGTTGCTTCAGCTCTTTGTGGTGGTAGTGCGTCCGTGGGGCGTTGAGCACTTGCATGCTACCATCCCTGCTATATGATTTTGAGGGAGAGTGTGTGTGTGTGATGAATGATCACTGGTCACTTCTGGAGCTGGCTGGCTACTTGCTGTGTAGGGCGCAGTACTACCACTGTTTCTAGGGATGCTTTGGCGGCGTTCTGTGACTTAGCAGTGTCATCGAGACTGGCTGACACACCGGGGTGTATATGCAGCTGCGTTGTTTTGTGGTACTAACACATCCCCAGTCCTTTTCCTGGTGCTACTTTGGGTTGTGCTCCTTCCCACAAGTTATCTCCAGTGAGTGGTGTAGCACAGCACGGGGAGTCTAAGGGTTCTCGCTCCTCACTGTGGTTTCCTTGCGATGTATTTATTTGGCTTGGGTGCAGTATGCTCTGTGGCCACTGGATGGCAGTGCAGCGTTTCCGCTCGCAGGCTCGGCAATCTTCCTTGGAATCACCGTGGCTCTGTTGTTCAAGGGAGTCAGGTATTAGGTGGTGGGGTGCTTTGTTGATGCTGCTGGCCCCGTGTCTGAGTCTGGGCATGCACGAGCAGGGTGTCGCACTGTGGGGTAGCGGTCACCTATGCTTCATCAGGTGAGCCACTGCTGCATGCCTGTGTTTGCTGGTTGCAGCAGGGACGTGGGTGCTTGGGGTAAGTACAATCCCAGTGCCTCTCCATGTTTGTTGTCTGTGTTGGGGCCTAGGGGCGGTTCGCCGGTGTGATGCACCCTATATAACGGTGCTTTCTGACTTCGTAGGTCATGGCAATGTGTCCTCCGACTGCAGGCTCTGATTAATGCTGGGGGTGCTGGTGCCGTCGTCGCTGGCTGCGCGGCCTTCAGGTCCTTGTGTGCTTCTAGTGCTACCTCACCATTGGGGCGAATACCGATTGCCAGGGACGGTCCGCCGCTGCTGGGTGACTGCCGGCTGCACTGGCGGGAAGCAACGGGGCTTTGTTGCGGGGTTTTCGCCTTTTCCGGGCTCGTCTGTCCCCCTTTACCCTTTCTGACATGGGGGATGAGGCACAGCTAGACTTGGTCGTCGCTCTGTGGCTGCATTGAAGAGAGGTGTCACGCCCGATCACCACTGCAATCACCGATAGCCATGGACACAGCTGTGAGGGGGCCGCTTGTCAGGCTCATTTTCTCCCCTACGAGGGGCGATGAAGCAGAGCGGCAGGCGGGGTCAGCTACCCGCCTCGTCGCCAATGTAGTGTTGGGCCTAGGGCCCGCATTCCAGGAATAAGGGGACACTGACACCAGGAGAATTACTTTAGTAACTGGCCTCGAGCACGTGCGCTCGGCCCCTTTTATTGACCGGGTCACCTGACTCGTGACGCCGGTGGTGGGTGGGTGTACAGTGTAGGTTACACTTTCAGAAACACTAGAACGTGTCCAGCAGGACACTACAGTCCGCTTAACCCTTTTGATTGCGGGGATATGTAGGATTGGTGGGTTCACCAAGAACCCGAAGAACCCAGAGACAATAAGTGAGCTGCGTCTTGCAATGGTTTCTCATTGTGTACGGGGTTAAATATAAAGAGTGAAAAATAGGTATCAGAGAAACCTATATATTTCTGAAATGGGAACAAAATATAGGGTGTATGGAAGCAGTGGTTATTTGCACATCTCTGAAACTGTGGGTACCAATACAAGCATATGTATTAGAGGACATTTTTCAAAATGAATTCTTTTACACACATTGATATTGCATTTGGAAGGCAGAAATGCAAAGAAACCAAAGCAAAAACAGAAACCCTGCAGTCTTAATAAGACAAGGTCCCACTAGAGGATCCTACTTGTTTTCAGTGAGCGACATTAAGTATAGTCAAAGCCACACAGAACATTTAGCTTCTGAATGCATCCATTTTTTGAATTTTGATCATTTTTATTTTCATAATTATTTTTTCACAGGTTCTTATATAAAAAGATTTTGACAATTATATTAATACATATTGGGATCCAAATAAAATTAATGACATGTGGAGCTCATAACCAAACAAAAAAGTCCCATACATCGTAACATTCATAGCCACAATCATATCCCAAACAGCTGTGATTTCATAAGGCATTCATTCATACATTCAAACCACAATATAGACAATCCATTACATCAATAAAGAACATCATAATTACAATGGTCAACCATTCATTGACAAGGGTGAAAGAGGGGCACAAAAGATGATATAAGGATCATAGATGGTAACGTTGATCCGGCCCGATGGGGGGCCTACTTAGGCCACACCTTCGTCAGGGCGATGAGTGACCAACCAGTATGGGACAAAAACAGCCAACTGTAACAATAAGCAATAATATATATTCATTATAAGACTAAACATACCTGGACATTCACATAGTTATACATTATATCAATTCAATTTTGCTCTCATTGACTTAGTGGCTTTGAATACACTCTGTTGCTTCCCAGAATTATAGATTATGAGCTTTCTGAAGAATAGCAAAAAGGCGGGGGACCACTCAGGGAACACTACAACACATCCTTCAACATTCACAACCATCTAAAAAAAAGGCAAGAAAGTCAATTGGCAATAACACTTATTCTACTATTCTGTATTCCCCTAAGTCTCTTGATAAAAATAGTACCTCACTTCTATGGGTAGGCCTGGTACCCACAACAGGAAATGGCCCAAAGCGCAACGTGGACCCATCACATTTTTTAAGTGAAAATTGACCCTTTTTTGCACAATGTACCAATCTTTGGACTTTGGACCCTAATTCTGCCGGCACCTAAGGAAACCTAGCAAACCTAAACATTTTTGAGAACTAGACATTCAGGGAAATCCAGGATGGGGTGACTTGTGTGGCTCTTGCCAGGTTCTGTCACACTGAATCCCTTACAAACCTCAAACTTTGTAAAAAAAAACATATTTTCTTGGCATTTCTGTGATGGAAAGTTCTGGAATCTGCAGAGAGTCACAAACTTCCACCCTCTCAGCATTTACCCTAGTCTCCCAATAAAAATGGTAACTCACCTGTGCGGCTAGTCCTAGTACCCGCAAAAGGAAACGGCCCAAAGCGCAACATGGACACATCACATTTTTCCAGTGAAAATTGACACTTTTTCACAATGTGCTTAGCTGTGGATTTTGGAACCTATCGCTCTCTGCACCCAAGTAAACCTAGCAAACCTATACATTTTTGAGAACTAGAAATCAAGGGGAATCCAGGATTGGGTGACTTGTGTGCCATTTATTTATTTATTTATTTATTTATATTTAATTTAATAGAGCGCGCAGCTACCCGGAGGTTTCCCGGCGGTAAACCAACAAGGGAGGTGTGCCTGCCGCAAAAGATTATTGATTGAATAGCCAAGTTTTTACATCTCTGCGGAACTTTAGATAATTGGGTTCAATCCGAATGGGTAGAGGGAGAGAGTTCCACAGGGATGGTGCCAGAAAAGCAAAAGATCGACCACCCATTCTGGCTCTCCTCGTCCTAGGAATCTGGAGTTTGTGTTGATAGGATGAACGAAGAGTGCGGGAGGGAGAGTACGGGTGAATTAAAGATCTCAAATATTGAGGGGCCTTGCCAGTATTAATTTTATGTATAAGACAGAGAGCCTTAAATTTACAGCGGCTGCCAATGCATAGCCAATGAAGGCTATGGCGGTACAGAGACGTGGAGGACTTGTAGGGTAGTTTACACAGCAGACGAACTGCCATGTTCTGGACCGTCTGTAATTTACAGATTACCTCTTTGCCCGCTCCCAGAAAAAGAAGATTACCATAGTCCAGGCGAGATGTTATTAACGCCTGGACTACGGTTTTCTGGGTGTCCAAAGGAAGCATCCATGTAATTTTCTTCAACCATTTGAGAATGGTTATACAAATTGAAGAGACGTTAACAACATGTTGCTTCATGGACAACTGGTTGTCAAAAATTATGCCCAAGTTGCGAGCCGTTTTCGAAGGGTTAGGAGGGGTGCCCATTTGAGCGGGCCAATGAGAGGGTCCCCATAAGGCGGGATTATTGCCAAATAGGAGAAGTTTAGTTTTCCCTCCGTTCAATTTTAACTTGTTGTCATGCATCCAGGAGGCAATGTTGTTGAGACCGTAGCAGAGGGAGGATGTAGTGGAGTGATGACTGGTGGAGAGTGAGAAGATGATCTGTGTATCATCTGCATATGAATATATAGAGAGCCCCGCTTGCTCCGCAATAGCAGCCAAGGGTCTGACGTACAAATTAAAGAGAAGGGGGCTCAAGATGGAACCTTGAGGAACACCGTATGTAGATTTGTGGATTATGGACGCAGAGGTAGCCGAGAAGACTTGAAACGTCCAGTCGGACAAGAAACTGGTAAGCCATCCAAGGGCAGAGTGAGTAATGCCAGACGTCTTTAGAATGTTAACCAGAATGGGGTGGGAGACCGTATCAAATGCGGCACTTAAATCTAATAGAATAAGTGCCACAGTCTCCCCTCTGTCCACCAGGTGGCGAATGGTTTCAGAGACTCCCAGAAGTGTGGATTCCGTAAAAAAGCCTGAGCAAAAGCCAGATTGTGAATAATGTAGAATATTATGACATTCAATGTAGCTGGTGAGTTGTTTATTTTCATGCTTTTCCAGAATCTTAGAGTAAACTGGGAGAAGCGAAATTGGACGGAAGTTGGCAGGGTTATTTGGATCTGCATTGGCCTTTTTCAGCAATGGTATGGCCATTGCGTGTTTCCACGAATTGGGGACCTTGGCCTCCCTGAGTGACGTATTCAGTAACTCCAGGATGAGCTTTAGAGAAGAGGTTCACCAGGTTCTGTTACCCAGAATCCCTTGCAAACCTCAAACATTGTAAAAAAACAACATATTTTCGCAAAATTTCTGTGATGGAAAGTTCTGGAAACTGCAGAGAGCCGCAAACTTCTACCCAGTCAGCATTCCCCCAAGTCTCCCAATAAAAATGGTACCTCACCTGTGTGGGTAGTTATAGTACCTGCAACAGGAAACGGCCCAGAGATCAAAGTGGACACATCACATTTTTCCAGTGAAAGCTGACCCTTTTTTCACAATGTGCTTAGCTGTGGATTTTGGATCCTAACTCTTTCTGCACCTGATGAAACCTGGCAAACCTATACATTTCTGAGAACTAGGCATCCAGGGGAATCTAGGATGGGGTGACTTGTGTGGCTCTCACCAGGTTCTGTTACCCAGAATCCCTTGCAAAGTTCAAACTTTGTAAAACAACATTATTTTCCTCACATTTATGTGATGTAAAGTTCTGGAATATGTATGGAGCCACAAACTTCCACTCACCCAGCATTCCCCCCCGACAGCAGTCTAGCACCGTTCAAACACCTGTCCGTAGAGGCTGCAGATGTGCCGGACTTTGGAGTCTCAGCAGGTGGGTGTGAGCGGGGCTGTGAGTCACGGCGGGCGCGGGGAGTCGCAGGTGTCCTTATGGCTGCGAGTTGTGCGCTGTGTTAGCTTGGGGCATGCTTGCGGGCGCGGCCTTGGGCTATAGCTTGCTGCTTGGGTACCTTTAGCCTGGGCGTCGTCGCTGGCTGCGCGGCCTTCAGGTCCTTGTGTGCTTCCAGTGGTACCTCACCATTGGGGCGAATACCGATTGCCAGGGACGGTCCGCCGCTGCTGGGTGACTGCCGGCTGCACTGGCGGGAAGCAACGGGGCTTTGTTGCGGGGTTTTCGCCTTTTCCGGGCTCGTCTGTCCCCCTTTACCCTTTCTGACATGGGGGATGAGGCACAGCTAGACTTGGTCGTCGCTCTGTGGCTGCATTGAAGAGAGGTGTCACGCCCGATCACCACTGCAATCACCGATAGCCATGGACACAGCTGTGAGGGGGCCGCTTGTCAGGCTCATTTTCTCCCCTACGAGGGGCGATGAAGCAGAGCGGCAGGCGGGGTCAGCTACCCGCCTCGTCGCCAATGTAGTGTTGGGCCTAGGGCCCGCATTCCAGGAATAAGGGGACACTGACACCAGGAGAATTACTTTAGTAACTGGCCTCGAGCACGTGCGCTTGGCCCCTTTTATTGACCGGGTCACCTGACTCGTGACGCCGGTGGTGGGTGGGTGTACAGTGTAGGTTACACTTTCAGAAACACTAGAACGTGTCCAGCAGGACACTACAGTCCGCTTAACCCTTTTGATTGCGGGGATATGTAGGATTGGTGGGTTCACCAAGAACCCGAAGAACCCAGAGACAATAAGTGAGCTGCGTCTTGCAATGGTTTCTCATTGTGTACGGGGTTAAATATAAAGAGTGAAAAATAGGTATCAGAGAAACCTATATATTTCTGAAATGGGAACAAAATATAGGGTGTATGGAAGCAGTGGTTATTTGCACATCTCTGAAACTGTGGGTACCAATACAAGCATATGTATTAGAGGACATTTTTCAAAATGAATTCTTTTACACACATTGATATTGCATTTGGAAGGCAGAAATGCAAAGAAACCAAAGCAAAAACAGAAACCCTGCAGTCTTAATAAGACAAGGTCCCACTAGAGGATCCTACTTGTTTTCAGTGAGCGACATTAAGTATAGTCAAAGCCACACAGAACATTTAGCTTCTGAATGCATCCATTTTTTGAATTTTGATCATTTTTATTTTCATAATTATTTTTTCACAGGTTCTTATATAAAAAGATTTTGACAATTATATTAATACATATTGGGATCCAAATAAAATTAATGACATGTGGAGCTCATAACCAAACAAAAAAGTCCCATACATCGTAACATTCATAGCCACAATCATATCCCAAACAGCTGTGATTTCATAAGGCATTCATTCATACATTCAAACCACAATATAGACAATCCATTACATCAATAAAGAACATCATAATCACAATGGTCAACCATTCATTGACAAGGGTGAAAGAGGGGCACAAAAGATGATATAAGGATCATAGATGGTAACGTTGATCCGGCCCGATGGGGGAATTACGCCAACGCGCGTTTCGGTGTTCCGGCCTACTTAGGCCACACCTTCGTCAGGGCGATGAGTGACCAACCAGTGTGGGACAAAAACAGCCAACTGTAACAATAAGCAATAATATATATTCATTATAAGACTAAACATACCTGGACATTCACATAGTTATACATTATATCAATTCAATTTTGCTCTCATTGACTTAGTGGCTTTGAATACACTCTGTTGCTTCCCAGAATTATAGATTATGAGCTTTCTGAAGAATAGCAAAAAGGCGGGGGACCACTCAGGGAACACTACAACACATCCTTCAACATTCACAACCATCTGAAAAAAATGCAAGAAAGTCAATTGGCAATAACACTTATTCTACTATTCTGTATTCCCCTAAGTCTCTTGATAAAAATAGTACCTCACTTCTATGGGTAGGCCTGGTACCCACAACAGGAAATGGCCCAAAGCGCAACGTGGACCCATCACATTTTTTAAGTGAAAATTGACCCTTTTTTGCACAATGTACCAATCTTTGGATTTTGGACCCTAATTCTGCCGGCACCTAAGGAAACCTAGCAAACCTAAACATTTTTGAGAACTAGACATTCAGGGAAATCCAGGATGGGGTGACTTGTGTGGCTCTTGCCAGGTTCTGTCACACTGAATCCCTTACAAACCTCAAACTTTGTAAAAAAAACATATTTTCTTGGCATTTCTGTGATGGAAAGTTCTGGAATCTGCAGAGAGTCACAAACTTCCACCCTCTCAGCATTTACCCTAGTCTCCCAATAAAAATGGTAACTCACCTGTGCGGCTAGTCCTAGTACCCGCAAAAGGAAACGGCCCAAAGCGCAACATGGACACATCACATTTTTCCAGTGAAAATTGACACTTTTTCACAATGTGCTTAGCTGTGGATTTTGGAACCTATCGCTCTCTGCACCCAAGTAAACCTAGCAAACCTATACATTTTTGAGAACTAGAAATCAAGGGGAATCCAGGATTGGGTGACTTGTGTGCCTTTTATTTATTTATTTATTTATATTTAATTTTATAGAGCGCGCAGCTACCCGGAGGTTTCCCGGCGGTAAACCAACAAGGGAGGTGTGCCTGCCGCAAAAGATTATTGATTGAATAGCCAAGTTTTTACATCTCTGCGGAACTTTAGATAATTGGGTTCAATCCGAATGGGTAGAGGGAGAGAGTTCCACAGGGATGGTGCCAGAAAAGCAAAAGATCGACCCATTCTGGCTCTCCTCGTCCTAGGAATCTGGAGTTTGTGTTGATAGGATGAACGAAGAGTGCGGGAGGGAGAGTACGGGTGAATTAAAGATCTCAAATATTGAGGGGCCTTGCCAGTATTAATTTTATGTATAAGACAGAGAGCCTTAAATTTACAGCGGCTGCCAATGCATAGCCAATGAAGGCTACGGCGGTACAGAGACGTGGAAGACTTGTAGGGTAGTTTACACAGCAGACGAACTGCCATGTTCTGGACCGTCTGTAATTTACAGATTACCTCTTTGCCCGCTCCCAGAAAAAGAACATTACCATAGTCCAGGCGAGATGTTATTAACGCCTGGACTACGGTTTTCTGGGTGTCCAAAGGAAGCATCCATGTAATTTTCTTCAACCATTTGAGAATGGTTATACAAATGGAAGAGACCTTAACAGCATGTTGCTTCATGGACAACTGGTTGTCAAAAATTATGCCCAAGTTGCGAGCCGTATTCGAAGGGTTAGGAGGGGTGCCCATTTGAGCGGGCCAATGAGAGGGTCCCCATAAGGCGGGATTATTGCCAAATAGAAGAAGTTCAGTTTTCCCTCCGTTCAATTTTAACTTGTTGTCATGCATCCAGGAGGCAATGTTGTTGAGACCGTAGCAGAGGGAGGATGTAGTGGAGTGATGACTGGTGGAGAGTGAGAAGATGATCTGTGTATCATCTGCATATGAATATATAGAGAGCCCCGCTTGCTCCGCAATAGCAGCCAAGGGTCTGACGTACAAATTAAAGAGAAGGGGGCTCAAGATGGAACCTTGAGGAACACCGTATGTAGATTTGTGGATTATGGACGCAGAGGTAGCCGAGAAGACTTGAAACGTCCAGTCGGACAAGAAACTGGTAAGCCATCCAAGGGCAGAGTGAGTAATGCCAGCCGTCTTTAGAATGTTAACCAGAATGGGGTGGGAGACCGTATCAAATGCGGCACTTAAATCTAATAGAATAAGTGCCACAGTCTCCCCTCTGTCCACCAGGTGGCGAATGGTTTCAGAGACTCCCAGAAGTGTGGATTCCGTAAAAAAGCCTGAGCAAAAGCCAGATTGTGAATAATGTAGAATATTATGAGATTCAATGTAGCTGGTGAGTTGTTTATTTTCATGCTTTTCCAGAATCTTAGAGTAAACTGGAAGAAGCGAAATTGGACGGAAGTTGGCGGGGTTATTTGGATCTGCATTGGCCTTTTTCAGCAATGGTATGGCCATTGCGTGTTTCCACGAATTGGGGACCTTGGCCTCCCTGAGTGACGTATTCAGTAACTCCAGGATGAGCTTTAGAGAAGAGGTTCACCAGGTTCTGTTACCCAGAATCCCTTGCAAACCTCAAACATTGTAAAAAAACAACATATTTTCGCAAAATTTCTGTGATGGAAAGTTCTGGAAACTGCAGAGAGCCGCAAACTTCTGCCCAGTCAGCATTCCCCCAAGTCTCCCAATAAAAATGGTACCTCACCTGTGTGGGTAGTTATAGTACCTGCAACAGGAAACGGCCCAGAGATCAAAGTGGACACATCACATTTTTCCAGTGAAAGCTGACCCTTTTTTCACAATGTGCTTAGCTGTGGATTTTGGATCCTAATTTTTTCTGCACCTGATGAAACCTGGCAAACCTATACATTTCTGAGAACTAGGCATCCAGGGGAATCTAGGATGGGGTGACTTGTGTGGCTCTCACCAGGTTCTGTTACCCAGAATCCCTTGCAAAGTTCAAACTTTGTAAAACAACATTATTTTCCTCACATTTATGTGATGTAAAGTTCTGGAATATGTATGGAGCCACAAACTTCCACTCACCCAGCATTCCCCCAAGTCTCTCAATAAAAATGGTACCTCACTTGTGTGTGTGGGCTAAGTGCCCGTGACAGGAATCAGCCGAAAATGCAACGTGGACACATCACATTTTTCCACAGAAAATTGACCCTTTTTTTGCAATGGGCCTGGGACACTAGCTCAGCCAGCACCTAGGGAACCCTAGAAAACATGTACATTTTTTAAAACTAAACAACCGGGGAATCCAGGATAGGTGATTTGTGTGCCTCTCACCAGGTTATGTGACCCAGAATCCCTTGCAAACCTCAAAATTTGCCAACAAAAACACATTTTCCTCACATTTCTGTGAAGGAAAGTTCTGGAATCTAAGGGGAGCCACAAAATTCCACCAATCCAGCATTCCCCCAAGTCTCCCAATATAAATGTTACCTCACCTGTGTTGGTAGGCCTAGTGCCCGTGACCGGAAATGGCCCAAAACGCACTGTGGAGACTTAAAAATCATTGATAACAAAAAGACTTTGTTGTGCAAGGGAGTCACTTGCATTTTTTAAACCAGGCTCGGAGGCCATCCAAGGGAACCTACCAATCCCAGACACTTATGAAACCTAGACACCCGGGGGAGTACAGAGAGATGTGACTTGCATTGATCCCCAAACGTTTTCCAACCCAGAATCCCATGCAAACCTCAAATTTAGTTGAAAAAATAAAACATTTCTTAAATTCTGTGTGGGAAAGTTGTGGGATTACTGGTCTGATACAAATTTTCTATCATCCATCATTCCCCAAATTTCCCTATAAAAATGGTACCTCACGGGGGGCATGGCCATGCAAGTGTCCAAAATAGCCCTTGCTAATGAAGCTCCTTTGGCCAGTACAACATTTGTGGCATTATCCTTCTAATGCCCCGATGTCGCTGAACTGAAAACGACATTCTCGGCTGCAGGATGATATTCGGCACCTGGCGGTCCTTGTTTGGAGCTCTGGGGGTGATTCGCTCCTTGGTTTTGGCGGCTGCGAATGGAGGCTGCGGAATGACGAGACGCGCTGCCCTGCTGACGTCGCCGGTAGCATGAAGACCGGCCTGGATCGGAGGTGAGCGGGGGCCGTTGGTCGTAGCGGTTGGGCCGGTGGCCATCACTAGCTGGTGGATTTGGGTGCCCCCTCCTGCTGCGCCTCATTGCAACAACTCAGTTGACTTATACATCGACGCCCGCTCAGTACTGCACAGCGCTATCTCAATGTGGAGACCGCATTGGGAATAGGGCCCATCTGTCTCCCGGCTACACACTTAAATGGGTGTGGGGTGCAGCAGACAAGGCGGGGCAGCCCGTTTGGTTCCACACACTACTTTCGCCAAGGCCGAGCGCGCGGCTACACGGCCCCTTCTCCCTCCCCCCATCTGAGGCCTGCTTGCCAATTCATGTCATTGGAGGCCCTGCTGGACTGTGATTCCTGTCTCTGCTGAACGCTGGGAATTGTTCCCCATGGCCTTGGTTGCCCAGGAGCTACAGCGGAGACTTCACTACCCCGTTACGCCTCGGTTTTTCACGGCCACCAAACGCCGCACCTAGTGTGCACCAAACCTACCTGCCTATGGTGCGCTGGCCATTCCTTGTGGGAGTAGCTAACTACATTCCCCCTAAAATTCACGACGCACCACTTACAGAGATCACTAGCGTTGGGGCGGGGCAAGTTGCGACGGAAGGAACAGCGAGTTTACTGAGAGCCTGGGACGGGGGCCCCTTGTTGTGCTTAGGGGAACACACTCTGCTTATGGCGCCTGAAGACCTATGTTAATCCTGCTGAAATCTGTAGTCCTGACTTTACACCCATCTTCCGCTGTCTCTGGATGCTGACCTGGCAGTGAGTGGCCTTCCTGCGATCTGAAGCACACGTGACCCACAGTGCTCCTCCCCGACTACTGGTCTTGCGGTAAATTGAATTACCATCACAGACTCCTTAACCCACAGCTGCATTCCTCCTTCTCTGCGACTGAAAAGGTTCTGGTCCTCCTGACTACTGTCTGGGCAGAACGATCACTCCAGCCCCGCGTCCACTCCACACACCGCGGTATGGTCTGCAAAGACCCGAAGCAAAGGACCCTACCATTCAGGAAAGGAGCGGACAGCACTTCCGAAGAGGCCCCCACCATGACGGATGGCGCCCAGTGGGTGGAGGATGTGGACGATCTTCCGGCACTGTCTTCGTCAATGTTTTAAGAGATGAGGGCAGGGTTCAAGGCTCTTGACAGCAGATTTGATGCGCTGGACAAAAGCCTGGCCGACATGGTAGCCAAAGTACAGGCACATGCCCGTCGCCTGGATATGGTGGAGGCCCGCTTATCAGACATTGAGGACAGTACGGTGCAGTCACTGAAACGCCTTGACAGAGTGGAACGAATCTTGAAAGAGGTTGCAATTAAAAATGAGGACCTGAAAGTTTGCACTAGGCGCAACAACGTGCGCATTTTGGGCTTTCCAGAGACGGCTACCACTGGAAGGATGGACATCTTCGTGGAACAATTGGCAGAGAGGCCTTTACCCCGGGATTTGTCATAGAACGTGCGATGCGCACCAATCACTGGTACCTAGGCCTCATCCCGGCCTCGCATCGAGACCCATCATTGCGAGAATTATGAACTTTAGAGATCGAGACTCCATCTTGCGCCTGGCTCGAGAGCAGGATGACGTCAACTGGCAGGGATCTAAACTCTCTTTCTTTCCACACTTCACTGTCATGGTTCAGGAGGCCCGCCGCAAGTTCAATAGGGTAAAGGTCACCCTTCAGAAATCTGGGATTGAGATACGGAATGCTTTACCCTGCCAGGCTTAAGGTGGATGTGGGAGGCCGATCCAGCATTTTTGACACTCCGACAGAAGCGCAAGAATTCTGCCAAACTTACAAGAAAAATAACAACGGTGCCGGAACTGTTGGGGGTGCCCTTCTCCTCCGCATATCGGTTCTGAGGCCAGTATGGAACTCTTTTCAAACACAGGAACCGGCTGAAAAGGCATTCCTAACCTTGCATTTTGATTATGTTGCTATAATTGATAATGCTTACTATTTATTCGAGGCTCTTGCACGCTGTTTACATTTCCGCGTTGTCCAGCAGAGAGCAGCAGAGAGCCGCAAACGAGGGCGTTCTAGACTGAGCCCGGACGTGAGCAGGAGAGAGGCTGAAGCGAGGCGGCGGCGGCTCCGGTAGCTTCGTGGTTCTGCGGGGTGGGTGGGGCTCTGTGCAGGATCTGTGGCAGGAGTGACAGCGGGAGCGCGATTGGGACAATGAGCCCTGTGAGCCTTGTGAGCCCTGCGTGAGCCCAGCGTGCCCTGTGCTGATCTATCAGCGGGACCACACAGCGGGGACGAGAGCCGACCGTGAGCTGACTGAAGGAGGGGTGAAGCAAAGGTGAAGCAGTGGATCTGGCCAGGAGTCCTGCGATGCGCCGTGGGTAAAAGGTGGGTTGCTAATTGCTCGCTAGCTGCCAGCCCGCGGCACCCCAATTCTCATTGCTTCTTGCCTGTGTCCTGCAGCTGCAGCTTCAGTCCCCAGTCCCACATGACACGCTGGCAGCTGAGAGGTGAACAGCCAGTGTAGCCACCGGGGGTCTTTGCCATTTTTCAGCCGGGGATGGGGGACCAGTGGCACCTCCCAGCCTCACAATCGGCATTAGCCAGGACTCTCCTTTGGGATCAAGAGCGCAAGCTAGGCCAGGGCTGGGCGAGCGCAGCCGTCATTAGTTGGTGGCCGGCAAGTGTGTGCCCGTGGCAGATTTAATTGAGGCTGCCTGACTAGGTCGGGAGTAGCCTGCGTTCTGCCATGTGTGCCCCACTCGCCTGCTCTATAGATCCACCGCCTCATGAATACACTCCTCTGTGCACAGACAGTGGAGGCTTGGGGAGTTCAAGGAGCAAGGAGCAAAGAGCAAGTCTTGTGGGGGAAAAGTCCGAGGCAAGAAAAAACAAGCATTTACAATGCAACGGTTTCGCCTTTGGAGAAGTTAGAGCTATTGGCATTGTAAATGACAAAATTTGTATGTATGTGTTGGTTTGGAAAAACAGATAAATAAATGGCATTGTCATTTACATTGCCAATAGCTTAATCTCTCGCAAATGTGAGAACTATTGTACCCTACGGACGAGCTCAGCAGACAGCAATTACTACCACCCACACACACACCCAGAGCCAGCCACACACACCCAGAGCCAGCCACACACACCCAGAGCCAGCCACACACACACAACCAGAGCAGTCACATACACACCCACTGGAGCAGTCACACACACACACACACACACCCAGGAGCAGTCACACACACACACACACTCTGGAGCAGTCACATACACACACACTCTGGAGCAGTCACATACACACACACCCTGGAGCAGTCACACACACACACCCAGGAGCAGTCACAGACACACACACACTCTGGAGCAGTCGCATGCATGCACACACTGGAGCAGTCACACACGCACACACACACTGGAGCAGTCACATACAAACACACCCTGGAGCAGTCACACACACACACACACACACACACACACACCCAGGAGCAGTCACACACACACACTCTGGAGCAGTCACATGCACGCACACACTGGAGCAGTCACACGCGCACACACTCAGGATCCCTCATGTGTAGACAGCGGGTGAGATCGTTGGTGTTTTCAAATATAGAAGAACGGGCAAAATGGAAGACTTTACTAAGGTCTAGTGCTTATAGAAATAGTAGAAGTGCTATATAAAAAACATGAAAGTCGTGTGGTCACACAGCAGAGAAGGTGGACTGTGTGCATCAATGGGCTGGCGCTACCAGTACAGGATGAGCTACAGGACAAATTGCAGGCACCCAGTAAAGCGCACATCTAGAGAAGAACTTTAAATGAGTTTGTGACTTAGGGCGGATACTAAAAGGGAACGGGCGCCCGAGGGAAAATTCATGTGAGACGAGTACTTACACAGTGTTTATTTTACAAAGTTTTTCTCTAGATTACCAGTTTACCACCCTCTTTTCACGTCTTTTCTTAAACAGTGCGAAGCGCCTAAACGTACAAATCTTGATAAAAGCCTGGCACGCAGGGGCCATATTACTCAGTCATGCTCGAGGGGCCCCTGCATCGCCTTAAGTGACATCCTCGACTTGTCAAATATATCCGGTGGATGAAACGCTCACTGCGACATCTTCGCGCAACCTGCAGCCCACAGACTTAAATGACAGCAAGACTGTCAGTCTATCATTATTCTTCCAAAAGTGGACATGATCGTTCACTTCAGTAACAGCAACACTTTTGACATGCAGTGCTACGAAACTCCAGTTTTGTATTTCCAAACGCTACCCTACATTTTCTTAAAGCTTCACTAGGCGCCGGCACCGTAAAACACTGTTCATCCGCTTTTAAAAAACAAATACAAGTCTTTACAACTACTCCCTCAATACGGCATGTGCCCCACGTCACGTGCACTGCGTGGGAATCGCCGTCACCCAATAATTGTTTAAGGGGCAAGGCTTTACTCAATTTTACTCGAAAAGCAGGGATGAATAACGAAGGGAAAGTCCCACCATTTTACCTCTTTTCAGATGTTTTAATGTTTCCTCAATGTTATTTTCTTTGCCGTATTTATCATGGTAGACTCGTGATTGGCCTCAAGGCAGGTATCAAATGGCCTCCGACTTTAAAAAGTCGTCTGTACTCTGGATTCGGCTGGTACTGCAATCATCTGGGGGGCAATTGTCCCTAGCCTTTCACTAGCGCCGCCTCTGGGAAGTGGAGCAGGCGCCATGGTCTTCTAGGCACCCAAAGGTACAAAGTGTTCATGCTGTGTTTCGTTTAATCAGGGTCGATAGCTTCCGGCTGCTAATCACAATGGTTAGCCTCCCAGAAGTGTTGAGCGCCCCCTAAAGCCGTCAAGAGTAGCTGCAACCACCTGGGAGACAACCTGCTGCTGTGGCCACCAAGTGACCCCGCCCTCACCCCCCATATGTGGCACATTCCGTCAGTCCTGGTTGTGAAGCCCTTGGAATGCTGAGGCCTGCAAGTCCACTTGACCTAGAAATAACCCCAAGAACAACAAGTCCAGGGGAATAAAGCACAGCACCTGAATGGTGAGAGACAGAAGAGAGCACGCATGACTGGCAGCAGGGGCGCGCTCGGCATCACACACCAGATCACCACAAACTATCACCACGTACAGGCGGCCGGAGTAAGGTCAAGAAAGCCATATGTAAAGAGCAGGCACGCAGAGATCAGAACACTGCACACGGACACACCTAAGGACAGACACGTTTACCCCGTACACACAAATAGTATTATAGGAGCTATAACGTGCACACGCAGCGCTACAAAATAGGGAATTACTATTAAACGAGGAGGCACTGCTGAGGGGGCAGCAGGCGTGGTGGGGGTTAAGCACACCGGCACGAGGCTGAGGACAACGGTCAGAGGTGAAAGGGCAACCAGGGTTGAGGAAGGGCACGGGTGCGAGGTCCAAGAGTGAAGGGTGAAGAGAGAGCGGGTAGGCCACGTTAGTGAGACAGAGGACAGGCAGGGTGGACACGTTAGTGAGACAGAGGAAAGGCAGGGTGGACACGTTAGTGAGACAGAGGACAGGCAGGGTGGACACGTTAGTGAGACAGAGGACAGGCAGGGTGGACACGTTCGTGAGACAGCAGGACAGGCAGGGTGGACACGTTCGTGAGACAGCAGGACAGGCAGGGTGGACACGTTAGTGAGACAGCAGGACAGGCAGGGTGGACACGTTAGTGAGACAGCAGGACAGGCAGGGTGGACACGTTAGTGAGACAGAGGACAGGCAGGGTGGACACGTTAGTGAGACAGAGGACAGGCAGGGTGGACACGTTAGTGAGACAGAGGACAGGCAGGGTGGACACGTTCGTGAGACAGCAGGACAGGCAGGGTGGCCACGTTAGTGAGACAGCAGGACAGGCAGGGTGGACACGTTAGTGAGACAGCAGGACAGGCAGGGTGGACACGTTAGTGAGACAGCAGGACAGTGGGGTGGACACGTTAGTGAGACAGAGGACAGGCAGGGTGGACACGTTAGTGAGACAGAGGACAGGCAGGGTGGGCACGTTAGTGAGACAGAGGACAGGCAGGGTGGACACGTTAGTGAAACAGAGGACAGGCAGGGTGGACACGTTAGTGAGACAGAGGACAGGCAGGGTGGACACGTTAGTGAGACAGAGGGACAGGCAGGGTGGACACGTTAGTGAGACAGCAGGACAGGCAGGGTGGACAGTGGGGTGGACAAGTTCGTGAGACAGCAGGACAGGCAGGGTGGACACGTTAGTGAGACAGCAGGACAGTGGGGTGAGACAGGACAGGCAGGGTGGACAGTGGGGTGGACACGTTGAGATAGCAGGATAGGCAGTGTGGAAACGTTTGTGAGACAGCAGGAAAGGCAGGGTGGACACGTTAGTGAGACAGGACAGGCAGGGTGGACACGTTGGTGAGACAGCAGGACAGTGGAGTGAGACAGCAGGACAGTGGGGTGAGACAGGACAGGCAGGGTGGACAGTGGGGTGGACACGTTGAGATAGCAGGATAGGCAGGGTGGAAACGTTCGTGAGACAGCAGGAAAGGCAGGGTGGACACGTTAGTGAGACAGGACAGGCAGGGTGGACACGTTGGTGAGACAGGACAGGCAGGGTGGACAGTGGGGTGGACACGTTAGTGATACAGAAGGACAGGCAGGGTGGAGTGAAAGATGACACGCAAGAGCACCAGAGCATAGTCGGGCCGGGCCTCACCTGTGCTGTAGAGCGCTCCGGGAGGGTAGCAGAGCGGGTAGAGCGGCTGCGGCTGCAGGACGGGGGCTCTGGGGAGCCAGCTCTCCTCCCAGCCCCAGCGGGCAGGACTGGCCCTGGCTGGCGGCGCAGGCGGGTCCGCTCTGCCCAGCAGGGCCTCGATGGTGAAGGATTTCCCAGGCTGGGGGGCTTTGGCCTGCAGTTGATGGGTCCAGGGTGGCATCGGCTGCGAGAAGGCTTTGGTCAGAGGCTGCAGGGCTCAGGGCGGCAGCTGCTGAGCCATCATCATCATCCTCGGGGTGTCCAGGCTGAAGGGAGTGCGTGAGTGTGTGCACTTCTGTGGTGCACGGCAGATCTGAAGAGGCAGAGGGCTCAGCTCGACCTTTTATGCAGGACCCGCCGCCCTCTACAAACAGCCCCCAGCAGCCCGACCAACCAGCAGCCGCCCCAACTAGAAAGAGGCAATTAACGAAAGGCCGGAGCCCCGCTGGGGTGCCAATGGCCCCACTCAGGCCATGCTGGGCGCGCTGCCGCCGAGGACCACCAGAGGGCTCGCTGAGCATCACTGAGCGGGCCTGGGACTAAACTTTACAGCCTTCACACCTCCGTCCCTGTCCTGATTAACACCCCGTCCCCACCCAAAACAGAGCAGCACTGAAACCAACGCCACTCAGATCGCAACTCGAGGGCTGACACAACATCTAAAACTATCACGACAGGCACGAGTCATGGCGCTGGGGCAAAATCACAACCCACCGCGGACCCGCGTTCGAGCACTGAGGAAAAAACACAACTTCACGACCACCCCGATAACAAGTCAGGTCCCGGGCCGGCCAGCCAATCACAGCGCGGCCCGGGGAATGACGTCACAGGGGTGTCCCGGGCCGGCAGCCAATGACAGCGCGGCCCGGGACAAAGGGGCGGGGCTTAAAAAAAGTCCCAGAAACGCCCCCGAATCGCGTTTTCACGAGAAAGCGTGATTGACAGCCTCTGTCTCCCAATGGCTAGCCTCCATTTATGGAGCTAGCCAATGGGAGACAGAGGCGGAACCAAAGTCCATATGTAGGATCATGAGGTTTCGCCGTGGGCGGAGCAACTGCTACGCAGTTGCAACGCCCAGGGCGAAACCTAAAAACATCTGTCTCTTCTGAATCTACAGCCGCAGCAAGAGGGGGGTAGTTTAAGAGCTTTGGGCATTTGGGGGTGCATTGGCTCCAGAGAGCAGCTGGCCTGTGCAACGACTCAAAAGTAGAACAGCTCCGCTAACCCAAAAGCACAACTTTACACCCCTCACCTGATTAGACAAGGCAGCTGTCTGCACGTCTGCTTACTCATCATGAGGTCTGGTCGGGCTCGGGTGACCGGTCGCCCGAAGACTGCAGCGCGGAGGAAAAAGGGCAAAGCAGACCCCTCTTTGGACCTCTCCGACCAAAGTAACGAGGAATCGGCTTTAATTTCGATAGTAAACGATCCAAGTGCAGGAGAGTTACATAGTACGAAGCTCAAACCGCCACTGGTTCAACCAAAAATGTTTACAAAATTCAACTTCATAAAGGATGTAGGGGCCTCCCTGTACTCCAGTATCAACATGGAGAAAGGCCTCCAGACACCCTTATTACCAGAACTAGTACCAGATCCAGCACCACCGCAAGGGCAGTTAACATTACAAACCCAACAGAAGCAGCAAACTACTGCACAAGTGCATAATCAAGCTTACAATTGCGCCCTGCCAGACAAGTTGGAGACCCCTTCATTCCATTCAACAACTGCTCTGTTCGTTAACACAACCTCCCCTATAAGGAGGGTTTCTACAAACGAAGGGCCATCAACCAAATTCAGCACTAAAAAACCACCAAACCATTATAAAAATGGGACCCCAACACCCAATTCCTCAGCCAGCCCTTCGAAGCATCGTACTGCGCAGCTCACAAAATCTATAAGAGACGCAAAACCTACGGGTCCAACCCAAAGTGACCCTTAGGCATTAACAAATGTACCAGAACCCAAGGAGCCGCAGCTACCATTACAATCAATTAAACAGAATTTATTATCAGTAACCCGCACCACACTGGCAACAACCCTATCAATATCAGCAGAAACTCCTGAACCCACTAAGGCCCGAAGCCCTCAAGTGGAGAAGGCCAGCAATTTGAAATAAATCCACAGGCTAACCTAAGGAAGCAGACGGGTTCAGCAGTTTTCAGTCTAGAAAATAAGCGGACAAATCAGGACTCTCCCGGGGCCACCGAAGGGGTGGCCACTATCTATGAGACCACGAAGGATCATAACGATGAAAGGACAGCTATACTATGTGGCGACACTGGTAACGTTAGCTCCACCAGCCAAGTCACCCAGAAGCCCACACCCCCGACAGTCAACTCAAACTCTCTAAGGCAGGAGGAAGATAGGGCTGCCTTGTCATATTTAGGAACTCAGGAATGGGAGGACATTTTGGCAGCATACTCCCCAGTCCAACATCAGGACCCTCTCCCGTCGAAGCTGAACCACCCGCAGATTCAAGTTGCAGACTCTCAGCCGTCGGGAGGATAAGGGAAGGGGGCTCCAAGGGGCAGGGGGACGGAGACGTCTGGGTCTCCCTCCTAAAAACTATGCAACTGTCAGTGGAGGCGCTACAATATCAATCTGATAAGATGGACATACAGCTCACTTTTTTAAACACATTGGGAGTGTTTACATCAGGGATTGATGAAAAACTGGGGGATCTTAACTCTTTAATTAGAAGGGCACAAACATCATCATATCTCCAATGCGGGTGTAGTGAATTTGTGGACAAGTTTTCAACCCTCCCGGCAATGCTCTCTACCATGCTAAATAAGCTGAAGGAAAAATCACCTGGTATTCCCAGGGCCAACAGCCCTACTAATGTCAACAACATATTATCGAAAGCAGAAACAAATACCGAGCAACCCAGCAAACTAATCGCAACTGGCATACTGCAAAGTGGAAGCATTTCGAACAGTAGCGGTGACTCTCCAAAGGTAGTAACGGCTACTACGGGAGTGACTACATTGAATGCAAAACAACGCCGCCAGCTGAAAAGAAAAGGTCGCAACCAGAAATCACTGCCACTCAAGCAAGCACAGTCTTACCCAATCTTCATCAAACAGAGCCCAAACTTAAGTACAGCTTGCAAAGAGGATGGCACGCATGGAAAAACGACCCTCAAGGTTTTCAGCCTCACACAGCATCACCCCTTAGCTTAGATGGCAAGCCAATAGGACCAAAGGAAGTCCTTCCTCAACAAGAAGAAATAAACCCAGGTCCAGCAAATGGAAAAACAACCAATACAACTGGTTCTGGCCCTCTGCTTCTAAACACCTGTTGCGAGATACATAGCTACGCCGGCTGTCCCATGCAACTTGAATTAATGCCCCAAGACATGAAGCCTTCCCATGTGAGTACCGGGCAGGCAACCGGGCTAAAAACTACCACCTACCCAGTGGGCAATGAACCAATGGGGGAGAAGAAGACTGACACATCACTGAGAGTGGCATCCGCACCAGAGGGAATTCACGCAAGGACAAGCCCCGACCAGCTGATTCAGCTCCCCTATCGCGGGCACGATCAGATCCAACTGGGAACAACACGTGCTCCAGTCGGACACTATGAATCGGCAAAGAGAAAGCTCCTTACATCCCAGGCAACGGCATTCCTTCCAGAGGAAACTGAAAGGAAGAATAGTCCCTGACCAACTATTACAGCCCGCTCTCCCAGGGCAAGCACAGATACCTCCGGGAATCGTAATCTCAACAACACTCACAGGAAATGGCCCCAATTATCTATGTGTAGCTGTGCAACAAAATCAGATAGTGTCTTACCAGCTATCACAGCAAAATACTGCTGCCTACCAACCAAGGACCATCCATCAAATGATCAGATGCCGCATCAGAGCTATACATTGCTCAAACCAGAGTACACCACGAAAGGTCGCCATGATCTACTGAATCACGGGAATATACTAAAATTACTTCGGGCAATCCCCACCTTGAATGACCTGAATACTTCAGATTTGCTTGCAATTGAGTTCCTCCCCGCAGATATTCCAGCAAATCCGGAAACAACAAGGGCACTATGGAAATCAGCGGCTACTGCACAAAGAGTACTAAATCACTACTCCACCTTTAAGGATTGGGGCATTCAAATCAGCCCCTACCATCTTCCAGCTTGTCCGGCACCACTATTAACCATGCGTCCAAGACAAGTTCCACAAAAATGCTTACGGCCCTCCACCTCGGTTCTAAAAGGGGCACACAGTTGCTCAGAGCCTAGAAGGGCTGTTAACCGAGGTAAACAATTTTCGCCTTTAAGGGCGGAACTTTCAAGCAGCAGGAACTCTGGTCTTGCCGACCAATGTGTTAGAACAATAACCCTTGCAACAGTGACCCAATGACATAACAACTACGTAGCACAGGATAAAGTCACGCCGAAAGTAGCAACGATATACCTTTGCTCGTAGAACATAAATGGTTTGGCATCAAAATCTCAGGAGTCAGACTTCCTTCAATATCTTAACAACGTTGATATCATCATGCTACAGGAAACATGGCTCATAGAACCACTGCATATCCATGGTTTTCGCTGCTTCGCTCGCCCCGCCACCAAGGGAAGCAAAATGGGCCACGCTTCAGGGGGGCTGGCGACCTACATTTCAATAACATCCATACCAATAGCGGAAGTAACGGGCCGGAAAATGATGTAGCACTAGCAGTCAAACTCACTCTCCCATGGGTAGAAGCAAAGTCTGAAGTAATTCTGTTCAATGTTTACATCCATCCGAAAAGAACAGCAACTGACACTGCAAAACTAATAGAACTAGTAACCTCGCACGTAAACTGCTCGGAAGTCTCAAACTTCATTCTGTCAGGGTACATGAATCTATTTCTAATGGGAACATCCGAGTCAAAGGAAGTCTGTCTCCAATCACTACATTATAACTTACCACAGCAAAGCTCCTTTTCGCATGGGAGGCCGAACAAGGTAAATCGTCACTTCCTGGAAGATCTTGAACTTCTAAACCTGAGGGCCCTCAACGGAAGATCAGCCAACGACACTCCCCCAGCGGCAAGCTACCACACTGAGCATACAAGCTCGCTTATAGACTACACGTTTGTTAGCCTTCCAATGTTGCAATATGTAACAGGCTTTAAAATGGGTGATATAGGGGACAGTTATCACCACCCTCAGAAGGCTACACTAGCGGGCACGGCTATGCACAGTATCTTCCCCGCTTTACAACTAGGCTCAAGTTATACAACCAACTATAAGAGGATCAAGTTCTCGACAGAATCCATAAAGACCTTGACAGATACAGCAATCAACCTTATATCGGCTCAATCACCTGGCGAGAACCAAATACATTTCTGGGAACGCTTTACAAGCAACCTTAGCGCTCTAAAAGCAACAGCTACCAAACCAAGGCCCTTTTAAGGGCAGTCACAACCGAATAAACTATCCACGAGTCAAAGATTACAATTAAAAGGACTTAAAAAATCAATAAACGGCTCGCTAAGATCTTTACGCCTGGACCCATGTAATATTATGCTTACCTCTAATGTGCGGGAACAGAGAACCACATTAAAGAAGCTGAAATGGAATATTAACAACAACAATGATCAGGATCTCTGGGCCAAACCTTTGCATAACATCAAGCATAATGCCAGTGACAGATTCTGGAAAACGGTTAATAAGATAATACACCCGAACCATGGGGGCCTCACCTCCTTCATACTAGAGGAAACATGGGCAAGCTATCTAAAGTCCCACTTTAACAGCCAAAGTCTCATTGACTTAATGCCGGGGAAGATCAAAATAGCCAAGGATCCAGTTGATTCCATCAACTGTAGCAGGGCAAGCAGTAGCTCCCCTCCCACTAACCAGACTCATAGAAAGGGTCGATAATCGTCCCAATCCACAAAAGGGGCAGCAAGAATTTACCGGCCAATTATCGATTAGTAGCCCTGATCAACAATGAAGCCAAATATTTTGAGGGCAAATTGCTGGAGGAACTGTAAACCTGGGCAGAAAACAACAAAATAATCCCGTTAAACCAGACAGGATTCCGAAAATGCTCCGGTACAACAACTAACATTATGGCAATGTCACTGTTAATCGACATGACAAAAACCAGGAAAATGCAGCTCCATGTCTGCTTTATTGACTACAGTGCCGCGTTTGACAATGTGGACAGGCCCAAATTATTGTCCAAGTTAGTCAGATGGGGCATCCCCAACAACCTTGTATAAATGATCATGCTCCTACACTCCGACACCTGGGTTCAAGTAAAACTGGGCTCAGGAACGCATCTCTCAAGGAAAATCAAAACATCGAAAGGGCTGAAACAGAGTTGCGTGCTGGCCCCCATGTTATTCAATCTATTCATGGCAGACCTAACCCTGGCACTCGAATGCAATTCGCACACACCCAGATTAGGGGGTTCCCCAATATCTAATTTACTTTACGCGGATGACGTTGTCCTACTCAGCTACACGGCAGTGGGCCTGCAACCTCTCCTGAACTGCCCGAAAAAAGTCCTATCAATGGCACCTGGGTAGTAAACACATTGACGCAGCAGAGGCTTACAAGTACTTGGGCATCTACATAGACAAAGAAGGTTTAATCAACCGCCAGTAATAGGAGATTAAAAGGAAAGGGATGATCCTCGCACTCTCTCTGAAAGGAGTATCAGCCAAACTACTCGGCCCCACTCTGAACCCACTCTTGATGGTAGCCCGGGCTAAAATATTACCTTCTATTACCTACGGCACTGAGGCACTGCGTGGGAGAGTTAGCAACCTCCTGGATAAAACACTTGTCAAAGCATATAGAACAATGTTCAGCCTCCCGACCTACACCTCACCGGCACAAATTTGTTCGGAGTTTGGTCTCATAAAGCAAACCTGGGCCAGCTATGGAGCTTTCATCAATTGCTGGCACAAGATTAGGTCAGCAAATCCTAACACATTAAACCACCTCCTCTGGCAAGAGATCCAACAGAGGCAGAACTCACCCGCAAGACAATACCTTAAGGAGGCTTTGACAATCACAGGCCTTTCCCCCTTATGGGACACACACTGCCTCCATTCAGCGTTAAAAAAAACGGTGTGGAAGACGCTGAAGACACACTCCCTGCTAGAGGACAAGGCGACCTTTTCGGTTAGAGGGCACGCCTGGATGACTGTGGCCACATATAAGTCCCTAGCCCCACAATATTACTTTAATTTGGGATATTCAAAAATACTGAAACAACATTTTTTGAAGTTCAGGCTAGGGGTGTTACCAACCACGCAGCAGCTCCCTCCCTGGAATAGAGTGCAGGCTGGTACTCAATGCAGTCTGTGCAATAAGGATCAAGGTGACATCACACACATCATCTGCACCTGCACGGAGCTGTGTCAAGAAAGGAGACAGCTGCTAAAAAATCCCCCTCAATCAAAGAGGGATCAGGACAAGGAGACAAGCAGTCCTGGCATGCTTTGATCCTTCATCGCCACAATTGAACACAAGGCTAGTGAGATTCCTCGAAGCAGCTCGGTCAAAAATGCCAAACTGATTCTCACTCTGCAGACAATTGGTCAACGGGGGCAAATTTTATTAAGAGGTCGGCTAACCACCACAGTGGATCGTATCTTTTCTACAGGTCGCAAAGGCATAACTAGCCGGGTCATCATAACTGTAATGACACAGAAAGTCCTTTGCAGTTGACGCTGCGACGCTCATGAGTGAGCATGAACATTTTAAATATGGAACATTTTTAAATATGGATCATTTTAAATATGGATTTATTTCTTCTTTCTGTATGTACTGCAATGGTTTTAAGTAACTATGGCCCCGATGTAGATAAATTAGATTCATAAATACCGAATTTTACCGATTCGGTATTCATGAATTGGTAAATCTAATGTAGGTAATTTTTCGGTAAAAAATACAGAATCGGTAGGATTCAGTATTTACCGATTCTGTAATTACAGAATCAGTATTTGTCATTGATTCCTATGGGCCTTGAAGCCCATAGGATTCAATGGCAAATACCGATTCGGTAATTACAGAATCTGTAAAATTATCGAATTGCCAAGGGGCACAGGGTGTCACTTTGACACCCTGTTGCACCCCTGTTTGTGGCTTGTGTGCCATGTGACACACATACATGCCCTTAGGACATGTATGTGTGCCACATGGCACAGGTGATTCAGAAAAGGGGGTGGTGATGAACAGAGTGTCTGAATTAAGCAGACCACTCTTACCCAGTCCAAAGATCAGGGCTTGATCCATCACCGTTATTTAGCTCACTGCCCCATCCCAGCTCAGAACCTGGCTATATGCAAATTAGTCTGTCCCTGGCCCAGTGCATCATGGGAACAGGGCAGACCAAACTACCAAGCCAATTCTTCACCAGAAAGGAGACAAGCTTCCGGGGACCGGTTTCTGGCATTTCAGCCGTCGTCGGCCCGGCTTGCTTGAATCCTGATGGAGCAGTGAGCAAGGGACTCATGTCTGAGTATACCCTGCCACACCTATAGTGGCCAAAAACGATTCAGAAAAGGGGGTGGTGATGAACAGAGTGTCTGAATTAAGCAGACCACTCTTACCCAGTCCAAAGATCAGGGCTTGATCCATCACCGTTATTTAGCTCACTGCACCATCCCAGCTCAGAACCTGGCTATATGCAAATTAGTCTGTCCCTGGCCCAGTGCATCATGGGAACAGAGCAGACCAAACTACCAAGCCAATTCTTCACCAGAAAGGAGACAAGCTTCCGGGGACCGGTTTCTGGCATTTCAGCCGTCGTCGGCCCGGCTTGCTTGAATCCTGATGGAGCAGTGAGCAAGGGACTCATGTCTGAGTATACCCTGCCACACCTATAGTGGCCAAAAACGATTCAGAAAAGGGGGTGGTGATGAACAGAGTGTCTGAATTAAGCAGACCACTCTTACCCAGTCCAAAGATCAGGGCTTGATCCATCACCGTTATTTAGCTCACTGCCCCATCCCAGCTCAGAACCTGGCTATATGCAAATTAGTCTGTCCCTGGCCCAGTGCATCATGGGAACAGGGCAGACCAAACTACCAAGCCAATTCTTCACAAGAAAGGATACAAGCTTCCGGGGACCGGTTTCTGGCATTTCAGCCGTCGTCGGCCCGGCTTGCTTGAATCCTGATGGAGCAGTGAGCAAGGGACTCATGTCTGAGTATACCCTGCCACACCTATAGTGGCCAAAAACGATTCAGAAAAGGGGGTGGTGATGAACAGAGTGTCTGAATTAAGCAGACCACTCTTACCCAGTCCAAAGATCAGGGCTTGATCCATCACCGTTATTTAGCTCACTGCCCCATCCCAGCTCAGAACCTGGCTATATGCAAATTAGTCTGTCCCTGGCCCAGTGCATCATGGGAACAGGGCAGACCAAACTACCAAGCCAATTCTTCACCAGAAAGGAGACAAGCTTCCGGGGACCGGTTTCTGGCATTTCAGCCGTCGCCGGCCCGGCTTGCTTGAATCCTGATGGAGCAGTGAGGAAGGGACTCATGTCTGAGTATACCCTGCCACACCTATAGTGGCCAAAAACGATTCAGAAAAGGGGGTGGTGATGAACAGAGTGTCTGAATTAAGCAGACCACTCTTACCCAGTCCAAAGATCAGGGCTTGATCCATCACCGTTATTTAGCTCACTGCCCCATCCCAGCTCAGAACCTGGCTATATGCAAATTAGTCTGTCCCTGGCCCAGTGCATCATGGGAACAGGGCAGACCAAACTACCAAGCCAATTCTTCACCAGAAAGGAGACAACCTTCCGGGGACCGGTTTCTGGCATTTCAACCGTCGTTGGCCCGGCTTGCTTGAATCCTGATGGAGCAGTGAGCAAGGGACTCATGGCACAGGTGTACATGCACAGATGTGCATTTACACTAGAATTCGCTATTTACCATGCAATAGTATTACATGGTAAATAACGAATCGGTAATGGCCTGTGGCACTGTTTTCAGTGCCACCTACATCTGTATTTACCGATTCGGTAACTTTACCAATTCGGTATTTTACAGAATCGGTAAATTTACCGAATCGGTAAATATACCGATTCTGTATAATTTAAGGCCCCTACATCTCCATTAGCAAATACCGGTCAGTAACGGCCGAAATCGGCTGTTACCGACCGGTATTTGCCGACCTACATCTAGCACTATGCAAATAAAGTTTTACCTTACTATTCATTTGTGTTGTAAATTTGTTGTTCGGCCGACGTGGCATTGCCACACCTCAAGGTGTACACCTTGTTCTGGTTTTTGTTTCAGCAGATACGGAAGTGCCCTTCCAATGGTCTCCCACACGGTTGTAAAGTTAGTTGGCACTGCAAGCTGATTCATTGGGCATGGTATTGCCTCACTTGGGAATGGGTGAGGCTGGGTGGTGGGCGACGGGAGGGGAACTTTGCAATAGTTACATATTTTCAAAGATTACACAAACAGGTTACTGTCACACAAAGATTTCTTAGTAGAAAATGTGCTTGCATATTGCTTGATGTACACTCCCTATGGCTCAGCTAGGTAATACGATTAGACCCTCTGGTCTGTCCTTGTTGTCCTGGAATGTACGAGTCCTCAACAATACCCGCAAAAGAACCAGATGCTCAATTATTTACTGTGACATAACATTGACATTGCCTGCTTACAGGAGACACATTTATCTGAGACTGACACCACCCGTATGGTGGCTAGTTGGGGGGCACACAAATACTTCGCCAATTTTAGCAGTTACGCCAGGGGCGTCACCCTCCTAATACGTAAGAGAATCCCTTTCAGACCTGGTAAGGTGATAGGAGACAGTGAGGGCCGGTACCTTATTGTCACAGGTAAACTAATGGGTCACTTTATTGCTCCATTAGGCGTCTATGGCCCGAATGTAGGCACTCCCGCTTTTTTTCACTCCCTACATGTACACTTGTTGAAACTCGAACCCAGCCTGATTATTATGGGTGGAGACTTCACTTTATTATTAGACCCTACAATTGACAGCACCTCCACATCCCCTGACTCCAGGCCACGCTCCCGTCATGCATTATAGGACAGCTGCAGACAACTTTCTTTGATAAACATCTGGCGGAAACACAATCCTATTACCACATCCTATACTGATTATTCTGGTTACCATAACACCTGGACCAGAATAGACTACTGGCTAGTATCCCTGGGAATGGCCGGCTGGTTTCAGGCATTGGAGACATCGCCACAGACGTATTCTGACCATTCACCGGTGGTACTGCGGCTGTCTGTCCCTCGTCCTGGGGGCTTCAAACGGCAGTGGCGGTTTCCAAGCAGAGCACTGCAAGACGAGGTCTTCAGTGCTGAGATGCGAGAGGCCATTGAGGATTATTTTTCCATAAATACTGGATCTGTAGATACTTGTGCGGTCCTCTGGGAAGGTTTTAAAGCATATATAAGGGGGGGTCTGTGTAGCTAAAAATGCGGGTGCGCTAAAAGACTTGCGAACCACACTAGCCTGCATTGAACAGGACATACCGACACTAGATACTGAGCTGCTCAGTAATGCCTCTGCTGATGCTGAAAATCGACATATAACCCTTTTAGTAGAATTTTGAGATGCTGCAGACATGGAAATGTTTCATTTGGGTAAACACCACACTGCTAGAAGATACGGGGAGGGCAAAAGACCTGGTAGAGTGTTGGCACAAATGCTTCGCCCCTCCATACAGCAGGGCGTACATAACAGAGATATGCACCCCCTTAAACAAGTCGGTCTCTTCCACCCCTGAGATTCGCGACACTGTCTTTGAGTATTTCAAGTCACTACACAGCTCCAGGATTGGCTGCAACCTTAGTGAACAGGAAGACTATTTGTCAGAAATTGCGCTAGTTTACCTGGAGAAATATATGCAGCGTTTCCTAGCAGAGCCCATATCCGAAGCGGATGTTGTAGGGGCTATATAGGCACTCCGAGGTTCCTCTGCTCCCGGTCTTGACAGATTCCCCGGGGACTTCTATAAAGCCTATAAAGATATCCTTGCGCCATAGTTGATTGAAGTCTATGCAGAGGCGCTTCACAAGCAGGTTCTTCCCCCCACACTCTGAGAAGCTGTTATTATTCTCCTACCCAAGCCTGGCAAGGACCTTTCACTATGCAGTTCCTAAAGACCCCTCTAATTATTGAACGTAGTCTATAAAATACTGGCTAAAGGTATCGCTAGCAGACTCTCTCAGCTAATGGAATTTATCATTTCTCCAGCACAGTCTGGATTCGTCTCACATCACTCAATCTTCAGACCCTCTTCGCTGTCATACATAGGATAGACCCAAAAGTTCCTGCAGCAGCTGTATTGCTGGATGCAGAGAAGGCCTTTGATTCTTTAGAATGGCCTTTTTTTCCTCTCAGTGATGCACCGCATGGGGATGCCTGCGGGATTTGTAGCCACTACTGCCCTATTATATGCCAGCCCAAAAGCTAGGCTCCGTATCAATGGCACTCTATCCCAACCCTTCTCATTGACATGTGGCACATGACAAGGATGCCAACTTTCTCCTCTTTTGTTTATATTAGCTATGGATCCATTAATTAGACATTTCCAGGACTGCCATCTCCATCGTGGTCTACAATTCAACACAGGAACCTTATTAGTCTCACTCTACGCAGATGATACCATTTTATATGTGCGTCATCCTCAGACCAATCTTGAGCCAATCATAGGGAAATACTTAGTTTTGGTCGTTTTTCAGGGCTAGGCATCAACTGGCACAAGTCCCATGGGATTGTGGATTTCCTCTTGAATGGTGCCAAGCATTATTAGCTTAAATTATGGACGTGCCATGACCTCCTTGGAGGCACAGGTGGAACAGTGGCTGCGCTTTCCGTTGTCAATGGCTGGCAGGGTCACTATAATCAAAATGATTGTGCTTCCTAAATTCTTGTATCTATTTAACAATATCCCCATCACGAAGTCCTTTTTTTCACAGCTTCATACACACCTCATAAGGCTGGTTTGTGGGTAAAAGACCCTGCGTTAGCTGGCAGGTACTTACTCTTCCGTGTGACAGGGGGGTTACGGAGTCCCTGATCTACATTTATATTATTTAGTAGCTCAGTGTAGCTATGCACTTGCGTGGTACCACCCAGACACACAAATTCCTTTTCTGAGGTCTGAGTTTGTGTTTGTGCTTCCCTGGACCCCATCCACTGTTCTACCGAAAGGTGTCCCCAGAGACCCAAGCGACATGCAAACCGTATCTACTACCAGCTGGGCTTGGAACAGGTTACGGAGATTTCTTGGAGTCAACACACTGTATTCACTGGCTCTATCTCTCCCAAATCCCATGTGGCTCTCCGTAACAGACAAAACACTTGTACAACGTACATTAGCCAAATTCAACTTTACCAAGATAGGAGATCTATATCGAGTTGATCATATCTTCTCAGTATCCGATTATATCCAGTTCCAAGACAGATCCTTCATGGATACCTTTATAATGCAATGCATTCGCTCAGCATTGAGAGCCACACTTCCCACTTATCCGATTGTGCAGGAACCTATGGCCCCGCTGACATTGACAATTGAGAGCGAGGCAGGTACCCACCTCATTCCCAAAATGTATAGGTCTTGTTCTGGTCTACGACCCGTGACAGATGTAAAAATACCCACTGCATGGGGAAAAGATCTTGGCCTTCCCATTACTGTTAACCAATGGGAAAAATGCTGCATGGTAACAAGAGAAGTCTCCCTCAACAGCAGGCACAAACTCATCCACTTCAAATTCCTCTGCAGATTATATCACACGCTGTTGTATGGCGTTTTAAGGATCTGAGTGAATTTTCCAGATTCATGCCCTTATATAGGTACAATTCACATTGCCCTAATGTAGGCATAGAAATCATTCCCTTATTTAGGCATAGCCCATGCAGTCCAAATACAGGCATGGCTACTTCCACCCGTACCAAAACATCACAACGATTTCTTGGAAAATCGGCTTAAGCAGTCAGGGACCTCCCCTTGCTTGAATATTGATTTGTCCAAGAACTCATGTACTTTTACAAAGAACTACTTGGGGTTCTTTACTGACGTTATTATGCGTGACTTTACGTCAAACTAGGTACCTTCAAGGCATATATATGCCCTCACTTGCTCTAGCAAGACACGGTGGTTCGGAGAAGTTTGACTATCTACTTACCCGACGCAGCTCGCTACAGCAAGTGCCAAAGGAAGACGAATCTCCAGCTGACGCACTGATCAAGAGGCTGCCCTTCTCTTGCCGGGAATCCAGCTCCAGTGTTTCCAAGCTCCCCTTGCGGGGTGTTGGGAAATAGAGTCCTGAGCCAGAGATACCAGACCGCCTTCATTCTAAACTAAAAGTATGGAGCTGATTAGAACCTAAGAGAAATCTTGGATAGATTCTTGGCAAAGAAAACTAAAACCTATGCCAGATACTGATACACGTTCCTCTTGTACATTTCAGACTTCCTCACAGAAACCAGAAAGAAGAGGGCGATCAGAACAACAAGAACAACGCGTTAAGTCCAAAGATGATCAACATGTTCCAAAAAATAAGAAAACTCAATTCACCAAAAAGAAGGTAGCAGGTCTAAAAATCAGACATGCCGAGGATCTTGAGGACACAACTCAAGAATGGGGAGTGGGCTCAGACAATGTTGGACAGCGCAGCAGAAGTAACCGTAGCTCGCAAGATCTTGAAGGATCATCTGGAGACAGTGGACTTGAATGAGTGCATCCAAGTGGAAACTGCTGATACCAGGGTTAGTGTCCCACACAAGTTATATGAAGTAACCAGTGCTTAATTTGTAAAACGAAGAAGTGCAGGTGCTGAAAATTTTGCCAAGGTGGCCACAGCTCACTTTTTCCTCCGGTGAGCCGCGCTTTCAACACTCTCACTGCCTCAGTCTCTATCTTCTAACCTTGATCTGTTGTCTGTCCCCTACGTCTTTGCTCTAAGAGTCTATCCTCTCACCTCTCTAAGTGTTTTCTATCATCTTTGTCACACCTGGTCTGTTACCTTTTCCCTGCATTTCTGATTTGCCCTCTATTCATTCTACCCCTGCCCTTATTCCTCTTCACTTTTATCCATGCTCTGATCTCTCTCCCCTCGACCTTGGCTCTTTACGATCACTCTGCTAGCAGTGATTAGCTGTGTCTCTGTTTTATCATTTGTCTGCTTTTTTTGTCCTCTGTCCTGTCCTTTACATCCTTTCATTGTATCTTCTCTCTTCTTAATGTTCTCTTCTTCACATCGTGGCTGCTTTCTCTTTGTATCTGATTTGCTCTCTCTCTCTCATCTATAACACCGCTGCTGCCTGTGACCCCTGTCATCAGCCTGTACATGCCCCTGCTATTTTGAACTCTGCGTTTTCCTGTTGTCTTTCCTAAAGATGAGGAAAATGATGTGTTTTACTTTCTTACCTACACCGAGTGCAAAAACAAAATATACACCAAATGAAAATGCTTTTTTTTGCACATATTAATCAGTGCAGTATAACTGGGTTATTTGCAGAACAGGTAGCTGCTCGAGCACAGCAGGTGATGTCACTACTAGTGCTGCCTGTAATTAGGAGGTCCAGGGATGACGACCGCATTGCCCTCCACTGCTCAGCTTGCTGTAACCCTGCTTGCTACAGCACAGGCATTGTCCCCAGCCGTAATGCTGCCAATGCCGGTAAGTATGGCTGTGGTGCCTACAGGACTCACGCACGCTCAGCAATTACCATGCTGAGGTGCAGCGCACAGATTCTACAGGTGACGCCATGGCGCACAAAAGTTGTGTTGGGCCACAGCCGCATCGAGCACGTTGAGGATAGCAGCAATGCAGGGCTGCAGGATATGCTACTCTGGCTACACAGCAAGTGGAAAGTCCACACTTACTTTCATTTATTCTTCCTCAAGAGCCCTCACTCTGAGGTTCCGAATGCGCTCTCACAGCTTCCTTGCCTCAACTCCGTCTTGAGCCAGCCCCCAGCTACAACTATCCAATGGGAGGCTTAGACTCAGGCAGTGGCAGGGTGCAGCACACTCGGGGAATAGAATGCAAGACATAGTTTGTCGATGACTTCTTGGATTTGTGATCGGCGAGATGACATCATCACTAACGTGGTGATACACAGTCATGCCTGCCTGGACAGGCATATGCTGGCCTGTCTATGAACATTTACCAGCCAGTCACCATGCAATGTATATTATTCTTTTTATTTTGAATTTGAACAATTAATATTGGGACCACCACCTGCAGGGTCAGTTATTGTAGCCCCGGCCCTGTAAAAGAAGCGCAGGTGCTGAGCACCTGAAAGTCCCTGCTCAAATTAAGCACTGGTCCATAGGGTTTCTATTCTGAACACCATATCTGCGTGCCTTGAAGATTTAAATCTCATCAAGGTACGTTTATGTGGAGTTAATTATAGTTAACCTATATTTGCTTCCATTATATTTTGGTGGTGGATATTTGTTGGAGCCCGCACCCTGCCCAGGTAGTGATCCATGTTACCTGGGGGCACGATCCCACTCTCCTCTCCTCCTCCAGCGAACTGGGCCATCCGTGCAGAACTAGCTCAATGGGCCTCAGCGGCTCTGCCTGGCAGCTCAGCTCCTCCAGGGCTGCCAGTCCAGGCCGCAACTGTTAGGAAGGTCTCAGGGGGCCATAGGGCACACGTACCCCACACCCCTGAGATTACGTTACTCTGGGTGCATATTCACCACAGCACCCTCAGGGTCTCCTTTGGCACGAAGCCACACACACAATGCTGATGGGACTACACGTCGACTCTGAGTGCATGCTCACCAGGCACTCCTTCCTGCGGTCTCAGTTGGCACCAAGACATGTACACCATGCTGGAGAGACTCATTTTCTTCCGGTGCACACGATGATCAGCTGATCACCTCCACAGTCCCAGGGTGCACCCAAGCACGCACACTGCTTCACTGAGACTTACTCCAACTCCGGTGCCCCGGTATGCAGGTGCTCTTCACCAAAGCCTTCAACTGTTCCACGACACGCTCACCATGTCCGAGCCTCACTTCTCCTCCGGTGCACTCGATGACCAGGCGCTCTTTACCATTGGCTCCTGTGCACCCCGACACGCACCCTGCGCGTCCGAGACCCACTCCACTTCCGATGCACACGTTGACCAGGCACTCCTCACCAACACCTGCGATGAACCACAACACGCTCCCAGGGCGTCCTAGTCTCACTTCACCTCTGATGCACACGCTGACCAGGCGCTCTTCACCAACGTCTCCCGTGCACAACGACATGATCCCAGCGCGCCCGAGTCTCACTTCTCCGTGTGTCCAAGATCACAGGGCACACCTTCTGAGGGTCTCAAGCTGCCACAACATGCACCCACCGCGTCTCTTTAAACTTCTCCAGAAACGTTTATGTTTCTGTGTTTCAAAACAGGGAGTCAGCTCACCTTGGGCCCTTGGGGTTACAAGACATATCACAAAGCACAGTCTTCTTCAACCAGGGGGACTGAGCACACACAGCACAGTCCCAACAGCCTCTTCCTTGTTTCAAACAGCAAACTGCAGACCATCCACAGATCACGAAGCAAGGATTGGTCTTTCCCCAGAAGTCTCTTCAGTTGTTCCTTCCTTAGCAGAGGTTCCTCTTGACCACGAAATGGGTCCAAGCCTTTTCAGTCTCAATCCATTTATGTTTCATTCCAACGTTCAGGGGCCTCAGCTCTCATAGTTATACCCTTAAATGTCTTTGAAGTTCGTTATGCTCAGGGGGCCCTGACCCCTGCCTAAGTCAGTTCTGGGTGTCTCCCTCCCAGTGTCACCTTTTTCCCTTTGATACTGGGGTTCTGGATCCTTAATCACTCAGTAGGAGATGGGTTATGTTATGTTATGTTATCAGAAGCTTATAAAGAGCACGGACACCAAAGGTTTCATGGCGCTGATATTGTGTAATTGCAATGCGTGTGGTTTGTTAGTAAGCTTGTTTGAACAATCAAGTTTTCAAAGCCCTTCTGAAGCCCAGAAGATCGTCACAACTCCTAATTGATAACGGGAGGGAATTCCAAAATTTGGGGGCTAGATAAGAGAACCTGAGGCCACCTTGTCGCTTGAGTTTAACGGCTAGAGTGGATAGTAGGTGAAGGTGGGCAGAGCGTAAGTTACGCGTGGGAGCATACTTGGTGATCATGTCGTTAATGAACTTAGGGCTCTTGCAATGCAGCGCCTTGAAGGCAAGGCAGCCTGATTTAAATGCAGCCCGTTGCGCCACTGGCAGCCAATGGAGTTTTTGCAGACAAGGCCTTGTCGATTGCCATCTTGGCTGTTTGTAGATTAGTCTTGCCGCCTGGTTCTGGAATTTTTAAAGACGATTAAGCAGGCACAATGGCAGGCCCATGTAAAGCGCATTTGAGAAATCGAGGCGTGAGAGGACCAATGCCAACACCGCCTGAACAAGGGCTGGGTGGGTCAGCAGGTGAGCAATCTTTCTGATTTTTCGCAGTTGGAAAAGGCTGGCGGATACCACTGACCCCACTTGGCCTCTAAGTGAGAGATCTGCATTTATGACAACCCCTAAACTTTTTACAGAAGGGGAAGGGGTAGGGGGTGCCATATTCACTTAGCCAAAAGTGTGGACCCCAGCTGATATCACTTTTCCCGGGCAACACAAGTTCCATCTTGCCCGGGTTAAGCTTCAGATGGTTAAGATCCATCCAACATTGGATATGGAGCAAAGTGGTTTTAAATTCCGCACCAGAGTTGAGGGAGTCTAGAGGAATGACTAGCTGGAGGTCGTCAGCATAGTTAAAGATAGTTACCCTCCTCTCCTTGAGTGAGTGGATCAGTGGTCTAAGATATAGGTTAAACAACAGAGGGGAGAGAGAAGAACCCTGTGGAACCCCACATGAGGTGGATACTTTGGGCCGTAAAGGTGCCAAGGCGTACTACTTGGGTTCTACCTGTGAGGAAATACTTGATCCATGTGTAAGCAGGGCCTTGAATGCCAACCTGTACGACACGGTTCAATAAGATGTTATGATCAACTGTGTCGAACGTGGCGGATAGATCAAGGAGCACCAAAGCCTGGGAAACCCCCCTGTCAGCATTGGCTCTCAGCGTATCAATAACCGTGAGGATTACTGATTCCGTCGAGTGCGCAGGCCGGAAGCCAGCTTGATTTGGCTCCAGATATTCTGATTGTTCTATAAAATTAGAAAGGCACCTGGTCACATGGGTCTCCATGATCTTGGCTAGGAAAGGGAGAAGGGGAATAGGGCGGTAATTGGAGGGGTTTGTGGGGTCAGCTTCAGGTTTTTTTAGCAGTGGGACTACTGTGGCATTTTTGAAGGAGCTAGGTACCTCCCTTTTACTGAGAGACTCATTCAGGAAAGGGAGTGCGGAAAAGACGTCCCTGAGGACTGAAGGAGGGCAGGGGTCACTGGGTGACCCAGATTTAACACGGGTCTGAAGATCAAGTAACGTGTTAGAACATATAGCTGGCAGGTGATACAGGCAAAATGGATTTCTAGAGATGTCGTCCAGTGATTCCCTGTTGGCATTGGGTGGAATACTCGCCTTTATGACGGCAATTTTGCCCATGAAAAACTTTTTAGGGACTGACACAATTCTTGGGTAGGAGCCTGGGTGGGTAAGATTCTCTCGTCGCTACTCAGGTCGTTCACAATTTGGAAAATTTCCTTTGATTTGTTATGGGCCTTCAAAATTCTAGTAGAAAAGTAGGCAGCTTTAGCTGTCAATACAGTTTTTTTTATAATCATTGCGAGCTAGCAGGTACTGCTGTCTATCTGTGCTAGAATATTGACGCCTCCATTTCCTCTCAGATTGGCGAAGCTTAGGTTTTTGATCCTTTTGTTTGCTAGTAAACCACTTGTGAGTATCATAGTATCTAGCATGGGAGAAATTGGTAAAAGGTACATGTAAGTCACTGGCTGACAGCAACCAATCCGCAATGCCTTTTTCCATAATATTGACATTGGATTAAAAATATGTGTAGTGCTGGCTAAGGTGGTGATAAAGTCATTTTTATCAAGAGTTCGCCACTTTCTTGTCGTGCCCCCCACCCCAATAGGGGTCTTGGTCCTGCCGCTAAAAATAGCAGTGAAGTCAATCAAGTAGTGGTCAGACCAAATGCAAGGAGAGATAGATGTCCAGCTGATGTTTCACCAAAGAACTTGTGTTTAAGTACAGTACACGGAGGGTGGTCACATTACATGAGGCGGGAAGGGGGGGCGGCTGGGAGAGGCGAGATAGGCTAGCCCACTTGTTCTTGCAAAATTCCGTTGGTCAAGATACGCAAATAGGTAATAGGTTCCAGGGGGACTTGCTGTCGAGCAAGCGTTTGTAATGCTCTAGGGGAATAAGAGACAATTTGACCAACGTTCGTGGCCCCTGGGCCCGATCGGGCACGGACGGGCGCAGACGGGCTTACCGGCGCGCCCGCTGCGCACGTCCGCTGCGCTTCCGCATTATGATGGACATTAATGCCTAGCCCCGCCTCCAAGCTCCACCCCCTGATGGCCGATTGGATGAGGCCTGAGGTGGGAAGCTAACCGAGTTTGAGGGGTGTGGCAGAATGAGCAAGATTACAATTTTTAAAAAGAGAGCAACGCGATTCGGGTAAGTACAAACAATACTACTGTGCAAGTCAAGTTCTTTTAAAAACAAAGCGCTAACATGCGCGATCCGCTCGGCAATAATACAGCAATTGCCTGCTTCCTACGCTGTCCCTGTTTTTGAGTGCCTGCCCCGCCTGCAAGCTACGCCTCCTGACGGCCAATAGGATGAGGCCTGAGGTGGGGAGCTAACCTAGTTCAAGGAGGGTGGCAGAATGAGCAAGATTACAATTTTTAAAAAGAGAGCAACGCGATTCGGGTAAGTACAAACAATACTACTGTGCAAGTCAAGTTCTTTTAAAAACAAAGCGCTAACATGCGCGATCCGCGCGGCAATAATACAGCAATTGCCTGCTTCCTACGCTGTCCCTGCTTTTGACTGCCTGGCCCCGTCTCCAAGCTCCGCCTCCTGACGACCGATTGGATGAGGCCTGAGGTGGGGAGCTAACCGAGTTCGAGGGGTGCAGCAGAATGAGCAAGATTACAATTTTTAAAAAGAGAGCAACGCGATTCGGGTAAGTACAAACAATACTACTGTGCAAGTCAAGTTCTTTTAAAAACAAAGCGCTAACATGCGCGATCTGCGCGGCAATAATACAGCAATAGGTCAATTGGTTTATAGCACCAACCCAGGCCTTTTCACCTTCCAGGCTTCTCCTCCCCCTACTCTCCAGATGCAGGGCAGCCTGGTACCATCTCAACCCCTCCCTGGGTCAAGACCTCTCCCAGCTCTTCTCACCTCTCAGATCCAGACAGTCAATCCACATTCAGCAGAGACACACAGAAATGCTTAAAGCACAAAACTCAGCCACTTTCTAAAAGAGTGGTTTCTGCACACACAGTGACAATACCACTTTCATAGAAAGATGTGTTATGACACTGTGAGTTCATACATACCAAACTTCACCTCTCCATTTTAAGCTTATAGGAAACTAGGCTAACAAACACAACACCCAGCCTCCCCCATTCTGTCTTATGGGCAGGATGGCCTTTCAGAAGTGAAAAACTAAATGGAGTGTTTTTCACTGTCAGGACATAACACACCTTAGTATATGTCCTGCATTTTACTTACACTGCACCCTGCCCAGAGGTTACCCGGGACCTACCACAGGAGGACCCACTGTGTACGCAAAAGGGAAAGTAAGGCCTGACAAGTGGTTGCACTTGTAAGGGCAACATGCTAACTTAGCAAACTGTGCGCAGGCCCTACAATGCAGGCCTGAGTTCCCTTCTCCGCGCACATTGCATTACTAGCCCTGGCACACACAATGCACATCACTAGGGACTTTACTAGTAAGGCACACATATCAATCATGGCCAACCAATTACCATTACACTTTACACACGGAACACTTGGACTTTGACACTGACCAGCAGTGGCAAAGAACCCAAAGCATCTAAATTGGCAACTCTATGTCAGGAAACGGTCTAGGGGGAAAGCAAAAAAGTTTAGGGAACGTTAGCCAAAAAGGCCAAGTCCTACACAATTCTTGCTACAATATTTTTGTATTTTGGTAGGAGAATACTTAAAACTCCATATTCAGGTAGTTTACTGAGTAGAGATTGGTTTACAGTTTGAAACAACAAAGATTATGCTTATGACTTGCAGAAGGAATGTATTTGCTTGAAGTACCACACTATACATATGGGATATTTATCTTTTCATCCTATATTTATAGATGCATAAAGAACCCATTGCTATGATTGCGAGTTTTAAAATAATCTGGTAATATAGTTTGGGTAATGAAATATCATCCAGTTCTGACCACACACCTGCCCATAGATTGTTCCTGGTAAGTTGCTGAAAATACCTCATAGCTACTCACTGCTTCTGATTTGAGTGGGAAAGAGTGACTACCACGGCTGAATAGACTTTAGGTGTCTCCAGGTTACCCACTATTCTTTTGTTTTCACGCCGCCGGTTTGTTCGAAAGTGCCTGCAGAAAGCAAGGAAGGCGCTGTGCGAGGCCACTGACTGTTGCTCCTTTTCCTGGCTCTCACCCCCTGCTCCACTCCTTGCTCCAGCCCTTAGCCTCTGCTCTGCTCTGCTCCTAACAGCTCCTAACAGCTGCCGGGGCAAAGTCGCACCTCACAGTGGGGTTCAAAGCCACACACCAAAGGGGCAGCGCCCGCCGGTGTGTGGCGTAGTGCAGAGGGGAGGTGAGAAATGGGAGCCGTCAGGAGCCGCCGCCGAGAGCCACCGCCGAGAGCAGGTGAAGGAAGGCGTTCTGCCCAGAGTTGTTCATCCATCTGCCCGGACACTTGACTAGCGACCTGCGACTTGCGGACTTGTCACGACCTCCCAGATAACCCACCCGACAACCAACAGCAGGTGGGTGCAAAGCAGAGGAGTGTGGAGTGTGGAGGGGCCCTGGGTCCAGGGTGCCATAACCTTGCCTGACCTGATCATCTTGCCCTCCTTGGCTGACCTCGACCTGGGGTGCTGAAGGCAAGGGCTAAAGCTAAGCCAAAGCCAGCTAAGGCATCCATGAAATAAAAAACAGCGCAGCAGCGTAGGATCGGCAGGTTCAACAGCGACACCAGTGACACCTGCAACACTAGTTCCAGTCCCAAACTCCTGCCTCATCCAAGAGAGAGTGTGTCTGTCTGTCCCCCTCACAGGTCTCTGCAGTTGGGGGGGGGGCTTTCCAACCGGACTCAGCCAGAGCCCTCATGAGCAACAGAGACAGATGAGAGCTGAAGATCCTGCCAGAGAATCCGCACAGCCACGCGACTATTGACAACACAGATGCCTAAAAGACTTACATTGTAGATTCACAGCGACTCTTACTCAGCTCTTACTCAGCTGCCCCGAAAAGACCAGAGCAGCCCAAAGGATCAATGGCCACTTAACTGAGGGTCATGAGATCGGGCAGAGTGAGAAAAGCTCTAGTAAAATCAAAATCAAATTCAGTACCTCAATCTAAAACAACAAAACGGAAGAGCAGGAGCGTTCCCAGGAGAGATCTTAGGGGCAGCAGCCCATAGGACCACGACCTAGGAAGTCTAAAGATAAAACGCGAGAAACTTGAAGATGCACAAAGTACACAAAATAGCTCAACGGAAGATAAGGCAGATAGTCCCTTGAGCGGCTTGCATCCCAAAACTTGCAACAGTAGCATCTTATTGCCCCTGGAAGGCAGTACAACAATAGGAACAAGACTCAAAGATGCCACAGTGAGCATCTGTTCGGCGGAGCAGGTCTTAATCAAAGTAGAAGGAACACCAACAAGGAGAAATCCCTGCTTATTTCAGCCAAAAATATACACAAAGTTCTCATTTCTGAGAGATCCTGGATCAGCATTATTTTCTAAGAGTGGCAGTATAGAAGGGGTGCAATCCCCTCTTTTACCACTTGCCACAAACAGCTTAGACCAAAAGCCACTGGCAGTGAAGGAAACCGCAGTACAAATCCATTCCGAAGGAACATCTCAAACAAATGCACAATTTGAAATTAAGGAGCAACTCGGAGCAAGCCAAGAAATTGAAGACACGACAGCTTCATGTACAAACAAGGCAGATAACTGTGAACAATTAGGACTATTGTTTCCCCAACAAAATTACCAAGAGGACAGTACTAACAATTACTTTAGCCCACCACAACATAACTCCGTAGAAAGCTTATATACAGCTCAAACTAGTAATCCAAACCTCCAACAATCTAGGATAACAACTGGGGGAACACAGAAGCCATCTCTAACACCTGACCAGCAATTGGGCCTAAGACAATGTTCAGAACCTCAGAACGCCCAACTCCCCAGTTATACTGCTGAGAATACTCCAGGCCGGGGACCTAGCCTTTTAGCTCAACAAACGAAGCCTGACACGGGATCTGCCCTAAAGCTTCACCAAAACCCATCACCAGCTCCAGACAAGTTGGATGATCAAAACTTAAGGATACAGACACTACAACCAAAATACTTCCCCCACAGATTTCATCACCTACCTTATCATCCAGCAGCTCCTTTTGGCAGACTTACCTGCCCTCTGCAAATCAAAGGGATACACGCAATCAGTGCAAGGACAACTGCCACAAACCGACGACCAGTCCACCACCAACTGCCACTTGTCCTTCCTAGCCTCCCAAGAGTGGGAAGACCTAGTCGCCGCCTATACACACGGGCCTAGTAGCCGACCAAAACCGCGGCCTAGCAATACCAATCCCACAAAATGGACCTTCAGCTTACAGTATTGAAGTCTCTTGCCGATTTTACTTCGGGGATTGATAAAAAGCTAGGCGAGCTGAACGGATTAATAAAGAAAGGGCAGGCAGCAGCCCCGAAAACACAGTCTGTGCAACAAGAATGCTTACGTGCCCCGATTGATGCGCAAACTACAAACGCTACCCACGACATTGACAGACCTACTGTCGACTCTGAAACCAACAACAGCACCACAGAAAACAGAAAATAAAGGTACTCCGAGGGACAAAATAATATCACTGAGAGCACAGCCACCAGCGCCAATATCACTAAACAGCGACTCTCTATCAGAAGGAAGCAGTCCCCTCCGAGGATCAAATAAAACAGACCCTTCCGGAAGCAAAAGTCTAACAACAAGAACAGGACGCAAGCAAAAAAGGAAAGGCAAGAATAGGAAATCTACAGTCCTGGCACATTATGCAACCGACTCCATTTCGGCAGGCTTACCCAAAATAGAACTAATAAATGATAAAATATCACACGAAGAAGAGTTAGGTTCGGTAAATAGCACAAAGATTTCGACTGCAAGCTGCAAAACTACAAAGCAACAGCAAAATACAACAAGCTGCCTATTAAGTTCCAGCAACAAACAAGCAGAAAAGAGCGTACAAACAGGGTCCCCACCTGAAAAGATTCTGCCTCCAATCACCTCCACCAAGGAGACGCACTAAACGAGTATACACATAGAGGCGTCAATAGCCTCATCAGGCAAAACAGTGCTATTCAAAGGTACACACCAAACAATAACATCCCTCGGCCAAGTCTCTTGGGAGGATCAAAAGAGCCCCCTACATTCTCAGTGCCACAACCATCAGAATGACATCATAGCGCACGCCACAGACAGCGTTTCATCCAACCACGCAGAATACTTAAACTACAGCCATAACTCCGGAGCACTCAAACTAACCTCCCTGATCATGGGCTCCCTCAAGATAGCGTAAATAACAAAACAAGAATGCCACTCCAAAACCTAGAAACTCTTGCCCACAGAGTGACCATCAATAACAGCAGAGACACTAGAGTCTAGACAAGCATATAGCAATGGCCGAAGGGTCAAGCATCATAATACTTCACCCGCAATACAAATCTAGAGGTCGTATGGACACACTCAATAGAGGGAACATTCTACGGCTTCTACATTCCATCACACCTCTAGCAAATATTGAAACCCTTGACTTACTGTCAGTGAAATTTCTACCACCTAACAATACTCAGAGTACAGAAGCAACTAGAACAGCCTGGCGAACCGCAGAGGTTGCAGGTAGAATCCTACGGGAAAAGGCAAGCTTTATAAACTGGGGGATAGGCCTGGAATCTGACCTCAAACCCTTTTACCCAGCTCCTTTCCTTAAAGCAGAAGTAATCAACTCAAGTCAGATGACTTTTTCAGTCTTGAAAGGAGCAAGAAGTAGTACGCCAGTCACTAAAATCGAAGCAAACTTGGAAATTGCACTGCAATCGACTCAAGGTCCCTCAGACTCACAGTCCATCTCAACGTCCAACAACTGGACTGAAATACATCGGCAAATAGCACCGGCATCTCCACTATGACAGGCAACTGTCTCAGCACAGCGTTCACAGATAGAACGCGACAAAATTGCCGTATATGTCTGGAACGCCTCAAAAATGCATGATCAAGAGTTCACAAATTATCTGACTACCTTTGACATTATCTTGGTTCAAGAAACTTGGGAAGATAATCCTCTAGACCTGCAAGGCTACGCCACCTAATCATTGCCGGCAGCAAAGATGTCAGCCTCTGGTCGCCGCTCGGGGGGCTTACAGCTTTCTGCCTCAATTACTAAAATTGGTGAGCTCCTCCCTGTCACCATACACCTAACTCCACCAAGCAGTATTCAAGGAACAAAGTTAACTCTCAGGCTAAATCACTTTAAACAGGAAATCATATTAATAAATGTTTATGTTAATCCAAAACAAAAATCAAAGGCAGCGAAAGAGCTGTTACTCGAGCTACAGAGAGTGATAGAAGAAGAATCAATAGGCCCCATAGTCCTGGCTGGCAATTTCAACATGTGCCTCTTACGGTCTACCAAGGAAGAAGACTCAACGCAGGACCTCTTGAGAGCATGGGGAATTCCAACACAACACCAAATACGGTCCACTAAGCCACCAAGCGTAGCAATAAACTTACTTAGGGGCCTAGAACACCTAAATATGAGAGCCCTGAATGGACGGTTTAAAGACGATATCCCACCAGCAGCCACATATCACTCAACTGTTACATCATCACATCTAGACTTTACTTTTACGACATTGTCCCTGTTTAATAAAGTAGTCACCTTCAAGATCGGTAACTGTAATTTTAGTGACCACCTCCCACAAGAGTTATATCTTCTAACAAGAGCCTGCCAAATCCCAGAAACCAGCAACTTTATCTTGCTGGAGGAAACGACCAACCTAAGAAGAATAAGATGCAACTCCAACAACATAGACAAAATAGCAGCAGACGCCCAAGCTCTTTATAATCAAGGTTAAGTCAACTCTACCCATCCAATCAAAAGCTGGGAATTATTTATAAAATCTATAGGAGACAAATATTCACAACGAAACGGCCAGAAACAAGGGAAAGTGGAAGCTGCTTCAATTAATGCACAAAATAGCCCTGTCTCTAAAAATCTAAAACAAACTATAAATCAAACTTTTAAGCGAATGTGCAAATCACCAAACAACCGGACACTGCAAGCCACACTCCGCGAATTAAGGACATCTATAAAAAGAAGGAGATGGGAGTAGAAAAGAGCAAAAGACAATGAACTCTGGGCGAAACTTATGTTCGACGCAAACCAGAAAAATAGTGGTAAATTCTGGAAAACGGTCAACAAATTGCAGCACCCCAATCATCAAGGTATTAGTTCCAATATCACCGAAGCCACCTGTGTAGACTAGGATAAGTTACTTACCTGTAATCCTAGTTCTCTTCCAGGGGTATCCTCATCAAAGTCATAAGCACTGAATATTCCCACCCACGTGCTGGGACCCCGGAAACAATATCAAAATATATATGTAAATCACATATAAACAGCCCAACATATGTGTATGCACATATATCATTTTTTCTCACACCAATGCAGCCCCAAAACTGAGGCTAAACAGTGTAATTACGCATACATCCACTGAAAATAGCAAGGAAATGAAAAACACATTAGATCAAATAGCCCTTGAACTTTGTGTTTTAATGAGCAAAAACACTCATAACTCCTGAAAATTGCTAATAAATAGACATTGTTAGCCACAGGCTGCATTGAAAAGCAATAGCATAGAAAATGAAAGCATTTTCAACAAAAACTGGCACCGTGCCTTTAAGGCAGCCATGACCCCTGGGTTCCCATCCTGCCTTAGGGGTGACAGTTAGGTCAGTTGTTCTTTGTATAACCCTGATGTCAGGGCTCAACCATAAGCCAGAAACACACAAATCTCATTTACCTGGGGAGGTGGGTGGGTTGCTTATGACTTTGATGAGGATACCCCTGGAAGAGAACTAGGATTACAGGTAAGTAACTTATCCTTCTCTTCCAGGGGATCCTCATCAATAGTCATAAGCACTGAATAGAATAGCAAGCCCATCAACCACCTGCAGGTAAATGAGAAATACATGATCCAACCAAAACAAGTGCAACAGCCAAGAAAACTCAGCCGTTAAACAGATTACGTAAGGAGGCCTGGCCTACCTGGGTATCTGCTCTAGTGTCAGAATCAAGATAGTAATGTCTGGTAAATGTATGGACGGACCTCCAGGTCACTGCCTTACAGATCTCAGACATGGGCACATTATGGAGAAAAGCTGCAGTCGCAGCTCTACCTCTGGTGGAATGTGCCTTGGGAGAAAACCCTAGAGTCTTCTGTGCCAATTGGTAGGCAAGCTTGATACACAAAACTATCCATCTTGAAATAGAACGTTTCGAGGCTGCTTAACCTGGTCTGATCGATCCATAGTTGACAAATAGTTGATCAGACTTACGTATAGACTTGGACCTATCCAGATAGAATTTTAATACCCTTTTCAGGTCCAAAGAATGCAAAGCCCTCTCAGCTGGAGTGATTTACATGAAAAGCTGACACCACCTTAGGAAGAAAAGACGGATGTGTACTCAGTACTACTCTATTCAAGTGAAACACAGTAGAGGGTTCCTTAGAACAGAGAGCTTGAATTTCGCTCACCCGACGAGCCGACGTGATTGCTACCAAAAAAGCAGCTTTCCAGGGAATATGCTGCAAAGTAGCTTTATGAATGGGCTCAGAAGGGGGGGCATTAATTTTGATAGCACCAGGTTCAGCTCCCAGGGCGGAGAAGGAGGGCGCAATGGAAGGTACACTTTTTTTCAACCCTTGCAGGAAGTCCTTTACAGCTGGCAGCTGGAAAAAAGAAGGTTCTGAAGGTGATCACCTATAAGATGCTATAGCAGCTAAATACACCTTAATAGAATTAAACTTTAGACCTGCTTTAGCTAGATATAACAAATAAGGAAGAACGACTTCTTCCTGACCCTTAATAGGATGATGACCATTCTGCATACACCACATATAGAAGCGTTTCCATTTACAGGCATAAGAATGTCTTGTGGAAGGATGTCTCGCTTCCTTCAGGATGGACATGCAGTCCTGAGGCAATCCTAGAAGGCCGTATTTTGTGACCTCAAGAGCCACGCTGCCAAGCTCAGTGACGGAAGGTTGGGATGATGAATCCTCCCGTTCATTTTGGATAACAGGTCCAGTCTGCATGGCAGCCTCTTGTGAGGAGTCACTGACAGGTGAAGCAGGTCCGTGTACCACCATTGTCTCGGCCAGTCGGGGGAAATGAGGATCATCGTTGTGCCCGAGTGTGTCAGCTTGCTCACCACCTTCGGGATCAACGGAAGGGGTGGAAAGGCGTACACAAATTCCCCTGACCAGTCTATCAAAAGGGCATTCCCTTTCGATCCTGGACGGTAAAATCTTGAGGCGAAGTCTCGGCATTTGGTGTTTTCGTCGTCCGGGAACAGATCTATGATGGGACGACCCCAAGACTGGAAGATGCCTTCCACTATCTCGTCGTTGAGAACCCAGTCTTCTCTGTCTTCGAAGTGCTGACTTAGCGCATCCGCCCTCACATTCTGTTCTCCGGGGAGGTGGACTGCTGTGACTGACAACTTGCGAGCCATAAGCCAATGCCAGATGCGCTGGACTTCCAATGAAAGAGTCCGTGAGCGTGTTCCCCCCCTGCTTGTTCAAGTAGTACATCGTGGTAGTGTTGTCCGTTTGTACTAATACTGATGTTTCTTGAATCGAGGGTAGGAACTCTTTGAGAGCTAGGTGGATTGCTCTCAGCTCCAACATGTTGATGTGGTAAGTACATTCCTTGGGGGACCACAGACCTTGCACCTGGAGATGACCCATGTGCACCCCCCAGCCTTGCAGAGAAGCGTCGGTGATCAACGTGTGTGCAGGAGGAGGTTGATGAAACAGAACTCCCACCTGCATATTCTGCTTCTTAATCCACTACGGAATGGAGGCTCGAGCTGTTTCTGACAGAGTAATCTGGTCTTCCCAGTGAGCTGACTGTTGGTCCCACTTGTCCTCCAGATCCTGCTGAAGAAGACGCATCCGAAGCCTGGCATTCAGGGCCAGAAAAATGCAAGGCGCAATCGTCCCTAGGAGGGAGGCAATTTTTCGCACTTTCTGAACCTTGTTGCGAAGAAGCAGCTGACACTTCTGAGTTATAGAACACTGTCTCTCCTCCAAAGGAAACACTTTTCCTACCTTGGAATCTAGCAGAGCTCCTAGGAAGTGAATCTTCTGGGTGGGCTGAGAGACTGACTTGCTGAAGTTGACATATTTTCCCAACCGCTGACAGAGTTCGATGCAGGTCTGGAATTGATTTCTTACACTGCCCGGAGAAGGACCTTTCAATAGCCAATCGTCCAGATATGGGTACACAAACCCCCCCTGCGGCGTAGTGCGGCCGCTACCACTGTGACACACTTTGTGAACACTCGGGGTGCTGACTTCAACCCAAACGGAAGGACCTTGAACTGGTAGTGAGAGGTCCCTAGCTGAAACCGCAGGAATCTTCTGTGTTTGTGGTGTATCGGGACATGAAAGTAGGCATCTTGTAGGTCTAGCGAACACATCCAATCTCCCCTCCTGAGATGTGGATATATTTGATGAAGCGCCAACATGCGAAACCTTTCTTTCTTGATATGCAGGTTGACTGCTCTCAAGTCCAGAATGGGTCTGTATTCTGCCGTTTGGCCCTTTTTTCTGACCAGAAAATATCGGGAGTGCACTCGTTTCCCCCTTTGAGCGATTGGCACCCTCTCGATGGCTGACTTCTCGAGGAGGATAGCTACTTCCTTTTTCAAAAGGTTTAGCTGATGATTTGATGTTGGCATTGGAGGAACGGGTGGAGGCAGTTGTTTGAAACGAAGACAGTATCTATTCTGAAGTGTAGTCAACACCCATTGGTCTTGTATGATGCTTTGCCACTCTGTCATATGATGCGCAACGCTTCCCCCCCCCCTGGAGTGGTCGACGGCGCTGGGGGAAGGAAGGACTCATTGCTTGGACTGGGACTTATTGGAATTGTTGCCCTGGCGCTGATTTCCACCTCCTCTGGAATTGCGCTTGCCTCTGAACTGAGACTTCTGCTGCCCCTGCTCGTCCTGACCCTTCTGCCAGTGAGGGGTTTGAACCCTCTGTTTAGAAGAGCCCTTATTGTAGGAGCGATACTTCCTCCTAAATTCTTTATTCTTCTCAAGCCCTACGGCTTTAAGAGTGTCCAACTCTGACTTCATTTGCTGCATTTCCTCGTCAGTACTTGCCCCAAACAAAGATGTCCCTGAAAAAGGCAAGTTCAGGATTCTAGCCTGAGCCTCTGGTTTTAAGGCTGTAAGGAGCAGCCAGGAGGATCTTCTGGCAGATATCCCATGCGCATAGCGATGCGCTGCGAGGGTAGCTCCATCCGCTGCGGCGCCGATGATCTGATTGGAGACCTGACTGCCCTCCAAAAGAATCTCCTCAAAATCCTTTCGGTCATCTTGCGGGAGTTTTCGACAAAATGCTGCAGAGAATCCCACAGGGATCTGTCATAATGCCCCAGGAGGGCTTCCGCATTCAAGACCTTGAGAAATGAGGCTGAGGTGTTACATACTCTTCTCCCCCACGAATCCTGAGATTTACTTTCCTTATCCGGAGGCACTGTGGAGGAGGAAGCTACCGCAGTGGATTTTCGCGCCGCCGCTATAATCACCGAGTCTGGTGGTGGATCGGCCCTGAGGAAAAGAGGGTCCCCTTCTGTTGAGCGGTACTTTTTGAGAATCCTCGCTGGGGCGGCCTTGATCGTCGCTGGAGTGAGGAATACCTCCATCACGGGTTCTATAATCCCAGGTACCAAAGGTAACAGAGGCTTGGGTGCAGATCTGTGATGCAACGTTTCAAATATCACTGAGGTTTTGACTTGAGGAGTTGTCATGGGCACCCCCAGTTTCAGAGCACCTCTGCCCAAAATGTCTTGAAAAGTGAAAATACCGTCTATAGGAGATATTCTCGATGGAGGACTGTCCGTCAAGGTCGGAGAATAATCTCTATGAGAGCGGGTAGGGGAAGACGAAGAAGTAGTTGAAGATCTGTGTTCCTGTCTCCTGCTCCTAGACCTTGACCTTCGTCTACTGGTGCGCACCTGGGAGCGTGATCGTTCTCTGGACTGCAAAACTTGCCTGCCTTGATCCGCTTGCAACCTGGCCGCTGTTTTCTTGTCTGGTGCCCAGTGATGAAGAGGCCTATTCCATCTTGGAGATAGCCTGATGGGAGGCGACTTCTGTGTGTGCTCTGCCGGGGGTGGTATACCCGCCTGCTCATGCCGCGAAAGTGCAGGAGAATGCCTTCACCTCTCACTGTTGGAGGAATAGATGACCACATCTGGCGATCTATTACGGTGAGAAGAATGAGAGCCTGAAGAGGATGATGACAGGCTCACTGCAGACGTTTTTCCTCTTGAAGGGTGCTTAGAAGGAGATCTTGTAAGGCTCCGAGAAGCACGATCCTCTGATACTCTCTTTCTTTTAGCAGCCTGGCTCATAGTCACTGGAGAATGTTCTATCGATCTAGACCTTCTCCCTGAGAAGGATTCTCCTTCCGCAGCTGAAGCCGACCTTGGAGACCTCTGTTGTGATCGAGGCCTATGACCTGGTGACGGAGTTGGCAAACTCGATGTCGTGGTAAGCTTAGACACTGTGAATTGGGACTGCGCCGAGGGTTGATGAACTCCCTTCGGAGTCTTGTGTCCCAAAGACGACCTCCTCTGGGAACGTGAAGGAGAGACTTGCCTCGACGACAGATGCGTCGACGTCACTGGTGCGATGTCGACGGAGATCTTCTCCACGTCGAGCGCCGGTGACTGGGCGACGATGGAGTTTGCTTCGATGTCGACTATCGATGGAGTGACGTCGACGGAGACTTTCTCAACGTCGAACGTCGATGGTGTGACGTCGACGGAGACTTTCTCGACGTCGATCGCCGGTGACTGGGCGACGATGGAGGTTGCCTCGACGTTGAGCGTCGATGACCGGACACCGACGGAGGATGCCTCAACGTCGAACGCCGATGACTGGGTGTCGAGGGAGGAAGCTGCGACGTCGAAGTCTGATGATGAGGCTTCGACGACGGCTGTCTCGACGTCGAGCTCCTATGCTCAAACGGAGACCTCTCTCTCGACAATGCACATCACCCTGTTGACGGCAGCGGAGGTACATTGTCTCTCGACGCTGAAGTCTTCGTCGTCGAAAGGAAGGTGACTCCAGCATCTTCAACGCCGATTACCGACGCCGAAGGAGAACAAGTCGGGACTTCTCATGACGTCGAATGCGTCTTTCATTTTTTCTGTCTCTTAGGAGACCTACCTCTCTCAGAGAGTCCATCAATCCTTATCCTCTCTCTGTTTTGAGAGTTCTTCGGGACAAAGTCTTGCAGTGTTCACAGGTATCTGCAGAGTGTGTCTCAGGGAGACAGAGGATACACACAGGATGTGTATCAGTCTTGGCCTTCTTCTTCCCACAGGAAGGGCAGTTGTCAAAAAGAGAAGGCACATTGACAAAAATTATTCTCTTTTGAAGCTAAAAAAAGGTAGCACTAACTCTCTAAGGTTAAAAACCGTCGAGTGAAAGCAAAAATGTAAGAAAAACATCAACAATTTTTGACAGAAAGTTAAAAAAGGTGGGAGCTGTTAAACCAGGGTCCTGACAGATGGAGCCGGAAAGAACAACTGACCTAACTGTCACCCCTGAGGCATGATGGGAACCCGGGGGTCATGGCTGCCTTAAAGGCACGGTGCCAGTTTTTGTTGAAAATGCTTTCATTTTTTATGCTATTGCTTTTCAATGCAGCCTGTGGCTAACAATGTCTATTTATTAGCAATTTTCAGGAGTTATGAGTGTTTTTGCTCATTAATACACAAAGTTCAAGGGCTATTTGATCTAATGTGTTTTTTATTTCCTTGCCATTTTCAGTGCATGTATGAGTAATTACATTGTTTAGCCTCAGTTTTGGGGCTGCATTGGTGTGAGAAAAAATTATATATGTGCATACACATATGTGGGGCTGTTTATTTGTGATTTACATATATATTTTTATATTGTTTCCGGGGTCCCCGCACGAAGGCGGGAATATTCAGTGCTTATGACTATTGATGAGGATCCCCTGGAAGAGAACTTAACTAGTCAGTCAGTCAGTCAAATACACTTTATTCGATTTGTTAAAATCATAAAAGGAATAAAACATTTATATACATTTAAAAATCACATATTACATACATATACACGATCATAAAATCATTGTGGGTGCGTACATTGGGCAGAAGTGAAGATAGATGTAAACATGTGCACCATGCAAACGTTATACTAATATTGCACACTAAAACTGTACAAAATCATTCAGTGACCTCTTTTGGATTTAATTCTATAGGCCGCTACTAAGAAGCTATCTACACAGAAAATAACCCGGTTGCTACCCAAGGACTGTAAATAAACTAAGGCGGGCCTAACCTGGATAAACCCTGCCTCTCTCAGTAGCGGTGTCAGATATTTCTTCCTGGGGTCCGTGTACAAACTACAAAACATAATAAAATGCATGGAGTCCTGCGTAGAAAATTCACGGAGGGACAAATTCTGGCTTGCACCACGATTGATAGTTGCCTAGTGAATAATGAATTAAATTGAATCTGAATTTAATTAACAAAAATCTATGGAAGGGTTTGGTTACAGTTCTAAGATAAGGCTCGATTGAAGGTGATGTTAATAACAAATAGTGTAATCTAACAGTAGGTTTCATAAGTTCCTGTTCTTCTCGAGCCAATCTCGCCCCATCCATAAAGCTCTTTTTGGTCCAGATGATATCCTCACGCCTAATACTCAAGGGATCATTATATAGATCTGGGCGACCTAGCTGTGCAAAAGTAAGTCTTACATATTCTAGCCAAGGTATTTTCGCAGCATGGTCTAAAGACATAACGTCTGTTAGAATGGAGTGATTGAGTGTGAACTCAACATTTAGCCATGTCTTTAGCCAGAATAATAAAGGGGCCAACCTGATTCTGTCTGTAACATAGTCTAGGCCCAGCTCCCCGTGAGTTGAAAACGTAGGTGTAGACTGGGGGATGGACAGCAGGAGTCTCAAAAATGTATTTTCAGCTTTTTGGATTGGATCTTGTGGTGCATACCCCCCATACAGAAGAGTCGTATATGACTAAAGAGATACATTTAGCATCGTAAATCTTTAAAAGAGCCTCCATTGGCCTAGCCCCCAATCTTTTTGCAAAGCTGAGGACGCTCTCACTAATGATAGGCTTTTGGCCTTTATTTGTGGACCCCACGAGCCCTTCTCGTCAAATATGACTCCCAAGTAAGGAAAGGCTTCCACTCTCAACACTACTTCTCCCTTGCAGGAAAAAAGTAAATTTTTCTTCTTCTTGTTCCTGTGTCGACCCACCACCATAGTATGGGACTTTTTGGCATTAATCTTTAGGTCCAACCAGTCCATAAAGGTCCCAAAAGCGTCTAACAAACGCTGAAGGCCCACCCCTGTACGTGCCAACAGTACGGTATCGTCCGCGTATAGGAGAGCCGGGATCTTAACTTCTCCTACACGCGGAACGTCCCCCTCCACTGCCTCTAGATGTTTTTCCAGGCCACTTAACTAAACATTTCAACAACCAAGAACCTGAAATAACAGCCCCCCTGGGCTTCCTGAGTCACACCGTCACAAAAAATGCTATTAGGGAGGGTAGAAACCAAAAGCACCAATGTGACGTGGGCACTGAACCACCAATCCTGTCACAGCAAGAAGTAGCTCCTCCACCAAGCCACGACTGACAAATTTGTTTAGAAGACCTGCAAAAAGAACCCTTGGTCGAAGATATACGTAAACAAATTTCCAAAGGCAGACAGGCAAGAGCACTGGGTCGGAATGGCATACCACCGTTGCTATATAAGCAGGACACAGACTTCTGGAGCAACGCACTAGTCCCAGTAATAGGTCACGCTTTAAGAACAACAGAAATCCCAGAGTCATGGTGAGGCTCTATCATCAGTTTCATATTCAAGCAAGGGGCGAGATCCGACCCAAACAACTATCCCCTGATAGCCTTGATTGACACTGAGTTTAAATACTATGCAGGTATTGTACTTAAAGACCTGGTCACTTGGTCTACAAGAAATAGTATTATACCAACGACTCAAACGGGTTTTGGTCAAGGGCAAGGAACTACAACCTACATCATGGCTTTAACCATGCTCATGGATGCAGTGAAGCATGGTAAACATCCCCTGTACCTTTGCTTCATTGACTAATCCGCGGCCTTCGACAACGTAGACCGTTCCAAATTTTAGTTAAAGCTGAAAGAATGGGGGATTCCGTTAACCCTCCTAGACCAACTCATACAGCTGCACACCGACACATGGGTCAGAATCAAATTAGGCGCTGGAAGGCACCTCTCAAGAAAAATCATTACAAGGAAGGGCTTAAAGCAAGGATGCATCCTGGCCCCTTTGCTCTTCAGCCTCTTCCTGGCGGTCCTGCCAGCAAAACTGGATGCTTGCTCCTCACACTCCCCGAAGCTAGGTGCCATGGTATTGACAAATTTACTTTACACTGATGACCTAGTGCGATCAGTAGAACTCCGATAGGACTTCAGCACCTTTTAGATGCCACCCACAATTTCTCACATCGGAACTCATTAAAAATTAATTTTAAAAAATCAAAAGTTATGAGCGTAAACCACTGCAAGAAGTCAAATCCCAGTTCGTACATGGAAGGCAAACGCATGGACCAAGTAACTGCCTATAAATATTTGGGCGTACTCCTAAATAAAAACAACTCCTTCAAACCACAATTTGAATCTTTACGAAGGAAGAGAGTAATGACCTGCTTGGCATTAAAGCCCCTGAAGAAATTGCTGCCGGACTTAACACTTGACCCCCTTTTAAAGGTCCTACGAGCAAAACTACAACCAGTAATCACCTACGGAAGCGAATCAATGACAGGAAGAGATGCTGCTACCCTCGACTGTATAATCGCAACCTCCTACCGGGCGATATTCCAGCTCCCCAAATATGTTTCACCAGCCCTAATAAGGCTGGAATTTGGTTGGAATTTGGAATCCAGAAACAGGAAATAGAAAGGCAGGGTGCTTTCTTAAAGAGTTGGCACAAAATCAGAGCTGGTGAGAGAGGAACCTTGAACAACCAACTCTGGCTAAAATCAGTTAACATCTACCTACAGAACTCCCTGCAGGCCCTCGGCCTGGTAGATGCCTGGAACACTCCAATGGGCCATTTGGTTTTTTAAAAAATAGTAACAAAATCGAATAGGCTCATATCGGCTATAGAGGACAAGAAATCGGTATCGAAGAGAGCTCGTGGCTGGGTCGTGCTTAACAACTACGAAGTTCTGAAACCTCGGCCCTACCACAAGGTCGGAACCAAGCTTGAGACCAAAGAACATTTTTAAAGCTACGGATGGGAGTCGGCCCGATCAACCCGTTCATGCCACCGTGGGAAAGAAGAGGGGGCGATCACTTGTGCCGTTTGTGTGCGAATGACACTGAGACTTTGATTCATATTATATGCACATGCAAGAAGCTAGACGACATACGGAAAAGTCTGTTAAAACCACTATTTAAGCAGCACGGAGTAAGGTCCAGCAGACAGGCAGTGATGATGTGTTTTAATCCCTCCTTAGTGCAGCTAAACTGTCGCCTTACAAAATTCTATAATCTGATAGCACAGAGACTGAAAAGCTCTTGCTGTAAAACCTACTAATGACTACAGCAGACCCTGAACTGGACTGCTCCAATGACTTCAAATAGGCCTGCAATCCTGTATCAGCAATGCTACTATAATCGGAACAATTTTATGTCTTTTAATTCCAATACAAAGGCTCTTTTAATCTTGTACTTATTTTTAAATGTGTTATTTAATGTAACTCCTTTTGATATCAACCTGTAATGTTCTGAACGGTTTGAATAAATCATGCATGATAAAAATTACTTACTTACTTACTTACACTATTCTTTTGTTGCTTTGCACACACAGTAAGACCTTTGCACACATTGTGAGTGAGCTAAACAATAGTTCATCCACAAGATAATCTTAGATTTGTACAGTTTGCCTTCACGGGGTATTGTCCACCTGATAAGTGGTTTAGAGTATTCTTGCCTTTGCTTACAGCAGCATACTTAGGGCTATCACTTCACTCTCTGGTGTTAAAGTACCAAGTCTCAGGCTTTCCTCTGATAACCCTGTGCAATATGGGAGTAGCATTCTTATTTTGCTTTAATTGTACAAAATTGATGATTTTACCATTATTGAATATATTGTGAGGAATCAATTCCACGTTCCTATAACTCCCAGGCAACTGGCATTTCACATGCACTTCTGGCTCGCCCCTGTATGGCATGTCACATTCTGGCATATTCAGTTGTAGTGTCGCTCATTGCCACTTCCTTTGTATTGGCTCACTTAGTGTGAACAACCTTCATACCCTCACTCAGTTACCTCTAACACAAACAGGCTGCTAACCTCATGGATACACATTAGACCTCTACCTGCAACTCTGTGCCACTCCTTCACAACACATTTAAAACATTCCCATGTCAAATTTTTTTTCTTTGGGGAGAGAGAAAGCACTGTTGCAAACTGCACTGATGAAATCATATATCTTCTCAAACCACATACCCCTCCTGAAATAAGCTACACTCATGCCCACAATGCATTTTACACCAAAATGAGGAGCCCAGAGAAGATGCTGGATGCGGAAAAGATACCAGGTACACAGGTAGCTTTGTTTTTGCGAGTATGATGAGGACACATTTATCCTAAACAATAAATACCTTGGAGATGTCCTATTTGTTGCTCCTGCAACTTACTGTCATATTAGGTTCTTGATACAACATATTCCTTTCCGCTCTGAGCTTTTATATGGATAGAACTATTTTCCTACTGTTTACCTGGACAATTCTGGGACTTTGCATGGCAAAGCCAAATGGAATCCACTAAAAAATACATAGGAATTCTTTGAGAAAACTCTCTAAGGCAGAACAAAGGCAGTCATAACCCAATGAGCTTAAATCCATATAAATTATTATTCCCTGCTGTCATGCAAGTAGGCAAGTTTACTGGAATTATTTCTAATTCTGATTACTCTATAAATCAAGTCAAAATCTTGCCCAAATAGCATGTGATTATTTAGTTTGGCAGAACACAACAAAGGAAATGAAGCATAGCATGATACAAGTTGGAAGTGTCCGGCATTTGGAATCTAACACTGCCTAGTGGATTACACCTTCAGTGTGTAACCATCATGCCATAGTAGCAATATTTTGTGGAAATACATTTTGTAGACTTATTGAAAGAGTAATACTATGGGTGAGATGCAAAGGAATGACAAGCAATTCCAGCCGATTGTCTTACTGAGGCTTCCTTTCGGTCACAAGCACTCTTAATGTAAGCAGTCACAGGTTGGCTACACACACATACACACACACACACACACTTAGATTTCAAAGCCTCTTCTCTCCTATCAATACAGGCAGGCACTTTCTTTGGTGACCTATACTTGTCAACTCTCCCAATTCCATGGAAGTAATTTCAGTGACTTTCCCTTGCATTTTGGAAACAGCGCCTGTTGGCATTCATTTGTTTGATTGATTTCTAATAGTTTTAGTTTGCAATTTTCAACCCATAGTTTCTATTTTTATTTCATCCATTGCCCAATGGAAGTTCTATTTTATTTCTCTTAATTTAGTAGAAACCATTTAATAACGGCTAGAGCAACCAACCTCGTAGCTTGGGAACCCGGTCTGAGTCTCGGCAGGGACGCTCAACATCCTGTGATTCTAGGCAAATACCTTAATCTCCCAGTGCCTAACAACAAATAAAAAGAAATGTGTCCATCTGTAAAACAACTGGAGCTCATGTAAAGAGCTCTGATACCTTCGGGTCTAATTTGCACTATATAAAACTCCCCCACAAAAAACATTGAACCGAAGCCGTGACAAACAAGATCTGAATTTTAGATTTGGATTAGGTACATTTCACAGTAAACAGGAGAATTTTATGTTAGGTAATAGGCCTTAAAAGAAAACCTAGTGGGTTTCTCTTGTTGTGCTCTACTTCAATCACTTTGATAGGCACACCCTCCTGTTGTTACGACTTAAAAGAAAAAAGGCTAGCCTGCAATGCACAACATCTCCGTTCTGATATTCTTTGCTGCTCCCTATTTAACACATTTTCTCATAGCTGGACCTCACCCACCAATCTCTAGTCTAGCTTTCTACCTCTATCTTGAAGAGATTTATCTCACAAATAGGAACAAGGCTTTATGTCCTTCAAGTGCTGCTAACTGCAAGGTGGAGCTATCAAAATATTAACACCTTTTATACAAAGCGAATGATCAGGAGGACACCCCTTCTCTATCTCCAAAAAAATGATGCGTTTTACCACTGGATATTAAACTCAAACCCTAAAGGACCTACAATAGCCATCAAACGAAAAGCAAAGTATTTGGGTTTTATATTCAACCACTGACTCTCTCTAATAGATTATATTAACAATGTTGCAAAAAAATGCTTCATGGCAGTTATGCACCATGTGCAACCTGACATACTTGAACTCTAAATAAGATCTATAAACACTCGGCCAATCCTTAGTTACCTTCAGACTCAACTACAATACACAAGGGCCTTCCTGAATCAATATTGCTACCACTAAAAACTGTTCTAAATGATGTAGCACACCTAATCAAAAACATTTAAAAAAATAGCGCATTTCACCAATCTATAAAATGACTCCCCCTAAAGAAATGATGCACACTAAGTGCAGCATTGTGGTTCTGAAAATCTGGATTCATATAATAGTTCTGGACTCGAGAATTAAAACTTAGTCGAAACATGACGAATTTGGTATCAAAAGACCGAGAATGACGAGCACATCATGTACCTATATTTTCAGCATATTCGAGTGACGATTTCACCTAGAAATCGTCATTTTCGTTCTAAACCCTTGGCTCCCATTTATGTGTTGCCCTTTACATAGGCCTTAATCCAGCTGAATTCAATTCCACAAGGACACATACTCCTTAATCGACTTTTCCATGACCTGTACAAGTTGGAATCATTGCCCCAGGCCGAACTCGTTAGGTCAGTTCCCCTCCCAGTGGCCGAGCAAGATAGCATCTAGGCTCAACAAACCATAAAACCATTTCAGCGCGCACACCTGCCATATCTCGACTCACATCTATCTCCACTCTTTTGCTTCACTTACTTTATGGTGGGGAGGTGCCCGTTTTTATTAGGGGTCCAGTGATATCTGATGAAATGTTGGGCCTTGCCAAATGATTTGTTGTAGGCAGCACGAAGTGAAATATGGACATGTCATCATGACTCTGCTTTTTCTTTGTACTAAAAATATGTTAACGATTTACTTTACAACCAAGAATGTTTTGCCTGAAGCCCAAAATTCTGTATAAGAAGAGAAGCCTGACTTTGTAAATGCGAGCAGTCTCCTGAGAATATACTTCCCCGTGTGTTGTATTCTAGGACACTTGTTACCTGGGTTGCAGCCAATAAAATCGATCCTTGACTTCACCTAGAAGACTCTGAGTTTCCGTTGGTCTGGATCAGGAGGAACCCGAGGTCTCTGGGTGTACCCTGACACCGCTGGGTTACCGGTTCTGTGCCGGTTCTTAAAAACCCAGTACCTCAGCATGCACAACCTTTAATGTTGTACAGCATAAATCCACAAGCCACTTAGAATAGAAACTTCATCTACTAGAAGAAAAGCAGAAACTGCAGAAACAAAGGACTAGTATTTGAAATCTAAAACTTTTCAGAGCAAAAACTCTATCGTTCATTCTGTGGGGCAGCTTTCAAGAGCTAGAATAACATTTCTCAAGACTTAGGAGGGCCTTTTTGTACACTGGCTCTAAAGGAGAAATTGAACATCTACCATCACAATGCTAAAAACTGTGTACTTCAATTACATTCTCAACCTGAATTTGTCCTCTTTCCATTTAGAGTTCTTGTAGCACAATACTAAACTTCATCCTCACTTCGTTCTCTTTTTCCTAGGAGAAGGTAGTTTTAAATTTCTAGGTTGAAGCCTACCAGACCACACAGCTGTCTGTTTGTGAAAGACGTTTTGGGGACAGGCTGAATGCTGACCTAGGAATCCATTCTGTCCCTTGCTTACCATTGACTTTGCCTTTTGTCACTCACATTTGCATATGTTCTATTTGCTTTCTTTATTAGGTTGAAGCCTACCAGACAGTGCAGCTGTCTGAGGTTACATAGTTTTCGGCCCCGCTTCGCTACAGCCGCCATTTTGTGTTTAGTCGCCATTTTATGTTGCCTCACTCAGGCAGCACGGCTAACGCGGTAAAATGTTTTTTCTGTCTTTTCGGCTGCTTCATGTTTTTCTCGTTAAAGAACAACTTTTGACCTTGTGTACAATGCTGATGTCAGGGTCTGGCCGAGTTCGCAAAGCCATGTCTAGACTGATTAATCCGTGACTTACTCCACTGTTTGGGTCCCACCATTCTTCTCATCCTTATCTTATTTAACTGGCCTTCACTATTCTCTTTGTGTGTTCTCTTGTTACATAGCCCTTCTTTTGAAGCATTCTACACATGTTTTGCCAACTGCAAATTGAATTACGGGCACCAGTGTTGATTAACCTGATGGGAGGAGAGCACACGGGGTCTGAAAGGAGGGTGTGTTTTAGACATCCAATAGCTTGTTTTCGAACTATTCCTATTTGTCAGTTTTGTGTATATTGGGAGTTGTCATTGTAAACTTGTGTTGTATAATAGACCGTGCGCCACGGATTGTAGTGGCAGTCTCTTGAGAACCTACCTGTGTGGTACTTCTTAGATAACTGTGCTTAGCTGCAGCTAATAAAACTACTGTTCTACGCCTAACAGAGTGTCTCGTGTCTCTGTCGGTCGAGGCAGGTGAACTCGGAGATCTTAGGCGTGCCCTGCGCCGCCTGGCCCATAAGGTCAGGTTCTCCATGTCTGGTCGCGAAAAGACTTGTAGGCATTCTGAAAGTTTCCCTGCTAATGCAGTACACCCACTACTTACCATTGACTTTATGGTTTGCAACTCACATTTTCTGGTTTTCTATTTGCTGGCTTTACTTGTTTTAGGCTGTCCAGCATGTCCTCATTTCTTCTGTGGATCAAAGCTTGTTCTCCAGTGTTCCCTGTATTCTTCCACTAGTCCTTGCTTCTGCAAACAGGCCTTTAAATGTTGTTCTTATCTTGTCACATTTGCTGTGTGTTCAAAGACAGAGGTCAAATGTCAGGCTCTGCCTTCCAAGGGAGCTTGGTGTTTACTTTTCTTTCTCTGACTTCAGAGGGAGAGGATTTATGTGAAAATCTTGCCAGGTACTAGGAAAGAAAAGGTTTTTTTTCTGGCACACAACAAAATTTAAATGTCTGCACATGAACTGTGCAAATATTTCTGAATATATCGAAATTAGGAAAGCACAAATGAAGAACATTTGTTTTGTAATTCAGAAGTGTGCTGGAAACAAATTTTTAATACAATCAAAACAAATCAGTACACTAGGTGATGCCCTTTCCAGACATTTTCATATGTGTGCTGCATAGTTTTATCATTAAAACTGTATGCGCAAACGTAATGGTCATTTCAACTGAAAATGTGTTGTCTGTACTGCCTATGCACTAACACAACACACATACTGCGGTCTACACCATTCCACTCCACTCTACCACACTCCACAGTGGAGAAGTGTAGCTCAATGGTTAGAGCAGGCAGACCTTGATGCAGAGCTCTGGCCAGGGACCAGGGTTCGATTCCCGCCTCGGTGGGTCTCCGGCTCATTAATTCCCCTGACTGCATATTCTCGCCTCAGTGCCTGTTCTGATCATGGGTCCCACGCTGCAACTCTGGGCAATAGCTTGCTTAGTCTCCACAACGGCCCCAAAAGCGCTGGGATGCCTGGCTGCACCTGCGGGGTGCCCAGGAGTGGACATTTCCCAGGAAAGCCAGGAAGGGTTCCTAAGCGGTATACGGACAGCGCCGGGACACCTCCGGTGGAGGTAGCTGTGCGCTTTACAAATTCCTACATTTACATTTTACATTTACATTTACATTTACAACGGTACGTCACTCTGTGCCACTTTAATCTAGGCCACTGTACTCTGCGATAATCCAATCCATTCTACCACACTCTACTCTACCACACTCCACTCTACCATACTCCACAACCCTCTATGCTACTGTACTCCACACTGTTACTCCACACTATGCCGCTCCACTTTATGACACTTTACTCCAGTCTGTGCTATGCGACTCCACTCCACAACACTTTATTTCACTCTTCGCCCCTCAAGTGTATTCGCCTCCATTCTATTAAGCTCTACGTTACTTCACTCTACTGTACTCTGCTCCATTCTACTATACTCCACTGTACGACACTCTACTCCACTCTATGCCACTATACACCACTTCACTCTAAGCCATTCTATTCCACTCTACGACAATCCAATCTATGACTAGTCCACTCTATGCCACTCCACACTATGACTCTTCTCCACACCTCTCCATGCCACTATACTTTATTCTACTCTGCAATCCTCTATGCTTCCCACTCTATGCTCCTCCACTCTATGCCACTCCAGTCCATGGCACTACACTCTACTCTACTTCACTCTTCACAACTCTACTCTATGTCACTCCACACCACTCTCCGCTACACCACTAATGTTTAGCCATGCTAAACAGAAGCCACTCTGTTTTACAACAAGGCTAAAACACATTGGCAAAACCAATAGCTCTTGCATACGCAAGACCTATTGGTTTTGCCACAGCTTGTTTGTTTTAGCCCCTGCAGCTTATGTTTGTACCTCCTGTGGAACATTGCCTCTTTACAAGCTTGCTCAAGATTCTGCTATGAGTGCTCGCTCTCCAGGACCTATTTTCTTTTTTTTAGTTAAGCACTCCATGAGTCTATCTCATTTCCAGCTGTCTCTATGTGTGCTCCAAACCCCCTTCCCCCAACTGTGTGGTTCTTTGTTCCCTCTTCCTTATAGCTGTGCCTTGTCTGTGTGTTTCTCTCTACCATCCCGTTGCTTCAAACCATCACCTCACATGCCCCCACCCTTTTGCTCTTTCTTTAGAGTAGAAAGGAATAAACTCCTGCTTCACTACTTAGCTTTTTACTCATTTAGGGGCCGATTCCGATTCGGGAAAAAAGCGTCCGCCTGAATCGTATCCGGTTCCCTCTCCGTACGAATCGTATACATCCGTCTGAATCGCGTAGTACAATCCGTATCTCGTCAATCCGTCCGAATCGTTGCGAACCGTACGATTTGCCAGGCTGAATCCGTATGACATGGACCCTCACAGTGAACCGTACGATTCGTAAACATGCCGTACGACCCGACGAGTACGATACGGACCGGGGTATGAGAACGCGATTCATACGGTCCACGTCAGGTAAGGGTGGTTCGTACGGACAACCACACAATCACATACACACCGTACAATGCGTACACCCCATGATCGCAGGGATACGGTGCATACCCCTGCGATCATGGGGTGTACGCACTGTACCCCATGATCGTAGGGTGTACTCACCGTACACCCTGCGATCATGGGGTACAGTGCATACACCCCATGATCGCAGGGGTACGCACTGTACCCCTGCAGACATGGGGTGTACGCACCGTACCCGGGGGGTCTTTCCGTACCTGTTTCGAGGCGTACTCTGCTTCTCCGGACGTTTTGGGCTCCCGTTAAAAAAAGCGTTCAGCGGGTTCCGAGGGAGAATCGTGTGGAGAATAGAATTGTACGGTCTTTGTACGATTCATACGGAGTCCTGCTCCTGGTACGAATCGTACTTCATCGTACGTACAGGGGTGGTTGCAGGGTACGATTCGTATTGGAAAAACGCTCCGTACAGCTATTCAGAGTGCATTTTCCAGAATCGGAATCGACCCCATAGTGATTTCTATCCCTCTCGTCGAAATTATTATTAATTTAATCCACATTTTGTTTATTCTGCACAACATTTTACCACTCGGACTCGTGCAACCCATATCAGCTTCCACTAAGCACTGAGATACTTAATAATAACTATGTAAACAAAGCTGTCTTAGGAACTTTTATCAGTAGGCAGATTTGCCCCTTTCCAGATTCCTCTTTATCAGTCGTATCAAAGTCAGATTGCAGTTTTTGCATTGTAATCGAGTTAGTTTTGTGTGGGCCGAGCTGTTCCTAGGCCGCCTTGAGGAGGAATATGTTGATTGTAGCACGCATGTTTCTTTCTCTTTTTGGCTCTTTTTGCCTGCACCCCATCATCTGAACTACAGAGTAACTGACCCAGCCCTTTACTTGTGTGGGGAGCCATAGAGATCATGGGATATGAAAGCACAAATGAAACGCAGCGACATGAGTGCATGAAAAACAGGATTACACTCCTGTGTTTTACAAAAGGAACAATTCTTTATGCAATGAATAGCATGAAGGGATGGAATTATAAGCAGCATGTCTTGATATGTTGGTGCTGTTTGGGGTGTTGATTAAAACAAATAAAATTGGTTTCTGAATCGTATTTCCAGTGCTATGCTTATTACAACTCTACGGAAGTGAAAAATTAAATATCAATGATAGTGCATCATATCAATTGTAGCTATATTTTTATTTGCCATTATTATTCTAATTGCTATTAGTACTAGTGGTAGTGGGTGTATTATAATGCACTTCGGTGATCCTTTTTAGGTTTCACCTGCACAATGCTTGCGCTGTGCTTGTGAAATCTATTATAATAAATATATCTTAAAAGGGGCTTACATCCTGGCACTTGCTTTCTCTGCTTCCCATTGATTCCTGTGCTTGCCACTTACTTTTCCTCTGTTTCTATTGGCTGTAGCATATTGTTTCCTGCTTTTACCAATGCTTGTTACTGTGTTGTTTCTTGTGTTCTCTTATAAGTTTCCCATCGCCGAAGTACTGTTTCTATTTGCTTTTGTAGAAATCACACAGCCCGACTTTAATATGGCCACCTGACACAAACGCACAAATTTAGCATGTAATTATTTTTTTTCACACATTTTTAATAGATGATCATAGCATCAATATAAGAAACATGCTTCTAAGAGGGTTAAATCACTTTGATTCACCCTTCAGATATATTGTTATACCCCTTTATACACATTTGTCATTTTATATAGCTGCCAGCTTTCTAAATGGCACTTAATGTTAAGATACTTCATTTTAGCCCTTTTTTCATGTTTACAGCACCTTCGTAATCATGCATGGTAATGACACCAACAAACTTATTTAACATTTCCAGCATGGCGTCCGACTTGAACGTCTGATAGAGATGGTTCGATAATGCTCCTAGAAGGTGAACAGTCACAATATCGAATTTTTAATATCGAAATGGCAAAATATCGAGTTTTAAATATCGAGGGGACATAATAACAAGTCATACAAATATACTGGTGCAGAATATCGAAATTCAGGTAAGAAACGTCGGGGCATATTACCAAGCAATAGCGATAATTATCGCTATTGCTTGGTTAGAGACAAAATTTTACCGCTGAGCTGCGGCGATTTTTATCGCAGATCAACCTTGGTATTACCAAGGTTTATCGCAAATGCGATAAAAAACGGCCACAATGCATGAATATCGCTGAAAAGTCAGCGATATTCATGCATTACCGAGCTAATGCTCTTAGCCATGTTATCCACCTCCCATTGGATAACATGGCTAAGAACTGCTCAGGGCAGGTGTTAGCTTTTGAAGATATTCGCGCTTAGCGCGAATATCTCCAAAAGTTGGTAATAGGAGATAGCGATGTTAGCGACTGGAAACTGTCGCTAACATCTTGGCACGCCCACTTTGCATGTCATTAGTGATAAATATCACTGACATGCAAAGTGGGGCCCAAGATGGTCGCTATCTCCTACTAGCTGTCGCTAACTGGTGTTAGCGACAGCTAGGTAATAGGGAGATAATTTTATCTCCGCTTTCTTGGCTTTTAAAGCCAAAAAAGCGGAGATAAACCCCCTTGATAATATGCCCCGTCGATTTTTATAATATTGAAGTTAGTAATATCGACAGTCATAATATAGTTGTTAAAAATATCAATTTTTTTTATAGTGGTTTTAAGTGTTAGTATATGTGTTAAAAGTATGTATTATTTTAGTAATGAAAGTTAGAATTTTTTTAAGTCATGAATTTTATGTTATTTAATTTTTGAGTAATTTAATTCCGTAGCAGGTTGTGGGTTTATAGGGGAATAGGGTGGGAAGTAATTTAAATATAGTAAATTAAATATACATTTTTAGGAATTATTAATCATTTTTTATTTAATTTTGGGTTTTAGTTCTGTAGCGGGTTGTGGGTTTATAGGGGAATAGGGTGGGAAGTAATTTAATTGTAAAATAAGTAAATATTAATTTTTATTTTTTGGTATTTATACTTAATTTATGGTGAATTATTAATTGGTACATATTTTTTACTAATTAGGCATTACTTTTTATTAATTGATTAATTGATACTGATATTCATTGTATTAATGTATTATTCGGAGCGGGTTGTGGGTTTATAGGCGAATAGGGTGGGAAGTAATTTAATTGTAATTAAGTAATTATTAATTTATATTTATTGGTACTGATAATTTATTGGTAAATAATTATTAATTTCTATAAATTGGTAATTAATTTTTATTAATTGATTAATTGATAACTATATTAAGTGTATTAATGTATTATTCGGAGCGGGTTGTAGGTTTATAGGGGAATAGGATGGGAAGTAATTTAATTGTAATTAAGTAATTATTGAAATTCTTAGGGCCTGATTCTGATGTGGTTAGGAAAGTATTCCCACCTAGGGCCTGATTCTGATGTGGTTAGGAAGGCCTCCTAACAGCATTTGCTCCTCCCAAATCGATTCGGGAACGTTTCTTCCCAACCGAGGGCTAGGAACATATGCTCCTATTGAAGTCAATGGGAGTCCAACCAATTCGTATCAGGAAGCATCCGGATGCATCGTACTCCGTCGGTCGTACTCTCCCGATCCGAGTGGGTTGGAAACCATTTCCAAACCGAATGGGTCGGGAAGCTCTCCAACCCACATCAGAATCGGGGCCTTATTGTGTATTGATAATTAATTTACTGTTAATTATTAATTGGCATTTTTTATTACTTATTAATTTTTGGTACCGCAAATTAATTTGTTGTTAATTATTAATAGGTAATTAATTTTTTATAATTCATATTTATTGGTTTTTATAATGTGTTATTAAATCATTTTTAATTGGTAATTCATTTTTATTCATTTTTTTATTGGTATTGAAAATGTATTTATATATATTTAATTATTAAATCATTACTTTCCCTACTGTTGCACTGACGAGAAGGAATAGTAAATTATTCCTACAAGCTATCCAACACTTCCCCTACTGTTGCACTCACTGGAGTGGGAATTGTAATTTTTACCCCTACGCTATCCAACACTTTCCCTACTGTTGCACTCTCTGGAGTGGGAATAGTAATTTTTACCCCTACGCTATCCAACACTTTCCCTACTGTTGCACTCACTGGAGTGGGAATAGTAATTGTTACCCCTACGCTATACAACACTTTCCCTACTGTTGCACTGTCTGGAGTGGGAATAGTAATTTTTACCCCAATGCTATCCAACACTTTCTGTACTGTTGCACTCACTGTAGTGGGAATAGTAATTTTTAGCTACCGGCTATCCAACGCTTTGTCTACTGTTGCACTCACTGGAGAGGGAATAGTAATATTTACCCTCCCGCTATCCAACGCTTTCCTTACTATTGCACTCACTGGAGTGGGAAAAGTAATTTTACCCTCCCACTATCCAACGCTTTCTCTACTGTTGCACTCACTGGAGTGGGAATAGTAAATATTGAATATTTTTTTATATTATTAAGCTAACATATATATGTATTAAAAAATTTAAATGCATGTTTATTTTATTTTTTATTTACATTAATTATTTATAAATTTTAAGGTTATTTAAGTATTTTTAAGTATGTTTTACTTAATTATATACATTATTCCATTATTTTACATTACTTTTAAGACATTTAAAAAATTTGATATTTTAACAAACTAAGGGGCATATTATCAAGGGGGTTTATCTCTGCTTTTTTGGCTTTAAAAGCCAAGAAAGCGGAGATAAAATTATCTCCCTATTACCTAGCTGTCGCTAACACCAGTTAGCGACAGCTAGTAGGAGATAGCGACCAACTTGGGCCCGCTTTGCATGTCAGTGAAATTTATCACTAATGACATGCAAAGTGGGCGTGCCAAGATGTTAGCGACTGGAAACAGTCGCTAACATCGCTATCACCTATTACCAACTTTTTGAGATATTCGCGCTAAGCGCAAATATCTCCAAAAGCTAACACCTGCCCCTGAGCAGTTCTTAGCCATGTTATCCAATGGTAGGTGGATAACATGGCTAAGAGCATCAGCTCGGTAATGCATGAATATCGCTGACTTTTCAGCGATATTCATGCATTTCGGCCGATTTTTATCTCTTAGGACAGCGGTTCCCAAACTGTGCACCGGGGCCCCCTGGTGCGCCGCTATGAGTTGCCAGGGGCGCCGCGCACGATGTAGGAAAATAGCGTCTGGCCGTGTGCTGAACAAGACGCTATACCAGGGCCTGAATGTAGTGAGCAATTGAATGTTATTCCAGCCGCAGCGCAACATAACGGGGAGTAAGAAAGGCCACCTGCATAATGCAGGAACATGGTTTGGCACAGTAAGAGCGCAGTGCTGCCATACGTGCATAGGTGCATACATACGTGCTTTCATTCACAGACGTAGCCTCCGCATACCCCGTAATGCTTAGTAGACTGTTGAGCATTATTTCTGCCCGCCGTGTTCTGCCATGCCTTATGGGCCCCTCTTCTCAAGTTACTTAGGTTAAGAGGGCAGATTCACTGTTCGCTCATGATTAACTTATTTATTCTGTCAAGTCGAGTTTGAACGGGACAAGTGTTAAATACATGTCTGTGCAGTGGCCCACAGTCTCGTCGGAAAACAGGACAGCATCTTAAAGAACATGTAGGGGAGGCTTCTCACAGCACATAAAGATTTTAAATATTGCTACTTCACAAAGCCCTTGTATAATTATATGCTGGCTGCTTTTCCTGCACTTTATGTAAACTGATTTATTCATTTGATGCGTTTTTATATAGCATGGACTTTACCCGAAGGCGTCAGAGCGCTTCAAAATAGAAACAGTAGTGATACATGAGGAGGAAATTACAAGTGAACAAATTACAAAAGCAAACGTTAAGTTACATGAGGTAAAAGTGACAATTGTGAGCAAACAAAATACATGAGGTAGCAAACGGTGCATTACAGGAGGAAAAAGTGACAAGTGTGCAGGTTACAAGAGAAAACAAAGTACAATTAGAGGTATAATACTGCAATATATGGAGGACACTCAGGCACAAGAACAAACGTTACGTAAGCAATGGTGGCACTTGTGCAAGTATCAAATGCAAACAACATGTGAGAGGTAGAAAACAGTGTGTTACAAGAGAAAAGTGGCGTGTGCATCAATCAATCAATCAATCACTGCATTTATATAGCGCACTACTGACCCGGAGGGTCTCAAGGCGCTAGGGGAGGGAGGGGTCCGCTACTGCTCAAACAGCCAGGTCTTGAGCTGCTTCCTGAAGGCGAGGTGGTCCTGGGTCAGGCGGAGGTGGGTCGGGAGGGAGTTCCAAGTCTTGGCGGCCAGGTGGGAGAAGGACCTTCCCCCTCTGGTGGCTCTTCGGAAGCGGGGGACGGCGGCGAGGGCGTGGCCGGTCGATCGAAGCTGGCGTGTGGGAGCGTAGAAGTTGAGGCGGCTGTTGAGGTATCCTGGGCCTTGGTTGTATAGGGCTTTGTGTGCGTGGGTGAGGAGACGGAAGGTGATTCTCTTGTTGACCGGGAGCCAGTGCAGGTCTCTCAGGTGTCCGGAGATGTGGCTGCGACGGGGGATGTCCAGGATGAGTCGTGCTGAGGCGTTCTGGATCCGCTGGAGTCTCTTCTGGAGTTTGGCGGTGGTACCGGCGTAGAGGGAGCTGCCGTAGTCTAGACGGCTGGTGATGAGGGCCTGGGTGACCGTCTTCCTGGTCTCGGTGGGGATCCACCGGAAGATCTTACGTAGCATGCGCAGGATGTTGAAGCATGACGAGGAGACGGCGTTGATTTGTCTGGTCATGGAGAGGGAGCAGTCCAGGATGAAGCCCAGGTTGCGTGCATGGTCTGTTGGTTTGGGTGCGCTGCCCAGGGCGGGGGGCCACCAGGAGTCGTCCCAGGCGGAGGGTGAAGATCCCAGGATGAGGACTTCCGTCTTGTCCGAGTTCAGTTTCAGGCGACTGTTCATCATCCACTTGGCAACGTCTGTCATCCCTTCGTGTAGGTTGGCTCTGGCGGTGGTGGGGTCGTTGGTGAGGGAGAGGATCAGCTGGGTGTCATCGGCTTAGGAGATGATGTTGAGGTTGTGTTGGCGAGCGATGGCTGCGAGGGGGCTCATGTAGACGTTGAAGAGGGTTGGGCTGAGCGAGGAGCCTTGAGGAACGCCGCAGATGACTTCGGTGGCTTCTGATCTGAACGGGGGGAGGCGGACTCTACAAAAGAGTACCAAACACAGGTAGAAGGATTATACTGCATTATACTGCAATAAATGGCAGACTCTCAAACCACAAGAACACACTGGAACACACTGGGAAGGCACTTCCATAGTCATGGAGAATAGAATTTTCAGTAATGGGAGATCTTCCTTCAGGTTCCTTCCTTCCTACACCGGCCTGATTTCATAAATCTGAAACTCCAGTGGGCAAACTCGTGGCTGTGGAAATAGGCCACATTGCAGCCAGGATTCATTTCACGGCCCTACTCCTGACCCCAGTCTAATCTTCCATACATTTTTCCATGTTTCAAAACTTTTTCTGGGACTGGTACTACCCGTCCCTATTTCTTACACTTGACTAGCTTCAAGCGCTGAAATTTGTGGTCATTCTCCCCACTCAATGAGGGTGAAAGGATTGTTTCCTCACTGTTAACAGGCACGCATTGTGTCTTGTATGTACCGGAGCAGCCTGTGACCCAAAATTGAAGGACACAAGCCTCTCTAATTAAAAAGACAGGGATATATCAGTGCCCTCCGTACCCAATGCACATGAATACAGAGCAATCCAGAGATGTGGATGTGGAGTGTAATAAATATTTTTTAATTAGGGCTCTTGTATTGCAGGATATAATGCACAATCAGGCTGATTCTACACCCGGAAGCAACTGGAAGAAGCCCAGACCTGCCTCTACTACTACTGTACTAGCCTCTCATGCCACTTGTTCTTCTGCTGCCCTGCTATCTTGCCATGTGGCTTGCTCGCTTAAGATGGACTGAAGGTGTGCAAAAGTGACTTTTTCTCCCACCATCCAGCAGACTTGGCATGTGACAGGCTCACCACATGAACTTGCTTTGTGCCTGGCTGTATCCCAGACCTGCTTGTCTGCCCTGCAAACAGAATTAGCTTGGTCCCCCTTATTCGCCTTCCAACTGACTTTGGCCAAGTCTTTCTTGCTTGTCATACAATCACTCCAACTGACATGCCATGCATATCTTAATCTGACCACCACTGACCTGGGATGTAACTGGGTCTACCACCTCCACCTTGTGCAACGGACTACCTTATTCATACCAGCATGCTACAAAACTGCCTCTTGCCCGTCCATTCTTCCTGCCATGAGACTGGCTCTACCCCAGCCCCACTGAGCTGGCTGGATCTTACGCAGCCCTGTCTTCTGCCATTCATCTTGTTCTGCCCCCAACCTTACTGTCCTGCTCTGCCTCAGCCCCTGTGACCTGCAGTGTGCCTACTAGCTCTACCAATGCTCCCTGACCTGGCCCCACTGACAGTATATTACTTGCTGTTCACCAGCCCTCCCAGTCTGCCATCCAACTGACTGCTCCATCCCTACTGTACTACCTTTAATAGGCGACTGACTCTGCCCGTGCACAGTGACATGGCATGCAACGGTCACTGCATCACCTGGCATAAACCCACATTTGTGGTAACTTGACCTGACCTGTTTTGGCCTGCCGGGGAACCTTTAACGATCACAAAATGCTCCAAAACATGACTTCCTCTGCTTGTCATCAATTGGAAAATCAAAAAGAGTACTCACAGACATATTCAGAGTTGTGAGCTGAACAAAAAAGTTAGGGCTCTCTATTTCCTAGTATTCCCTTGAAAAAAATGATGATTCCATTACCGATTTTACCCTGTTTCCAATTTAAGAAATTACATATTCAACAACAATTTGGTGAATTAAATAAAGTCAACAGGTGATTGTATTGTTTCTCACTTAACTAGTTCTTATTGAACAACTGTTAGATTTTTATTTTGTTACAAATATGATTATAATACATTCATCGCATCCCAATTAATTTCAGGAAGACAACTGGAAGTACTCCCGAGGTCGGACTTACATCCCCCCACCGGTAAAAAAATTGGTGGGGAGCCACGACCAACTGCCAATTAGATCAAGGGAGCCACAGGTCTAAAAAGTTATGCCCCTATATTATTTACAACGATATTTTGGATTCGATATTTTTGTACTTACCTGTTTGTAGATAGGAAGTCGATATTCTGTCATTCTATATTTTTTCATAGATATTTTTGCAGGTCGATATTTTTCTCCTTGATATTCTGTCAGTGATCCATCACTTTGAAATCAGTAAGATGCAGGACTACACAGGATTCTCTAGTTGCATGCACTGATAGGCTAAAATAACTAGACATGCGTAGTTTTGTGTGTGCGCACCCTAGAACTTTTCCATTTCGTGCTGGATTGAGGTGTATGCAATAGAAATGTGCGAAAAGTAAACTACCGAACACTTGACAAATTTTGGTTTCTGTAAAAAAGGTTCACAATGATTAGTTCCTCCAGTCAGCACCCGTGCATATTTTTTATTGCCTACAGTCTTCGCCGTCTTTTATAAAAGACCATAAGAAAACAAACTGCTCCCATCCAATCTTGAAGTGTCCCCGCCCGGTGGACTGAATTCATAGAGACATATGAGGCTCTCCTTAAAATGCCCTCAGTGTGCATTAACCACACTTAGGCTGTCTTTGAAGTGTGAAATCTGCGCTGCTTTTATCTTGATTCTATTTGATCGACAGCCCTGTGGTGACCTTTCACCAATAGCAGTTACGGTGCCCATCCTTCATACGTGTATTGCCTTCTTTCTTACATTGTAGTTCTTCTCTCCTAGCCACACTTCATTCTTAGAAGTTATACACACATGGACGTGCCCGATAGGATTATTGAGCATTGGCTTCACTACTTACTTCACATTCCAACGTAATTACATCGAACGCTTAGGTTTTCCGTAATTGGCAGTACCATTGGAATTATGCAATTTTGCAGCAGTAGCGCACCTAGGCGAAACCAGTGTTTGTTTCATTTTATTTACCTATCCAGCTCTGATTGATAAATTAAAATAAAAAGGCACCAGTGTATTTCTAAGGCGCGCACATCCATCGTTTATGTGATGAGAAAAGGATGCAGCTGAATGCATCATCAGCTTTTTTTCTTTATTGGTCAAGCTCGTGTGGCAAAGCCCATAGGTCCTACCTCTGCAAGAGCTATTAGTTTAGGTATTTCTTTAGCTGTGTTGTACAGCAGTTTGGTTCTACATGATGGTTAAATATTGATTGAGAACTGCTATAAATGGCTTTTTAATTTTTTTAAGGCTGGCTTGTTTCTCTCCACAATGTTATTCTAAGATAGCCCATTTAGTACTTTATTGTTATAGCTTGTATTACTGTTTGTTGTCCTGCAATAAATATGATGGCTTCATCATGTAAAAAAAATAGAACATTTTTAATTTTTATGTGGATTATATTTTCATTTAAATTGTATGTTACTCTGAAAAGGAGAAACTATTAGATGGTTTGTAAAGGATGTAAGAACATGTGAATATGTGAAAGAAGATAAGATTTATCATTTATGTGAACAGTATTGTGAAAGTTAATACATTTTGACTGTGTTTGAGCTATTGTTTTGTGTAATGTTTTGTAGCTATGTTGTACAGTGTCATGGACTGGATTAGAGTACAGTGGAGTTAAGGGGTGTAGTATATAGAGTTGTAAAGTGGCGTAGAGTGCATTTGTGTATGGTAGATTAGAGTGTCTTGCAGTGACGTACTATGGCTTATATTGGCATAGAGTAGAATGAAGTGGCATAGAGTGGAGTGCCGTAGAGTAGAATGTTGTGTAATATATTGTTGTAGAATGGCATACAATGTAGTGTTTTAGAGTGAAATGGCATAAAGTATAGTGGAGTGGTATAAAGTAGAGTGTAGTGTACTTTTGTATAGTACAGTGTTGTAGAATTGAACTGAGTGTTGTTGAGTAGTGGATAGTGCTTTGCTAGAAAGTAAAGTTGAGTAAATTAGAGTGGAGTGGTGAAGCCCTGAGGGGCGTAAAGCGGATTATTGTGTAGTGGTGTAGAATGATGTGTTAGGCATTTTTAGTGTTGAATGACAGTGAGTGTTGTACAGTAGAATGAAGTAAAGTGGGATAGAGTGTATTGGACTAGAGTTATTGTTAGTGAAAACGATTAGAGTGGCTTAGAGTGTAGTGTGCATAGAGTACCCTCCTTCTGCACCCGTGATTCTGTGCCTTTTTTCTCCTTCTGCCTCCTTCGCTGCCCCCGTGATTTTGAGCCTTTTTTCTCCTTCTGTCCCCTTCACTGCCCCTGTGATTCTGTGCCTTTTTTCTCCTTCTGTCCCCTTCGCTGCCCCGGTGATTCTGTGCCTTTTTCTCCTTCTGTCCCCTTCCCTGCCCCCGTGATTCGCTGCCTTTTTTTCTCCTTCTGCCCCCGTGATTCTGTGCCTTCTTTCTCCTTCTGCCCCTGTGATTCTGTGCCTTTTTTCTCCTTCGGCACCCGTGGTCTGTGCCTTTTTTCTCCTTCTGCTCCCATGATTCTGTGCCTTTTTTCCCCTTCTGCCCCCGTGGTTCTGTGCCTTTTTTCCCCTTCGCTGCCCCCGTGATTCTGTGCGGTTTTTTCTCCTTCTGCCCCCGTGATTCTGTGCCTTCTTTCTCCTTCTGCCCCCATGATTCTGTGCCTTATTTCTCCTTCTGCCCTCGTGATTCTGTGCCTTTTTTCTCCTTCTGCCCCCGTGATTCTGTGCCTTTTTTCCCCTTCGCTGCCCCCGTGATTCTGTGCCTTTTTTTCTCCTTTTGCCCCCGTAATTCTGTGCCTTTTTTCTCCTACTGCCCCCGTGATTCTGTGCCTTTTTTTCTGCTTCTGCCCCTGTGATTCTGTGCCTTTTTCTCCTTCTGTCCCCTTCATTGCCCCTGTGATTCTGTGCCTTTTTTTTCCGTCTGCCCCCGTGATTCTGTGCCTTCTTTTTTCCTTCTGCCCCTGTAATTCTGTGACTTCTCTCTCCTTATGCCTCCGTGATTCTGTGCCTTTTTTCCTCCTTCTGTCCACTTCGCTGCCCCCGTGATTCTGTGGCTTTTCTCCTTCTGTCCCCTTCGCTGCCCCAGTGATTCTGTGCCTTTGTCTCCTTCTGTCCCCTCCGTTGCACCCGGGATTCTGTTCCCTTGCTACCGTTCCCACCGCTACGTCTCCAGCGGCCCCACCCCCCTGACTGCCCTTTCGCTGCCCCTACCTCCCACCTCTGGCTCCCAGCTGCTCCTCCCTCCCACCTCCCCATATATGGCGGCCGCTGCGCGGTGAGGACAGCGACCCTTGACCCCACCTGGTAGGTCGCTCCCCCTCCACACAGCACCGCATGTGCCTCCCTGCCCCAGCTGCCGCTGATGAGGAAGTTCTAGGCCCTCCACCACCCACAGGCTACCACCTGCGCCTCATACCTGGTGGCCAGTGGTAGGCCTTAGGTTTGTTTGTCATTTGTCATTCCATTGTATTGCACTCTCTTGCTGTCCGTGACTGCTGTTGTCTGTCTCCCCTTTGTTTTCCCCATGATTCTGTGCCTTTTTTCTCCTGTCCCCTTCGCTGCCCCTGTGATTCTGTGCCTTTTTTCCTCCTTCTGTCCCCTTCGCTGCCCCCGTGATTCTGTGCCTTTTTTCTCCTGTCCCCTTCTCTGCCCCGTGATTCTGTGCCTTATTTCTCCTTCTGTCCCCATCGCTGCCCCCGTGATTCTTTGCCTTTTTTCTCCTTCTGTCCCCTTCACTGCCCCTGTGATTCTGTGCCTTTTTTCTCCTTCGGTCCCCTTAGCTTCCCCCGTGATTCTGTGCCTTTTTCTCCTTCTGTCCCTTCCATTGCCCCCGGGATTCTGTGCCCTTGTTTCTGTCCCGCCGCTGCGGCCCCCGCGGCCCCACCCCCCTGACTGCCCATTCGCTGCTCCCACCTCCCGCCTCTCAGCTGCTCCTCCCCCCACCTACCCATATATGGTGGCTGCTGCGGGTCCGCGCTGCTCGCGCACCGAAGACGTGCCTAAGGAAAGCCCATCTGCGCCCGTCCACGCCTGGACCCCGCCCAGCACCAGAACCCCTGGCCCCCGCACCCGCCACGATGACCGCTGCCGCTATGATGCCAGCACACTGCATGCCCTCAACCCCGGACGGACCCACACCTGCTTCAAGGCCGCACCAAAATGCATACATGGTCCCTTCACCTGCCGGAACTGCAGCTACACAAGCCTCAGAGCTGCCGAACAACCCGCCAAAAAAAACCTCAACCCCCTCCGATGCATCCTACTGAACACCCGCTCCGCACACAAGCACGCCGTTGAGCTCTGGGACCTGCTCGACACATCATCCCCTGGTCTCGAGCAACACAGACGACACTCTCAGCACCGCCAAACACATGCACTTCCAGATCCACACAGACCCCAACACCACCCTCTGAGGTACCCTCATCTACAGACCCCCGGACCCCGACCCCAATTCAGCGACTCCATTGCCGACTTCATCAGCATGCATGCCCTGACCTCCACAGACTACATCCTCCTCGGAGACCTGAACTTTCACCTTGAGAACAACAACGACAGCAACTCCACCACCCTGATCGACAACCTCGCCAACCTCGGACTGAGGCAGCTCGTCACAACGCCTACCCATTCCGCCAGCCACAAGCTCAACCCCATCTTCTCCTCAAGCTCCCATGTCTCCTTCAGCCACACCACCGAACTCCTCTGGACCGACCACCGCTGCATCCACTTCAGCTTCCAGAAACCCACCACACACCATTGCCGCTGCTGGAGCAAAGTCACCGAAGACCAACTACAGGCAAACCTCGCTCTCAGCCCACCCACCGACACCTCCAACATCGAGGAATCTGCCTGCAACCTCAGACGCTGGATCAACAACTGCGCCAACACCCTCACCCCGCTGAAGAAACCCACACACAGAGACACCAGCCAGAGAGCTAGCTGGTTCACCCCAGAACTCCTAGCCTCCAAGCGAACCTGCCATAAACTAGAGAAGAAACGGCACAATGAAAAAACACCGGACAGCCTCACAGCCCACAAAGACGCCATCCGCAAACACCATCACCTCATCAGGTCTGCCAAGAGGACCTCCTTCAAAGACCGCCTCAACAAAAACGCACACAACAGCAAGGAACTCTTCAACATCGTAAAGGAACTCTCCAACCCCAGCTCCAACACCAACGACATCCCGCCGTCGATAGCCCGGTGCGACTCCCTCGCCACCTTCCTCCACCACAAGATCGCTGACATCCACAACAGCTTCAACGCCCAGCCAGCCCCAACAGACAGCAACACAACAGACCCTCCGCACACCTTCGACAACGACACCCTGCCAGCCTGGGCCAACGTGAACATAGATGACACGATCAAGACCATGAGCGCAATCCACTCCGGTCCCCGTCAGACCCACTCCCGCACCACATCTTCAACAAAGCCAGCAGCTCCATTGCACCCCACCTGCGCAACATCATCAATCTCTTCTCTGAGACCGCGACCTTCCCAGAGAACTGGAAATATGCTGAGATCAACGCCCTACTCAAAAACCCAAGGCGGACCCGAAAGACCTCAAGAACTTCCGGCCCATCTTCCTGCTTCCGTTCCCAGCCAAGGTCATCGAGAAGATTGTCAACAGACAGCTAACCCGATACCTCGAAGAAAACAGCATCCTGGACCCATCCCAGTCAGGGTTCCGCAGAAACCACAACACCGAGACTGCCCTCATTGCCACCACCGACGACATCAGGACCCTGCTAGACAACGGTGAGTCCACAGCCCTCATCCTCCTGGACCTCTCCACCGCCTTCGACACCATCTGCCACTGCACACTATGCACACGCCTCCACGACGCAGGGATCCGAGACAAGGCCATGGGATGGACCACCTCCTTCCTCTCCGGCAGAACCTAGAGCGTCTGCCTCCCGCCATTCCGATCCGAAGCCTTCAAGATCATATACGGCGTACCCCAGGGATCATCCCTCAGCCTGACACTGTTCAACATCTACATGGCCCCGCTCGCACAAGTCGCCCGACAGCACAACCTCATCATAATCTCCTATGCCGACGACACTCAACTGATCCTCTCCCTCACTTAGGATCCCCTCACCTCCAAATCCAACCTCCACGAAGGAATGAAGGCCGTCGCCGACTGGATGAAGATCAGCTGACTGAAGCTGAAATCAGACAAGATGGAGGTCCTCATCCTCGGCTCCAACCCTTCAGCCTGGGACGACTCCTGGTGGCCTACGGCACAGGGAGCAGCCCAGACACCCACGACCATGCACGCAACCTGGGCGTCATCCTCGCCTCAACACTCTCCATGACCTAGCAAGTCAACGCAGTCTTCTCCTCCTGCTTCAACACCCTCCGCATGCTCCGCATGATCTTCAGGTGGATCCCGACAGATACAAGAAGAACAGTCACCCAAGCCCTCGTCAGTAGCAGACTCGACTATGGAAACGCCCTCTACGCGGAAGCCCCGGCCAAGCTCATCAAACAACTGCAACGCATTCAAAACGCCTCTGCACGCCTGATCCTCAACGTACCACGCCACAGCCACATCACCCCCCACCTGGGAAACCTGCACTGGCTCTCCGTCAACAAGAGAATTTCCTTCAAGCTCCTCATCCACGCACACAAGGCACTCCACAAGACCGGCCCAACCTACCTCAACAGACGATTCTTCTTCTACATCCCCAGCTGCCAGCTCCGTTCCGCCGACCTCACCCTCGCCACCGTCCCTCACATCCGAAGAACAACCACCGGTGGCAGATCCTTCTCCCACCTCGCCGCCAAGACCTGGAACACCCTCCCACTGAGCCTACGACAGACCCAAGACCTGCTGACCTTCAGGAGGCTACTCAATACCTGGCTGTTCGACCAGTAGCGCCCCCCCTTTTTCCCCCAGCGCCTTGAGACCCTCACGGGTAAGTAGAGCGCTCTACAAATTCTTGATTACAGTTCAGTGGTGGTAGAGCTGGGTGCCATAGAGTGCAGTGTTGTAAAGTAGAGTGTTGTATAGTTGGTGCATTTGTGTAGATTGCAGTGGTTTAAAGTATAGTGGTGTGGATTAGAGTGCAGTGGTGTAGAGTTCATTGTTGTGGAGTAGGGTGCCGAGGCATACAGTATAAAGCACAGATTTGGGTGTTGGATGGAAAAGAAGAATTATTTAAGGGTTTGCAGGTAGTGAAATATGCTATATTGATAGGTATATGTGCGATGGAGTGGATATGGACTGAAAACATCATTATTAATATGGAGTGGTTGAACATAACTAAACAAACTAGTTGTAAACGTGAGGAATGGATGGACATTAGTACTTTTTCATGGTCCAAGGGAAGGCTAAACTGAATATGAGGACATGATGTCTGCATACCGTGACAAACAGGTATAAAGGGAATGAGAGTGATTCTGAAGGTAAGAAAGGGTAAGCTGTAGGTGGTCTGTAATGACTCTTTAAACAACATGTTTTGAAGAAAGCTCAAGTGGACTGTACATATGTAATGTTAACTATATGAGTGAAGGTAATATAAGTGTTGAGAGTTTGCTCTTGTTATGGTTATGTGAAAGGGATTTAACTTACTGTAATATAAAAGTAGTTTTCAATGTATGATTGTAGTTCTGATATCAGTTAAAAAGAGATTGTGTTCTAATAAAAATATTTTAAACATAAAAAGAGATTGTGTGTGTTTTTGATAAACTTATGTTTAAATATAAATTCTTACCTCAATGACAGTTGCAGAAAAAGTCATAAAATGTTTTACATTTGCTTCTTTTATTGTCCTAATTGGCGAAGTTGGTGGAACAGGTGGTTCTACTAAATATTCTGCTTGTTTCACTTTTGAAGTTGGTATTGTAATTCACGGTATCTGTGTCACTTGTTTGTCTTGTATTTAGAATGATATTTTTCTTTACTACAAAATTTCAAATTAGTATTCGATTATTTCCTTTAGTTTGATTATATTAGTCCGCACTATAGCAGGTTGTTTTTATAGTTCCAGTTCTGTCCGCTAAAGATAAATGATTTAGGACTTTCCTGTCTTGTTTTGCATTTTTATAGTACGTTTTTGTTGAACATTTTATGATATGTGCTTTGATTGCTATTTGATGCGGTTTGTTGACATTTATTGTTTTCCATTAACGTCTTGAGTTGAAAACATCTACAAAGACGAAAAATTGAGATTTGTTATTTTTGCTTTTAAATGGCTACCCATAATGCTTTGTGGAATGATTAAAAAAGTCCATAATCGATTAATTGGTCATATGTGTATATGTGCTCTAGCCTCATGTGGTAGTTCGTGGTGTAATGATTTATCAATTGGCTACATAGATTTTATTTGCATGACTTCTTGCAGTAAATAACTTTGTCATTTATTTTTTAGATCAATGTTAAAATTGCCAATGATTATATACTTCTAATTGGGGTAGAAGTTAATAATGTTTGTTATTGATTGGAAAAGTGGGTGTATCAGTATATATGGGGGGTTGTATAATATCACAATTAAGTAGTTTTGATTTTAATTTTAGTTTTTAATTTATATTATTATGTAGTGTGAAATGTAAAATGGTGATTCCTTGCGGATATTCATAAATGGGTAATATGAAATGCCTTTTTTGTAGTATATCGCAATGCCATGTTGTGTTTGTTCATTATAGTATTTGTCGAATATTATATGATGATATTGTATAATTGAGAAAGCATCATCAGGTGATTTTCTAGAACATTTATTTCAGTTAGACAAATAATGTCAGCACTCAGGATATTATCAATGTTATTGATTTGAAATGCATTTCAAGCGAATGTATAGTTTGATCAATAATAATTAAATGATGTGTGCTGTATGTGTTTAATTGTGACACTGATATGTTTAATGTAATATTTGTTCTTAATCTTTTCATTTCTTCATTTACTTATGGATGCATGATGGTGTTATTTTCATTAACATTTAATGGATATGTCTGTTGTAGCTTTTGCTCTGATTAAGGCCACATAACGCAAGTGATGTATTATGCTATTGTTAATGTAAAGTGGTTCAATAGTCTCGCCTTGTGTTCTATGTATTGTCTGTGCAGATGCTTATCATAATAAAAATTGCTTTCATATAACAGTGACTTTTTTGTGTATTGAAATTGTTGTGATATTGGATGAATGGGTGTCCAATTTATGCACATCTATGTGTGATACACGTGTTTGTTTTGTTCCCTTGTAAATTTGACAGTCATATGACTATCAAATGCAATCCAAACAATATTTGGTATATTGTTGTTGTGGAGAAGTGTGGCTCAGGGCTTAGAGGCGGCAGACCCGGAATCTGAGATCGATCCTGGACCAGGGTTCAATGCCCCGCCCCGGCGGGTCTTGGGCTAAAAATTCCAATGACTCGATAATTCTCGCCCCGGTGCCTCCTCGACTCACGGGTTCACACTCTGCGACTCTGGGCAACAGCTTGCTTAATCTCCACAACGGCCCCTCGCGGCGGGATGGCTGACTTTCACCTTGTGGATACCCTGCTATCTCACAGGGGAATATCAGGAAGGGTTCCCTAAGCAAGCGCCGGGAAACCCACTGCGGGTAGCTGTGCGCTATATAAGCTCAACTACATTTACATTTGATAGTTTTTGCAAATTCTAATACGCCTGAAGCTCTATTGTTAAAATCATCTTTGACAGCTATATTACAAGTTAGATCTTAGTGTAGTCTTAAAACAATGTGTAAGATGTGAGCAAGTCCCATAGTTTTAAGTGAATCTTTTGGTATTTTTTATAATATTGCATCTTTTACTCGTTCTGTAAGAACAAATTGACTTTATCATTTGCTATTGGAGTGAAACCTGGATATTGTCATATATATTGCATTAAAACTGTATTATTAATGTAATTGTCCTCCCTGATAGTTGACATGATATATGGTATATTGTTGATCATGTGGACATCTGGTTTTATTGTGTATTGTTAAATGTTTAAAATATCTATTTGTGTATGTTTTCTTTGTTTTATATTGTTTAGTAACTCTGAAAATGGGAGGTCATTAGTTGCCTCATGATTTTTACAAGTTTATATAGTTTAAAATGTGTTACCCATAAGTTGGTAGCGAATGGCCCATAAGAATGTTTTGCATTCTCAAACATGTATGTATCGATATCTGGTTTTAATTGACCAAACTCTCTGATTGGTAAAATGGAGATGCCCCCAAATGGATGATTCGAAGCTTTGAGTTCTTATAATCCGTTATATATAAAATTAAACATATTTGTACCAACTATTGAAATTTCATCAATTGAAATGCATTAATTGATTTTGAAGAGCAGGTCTTTGTTCGTGGAATACTGTTTTATAAATAAAGGTCTGTGAAATAGGTATTCAAAAACTGTTATGTAGTGTGTTCTTATTAATACGATGAACTGCTTTTCCTGTTGGAGTTGTAAGCAATATATACATGTTGTCTGGGTTTTTCACCTACTTTGGTATTGTAATAGCATAAAAATATTTGATAAAGTGCTATACTAAGAAAGATTTTTCCAAATCCTGCACCATCAATGCAGAATGCATAACATGGTGTTTCTTTTGTTCTGAACCAGTGTGTATGATAATAAACAATGGATAGTTGTTCTGTTGTTAAATTATGCATTATTTTAGAATATTCGTCACTGAGTAAGATAGAATTAGACTTTCTTCTTTACTAGTGCTTCTAATACCTACATCTAAAGATAAATCATAACTCATTTGTTGTTCACACAATTACTGACTGTTGTATCTTTTGTTGTTAATATTGTCTTTTGTGTGACGAGTCCTTGAGAATAGTGGAGGAGTTAATGTTGTTTCATTGTTGAAGGTAACATTGAAATGTGAAATGATTTAATTATTCTTATTGTATTCAATATGACATTTATCAACAATGTCTTTGACTTGAATATATCTTTTGTAGTAAGTGTTGGTATTTTAACTGATTTTGCTTTCTTCAGTCCATGGGTGGTTTAGCATTATACATTCTCAATAATAGTTTTTGGGGTCATTGTTTTTGTTACATCTGCAGTAACAGATCATTTTGTTTTGTTGTTGTTTAAATAAGATATACGCTGTTTATATTTGTATATTGTGATTTTTTTGTTTAAGTTATCTATTTCCAGATTTTCCTTATCTGAGCTGTAAAAATCTGTTTCTGGTAGAAAATGTTCATTGTCATTTTAATATCTAATTTTTTAACTTTTGGTACAATGATTATATGTAGATGCATAATCTTCTAATGTACATTGTTCTAATGTTTTTGGCTTTTTGCTGTATTTTACTAAGAGTATTATATTGTATGTTAGGTGATGAATCTAGTAATGAATCAATAGTATCTAATTCTCTTATTAAATATATTCTTTTTTCGTGTGGATTAGTATTGATAAAAACAGATGATCACAAACGTTTTTGTAATGGTATTTGGGGAATGAGGTAAGCAGCTTCTTGTGCACTTATTTCAGTACGGATTAGAATTAGCGGCGTAACACAGGCCCCCGCAGCCCATGCGGTGCGGGGGGGCCCCTAGCTCCAAGGGGCCTCCTCGGCACTAAACTCTGGCCGGGAGAGCTCCTGATTGATACAAAGTGTACAAAGAAACTGCTCCACTGCTCAAACTTTTAAACAACATTCTACCACACTATGTAATCAATTGATCTCACGCAAATACCCACCAAAACTGGTACGACGTTCAATGAAACGAGCCAGTAACAACAACCGACTGGCTTTACTTGAACCATCAACACCAAAACCACCACTTGAAAGACTCACTTTTGTGCACACTTTTGGGACTCTTTCTAATAAGATCCAGAAACTGGTCAAAAGACATTGGCCCATCCTCAATTCTGGACATACCTCTATCCAGACCCCTCTCTTTTCTTTTAAGAGAGGTCCAAATTTGAGGGATAGGATGGTCCATACTAGACCCCGAGAAGAGCCACCCAGGATCTTAGGCTCCCTCTGGGACCTTCCGCCTGTGACTGGACACCACCCATGTGGTTCGTGCCAGGCGTGCCCGCAGACCAAGAAAACAGTAGAGATCGATATAGGCACGTCTAGACCCTGGAGGCAGACTAAGTTCACAAATTGTAACAGCGAAAGACTGGTGTACTTAATAACATGTCCCTGTGGGTTGAAATACGTAGGGATGACCACCCGCAAAATACGAGTGAAGATATCTGAACACAAGAGCACAATTAGGTGTAAGAGACAGGCCACCAAGCTAACTACACACTTTTTAGAGGCACGCTATCCCTCCACTGTTTTTCAGTGGACTGTTCTGGAACAACCATTCATCCCTACACACATAACAGATGTGACGAAATTTCTCTTATTGAAAGAGCAGAAATGGGTTCTGAAGCTTGACACTCATCACAGGGGTTTGAATGATGAGATTCCCTGGTCTTCCCTTTAAATCTATACTTCTCCACCTTTGAAGTTCCACTTTTGGTACCTTTTAGTTGTGTGGAAAGGATGATGTACTTAATCTGCTGAAGTACTGGGTTTTTCAGAACCGGTACTGGACCGGTAACCCAGCGGTGCCAGGGACAACACCCTAAGACTTCGGGTCCTTCCTGTTTCAGACTACAGAAACACAGAGTCTTCTAGGTGAAGTCAAAGATCGCGTTTCAGACACAACTGAAGTACTGGGTTTTTCAGAACCGGTACTGGACTGGTAACCCAGCGGTGCCAGGGACAACACCCTAAGACTTCGGGTCCTTCCTGTTTCAGTCTACAGAAACACAGAGTCTTCTAGGTGAAATCAAAGATCGCGTTTATTGGCTGCAACAAAGTAACAGGCATCCTAGAAGTACAACACGGTGTATATTCTCATGGAGACTGCCCAAACTTACAAAGCCAGCCTTCTCTTTTTATACAAAACATTATGCTTCAGGCAAACATTTTTTACATTCAGTTGACCATTCACATATTTTCACTACAAAGAAAAAGCAGAGTCATGATGACAGGCCCATATTTCAGTTAGTTCAGCCCACAATTAATTATCCGGCAAGGCCCAGTATTTTCATCAGATATCGACGGACTCCCAATAAAAACGGGCACCTCCTCCTCATAAAACAAGTCATAAAGTAGGAAACAGGGACAGGTGTGTGCGAGATTAGGCGTGGTTCATGCGCGATGAAAGGTTTATGGCCTGTTGTGCCTTGATACTATCTCGTTCGGCCACTGGGAGAGGAACTGACCGAACAGGTTTGGCCTTGGGCAGTGGAGTCAGCTTGCCCAGGTCGTAGAGAAGTCAGGAAAGGTCTTCGTGTCCTTCAGGATCGTGTTTGGCCTTAATCATTGGCCTATGTGAGGGCAACTCACAAAATGGCTGCCGTACACAAAATGGAACCCGAGGGTTCAGGACAAAAAACTACGATTTCAAGGTGAAATCGTCACTCGAATATGACGAAAATGCTTGTGCATAGTCTACTAGTCATTCTCGGTATGCTGATATCAAATTCGTCATGATACGACGATGTTTATGACACAGGTCCAACATTTTCAGTACCACAGCCCCTCCTTTTGCCCTTACATAGGCAATAACCTATACTCACGCTAATCTGAGTCCAGGTCTATATTTGTAAAGTCATTGAGATTTTGCTGTAGCATCATCCTATTACTTAGCTCGTCCCTCGATACAGGCTTCCTTACACACGATGTAGCACAAAGGCCACATATTGCAGGTGCACACTGCACGCACAGACAGAACAGGAACAGGACGGCTAAGACCATCCCAATGACCATCAGAATTTTCCATCCCCAGCCGGATACCAGTTCCCAGAACCATCCCATTAACGACCACTCTCCTTTATCTACATGAATAGATTCGGAAATCTTATGCAGTTTGGAGATGGCCTGGTACACTGTTGGAGCGTTATCTGGAATGAAAACACAGCAACTCGATTGGATCACCCTACATACCCCACCTTGGTCTGCAAGTATGACGTCTAACGTGACCCTGTTCTGAAGGGTCATAAGACGATCCGACTGGAGCTCAGCAGTCAAGTTACTAAGGGCACCAGCAGTTTCAACCACGGTGGATTCAACCACCCTTGTCAATTGCCTTATGTTCCTGCTGTTAACCATGGGTCCCCAAAACGGCAGAGAACCCTTAAAGAAGTCTCCCAATTCTTGTCCTGCAGTGTCTTCATTACTGAAAACACCTCTAACTATCCTTGTCTTGTGGTAATCTGCCACAGCGGTGTAGGTGGGAGGCAACAGGAACGAAACAAAGCATGTGCCCGAAAAGTCAGGGGGCAACCATGTATAGGCTCTATCATGGCAGATGAAATAAGTACCCTTAGCTGCTAAGAACGGAGGGGAAGTCTGAGACGAAAAAACGTATGTCTGAGTGCAGATACTCTTCCCTAACTGAGCTCTGGGATTCTTGCCAATACCTTGCAGACATAAGTGACCCTGATGGGGTACAATCCAAATCGGGGAAGATCTCTTAGCTTGCTGTTTCTCACTCAGAGTAACTCCATATCCGGTCACGTTCCATCCTATATATACTAGTGTCTCATCTCTCTGGATAGTTTCATAGTAGATATCTTCCTTAATCATATCTACTATACCCTTAACTAGAGCACTATTCTTAGGATTATCTTCCACTGAACGTAGGGGGTAGACTTCATGTGCGTAGATGAACATTGTTCTGTATGCCCACACGGAACCATTGTGGCTGAAAGGCAGGACCAGATAAGGGATACCCTTATCCGTTGTGTGAGGCGTAAGACCACACACCCAACAGTTGGTCGTGTTCATTACTAGTTGGTGTTGGTGCAAAATCTGAACGAAAGAGTTATTAATAAACTCTAATCTCCTAGCGGATTCATGTTCAGGAAGAGGTTGAAAAGAATGTGAGGAAATAGTAGTAGGAGGAGGTATGGGCGATGAAGTGGGTGCAAATGTCACTTGAAAAGAGAATAAAACATTTCCTATAAAAACATTATTACACTGAACAATATGAAAATACATAATATTAAAAAACGTTTCTTGGTCATCATACTGCAAATTGTAGTCTTAAAGTTAATTTGTTTTGCAGGTCTCACCATCTCGAAAAACTCGATCCTCTCTAAATTGCTGCTTGCGATGGTAGGGTGTTCTATGCTAAGGAATGCTTCCGTCAGTCCAGGGCAACTCCCTTAGACCAACCAGAACCGTCAACCTAACGTCTTCGGCTGCACCCCAAAGACTTGGGCAACCGCGACCCTACAGCTGAACCCGGATGGTGGTTCGAAAAACAAAAATAAAAAAGTTTCTCAAATGGGAGAGCTGCACTTTCAAAAATTAGCAAAGAAAAGGGAATTTGTATTTGTCCATAGTTCTTGGCCTCAAATTATAGCGTTGTTTTCCAGATACTGTCTGGTCTTTAAACAGGAGTTCAGGCTCTGTAATGTCCAATCGAATTGACGGTGGCACAGCTTCTTGCAAAAGATTGTCACTTTCACGTTCAGAAATTGTTCCTTTTATGCGTGCATCACTGAAAGGCAGAAAACGAGGCACAGTCTCAGTCTCAGAGTCAGCAACACCCTCCTGGACCCACCGGTCGTATGGCAGAGGCAAAGGGACCCTCTTGCAATGTACGCCGTGGATCCAGTTTTTCTTCCCCTCCACTCGAACAGCTGATCTTGTTGAGAGAAGAACTAGATGAGGGCCGGTCCACCGGGGCTGGTCATTCTTTGTTCGCTGGAAATTCTTGACCAGCACCCAGGATCCAGGGTCGATATGATGTCCTGGAGCTTCAGAGACCTGAGGCAGAGTGTCGTGAACCTGTTGGTGTAAAACACGCAATTTAGCCGTCAATTCGTACAAATAGTCAAGTAGTACAGGGTGTTCGATTTCACTAAATTTGGTCGGCCTTGGCACTCCCCATATGTTGGCCGGACGGCCGAACACGATTTCGTACGGGCTAAGCCCCACTCGCGAATGCACAGTCATTCTGGTTGACAGGAGTGCTAAAGGCAGAGCGTCAGGCCATTTAAGACCAGAGCTCGCTTGGATTTTGGCCAATTTCAGTTTTAATGTGCCATTGTAGCATTCTACTAGTCCAGCTGACTGGGGGTGATTTGCAGCGTGGAATTTCTGCTGGATGCCTAGCCCTTCACATACTTTCTTCATCACTCGTCCCACAAATTCACTCCCATTGTCACTCCAGACCATTCTCGGCATTCCAAACCTAGGGAAAAATTCTTTCACAAGGGCTTTAGCTGTGGATAAGGCAGTGTTGTCCTTCAGGGGGTATGCTTCTATCCATCTTGAAAAGGCGCAAACAACAACGAGTACGTATTTTAAATTGTTGCACCTTTCCATGTGGATGAAATCTAGCTGCAAAGCCTCGAACGGATACGTAGGAGGCACAAAATGACCAGCTGGAGTTGGGGTTCCCCTACCAGGGTTGTATTTCAGACACACCATACAATTCTTGACCACATTCTCTGCACACTTGGGAATTCCAGCATTTTGCCATACTGGAGCTAACAACTTACAAACCCCTTTCACACTGATATGAGCCATTCCATGAGCCATTGTAACCACTGCAAGCACATACGCATCGGGTAACAACCATCGCTGATGCTCTGACAGTTCAACCCAACAACCATTCGCATCCAATTTACCCGTACCTTCTCTCCACACATTCAATTCTTTCTCTGTAGCTTCAGCTTGAATAGATTTCACACTCTCTATCGTGTCTTCACACATTCCAATGTCACCAATCCATCTTGCTGGGCCTGCAACATACATTCGACTCATCACATCCCTCGCTGTTTCTTTTGCGACTTCGTCAGCAAATGCATTTCCACGACCAACATCATCAGTCACTTTCTTGTGTGCACTGCATTTTACAATCGCAACTTGCAATGGCAAAGTAAGTGATTCAAGGAGCTCATTCACCAATTGACCATGCTGTATCTTGGCTCCATGCGAAGTCAGAAATCCACGTTCTTTCCACAATCGTCCAAAACTGCGAGCCACACCAAATGCATACTGGCTGTCGGTATATATGTTCACTTTCATTCCTTTCAACAACACGCACGCTCTTGTAAGTGCAATCAACTCTGCTGCTTGAGCTGAATTATGTGGGATACGTGCAGCTTCAACAATCGTATGCAAAGTCGTGACAGCATATGCTGCAGTCGTATCACCATTCAGAAGCTTGAAGCATGAACCATCCACCCATAAGGTACCATCACACTTTGAAAGAGGAGTGTCACTAAGATCTATTCTCCCTTTTGTTTCTTCTTCTGTTCTGAAAAAACAATCATGCTGTTCAGAAGCATCTGTCTCTGTTACAATCGGCAACAACGTAGCTGGATGCAGCGTGTTGCATCTCTTTATGTGTATATGACTCGCTAAAAGTGTCAACTCATAACCTGACAATCGAGCACTAGTTAAGTGCTGTGTCTTGGTCCTATTTAACAATGTGTCCACTGCATGTGGAACCATCACAACCAATGTATTATTCATCACTAAACCAGCAGACTGTCGAATAGAAACAGCTGCTGCCGCAGTGGCTCTCAAGCAACTCGGCAATGCTTTAGCTACCGGGTCCAAAGTTGACGAAAAATACGCACATGGACGCTGTTTGTCTCCGAACAACTGTGTCAACACTGACAATGCACAACCTTCTTTCTCGTGGACATACAATGTAAAGGGCTTACTGTAGTCGGGGGTACCCAACACAGGAGCCGAACATAATGCATTGCGCAATTCGGAAAAACTTTTCTGACACTCTTCAGACCATGGGAGGGGATTCGGTGTATCTTTACAAGTTAATGCCACCAAAGGTTTGGCCAACAAAGAAAAATTTGGTATCCATTGTCTGCAATATGATGTAATACCTAAGAAAGCACGTACTTCTCTCTGTGTCTTTGGCACACTCAATTTTGCAACTGCCTGAATTCTTTGTGGGGTCAGTTTCCTTCCCTCCTTCGATAAGAGATGACCTAAGTAGGTCACTTCTTGTCGACAATATTGTAATTTCGAAAGGGACACTTTGTGATGTAACTCAGACAAGTGATGCAACAACGACAACGTGGCTTCTTTACAAATTTCCTCAGTATCTGCAGCAACAAGCAGATCATCAACGTACTGAATAAGGGTAGCGCCATCAGGTAAAACAATCGTATCAAGCTGTGCTTTTAAAGCTTGGCTATATATCGATGGACTTTCACAGTAGCCCTGGGGAGCGCGTTTGAAGCGGAAGCTTCGACCTCCTAAACTTAAGCCGAAAATATCCCTACTCTCCTCGGCAATCGGGATGCTGAAGAACGCGTTCTTCAAGTCAATCACCGAGAACCAAGTTGCGGAAGCTGGAATCATAGTCAATAGGGCAGTGATATCAGGGACAACTGGAAATTGTGGCACAACTATTTTGTTCACCTCTCTAAGATCAATCGCAAATCTGTAAACGGGTGGTTGAGAAGGGTCAGTACGCTTCAAAACAGGCAGAACAGGACTATTGCAAACGTTGAGGCAATGGAGATGACGGCGTGCTAGGATAATGGGACGCCGAGGTTGACACATTGGGATCAACATATCGGGCAACTACGACAAGGAGATAATTATAGAACGTTTTGAGTGAATAGGAGATAGAATGCATTGACCGTATAGGACGAATTTCCTCTTGTGTAAGGATGATCATAACTACATAAAAATATAAAACAAAGGTTGTGGGAATTCTGACAATTTTGGTTCCTGGCACCCTCTAAATTTGGAGCAAGGAAAAAACATTTCAAGTGATAGTATCAAATATCGAAATTGGAAGCCTCAACATACCATTTCCGCCCTGAAGAAGTTCTGGTCACAGACCGAAACGCGTTGGCTGGTGTTTTGTCTTTGAGTGGATCATTAAAAGGATATTGTAATTTGTACATCACGACTCAGCGTCTATATATGAGGACAATTGAAAAGTTGAATAATCTTTGGTTATTGGATGAGACCAACCTACATAGCGGTGCAATTCCATCAAGGATAAAAAAAGACTATTGCAAACGTTTCCTCTTGTCTCTTCAATTACATCTTTTTCAATCAAGTCATAAATGATCGCTAGCAACGCTCTTTCACCTTCACTAGAGATCTTATATTGGGGAATGCGTGGCATTTTAACATTGGCTTTCAATGTCACAACATATGGCGGTATTTCCAAAAGACCCACATCATTAGGACCAGTAGCCCAAAGAACTTCAGGAAGAGACAACAACTCTGTCGGAAGTTTATCCTTCGACAAATACATTGGGGAGACTACTTTCTTACCTAGTGTAAGTTGCACTCCCGAAGGAGAACAATACAAAGTCGCATACAATCTTTTCAATAGATCCAATCCCAACAAGTTTTCATAACAACCTGTGGTTAGAATAAGGGGTGCTTCGAATTCGCAAGGTCCAACAGAAAGGGACATAGGACTAGAAATCGGGTTCCTAACCGGGGCGCCAGAAAAACCTACTGAAACATTCATTTCGCCAGACAAAGGTGCGCCAGGGAGTTTAGAGTGCATAATAGAACTCTTTGTAGCACCAGTATCCAACAGAAAAGGCTCTGACACACCTGATGTAATCACCTCAACGTAAGGTCCACTCTGATCTACTGGAACTGAAACAACTCCCTCTCTTTGTCTATGGCTGTCCTAACAATCATTACCTTCCAAATTCTCATCTTCTGCGTACTAGTCATCAGCATAGTACTGAGCTGTTCTACTAGTCGCGTTATTCTGCTGATCAAACCTATTCATTGAATTCTGGGGTGGAAATGGGCGCGCGTTCTGGGGGAAATTTCCACGTCCTCTACCTCTAGGTGCTTGTGAAACACCTCGACCTCTTGCACCAGAAGCACCATTCATACGCTGTAACAAAATAGGACAACTATACTTGAAATGACCCTCTTCTTTAGAATATGAACACTGATTGGGGCCTACAGGAACACGCTGTTGAGGATACTCGAACCTTTGCGAGTTTCTCTGAAACTGTTGAGGTTGCTGATAGTTACTCTGACCACCACGGGGCGGATACGCTTGCTGTAAGAGAACCTTTGTTTTTAACTCTTTCGTTTTCTTGTCTGCTCTATCCTTTTCATCTTTGTCCCTATTTTCGTAATACTGGGCAGTAGCCAATATCTGTGCTGAAGAGGAAACGGCCCACGAACTTTCTGAATCTTTTGACTTCTTACACAACTCGGGAAGCAAATTATGCACGAACTTGTCAACGAACAACCGTTGACCACCTTCTGTACTCATATCTTGACCACTGTGGTCGATAAACGTCTCTTCAAACCTTGTGAAGAAATCAGACACTGTTTCGTCCTTTTTCTGCTTACACGCAGACAATTTGTCCCAATTCACTCGCATCGCAGGCATTAAAGTTTTCATGTAAGTAATTATTCTACCAGGGAGTTCTGCCACTAAAGGTTCGGGTTTAGCACCACCAACTTGTCTGCCATCAGCAGCAGCAATATTACCCCATGTATCACCTAACTCCTGATCATGATCCGCATGACGAATCTTTCCCCATAAAGGCTGTGGAACAACATTTCCAAATAACATGTCTATATCCGCTAAATTCATAATGCAAGAGCTTGCCGTCTGTGTCAATTCCTTGTAATACCCTGCAGGATTTTTACGGGGGTCAGGCAATGTCTGTTTAAGGGCCAAAACTTCAGCTCGCTTCCAAGGAACATGTACCCAAACACACTGAAAATGAGCTGGTACAGCTGGTGGAACAGTATTCAGACCAGCCGCTACTTCTTCCTTCCATACTGGAGGTACTTCTCTCATTGGATACTGTCGCGCCTTCCTTCTAACAGAGGAATTATGCTCAAACAATGACCGAGAAACACCCTCGCTCCTAAACGACAATAATGTCGCAACTGCTTTTTCAACATCAGAACCCACAATTGTGCCTTTTGCAAAATCATACCGTACACGACACAGCTCAGGTGGATTACATTCTAAATCATTTTCCTCCAATTCCTCACAAAGAAAAGCGCACATTTTCTCGAAAACGTATCTCTGTTTCGGTTCTTCCCACTGATGGAAGACATCCATAACAGAATCTAGCTCATACCTTGTAGGCTCAGTAACCCATTTATGTGCCAAATAATTCAATGTTTCCCGTTCTCTAGAGTCGGGCAGTTGACTACGCAGTTGTTTGCTTGTTGAAACAGGGGTCATACTAGATGCCCCAAATAGAGGATATAGGAGACTAGCGACAGTGTCAGTCATTCTCTGCCGAACGGAAGGAGAAGTCGACGAGAGAACAGGAGAAAAAACAGTATGAGGCAGGGTAGATGCAGATGCAGACGCAGAGGCGGTATCAGGAAGAACACCAGAAAGGGTAGTCGATGAAGTAGGCAAGATCGTAGGAAGTACAGATAGAGCAGGTAGCAAAGTCGGCGGCCCTTGAGGAGGCTGTGCCATAGGAGTAGGAGCCAACTGAAGGGCAGCTGGCGGTTGTGGAAGAATCGGAGGCATCACAACCGGGGGTTGCATAACTAAAGGCTGCGGAGGTGCAGTAGCACTCTGCGCATAGGGGGGTGGCGAACTCAACAAATGCGACATTAGGGGATCTTTTCAAGTTCTTTTGCTGCATCTTGCTGAAGAGGCGGCAAAGCTGGATAACATTTATCGATTACCATTTTATGTTGCCTGTGCAACTGCTCGCTCATCTGTTCTTCTTCGTTATCTTTAAACTGCATAGCAGCTTGCATTATCGAGATACCCTTTTCTCTTTTATCCTTTTTAGCTAATTTAATTTCTTTCTGTTTGGCTTCCTTTCGCCATAGGCGGAAAGAGTCAAACATCGCCGGCCGGGCTTTCTTCTTAAAAAGTCTAATCTCGAGGTTATCTAAAACCTCCATATCAAAGCTACCATATTGGGGCCATTTTAAAACACCATCTTTTCTGGTGTATCGGATCCATACTTCATTATAGGTGATTGGACCTACGCCATGTTTCACATAAAGTTCATAAGTTGGAGTTCCAATCGGAGGAACCGGACACGAGTCCTCCAATCGGGAATCCCTATTACAACCAAGACAAAACAAATTTCCAAGTCTGCTAAGACCAGGCATCTTCGCTCTCTAGTCTAGCTTCAAACTTCAAAGGATTATCGAATACGATATTCTCGTGAATACACGAGTCCCTCGGCTTTGGTACTTGCAAGTTCCCAATCAAAGCTCCCAAGGGGATACTCAACTAAGGACTGGGAGACGCTCCACTTATACTTAACTGAGGTATCGATGACTTCACCAGAAGACTCGTCTATCGTTTCGCTCTACCGAACATCAAGGGTCCAAAACAGGGCGATAGTCAGGGCAACAGTCCTTCGTAGCCGTCGGGAAGCGGGGAACCTCGCAGCAAAGACTTTCGGACCACGTCGACATGCAGGGGTCGATGAAGTGGCGGCCTTCCTCCAGAATTTTCACACGAAGCTCCTCACGAACCTCTGGCTTGGACCGGTACCGCTGAAATCACCCCACGTTGGGCGCCAACTGAAGTACTGGGTTTTTCAGAACTGGTACTGGACCGGTAACCCAGCGGTGCCAGGGACAACACCCTAAGACTTCGGGTCCTTCCTGTTTCAGACTACAGAAACACAGAGTCTTCTAGGTGAAGTCAAAGATCGCGTTTCAGACACAACTGAAGTACTGGGTTTTTCAGAACCGGTACTGGACCGGTAACCCAGCGGTGCCAGGGACAACACCCTAAGACTTCGGGTCCTTCCTGTTTCAGACTACAGAAACACAGAGTCTTTTAGGTGAAATCAAAGATCGCGTTTATTGGCTGCAACCAAGTAACAGACGTCCTAGAAGTACAACCAACCAACCTGGTGTTGGTGATTTTAGGCCTTTGCGCACTTTTTCACTGTGGTACAGTGTAAAGTGCGTGAGCTCTCTGTGTATGTGTGGTGAGTGACCTGCCCTCCCATAGGAATGCATGGGGAATATGTGTGACCATGGTAGTTCCTGATGTGTGGGGAGTGCAGGGTCGAGTTTGGTATGTGCGAACTCGTGAGATTGAATGCTGCGTAATGATGTATGTGGCATGAATGTGTCTAGTGTGGAAATGCCACTTCTAGACATGGGTGTGCGTGTGTAGTGAGTCTGCTGGCACGTGATTGGCTGGCGCCTGGCTCCAGGAGTGTGCCTGGGCCTGCTTGTGAATTGCCTGTCTGGTTTAAGGGTGACAGGGGCTGGGGAGCCCCCAGGAAGTTGTCTGAGTCAGCCCTTGGTTGAATGACTGCATCTGCAACTAGGGAAGTGGGAGGAGATAGCACCTGGGAGTGAATAGGGCTGTGCCTGCCTGCCACAATGCTGGCTCCACCTCCTGCTGGGCGGCTGTCGCCTCTGCCCCTCACACTGAAAGGAGTTCCCTATAACCAGTTCTAGCTGGTTCTCACACTGCCTGCACCCTTTAGACAAAGGATTTTATAGTATAAAAAGGGGCTGTGTCCCCTTACAAAATGTTCTTGTTTCTGACTTGAATCCTGCCAGGGGCGTGCTGCTGCTTGGGCCCAGGGGAATCCCTGGGCCCTGCCCAGCCCCTGGATACCTGATGGACCCTCCTTTTCTGGGAGCTGCTGTGCTCCACCTTATGTCCTGGACTGCTGAGGTCCTGGACTCCTGAAAGGACTTTTTGTTGCTTTATTTTTTACCTCTAGCGCTGTGGAGCGCTTTATTCCTCCCCCAGCGCATTATTTTGGCTAGGAAGCGCTTTTGATTTGATTTCCTAGAGGAGGGAGAGGAGCGTGGGCTGTGCAGCGCGATGCTGCAGGTCCCTCACAAAGGATTCCCCCGAGATTGCATTGGGGGTCATTGCGAGAGCCCACCTCGCTTATTTTTAAATTGAGAAAACCTCTCCGTCCATCAGCCTCGGGGCCGCGTTGGGACCGGGCCGCCGAGGGAAGCTGTTCTAAGGAGCCGCGCAGCCATTGGTTGTCTGCCGGAGGCTCGTCCTGCGAGCCGCGTGGTGATTGGGCAGCATGAGAGGAGCTGCCACGTCAGAGGGAGGCTCGTCCCGAGGGCCGCGCTGCGGTTGGACCGCGGCGGAAGAAGCTGCAGCAGGAGGGAAGGAAGTCGCCTGCCGTGTTCGTCCCGGGGCTCCTGAGTGATGGGAGAGCCCCGGGGAGATAGAGAAGTCCGGCCGCCCGAGCCGCGAGGCCTCCGTGCTGCAAGGAGAGCCCCGCAGCAGGAGGGAGGAAGCCCCAGCCGCCGCGAGCAGTCGGTGAGTCAGGGCTGGGCCGGGCAGAGTGGGCATATCTGTTTTCACTCCCCGTGGGAGCAGAAGAAGCCTAGGGGTGCCGGCGGGAGGCAGAATCAGGGCGACCCCGGATGGCAGTGGGCCGCCCCACCGTGTCCCAGAGCTGTGAGAAGCCCCAAGCGGCGCACCGGTTTTAGCGAGCCCTGAGAGGCTTGTGGCGCCATTGTAGTTTCGAGTCCCCAGAGACGGGGACTCCAACGTAGGGGCATATTTTAGTGTGGTGCATTTAGGGCGGCCCTGGATGGCAGTGGGCCGCCCCAACGTTGTCTAGAGCCTGCAAGGTTCCCACGATGGGCCTGGTATTTCCGAGCCCAGATGTCTCCAGTGAGTGGTGCCAGCTCTTGAGGGGGCATGTTTGTGTAAAGAGCCTGAGTGGCTCTAGCCTGGCCTTAGGTGTTTAAAGCGCCAGTGAGAGCCCAAGCTGCATTTTGGTGGCCAGAGCCTGAGAGCTCCAACGTTTGGGCGCAGTTTTGGTCTGAGGGTCAGTGAGGGCCCTGCCGCAATTTTGTCCCAGCTGCCCAGCAATTAGTGGGCAGCTGCACCGTTTAAGCGCTTGGGATTGTCCTCAGCTGCCCAGCAATTTGTGGGCAGCTGCCACATTTAGGCCCCTGACTTTTGGACACAGGGCGTCCTAGCCCCATCAAGGCCAGTTGGCCTAGGGACTGCCACAGGTGGTGGCTTATGTAAGTTTTGCGCAATTGTGTGGTTTTATTTCACCTCTGAAGGTGTTTCCATACATTATGTGGGTCTTTTGCGCTATTGAGTTGTGTCCTGGCACCTCTGAATGTTTTTATGCATCATGTGTCTTCCTTGTTCTTACACCTCTGAATGTTTTAGGCATCATGTGTTTTCTCCTTCCCTGCACCTCTGAATGTGTTTTGATGCATCATGTGTTTTGTTCTTGCCTACACCCCTAAATGTATTTTATTCTTAGGTGGTTGTTCTTTCGAGTATAGGTGGTCCTAGTGAGGTCCTGGTTCCCGGCGTGACATTCTCCTAAGGTGGTTAGGGTTGCGTGGGTGGTACTTACCTGTTACCAGTAGTTACTGGTTGTGTGCTATACTTGCTAATTTGTGCTACAGTGATTTTATATCCTATATTCTAAGTTCTAGAAGTGCTATTTCTAAAAGAGTTGATTCTGACAGTGGCCCATGTGGCCCTGTCCTGTACATAATCCCTTGTGAATATTGCCCGTGCCGGGTGGCACAATGTACATGTGTGACTTCTATCTGATGTGTTTTGACAATACAGAAGTTATTTTTATATAACCTTGTGTGGAGTTCCTTTTGTGGTGTGCCTAGGATGTTGTTGCTGTTGTGTGCGTGCGCAGATGCTTTACACATTGCCTCCGGGATAAGCCTGTCTGCTCGTGCCAAGCTACCAAGGGGGTGAGCAGGGGTTATCTTGGTGTGTGACTCCCTTGCCCTGACTAGAATGGTGGTTTCTGCCTAGCTTTGGTGTCAGCCTTAGCCTACCAGAAATAGCCAATTCTAACACTGACCTTAATGAATTTGAAACTTGCTTAGCTAAACTGGACACACATTATCTGCCCAAAGTCAGTACCATCCTCGTGAGGTATCATTTTGGTTGCAGGTGTCAACTTGAAGATGAATCTGTAGAAAATTACATTACTGCTTTAAGAAAACTTGCTTCCTCATGTAAGTTTGGTGCTACTGAGGATGAAAGAATTAGAGACCAATTTATGCTTGGTTGTAATATTGAACGTGTTAGAGAGGAGCTATGGCAAAAAGATGAGCCCTCACTAGAGGATGTCTTGGTCATTGCTAAAAGGATTGAACATTCTCTTAAGTGTGTAGAGGTGATAAAAAATGGTGTTAAAAAAGAAAAAGATTCAGTTTAATTGGTTAAACAAACCCAAAGGGAAACTAAACAACTTGATCAAAAGAAGTTAGATCCAGGGAAGAACAAAAAATGTGGTTCTTTTCAACCCAAATGTTTTCGCGGTGGCAGTTGGGTCATTTGGCAAATGATAAGCACTCTGGTGCTAAAATCACCATTGTTTCAAAAGAATGTTATCTCATAAAAATCAAGCATGTGATAAAAATGTGTCCTCCTGATATAACACCACGTGCCTATGGCGGTGAACCAATTAAACTTTGGGTTATTTTTGTGGTCCTATAGAGTATAAAGACAGAATGATCCACGCCAATATTTACATTTCTCAAAAAGGGGACAGTATACTAAGCTGGTTCCATCAGAGAGATCTTAGCATAATTTTGGATCCAAAACATCATTTATTAAACTAAAAGAAAACTTTGATGCACACTTAATTTCTTCTGTAGAAGACAACTCTTCTAAAGATTTCTTACATGTGGTGAAATCTAAGTTTCCTCAAGTAGTTTTTTGTAAAACTTTGGGCTGTTTGAGTGATTATGTCCATGACATTCGGTTGGTTGATGGTGCTAAACCTGTGTGCAGTAAGGTACACAATATTCCTGTTGCTGTGCGAGAGCAAGTGTTGTCTGAGTTAGAACGTTTGAAAGCAGAAGGCATAATTGAGGAAGTTGAAGCTACTCCTTGGCTTACTCCGGTGGTCGCTGCTAAGAAAGCTGATGGGTCTTTGCGTCTCTGTGTGGACTTAAGAGAGTTGAATAAACATGTGGTAGTGGATCGATATCCTTTACCCAAGATCACAGATTTGTTGATGCTTCTTCAAGGTGCAGAGGTTTTTAGTACCATAGACCTCATATCTGTTTATCATCAGATTATGTTGAGTGAAGATTTCAAAGACCTCACTGCTTTTCTGTCTCCTTTTGGTACTTTTCATTTTGTTAGGCTACCATTTGGTCTTGTCTCAGCTGCTTCAGTTTTTCAGAGGGCTTTGGAAAAGGTCTTAAAACATCTCAGCGGTGTAAGGGTATATCAGGACGATATACTGATGAGACAATAAAGAGCATGATGAACGTGTTATACAAGTCTTGGGCAATATCAATGACTACAATCTCACAGTCAAAATTGAGAAGTGTAAGTTCAGGAAACAGTCTATTGATTATTTGGGTCACACCATCTCTGCGGGCGGTGTCATGCCCAAGGCAGATCTTGTTAATACCATTCGTAAATTGCATTCACCTACTAACAAAGAGGAATTGCTGAGTTTCTTAGGGATGGCAGAGTATTATAGCAAGTTTGTGCACGGCTTCACCTCTATTTGTGTCAAGATTAGATCAATGTTACACAAGGGGAGTGAAGATGAGTTTTGCAATCTTAAGGAGAAATTGAACACTGCTCCTAAGCTGAGTTGCTTCAATCCATGGAGTCTGAGAGGAGCTGAATTGAGATATTTGGTTATTGAGAGAGAGGCTCTCACTGTTTTTGGTCCACTAAGAAACTAAATAACCTGTTGTGGGTAAATGTGTTTGAAGTTAGATCTGACCACAAGCCTTTGTGTGAAATATTCAAAAAGAAAGGCATTGATGCTGTGTCTAGTAGGATCACTAAATGGGTAGTGGTTCTGCAAGTCTATGATTTTGAAATTAATTACCTGCCTGGTGTAGACAACAAAGTTGCAGATGCTTTGTCACGGTTGGTTAACTCTAGTGAAGAAACTTCACCTAATGAATCTGTGCAAGTTGATGATGATGATTTGGTGTGTAGCATAGAATGTGATAGTATTTATCGAGAAAAGTGGTTTGAGGCTTTATCTGCTGATGGTGTTTTGCTTAAGGTTTTAGAACGTGTGAAGACCGCTTGGAAAGCAAAATCCAAGGATGAGGTTGAATTAGAGAAATGTTGGAGTGTCAGAGATGAACTTTCAGATCATGGTGGTCTGCTGGTGAGGGCTTTGAGATTGATTCCTCCTTCTGTTCTTAGGAATAATCTTCTTGATTTAGCTCATGCTGGACATCAGAGAATGACGAAAACCAAAGAGAGACTTAGGTTGTCATATTGGTGGCCAGGTATGGATTTACAGGTGGAGCGCTCTATCAGATATTGTGTGCAGTGTGCGTTAAGTGAGAGAGTTACTAAGCCCAAGGTCCAGCCAATGGTTATACATGATCGTCCTGAGGTTACATGGCAGGAGGTTGGATTGGATATTGTTGGTCCTGTTTGTTTAAATGGATCTAAATGGTATGTGCTTGTATTGGTTGACCTATTTTCAAGATGGCCTGAAATAACTGTTACACATAGCATAGAGACTAAACGTGATAAAATTCTTACAAAAACTCATAGCCATGGACGGTATCCCTGATTGCATATTAACTGATAATGGTGTCCAATTTGTGTTGCAAGAAATGCAAGAGTTCTTAGTTCGATATGGGATTAGGCACAAGAAGTGTGCTTTATATCATCCAGAAACCAAAGGGATGGTGGAACACCTCAATCATGTCCTAAAAGAGACGATTGATATGGCTAATTATCTAATTATGGCTAATTAAATTTATAAGAAGGTTGAAGTTTATAGAGTTTCCCCTGTGCCACAACTAAAAAAAAAACTTTTGAATTGTCTAGGGGAAGACGTTCTAACACGTTGGTGGCACCTACATGGGTAAATGACTTTCAGAATGCTCAGGGTGTGAGTGGTGATGAGCATGATTGGAAACTTGCAGAAACAAAACCAATTGTAGCTCGCAAGGAGCTTTATGACCAGAAGAAGAGTGTAAAAGAGACAATTGTAAAAGTGGGAGATTGGGTTTTGGTTAGGAATCGATGATGAAGAGCCATTTCTTCAACTTTTCTTAAACCTTTGCAAGTTGTCAAAAATATTAACCCCTTGGGTGCTGCCATCGGCCATTGGCTGGCGGGAGCACCACCTCGCTAGTGCTGCCATCGGCTACCGGCCGACGGAGCCCCGCCCACCTAATAGAACGCCCGCACCTCGGCGAAAGATCAGGGTCAAGATTGGGTTTTTCAGCAGCGCATTTAAAAATGGCGCATATCCAAGGGGGGGCAACTCCCGTCAATAATGAGGCATTAATCAGTTCCAGTATAACTGGAGACACTGTTTCAAAGACTTTATTCAGGATGGCAGGGGGAACTGAGTCTGTAGGAGAGCCAGATTTACATGGTCTAAGATACTTCGTAGTGATATCAGGTTCAAAGGGGGGATTTCCTCCAATGAGTGTTCACAAGTTTGAGACACATTATTCAATGGTAGTTGGTTCTGCTGGACCGCCGCCTGGGCGAAGGAGGTGTAAATATCTTGAATTTTATGAAAGAAAAACTCTGCCAGTTGGGTGCAGTGAGAAGAAACATCAACAGACACAGCAGGAGGAGAGGACGGTTTAAGGAGAGTTTTTGCAATGAGAAAAGGTTTGCGGGGTAATTAGATGCCAGTGTAATTCTCTCTTAATAATATAGAGCTTGAGCCAATTTAATATCTTCTTTATAAATTTTAATCGCATCCCTGTATTTAACTTTATTGATAGGGGAGAAGTCCTTTCTCCACATTCTCTCCAGTTTTTTGCAGGTTTGCTTAAGCTCACGGAGCTTAGGGGAGTATAATGCAGTTCGGTTGGCTCCCACCTTATTACAAATCAATTTTTTAGGAAGGACCAGGTCTAACAATGGTTAAATCCATTCATTAAGCTTGTCATTGGCACTAATAGGATCCGGGTCAGGTGTTGGTCTGGTGTTATTAAGGGTTGAGGCCCAAGTTCTACTGGAGGTTTTGACCATAGATGTATCTGTCTTCTGGCCGTCGAGGACTGCATGATGAAAGCCTGAGGGGCCCATGTAAAGGAAATCAAGAAATGGTACGACCAGGGAACGGGTATAGGGTCCTTAACCAGTAGATCCTCGATATTTAAAAACATGGGATCAAGTAAATGGCCTTTCAAGTGAGTGGGAACCAATAACTATTTGTTTAAATTGGAAAGCCCCAAGGCCATCAACCAGCTCGCAGGTGGCTGAGCACTGGGTTGCCTACGAGTGCAATGGTATATCTGGCTTAGGCATAACATGGATTGGTGTAGAGTTTAGTAGTGAAGAGCAGAGTGGTGTAGAGCATGTTGGCATAGAGTATAGTGAATGATGGTGGATTAGACTCTAATATAGTCTAGAGTAAAGTGGTACTGAGTTGGGTGCAATGGCATAGGCTGCAATGGTGTAGAGTGGCTTAGACTGCAGTGGCATCTAGGAGAGTATGGCAGAGTAGAGTGCAGTGGTAAATATTTTAATCTGAGTGTAGTGGCGTAGGGTTGAGCACAGCAGAGAAGAAGGGTATAAAGTGCATTATCATAGATTGCGGTGATGCAGAGTAGACTGTAGTGGTGTAGAGTGCAGTGGAATAGAGAAGAGTATTGTGTAGTGCTGTAATATATATTACACTGGTCTACAGTAGAGTGTTGCAAAGTAGAGTTGTGTAGAGTGCAACAGGTACAGTAAAGTTCAATAGAAGACAGTTCAGCGGCATAGAGCATGGTGGCAGATAGTATAGTGGATTACAGTAGAGTAGAGTGTGATACGGTATAGTAGCAAAGTTGAGTGCAGTAATGTAGAGTACATTGACAAAGTGGAGTGTTGTAAAGTAGAATGGGGTAGACTGCAGTGGCATATAGTGCAATGGAGCAGAGTAAAGAGAGGTGGTATACATTAGAATGGTACAGAGTAGAATACCGTGTTGTGTAGTGTAGTGGTGTAGGGTTGAATTGTTCAGAGAAATGTGGTGTAGAGTGCAGTGGTGCAGAGTACAGTAGAGTGGCATAGTGAGCATTGGCATGGATTAGAGTGGTGCAGAGTACAGTAGAGAGGAGACGAGTGGAGTGGCATATAGAGCAGTGTTGCAGAATGGAGTTAGAGTAGAGTGGTGCAGAGTAGAGTGCAGTAGTGCAGAGTGGAATGCTATAGAATGGAGTGGAGTGATCCAGAGTAGAGTAGAGTGCCGTAAAAGTAGAGTATGCATGGTGTGGTAGCCCACTGCCATTACAGACAACACATTGTCAATTGAAATGACTACTGCATTTGTACAGACAGACAGTGTAGATTGGTGTGGAGTGGCATAGAGTGCAGTGGTGTAGAGTGGAGTATAGTACAGTTTGCTAGAGTGGCATATACTATAATGCCAAATAGTAGAGTGTGAAGAGGTGTAGAATGGCATAGATTATAGTCTGTAGTGATGACCCTTCTGGGCCCACTTTGGTTCTCCTTTAGTTTAATGTATTGTATGTGTTGCTCGAATATGAATTTACCATGAAAAAATGAAAGACAAGAGGCGTTTGGCAAAACAGGAACAATTGCTTTACTTAAACACAGAGGCCAGGAGAACAGGCAACAGAGTCTGGGTATGAAGACTGTCTCACAGTACATTGTTTTCCACCGGTATTTCATACATTGCATGAGGTGTCATAAAAAAGCTCAACATTCCTTTGGAGACAGAAATCCGAGCCTATTCATGGGCCTCAAATCTGGTCTTTTGATAAAAAGCACAGGTGGGCCTCGACCACACGCAGGCAAAATGCAGGCCAGTGGGTACGTGTCCAGATGTCCACCGAGGGGAGCGCGTGATCACTGTGTGTAAAGTGCATGCTGGGTTTTGACTGGCTGTGTGTTCCTAACTTAGGGCCCAATTACATGGCCCACCCTCCTCACCTCACAGCCATGTGTCAGCTAACTCAGTCGACAGTGCCTCCTAACAGGTAGGTAGACCTCTCACTGGGGAGGGGGTTGTTGAGCCCAGTGAGCAAGGCCACTAGACCCTCTGTCTTCCCTCACAGACACCATGGAGCCAAATGACCCCCACATCCCGCACCTGGTAGCCAACTCTGGAACCCCCCAATGTCGTAGGCAGTGCACATACAGCCAATACCATTGAGAGGCCACATGATTCACAGTGTCGGTGATGAAGTCACATTTAACTGCAAACCAAAATACAAGAACGCCATCACAAGTCCCATTGCCTCAAAGCAGAAAGACTTGGGTGAACACAACACATGCATGGAAACTCAGTCAAACCTCACAAACCACAGGAGGCAAGTACAAAAAGCACAACACAAATCACGAAGGTGCTGCATAGTAGTCAGATACTCACTGAGAAGACACAAATGTCCAAGCATAAATTGAATCGGATGAGCAACAAGTTGGTACTACAGGACATGTCCTTGCAATACAATATCTGTCCATATGATTTTGTGTCTTCAGCCATGACACATAGCCAACGAGCAATGTATGTACCTCCACATCACGTTTGACTGCTGACAAACTGCTATGAATGCATAGTGATGCCAAGCTAAAAAGTAAGGCCTTCTCAAATCAAATGTGCCAAACATGAACATCAAAGTTGTGCTGTGTACTGAACATGCTGACAATGTAACCTCTCTTCAACAGGTGACTCGCCAGCAACAGCAGGTGCCCATGCCATGGACGAGTCCAGCTAGCCTCCCCCCCAGGAAGGTGAACCCTCGGATGCAGACTCCCTTGTCTTTTCAGATGAGAAGGACCAACCTGGCCCCTATGGCGTGCCCAGGACAGCTCAGTCTCTGGCCCTCACTGTCCCCAGCACCATGACTCCCACAACAGGTGCACCGCCAACGTAGACCCCTGCAGCAACGACCTGTATGGCAGCCACCTCCACCATTGTCAGACACTCTATCAAGATTAGTTTGTGATAAAAAGCCTGATTCTAAATCTAGCTCACCAAATATAATTCCTCCTGAGAAGATAGTAGCCCTGACAACAGCAGATACTTTTCCAACCCAGGTGAAATCTCACTCTCAGACATTGGATAAACAAAAATGGCTTTCACAAAAAGAAAATTCAATTCGGGAGGGGTATTTCTTTCACAAAGATAGAATGTTCATCCATCAGAAAGATTTACAACAACAGATTTTAAAGTGGAATCATTATTCCAGCACAGCAGGTCATCCAGGTATAAACAAAACTCTAGAATTATGTCAAAGATACTTTTGGTGGCAAAACATTAGCCAGGACGTCCAAAACTATGTGAAATCTTGTCCGACCTATGCCAGACAAAAAGCATCTCATCAGCCTCCTACTGGGCCTTTGCAACCTCTACCTATACCACCATGCCCTTGGCATACGATTAGCTTAGATTTTGTTACTGATTTACCAGAGTCCAACAAATACACTACCATTTTGGTGGTTGTGGTTCAACTATCTAAAATGGGTCATTTTATTCCATTAGTAAAATTACCATCAGCAAAAGAATTTAGCGATGTTTTCATTAAAAACATAGTTAAATTACATCGTTTGTCAAGTAAGATAATTTCCGACAGAGGGGCCCAATTTGTTTCCAAATTCTGGAATCAGTTATGTAAACACCTTCAAAGTGAAGTCACCCTATCATGCGCCTTCCACCCACAAACAGACGGGCAAACAAAAAACGTAATCAATACTTAGAACAAAGTTTGAGATGTCTAACTTCAATAGTATCAGCTAATTGGGATGAGGTATTACCTCTAGACGAATTCTCTTACAATAATAGTTGTCATTCAGCTTTAGGTTGTTCCCCCTTCTTTTTCCTCACTGGGATGCGTCCTCGATCTCTCCCTACCATATTACCGACTACCTGCCTGCAGTGTCAGAAAGACTTCATCAGTTACAGGAGCTTCAGGAACAGGCAAAAAAGAGTTTAGCCAAAAATAAATCGAAAATGAAACTGACTACAGATAAACACAGGAATCCAACACCTGATTATAAGTTAGGAGACTTACTAAAAACTACTAAAAACATTCAGTTAGATGGGCCAAAGACGTTAAAACCACGATATATTGGTCCTTACCCCATAGAAAAAATCTTGAATCCAGTTTCCTTCAGACTAACCCTGCCCCAAGACTTAGCCATCCACCCAGTCTTTAACTAATGACAAGGTCAGCTCGTCATGCAGTACACTGGAGCTGTGCTTATGACGAGCTGACCTTGTCATGAGCAATGGGAAATGAAGGTCTTCAGCACAGGGGGGGAAAAGCCTTAGCAGCCAAGGTGTTAATATGTCCCTCTTAAAACCACATGACCCTAACACAAGACAAGACAACCCACCCCCTCGAATAGTAGTGGGTGACCATGTAGAGTTCGAGGTTAGCCACATATTAGATGCCAAAGGTATCCGTGGTCATTTGTACTATTTAATTGATTGGAAAGGATATGACGCTTCAGAGCGCTCATGGTAGCCTGATACACATGTACATGCGCCAAGTCTTGTGAGATCCTTTCATGCCCTACACCCAGAAAAACCACGCCCAATGAGGAGGCCTTTGGTGGGAGAACTGTTGTAAAAACATTGAGTTGTTTATCTAGGCCATTATGTCTGTATGATATTTCCCCTTGCAAGTGTGCCTCTCTTTTTATGTGCATTTCATTGTTGTAATCAGACATTGTTGGTTAAAGGGCAAAGTATCCGAATGTTATTGGTAAAGTTTCTTAAAATGCTTGACTTGTAGTGCCCAATGCTTGTTGCTTGAGCTTGACGACTGGTATAATCATTAGGACTCGTGATACTTGATTCGTTACAACGTGTCTGCAAAATAACACGTTCCTGAGCTCGTGCTAACCGCCTACCCAAACGCGTGCAGAGAAGCCTATTTAAACTCCACCCGTCCCAAAACTCAGCGCTTCGCTTTGTACCGTCAAAGCGTCCCTTACCTGCTTCCATGTTTCCTCGGTTCCACGTCTCCTGGTCCCAGGAGTAGGCATTCGGCTGGATCCATGTCTCGCCCGGCGCTCTTCTTCTGATTCCGGTCTTCTTCCCATGCTTGACTTCTGGTTGATTTTATCTTCTTCCTACGGAACGGAAAGACAAAAAGAAAAGAAACACAAACATTAAAGGTTGCCAGGCAACGCAGCTCGAATCGCGGTCCTGCAATCTTCGCTTCTGAGAATTCCGGTAAGGCTTTTAGCTTGTTTAAAACTGTTAACAACTGAACAAAGACTCCGCATACCTTATTTGGCAAAAATACTTTTGGACAATATCAAAAGAGAAGGTCAGAAGCTCTCAATCGGACAACAAATCAAAAGACTCATTTAGAGTTCAACCGTTTTGTAAAGGCTGCAAGAGAATTAATATTGTAAACCTTTGAAACAAGTACAGCTTATTTATGATATTTGTTGTCATATGAATATTTTATATACATATTACTTTCAGAACCCCCCTCTAGGAACCAGAATCTGGTGCTGAGAAGGTACTATAAATCCTTGATGTGTATTTTAATGTTTTGCGCTACTACTGAATAATTGACTAATACAATTGCATATTATTGTTTTATGTTTCGGAAAGGTCAAAGCTCATGAAAGAATTCACTTTTGTGCTCAAGTTCATTGGGAGTACAGATAATTCTGAATGAGAAGTGTTAGAGCATCTAAAGGCTCGCTTTTGGGTATGCTATAAGTGTGTGGTAATACTAATAACACATTCTGGAAATCTGGTTGCCATTAGAAGATACCAATTTGTGTGTTGTTTCTTTTAGAGTGCATTTCTCTATGTTTGACCGAAGATAAGCACCAGAGAAGCCCAGACCTACTCCCTAGAATCCTAAGAGGCAAATGCGAGAAGTCAGTCCCAAAAAACTCGATCAAGTTCTCAGTGTTTGTCTCTCTCTCTTTATCCCATTCCCCCCTTTCCCTAGGAATCAGTCTGGGTCGGCAAGTGCATAGTATCTTGCTGTCTCTGATTGGTTTCAGGTGGAGTTGGGGATCAGCAGCATCACAAAAGCAACAAAACAACGGATTGCAGGTGAGAGCTAGTTGTGACAACAGCAACCACTGAAGATTGGGATGCGCAGAGTCACCTAGTTGTGGGACAGACAGGCAAACAGTGTGATCTGATGTGTGGGGAGAGCAGCATGACACACATACATCACAGTCACTGGCACAGACCACTCACCAACAAGCCAGGCCTACTCGGGGTGCAGATTGGCCATCAACTGGTGCATGGTGCTGTTCCACAAGATGTAGGAGTCATGTGCTGACCCATGATACTTAGCACACACGTGTCAGATGATCTTATCTGTGGTGGAACGAGGGCAATGTGGATACCATCAACGGCTCCCACAACATTTGGAATGACTCCCAGGTCATAGAACGCCCCCTTCACAGCTGCCAATTCATCTCTCCTTGGGAAGTGGACATGTCTGGCCTAGTAAAGCATCAATGCTGACAGGACGTCACGCAATACCATGCTAAACATGGGCTGTGACATCCCCTCAGCGCTGGCCACAGTGTACTGGAAAGACCCAGTAGCTGAGAAATGCAGTGTAGCCATAACCTTCACTGTAGCAGACAATGCAGCCGGATACTTTCTTTTGGGCTTCAAATGGGGCTCCAACTGGCACATAGGTTTCGTAGTGTGCGGCGATCCATGCGGAATACCCGGATGATTTTGATGTCCTCCATCATCGCCAGGTCGGGACAGGTCGAAAGATGGGTGGTCTCCTCCTACTTATGTCAGGGTACACGAGCATGGCCTGAGTTATAGATGAAACTTGGTGTACAGCTTACCCAGAGACTCGCACAACCACAACATTGACAGGCCTCAAGGTCACGTGAAATGCACACAAGTGACCTGCATTCAGAGGTTGTTTTTTTTCACTCACTACTGACACTACGACATCCAAAGAAGTCGATGTGTATGGCATATAGTACACTGCAATAGACATATGGACAAATGGCTACAAAATATTAAGAAAATATATGTTTTATTATAAGTTCCATAAGGACACAACATGTAACATGGTTAAAAAGAAAACAGTGAACATGTATAAAATTATATATCACATAAAGTCAATTAGAGAATTCATACATTTGTAACAATTATTCTAGGCATATATTGAACAAGTTAAAAGACTAAAAGTGGCAAAATAGGGTCTCTACGCGCGTTTCGGCGAACCAGCGCCTTCTTCTGGAGTAGCCACACAAATTCTAAAAAAGAGATACATGTAAAAAAGTGCATTAATTGTACATCCTTAAAGATACAGAAAATCATATAACATCCTATATCTTAACATCGTAGCCAGTTTGTCACATCGTTAGTTCATGATTATCTACATATCCTTTTCTTTTCATTTCCTTGCACTTATCTAGAAAATCATTATGAGGGTGAATAGTTGGATAAGATATCATACTTCATGTGAGTCTGTTGCTTAATTTTGAATCTTTTTGAAGGAACAGAGTGATAATTGCCCAAGAATAAATTTCCAACATTTGATATTATAGTCGTGTAAATGCTTCTTTGCAAAATTTATTATTTTGATACTGAGGGACACATATTTTAATTATATGCATCTTTTCTAGCTTAATATTTCTAGATTTGGAATAGATATCGTATAAGTATACGGTACTCACAAGTAAAGTAGGACGTTTGCAAAACAACTCGTCAGACGTATAATTGATGTCCAAATTGCAAAGAAGCATTTACACGACAAGTCATTCGTCGTACTTTTTCTACCTCCACACTGAATGCCGGACCTTCCCTTAGGCCCGAGGAACACACGGTCCTGCATACTCTCCCTTGCTTATCGCCTGAGAGTTTTAATCAACTGGCTCAACATATTAAGTCCGGTTCTCTGGCAGACCCTTTGAGACCGGCTCTTTTCAGGGATTCGTTGTCTATTGATTTTCTGCCGGTGCGTCCCCTGATTAACCTTTCGCTTTCTACTGGTATGGTTCCTGCTAATTGGAAGCATGCGGTGGTTACGCCCATTTTGAAGAAGCCTGGTTTAGATCCTCTTAAACCAGAGAACCACCGCCCGATATCGCTTCTCCCGTGGCCGGCGAAAGTCATGGAGGCACATGTGAGTTCTCTCTGACCACCTTTTGCGGGCAAACATCTTAGACCCTACGCAGAACGGCTTCCGTGCTGACCACAGCATGGAGACAGCTCTTCTTTACATGGTGGAACATCTGCGCATGGTGTTAGATTCGGGTCAAACGGCGGCGCTTGTTTTATTAGATCTTAGCGCCGCCTTTGACACCGTCTCTCATAACATTCTTCTCCAGCGCCTGGAAGAAGCTGGTATCACAGGGACTGCCCTCCAGTGGTTCCGTTCTTTTCTTGCCGATCGAACTTTTTGCGTAGCTATTCCACCCCATCAGTCCAAATTCCATCCGCTGGACCAGGGGGTCCCCCAGGGATCCTCGCTGAGCCCCACGCTATTCAATCTGTACGTGAGGCCGCTGGCGGATGTCGTCAAGCAGTGGGGCCTGACTATGGTCTCTTATGCTGACGACAATCAGCTGGCGGTCACGCTCAGCGGGGACTCTGATTTGGATGCCCCCAGGTTCCAGAATGGGCTGAGGGCGCCTGCCAGCTGGATGAATACCAACCATCTCCAGTTGAAGCAAAAAAAACTGAGGTTATGATCATCGGCAAGAAACCGGAACTCTGGGGCGACATTTGGTGTCCTCCGGAACTGGGGCCTACCCCGACTCCTGTAATGGAGACAAAAAATCTTGGAATGTGGCTAGATCCCGCCCTTAGCTTTGTCTCCCATACCAAGAGAACGGCCGCCAGTTGTTTTGGCATTCTGCGAGGATTAAGACCAGCCTTGACATTTTTTGATGCCTCAACTAGGCAGCTGGTGTTGCAGGCGACGGTGATCTCCCGGCTGGATTACGCCAGTTCTCTTTTGGTAGGGGTGAACCAAGCCGAAATTACACGTCTGCAACGGGTGCAGAACGCGGCAGCCAGAGCTGTGGTTGGTCTGCCTAGGTTTTGCTCTGCTGCCAACACTCTGAGGTCTCTCCATTGGCTTCCAGTCAAGGAGAGGATTCAGTTTAAAGTGCTTTGTTTGTCCTACAAAATCTTTAAGGGCTCGTCTGCTCCGATTCTTACGAATCTCTTGACGCCTCATGTCCCTGCCCGCTCCCTCAGATCCTTAGGCCAGGATCTAGCAGTTGTCCCTCGGTTTAAGCTTTGCCGAGCTGGAGGCCGCTCATTTCGAGTTCGGGCTGCGGCCCTGTGGAATTCTCTTCCTTTAAAGATACGTGCGTCTAATAATCTCTTGTTATTTCGTAGGGCCATCAAGACTTTTATTTCCTTGAGCTTTTTCCTTTCTAGTCTGCTGTCTTTTTAGTTGTGTTGTGTTGGTTACCTTGTCAGGCGCCAGGACGCCCCTTTGCTGGGGCAGCTGTGCACCGAATAAATTTCCATAACATAACATAACATAACATGTAGTCCATGAGCACCAGAATAGTAGGAGTACACTTTATCATGGTGATTGCGATGTCTTCATATGTTCTCAAATGCCATTGCGTTGACCAATTATTCAGCGCCTTCATAGCATTGTGTGTATTCATATCTGGAAGGGGCGGAAAGGAGCGATCCAGTGAGACATCTAATACACTATTGTAGTCTCCCCCCATAAGCATGGGAATATCATGCCAAGGCACCAGCACACGCGATAGAGTGTCTAGGAAAGTAGCCTGCTCTGTGTTGGGGGCGTAAAGCGATGCAATGACAATCTGCCTGCCATCTAGTATGCCGCGGACTATAACATATGGGCCCTCCGTGTCCACCAATGTGTCTGTGATTTAAATGGGACCCATATAAGTGCTCCTCTTGCGAATGCCAAGTAGCCTGTAGCATACAACTGACCGCGCCAGCGGCGATGTAGATGCTCAATTTCACCTTTAGCTCGATGTATCTCTTGATGGAGAGCTATTTGTATGTGGTGTCGTTTGAGATATGAGTATATCTGATATCTGGGCCATAGTGTGTGCATGCCTCTCACATTCCATGTGCCAATCTTAAGTAAAACCATAATATTTGCAATTTATTGAAATTAAACATATACTTGCCCATTTAATAAACACATTTGGTGCAATGAACCCAACAGCTATCGGCTCGCCCAGCATTCTGTTATATTCAAATTCACGCCGCATGATCTGATATGTGATAAATGACATCTCAAATAAAACGACTAATAACAACAACAACATTCTCATATTGAATACCAAAAGGGGGAATGTGCAACTGGAAATCGTCCAAACCTTCAATGAAGATAACACTCAAACGATATCTAAGGGGGGGTGCGCTTTGCACTACGTCTTGTTAAATATCAAAATGCGTGTACTGGTTTGCAGAGGCTCCACAACACCAAGCTGAATTTAGTAAATATTGGGGCGTCCCACACTTACGCATTGTGCATCACTGAACTATATATGCAAATGGGAGCGCAAAGATTGACAGCAAAGATGTCTGCTAAACCATACCTTCCCAGTCCAGTCCGCACCCATACTTCCTGACCCATGTCCACATATGAGTTCTCATCAGCGACCATCTGATAGGACCATCCCGCAATGGATTTCACATTTCAACGTTCAATCACAGTACCTCTGCTGGCAACGCTGCTCATGATGAAGTCCTTCAGTGTTTATACTATATTGTCAGCTGTTTGCGGGGTCACATCCGGTCAGTCACATGAGTCTTGCGAAGCTTGTATGCCATAGGCCCGATCATCATCACTTGTTTGGTCGTTGTGGCTAGAGTTGGAGGCATCTTCGGTCGTCAGGGAACCGCTGATTTCTGCTACTGCCTGTTGGGACTCCTGTTGTCCGCTGAGGATCAATTCCGAGTGTGGCCCCGCAGTGGGCAAAGATGGTGTCCGCCCCCTCGCGAACCTTCATTCTCTTCTGCGGCGACGAACGGGGGCATTTGCCTCTTGCATCTTAGCTGCAGTGTCTGAGCCTCGAGATACCACGTCGTGGAAGGTGTCCATCCAATCCTCTGCTTCTTCTGACGTGGAGAAAAAGTGTGTTTTGCTGTCGGCAACTACTTGTAGGCGAGCCGGGAATAACAGAGAATACTGTAGTCTGCCCTGCCGGAGTTGTTTTTTCACTGCCATGAATGAAAACCTCTGTCTCTGTACTTGTATGGTGTAGTCTGGAAAAAACATTATTTTGCTATTGTCTATTTGGAGATCCTGTGGTTTCCTGGTGTCTTGCAAGATAGAGTCCCTGTTTCTGTAGTTGAGAAGCTGGATAAGAAGAGGCCGTGGATTCAAGCCTGTGGGAGGGGGTCTCGCTGGGACTCTGTGTGCGCATTCTATTATGAAGTGTGATGAGAGAGTTCCCTTAGGCAGCAGATTGTAGAGCCAATTTTCTACATATACGGTGGTCTCCCTTCCTTCCTTGCCCTCCGGTATACCCACTATGCGTACGTTATTGCGTTGTGCTCGCCCTTCGGCATCTTCGGCTCTCTCCTCTATGAACTGCACTTGTTTATGGAAGTTTTGTACTTGTTTGCGTCACCTGTGGTTTGATGTCGGCAAGTGTGGTCTCCAGAACGGTAGTGCGGTCTGCCAGTTTCGTATGATCGGCATGCAAGTGAGTGAGGTCTATGGCCACCTTATCTATTTTGGTCTAAAAGGATGTGCAGGTTTGATTAATGGTGTCTTTCAGTCTTTCCATTGCAGCGAGCACTGCATCAAGCTTGCTGGAGGTTTGATCCGCAAGTCCCTGTTTCGCCATCTTGTCCAACTTGGATTTGGAAGGGAGAGGTTGTGCTTGCATGCCTCCTGTACCAGTATGTGCTCGGGTGTCACCCGACATTAGTCGCAGGATATGTGTGCTAGATGTCGTGCACTGTATGTGATGGTTCTGATACTGCGTCTCTGTGCTAGCAGGACCCACAGGCGGCCCCCGCACTCGCGCCAGACAGGATCAGGAATACTGCACTTCGCGACATAGGAGGCTGGCCGAGGGTCCACAAGCGCACTCCCGGTTCCTCCCACTGCGAATTGACACCCAAAGACTGGGCCTTGGGCAACTGTGGCTCAGTTCCAGCTCAGAATAGTGCGTCACAGGTCTACTGCACTGATAGCTGTGCGTCCAGGGAAACCGCAAGTAGCCACTCTCGCAAAGGTCGCTGCAGACGCATGCATAGACAACTCTCCTCAGGGCAGTGTGCACCTAGGGATGCAAGGCAGAGTCTAGTTTCATAGCCTGCACTCCATGCTGCATCACAGAAGTATTGCGACAGTAAAGCTGTGGCGCCATAGGTTGCAGTCTGCATCCACTATCGCGATGATGACCACCTCAGAGCCCACGTGCACAGTCCCAGTCCATACCTCCTCAAACAGCATGTCTCTCCATTAAAGCTCCGGTGTATGCCGTAGTGAAGGGAACCTCTCTTGCTTCTATAGGTGAGTATGCCCCACCTCTGCTGCACTCACTACAACAATTTGTTCCTGAATAGCACCAGACCCCACACATGGCACCAGCAGAGGAGGGCCCCGCGGCACTGGCCACACCACGCGCCCTGCCTGAGAGACTACATATAATTTCCTTGCACCGTCCCGCTGCGCACACGACAGCGCCAGCGGTCTCCCAGGGAGAGCGGGCCCCAGGCGCATGCAGGTGACCCGGCCCATGATGCCGCCGCCGGCCAGTTGCTTCACTCACCGGGAATCCCGGGCGCCACCGGGACAGTCTACACCAGGCAGTAGGGCGGCGGGTGTCTCAACAGGATTCGGGGGTCCAAAGCTATGAGGGAGAGACAGCGTCTCGCCCCTCAATCGCACCGCAGAGGCGACCAAGTCCCAGGGGGGACAGTCGTGCCTCAGCTCAGCTCAGCCGCGCCAAAGTCATTGATCAGCTGGATTAGGTCGACAGGAGCATGCAGTCTGTTCCTTCTCAGTCTCGTCAAGACTCCGCAATTTCTATGGGTGTGCCGGTCAGGTTATCAGCTGAGGAAGGAGCCGCAGCCGTAGTCAGTCCAAGCGAGCTGCGCCATCACTTGTGGCCCTGTGGGCGGAGCCAAACCACTGGCTCGCATTGTCGAGCTCACCCGCGCTGCAGCGGTCCGTCAGGCAGCCCACTCTCCCAAAAGTCCTGGTGCGGCTCATGGAGACCAGGTGGGCCAGGAATCGCAGTGGAGCTTCAGGCAATGTTCACACAAAGGTAGGACTAATTGGGAGCCCTAGCAGATGCCTGCAATTGGAGCCATGTGCCTGGTGAGGAAAGCCTCTGACCGAGCTCTACCCAGGCACGTCAGCCTTCATTTCCATCGCAGCCACGCCACCCCAGACACATGGGACATCATGGGGTCAGTCCTGCGTGAGTGTGTGTGGAATTTGCGTAACAGACATTGCAATGTTCAACTATATGAGGCACAAATGCACAAGGATTCTGTACACATGCCCACATGGCTGAGACTGGCCGATGTTGTCGGTCAGAGCTATGTTTGTTTGTTCCACATGTGCACTCCTATGATGTGTGTGGGAACATTTACAGGCAATGGCAGCTGTGCACACTGCATACCACACCAGTATGTGTGTTGGGAGTGCTAGGCGTTACAAATATGTTGGATTTGCAAACAGTGGACACCTCTGATTGTCTGCCTACGTCACTGGCCCTTCACAAGTCGACCCCTGGCCAAGAGATGCCAGTCAGTTGACAAGGAATGTACAAGTGCTGTTCACAGATTGGATGTTTCGTTACACAACATTGGTACAGTGCGAGAGACCTTTGTCCTTTTTGACTTCTTCCCTCATCTCAGTCCATGCTGGCCATGGGCCATGACTTTGTATGTACTTTCACTATCCTTTTCTTGGACAAGCCATGTGTGTGGAGACTTGATTCCAGGGTCACACTGTCTCATATCTTCACAGTGTAGTGACCAGCTGTTCACTGTTCTAGTTGTTCTGATGTACCAGCCACTCCCAGAGGGCTGGCTTACCACCCATCCCACAGCCACCCAGCACAGGCATCACTGGACATGTGACCCTGTCAACCATCGGGGCTGGACGCACGTGCCCTGGGCCCGTTCTCCTATACATGTACGGTCTGTGTGGTTATTTTATATGCATGGGGTCCTCGTGCCTCACACCATTACACGTGGGGTGCACCAATCACTTTAGGCAAATGAGTTGTGATGTGTGATGTAATTTGCATAGCGCCAATGTAAATGCAGTTTGTGTTCACATGAGCGCTAGCTGGCATCCGCAGTGATGACACGCATTGGCCCAAATTGGATGATGCAGGGTTGCGGTCGCTGCTTTCCGGCCTCCGCAGTGTGGCAACCACTATTCGAATGAGCCATCGGTCGATGGGAGCCTTCGGCGTACATATTTTGATATTTTGCCATGTGCGCGCTCTGCGACTGCGGGGCTCTGCATTGGCCCCAATTGCCTTCAGGGACACCGAGGGTCACTCATGGGTGGGCCTCGCACTTTGCATTTGGCAGGTTGCCACATTCATCATGGTGCCGCCATGCTTGCTGGGAGTTGAAGTTCATCAGGGGTCGCATGCGTGGAGTTGTTTGGGACATACCTCTGCTGTTAGGTGCCGCAGATAGTGCAGTTGGAAGGCCTGTAGCTCAGGATCCATGGCGGCTCCGGTGGTTTAGATGGGTTCTATATCAGCTCTGCCTCTCTGTTGTTGTGTTTCCGCCATCCACAACGTGGTGGTTTTTACACGGCGGTGGGAATGGCTGTTTGCCATATCGTAATCTGGTTGGCCGACGGAAGGTGTTTCGGAACGCCGGGCTTCCTCTGTTGGATCCATCCACCACCCTTGCGTATGCAGAAAACCTGCGGAGCCTGAAAGACTGCGGCGGGCGGTAAATGGCCTCCATAGGACATTTGTAATTTGGTGGTCGCAATATCCGCACCTGGGGTGGGAAAGCGAACGTTTTCCGCCACCGCCATAAGTGAGAATGGGCTTCAGTTCGCATCGTAATGGGCCCCTTTGTGTGGCATCTTTTTTGGAAACATGCCCCTCCGGTCAAACGTGTCTTTTTGGGCCCAATCTCCTGAGACCATCGTGGTGTTGCTGCCTATCTGTGGGTTCGATCTGGGTTTAACTGTTTGAGCGTTTGTCTAAGGGTTACGTGTCCCCCACCTGTTATCTGTCTATCAGTTGCTTTAGGCTTAGATCACAGGGCGTACCTGACCACGTATTTCTGACTTGGGGTAGAGGGGGAGGTCATATCGAGAGAATTGGAGATGCAAATTTGTTATTATTTGTACATATATCATGGTATACACCAACATCATATTTAACAGATGTTGAGGCTGCTTCTGTTTTTGGGTCATTATTTTAGAATTACACTGTATATGTTGTTTTGTTATTCAGGGACTTTTCTTGGGATTGCGTCTGAACATTTTGTGCAAGGCCATCTAGACTACATAACACCATGTTGAACTGGTTTTGATAGAAAAGCAGACATTTGAGGTGAGCACTGGTGTTGAGAGTGCTCTATATTGGAGCTCCTTTCCACCTAAACTTGAGAACTACACAGAGTCCTCTGCTTCCTTTTTTGTATAATGTATGCTTCACTCTATGGTTTTGTTTATAATATATATATATATATATTCACTGAAAAAACCATAGGTTATAGACCATATATAGTTAGGAATTAGCATTTAAAAAACCTTATTTTACTCACACAAAACCATTGAAATTCCATATATAGTTAGTTGCACTAACTATATATCGCGCACCCGTAATCCACTGCTGATGATGTCACATATTACATCATTCATGACATGGTCAGTGACATCACTGATGACATCACTGATGACATCTCAAATGACATCACTGATGACAACATCCAGTGATTATGTGTTTCTGTAAAGTTTAAATATGTTTTACATATTGAAGAATGAGTGGATGTATAAGTGTCTCAATGAAGGTTTTAGTAGGTGCGTGATTGACTGTATGAGTGAGTGATTAAATGCGTCTTACTAAATGCACGGGTTAGTGACTAAACTGTCTGAAAGTGTGCATCAGCATGTCTGTTGTTGTGCAAGCTGCTGCATGTGTTGATCAGTAGCTATATAAGTAGCTATATGGGTTATTGATTGGTTGCACAAGTATTTGTATGGGAGACTGAGTGTGTGTATGACTGGCTGGGAGGTGTGTGACTCTGTGCAGATCAATGTGTACTTGTATCAGTGATTCTATAAGAGAGTAAGTATGTGTTAGTATATGTTTTAAAATGTAAGGTACTCTATGTTTAACTGTGTAGATTAGAAAATGGAACTGTGATTGATTCTTTACAGGACTGACTAGGTGTGTGAGTAACTCCATGGATGAGTGGCAGAGTGTGACTGTCTGTATAGGTGTATGAGTGCATATGATAGTGTTGTAAAGATGACTGATTGTATGTATGAATGATTGTATGGGTGAATGAGTGAATGTGTGTGTAGACGTAGGAATCAGTGAGTGGGTATGTAGTAACTAGTATTGGTGTGTCAATGGTTTCAAAAATTATACTCTGTATTTAACACTGGGTGTAACAGAGGTTATATTAAAGTGTGAGGAGATGCATTGTATTGTCACATTAATGATATCATCATTGATGTGACCATTGATGTCAAATGAGATATCATCAGTGATGTCATTTGAGATGTCATCAGTGATGTCATCAGTGATGTCACTGACCATGTCATGAATGATGTAATATGTGACATCATCAGCAGTGGATTACGGGTGCGCGATATATAGTTAGTGCAACTAACTATATATGGAATTTCAATGGTTTTGTGTGAGTAAAATAAGGTTTTTTAAATGCTAATTCCTAACTATATATGGTCTATAACCTATGGTTTTTTCAGTGAATTTTCAAGGTTTTGTAAATGCTAATTCCTAACTATATATGGTCTATAACCTATGGTTTTTTCAGTGAATTTCATTGGTTTTTTAACAGCTAATATCTGTAGCTGTAAAATGTATTCTTCTTTAAATCCAAAAATATATTTTATATGTTTATGAATAATTTTTTTTTTTAAATATTTTTTTTTCTTCGTTCCCGCTTCGCGAATCGGGAAGCTTCCCGTTAGCTGACCTTGATGCCGCGAAATAGACCGCGAGCCGGTAAACGTTTCTTTACCGCAACTGCCGCGTTAGAAAACAACATCGTGACGCCTCCCGTCCGCATGACGTTTCGCGTTGTCGCGTGATACGTCATATGACGTGCTACGTTAGCGAACTCGTACGCTTACCGAGTCGCAAAGCACAGGTTTCTGGAAGCAAACCGGGAGGCCCTGCAAAGCGCGTAACGTAAACACAGCAGGTCATGTGACTTGGTAATAACACTTTTCATTGGTTCATTTCACTTTCGGTTTCCTAATGATGTAAGACTAGGTCATATGATCTAAAATGAACACTTTTCATTGGTTGAGAACTATTTTTTTTCCCAAATGGTGAAAATCCCTCCTTCTTTCCTCACTCTGACTTTCATCATTGTGAGAGAAAGACCCTTTGTTACCAGTGAGCAATGGCTTCTTTACTAGCTTCAGCTGGTGCTTCCCCACCACCTCCACCACATCCAAGGAAGAGTGGACCACCTGCTAAAGTTATAATTCAGCAAGAAGAGGAAGAAGAGGAACAGGACGACCTAGATAATCTCCCTATTATGGCCAGAAGATCTGTTGTACCGGAAGTAACGGGACCAGAGGGCAGGGAGATGGTGCCAAATATACAAACGAGATTTCGTGAAGTAAAACAAGTCTGCGTACATTGCAGTGGAATCATTTGCTACGCAGAAAGTAGCATCACTCTGATCAACAGAGCTATTAACAATCATGCTCATGTTTGTCCGAAACTCACCAAACAATAAATTCTTTTTTTTGTTTTCTTCCTCCTGTTGAGCCCTTTACAATGAATCGTTTTCGTTGCCCCCTCCGAAAAAAAACCAAAAAAAATATAAAACTGTTCAGAAAAATTCAAAAAAAGTAAAAAAAATGTTCAGAAAAATAACAAAAAATATATAAAACAACAAAAACAATTTAAAAAAAAGTTCTTTTCAGAACTACCTCCCCGTTATAAAAAAATTGGTACAATATTTGCAACTGTGCCAACCTCTATTTCTCTTAGTTCGCTTCCCAGTTCGCTCCCCGGTACGCGAACCGGAAGCGAACCAAAAAAATTTTTTTTATAAAAAAGAACAGTAAGTATAAGGGAAGGAAACAGACAGTTATGTTAAAAGAAAGACAGCTATAGGGGAGTAAACTAGAGATACTATTACCCGTAATCCACTGCTGATGATGTCACATATTACATCATTCATGACATGCTCAGTGACATCATCAGCAGAGGATTGCGGGTAACAGTATCCCTAGTTTATTCCCTATAGCTGTGTTTCTTTTAACATAACTGTCTGTTTCCTTCCCTTATACTTACTGTTCTTTTAAAAAAAAATTTTTTAGATCTGTCAGAAACAGTGAAAGTAATGAAATATAAAAGACTACGTAGAATATGAGCACTGTATGCAACAACTTTGACACTGACAGAAGCCTCACCTTCTCCATGCCTCCTACACAGTTCTACATGTACATCATAAATGCAAACAGAACAGAATTAATTATACATGTTAAATGGTTTATTTTTGCTGTTCTCAGAATGTATCAAATTTCACTAAAACAGTGACTTGAAGGTATTCATCATATAACAGCGGGGAAAAAAAACACAATCAAAATGATTGTGTTTAAAAAACCCATACATTACAAATCAGAATTCAGAACTCCTTAAAGTTAACTTACTTTCCATGACGGCCAAGGATGTCCTATGAACAGCTTACACTCTGTTGTGCTGTTATTACTTTCAACCCGCCACTTTCTGAAAGAAAACCTCCATCGTTTTCAAAAACATGTTACATACAATAAATGACTTCTCGCTCTCTACCACACGATTCCACAAGGCCAAATCGTGTCAGAGCCATGTATAACTCTTGGATTTCTTGTAAGCCAATCCCGTCTTTTCGCATTTCCGCAACTTTCAGAATTAAAATGTTGAAGATCATTTACACAATCCTGGACTAGTAATATCTTCCCCTTCTTGCTCAATCATGTTCTACATTTCCTATCACACTGATACTGCTTACTATGAAGCAGACTTACACTACCTTTATGACTAGTACAATTATTTAATTCTCTACATCACTTTTAATCACAAAGCAATGTAAAACAGTAGACAGCATTGCAGACTTACATTCCCTCTACTCCATGTTTTGATTCGCTGCTTCAATTAGCTTATAAAAAGAAATAGTTTTTCTGAACTCATTCAAAGTGCAGTTATTTTTCCATGACGTCCAGTCTTATGGTTAGAAGTTATGTCTCTGTACTACACTTATCCTCAAGGCCAAATAGTGTAGGAGCCATAAGAACTTCTTGAAATTCCTCAGAGCACATCCCGAGATTCTTTCCCTAAAATTTTGGTTTTAAAAACACCAGGTAAGAGTTTTTAAGGTCATATGGCAATTTTTTTTTGAAAATTAAAACAGAATCATTGCAGAATGACCAGCCATTTCTACACTTTAAATAAGCTGTATAATGTCCTGATGTTATTGAAGGACCATCATGATATATAATTGCTACAGTTACAAAAGTCCTTCCTGATATTGACAACTGTGAAGCCACAAAATTTTTAATTAAAGTTGTCAATTTTGTTCCATCAGGCCTACATCGTTGGAACATTAAAATGACATACTGGCCATATGTTCGTATAAATAAAGTGGACATCATTTCAGATTTACATTGGCTACACTCCATGTTGTGATCAGCTGCTTTTACTAGCTTATTAAAAGAGACTGATTTACTGTCTGGCAAAGTTAAATATATAAATCTTTCTGAGTCTACACTAGTAGTAGCTGATACCCTACAGTTCTCGCAGTCATGCTGCCATTGATAAGAAAGCCCAAACAGGTGATCTACATCTACACCTTCATCATGCAATACATCAAGCATATACATTAAAAACTCCTGACAATCTTGCTGACTATTTTGAGAGAATTGTGTTTGGCCTGAACATCTGTCTAACAGATTTCGAATTTCAGACACACTTTCTATGTTTGTTCTATCAGTGCTACATTTCTCTAACACAGAATTTAACAAACTGCAAAATCTTTGATCCGAATTGACCACAATCTGTTCTTTTAAAGTTTCTAGAGAAAAGACAACATTAACCACTACATTAGCATAGCAGTTGACACCAGAACTGTTTTCAAATTGAAAACCAACAACATCTTCAACAGAATCCTTTTTGTTTCTGCTTATAATTTCAGGTTCATCAACTTTTCGTCTTTTTGCTACAACCTCCCCAGTATTGGTCACATTTCTTCGTTTCCGGCCTACCACACGTTTCTCAAACAAAGGATACTGAGGCAAATGTGGCGCATACTCTCTTCTCAACCTATTGTATTCCTTAACACAATCTAGATCCGCACAAATGTTTGTGACATCACACTCAATCAAGTACAATCCCGATAAAGTCCTAACTCGTGACAATGCCACATATGCCATACCCTCCTTGAACACAGAACTGCCAATATTCACCAATGCACAGTCTACACTTAAACCTTGCGATTTATGGATTGTCACCGCATATGCCAAGCAAACAGGAAACTGCTTACGACGAACATATAAGTCTTTTACAAGCAAAAATCTAGCAGAACAACGAGCAATTAGCTGTACTTCCTCAATGCCATCAAATTTAATTTTTAAAAATTCAATTCCATCTCTATTTCTGTATTTCACAAAATCAACAACATTACCCATTGATCCATTTACCAGACCTCTTTCAACATGTAAATTCCTTCTTAAAATTATACGGCAGTTCAAGCACACATTCAGAGTCTTTTCAAAACCCGCAGTTTTAGATATACTCTTCTCTAATGAATCCAATTTTGTTTTCAGATTCTCAGACAAAATAATTGTTGATCCCATATGCTCTACTCTGTCAATAGCTTCCAATTTCACAATCTCTTGCTTTTCTAAATGCAACATTTTGTTGTTGAATTTGGCACATTCTGCAAGAGTTGGCATCAAACATATTCCAGATTTTTTCTCAGTAACTTTCTGAAAAATATTCTCAGGCACAACATCTTCGTCTGGATATAAATTTGTCAGTAATCGTGCATGTAAAGCTTCTTTCCCATGCTCGGTCACTTTTCCAATTCTAACATCTTGTAGAATAGTCTTGTAAACTTCATCCTTTGCCTGACGCATATTTTCATGCAGTTCAGCATAATTGAAGTTTAACCATATATTGACGTTGCCAATACTCCCTAAGCACTTCCTGGTATCTTCATGCGTGAGCATTTTGAACACAGGTTGCCCTTTCACTGGTGTCAGCTGCAGAAGATCTCCAAAAACAATGATGTGTTTGCCACCAAATAACACATCATACTCTGTTTTGAGAACTTCTTGCATTCTCAAATGCACAAAGGCAAGCATAACATTGGAAACCATGCTTACTTCGTCAATGATAAGAAGTTTCATTTTCCTCAAGACTCTTGAAACTTCAAAACAAGCATCTCCAGATAGCTTGTGATATTCTAATTTGTTGTCATGCTCCACTGGCAGCATCAGTAAACGATGTAAAGTAATCCCTTTAATGTTATGTGCTGCCAGTCCAGTTGGAGCGGTGACAACACAAGACAGCGATGACTCTGTCCTTTCCTGCAAATAACATGAAATTGCTTTAATAAGGAAACTTTTTCCAGTTCCCGCTTCTCCACTCACGTACAGTCGGACAGGCTTCAACGACGTACATGAGCACTCTTTCTTATCATGACTTAATCCATGATCAATTTGCATGGTAAGTTCGTCATATATTTTCCTCTGCTCAACGTTGAGTTGTCTTTCCAACTCTTCTAAGTTAACCGCATCCTCCTGAGCATGTGCCATGGCTCTTTCCACTTCATTCATAGCAGTGGCAGCTTCATTTTCGATAAGAGGTCCTCCTAGTGGATCCTGACTCAATGAAGCAGAACTCTGACTGTCCTGAGAACTGTCTCTGGCAATCTCGGCTGCAATCGTTGCTTCCTGCTCAATTTCCACATTCAACATTTCTACATATTTGGGAAAAGCAGGACATTCTATGGTCTCCTTGGCAGCATTGAAAGAGTCTTCGTAACAGAGGAAATCTCCAAGCAGTTCCTCTTCTGCACGCCAAGGCTTAAAAAGTTGCAAAAGTGCTAAATAGAAAAACTCCTTTTTTTCAGGAGATTCGCCACTCAATTTTCGATGGTTTATCAAGTGGCATTTTCTTTGCTTGACCAGACATCCCTCACTTCCTATTACAGCATACACTCCTTTCTCAGTATCTTCTTTGATGTTCCTCTTGAATATGTAATTTTGCAGAACCTCATACAGACAAACATTCTCGAGGTGACTGCTTCGATTTGGATAATATGTATCCAACATGTTGCTCTTCAAAATGTCGGTACTGTTTGGCTCCTTTTCCGCCAAATACTCAATTTCCCGCACAGGTTTCAGAACTCGATTACGCGTTGCAGCAAGACCAACACTCGCCCAAACGATACTCCTGGACTTGGCATAGAGACTTGCTGAAGACAACCGGTCAGAACATTCGTAAGCTCCGATTTCTCGATGCGACAACATCTTCAGACTGAAACTGTACAACTTCTTGCTGAGGCTCTTTTCATGGGAAATGTCCTCCCACATATCCTTCAATTCTGTCTTCTCTTTTTTGGTGATGTAAGATGTCACATACCTAGCCACAGCCATACAGTTATCAGCCACAAACTGTATATCCATGTTAGCATTCCACATGGACAAAATCACCGGGTTGTAGTCGTTGATGTACTTAGACTCTTCGTTCCTCTTCAAATTGTATGTGTTTTTAGGTGATTTCTTCATCACATTATGTCGCAGCGAAGACATCAAACTGTTCACTCTTCCTTTAGAAATCACCGATCGTGGAAAGCCGAAACGACATTTGGTGTAGAACTTGTCTTTGTTCCGGAATTTACGACGACAGTACTTTCCACATCGATGGCTTTGGAAACGTAGAACTTTTTCTCTTAGGCTTTTTTTCTCCTTTGCGTTTGGAACAGCACACGTAGAATACTGTTCTATGAAACTCATCACTGAGTCGTCTGCATCCGTTCCAAATTTAGGTGCATCCTTGATCCACAGCAACATATGTATATGAGGAGCACCTCTTGCTTGGTACTCCTTCCTCCAGAAGAAATCCAACACCTCTCCAAGAGGTGGATTCTTCTTATTCATGATGAAAGACATCATACCTTCAAATCTATGATTGAAGTACCTACATACATTGACTGGATCCAAAGAGCACAGTTCTCCGGGTGTCTTGAATTCGATGTTTTCTACGTTAGCATTTGCCTCTCGTAGAAATTCAAGTAAGTCTTCCCAGCCATACTCAGCACAGCTCAAAGTGAGGAACCATGTGGGAGTTCCTAAGTTCCTCAGCATACATTTTAAATCACCATGACGACGGTACCAGTACTCATTAGTACCACGCTGACACGCCATGAGATTAATCAGGTGAGAATCCAAAATGCTGTCTTGGACATTGACTTTATCCATAAAGTCACTTGCCGAGATGTTTTGCATGTGTATACCACTTTTCAAGATGTGGTTCACTGCATATGACAGTCCAGACAGATCGCTTTCAAACAGGAGATGAAACAAATAAGGAATGCATTGTCGAAACCTAGGATCTCCTGCATACAATCGCAAAGTCCGGTATTCAGAAGCAGGAATTTGATGAGGTCGCTCATCATATCTTCCTCCCTGACCTGTTGGAAAAAGCTGTGGGAAACACCGAGCTTCCAAACTTTCCTCCCAAACACTAATGGGACTCCCTTTCGCTTGTTTCATTTGAAACAACTCAATAGCATTCCCCATGACTTCCTTGGAATGCAAAGGATGAACACTATAATGTTCATATATTTCTTCACTAGTACAGGGTTCTACTTTCTCAATTTGACCAGCACACAAATCGCTATCCTCTTCCTCACTTACTTCCTCTTCTGCAACATATACATTTTTATAGTATTTATTATATTTTTTCAAATACAATGTTGCCCTTTTGACTTTCCTAACATCTACTAAATCTTGCCATATTTTCTTATTCTTTGTCGGAACCCCATTAACTAAGATAACCAGAGGTTCCTCTTCCACTTTTTCTACTCCAATTGTGTTAATGTTTTTCTTCAAATCTAGAGGCAAATAAACAACTCTTCCCTTTAATCCTCTCTGTAAATCTGATGGAGGCAATTTCCCTGTCTTTGGCTCCATTCTTACAATAGCCTGAAAGGGATGGATACTTTGAATCAAAATAGATTCATAAGTATTTAAATCCTTCAATTCAGAAGGAATTTCAACCAATTCCAGATTATTATGAACTGCTCTAGCAGGCATCTGGTTTTGATTTAATTTGTTACAACAATAAGTACACACACGTTGATCCAATCCCAAATCAAAACAATTTTCTACCATCAAGTATGTTGTAAAATCCTTCCATTCACTATTATTTTCCCTTTCACTTTTTCCATATAAATCCACTAACTTAGTCTGATTCTTATAATAAGTGCGTCGACAACACACACAAGTGAAATTTGGCCTCTCACTTGATTTCACCTCAAACGTCGCAATTTCCCTCTGGAAATTATCTGTACTGGAAACCTGTACACTATCTTCCACATTACTCTCTTCTTCTTGGTCAATTTCAACATTCTCCTCTTTACTTCCAAAGTAACAAAACTCAATTTCTTCACATATATTTTTCACATCTATTTCAGAACCATGCAAAAGAGCAGCGCATAATTGTTTTAGCATAATTGCTGGACTCTTAGCATAATACAACATTCTAACTAATTTCCTCACTTTATTATGATGCACTGCTAGCATCCTGAAATGATGAAAAACACTCTGGCATACTCTCCTGGAAAGACAAGCCAGTGAATGACCATGCAAACCTATCACTTCTCTCACTCTGCAAGGATCTAATTCTTGCAACAACTTCATTTTCTGCTTCAAACTTTTCTTACTAAATGACCGTATAAAATCACAAAGCAAATTGATGGAATCCTGTCGTACACTGCAAATACTACTACACTTCCAGGTGTACACAGGACCCTTAGGACGTCTCCCTAAAACCTCATTACCTAACACCTCTTCTATCTCTGTTCTCACAAGTTTTTCTTTTTCAACTGGACAACCATCTTTCACTTCATAAGCTCGACCACTGGTGTCAACTGCATGCACCAAATCATTATCCTGGAAATAACTCTCCTCATTAAAAAATGCCTCAGAGCTTGAACTATGCATCCATTCTCCAGAAAAAACTTCACAAAAATTACTACGATTAACTATTCTCTTCCATCTACTATTTCTTTTGAAATCATAAATTACCTTGTTTAGCTTCCTAATTCTATTGATTGTCAAAATAAATAACTTACGTTTAATTTCAAAGGCCTGATCAATAACTTTCTCAACTATTTTTTTTCTCTTATAAAAAACCACTTTCTGCTGACCTTTCTTAATATTTTTTAACAAATTCCCAATTATCCTGTTGCGGAACATTCGTTTACGAATATCCCTAAACTGTTGTTTCCTTCTACTTTCATGCATAGAGTTATCTCTTACTCTAGCAGTAACATTTCTCATTGGCCTTTCCTTACCATTTGAATTCGGTCTCCTTTTCTGGAGTGAAACATTTTCTGTAGTAATATTTTTTTTACTACACATATTTCTTATGACTGTTTTTCGACTCTTACCCGGTGCTTTCTTGGTGACTTGACAAATCTTTTTGTTAGAGGACTGCTGCAATATTCCATGCTCCTGCTGTCTTTGACGTTTTCCAGCCTTTCTTACTCTTTCTTTGCTAGGCATCCTAAAATCTTGAAATAATGTGCAGTTGAATCTGTGGTAAAATATAATAAAAAATGTTATTAACCACTATTACCCAACAGTAAATTAATAACAGTCATCAAAAACTTAACACACTACTTAAGTATATAATATACTGAAGCCTATCTTCAATTTTTCACTGAACAGGACTCATCTCTTCTTAACCTTGGATAAACCTCACCTACGCTGTGTCCCCTGCACATAATTAAATGTAAAGGGGCAGATTTATTTTAACTAGCACATCCCCAGGGATGCACCAGTTAACGTGCACCGCTGCTCTGCCACCCACGGTGTGCCGCATTTACAATCAGATAGGACAAAGCTACATCAAAACCCTGCGCCTGCTTGAAGCAGGCATAGATCTTGACGCAGGTAGGCTGAAAGCTAAAGCAACAACTAAGTGTCGTGTGCAGAAGTTACAAAAAAGGAAAAATGGCGTTTAAACCAGTAATGAGACCATGCTAACGTAATACAGAGTAAAAATATCCAGGATCTACATCAGTTTGGGGTTCACGAACCTGGCAGGTACAAGGCACTGAGGCTTTCCACCGTGCATGTCTCATCCCAAAACATATGTTGTTTGTGAATGAAACAATTTCCCAGACCAAATGCTTTGGATTGGCTACTTCTAAAAAATTAAACACCCCTACTATCCCGGAGTTAGAGGAATACGATGGTTGGAGTAATTTTACTCGTTGTCTATTAAAGATTTACAGGCCCTACTCCGTAATTCTTCCTTTAACATTTCCAGTATAAATCCAAAAGGTTGACTGCTTTGGCAACGTGCCTTATCCACGGTTTAATAACGCTGCCTTTTGCTTTATATAAGTTTTCAAATTGTATGAAATATATACCAATAGGTCGTTATTAACCTTTAGGTAGTGGTTTTCTTCATCAAGTCTGGTCGCTTCCATACACATACAGATTTTCAAAGATGATCAAGAACTTTATCTGAATGGAGAGGAATGCACTGAGACGCCAGATCATTCACTAATGTGTAGGCACAGACAGTTACACGGTTCATGCAACAAACACCGACCAAATATGGCTTGCGTGTTGCAAGGCACGCCAGTTCCTGCTATCATCCCCACGTTCAAGTTCTTGGAAAATGGTAGTTATTTGATGCTCAATAATGAAGATTGTTCTGGGTTAATTAAAAGTATTCATTTTATCGTAACAGTAAATGAACGGGTTATTTGCTGCACAAATGTTCTATTTCCTCCCACACATGAACATAGGGAGTTTTCAATCTGGCCACAAATACCAACCTTGGGAGCACATTTCAACAGCATGGCAAGAATAAGAGCTCTTTTGTCTCAGAGAGAGGTGGCCTTGAGTTCGGCCCGTGAAACTTTCGTGCTTCACATAGCGAACACCCGTACAGAGGTGCAGACCCTTTTAAATACAGATTCGACTTTGCATTTCAGCAAGATTACCCATTCATTTCCATGCAGCAGGAGGCCCATAGGAATGAAGGTGCAATTTGCGATTAGCAATTACCTCATCGCAAATTACGAATTTTTCCGACGGTGCAGGGGTATCTCAAGAACACCCTGCTGCACCCCTGAAAAAAAAATTTGGGGTCATATGGCGCACATAAATTTTGAAAACATTCCTTTACCTCAAAAACGATTTTCAACTCATAATTTGAAAACACTGCACATGGGGAAATGACTTAAAATGTCCTTAAGACACATAAAAGCATTTTTTGATTGCCTTTGCAGCATGTTTCAGTCACCTTTAACATGCCTATGTAACGGAAACATTCAAAATCTAAATTTGCCATGCACAGGTGGGAGCATATTTACAAGCAATTTGCTCCACAGACAAACTTCTTACATTGAAATGGGAAAGACTCTCAATTACCTTATAAAGAAGCAGACACCATTATGTCCTTCTCATCAATATTAAAACCATTGCTTTTTCTCAAAAACGATTTACAAGTCATAATTTGAAAACACTCCACAGCTCCTATGCACATAAAAGCCCTGTCAGTACTAATACTTCACATTTTCTCCAATTACAATTTCTCAAACAAACAAAATCTATTTGTGAAACACTTGAGACAAAGCAACATTTGAAAAACACAACTTTCTTCATAATTTTCTCCTTAAAGCACACTATTTTCTATCTAAATTAAAGAAATTTTTTCTCACCTTAGCAAGTACTTTGAGTTTCAAAACAGTCTCAGAAACACACCAATTTGTCTTCAGCAGAGCAAAAGGTATGCACTCCAGAGTCTGCAGCTATCAAAAGCACAGAAATGCTGTAATTCCTCACACAGATCTCTCATGTCACCCAATCAAAACTCTTCCCTCACTTTTTTTCAAAGCAAAACCCTTCCCCCCTCTGCCCCCTCTCTGCTTTTTCTGCATAGCAACCACCTCTTGCAAGACCTCTCACACAACAATGTTGCAATTGAACTCTGAACTCTCAGTGCACCTGCATATCCAAAGCATTCTTTCATTTAATGATTTTTTCTTCGCCACTCAAAATACATCTTTCAACGAACTCATCCATGCACACTAACTTTCTGTTTTCAGCAATCAAAATCCACCAATCACTCTTACTGCTTCATTAACACAGAAACTCCTCAGTTTTTTTCATTTTACACTCTCATTTTTTCAACTGCCATTTCATTGCCACACTTCATCTGACTGCAGGAGAACCTTCTCTCGCCATGTTTTCTGTCTGGATTGTTGGACATAGCTACATCTATTGGGCTCAAAGGTACGCTGAAAACAGGAATTTACCTAACCTCAATTTACAAGATGTGGAAATTAAGTGGTTTGGCCACAGAGGATTAAAATGTCACCAATTGATACCATTGGTGAAAACCTTTATGCATTTGCCAAAACCTGACCTGTTAATTGTGCACTGTGGAGGTAATGATTTGGGCACTTTGACTGGGGTAGGTCTGGAAATGCTTTTAAAGGACACCTTTGAGCAATTGATGGCACTTTTTCCTCAGACTGCCTTGGTATATTCAAATATATGCCAAAGACAGAAATGGAGGTGGTCGAACCAATTTTGTCCACAAATTGAGAAATCGAGGAAGCATGTAAACAAATCTGTTTCAGCTTACATGAGAGACCATGGAATGGGCTCCCTGTACAACAATAACTTGCGTTACTACATGCAAGATATCTACAGAGGAGATGGAGTTCACTTCTCAGATGAGGGCAACAGAGTTTTCACTCTGAATTTAAGAATGTGCATTGGTACCTACTTATAAGTACCTAAATGTACCATAAACCCAAAAGCTCTTCTCAGAGCTACCCTACATCTGATCACTCACAATTATTATTGTACTCTAACTTTTTTCACTAATTTTCAAGAAAGTACGCTCCCCAGAACGCTTCCCGGTTCGCGAACCGAGCGCACTCCACGCAAAAAAACTAAAAAAACGGTATATATTTTTTTGCCCTGCGAGAACCTTTCAAAGCCTCCACATCAAACCTAGGGGGTCAGGGACGATCTACTATGCCCCCTTATGGTCATTTGCCCCTTCGCTTTGGCCTCCTCTTGTCTCTCGATCCTACCGAGAGACAAGATGGCGGCCGCTACGGACTGTTTGGAATGTTTACAGACGCCGAAAAACCAATCAACTTCGCAAACCTCCGTAACGCGAAAAGTACGCGAAGCGGAGCGCTGTTACAGATATATATCTTTTTTTGAACGTTAATTTCTCAAAATCCACTGGAGCACATATATTGAGACCTAGCAAAGGCACATCGGGCTACCAGTCCCTACAATTTTGCCAAGTTTCGTGCAAATCCATTCAGCCGTTCGATTATTATTATTATTTTTTTTTTTGCCCCGCGGGGCCCTTTTAAAACCTCCACATCAAACCTAGGGGGTCAGCGAGGATCTACTATTCCCCCTTATGGTCATTTGCCCCTTCGCTTTCGCCTCCTCTTGTCTCTCGATCCTACCGAGAGACAAGATGGCGGCCGCTACGGACTGTTTGGAATGTTGACAGACGCCGGAGAACCAATCAGCTTCGCTTCACAAAGCTCCGTTGCGCGAAAAGTCCGCGAACCAGACCGCTGCCTGGTCCGCGCTTACAGATATATATCTTTTTTTAAACGTTAATTTCTCAAAATCCACTGGAGCACATATATTGAGACCTACAAAAGGCACATCGGGCTACCAGTCCCTACAATTTTGCCAAGTTTCGTGCAAATCCATTCAGCCGTTCGGGCTAAAAGTGAGGCCAACCGCCCTATGGAAATTAACATGGGAAAAACGCGTTTTGGGACCCCCCTTTTTTCTCGGCCCCCCCTTGACGAACCCCCCCAAATTTTCAAAGGCTGCTCAGAAACAAAATGTGCCATTTTCCTGAAAATTTCAGCCAATTCCGTCCACAAACGGCAAAGTTATTAGACATAGAATTTTCAAAAAACCCATAGAGAAAAAATCCTAACTATATATACCTACTGGCGACCGCCAGTAGGTAATATATATATATATATATATATATATATCTATATATATATATATATATATATATATATATATATATATATTACCTACTGGCGGTCGCTAGGTAGTTATAGTTAGGACCTAGTTTCCATAGGAAATCCGCAACATTCTATTGGGAATAACGTTGGCGCCGGTGGACGAATCTTCGCGAATTTCTCAAAGAAGATGGCCCGCTCCGCTCTGCTCCTTCCCTGAAAGTTTCGGGGGGATTCGTCAAGCGGGGGTCGAGATAAAAGGGGGGTCCCAAAACATGTTTTCCCCATGTTAATTTCCATAGGGCGGTTGGACTCACTTTTAACCCGAACGGCTGAATGGATTTCCACCAAACTTGGCAAAATTGTAGGGACTGGTAGCCCGATGTGCCTTTGCTATGTCTCAAGATATGTGCTCCAGTGGATTTAGAGTAATTTAGGTTCCAAAAAATATATATATCTATAGGCGTGCCCCGGTACGCGTCCCGGGCGCACTCCAGCGCACTACGCAAGTTCGCGAGCGGAAAGCTGATCGGCTCACGGGTGTCTTGTCAACATTCCAAACAGTCCGGAGCGGCCGCCATCTTGTGTCTCGGTAGGATCGAGACACAAGAGGTGGCAAAAACAAAGGGGGAAATGACTAAAAGGGGGTAGGTTAGACCCCCTGACTCCCTAGGTTTGATGTGGGGGCCATAAAAGGGCACCGCGGGGCAAAAAAAAAAAACGATTTTTGCGGGGGGAGCGCACAGTACGCGCACCGGGGAGCGTACCGGGGAGCGTACCATGGAGAAAAAAGAATGACAGAGTTTTAAAAAAAAATTGCATTTTTTATAAATTGGAGGTAGTTCTGAAAAGACCTTTTTTTTTTTTTTTTTTAAATATTTTTTTTACTTTTTTAAAACGATTTTATATTTTTTTGGGATTTTTTTCAGGGGAAAAACAAAAACAGCGATTCCAAAACTGCTCAACAGGAGCAAAAAATTGTGAAAAATTAGGGACGGGGAGGGCAGCGGTGTTCTTGTCTCTTTATAGCAATGAGTTCAAGGCTCTGCTCCCCATAACAGAGCAGTTCATCACAGGCCACGCATAGAAATTTTATGCCTGCAAACACCGGCTGCACGTTAGGGACCATTCTTCCACGTGGTGTTCCTGAAGGTGTTGCTCCACCAGTGGAGGTGCTGCTGCCATCTCTTGGTAAATTCCATGCCAGGTCCCTCACACTCTCCCTGGCATAGTTATTTGGGTGTTTTCTCTGGACATGCCTAATTAAATTGGCATTTCCAAAGCTATATTTCTTATTAGGATTGCCTCTGGATAAAATACTGCCACATATCTTGCAGGTTACCTTAGCAGCATTAACCTTTTTTTTTCCTTCAGGGATGTCAAAAAATTCCCAAATGAAGTGGTCCTTTGTTTTGTGGTGAGGAGGGTCCTCAGGCAAAACACCATCAGAATCACTGCTGGATGACTCCCTTGCAGCCATTGCTGTAGATCAGGAAACTTTGAGAAGCAGATAATGCACAGAACACCTCTTGCTCTCTCCAAGTACAAAGCAATAGTGAGAGAAATGGGTGGGTTTCTCAATATTTGGAAAAAAAAATGTTCTGAACCAATGAAAAGTGTTATTTTAAAGTCACATGGCTTGACGCGCTTACGCTATGCGCCCTGGGGCGCGTCCCGGGGCACGTAGCGTAAGTGCGTCGGGGCGCTTATGTTGCGTGATCGCATACGCTCGGGCGCTTCCGGGAGTGCTTACACGATGCGTCATAAGACGCATCTCGTGGCTACGCGATACATGTCTTATGACGCAAGGCGTCGCGGATACGCGATACGTCACGATGATGTTTTCGTTCGCGGCAATGGCGCTAACGGGACGCTCCCCGGTACGCGCCCCGGGGCGCGCCATAACAATGCGCTCACCGGTGAGCGCATCGGTGCGCGCCACGGGAGCGCTACGAGGCTAAAAAATAAATAAAAATAAATAAACATAAAAAAATAGTATTACATAATTATACAATATAAAATTCATTATAAAAATATTACATTTCATACCTATAGAGATTTGTGTCAGATCCCAGCTGGGCGCCTACAGTACAGCGCAATGCTATACGATAGACTGCCTACACTTTTCATTGAGGAAAAACTACATTACCCAGAGGCCTCGGCTGAGGCTACATCAGTCCGGGTGACACGCATCCTGTTGCGTGTTATTCCGTTTCCTGCTATTCATTTTGGAGGAAGGAGGTCGCGTCTTGCTGCTGGCTGAGGGGCTCGTCCTGGACGGCTGCTGTGATACAATCAGCGTGTCAGGTAGGAGCGGCCCCTCGCCGCTAACATCCCCGTCATTGAGCGGAGCGCTGTGGGGATCCACGCGTTGCCGTTTGTTGTGGAAACGCGCAGTGAAGGAACTGCAGCGTTTGCCTTTTGTTTTTGGACTTTCAGAGGAGCGGAGCGGAGTGGTAGGGCGCCACACGTTGCCGTGTCTTCTATCTTGTGTTTTCTATTATGGCCATACTTGTGTGCTACTCTTGAAGTAGGCGGTGCGTGGTGGCGGTCGCAGCTCCATGCAGCCAGTACAAGCGCTTGTATGTTTTGTTCTTTGTTTATGGGACAATCAGTCTCAAAGTACTCGAGGAGCGCTGTGGTGGTCGCAGCTACGCGTTGCCATAAGGAGTAGAAACGACTAGGAGGTTGTGTTGTTTCTTAGTGGAACATTTCTGCTTTCTATTAAAGAACCTTTATTATTTACTTAGCTCTCTTTCTTTATTGGTACCTGGGGACTGCCTGGTGTTCAAAGGGTACTTTTCTCGAGGGAGCGGAGTGCAGTGGTTCTTGCTTCCCACGCATTACCGTGTCCTGGCTGTAGACATTTACACAGCTGCATTGTTCTCTCTCAATTAGGTTCTTCTTTCATGGTGGCGAAATCCACACGGAATCCCTTATTGTGCAGGCATAGGCTGTGATCAAGGTATAGAGGAGGGTTCTGTCTGGGTATGAGTGTGTTAGTATATGAGAACTGATTGAGGCTAACCTATGTGTGTTCCCTATAGGACTCAAGCTTGTATACCTAAAGGGAGAACAGAGAAACAACCAGTAGAAAAGTCCTGCCTTTTCCCCACAGGTATTCAGTCTACTTATCAGTACATTAGATGTTACGGTGTTGCACGATAGGTGATCTTACCCCTGTATGTTCTGTCATTTCAGGTACATCCCTTTCCCAGCTGTTCCCTTCCTTCCCTTCCCTGTTTATTATTTTACTTTTCCCCTCACCTAATGGCTCAAATCCTCTGTTGACTCAATATCAGAGTGTTTGTGACGTTTGGAGGTGGGCTTTATATTCATCACTCGGATCCTGTGGAGCGTACCTGACAATTTGCTATTAAAAAAACGATGAAATTCACTGAAAAAACCATAGGTTTCACACCAGTTATAGTTAGGAATTAGCATTTAAAAAACCTATTAAATTCACTGAAAAAACCATAGGTTTCACACCAGTTATAGTTAGCTGGAAATTGTACTCGCATAAAACCATTGAAATTCCCACGTTATAGTTAGTTGGACTAACTATAACTTGCGCGTGCAATGCACTGCTGATGACGTCACATATTACATCACTCATGACATGGTCAGTGACATCACTCATGACATCACTGATGACACCATCCTTGTGACAGAGTGACAGACCTCCTTTCACTGTAATGTAACCCTTGAAATACATATTCAAAAAAAGAAACAAAAATGTTCAAAAAAATCGAGATAACCATACCAGTTACAAAAACCAATTCAGTAATTCCACCATCTATATACACATCCACTCATTCACCAACAGTTTTATATAGTCACTCATACATATACTCACTCATCATATGTAGTGATACACTTATACATCCTGTTACAAACAGTCATCCAAAAGTTACTCTCACACATACTCACACATGCAAGTAAACTATTGAACATCCATTTATTTGCATATATAGCTATACACACACTACCACTTACACATACTTACTCTCTTAAACAATCACTTATAGAAAAACATACTTATTTAAACAGGAACTCTTACAATCTCTTACTCTCACATATACTCACTTATGTACATTAATATTCACATATACTAGATTAAAACATATGTAGTTACTGATAATCACACTAGTGACACAGTCATTCACTCACTAACACACACATATACACACTCATCCACCCATACAGTCCTGCACATATGCTGTTTTCAAAACACATACAGAGAGTCAGTCATTCATGCATCTATGTGCTAAGTAATACCCCCACCAAACCATACAGATACTCATACAGATACTAAAACAAAAAAAACTTCTAACCCATATACATACACATGTAGCTACTCACCAAACCATGCAGCCACTTATACATAAAGTGAAACACTAATACATATATTTAAATATTTAAACATTACTCACTAATATATGTATTCACTAAGATACACTTAATAAGCCAGTTAACCAATCAATTAAAAAACAAAATCCCTTTAGACACTTATTTAAACATTTATTCTTCCATCAACTTTTACATATACATATATAACACATAATTTTTTTTTAAATACACACATTCACTGGATGGTGTCATCAGTGATGTCATGAGTGATATCACTGACCATGTCATGAGTGATGTAATATGTGACGTCATCAGCAGTGCATTGCACGCGCAAGTTATAGTGAGTCCAACTAACTATAACGTGGGAATTTCAATGGTTTTATGCGAGTAAAATTTCCAGCTAACTATAACTGGTGTGAAACCTATGGTTTTTTCAGTGAATATATATATATATATATATATATATATTCACTGAAAAAACCATAGGTTATAGACCATATATAGTTAGGAATTAGCATTTACAAAACCTTGAAAATTCACTGAAAAAACCATAGGTTATAGACCATATATAGTTAGGAATTGGCATTTAAAAAACCTTATTTTACTCACACAAAACCATTGAAATTTCATATATAGTTAGTTGTACTAACTATATATCGCGCACCCGCAATCCACTGCTGATGATGTCACATATTACATCATTCATGACATGGTCAGTGACATCACTGATGACATCACTGATGACATCTCAAATGACATCACTGATGACATCTCATTTGACATTACTGATGACATCACTGATGACATCATTCATGTGATAATACGATGAACCTCTTCAGACTCTAATATAACCTTAGATACACTCAGTGTAAACAGACACTCATAGACTGTCACTCATCTATGGAGTTACTCAGACACTTAGTCAGTCATGCAAAGAATCAATCACACCTCCATTTCCTCAACTATTCAGTTATACACACCTTACTTATTCAAACATATACTAAAACATATTTACTGACTTATAAAATCCTGGATACAAGTTCACAATGATCCATACAGCCACTCACACATTCACTGGCTCTTATGCACAGTTATTTATATATGTCAACTCTCACATGTACTGTATTTTACATATGTACTTACTTTAACATGTAGCACTGAGATATCCATTCACTCACCAATACACTCATGCACACAGTCAACCGCCCATACAGCTGTTTCCACATGCACTTTTGAACCCATACATCTAGTCAATCAACTGCTCACACATCTATGCAAAGAGTCATACACCTCCCAGCCACCCACACACACACTCAGTCTCCCATACAAATGCTTGGGCAACCAATCAATAACCCATACAGTTAATCATATAGCTACTGATCAACACATGCAGCAGTTTACAGAACAACAGACATAATGATGCACACATTAAGACAGTTTAGTCACTAACCCATGCACTCAGTGAGACACATTTAATCTGTCACTCATACAGTCAGTCATGCCCCTACTAAATCCTTCATCAAGACACTTATACATCCACTCATTCTTCAATATGTAAGACATATTTTAACTTTACAGAATTATACAGTCACTGAATGTAGTCATCAGTGATGTCATCAGTGATGTCATTTCAGATGTCATCAGTGATGTCATCAGTGATGTCATTTGAGATGTCATCAGTGATGTCATCAGTGATGTCACTGACCATGTCATGAATGATGTAATATGTGACATCATCAGCAGTGGATTGCGGGTGCGCGATATATAGTTAGTACAACTAACTATATATGGAATTTCAATGGTTTTGTGTGAGTAAAATAAGGTTTTTTAAATGCTAATTCCTAACTATATATGGTCTATAACCTATGGTTTTTTCAGTGAATTTTCAAGGTTTTGTAAATGCTAATTCCTAACTATATATGGTCTATAACCTATGGTTTTTTCAGTGAATTTCATTGGTTTTTTAAAAGCTAATATCTGTAGCTGTAAAATGTATTCTTCTTTAAATCCCAAAACATATTTTATATGTTTATAAATAAAAAAAAATTTAATACTTTTTTTTTGTTCGCTCCCGGTTCGCGAACCGGGAAGCTTCCCGTTAGCTCACCTTGATGCCGCGACCCAGTCCGCGAACCGGTAAACGTTCCGTTAGCGCAACTGCCGCGTTAGAAATCAACATCGTGACGCGTCGCGGAAGCGCGACGTATCACGTTGTTGCGTAATGCGTCTTATGACGCGCTGCGTTAGCGCACCCGGAAGTGCTCCGGTACGCGAACTGAGACGCGAAGCGCAGCTCCCCGGAAGCGATCCGCGGCGCGTCGCGAAAGCACGACGTATCGCGTTGCCGCGTAATGCGTCTTATGACACGCCGCGTTAGCGCACCCGGAAGCGCTCCGGAGCGCGAACCGAGGCGCGAAGCGCAGCGAACCGGAAGCGATCCGGGGCGCGTTCCGCAGCGCGTAACTTAAGCGTAAGAGGTCATGTGACTTTTGATAAAACTTTTCATTGGTTCATTTCACTTTTGGTTTCATAATGATGTAAGGCTAGGTCAGGTGACCTAAAAATAACACTTTTCATTGGTTTAGAAATATTGTTTTTCCCAAATGATGAAAACCCCTCCTTCTTTCCTCACTCTGACTTTCATCTTTGTGAGAGGAAGACCATTTTTGAGACTTGAGCAATGGCTTCAATAGTTGCTTCAGCTGGTGCACCCCCACCACCACCTCCACCTCCTCATGGAAAGAGAGGACCACCTTCCCAGTTTATCAGCCAGACAGAGGAGGAAGAGGATGAACTAGAGGAAGAGGAGACCGAAGGACCACAGTTCTTACAGGAGGTGCCCCGGGTTTCACGTCGGAAAGCCAGCTTTATTTGGCAGTTTTTTTCACTCCCTCGAGGGCAAAAAAAAGTAAATGCTAGGTATGTCACCTGCCTGATTTGTAAAGACCGGTTATCTAGAGGCACTGATAAAAAATATAGCTACGGAAACCATACAATGCATCATCACATGACCAGGTGGCATCCACTGAACTACGGCCAGGCGGAGATACGTGACATGCAAGATAACCCAACAACAACTCCTGTGGCCAGGTCAACATCACTAATATCATTGACAGCAGCAGAGGCACGGGAAACCGTGCCAAACATTCAGGAGAACTTTGCTCATATCAAACATACCTGTATGTATTGCGGTGCATTGCTGTCATGTGGTTACATGAGCATTAATTTAATAAACCTAGCTATTAACAATCACAGTTGCCCTAACCGCCCCAGACAGTAATTTTTTTTTTTTGCTCCTGTTGAGCCCTTTTCAATGCCTGTTTTTTGTTGTTTCCCCTCCATCAAAAACAAAAAAAAAACATAAAAATGTTCAAAAAATACAAAAAAAAGAAAAAATGTTCAGAAAAATAAAAAAAATATATAAAACAACAAAAACATTAAAACAAAAAGTTCTTTTCAGAACTACCTCCCCTTTCCAAAAAAAATTGCTAGAATGTTTAGCACTCTGGCAAGCTCTTTTTTTTTTAGTTCGCTTCCCCGTTCGCTTACCGGTACGCGAACCGGGAGCGAACCAAAAAAATTTAAAAAGAAGAGTAAGTATAAGGGAAGTAAACAGAGAGTAATGTTAAAAGAAAGACAGCTATAGGGAGTAATCCAGAGATACTGTTTAATAGATCTATTTACCGAAGAAAAGATGGAAGAGGGTATAATTGTGAAAAACAAAATAGATAAGGAAGTGAAAGAAAAAAAAGAGAGTAGAACAATAACAAAGAAGAGTTTCTTGGAGAATGTGAGTGAATGTTCAAAATAAGATTAAAACATGTGGAATAACAGAGAGAAAAAACAGAAAACAGAAAAGAAAAAATAACAGAAAAGATTAATTGAAACAGCAAAGAAATGTAAATAACATAGAACCATATCATCAACATAGGCAATAAAAGTTTTGCAGCTTTTATCAGCAGAAATGTGTCGCTAAAGCCGCTTTTGCGGCGGAAAACTGCCGCTAAAACCACTTTTGCAACAGTTTTCTTCCAATAAAAACAGCAATAATTTTATTGGCTGTGTTGATAATATGCCCCTTAGTGTGCTTGAACTACAGAGAGAAAGCATAATGAACAAGTAGTGAAAGAGTGATCAGTCAAAGACACTAAGAGTAATAGAGACGGAGTGAGTGAACAAGAGTGAGGAACTATGAGAAGAGAGGAACTGAGAAAAGGAGTGGAAGGAGTAGAGTAAGTAGGTAATAGAGAAAGGAATGAGGGAAGTAGCAAAGGCAGGAAACTGAGGGTTAAAGAAATGAAGCTGTCGAACTACTAGTAGGTGAATGTGATAGAAATGTAACGAAAAGAGTACAAAACATTTACCTTATAATTGTCGTTAACTTACTCACTTTTTGTTTTTATACTTTCAATCTGTGAAAGAGAGAACAAACATTTGAAAAATATTAAAACATGTATTTAAAAATTAGAAAAGACAAGGGAAAAGATTGAAGGAGAAACAGAGTTTCTTTTCCTCATTTCACAATCACATCACCTGTGTTGCCTTTGGTTAGGTATCTCATAGTGCAGATGGAGTCTAGCATATCAAAGAGTACATAGAAGTTGAGCAAAATATACAACAATTTTGACATTTACAGAAGACTTAGCTTCTTATCTTGTTGGAGATGAAGTCAGGCCTGTCTTGCAACATGGTGCATCTTTTGCATCACTGCTGCATCGGTTTCATGTGGCACGGGTTTTTTACAGCATGACACATCTGCCTAGATGCATCAATTTGTAATTTTGTCGCCTCATAGCAAATCTTTTGCACCGCCGCTGCATCACAAAAGTGACGCACAGTGGCGCAAAAGAGGCATACACCTATCATAAATCTGTCCCTAACATTTGAAATGATTGATTCAGGATGACGATAAGGTGTGGCCTATCCAGAGGTTTGTTTAAGGTGAGGCCTACTCAGGGTTTTAGATGAAATTTACGCTTGTTGAAGAGTACAGAAGAGATAATACATGTGAAGACCTACCAATGAAGTAAGTCATGTCCACTTCACTCTTCAACAAAGGCCAGACCTCTTCTGTGTCCATGGACAGACCTAAACTTCATCTGCACAATGTCATTCGTAAACTTAGGAAACACAGGTGATGTAATTGAAAAATGTGGAGTTTCTTTTCCTCATTTCACAATCACATCACCTGTGTTGCCTTTGCTTAGGTATCTCATAGTGCACATGTAGTACAGCATATTAAACAGTACCCAGAAGTGCAGCACTGCATGGAACAACTTTGACACTTACAAAAGCTTCAGCTTCTGCATGCCCCCTACACAGTGCTAATTATATACATTTTAAACTAATGGTATCTTGCTGGAGATGAACTGAAACCTATCTTGCAACATGGTGCATCTTTTACACAAAAGTGACCCACAATGGAGCAAAAGAGGCGCACGGCCACCATAAATCTGACCCTAACATTTTAAATGATTGTTTTAAGATGCCAATAAGGTGTAACCTATCCACAGATTTGTTTCAGGTAAGTCCTACTCAGAGTTGCAGATGAAATTTAGGTTTGTTGAAGAATACAGAGGAGAAAATACATGTGCAGGCCTACCAACCAAGTGTGTCATGTCCACTGCACTCTTGAACAAATGTCAGACCTCCTCTGTCTCCAGGAACAGGCCTAAACCTCATCTACACAATGTGATGTGTAATGTTAGGAAACACAGGTAATATAATTGAAAAACGTGCAATTTTTTTTGCTCATTCCACAATCATATCACCTGTGTTTCCTTTGCTTAGGTATCTCATTGTGGAAATGTAGTCTATCATATGAAAGACTACGTAGAATATGAGCACTGTATGCAACAACTTTGACACTTACAGAAGCCTCTCCTTCTCCATGCCTCCTACACAGTTCTAAATGTACATCATAAATGCAAACAGTACAGAATTAATTATACATGTTAAATGGTTTATTTTTGCTGTTCTCAGAATGTATCAAATTTCACTAAAAACAGTGACTTGAAGGTATTCATCATATAACAGCGGGGAAAAAAAAACACAATCAAAATGATTGTGTTTAAAAAACCCATACAACATAACAAATCAGAATTCAGAACTCCTTAAAGTTAACTTACTTTCCATGACGTCGAAGGATGTCCTATGAATAGCTTACACTCTGTTGTGCTGTTATTACTTTCAGACCGCCACTTTCTGAAAGAAAACCTCCATCGTTTTGAAAAACATGTTACATACAATAAATGACTTCTTGCTCTCTACCACACGTTTCCACAAGGCCAAATCATGTCAGAGCCATTTATAACTCTTAGAATTCTTGTAAGCCAATCCCGTCATGTTGTATTTCCGCAACTTTCACAATAAAAATGTTGAAGATCATTTTCACAATCCTGGACTAGTAATATCTTCCCCTTCTTGCTCAGTCATGTTCTACATTTGCTATGACACTGATACTGCTTACTATGAAGCAGACTTACACTATCTCTATGACTACTACAAGTATTTAATTCTCTACATCACTTTTAATCACAAAGCAATATAAAACAGTAGACAGCATTGCAGACTTACATTCCCTCTACTCCATGTTTTGATTGGCTGCTTCAATTAGCTTATAAAAAGAAACAGTTTTTTTTAACTCATTCAAAGTGCACTTATTTCTCCATGACGTCCAGTGTTATGGTAAGAAGTTATGTCTCTGTACTACACTTATCCTCAAGGCCAAATCGTGTAGGAGCCATTAGAACTTCTTGAAATTCCTCAGAGCACATCCCGAGATTCTTTCCCTAAAATTTTGGTTTTAAAAACACCAGGTAAGAGTTTTTAAGGTCATACGGCAATTTTTTTTTGAAAATTAAAACAGAATCATTGCAGAATGACCAGCCATTTCTAGACTTTAAATAAGCTGTGTAATGTCCTGATGATATTGAAGGACCGTCATGATATATAATTGCTGCAGTTACAAAAGTCCTTCCTGATATTGACAACTGTGAAGCCACAAAATTTTTAATTAAAGTTGTCAATTTTGTTCCATCAGGCCTACATCGTTGGAACATTAAAATAACATACTGGCCATATGTTCGTATAAATAATGTGGACATCATTTCAGATTTACATTGGCTACACTCCATGTTGTGATCAGCTGCTTTTACTAGTTTATTAAAAGAGACTGATTTACTATCTGGCAAAGTTAAATATATAAATCTTTCTGAGTCTACACTAGTAGTACTTGATACCCTACAGTTCTCGCAGTCATGCTGCCATTGATAAGAAAGCCCAAACAGGTGATCTACACCTACACCTTCAGCATGCAATACATCAAGCATATACATTAAAAACTCCTGACAATCTTGCTGAATATTTTGAGAGAATTGTGTTTGGCCTGAACATCTGTCTAACAGATTTCGAATTTCAGACACACTTTCTATTTTTGTTCTATCAGTGCTACATTTCTCTAACACAGAATTTAACAAACTGCAAAATCTTTGATCAGAATTGACCACAATCTCTTCTTTTACATTTTCTAGAGAAAACAAAACATTAACCACTACATTAGCATAGCAGTTGACACCAGAACTGTTTTCAAATTGAAAACCAACAACATCTTCAACAGAATCCTTTTTGTTTCTGCTTATAATTTCAGGTTCATCGACTTTTCGTCTTTTTGCTACAACCTCCCCAGTATTGGTCACATTTCTTCGTTTCCGGCCTACCACACGTTTATCAAACAAAGGATATTGAGGCAAATGTGGCGCATACTCTCTTCTTAACCTATTGTATTCCTTAACACAATCTAGATCCGCACAAATGTTTGTGACATCACACTCAATCAAGTACAATCCCGATAAAGTTCTAACTCGTGACAATGCCACATATGCCATACCCTCCTTGAACACAGAACTGCCAATATTCACCAATGCACTGTCTACACTTAAACCTTGCGATTTATGGATTGTCACCGCATATGCCAAGCAAACAGGAAACTGCTTACGGCGAACATATGTCTTTCACAAGCAAAAATCTAGCAGAACAACGACCAATTAGCTGTACTTCCTCAATGCCATCAAATTTAATTTTTAAAAATTCAATTCCATCTCTATTTCTGTATTTTACAAAATCAACAACATTACCCATTGATCCATTTACCAGACCTCTTTCAACATGTAAATTCCTTCTTAAAATTATACGGCAGTTCAAGCACACATTCAGAGTCTTTTCAAAACCTGCAGTTTTAGATATAGTCTTCTCTAATGAATCCAATTTTGTTTTCAAATTCTCAGACAAAATAATTGTTGATCCCATATGCTCTACTCTGTCAATAGCTTCCAGTTTCACAATCTGTTGCTTTTCTAAATGCAACATTTTGTTGTTGAATTTGGCACATTCTGCAAGAGTTGGCATCAAACATATTCCAGATTTCTTCTCAGTAATTTTCTGAAAAATATTCTCAGGCACAACATCTTGTTCTGGATATAAATTTGACAGTAATCGTGCATGTAAAGCTTCTTTCCCATGCTCGGTCACTTTTCCAATTCTAACATCTTGTAGAATAGTCTTGTAAACTTCATCCTTCGCCTGACGCATATTTTCATGCAGTTCAGCATAATTGAAGTTTAACCATATATTGACGTTGCCAATGCTCCCTAGGCACTTCCTGGTATCTTCATGCGTGAGCATTTTGAACACAGGTTGCCCTTTCACTGGTGTCAGCTGCAGAAGATCTCCGAAAACAATGATGTGTTTGCCACCAAATAACACATCATACTCTGTTTTGAGAACTTCTTGCATTCTCAAATGCACAAAGGCAAGCATGACATTGGAAACCATGCTTACTTCGTCAATGATAAGAAGTTTCATTTTCCTCAAGATTCTTGAAACTTCACAACAAGCATCTCCAGATAGCTTGTGATATTGTAATTTGTTGTCATGCTCCACTGGCAGCATCAGTAAACGATGTAAAGTAATCCCTTTAATGTTATGTGCTGCCAGTCCAGTTGGAGCGGTGACAACAAAAGACAGCGATGACTCTGTCCTTTCCTGCAAATAACATGAAATTGCTTTAATAAGGAAACTTTTTCCTGTTCCCGCTTCTCCACTCACGTACAGTCGGACAGGCTTCAACGACGTACATGAGCACTCTTTCTTGTCATGACTTAATCCATGATCAATTTGCATGGTAACTTCGTCATATATTTTCCTCTGCTCAACGTTGAGTTGTCTTTCCAACTCTTCTAAGTTAAACGCATCCTCCTGAGCATGTGCCATGGCTCTTTCCACTTCATTCATAGCAGTGGCAGCTTCATTTTCGATAACAGGTCCTCCTAGTGGATCCTGACTCAATGAAGCAGAACTCTGACTGTCCTGAGAACTGTCTCTGGCAATCTCGGCTGCAATCGTTGCTTCCTGCTCAATTTCCGCATTCAACATTTCTACATATTTGGGAAAAGCAGGACATTCTATGGTCTCCTTGGCAGCATTGAAAGAGTCTTCGTAACAGAGGAAATCTCCAAGCAGTTCCTCTTCTGCACGCCAAGGCTTGAAAAGTTGCAAAAGTGCTAAATAGAAAAACTCCTTTTTTTCAGGAGATTCGCCACTCAATTTTCGATGGTTTACCAAGTGGTATTTTCTTTGCTTGACCAGACATCCCTCACTTCCTATTACAGCATACACTCCTTTCTCAGTATCTTCTTTGATGTTCCTCTTGAATATGTAATTTTGAAGAACCTCATACAGACAAACATTCTCGAGGTGACTGCTTCGATTTGGATAATATGTATCCAACATGTTGGTCTTCAAAATGTCGGTACTGTTTGGCTCCTTTTCCGCCAAATACTCAATTTCCCGCACAGGTTTCAGAACTCGATTACGCGTTGCAGCAAGACCAAGACTCGCCCAAACGATACTCCTGGACTTGGCATAGAGACTTGCTGAAGACAACCGGTCAGAACATTCGTAAGCTCCGATTTCTCGATGCGACAACATCTTCAGACTGAAACTGTACAACTTCTTGCTGAGGCTCTTTTCATGGGAAATGTCCTCCCACATATCCTTCAATTCTGTCTTCTCTTTTTTGGTGATGTAAGATGTCACATACCGAGCCACAGCCATACAGTTATCAGCCACAAACTGTATATCCATGTTAGCATTCCACATGGACAAAATCACCGGGTTGTAGTCGTTGATGTACTTAGACTCTTCGTTCCTCCTCAAATTGTATGTGTTTTTAGGTGATTTCTTCATCACATTATGTCGCAGCGAAGACATCAAACTGTTTACTCTTCCTTTAGAAATCACCGGTCGTGGAAAGCCGAAACGACATTTGGTGTAGAACTTGTCCTTGTTTCGGAATTTACGATGACAGTACTTTCCACATCGATGGCTTTGGAAACGTAGAACTTTTTCTCTTAGGCTTTTCTTCTCCTTTGCGTTTGGAACAGCACACGTAGAATACTGTTGTATGAAACTCATCACTGAGTCTTCTGGATCCGTTCCAAATTTAGGTGCATCCTTGATCCACAGCAACATATGTATATGAGGAGCACCTCTTGCTTGGTACTCCTTTCTCCAGAAGAAATCCAACACCTCTCCAAGAGGTGGATTCTTCTTATTCATGATGAAAGACATCATAGCTTCAAATCTATGATTGAAGTACCTGCATACATTGACTGGATCCAAAGAGCACAGTTCTCCGGGTGTCTTGAATTCGATGTTTTCGATGTTTCCATTTGCCTCTCGTAGAAATTCAAGTAAGTCTTCCCAGCCATACTCCGCACAGCTCAGAGTGAGGAACCATGTGGGAGTTCCTAAGTTCCTCAGCATACATTTTAAATCACCATGACGACGGTACCAGTACTCATTAGTACCACGCTGACACGCCATGAGATTAATCAGGTGAGAATCCAAAATACTGTCCTGGACATTGACTTTATCCATAAAGTCACTTGCTGAGATGTTTTGCATGTGTATACCACTTTTCAAGATGTGGTTCACTGCATATGACAGTCCAGACAGATCGCTTTCAAACAGGAGATGAAACAAATAGGGAATGCATTGTCGAAACCTAGCATCTCCTGCATACAATCGCAAAGTCCGGTATTCAGAAGCAGGAATTTGATGAGGTCGCTCATCATATCTTCCTCCCTGACCTGTTGGAAAAAGCTGTGGGAAACACCGAGCTTCCAAACTTTCCTCCCAAACACTAATGGGACTCCCTTTGGCTTGTTTCATTTGAAACAACTCAATAGCATTCCCCATGACTTCCTTGGAATGCAAAGGATGAACACTATAATGTTCATATATTTCTTCACTAGTAGAGGGTTCTACTTTCTCAATTTGACCAGCACACAAATCGCTATCCTCTTCCTCACTTACTTCCTCTTCTGCAACATATACATTCTTATAGTATTTTTTTTTTTTTTCAAATACAATGTTGCCTTTTTAACTTTCCTAACATCCACTAAATCTTGCCATATTTTCTTATTCTTTGTCGGAACCCCATTAACTAAGATAACCAGAGGTTCCTCTTCCACTTTTTCTACTCCAATTGTGTTAATGTTTTTCTTCAAATCTAGAGGCAAATAAACAACTCTTCCCTTTAATCCTCTCTGTAAATCTGATGGAGGCAATTTCCCTGTCTTTGGCTCCATTCTTACAATAGCCTGAAAGGGATGGATACTTTGAATCAAAATAGATTCATAAGTATTTAAATCCTTCAATTCAGAAGGAATCTCAACCAATTCCAGATTATTATGAACTGCTCTAGCAGGCATCTGGTTTTGATTTAATTTGTTACAACAATAAGTACACACACGTTGATCCAATCCCAAATCAAAACAATTTTCTACCATCAAGTATGTTGTGAAATCCTTCCATTCACTATTATTTTCCCTTTCACTTTTTGCATATAAATCCACTAACTTAGTCTGATTCTTATAATAAGTGCGTCGACAACACACACAAGTGAAATTTGGCCTCTCACTTGATTTCACCTGAAACGTCGCAATTTCCCTCTGGAAATTATCTGTACTGGAAACCTGTACACTATCTTCCACATTACCCGCTTCTTCTTGGTCAATTTCAACATTCTCCTCTTTACTTCCAAAGTAACAAAACTCAATTTCTTCACATATATTCTTCACATCTATTTCAGAACCATGCAAAAGAGCAGCGCATAATTGTTTAAGCATAATTGCTGGACTCTTAGCATAATACAACATTCTAACTAATTTCCTCACTTTATTATGATGCACTGCTAGCATCCTGAAATGATGAAAAACATTCTGGCATACTCTCCTGGAAAGACAAGCCAGTGAATGACCATGCAAACCTGTCACTTCTCTCACTCTGCAAGGATCTAATTCTTGCAACAACTTCATTTTCTGCTTCAAACTTTTCTTATTAAATAACCGTACAAAATCACAAAGCAAATTGATGGAATCCTGTCGCACACTGCAAATACTACTACACTTCCAGGTATACACAGGACCCTTAGGACGTCTTCCTAAAACCTCATTACCTAACACCTCTTCTGCCTCTGTTGTCACAAGTTTTTCTTTTTCAACTGGACAACCATCTTTCACTTCATAAGCTCGACCACTGGTGTCAACTGCATGCACCAAATCATTATCCTGGAAATAACTCTCCTCATTAAAAAAATGCCTCACAGCTTGAACTATGCATCCATTCTCCAGAAAAAACTTCACAAAAATTACTACGATTAACTATTCTCTACCATCTACTATTTCTTTTGAAATCATAAATTGCCTTGTTTAGCTTCCTAATTCTATTGATTATCAAAATAAATAACTTACGTTTAATTTCAAATGCCTGATCAATAACTTTCTCAACTATTTTTTTTCTCTTATAAAAAACCACTTTCTGTTGACCTTTCTTAATATTTTTTAACAAATTGCCAATTATCCTGTTGCGGAACATTCGTTTACGAATGTCCCTAAACTGTTGTTTCCTTCTACTATCATGCACAGAGTTATCTCTTGCTCTAGCAGTAAAATTTTTCATTGGCCTTTCCTTTCCGTTTGAATTGCTTCTCTTTTTCTGGACTGAAACATTTTCTGTAGTAATATTTTTTTTACTACAGATATTTCTTATGAATGTTTTTGTACTCTTACCCGGTGCTTTCTTGGTGACTTGACAAATCTTTTTGTTAGAGGACTGCTGCTTTTTTTCATTGACCTGCTGTCTTTGACGTTTTGCAGCCTTTCTCAGTCTTTCTTTGGTTGGCATGCTGAAATCTTGAAATGATCTGCAGTTGAATCTGTGGTAAAATATGATAAAAAATGTTATTAACCACTATTACCAAACAGTAAATCAATAACAGTCATCAAAAACTTAACACACTACTTGACATTTTTACATAGAAGATTTTTTAGTGCTTGGCAAATATATAATACACAAATAGCAGAAAATAAATGGAATTTATATTCATTTTACCTCTACTATTTTATATGTGATTCTGATCTAATTTTATGAGCATATTTTAATATTTTATTGAAGACACTAGACATAACTTGTTTTTAAAGGTGTTTTTAATTTTAAATCAAACGGTTTACATTTTTACTTTTTATTTATTATACATTTTTAAAATAAATGTTTATAGTTCCATAGGCTCAAGCACGTCAGCTTCCCATCCTATGTCATACAATTCTGACAAATCTGCATCCTCATCACGTTCTTCTTCATCCTCAGGATTTAAATCATCCAAGGGATCAACATCCACTGATGTTTCAATTATGAGTTCAATGATGAGGTCGAAATCAACTGATTGCTGATTGTCGCTCATGTTGATGTTGTCTTTATCTTTAAAGAAAGATAACAACAATGAGATGTTGCAGAGTAAGAGACAAATCTCAGAGATTATAATAGTAAAATTGTTTAACAAGAGTAACATTTTGCAGCTATTATTTAGCCATGTCCAGCGATGCTGAGGAGGTGAAGCCTATGTCCAATTTTTCAGTGAACAGGACTCATCTCTTCTTAACCTTGGATAAGCCTCACCGACTCTGTGTCCCCTGCACATACTTAAATGTAAAGGGGCAGATTTATGTTAACTGGCACATCCCCAGGGATGCACCAGTTAACGTGCACCGCTGCTCTGCCACCCATGGTGTGCCGCATTTACAATCAGATAGGACAAAGCTGCGTCAAAACCCTGCGCCTGCTTGAAGCAGGCATAGTTCTTGACGCAGCATTGTGGAGATGGGGCACCCCTGAGCCTTGCTGGAGCTGCATCGCACTTGCGATACAACTCCAGTAATGCACCACTTTTACGGCACAGATGCGTCACGCATCTGTGCCGTTTTTGCCCCATAGTGCGCCGCATTGTAAATGCAGCACACCATGGGTGGCGGAACAGCGGCGCAGGATGACTGGCACATCCCTGGTGATGCGCCAGTCATCATAAATCTATCCCTAAGCTTCTTATCTTGTCAGAGATGAACCGCCTTATGTATCATCAAACTATTTTGCATTTCCTAAATAGCGAATTTTAAGGAATAAATAGCGATTCTTTACCATTCCTAATTTGCAATGAACAAATTGCTAATTGCAAATTACCCATTCATTTCCATGGGCCAGGAGGCCCATAGGAATGAAGGTGCAATTTGCGATTAGCAATTAGCTCATCGCAAATTAGGAATTTTTCCAAGGGTGCAGGGGTGTCTCAAGAACACCCTGCTGCACCCCTGAAAAAGAAATTTGGGGGCATATGGCGCACATACATGCCCTAAGGGCATGTATGGGCGTCATATGGCACCTTTTGTTTTTTGGAAAAAAAGCTTTTTGAAAAGAATTTGCAAATTACCACCAACTAGAAGTTGGTGGTAATTTGCAAATCCTTAATGGCATTTTTTGCATATTTTTTGTTTGATACATTTCATTTAAGGAATCGCAAAATTTGCAAATGCTTCAGTGCAATCGCAAAATAAGGAATAACAAATTTTGCTATTCCTTATTTTGCATCAAACTTCTTTGATACATACCATTTGTCTAATTAGCATTCGCAAAGGCCGAAATTCTGCGAATTTCGGCCTTTGCGAATGCTAATTAGCTTGATACATATGGCCCCAAGTGAGGCCTGTCTTGCAACATGGTGCATCTTTTGCATCACTGCTGCATCGGTTTCATGTGGCAAGGTTTTTTTACAGCATGACACATCTGCCTAAATGCATCAATTTGTAATTTTGTCGCCTCATAGCAAATCTTTTGCACCGCCGCTGCATCACAAAAGTGACGCACAGTGGCGCAAAAGAGGCATACATCTATCATAAATCTGTCCCTAGCATTTTAAATGATTAATTCAGGATGACGATAAGGTGTGGCCTATCCAGAGGTTTGTTTAAGGTGAGGCCTACTCAGGATTGCAGATCAAAGTTACGCTTGATGAAGAATACAGAGGAGATAATACATGTAAAGGCCTACCAATGAAGTAAGTGATGTCCACTTCATTGCGCCAGTCATCATAAATCTATCCCTAAGCTTCTTATCTTGTTAGAGATGAACCGCCATATGTATCATCAAACTATTTTGCATTTCCTAAATAGCGAATTTTAAGGAATAAATAGTGATTCTTTACCATTCCTAATTTGCGATGAGCAAATTGCTAATTGCAAATTACCCATTCATTTCCATGGGCCAGGAGGCCCATAGGAATGAAGGTGCAATTTGCGATTAGCAATTAGCTCATCGCAAATTAGGAATTTTCCAAGGGTGCAGGGGTGTCTCAAGAACACCCTGCTGCACCCCTGAAAAAGAAATTTGGGGGCATATGGCGCACATACATGCCCTAAGGGCATGTATGGGCGTCATATGGCACCTTTTGTTTTTTGGAAAAAAAGCTTTTTGAAAAGAATTCGCAAATTACCACCAACTAGAAGTTGGTGGTAATTTGCAAATCCTTAATGGAATTTTTTGCATATTTTTTGTTTGATACATTGCATTTAAGGAATCGCAAAATTTGCAAATCCTTAAGTGCAATCGCAAAATAAGGAATAGCAAATTTTGCTATTCCTTATTTTGCATCAAACTTGTTTGATACATACCATTTGTCTAATTAGCATTCGCAAAGGCCGAAATTCGCAGAATTTCGGCCTTTGCGAATGCTAATTAGCTTGATACATATGGCCCCAAGTGAGGCCTGTCTTGCAACATGGTGCATCTTTTGCATCACTGCTGCATCGGTTTCATGTGGCACGTTTTTTTTACAGCATGACACATCTGCCTAAATGCATCAATTTGTAATTTTGTCGCCTCATAGCAAATCTTTTGCACCGCCGCTGCATCACAAAAGTGACGCACAGTGGCGCAAAAGAGGCATACACCTATCATAAATCTGTCCCTAGCATTTTAAATGATTAATTCAGGATGACGATAAGGTGTGGCCTATCCAGAGGTTTGTTTATGGTGAGGCCTACTCAGAATTGCAGATCAAAGTTACGCTTGATGAAGAATACAGAGGAGATAATACATGTAAAGGCCTACCAATGAAGTAAGTGATGTCCACTTCATTGCGCCAGTCATCATAAATCTATCCCTAAGCTTCTTATCTTGTTAGAGATGAACCGCCATATGTATCATCAAACTATTTTGCATTTCCTAAATAGCGAATTTTAAGGAATAAATAGCGATTCTTTACCATTCCTAATTTGCGATGAGCAAATTGCTAATTGCAAATTACCCATTCATTTCCATGGGCCAGGAGGCCCATAGGAATGAAGGTGCAATTTGCGATTAGCAATTAGCTCATCGCAAATTAGGAATTTTCCAAGGGTGCAGGGGTGTCTCAAGAACACCCTGCTGCACCCCTGAAAAAGAAATTTGGGGGCATATGGCGCACATACATGCCCTAAGGGCATGTATGGGCGTCATATGGCACCTTTTGTTTTTTGGAAAAAAAGCTTTTTGAAAAGAATTCGCAAATTACCACCAACTAGAAGTTGGTGGTAATTTGCAAATCCTTAATGGAATTTTTTGCATATTTTTTGTTTGATACATTGCATTTAAGGAATCGCAAAATTTGCAAATCCTTAAGTGCAATCGCAAAATAAGGAATAGCAAATTTTGCTATTCCTTATTTTGCATCAAACTTGTTTGATACATACCATTTGTCTAATTAGCATTCGCAAAGGCCGAAATTCGCAGAATTTCGGCCTTTGCGAATGCTAATTAGCTTGATACATATGGCCCCAAGTGAGGCCTGTCTTGCAACATGGTGCATCTTTTGCATCACTGCTGCATCGGTTTCATGTGGCACGTTTTTTTTACAGCATGACACATCTGCCTAAATGCATCAATTTGTAATTTTGTCGCCTCATAGCAAATCTTTTGCACCGCCGCTGCATCACAAAAGTGACGCACAGTGGCGCAAAAGAGGCATACACCTATCATAAATCTGTCCCTAGCATTTTAAATGATTAATTCAGGATGACGATAAGGTGTGGCCTATCCAGAGGTTTGTTTATGGTGAGGCCTACTCAGAATTGCAGATCAAAGTTACGCTTGATGAAGAATACAGAGGAGATAATACATGTAAAGGCCTACCAATGAAGTAAGTGATGTCCACTTCATTGCGCCAGTCATCATAAATCTATCCCTAAGCTTCTTATCTTGTTAGAAATGAACCGCCATATGTATCATCAAACTATTTTGCATTTCCTAAATAGCGAATTTTAAGGAATAAATAGCGATTCTTTACCATTCCTAATTTGCGATGAGCAAATTGCTAATTGCAAATTACCCATTCATTTCCATGGGCCAGGAGGCCCATAGCAATGAAGGTGCAATTTGCGATTAGCAATTAGCTCATCGCAAATTAGGAATTTTTCCAAGGTTGCAGGGGTGTCTCAAGAACACCCTGCTGCACCCCTGAAAAAGAAATTTGGGGGCATATGGCGCACATAAATTTTAAAAACATTCCTTTACCTCAAAAACGATTTTCAAGTCATAATTTGAAAACACTGCCCACGGGGAAATGACTTAAAATGTCCTTAAGACACATGAAAGTGTTTTTTTAAAGCCTTTGCAACTTTTTTGGGTCACTTTTAACATGGCTATGTAACTCAAACAGTCAATATCTAAATTTACCATGCACAGGTGGGAGCATATTTACAAGGAATTTGCTCCACGGGGAAAGGTCTTTTAATTTAATATGGGAAAAATAACATCAGAGACACTGAAATGCCTTATAAAGAAGCATACACCATTATGTCCTTGTCATATATTTTAAAACCATTCCTTTTCCCCAAAAACGATTTTCAAGTCATAATTTGAAAACACTCCACATGGGGAAATGACTTGAAATGTCCTTAAGACACATGAAAGTGTTTTTTTAAAGCCTTTGCAACTTTTTTGGGTCACTTTTAACATGGCTATGTAACTCAAACAGTCATAATCTAAATTTACCATGCACAGGTGGGAGCATATTTACAAGGAATTTGCTCCACGGGGAAAGGTCTTTCTAATTTAATATGGGAAAAATAACATCAGAGACACTGAAATGCCTTATAAAGAAGCATACACCATTATGTCCTTGTCATATATTTTAAAACCATTCCTTTTCCCCAAAAACGATTTTCAAGTCATATTTTGAAAACACTCCACATGGGGAAATGACTTAAAATGTCCTTAAGACACATGAAAGCGTTTTTTGATTGCCTTTGCAGCATGTTTGGGTCACTTTTAACATGGCTATGTAACGCAAACATTCAAAATCTAAATTTGCCATGCACAGGTGGGAGCATATTTACAAGCAATTTGCTCCACAGGGAAAGGTCTTACATTAAAATGGGAAAAATAACATCAGAGACACTCAATTGCCTTATAAAGAAGCATACACCATTATGTCCTTGTCATAAATTTTAAAACCATTCCTTTTCCCCAAAAACGATTTTCAAATCATAATTTGAAAACACTCCACATGGGGAAATGACTTAAAATGTCCTTAAGACACATGAAAGTGTTTTTTGAAAGCCTTTGCAACTTTTTTGGGTCACTTTTAACATGGCTATGTAACTCAAACAGTCAAAATCTAAATTTACCATGCACAGGTGGGAGCATATTTACAAGGAATTTGCTCAACGGGGAAAGGTCTTTTAATTTAATATGGGAAAAATAACATCAGAGACACTCAATTGCCTTATAAAGAAGCATACACCATTATGTCCTTGTCATAAATTTTAAAACCATTCCTTTTCCCCAAAAACGATTTTCAAATCATAATTTGAAAACACTCCACATGGGGAAATGACTTAAAATGTCCTTAAGACACATGAAAGCGTTTTTTGATTGCCTTTGCAGCATGTTTGGGTCACTTTTAAAATGGCTATGTAACGCAAACATTAAAAATCTAAATTTGCCATGCACAGGTGGGAGCATATTTACAAGCAATTTGCTCCACAGGGAAAGGTCTTACATTAAAATGGGAAAAATAACATCAGAGACACCCAATTGCCTTATAAAGAAGCATACACCATTATGTCCTTGTCATAAATTTTAAAACCATTCCTTTTCCTCAAAAACGATTTTCAAGTCATAATTTGAAAACACTCCACAGCTCCTATGCACAAAAAAACCCTGTCAGTACTAATACTTCACATTTTCTCCAATTACAATTTCTCAAAGAAACAAAATCTATTTGTAAAACACTTGAGACAAAGCAACATTTGAAAAACACAACTTTCTTCATAATTTTCTCCTTAAAGCACACTATTCTCTATCTAAAGTAAAGAAATCTTTTCTCACCTTAGCAAATACTTTATGAGTTTCAAAACAGTCTCAGAAACACACCAATTTGTCTTCAGCAGAGCAAAAGGTATGCACTCTAGAGTCTGCAGCTATCAAAAGCACAGAAATGCTGTAATTCTTCACACATATCTCTCATGTCACCCAATCAAAACTCTTCCCTCACTTTTTTCAAATCAAAGCCCTTCCCCCCTCTGCCCTCTCTGCTTTTTTGCATAGCAACCACCTCTTGGAAGACCTCTGGTGTTTGCAAGTTCACACAACAATGTTTCAATTGAACTCTGAACTCTCAGTGCACCTGCATATCCAGTGCATTCTTTCATTTAATGATTTTTTCTTGACCACTCAAAATACATCTTTCAAAGAACTCATCCATGCACCCTAACTTTCTGTTTTCAGCAATCAAAATCCACCAATCACTGTTACTGCTTCATTAACACAGAAACTCCACAGTTTTTTTCATTTTAAACTCTTATTTTTTCAACTGCCATTTCATTGCCACACTTCATCTGACTGCAGGAGAACCTTCTCTCACCATGTTTTCTGTCTGGATTGTTGGACATAGTTACATCTATTGGGCTCAGAGGTATGCTGAGAACAGAAATTTACCTAACCTCAATTTACAAGATGTGGAAATTAAGTGGTTTGGCCACAGAGGATTAAAATGTCACCAATTGATACCATTGGTGAAAACCTTTATGAATTTGCCAAAACCTGACCTGTTAATTGTGCACTGTGGAGGTAATGATTTGGGCACTTTGACTGGGGTAGGTCTGGAAATGCTTTTAAAGGACACCTTTGAGCAATTAATGGCACTTTTTCCTCAGACTGCCTTGGTATATTCAAATATATGCCAAAGACAGAAATGGAGGTGGTCAAACCAATTTTGTCCACAAATTGAGAAGTCGAGGAAGCATGTAAACAAATCTGTTTCAGCTTACATGAGAGACCATGGAATGGGCTCCATGTACAACAATAACTTGCGTTACTACATGCAAGATATCTACAGAGGAGATGGAGTTCACTTCTCAGATGAGGGCAACAGAGTTTTCATTTTGAATTTAAGACTGTGCATTGGTACCTACTTATAAGTACCTAAATGTACCATAAACCCAAAAGCTCTTCTCAGAGCTACCCTACATCTGATCACTCACAATTATTATTTTACTCTAACTTTTTTCACTAATTTTCAACAAAGTACGCTCCCCGGGGCGCTACCCGGTACGCGAACCGGAAGCTAACCGCGTGAAATTTTCAAAAAAAATGTTTTTTTTCGCACATATAAGCCTCCTCAGCCACCCTCAGAAAACCTAGGGGGTCAAGATAAGTCTACCGTGCCCCCTTCTACCCATTCTGAACATTATTTGCCCTCCATCTTGTATCTTAAGTCGACCGAAACACAAAATGGTGGACTCCGTAACGCTTAAGGTTCGCGTACCAGGGCGCTCGCCAGTTCGCGTACCGGGGCGCTCCCCGGGAAGCGCACCATCAAAAAAGGTGGGAAAGTAATTTACAGAAAAACGACTGGAGACACTCTCACCAAATATAGATTAGCTCATACTACATACCAATCCCTACCATTTTCACAAATTTGGTTGGAATTCCATTTAGCCATTTAGCCTGTAGACCTCTCTAAATACCCTGAGGTAAATTACTTCACAAAACACATCTGAAGTGTTGGAATTGACAACCAATTAAGATGTTACTTTCATTTTCTACTTTTTTTACCTGACATTTGATTGGTTATGTACCTGAATATATATAAAAAAAGAGAGAGAAACACAGCCATTTTGACTACTACTTCCTGAAGTACATTGCAAGTGCATTTTCACTGACAACTTAAACTTGTTTTTAATAGGTAAGATGTTATTTTATAAATTTGAAAGGAGAACTATGTTATGCACTTTAAATTAATTTGGGAAAACATTTTCAGATAGTTATATACTGTCCCTCTGTAAGAGTTAGACATTGAGAAAGGCTTGTTTATTATAATTATGGATTGATTTAGGTTTCTGTGCTATAATTATGAATTTACTTAGACTTCTTCACAGGCACTTTTTAATAGTACTACTTCACGCCTGAAACCATACAGTGCCCATAGATTACTTCTCTGTTATAAACTCACAAGTACCTGTCTGAACTTAAAGCCAACAGTGCCCTATCTCTACTGATATATTTATTTTTTATGCAAATTACAGCAAGAAAATGGAAGGAGAGCAGATTATTTCCTTCAAAATTGTTCTGGAGAACAACACAGAAAAAGTTATTGAGGACAATGATGACTCAGATTTCATGGATGAATCACGGGACCATGAATTAGTTCAATGTGTAGATGCAGTAGATTTGCTGATTGAAAATGAGGACATTTCCGACAATTTGTTGTTAAATGTTCTGTTAAATTTGGAAAAAGAATCACAAAAATAAAATTATTTAATAATCAAAAATTGTTCGAGACTTTAATCATTTTTATATGTAATTCATAAACTAGTACCTAATTGATTATAATGTAAAGTCAGACTTATAGTATACTGTGCAACTTTTTTATGTTACATAGGGTGTATATTAATTTTTTGACTCTGCATTGGTACCTACATATTGCTACTTAAATAAAAAAAAACAAAAAAACAACAAAACGAACAATCAATAAACATACAATATTTTAAAAGTCTATAATTCTTTTTTCCTCATAGTACGCTCCCCAGTCCGCTTTTTTTTTTTTTTTTTGCCCTGCGGGGCCCTTTTAAAGCCTCCACATCAAACCTAGGGGGTCAGGGAGGATCTACTATGCCCCCTTATGGTCATTTGCCCCTTTGTTTTGGCCTCCTCTTGTCTCTCGATCCTACCGAGAGACAAGATGGCGGCCGCTCCGGACTGTTTAGAATGTTGACAGACACCGGAGAGCCAATCAGCTTCGCTTCGCGAAGTTCCGTTACGCGTAAAGTACGCGAACCGGAGCGCTGCCCAGAGCGCGCTTACAGATATATATCTTTTTTTAAACGTTAATTTCTCAAAATCCACTGGAGCACATATATTGAGACCTAGCAAAGGCACATCGGGCTAACAGTCCCTACAATTTTGCCAAGTTTCGTGCAAATCCATTCAGCCGTTCGGGCTAAAAGTGAGGCCAACCGCCCTATGGAAATTAACATGGGAAAAACGCGTTTTGGGACCCCCCTTTTTTCTCGGCCCCCCCTTGACAAACCCCCCCCCAAATTTTCAGGGGCTGCTCAGAAACAGAATGTTCCATTTTCCTGAAAATTTCAGCCAATTCCGTTCACAAACGCCAAAGTTATTAGACATAGAATTTTCAAAAATCCCATAGGGAAAAAATCCTAACTATATATACCTACTGGCGACCGCCAGTAGGTTATATATATATATATATATATATATATATATATATATACATATATATATATATATATAAATATATATATATATATATATATATATATATATATATATATATATATATATATATATATTACCTACTGGCAATCGCCAGTAGGTAGTTATAGTTAGGACCTAGTTTCCATAGGAAATCCGCAACATTCTATTGGGAATAACTTTGGCGCCGGTTGAGGAATTTGCGTGTAATTTTCCAAAATTTCGGCCAGCTCCGCTCCTTCACTGAAAGTTTCGGGGGGATTCGTCATGCGGGGGCCGAGAAATAGGACGTTCAGACACGGCTACAGCCCGAAACCGCTGAATGGAATTACACCAAACTTTGCAAAATTGTTGGGACTGGTACGCAGAAGTGCCTTTTCTATATTTGGTGAAAATTGCTCCCCTGGTTTTTACGAAAATTAACTTTAAAAAAATGTATATATCTATATGCGCGCTTCGAGCGCTTTAGGTACGCGTACCGGTAAGCGCACCTGGTGCGCCACGGAAGTGCGCGAGCGGAAAGCTGATTGGCTCTCGGGTGTCTGTCAACATTCCAAACAGTCCGGAGAGTCCGCCATCTTGTGTCTCGGTAGAATCGAGACACAAGAGGTGAAAAAAAAAGGGGGGAATGATTAAAAGGGGGAAGGGTAGACACCCCCTGACCCCCTAGGTTTTCTGAGGGGGGCCTAGAAGGACTCTGAAGGGCAAAAAACCGTTTTTTTGTTGAAATTTTCACGGGGTAAGCGATGGGTGCGTTCCCATGTACGCTTCCAGGTAACAGTATCCTGAGCGTACCACAGGGAAAAACAGTGAAAGAAAATAGTGTAAAATAAGAATTTGGAGTGCTTAGAGGTAGGGTAGCTCTAAAAAGAGCTGTTGTGTTATGTGGGTGATTTAAGTACCTACAAGTAGGTACTGATGCAGAGTCTAAAATTCAAGAGAAAGACTCTGTTCCCCTCATCTGAGAAATGTACACCGTCTCCTCTGTAGATATCTTGCATGTTGTAACGCAAGTTAGTGTGGTATATGGAACCCATACCATAGTCTCTCAGGAAACCAGAAACAGATCCTTTAGGGACCCCCTGAGAAGGCCTAGGGGGTCAGGGGCACTCTACCCTGCCCCCTTTTCACGTTCTCAACTATTACATTTCACTCTCTTCTGAAACTACACAAAATGGCGGCGATAGGGTGCATCAGAGACAGACAGTGAGAGAAAGGAGGCAGGAGATGAAGAAGAGATGTCAAATACACATAGGAGAAAATATAGTGGGAGAAGGGAAGTAACTATGAGCAAATTTACTATGTAACACAAAAATGTTGCACTCTATACTATAAGTCTCACTTTATACTACAATCACTTCGCTACTACCTCATAAATTACAAATAAAAATGAATAATGTCTCAAACAATTTTTAATTTCTAAATAAACATGTATTCTTCTGAATTTTCATAATTTAAAAGAACTAGTAACATGTCATCATCAGGAATTTCCTCATCAATCACATCATCAGGAATCTCCTCATCAAAAGTCTGCAAAGATGATTCCTGGAACTCTATGGTCTCCAAACATTCGATAAATTCGCCGTCCAGAGACTGATCAAAAAAATCCCTCATGTCATCTCCTCCAACAGAAACTTTTTCATTACTGGTGCTGTCAATAACCGGGACATTCAAAATCTCAATAAAAGTAGGTGAAAATTCAAAAGAGATTTCAACGGTCTCTTCATTGTGATCCATTTTATTTTGAAATTCCTTGCTGTAAATTGCAGAAAAAAAGGAATCACTTTAATTTATTGTTTTTAGTAATACATAATACATACATAATATAAAACTAGCTTTATCAAGTATTTAGTTCTTTAAAATTAATATGCACACATTTTTTCAAATACTTTATAGAACTATATCAGTAGAGTTAGGGCACTGTAGGGGTCAAGTTGAGACAGGTACTTCTGAGTTTTTAACAGTGAAGTTATCTTTGGGCAGTGTACAGTATCAGGCAGGAACTAGAAATATAAAGCACTGCATGTGATGAAACCTAACTCAATCCATAACTATAACAGAGGGTCAGTAAATAACTAACAGAAAACATTTTTCCAATTAACTTAAAGTGTACTACATAGTTCCCCTTACAAATTTACAACTCACCTTTTAGAAAGCAGTAGAAGAGTTAGTACTGTGTAAATCTCACACCAGAAATTGAACACCAAAAATTCCTCACAAATGTACCTCAGACAGTACTATCACAAAATGGCCGTGTTTCCCTCTCATTTTTCATATATATTCATGTACATAACCAATCAAACTTCATCACACACAAATTCAAAACCAAAATAACATTTTAATTGGTTCTAAATTTCAACACTTTCAAATGTGTTTTCCCCATGGAATTTTCCATCGGACATTTAGACACGGCTACAGCCCGAACGGCTGAACGGAATTACACTAAACTTGGCAAAATGGTAGGGACTGATAAGTAGTAGGGCAATTCCATATTTGGTTAAAATCGCTCCAGTGGTTTTTATGAAAATTAACTTCAAAAACACATATATATCTCTATGCGCGCTTCGAGTGCTTTGGGAATGCGTACCGGTAAGCGCACCCGGCGCGCCACGGAAGATGGCGAGCGGAAAGCTGATTGGCTCTCAGGTGTCTGTCAACATCCCAAACAGTCCGGAGAGTCCGCCATCTTGTGTCTCGGTAGAATCGAGACACAAGAGGTGAAAAAACAAAAGGGGAATACTATAAAAGGGCGCAGGGTAGAGACCCCCTGACCCCCTAGGTTTTCTCAGGGGGGCCTAGGAGGACCCTGAAGGGCAAAAACACACTTTTTTTATTTTTTTTTATTTCGCGGAGTAAGCTCAGGGTGTGCTTACACGGGTGTTTACAGGTACGTGTACCCTGAGCGCACCACGGGGAAATACAGTGAAAAAAATTTGAGTAAAACTAGAATTTAGAGTACTTAGAGGTAGGGTAGCTCTGAAAAGAGCTGTTGTGTTATATGGGTGTTTTTTGTACCTACAAGTAGGTACCGATGCAGAGTCTAAAATTCAAGAGGAAGACTCTATTCCCCTCATCTGTAAAATGTACACCATCTCTCCTATAGATGCCTTGCATGTTGTAATGCAAGTTGTTGTGGTATATAGAACCCATACCATAGTCTCTGAGGAAAGCAGAAACAGATTTATTCACATGCTTCCTTGCTTTCTCAATCTGTGGACAAAATTGGTTGGACCAGTTCCATTTTTGCCTTTGGCATATATTAGAATATACCAAGGCAGTTTTTGGAAAAAGTGACATCAATTGCCCAAAGGTGTCCTTTAAAAGCATTTCCAGACCTACCCCAGTCAAAGTGCCCAGGTCATTGCCACCACAGTGCACAATTATGAGGTCAGGGTGTGGTAGATGCATAAAGGATTTTACCAATGGTATCAATTGGTGACATCTCAATCCTCTCCGGCCAATCCACATAATATCCACATTTGGTAAATCAAGGTTGGGAATTCCTCTGTTTGCTGCATACTTTTCACTCCAGTGAACAAAGCTATGACCCACAATCCAGACTTTAGGCATCTTGAAGGTAGATGTGGTTGTATTCAGATGAGTTGTGGAAATGAAATGGCAGTTTGAAAGTAGGAGTCATGAAAAGAAAGTGGTTGAGATTCAGTGCACTTGAAAAAGAAGAAATAATTGGTGGTTTCTTAAAATTCTCCACTGAAAATTAGGGTGCATGCTTCTGTTTTTTGAAAGAAGTAATTCTAATGGTTGAGAAAAAGTCATTGAAAGAAACATTGCACAGGATAAGCTGCGATATTGAGAAGTCAAACACCCATGCTGGGTTAATTTGCAACATAGTATCATGAACTTTTCACCTGTGTGCTCAGTTAGGTGGGAATTACCATGGTAACAGGCTGAATGAGCACTGGGGGGATGGGTGAATATTATGTGAGTTTGAAAGTGTTGAAATGTAGAACCAATTAAAATGTTAGTTTGGTTTTGAAATAGTGTGGGAAGAATTTTGATTGGTTAAGTCCAGGGATATGTGTGAAGAATTACAGGGAATTAGGGCCATTTGTGGTTGCAGTGTCTGAGGTGCATTTCAGAGATTCTGCTTAAGAAAATCTGGTGTGTGTGACTGACCCTGTTCTAAATCTTCAAAAGCATTTTTAAAGGTGAGTAATGATTCATTTAATATAGATAGAGTGCTATGTGCACTATGGGGAAGATTAAGAAGCATATTAGGCTTCTTTATTCTTGCATTGTGTGTCATGTTTTTTTGTAATGCTGGTAAAAAATTTAATGCTGCATATTGGAAATGTACTTTGGAAATGAGTAAAGTTTGTGCACTGTAATGTAGTGGTCATTTAAATGGGCTGTGGTCTGTGTCTAAAACGCTTTACTATGCTAAATGTTTTTGGGTAAAATGTATGGCTTTAACATTTTTGACAAGGATCACACTGAGTGTCTGTGTGAAACAAGGAATTATATTTTCACATTTTTCTATAATGTCACCTGTGTCTGCTCACAGTTTGCATCTCTTAGCTTATAGGGTACTGTTTCAGTTTGCATTGTGTCTCATGTTTCTATGTAATGCTGGCAAAAAAATGAATGGTGCATATTGGAAAAGTATTTTGGAAATGAGTCAGGTTTCTCCATTGTAATGTAGTGGTCATTGATATGGGCTGTGCTCTGTGTCTTAAACGAATTACTATGCTAAATGTTTTTGGGAAAAATATATGACTTTAATATTTTTGACAAGGATCACACTGAGTATATGTGTGAAATAAGGAATTATATTTGCACCTTTTTCTATAATGTCACCTTGCATCTCTTTGCTTATAGGGTACTCTTTTTTTATATTGTTTCTCATGCTTTGATTCAATGCTGGATTAGAGATAGATGACACAGGCAGAGAGTGAGATGACACAGGCAGAGAGTGAGATGTCACACGCAAAGAGAGAGATGACACACACAAAGAGAGAGATGGTGCAGGCACACAGTGAGATGACACACGCAAAGACAGAGATGACACACACAAAGAGAGAGATGGGGCAGGCACAGAGTGAGATGACACACGCAAAGAGAGAAATGACACACACAAAGAGAGAGATGGTGCAGGGACTGAGTGAGATGACACAGACAAGGAGAGAGATGACACACACAAAGAGAGAGATGACACACACAAAGAGAGAGATGACACACACAAAGAGAGAGATCGTGCAGACAGAGATTGAGATGACACAAGCAAACAGAGAGATAACACACACAAAGAGAGAGATGGGGCAGAAACAGAGCGAGATGACACAAGCAAAGAGAGAGATGGCGCAGGCAGAGAGTGAGATGGCACACGGAAAGAGAGAGATGACACACAGAAAGAGAGAGATGGTGCAGGCACGCAGTGAGATGACACATGCAAAGAGAGAGATGACACACATAAAGAGAGAGATGACACACACAAAGAGAGAGATGACAGACACAAAGAGAGAGATGACACACACAAAGAGAGAGATGACAGACACAAAGAGAGAGATTGTGCAGACAGAGATTGAGATGACACACGCAAACAGAGAGATGACACACACAAAGAGAGAGATGGGGCAGAAACAGAGCGAGATGACTCACGCAAAGGGAGAGATGGCGCAGGCAGAGAGTGAGATGGCACATGGAAAGATAGAGATAGCGCAGGCAGAGAGTGAGATGACACAGGCAGAGAGTGAGATGTCACACGCAAAGAGAGAGATGACACACAGAAAGAGAGAGACGGTGCAGGCACACAGTGAGATGACACACGCAAAGAGAGAGATGACACACACAAAGAGAGAGATGGGGCAGGCACAGAGTGAGATGACACACGCAAAGAGAGAAATGACACACACAAAGAGAGAGATGGTGCAGGGACTGAGTAGGATGACACACACAAGGAGAGAGATGACACACACAGAGAGAGATGACACACACAAAGAGAGAGATGACAGACACAAAGAGAGAGATCGGGCAGAAACAGAGAGATGACACACGCAAAGAGAGAGATGGTGCAGGCAGAGAGTGAGATGGCACACGGAAAGAGAGAGATAGCGCAGGCAGAGAGGGAGATGTCACACGCAAAGAGAGAGATGACACACAAAAAGAGAGAGATGGTGCAGGCACACAGTGAGATGACACACGCAAAGAGAGAGATGATACACACAAAGAGAGAGATGACACACACAAAGAGAGAGATGGGGCAGGCACAGAGTGAGATGACACACGCAAAGAGAGAAATGACACACACTAAGAGAAAGATGGTGCAGGGACTGAGTGAGATGACACACAAAAGGAGAGAGATGACACACACAAAGAGAGAGATGAAAGACACAAAGAGAGAGATTGTGCAGACAGAGATTGAGTTGACACACGCAAACAGAGAGATGACACACACAAAGAGAGAGATGGGGCAGAAACAGAGCAAGATGACACACGCAACGAGAGAGATGGTGCAGGCAGAGAGTGAGATGGCACATGGAAAGAGAGAGATAGCGCAGGCAGAGAGTGAGATGACACAGGCAGAGAGTGAGATGTCACACGCATAGAGAGAGATGCCACACAGAAAGAGAGAGATGGTGCAGGCACACAGTGAGATGACACACGCAAAGAGAGAGATGACACACACAAAGAGAGAGATGACACACACAAAGAGAGAGATGGGGCAGGCACAGAGTGAGATGACACACGCAAAGAGAGAAATGACACACACGAAGAGAGAGATGGTGCAGGGACTGAGTGGGATGACACACACAAGGAGAGAGATGACACACACAAAGAGAGAGATGACACACACAAAGAGAGAGATGACAGACACAAAGAGAGAGAGAGTGCAGACAGAGATTGAGATGACACACGCAAACAGAGAGATGACACACACAAAGAGAGAGATCGGGCAGAAACAGAGAGATGACACACGCAAAGAGAGAGATGGTGCAGGCAGAGAGTGAGATGGCACATGGAAAGAGAGAGATAGCGCAGGCAGAGAGGGAGATGTCACACGCAAAGAGAGAGATGACACACAAAAAGAGAGAGATGGTGCAGGCACACAGTGAGATGACACACGCAAAGAGAGAGATGATACACACAAAGAGAGAGATGACACACACAAAGAGAGAGATGGGGCAGGCACAGAGTGTGATGACACACGCAAAGAGAGAAATGACACACACTAAGAGAAAGATGGTGCAGGGACTGAGTGAGATGACACACAAAAGGAGAGAGATGACACACACAAAGAGAGAGATGACACACACAAAGAGAGAGATGAAAGACACAAAGAGAGAGATTGTGCAGACAGAGATTGAGATGACACACGCAAACAGAGAGATGACACACACAAAGAGAGAGATGGGGCAGAAACAGAGCAAGATGACACACGCAACGAGAGAGATGGTGCAGGCAGAGAGTGAGATGGCACATGGAAAGAGAGAGATAGCGCAGGCAGAGAGTGAGATGACACAGGCAGAGAGTGAGATGTCACACGCATAGAGAGAGATGCCACACAGAAAGAGAGAGATGGTGCAGGCACACAGTGAGATGACACACGCAAAGAGAGAGATGACACACACAAAGAGAGAGATGACACACACAAAGAGAGAGATGGGGCAGGCACAGAGTGAGATGACACACGCAAAGAGAGAAATGACACACACGAAGAGAGAGATGGTGCAGGGACTGAGTGGGATGACACACACAAGGAGAGAGATGACACACACAAAGAGAGAGATGTTCACACACAAAGAGAGAGATGGGGCAGGCACAGAGTGAGATGACACACGCAAAGAGACAAATGACACACACAAAGAGAGAGATGGTGCAGGGACTGAGTGAGATGACACACACAAGGAGAGAGAGGACACACACAAAGAGAGAGATGACACACACAAAGAGAGATATGACAGACACAAAGAGAGAGATTGTGCAGACAGAGATTGAGATGACACACACAAACAGAGAGATGACACACACAAAGAGAGAGATGGGGCAGAAACAGAGCGAGATGACACACGCAAAGAGAGAGATGGCGCAGGCAGAGAGAGAGATGGCACATGGAAAGAGAGAGATAGCGCAGGCAGAGAGTGAGATGACACAGGCAGAGAGTGAGATGTCACACGCAAAGAGATGACACACAAAAATAGAGAGATGGTGCAGGCACACAATGAGGTGACACACGCAAAGAGAGAGATGACACACACAAAGAGAGAAATGACACACACAAAGAGACAGATGGGGCAGGCACAGAGTGAGATGACACACGCAAAGAGAGAAATGACACACACAAAGAGAGAGATGGTGCAGGGACTGAGTGAGATGACACACACAAGGAGAGAGATGACACACACAAAGAGAGAGATGACAGACACAAAGAGAGAGATCGTGCAGACAGAGATTGAGATGACACACGCAAACAGAGAGATGACACACACAAAGAGAGAGATGGGGCAGAAACAGAGCGAGATGACACGCAAAGAGAGAGATAGTGCAGGCAGAGAGTGAGATGGCACATGGAAGAGAGAGATAGCGCAGGCAGAGAGTGAGATGACACAGGCAGAGAGTGAGATGTCACACGGAAAGAGAGATAGCACAGGCAGAGAGTGTGATGACACACGCAAAGAGAGAGATGACACATACAAAGAGAGAGATGACAGAGACAAAGAGAGAGATCGTGTGGACAGAGATTGAGATGACACACGCAAGCAGAGAGATGACACACACAAAGAGAGAGATGGGGCAGAAACAGAGCGAGATGACACACGCAGAGAGAGAGAGATGGCGCAGGCAGAGAGTGAGATGGCACATGGAAAGAGAGAGACAGCGCAGGCAGAGAGTGAGATGAAACAGGCAGAGAGTGAGATGTCACACGCAAAGAGAGAGATGACACACAGAAAGAGAGAGATGGTGCAGGCACACAGTGAGATGACACACGCAAAGAGAGAGATGACACACACAAAGAGAGAGATGACACACACAAAGAGAGAGTTGGGGCAGGCACAGAGTGAGATGACACACGTAAAGAGATAAATGACACACACAAAGAGAGAGATGGTGCAGGGACTGAGTGAGATAACACACACAAGGAGAGAGATGACACACACAAAGAGAGAGATGACACACACAAAGAAAGAGATGACACACACAAAGAGAGAGTTGGGGCAGGCACACAATGAGATGACACACGCAAAGAGAGAGATGACACACACAAAGAGAGAGATGACACACACAAAGAGAGAGATGGGGCAGGCACAGAGTGAGATGACACACGCAAAGAGAGAAATGACACACACAAAGAGAGAGATGGTGCAGGGACTGAGTGAGATGACACACACAAGGAGAGAGATGACACAAACAAAGAGAGAGATGACACACACAAAGAGAGAGATGACAGACACAAAGAGAGAGATCGTGCAGACAGAGATTGAGATGACACACGCAAACAGAGAGATGACACACACAAAGAGAGAGATGGGGCAGAAACAGAGCGAGATGACACACGCAAAGAGAGAGATAGTGCAGGCAGAGAGTGAGATGGCACATGGAAGAGAGAGATAGCGTAGGCAGAGAGTGAGATGACACAGGCAGAGAGTGAGATGTCACACGCAAAGAGAGAGATGACACACAGAAAGAGAGAGATGGTGCAGGGACTGAGTGAGATGACACACACAAGGAGAGAGATGACACAAACAAAGAGAGAGATGACACACACAAAGAGAGAGATGACAGACACAAAGAGAGAGATCGTGCAGACAGAGATTGAGATGACACACGCAAACAGAGAGATGACACACACAAAGAGAGAGATGGGGCAGAAACAGAGCAAGATGACACACGCAACGAGAGAGATGGTGCAGGCAGAGAGTGAGATGGCACATGGAAAGAGAGAGATAGCGCAGGCAGAGAGTGAGATGACACAGGCAGAGAGTGAGATGTCACACGCATAGAGAGAGATGCCACACAGAAAGAGAGAGATGGTGCAGGCACACAGTGAGATGACACACGCAAAGAGAGAGATGACACACACAAAGAGAGAGATGACACACACAAAGAGAGAGATGGGGCAGGCACAGAGTGAGATGACACACGCAAAGAGAGAAATGACACACACGAAGAGAGAGATGGTGCAGGGACTGAGTGGGATGACACACACAAGGAGAGAGATGACACACACAAAGAGAGAGATGACACACACAAAGAGAGAGATGACAGACACAAAGAGAGAGAGAGTGCAGACAGAGATTGAGATGACACACGCAAACAGAGAGATGACACACACAAAGAGAGAGATCGGGCAGAAACAGAGAGATGACACACGCAAAGAGAGAGATGGTGCAGGCAGAGAGTGAGATGGCACATGGAAAGAGAGAGATAGCGCAGGCAGAGAGGGAGATGTCACACGCAAAGAGAGAGATGACACACAAAAAGAGAGAGATGGTGCAGGCACACAGTGAGATGACACACGCAAAGAGAGAGATGATACACACAAAGAGAGAGATGACACACACAAAGAGAGAGATGGGGCAGGCACAGAGTGTGATGACACACGCAAAGAGAGAAATGACACACACTAAGAGAAAGATGGTGCAGGGACTGAGTGAGATGACACACAAAAGGAGAGAGATGACACACACAAAGAGAGAGATGACACACACAAAGAGAGAGATGAAAGACACAAAGAGAGAGATTGTGCAGACAGAGATTGAGATGACACACGCAAACAGAGAGATGACACACACAAAGAGAGAGATGGGGCAGAAACAGAGCAAGATGACACACGCAACGAGAGAGATGGTGCAGGCAGAGAGTGAGATGGCACATGGAAAGAGAGAGATAGCGCAGGCAGAGAGTGAGATGACACAGGCAGAGAGTGAGATGTCACACGCATAGAGAGAGATGCCACACAGAAAGAGAGAGATGGTGCAGGCACACAGTGAGATGACACACGCAAAGAGAGAGATGACACACACAAAGAGAGAGATGACACACACAAAGAGAGAGATGGGGCAGGCACAGAGTGAGATGACACACGCAAAGAGAGAAATGACACACACGAAGAGAGAGATGGTGCAGGGACTGAGTGGGATGACACACACAAGGAGAGAGATGACACACACAAAGAGAGAGATGTTCACACACAAAGAGAGAGATGGGGCAGGCACAGAGTGAGATGACACACGCAAAGAGACAAATGACACACACAAAGAGAGAGATGGTGCAGGGACTGAGTGAGATGACACACACAAGGAGAGAGAGGACACACACAAAGAGAGAGATGACACACACAAAGAGAGATATGACAGACACAAAGAGAGAGATTGTGCAGACAGAGATTGAGATGACACACACAAACAGAGAGATGACACACACAAAGAGAGAGATGGGGCAGAAACAGAGCGAGATGACACACGCAAAGAGAGAGATGGCGCAGGCAGAGAGAGAGATGGCACATGGAAAGAGAGAGATAGCGCAGGCAGAGAGTGAGATGACACAGGCAGAGAGTGAGATGTCACACGCAAAGAGATGACACACAAAAATAGAGAGATGGTGCAGGCACACAATGAGGTGACACACGCAAAGAGAGAGATGACACACACAAAGAGAGAAATGACACACACAAAGAGACAGATGGGGCAGGCACAGAGTGAGATGACACACGCAAAGAGAGAAATGACACACACAAAGAGAGAGATGGTGCAGGGACTGAGTGAGATGACACACACAAGGAGAGAGATGACACACACAAAGAGAGAGATGACAGACACAAAGAGAGAGATCGTGCAGACAGAGATTGAGATGACACACGCAAACAGAGAGATGACACACACAAAGAGAGAGATGGGGCAGAAACAGAGCGAGATGACACGCAAAGAGAGAGATAGTGCAGGCAGAGAGTGAGATGGCACATGGAAGAGAGAGATAGCGCAGGCAGAGAGTGAGATGACACAGGCAGAGAGTGAGATGTCACACGGAAAGAGAGATAGCACAGGCAGAGAGTGTGATGACACACGCAAAGAGAGAGATGACACATACAAAGAGAGAGATGACAGAGACAAAGAGAGAGATCGTGTGGACAGAGATTGAGATGACACACGCAAGCAGAGAGATGACACACACAAAGAGAGAGATGGGGCAGAAACAGAGCGAGATGACACACGCAGAGAGAGAGAGATGGCGCAGGCAGAGAGTGAGATGGCACATGGAAAGAGAGAGACAGCGCAGGCAGAGAGTGAGATGAAACAGGCAGAGAGTGAGATGTCACACGCAAAGAGAGAGATGACACACAGAAAGAGAGAGATGGTGCAGGCACACAGTGAGATGACACACGCAAAGAGAGAGATGACACACACAAAGAGAGAGATGACACACACAAAGAGAGAGTTGGGGCAGGCACAGAGTGAGATGACACACGTAAAGAGATAAATGACACACACAAAGAGAGAGATGGTGCAGGGACTGAGTGAGATAACACACACAAGGAGAGAGATGACACACACAAAGAGAGAGATGACACACACAAAGAAAGAGATGACACACACAAAGAGAGAGTTGGGGCAGGCACACAATGAGATGACACACGCAAAGAGAGAGATGACACACACAAAGAGAGAGATGACACACACAAAGAGAGAGATGGGGCAGGCACAGAGTGAGATGACACACGCAAAGAGAGAAATGACACACACAAAGAGAGAGATGGTGCAGGGACTGAGTGAGATGACACACACAAGGAGAGAGATGACACAAACAAAGAGAGAGATGACACACACAAAGAGAGAGATGACAGACACAAAGAGAGAGATCGTGCAGACAGAGATTGAGATGACACACGCAAACAGAGAGATGACACACACAAAGAGAGAGATGGGGCAGAAACAGAGCGAGATGACACACGCAAAGAGAGAGATAGTGCAGGCAGAGAGTGAGATGGCACATGGAAGAGAGAGATAGCGTAGGCAGAGAGTGAGATGACACAGGCAGAGAGTGAGATGTCACACGCAAAGAGAGAGATGACACACAGAAAGAGAGAGATGGTGCAGGCACACAGTGAGATGGCACACGCAAAGAGAGAGATGACACACAAAGAGAGAGATGACATACACAAAGAGAGAGTTGGGGCAGGCACAGAGTGAGATGACACACGCAAAGAGAGAAATGACACACACAAAGAGAGAGATGGTGCAGGGACTGAGTGAGATAACACACACAAGGAGAGAGATGACACAAATAAAGAGAGAGATGACACACACAAAGAGAGACACAAAGAGAGAGATCGTGCAGACAGAGATTGAGATGACATATGCAAACAGAGAGATGACACACACAAAGAGAGAGATAGGGCAGAAACAGAGCGAGATGACACATGCAAAGAGAGAGATGGCGCAGGCAGAGAGTAAGATGGCACACGGAAAAAGAGAGATAGCGCAGGCAGAGAGAGTGAGATGACACAGGCAGAGAGTGAGATGTCACACGCAAAGAGAGAGATGACACACAGAAAGAGAGAGATGGTGCAGGCACACAGTGAGATGACACACGCAAAGAGAGAGATGACACACACAAAGAGAGAGATGACACACACAAAGAAAGAGATGGGGCAGGCACAGAGTGAGGAAGGCTTTCTTTATTGCCAACAACTCCTTCTCGGCTCTTGTATAGTTCATCTCGGCTGGGCACAGTTTTTTGGACAGGTAGGCTACGAGATGGAGTTGCCCTGTGGTCTGATTCCGCTGTGACAAGATAGCCCCTATCGCTGTGTCTGAAGCATCCGCTGCCACGATGAACGGTAGTTCTGGTTTGGGATGGGCCAAGATTGGAGCGGAGGTAAAAGCCTCTTTCAGAGTTACAAATGCGATATTCGCTTCTTCAGACCAAAAGAAAACAACTCCTTTTCTGAGTAGTTTAGTCAGAGGTGATGCTACCAGGGAAAACTGCGCTATAAACCTACGATAGTAGTTCGCGAATCTGAGGAAACTCTGGACGCCTTTTACACTAGAGGGAATCGGCCAATTACGGACCGCCTCCACTTTCCTCTCCGACATTTGCAAATCCGTAGGACTCAGATTCACTCCCAGGAATTCTACCTCAGTCACACTGAATTCGCATTTACTCAGTTTACAAAAAAGCTTGTTTTCCCCCAACCTCTGAAAGACCTGAGACACATGATGCCTGTGGTTCTCGGTTTTGTCTGAGTAAATGAGAATGTCGTCAATGTAGACGACCGCACATACGTCCACAAACTCCCTTAAGACATCGTTAAGAAAAAACTGGAACGCCGCCGGGGCGTTACACAGCCCAAATGGCATTACAGTATATTCATATAGTCCGTAACGAGTCTTGAAGGCAGTTTTACACTCGTCTCCTTCTTTCACACGCACCAGATGGTACGCACCCCTTAAGTCTAGGCGGGTGTATATCTGGGCATCCCTCACCTGATCCAAAAGCACCAAAATGATGGGCAAAGGGTATTGGTTTCTTACCGTGTTCTTATTTAGCACTCGGTAGTCCACACAGGCTCTCAATTCTCCGTTTGCTTTTTTGATGAAAAACAAAGGAGAGGCCGCTGGGGATCTAGAGGGTCTGATGAACCCTATCTCAGTGTAATGGTCAAGGTATTTTTTTAGGTGCGCAGTCTCAGGCACCGACAGAGCGTAAACACAACACAAAGGTAGTGTGGCTCCCTCCACCAGATCTATGCGACAATCATATATTCGGTGTGGGGGCAGTTGTTCTCCCTGGCTTTCACTAAAGACGTCCTTGAAACACCTGTATTCAGAGGGTAGGATAACCGTTTTCTCCGCTGCAGTAGCCACTACCACAGGAACAAAGAAGGCAGCAGCTGGTTCTGTCTTGAACGCGTTCAAATGTTCCTTGCATTCCTCCGACAAGAACTGTACCTCTTTTGTCTTCCAATCAATCATCGGGTTGTGATAGTGTAGCCAAGGCATTCCCAAAATGACCTCATATTGAGGGGCTTCTATGATGTTAAGAGTTAGTTCCTCTCTATGTCATTCCTCCGGTCCCTTGAAAGATAATCCCACCACGTCTGTCTGCTCAGTAATAAGGCCAGAAATCAGAGGTTTCCCGTCCACGGCCAATACCTCCTCAGGGGTCTCTCTAGCTACTCTGTCCAGGAACAAAGAGGTTACTAAGCTGCTATCTATAAAATTCCCCGTGGCCCCTGAATCAATCATGACCTTGACCTGATGTATTCGCTGCTGGCTCTCTAGGCTCATTGGGAGAACAATATGTGTCTCCGTATCCTGCAATGCCAGGACTGTTAACGAAGGTATTTTCAGAGGCTGAAACTCCCTATGTTTTTCCTGAGAGCTCTCTGTCACTGCCTCGGATGCCCCTACAACAGAGACCGCTATTCTTTTGTTTTTGTTCCACACCCCAGATGTCTTTGGCTTGGTGGGGCACTCTTTAACGTAAAGCCCTTTCTTTCCACAGTATAGACACAACCCCAGGGCTCTACGGCTTTCTTTTTCTTCTCTTGACAATGGCGCTCTTACTGCTCCGATCTCCATGGGTTCCGAGCCTGATTCCGAGGAAGGCAAAGACCTGCGTGGAGCAGATTCGGGCAAACTGAAACTCTGTCCCACCTTCGTCTTTCTCCACCCCTTTCGCTTTGTCTGCCATCTAATCGCAAGGTTAGATTTATCATGTCAGTACAGGTAACTGGTTGGGGGTCTATCTGTGCTATGATGTCTTTTAGTCTGTCTCTTAATCCCTGGTAAAAAAGCGACATCCTTTTTTCCTCTGGCCATGATGTCTCTGCCACTAACCTATTGAAGTCAGTCAAGTATGACACTAAATCCCTCCTTCCCTGCCTTCCCTGCCTAAGGGTGAGCAATTCCCTGTCTGCTCTGAAAGTGGTAGCGCGTCTATCAAAAACCCTCTCGAATTCAGCACGAAAGGCGGACCAATCGGATAATATAGCGTCATTGTTCTTCTCCTCACCAGGGGAACCGCCCAATTTGCGGCATCCCCGATAAGATAGGATATGGCAAAAGCTACCCTCGAGTGATGATTCGGAAAAGAGGCCAGTTTGCAAGAGAAATGAAGCATGATCTGCGTCAAAAACACTTGTGTTTTAGTTGGATCGCCCGAATAACGCTCCGGACTAGCCAACGGAATGGGTGGTGGAACAGTGACCTGCACTTGCGAAGAAGAAGCATCAAAAGGGTTTCTACTCGGTCTGTCTACCTTATCCCTCAAGTTAGCTGCTTCAGTCTTGGAAGCCGCCAACTCTTGCTGCACCAATACTAAGGCTTCAAGTACGTCTTCCAGGGTAGCCATTATAAACACCACCGGATCGAGTAGAGCAAATTTCGTGGGCGTGTAATTCTGTCAGGATCTGCTCCACGGAATCCGATGATGCTCATAAGGGTCCACCTCCCAATGTCACAAACCCTCTTGTACAAACACACAGAGGGTTCGAACCATTAGGCGAGGGATAAAAAGAACAGGGAAGGGAAAGGGAAGGGTCAGCTGGGAAAGGGATATACCTGCAACGACAAAACAATATGCTTAGAATCGTTCTAGTAAAACAGTCTACTCTCATATGGTCTCACTAAGAACGTCTAAGTACCTTTCAGTATGGAAGTAAACAGCCTTGGCGATAATTCCCCAATCACCTTCTGTCACTCTATGAATCCTAATGGAACACAAACACAGGTCAGGGAAAAAGCACACCCTCATGAACACTCAGATCACATATAGCACACCCCTGCATTCAACATACCATGACAGAAGGCAAGAGAGTTGTGATACTGGATTCTGTTATGCTCACAGCACCTGGCTGGGATGGCACAAACAATAACTTTCCACTAGAATGAAATCATAAAAGCACGAATTCCTTTTTCATAGATTTCGGCAGTGCGTGGGAAGCAAGAACCACTACACTCCGCTCTACCAGTAGTCAGGACATAAACATAAACAGCGAGCTTCCCGCTCTTAGAATGAATACAGTAAAATGGTGACAGTCATGAAAACAGCTCACGGTAGCGTGTAGATGCGGCCACCACTGTGCTCCGTGGACTGATTGCTACGAAAACAGTTATGTCCAAAAGAAAGGGTAGAACCCTTTCCGCTCTCCTGGAAGTTTGCTTCACTCCCAACGAGGCTAGAACGGCAACGCGCGGCTGTTAACCGCAGCGCTCCGCTCACTTGGAATACAGACAGAACACGGCATGGCCAAACCGCCGGTTCAATGATCAGGCGCTCCCCACGTGTTCCTATCCTACCTGGATCAAGGTCAACGAGGATTCCGACCTCCGCTTTGTCCAAGGATGGCCGAATGGTCGGCAGAACGGCGTCTCCAAAACGGTTCCTGGCACCCGGAACCAAAACGAATTACACGCAACATGAAGCGTGTTTGGGTTGTACAAGTACTCCCCTTTTCCCGGGGAGTCTAGGTAATGTAGTTTTTAACCTCCCGTTCTATTTCAACGTCCTATCCCCTCGCGCTTGCACTATATAGCGATCAGCAATGCAGGCGCAACATGGGATTTCCTGACACACACAAAGAGAGCGATAGGGCAGAAAGAGAGCGAGATGACACACGGAAAGAGAGAGATGGTGCAGGCAGAGAGTGAGATGGCACATGGAAAGAGAGATAGCGCAAAGAGAGAGATGACACATACAAAGAGAGAGATGACACACACAAAGAGAGAGATGGGGCAGGCACAGAGTGAGATGACACACGCAAAGAGAGAAATGACACACACAAAGAGAGAGATGGTGCAGGGACTGAGTGAGATGACACACACAAGGAGAGAGATGACACACACAAAGAGAGAGATGACACACACAAAGAGAGAGATGACACAGGCAGAGATTGAGATGACACACGCAAACAGAGAGATGACACACACAAAGAGAGAGATGAGGCAGAAACAGAGCGAGATGACACACGCAAAGAGAGAGATGGTGCAGGGAGAGAGTGAGATGGCACACAGAAAGAGAGAGATAGCGCAGGCAGAGAGTGAGATGACACACGCAAGGAGAGAGATGGCGCAGGCAGAGAGTGAGATGACACACGCTAAGAGAGATGGCACAGGCAGAGAGAGAGGACACATGCAAAGAGAGAGATGACACACACAAAGAGAGAGATGGTGCAGGCAGAGAGTGAGATGACACACACAAAGAGTGAGATGGTGCAGGCAGAGAGTGAAATTAATAATGAAACTGTACTGCACTGTTGCTGTGACACAGTTGCTGTGCTATAAACTTAGTTATGTTGTAAACTAGTGTTTATATTGTTTACTTATTGTCATTGCTATGTAGTATGTTGGTAGTGGTCTATAATATGTTTTTTTTTCTTTACCACAGATTGTAATCATATATAGAAAGATAAAAGAATATGCCGATAAAGGAAAGAAGAAGAAAAAGTTATAAACCTGCTTTATTGTCCAAGAAAACACAATTGGAAGATTCATCCAAAACACAATCTTCAGTGAAAAAAAAGAATGCTCCTGGTAAGCAAACAAAGGAGTTTTTTAGGAAATTAACGCAATGTAAAAAACATCTGGATACTGTTTTAAAAAAAAAAAATCATCTGTAATTACAAAGAAAAAGCAGAGCCCCCCAAAAAATGTTAGACCTGTACAAGGATATGATATTGTCTATAGTAATAGACGGAGAAATCAATGTATTGACATTCGTAGACGAGTGTTTATAACAGAATTGTTTTAAATTTATTAAAAAATGTTAAGAATTATAAAAAGAAACCTGCTTTTTACAAGAAAAAGAAAAGTATAGTGAAGATTGTGGATCAGGCTTTTGAAGTGAAAAAAAATTATACAGTTTAGTAATCAATAGAATTCGTACACTAGATAAGGTAATCAATGTTTTGAAATCAAAATGTAAGTGGAAAAGAGTAATTAATCGGACTAATTTTTGTGATGATTTTTCTGGAGAATGGAAGCATAGTTCAAGTTGTGAGCCATTTTTTAATGAAGAGAGTTACTTTCAGGATAATGATTTGGTGCATGCAGTTGACACCAGTGGTCGAGCATATGAGGTGAAGGACGGTTGTCTGGTTGAAAAAGAAAAAAATTTGCCTAGAAATGCAGAAGAAGTGTTAGCTGATGAAGTTTTAGGGAGATGTCCTAAGGCACCAGTGTATACTTGGAATTGTAGTACTATTTGTAGTGTGCGACAGAATTCAATTGATTTGTTTCTGAATTTCTTACGGACATATACTAAGAAAAGTCTAAAACAAAAGATGAAGATGTTGCAAGAGTTAGATCCTGGCAGAGTGAGAGAAAAAACAGGTTTGCATGGGCATTCACTGGCTTGTCTTCAAGAAAAGTATGTCAGAGTGTCTTTCACCATTTTAGGATGTTAGCAGTGCATTATAATACAGTGAGGAAATTAGTGAGTAGGTTGTATTATGCAAAAAGTCCAGCACTTAAGCTAAAACAGTTAAACAGTGCTCTTTTGCATTGATCTGAATTAGATGTGAAGAACATTTGTGAAGAAATTGAGTTTTGTTATTTTGTGAAAAAGAGGACAGTGCAGAAACTGATACAGGAATAGAAGGTAATATGGAAGAGAATGTACAAATTTCAAGTACAGAAAAATTTGACCATAATATTACAAACTTTAAGGTCAATTCAAGTGAAAGGCCTAATTTTTTTTGTGTGTGTTGTCGACGAACTCATTATAAGAATCAGACTAGGTTAGTTGATTTATATGTAAAAAGTGAAATGGAAAATAATAATGAGTGGAAGGATTTTGCAACTTATTTGTTGGTAGAAAATTGTTTTGTTTTGGGTTCTGATCAACGTATTTGTAGATATTGGTATAATACATTAAATGAAAAGCTAGAGCTGTTCATAATAATTTTGAGTTGGTAGACATTCCTTCTGAATTGATGGATTTAAATACCTATGAGTCTATTCTGATTCAATGTGTGCATCCTTTTCAGGCTATTGTTCGCATGGAGCCTAAGACAGGGAAATTGCCTCCTTCAGATTTAGAGATGATTAAAGGGAAGAGTTGTTTATTTGCCTCTAGATTTTAAGAAAAATATTGATACAATTGGTGTAGAAAAAGTGGAAGAGGAACCTCTGGCTGTTCTAGTTAATGGTGTTCCGACAAAGAGTAAGAAAATCTGGCAAGAATTAGTGGATTTTAGGAAAGTCAAAAAGGCAACGTTGTATTTGGTAAAAAACAATCACTACTACAAAAATGTATATGTTGGAGAAGAGGAAACAGCTGTAGAAGAGGACAGTGATTTCTCAGCTGGGCAAATTGAAAAAGTTGATGTCTCCAGAAGTCAAGAAATTTATGAACATTATAGTGTTCATCCTTTGCATTCCAAAGAAGTAATGGTGAATGCTATTGACTTGTTTCAAATGAAAGAAGCAAAAGGAAGTCCCATTAGTGTATGAGAAGAAAGTTTGGAAGCTCGTTGTTTTCCTCAGTTATTTCCAACAGGTCAAGGTGGACGATATGACGACCGACCTGTTCAAATTCCTGCATCTGAATACCGGACTTTAAGATTATATGCAGAAGATCCAAGGTGTCGTCAATGCATTCCATATTTGTTTCATCTACTGTTTGAGAGTGACTTGTCTAGACTTTCTTATGCAGTGAACCATATACTGAAAAGTGGAGTACATCTGCAAAATGTTTCGGCAAGGGACTTTATGGATAAAGTCAAACTACAAGACAGTATTTTGGAATCTCACCTATTTAATCTCATGGCATGTCAGCGTGGTACTAACGAGTATTGGTACCGTCATCATGGGGAATTGAAATGTATGCTAAGAAACTTAGGAACTCCTACATGGTTCCTGGTTCCATGGTGCTGAGTATGCTTGGGAAGACTTACTTCAATTTCTACAAGAGGCAAATGCAAACATTGAAAATATAGAATACAAGACACCTGGAGAACTGTGCTCTTTGGATCCAGTTAATGTATGCAGGTATTTCAATCATAGATTTGAAGCTATGATGTCTTTTATCACAAACAAAAAAAATCCTCCGCTTGGAGAGGTTTTGGATTTCTTATGGAGAAAGGAGTATCAAGCAAGAGGTGCTCCTCTCATACATAAGCTGCTATGGATCAAAGATGCACCCAAATTTGGAACAGATTCGGATGACACAGTGATGAGTTTCATTGAACAGTATTCTACATGTGCTGTACCGATAAGTACAGAAGAAAACAATTTAAGACATCAAGTTTTACGCTTTCAAACCCATCGTTGTGGAAAATACTGTCGTCGAAAGTTCAAATCCAAGGACAAGTTCTACACAAAATGTCGTTTTGGATTTCCACGACCAGTAATATCTAAAGGAAGAGTGAACAATTTTATGTCTTCTCTGCGACATACTGTGACAGGAAAATCACCGAAAAATACATACAACTTAAGAAGAAATGAAGAGTCCAAATACATAAATGACTACAACCCAATCATTTTGTCCATGTGGAATGCTAACATGGATATTCAATATGTTGCTGACAACTCTATTGCTTTGGCTCGATATGTGACGTCTTACATCACAAAATCAGAAAAGACGGAACTGAAGGAAATGTGGGAGGAAATTTCACAAGAAAAGAGTCTAAGTAAGAAATTGTACAGTTACAGTCTGAAGATGTTGTCGCATCGAGAAATTGGAGCATATGAATATTCTGATCGGTTATCATCAGCAAGTCTATATGCCAAATCTAGAACAATCATTTTGGTGAGTCTAGGTATTGCTGCAACACGAGTTTTGAAATCTGTACAAGAAATTGAGTATTTGGCGGAGAAAGAACCAAACAGTACAGATATTTTGAAGACAAACATGTTGGATACATACTATCCAAATAGAAGTAGTCATCTTGAGAACGTTTGTCTCTATGAAGTTCTGCAAAGCTATGCTTTTAAGAGGAACATCACAGAAGATATCAATAAAGAAGTATATGCAGTGATTGGATGTGAAGGATGTCTAGTGAAACAAAGAAAAGGCCATTTGATTAATCATCAAAAATTGAGTTGCGAATCTCCTGACAAAAGGGAATTTTACTATTTAGCTATTTTGAAACTCTTTAAGCCATGGCGTACAGAAGAGGAACTACTTGGACGTTTTCTCAGTTATGAAGATTCTTTCAATGCAACCAAGGATACCATAGAATGTCCTGTTTTTTCAAATTATCTGCAAAGGTTGAACAAGGAAATACAGCAAGAAGCTACAATTGCAGCAGAGATTGCTAGAGACAGTTCTTAAGACAGTCAGAGTTCTGCTTCATTGAGTCAGGATCCACTAGGAGGACCAATTATCCAAAATGAAGCTGCCAATGCCATGGATGAAGTGGAAAGAGCCATGGAACAAGCTCAGGAGGATGTAGTTAACTTAGAAGATTTGGAAAAAGAACTAAACATTGAGCAGAAACAAATATATGACGAAGTCACAGAACAGATTTATGTCATGAGAAAAAAGAGTGCTCATGTACGTCATTTATGCCTGTCCGACTGTACGTGAGTGGAGAAGCAGGAACTGGAAAAAGCTTTCTGATTAAAGCAATTGCAACTTATCTGCAGAAAAGAACTGAGTCATCGCTGTCTTGTGTTGTTACCGCTCCAACTGGGTTGGCAGCACATAACATTAAAGGGATTACTTTACATCATTTATTGATGCTGCCAGTAGAGCATGATAATAAATAACAATACCACAAGCTATCTGGAGAAGCTTGTTGTGAAGTTTCCAGAGTCCTGAAGAAAATGAAACTTCTTATCATTGATGAGGTAAGCATGGTATCAAATGTAATGCTTGCTTTTGTGCATTTAAGAATGCAAGAAATTCTTAAAACAGAGATTGATGTGTTATTTGGAGGCAAACACATCATTGTTTTTGGAGATCTACTGCAGCTAACTCCAGTGAAAGGACAATCAGTGTTTAAAATGCTTACGCATGAAGATACCAGGAAGTGCCTAGGAAGCATTGGAAATGTTAATATATGGTTAAATTTCAAATATGCAGAACTGCTTCAAAATATGCGACAGGCAAAGGATGAAGATTATAAAAATATTCTACAAGATGTAAGAATTGGAAAAGTAAATGAGCATGGCAAAGAAGCTTTACGTGCACTATTAATTTCAAATTTGTTTCCAAACGAAAATATTCTCCCAGAGAATATTTTTAAGAAAATTGTTGAAAACAAATCTTTGATATGCTTGATGCCAACTCTGCAAGAATGTTCAATCTTCAACAACAAAATGTTAAAGTTAGAAAATCAAGGGATTGTGAAACTGGAAGCTATTGATAATATAGATCATGAAGGAGCAACTATTATTTGGTCAGAAAAGTTGAAATCAAAATTGGATTCTTTAGAGAAGACAATATCTAAAACTGCTGGTTTGGTAAAGACTCTGTATGCATGTTTAAATTGTCGTATAATTTTACGACGGAATTTACATGTGGAAAGAGGTTTAGTAAATGGAGCAATGGGTCATGTTGTTGATTTTGTGAATTACCGAAATAGAGATGGAATTGAATTTTTAAAAATTAAATTTGATGGAATTGAAGAAGTACAACAATTCAGTCGTTGTTCTGCTCGATTTTGCTTGTGAAAGATTTATATGTCCGCCGAAAACAGTTTCCTGTTTCTTTGGCATATGCGGTGACTATTGATAAATCTCAAGGTTTAAGTGTAGATAGTGCTTTGGTGAATATTGGAAGTTCTGTGTTCAAGGAGGGTATGGCATATGTTGCTTTATCTCGAGTCAGAACTTTATCTGGATTGTACTTGATTGATTTTGCTGGGACAAAGATTAGTGCAGATCTAAATTGTGTAAAAGAATATAACAGGTTAAGAAGAGAGTATGCTCCAAATTTACCTCAATATCCTCTATTTGAAAAGCATGTGGTAGGCCGAAAAAGAAGAAATGAGAAAAAATGTAGTGAAGTTGTAGCAAAAAGAAAAAAAGTAGATGAACCAGTAATTGTAAGCAGAAAGGAAAAGGATTCAGTTAAAGATGTTGTTGGATTTCAGTTTGAAAACAGTTCTGGTGTCAACTGCTATGCTAATGTAGTGGTTAATGTTGTTTTTTTTCTCCAAACTTTACAAGAACAGATTGTTGAAAATCGGGATCAAAGATTTTGTTGTTTCTTGAATTCTGTGTTTGAGAAATGTATCAGTGATAGAACAAAAATAGAAAGTGTTTCTGAAATTCGAAATGTTTCAGACATATGTTCTCGTCTAAATCAATTTTCACAGAATATTCAGCAAGATTGTCAGGAATTTCTAATGTATATGGTTGTTGTATTGCAAGATGAAGGTATAGATGTAGAAAATCTTTTTGGCCTTTCTTATAAATGGCAGCATAACTGCGACAATTGTTCCTTTTCAAGTACTACTACAATAGACACTGACAGATTTATATATTTGACTTTACCAGACTGCAAATCAGTGTCTTTTAATAATCTAGTTAGAGAAGTAAATCAAAACATGGTCTGTACTCAATGTAAATCTGCAATGCTATCAACATTATTTATACAAAGATATGGGCAGTATGTAATTTTAATGTTCCAACGATGTAGACCTGATGGAACTAAATTGACAACTTTAATTAAAAATGTTGTGGCTTCTCAATTATCAATTTGAGGAAGAACCTTTGTAACTGCAGCAATTATTTTCCATGATGGTCCTTCGACAACATCAGGACATTACACAGCTTATTTAAAATGTCAAAAAGGCTGGACTAATTGTAATGATACTCAATTGACTTTCAAACAACGTTTGCCTTTTGACCTACGAAATTCTTAGCTAGTGTTTTTACAACCGCAATTTTAGGAAAGCTAATTGGCCTATGAAGATTGGAGCAGTTAATAAAACTTAGTCTTCTGTTCAAAATTACTTTGTGAGTGAGAGTGATCAAGATAATAAAAAGCTTGTAGTTGTCATAGAGGTAGTGTAAGTGTATCACATAGTGAGTGATATCAGTATTATAGGAAATGTTGATCATGAGTGAGCCAGAGGTGGAAATATAACTATTGTTACATGATGAAAAAGATGTTGGAGCTTTTCATTCAGAAAGTCGGATAAATGGAAGTTTAAGAGTACTATTTAGTAATTTCCAAAGAAAAGGACTTTCCATATACTATTTGGCCTCGTGGAAAAGTAAGTGGATCAAAAATGAGTTAAGATATGTTTTTTCTAAGTTTTACATTATTTATTGAAACGTTGAATGGGTTTTTAAAACACAATCTTTATGATTGTGTTTTTTTTTGCCCGCTGTCATATGATGAGTAGTATTGAACTCACTGTTTTTAGTGAAATTCAATATATTCTGAGAACAGCAAAAATAAACCATATAACATGTTGTACAAGTTATTTTGTATTTTGTATTGTGAAATATATATTATACTCCCCTTGTCTCACACTCACTCACCTTTTTCCACCCTCTATCACCCCTCTTTACTCACCGTCACTGCCCTTCTCTCACTCTCCTTCACCCCCGTTCCCTTACTCCACTTCCCTCACTACCCCTCATTCCCCATTCCTTCACTCCCCTTCCCCTCCCTCCCCTACACCACTTTCCAGCTCTCAGTCCATCTGCTTCACTCCCCTTCCCCTTCTTTCCTTCCTTTGCTCCCTCAGTAATTCCCCTTCCCTCACTCACCTTACTCCACTTCACTCACTCCTTCTCTCACTCCCTCTGTCCTCTCACATCCTTACTCCCCTTCCCTCACTCCCTCCATCCCCTCACTTTGTCACTCACCCTTCCCTCACACTCACTCCTTTAACTCACCAACACTCCCTCATTTACCTTTCTATGCTCCCTCACTTAGTCCCCTTCTCTCACTCCTTCCTTCACTACCTTTATGTTCTCACTCCCTCACTCCCCTTGTCTTACGCTCACTCGCCTTTATCCACCCTCTATCACCCCTCTTTCCTCAACCTCACTGCCCTTCTCTCACCCCATCACCCCCGTTCTCTTACTCCACTTCCCTCACTTATCCTCATTCCCCATCCTTTACTCCCCTTCCCCTCACTCTCCTCCCGTACTCACCTTTTCCCAGTCCCTCTGCTTCACTCCCCTTCCCCTTATTTCCTTCCTTTGCTCCCTCAGTCATTCCCCTTCCCTCACTCACCTTACTCCACTTTACTCACTCCTTCTCTCACTCCCTCTGTCCTCTCACTTCCTCACTCCTCTTCCCTCACTCTCTCTCTGTTACCTTCCTCTCTATCACTGAATCTATCCGCCTCATTATCCTCTTAGTAATTTGCTCTCCCTCTATTTGTTTTTCCCACTCTCTGTCCTTCACCATTCCTTTGTTTCCCTTTCTGTGTCCTTCACTCCTACTTTTATGACTTGTAATCTCCTGCCTTGTCTCTTGTATTTTAAAATATATTATAAAAATTATAACTTATTTTTTTTCCTCTTCCACAGATATTACATTTAGTAAAAATATGTAATTAAGTTTACATTTCTTATAAGGTAAGTTTGACAAACAAAATGTACTTTCTCATCACTCTTTTCCTTAACCTCACTACTCTTCTCTCACCCTCCCTCACCCCCATTCCCTTACTCCGCTTTCCTCACTTATTCTCATTCCCCATGTTTACTCCCCTTTCCCTCACTCCCCTCCCACACTCAACTTCTTTCAGTACCCCTGCTTTACTTCCCTTCCTTCACTCTCTCACTCATTCCCCTTCTCTCACTCACTTACTCCACTTCACTTACTCCTTCTCTCACTCCCTCTGTCCTCTCACTTCCTCACTCCCCTTCCCTCACTCCCTCTCTTAGCCTCACTCTCTCCGTCCCCTCACTCTGTCACTCCTCTTCCGTCACGCTCACTCCCTATAACTCATCCACACTCCCTCACTTACCTTTCTTTGCTCCCTCACTCAGTCCCTTTCTGTCACTCCTTCCTTCACTCCCTCTGTCCCCTCTCTCCCTCACTCCCCTTGTTTTACCCTCACTCACTTTTATCTACCCTCTTTCACCCCTCTTTACTCACGCTCACTGCCCTTCTCTCACCCTCCCTCACCCACGTTCCCTTACTCCGGTTCCCTCACTACCCCTCATTCCCCATCCTTCACTCCCCTTCCCTTTACTTTCATCCCCCACTCACCTTCTCTCAGTACCTCTGCTTCAGTACTCTTCCCCTCTATTCCCTTCCTTCGCTCCCTCACTCATATCCCTGCCCTCACTCACCTTACTCCACTTCACTCACTCCTTCTCTCACTCCCTCTGTCCTCTCACATCCTCACTCTCCTTCCCTCACTCCCTCTCTCTTAGCCTCACTTCCTCCGTCCCCTCACTCTCTCAGTCCCCTTCCCTCATAATCACTCCCTTTAACTCACCTACACTCCCTCACTTACCTTTCTATGCTCCCTCACTCAGTCCCCTTCTCTCACTCTTTCCTTCACTCCCTCTGTCTCCTCACTCCCTCACTCTCCTTGTCTCACGCTCACTTGCCTTTATCCACCCTCTATCACCACTCTTTCCTCAACCTCACTGCTCTTCTCTTACCCTCCCTCACCCCTGTTCCCTTACCCCGCTTCCCTCACTTATCCTCATTCCCCATGTTCACTCCCCTTCCCCTCACTCCCCTCCGACACTCACCTTCTTTCAGTCCCCCTCCTTCACTTCCCTTCCCCTCTCTTCCCTTCCTTCGCTCCCTCACTCATTTTCCTTTCCTCTCTCACTGTACTCCACTTCACTCACTCCTTCTCTCAGTCCCTCTGTCATCTCACTTCCTCACTCCTCTTCCCTCACTCCCTCTATATTATCCTCACTCACTCCATCCCCTCACTCTGTGACTCCCCCTTCACTCACCCTCACTCACCTTCCATCCCTCACTGTCATCAACTCACCCTCACTCACTCCCCTTCTGTCATTTGTTCCCTCAGTCACTTTCTACCCTTCATTCAGTCATTTTATACATTCATTTATGCAGTGCAAATTAATTGAAAAAAAGAATAACACAATATATAAGGAATATAGCTCTTTTTGGAGAATTGGAGGTAGTTCTAAAAATAACTTTTTTTTCTTCTTTTTTCGATTTTATATTTTTTTAATACTTTTTCAGAACGATTTTATACTTTTTTTTGGGGGGGGGGGGAAACAAAACCAGGGAATCCAAAACTACTCAACAGGAGCAATAAAAAGGGGAAAAATTAGTGGTGGGTGGAGCAGCAAGGTTCTTCTTTTCTCCGAACAATCAGCTCAATGCTCTGCTCCCCATAGCAGAGCAGTTCGTCGCACTCCTTGCACTCCTGGCAGACGATCTTCAAGTCTCTGAAGACCGGCTGGATATTGGGAATCAAGTGAGCTCCTGCTCTCCCAGAGGGTGTTGCTCCTCCGGTGGAGGTGCTGCTGCCATCTCGTGGGGGATTGCGTGCCAGGTCCCTGATACTCTACCTCGCAAAGTTATTGGGGTGCCTCCTCTCGACATGCCTGATTAAGGTGGCATTGCCAAAGCTGTACTTTTTTGTTGGGTCACCACGTTACAAGGTGATGCCACAGATTTTGCAGCACACCTTCGCCGCATTCACCTTTTTCTCACCTTCTGGAAAGGTAAAAAATTTCCAGATAAAATGTTCTTTGATTTTTTGCTGAGGAGGGTTCTCAGGCAAAAACCCTTCATCAGAGTCACTGGAGGTTGACTGTCTTCCAGCCATGCTTCAGAAAAAGACGAGATGCTGCAGAAGAACCAGGGAACAGCTCTTGCTCTCTCCAAGTTCAAAGTGGTAGTGAGGGAAATGGGTGGGGGCTTTCAATATTAGGAAAAAAAACTGTTATGAACCAATGAAAAGTGTTGTTTTAAGGTCACATGGCTTGATGCACTTACGCTACGTGCTCCGGAGCGCTTCCGGGTGCGCTAACGCGGCACGTACGTAGGCGCTTACGGGGGCGCTTACGCGGCGCGTATGAATGACGTTTTACTTGATTTTCGGAAATGTGTTTAGAGTCAAAATACAGTTTTTAAAAATCAAAAATACTACTTTTATGAGTATGCTACTGAATGTCTTGCAGTAATAGCGCTCACGCTACGTGTACGGATGCGTTTCGCGCACCCTGAGCGCTCTGGGGTTAAAAAAAAAAAAACACAGGAAAAATACATTGAAAAATTAATGTTACAAAAATATACAATATTTAAATATTTTAAAACAAATTAGAATAATTAATAGCTATAAAAAATAGCTATTAAAAAACTTAATAATTCACTTTAATAACCGTAGGTTTCAAACTCGTTATAGTTAGGAATTAGCTTTTAAAAAACCATTGAAATTCACTGAAAAACCATAGGTTTAACACTCGTTATAGTTAGGAATTAGCATTTAAAAAACCTTTGAAATTCACTGAAAAAAACACACCAGTTATAGTTAGCTGAACATTTTACTCATACAAAACCATTGAAATTCCCACGTTATAGTTAGTTGGACTCACTATAACTCGCGCGCCCACAATCCACAGCTGATGATGTCACATATTACATCATTCATGACATGGTCAGTGACATCACTGATGACATCTCAAATGACATCACTGATGACATCACTGATGACATCATCCTTGTGAAAGAGTGACAGACCTCCTCTCAGCGTAATAGCGTAATATAACCATTGATACACACATTCAAAAATAGAAACTAACATTTAAAAATAACATGGAAATACCAATTCCAGTTAGAACAACCTATTCAGTAATTCTAAAATCTACATACACATCCAGTCATTCACTAACAGGTCTATATAGGTACTCATAAATGTACTCACTCATCATATGTACTCATACACCTAAACATCTTATTACACACTAACACACATCTATAGAGTTACTCACACACAAAACTGACACATGCAAATCAAACATCCATTTACTTGCATATACAGCTATACACCCAGCACTACACTTACTTCTACAGAATCGTACACATACTTATTCTCTTTTTATTTATTTTTTATTTTAGCGATTTGTATAGCGCCTGGTGACCCAAGGGCATCCCCGCGCTGTAAGGAGATTGTTTATCCTGTAAGGAGAGGGAGGGAGGAGGAACAGTTATTTCGGGAATAGGTGCGTTTTCAGTTTTTTGCGAAAGGTCAGGTGGCTGGCTTCCAGTCTGAGGGTGCGTGGGAGGGAATTCCATCTCACGGCCGCTTGCACCGAGAATCGTCGGCCTCCGGTGCGGGTCCTTTTGAATTTGGGGACGTTGGCCAGGTGCTCACTGTCTGAACGGAGGGATATGGATGCTTTGTAGGGGGTGACCAGGCTGCTGAGGATAGTAGGGCCAGATCCGTTGATAAGTTTGTGTGTTGTACACATGGCTTTGAATTCCACCCTTTGGCGAACAGAGAGCCAGTGCAAGGCCTTGAGGGCTGGTTTTGCTGACACTCTCGAAGGAAGGTTCGTGAGCAGACGGGCCGCAGCGTTCTGTGTCCGCTGTAGTCTAGTCAGGGTGGCCTCTGGAGCGCCCAGGTAGACCATATTGCTGTAGTCAAGACGGGACAATACTAGCCCCTGGATAAGAAGTTTCCTAGAGGGAGGTGGTAGTAATGGGAGGATCTTACGGGTGGTGCGCATGAGCCCAAAACAGGTGCCAGCAGTTTTGGCCGCTTGCGTCTTCATGGTGAGCTCCGGTTCGAGCCATACTCCAAGGGTTTTGATTTCACGCTTCGGGGAGGGGATTTCTCCGAATACGTCGGGCCAGACTGTTGGGGGGATGGTTGCCCATTGTTTTCCCAGGAGCATCACTTCGGTCTTAGATCCATTTAATTTTAGTGATGAATCACTCATCCAGCTGTGTATTTGGGTAAGGCAGTTCGCCAGTTTCTCTGGGTGGTCGGCTATTTGGGATAGAGAGACGACCAGTTGAGTGTCATCAGCGTAGCTTACCATTTTTATGTTAAATGGTGTCACCACGTCTTCCAGGGGAGCCATATATGCGTTAAAGAGCGTCGGGCTCAGGGAAGATCCCTGAGGGACCCCGCTTGTGAGGGGGAGGGTGGCTGAGTGGTAGATGCCGTCCCATACCTGGACCGTGCGTCCGGTGAGGAAGGATTCTGTCCAACTAAGTGCCGTTCCGGTGATCCCTGCTGCCGCGAGCCGATGGAGGAGGACACGGTGGTTGACTGTGTCGAAGGCTGCGCTGAGATCCAGGAGGATCACTGCCACTGACCCTCCTGAATCCAGTATGCGCCTTGCCTCCTCGATGACGGCGAGGAGGGCAGTATCTGTGCCATGGCCCGGGCGGAAACCAGTTTAAATAATCTTAAATCTCTTAAACAATCACTTATAGAAACACATACTTATTTATACAGGAACTCTTACAATCTCTTGCTCTCACATATACTCACATATACCCACTTATATACATCACTTATATACATCAATACTCACATAAATATATTTGTATATTTGTGTGTTTTGTATAGCGCGCAGCTACCCCAACGGGGTGTCCAGGCTTTCCTGCTCAGATACTGGATCTTGTCCAAGGGTGGTTAACAAAAGAGGAACGTTTTCAACGCTTTGCGGAAAGGTAACTCATCCTGAATCATTCGGATGGAGATAGGAAGATTGTTCCACCGTGAGGAAGCACATACCTGAAATGTTTCCCCCCTGATCGGGCTTTTTTAAATCTGGGGGTGGACAATAGGCATTTCGAATTGGATCGGAGATGTCTGGCATTACTATAGGGGCGGAGGCAGGAAGAGAGATAGGTGGATCCCTTTCCCTTGATTGCTCGATGAGCCAGGGTGAGTGCTTTAAACTCTGCCCTTTTGTACACTGGCAGCCAGTGTAATTTCCGTCGATGGGGTGATATGTGCTCTCGAAGAGAAATACCGCAAATCAGCCGGAATGCCGCGTTTTGAACCATCTGTAACCTATAACATAAGCCAGATGAGAAAGCCAGGTAAAGACCATTAGCATAGTCAAGGTGAGATGTTATTAGTGCCTGCACAATGGTTTTCCTGGTGTTACTGGGCATGTAGTTGATGAATTTTTTAATCGTCCTTATTTTTGAAAAACAGGCAGCAGAAACGGTCTGAACCTATTTGTCAAAGGATAGATTGGAGTCCCATCTAACCCCCAGATTTCTTACGGAATCTTTGGGGGAGGGTGCCGCACTCAGATCCAATGGCCACCAGAGGCTCGACTCCAAAGGAGAGGGTTGATGAATTAGAGAACCTCAGTCTTACTTGCGTTCAGTCTGAGAAAGTTATTGTCCATCCAACTGGCGATGTTACGGAGGCAGTCTTTCAGAGGATCAAAGGTGGTCGGAATGGGGTCATCAAAGGAGAACAGAAGCTGAATATCGTCAGCATAAGAGGTGACCTTGATTCCCAACTGAGAGATGAGCTGGGGCAGAGGAGAAAAATAAACATTAAACAAAAGGGGGCTCAGGGAAGAGCCCTGGGGGACGCCCCATTTGAGCGGGCGGCTCTCAGACGTGAAGGGGGAAGTAAACACAGCCTGTGTTCGATTGGATAGAAAGGAAGACAGCCAATCCTGAATGCCTTTTGACCTGAGACGGTCCAGCAGGACGGGGTGAGAGACGGTATCGAATGCTGCGGAAAGATCCAGCAGCACCAACACCGCTCTTGAACCCCCGTCCAGCGTCCATCGTACGGAGTCAGTCATCTCTATCAGGGCCGACTCGGTGCTGTGGCCAGGATGGAATCCATGTTGAGAGTCGTGGAATAAACCATGGGTTTCTAGAAAGCCTGCCAGTTGCTGGTGCACCAATTTTTCGAGAATCTTGGCAGGGGCAGGGAGAAGGGAAATAGGCCTATAGTTGGCCGGGTTATCGGGGTCTGCGCTAGCTTTTTTAAGAATAGGGACAAGTTGAGCATGTTTCCATGATTCCGGGTAAATGCCAGCCCTGAGAGAGTCATTTCAGATGTTATTAAGGAAGGTAGGGGGCAAGATGGCAGATGCGCTCGCATTCGAGTGAGCAGCGGAACCGTGCTCGCTGCTGGGTCGCTCTCATCTGCTGCTGACGGGTGCTCACTCTCCCTGTGGATATCGAGAGAGGTGCTGAGAGAGGCGCTGGCGGGTTTCTCACCTATATCGCGCTTAGCGGAGTATGCGGCAGGATTTATTATTCAAGTACCGCCGGTGTCTGCAAGCCGTCTATCGTTCAGTGGCCGTTACCTCGGAACGGCCTCTGGGGCGGAGCCGCTGGGACACTGGAAAACTGCTGTGGTGCTGTCAGAAGCCTTCGGCGAAACCCGGTCTTACAGGCATACAGCCCAAAGGAGAAAGAATACTGGGGAGACGGTCACGGAGACGAGGACCAGCGATGGGTCCAAAGAATCAGAATCCCGGTACAGCGCCTAAAGTGCTCAAGCCAAAAAACTCGGGCAGTGACTGCTGCAGCAACGACGACGGGTAAGCCGGGCAATGCTGGAACTGCCCCGAATGTCCCGAATGTAGATTCAGATCTGTTACCAGAGGGAAGAACTTTAATCTCAGAGGCTGCAGAGGCTTTTCAGGTAACTCCTCTCAAAGAACCTGTACTAGTGCATGCTGGGAGTCGTAGTGGTGCTATACCTAAAAAAATACCTGGCATGTTCAAAAAGGGTAATAAGGCACTAAATATGGAGAAGACTACTGGTGATTTATCTGGAAACTCTGACTCCCCGCTGGCACACCCTAGCAATAATCTTATGGAAGCCATCAGCGGCAGCGAGAACATGGAGGTTTTGGCTCCTCTTTGCGGGTCTGGTCCACCTCAGTTAGTACAGGTTGCTACTCCCCATACCGCAAGAATTATCAGCAAGGCCACAGCTCCTGCCGGTGTTCAGGGGTCAAATCCCCAAGGCAGCACATCTAGCGTCACACCTGGTAGTGCTATTCCTACTTATTCTCAGGAGGAAGCTGATCTTTCTGGGGATACGCAGTCAGTCGACTCGGCAGGGAACTTTTATTCAATGTCAGATCTATCCAATGCATTGAAGTTGGAGAGTCTTGATGGGGAGTGGAGAGACGACGCCAGCACCTCTCGTCTAACTGGTGGGGTTCAAGAGAGATCTAGCGCATCAATGGAAGATGGTGGTGATAAAGATGAATCTTCTTCAGCTCGAATAGAGTGGGGGGCTGAAGAGAACACGGTTCGCAGGGGGGAGTTGCTGGTAACAGGTCTGCCCCACTAGATTTGGAAGCCGGCAAGAATCAAGGCTCTCCTGTTCTCATCACCTCTGCTGAGAATGCTCCTGAAGATCTTACAGACTCGTCTCAGATGTCTCAGATACCCGAGATTACTCTGGTTATGCTATATCAAGTGATGGTTCAACATCGAGAAGAAACTAGAGCAGAGAACTTGCGTACGCAAGGAGCAGTACTCAAGCTCCAAAATAATCTGAGGCAGTGGTAAAAACCTGCAACGAAACATCTGCTAGAGTGCAGGAGGCTGAGGGGAGGATCTCTGCAATCGAAGATGCAATGTCACAGCAAAGCTCTCAGCTCTCCACTCTGGCTAATCTAAAGGAGGACGTTAATTGGAAGCTGGTGGATTTAGAGAACAGGTCCAGGCGTAACAACCTGCGAGTCTTGGGTATTCCTGAAGGGAGTGAAGGTTCGAACGTCAGGCAGTTCATTGTTGAGCTCTTTACTGAAGCTTTCCTGGAGTTAACCCAGTGGCAGTGGGACCGGGAGCTTCAAAGAGCTCACAGATTCTCTTTTCAATGGAATAAGAACTTTAGAAGCGCCTCTAACAACCAACCAAGAGCCATTATGATCTCCCTAAACTACTTCCTGGCTAGTGAAGCACTGTATGACCTAGCCAGGCCGAATCGAAAACGAAAGGGGAAGGGACTGGATTTCTTTGTCCGTCCTGACTATTGTCACTTTACTGTTCAACAACGTTGGCAGTTTCGTCAACTTATTCCTTCATTCCAGGCAAAGGGTGCCCAAGCCTTTCTCCTTAATCCTTCAAGACTTAAAGTTATATGTTATGTTATTAAATCTTTTGTATCGCGCTCTGTTACTACAGAGTATCCTGGCGCGGAGTTATATATAAGGAAATAACTCATTTTCTAACTTCGGAGAGTGCAGCAAAGGACTTATTAGCCAATATGTGATTTCTCAAATTTTTTCTGTTTGTCTTTATTTGCCTTAAGGCTGAACTACCTGAGGATTACTGTGTTATAGCGATTTATTCTAGTTTGGCATTTTTTTTTTGCTCAGGTTAGATCTTTTTTTTCTGTGAAAAATTGAGATGACTGTTAAGCAGATGGGAGTGCGCAGCGAGACGCATTATGCTTCTCAGGCCATCACCTTTAGGGACTGCTCAGTCCCTTTGCCTTCTTTGGGTGGGGTTGGGGGTGGGTGGGGGGTTCAGGGGGAGGGGGGTGGTGGTGGGGCAAGTAATTACAGGGTTATTACGAGTATTGGTCTTTGTGAATTGTCTGGTGAAGTTAATACTGTTTATATGCATCTGGTAGACTTAAGGCAGGGGATGTTACTTAAAAGCGAGACACAAGCGCATATAAAAAATAAAAAAACAGCATTAAATGGGTAAATTAAGGATCTGTTCCTGGAATATTTGCGGCTTGAATAGTAAGCAAAAAAGAGGTATGTGTGCACAGATTATCCAGAGTATGAGGATAGATGTACTGTGTTTACAAGAAACACATTTGATCTGGAATAACAGAAAATGGTTCAATGATCTGGGTATGCAACTTTTGGGCTGTACTAGTCAAGGTACTACTACTAGGGGGGTGGCAGTACTCATGAAAAAAGGAGTGGGACGCTCTAATCATATAAAAACTGATCAGTATGGAAGATGGGTCATAATAGAACTTTCTATAGATGGTAAACTGTGGACTATTTGCTCAATTTATGGCCCAAACTCCCACGACTCCGAGCTATTAAATTTTCTCAGTTTAGAATTAGCTGGATGGCCCGCTCCTTTAATACTCTGTGGAGACGTCAACATTCATATTGAAAGAGATTTTGATATAAGGTCAGAGGCTATCTATGGTGGGCTTAAGAAGAAGACTTACAAGGTACTAAGAGGGCTAGTTAGAGAGTTTGATCTATCTGATGTGGGATTTGTTAACAGAGATGTGGTACCCGGGTATACGTTTTATTCAGCCCCACATCAGAAAATGGTACGTTTAGACAATTTTTTCATTTCCTCTGTACTTATAAATAACATCACTTATGAGATCTTCCCAAGAATAATCTCTGATCATAACCCCATATTAATAGAGATTAAGCAGGAGTCAGGTACCATGCCGAATATAACCTCATGGACATTTGAACGTAAACTTTTGGCAGACCCATTATACATCAAATATATGTCTAAATGGATAAAGAGTTTTTTTTATATCAATCGAGGTCCGCTCTACTCAAATGGTTTGGGATTTGTTTAAGGCCGCGGTTCGGGGAGAGACTCTGTCATTTTCTATTAACAAGCAAAGGTCCTCTTGGGCTAAACTTGCTACCTACTATAAGGCAGTACAAGAATGGGAGGCAAAATTAGTTTCAGCTATTAATGCTGCTTAAGATATTGAGCATATTAAATCAAGGCTCGCCATACATAAGTCTAGGTTGCATGAGGTCTTTGCTAGGAGACTGGCAGAGCAGGTTGCAGTATGTCGCTCCCAGGTTTATGAAGTGGGGGAAATGTCAGGGCGTATCTTGGCTAAAAAAACTCAGGCAGCAGGAAGTATTCAACACTGTGAATGAGATCCAGGATGAGATGGGACAAATTTATAGACAACCTGAAGAAATCTTGGAGGTGTTCCGCTTATTCTACAGCAAATTATATACGGAGGAAAATTTATCCTACTCATCGGAGTCCCTGCTAAATTTTTGTGGGACTGATAACATCTCTAAGTTAACCGCTGCCCAATCTGCGACACTAGACGCAGCAATCACATGGGATGAATTAGAGGCAGCTATTCTTTCGCTGGCCACCGGGAAAGCTACGGGGCCAGATGGTATACCCCTAGAGTTCTATAGAATGTTCAGACATGTCCTGAAACAAGATCTTCTTCAAACCTGTGTAGAGGCTCAAAATGAGGTAGCACCTGCATCATGGAGTCAATCTATTATTATGGCTTTTCTTAAAAAAGGCAAACCCCCTCTCCTCCCTTCTTCTTTTAGACCGATCTCATTAATCAACGCGGATAGTAAGATCTTTTCAAATATTTTAGCATCTAGCATCTCGCATTTCGGGTGTAATCTCTACAATAGTCTCACCTCTGCAGCATGGATTCATTCCTAATCGGGATACTTCGGATCATGTCAGGCGCGTAATCACCTTAATGGACCGGGCCGAAGCGATGAGATCTGAACTTGGCATTACCCTGTTGGATGCCGAGAAGGCATTCGACAGGGTAGCCTGGTCGTATATGTGGGAGGTGCTGTCATTGAAAGGTTTCGGCCCACAGATTATTCTAGCATTAAAGTCTCACTATGTGCTACCTACATCTTGCATAAAAATCGGTACTAAAAAATCTGGCTTTTTTTCTATTTCAAGAGGTACATATTTTTGAATAAACTGAATCTAGCGGCTGACATAGCACCAGTACATGTTGACAACACAAATTATAGAGCCCCTGCTTACGCGGACGATATAATAGTGCTTACAACTAATATTCAGAAAAGCTTTGCCAGTGATAGAGGACCTGGCTACTCAGTTTGGGGCTTTCTCCGGCTACAAGCTGAATATCGCAAAAACTCAAAATCTATTTGTTGGCCAGACCCCTCCTCCACTGATCAAGACAGTACCTGTAGCAACATACTTGGGCATTAAAATTACATCCCCCGTATCTGCTATCCCAGATTTAAATTTTAACCCAGTTCTTCAAAAAGCAAACTCTACACTCGAACGCATTGATCATTTTCATTTATCCTTATTTGGCCAGAACAATGTTTTAAAAATGATTATACCAAATTTCTTTATATGTTTCGATCAATCCCTCTTGAGTTTCCCCTGAGTTTTTTCAAACAACTGGAAAGAATGATATGTAGGTTTATTTGGGGCTATAAAAGACACCGTAGATCATACAAAAAGATGATTCTACCAAATCTAGGGGGGGGGGGGGAATTCCACATTTTTTTGTACTATTATGCTGCATCTGTTTTACAGTTTATTCCCCCTCTGATTATTGGTGAAAAAGCAAGGATCCTGCCGAGCCATTCACCATAAATATATGAACTAATACTGGGAGAGGAGTGTCGAGGCTGCTTTCTCAAAAATACCGAGCTAAGCTATTATAAAAAACTAAATTTAAGACGCTGAAAGCAGCCTTTGGAGTATGGAAGATAGTCAGGCGCCAGCTGGGGATCATGAAAGTGCTGATTTACACACCTCTCTCTGCATCTAAAATACTTCCCCCTGTGTTTCAGGACTCAGTTATGTCTCGATAGCGAAATAAAGGAATTCACTGTGTGGGCGATCTATGGCAGAATAGTCTGTTACTTACCTTTTCGGAACTAACAGACAGATATAACCTTACAACTCAGGACTACTTTAAATACCTTCAGATCCATAGCTTTTTCAATACCCTGTCACCATTGGAAGTCTCTGGTCTTATTAGGATCTCACTCCTTGACAATTTGTTTACTAAAAGATCGATCGGCCATTATTACAGAGTAAGTTCAGATGATTTAGCACTTCATGCAGCAAAATGGGCCGAGAAGCTAGGTACTGAAACTTTCTGTCTAGAAGAATCTATTGCTTTGGCTAATACTATTTTGATTACAGGTAGATTGCGCACACAGCACTTTATGGCCTTATATGATTTATATTACACGCCCTCAAAAATTTCCAAATGAGGGGCGACGGTAGGAACAGCATGTAATAAATGTGGCTTACAGGCCGCAGACTCTATACATATGTTTTTCGCCTGCCCTCTGCTAGCTTCCTTCGTAGCGGCAATTCAGACATTTCTGACTACAGTGTTTGGGTCTACAGTTCGCTAACGGGGGAACATGTTCTAATTGGTGTAACTTCTGACATTCTACCAGAGGGGAAAAAAAATCTTTTATTTTTATCTATGGCAATAACTAGGGAGTGTATTACACACAAGTGGATTAACTCTTCTCCTCCTTCGTTTGATGTATGGAGAGCACGTCTTCTAGCCTCTTATAATATAGAAGAAGCCATATATAGAACGAAAGGCAGAAGAAAAAAATCTCTTGGAATGAAAATTTGGGATCCTGTTCGGCAATGGATTCAGGGGGAGTTGGACTGACTATAATACTTCATATTTCATCTCGCTTGATTATCCTTAGGTATCTGCCCATTTTTCCTCCTCTTTTTTTTTATGCATAGATTGATGAATGCTTTACTGTTTGTATACACTCTATGCTGTTCTCTGAATTTTTTTCCCCTGCTTTATTTGTGTCTCAGTTGTTTAGATTTTCTGTTAAATCTTTTTTCTTTTGTTTACTCGATGTTTCGGTAATCCTGTATTGCTTGCAAAAAAGAGTGCAAAAAACGACAATAAAAATAATTTTAAAAAAAAAGCAAGGTATTAAGAAGAGGGGCCAGTACTTTGTATTGTTTGGCTGGCCAGGGGTCGCTTGGTGAGCCTGACCTGCATTTAAGAAGCTCTGCAAGGGAGCGTTCTAGAGTGATCTCCTCGAATTCTGAAAGGACTCGGGCTGACGAAGTGGGTTTTTCGTCAGTGTCTTGACCAAGACTGCGAGGGAAGGAATCGTAAATGAATGCAATTTTTTCCTCAAAGTAGTCAGAGAGACGAGTGCAGAGGGATTGAGACACAGGGGATTGACGTTTAAGGGCCCCGGGGTCGGTGAAAGTTCTTACTGTTTTAAAGATTTCCCTGGTGGAGCCATGTGCCCTATTTATTTTCTCCACCACGAAACAATGTTTGTGGCTGATAATCTTTTTCTGATATTCCTTCAGGGCTGCTTTATATTTAGTTTTACTGTCTGCAGAGTAGGAGTGCCTCCAGCGACGCTCCAAAAGTTTACACGCCGATTTACACTTACGGAGTTCATCAGAGTACCAAGGTGAGGAGGGTGCTGATCGAAAGGTTTTAATAGGCCTGAGGGGGGCAATGGTGTCAATAGCGGAAGAAATCCAATTGTTAAATTTAGTCAGACGGGAATCTAAGTCTGAAGCATCCAGAGTGGCCACAGCAGAAATATGATCGGCTAGGCCATCCGGGGAGACCGTACTCCAGTTCCAGTCAACCTCCTTGGCCGGTAACCTAGGTCTGTCCTGATGAGACAGAAGAAAACTAAAAGGGATAAAATAGTGATCAGACCAGATCACCGGGCTGGGTGTACTAATGGAGATTTCCGCAAGGTTGGAACAGATGAGGTCCAGTAAATGTCCAGCCTTATGAGTGGGAGAGGAGACCAGCTGGATTAGTCCACCATCACTCAGAGTAGAAAGGAAGTTGTTACTAGTAGAGTCGGACGTATTCTCCACATGGAGATTAAAGTATCCTAACAGAGTAAAATTCACTTAGCGAGAACTGGCCTGGAGCACATAATCTAAAAAAGCACTAAGGCAGGATATGCTGGACTTTTGGGGACGATATACTAATAAACCAGTGACTCTGCAGTCGCCAAAAATCTCGGAGTGCAGGTCGATAATGGCCTCTCTCTGAAACCTCAGGTGTTAGGCCTAGCGGGCAAATGCTTTGGTCTCCTGAAGATGATCAGGAAATTCCTGCCCCTACTCTCGCTGGATCACAGAAAAGTGACTGTGCAGGCATCGATAGGCTCACGCCTGGACTATGCCAATGTGCTGTATCTTGGCATGCTGGAGTTTCTTTTAACGCGCTTACAAATTGTCCAAAACTCTGCCGCTCGTGCCATTTTTGGCCTCAATCGGAGAGCCAGTGCCAGCGACCTTCTTAAAACCCTCCACTGGCTCCCTATTAGAAAGTGCGTTGTTTTTAAAGCGCTCACTATGGTCTTCAAGGCACTTCATGGCACAGGAGCTGTGTACATCCGAAAGCGGATGGCGTTCTATCAGCCATCTTGATCGCTTAGGTCTGCGACCTTGGCCTTGGCAGCTGTACCAGCGATTCGGGGTGCCCGGTGCGGGGGACGCTCGTTCAGACGTCTGGCTCCACAGCTGTGGAACGCTTTGCCTCTATCTTTGAGATCTAATGGCAATCTGCTAGCTTTCCGGAAGGACATTAAAACTCTGTTCAGTAGGTGCTCTGTTTTGCCCCCACCTTTTATACCGCAGAGGGTTTTTGAAGCGCCGGGACACTCCTCGGAGTAGCTGAGCGCTATATAAAACGCCCCTTACCATAACATAACATAACATAACAAGTAATGTTGGGGGGCAGTTTTATACAGAAAGGCAGCGCTTCTATAGATTCAATTTGGCCATAAGGAAAGGACGAGATGGTCCACTGAGATCTATAGATTATGGCAACACCTCCACCATGGTTATTACTTTGCCGATTGGCGCATAGGATGTTGTGACCCAAGGGAATAGCCAGACACAAAGCTGGGTTGGTTTCATCTCCCAGCCAGGTTTCAGATAGAAAAAGGAGGTCACAGTTATTGTCCCTGAGAGTCTGAGCGATGTCTAAAGAGTGTTTCACCAAAGAGCGGCAATTAATAAGACCCGCCTTAAGAGTAAAGGACTTGCGATTAAAGTGAGGCCTGGCCTGGAGCTGTAATAATGAGCATTGACATTCAGAGCTGCCTGCTTCTGGTCTAGAACTACAGGGCATGCAAGGGTAAGAGGACGTGGAAAGGTCCGATGGAATAGTGTGCAAAAAAGCACATTTATAAGACCTTAAGGATAAGAGCATCTGCCTACTGTTATTAGTTTAAAACATATGTAGTTACTCATAAAGATACTATCCAGACAGACAGTAATTCACTCACTAACACACCCATACACACATGCATCCACCCATACAGTCCTGCACACATGCTGTCTTCAAAACACATACAAACAATGAGTCACCCATTCGTGCATCTATGCGGTAAGTAATACCCCCACCAAACCATACAGACACTCATACTGATAATCTAAAAACCAACTAATAACCCATATCGACACTCATGTAGCTAGTCACCAACCCATGCAGCCACTTATACACAAAGTGAGACACTGATACAGATATTTACATATTTAAACATTACTCGCTAATACATGTATTCACTAAGATACACTTAATAAGTCAGCTATACAATCATTTTTACACAAAAAAATCCATTTAGATACTTATTTACACAATTATTCTTCCATCGACCTTTAGATATACATATATAAAACATATTTATTTTTCAGAAAGACACACATTCACTGGATGATGTCATCAGTGCTGTCATCAGAGATGTCATTTGAGATGTCATCAGTGATGTCATGAGTGATGTCACTGACCAGGTAATGAACGATGTAATATGTGACGTCATCAGCAGTGCATTGCGGGCGCGCGAGTTATAGTTAACTATAACGGGGGAATTTCAATAGTTTTGTATGAGTGAAATGTCCAGCTAACTATAACATGGGTGAAACCTATGGATTTTCAGTGAATTTCTAAGGTTTTTAAAAAGCTATTTTGAACTATAACATGTGTGAAACCTATGGTTTTTGTCAGTGAATTTCTAATGTTTTTTAAATGCTAATTTTTAACTATAATGCGGGAGAAACCTGTGGTTTTTCCAGTGAATATACACATATATATATATATATATATATATATATATATATATATATATATATGGTACTTAACTTTGCTGTTATGATTGTAAATACAGCGTGAAAATCAGAAAAGACTCAACAACTAACTGTTCCTTTAAATCTGGAGGAAATGGACTTGGTCCCTTTTCAATGTTTAAGAGTCCCGTTATTTAAATCTGAACGAACCCACAGTTGCGCTGTAAATGACATTTGAGAAAGAGTCTTGGACTCGAAACGCATCATGCCTACTAACCTTTTTAATAAAAAAAAACTTTTAAAGTACTGCTGGTGTGGCCTGGATTGCGTGACAGATGGTGCACGTATCATTGCAGGATTCAATGGAGGTGTCTGACACACCTCGAGACCGGGCCCGATCCGTTGGAAGTGGCACTCTCGTTGTTAGGTTGTGTGACAGAAGCGTGAAGCTTGTTTAAAGAGTGCCCCCCGGCTGCGAAAGGCACAGAAACTAAGTATATGACGGAAGGGCTACACTGGGTGGCCCGCCTCAAACGAAGTGAATGAAGTTCAGCAGCAGCCAGGATATGCAGAGGGATTTCCCGAAGCACGGCGTACTGAAGGCCAAAGCCTTGAAGGATCGTAAGCTGCATCTGTGGTAGTGAAACTTTTACCGGAGCATCATGTCTGAGGTACAGAACTGTTCTTGACAAAAGCATGAATTGCACTCAGTACAAGATGCAATGAGTATGGTTTTACCGTTATCTGCATTGGAAATCAGTTGTGGAGCATTATGGGACCTGGAGTCCAAGATGTGAAAATGGGAAATAAATCCGATAACAGAGCAAAGTAACCTGCACATTTTCTAACCACTTGCAAAGAAGCAAGAAATGGTACTTAACTTTGCTGTTAGGATTGTAGTCTGGAAAGGATCGGAGAATGATGCCAGAATTTTTATTGACCTCCTCAATATCAATGATAAGAACATTGTACTGATGAGTAACATCAGCAAGGTAATGGCAGAGTACCTGGATGTCAGGATTGACATCCAAGGCGGGCGTATCTTGACATCCCTTCACAGGAAGGCCACTGCCGGCAATAGTATTCTCCATGCCCTTAGCAGCCACCCTGAAACTTTAAAGTGGAGTATTCCATTTGGAGAGCTCTTAAGAGCACGGAGAAACTGTAATACAGATGAGGCCTACCAACGTGAAAGCATAGTTATGCTTGCACGGTTCAAGAGCAGAGGATACCCGACATGGGTGCTAAACAGAGCCAAAGCCAGAGCTGATACCATCTCCAGAGACACCACACTGGAGAATAAACCATCTGATGATGATGACAACAATGAGAACACCACACGTCTCATTCTAACCTATAACACAGAGTCACGCCAGGTACACAAAATACTGGGAAAGAACTGGGATATCCTGAAAAGTGACAATGTCATAGGTGAAACTATTCCCAACAGACCCAGCATCACGTACAGGAAAGGGAAAACATGAGAGACCTTTGTTTACGTAGTGATATTACTATCTATCCTACTAACCAGGGACTGGGTCTTAAGTGATTCTTTCCATGTGGCCATTGCAAGGCCTGCAAAAACAGCACACATGTTAAGAGAAATAAATACAATGGAGTAGAAAGGGAGATTACTCAATTTCTTACATGCAGTACCATGTTCGTTGTCTATGTTATAGTATGTCCTTGCATGCTTTGGTACATTGGCAGCACGACTGCCCAGGCTAAAAAGCGCATATTGGAACACTATCGTGCCATTGTACACAAAGATGACAAGTACCCTGTGGCGAGACATTTCTGTGATGTGCACTTCTCCAAACCCGCACTATTGAGCTATTTCATTCTGGAGCAGATTGAGAGAAACCCCAGGGGCGGAAATAGAGTGTTAAAACTTAGACAGATTGAGTCTAAATATATCATCAATTTCCAGTCTAAGGTACCAGGAGGGCTGAACCAGGACGAAGAACTGTCAGTCCACCTTAAAGAGAACTAATACTCTGGTTCCATACCATGTCCATTCTTATTCAACTAGCCAACTGTCTATCTCCCTACATGGTGGGGATTAACTGATTTTTGAACCTTTTCCGTGGAGGCAGCTTTCTCCGCTGTGAACAGCATCTCCTCATGTTTTTTCCATATGCTGTAATTAGTTTATTCATAGTGTGTACATATCATGATATGTTTTTAACATTGTAATTTACCTTTAACTCTTGTATGTTTTGTTTGACAGGAGCACAGAAGGGGAACAGGGCCACGTCACTTCACTTTTCTGCACGACCCAATCCAGTCCTCATCCTTTTCGTCACTTTTTGCACTGGGCACGTATATAAGGGCATCAGTTTCAGACACGGGACACGACAGGATTCCAACAGGTCCAGCCTACTAGGACCCTGTCCCTGAACCCGGCGTTGTAAGGTATTTTACCTGTTAACTGGACTACACCACGCTGGGACATTTCCCCCCTTTGGCCCTGGCATTACATCTATACAGCTGTTTTGATGTTTATCACCTCTGCCAGATATCCATTTGCAATTTGACATTTTGTCTTTGCTTACTAGTGGATTTCATAACTACAATATACTAGCAATGTACTCGTTATCTATCCACAATTCATAGCGACTTGTATCCTACAATGATTAGGAGTATTTTGAACTATAGGCCATCACCATGGGGGTGGTTTTTACAACCTTTGAACTTGGACAGGTCCCTATTAGACGATGTGGTCAAACCTCTTGATACTTTTTTGGTTGGCTGTTCTCTGATGTGCATTTATTTATTTAATATCTTCACCATTCCAAGATGTCTGCCGTTTTTCACGTAGGGGCGGTTGTCCTTTGTTTATGTTTATAGGATATTCACTGTTGCCTGTATCTTTATTAACAAGTTGTGCACACACACTCACTTACGTGAACAAGGCTTGTTACAAGCCGAAACATGTCGTAGGTGTGATTAAACACCCTTGGATTTACTTGCTGGCGTGAGTGGCGTTTTTCTGAGAGCGTGGATATTGGTATCTGTTTGCTGACTGCATTACCGGCGTGCTCGGCCGGAGTACTCGCCACCTCCCACGGGGCCAACTGCAGCCTTTCGGAGCAAAGTTGGGAGGGATATATATATATATATATATATATATATATATATATATATATATATGTACACACACACACACACACACACACACATATACATATAAAGCTATATAAAATGATACTTATTATTCAGAAAATACAATTAGGGTATTATTATTAGGGTATTATTAGTATCTTTATAGTAAAGATTCTATATAGACGCATTATTATAAATAATGACTTCTAAAAAGCTATTACTATTCTTACCGACGATGAGAGAATTGCCACGCACTCCAGTCTAGAAGGGATGATTGATTGTAGAGTGCCTAAAGATGTAGAAATTCTGAACCCCCAGGATACTTGGCAACTATATTAGTAAAATAGTACTGAAAATGCACAATAGCCAGCATGCTAATAGACTAAGTATGCTTCCTGTTCCTATACATGCGTGCAGTTGTAGCTGGTGGTACTAATTGGAAAGGAGTACAGTCTGCCACTCCGAAATTGAGCTATTTGATAAAACTCTTGTTGGATCTTAATTTGCTCTTCCAAAGAATTAGGAAAGATGCAGATAGTGAGGAGTAACTGTAATGATACCAGCTAGTAAAAAGGAAGATAAGCAACGTAGTGAATGCCATCCTGGCATAAATGCTTTGGAATGATCCAAATGCCAGCAAATGCAGTACTCATTTTAGCTTCACATCTAGTGGTATTGCATTTGAGCGTCCAGTGTTGGATTACAAAATTGTTCCATTTTTGACCAGAAAAGCGGAGATTTTTTATTTCTTCAATCTTTAAAATGTTATAACATCGTCCTCTCTTAGATCAATGAGGCTAATTCTCTGCAAATAAATCCTCTCTCTTTCCTCCTCCATTGTAGGTTACATTGTCGTAGACTTTGACTCACTGGCAAAAAAAATATTTCCAAGGCTGAAAATACTATTATGAAAAAAGGAGTTTTTTTGTACTATCACAAAATAAAATATGGCATTCCCAAACAATACACACAGTACCCGGTTGTCAAGGCTCGAGTGTTGTAACATGTGGCTCCTGATTTCCACTCCCCTTTCTCTAGTGGTAGTGATCATTCCTCATTCACTATAAGCAACATTCAGGTTAAGTCCCAAAAGTAGTCCGAGTCTCAGGAGTCTAACTAATATTAAAATCAAATGTCCTTCAGTGCCGAAGCGCTATATGGTAGGCAAGTTCCCCTAGGGACGTCTGGCCCATAAATTAGTCTTACCCACACCAGCAGGACCTGCATGACTGGAGTCTCTGACCGTGCCCCCTTTGTGGACGCTGAAGCGGCAGCAGCTGTCTCTGGTGCGTTCTTTGCATGCTGCCCTGAGGGACAGCAGTCAGGTATCCTCAAGGTCCTCACACAGAGCTCATTATGTCTTCCATGCTCCTCTTTTGCTGGTATGTTTCCTGAGATCCTCCTCACAGGTGTTGGGGCAGGAATGCAATCTTCCTGGTGCTGGGTCTCAGTCGGGGTTTGGGCTGGCACGGCTAACCATGGCAACCTCCTCTTATCGCTGATTATCTTGACTAGACCACGCCCCTTGCCTTTTTATGGTGGCTCCTTTTGGCATACGGGGTCACAGTGCTCACTTCACTGCAGCCCCATCTGGCATACGGGGTTGCCAGAGACTGGAAGACCTTGTGTAGGAAACTGGCTTTTTATGTAGTGTACCAAAATAGGGGTACACCATGCACAAAGTCCAGATGACCCTTATTGTTTAACAGAAACTTACTTTAATAATCCCAAGTGCTTTATTAATGGTAGTGTGGTCGAGCAGCTTAGGCTTAGGCTTATCAGAGGGGAGTGTTGAGTGTTTGTTGTATACAGAGTCAATAAATGAGACACACAGTCAAAAGAAATCAGAGACCAATTTGGAATAATAATAACAGACTTTTATATAATTTTAGAGACCAAGATCTCTGGGATTACGTAAAAAGCATTTAAGCATTTAAGCATTTGCAATTTTACAGGGAAAACAGTAAAAATAGCAGAGCTATCAGATTTGATGTATGAGCCTTGAACACGCTACTGTTTTCCCATGGGAGAAAAAGACAGGTGCTGCAAACATACACTTCCAAGCGGTTGTAGAAGGTGCCCTTTAGGACTTGGTGGGCCAAGGTCCAGATTACCATCAGCAGTTCAGGATTACCTGCCCTGGTGTGTCCAGGTCCAGAGGTGCTGGTTGCGATGGTTGACTCAAGCGTGGTTAATGTTTGAAGGTACCTGTCAAAACAGCAGAGGCCTAAGGAGCAAGGGGACGCAGCCAGTTTCTGCGAAGTCAGGCCGGTGGGCTCGGGCAGAGGTGTTTGGCTGGCTTGTCACTTGCGTTGGAGGCTCTCATTTTTGCGTGGACCTGGAGAGGGAAAGAAAACAAGTTAGCAGGGCTACTCTTGGTAAAGGCCTTGTCGGTCCTGAAGTCCCACAATGGTGGCAGGGGTGTCTGGGCTGGACATTCAACTAGCCTTGGTTGCGGCAATTGTTCATGTATCCAGGGTATTGGTGCAGGGAGACTCCTGGAGGGTCTAGCATCTTGTAACTTGCTGGAGAGATGGAGCTGACCTCTTGGAACCACTGTGATCTCCGAGATGCTTCCTCAGTAGGCCCAATAACCAGCAAAACAAAGAACCGGGCAAGTGTGGTTGGTGCCTGCAGATGCAGGGGGATTGCTCCTCCACCCTAAGGGAGATGCTCTGTGGTTGGCAGAGTGCAGGACAGTCCTCCAAAGAGTTAGGAGGATGCACAACTTTTGGATGAGACGTGTCAGTGCAATTGTTGAGGTTCCAGCAGCAAGGCAGGGTCTGGTGCCAAATTCAGGGTAAACCCTCAGTTCTCACAGTGACGGTGCTTCTTTATCCTTCTTCTGGTCCCAGGGAGACTGAATTGGACTCCTGGTGTCAAGTGGACCCCAAAATACTGCATTTCGACACATTTAGGCGAGGGTAGTATCCAAAGGGCTATTTACCCAGGGGTGACTACACCCCCAATAAAACACCCTCCTGTGGAGAGTGGGTATAATCCTGGCCCAGATTTCCTAGTTTCATCAAATCCAAGATGGTGAAACCCTTTCTCGGCAGACCACTTCAGGTTACCCACCTTAGGGATGCGCCTAGCCTGAAAGTGCAACACGCCTACTGACTATCGAATTTCCCACCTGCTCTTGTGCCATATGGGTCCCTGTGCAGAGGGTGGTTTTCCCCAGGTCTGGCTTTGATATGCTAAATCACTAGCCATCCTTCTGGAGGAGGTGTAACCACCTTCACCTGGAGTATGCATTATTTCTGGCATCTGAGAGCACACACCCTCCCCTACAGGAGGTGAGAACTTGTCTGTAGTGGCAGGCTGGGTGATACTAGTCGGTCAACACACTTGAGGATTAGTAGGTTTTCAGGGGTCATCTCTAAGGTGCCCTATGGGTACAGGTCACAATAAGTCTGATACTGGCATCAGTATAGATTTATTGTAATGAGGTGTTTGATACCAAACACCATTTTTCTTGTAATGACCACTGACCAGTACATATACTTAACCCCTTCGCTGCGAGGCCTCCCGCCCCCGCCCGTGCTAAGCCTTTTTTTGGCTATTTTGGGTAGTTTGCGCTTAGGCCCCTATAACATTTTGACCACATAAGGTATCCATGCCAAATTTGCGTCCTTTTCTTACAACATTATGGGGATTCTAAAGGTGCCCAGGGTTGGTGGATTTCCTTGGAGGGTACCCCGAAATTAGCCAAAATACAGCGAAATTTTGTTTTTGAGGAAAAATGGGTTACAGATGAAAGTGTTTGGTTTTTTCCCTGCAGATGGTATCAACAAAGAAGATCTGGTGCTCAAATCGTTATCTTCCCAGCTAAGAGGGACAAGCAGACTTTTGTCAGAAAACCAAACTTTTTTACACAGTTTCGGCATTTTTCTGGGACATTGCCTATTTTTGCTATTTTTTGTGGTTTCAACCTCTTTCCAGTTACTTGTAGAAATGGTTATGACAGTAATAATGGATCCTGAAAAGACATTTTAGAAAAGTAGATGAAATTCTGAATTCAGCAAGGGGTCCTTTGTGTAAATCCTTCAAGGTTTCCTGGTAGAAACTAAGAGTTGAATATAGAAAAAATTGAAAATTTGCTGAAATAAACAGCCATTTGTGTCAACGTTTTCACTTGTAACTTCTTTTAATTATGAGAGTTGTTTGAAAGCAATATACCGTTACAATAAAATATCTAAAAATAAATAATTTAAAATAATGTAGTAAATCAGTATAAAAAAATATAAAAATTAATACATTTGCAAATTATCATTTACAAAACCTTTGAAATTCATTTAAGAAACCATAGGTTTCAGCCACGTTATAGTTAAAAATTAGCATTTCAAAAACCTTAGAAATTCACTGAAAAAACCATAGGTTTCACCCGCGTTATAGTTAAAAATTTGCATTTAAAAAAACCTTAGAAATTCACTGAAAAAAACATAGGTTTCAAACACGTTATAGTAAAAATTTGCATTTTAAAAACCTTAGAAATTCACTGAAAATCCATAGGTTTCACACATGTTATAGTTAGCTGGACATTTCACTCATACAAAACCATTGAAATTCCCCCGTTATAGTTAACTATAACTCGCGCTCCTGCAATGCACTGCTGAAGACGTCACATATTACGTCACTCATGACATGGTTAGTGACATCACTCATGACATCACTGATGACATCTCAAATGACATCACTGATGACATCACTGATGACATCATTCTTGTGAAAGAGTGACAGACCTCCTCTCAGCGTAATAGCGTAATATAACCCTTGATACACACATTCAAAAATAGAAACTAATATTTAAAAATAAAATGGAAATACCAATTCCAGTTAGAACAACCTAATAAGTAAATCTAAAATCTACATACACATCCAGTCATTCACTAACAGGTCTATATAGCTACTCATAAATGTACTCACTCATCATATGTACTCATACACCTATGCATCTTATTACACACCAACACTCATCTATAGAGTTACTCAGACACAAACTGACACATGCAAATCAAACATCCATTTACTTACATATACAGCTATACACCCACCACTACACTTACTTCTACAGAATTGTACACATACTTATTCTCTTAAACAATCACTTATAGAAACACATACTTATATATACAGGAACTATTACAATCTCTCGCTCTCACATATACTCACTTATATACATCACTTATATACATCAATACTCACATATATTAGTTTAAAACATATGTAGTTACTCATAAAGATACTATTGAGACAGTGATTCACTCACTAACACACCCATACACACATGCATCCACCCATACAGTCCTGCACACATGCTGTATTCAAAACACATACAAACAGTGAGTCACCCATTCATGCATTTATGCGGTAAATAATACCCCCACCAAACCATACAGACACTCATACTGATAATCTAAAAACCAACTAATAACCCATATCGACACTCATGTAGCTAGTCACCAACCCATGCAGCCACTTATACACAAAGTGAGACACTGATACAGATATTTACATATTTAAACATTACTCGCTAATACATGTATTCACTAAGACACACTTAATAAGTCAGTTATACAATCATTTTTACAAAAAAAATCCATTTAGACACTTATTTACACATTTATTCTTCCATCGACCTTTAGATATACATATATAAAACATATTTATTTTTCAGAAAGACACACATTCACTGGATGATGTCATCAGTGCTGTCATCAGTGATGTCATTTGAGATGTCATCAGTGATGTCATGAGTGATGTCACTGACCATGTCATGAGTGATGTAATATGTGACGTCATCAGCAGTGCATTGCGGGCGCACGAGTTATAGTTAACTATAACCGGGGAATTTCAATGGTTTTGTATGAGTGAAATGTCCAGCTAACTATAACATGTGTGAAACCTATGGATTTTCAGTGAATTTCTAAGGTTTTTAAAAAGCTAATTTTTACTATAACGTGTGTGAAACCTATGTTTTTGTTCAGTGAATTTCTACGTTTTTTTAAATGCTATTTTTTAACTATAACGCGGGTGAAACCTATGGTTTTTTCAGTGAATATATATATTACCTACTGGCGGTCGCCAGTAGGTATATATAGTTAGGATTTTTTCTCTATGGGTTTTTTGAAAATTCTATGTCTAATAACTTTGGCGTTTGTGGACGGAATTGGCTGAAATTTTCAGGAAAATGGCACATTTTGTTTCTGAGCAGCCCTTGAAAATTTGGGGGGGGTTCGTCCAGTGGGGGCCGAGAAAAAAGGGGGGTCCCAAAACGTGTTTTTAACATTGAGTTTTCCATAGGGCGGTTGGCCTCACTTTTAGCCCGAACGGCTGAATGGATTTGCACGAAACTTGGCAAAATTGTAGGGACTGGTAGCCCGATGTGCCTTTTGTAGGTCTCAATATATGTGCTCCAGTGGATGTTGAGAAATTAACGTTTTAAAAAAGATATATATCTGTAACAGCGGACCGGTTAGCGCTCTGGTTCGCGGACTTTTCGCGCAACGGAGCTTTGTGAAGCGAAGCTGATTGGTTCTCCGGCGTCTGTCAACATTCCAAACAGTCCGTAGCGGCCGCCATCTTGTCTCTCGGTAGGATCGAGAGACAAGAGGAGGTCAAAACAAAGGGGGAAATAACTATAAGGGGGCATAGTAGATCCTCGCTGACCCCCTAGGTTTGATGTGGAGGTTTTAAAAGGGCCCCGCGGGGCAAAAAAAAATAATAAAAATAATAATTGAACGGCTGAATGGATTTGCACGAAACTTGGCAAAATATTAGGGACTGGTAGCCCGATGTGCCTTTGCTAGGTCTCAATATATGTGCTCCAGTGGATTTTGAGAAATTAACGTTCAAAAAAAGATATATATCTGTAACAGCGCTCCGCTTCGCGTAACGGAGGTTTGCGAAGCTGATTGGTCATTCTGTCACTGGGCTATAGTTGGGCTACATCTGGCTGATATTTGGGCTACATTTGTTTTTTTGTGTGTCTGGCGGCCATCTTTGGGCTACATTGGGCTACATTGGGCTTCATTGGGCTACATTCGGCTAATTAGCAAATAGCTCATCGCAAACTAGGAATGGTAAAGAATCGCTATTTATTCCTTAAAGTTCGCTATTTAGGAAATGCAAATAACTTTGATGATACATATGGCGGTTCATCTCTAACAAGATAAGAAGCATAGGGATAGATTTATGATGACTGGCGCATCACCAGGGATGTGTTAGTCATTCTGTGCCGCTGTTCCGTCACCTATGGTGTGCTGCATTTACAATGCGGCGCATCACGGGGCAAAAACAGCACAGATGCGTGATGTATCTGTGCCGTAAAGGTGGCGCATTGCTGGAGTTGTATCGCAAGTGTGATGAAGGTCCAGCAAGGGTCGGGGGTGCCCCTGTCGCAGGGTTTCTGTTCTCACACAGAACTGTGGACAGAGGATTGGAACCTCGGCGAATTAGGGTGTCCCAAAACTCACGTTAGTAATCAAAAACTATTTAGCAAGCTAGGTACAGTGTCACATTGGATATAACAAACTCTCAATGTTTAGACAATCCAGAATATGAACTTATAGTACCTCAGGATACGTGGAACTCATGAACAGTCGGTCGTTATATATTTCTTAGAAACCAGAACATGGAGTTAAGAAGAACACATGTGTATTTGAAATGTTTATTTACTAATGCCGTCTTCTCAGGCGTAGTACCTTAGATAATAAAAGTACACATATTATCAGTAGCAAAATTACCAGCATAGTTACTAGTACATAAAAAGTGAATGGTGATAGTATGTTAACATGCTGTAAATGAATAAGAGTTAGCAACACTTATAAGCAGCCGCGGGCCGTGGAGGGAGTTACGGTGAGGCAGGGAGGCGGGGAGGGGGAGAAGCAGGGTGGAGAATACAAGTACACATATTATCAGTAGCAAAATTACCAGCATAGTTACTAGTACATAAAAAGCGAATGGTGACAGTATGTTAACATGCTGTAAATGAATAAGAGTTAGCAACACTTATAAGCAGCCGCGGGCCGTGGAGGGAGTTACGGTGGGGCAGGGAGGCGGGGAGGGGGAGGGGCAAGGTAGAGAGGGCTCCACCCTGCTTCTCCCCCTCCCCGCCTCCCTGCCTCACCGTAACTCCCTCCACGGCCCGCGGCTGCTTATATCTCACCCTCCCTAATACACATATTATATTATTTGCTAAGAAGGTCTCTTTGTGTTGGTTTAGGGCGTGCCCATACTTTAGTGTCTTAGATTTGAAGGAATCACATCAGCATACACCAGCTCTCTCTTCATGTGAACCGCATCAACTGTTGTGTATGTGTGTTCGGCAAAGCAATATAAAACCCGCCTCATGCCCAGAATTGGCAGAAGTTGCACTTATGTTATGAGTATGAAGTCGTGGAGATCAGACCTCATAACAATTCTGTATCGTGTTGTTCTTGAAACTTTAGCACTCGCTGTACAGATATAGTTTAACAAGTAAAGCAGATAGTAGACCAATAACATATTATTCTCATGTAAACCACGATGAACTACTAGGTGGAAAGCTAAAGCAACAACTAAATGTCGTGTGCAGAAGTTGCAAAAAAGGAAAAATGGCGTTTAAACCGGTAATGAGCCCATGCTAACTTAACACGGTGTAAAGATATCCAGGACCTAGATGACACCTCCTCATGATCCGGAAACGAACTGAATAAGATAATAGAAGTGCCATCTCATGAGAGCAGATTGCAAGTTTATATGTGGACGGTCCGCAAGGTAAAGCATTAAAAACTAGGAAAATTCAATGCTAAAGAAAAATAAAACAGCCAAGTACTTTATCGAGTCTTAAGCCAATAGGCAAGGTAAATAATAAAAACTTGACAATTAAGTCAATGAATTGTCAATGAAATTCTAGTACTCAGCATATGAAACATGAAAAAGGTCTATGACATAACTGTGTATGCAAAATAAGCTGCAACAGCCTCCAACAGGAAGTCACCGTCTTCATCCGAAAACAGTTCAGCCATCCAATTTAAAAGCGGAAAAGAACATACGTGCTCTCCCAGCACCGGATCCTCTATCACCATCAGAGGACAGCTCGGTGGGTTTTCAAGAAAGCTGTGTTCCAAGAAAGACTGTGCTGCCGCCAGTAAATTCCAGGGACCAAGTAGTCCATGCATCAATGCCACAGCCATAATACTTTCGCCAGGACAAATCAACTCGTGAGTAATGATAGGAGTCATCAGCTGATTAAAGTCGACGTCAGGAGAAACCGGTCCGCAGAGACACAAATCAATGGCCCAATCGAAATCACAGGTCAGGCAGTGAAATACAGGCTGGACACAGGTGAAGTAGGAGAACCGAAAAGATAATCCATATGCCGTGCTTAATATCGCCAACGGCATTGTGCCATAATATTCTAGCATGCGATTGCGGAACAGTGTCAGCAGCTGCAGGGTCGGAGGTTGCATAGGAGGGACATCCATATTTAAAAATGTAAAAAAGCACAAGAGCGTCCGCTGGTAATGCAAGTAAAAATGCAATCCACGAACCAGAGTGGAGAAAATGGAATGAAAGGGAGCAGGGATGACTCCAAAGATTTTCTCAAATGAAGTCACGAGACCACTGGTAACAACTTTAAAAAAGTGTGCCAGGGATTTTGTGGAGGATGCGTTAAAGATAGTCGGAAACATGTTGCTGAAATTGAAAGGCAAACCTGTGTACGGGTGTTCGCTATGTGAAGTACGAAAGTTTCACGGGCCGAACTCAAGGCCACCTCTCTCTGAGACAAAAGAGCTCTTATTCTTGTCATGCCGTTGAAACGTGTCCCAAGGTTGGTATTTGTGGCCAGATTGAAAACTCCCTATGTTCATGTGTGGGAGGAAATAGAACATTTCTGCAGCAAATAACCCGTTCACTTACTGTTACGATAAAAGGAATACTTTTAATTAACTCAGAACAATCTTCATTATTGAGCATCAAATAACTACCATTTTCCAACAACTTGAACGTGGGGATGATAGCAGGAACTGGCGTGCCTTGCAACACGCAAGCCATATTTGGTCGGTGTTTGTTGCATGAATCGTGTAACTGTATGTGCCTACACATTAGTGAATGATCTGGCGTCTCAGTGCATTCCTCTCCATTCAGATAAACTTCTTGATCATCTTTGAAACATCTGTATGTGTATGGAAGCGACCAGACCTCATGAACAAAAGCACTACCTAAAGGTTCATAAAGACCTATTGGTATATATTTCATACAATTTGAAAACTTATATAAAGCAAAAGGCAGCGTTATTAAACCGTGGATAAGGCATGTTGCCAAAAAACCCGCAATCCTCTGCTGATGATGTCACTGAGCATGTCATGAATGATGTAATATGTGACATCATCAGTAGTGGATTATGGGTAATAGTATCTCTAGTTTACTCCCCTATAGCTGTCTTTCTTTTAACATAAGTGTGTGTTTCCTTCCCTTATACTTACTGTTTTTGGTTCGCTTCCAGTTCGCGTACCAGCGAGCGAACTAGGAAGCGAACTAAGAGAAATAGAGGTTGGCACAGTTCCAAATATTGTACCAATTTTTTAATAACGGGGAGGTAGTTCTGAAAAGAACTTTTTTTTTTATTTTTCTGAACATTTTTTTAATGTTTTTGAATTTTTCGGAACAGTTTTATATTTTTTGGGGGTTTTCTTGGAGGGGGCAATGAAAACGATTCATTGTAAAGGGCTCAACAGGAGCAACAAAACAAAAAAAAGAAGTATTTATTATTTTGGGCGTTTCGGACAAACTTGCATATGATAGTCAATAGCTCTGTTGATCAGAGTGATGCTTCTTTCTCCGTAGGAAATGAATCCATCGCAAAATACGCAGGTGTGTTTTACTTCACCAAATCTCATTTGTATATTTGGCACCATCTCCCTGCCCTCTGGTCCCGTTACTTCCGGTACAACAGATCTTCTGGCCATAATAGGGAGATTATCTAGGTCGTTCCGAAACTGTGCAGCACTGTAGTTGTTAGGATGCCACCTAGTCATATGGCGATGCATTGTGTAGTTTCCGAAACTGTATTTTTTGTCGGTCCCTCTGGACAGTCTATCTTGACATATAAGGCAAGTAACGTATCTTGCATTTACTTTTTTCTGACCTTTGGGAATTTTAAAAAATTGCCAAATGAAGTTTTCTTTCCGGTGAGACGTCTTGGGCTGCTCAGGCAAAAACTGCCTCTCTTCGTGCTCGTCCTCCTGTTCCTCTTCTTCTTCTTCTTGTTGAATTACAACTTGAGCAGGTGGTCCACTCTTCCTTGGATGTGGTGGAGGTGGTGGGGAAGCACCAGCTGAAGCTACTAAAGAAGCCATTGCTCAGTGATCACAAAGGGTCTTTCTCTCACAATGATGAAAGTCAGAGTGAGGAAAGAAGGAGGGATTTTCATCATTTGGGAAAAACAAGAGTTCTCAACCAATCAAAAGTGTTCATTTTAGATTATATGACCTAGTCTTACATCATTAGGAAACCAAAAGTGAAATGAACCAATGAAAAGTGTTATTACCAAGTCACATGACTTGCTGTGTTTACGTTAAGCGCTTTGCAGGGCCTCCCGGTTTGCTTCCAGAAACCTGCGCTTTGGCACTCGCTTCGCGTACCAGTTCGCTAACGTAGCACGTCATATGACGTATCACGCGACAACGTGGAACGTCATGCGGACGGGAGGCGTCACGATGTTGTTTTCTAACGCGGCACTTGCGGTAAAGAAACGTTTACCGGCTCGCGGTCTATTTCGCGGCATCAAGGTCAGCTAACGGGAAGCTTCCCGATTCGCGAAGCGGGAACGAAGAAAAAAAAATATTTTAAAAAAAAGTTATTAATAAACATATAAAATATATTTTTGGATTTAAAGAAGAATACATTTTACAGCTACAGATATTAGCTGTTAAAAAACCAATGAAATTCACTGAAAAAACCATAGGTTATAGACCATATATAGTTAGGAATTAGCATTTACAAAACCTTGAAAATTCACTGAAAAAACCATAGGTTATAGACCATATATAGTTAGGAATTAGCATTTAAAAAACCTTATTTTACTCACACAAAACCATTGAAATTCCATATATAGTTAGTTGCACTAACTATATATCGCGCACCCGCAATCCACTGCTGATGATGTCACATATTACATCATTCATGACATGGTCAGTGACATCACTGATGACATCACTGATGACAACATCCAGTGATTATGTGTTTCTGTAAAGTTTAAATATGTTTTACATATTGAAGAATGAGTGGATGTATAAGTGTCTGAATGAAGGTTTTAGTAGGTGCGTGATTGACTGTATGAGTGAGTGATTAAATGCGTCTTACTGAATGCACGGGTTAGTGACTAAACTGTCTAAAAGTGTGCATCAGTATGTCTGTTGTTGTGCAAGCTGCTGCATGTGTTGATCAGTAGCTATATAAGTAGCTATATGGGTTATTGATTGGTTGCACAAGTATTTGTATGGGAGACTGAGTGTGTGTATGGCTGGCTGGGAGGTGTGTGACTCTGTGCAGATCAATGTGTACTTGTATCAGTGATTCTATAAGAGAGTAACTATGTGTTAGTATATGTTTCAAAAATGTAAGGTGTTCTGTGTTTAACTGTATAGATGAGAAAATGGAAGTGTGATTGATTCTTTTCAGGACTGACTAGGTGTGTGAGTAACTCCATGGATGAGTGGCAGAGTGTGAGTGTCTGTATAGGTGTATGAGTGCATATGATAGTGTTGTAAAGATGAGTGATTGTATGTATGAATGATTGTATGAGTGAATGTGTGTGTAGACATAGGAATCAGTGAGTGCGTATGTAGTAACTAGTATTGGTGTGTCAATGGTTTCAAAAATGATACTCTCTATTTAACACTGGGTGTAACGGAGGTTATATTAGAGTGTGAGGAGATGCATTGTATTATCACATGAATGATATCATCAGTGATGTGATCATTGATGTCAAGTGAGATGTCATCAGTGATGTCATCAGTGATGTCACTGACCATGTCATGAATGATGTAATATGTGACATCATCAGCAGTGGATTGCGGGTGCGCGATATATAGTTAGTGCAACTAACTATATATGGAATTTCAATGGTTTTGTGTGAGTAAAATAAGGTTTTTTAAATGCTAATTCCTAACTATATATGGTCTATAACCTATGGTTTTTTCAGTGAATATATATATATATATATATGTATATATATATATATACATATATATATATATATATATTCTTCACCAAATGCCCTGGAGCTTCGTAGGACGCACACTGCAGCAGGCCCCCCTCTGGTTAACGTTGACTGTTCACACTTGCACGCAGATTTCAATTTGTTTTGCCTTCCGCGTTTCGAGACCTCTCGTCTCTCATCAGAGGCAGCTCATTACACACGAGTGGCGTGTTACTCTTCTTTTATTTAGTTCTTGCACAGTTCTGATTGGGTCACGCCCTGGGTGGGACGTACTTCGTCCTCGTTACAGCAAGGTGCATGCTGGTAACACGAGTGCAGAAGAGTAACAAAGCATCACGCTATCTCCCTTTAGTAGGTGTCACTCGCATGTATTCATTGAAAGCATTGCATTTCCCTTGGTAGGGTTCTGGATGCGCGTGTGAATTCCGTAAGTGAATGGGCCTCTGAGGAAGTGGCGCTCTAGCCACGAAACGCGTCAGGCCACATCTAAATTACCGGACGGTGAAGGCAAGCTGATGTTTAAAGCTGTGGGCAGGCAAGCTGTGTGTGCGTCCTGGGAGCTCAAGGGCATTTGTTTGACAAACTATTTACACGGGGGCCTCTAACCGTTCAGGACAGCACCATCTTTACATCATGAGAGGCTGTGGAGGGAAACGAGTTCCATTCCGTTTTTACAGCACAGCTTGCCTTAATGAAGAATGTCTTGTCATCACTGCGCTGGATCCTACAAAGGACATTAATTCATTTTAACTCATGGCACATTGAAACCTACGAAGGTAATTAATGAAAATGCTCACTGGATGAAAAACTACTTATCCCAGCATGCCGTAACAATGAACATGTGCACTATGCCAAGCCCACTGGGGGCGGATAACCAATAAAAAGGCATGCTGAATAAACGAGCTTGATTCCTTGTGCGATGTGAATGGGCCTCTGAGGAAGTGGCGCTCTAGCCACGAAACGCGTCAGGCCACATCTAAATTACCGGACGGTGAAGGCAAGCTGATGTTTAAAGCTGTGGGCAGGCAAGCTGCGTGTGCGTCCTGGGAGCTCAAGGGCATTTGTTTGACAACATATATATATATATATATATATATATGTTTTGTGTGCTGCCTGAGTGCACGTTTGGAACACCGTATGCTTGGATATATATATATATATATATATATATATATATATACATATATATATATATATATATATATATATATATATATATATGTACACACACACACAAATATACATATACTAGCAGCCCGTCCCGACGTTGTCCGGCTATGAATTGCTGTCGGCCAGTAGTATATTGTTTTGTAGGATTTCGTTTTGATAACATTTCTTATCTGTGACAGGCCTGTGAAACGCTCCGATTCACAGTGCACTGCTGATGCACTTAAGAGTGTATGTTCAGTAGTGTGTGAACCTGAGTTTCCCTACTTTATTTTTCCTTGCAATATTATGTAGCGCGAACTCAACAACATGGCAGGAGCACAATTTACATTACAGAAGAACACATTAATTTGTGGTAGGCACGGGGAGACAAAGCGATTTGCCTGGAATCACAGGATGTTGAGCTGATGCCGAGATTCGAACGTAGCTCCCCAGCTCTAAGGTTCGCAATTCTAGAACTTGTGGCGGGAGGTGTGTCTAAAAGTGTATGTCGGTGCTGGCCATCAATGAGAGAGACCTGTGCATTTTTAAAATGGGTGGTGAAAAAATATGAGTATGTTGCTGGAGATGTGGGCCGCCGTGCCACCAATGTACTTACCGGGGGAGGGTAAACACCCATTATTCCGCAACTTTCTTTCCGCATACCATCACTCCGCATACTTTCATTACGAAAGTACCATGACTCCGCTATGCCATTATAACGCATGGCATTACATTTTATATGCTTTTACCACGCATACATTTACAACGAAATTCGTTATGAATGGTAAAAGCATGTTTTTTTTTAATGTTTGGATAAGGTAAGTATGGGTATAGGGGTATATGTTTTGGTGTACTGAGGTATATGTTTTGGGGTGTTTGGGTATTTTAAGGTTTCAGATATAGTTTTGGGTTATGGGGTACAGGGGTAGTTTTAGGGTTTAGGGATAGGTATTCTTAGGTAGTATTCTTACCGACGATGAGGGAATTGCTACGCACTCCAGTCTAGAAGTGATGATTGATTGTAGAGTGCCTAAAGATGTAGGAATTCTGAACCCCCAGGATACTTGGCAACTATATTAGTAAAATAGTACTGAAAATCCACAATAGCCAGCATGCTAGTAGATTAAGTGTGCTTCCTGTTCCTATACATGCGTGCAGTTGTAGCTGGTGGTACTAATTGGAAAGGAGTACAGTCTGCCACTCCGAAATTGAGCTATTTGATAAAACTCTTGTTGGATCTTAATTTGCTCTTCCAAAGAATTAGGAAGATGCAGATAGTGAGGAGTAACTGTAATGATACCAGCTAGTAACAAGGAAGATAAGCAACATAGTGAATGTCATCCTGGCATAAATGCTTTGGAATGATCCAAATGCCAGCAAATGCAGTACTCATTTTAGCTTCACATCTAGTGGTATTGCATTTTAGTCCAGTGTTGGATTACAAAATTGTTCAATTTTTGACTAGAAAGCGGAGATTTTTTATTTCTTCAATCTTTAAAATGTTATAACATTGTCCTCCCTTAGATCAATGAGGCTAATTCTCTGTCAATAAATCCTCTCTCTTTCCTCCTCTTTTGTAGGTTACATTGTCGCAGACTTTGACTCACTGGCAAAAAAAATATTTCCAAGGCTGAAAATACTATTATGAAAAAAGGAGTTTTTTGTACTATCACAAAATAAAATATGACATTCCCAAACAATACACACAGTACCCGGTTGTCAAGGCTCGAGTGTTGTAACAGGTGGCTCCTGATTTCCACTCCCCTATCTCTAGTGGTAGTGATTATTCCTCATTCACTATAAGCAACATTCAGGTCCCACAAGTAGTCCGAGTCTCAGGAGTCTCACTAATATTAAAATCAAATGTGCTTGAGTGTCGAAGCGCTATATGGTAGGCAAGTTCCCCTAGGGCAGTCTGGCCCATAAATTAGTCTTACCCACACCAGCAGGACCTGCATGACTGGAGTCTCTGACTGTGCCCCCTTTGTGGGCGCTGAAGCAGCAGCAGCTGTCTCTGGTGCGTTCTTTGCATGCTGCCTTGAGGGACAGCAGTCGGGTATCCTCAAGGTCCTCACTCAGAGCTCATTATGTCTTCCATGCTCCTCTTTTGCTGGTATGTTTCCTGAGATCCTCCTCACAGGTGTTGGGGCAGGAATGCAATCTTCCTGGTGCTGGTTCTCAGTCGGGGTTTTGGCTGGCACGGGTAACCATGGCAACCTCCTCTTATCGCTGTTTATCTCGAGCAGACCACGCCCCTTGCCTTTTTATGGGGGCTCCTTTTGGCATACGGGGTCACAGTGCTCACTTCACTGCAGCCCCATCTGGCATACGGGGTTGCCAGAGACTGGAAGACCTTGTGTAGGAAACTGGCTTTTTATGTAGTGTACCAATATAGGGGTACACCATGTACAAAGTCCAGATGACCCTTATTGTTTAACAGAGACTTACTTTAATAATCCCAAGTGCTTTATTAATGGTAGTGTGGTCGAGCAGTTTAGGCTTAGGCTTATCAGAGGGGAGTGTTGAGTGTTTGTTGTATACAGAGTCAATAAATGAGACACACAGTCAAAAAGAAATCAGAGACCAATTTAGAAAAATAACAGACTTTTATATCATTTTAGAGACCAAGATTTCTGGGATTAGGTAAAAAGCATTTAAGCATTTAAGCATTTGCAATTTTACAGGGAAAACAGTAAAAATAGCAGAGCTATCAGATTTGATGTATGAGCCTTCAACACGCTACTGTAACTCATGGGAGAAAAAGACAGGTGCTGCAAACATATACTTCCAAGCGGTTGTAGAAGGTGCCCTTTAGGACTTGGTGGGCCAAGGTCCAGATTACCATCAGCAGTTCAGGATTACCTGCCCTGGTGTGTCCAGGTCCATAAGTGCTGGTTGCGATGGTTGACTCAAGCGTGGTTAATGTTTGAAGGTACCTGTCAAAACAGCAGAGGCTAAAAAGGGGGACTTGGGGACAATCAGAAAACAAAGTGATGCTCGCCTCATGAGGGCGTAAGGAGCAAGGGGACGCAGCCAGTTTCCTCGAACTCAGGCCGGGGGGCTCGGGCAGAGGTGTTTGGCTGGCTTGTCACTTGCGTTGGAGGCTCTCATTTTTGCGTGGACCTGGAGAGGGAAAGAAAACAAGTTAGCAGGGCTACTCTTGGTAAAGGCCTTGTCGGTCCTGAAGTCCCACAATGGTGGCAGGGGTGTCTGGGCTGGACATTCAACTAGCCTTGGTTGCGGCAATTGTTCATGTATCCAGGGTATTGATGCAGGGAGACTCCTGGAGGGTCTAGCATCTTGTAACTTGCTGGAGAGATGGAGCTGACCTCTTGGAACCACTGTGATCTCCGAGATGCTTCCTCAGTGGGCTCGATAGCCAGCAAAACAAAGAACCGGGCAAGTGTGGTCGGTGCCTGCAGATGCAGGGGGATGGCTCCTCCACCCTAAGGGAGATTGCTCTGTGGTTGGCAGAGTTCAGGACAGTCCTCCAAAGAGTTAGGAGGATGCACAACTTTTGGATGAGACGAGTCGGTGCAATTTTGAGGTTCCAGCAGCAAGGCAGGGTTTGGTGCCAAATTCAGGGTAAACCCTCAGTTCTCACAGTGACGGTGCTTCTTTATCCTTCTTCTGGTCCCAGGTAGACTGAATTGGACTCCTGGTGTCAAGTGGACCCCAAAATACTGCATTTCGACACATTTAGGCGAGGGTAGTATCCAAAGGGCTATTTACCCAGGTGTGACTACACCCCCAAAAAAACACCCTCCTGTGGAGAGTGGGTATAATCCTGGCCCAGATTTCCTAGTTTCATCAAATCCAAGATGGTTAAACCCTTTCTCGGCAGACCATTTCAGGTTACCCACCTTAGGGATGCGCCTAGCCTGAAAGTGCAACACGCCTACTGACTATCGAATTTCCCACCTGCTCTTGTGCCATTGGGGTCCCTGTGCAGAGGGTGGTTTTCCCCAGGTCTGGCTTTGATATGCTAAATCACTAGCCATCCTTCTGGAGGAGATGTAACCACCTTCACCTGGAGTATGCATTATTTCTGGCATCTGAGAGCACACACCCTCCCCTACAGGAGGTGAGAACTTGTCTGTAGTGGCAGGCTGGGCGATACTAGTCAGTCAACACACTTGAGGTTTGTAGGTTTTCAGGGGTCATCTCTAAGGTGCCCTATGGGTACAGGACACAATAAGTCTGATACTGGCATCAGTATAGATTTATTGTAATGAGGTGTTTGATACCAAACACCATTTTTTTTGTAATGACCACTGACCAGTACATATACTTAACCCCTTCGCTGCTAGGCCTCCCGCCCCCGCCCGTGCTAAGCCTTTTTTTTGGCTATTTTGGGTGCCCAGGGTTGGTGAATTTCTTTGGAGGGTACCCAGAAATTAGCCAAAATACAGCGAAATTTTGTTTTTGAAGAAAAATGGGTTACAGATGAAAGCGTTTGTTTTTTTCCCTGCAGATGGTATCAACAAAGGAGATCTGGTGCTCAAATCATTATCTTCCCAGCTTTGAGGGGCAAGCAGACTTTTGTCAGAAAACCAAACTTTTTTACACAGTTTCGGCATTTTTCTGGGACATAGCCTATTTTTGCTATTTTTTGTGGTTTCAACCTCTTTCGAGTTACTCGTAGAAATGGTTATGACAGCCATAATGGATCCTGAAAAGACATTTTAGAAAAGTAGACAAAATTCTGAATTCAGCAAGGGGTCCTTTGTGTAAATCCTTCAAGGTTTCCTGTAAGAAACTAAGAGTTGAATATAGTAAAAATGGAAAATTTGCTGAAATAAACAGCCATTTGTGTCAACGTTTTCACCTGTAACTTCTTTTAATTATGAGAGTTGTTTGAAAGCAATATACTGTTACAATAAAATATCTAAAAATAAATAATTAAAAATAATGTAGTAAATCAGTATAAAAAAATATAAAAATTAATACATTTGCAAATTATCATTTACAAAACCTTTGACATTCATTTAAAAAACCATAGGTTTCAACCACGTTATAGTTAAAAATTAGCATTTCAAAAACCTTAGAAATTCACTGAAAAAACCATAGGTTTCACCCGCGTTATAGTTAAAAATTAGCATTTAAAAAAACCTTAGAAATTCACTGAAAAAACCATAGGTTTCACACATGTTATAGTAAAAATTTGCATTTTAAAAACCTTAGAAATTCACTGAAAATCCATAGGTTTCACACGTTATAGGTAACTGGACATTTCACTCATACAAAACCATTGAAATTCCCCCGTTATAGTTAACTATAACTCGCGCTCCCACAATGTACTGCTGAAGACGTCACATATTACGTCACTCATGATATGGTTAGTGACATCACTCATGACATCACTGATGACATCTCAAATGACATTACTGATGACATCACTGATGACATCATCCTTGTGAAAGAGTGACAGACCTCCTCTCAGCGTAATAGCGTAATATAACCCTTGATACACACATTCAAAAATAGAAACTAATATTTAAAAATAAAATGGAAATACCAATTCCAGTTAGAACAACCTAATAAGTAAATCTAAAATCTACATACACATCCAGTCATTCACTAACAGGTCTATATAGGTACTCATAAATGTACTCACTCATCATATGTACTCATACACCTATGCATCTTATTACACACCAACACTCATCTATAGAGTTACTCAGACACAAACTGACACATGCAAATCAAACATCCATTTACTTACATATACAGGTATACACCCACCACTACACTTACTTCTACAGAATTGTACACATACGTATTCTCTTAAACAATCACTTATAGAAACACATACTTATTTATACAGGAACTCTTACAATCTCTCGCTCTCACATATACTCACCTATATACATCACTTATATACATCAATACTCACATATATTAGTTTAAAACATATGAAGTTACTCATAAAGATACTATTGAGACAGTGATTCACTCACTAACACACCCATACACACATGCATCCACCCATACAGTCCTGCACACATGCTGTCTTCAAAACACATACAAACAGTGAGTCACCCATTCATGCATATATGCGGTAAGTAATACCCCCCACCAAACCATACAGACACTCATACTGATAATCTAAAAACCAACTAATAACCCATATCGACACTCATGTAGCTAGTCACCAACCCATGCAGCCACTTATACACAAAGTGAGACACTGATACAGATATTTACATATTTAAACATTACTCGCTAATACATGTATTCACTAAGACACACTTAATAAGTCAGTTATACAATCATTTTTACAAAAAAAATCCATTTAGACACTTATTTACACATTTATTCTTCCATCGACCTTTGATATACATATATAAAACATATTTATTTTTCAGAAAGACACACATTCACTGGATGATGTCATCAGTGCTGTCATCAGTGATGTCATTTGAGATGTCATCAGTGATGTCATGAGTGATGTCACTGACCATGTCATGAGTGATGTAATATGTGACGTCATCAGCAGTGCATTTCGGGCGCGCGAGTCATAGTTAACTATAACCGGGGAATTTCAATGGTTTTGTATGAGTGAAATGTCCAGCTAACTATAATATGTGTGAAACCTATGGATTTTCAGTGAATTTCTAAGGTTTTTAAAAAGCTAATTTTTACTATAACGTGTGTGAAACCTATGTTTTTTTTTCAGTGAATTTCTACGTTTTTTTAAATGCTAATTTTTAACTATAATGCGGGTGAAACCTGTGGTTTTTTCAGTGAATATATATATAATGTAATGAGACAAACTAGCACATAAATAGCCACTGTGGCGAAAGAATTAGAACAACATGAAAGGAAATGTAATTTACATGAACCAAGACTTCTTGCAAAAAAGTGAGACATTGTGTGGAAAGTAGCATTACAATATGTACACACTCCAAGATGTCATCCAAAATGAAATGTGCAGTCCTGTTTCTATAGCTAGCACATCCTGTGTATGTAAATGGTGGAGTGCTGAAGAATTGTTGTGTGAGCAAGGGAGCAGAAGCTTCTGAAACGCGTAACAGCAATAAACAACACCCTGTGTAATCCTGTTTCTGAGAGTGCGTTGAAACTTTGAATTTTGTTGTGGAGAGAATATCTGGCGGGGCTCTGCCAGCAACAACGCGCCACCAGACCACGGGCGGTTTCTCCCGTAAACGAGCCGCGGAAAGTGTAAGCAGCTGATTGAGGAGGAACTGCCGGCCCACATCGAGAACAGTCGCGAGGGAAACGATCCAAAGGCGACGCCTGCCGAATAGACGACAACCGTAGCAGCCCGATAGCCCAAAGGAGGACACTCCGAAGGTAAGCCCAATTTCAAGGTTGAAACTCCGTCGGAAACGCGTGGAGACGCAAAATCGTTGGAGTGAAAGCCGAGAAGGAGGGGGCGCCGACGGGTGTCCGGGGCGCATTAGCGGGAGCATTGGATCTCGGAACGGGAACTCACACGTTTAAAAGTGAGCAAGTCGAGTAGAAGCGCATTAAAACATGTAATGTGCGCGATCCGGCAGTATTGATAATTACTCAGTTACGAGGGCATCTGGAACTCCCACTGGAGGAGGGAAACAGGAACACACGGAGTACATGTTAAATATAAAGAACGAACTGTAGACGTGAACACGCATTTTAAGTGCTAATGTGGTGCAACCTTAGCACTTGGTGATTGTATTCAAGCTTCACCGAAAATTACCTGACAAATTCCAAAACGAAATGGAAGAGGACACGCAACGCAGACTTGCTGCACAGACATTGCTAGCGAGAGCACCCGGTAAAGGAAAACAGACTGGGGCCCAGAAACAAGTGGAAACCACATTAATTGGGAAATTAAGAAAGTATGAAAAGCTAAAAAAGAATGAAACAGCTGAATGGTGGGAGGCAGTATCCCTACAGGACTACGTGGACAAAAATATGGTCCCTAGAGGATTGAGAATCTATATTACGCCCTCACACGAATCTCCCAATCCACGCATGCTCGAAGAGTGGTTTGAAAACACAACAAATAGTTCCAGAAACATGCTTTGCATATTGGTGAAATATGCATGGGAGGATAGAGAGAGAATATTAAAAGAAATACGAGGCATTGAGGAGGAGCTAAAAAATGAGAGTGATCAAGTAAGCATAAAAAAGTATAAAGAAGACATGAAAACGAGACTCAACCAACATGAGGATGATATAAAGATAAGGAAACAGAGAAAACTTCATAGGGATTGTAATGACTATGATTCCGGTCCCATCCTCACATATAGCAAAAAATATGACCACATGTATGATATGAAACAATCAACCACAGCTGGTCAATCTTCTCAATCGAAAAGAAAAGAACCAGATGCAGAAACTACAGAAGGCTCAGACACGGATGGTTCTATGCATAGCGCCAGTACAATAGCAGAAATGGAAATAATCACGTCTAAACCGACGTATTTAGACAAATTCCGAGCGCTGAAGAGGGGGCAGCAGTCGGGAAGATTCTCACCCCCTCCAGCCCAGAGAGGAAGAGGCACCAGAGGGAGGCCACGGGGAAAAGCAAGAGGAGCAGGAAGAGGGATGGATGAAGTAAACAGCGGAGAAAAAGAAGGAGACAAAAGAAAAGGAAAAGGAGTGGAACGAGAGCCAGTGGGAACCAGATTTGGGGGCTACAAGAAGCGCAACCAGTAATGGAGAACAATGAACTGGTAAACAAAACAATAGTAAATTTATCTACTGGAGATTTAACTAGTATTGAAGAAAATACCCTGAGCTTAGGACTCTCGTTCTGCCCTACAGAAATATACAATTACAGTGAAACCAGAATAGATATTTTTCGCTTTATACGGAAATTAAAACTGAAAAAGTGGCACACATTAAGATCGGATACCAGTGCACTTAATGTACAAGAACCTATTGCTCCTAGTCAGCCCCTTTTAGAAGTAGGTGATGCAGAGGCAATCCAAGTGGCGCACAGTCTACTGAGGGAAGGAGAGGTTATGGAAACATCTAGCTGCAGTGAGGATAGGGAAACATGGAATATGACTACAGATAGAGCAGCAAGGACAGGTTTCAAATCTAGATCAGTATTTTACCCTAATCTTCCACACGATAATGTAGATACATTCCATGATGTTACAACAAAATCACTGCTGAAATACAAACATTATTCTAGAGAATAGGGAGGTGGATTCAATTTAAACTTTAAACAGAGGAAAGCGATTGAGTCCCTAGCAAATGATGCTTCCATAATCATACGCCCAGCTGACAAAGGGGGCAATGTGGTCATACAAGACAGGGATATGTACATTGAAGAGGCCATGAGGCAATTGGAGAATGGAACATTCTACTGTAAAAGCAATGGTGGAGTGTATAAAAATAACATTCTGACAATGTGGTCAAAACTAACCAAATGGCAGGAGGAGGGTTTACTGTCATGGGAGGAGTTTGTGTTCCTAAAGAAAGATTATCCCAAACTTCCAATAATCTATTTTCTCCCGAAGATCCACAAAAACCCACTAGTACCACCAGGGAGACCTATAGTGTCATCCATAGGAAGTATTTACGAGAATGTCTCCAAATATGTCGAACATTTTTTGCAAGAATACGTAAAGAAACTCCCTTCTTACGTAAAGGATACTCAGGATTTTTTTAAAAAAGTGAATGACATGGAATGGAGACCAGAGTATTTACTTATGACAATGGATGTTAATTCACTGTACACTATAATTGAACACAGACATGGCATTGATGCATGCATGCATTATTTAAGAGAACGGAATATAATGTACCTAGAGCATACGAGAATGCTAGGAGAGATGATAAAAATATGCCTTGAGAACAATGTGTTTATGTTTAATGGAGAGATGTATAAGCAAACTACAGGTACTTGTATGGGTACGAGCTTCGCGCCGAGCTTCGCGAATTTATTCTTAGGGAAGTGGGAGGAAGAAATCCACACGGATCCCCAATACACACAGGCATTTGAGAAAGTCCAAGTATGGCTCAGGTACATAGATGACCTGTTTGTAGTATGGAGTGGGAGTGAGGCAGAAGCAGAAAGTTTTGTGGAACAACTTAATACTAACAGCTACAACATAAAATTGACCCATCATAAAGACAGACGCAAAGTTGAATATTTAGATGTTGAGGTCAGGGCGGAAGGGAATAGATTAGCCACCAAACTGTTCAGGAAAGAAACTGCAGGAAATAGTGTCCTCCATGCTCTCAGTAGCCACCCGGATACCTTAAAATGGAGTATTCCTTACGGGGAGCTACTGAGAGCAAGAAGAAACTGTACCAACACAGAAGAGTACAAACAAGAAAGTAAAAACATGATACAGAGATTCATGGAAAGGGGTTACCCTCAATGGGTCCTTGATAGGGCCTTATCTAAAATGGAGAACGTAACAAGAGAAAGTACCCTAATACCGAAGGAACATGATAGCAAAGAGGATGACACCACCAGAGTAATCCTGACTTATAATAGGGGGTCCCAAGTTGTTAGATAAATAATTGCTAAGAACTGGAACATTTTAAAAAGTGATCCCATTATTGGCCATACTTTAAGTACAAGACCGGCCATTACATACAGAAAAAGTCGGAGCCTGAGAGACATAATCACAAAGGGGGATATCACAAACTACAAGGATAGAAATCAACATAACCTTGAAGGATTCTTCCCATGTGGGCATTGTAGAGCTTGCAAGTATAGCCCAATGAGAAAGGACTTTGAGATACCTCATGTGACAAACAGGAGAAAGATATGTCAATTTTTGACCTGCAGCGCAACACATGTAATATATGTGCTTGAGTGTCTGTGTAAGAAAAGGTATGTAGGCAGTACCACAGTGATGGCCAAAAATAGAGTAATGCAGCATCTGAGGGCAATAACTAATAAGGACTCCCAGTACCCTGTAGCAAGACATTTTGCTCAACACCACAAATCACATTGCAATCTATTAACTTACTTTGCAATAGAACAGGTTAACGCGAATCCAAGAGGGGGCAACAGGGAGGTACAATTAAGGAAGAAGGAATCCAAATGGATCCTAGAGCTAGAAACGAGACAGCCCAATGGACACAATGACCATGAAGAGCTATCAGTACACCTGTACGATTCATAAATATGTGGATGTAATGTTAAATCTGTATCATGTGTAAAAGATTAGAACTATATGATGAAAGGAAAGGACTTTGAATGTAAGTTTAGGAGTTCTCATGTAATGAAAACAAAGGAAGCTTGATTTTTTATAAATGTTTTTAACCATGTTTGGGGCACAATTGTAAGTATACGTTTGTTTTACTCTAACAGGCAGAATCAAGGCGCTCAGAGTAGTAATCACGTGCACTTCACGAGCAATTGAACCTGTCACCTGGAAGAACTGAAAGAATAGAGTAAAAGATAACGTCACTCAGTAATGTAAAGATTTATTCACTTAAGTTCACGTTTTGTCACTTATGTTTTTAGCAAGCACTCCCCAGAGACATTGGACCCTTATTAAGCCACTTGGCGAAGGAAGAGGGGTAATGAGACAAACTAGCACATAAATAGCCACTGTGGCGAAAGAATTAGAACAACATGAAAGGAAATGTAATTTACATGAACCAAGACTTCTTGCAAAAAAGTGAGACATTGTGTGGAAAGTAGCATTACAATATGTACACACTCCAAGATGTCAGCCAAAATGAAATGTGCAGTCCTGTTTCTATAGCTAGCACATCCTGTGTATGTAAATGGTGGAGTGCTGAAGAATTGTTGTGTGAGCAAGGGAGCAGAAGCTTCCGAAACGCGTAACAGCAATAAACAACACCCTGTGTAATCCTGTTTCTGAGAGTGCGTTGAAACTTTGAATTTTGTTGTGTATATATATTACCTACTGGCGGTCGCCAGTAGGTATATATAGTTAGGATTTTTTCTCTATGGGATTTTTGAAAATTCTATGTCTAATAACTTTGGCGTTTGTGGACGGAATTGGCTGAGATTTTCAGGAAAATTGAACATTTTGTTTCTGAGCAGCCACTGAAAAGTTGGGGGGGTTTCGTCAAGGGGGGGCCGAGAAAAAAGGGGGGTCCCAAAACACGTTTTTCCCATGTTAATTTCCATAGGGCGGTTGGCCTCACTTTTAGCCCGAACGGCTGAATGGATTTGCACGAAACTTGGCAAAATTGTAGGGACTGTTAGCCTGATGTGCCTTTGCTAGGTCTCAAGATATGTGCTCCAGTGGATTTTGAGAAATTAACGTTCAAAAAAAATATATATCTGTAAGCGCACTCCGGGCAGCGCTCCGGTTCGCGTACTTGACGCGTAACGGAACTTCGCGAAGCGAAGCTGATTGGCTCTCCGGTGTCTGTCAACATTCTAAACAGTCCGGAGCGGCCGCCATCTTGTCTCTCGGTAGGATCGAGAGACAAGAGGAGGCCAAAACAAAGGGGGAAATTACCGTAAGGGGGCATAGTAGATCCTCCTTGACCCCCTAGGTTTGATGTGGAGGCTTTAAAAGGGCCCCGCGGGGCAAAAAAAATAAAAGATTTTTTTTTGTTTTTTTTGCGTGGGGAGCGCCCGGTACGCGCACCGGGAAGCGGTCTGGGGAGCGTACTATAAGGAAAAGAGAATGATAGACTTTTCAAATATTGTATGTTAATTGATTGTTTGTTTTGTTGATTTTTGTTTAATTTCTTTATTTTTTAAGCAATTATTTATTATTGTGATTGTGTTTCAAAATTTAATAAAATGTCTAACATTTCACTGTCTGAAATGTCGTTATTTTCATTGAACATAGCTTGTAATGTTTGAGTGTGTAAAATGTCCTCATTTTCAAGGAGGACATCTACTGATTGCACACATTGCAGTAGTTCTTCGTCCCAAGTTTCATCCATAAAATCAATGTAATTTGATCAATGATTTCTTCGTTGGTCTCTGGAAGGACAATTTCAAATGAAATTTTCTGTTCGCCTTCCATTTTGCCTGAAATTTGCATTAAAAAAATATATATTAGTAGAGATAGGGCACTGTTGGGATTAATTTTAGATAGGCAGTTTTTAACAGTGAATTTATCTTTGGGCAGTGTATAGTATCAGAGTGGAAGTAGGAATATAAAAAAGTGTATGTGATTTAAGGTAAATAAATTCATAATTATACAAGACAAGCCTAACTCCATCCATAACTATAACAGAGAAGTCTATCTAAATGTATAACTACTACAGAGGGATAGTATATAACTATCAGACAAAATTTACCATATTAACTTAAGTGCACAATATACTTCAGTTTTTAAAATAACAACTTACCTTTATAAAGAAGTTGAAGTAATTACTGAAAATCCTATTGAAATGTACACCAGGAAGTAGTAGTCAAAATGGCTGTGTTTCTCTCTCTTTTTTTTATATATATTCAGGTTCATAACCAATCAAATGTCAGGTAAAAAAAGTAGAAAATGAAAGTAACATTTTAATTGGTTGTCAATTCCAACACTTCAGATGTGTTTTGTGAAGTAATTTACCTCAGGGTATTTAGAGAGGTCTACAGGCTAAATAACTAAATGGAATTCCAACCAAATTAGTGAAAATGGTAGGGATTGGTATGTAGTATGAGCAATTCTATATTTGGTGAAAGTGTCTCCAGGGTTTCTTCTGTAAATTACTTTCCCACCTTTTTTAATGGAGCGCTTCCCGGTGAGCGCCCCGGTACGCGAACCTGCAGCGTTACGGGAGTCCACCATTTTGTGTTTTGGTCGAATTAAAATACAAGATGGAGGGCAAATAATGTTCAGAATGGGTAGAAGGGGGCACGGTAGACGTATCTTGACCCCCTAGGCTTTCTGAGGGTGGCTGAGGAGGCCCATATGTGCGGAAAAAAAACATTTTTTTTTAAAATTTCGCGCGGTTAGCTTCCGGTTCGCGTACCGGGTAGCGCTCCGGGGAGCGTACTTTGTTGAAAATTTGTGAAAAAAGTTAGAGTAAAATAATAATTGTGAGTGATCAGATGTAGGGTAGCTCTGAGAAGAGCTTTTGGGTTTATGGTACATTTAGGTACTTATAAGTAGGTACCAATGCACAGTCTTAAATTCAAAATGAAAACTCTGTTGCCCTCATCTGAGAAGTGAACTCCATCACCTCTGTAGATATCTTGCATGTAGTAACGCAAGTTATTGTTGTACATGGAGCCCATTCCATGGTCTCTCATGTAAGCTGAAACAGATTTGTTTACATGCTTCCTCGACTTCTCAATTTGTGGACAAAATTGGTTCGACCACCTCCATTTCTGTCTTTGGCATATATTTGAATATACCAAGGCAGTTTGAGGAAAAAGTGCCATCAATTGCTCAAAGGTGTCCTTTAAAAGCATTTCCAGACCTACACCAGTCAAAGTGCCCAAGTCATTACCTCCACAGTGCAAAATTAACAGGTCAGGTTTAGGCAAATGCATAAAGGTTTTCACCAATGGTATCAATTGGTGACATTTTAATCCTCTGTGGCCAAACCACTTAATTTCCACATCTTGTAAATTGAGTTTAGGTAAATTTCTGTTCTCAGCATACCTTTGAGCCCAGTAGATGTAACTATGTCCAACAATCCAGACAGAAAACATGGTGAGAGAAGGTTCTGCTGCAGTCAGATGAAGTGTGGCAATGAAATGGCAGTTGGAAAAAAAAGAGTTTAAAATGAAAAAAACTGTGGAGTTTCTGTGTTAAGGAAGCAGTAGCAGTGATTGGTGGATTTTGATTGCTGAAAACAGAAAGTTAGGGTGCATGGATGTGTTCTTTGAAAGATGTAATTTGAATGGTCAAGAAAAAATCATTTAATGAAAGATTGCACTGGATACGCAGGTGCACTGAGAGTTCAGAGTTCAATTGAAACATTGTTGTGTGAACTTGCAAACATCAGAGGTCTTTCAGGAGGTGGTTGCTATGCAAAAAAGGCAGAAAGGCCAGAGGGGGGAAGGGTGTTGATTTGAAAAAAGTGAGGGAAGAGTTTTGATTGGGTGACATGAGAGATATGTGTGATGAGTTACAGCATTTCTGTGCTTTACATAGCTGCAGACTCTGGAGTGCATACCTTTTGCTCTGCTAAAGACAATTTGGTGTGTTTCTGAGACTGTTTTGAAACTCATAAAGTATTTGCTAAGGTGAGAAAAGATTCATTTAATTTAGATAGAGAATAGTATGGTTTTGGGAGAAAATTATGAAGAAAGTTGTGTATTTAAAATGTTGCTTGGTGTCAAGTGTTTTACAAATAGATTTTGTTTCTTTGTGTTACATAGCCATGTTAAAAGTGATGCAAAAAAAGTGCAAGGGTCATACAAAAATGCTTTCATGTGTCTTAGGGTATTTTAACTCACTTCCTCATGAATGTATGAATATAATTGCTTTAAAAGATGTGTTTAAAAACGTTTTTTGAAATCAATTAGGTTTCTTGATATGTACTGCTAGAGTTTCATAGGTTGCTTGGGGCATATTTTCAAGGCTTTTGAGTTCCTTTTGATGTAATTTTTCCCATTTTCATTTAAGACCTTTCCCTGTGGTGCAAGGTCCTTGTAAATATGCCCCCATCTGTGCTTGGCAAATTTAGATTTTAATTCTTTGACTAACATAGCCATGTTAAAAGTGACCCAAAAATGTTGCAAGGGCCTTAAAAAAAACGATTTCATGTGTCTTAGGCCATTTTAAGTCATTTCTCCTTGAATGTAGATATATAATTCATTTAGATGATGTGTTTAAAAACGATTTTTTAAAACAATTAGGTTTCTTGATATGTACTGCTAGAGCTTCATAGGTTGCTTGGGGCATATTTATAAGGCCTTTGAGTCTCTCTGATGTTATTTTTTCCATTTTAATTTAAGACCTTTCCCTTTGGTGCAAGGTCCTTGTAAATATGCCCACATCTGTGCTTGGCAAATTTAGATTTTAATTCTTTGACTAACATAGCTATGTCAAAAATGACCCAAAAATGTTGCAAGGGCCTTAAAAAAACGCTTTCATGTGTCTTAGGCCTTTTTAAGTCATTTCCCCTTGAATGTAGGTATATAATTAATTTAGATGATGTGTTTAAAAACGATTTATAAAAAGAATTAGGTTTCTTGATATGTACTGCTAGAGCTTCATAGGTTGCTTGGGGCATATTTATAAGGCCTTTGAGTTTCTCTGATGTTATTTATCCCATTTTAATTTAAGACCTTTCCCTGTGGTGCAAGGTCCTTGCAAATACGCCCCCATGTGTGCTTGGCAAATTTAGATTTTGATTATTTGACTTACATAGCCATGTTCCATACAGTTCTAACCTTCTGCGTAGTCTTTGATATGCTAGACTCCATCTGCACTATGAGATACCTAAGCAAAGGAAACATAGGTGATGTGATTGTGAAATGAGGAAAAGAAACTCCACATTTTTCAATTACATCACCTGTGTTTCCTAAGTTTCCGAATGAGATTGTGCAGATGAGGTTTAGGTCTGTCCACGGACACAGAAAAGGTCTGGCCTTTGTTCAAGAGTGAAGTGGATATGAGTTACTTCATTGGTAGGCCTTCACATGTACTATCTCCTCTGTACTCTTCAACAAGCGTAAATTTCATCTGCAACCCTGAGTAGGCCTCACCTCAAACAAACCTCTGGATAGGCCACACCTTATCATCATCCTGAATCAATCATTTAAAATGTTAGGGACAGATTTATGATAGGTGTGTGACTCTTTTGCGCCGCTGTGCATCACTTTTGTGACGCAGCGGTGGTGCAAAATATTTCCTATGTGGTGACATATTTACAACTTGATGCATCTAGGCAGATGTGTCATGCTGTAAAGTCCCGCGCCACATGAAACCGATGCAGCAGTGATGCAAAACATGCACCATGTTGCAAGACAGGCCTCATTTCATCTCCAACAAGATAAGAAGCTGAATGTTTTGTAAATGTCAAAATTGTTGTATACACTGCTCAACTTCTGTGTACTCTTTGATATGCTAGAGTCCATCTGCACTATGAGATACCTAAGCAAAGGAAACACAGGTGATGTGATTGTGAAATGAGGAAAAGAAACTCCATATTTTTCAATTACATCACCTGTGTTTCCTAAGTTTCCGAATGACATTGTGCAGATGAGGTTTAGGTCTGTCCACGGAAACAGAAGAGGTCTGGCCTTTGTTCAAGAGTGAAGTGGATATGACTTACTTCATTGGTAGGCCTGCACATGTATTATCTGCTCTATACTCTTCAACAAGTGTAAATCTCATCTGCAACCCTGAGTAGGCCTCACCTCAAACAAACCTCTGGATAGGTCACACCTTATCGTCATCCTGAATCAATCATTTAAAATGTTAGGGACAGATTTATGATAGGTGTGTGACTCTTTTGCGCCACTGTGCGTCACTTTTGTGACGCAGCGGTGGTGCAAAAGATTTCCTATGTGGTGACATATTTACAACTTGATGCATCTAGGCAGATGTGTCATGCTGTAAAGTCCCGTGCCACATGAAACCGATGCAGCAGTGATGCAAAAGATGCACCATGTTGCAAGACAGGCCTCATTTCATTTCCAACAAGATAAGATGCTGAATCTTCTGTAAATGTCAAAATTGTTGTATACAGTGCTCAACTTATGTGTACTCTTTGATATGCTAAAGTCCATCTGCACTATGAGATACCTAAGCAAAAGAAACACAGGTAATGTGATTGTGAAATGAGGAAAAGAAACTCCATATTTTTCAATTACATCACCTGTGTTTCCAAAATTTACAAATGACATTGTGCAGATGAGGTTTAGGTCTGTCCACGGACACAGAAGAGGTATGGCCTTTGTTCAAGAGTGAAGTGGATATGACTTACTTCATTGGTAGGTCTTCACATGTAGTATCTCCTCTGTACTCTTCAACAAGTGTAAATCTCATCTGCAACCCTGAGTAGGCCTCACCTCAAACAAACCTCTGGATAGGCCACACCTTATAGTCATCCTGAATCAATCATTTAAAATGTTAGGGACAGATTTATGATAGGTGTGTGACTCTTTTGCGCCGCTGTGTGTCACTTTTGTGACGCAGCGGTGGTGCAAAATATTTCCTATGTGGTGACATATTTACAACTTGATGCATCTAGGCAGATGTGTCATGCTGGAAAAGTCCCGTGCCACATGAAATTGATGCAGCAGTGATCCAAACTTGCACCATGTTGCAAGACAGGCCTCATTTCATCTCCAACAAGATAAGAAGCTGAATCTTCTGTAAATGTGAAAATTGTTGTATACACTGCTCAACTTATGTGTAGTCTTTGATATGCTAGAGTCCATCTGCACTAAGAGATACCTAAGCAAAGGAAACACAGGTGATGTGATTGTGAAATGAGGAAAAGAAACTCCATATTTTTCAATTACATCACCTGTGTTTCCTAAGTTTCCGAATGACATTGTGCAGATGAGGTTTAGGTCTGTCCACGGACACAGAAGAGGTCTGGCCTTTGTTCAAGAGTGAAGTGGATATGACTTACTTCATTGGTAGGCCTGCACATGTATTATCTGCTCTATACTCTTCAACAAGTGTAAATCTCATCTGCAACCCTGAGTAGGCCTCACCTCAAACAAACCTCTGGATAGGTCACACCTTATCGTCATCCTGAATCAATCATTTAAAATGTTAGGGACAGATTTATGATAGGTGTGTGACTCTTTTGCGCCACTGTGCGTCACTTTTGTGACGCAGCGGTGGTGCAAAAGATTTCCTATGTGGTGACATATTTACAACTTGATGCATCTAGGCAGATGTGTCATGCTGTAAAGTCCCGTGCCACATGAAACCGATGCAGCAGTGATGCAAAAGATGCACCATGTTGCAAGACAGGCCTCATTTCATTTCCAACAAGATAAGATGCTGAATCTTCTGTAAATGTCAAAATTGTTGTATACAGTGCTCAACTTATGTGTACTCTTTGATATGCTAGAGTCCATCTGCACTATGAGATACCTAAGCAAAGGAAACACAGGTAATGTGATTGTGAAATGAGGAAAAGAAACTCCATATTTTTCAATTACATCACCTGTGTTTCCAAAATTTACAAATGACATTGTGCAGATGAGGTTTAGGTCTGTCCACGGACACAGAAGAGGTATGGCCTTTGTTCAAGAGTGAAGTGGATATGACTTACTTCATTGGTAGGTCTTCACATGTATTATCTCCTCTGTACTCTTCAACAAGTGTAAATCTCATCTGCAACCCTGAGTAGGCCTCACCTCAAACAAACCTCTGGATAGGCCACACCTTATCGTCATCCTGAATCAATCATTTAAAATGTTAGGGACAGATTTATGATAGGTGTGTGACTCTTTTGCGCCGCTGTGCGTCACTTTTGTGACGCAGCGGTGGTGCAAAAGATTTCCTATGTGGTGACATATTTACAACTTGATGCATCTAGGAAGATGTGTCATGCTGTAAAGTCCCGTGCCACATGAAATTGATGCAGCAGTGATCCAAACATGCACCATGTTGCAAGACAGGCCTCATTTCATCTCCAACAAGATAAGAAGCTGAATCTTCTGTAAATGTGAAAATTGTTGTATACACTGCTCAACTTATGTGTAGTCTTTGATATGCTAGAGTCCATCTGCACTATGAGATACCTAAGCAAAGGAAACACAGGTGATGTGATTGTGAAATGAGGAAAAGAAACTACATATTTTTCAATTACATCACATGTGTTTCCTAAGTTTACAAATGACATTGTGTAGATGAGGTTTAGGTCTGTCCACAGACACAGAAGAGGTCTGGCCTTTCTTGAAGAGTGAAGTGGACATAACTTAGTTCATTGGTAGGCCTTCACATGTATTATCTCCTCTGTACTCTTCAACAAGTTTAAATTTCATCTGCAACCCTGAGTAGGCCTCACCTTAAACAAACCTCTGGATAGGCCACACCTTATCGTCATCCTGAATCAATCATTTAAAATGTTAGGGACAGATTTATGATAGGTGTATGCCTCTTTTGCGTCACTGTGCGTCACTGTTGTGACGCAGCGGCAGTGCAAAAGATTTGCTATGTGGTGACATATTTACAACTTGAAGCATCTAGGCAGATGTGTTATGCTGTAAAGTCCTGTGCCACAGGAAAGTTGCGTCAGGTTTCATATAGGTGTTTTGTTGCAGGGTGGGCATTCATTTGCATGAAAGCCCTGTAAAACTAACACAGTGAAATTTAGAAGATTTCACTGAGTCAGATTTATAGCATTGCTGAATCAAATCCTTACGCCTGTTTGAAACAGGCATAAGGAGTGAAGCACCATGCAATGTGTGGCTTCCTCCTGTGCATTGCAGTAGACATGTCGTGTTTACGACGTGATTCGTGCAATGTGCTGCTTTTGCGGCACAGATGCATGACGCATCTGTGCTGTTTTTACTCAATGGTGCTCCACATTGTAAATGCGGCACACCATGGGTGGCAGAGCAGCGGTGCACGTTAACTGGTGCATCCCCGGGGATGCGCCAGTTAACATAAATCTGCCCCTTTACATTTAAGTATGAGCAGGGTAAAAAGAGTCGGTGGAAATGGCTAAATAATAGCTGCAAAATGTTACTCTTGTTAAACAATTTTACTATTATAGTCTCTGACATTTGTGCTTTACTCTGCAACATCTCATTGTTGTTCTCTTTTTTTAAAGATAACAACAACATCAAGCATGAGTGATAATGAGGAATCAGTTGATCTTGATCTTATCGTTGAACTTGTGATTGAAACGTCAGTGGAAGTGGATCCCTTAGATGATTTAAATCCTGAGGATGAAGAAGACTATGATGAGGATGCTGATTTGTCAGAATTGTATGACATAGGTTGGGAAGCTGACCTGCTTGAGCCTATGGAACTATAAACATTTATTTTTAAAAGTTAGAAGAAATTAAAAGTAAAAATGTAAACGGTTTCATTTAAAATTAAACACACCTTCAAAAACAGGTTATGTGTAGTGTCTTCAATAAAATATTAAAATATGCTCATTAAATTAGATCAGATTCACATAAAAAACAGCACAGGTAAAATGAAGAAGAATTCCATTTCTTTTCTGCTATTTGTGTATTCTAAATTTGCCAAAGCACTAAAAAATATTCTATGTAAAAATAATGTCAAGTAGTGTGTTAAGTTTTTGATGACTGTTATTGATTTACTGTTTGGTAATAGTGGTTAATAACATTTTTTATTATATTTTACCACAGATTCAACTGCAGATCATTTCAAAATTTGAGAATGCCAACCAAAGATAGAATTAAAAAAGCTGCAAAACGTCAAAGACAGCAGGTCCATGAAATAAGGCAGCAGTCCTCTACAATAAAAAATCGTCAAGTCACCAAGAAAGCACCGGGTAAGACCACGAAAACATTCATAAGAAACATTTCTAGAAAAAAAAGTAGTACTACAGAAAATGTTTTTGTCCAGAAAAAGAGAAGCAATTTAAACGGAAAGGAAAGGCCAATCAAAAATGTTACTGCTAGAGCAAGAGATAACTCTGTGCATGATAGTAGAAGGAAACAACAGTTTAGGGACATTCGTAAACGAATGTTCCGCAACAGGATAATTGGCAATTTGCTAAAAAATATTAAGAAAGGTCAACAGAAAGTGGTTTTTTATAAGAGAAAAAAAAAAGTTGAGAAAGTTATTGATCAGGCGTTTGAAATTAAACGAAAGTTATTTATTTTGATAATCAATAGAATTAGGAAGCTAAACAAGGCAATTTATGATTTCAAAAGAAATAGTAGATGGAAGAGAACAGTTAATCGTAGTAATTTTTGTGAAGTTTTTTCCGGAGAATGGATGCATAGTTCAAGTTGTGAGGCATTTTTCAATGAGGAGAGTTATTTCCAGGATAATGATTTGGTGCATGCAGTTGACACCAGCAGTCGAGCTTATGACGTGAAAGATGGTTGTCCAGTTGAAAAAGAAAAACTTGTGACAACAGAGGCAGAGGATGTGTTAGGTAATGAGGTTTTAGGAAGACGTCCTAAGGGACCTGTGTACACCTGGAAGTGTAGTAGTATTTGCAGTGTGCAACAGGATTCTATCAATTTGCTTTGTGATTTTGTACGGACATTTAATAAGAAAAGTTTGAAGCAGAAAATGAAGTTGTTGCAAGAATTAGACCCTTGCAGAGTGAGAGAAGTGACAGGTTTGCATGGTCATTCACTGGCTTGTCTTTCCAGGAGAGTATGCCAGAGTGTTTTTCATCATTTCAGGATGCTAGCAGTGCATCATAATAAAGTGAGGAAATTAGTTAGAATGTTGTATTATGCTAAGAGTCCAGCAGTTACGCTTAAACAATTATGCGCTGCTCTTTTGCATGGTTCTGAAATAGATGTGAAGAATATGTGTGAAGAAATTGAGTTTTGTTACTTTGGAAGTAAAGAGGAGAATGTTGAAATTGGCCCAGAAGAAGAGGGTAATGTGGAAGATAGTGTACAGGTTTCCAGTACAGATAATTTTCAGAAGGAAATTGCCACGTTTCAGGTGAAATCAAGTGAGAGGCCTAGTTTCACTTGTGTGTGTTGTCGACGCACTTATTATAAGAATCAGACTAATTTAGTGGATTTATATGCAAAAAGTGAAAGGGAAAATAATAGTGAATGGAAGGATTTCGCTACATACTTGATGGTAGAAAATTGTTTTGATTTGGGATTGGATCAACGTGTGTGTACTTATTGTTGTAATAAATTAAATCAAAACCAGATGCCTGCTAGAGCGGTTCATAATAATCTGGAATTGGTTGAGATTCCTTCTGAATTGAAGGATTTAAATACTTATGAATCTATTTTGATTCAAAGTATCCATCCCTTTCAGGCTATTGTAAGAATGGAGCCAAAGACAGGGAAATTGCCTCCATCAGATTTACAGAGAGGATTAAAGGGAAGAGTTGTTTATTTGCCTCTAGATTTGAAGAAAAACATTAACACAATTGGAGTAGAAAAAGTGGAAGAGGAACCTCTGGTTATCTTAGTTAATGGGGTTCCGACAAAGAATAAGAAAATATGGCAAGATTTAGTGGATGTTAGGAAAGTCAAAAAGGCAACATTGTATTTGAAAAAAAAAAATAAGTACTATAAGAATGTATATGTTGCAGAAGAGGAAGTAAGTGAGGAAGAGGATAGCGATTTGTGTGCTGGTCAAATTGAGAAAGTAGAACCCTCTAAAAGTGAAGAAATATATGAACATTATAGTGTTCATCCTTTGCATTCCAAGGAAGTCATGGGGAATGCTATTGAGTTGTTTCAAATGAAACAAGCCAAAGGGAGTCCCATTAGTGTCTGGGAGGAAAGTTTGGAAGCTCGATGTTTCCCACAGCTATTTCCAACAGGTCAAGGAGGAAGATATGATGAGCGACCTCATCAAATTCCTGCTTCTGAATACCGGACTTTACGATTGTATGCAGAAGATGCTAGGTTTCGACAATGCATTCCCTATTTGTTTCATCTCCTGTTTGAAAGCGATCTGTCTGGACTGTCATATGCAGTGAACCACATCTTGAAAAGTGGTACACAGATGCAAAACATCTCGGCAAGTGACTTTATGGATAAAGTCAATGTCCAAAACAGTATTTTGGATTCTCACCTGAATAATCTCATGGCGTGTCAGCGTGGTCCTAATGAGTACTGGTACCGTCGTCATGGTGATTTAAAATGTATGCTGAGGAACTTAGGAACTCCCACATGGTTTCTCACTCTGAGCTGTGCCGAGTATGGCTGGGAAGACTTACTTGAATTTCTACGAGAGGCAAATGGAAACATCGAAAACATCGAATTCAAGACACCCGGAGAACTGTGCTCTTTGGATCCAGTCAATGTATGCAGGTACTTCAATCATAGATTTAAAGCTATGATGTCTTTCATCATGAATAAGAAGAATCCACCTCTTGGAGAGGTGTTGGATTTCTTCTGGAGAAAGGAGTACCAAGCAAGAGGTGCTCCTCATATACATATGCTGCTGTGGATCAAGGATGCACCTAAATTTGGAACAGATCCAGAAGACTCAGTGATGAGTTTCATACAACAGTATTCTACGTGTGCTGTTCCAAACGCAAAGGAGAAGAAAAGCCTAAGAGAAAAAGTTCTACGTTTCCAAAGCCATCGTTGTGGAAAGTACTGTCGTCGTAAATGCAGAAACAAGGACAAGTTCTACACCAAATGTCGTTTTGGCTTTCCACGACCGGTGATTTCTAAAGGAAGAGTAAACCGTTTGATGTCTTCGCTGCGACATAATGTGATGAAGAAATCACCTAAAAACACATACAATTTGAAGAGGAACGAAGAGTCCAAGTACATCAACGACTACAACCCAGTGATTTTGTCCATGTGGAATGCTAACATGGATATACAGTTTGTGGCTGATAACTGTATGGCTGTGGCTCGGTATGTGACATCTTACATCACCAAAAAAGAAAAGACAGAATTGAAGGATATGTGGGAGGACATTTCCCATGAAAAGAGCCTCAGTAAGAAGTTGTACAGTTTCAGTCTGAAGATGTTGTCGCATCGAGAAATCGGAGCTTACGAATGTTCTGACCGCTTGTCTTCAGCAAGTCTCTATGCCAAATCTAGGAGTATCGTTTGGGCGAGTCTTGGTCTTGCTGCAACGCGTAATCGAGTTCTGAAACCTGTGCGGGAAATTGAGTATTTGGCGGAAAAGGAGCCAAACAGTACCGACATTTTGAAGACCAACATGTTGGATACATATTATCCAAATCGAAGCAGTCACCTCGAGAATGTTTGTCTGTATGAGGTTCTACAAAATTATATATTCAAGAGGAACATCAAAGAAGATATTGATAAAGGAGTGTATGCTGTAATTGGAAGTGAGGGATGTCTGGTAAAGCAAAGAAAATGCCACTTGGTAAACCATCGAAAATTGAGTGGCGAATCTCCTGAAAAAAAGGAGTTTTTCTATTTAGCACTTTTGCAACTTTTCAAGCCTTGGCGTGCAGAAGAGGAACTGCTTGGAGATTTCCTCTGTTACGAAGACTCTATCACTGCCGCCAAGGAGACCATAGAATGTCCTGCTTTTCCCAAATATGTAGAAATGTTGAATGCGGAAATCGAGCAGGAAGCAACGATTGCAGCCGAGATTGCCAGAGACAGTTCTCAGGACAGTCAGAGTTCTGTTTCATTGAGTCAGGATCCACTAGGAGGCCCTGTTATTGAAAATGAAGCTGCCACTGCCATGAATGAAGTGGAAAGAGCCATGGCACATGCTCAGGAGGATGCGGTTAACTTAGTAGACTTGGAAAGACAACTCAACGTTGAGCAGAGGAAAATATATGACGAAGTTACCAAGCAAATTGATCATGGATTAAGTCATGAGAAGAAAGAGTGCTCATGTACGTCGTTGAAGCCTGTCCGACTGTAGGTGAGTGGAGAAGCGAGAACTGGAAAGAGTTTCCTCATTAAAGCAATCTCATGTTATTCGAAGGAAAGGACTGAGTCATCGCTGTCTTGTGTTGTCACCGCTCCAACTGGACTGGCAGCACATAACATTAAAGGTATTACTTTGCATCGTCTACTGATGCTGCCAGTGGAGCATGATAACAAATTACAATACCACAAGTTATCTGGAGATGCTTGTTGTGAAGTTTCAAGAGTCTTGAGGAAAATGAAACTTCTTATCATTGACGAAGTAAGCATGGTTTCCAATGTCATGCTTGCCTTTGTGCATTTGAGAATGCAAGAAGTTCTTAAAACAGAGTATGATGTGTTATTTGGTGGCAAACACATCATTGTTTTTGGAGATCTTCTGCAGCTGACACCAGTGAAAGGACAACCTGTGTTCAAAATGCTCACGCATGAAGATACCAGGAAGTGCCTAGGGAGCATTGGCAACGTCAATATATGGTTAAACCTCAATTATGCTGAACTGCATGAAAATATGCGTCAGGCGAAGGATGAAGTTTACAAGAATATTCTATAAGATGTTAGAATTGGAAAAGTGACCGAGCATGGGAAAGAAGCTTTACATGCACGATTACTGTCAAATTTATACCCAGAACAAGACGTTGTGCCTGAGAATATTTTTCAGAAAATTACTGAGAAGAAATCTGGAATATGTTTGATGCCAACTCTTGCAGAATGTGCCATCTTCAACAACAAAATGTTGCATTTAGAAAACCAAGAAATTGTGAAACTGGAAGCTATTGACAGAGTAGAGCATATGGGATCTACAATTATTTTGTCTGAGAATTTGAAAACAAAATTGGATTCATTAGAGAAGACTATATCTAAAACTGCAGGTTTTGAAAAGACTCTGAATGTGTGCTTAAATTGCCGTATAATTTTAAGAAGGAATTTACATGTTGAAAGAGGTCTGGTAAATGGATCAATGGGTAATGTTGTTGATTTTGTGAAATACAGAAATAGAGATGGAATTGAATTTTTAAAAATTACATTTGATGGCATTGAGGAAGTACAGCTAATTGGTCGTTGCTCTGCTAGGTTTTTGCTTGTAAAAGACTTATATGTTCGCCGTAAACAGTTTCCTGTTTGCTTGGCATATGCGGTGACAATCCATAAATCGCAAGGTTTAAGTGTAGACAGTGCATTGGTGAATATTGGCAGTTCTGTGTTCAAGGAGGGTATGGCATATGTGGCATTGTCACGAGTTAGAACTTTATCGGGATTGTACTTGATTGAGTGTGATGTCACAAACATTTGTGCGGATCTAGATTGTGTTAAGGAATACAATAGGTTAAGAAGAGAGTATGCGCCACATTTGCCTCAAAAACTTTGTTTGAGAAACTTGTGGTAGGCCGGAAACGAAGAAATGTCACCAATACTATGGAGGTTGTAGCAAAAAGACGAAAAGTCGATGAACCTGAAATTATAAGCAGAAACAAAAAGGATTCTGTTGAAGATGTTGTTGGTTTTCACTTTGAAAACAGTTCTGGTGTCAACTGCTATGCTAATGTAGTGGTTAATGTTTTGTTTTCTCTAGAAAATGTAAAAGAAGAGATTGTGGTCAATTCTTATCAAAGATTTTGCAGTTTGTTAAATTCTGTGTTAGAGAAATGTAGCACTGATAAAACAAAAATAGAAAGTGTGTCTGAAATTCGAAATCTGTTAGACAGATGTTCAGGTCAAACACAATTCTCTCAAAATATTCAGCAAGATTGTCAGGAGTTTTTAATGTATATGCTTGATGTATTGCATGCTGAAGGTGTAGATGTAGATCACCTGTTTGGGCTTTCTTATCAATGGCAGCATGACTGCGAGAACTGTAGGGTATCAAGTACTACTAGTGTAGACTCAGAAAGATTTATATATTTAACTTTGCCAGACAGTAAATCAGTCTCCTTTAATAAGCTAGTAAAAGCAGCTGATCACAACATGGAGTGTAGCCAATGTAAATCTGAAATGATGTCAACATTATTTATACGGACATATGGCCAGTATGTCATTTTAATGTTCCAACGATGTAGGCCTGATGGAACAAAATTGACAACTTTAATTCAAAATTTTGTAGCTTCGCAGTTGTCAATATCAGGAAGGACTTTTGTAACTGCAGCAATTATATATCATGACGGTCCTTCAATAACATCAGGACATTACACAGCTTATTTAAAGTCTAGAAACGGCTGGTCATTCTGCAACGATTCTGTTTTAACTTTAAAAAAAAAATTGCCGTATGACCTTAAAAATTCTTACCTGGTGTTTTTAAAACCAAAATTTTAGGGAAAGAATCTCGGGATGTGCTCTGAGGAATTTCAAGAGGTTCTAATGGCTCCTACACGATTTGGCCTTGAGGATAAGTGTAGTACAGAGACAATAGTTCCTGGAAAAAAGAAGATTTTCTTACAGAAAGTGGTGGGCACAGATTAGTTGAAGTACAACAGAGTATTTCCCAAAGCAAACGGTCTTCTTACCATAACACTTGACGTCATGGAAAAATAACTGCACTTTGAATGAGTTCAGAAAAACTGTTTCTTTTTATAAGATAATTCAAGCAGCAAATCACAACATGGAGTAGAGGGAATGTAAGTCTGCAATGCTGTCTAAATTATTGGTCCAAACTTTTGATTATAATGTCATTTTAAAAATCCAATTATATAAATCTGATGAAAGTAAGTCTTCAACTTTAATTACAAATGTTGTGGCTACACAGTCGTTGATTTTAGGAAGAACATTTGTAACTGCAGCTATTATATTGCATGATGGTCATTTGACAAGATCCGCTTATTAGACAGGTTATTGAAAATGTAAAAAAATTAGCTGTTTCGGAAATTATTGCCATTTGACTACGATACAATGTTGCCTTTTTACTAAAAAATATTCTTACTTTCTGTTTTCAGAAAAGAGAATTTAGGGTAGGTAACTGGCGTATAATGATTCTAGGGGTTGATATAATTTTATCTACTGTTTTATATTGCTTTGTGATTAAAAGTGATGTAGAGAATTAAATAATTGTAGTAGTCATAGAGGTAGTGTAAGTCTGCTTCATAGTAAGCAGTATCAGTGTCATAGGAAATGTAGAACATGAGTGAGCAAAAAGGGTAAGATATTACTAGTCTAGGATTGTGAAAGTGATCTTGAACGTTTTCTTTCTGAAAGTTGCGGAAATACAAAATGACGGGATTTGCTTACAAGAATTCCAAGAGTTATAAATGGCTCTTACACGATTTGGCCTTGAGGAAACATGTGGTAGAGAGCGAGAAGTCATTTATTGTATGTAACATATTTTTCAAAACGATGGAGCTTTTCTTTCAGAAAGTGGCGGGCTGAAAAAACAGCACAACCGAGTGTAAGCTGTTCATAGGACATCCTTCGACGTCATGGAAAGTAAGTTACTTTTGAGGAGTTTTGATTTCTGATTGGTAATGTTATATGGGTTTTTTAAACACAATCATTTTGATTGTGTTTTTTTTTCCCCGCTGTTATATGATGAATACCTTCAAGTCACTGTTTTTAGTGAAATTTGATACATTCTGAGAACAGCAAAAATAAACCATTTAACATGTATAGTTAATTCTGTACTGTTTGTATTTATGATGTACATTTAAAACTGTGTAGGAGGCATGGAGAAGGTGAGGCTTCTGTAAGTGTCAAAGTTGTTGCATTCAGTGCGTACTCTTTCATATGCTGGACTACATCTGCACAATGAGATACCTAACCAAAGGAAACACAAGTGATGTGATTGTGAAATGAGCAAAAGAAATTGAATATTTTTCAAATACATTACCTGTGTTTCGTAACATTACGAATCAAATTGTGCAGATGAAGTTTAGGCCTCTCCAGGGAAACAGAGGAAGTCTGAACTTTATTGGTTGCCCTGCACATGTATTATCTCCTCTGTACTCTTCAACAAGGCTAAATTTGATCTGCAACCCTGAGTAGGCCTCACCTGAAACAAACGTCTGGATAGGACACACCTTATTGCCATCCTGAAACAATCATTTAAAATGTTAGGAACAGTTTTATGATGATTGTGCACCTCTTTTGCGCTGCCATTGCGTCACTTTTGTGAGACAACAGCAGTGCAAAAGATGCACCATGTTTCAAGATAGGCCTCAGTTCATCTGCATCAAGATACTGTTAGTTTAAAATGTATATCTTTAGGACTGTGAAGGGGGCCTGGAGAAGCAGAAGCTTCTGTAAGTGTCAAAGTTGTTGGAAAAGTGTTTGTCCTTCAATCTTTTCCCTTGTCTTTTCTAATTTTTAAATACATGTTTTAATATTTTTCAAATGTTTGTTCTCTCTTTCACAGATTGAAAGTATAAAAATAACAAGTGACTAAGTTAACGACAATTATAAGGTAAATGTTTTGTACTCTTTTTGTTACATTTCTATCACATTTAACTACTATTAGTTCCACTGCTTCATTTCTTTAACCCTAACTTTCCTGCCTTTGCTACTTCCCTCATTCCTTTCTCTATTACTTACTTACTTACTCTACTCCTTCCACTCCTTTTCTCAGTCCCTCTCCTCATAGTTCCTCACTCTTGTTCACTCACTCCGTCTCTATTACTCTTAGTGTCTCTGACTGATCACTCTTTCACTACTTGTTCATTATGCTTTCTCTGTGTAGTTGAAGCACACTAAGGGGCATATTATGAACACAGCCAATAAAATTATTGCTGCTTTTATCGGCAGAAAACTGCTGCAAAAGCGGCTTTAGCGGCAGTTTTCTGCCGCAAAAGCAGCTTTAGCGACACATTTCTGCCAATAAAAGCTGCGAAACTTTTATTGCCTATGTTGATAATATGCCCCTATGTTATTTACATTTCTTTGCTGTTTCAATTATTCCTTTTCTGTTACTTCTTCTTTTCTGCTTTCTGTTTTTTCTCTCTGTTATTCCACATGTTTTAATCTTATTTTGAACATTCACTCACATTCTCTAAGAAACTCTTCTTTGTTATTCTTCTACTCTCCTTTTTTTCTTTCACTTCCTTATCTATTTTGTTTTTCACAATTATATCCTCTTCCATCTTTTCTTCGGTAAATAAATCTATTAAACAGTATCTCTGGTTTAGTCCCTATAGCTGTCTTTCTTTTAACATTACTCTCTGTTTACTTCCCTTATACTTACTCTTCTTTTTAAAAAAAAAAAAATTTTTGGGGTTTGCTCCCGGTTCGCGTACCGGGGAGCGAACCGGGAAGCGAACCAAAAGAAATAGATGTTGGCAGATTGCTAAATATTCTACCAATTTTTTTATAAAGGGGAGGTAGTTCTGATAAGAACTTTTTTTTATTGTTTTTGTTGTTTTATATTTTTTTATTATTTTTCTGAACATTTTTTTACTTTTTTTGTATTTTTTGAACGGTTTTATATTTTTTTTGGTTTTTTTGGGGGGGAAAGAAAACGATTCATTGTAAAGGGCTCAACAGGAGCAACAAAAAAAAAAAGAATGTATTCTCTGGGGCGTTTTGCACAATCATGATTGTCTATAGCTCTGTTGATCAGAGTGATGCTACTTTCTCTGTAGCAAAGTAATTGGTTACAACGCACGCAGACTTGTTTCACTTCCCCGAACCTCATCTGTATATTTGGGACCGTCTCCCTCGCCTCTGGTCCCGTCACTTCCTGTACAACTGATCTTCTGGCCATAGAAGGGGGATTATCTTGCTGGTCACGTAACTGTGCAGCACTGTAGTTGATAGGATGCCACCTATCCATATGGCGATGCATAGTATAATTCCCGTAACTGTACTTCTTATCTGTCCCTCTGGACAAATCCTTCTTACAGATCAGGCAAGTTACGTACCGTGCATTGACTTTTTTTTGGCCCCGAGGATATTTAAAAAATTGCCAAATAAAGTTTTGTTTCAGATGAGACCTCCTGGGCTCCTCAGGCAAAAAATGCCTCTCTTCCTGCTGTTCCTCTTCTTCTTCTTCTTCCTCCTCTTGCTGAATGATAACTTCAGCAGGTGGTCCTCTCTTCCTTGAAGGTGGTGGAGGTGGTGGGGGTGCACCAGCTGAAGCTACTAATTAAGCCATTGCTCAGTGATCACAAAGGGTCTTCCTCTCACAAAGATGAAAGTCAGAGTGAGGAAAGAAGGAGGGGTTTTCATCATTTGGGAAAAACAATACTTCTAAACCAATGAAAAGTGTTACTTTTAGGTCACATGACCTAGTCTTACATCATTAGGAAACCAAAAGTGAAATGAACCAATGAAAAGTGTTATTAACAAGTCACATGACCGATTGTGTTTACGTTACGCGCTTTGCGCCGCGTCCCGGATCGCTTCCGGGAAGCTGCGCTTCGCGCCTCGTTCGCGTACCGGTTCACTTCCGGGTACGCTAACGCGGCGCGTCATATGACGTTTCACGCGACAACGCGATACGTCACGCTGACGCGATGCGTCACGATGTTGTTTTCTAACGCGGCAGTTGCGCAAACGGAACGTTTACCGGTTCGTGGACCGGGTCGCGGCACCATTTTGAGCTAACGGGAAGCGACCCGGTTCGCGGACCGGGAGCGAAACAAAAAAATAAAATAAAAACAATTATTAATAAACATATAAAATATATTTTTTGATTTAAAGAAGAATACATTTTACAGCTATAGATATTAGCTTTTAAAAAACCAATGAAATTCACTGAAAAAACTATAGGTTATAGACCATATATAGTTAGGAATTAGCATTTACAAAACCTTGAAAATTCACTGAAAAAACCATAGGTTATAGACCATATATAGTTAGGAATTAGCATTTACAAAACCTTATTTTACTCACACAAAACCATTGAAATTCCATATATAGTTAGTTGTACTAACTATATATCGCGCACCCGCAATCCACTGCTGATCATGTCACATATTACATCATTCATGACATGGTCAGTGACATCACTGATGACATCACTGATGACATCTCAAATGACATCACTGATGACATCACTGATGACATCTCAAATGACATCACTGATGACATCACTGATGATTTCTCAAATGACATCACTGATGACATCACTGATGACATCTCATTTGACATTACTGATCACATCACTGATGACATCATTCATGTGATAATACGATGAACCTCTTCAGACTCTTATATAACCTTAGATACACTCAGTGTAAACAGACACTCACAGACTGTTACTCATCCATGGAGTTACTCACACACCTAGTCAGTCATGCAAAGAATCAATCACACCTCCATTTCCTCAACTATACAGTTATACACACCTCACTTATTCAAACATATACTAACACATATTTACTCTCTTTTACAATGCCTGATACAAGTTCACAATGATCCATACAGCCACTCACACATTCACTGGCTCTTATGCACAGTTATTTATATATGTCAACTGTCACATGTACTGTGTTTTACATATGTACTTACTTTGACATGTAGCACTGAGATATCCATTCACTCACCAATGCACTCAGTCAACCGCCCATACAGGTGTTTCTACATGCATTTTTGAACCCATACATCTAGTGAATCAACTGCTCACACATCTATGCACAGAGTCATACACCTCCCAGCCACCCACACACACATACACTCAGTCTCCCATACAAATACTTGGGCAACCAAACAATAACCCATATACTTACTCATATAGCTACTGATCAACACATGCAGCAGTTTACAGAACAACAGACATAATGATGCACAAATTAAGACAGTTTAGTCACTAACCCATGCACTCAGTGACACACATTTATTCACTCACTCGTACAGTCAGTCATGCACCTACTAAATCCTTCATCCAGACACTTATACATCCACTCATTCTTCAATATGTAAGACATATTTTAACTTTACAGAAACATACAGTCACTGGATGTTGTCATCAGTGATGTCATCAGTGATGTCATTTGAGATGTCATCAGTGATGTCATCAGTGATGTCATTTGAGATGTCATCAGTGATGTCATCAGTGATGTCACTGACCATGTCATGAATGATGTAATATGTGACATGATCAGCAGTGGATTGCGGGTGCGCGATATATAGTTAGTACAACTAACTATATATGGAATTTCAATGGTTTTGTGTGAGTAAAATAAGGTTTTGTAAATGCTAATTCCTAACTATATATGGTCTATAACCTATGGTTTTTTCAGTGAATTTTCAAGGTTTTGTAAATGCTAATTCCTAACTATATATGGTCTATAACCTATGGTTTTTTCAGTGAATATATATATATATAAACACACAAGGTTGCCTGCTGTAAGGAGGTCCACACGGGTAAATAATGATCCGCCTCACTTTATTTAGAGAACACAGCGGTGTCAAGCAGCAGAATGTCTCGCCATAATTCAATGTCCTGCCCAACCGGTTTCGTGCGCTGAAGCACTTTGTCAAGGGCTGCGGGCATCACAGAGACACAAGAAAAGCGCGGCAGTTCTTTAAAGCACTTATGAACAAAAGTGTCCCCGCCCTTATGGGCGTGGCCGTAAACACAGCCTGATGGTACTCGTAGTGCCTTAGTCTTTTACTCCAGTGAGTCGCCAGCTTTTGTGCTCTGTAAACAAGTCTTTCAAATCCCCAAGTGGTTTGCACAGAACACTCACGCCGTTTGTCCTGCTGATAAGTGATTCTCCAACAGGCTTCACCCGTCCATAACTCCGCAGCGCCGGGTAGCGTTGCAGAAGGGCTGCAACCTGCAGCGGGACACTCCTTGCGGCTCAGGCTGGGCCGCGTAAATACAAACACACAAGGTTGCCTGCTGTAAGGAGATCCACACGGGTAAATAATGATCCGCCTCACTTTATTTAGAGAACACAGCGGTGTCAAGCAGCAGAATGTCTCGCCATAATTCAATGTCCTGCCCAACCGGTTTCGTGCGCTGAAGCACTTTGTCAAGGGCTGCGGGCATCACAGAGACACAAGAAAAGCGCGGCAGTTCTTTAAAGCACTTATGAACAAAAGTGTCCCCGCCCTTATGGGCGTGGCCGTAAACACAGCCTGATGGTACTCGTAGTGCCTTAGTCTTTTACTCCAGTGAGTCGCCAGCTTTTGTGCTCTGTAAAAAAGTCTTTCAAATCCCCAAGTGGTTTGCACAGAACACTCACGCCGTTTGTCCTGCTGATAAGTGATTCTCCAACAGGCTTCACCCGTCCATAACTCCGCAGCGCTGGGTAGCGTTGCAGAAGGGCTGCAACCTGCAGCGGGACACTCCTTGCGGCTCAGGCTGGGCCGCGTAAATACAAACACACAAGGTTGCCTGCTGTAAGGAGGTCCACACGGGTAAATAATGATCCGCCTCACTTTATTTAGAGAACACAGCGGTGTCAAGCAGCAGAATGTCTCGCCATAATTCAATGTCCTGCCCAACCGGTTTCGTGTGCTGAAGCACTTTGTCAAGGGCTGCGGGCATCACAGAGACACAAGAAAAGCGCGGCAGTTCTTTAAAGCACTTATGAACAAAAGTGTCCCCGCCCTTATGGGCGTGGCCGTAAACACAGCCTGATGGTACTCGTAGTGCCTTAGTCTTTTACTCCAGTGAGTCACCAGCTTTTGTGCTCTGTAAAAAAGTCTTTCAAATCCCCAAGTGGTTTGCACAGAACACTCACGCCGTTTGTCCTGCTGATAAGTGATTCTCCAACAGGCTTCACCCGTCCATAACTCCGCAGCGCTGGGTAGCGTTGCAGAAGGGCTGCAACCTGCAGCGGGACACTCCTTGCGGCTCAGGCTGGGCCGCGTAAATACAAACACACAAGGTTGCCTGCGCGAGAAATGCGCATGCGCGGGCAGCTGCGCATGCGCATTGGTATCCAAGACAGCGCGCGAACGAGAAGAGGGAGCCCCGGGACGCAGCGGACAAGGTAAGTGCTTTTTACTTACTTTTCTGTTAGTAGTTATACAAATTAGGTATGTAGGGGAGGGCGGGAGGGAGGCGGGTGGCCGGCAACTTCGCTACGCCCACAGAGTGGGCGTAGTGTTGCCTGCTTCGCCTACTTTGCAAAGGGCGAAGTAGGCAACACTACGACCACTCCGTGGGCGTAGCGAAGTCCTTCGCCCAGGGTTAATATATATATATATATATATATATATATATATATTCACTGACAAAACCATAGGTTTCACCCCAGTTATAGTTAGGAATTAGCATTTAAAAAACCTATTAAATTCACTGAAAAAACCATAGGTTTTACACCAGTTATAGTTAGCTGGAAATTTTACTCGCATAAAACCATTGAAATTCCCACGTTATAGTTAGTTGGACTCACTATAACTTGCACGTGCAATGCACTGCTGATGACGTCACATATTACATCACTCATGACATGGTCAGTGACATCACTCATGACATCAGTGAATTTCATAGGTTTTTTAATAGCAAATATCTATAGGTAAGAAAGTAATAATTTTTATAACAAATTTTAAATAGTGTAAATACTATTTTTTTTTTATTGTTTGCCCTGGTACGCGCCCCGGAGCGCTCCCGGGGCGCGTACCGGTGAACGCACGGGTAAGCGCAATGTTACGGCGCGCCCCGGGGCGCGTACCGGGGAGCGTCCCGAGAGCGCTATTCCCGCGAACTAAAACAACATCATGACGTTTCGCGTAGTCGCGTGATGCGTCATATGACGCACTGCGTAAGCGCACCCGGAATCACGCGATCGCATACGATCGCGCAACGTCATGACGCGCTTACGCGACGCGCCCCGGGGCGCGTAGCGTAAGCGCATCTGGTCATGTGATCTGAAAATAACACTTTTTATTGGTGCAGATCAGTTTTGGTTTCCAAATGATGAAAGCTTGGATCATGTGACTTGAAAATAACACTTTTCATTGGTCCAGAACACTTTTGTTTTCCAAATGATGAAAGCCCCCTCCTTTTTTCCTTACTGTGACTTTGTCCTTTGACTGAGGAAGACCTGTTTCGAGTTCTATCTCAGAAAATGGCTACAGTAGTATCAGCAGCTGGAGCATCTGGCCCACCACCACCACCACCACCACCATCTAAAAGACCACCAGAAGATTATATTGGTGGTGAACAGGAAGAGGAGGAGGATGAGGAAGAGGAGGCACAGACAAGGGAGTTCCTGCCAGAAGATAAACAGCCCTACAAACCCAAAGAGCACTTTGTATGGCAGTTCTACAAACTCCCAAGGGGTTTTAAAAAAGTCAACGCAGCAAAGGTGACTTGCTTAATTTGTGGTGATCAGCTATCCAGGTGGAACCCTAACAAAAAGTATTCCTTCGGGAATCATACGATGATTCGCCACATGATGCGTTGGCATCCAAACAACTACTCTAATGCAGAGTTAAGGGACCTCTGCAGTAAACTACCCCCATCATCGGATCGAGGCTCAACATCAAAGCAACCCACTTCATCGGGTTCGGGGGTAAGAGACTCATTGGCTACTATCCAACCAAAGTTTAATGATTACAAAATTTTATGCAAATATTGTAACAAGTTACTTGCTTATGGTGAGCAAAGCATTGAACTTATTATGGTTTCTGGTGATAACCATAAGTGTCCAAAAAAACACTAAATTTTTCCTGATTTTTTTTCATGCTCCAGTTGAGCCAATTACAATTCCCTGTTTTTTGTTTCTCCCCATAAAAAATACAAAAAAAATATAAAAGTGTTCAGAAAAGCCAAAAAAAGTACAAAATGTTAAAAAAAAATAAAAAAATATAAAACAACAAAAAGAAGAAAAAAACAGTTCTTTTTAGAACTACCTTTACTTTATAAAAATAAACCTATATTTTTAAAGAATCTGTGTCAATCTTTTTTCTGCAGGGTACGCGTATCGGTACGTGCACCGGGGCGCGCACCGGGGAGCGCACCAAAAAAAAAAAGAAAAAAAAATTAATGAAGGAGTTAGCATGAGGGAAGAACACAAAGAGAGTAATGTTAAGAGAAAGAGAGCTAGAGGGAGAAACACAGAGGGATTGTTTACTACAGGAGCAAACAAAGATAAGCGAGGGAGAGTGGGTGATTTATAGTGATAGAGTGCGATAATAGTGCTGAGTGAGTAAACAGGAATTACTAAAAGAGCAAAGGAGGAAAATACGGAAAAGGGAAGTAAAGCAGAGAGACTGAAAGCTGAAAAGTTATGCAAGGGAGAGAGGTGATGCAGACAGTTGAAATGAAAATGAGGGGTTGTCAAAGAAGTGGAGTAAGGGAACGGGGGTTCCAGAGAGTGAGAGAAAGACATTATAAGTGAGTTAAAAGAGCTGAAAGAGGATGGAAAAAGGAAAGTGAGTGTCAGAGAATGGGAATACATGTTAATTTACACAATCCAAAGTATAGAATAACTTGTACAACATGTTACATAGTTTATTTTTGCTGTTCTCAGAATATATTGAATTTCACTTAAAACAGTGAGTTCAAATTACTCATCATATGACAGCAGGAAAAAAAAAACACAATCTAAAAGATTGTGTTTTAAAAAAAACCTTAGATACTAACAAATGACAAATGTACACCAATGTTTGATTGACTTACTTTTCCTTGAGGCCAAATAGTATATCATGGAGGTCCTTTTCTCGTTGCAAAGTACTTTGCTGTTCAGTAAAAAATCCATTTCATCGACTTTCTAGAAGAAAAACTCCAAGAACATCTGAAATATTTTCAATATTTTCATATACTCCTTTTTTTCAGTCATGACTCTTTACTCATTCCTGCACCTTTCCATTTGGCCAAATAGTGTCAGATGTATGAGTATATATCAGTACTCCTCCCGTCTTCATAGGCCAAATACCTTTACCTAAATTTTGGCTGTAAAAACACTAGGCATGAATTTATAAAGCCATAAGGCAAACGTTGTTTGAAAGTCAAATGAGTGTCGTTACATTGGGTCCAACCTTTAGAAGTTTTTAAATAGCATGTGTAATGCCCTGATGTTGTAGAAGGACCGTCATGAAAAATAATAGCTACAGTTGCAAAGGTTCTTCCTGATATCGATAACTGAGAAGCCACAAAATTTTTAAGAGAGGTTGACAATTTTGTTCCATCAGGTCTACATCGTTGGAACATTAAAATGACATAGTGACCATAATTTTGTAGAAATAATGTGGACAGCATTGCAGAGTTACATTGGGTACACACCATATTGTGATCCGCTGCTTTAACTAGATTATTAAAAGGCACTGATTTGCAGTCTGGTAAAGTCAAATATATAAATCTTTCAGAGTCTATTCTAGTAGTACTTGATGAAGCACAGTTGTCACAGTCATGTTGCCATTGATAAGAAAGGCTAAAAAGATTTTTTATAGCTACTCCTTCATCTTGCAATACATCAAACATATACATTAAAAATTCCTGACAATCCTGCTGAATATTCTGTGAAAATTGATTTTGACCTGAACATATGTCTACAAGATTCCTAATTTCTGAAACACTTTCTATTTTTGCTCTATCACTACTACATTTCTCTAACACAGAATTCAATAAACAGCACAATGTTTGTTCTAGATTTTTGACAATCTGTTTTTGTAAATTTTGAAGAAAAAAAACAACATTAACTACTACATTAGCATAGCAGTTGACACCAGAACTGTTTCAAACTGAAATCCAACAACATCCTCAACAGAATCCTTTTTCCTTCTGCTTACAATTACAGTTTCATCTACTTTTTGTCTTTTTGCTACTACCTCACTGCAATTACTCTCATTTCTTCTTTTTCGGCCTACCACACGTTTTTCAATCAGAGGATATTGAGGCAAATGTGGAGCATACTCTCTTCTTAACCTATTGTATTCATTAACACAATGTAGATCTGCACAAATCTTTGTTTCATCACACTCAATCAAGTACAATCCTGATAAAGTTCTGACTCGTGATAATGCCACATATGCCATACCCTCTTTAAACACAGAACTTCCAATGTTCACCAAAGCGCTATCTACACTTAAACCTTGAGACTTATGAATTGTCACCGCATATGCCAAACAAATAGGAAACTGTTTTCGGCGAACATATAAGTCTTTCACGAGCAAAAATCTAGCTGAACAACGACAAATTTGTTCTATTTCATCAATGCCATCAAATTTAATTTTTAAAATTTCAATTCCACCTCTATTTTTGTAATTCACAAAACCAACAACATGACCCATTGCTCCATTTACCAGACCTCTTTCAACATTTAAATTCCTTCTCAAAATGATACGACAATTTAAACACACATTGAGAGTCTTTTCAAAACCAGCAGTTTTAGATATAGTCTTCTCTAATGAATCCAATTTTGATTTCAAATTTTCTGACAAAATAATAGTTGCTCCCATATGCTCTATTTTATCTATAGCTTCCAGTTTCACTATCTCTTCATTTTCTAACTTCAGCATTTTGTTGTTGAACATGGAACATTCTTTCAGAGTAGGCATCAAACATATGGCAGATTTCTTCTCATTAATTTTCTTAAAAATATTCTCTGGAAGAATGTTTTCATTTGGGTACAAATTAGAAATTAACCGTCCATGTAAAGCTTCTTTCCCTTGCTGACTTATTTTTCCTACTCATACATCTTGTAAAATATTTTTATAATCTTCATCCTTTGCCTGCCGCATATTTTGAAGCAGTTCTGCATATTTGAAGTTTAACCATATATTAACGTTTCCAATGCTTCCTAGGCACTTCCTGGTATCTTCATGTGTGAGCATTTTGAACACAGGTTGTCCTTTCACTGGAGTCAACTACAGAAGATCTCCAAAAACAATAATATGTTTTCCTCCAAATAAAACATCATAGTCTGTTCTAAGAATTTCTTGCATTCTCAAATGCACAAAAGCAAGCATTATATTTGACACCATGCTTACTTCATCAATGATAAGAAGTTTCATTTTCTTCAGGACTCTCAAAACTTCGGAACACGCATCTCCAGATAGCTTGTGATATTGCAATTTGTTATCATGCTCCACTGGCAGCATCAGTAAACGATGTAAAGTAATCCCTTTAATATTATGTGCTGCCAGCCCAGTTGGAGCGGTAACAACACAAGACAGCGGTGATTCAGTCCTTTTCTGCAGATAAGATGCAATTGCTTTAATCAGAAAACGTTTTCCAGTTCCCGCTTCTCCACTCACATACAGTTGGACAGGCTTAAATGATGTACATGGGCACTCTTTCTTCTCATGACTCAATCCATGTTCAACCTGTTCTATGACTTCGTCATATATCAGTTTCTGCTCAAGGTTTAATTGTTTCACCAAATCTTCTAAATTAATTACATCCTCTTGAGCTTGCTCCATAGCTCTTTCCACTTCATCCATGGCAGTGGCAGCTTCATTTTGGATAATTGGTCCTCCTAGTGGATCCTGACTCAATGAAGCAGAACTCTGACTGCTTTGAGAACTATCTCTCGCAATCTCTGCAGCAATTGTTGATTCTTGCTCTATTTCTTCATTCAACATTTGCAGATAATTTGGAAAAACAGGACATTCTATTGTATCCTTCGTAGCATTAAAAGAGTCTTCATAACAGAGAAAATCTCCAAGTAGTTCCTCTTCTTCTCGCCATGGTTTAAAGAGTTGCAAAAGAGCCAAATAGTAAAATTCTCTTTTGTCTGGATTTTCACAACTCAATTTTCGATGATTAATCAAATGACCTTTTTTCTGTTTCACTAGACATCCTTCACATCCAATGATTCCATATATTCCATTATTGATATCTTCTCTGATGTTCCTCTTATAAATATATCTTTGCAGAACTTCATAGAGACAAACGCTCTCAAGGTGAGGACTTCTATTTGGATAGTATGTATCCAACATGTTTGTCTTCAAAATATCTGTACTTTCTGGTTCTTTCTCCGCCAAATACTCTATCTCTTGTACAGATTTCAAAACTCGATTTTGTGTTGCAGCAAGACCTAGACTCACCCAAATGATGGTTCTAGATTTGGCATAGAGAGTTGCTGACGACAATCGATCAGAACATTCATATGCTCCAATTTCTCAATGCGACAACATCTTCAGACTGTAACTGTACAATTTCTTGCTTAGGCTCTTTTCATGTGAAATGTCCTCCCACATTTCCTTCAGTTCTGTCTTTTCTTTTTTTGTGATGTAAGACGTCACATATCGAGCCACAGCAATAGAGTTGTCAGCAACGAATTGAATATCCATGTTAGCATTCCACATGGACAAAATCACTGGGTTGTAATCGTTGATGTACTTGGACTCTTCGTTTCTTTTTAAATTGTATGTATTTTTGGGTGATTTTCTCGTCACAGTATGTCGCAGAGAAGACATTAAATTATTTACTCTTCCTTTAGAAATCACTGGTCGTGGAAAAGCGAAACAACATTTTGTGTAGAACTTGTCCTTGTTTCTGAATTTTCGACGACAGTACTTTCCACAACGATGGGATTGAAAGCGTAAAACTTGTTGCCTTAAATTGTTTTCTTCGGTAGTTTTCGGAACAGCACATGTTGAATACTTTTCAATGAAGCTCATCACTGTCTCATCTGAATCTGTTCCAAATGTATGTGCATCTTTAATCCATAATAACATATGTTTGTGAGGAGCACCTCTTGCTTGATACTCCTTTCTCCAAAAGAAATCCAAAACCTCTCCAAGGGGAGGATTTTTTTTGTTGGTAATAAAAGTCATCATAGCTTCAAATCTATGATTGAAATATCTGCATACATTCACTGGATCCAAAGAACACAGTTCTCCAGGTGTTTTGAATTCTATATCTTGTATACTAGCATTGGCCTCTCGTAGAAATTGAAGTAAGTCCTCCCATGCATACTCGGCACAGCTAAGAGTGAGGAACCATGTAGGAGTTCCTACGTTTCTTAGCATACATTTCAATTCCCCATGGCGACGGTACCAATACTCATTTGTACCACGCTGACATGCCATGAGATTGATTAGATGAGATTCTAAAATATTATCTTGCAGATTCACTTTCTCCCTAAAGTCCCTCGCCGAAACATTTTGCAGATGTGCTCCACTTTTCAGAATATGGCTTACTGCATAAGAAAGCCCAGACAAGTCACTTTCATACAGTAGATGAAACAAATAGGGAATGCATTGACGAAACCTTGCATCTTCAGCATATAATCTTACAGTTCGATATTCAGATGCAGGAATTTGAAGTGGTCTATCGTCATATCGTCCACCTCGACCTGTTGGGAATAGCTGTGGAAAACAACGAGCTTCCAAACTTTCTTCCCATACACTAATGGCACTTCCTTTTGCTGCTTTCATTTGAAACAATTCAATTGCATTCCCCATTACTTCTTTGGAATGCAAAGGATGAACAGTATAATGTTCATATATTTCTTCACTTCTAGACACATCAACTTTTTCAATTTGGCCACCTGAACAATCACTGTCTTCATCTGCAGCTGTTTCCTCTGCTGCAACACATACATCTTTGTAGTACTCATTGTTTTTGACTAAATACAACGTTGCCTTTTTGACTTTCCTAACATCCACTAAATCTTGCCAGATTTTTTTACTCTTTGTTGGAACCCCATTAACTAGAATAACTAAAGGTTCCTCTTCTACTTTTTCTATACCAATTGTATCAATATTTTATTTCAAATCTAGGGGCAAATAAACAACTCTTCCCTTTAATCCTCTCTGCAAATCTGTAGGAGGCAATTTCCCTATCTTAGGCTCCATGCGAACAATTGCCTGAAAAGGATGGACACATTGAATCAAAATAGACTCATATGTATTTAAATCCATCAATTCACGGGGAATGTCTACCAACTCCAGATTATTATGAACAGCTCTAGCAGGCATTCTGTTTTGATTTAATTTATCATAACAATATTTACAAATACGCTGATCAGAACTCAAATCAAAACAATTCTCCACCCACAAATAAGTTGCTAAATCTTTCCACTCATAATTATCCATCTTTTCACTTTTTGCATATAAATCAACTAACCTAGTCTGAATCTTATGAATCTTATAATGAGTCCGATGACAACACACACAAGTAAAATTCGGCCTTTTACTTGATTTCACCTTAAACCTGGTAATTTCCTTCTCAAACTTTTCTGTATTTAAAATCTGTACATTGTCTTCCACATTACCTTGAATTGCTGTCTCAATTCTACACTGTCCTCTTTTTCACGAAAATAACAAATCTCAATTTCTTCACAAATCTTCTTCACATCTAATTCAGTTCCATGCAAAAGAGCACTGTTTAATTGTTTAAGCTTAAGTGCCGGACTTTTTGCATAATACAACATTCTCACTAATTTCCTCATTTTGGTATGATGCACTGCTAACATCCTAAAATGATGAAAAACACTCTGACAGAATTTTCAATATGCTTCCTACACTGATTTAAAACACAGGTAACATCATTGTAAAGAGTCAAATCGACACCTGCATCTAAGAATGCAGACAGGTATATGCTTCATGAAGCCTAGTCCACTGCACTCTTAGATACAAGCCTCGCCACCTACGCTCCCCAGGAAAGCCCAAACAAGTACCTTTTTGCCCCATATTTAAAAATTGACGCATGTAGGTAGATGCGTCACTTTTTAAACTTCTGTGCCACATTATACTCAAAAATGTAAAAACCATTTATTTTCCCCAAAATCGTTTTTGACATCACATTTAGGAAACACAGCACAGATCCTATTTACAATCATCTGCCTCACAGCAGGGATAAGACTGAGGCAAAATCTTGCACCTGCCTCACAACAGGAATAAGACTGAGGCAAACGCTTTCACATGGAGCTTCACAATTTTACAAAATACAATTCCTCTATGCAAACAAACTCAATATGCTTCCTACACTGATTTAAAACACAGGTAACATCATTGTAAAGAGTCAAATTGACACCTGTCTCTAAGAATGCAGACAGGGATATGCTTCAGGAAGCCTATTCCACTGCACTCTTAGATACAAGCCTCACCACCTAGGCTCCCCAGGAAAGCCCAAACATGTACCTTTTTCCCCCATATTTAAAAAGTGACGCATGTAGGTAGATGCGTCATTTTTTAAACATTTGCGCCACATTATACTCAAAAATGTAAAAAACATTTATTTTCCCCAAAATCGTTTTTGACATCACATTTAGGAAACACAGCACAGACCATATTTACAATCATCTGCCTCACAGCAGAGATAAGACTGAGGCAAAATCTTGTACCTGCCTCACAACAGGAATAAGACTGAGGCAAACGCTTTCACATGGAGCTTCACAATTTTACAAAATACAATTCCTCTATGCAAACAAACTCAATATGCTTCCTACACTGATTTAAAACACAGGTAACATTATTGTAAAGAGTCAAATTGACACCTGCGTCTAAGAATGCAGACAGGTATATGCTTCATGAAGCCTAGTCCACTGCACTCTTAGATACAAGCCTCACCACCTAGGCTCCCCAGGAAAGCCCAAACATGTACCTTTTTCCCCATATTTAAAAAGTGACGCATGTAGGTAGATGCGTCACTTTTTAAACCTTTGCGCCACATTATACTCAAAAATGTAAAAACCATTCATTTTCCCCAAAATAGCAAAGATCCTATTTACAAACATCTGCCTCACAAAAGGGATAAGACTGAGGCAAAAGCTTTCACATGGAACTTCACAATTTTACAAAATACAATTCCTCTATGCAAACAAACTCAATATGCTTCCTACACTGAGTTAACACAGGTAACATCATTGTAAAGAGTCAAATGTATTTCTATTAAACATGCACACATTCTTTATTCCTTTTAAAAAATGTAAAAACCATTCATTTTTCTCAAAATCGTTTTTGACATCACATTTACAAAACACAGCAAAGGTCCTATGTAGAAGCATTCCATGTCACAACTAAAACTTCACAATTTTACAAAATACAATTACTCTATGCAGTAAAAACTTTTTACCAAGCATTATCAAAAAACATGACACAAAGCAACATTAAAAAACCACAATTTGCTTCCAAATCTTCTCCATAGAGTATACAAGTCTCTATGTATATTAAATGAATCATAACTCACCTTTACAAATATTTTAGGAGATTCAGAACAGTGTCAGATACACACACCAATATTTCTTTAGCAGAGCAAAAGGTATGTTCTCCAGACACTGCAAACCATAAAGGCACAGAAAACCTCTAATTCTACACACATATTGCTCATGGTAACCAATCAAATCTCTTCCCTCTGTATTTTCAAACCAACACCCTTCCCCCCCTCAGCCCTTTCTACCTGTTTCCATAGCAACTCCCTCCTCACTGAGCTCCCAGGGTTAAAAGTTTATTCTACAATGTTGCAAATCACCTCATCAAGGATGTTTGACCTGCGAATACACCAGCTTTTCTGGTGCAAGGTTTCTTTAAATGACTTTTTTTTAACCATTCAAATTACTTCTTACACAGAACAACACAACCATGCACCCTAACTTTCAGTTTTCAACTATCTCATTCTACCAATCATTGCTTGTGATTCAAGAGCACTGAAACTCCACAGGTTTTTTCTGCAAACTCCTATTGTTCCAACTGCCATTTCTTTTCCACACTTCATCTGACTGCATCAGAATCTCCTCTCACCATGTATTCTGTCTGGATTATTGGACATAGCTATATCCACTGGGCTCAAAGGTATGCAGCTACCAGAAATTTTCACAACCTTGACTTACCAAATGTGAAGATTAAATGGATTGGCCAGAGAGGATTGAAATGTCACCAATTGATACCATTGGTGAAAACCTTTTTGCATTTGCCACACCCTGACCTTTTAATTGTGCACTGTGGAGGAAATCACTTGGGCACTTTGACTGGGGTAGGTCTGGAAATGCTTATAAAGGACACCTTTGATCAATTGATGGCACTTTTTCCTCAAACTGCCTTGGTATATTCCAATATATGCCAAAGGCAGAAATGGAAGTGGTCCAATCAATTTTGTCCACAATTTGAGAAAGCACGGAAACATGTGAATAAATCTGTTTCTGCTTACATGAGAGACTATGGAATGGGTTCAATATACAATAATAACTTGCGTTACAACATGCAAGATATCTACAGGGAAGATGGTGTGCACTTTTCAGATGAGGGGAATAGAATATTCCTCCTGAATTTAAGACTGTGCATTGGTACCTACTTGTAGGTACCTAAATCAGCCACAGAACCCAAAATCCCTTTTCAGGGCTACCCTATCTCTGATCACTCCAAATGATTATCTTTTTCTAACTTTTTTCACTATTTTTCACCATAGTACGCTCCCCGGTACGCTTCCCGGTGCGCGTATCGGGCGCTCCCCCCGCGAAAAATATATATATTTTTTTGTTTGCCTATTTGGGCCTCCTAAGACCCCCTCAGAAAACCTAGAGGGTCAAGGAGTGCCTACGATGCCCCCTTATACCCATTCCCAACGTTGTTTGTCCTCCATTTTCTGTCTTAAATGTACCGAAACACAAAATGGAGGACTCCCGTAGCGCTTCCGGTACGCGTACCGGGGCGCGCACCGGGAATCGCTCTAAAAAAATGTTAAAAGTTAATTTACATAAAAACCACTGGAGACACTTTCACCAAATATAGAATAGCTCATACTACATACCAATCCCTACCATTTTCCCAAATTCGATGGAATTCCAAAGAGCCATTTAGCCTGTAGACCTCTCTAAATACCCTGAGGTAAATTACTTCACAAAAACACATCTGAAGTGTTAGAATTGACAACCAATTAAAATGTTACTTTCATTTTCTATTTTTTTTTCCTGACATTTGATTGGTTATGTACATGAATATAAATGAAAAATGAGAGGGAAACACGGCCATTTTGACTACAACTACCTGAGGTACATCTTGAAAGGATTTTCGCATTTTGTCTTCTTCACCTCTCTGTAAAGTAAGTTGATAATTTGTAAGGGGCACTTTAAGTTATTTTTTAAAAACGTTTTCTGATAGTTATTTACTGTCCCTCTGCTATAGTTATAGATAGAGATAGGCTCCTCTGTTATATTTATGGATTGACTTAGGCTTCTCTGCTATAATTATGAATTTACTTACGTTTCTTCACACGCACTTTTTTATATTTCTACTTCCTGCCTGTTACCATACATTGCCCAAAGTTAACTTCACTGTTAAAAAATCAAAACTACCTGTCTGAACTTAAACCCAACAGTGCCATATTTCTACTGATTTTTTTTTAATGCAAATTTCAGCACACAAATGGAAGGAGAACAGAACGTTTCCTTTGAAATTGTCCTAGAGATGAACAATGAGGAAATCATTGAACCCAATGACTTGGAATTCATGGATGAATCACGGGACCATGAACTTCTACAATGTGTAGAATCTGTGGATTTGTTAATTCAATATGAGGACGTTTCTGACAGTCAAATGTTGGAAGTTATGTTCACTCAAAAAGAGGACATTTCGGACAGTCAAATGTTAGACATTCTATCAAATTTTGAAAATGAATCTCAAAAATAAATTTATATTTAATAATTCTAAAATTGTTTGAGACATTATTCATTATTATATATAAATCTTAAACTACTACCAAATTGATTATAATGTAAAGTCAAACTTATAGTATACTGTGCAACTTTTTTGTTTTACATAGTAATTTTGCTCATAGATACTTCCTTTCTCCCACTATATTATCTCCAATGTGTATTTGACATCTCTTTTTCATCTCCTGCCTCCATGTTCTTTATGTTTTCCTGACAGACTATGGTATGGATTCCATATACCACAATAACTTCTATAACAACATGCAAATTATCTACAGAGTAAACGGTGTACATTGAATTTAAGACTCTGCATTGGTACCTACATGTTGGTACTTAAATCACCCACACAACACAACAACTCTATTCAGAGATACCCTACCTCTAAGCACTTTAAATTATTATTTTAGTTTTACTGAGTTTTCCCCATGTGTGGGGGTGGGGGAGGTGTGTGTGGGGGATGTGCGGGGTGTGTCTGTGAGGTGTGTATGTGTGTGTGTGTGTGTCTGGGGGGGACGAGGTGTATATCGGTGTGGGGTATGTGGGTGTGGGTGGGGATGTGGGTGTGTAAGGTGTGTGTGTGGGTGTGGGTGTGGGTGTGTGGGGTGTTTCAGTGTAGGTGGAAGTGTGGGTGTGTGAGGTGTGTGTGGGGTGTGTGTGGGGAGTATGTGTATAGGATGTGTGTGTATGTGTGGGATGTGTGGATGTGTCTGTGAGGTGTGCGTGTGTGTGTGGGGGGAGGTGTGTGGGATGTGTGAGGTGTGTCTGTGAGGTATCTGTGTGTGCGTGTGTGTGTGTTGGGGGGGTGAGGTGTGTGTGTGTCTGGGTGTGTGGGATGTGTGGTTGTGGGTGTAGATGTGTACGGTGTCGGTGTGGGGGTGTGGGGTGTTTGGGTGTGGGTGGAGGTGTGCGTGTGTGAGGTGTGTGTGGGGAGAGTGTGGGGGTGTGGGGTTGTGTGCGTGTGGGTGTGTGTGGGACGTACTTGTAGGTACCTAAAACAGCCACAGAAACCAAAAGCTCTTTTCAGAGCTACCCTACCTGTAATTACTCAAAATGATTATTTTACACTATTATTTTCACTATTTTTCACCAAAGTACGCTCCCCGGTACGCTCCCCGGTGCCCCCTTTTTTTTTTTTTTTACCCGAGGGACCCTTTTATGGCCCTCACATCAAACCTAAGGGGTCAGGGGGGTGTACCCTGCCCCCTTTTGGTCATTTCCCCCTTTATTTTTTGCCACCTCTTGTGTCTCGATCCTACCGAGACACAAGATGGCGGCCGCTGCGGACTGTTTCGACACCAGAGAGCCAATCAGCTTCCCGTGCGCAGGTCGCGTGGCGCGCCCGGAGCGCTCCCCGGTACGCGCACCGGGGCGCGCTTACAGATATATAAATTTTTTTGAACCTAAATTACTCAAAATCCTCTGGAGCACATATCTTGAGACATAGCAAAGGCACATCGGGCTACCAGTCCCTACAATTTTGCCAAGTTTGGTGAAAATCCTTTCAGCCGTTCGAGCTAAAAGTGCAACAGACCGCCCTATGGAAATTAACATGGGGAAAACACGTTTTGGGACCCCCCTTTTATCTCGGCCCCCGCTTGACGAATCCCCCCCAAACTTTCAGGGAAGGAGCGGAGAGCCGCGAGTCAAAGTTGCTGAAACATTCAGGCTGATTCCTCAACTGGCGCCAAAGTTATTCCAAATAGAATGTTGCGATTTCCCAATGGAAATCAATCCTAACTATAACTACCTACTGGCGACCGCCAGTGGGTAATATATATATATATATATATATATATATATATATATATATGTACACACAGACACACACACACACATATATACATATACTAGCAGCCCGTCCCGACGTTGTATGGCTATGAATTGCTGTCGGCCAGTAGTATATTGTTTTGTAGGATTTCGTTTTGATAACATTTCTTATCTGTGACAGGCCTGTGAAACGCTCCGATGCACAGTGCACTGCTGATGCACTTAAGAGTGTATGTTCAGTAGTGTGTGAACCTGAGTTTCCCTACTTTATTTTTCCTTGCAATATTATGTAGCGCGAACTCAACAACATGGCAGGAGCACAATTTACATTACAGAAGAACACATTAATTTGTGGTAGGCACGGGGAGACAAAGCGATTTGCCTGGAATCACAGGATGTTGAGCTGATGCCGAGATTCGAACGTAGCTCCCCAGCTCTAAAGTTCGCAATTCTAGAACTTGTGGCGGGAGGTGTGTCTAAAAGTGTATGTCGGTGCTGGCCATCAATGAGAGAGACCTGTGCATTTTTTAAATGGGTGGTGAAAAAATATGAGTATGTTGCTGGAGATGTGGGCCGCCGTGCCACCAATGTACTTACCGGGGGAGGGTAAACACCCATTATTCCGCAACTTTCTTTCCGCATACCATCACTCCGCATACTTTCATTACGAAAGTACCATGACTCCGCTATGCCATTATAACGCATGGCATTACATTTTATATGCTTTTACCACGCATACATTTACAACAAAATTCGTTATGAATGGTAAAAGCATGTTTTTTTTTTAATGTTTGGATAAGGTAAGTATGGGTATAGGGGTATATGTTTTGGGGTACTGAGGTATATGTTTTGGGGTGTTTGGGTATTTTAAGATTTCAGATATAGTTTTGGGTTATGGGGTACAGGGGTAGTTTTAGGGTTTAGGGATAGGTATTCTTAGGTAGTATTCTTACCGACGATGAGGGAATTGCTACGCACTCCAGTCTAGAAGTGATGATTGATTGTAGAGTGCCTAAAGATGTAGGAATTCTGAACCCCCAGGATACTTGGCAACTATATTAGTAAAATAGTACTGAAAATCCACAATAGCCAGCATGCTAGTAGATTAAGTGGGCTTCCTGTTCCTATACATGCGTGCAGTTGTAGCTGGTGGTACTAATTGGAAAGGAGTACAGTCTGCCACTCCGAAATTGAGCTATTTGATAACACTCTTGTTGGATCTTAATTTGCTCTTCCAAAGAATTAGGAAGATGCAGATAGTGAGGAGTAACTGTAATGATACCAGCTAGTAAAAAGGAAGATAAGCAACATAGTGAATGCCATCCTGGCATAAATGCTTTGGAATGATCCAAATGCCAGCAAATGCAGTACTCATTTTAGCTTCACATCTAGTGGTATTGCATTTGAGCGTCCAGTGTTGGATTACAAAATTGTTCAATTTTTGACTAGAAAGCGGAGATTTTTTATTTCTTCAATCTTTAAAATGTTATAACATTGTCCTCCCTTAGATCAATTAGGATAATTCGCTGTCAATAAATCCTCTCTCTTTCCTCCTCTTTTGAAGGTTACATTGTCGCAGACTTTGACTCACTGGCAAAAAAAATATTTCCAAGGCTGAAAATACTATTATGAAAAAAGGAGTTTTTATGTACTATCACAAAATAAAATATGACATTCCCAAACAATACACACAGTACCCGGTTGTCAAGGCTCGAGTGTTGTAACAGGTGGCTCCTGATTTCCACTCCCCTTTCTCTAGTGGTAGTGATTATTCCTCATTCACTATAAGCAACATTCAGGTTAAGTCCCACAAGTAGTCCGAGTCTCAGGAGTCTCACTGATATTAAAATCAAATGTGCTTGAGTGCCGAAGCGCTATATGGTAGGCAAGTTCCCCTAGGGCAGTCTGGCCCATAAATTAGTCTTACCCACACCAGCAGGACCTGCATGACTGGAGTCTCTGACTGTGCCCCCTTTGTGGGCACTGAAGCAGCAGCAGCTGTCTCTGGTGCGTTCTTTGCATGCTGCCCTGAGGGACAGCAGTCAGGTATCCTCAAGGTCCTCACTCAGAGCTCATTATGTCTTCCATGCTCCTCTTTTGCTGGTATGTTTCCTGAGATCCTCCTCACAGGTGTTGGGGCAGGAATACAATCTTCCTGGTGCTGGTTCTCAGTCGGGGTTTGGGCTGGCACGGGTAACCATGGCAACCTCCTCTTATCGCTGTTTATCTCGAGCAGACCACGCCCCTTGCCTTTTTATGGGGGCTCCTTTTGGCATACGGGGTCACAGTGCTCACTTCACTGCAGCCCCATCTGGCATACGGGGTTGCCAGAGACTGGAAGACCTTGTGTAGGAAACTGGCTTATTATGTAGTGTACCAATATAGGGGTACACCATGTACAAAGTCCAGATGACCCTTATTGTTTAACAGAGACTTACTTTAATAATCCCAAGTGCTTTATTAATGGTAGTGTGGTCGAGCAGTTTAGGCTTAGGCTTATCAGAGGGGAGTGTTGAGTGTTTGTTGTATACAGAGTCAATAAATGAGACTCACAGTCAAAAAGAAATCAGAGACCAATTTAGAAAAATAACAGACTTTTATATCATTTTAGAGACCAAGATTTCTGGGATTAGGTAAAAAGCATTTAAGCATTTGCAATTTTACAGGTAAAACAGTAAAAATAGCAGAGCTATCAGATTTGATGTATGAGCCTTGAACACGCTACTGTTATCCCATGGGAGAAAAAGACAGGTGCTGCAAACATATACTTCCAAGCGGTTGTAGAAGGTGCCCTTTACGACTTGGTGGGCCAAGGTCCAGATTACCTTCAGCAGTTCAGGATTACCTGCCCTGGTGTGTCCAGGTCCAGAGGTGCTGGTTGCGATGGTTGACTCAAGCGTGGTTAATGTTTGAAGGTATCTGTCAAAACAGCAGAGGCTGAAAAGGGGGACTTGGGGACAAGCAGAAAACAAAGTGATGCTCACCTCATGAGGACCTAAGGAGCAAGGGGACGCAGCCAGTTTCCGCGAACTCAGGCCGGGGGGGCTCGGGCAGAGGTGTTTGGCTGGCTTGTCACTTGCGTTGGAGGCTGTCATTTTTGCGTGGACCTGGAGAGGGAAAGAAAACAAGTTAGCAGGGCTACTCTTGGTAAAGGCCTTGTCGGTCTTGAAGTTCCACAATGGTGGTAGGGGTGTCTGGGCTGGACATTCAACAAGCCCTGGTTGCGGCAATGGTTCAGGTTTCCAGGGTATTGGTGCAGGGAGACTCCTGGAGGGTCTAGCATCTTGTAACTTGGTGAAGAGATGGAGCTGACCTCTTGGAACCACTGTGATCTCTGAGATGCTTCCTCAGTGGGCCCGATAGCCAGCAAAACAAAGAACCGGGCAAGTGTGGTCGGTGCCTGCAGATGCAGGGGGATGGCTCCTCTACCCTAAGGAAGATGCTCTGTGGTTGGCAAAGTGCAGGACAGTCCTCCAAAGAGTTAGGAGGATGCACAACTTTTGGATGAGACGAGTCGGTGCAATTGTTGAGGTTCCAGCAGCAATGCAGGGTCTGGTGCCAAATTCAGGGTAAACCCTCAGTTCTCACAGTGACGGTGCTTCTTTATCCTTCTTCTGCTCCCAGGTAGACTAAAATGGACTCCTGGTGTCAAGTGGACCCCAAAATACTGCATTTCAACACATTTAGGCGAGGGTAGTATCTAAAGGGCTATTTACCCAGGGGTGACTACACCCCCAATAAAACACCCTCCTGTGGAGAGTGGGTATAATCCTAGCCCAGATTTCCTAGTTTCACCAAATCCAAGATGGTGAAACCCTTTCTCGGCAGACCACTTCAGGTTACCCACCTTAGGGATGCGCCTAGCCTGAAAGTGCAACACGCCTACTGACTATCGAATTTCCCACCTGCTCTTGTGCCATTGGGGTCCCTGTGCAGAGGGTGGTTTTCCCCAGGTCTGGCTTTGATATGCTAAATCACTAGCCATCCTTCTGGAGGAGGTGTAACCACCTTCACCTGGAGTATGCATTATTTCTGGCATCTGAGAGCGCACACCCTCCCCTACAGGAGGTGAGAACTTGTCTGTAGTGGCAGGCTGAGCGATACTAGGTAGTCAACACACTTGAGGATTAGTAGGCTTTCAGGGGTCATCTCTAAGATGCCCTATGGGTACAGGTCACAATAAGTCTGATACTGGCATCAGTATAGATTTATTGTAATGAGGTGTTTGATACCAAACACCATTTTTTTTGTAATGACCACTGACCAGTACATATACTTAACCCCTTCGCTGCTAGGCCTCCCCCCGCCCGTGCTAAGTCTTTTTTTGTGTTTTTTGGGTAGTTTGCGCTTAGGCCCCTATAACTTTTTGACCACATAAGGTATCCATGCCAAATTTGCGTCCTTTTCTTACAACATTATGGGGATTCTAAAGGTACCCAGGGTTTGTGGATTTCCCTGGAGGGTACCCAGAAATTAGCCAAAATACAGCGAAATTTTGTTTTTGGGGAAAAATGGGTTACAGATTAAAGCGTTTGGTTTTTTCCCTGCAGATGGTATCAACAAAGGAGATCTGGTGCTCAAATCGTTATCTTCCCAGCTTTGAGGGACAAGCAGACTTTTGTCAGAAAACCAAACTTTTTTACACAGTTTCGGCATTTTTCTGGGACTTGGCCTATTTTTGCTATTTTTTGTGGTTTCAACCTCTTTCCAGTTACTCGTAGAAATGGTTATGACAGCAATAATGGATCCTGAAAAGACATTTTAGAAAAGTAGACGAAATTCTGAATTCAGCAAGGGGTCCTTTGTGTAAATCCTTCAAGGTTTCCTGTAAGAAACTAAGAGTTGAATATAGAAAAAATTGAAAATTTGCTGAAATAAACAGCCATTTGTGTCAACGTTTTCACCTGTAACTTCTTTTAATTATGAGAGTTGTTTGAAAGCAATATACTGTTACAATAAAATATCTAAAAATAAATAATTTAAAATAATGTAGTAAATCATTATAAAAAAATATAAAAATTCATACATTTGCAAATTATCATTTACAAAACCTTTGAAATTCATTTAAAAAACCATAGGTTTCAGCCACGTTATAGTTAAAAATTAGCATTTCAAAAACCTTAGAAATTCACTGAAAAAACCATAGGTTTCACCCGCGTTATAGTTAAAAATTAGCATTTAAAAAAACCTTAGAAATTCACTGAAAAAACCATAGGTTTCACACACGTTATAGTAAAAATGTGCATTTTAAAAACCTTAGAAATTCACTGAAAATCCATAGGTTTCACACATGTTATAGTTAGCTGGACATTTCACTCATACAAAACCATTAAAATTCCCCCGTTATAGTTAACTATAACTCGCGCTCCCGCAATGCACTGCTGAAGACGTCGCATATTACGTCACTCATGACATGGTTAGTGACATCACTCATGACATCACTGATGACATCTCAAATGACATCACTGATGATATCACTGATGACATCATCCTTGTGAAAGAGTGACAGACCTCTCAGCGTAATATAACCCTTGATACACACATTCAAAAATAGAAACTAATATTTAAAAATAAAATGGAAATACCAATTCCAGTTAGAACAACCTAATAAGTAAATCTAAAATCTACATACACATCCAGTCATTCACTAACAGGTCTATATAGGTACTCATAAATGTACTCACTCATCATATGTACTCATACACCTATGCATCTTATTACACACCAACACTCATCTATAGAGTTACTCAGACACAAACTGACACATGCAAATCAAACATCCATTTACTTACATATACAGCTATACACCCACCACTACACTTACTTCTACAGAATTGTACACATACTTATTTTCTTAAACAATCACTTATAGAAACACACACTTATTTATACAGGAACTCTTACAATCTCTCGCTCTCACATATACTCACTTATATAAATCACTTATATACATCAATACTCACATATATTAGTTTAAAACACATGTAGTTACTCATAAAGATACTATTGAGACAGTGATTCACTCACTAACACACCCATACACACATGCATCCACCCATACAGTCCTTCACACATGCTGTCTTCAAAACACATACAAACAGTGAGTCACCCATTCATGCATCTATGCGGTAAGTAATACCCCCCACCAAACCATACAGACACTCATACTGATAATCTAAAAACCAACTAATAACCCATATCGACACTCATGTAGCTAGTCACCAACCCATGCAGCCACTTATACACAAAGTGAGACACTGATACAGATATTTACATATTTAAACATTACTCGCTAATACGTGTATTCACTAAGACACACTTAATAAGTCAGTTATACAATAATTTTTACAAAAAAATCCATTTAGACACTTATTTACACATTTATTCTTCCATCGACCTTTAGATATACATATATAAAACATATTTATTTTTCAGAAAGACACACATTCACTGGATGATGTCATCAGTGCTGTCATCAGTGATGTCATTTGAGATATCATCAGTGATGTCATGAGTGATGTCACTGACCATGTCATGAGTGATGTAATATGTGACGTCATCAGCAGTGCATTGCGGGCGCGCGAGTTATAGTTAACTATAACCGGGGAATTTCAATGGTTTTGTATGAGTGAAATGTCCAGCTAATTATAACATGTGTGAAACCTATGGATTTTCAGTGAATTTCTAAGGTTTTTAAAAAGCTAATTTTTACTGTAACGTGTGTGAAACCTATGTTTTTTTTTCAGTGAATTTCTACGTTTTTTAAATGCTAATTTTTAACTATAACGCGGGTGAAACCTATGTTTTTTTCAGTGAATATATATATATATATATATATGTTTTGTGTGCTGCCTGAGTGCACGTTTGGAACGCCGTATGCTTGGATATATATATATATATATATATATATATATATATATATATATATATATATATATATATATATATATATGTACACACACACATATATACATATACTAGCAGCCCGTCCCGACGTTGTCCGGCTATGAATTGCTGTCGGCCAGTAGTATATTGTTTTGTAGGATTTCGTTTTGATAACATTTCTTATCTGTGACAGGCCTGTGAAACGCTCCGATTCACAGTGCACTGCTGATGCACTTAAGAGTGTATGTTCAGTAGTGTGTGAACCTGAGTTTCCCTACTTTATTTTTCCTTGCAATATTATGTAGCGCGAACTCAACAACATGGCAGGAGCACAATTTACATTACAGAAGAATACATTAATTTGTGGTAGGCACGGGGAGACAAAGCGATTTGCCTGGAATCACAGGATGTTGAGCTGATGCCGAGATTCGAACGTAGCTCCCCAGCTCTAAAGTTCGCAATTCTAGAACTTGTGGCAGGAGGTGTGTCTAAAAGTGTATGTCGGTGCTGGCCATCAATGAGAGAGACCTGTGCATTTTTAAAATGGGTGGTGAAAAAATATGAGTATGTTGCTGGAGATGTGGGCAGCCGTGCCACCAATGTACTTACCGGGGGAGGGTAAACACCCATTATTCCGCAACTTTCTTTCCGCATACCATCACTCCGCATACTTTCATTACGAAAGTACCATGACTCCGCTATGCCATTATAACGCATGGCATTACATTTTATATGCTTTTACCACGCATACATTTACAACGAAATTCGTTATGAATGGTAAAAGCATGTTTTTTTTAAATGTTTGGATAAGGTAAGTATGGGTATAGGGGTATATGTTTTGGGGTACTGAGGTATATGTTTTGGGGTGTTTGGGTATTTTAAGGTTTCAGATACAGTTTTGGGTTATGGGAATCAGGGGTAGTTTTAGGGTTTAGGGATAGGTATTCTTAGGTAGTATTCTTACCGACGATTAGGGAATTGCTACGCACTCCAGTCTAGAAGTGATGATTGATTGTAGAGTGCCTAAAGATGTAGGAATTCTGAACCCCCAGGATACTTGGCAACTATATTAGTAAAATAGTACTGAAAATCCACAATAGCCAGCATGCTAGTAGATTAAGTGTGCTTCCTGTTCCTATACATGCGTGCAGTTGTAGCTGGTGGTACTAATTGGAAAGGAGTACAGTCTGCCACTCCGAAATTGAGCTATTTGATAACACTCTTGTTGGATCTTAATTTGCTCTTCCAAAGAATTAGGAAGATGCAGATAGTGAGGAGTAACTGTAATGATATCAGCTAGTAAAAAGGAAGATAAGCAACATAGTGAATGCCATCCTGGCATAAATGCTTTGGAATGATCCAAATGCCAGCAAATGCAGTACTCATTTTAGCTTCACATCTAGTGGTATTGCATTTGAGCGTCCAGAGTTGGATTACAAAATTGTTCAATTTTTGACTAGAAAGCAGAGATTTTTTATTTATTCAATCTTTAAAATGTTATAACATTGTCCTCCCTTAGATCAATGAGGCTAATTCTCTGTCAATAAATCCTCTCTCTTTCCTCCTCTTTTGTAGGTTACATTGTCGCAGACTTTGACTCACTGGCAAAAAAAATATTTCCAAGGCTGAAAATACTATTATGAAAAAAGGAGTTTTTTGTACTATCACAAAATAAAATATGACATTCCCAAACAATACACACAGTACCCGGTTGTCAAGGCTCGAGTGTTGTAACAGGTGGCTCCTGATTTCCACTCCCCTTTCTCTAGTGGTAGTGATTATTCCTCATTCACTATAAGTAACATTCAGGTTAAGTCCCACAAGTAGTCCGAGTCTCAGGAGTCTCACTAATATTAAAATCAAATGTGCTTGAGTGCCGAAGCGCTATATGGTAGGCAAGTTCCCCTAGGGCAGTCTGGCCCATAAATTAGTCTTACCCACACCAGCAGGACCTGCATGACTGGAGTCTCTGACTGTGCCCCCTTTGTGGGCACTGAAGCAGCAGCAGCTGTCTCTGGTGCGTTCTTTGCATGCTGCCCTGAGGGACAGCAGTCAGGTATCCTCAAGGTCCTCACTCAGAGCTCATTATGTCTTCCATGCTCCTCTTTTGCTGGTATGTTTCCTGAGATCCTCCTCACAGGTGTTGGGGCAGGAATACAATCTTCCTGGTGCTGGTTCTCAGTCGGGGTTTGGGCTGGCACGGGTAACCATGGCAACCTCCTCTTATCGCTGTTTATCTCGAGCAGACCACGCCCCTTGCCTTTTTATGGGGGCTCCTTTTGGCATACGGGGTCACAGTGCTCACTTCACTGCAGCCCCATCTGGCATACGGGGTTGCCAGAGACTGGAAGACCTTGTGTAGGAAACTGGCTTATTATGTAGTGTACCAATATAGGGGTACACCATGTACAAAGTCCAGATGACCCTTATTGTTTAACAGAGACTTACTTTAATAATCCCAAGTGCTTTATTAATGGTAGTGTGGTCGAGCAGTTTAGGCTTAGGCTTATTAGAGGGGAGCGTTGAGTGTTTGTTGTATACAGAGTCAATAAATGAGACACACAGTCAAAAAGAAATCAGAGACCAATTTAGAAAAATAACAGACTTTTATATCATTTTAGAGACCAAGATTTCTGGGATTAGGTAAAAAGCATTTAAGCATTTAAACATTTGCAATTTTACAGGTAAAACAGTAAAAATAGCAGAGCTATCAGATTTGATGTATGAGCCTTGAACACGCTACTGTTATCCCATGGGAGAAAAAGACAGGTGCTGCAAACATATACTTCCAAGCGGTTGTAGAAGGTGCCCTTTACGACTTGGTGGGCCAAGGTCCAGATTACCTTCAGCAGTTCAGGATTACCTGCCCTGGTGTGTCCAGGTCCAGAGGTGCTGGTTGCGATGGTTGACTCAAGCGTGGTTAATGTTTGAAGGTATCTGTCAAAACAGCAGAGGCTGAAAAGGGGGACTTGGGGACAAGCAGAAAACAAAGTGATGCTCACCTAATGAGGACCTAAGGAGCAAGGGGACGCAGCCAGTTTCTGCGAACTCAGGCCGGGGGGGCTCGGGCAGAGGTGTTTGGCTGGTTTGTCACTTGCGTTGGAGGCTCTCATTTTTGCGTGGACCTGGAGAGGGAAAGAAAAGAAGTTAGCAGGGCTACTCTTGGTAAAGGCCTTGTCGGTCCTGAAGTTCCACAATGGTGGTAGGGGTGTCTGGGCTGGACATTCAACAAGCCCTGGTTGCGGCAATGGTTCAGGTTTCCAGGGTATTGGTGCAGGGAGACTCCTGGAGGGTCTAGCATCTTGTAACTTGGTGGAGAGATGGAGCTGACCTCTTGGAACCACTGTGATCTCCGAGATGCTTCCTCAGTGGGCCAGATAGCCAGCAAAACAAAGAACTGGGCAAGTGTGGTCTGTGCCTGCAGATGCAGGGGGATGGCTCCTCTACCCTAAGGAAGATGCTCTGTGGTTGGCAAAGTGCAGGACAGTCCTCCAAAGAGTTAGGAGGATGCACAACTTTTGGATGAGACGAGTCGGTGCAATTGTTGAGGTTCCAGCAGCAATGCAAGGTCTGGTGCTAAATTCAGGGTAAACCCTCAGTTCTCACAGTGACGGTGCTTCTTTATCCTTCTTCTGCTCCCAGGTAGACTAAATTGGACTCCTGGTGTCAAGTGGACCCCAAAATATTGCATTTTGACACATTTAGGCGAGGGTAGTATCTAAAGGGCTATTTACCCAGGGGTGACTACACCCCCAATAAAACACCCTCCTGTGGAGAGTGGGTATAATCCTAGCCCTGATTTCCTAGTTTCACCAAATCCAAGATGGTAAAACCCTTTCTCGGCAGACCACTTCAGGTTACCCACCTTAGGGATGCGCCTAGCCTGAAAGTGCAACACGCCTACTGACTATCGAATTTCCCACCTGCTCTTGTGCCATTGGGGTCCCTGTGCAGAGGGTGGTTTTCCCCAGGTCTGGCTTTGATATGCTAAATCACTAGCCATCCTTCTGGAGGAGGTGTAACCACCTTCACCTGGAGTATGCATTATTTCTGGCATCTGAGAGCGCACACCCTCCCCTACAGGAGGTGAGAACTTGTCTGTAGTGGCAGGCTGAGCGATACTAGGTAGTCAACACACTTGAGGATTAGTAGGCTTTCAGGGATCATCTCTAAGGTGCCCTATGGGTACAGGTCACGGTACACAGACAAAATATCGAAATTAAAATATCGACATACAATAATATCGATGTTTTAATATCGATAGTATAGAATATCGATGTCCAAAATATCGACAGACAGAATATCGTTTTTTTAAGGTATGTATGTTACTAATATCGAATTTTACTAATATCGAAATTTTGTTTAGTATTATGTATTTTAATGTGTTGTTTATATGTTTGTTAAACATGTTTTGTAATGTATGTTTGAAAATTTGTAAATTTGTTTACATTTTGCGTTTTAGTATCAGAGCGGGTTGTGGGTTTATAGGGGAATAGGGTGGGAAGTAATTTAATAATAATTAATTAATTAATATATGATGTAAATATTTTTAATTAATACTTAATTGGTAATTAATTAATATTAATTAGTTAATTAATTGATATAATTTTGTACATATTTTTAATTAATAATTAATTGGTAATTAATTAATATTAATTAGTTAATTACATTAATTAGAGTAATTTTTTTATATATAATTTTTTGTTATTGTTAATTAATTAATTGGGAAACTATAATATTAATTAGTAAATTAAATTATTTACAGCTAATGTGCTAATATATTTACTTTATTGTTATTGTTAATTAATAATTAATTGATAATTAAATAATATTAATTATGTAATTAAATTATTTAGAGTTAATGTGCTAATATATTTAATATGTTGTTATTGTTAATTAATAATTAATTGGTAATTAAATAATATTAATTATGTAATTAAATTATTTAGAGTTAATGTGCTAATATATTTAATTTTTTGTTATTGTTAAATAATAATTAATTGGTAATTAATAATTATTAAGTGAATAAATGATATGATTTATTTCTGTGTAGTGGGTTGTGTGTTTATAGGGGGATAGGGTGTGATATAATTAAATGTAATTAATGAGATTGTAATTTTCTTTGGTATTTATTGTTAATTAATTAGTAATTAATATGTGTTATTTAGTTCATTTATAATTACATCAATTTAGTAATATTAATTGTTATTAATTGATTAATTGAAATTTATATTAATTGTCTTTTTTATATGTGTAGTGTGTTGTGTGTTAAAGTGGGAGTAGTGTGGGAATTAATTTTTACCCCCATGCTATCCAACGCTTTCCCTACTGTTGCACCCTCTGGAGTGTGAATAGTAATTTTTACCCCTACGCTATCCACCGGGGAAACAACCTTTACAACGCAACTTTTACAACGCACTACCATTACGAAATTTTTACAATGCAAAAACCATTACAACGCATGTGTTTACAACGCATGTTTTTACAACGCAGGTACCTTTACAACGCATACCATTACAACGTAAGTATAGGTAAGTATATAATAATATTTTAAATTTTATATGTTTTAGTTGTTTTTAAGGGGTATTTTTAGGGTTCAGGGTCAGTTTTCAGTTTTTGGGTAAAAGGGTATTTTTAGTGTTCAGGGTCAGTTTTCAGTTCTTTGGGTAAAGGGGTATTTTTAGAATTCAGGGTCAGTTTTCAGTTTTTGGGTAAAGGAGTATTTTTAGGGTTCAGGGTCAGTTTTCAGTTTTTGGGTAAAGGGGTATTTTTTGGGTTCAGGGTCAGTTTTCAGTTTTTGGGTAAAGGGGTATTTTTTGGGTTCAGGGTCAGTTTTCAGTTTTTGGGTAAAGGGGTATTTTTAGGGTTCAGGGTCAGTTTTCAGTTTTTGGGTAAAGGGGTATTTTTAGTGTTCAGGGTCAGTTTTCAGTTTTTGGGTAAAGGGGTATTTTTTGGGTTCAGGGTCAGTTTTTAGTTCTTGGGTAAAGGGGTATTTTTTGGGTTCAGGGTCAGTTTTCAGTTTTTGGGTAAAGGGGTATTTTTAGGGCTCAGGGTCAGTTTGGGGTTTTTGGGTAAAGGGGTATTTTTAGGGTTCAGGGTCAGTTTTGGGTTTTTGGGTAAAAGGTTATTTTTAGGGTTCAGGGTCAGTTTTGGGTTTTTGGGTAAAGGGGTATTTTTAGGGTTCAGGGTCAGTTTTGGGTTTTTGGGTAAAAGGGTATTTTTGGGGTTCAGGGTCAGTTTTGGGTTTTTGGGTAAAGGGGTATTTTTAGGGTTCAGGGTCAGTTTGGGGTTTTTGGGATACAGGCGTACAGGGTAAAAATAAAATAAATTTATATTTAAATTAAATCAATTAAATGAAATTAAAAAAAATAAAATTACATTAAATTATTACGTTTTTAATTTATTTATTTTAAATGTATATGTATTAGTTTTAATTTTTTAATTATGTTTTAATGTTTTTATTTAATATTTGTAAAATTATATCTATTTTAAAATTATTTTTACATTATTATTTATACATTTTAAAAAACGATATTTTTAATTTCGATATTTTTGTACTACGATATTAATTTTTCGATATTTTTGTACTTACCTTTATGAAGATATGACTCCGATATTTTTGATTTCGATATTTTTGTGTCGATATTTTTGTATGTCGATATTCTGTATGTCGATATTATGTCAGACAATCACAGGTCACAATAAGTCTGATACTGGCATCAGTATAGATTTATTGTAATGAGGTGTTTGATACCAAACACCATTTTTTTTGTAATGACCACTGACCAGTACATATACTTAACCCCTTCGCTGCTAGGCCTCCCCCCGCCCGTGCTAAGTCTTTTTTTGTGTTTTTTGGGTAGTTTGCGCTTAGGCCCCTATAACTTTTTGACCACATAAGGTATCCATGCCAAATTTGCGGCCTTTTCTTACAACATTATGGAGATTCTAAAGCTACCCAGGGTTTGTGGATTACCCCGGAGGGTACCCAGAAATTAGCCAAAATACAGCGAAATTTTGTTTTTGGGGAAAAATGGGTTACAGATTAAAGCGTTTGGTTTTTTCCCTGCAGATGGTATCAACAAAGGAGATCTGGTGCTCAAATCGTTATCTTCCCAGCTTTGAGGGACAAGCAGACTTTTGTCAGAAAACCAAACTTTTTTACACAGTTTCGGCATTTTTCTGGGACATAGCCTATTTTTGCTATTTTTTGTGGTTTCAACCTCTTTCCAGTTACTCGTAGAAATGGTTATGACAGCAATAATGGATCCTGAAAAGACATTTGAGAAAAGTAGAAAAAATTCTGAATTCAGCAAGGGGTCCTTTGTGTAAATCCTTCAAGGTTTCCTGATAGAAACTAAGAGTTGAATATAGAAAAAATTGAAAATTTGCTGAAATAAACAGCCATTTGTGTCAACGTTTTCACCTGTAACTTCTTTTAATTATGAGAGTTGTTTGAAAGCAATATACCGTTACAATAAAATATCTAAAAATAAATAATTTAAAATAATGTAGTAAATCAGTATAAAAAAATATAAAAATTAATACATTTGCAAATTATCATTTACAAAACCTTTGAAATTCATTTAAAAAACCATAGGTTTCAGCCACGTTATAGTTAAAAATTAGCATTTCAAAAACCTTAGAAATTCACTGAAAAAACCATAGGTTTCACCCGCGTTATAGTTAAAAAGTAGCATTTAAAAAAACCTTAGAAATTCACTGAAAAAACCCTAGGTTTCACACACGTTATAGTAAAAATTAGCATTTTAAAAACCTTAGAAATTCACTGAAAATCCATAGGTTTCACACATGTTATAGTTAGCTGGACATTTCACTCATACAAAACCATTGAAATTCCCCCGTTATAGTTAACTATAACTCGCGCTCAGTGAATATATATATATATATATATATATATATATATATATATGTTTTGTGTGCTGCCTGAGTGCACGTTTGGAACGCCGTATGCTTGGATATATATATATATATATATATATATATATATATATATATATATATGTACACACACACACACACACACACACACACATATATACATATACTAGCAGCCCGTCCCGACGTTGTCCGGCTATGAATTGCTGTCGGCCAGTAGTATATTGTTTTGTAGGATTTCGTTTTGATAATATTTCTTATCTGTGACAGGCCTGTGAAACGCTCCGAGTGCACTGCTGATGCACTTAAGAGTGTATGTTCAGTAGTGTGTGAACCTGAGTTTCCCTACTTTACTTTTCCTTGCAATATTATGTAGCGGGAACTCAACAACATGGCAGGAGCACAATTTACATTACAGAAGAACACATTAATTTGTGGTAGGCACGGGGAGACAAAGCGATTTGCCTGGAATCACAGGATGTTGAGCTGATGCCGAGATTCGAACGTAGCTCCCCAGCTCTAAAGTTCGCAATTCTAGAACTTGTGGCGGGAGGTGTGTCTAAAAGTGTATGTCGGTGCTGGCCATCAATGAGAGAGACCTGTGCATTTTTAAAATGGGTGGTGAAAAAATATGAGTATGTTGCTGGAGATGTGGACCGCCGTGCCACCAATGTACTTACCGGGGGAGGGTAAACACCCATTATTCCGCAACTTTCTTTCCGCATACCATCACTCCGCATACTTTCATTACGAAAGTACCATGACTCCGCTATGCCATTATAACGCATGGCATTACATTTTATATGCTTTTACCACACATACATTTACAACGAAATTCGTTATGAATGGTAAAAGCATGTTTTTTTAATGTTTGGATAAGGTAAGTATGGGTATAGGGGTATATGTTTTGGGGTACTGAGGTATATGTTTTGGGGTGTTTGGGTATTTTAAGGTTTCAGATATAGTTTTGGGTTATGGGGTACAGGGGTAGTTTTAGGGTTTAGGGATAGGTATTCTTAGGTAGTATTCTTACCGACGATGAGGAAATTGCTACGCACTCCAGTCTAGAAGTGATGATTGATTGTAAAGTGCCTAAAGATTTAGGAATTCTGAACCCCCAGGATACTTGGCAACTATATTAGTAAAATAGTACTGAAAATCCACAATAGCCAGCATGCTAATAGATTAAGTGTGCTTCCTGTTTCTATACATGCGTGCAGTTGTAGCTGGTGGTACTAATTGGAAAGGAGTACAGTCTGCCACTCCGAAATTGAGCTATTTGATAAAACTCTTGTTGGATCTTAATTTGCTCTTCCAAAGAATTAGGAAGATGCAGATAGTGAGGAGTAACTGTAATGATACCAGCTAGTAAAAAGGAAGATAAGCAACATAGTGAATGCCATCCTGGCATAAATGCTTTGGAATTAACCAAATGCCAGCAAATGCAGTACTCATTTTAGCTTCACATCTAGTGGTATTGCATTTGAGCGTCCAGTGTTGGATTACAAAATTGTTCAATTTTTGACTAGAAAAGCGGAGATTTTTTATTTCTTCAATCTTTAAAATGTTATAACATCGTCCTCCCTTAGATCAATGAGGCTAATTCTCTGTCAATAAATCCTCTCTCTTTCCTCCTCTTTTGTAGGTTACATTGTCGCAGACTTTGACTCACTGGCAAAAAAAATATTTCCAAGGCTGAAAATACTATTATGAAAAAAGGAGTTTTTTTGTACTATCACAAAATAAAATATGACATTCCCAAACAATACACACAGTACCCGGTTGTCAAGGCTCGAGTGTTGTAACAGGTGGCTCCTGATTTCCACTCCCCTTTCTCTAGTGGTAGTGATTATTCCTCATTCACTATAAGCAACATTCAGGTTAAGTCCCACAAGTAGTCCGAGTCTCAGGAGTCTCACTAATAATAAAATCAAATGTGCTTGAGTGCCGAAGCGCTATATGGTAGGCAAGTTCCCCTAGTGCAGTCTGGCCCATAAATTAGTCTTACCCACACCAGCAGGACCTGCATGACTGGAGTCTCTGACTGTGCCCCTTTGTGGACGCTGAAGCAGCAGCAGCAGCTGTCTCTGGTGCGTTCTTTGCATGCTGCCCTGAGGGACAGCAGTCAGGTATCCTCATAATGAGCTCAGAGCTCATTATGTCTTCCATGCTCCTCTTTTGCTGGTATGTTTCCTGAGATCCTCCTCACAGGTGTTGGGGCAGGAATGCAATCTTCCTGGTGCTGGTTCTCAGTCGGGGTTTGGGCTGGCAGGGGTAACCATGGCAACCTCCTCTTATCGCTGTTTATCTCGAGCAGACCACGCCCCTTGCCTTTTTGTGGGGGCTCCTTTTGGCATACGGGGTCACAGTGCTCACTTCACTGAAGCCCCATCTGGCATATGGGGTTTCCAGAGACTGGAAGACCTTGTGTAGGAAACTGGCTTTTTATGTAGTGTACCAATATAGGGGTACACCATGTACAAAGTCCAGATGACCCTTATTGTTTAACAGAGACTTACTTTAATAATCCCAAGTGCTTTATTAATGGTAGTGTGGTCGAGCAGTTTAGGCTTAGGCTTATCAGAGGGGAGTGTTGAGTGTTTGTTGTATACAGAGTCAATAAATGAGACACACAGTCAAAAAGAAATCAGAGACCAATTTAGAAAAATAACAGACTTTTATATCATTTTAGAGACCAAGATTTCTGGGATTAGGTAAAAAGCATTTAAGCATTTAAGCATTTGCAATTTTACAGGGAAAACAGTAAACATTGCAGAGCTATCAGATTTGATGTATGAGCCTTGAACACGCTACTGTTATCCCATCGGAGAAAAAGACAGGTGCTGCAAACATATACTTCCAAGCGGTTGTAGAAGGTGCCCTTTACGACTTGGTGGGCCAAGGTCCAGATTACCATCAGCAGTTCAGGATTACCTGCCCTGGTGTGTCCAGGTCCAGAGGTGCTGGTTGCGATGGTTGACTCAAGCGTGGTTAATGTTTGAAGGTACCTGTCAAAACAGCAGAGGCTGAAAAGGGGGACTTGGGGACAAGCAGAAAACAAAGTGATGATCGCCTCATGAGGGCGTAAGGAGCAAGGGGACGCAGCCAGTTTCCGCGAACTCAGGCCGGGGGGCTCGGGCAGAGGTGTTTGGCTGGCTTGTCACTTGCGTTGGAGGCTCTCATTTTTGCGTGGACCTGGAGAGGGAAAGAAAACAAGTTAGCAGGGCTACTCTTGGTAAAGGCCTTGTCGGTCCTGAAGTCCCACAATGGTGGCAGGGGTGTCTGGGCTGGACATTCAACTAGCCTTGGTTGCGGCAATTGTTCATGTATCCAGGGTATTGGTGCAGGGAGACTCCTGGAGGGTCTAGCATCTTGTAACTTGCTGGAGAGATGGAGCTGACCTCTTGGAACCACTGTGATCTCCGAGATGCTTCCTCAGTGGGCCCGATAGCTAGCAAAACAAAGAACCGGGCAAGTGTGGTTGGTGCCTGCAGATGCAGGGGGATGGCTCCTCCACCCTAAGGGAGATGCTCTGTGGTTGGCAGAGTTCAGGACAGTCCTCCAAAGAGTTAGGAGGATGCACAACTTTTGGATGAGACGAGTCGGTGCAATTGTTGAGGTTCCAGCAGCAAGGCAGGGTCTGGTGCCAAATTCAGGGTAAACCCTCAGTTCTCACAGTGACGGTGCTTCTTTATCCTTCTTCTGGTCCCAGGTAGACTGAATTGGACTCCTAGTGTCAAGTGGACCCCAAAATACTGCATTTCGACACATTTAGGCGAGGGTAGTATCCAAAGGGCTATTTACCATGGGGTGACTACACCCCCAATAAAACACCCTCCTGTGGAGAGTGGGTATAATCCTGGCCCAGATTTCCTAGTTTCATCAAATCCAAGATGGTGAAACCCTTTCTCGGCAGACCACTTCAGGTTACCCACCTTAGGGATGCGCCTAGCCTGAAAGTGCAACACGCCTACTGACTATCGAATTTCCCACCTGCTCTTGTGCCATATGGGTCCCTGTGCAGAGGGTGGTTTTCCCCAGGTCTGGCTTTGATATGCTAAATCACTAGCCATCCTTATGGAGGAGGTGTAACCACCTTCACCTGGAGTATGCATTATTTCTGGCATCTGAGAGCACACACCCTCCCCTACAGGAGGTGAGAACTTGTCTGTAGTGGCAGGCTGGGCGATACTAGTCGGTCAACACACTTGAGGATTAGTAGGTTTTCAGGGGTCATCTCTAAGGTGCCCTATGGGTACCGGTCACAATAAGTCTGATACTGGCATCAGTATAGATTTATTGTAATGAGGTGTTTGATACCAAACACTATTTTTTTTGTAATGACCACTGACCAGTACATATACTTAACCCCTTCGCTGCTAAGCCTCCCGCCCCCGCCCGTGCTAAGCCTTTTTTTGGCTATTTTGGGTAATTTGCGCTTAGGCCCCTATAACATTTTGACCACATAAGGTATCCATGCCAAATTTGCGTCCTTTTCTTACAACATTATGGGGATTCTAAAGGTGCCCAGGGTTGGTGGATTTCCTTGGAGGGTACCCAGAAATTAGCCAAAATACAGCGAAATTTTGTTTTTGAGGAAAAATGGGTTACAGATGAAAGCGTTTGTTTTTTTCCCTGCAGATGGTATCAACAAAGGAGATCTGGTGCTCAAATCGTTATCTTCCCAGCTTTGAGGGACAAGCAGACTTTTGTCAGAAAACCAAACTTTTTTACACAGTTTCGGCATTTTTCTGGGACATAGCCTATTTTTGCTATTTTTTGTGGTTTCAACCTCTTTCCAGTTACTCGTAAAAATGGTTATGACAGCAATAATGGATCCTGAAAAGACATTTTAGAAAAGTAGACGAAATTCTGAATTCAGCAAAGGGTCCTTTGTGTAAATCCTTCAAGGTTTCCTGTAAGAAACTAAGAGTTGAATATAGAAAAAATTGAAAATTTGCTGAAATAAACAGCCATTTGTGTCAACGTTTTCACCTGTAACTTCTTTTAATTATGAGAGTTGTTTGAAAGCAATATACTGTTACAATAAAATATCTAAAAATAAATAATTTAAAATAATGTAGTAAATCAGTATAAAAAATATAAAAATTAATACATTTGCAAATTATCATTTACAAAACCTTTGAAATTCATTTAAAAAAACCATAGGTTTCAGCCACGTTATTGTTAAAAATTAGCATTTCAAAAACCTTAGAAATTCACTGAAAAAACCATAGGTTTCACCCGCGTTATAGTAAAAAAATTAGCATTTAAAAAAACCTTAGAAATTCACTGAAAAAACCATAGGTTTCACACACGTTATAGTAAAAATGTGCATTTTAAAAACCTTAGAAATTCACTGAAAATCCATAGGTTTCACACATGTTATAGTTAGCTGGACATTTCACTCATACAAAACCATTGAAATTCCCCAGTTATAGTTAACTATAACTCGCGCTCCCGCAATGCACTGCTGAAGACGTCACATATTACGTCACTCATGACATGGTTAGTGACATCACTCATGACATCACTGATGACATCTCAAATGACATCACTGATGATATCACTGATGACATCAACCTTGTGAAAGAGTGACAGACCTCTCAGCGTAATAGCGTAATATAACCCTTGATACACACATTCAAAAATAGAAACTAATATTTAAAAATAAAATGGAAATACCAATTCCAGTTAGAACAACCTAATATGTAAATCTAAAATCTACATACACATCCAGTCATTCACTAACAGGTCTATATAGGTACTCATAAATTTACTCACTCATCATATGTACTCATACACCTATGCATCTTATTACACACCAACACTCATCTATAGAGTTACTCAGACACAAACTGACACATGCAAATCAAACATCCATTTACTTACATATACAGCTATACACCCACCACTACACTTACTTCTACAGAATTGTACACATACTTATTTTTTTAAACAATCACTTATAGAAACACATACTTATTTATACAGGAACTCTTATAATCTCTCGCTCTCACATATACTCACTTATATACATCACTTATATACATCAATACTCACATATATTAGTTTAAAACACATGTAGTTACTCATAAAGATACTATTGAGACAGTGATTCACTCACTAACACACCCATACACACATGCATCCATCCATACAGTCCTGCACACATGCTGTCTTCAAAACACATACAAACAGTAAGTCACCCATTCATGCATCTATGCGGTAAGTAATACCCCCACCAAACCATACAGACACTCATACTGATAATCTAAAAACCAACTAATAACCCATATCGACACTCATGTAGCTAGTCACCAACCCATGCAGCCACTTATACACAAAGTGAGACACTGATACAGATATTTACATATTTAAACATTACTCGCTAATACATGTATTCACTAAGACACACTTAATAAGTCAGCTATACAATCATTTTTACAAAAAAAATCCATTTAGACACTTATTTACACATTTATTCTTCCGTCGACCTTTAGATATACATATATAAAACATATTTATTTTTCAGAAAGACACACATTCACTGGATGATGTCATCAGTGCTGTCATCAGTGATGTCATTTGAGATGTCATCAGTGATGTCATGAGTGATGTCACTGACCATGTCATGAGTGATGTAATATGTGACGTCATCAGCAGTGCATTGCGGGCGCGCGAGTTATAGTTAACTATAACCGGGGAATTTCAATGGTTTTGTATGAGTGAAATGTCCAGCTAATTATAACATGTGTGAAACCTATGGATTTTCAGTGAATTTCTAAGGTTTTTAAAAAGCTAATTTTTACTGTAACATGTGTGAAACCTATGGTTTTTTTCAGTGAATTTCTACGTTTTTTTAAATGCTAATTTTTAACTATAACGCGGGTGAAACCTATGGTTTTTTCAGTGAATATATATATATATTTATATATATATATGTTTTGTGTGCTGCCTGAGTGCACGTTTGGAACGCCGTATGCTTGGATATATATATATATATATATATGTACACACACACACACACACACACACACACACATATATATACATATACTAGCAGCCCGTCCCGCTGTCCGGCTATGAATTGCTGTCGGCCAGTAGTATATTGTTTTGTAGGATTTCGTTTTGATAACATTTCTTATCTGTGACAGGCCTGTGAAACGCTCCGATTCACAGTGCACTGCTGATGCACTTAAGAGTGTATGTTCAGTAGTGTGTGAACCTGAGTTTCCCTACTTTATTTTTCCTTGCAATATTATGTAGCGCGAACTCAACAACATGGCAGGAGCACAATTTACATTACAGAAGAACACATTAATTTGTGGTAGGCACGGGGAGACAAAGCGATTTGCCTGGAATCACAGGATGTTGAGCTGATGCCGAGATACGAACGTAGCTCCCCAGCTCTAAAGTTCGCAATTCTAGAACTTGTGGCGGGAGGTGTGTCTAAAAGTGTATGTCGGTGCTGGCCATCAATGAGAGAGACCTGTGCATTTTTAAAATGGGTGGTGAAAAAATATGAGTATGTTGCTGGAGATGTGGGCCGCCGTGCCACCAATGTACTTACCGGGGGAGGGTAAACACCCATTATTCCGCAACTTTCTTTCCGCATACCATCACTCCGCATACTTTCATTACGAAAGTACCATGACTCCGCTATGCCATTATAACGCATGGCATTACATTTTATATGCTTTTACCACGCATACATTTACAACGAAATTCGTTATGAATGGTAAAAGCATGTTTTTTTTTAATGTTTGGATAAGGTAAGTATGGGTATAGGGGTATATGTTTTGGTGTACTGAGGTATATGTTTTGGGGTATTTGGGTATTTTAAGGTTTCAGATATAGTTTTGGGTTATGGGGTACAGGGGTAGTTTTAGGGTTTAGGGATAGGTATTCTTAGGTAGTATTCTTACCGACGATGAGGGAATTGCTACGCACTCCAGTCTAGAAGTGATGATTGATTGTAGAGTGCCTAAAGATGTAGGAATTCTGAATCCCCAGGATACTTGGCAACTATATTAGTAAAATAGTACTGAAAATCCACAATAGCCAGCATGCTAATAGATTAAGTGTGCTTCCTGTTCCTATACATGCGTGCAGTTGTAGCTGGTGGTACTAATTGGAAAGGAGTACAGTCTGCCACTCCGAAATTGAGCTATTTGATAAAACTCTTGTTGGATCTTAATTTGCTCTTCCAAAGAATTAGAAAGATGCAGATAGTGAGGAGTAACTGTAATGATACCAGCTAGTAAAAAGGAAGATAAGCAACATAGTGAATGCCATCCTGGCATAAATGCTTTGGAATGATCCAAATGCCAGCAAATGCAGTACTCATTTTAGCTTTACATCTAGTGGTATTGCATTTGAGCGTCCAGTGTTGGATTACAAAATTGTTCAATTTTTGACTAGAAAGCGGAGATTTTTGATTTCTTCAATCTTTAAAATATTATAACATCGTCCTTCCTTAGATCAATGAGGCTAATTCTCTGTCAATAAATCCTCTCTCTTTCCTCCTCTTTTGTAGGTTACATTGTCGCAGACTTTGACTCACTGGCCAAAAAAATATTTCCAAGGCTGAAAATACTATTATGAAAAAAGGAGTTTTTTTGTACTATCACAAAATAAAATATGACATTCCCAAACAATACACACAGTACCCGGTTGTCAAGGCTCAAGTGTTGTAACAGGTGGCTCCTGATTTCCACTCCCCTTTCTCTAGTGGTAGTGATTATTCCTCATTCACTATAAGCAACATTCAGGTTAAGTCCCACAAGTAGTCCGAGTCTCAGGAGTCTCACTAATATTAAAATCAAATGTGCTTGAGTGCCGAAGCGCTATATGGTAGGCAAGTTCCCCTAGGGCAGTCTGGCCCATAAATTAGTCTTACCCACACCAGCAGGACCTGCATGACTGGAGTCGCTGACTGTGCCCCCTTTGTGGGCGCTGAAGCAGCAGCAGCTGTCTCTGGTGCGTTCTTTGCATGCTGCCCTGAGGGACAGCAGTCAGGTATCCTCTAGGTCCTCACTCAGAGCTCATTATGTCTTCCATGCTCCTCTTTTGCTGGTATGTTTCCTGAGATCCTCCTCACAGGTGTTGGGGCAGGAATACAATCTTCCTGGTGCTGGTTCTCAGTCGGAGTTTGGGCTGGCACGGGTAACCATGGCAACCTCCTCTTATCGCTGTTTATCTTGAGCAGACCACACCCCTTGCCTTTTTATGGGGGCTCCTTTTGGCATACGGGGTCACAGTGCTCACTTCACCTCAGCCCCATCTGGCATACGGGGTTGCCAGAGACTGGAAGACCTTGTGTAGGAAACTGGCTTTTTATGTAGTGTACCAATATAGGGGTACACCATGTACAAAGTCCAGATGACCCTTATTGTTTAACAGAGATTTACTTTAATAATCCCAAGTGCTTTATTAATGGTAGTGTGGTCGAGCAGTTTAGGCTTAGGCTTATCAGAGGGGAGTGTTGAGTGTTTGTTGTATACAGAGTCAATAAATGAGACACACAGTCAAAAAGAAATCAGAGACCAATTTAGAAAAATAACAGACTTTTATATCATTTTAGAGACCAAGATTTCTGGGATTAGGTAAAAAGCATTTAAGCATTTAAGCATTTGCAATTTTACAGGGAAAACAGTAAACATTGCAGAGCTATCAGATTTGATGTATGAGCCTTGAACACGCTACTGTTATCCCATCGGAGAAAAAGACAGGTGCTGCAAACATATACTTCCAAGCGGTTGTAGAAGGTGCCCTTTACGACTTGGTGGGCCAAGGTCCAGATTACCATCAGCAGTTCAGGATTACCTGCCCTGGTGTGTCCAGGTCCAGAGGTGCTGGTTGCGATGGTTGACTCAAGCGTGGTTAATGTTTGAAGGTACCTGTCAAAACAGCAGAGGCTGAAAAGGGGGACTTGGGGACAAGCAGAAAACAAAGTGCTGATCGCCTCATGAGGGCGTAAGGAGCAAGGGGACGCAGCCAGTTTCCGCGAACTCAGGCCGGGGGGCTCGGGCAGAGGTGTTTGGCTGGCTTGTCACTTGCGTTGGAGGCTCTCATTTTTGCGTGGACCTGGAGAGGGAAAGAAAACAAGTTAGCAGGGCTACTCTTGGTAAAGGCCTTGTCGGTCCTGAAGTCCCACAATGGTGGCAGGGGTGTCTGGGCTGGACATTCAACAAGCCCTGGTTGCGGCAATGGTTCAGGTATCCAGGGTATTGGTGCAGGGAGACTCCTGGAGGGTCTAGCATCTTGTAACTTGCTGGAGAGATGGAGCTGACCTCTTGGAACCACTGTGATCTCCGAGATGCTTCCTCAGTGGGCCCGATAGCCAGCAAAACAAAGAACCGGGCAAGTGTGGTCGGTGCCTGCAGATGCAGGGAGATGGCTCCTCTACCCTAAGGAAGATGCTCTGTGGTTGGCAAAGTGCAGGACAGTCCTCCAAAGAGTTAGGAGGATGCACAACTTTTGGATGAGACGAGTCGGTGCAATTGTTGAGGTTCCAGCAGCAATGCAGGGTCTGGTGCCAAATTCAGGGTAAAGCCTCAGTTCTCACAGTGACGGTGCTTCTTTATCCTTCTTCTGCTCCCAGGTAGACTACATTGAACTCCTGGTGTCAAGTGGACCCCAAAATACTGCATTTAGACACATTTAGGCGAGGGTAGTATCCAAAGGGCTATTTACCCAGGGGTGACTACACCCCCAATAAAACACCCTCCTGTGGAGAGTGGGTATAATCCTAGCCCAGATTTCCTAGTTTCACCAAATCCAAGATGGTGAAACCCTTTCTCGGCAGACCACTTCAGGTTACCCACCTTAGGGATGCGCCTAGCCTGAAAGTGCAACACGCCTACTGACTATCGAAATTCCCACCTGCTCTTGTGCCATTGGGGTCCCTGTGCAGAGGGTGGTTTTCCCCAGGTCTGGCTTTGATATGCTAAATCACTAGCCATCCTTCTGGAGGAGGTGTAACCACCTTCACCTGGAGTATGCATTATTTCTGGCATCTGAGAGCGCACACCCTCCCCTACAGGAGGTGAGAACTTGTCTGTAGTGGCAGGCTGGGCGAAACTAGGTAGTCAACACACTTGAGGATTAGTAGGTTTTCAGGGGTCATCTCTAAGGTGCCCTATGGGTACAGGTCACAATAAGTCTGATACTGGCATCAGTATAGATTTATTGTAATGAGGTGTTTGATACCAAACACCATTTTTTTTGTAATGACCACTGACCAGTACATATACTTAACCCCTTCGCTGCTAGGCCTCCCCCCGCCCGTGCTGTCTTTTTTGGGTTTTTTGGGTAGTTTGCGCTTAGGCCCCTATAACTTTTTGACCACATAAGGTATCCATGCCAAATTTGCGTCCTTTTCTTACAACATTATGGGGATTCTAAAGGTACCCAGGGTTTGTGGATTCCCCTGGAGGGTACCCAGAAATTAGCCAAAATACAGCGAAATTTTGTTTTTGGGGAAAAATGGGTTACAGATGAAAGCGTTTGGTTTTTTCCCTGCAGATGGTATCAACAAAGGAGATCTGGTGCTCAAATCGTTATCTTCCCAGCTTTGAGGGACAAGCAGACTTTTGTCAGAAAACCAAACTTTTTTACACAGTTTCGGCTTTTTTCTGGGACATAGCCTATTTTTGCTATTTTTTGTGGTATCAACCTCTTTCCAGTTACTTGTAGAAATGGGTATGACAGCAATAATGGATCCTGAAAAGACATTTTAGAAAAGTAGACAAAATTCTGATTTCAGCAAGGGGTCATTTGTGTACATCCTTCAAGGTTTCCTGATAGAAACTAAGAGTTGAAAATGGAAAAAATTGAAAATTTGCTGAAATAAACAGCCATTTGTGTCAACGTTTTCACCTGTAACTTCTTTTAATTATGAGAGTTGTTTGAAAGCAATATACCGTTACAACCGCTCGACATTTCCGGTTGTGGTGATGTATGGGACTTGTAGGTTCACCAAGAACCCGATGAACACAGAGTCAATAACTTGAGCAGGGTCTTGCCAATGTTTTTTTAATTATGTACCGGGTATATAGCAATTCATTTGGGAAAATATATGCATGGAAAAATCGGTATGAAAGACACCTATGATATCTGAAATTGCAACAAAATATAGAGTCGAGAAAGAGTAGATATTTGCACATTTCCAAAATTGTGAGTACCCATACTAGCATGAGAATTATACGTCATTTTTCAAAATGACTTCTTGTTTACATATTGTCTTTCATTTGTAAGGCAGAAATGCATCAAAAGTCAACAGGTAATAACAGTTGCTCTACAATTCTGTGTTACCCTAAGTCTCCCAATAAAAATGGTACTTCACTTTTGTGGGTGGGGCTAGTGCCCGTGACAGGAAATGGCTCAAAACGCAACGTGGACACACTTTATTTTTACAGTGAAAACTGACCCTTTTTTTGCAAAGTGCCTAGCTGTAGATTTTGAACCCTAGCTCTGACGGCACCTAGGGAAACCTAGCAAACCTATACATTTTTAAAAACTAGACACCCAGGGAAATCCAGGATGGGGTGATTTGACTGGCTCTCACCAGGTTCCATTGCCCAGAATCCCTTGCAAACCTACAACTTTATCTAGAAAACAAATTTTCCTCACATTTCTGTAGTGGAAAGTTCTGTAATCTGCGTGGATCCACACAATTCTACCTACCCCCAGTTCCCCAAAGTCTTCCAAAAAAATGATACCTCACTTGTGTGAGTAGGCCTAGTGCCTGCGAAAGGAAACGGCCCAAAATGCAACGTGGACACACCACATTTTCACAGTGAAAACTGACCCTTTTTGTGCAAAGTGCGTAGCTGTAGATTTTGAACCCTAGGTCTGCCGGCACCTTGGGAAACCTAGCAAACCTATACATTTTTGAAAACTAGACACCCAGGGAAATTCAGAATGGGTTGACTTGTTTGGCTCTCACCAGGTTCAGTTACCCAGAATTTCTTTCAAACCTCACAATTTGTCACAAAAACACATTTTCCTCACATTTCTGTGCTGGAAAGTTCTGGAATCTGTGTGGATCCACAACATTACACCCACCCCACATTCCCCAAAGTCTTTCGATAAAAATGGCACTTCACTTGTGTGGGTGGGTCAAGTACCAGCAACAGGCAAGGGCCCAAAACCTATTGAGGCGACATCAAAATTACCCATCACAAAACAACCTGGTTTTGCAAAGGGGGGTCCCATGAGTTTTTGACCTCAGGCTCGGCGGCCATCTAGGGAAACTTATCAAACCCACCATTTCTGAAACATAGACACCCGGGGGAGTCCAGCAAGGTATGGCTTGCGTGGGTCCCCCAGCATTTCTCTACCCAAAATCCCCTGCAAACTTCAAATTTTGATGAAGAAAAATCACTTTTTTTCTCAGATTTCTGTGTGGGAAAGATCTGGAATCTACATGGATCCACAAATTTCCTACCACCCAGTGTTCCCCCAGGTCTCCCAATGAAAATGGTACCTCACTTGCATGGGGGGTGCAAGTACCCGCAACAGGCAAGTGCCCAAAACGTATTGTGGAGACATCAATATTACCTCTCACAAAACAACCAAAGGACTGTGGCTATTAATTTTGGGGGTGGGGGTATTGGTATGCCCGTTCTGGGCAGCCCCCAACCCCACACATAAAAAAGTCAGCATAATCGCTGGCGCCTAGTGGGCTTTCTGCCCCCCTTGGGGGCAGATCAGGGGCCATTGCCCCATCTGACTCCTTGGGGGGGCAGAAAGACTAGAATTTCTCTGGGGGGCAGCCCCCATCCCTACATGAATACAAAAAAAATCCCTAGTTTCTAGTGGACTTTCGGCCCCCCAGAGGGGCAAATTGGAGGTGAAGGGGGCATTGGCATGCTCGTTTGGGCAGCCCCCACCTTTATTCCAATTGCCCAAAATAAATCCCTGGCGTCTAGTGGGCTTTTTGCCCCCGGGGGCCAGAGGGGCCAGAAAGGCTGTAATTTGGTGGGGTAGGAGCATTGGCATGCCCGCTTTGGGCAGCCCCCACCCTAAGTAAAATTGCCAAAACAAAATCCCTGGCATCTAGTGGGGTTTCTACCCCGCGAGGGTGGCAGATTGGGGGCTACTGTCCCATCGCAGAAAAATCTGTCTTTTTTTGGGGGGTGGGGGCATTGGCATGCCCATTTTGGGCAGCCCCACCCTAATTTCATTGCCCAAAATAAATCGCTAGCATCTAGTGGGCTCTTAATCCCAGCCAAAGGGGCAGAAAGACTAAACTTTGCCAATTATTTTGTGAGGAGCAAAGGCCCTTGCCCAAGGGGCCGCTCCCCCCTCCCTGGTGTCTAGTGGGTGGATCCTTGCTTGGGGATCGCCCTACTGGGGCAATACCCAAGCAGGGATCCACTGGGGAGGGGTACTATTGGAAAGGGGAGATTCTCTTCTTTCCAGCGATACTTCTCCTGTCTTTCCACGTCCTCAGAGGGCTGCGATAGCCACCTGAGCATGTAGAAAGTGAAACTGAAATGAGCCTCCTGGCTCATTTCAGTTTCAGTTTCACTGAAATAACTTTTGCACAACGTGCACGTTGATCGTCATTGCAGGGAAACCAGGCGGGCCTTGGGAGCTGCGGAAGCTCTTCCCCAGCTCCCGAGGCTGTTGGGGGTAAAGGGAATCCCTCTGGTGCCCACACCAGAGGGATTCCCTGTGCCATGGCGATGTGCAGGAGCCGTCCGACGCACATGAGCGCTTATGCGTCGGACGGCTCCCGCGCGTCCGAAGCATAGAAGGTGTTAAGATGGCTTCCTGATCATTTGCATTGTCTTAGTAATGGTACTTGACATCAAATGGGCATATCTGCTTGTGCAGATGTAGCCTCACATGTAATATAATACAGCTTGCCTTAGGCCTCTAAGGCCTTCTGTAGGGGTGACTTACATATGAGGCATGTAGTGTACCTGGGCAATGCACACAATGAGCGTGCAATAGCCTGTTTTCAGAAGGGTTTGCACCCTTTCATCAAGCATTCTGCAATGACAGTCTGTATGCATCTTTTGTGTGGGTCCTTTTGCGTGGCATAATACATGCTGTAGCTCATAGGGACTCTCTTTAGTACCCATAACCTTGGTATGATAGGTATCATTTACCAGGGACTTACACAGGTGCTAATGTTCTAGTGAATAGGGGTACCATTAAGCATGTTACAGTCTTTAGCCAAAGAGCACTAGTACAGCGGCCTGTTAAGCAAGTACCCAGTGCACATCCAGTCAAGAACACCAGTACCAGCAGGCAAAAAGTGGGGGTGATCATGTCAAAAAAAGGGCACTTTCGTACACCTTCACACCCAGTCCTAGTCACAGGTAGAAGTCTTACAGAGCTTCTCTTCCTCGTACAGTGCAACTGGATGCTTGACAGTTGACTATTTCGGGTCCCTTGAGCTCCCCTTCTTAAAGTACATTTCCAGACACCAAATATGATTTATAGTCAGAATTTTTTAAGTTTATGTACCGGGTCTGCTTCCTTTTGAAGTACCCTCTCCTCTGCCCTGCCCTGCCCTTCCTCCAAAAAGCAGTCGGTCACAACAGGAGCGACTCCATATCTGATAGCCCCACAACACAGGTCACAGGAGTGACTAGATGTTCACAACTGGACAGCAGCCACAGTGATACATGTATCAAAAGGATATCCCAGGGCTTCAGCCCTACTTTGATCTTTTATCAGCCCGATCTCCTTCCTGAGATGTCCTGGCCCCATGCCAAAAATCTCTCCCTGAATCAGGGAGCACCCTTTGAAGTGAGCCTGGCTCTCCCTTCATCAAGTATGTCCCACCCAGCTCACAGGAATGCAGCAAACCACAAATATCTGTGGGGAGAGATTCCTCTACCACCTCATGTTCGGCCTTGGGTTTCCGAAAATGGAACCCATATTCTTACATGTATTATACCATATACAGGCATATTTATACCCAGCCCATGCATATAACGCATACACACTGCACAGCAGTGCATCATTCCTACATTGTACCATTCACATGCACACATATACCCAGCACATGTATATAACACAAACACACACTGCACAGCATTACACACCAAACCGGTACAGACCAAGGGTTGAGTTAAGCACACAGCAGAATAACCTTAAATAAGTAAGCCTGAAGGCCTCATTCCTGGCTAAGGCTGTAGACTTTCATCACTATGAGGGTAGTGCTTTGGGTGCCCCTCCTGGTCCTGTAAGACAGCAATCCTTGAAACATGCCTATGTCATAGCCCACACACATGATCAATGTTCACCCATGACAACAAAAATCATCTTCAGGAATCCAGACATCATTACAGTTGGAGCATTGAGGGCAGGGATGCTCATCCATCACCATGCAAGGGACTTTCAGTTCCAACATACTGTTACTATTTTATAACTTGATAAGAAGATATATGGAGTCAACATAAAGCAAGCTGCCAAATGCTTCTAAATAGCACTGACAAAAATGTGAAAGTAACAATAATATTGTAAGTTTATCCCCCAAAAAAGTCTGCTTTGCTTCACTCTGTGAGAATGACTGGGCAGCTCCAACAACGATATCACTTTTCAAAGCAAGAGCACTAATTTCTTTGTTGGAAACTACACTTTCTTCGAAACTGACACTTTTCTGTTTGTAATAAGTTTGTTTGAAAGCAAATAAAATTACCTTGGCTAGCATTTCCTTATGACTTTAAAGACCTGTCCAAGAAACCTATCAGAGTTATTCTAATCTTGCATTTTATTTGGTCGCAGGGCTTAAATTAATTAATAATTCAGCCTCAGTTCAGGCTGTGATAACGTCCATGGAGAATAAAAAAGCTCTGGAGACAGCTCCAGCTTGTCTTACTGGACATACTAAGCTAGATTCAATAATCTCCTCTGTGGCTCAAAGTAGATCTAAAAATCCACGTACTCCTTCCTTCTGATATAGATAGTAGGTACATAGATAGCTTAGGCAAAAAATCTAATCTATGGCAGCGACCTCCATCAAGTCTGGAAAAGCTTTGGCAATGTTAGGGGGTTATGATCGTCAGATGTGGCATGATATTGCACCCTTACTTGATCTCATCCCAAAACATAAGAGGGCGTTAGAGAGAGGTATTCTTAAGGAGGGAGAGCTCACTTCTTTTATCATCGAAGCAGCAATGGATGTCTCCAATACAGGATTTCACCAACTTGCAGGAGGAATGGTGTTAAGATGGGAAGGTTGGCCTTTCGTCCTGAGTGGTTACAAAGATTTTGGACATGCTCTTTGATGGCCTATCAACTACCAAGGCTTTGGGTTTCAAACAGTATCTCAGATTTGGATGCTCTAATTATCTCGAAGATCTCAAAATTTGAGAGGAGTCAGTCAATTTTTAAATCAAAGGTTATATCGTCCTCAAAGACAGTCTTTTATGATCAAGGATACTCCTACAACCAGAGTGAGAGGCAGTCCTACAGGAGCTCAACAGGGCGAAAGAGAAGTACTCCCCAATCACGCACCTATGACAACCAGAAAACAGCTTAACTCTCTGCCACCCCAGCCCACCTTTCCATCTTCAAGCAGCTCAAGACCTGGCTATTCGAGCAGTAACATCTCCCTTTCCCCCAGCGCCTTGAGACCCTCCCGGGTGAGTAGCGCGCTCTACAAATGCCGTGATTGATTGATTGATTGACTACAATTGGGGATGAGAGGGGGAAGAATTCATCACAAGACACCCATGTACCTACCCAAGTAAGAACATAATTCAAAACTGAAGGAGTTTCGACAGGAAATAATTGCACTTCTCCTCAAAGGAGCGATAGAGATTATCCCCAAATCAGAGAAAAAACAGGGGTTCTACTCAAGGTTTTTCGGATAAAAAAGAAAACAAGTCATTGAAGAAAAATATTAGATTTCATGTAACTAAACAGGTTCTGGGAGGAATAGGTTACCCTACATGAAGTCATCCTGATGATAGAACGATGAGATTTCATGACCTCCCTAGATATTCAGGATGCATATTTCCACATACTCATTCATCAAAGACACAGAAAATATCTACGGTCTCTGTTGACGGGCACTATTATCAAATCTATGCTCTTCCTTTTGGGCTCAAATCAGCCTCTTGAATCTTTACCAAGTGCCTTACTCCAGTAACTGCCTTTCTCAGAAGAGAAGGGCATCAGGTGTTTCCTTACCCCGATGACTAGCTTTTCAAGGCACCATCAAAGAAAAAGGCAAGAAGGTCTACAATGGCCTGCATCAATCTATTCACAAAATAGTGACTTACTTTAAACAGAGAAAAAACTTCATTGGAGCCCGATAAAATGATCCAATTTCTGGGTTCATTACTCAACACAAAGCTGGGAAAAGCCTTTCAGGCAATAGAAAGGGCAAAGAAGTTGCAAAGTGTAGCATGGAACAGCTCCTTAAAACAGTTAACAATAAGGTAGTAAAATCACTTCTGGGTTTAATGGCATGATGCATAGGGCTTGTTCCTTTTTGCAGACTTGAGACCAGTTCACCGCGAGCTCAACAAGCAATAGAAGCAAGTCAGAGGATCTTGGGAAGATACTAATCAAGTCACAAGAAGACTGACACAGGCAATGCTGTGGTGGATGCATACAACAAATTTGAATGCACGGCTGTTATTCCTGTATTAAACAGGATGATACTTACAACAGAAGCATCCTGCATGAAAAGGTGCTTCACTTCAACATACTACAACTTTGTGCCATGCTTCTAGGTCTGCAAGCATTCCTTCCCAGGCTAATAGGTCAACCAGTACAGATGAGAACAGACAGCACACGTCTATGTTCTGTTTAACCGCATGCGCACTAGCGGTTTTCCCGCTGCGCGCTGCGATTCGCAAAAACCCGCGTTACGTGACGAGCTCAGCTCGTCATCCACGTAGCGCAGGTTACGCCCATGACGAGCTGAGTTCGTCATGAGCGTAGAAGGGGCTAAGAGCATTTACATAGATCCGAACTCCATCTTAAATCATAGTATAATATTTGATCTCCCATATCCATGTTATCTATGTAAATAGCTCTTGTCTCATCTATCTGTTAATTCGATTTGTATAAACTCTAGCTGTCCTCTTTTGTAAACCTGTTGAATTCTACACTACGAAAAAATAGTTTTTATGCCTTTACTATCTTCATACTCATGTAAAGCGCTATATAAAACCTTTAAAATAAATAAATTAATAACATGGACATGGGAGAACAAATTTTATACTATGATATGAGATGGAGATAGGCGTAAAGGGCTACAGGTAACCCTGGGCGGAACACTACGCTACGCTCGCGGAGTGTGCGGAGTTTGTGCAACTACGTGCTATGCGAATTACACGTAGCACAGTGCATAAAACGCGTAGCGGGCATTTTTTGCTTGATCGCTGTCCTCAACGTCAAGTTGGCGACCGCGATGGAGCAAAACACCATCCCGGCGAGACTTTTTCCTCGTTCGCGATTAGCAACATCAAGTTGCCGATCGCGAGTGAAGTCCATGTAGAAACTTTATTGCATGATTTTTTTTAAAAACCTTTGCAAGTTACAAAGTATAAATTTGTAAGCATTAAAACAAAATAGAACCCCAGTTCTTTGTAGTAAAAGACCCCCAGGCCACCCGATTTTCAGAATACGCTTGTGGTTGCCCTGCCGCAGATACGTTAATAATAAACCCTTTGGGGCATTGGTGGTACTGTTCAAGCTATGGAAATTGAGTTCCGGAGTAACCCAACCTGTGCGTTAAGCCCCTATAGTCAGTTAGGTTGGTGACTCTGACAATTATTTTTTCTTTGTCTGGGTGCCTGCAAGGAGGATCAGCTGGTTGTCTTTCTGGTGGCGGTTACTGATTGCGGATCCCCTCCCCTAGTTTTTTTGCAGCACGATCCATAAACCTTACTAGAGCACAGTTTAAATTAGTGTTCCGTGGGTCAAAGCAGGCCAGTACTGCGGCTCTGCATGATCTGACCTCATTGATGTTCCAGCCTCTCCGTAAAAGGGACCTTCTTTCCTTCAACAGACTTGGACACAGGCATAGGATGTGTATTATGTCTTCCCTAAGGTTTCCACAAAGCCGACAGTGTTGCTAGTCTTGGTCTCTTTTCCACTTGGGAAAATGGCAGGACAAGTTGATCACTCCCATTCTTAGTTTTAGGAAACAAAGTTTAGTGCGTGCGGTGAACGGCAGGATTAGAAAGCTCTGAGGCGTCAGCTGGTCGTACCATCTGAGAGTCATCCAGCAGTGACTTCTTCTTGCGAGACATGCCTTATCTTCTAGTGAAGAGAGTGTTTTGCGCTTATTTTTCCTAGCCTTTTAAATTCGTTTTGGCTGACTTGCAGGTCCCAAACTTTGTTCAGGCCTAAAGTTTTTAGTCCTCTCTCCCAATATTCGTGCCCTGCTCGCCATCGTTTCGTATGCAGGCTGGACCATAGGTGTTGCGCTAGGATGCCTTCTTTTGACGACCTCAGTTTGTGGCAGCACGTTAAGAAGCTCATCGATCGGGCTAGAGATTGGTTACAGATGCCCAGTTCTAGCCTGATTTGGGCAGGTGACGTGTGTGTTGGTAACTGGAACACTGTTCTGAAGATTTTCCCAATGATTTTATCTAATTGGCCTCTATCCAGCCCTTTTAGCACCTCGCTTCCGTACGTTAGTGTAGGAATGACTTTTGCCTGTGCTGCCTGCAATGTTGGGGCGAATGTTTGTCCAAGTAGCTTTTTCTGAATAGAGCTGAGTGCGAAAGATAGCGCTACTTCCTTTTTTTTTTACTCTTCTAGGTAGGTTTTATATCTACCGTTGTTCTTGAAGAGAACTCCTAGGTCCTTGTGGCACTTGGATTCTGCAATGCTATTGGAATTTAGGACCCATGCCAGCTTCTGGGGCCTTCCTGGACGTACTGTCAAGATTTTAGTTTTCTTATTGCTTATCTGGAGCTCATTCTTAATTGAGTATTCGCGAGAAGCGTCCATAAGTGTTTGTAGGCCAATCTTTGTGTTGCTTAGAACTACATCATCTGCGTATAGGAGATTTGGCAGCTGGAAACTGGCTAATTTGGGAGCATGAGAGTTTACCTTGTTTAGGGATTCCGGGAAGTCCGATAAAAATAAGTTAAAAAGTATGGGGGCCAGTACACATCCTTGTTTTAGACCTTTCGTTGTTATGATTGGGCGTGACAGTCAAGTTGCCGATCATGAGTGTAGAAAATAAACCTCCCGGCGAGATTCTCAACGCGGGGAGGTCAGGTTTCTCATTGCGAGTGGTCGCGTATGCTCGTGCCCGCTCGCGATGAGAAACAACCAGTCAGCGTTGAGAAAGCTGCCGGTCGAGTACAAATCTACTCAAGCGGCAGAAAACAACCGCTTGCACTGTGAAAGATGTTCGCGTAGCTTGCGAAGTGCACTTCGCGTAGCTAAGTGTAGCGCTACTACGTGAACTACACCCAGGGTTAGCTACAGGCAGTAAGTAGTAAGTCATGAATGGGGGTAGGGAAACAGATGGGGAAGGGGGGTATTTTGGATGGGGAGGGTGTATGGGAGGGGAACGGAAAGACTCGGTGAAGGAGCAGAGGAGAACAGTGGGGGAGGGAGCGAGTAGAACCAGTGGAATATAGGAGGAGGGCGATAAAAGGAGAGTAAAGGGGGGCCTAAATAGCTGAAGCAGGGAGGGGGAATTTGATGCGCAGGATTATGTCCCCCAATGTTTCTTGAGGAGATGTTTTTTTAGGTCTTTTTTAAAGCTGATGTAGGAAGGTTTACATTGCAGGTCTTTAGGGAGGGTGTTCCAGATGTTTGGGGCATTGCCGGAGAAGGAGTGCGATTGTGTGGTTTTCTTTTTTAGCAGGGGTGGGATGAGGAGGAGAGCGTTGGGGCTTCTCATCGGCCGTGAACAGCCCATTGTGCTGAGTTTATTAGAGAGGTACAACAGGGTATTTTGGTGAAGGGCTTTGTGGGTAATGCAAACAGTCTTGTAGGAGGATCTGCCTTCAATGGGAAGCCATTTAAGAGTTTTGAGGACTGGCATTGAACTGCAAGTTAGTGCTGCACCCAATGGCCCTTATAAAGGTTAAGTAAATTGACATTTTATGTTGAGTAAACAACTGTTACAATCTATACTAAATGTGGGGCCTAATTTTCATTGCCATGTCCTACTGTCCGCCAGTATACGTATAAGCATACATTAAGGTCTTAGCATGCATGTAATTCATTTCATAATCTGCTCTTTGTAGTGGTCCACATCTCCATTAACTTGAATCTACTTTCTCCATCTTTCACAGGAGTTTGTGTTGTTGCATTTGGGGTAGGTCCAGGGTCTCATTATCCGTGGCAGCAGTTCTTGTGTAAAAGTTTAATCTGTTGAAATACAAGATCCCAATGTGTTCCTCCTTTCAGAGAGAGCCCCAAAGAAAGGATCTGGGTGAGGACCTCACAGCACTCAAGTTTTGAAAATTCTCTGGACTTAGTACCTATAAGCACAATTGATGCTATTAAAGAACAAGCATTTACAATGCAATGGTGACGGCATTATTAAAGGTAGAGCTATTGGCATTGCTCATGACTTTTTTTTTTTTAAATCATAAAGAAATGGCATTGTCATTTACATTGCCAATAGCTTAATCGTTAAATAAACTGCATTTTCATTTACAATGCCAATAGCTTAATCGCTCGCAAATGCATGACCTATTGTATTTACACCCACACAGAGCCACACACACAAAGCCACCCACACACACAAACAGAGCCACCCACACAGAGCCATTCACATAGGGCCCGATTCACAGAATGAACTTAAGACTAAATCCTAAACTTACTACTATTTGGTACACACGCTGGACCCCACCTTCTCTGCAAGCCCCCACGTCTCCTTCAACCATACCACGGAACCCCACTGGACCGACCACAGATGCGTCCACTTCACCTTCAGGAAACCCACCACACACATTCGCACCCAACAGATGCCACGCTGCTGTTGGGGCAAGGTCACCTTAGACCAACTGACCACTACCCTCCCCCTGAGACCACCCGCCGACCCCACCGACCCAGACACCGCCGCAACCAACCTCAAACAGTGGATCGACGACTGCGCCAACACCCTCGCCCCTCTCAAGACCTCCACAACCAACCACACCAACAAGAAAGCCGCCTGGTTCACCGAAGACCTCCGGATCTCCAAGCGCAACTGTCGGAACCTGGAGAAGAAATGGATCCACGACCGAACACCAGACAGCTACACAGCCCACAAGAGCGCCACCCGCAGACACCACCAACTCATCAGGGCCGCCAAGAGGACCGCCAAGGGGACCGCTTAGACAACAACGCACACAACATCAAAGAGCTCTTCAGCATCGTGAAAGAGCTCTCCAACCCCAGCTCCAACACCAATGACATCCCACCATCACAAGACCTGTGCGACTCCCTGGCCACCTTCTTTCACCGCAAGATCACCAACATCCACGACAGCTTCAACTCCGACACCCCCACACCCACCACCAAGCCCACCACCCCTGCGACCACCACCCGCACCAGCCGCCTGACCGCCTGGTCCTACGTCAGTGACGAAGACACCATCAAAACCATGGACTCCATCCACTCCGGATCCCCATCTGACCCCTGCCCTCACCACATCTTCAACTCTTCAACAAAGCCAGCACAACCATCGCGCTCCACCTCCGGAAAACAATCAACAGCTCCTTCGAGACAGCAACCTTCCCGGAAAGCTGGAAGCACGCCGAGATCAACGCCCTTCTGAAGAAGCCTAAGGCAGACCCCAAGGACCTCAAGAACTTCCGGCCCATCACCCTGCTCCCGTTCCCGGCAAAAGTGACAGAGAAGATGGTCAACAAACAGCTAACCCGCTACCTCGAAGACAACAACATCCTGGAACCTTCCCAATCCGGTTTTCGCAGCAACCACAGCACCGAGACCGCCCTCATCGCCGCCACTGATGACATCAGGATCCTGATGGACAAAGGAGAAACAGCCGCCTTCATCCTCCTGGACCTATCAGTAGCCTTCGACACAGTCTGCCACCGCACCCTATCAGCACGCCTCTGTGACGCCGGAATTCAAGAGAAAGCCCTGGCCTGGACCACGTCCTTCCTCTCCGGCAGAACCCAAAGCGTCCGCCTTCTGCCCTTCCGCTCAAAAACCACCGAGATCATCTGCGGCGTCCCAAAGGGATCCTCCCTCAGCCCGACATTGTTCAATATCTACATGGCACCGCACGCCCCCGTCGCACGACAACATAACCTCAACATCATCTTCTACGCCGACGACACCCAGCTGATCATAACCCTCACCGAAGAACCCCACACCGCCAAAGCCAACCTCCACACAGGAATGAAGGCCGTACCCGACTGGATGAGGGACAGCAGGCTGAAGCTGAATTCAGACAAGACGGAGGTCCTCATTCTCGGACCCACCCCATCAGCCTCGGACGACTCCTGGTGGCCCACAGCGCTAGGCACAGCCCCTGAACCCACAGACCACGCATGCAACCTGGGGGTCATCCTCGACTCCATCCTCTCCATGACCAGGCAAGTCAACGCCGTCTGCGCATCCTGCTTCAACACCCTCCGAATGCTCCGCAGGATCTTCAAATGGATCCCTCCCAACACGAGGAAAACGGTCACCCAGGCCCTCATCACCAGCAGACTCGACTATGGGAATGCCCTCTACTCAGGAACAACAACCAAGCTCCTGAGACGACTACAACGAATCCAGAACTCCTCGGCACGTCTGATCCTCGATGTCCCCCGATGCAGCCACATCACACCCCACCTGAGAGGCCTGCACTGGCTCCCCGTCAACAAGAGGATCACCTTCAAACTCCTCATCCACGCACACAAAGCACTACACAACACCGGACCTACATACCTCAACAACCGATTCAGCTTCCACACCCCCACCCGAAGCCTCCGCTCAGCCAACCTCGCCCTCGCCACAGTTCCTCGTATCCGGAAAGCCACCGGCGGCGGCAGATCCTTCTCCTACCTCGCCGCCAAGACCTGGAATGCTCTCCCTACCAGCCTACGACAGACTCAGGACCTGCTGGCCTTCAGAATACTTCTCAAGACCTGGCTCTTCGATCAGTAGCGGCCCCCCTCCCCCTCCCCCAGCGCCTTAAGACCCTCATGGGTATGTAGCACGCTTTAGAAATGCAGTGATTGATTGATTGATTGACCCTACTTTTACTTGGGCTAGCAGTCATCAAATTTACTAACCTATTGAGATCTACAATTTATAGCCCTAATGTGCTTCAATTTAACCAAATGGATAACCTCAGCTGGTAAAAATGTGTAACACACAAAATATTGTTGTGCAACCTGATGTCTCCATGATTCAGGAATTTTGCTTCATTTGCAATGCTTCTAACACTACGTAATTTGTTTATTCATTTACAGTTTTGTAAAAAGTGAATGTTGGGTTCATAGAATCTTGTGATGTCAGGTCAAGGAATATTGTGAGAGTCTTTCAATTGTAGGATGCAGTTGACTACGGGTTGACTTGTTCCTCAAGAGTGGCGGTAGAAGATCTATGCCCATAATTGCCAAATGGCAGTTTAGACTGCAGGAATATTGTTGTTGCATTGAGTATATTCCATGGATCAAAAATGTCATGGCTGATTGCCTTTCCAGGCTGCCCTTGAAGGATTCAATGGTTATGGAGAATTCTAACGATGAAGAAACAGTGGTCAGTAGATTAGCAGTGGTGTCTCAAGGTGATACTTCTGAGCAAGCGTGGGTGTCAGCTATAAAAAAAAGGCAGTGTTTTGCAGATGGCCATTCATTATGTTAATGAAGGTTGTCCAAGTTCCAAGATATTAGATGCTCATATAGATGGATTATGCTATATTGCTCCGGAGTTGTTGGCTGTCCAGGAATTATTGCGTAGATTGGATACCTCAGTGGTACCTAGTGCATTAGATCAAAGTTATTGGAGTTAGCCCATGAGGGACTTATTGGAATGCAGGCAATGAAGAGAAGAGTGAGAGATTTTTGTTGGTGGCCAAGAATGGAACAGTTTGTTAAGCAGTGTAGGTTTGTGTTGCCAGTGACAAGTCTCAGGTTACTGTTCCAAACCCTGTAAGTTCTTTTCCAGTGCCAAACAAGGCTTGAGCCACGCTGAACCATGACATTATTGGTCCTTTAAATGAGATTAGCCGGGTAAAGTATGGAACTGTAGTGAGTGATTACTTCTCCAGGTTGCCTGAGATGATTTTTGTGAATAACATAACTACAGCTAAGGTGAAATATGTGTTTATATATAATTATTCAGTGAAGGTACACCAGATGAGATTGTCACTAGCAATGGACCAAAGTTTGTATCAAATGCATTTGAATTGTTTCTTAAGGATCTGTGTATTAAAAATGTACCATTCGAGAAGCATCAATATTGTGGAGAGCTGCAACAAAGTAATAAAATAAAATATTCAGTTGTTGCTGGTTGGTGGTTTGATTTAGAATGATAAAGGGAAGAATTTGTCTTAGGTGATAAGCACTGCTACTAATGCTGACACCATGGTATCTCTGTGAAGAAGTAGGTAACCATACCAGGCAGGTTAAGTTGGTTTATTAAGATGGAAGCAATATAAGATCTTATCCACAGCAGACATAGACATCAACTGTAACTGCCTAAACAAAGCATTACATCACCCACATTCCATAGCGTGCATGTGCACATAACATTCTAACACTTAACATTCTATAATCCCCATTACATTGAAGAGGATACCACACACCTTCCCCCAAAACCCCAAAAAAACAAGGATAGACATCAATACAGAACTACACCCAAAAAAAAGATTATTTCACAACATAATCACGAAGAGCTGCAGGAACTCTAATCACACGTGAACTCTTCCTAACCGGAGTGTGACCTACAATTTGACCACTGTTGTTAACAGAATTGGGAGAATTGATTGTGTTTTTTGATTCACCCTTTTTTGATACCAAACCAGAAATAGGAGCAATACGATTTAAATTCCATATACGTCCATCATTTAGTTTGACTGCATTATGAAAGAGTTTAGTAACATGAAAAGGAGAGGAAAACTTTGACCCAGAGGACTTAAAAGGGAGACAAACTCTCACACGATCACCAACAGACATATTTGTGTGAGCAACAGCATGTCCGATGTCAAAGTTCACCTTCCTATTAGTGGACTTAACATGCTGTCTGATCAAGCTCAAATCTTTGTCTGAGCTCTTTGCCCCAACACCTAAGTTTCTCATCCAAGACTGGAACATGTACGTGTTCGGCGTGCATCTCTGAATAAGACAAAAGGTATCTCACCAGTGGTGGAATGTGGTGTGATTCTATAGACCATAACTCTTTCAAACAAATTCACTTTCCAATCAGTGCCTTGATCTTTTGATACCGGAATAGATTCTTTAAGTACCCGGTTGAACCTCTCTACCATTCCGTTGCATTCCGGATGATAGAGAGAGCAACGCTTGTGTTTGATGCCCTTGTTGATTAGGAAGTCCTCCATCTCTTTAGACACCAATTGGACTCCATTATCTGTAAGGATTGTTTCGGGAAAACCCTCCCTACAGAAAATGTCATGTAAAAACTTGTTAATGCTCTTGATTTCAATGCTTTGAGTGACTTTTACCTCGGGCCATCTAGAGAACATGTCAATCAGGACCAAAATATAAAATTGACCACTTTTGTTGTAAACTGGCCCTAAAATATCTAGCGCCACATCTTGCCAACACCGTGTAGGGACATATCTAATAATCATCGGCTGTATTCTAGTCTTGCAAACCTTATCCGAAGTATTGCACTCAACACAATCTCTTATCATACGCTCGACAAAGATATCTATGCCTGGCCACCAGAAATGTAAGCGCACCCTTTCTTTCATCTTTGCTATGCCCTGATGTCCTTGATGAGCTAATTGCACAATCCTCAATCTGATAGAAGAAGGAGGAACAAGTCTAGTGCCCCTCCAAAGTAAATTCTCCCTTACAGAAAGTCCTTTTACGTTCCAAAATTTCTTAGCATTCTCGTTTAATCTGTTAAGGCAAGGCCAACCTACATGAACTAAATTACAAATTTCTTGCAAATCTGCGTCCTTACTCATAGTGTCCCTCCAATCAGTTTCCAGAACAACCCCTTCAACAATCTCACATACTTTAAACTCATCCACCTCCCATGAGTATTCAGAGTCCAAATGAGTTTGCGCATTGTGCTCAGGTATCAACCTGGAGAGATGGTCGGGGGGAGCTAGAGGGCGCACACACGGAATGGCCACCTAACTGCGTGGCTCCCGTTCCCTGGCACACTTATCCTTACATTATCCTACCTTTCTGGAGAGTAAACTCACTTTAAAGCTACTACATCGGTGCGGAGTGTGATCGTCCACGATAGGTCCAACTGGCGGTTTGCTGGAGACAACCGGCTCCGAGAAAACGATCCGACAAACCTTGCCGGCAAGCCCCCTGGAACTGGTGAAATGGAGGGTCCGGCTGCCGGCTGGCACGCGAGGTCAGTGCTTGCCACGAGGAGGTAGGCCCCGGGCACAGGCCCGGCTGCGAGAACTGTTGTGCCCTCGGCTGTTGCTCTGGTATGCGGCCCTTCATCCTTCCTGCTGGTGACTCCTTGTAGCCCTGCCGTTCGGGGGCTCCTGCGTGCTGAGCTGCTTTGCCCCCTCGTTGTGGACACCTGCCTGCCGTTGTGACCGTGTGTCGGGCGGGTGGGCCGGAGCTGGCCGGAAGGTACGCTTTCACGCCCCGCGAGGTCGGGTGTACACAAAGGCGCTGCTGCCCTAGCCACACTTATCTGCATGAGTGTGGGAGACTCTGCGGGGGACAGCGGAATCATCCTGGAGCTCGGCGGAGGTGATTTTGGAAAAGGGGGGTGGTGATGGACAGAGTTTCTGAATGATGCAGAATACTCTTACCAAGTCAAGAGATCATGGTTTTAATCCATCACCGTTTATTAGCTCACTGCACCATCCCAGCTCAGAACCTGGCTATATGCAAATTACTCTGTTCCTGTCCCAGTGCATGATGGGAACAGGGCAAACTAAACTACCAAGCCAATTCTTATACTGGGTAGGAAACAAGCTCCCGGGGACTGGTTTCTGGCATCACAGCCTTCTTCGGCCCGGTTTGCTTGAATCCTGATGGTGCAATGAGCAAGGGACTCACGTCTGAGTATACCCTCCCACACATAGTGTGGATAAAACCGATTTTGGAAAAGGGGGGTGATGATGGACAGAGTTTCTGAATGATGCAGAATACTCTTACCAAGTCAAGAGATCATGGTTTTAATCCATCACCGTTATTATGCTCGGCGGAGGTGGGGCGCATTGAGTCGAGTGCTGCTGGTGACTGTTAGGGAGGACCCTGTCGGAAAGCGCTCCCCGGGACTGCCGAGCATTGTGTATGGTGGGTGACCACCTGCTCTCCCCCTGCCGCGGTGAGCGCGGCGTTCGCTCCTTATACCCCCTGAAGCAACTTGGGGTCTAATGACTTGTGGCTGGTAAAGGTGCTGTGGGGTCGGCGCGGGAGATCACTAGTCACCACGGGGCCCACTGCTCTGTACTGCTCCATTGACCTGTTGCGGTGCCGCGGCCCGGGGCGGTGTATTTACCGGACATTCATCGGCATTACTCACATAGCGGAGCCTGCCACAGATAAGGAAGTGCATCGTCTCCAGCATTTTTTATCCTATGTGCTTCATCCAAGCGAATTGCGCTACCAATTCTGCATGCAGCTCCAGCATATTTGTTGGACTGGGCGAGCTTACACCTGTTACAAGTGGATCCTGGCCGCTATCAGCGGGGACCAGTAGACGGTTCCTACCATACCCGATTTCTTTCTACTTGCTGCCTGGCTGAACTGCTTGCCATACTCCTTTCTTATACTGCGAGGCCTCACTAACGCAGAGGGGCGCAGGGCACAGCGTTAGCAAAGTGCCCTGCTTGGAGGCGTGTTAGCTTGTATCACGGTGCTCTACTAGGGCTAGAGACCCCCACCATTACATCAGCTGATACACGAGCGGCGGACGGCGCGCAAGCACGATGGTGCGCCCTGTAAATCGCCAGACGAAAATAAGCTTTGAGGGCGCGAAGAAAGGATCGAAGACATCTCCCGCCGAGCAGGGCCCTAGTGGTGCGGACGCTACTGCCACAACCTCTGGCTCTAAAGAGTTAGACATGCACCACCTGCTACAGGATATGCGACAGGGCTTTGCCACCGTGGTGGAGGAAGTGGACAGGATGTCCTCCAGGATGGATGCCCTAGTACATAAAGTCGACCAGCATGAGAAGAGGATCACGACAGTGGAGCAGCGGATTCTCCGACAATGATGATGTCACCGCCTCCCATACGACTCAGCTTGCCCGTATGGATAACTTACTACGAGTTAAAGCAGCCAAGAACGAGGACTTGGAAGCCCGTAGCAGACGCAATAACATTCGCGTCACGGGTATTCCGGAACTGTATGTGGAGAAGCTCCTCAGAGGGTCGGTGGGAGAGGATGCCTTCTCACCCCAATTCATCGTTGAAAGGGCGCACAGGTCACTTGCCCCGGTCCCTAAACCTGGACTGCCGCCTAGGCCAATCATCGCTTGCCTGTTGAACTATCGCGATCGAGATGTTGCACTGAGAGCGGCTCAAACCAAGCAGAACCTGCACTACAATGGACTCACATTCTCTATCTACCCCGATTTCACTCCTCTAGTGCAGGAGGAAAGGCGCAAATTCTTGCCTGTCAAAAAGAAACTACGTGAGGCCCAGTTGGATTATGCTCTGCTCTATCCGGCGAAGCTGAGAGTGACACACCGGGGGAAGCAAAGATTTTTCACAAATCCACAAAAAGCAGAGGACTACTTGAAGGCGATCCGCAAAGCACAGAGGGAGGGTCGGAATGGCGAAGCAGACCTCGAGGACGACCCACCAGTAGTGGCTGAGGATGATTGACATGCTGCGTCCTCTGTGGGACGGTCTGCTTTTGTTCTGGACTGATGGGTCTGGACCTTCAACCGATATCTCGGAGGGCTCGGTCACCATCCTATATTTCGGGACTGCATGACTTCTCCAGTGGTAAAGTATTCCAGGGCTGTAGTTGAAAGAGGCTCTGAGCGCACTGCTTCTATTCTGTATGACTAAAGTTTCTAGTTTGAAAAATCCTCTTATACATTAAGCGTGCAATCAAAGCGGCGCCTCTTGCCTTAGGCGTCCCATAATTATTCCAAAGTCGTGCTATCCACTAAAGAGGTGAAAGCATCCCTTGATGCACTGCTTTAAGATCCTACTGGGGATTACCCAGAGTTCCTCTGTGATTCACTCCACAAAGTTTTATCTGTTCATGTCTTTTATTTTTTCACACAAAATTCATTATTTTGCTGCTTGTGTTCATCATTTAAACATCTTGTATATACGTTTATGTTCATATATCAGTCCAATGCATTTCGGTCGCTATGACCTTCTTCTGGGACCGTTTAAGCTGAAACAAGGCATAACATTGCTAAATATCAATGGTAAAATCATACATTATAAACAATATGCAAATATAAACAATATTCAAGCATATTCATCATGCTGATAGACATAAATATCAAAATTGTGACCATTTGTGTTGACACACCGGTGTAGGCATGCTCTAGTGCTCTGTTGTGATAAAAAACGCCTATCAGGCACTCACTTTTATCTGTTAATTCTGTTGGCATTGAACACAAACGTTGTATGGAAAATTGACAAAAAAACGAGCGAAATCAAAACTAGGGAAAACACTTGTCCATTACGTGCCGTTACTATCTCTATTTATGTCAAATACATATTGCCATGTTACTCACTTCACTAACGTAATGAGAAAACGTCTTCTCTCTCCTGTTCACTCTTTCAACAAACGAAACGAAAGGCTCCGGCATTAGCACGATGCCGGTCCAATCGTTGATGCTTTAGCTGCACATTACCTGCACTTTTCCATGTGCTTCGTTCTCATTGGCTATATGCCCGATCATGTGATCGGAACTAGAGCCAATGGGAAACGAATCTGTCCCTTATGGTTTACTGTGAACGTGCATAGGAAGGATTCAATAAAGCTATCGTTAGAATAACTTGTAAAAAGTTCTGTGCTCTATAGCATGCGGTTTATCACAGGATGGAATGCACTCGGTTATCAAATAAAAATCTGTTTCTCCTGAAATATTAAAACATAAGATAAATAAACCAACTCAATGAAATTAAATGAAATGAAATAACATTAAGTGTACGACAGATGGCTCAAGTTTCCATTAATGTAGGTAAGGCTAAGCACTCATGTGCTTCTATGCGTTAGTAGACAATGTCTATAGATAGCAGGTAAATTCCACGCGATCGTTAAGCCCAAAAGGCTTATGTGAGTTCAACATGTACATCCAACTGTTCTTCCTTTGAAGGAGAAATCTGTTATTATCACGTCCTTCAATTTTATCGATCACTTCTAGAACTGTGAATTGTAACTGAGACACGTTGTGCTTCTTTTCTAAAAAATGAGCAGCTACGGATGACTTAATGTTGCCAAGCCTGATATTTGACTTATGTTCATTTAATCTTGTTTTCAACTTGCGGGTGGTTTTCCCTACATAAACCTTTCCGCAGGGACATTTCAACATATAGATAGCATTGGCCGTGTCACAATTTGCATTTACACGGAGTTTCATACTGTGCCCTTTCATTGGATGTGTGATTGCACTTCCTCTGATGATGTTATTGCAGTGCCCACATTGCAGGCAAGGTCTAGTACCTCGATATGTTTCATCTTTCAATTTTTTTTGTTTTAACAATTCACCAAAATTTTTGCCTCTGGTGAAAGCAAAGATGGGAAAATTTTCAAAACTCTTATCGAAGTCACCTTCGGCTCGTAAGATATTCCAATGAGTTCGTATTATTTTCTTGAATTTGTGACTCATCGTAAAGTATTTGGAAACTACAGTCATTCTTTCTTGCTTTGTTTTGACTCGTGTCTTCATCAATTCTGATCTGGGGATACTTTTCACCTTCTCAATTGATTGTTTAATCAGGCTGGTTGGGTAACCTCTCTTACGAAATCTTTCACCCATGGTTTCTAGTGTACTTTGTATTTTATTAGGATCCGAGGTAATTCTTTTAGCTCTCATCATCTGGGATGTGGGTAGGTGAGTTTTTAGCGAATCCTGGTGGAAACTTTGGAAATGAACAGTGTTATTTCTGTCAGTGGATTTTCTATGCATTTCCGTTTCTATCTTGCCTTGATGTAAATTCACTCGAACATCCAAAAATGTGATTGAAGATTTAGAAATTTCCCAGGTGAGTTCTATCCTATCATTTTTTGAATTCAATGTTGTTAGTGCCTCTTGAAGTGATTCTTCGCTGTTCTTCCATATGATGAATATATCATCGATATATCGTACTAGCATTTTCAGGTTGTTAATCCAGGTTGCGTTTTTTAAAATGTATTGTTCCTTATGTGTCTTCATGTACAAATTAGCATATACTGGGGCGGCGCAATTGCCCATTGAGGTTCCGACCAATTGTTGGTACCATTTGTTGTTGAACTTGAAATAACTGTGATAGAGCGTGAATATTATCAGTTCCATCAAGAATATTTGCATAGGTTCTTTGTAGTCTGTTGTCAAAATTGCTTCCTCCATCGCTTCAATCCCAGCTCCGTGGGGTATTGAAGTATATAAAGACTTCACATCAGCTGTACATAACAGTAATTCCTCATTCTCTCCTATTTCCAAGGCAAGAGGCGCCGCTTTGATTGCACGCTTAATGTATAAGAGGATTTTTCAAACTAGAAACTTTAGTCATACAGAATAGAAGCAGTGCGCTCAGAGCCTCTTTCAACTACAGTTCTGTATTTTCCCTTGCCACGGAGGAGAGCTGCACGCACATCAAACAATATCCCGCTTTGTTAAAACATCAATAAAAATGCAATATGAAGAAATCTCAAAGAGCACTGAAGCAAGGGCAGACACTTTCGCTTTTCAGGAGGGAGAAGCCTCCAGAATTTATGCTTTAATTCAAGAAGAGATGACTCAAACGTCCTCAAGTAGGACCAAGGCACAAAACTTGAAGCAGCTAATTTATATCTCTAAACGCCATGTGAACCAAAAACTTCACGCGAGTACATTGATCCGTTATCACAAAGCACAGCGGATACCTAGGGGACTACGAATTGCCCTCAAACCCTCCCTCTGTAAAAATTCGAAAGCCTTTCAAGACAAGTGGTATGCTATTTTGAATAGATGCTCGTTGGATCTAATTTTACTGATTTTACTGATCATTGAAGAGCTTTCACTTATCTTGGTAGAATTAACTAAAGAGAAGGATGAACTTACAGAGGAGCTAGCGAAAATGATGACAACAGAAGAATTAGATACAGCCTTAAAGGAAGCGACTGAACATATAGAGCGTCACACCCAAGAAGTGAATGAACGAAAAATAAGAAAATTCAAACGAGATACACTCGATTATAAATTAGGGGAAGTGTACACATGGGCAGATGTGTATGCCCAGAGAAGGAGGAATCGCCCCTATACCCCATTCACTGACACTTCATCATCAGGAAGTGACGCCACAAATAGACCGCCGTTAAAAAAAAACCAAGTACCGAGAAAGGCACCACAGTCAACATTTACTAAAGAGGGAGCAACAATGGCAGAAAAACCGACAACTTCAGCAGGTACCATTACTAGAGATGAACATTTTTTAGAAGTAGGCCCAGACCTACAAGAAGATCCGGGTGGAGAAAAGGAGGCTCCAAACACAAGGAGTGCCACAACAAAGATGAAGGAGAAAGAAAAAAAGAAAACTACACCCAAGAACGTTTAGTGATAAATATATCTAAATACAAACTAACAGCACAAGAACTAGCAGTATTGGAGAAAGGTACCTCCTTTGTTCCAACAACCCCCACCAACTCACTTGAACTTGAAATCAGTTTTTTCAAACTGATGCGAAAATTGAGGTTACGGTATTTTTTTGATCATGTAGTTGACAAACCCACCATAAAGGAAGATGATCAACTAAAAGGTTTAGGAACAAGAAGTACCTTTATGGCCCCTTCAAGCCATAAAACGTTAGATCTTTTTGAGACTATGGTTAAGCAAGATCTGAGCAGGATAAAATTCGACAAAAAGCCAAGAAGGAACCTCACTAACAAGGACATGGATACTCTAAGAAAACTTGCGCATAACAAGGATATTGTCTGTATAAAAGCAGATAAAGGCGGAGGCATGGTAATAATGGATGCTACCATGTACCAACAGAAGGTAGAAGAACATTTAGCTGACTCCAACACCTATGCAGAGCTGCAATCGAATCCTACCCATGAATATGCTAAAAAAACTGAGGGAACTGGTTGGCCGAGCCAAGGAGAATGGCACCATTAATGAAAAAACAAAAAACTTTTTGCTCAAAGAGAATCCAAGTAGCCCCTTGTTTTATATGACACCGAAGGTACACAAAAACCTATGGGATCCTCCCCTGCGTCCCATTGTCTCAATGAGAAACAGCATTCATGAAGCCACGGGGCAATTCATTGACAAATACATGCAACCGACAGTACAAAACATGACGACATACATCAAGGATTCCACAGATTTTTTAACCAGACTAAACCTTTTGGAAATAGGAGAGAATGAGGAATTACTGTTATGTACAGCTGATGTGAAGTCTTTATATACTTCAATACCCCACGGAGCTGGGATTGAAGCGATGGAGGAAGCAATTTTGACAACAGACTACAAAGAACCTATGCAAATATTCTTGATGGAACTGATAACATTCACGCTCTATCACAGTTATTTCAAGTTCAACAACAAATGGTACCAACAATTGGTCGGAACCTCAATGGGCAATTGCGCCGCCCCAGTATATGCTAATTTGTACATGAAGACATATGAGGAACAATACATTTTAAAAAACGCAACCTGGATTAACAACCTGAAAATGCTAGTACGATATATCGATGATATATTCATCATATGGAAGAACAGCGAAGAATCACTTCAAGAGGCACTAACAACATTGAATTCAAAAAATGATAGGATAGAACTCACCTGGGAAATTTCTAAATCTTCAATCACATTTTTGGATGTTCGAGTGAATTTACACCAAGGCAAGATAGAAACGGAAATGCATAGAAAATCCACTGACAGAAATAACACTGTTCATTTCCAAAGTTTCCACCAGGATTCGCTAAAAACTCACCTACCCACATCCCAGATGATGAGAGCTAAAAGAATTACCTCGGATCCTAATAAAATACAAAGTTCACTAGAAACCATGGGTGAAAGATTTCGTAAGAGAGGTTACCCAACCAGCCTGATTGAACAATCAATTGAGAAGGTGAAAAGTATCCCCAGATCAGAATTAATGAAGACACGAGTCAAAACAAAGCAAGAAAGAATGACTGTAGTTTCCAAATACTCTACGATGAGTCACAAATTCAAGAAAATAATACGAACTCATTGGAATATCTTACGAGCCGAAAGTGACTTCGATAAGAGTTTTGAACATTTTCCCATCTTTGCTTTCACCAGAGGCAAAAATGTTGGTGAATTGTTAAAACAAAAGAAATTGAAAGATGAAACATATCGAGGTACTAGACCTTGCCTGCAATGTGGGCACTGCAATAACATCATCAGAGGAAGTGCAATCACACATCCAATGAAAGGGCACAGTATCAAACTCCGTGTAAATGCAACTTGTGACACGGGCAATGCTATCTGTATGTTGAAATGTCCCTGCGGAAAGGTTTATGTAGGGAAAACCACCCGCAAGTTGAAAACAAGATTAAATGAACATAAGTCAAATATCAGGCTTGGCAACATTAAGTCATCCGTAGCTGCTCATTTTTTAGAAAAGAAGCACAACGTGTCTCAGTTACAATTCACAGTTCTAGAAGTGATCGATAAAATTGAAGGACGTGATAATAACAGATTTCTCCTTCAAAGGGAGAACAGTTGGATGTACATGTTGAACTCACATAAGCCTTTTGGGCTTAACGATCGCGTGGAATTTACCTGCTATCTATAGACATTGTCTACTAACGCATAGAAGCACATGAGTGCTTAGCCTTACCTACATTAATGGACACTTGAGCCATCTGTCGTACACTTAATGTTATTTCATTTCATTTAATTTCATTGAGTTGGTTTATTTATCTCATGTTTTAATATTTCAGGAGAAACAAATTTTTATTTGATAACCGAGTGCATTCCATCCTGTGATAAACCGCATGCTATAGAGCACAGAACTTTTTACATGTTATTCTAACGATAGCTTTATTGAATCCTTCCTATGCACGTTCACAGTAAACCATAAGGGACAGATTCATTTCCCATTGGCTCTAGTTCTGATCACATGATCGGGCATATAGCCAATGAGAACGAAGCACATGGAAAAGTGCAGGTAATGTGCAGCTAAAGCATCAACGATTGGACCGGCATCGTGCTAATGCCGGAGCCTTTCGTTTCGTTTGTTGAAAGAGTGAACAGGAGAGAGAAGACGTTTTCTCATTACGTTAGTGAAGTGATTAACATGGCAATATGTATTTGACATAAATAGAGATAGTAACGGCACGTAATGGACAAGTGTTTTCCCTAGTTTTGATTTCGCTCGTTTTTTTGTCAATTTTCCATACAGCGTTTGTGTTCAATGCGAACAGAATTAACAGATAAAAGTGAGTGCCTGATAGGCGTTTTTTATCACAACAGAGCACTAGAGCATGCCTACAACGGTGTGTCAACACAAATGGTCACAATTTTGATATTTTTGTCTATCAGCATGATGAATATGCTTGAATATTGTTTATATTTGCATATTGTTCATATTGTATGATTTTACCATTGATATTTAGCAATGTTATGCCTTGTTTCAGCTTAAACGGTCCCAGAAGAAGGTCATAGCGACCGAAATGCATTGGACTGATATATGAACATAAACGTATATACAAGATGTTTAAATGATGAACACAAGCAGCAAAATAATGAATTTTGTGTGAAAAAATAAAAGACATGAACAGATAAAACTTTGTGGAGTGAATCACAGAGGAACTCTGGGTAATCCCCAGTAGGATCTTAAAGCAGTGCATCTAGGGATGCTTTCACCTCTTTAGTGGATATCACGACTTTGAAAGTATTCCAGGGACCACTATCCCTGCCCTGGCCTCCACTGAGGGCGATACAGAACGGGAGGCTATCGGAGGGAGAAGTGGTTGTGCGCCCTTGATGTTGTTTCCCCTACAGGTATACCCCAAACCTGGGAACGAGTTATGGAAGTTACGGGGGGAGGGGGGAGGGGAAGGGCGGGAATAAACGGCTGCTGGCATGATTGGGATGCAGTAGTGGGAGGGGGTTAGGTTTTTCTGTGAGGGAGATCTTAGTTAACGGGGAGGAAAGGCGATTGGTGGACCTTTGTGGTATTTGTTCTTACCTGAGAAGAGATGGTTTTACTGACTCTACTATGGCATGCCTTATTTATATGATGTACTTTACCTTATGGCGGGATCGGGGTCTGATGCACAATTGAGCTGTATATCATGGAATACAAGGGGTCTTAACAATGCTAAAAAGTGCCGAAGTATGATTGCATACTTAAACCGCCATTAAGTTCAAATTGCCATGTTGCAGGAAACTCCCTTTGCCAACAAATGGGCTAGTGCCCGTGTTTTCTCTTCCTACTCTACCTATGCAAGAGGTGTAGCTATCCTGATAAGACGCAATGTACCATTTCAAGCACATGGCAAGCTACTAGATGAGGAGGGTCGCTTTGCCCTGATGTGGGGGGGGGCTAGGCCATGACACGGTCACTCTAGTAAGTTGTTATGCACCTAACAGGGACACGCCATTATTTTTTCACACGCTCTGGGGCAAAATCCTAGACGTAGGGTCCCGACACGTTATATGGGGGGGAGACTTTAACTTAGCGTTGATCCCTCACCTGGATAGGGCAGATGGAGTGGCGCATTACAAGTCAAGGTCCCGGGAGGCTTTGGAGGGCGTGCTTTCGGAGGGTGACTTGGTGGACATATGGCGTTATCTGCATCCTTTCCAAAAAGAGGGTACACACTTCACATCACTGACAGGTACATGGGCACGACTGGACTATTTTTTTACGAGTAGAGAGATATATGCGGGTGTGACTGGGGTGGTACACCTCCCAAGGACGTATTCCGATCATAGCCCGGTCATGATGCACCTACGGGTACCTGGGTGGGATAACCCTAGGCCACACTGGAGATTGCAGCCAGCAGTCCTGCTTGACGCTGTGTTCCGCACTGAACTCGGCGAGGAAATCGCCGCATTTTTTCCTAGAAACAAGGGTTCTGTCGACTCTGTCGAGCACATCTGGGAAGCATTTAAGGTAACGGTAAGGGGATACTGCATATCAAAAAGCTTCGGAGTACTGCGAGACATTCAGCGCACGATCCGTGACCTCGATAGTAAACTAAAGGCCTTGGAGGCTCGGATGGTAGAGAGGGACGGTGGCGATGCCCATGCGGAGTTTAGAGACACACTTACGAGTTACGAGGCAGAGGCCAACAGGGAGGCGAAGTTTAAAGGGAAACACTGGCAGGCTAGAAAATACTGTGAGGGAGACAGACTGGGCAAGGCCTTGGCGGTAATGACACGCGCCTCACATACCCACAACACGATTCTCGAGGTCATAAACGACCAAGGGCACACGGTCAGAGACTCAGATGACCTACTATCTGCTTTCGTTTCTCATTATTATGCACTCTACACCACCGCCACGACCACTGATGTGCCATATGACGATTTCCTGAGCGATGTAGCTCTCTGCTGGCTCAGTGATAGCGACAGGGCCTTCCTGGCTGCCCCATTTGAATTAGATGAAATCAGTGATGCTATCATGTCACTTAATAATGGGAAGGCTCCCGGGCCTAGACGGACTCCCGGCGGAGTTTTATAAAGCCTACATCGACATCATGGCCCATGTTCTCCGTGAGGTTTTCGAGGAGTCATTAGCGGACTGCATTCTACCTGGTTCAATGCGCGAGGTCGTCATTACCTCATTATTAAAACCTGGCAAAAGCCCTAGTGCTTGTGATTCTTATCGCCCACTCTCGCTCTTGAATTGCGATGTTAAAATACTAGCGAAGGTACTGGCTACCAGACTATCTCTTCTTATGACCCGGATTGTCTTACCAGACCAGTCTGGGTTTGTCTCGGGTCGATCCACCTCCCATAACCTGCGCACCTTGTTCTCCCTGCTCCGGATAGTGCACCCTGACCTACCAGTCGCAGCGGTATTTTTAGATGCCACCAAGGCCTTCGACTCGGTCGAGTGGCCATACCTGTTCACCGTTCTAGCACGAATGGGATTCCCTAAATTGTTTATCTCCTGGGTTCAACTGCTCTATACACAGCCAACAGCGAAAGTACTGATTAACGGCCGCCTTTCACCCTCTATTGTCATTTCTAGGGGCACTCGTCAGGGGTGCCCCCTATCCCCTCTCTTGTTTGCGATAGCAGTCGAGCCACTTTCTTGTAGACTCCGCCAACTGCACCGCATCAGCGCGTTTCGCTGTTTCCAGCGCCAGATTGACGTGTCGTTATATGCTGATGACATGACATTATTTGTCAAGGATCCAGCATCAAACCTAAATTCCTTACTCAGGGAATTTGTTGTATTTGGTTGAATGTCTGGTGTACATATCAATTGGGCTAAGTCGCAATTTTACCCACTCACTGACGCGGTTCCTGACTTCCCCCTCGACTATCCTCTAGAATGGTGTCGATCGGACTTACGATACCTGGGGATTCAGATTTCACGTGATAAAGATGAAATCATGCGTTCAAACTACGGTGTAGCAATTACAAAACTTACCGCATCGGTAGATCGCTGGATCACCCTTCCACTTTCCATGGCTGGAAGGGCTTCACTTATCAAAATGATAGTACTACCCTGTTTTCTTTACCTCTTCCTTAACATCCCCTATTACCCGGGAGCTTTCTTCTTTAGGACATTGAAATCGGAGCTATGTCGCTTATTCTGGGGAGGCAAGAGCCCGCGGCTGAAATGGTCCATGCTGATTCAGCCATACGATAAAGGGGGTTTTGATGTACCCGATTTTGAGGCCAATATTTATGTGCTCAAGCGCATTATGCCTATCATTGGATGATTCCCACTCCATTCATGCCACAACTCGCGGTGGAGGACTGGATTGCACATCCTCTTCCCCTTAATGGACTCCTCTATTGTCCGGCCTCATCCATAACGACACCATTTACCTCCGTCACATGCACTATAGATGCTTGGAGCCGCATAGCTAAGAGGCTGATGTGCAGCTTGCTATACTATCCTCGGTTACCGCTGACGTATCACCCACAGCTTGCCCTCCGACAGGAACGTGGCTTCCAATTGCTTTGTGAGCGCTTACGAATCACAAGCTGGGGAGACCTCTTCTCTGCCGGCCAGTTTAAAATTGCTGATCTGTTTTTTACTTCTCACACCTACAATCCGCTTGAAATGTTTTACTATCTAAGGCTGCGCATGGGGATGAGGGACATCCTCCCTGAATTTCCCAATGAATCAGAGGCCCTGTCTCCGCTGCACTTCATGCTGTGTTCACAAGATGGCTCATACTTGGTGTCGGGAATGTATCGCCACATCAGGGCGTGTACTCTGGGTCCGGACGCCAGGGCTCGAATGCACTGGGCTTCTGAGCTAGCGACTGAGATCACTGACGACCAATGGTTATATTGCTGTAACCTCACTGCTGTAATATCATCCAGTAGCAGACTCAAAAATAATCCATTATAAGTTCTTACAACGCCTCTACTACACCCCGGTAAAAAAATACAGATTCCGCCTATCCGACAGCGATAGATGTGAGCGTTGCCGTGCGGAGCATGCTGATTTCTTACATCTTGCATGGGAGTGCCCACCTGTTCGCCACTACTGGCAGCAGGTGCATGAGTCCCTCGAATCAATGACTGAACAATCCATAAATCCTGATCCATTGCTAATGATCCTAGGACACACACCACATATCCCTAAATCCTGCACGAAATTCTTAGATATTGCATTGCTCCTAGCGAAACGATGCGTTGCATGTAGATGGGGACGTGGCAGGGCCCCTAAATTTAAGGACTGGCTCGCAGATATGACTTACTGTCAGCAGCAATACGTAACTTTCACTGACTTACTCCCGCTTTCTAGTAGGCCTACTGACATTTGGGGGTCCCCTGGTGAGTTACCTACTGGCCCTGGCAGATCGAGATATGAGCCCAGACGGGGAGGCCCCCCAGACCAGCGCTGATGCCCGGATTTGACAGATTTCGCCTTACAAATGCAGCAACCACTGGGTGGCTCTTGATTCGATACTATTGCTAGAGGTATACTCTCATACCCTACCGAATGCCGCGATACAACATTATTTACCGTCAATGTGCTTATCACCATCAGATGTTTAGCCCTGACACTCCCCAGCTGTGTACTGTGCTGTGCCCCATTCCTCTACATACCAATATCCTGGCATTACCCCTAACTGATTTCCACTGTATTTACTCTGATGATCGTCAACGCTACTATTTGTAATGTTGAATTGCCATGTACCATCAATGTTTTTTTTTTCTACCACAGGTATTGTCTCACCGAATCGTGAATCCAATCCCCTGTATCTTCACCTCCAGCAAGCACATCTCCTTTAATCACACCACAGCGCTCCATTGGACAGACCACAGCTGCGTTCACTTCAATTACAAAAAGACCACGACCCACAACCACCCTCAACCAATTCTTCGAAGAAACTGGAATTAAAATCACCACCGACCAGCTCTTTACATCGCTTCTTCAAAACCCTCCTGCCAATTCGTCGGACCCTAACCAAGCTGCCACCAACCTCACACACTGGATCACCCACAGCGCCAACGAATTAGCACCCTTGAAAAACCATCAAACCAAACATGGCAGTAAAAAAGCCCCCTGGTTTAACGATGACCTTAAGAAATCTAAGAAGCTCTGTCGTACCCTTGAGAAAGCCTGGAAAAAAGACCCAAACACTATCACCCTTGCCACCTTCAAAAACGCCACCCGCAAACACCACCAACTAATCCGATCAACCAAGAAATCAGCATTCAAAGACCGGCTTGACAACAACGCCCACAACAGCAAAGAACTATTCAACATCGTCAAAGAATTCACCAACCCCACCGCCAGCACCAACGACATCACTCCCTTCCAATTCCTCTGCGACTCCCTAGCCTCTTTCTTCCACAACAAAATCGCCGACATACATAACAGCTTTAACAACCAGCCCGAGGACCAGTCCACTACACCCACCTCCGAACCAAAACCCCCTTCGAACAACCTCTGCGCATGGAACCCAATCACCACCGAAGACACCATCCGCCTGATGAACTCCATCCATTCAGGTTCCCCAACAGACCCATGTCCCCACTACATCTTCAACAAGGCAGACTCCATTATCGCACCCCATCTCCGAGACGTCATCAACAACTCCCTCAACTCTGCTACCTTCCCGGAAATCTGGAAACATGCCGAACTCAGCGCTCTTCTGAAGAAACCCACAGCAGACCCTACCGAACTGAAGAACTACCGCCCCATCTCGCTTCTCCCATTCCCTGCCAAAGTCATCGAGAAAGCCGTCAACAGCCAGCTTGCCGCCTTCCTCAAAGCCAACAAATCCCTCGACCCCTCACAGTCTGGCTTCCGAGCCAAACACAGCACCAAGACCGCCCTCATCGCAGCAACAGATGACATTCGAACACTACTGGACAACGGAGAAACAGCTGCCCTCATCCTACTTGACCTCTCCGCAGCCTTCGACACAGTCTGCCATAGCACCCTTATACAACGCCTCAGCAACATCGGAATACAAGGAAAAGCCCTGGAATGGATCATCTCGTTCCTCGCCGGCAGAACCCAGAGAGTCCGCCTCCCCCCTTTTAAATCAGAAGCCACCGAAGTCATTTGCGGCGTACCACAAGGATCATCACTCAGTCCTACCCTTTTCAACGTATACATGAGCCCCCTCGCAACCATCGCGCGACAACACAACCTCAACATCATCTCCTATGCCGATGACACACAGCTGATCCTCTCCCTCACCAAAGACCCTAACACCGCCAAAACCAACCTACATGAAGGGATGAAAGAAGTTGCCGAGTGGATGAAGAACAGCCGCCTAAAACTGAACTCGGACAAAACGGAAGTCCTCATCTTAGGCTCATCCCCCTCCGCTTGGGACGACTCATGGTGGCCACCGGCCCTGGGAACCGCACCCATACCAACGGACCACGCACGTAACCTGGGATTCATCCTTGACTCCTCACTCTCGATGACCAGACAAGTCAACGCCGTCTCATCATCGTGCTTCAACATCCTACGCATACTCAAAAAAACATTCCGCTGGATCCCCAACGAAACAAGAAAAACGATCACCCACGCACTGGTCACTAGCCGACTGGACTACGGAAACACCCTGTATGCCGGAACCACAACCAAACTACAGAAAAAACTCCAACACATCCAAAACGCCTCAGCCAGACTCATACTTGACATTCCCCGCAAAGATCACATTTCCGGTCACCTGAAAAACCTCCACTGGCTTCCCGTCAACAAGAGAATAACGTTCCGTCTCCTCACCCACGCACACAAAGCCCTCTACGACCTAGGTCCCGAATGCCTCAACACGCGCCTATCCTTTTACACCCCCACTCGCCAGCTGCGATCATCCAATCAAGCCCTCGCCGCTGTCCTGAGCATCCACAGAACCACCATGGGGGGAAGATCCTTCTCTTACTTAGCGGCCAAAACGTAGAACTCTCTCCCCATTCACCTCCGCCTTACACAGAACCACCTCTCCTTCAGAAAACAACTAAAAACTTGGATATTCGATAAGTAAATTACCCCCCTTTTCCTCAAGCGCCTTGAGACCCTCTGGGTATGTAGTGCGCTATATAAGTGCTGACTTGACTTGACTTGACTATTGTTTTTTGTTGGAAAATCAATAAACAGAGTTAAAAAGAAAAAGAAAAAAAAAACCTGGAGAGATAGTCAGCAACTTTGTTATTGACACTAGGTATATACTTCACTTCAAACTCAAAATCCTGAAGAGCAATTGCCCATTTACAAATACGAGAAGAAATAGCATCAAGACTTTTCTTGCAAAAGACATCCTTCAAATGTTTGTGATCCGAATGGACCGTGAAAGGATTGCCCCATAGACATTTCTTTAGCTTCTTGATAGCCCAAAAAATGCAGAAGGCCTCCTTCTCGATCACTGAATAAAGCAATTCTGGACCAACAAGAGCCCTGGAAAGAAACAAGATAGTAACTTCATTGCCATCCCTCATTTGTTTGAAAACAGCACCCAGGCCCCGAGAAATCGCATCAGTAACTAGTATTGAGCTAAAAGAAATATCAAAACTTTGCACAGACGGAGCTAAGTTAAGATCCCGCTTAACACCCTCATACTCATTTTGGCACTCTTGTGACCATGTAAATTTTACTCCCTTTTTTAAAAGAGATCTCATGTTAAAAGTTTTGCATGCAAAACGTGGTATAAATTTATTATAATACTATGCCATGCCTACGAACGTGAACAGCTCTTCTCTTGTCCCTGGTGTGGCAAGATCACCTATAGTTTTAATTAACTTATCTTTAGGTTTAACTCCACCAGCTGTCAAACAGTGACCCAGATAGTCAATTTCCGTAAGGTTGAATTTACACTTGTTTTCTCTGAGTGTCAAACCTCTTTCAGCACAACGCTCAAGAACAGAATTAACCCTAACAATGTGTTCTTTTTGTGACGACCCATACACCAGCACATCATCTTGGTATATCTTAACTCCATCGACCCCCTTTAGGACATCCTCCATGACCCTTTGGAATACAGAGGCCGCAGAAATTAATCCGAAGGGTAAACGTGTAAATTTATAGGCACCAAAAGGTGTTATAAAGGATGTAAAATTCATGGACTTCTCATCAATCCTAACTTGATGATAGGCTGCCCTGAGGTCGAGGGTAGAAAACACACACGCACCACGAAGTTGAGTCAACATGGTGTTGATGTTGGGTAGAGGGTACCTATCAGCTACAATCTCCCTATTGAGAGCTCGAAGGTCCACACAGAAACGAATTTCACCTGAAGCCTTACGTGCCAAAACAACTGGAGCCACCCACTCACTTGCTCCAGTCTCAACAATAATACCCTCCTTTTTAAGTTTCTCTAATTCAGAGCGCATCGGTTCCTGCATAGCCAAAGGTATATTATGCACTTTGCATGCAATAGGAATTGCATCAGGTTTCAAAGTGATGTTGTGGACATAGCCTGAAAGACAACCCAGTTTATCAGTAAAAACCTGTTTGAAATCAGGATGAGTTTCTCCAGATGGCACTGAGTTCAAAACATTTGGATCGACAAGCGAACCTTTTTTTGCGAAAGGGAAGATGATAAACTGCTTTCTGCGTTGTGGGCTTTTGAGTCTGATTTAATATCTCTCAGGACAATACAGGGATTCCCACCGGGAACCAATGAAATACCCAAACCAGCTTGGTGGAACCAACTGAATATGCTATCTCCCCTGCAGGAGATGTAGATTTTTCCCGCAGTCAGTCTCCCTTTGTAGTTAATTTCGCCAATAAAATAACCAAAAAGTTTAATTGGTTGACCCCCATAGGCTAACGGTCTTATATCAGGCTTGAATACTTACACATTACCAACAAGGTTCTTGTCAAAGAAAGCTTTAGGTATCAGGGTAATTTTCGCCCCAGAGTCGAATAACATTTTGACCACACAATTATTAATGGAAACATTATCCAGAGCCCCTTTACACTTTTTATCACCTGACAGAGAAATTTCTCCACAATGTAATGTGTCAGAATCAGAATCCTCTTCGAGGGATACCTCTTTAACTCGTCTATTCTTCTTATTAAATTGTGACCTGCAAGCCTTCGTAAAGTGTCCGACTTTGCCACAATTTATACATTTTGAGGACAAAGCAGGACATGATTTGTCATTGGCAAGATGGTCAGAGGCATTACAACGAAAACAATTAATTCCAGCACTACTTGTGGGTTTGAAAAATTTGGAAGAAGAAGCAGTGGAATTTAACTGTTTCTTAGTAAACTTAGATGTTGGTTTCTCAATCAATTTCTTTTTAGTAACATAAAGTACTTTTTCTTCAGGAACGACTTTCTCTTTCTTGAAAACTTTCACACAGGTAAGTGAATGTTCCAGCCTATTGGCTATGGTGATTACCTCATTCAAATTGGGATCGTCCTTTTGCCAGAGTTCGTCCTTTACCTTCTCTAAATTGCATCCTAGCATGAACTGGTCATGTATCCTCTCCTCCAAAGCACCCTCAAATTTACAAGTAGAAGCCAATTTAAACAAGGGAGTGACATACGTCTCAACAGACTGTTCTTTCTTTTGTGTGCGTCTGCCGAAGTGATACCTTTCCAGCATGGTACTCACTTTCAGAAGGTAGTGTTTGTCAAGTTTTTTCAAGATTTACCTCAAATTCATTGAGACCGTTAAACTCTTTAGTACTCAAATCAGGGAGATGTTCGAAGACTTCCTGGCCTTCAGAACCTAAACAATGCAATAACAAGGCAGACTTTCTTTCTGCAGAAAGAGATGGTCCACACACTCTTGCGTAATTGAGAAAAACTTTTTTCCATTTTGACCAGCGAATGGGAGGGTCATCAGCCTTTGAGAGGAAGAACGGAGCAGCAGTGACGTTCTGCATAGCTAAAAAAGAAGGAACTCTGAACTAAATAATAAGAACAAATAAGAACAAATGAGGAAAATAAACAAGAGGATTAGCAAAAGGTGAAAAGATCTAGAAATGCAACTTTACAATGTGTCAGCAACAGGCAAGTAAAGTATGGACACACCTTTTAGAATATATCACTATGCATGAGCTGTGTATACCAGCGAAGTAAAAGTAAAATAATGAGTGGTCCAGCGTGCTAAAATCACTTGAAAAGGCTGTGTGTGCCAGCGAAGGAAAGACTAGCATGCAATGATGACACGCCAAGGAAATGAAAAAAAAAATCATAATAATTTGCGTGTCAGCGAAGCACAATATAGATGTACTGAAGATACAAAGTAAATAAAAACTATTTTTAAAAAAATGAATAAATGAGTTATGAACACTAAGCTGTGTGTATCAGCGTGTTGTAGCTCCCTTGATGAAGCTGAGTGTGTCAGCGAAGATATAAATGCAGTAAAGACACACACATGGCGAATGGAAACCAGTTGTAATAATTAAATCCACTTGAAAAAAAGGGTTAACTGTACGTGGTTAAAAAACAAAATGTATATCTGCCTTTTACTAGAAGAGATATATTAATGATGAAGCTCCGTGTTGTCAAAAATAGGCAGAAAAGGTCTTTAAAACACTGACTGAAGTCGCGCTGATTGACGAAGATGAGCAATGTAAAGGAGAAGACGGAGTGAGTCTTTGAATCCACAGGCTGACGTCGCGCTGACTCACAAGCGGTTGCTAAGCGTTGTCAAGCATCGCCAAGAAACAAAGGAGACTTGGTTGACGTAATGCGCAGTGCATAGCATGATGACATGAAATGGGCACGAGGGATGATGCACGAGCAAACACAGGAAGCGCGAGTTCTTAGTAAGTGACTGTTCTTTTTTTTTAAAATGCCAAAAGGAAATCGTATAGACAACAAAGTTACAAAAAAATGCTGTGGGGTTAAAGATTAAGGTAATAAATTGTAGGAAGTGTCTCCAACCGGCAGAGGCTTCCTAATGAGCACAAAGTCAATACATTTTCATTTCCCTTCAAGTGAATTGCGCGCAGAGCATTTCCCTTCAAGTGAAAGTCCACAACAGCTGTGGCTTATTATAACGATAAAAATGAATGCTTCGTTTCAACTAAGCGTAAAGCATAGGACGCTTTTAAATATTACTGCAGCGCAAAATACCTTGTAGTCCAGAAGGATTTGTGTTGAGATCTTTTTCAAACCAGCATTAAATCCGATCTTGATGAAACTTGAGCAGTAGGTTAAAGCTTGAATCTTCACCAGTCCTCGTCGCCAGTGTGAAGAAGTAGGTAACCATACCACGCAGGTTAAGTTGGTTTATTAACCTGGAAGCAATATAAGATCTCATCCACAGCAGACGGGTAACATCCTTTACAACGCAACTTTTACTCCGCACTACCATTAAGACGCAGCTATTACAACGCAAGTCGTTACAATGACTTGCGCTGGAGGGCGCTGTAGGATAGGGAATAGTTTAATTTTCTATCCAACACCTTCCCTACTATCCAAGGGGACTGGATTTGGAATAGAAAATTAAACTATTCCACTATCCAACGTCCCCCAACGCAGGTCATTGTAACGACTTGCGTTGTAAAAACTGAGTTGTAATGGCATGCGGAGTAAAAGCATGCGTTGTGATGTCATACATCCACAGCAGACATAGACATCAACTGTAATTGCCTAAGCAAAGCATTACATCACCCACATTCCATAGTGTGCATGTGCACATAAGATTCTAACACTTAACATTCTATAATCCCCATTACATTGAAGAGAAGGATACCACAATCTCCTTTAGTTTTGATGAAGGGTAGGTAACTAGGTTCTAAAATTAATATGTTGTGGATGGAGAAGACGTTTCCACCTAAACATTTGCTATGAAGTGTGGCTGAAAACAGGAAAAGAGCTCAAGATTCTGACAGGAAGGGAGTTTGTCAGTTGGATATTGATGTGGCTGATGTGGTTAGGGTTAAAAAAAACTTCAAGATTGATGAAAGCAGTTCTCGGTTTTCAAAGCTTAGGATGCTGTAAGATTGGCTGCGGGAAATGCTGAAATAAAGGACAAATATCAAATTGTGTGGTTTTGAGTTGGTTGGGATGTCTCCCCATTTTCATTACAGTTTGATTGTCAAGCCTTCAGCTGTCCAACCACAATATTCAGTTGTCAAGTCTTCCATTGTTGATCAGCAACCTTCAGGAAGCTCTATGAGGAAGAGTTGTCTTCTTACCAGATTTTCGGACTATGTATAAGGGTGATGAATTTGTGCTAGAGTTGTCAGTCATTATATGTTTATTTTATGATTTCTAATATGTGATGTTCAAATAGGGGGAGATGTGTTGGGGTCATAGAATCTTGTGATACCATGTTAAGAAAAATTGTGAGGTCGCATAGGAATGTGAGCCTTTTGAATGAAGAATGCAGTTGACGATAATCCGGTTTGCCTGACGGTCAGTTCGGCAGATGCCTAGAATAAATACATGAAACTTACCTCATGTGCTGTCTGCAGAATTAAGAAAACAAGTTACCTACCTGTAACTGTAATTCTCCAGTATTGGTATCTGTCATAGATTCACATTCCACGGTGCATATAAAGCAGTAAATCAAAACTTTCACATTGAAGTTAATGCAAAAGACATTCACTTTAATAGCTTGTTAGTGTCATTTGCAATGGCCCAAAGTCCCACCAATCATGCACCAGCATCCTTTAGAATGTTTACCACAGAGGCTCCAGACTCTCACATTTTCTAGCACAATTGAGATATATGTATATAAGACATCAGGGAAGCCTTTTTGGGGAGGAGGGTTGGTCGCATGTTAATCTATAAAAGATACCAATACTGGAGTACCACAGTTAGAGGTAAGTAACTTGTTTTCTTCTCCTGTATTGAATCTTTCAAGTAGCTAGCACTAAACTTTGAAGTATGAAAATAGTATCAATCAATAAAAGTGCAAATGCAGCGATACAAAATTAATTATTAAAGAAAACCACATCAAGATTCATGAATACAAGATGAGCAGCACTTTGAGGAAATACATGTTTTGCCAAAATACATTAAATACAGATTCAGAAAGGAGTTTGACAAAAATTCATTACAAATCCAGACACTTTCTATACTTTACAATAGATTTTAAAAACTCAAGTACATAAAGGATACTATCGCTGTGTAATAATTGTAAATACATCATAGCTGGTCTGATCTGACGAAAATTAAGTTTCTTTAAAAGTGACACCAGATAGCGTTTGCGGTGGTATTCATATAATTTACATAAAAACTTAAAATGCAGCATATCCTATACTATGAAAATAGTATAATCTTAGTATAATGGAAGGTAGGAAGAATAGTGTCTCACCTAGTGGAATAGATATTTTAGAACTGCTTGTGCCACAGCTGCATCCATGCTTTCTGCAGCATCAAGGCAGTAATGTCAGGTAAACGTGTGCCAGTTAGACCAGGTTTCTGCTCAGCACTGAATGGGCACACAAGCAAAGAGAGCTGTGGAGGTGTACATTGACTTTAGCAGACAGCGGTGTTCCTGCTTGTCGATGACAAAATTGTATGGCTGAAGCACTCCATCTTGCTAGTCTGCTTAGAAACAGGAGACTCCGTTCTAAGGTCTACATGGGCTACAAACAACTGATCTGCTTTGCGTATGTTGTTAGTTTTGTGTACATACATTTTTCCGCTGGCGTTTGAGGACTGGGGACATTTTTTTATAATATGACTAGTTTGTTCAAGTGAAAGTCTGACATGACTTTTGGAATACGTTTAGGATTAGTTCTAAAAATCAAACTGTCAAATTTGAATTTTAGGAAAGTTTGTTTGATTGTAAATGCTTGGATGTTACTCACCCGCTTTGCTGAACTAAGTGCTAGAAGTACGGCTGTGTTCCAAGAAATGTATTTCAGATCTGCCCTATGAATTGGTTCAAACAATTGTTTCATTTATGGTGACAGTAAAATATTAAGATGCCAAGGAAGAGGAATAAGTTTCAATGGAGGAAACATTTGAAATAATCCCTTAAAGAATTGGTTTAATATTCCCGAGGACCATAACAATGGCGAGTTACTGGTTTGACGAAACCCGGACAGAGCCGCCAGATGTACTTTAATGGAACAGTTAGAAAGACCAGACTTTGTTAGATGAAGTAGGTACGGGAGTATCAGTTCCAGTGATTAATTGAAAGGAAGGATATTGGAGTTCATACACCAGATATAACACCTCTTCCACTTAAGTTTATATGTTTTGTTTGTGGTCTGTGCTCTGGCATTGGCAATAACATCTCGACAATCGGAAGAGATATCTAGGTTGACAAACTCATGGAACTAAGGAGCCAGGTCAACAATTGAAGAGATGTTGGACTGACCTTTATTCATAGTTAAGAAGGTCTGTATTAGTTGTAACTGAATGCCGGTCAATCCGAGAAGAGGAGGAGCTCCGTAAACCAAAACCCATGGGGCCACCTGGGAGCTATGAGAAAGAGGCGATAAGGCTCTCGCTTCATTTTCCTGAGCACCCTTGGGATCGGTGGAATTAGGGGAAAAGCATATGCATAAATTCCAGACCTTCTGATCAAAGATCTAACTACAGCTAACAGTAAGCCTCTAAGCTGTGGTCTAGCTAACTGTAGGTCACTTATTAAACACTACTCTGAGATATCTTGTGTGGTAGAAGATTTAGATCTTGACATGATGTTTCTAACAGAGACTTGGACCAATGATCATTCCACAGTCGAACTGGGTTTGACGTGCCCAACCGGTTATAAATCACTGCATAACCCCAGATTGATGGGTAGAGGTGGAGGTGTGGGGATGATCTTTAAGGAGAAATGGAATTGCGTTCCTTTAGCTCTAGATGAAATTAGGGGAATCGAACTTCTGGGATTCACTATACAGAGAACTAAGGGAAATTTATTGTCAGGAGTAGTGTGCTACAGGCCCCCGGAACAACCAACACACTATCAGAATTTCTATGAGACCATCACAAACCTAGCCCTGACCCACGTCAGATTAATTATATTGGGGACTTCAACCTTTGGGAGAATGGGAATCTGGGGAATAACCAGAGAGATTTACAGCAGACTTGTGCCAATTTGAACCTTCAACAGTTGGTACATCAGACCACCCATCAAGGGGGCATATATTAGACCTAGTATTTGCCAATGAGGTTGATACATCAGTACACAACATTTTACCACAAACATGGACTGATCATTATCTGGTCCTTTTTAACACTAGTATATATGTCCGACAGGAAGAAAAAAGGGTCACAACTACATATAGGCTGGACAGGAAGTGTGCCAGATTGGATAACAATATGGTGCAAGCTTTGGTCGAAGAGCATGACCATTCAACCCCGACTGATTCGGTGGAGGAAAATTCTCAAAAGTACTGCAGGACCATAGTTAGGAATCTAGACCGCTTATTACCAAAACGTATAATTAAAAATAAGGAAAAGACTTCAGGCCCCTGGTTTGATGTGGATTTAAAAGCACTTCGACTTCTTCGTGGAAAGGCAGAAAGGAACTGGAGAAGACAGTATGAAGATTCAGATAAAAAACACTTCAAGTTAATCCAGCTAAACTATAAAATAGCTATTGCTAAAGCAAAAGTTAATTTTTATGCCACTACCATCCTGAACTCCACGAATAGCACAAAAACTCTTTTTAAGATTTTTAAGGACATCACTTTGCCCCTTAGTCAATGTAATAAGACAACTGCCTCACAACAGCTTTGTGATGGTGCACAGACATAATATCGACTCCAAAATATCGTTTGGACAGAATATCGAGTTTTAAATATCGTTTGGAGAAAATATCGACAGGACAGAATATCGACAGCCAAAATATCGTTTTTAAGGTAAGTAAAGTAATATCGACTGTAAATAATATAGAAAGTGAAAATATCCAAGTATATAATCTAGATAGTAAAAAATATCGTTTTTTAAATAATATGTAATTATTTATAGTGTTTTTATGTTATAATATGTATGAAAAGTGTCATTTTATGTTATAATTATTTTTAATTAATGATTTTTTTTAAATTATTGTGTAATTTTATTCTGTAGCGGGTTGTGGGTTTATAGGGGAATAGGGTGGGAAGTAATTTAATTATAATTAATTAAATATATAAATTTATTAATTGGTAGTAATAATTAATTAAGTGGTAATTAAATAATATATGTTAATTATTTAAAATTTAATTGGTAATTAATTTAATTTAATTTATTAATTGCTAATTATGTAAATTAAAATAATGTATTTCCTGTAGCGGGTTGTTGGTTTATAGGGGAATAGGGTGGGAAGTAATTTAATTATTATTTATTAAATATGTAAATGTATTAATTGGTAGTAATATTTAATTAATTGGTAATTAAATAATATTTGTTAATTATTTAAAATTTAATTGGTAATTAATTTAATTTGATTTATTAATTGCTAATTATGTAAATTAAAATAATGTATTTCCTGTAGCGGGTTGTGGGTTTATAGGGGAATAGGGTGGGAAGTAATTTAATTATTATTTATTAAATATGTAAATGTATTAATTGGTAGTAATATTTAATTAATTGGTAATTAAATAATATTTGTTAATTATTTAAAATGTAATTGGTAATTAATTTAATTTAATTGATTAATTGCTAATTATGTTTAATTAAAGGGGTATTTTTAGGGTTCAGGGTCAGTTTTCAGTTTTTGGGTAAAGGGGTATTTTTAGGGTTCAGGGTCAGTTTTTAGTTTTTGGGTAAAGGGGTATTTTTAGGGTTCAGGGTCAGTTTTTAGTTTTTGGGTAAAGGGGTATTTTTAGGGTTCAGGGTCAGTTTTTAGTTTTTGGGTAAAGGGGTATTTTTAGGGTTCAGGGTCAGTTTGGGGTTTTTGGGTAAAGGGGTATTTTTAGGGTTCAGGGTCAGTTTTTAGTTTTTGGGTAAAGGGGTATTTTTAGGGTTCAGGGTCAGTTTTGGGTTTTTGGGTAAAGGGTTTTTTTAGGGTTCAGGGTCAGTTTTGGGTTTTTGGGTAAAGGGGTATTTTTAGGGTTCAGGGTCAGTTTTTAGTTTTTGGGTAAAGGGGTATTTTTAGGGTTCAGGGTCAGTTTTGGGTTTTTGGGTAAAGGGTTTTTTTAGGGTTCAGGGTCAGTTTTGGGTTTTTGGGGTACAGGGGTACAGTGTAAAAATAAAGTAAAATTAAATTTACATTAATTTAATTTAATGAAATGAAATGAAATTAAATTATATTTAAATAATTTTAAATAATTTAAATTAAAAAAATTATTATATACTTACCAATACTTACGTTGTAATGGTAGTGCGTTGTAAAAGTTGCGTTGTAACGTCATATATCCACTGTTGCACTCTTTGCAGTGGGAATAGTAATTTTTACTCTTTTGTATTTGTACGTTAATAATATTGGCTATTATTTAATTTAATTTTGTTACTATATATATATATGTTTTAAGAAATATGATTAAAAAAATATTATTTTTTTACTTTCATTAATTATTTAATTATTAAAAGTTATTTTAAGTATTGTTAATTATATTTTAGTAATTAATTTTTTATATTAATGTAATTAAACATTGTTTTTATTAAAGTCGATATTTTTTACAACTATATTTTTGTAAACGATATTTTGTACTCGATATTTTTGTACTTACCTGTTTGTACATACAAACTCGATATTTTGGTTGTAGATATTTTTTCCTCGATACTTTGGGTAGTCGATATTTTGGTAGTCGATATTATTTCAGTGATCCCTTTGTGATGATATTTCGTGTTATTTTCAGGAGAAGATTAATAACATTGTCGGTAATTTATCCTCTCATAATCAGTCTATAGATACTGAACTGGAGGAGCCAGTAATTGAGCTAAGTGACAACTCGTTGCTAACTTCTTTTCAATCATTTACGGAGGACTCTTTTGCCAGCATAGCTCATAGCATCACTTCAGGCTCCCCGTCAGACCCTGTTCCCCACATAATTTGGAAACAATTTGGTAAAATTCTGTTTCCATGCCTTCATAAAATCTGCAACCAGTCTTTGGAAGAAGGCGTTTTCCCAGCTGTATGGAAGCAAGCTACGTTTTCTCCGCTGCTAAAAAAACATCCCTGGATTCTACACTACCAGCCAGTTTTAGGCTAATCTCTCTCCTCCCCTTTCCAATAAAAATTTTGGAAAAGATAGTTAGCAGAATCCTATCTAAACATCTTGAGGATAACCAGCTGTTGGACGAATTCCAGTTTGGTTTTCGACCAGCGCATGGTACTGAAACAGCATTGACCACAGTGATGGATAATATTCGACTGCGCCGACAGAGGGGACGCGTCGATTCTTGTCCTTCTCGATTTGTCGGTGGCTTTCGACACTGTGAGTCATGCCGTTTTGATGCAAAGACTGTGGAACAACGGGGTGAGAGGAAGAGCTTTTGAGTGGCTGCAATCTTACCTCCCGGGCCGCCAACAGACGGTGACTTTAGGACAGTTTACATCTAAAGTCTCTCCTGTCCATTATGGAGTCCCACAGGGATCATCAGTTAGTCCCATCCTGTTTAACGTTTATCTGAAACCTTTATTGTCTATTATTAAGTCTTTTGGTATCAGCGTGATAAACTATGCGGATGATACCCAATTGATTTTCTCTCTAGAGGGTAAACTGGAGACATCGTTTGAGGTCTTCCAGGAGTGTATGCGGAAAACGGCCGGCTGGCTCAGAGGTAATTCCCTTCAACTTAATGGGGGGAAAACGGAGGTGATGTACTGCTCAGCTGCAAAAATTCCAAAGTACCCCACGACTGAGTTCAGGCTCACTCCAGAGGAAGATTCTCTATGCCCGACTAATACCGTACGAAACCTCGGAGTACTAATGGACGCCAATCTCCAAATGGTGTCCCAAGCTAACAAAACTATTCAAGTCTCCTTTGTTCTAATCTGCATGCTGCGAAAGACCCTCCCTCTACTGCCAGATGACTCCCGAGCATTGGTAGTGAGGAGCATAGTGTTAAGCAGGCTGGATTACTGCAACTCCCTATATTTGGGGGACCCCCAGTATATCATTCAGGGGTTGCAACTGGTGCAGTCGGCAGCAGCTAAGGTGGCTCTGAATAGATCATGGAGCTCCTCCACAACTATGGCACTGAGGGATCTCCATTGGTTGCCAATAAAAGAGCGGATAAGCTTCAAGTCACTATGCATCGTTTTCAGAGTGGTTCATGGATATGGACCACTACCCCTGCAGGATAAATTCAACTGGTATGAGCCTTCTAGACACCTACGGTCTGCTAACACAGGCTTAATATCGGTTCTCAGATTTAAACGATCCAGAATGGGGGGTAGGGCCTTCAGTGTAGCAGCTGCACAATTATGGAATGGGCTGCCACAGAATCTTAGGTTAGCCGATTCCCTGATGGATTTCAGAAAGGGTCTGAAAACCTTATTGTTTCCTAGAAGTTAGTCAATCTGTTATCATCACTTGAGCTGCAGGTACAGTTGTCCCATCTTTGCCTGAGCGCCAGGATGCCCGTAAGGTGATAGTTGTGCTATACAAAAACTTATTACATTACAACATACATCCCCCCACGATCCCCTCGGCGGATGCCAACTGGCAAAGAACTGGCATTTGGTGTTCTGGCGCCGTTGAAAACAGGTCTAACCTCAGTTTGCCCATGTGATGGAAAAGCTGATCTTCAGTTGATTGGTGTGGTTCTCATTTGTGGCAGGCTGTGTGGGTTCTGCTTAGCGGGTCTGCAAGGATGTTGGATATTGTGGGCACATGTTCTGCCCTGAGTGTTATGTAGTGTTGAAGGGCCCAGGTCCATATTTGTTATGCATGGAGAGAGAGTGCTGGTGAATGTGTTCCATATCAGAAAAGAAAGGCCCTTGGATATGTTGGGTGTGTGACCCCTATCGCATGGCTGTCCTCCTCTTGGGTGTGATCTCAACGATATAGTCGGAACAGCTGTTGGTTGTAACCACTAGTGGTCCAACTCCTCTTGGGTGATCTCGGAGTGCTCTCATATGTAGTTGGCAATTTAGTATGAGGGGAATGCATGAGGAGAGCATCCCAAGAAAAGGCTTGCAGATACGGACAGAAGCAGACTTTCTTTTCATGAGGCATTATGCTGGATTGTGATTTTTTTCTTGTCCGTCATGGGATGCGAAGGCTTTCGCTTGTATTGTACCCATTATGACTCCCAGAAAGGTAATGGTGGTTGTAGGTGTTAGATGCAACTTTTGGTGGTTGAGTGACAGGCCCAAGGCAGAGATATAAAGCAAGTTAAATACGGTTCCCTTCAGACAAAAACATAGATAACATTTACACGATAGCTAGGTGAAAACATCTAATTAAAGGCTAAAGGGCCAGATGTATGAAGCTCAAATGGGTTCGCAAACGCCGAAATTCGGCGTTTGCGAACTCATTTGAGCAAAATGGTATGTACGTAGCAAATTTCAGTGCAAAATAAGAAATCACAAATTTGCGATTCCTTTTTTTTGCGATTGCATTTAAGGAATCGCAAAATTTGCGATACCTTAAATGCAATGTATGATGCAAAAAAAACTTGCTAATTGTCCCTAAGTAATCGCAAATTACCACCAACTTCAAGTTGGTGGTAATTTGCGAATTTCTTGAAAAATGCCCATTTTAGCATTTTTCAAAGTGTCATGTGATGCACATACATGCCCTTAGGGCATGTATGTGCACCACATGTGCACCCATGCTTATTTCAGGGGTGGTGCAACAGGGTGTCCTTTGGACACCCCTGCACCCTTGAAATTATTCTCAATTTGCGATTAGCAAATTGCGAATCGCAAATTGAGATTAATTTCACATTCATTCCTATGGGCCTCCTGGCCCATGGAAATGAATGGGAAAATATTCCTTAATTGTGATTAGCAATTTGCTAATCGCAATTAAGGAATTTTAAGAAATCGCTAAAAAATAGCGAATTTCTACATACATACCATTTTGCAATTCTCAAATAGCGATTCCTTAAAAAACGCTATTTGAGAATCGCAAAAGTGTATCTTGATACATCTGGCCCTTTGTCCTCACACATTTAAGTTAAAATATCTCAACTCAAATAGACAAATCAGATTGACTTCTATCACATAAAATTAGAGTATTACAAACATCTAATTAATTAAAATCTGTTAGAAGGGGCGATCTCAGAGGGCCAGGTTGTGCTCACCCAGACACCCCAAGGCCCACCTCTCCCACAGAACTTGCCGAGTCTTGATTGTGAGGTCCCCACCGGGGAGGACTTCGAGTCTAGGATCGTACACACGGAGCTCACACCACACTATGAACAGACACCACACCGTTGGATTCTAGTAACAAGTTCTTTATATAAGCATTAAACGAAGGAAGCACTCTTATATACACAGTGGTCGAGGGATCACAAAGTCTTGGAGGATTCAGGAAGGGGGAAGCGGGACAGTCTTTTAGTCTCTGGGTCAGTACGAGGCGTACCCTACGCACAGCTCTCAATCCTCGAGCCGGGGGATACGGGATGATGGTCGTACTGGCTGCCTCGCCTCCGTCGAGTCGGCTCGGTCGTGAAGGTGGTCTCGATGGTCCAGCCGGACCCGAGTACTCCTCGAGCCGGGACGAGGTCAGCAGGGCTCGATCTGGAGAAGTTCGTGAGGAGCCGCGACAGCGTCAGCAGGGCTCGGGTGGTCTTAGAGTTCGAGCCGCGACAGCGTCAGCAGGGCTCCGATGGTTACAAGTTCAGCTTGAGCCGCGACAGCGTCAGCAGGGCTCGGGTGGTCTTAGAGGTCGAGCCGCGACAGCGTCAGCAGGGCTCCGATGGTTACAAGTTCAGCTTGAGCTGCGACCGCGTCAGCAGGGCTCAGGTGGTTCAGTTCCTTGAGGCGAAGAAGGAGCCGCGACAACGTCAGCAGGGCTCAGGGGTTCAGGATGAGTCTTCTTAGGGTCAGCCGTGATCAGATCAGCAGGCTTCAGGTCCAAGATACAACTGCCCGCTAGTTGTCGGGCGGGCCCAGTTATAGTCCTTTTGCTCTTTGATCTCCGGACGCTCGCAGGCAGAGGTCTCCTGCCCGGGGGGCTGGTCGTTGGCGAGGTCCGGCGGTCGGCTCTTTGATCCCTTTGAAAGATGGGTCCGGGAATTCCCAGACGCCCAGCGGGTCTGGAGCCAGCGCTCGGGGAGGCCAGAGGTGCGATCGAAACTGGCTCACAGGGGAGGGCCAAAGGTGTGACAGAAACCAGCCCCTCAGGGGAGGCCGGAGGTGCCATCGAAACTCCCTGGCTTATCTCACTCGGGGAGCCCTTTACCCCCCAGCCGGGACTGGCGCGCCTTTGGAGTCTGGGGTTCGCTGGGGCCGGGGTCACGCTTGGCCCAGGGAGACAGGGATGTCGGGAAGGGAAGATGGCGTCCGGGCCCTGTGGGGCATGCAAGGTTAGGCGCTCGGAGCCGGGCGTGGAGTGGAAAAGGCAGGCCTGGTCGAGGTTCTCGGGGGATCTAGGTTTACTTGGAGGGGGACGACCAGGCTCGGGGTGCAGGTTATGCTCACAGGGTGTGGAGGGACAGAGGCCAACCACGCCACGAGGCCGGGTCCAACACGCGTCCCCCCCAGCTGAAGGCGGGGAGAACTACCCATCCTCTTGGGGGTTCTCTTCGCTGAGGCCGAAGAATCGGGACAGGCCGTCTGCGTTGGCGTGGTCCGAACCAGGCCGGTGCTCCACAGTGAAGTCCATCCCCTGGAGGGAGATGGACCAGTGCAGCAATTTGGGATTTTCCCCTCTCATTTGCATTAGCCACCGGAGAGGTCGGTGGTCAGTCTGGACCCGGAAGTGAGTACCGAACAGGTAGGGCCTCAGCTTCTTCAGGGCCCAAACCACCGCGAAGGCCTCCCGCTCGATGGTGCTCCACCTTTGTTCTTGAGGGAGTAGCCTCCGGCTAATGAATGCCACTGGTTGGTCTAGGCCGCTCTCGTTCACCTGGGACAGGACTGCTCCGATGCCATGCTCGGACGCGTCCGTCTGGACTACAAACTCTCGTGAGTAGTCGGGGGGCTGTAGGATGGGGGCGGTGCACATGGCGTCTTTCAACGTTTCGAACGCCTCTTGGCAGGTGGAGGTCCAGCTGACTTTCTTCGGCTGGTTTTTGGAGGTTAACTCCGTGAGGGGGGCTATGATGCTGCCGTAACCCTTGATGAACCGGCGGTAGTACCCCGTGAGCCCTAGAAACGCCCGCACTTCCGTCTGGGTGGTGGGGGCCTCCCAGGCCACGATGGCATCGATCTTGTGCTGGAGGGGGGCTACGAGGCCGCTTCCGACCTGGTGCCCGAGGTAGACTACGGATCCTTGTCCGATCTGGCACTTGCTCGCCTTAATGGTGAGACCGGCCCTTCTCAGGGCCATCAGCACCGCCCAGAGGTGCTGGAGGTGCTCGGGCCAGTGGGAACTGTATACTGCGATATCGTCCAGATACGCAGCGCTGAACTCCTCCAACCCCGCCAGTACCTGGTTCACCAGTCTCTGGAAGGTGGCGGGGGCGTTCTTCATCCCGAAGGGCATCACCCGGAAATGGTAGTGACCATCCGGGGTGGAAAAAGTGGATCTTTCTTTAGCTCCCTCGGTGAGGGCAATCTGCCAGTATCCACTGGTCAGGTCGAACGTGCTAAGGAAGCGAGCAGCCCCGAGGCGATCGATAAGCTCATCGGCTCGTGGTATGGGATGCGCATCGGTTCTGGTGACAGCGTTGAGCCCGCGGTAGTCAACGCAGAACTTCAGCTCGGGAACAGCACCGGGGGCGGCTGCCTTCGGAACCAGGACCACAGGGCTGGCCCATGGGCTGTCAGAGGCTTTAACCACCCCGAGAGCTAACATCTTTGATACCTCGGCCTTGATTCAGGCCCGGACTCGGTCAGGGACGCGGTAGGCTCTGTGCCGTACCGGTGGGCTGTCCCCGGTGTCCACGTCGTGGACGCACCAGTTGGTGATGCCGGGAGGGAGGGAGAAGAGGTCCGAGAACTGTCCCAACAACTGGCGACAGTCCTCGCGCTGCTCGGGAGAGAGGGAGGAGGAGAGACTCACCCCCTCTACGGAGCCATCTTTTTCTTTCACGCGCAGGAGGTCGGGGAAAGGCTCCGTTTCTTCTTCTTCTCCATCGTCCATGGCGAGGAGCAAGCTCAACTCGGACCGGGCGAAGTGGGGCTTGAGGCGGTTCACGTGGAGGACCCTCAAGGGGTTCCTGGGGGACTCTACATCAATGAGGTAGGTCACCTGGCTCTTACGTTCCACCACCTTGAAGGGCCCGGTCCACTTGTCTTGCAGGGCACAGGGCTCCACGGGGGCCATCACCCAGACCTGTTGTCCGGGCTGAAACTCGGCCAGAGTGGCATTCTGGTCATACCACCGTTTCATTTCTTCTTGACTGGCCTCGAGGTTTGCCTCGGCCAGTTCTCTGAACTTCCTCGTCTGGTTCCGGAGGGCCAGGATGTATCGAAACACATCGGGAGGGGGCTCTGGGGCCGCCGTCTCCCACCCTTCCTTGACCAGGGTGAGGGGTCCCCTGACGGGGTGCCCGTAGAGGAGCTCGAAGGGGCTGAACCCCAGGGACTTCTGGGGGACTTCGCGGTATGCGAAGAGGAGACAGGGAAGGAGGACGTCCCACTTACGCCTCAGGGGCTCTTCGAGACCCATGATCATTCCCTTGAGGGTCCGGTTGAATCGCTCCACCAGACCGTTACCCTGGGGGTGATATGGGGTGGTAAATTTGTACGTCACCCCACATTGTTGCCACAGGGACTTCATGTATTTCGAGATGAAGTTGGTCCCTCGGTCGCATGACGACCTCTCGGGGGAATCCCACCCGGGAGAAGATGCCCATGAGGGCCCGCCCCACTACAGGGGCGGTCACCGTTCGGAGGGGAATGGCTTCGGGGTATCGGGTGGCATGGTCCACCAGGACAAGGATAAAGCGGTGCCCCAAGGAGGTCCGGGGGTCGAGGGGGCCCACGATGTCGATTCCCACCCTTTCAAAGGGGGTACTGACCATGGGGAAGGGTTGGAGGGGAGCCTTGCGCTTCCCCCCGCTCTTTCCGCTGGACTGACACGTGGGGCAGGACTTACAGTGGGCCTCCACATCGGAGCGCATGCCCGGCCAGTAAAAGTGGGTGACTAGGCGGTGATATGTTTTGTCTTGACCCAAGTGACCCGCCAGGGGCACATCGTGGGCCAGGTTCAGGAGAAAGCCGCGGAAGCGTAGGTGTACCACCAGCACTCGGCCTGACCCTAGCTCGGCGGACTTTTGTTCGCTATACAAGAGGCCATTTTCCCAATAGACAAAGTGGGAGCCGGACTGGTCACCGGCGGCCTGGGCGGCGGCCTGCTGCCGCGGCCCAACCAAGGATGGGCAGGAGGTCTGTTCTAGGCAGAATTCTTCTCGGGACGGTCCTCCTTCCTGGCGCCACTGGGCCAGCTCAGGAAGGTCGTCCAGGCTCGGGGTCGGTTCGACGCCAGGGCCGAGGGGACCTGCGTCGGGGGGGAATCTCTCTCCGGGGAACAGTTCAGGGGTCTCAGAGGGTTCAGGGACCTCGGGGTCCTCGGGGGTCGCCGGTGCCGCCTCTACGGTCGCCCCTTCGGGGGTGGTCATCGACCGGGTACTCACACAGGCCCACTCGGGCAGGCCCACCATCTCCAAGTGGGTCCTTTTTTCAACCCGCTGCCATGGGGAGCTCTCTAGATCGTTGCCGAGCAGGCAGTCCACGGGCATGTCTGAGCGGACCGCCACTCGTAACTCTCCGGAGACACCCCCCCATTCGAACGGGACTTGAGCTATCCGGCAGGTGCGGACGGAGTTATCGGCTACGATCACCCTGCAGGAGATGTGGGGAACAATCTGGGCTTCGGTGACGAGGTGCCGTTTGACGGCGGTGATACTGGCCCCAGTGTCTCGGAGCGCCCCTATGTGATGGCCATTGACAGTCACCTGCTGTCGGTATTTCTCTGTGTTGTCGGGTAGGGGGGCTCCTGGGACCATCTCCCTATCACCCAGGGAGACTAACATCATCGCTGCGGGGTCCGCTCCCTCGAACTCTTCCTCCCCCTCCTCTTCTAGGGCTACTGAGGTGATGTGGCGCACTGGGGGCCCTGCAGCGGCAGGCTTCTTGAACAAAGGGCAGCGGGGGTCATTGGCATAGTGCCCGGGTTGCTGGCAATGGTAGCAGGCTTGGCTGACCCGGGGCCCTGGCTTAGCTGGGGGGAACCCTGCGCGCGCTGTGGGAGGCGAGGTGCCGGGCTGGTTTCTGGGGGGACTGCGTGGGGACCCTCCCTGGGATCCCCTCTGTCTATTCTGATTCCCCCCTCCCCTTGGGCGGGAAGATCCCTGTTCATTTCGGCCAGAGTCTCCCCCGGGCCCCCGGGGTACTCTGGTGCTCACCCAGCGATCGGCCTCGACGGCCAGTTTCCGTGGGTCAGCCAACTTGCTGTCCAGGAGGTGCTGTCGGAGTTCCACCAAGCAATTCAGGGACAAATGTTCATACGCAATGAGGTCGATGAGTCCCTCGAAGGTGGATACTTTGCTGCCCTTGATCCACCCTTCCAGGGCCCGGCTGTAGAAATTGACATATTCTACCCATGTGGTGCCGGGGATCTTCTTGCATTCTCGGAAGAGTTGGCGGTACATTTCTGGGGTGAGCCCGTACCTTGTGAGGAGGGCCTCTTTCATGTGGCTGTAGGAGGTCTGTTCGGCAGACGGTAGGTCGAGTAGGGTGTCTCTCCCCTCACTCAGGAATCGACCCCACAGCCCGGCTCCCCAATCTTTCTGCGGAACTCGGTGGGAGGTCATGGCGACCTCGTAGGCCTTGAACCATTGCTGGATGTCATCGTTTTCGTAATATTCTTTGACCACATCCTTGGGGATGTGGACCTTGGGTTCCACCGAGGGAACGGACTCTCGGGTCGCTGCTGTTCGGTTGTCTTCGTTTCGGGCCTTTAGTTCTATTTCCAATATGCTGCGCTCGTGCTCCAGCTGGAGCTTCTTTCCGTCATGTTCTCGCTGGAGTTTCTTCTCCTCCAGTTCTCCTTGCAGCCGCAGCTGCTCGATGGCTAGCTTCTTCTCAGCTAGCTTGAGTTCTCCTTCCATCTTCAAACGGGCTAGTTCTAGCTCGTGGCTTCGGTTGCGTTCTCGGTCGGTCATCTCTTCTCGAGATAGACCTCTCTCTGTGCTGTGAGTCCGCGTCGGGGACTCTGCTCTTTCTTGCTCTGGGGCGTGGGTTTCGATCCGGGGGGCTCCCCCTCCATCGGCTTCTGTCGGTGCTGGAGGTTGGGCTCCGGTCTCCATCCAGGCTGTTAGAGCTTGTTGAAAGTCCTCTTTGGTGTTTAGTCCCGTTGTCGGGATTTGGCGATTTATGCAAAACTGCTTCAGCTGCCGGTGTGTATAATCTCCCAGAAGTTCCATCTGGAAGGTGGTTTCGTCGTTGGTGATGCTCATGGTTGCTCTTCGTTTGGGTAGTGTGTCAGTGCTGTACGATCCCTAGACGTAGGTTCTTATCGCGACGCTGCCACCAATGTTAGAAGGGGCGATCTCAGAGGGCCAGGTTGTGCTCACCCAGACACCCCAAGGCCCACCTCTCCCACAGAACTTGCCGAGTCTTGATTGTGAGGTCCCCACCGGGGAGGACTTCGAGTCTAGGATCGTACACACGGAGCTCACACCACACTATGAACAGACACCACACCGTTGGATTCTAGTAACAAGTTCTTTATATAAGCATTAAACGAAGGAAGCACTCTTATATACACAGTGGTCGAGGGATCACAAAGTCTTGGAGGATTCAGGAAGGGGGAAGCGGGACAGTCTTTTAGTCTCTGGGTCAGTACGAGGCGTACCCTACGCACAGCTCTCAATCCTCGAGCCGGGGGATACGGGATGATGGTCGTACTGGCTGCCTCGCCTCCGTCGAGTCGGCTCGGTCGTGAAGGTGGTCTCGATGGTCCAGCCGGACCCGAGTACTCCTCGAGCCGCGACGAGGTCAGCAGGGCTCGATCTGGAGAAGTTCGTGAGGAGCCGCGACAGCGTCAGCAGGGCTCGGGTGGTCTTAGAGGTCGAGCTGCGACAGCGTCAGCAGGGCTCCGATGGTTACAAGTTCAGCTTGAGCCGCGACAGCGTCAGCAGGGCTCGGGTGGTCTTAGAGGTCGAGCCGCGACAGCGTCAGCAGGGCTCCGATGGTTACAAGTTCAGCTTGAGCCGCGACCGCGTCAGCAGGGCTCAGGTGGTTCAGTTCCTTGAGGCAAAGAAGGAGCCGCGACAGCGTCAGCAGGGCTCAGGGGTTCAGGATGAGTCTTCTTAGGGTCAGCCGCGATCAGATCAGCAGGCTTCAGGTCCAAGATACAACTGCCCGCTAGTTGTCGGACGGGCCCAGTTATAGTCCTTTTGCTCTTTGATCTCCGGACCCTCGCAGGCAGAGGTCTCCTGCCCGGGGGGCTGGTCGTTGGCGAGGTCCGGCGGTCGGCTCTTTGATCCCTTTGAAAGATGGGTCCGGGAATTCCCAGACGCCCAGCGGGTCTGGAGCCAGCGCTCGGGGAGGCCAGAGGTGCGATCAAAACTGGCTCACAGGGGAGGGCCAAAGGTGTGACAGAAACCAGCCCCTCAGGGGAGGCCGGAGGTGCCATCGAAACTCCCTGGCTTATCTCACTCGGGGAGCCCTTTACCCCCCAGCCGGGACTGGCGCGCCTTTGGAGTCTGGGGTTCGCTGGGGCCGGGGTCACGCTCGGCCCAGGGAGACAGGGATGTCGGGAAGGGAAGATGGCGTCCGGGCCCTGTGGGGAATGCAAGGTTAGGCGCTCGGAGCCGGGCGTGGAGTGGAAAAGGCAGGCCTGGTCGAGGTTCTCGGGGGATCTAGGTTTACTTGGAGGGGGACGACCAGGCTCGGGGTGCAGGCTTACGCTCACAGGGTGTGGAGGGACAAAGCCGAACCACGCCACGAGGCCGGGTCCAACAAAATCACAAAAGATAAAAACAAATAATTCATATATTCTTAAAAATCATCAATACATTTCATATCATTCATAAAATCACTTTAACATGCATCACAAAATTATACAGGACATAGAATACATACACACATGAAAGAGAAAACACGATTTCAGACACTTAAATTTGGCATTATTTGTACATATCCCTTATACATATGAGGGTGCGGTCTGGTTAGACTTCTATTTGTACAATCCAAAGACTGCGTTCCAACAGAGATAATGTCACCAGAATAGCATTGACGCGTTTTGATGGTTATTTCGTTTTTATTCCATCTTTATCAAGACATTTGATTGATTCAGTTCTCTCTATATTATTCCCTAATTCTTACAAATCCTTCAGAATATAGGGACTTTGCTTCTAAGTATAGATCGTGCAATCTCCTATGGTCCAGTCAGATGGAGCAAGTATATTAAAATACAAGACTGCAGCCTTGCTTTTTCGAAGGTAACAATCGATGGTGTATCCTGTTGTTATATCAGTAGCTCCACTGATTAAATTGTCAGATAGCACCCCTTTTTACCGATAGTTCGTTTAACACTTTCTAGTGGTTGAGTGACAGACCCAAGGCGTGAAAAAGAGATAGACATGTTGTTGTATGTCTTGCTCCTTGTTGCGATGTGCTTGCCTTTATTAGCCAATACTTGGTCTCCTGTTTGCCTGAGATATGCTGCCACTGGAGCTAGTGCTTTGGTGATTACTTGAGGTGCTGATCTTAGGCCGAATGGTAAGACCTTGAATTGGTAGTGAGCACGGGCTGCCTTGAAGGGTAAGAATTTCCTGTGTTTGGGGTGTATTGGTATATGGAAATAGGCATCTTGGAGATTTAAGGCTATCATATGATCTCCTTGATTTAAAAGGTGTCATTTATTGTTGAGTGACCATACAAAATTATTGCTTTTTGAGAAATTGTTGAGCTGACGAAGATCTAAGATGGGGCACCAATCTACTGACTTCTTCTGGATTAAGAAGAATTGAGAGTGGAAAACGATTCCCCTCTGAGTCTTCGGTACAATTTCTATTGCACCCTTACGTATCATTGTGGTGTTCTGCGATAAGAGCTCTTTTAACTGGGTATATAGTGGTCCTCTCGATGGTACCCCCATCCATCGAGAGGATGACCATTTGTCCATTCCTATAGAGGCAGGGGCAATACCAAGAAGAGGTGACAACCTCCTAGTGCCTGCCACCACCCCCACCTCGAATACGCAAATTGGGGGCAAAATTTCCAAGTTTCTTCACCAATGGTCCCAGATCACATCAGACAGGTGGGTCCTCGATATAATTACCCAGCGCCCATTAATGCCCATGCATGCTTTCTTTTTGCAAGAGAATCTTTATCATTATACATTGATAGATGTTTTGTTATTTTATTGATAGATTTTTTAAATGAATCTGTAGATATTGGCATATCCCATATCATGTGGGCTGAATATTTATCTAAAGCGGCTAGTAAATATTTCCAGAATTGAGACTTCTGATTTGTTTTTATTTCCTGCCATTACAGATTGGACATTTAATTTACATTTTCCATTTTAATTCTTTTCCATACTTGCGTATGTTTTTATGGTTTGGGGCGCTTCATCTTGATGCTTGCCATAAAGCAATTCACCATCATATGGCATGTCTATTATCTTTGTTTGGACCTTGCTTTCTTAGTACTGCCGCCCAGGCTAGTTGTCGAAAAACTGCAGATAACACACCCATGGCACAGTCTATTATTATCGCTGACATTTTTTCTCCATCTTGCAGGATCTTTTTTGCCTCTAGTCTTTCATCCCCTGGTAAAGGTCAATATATGAAGATATGTCTGGCCACATTTGGCAGTCGTACCACCATAGAATTGCCAAGAAGTTTGCAACGTGTACAGTAGTAGCCGCCATTGTAGAGAACTTTCTTCCTATACTGTTGAGGCCTCTTCGGTGTCTATCTGGAGGAGCTGAAAGGGGTGACAATAAATGTATTGATCGACATTGGGTCATCTGTGTTATGACAGGATCTGGCTTTGGTTATCCTATGTGGCAGGCCAAAGAATTATCAGGTGGTGTGTACTTTTACTTCAGTTTAGGAAGTACCGCTGAGATAGAAGCTGGAATTTTCATGACCTTAAGGCCTTCTTCCCATATAAAGTCTACAATCGGTATAGCACAAACTGCTTTCTTAGATTGTTCATTAAAGTCATATAGAAAGCAGTCCAATTGTTTGGAAACATGGGGAGCTGAAATCTCTTAGCAGCTCTTTCCTTAACTGAATGAAATCCATCTATGCCCTCTGGTGGGGAATCTATTGGAGGTGGAGCCCTAGGGGACCTTAGCAAGCTGGCCTAGTATATGAAGCACAACTTATTTAAGAGAAGCACCTTACACTAATTCAGAAAACTATTATGGTGACTTTAGTGGTCTTAGACAACCATAGAAAGCTCTCTAAGTGGTAGCTGTGGAGAGCAGCCTTCAGGCTTAGTCCAGAAGGAATGTTAAGTAGCTTGCTTTACCAGAACTAATCCTTTAATGTAGGTTAAACAAAGAAGAATCACACATTGTAGTTATAAAAATAGTTATATTTATCATACACACTCACTAACACATTGGTATATCTCCTGCCAGGAGATATCAACATAATACACACAATATTTCAAAGGGAAACAGGTAAGTAAGCACAATACCATATACTAAAGAAGTGGGATGCGTACTGCGACCGAAGTCGAGACTTGACCCAGAAGACTCAGAAGTGTTGGAGACCTAAGGAACCACCCGAGGTAAGTACCCTGGAATCCCACGAGGCTATGTGCAGAGTGGAAATACAGATGGGTACTCAATGCAAGTCACTGGGAAAGACGCAGTTTTAAGAAGAAGGACCCTTCCCAGCGGACCCTGAAGAAACCCAGTGGAAGATGGAATGTTGGAGAGTCAACCCACTTGTGGATACCCCAGGAACCAGGATACCTACAGCAGGGAAGCCAGGTGCATAGGTGCGAAGTGACGTCGGAAAACGCTGTAGACCGCAATGGAGGACTTCAGTGAAGATGCCGCTGGCGCAGAAGGTGAAAGAGTCCAATGGAATCCAAGGATGGATTCTTGAAGAGGAGTACCTGCAAGCAGAGGCCCAGAGAACCAGGAGGCACGGAAGACCAATGGCCACCGATGCAGGGTGATGCACGTGAGATGACCGTGACCTTGTCACTGCAGCTGTGAGGACCAAGCGATGCTGTGGAAGACCAGGAGTTCTGTTATGTTTCATAGGGAACCCCAATATAGGCCTGAGTATTTTCCTAACCTGTAACCTACATTTACTGTACCATTACCTTACATAACAGGTTTTGGTATTAACCTTTTACCTAGTTAAGCACTGCATAAGATGTTGTGTGCTTTTCCCCAAAAACTAGCCTCATTAATTATGCATGAAGATTCCAAGAATCACAGCAGGATTACCATCTTCTGTATAATAACTCAGCATATAGGTCATCCCTTCCGTCATCCTTGGCGACATGATACAGCAAGGTAGCATCCCTGAGGATACCTTTTGGGTATATATACACTATATCTTTGCCATGGCAGGCAGAGGAGAAGAAGACTTCCATGCTGACACAATGACACGAGAAACTGAGGTTTCAGCACGCAGACCCTCCAGCTCGCAGTAGTCTGGCATCCCTCGAGGGGTGTCTATCTCGAAACAAGACAGTGTCCCACAGCCTCTCACTTCAGGTAATGGGGTTGGCCTCAGCCTAGGGGGATTCTTGGCTCTACACCTACATACATGCTAGGTACACTTAGGTACATCTAGTTAGGCCTGCATCATAGGAGTACGCATTATTAATATAAGGTATTTATATGCTTGCATATATCCATTATTTTAGCACTATGGTAGAAATCTACCATCCATTTACTCTGTTGGTGCTTAATATCGTTTATATCTGTTTCTGTCTTATGGTTGTTTCAGCACACCTATTTTACACTAGAATGACACTGGTTCAATAAATACTTATTGAAAATGTCCCAACTGTCTAGCTAGTATATTTCTCTGACACAAAGTGAGCACGAGTGACTGAGCGAAAAGTACTGTACTGTTTCCAAGATCCCTGATGGGATAGGGTTGTCATGTTCGATAGTTGCCAAGAACTGTTCTCTCCTTGGTAAGAGAAATTTACAGTGGCAATGTGAGCTAGCTGTCATACAGGCGAACATACCCGGTGGAGGTGTCTGGAATCAGTCTGGACACCAATCCCACAGTCTATGTTGTTTAAACGCGCAGATCCTATATAGGTTTATAGGAATTACACGACATGGCACCGCCAACATAGGTTTGGTTCTTATTTAATGGTCAAATCTGAGTAGTTGAGTCATGCTTTTATCAGAGACCCATACTCACATTATTTCAGAGACGTCTGGAGCGTGAGGGAAAAAAATCCGCCACAACAGAGTAGGCAGATCCTATGTTTTGGCTGTAAGCTTATTCAAGCTTGAAGGATAAATAGTTCCCTATTGTGCATAAACCTAATTTCAGTTTCCTTGAAACGTTTTTAACAATGACTGAAGAAGAAAATACTGTGGCAGTACGTGCAAATGCAGTGGGGAAAGGGGAATGGGGAGGCAAAATAAACATTTCAGAAAATGTCTGAACTGCCCTTACTCTAAAACTAGCAGACTATGGAGTCACAGCTAGGGGTGGGATAGTAACATTCGTGATTGAGGCACACGAATCATATAGAACTGAGGTTATCTATTCATGGGTTAAATTCCCGCAAGCAGATGCACGCACAAATACATTTCATTCTTACACTGAAGATGAAACACCAGAGGAATACTGTCCATATGAGGACATTGAAGTTCCGCTCACCTACCAATCAATCAATGAATCAATCAGGGGAATTGTAAGCGCACTACTCACCGATGAGGGTTTCAAATCGATGGGAGAGGGAAGGGGTACGCCGATCTGTTTAGCCGAAGAGCCAGGTCTTGAGGGTCTTCCTGAAGGTGTTCAGGGAGGGAACGCGTCTGATGTCTGCCAGTAGCTTGTTCCAGGTCTTGGCTGAAATGTGAGAGAAGAATCTTCCGCCTGCTCTGGCTCTGTGGATGCGTGTGGTTTTAGCCAGTGCGAGGTTGGAGAATCAGAGGTTTCTTTTGGGTACGTGGAAGTTGATTCTGTCGTTGAGGTATTCGGGTCTGTTGTTGTGTAGGCATTTGTAGGCGCGAGTGAGGATTTTGAAGGTGACTCTTTTCTCCACAGGGAGCCAGTGGAGTCTTCGCAGGTGTTGGCTGATGTGTTTGTGCCAGGGGATGCCGAGTACGAGTCTGGCAGCGATGTTCTGTATTGTCTGGAGTTTGTGGAGTAGGGACTTGTTGATGCTGGCGTAGAGTTTGTTTCCATAGTCCAGTCTGCTGGTGATGAGTGTGTGGGTGACTGTCTTCCTTGACTCGGGGGGATCCATTTGAAGGTCTGGCGGAGGATGGGAGGGTGTTGAAGCAGCCAGAGGTGACGGCGTTGACCTGCCGGTTCATGGTGAGTGATGAGTCGAGTACAATGCAGAGGTTTTTGGCGTGGTCTGAAGGGGTAGGTGGGCTTCCGAGAGCAGTCGCCCACCAAGTGCAGTCCCATGCTGATGGGGTGGTTCGCAGTACGAGGACTTCTGTTTTCTCAGTGATAAGCTTCAGGCAGCTGTTGGTCATCCAGACTGCGACGTCATGCATTCCTTTCGGGAAGTTGAGTTTGGCAGTGGTGGGATCTTTGGTGAGGGAGAGGATGAGCTGGGTGCCTCGGCATAGGATACGATGTTGAGGCGGTGTTGTCGGACGATTGCTGCAAGGGGGGGCCATGTAGATGTTGAAGAGGGTCGGGTTCAGTAACGACACCAGTGGGACTCTGCAGGTGATTTCCGTGGGATCGGACAGGAAGGGTGGTAGTCTGATCCTTTGGCTTCTTCCGTTGAGGAATGACCAGATCCAGTCCGGGCTGTGCCTTTTATGCCGGCGTCGTGTAGTCTGGCGACTAGTGCGCAGTGGGAGACGGGGTCGAAAGCCACTGATATGTCGAGTAGGATGAGTGCTGCAGAGTGGCCTTGGTCCAGGAGGGTGCGGATGTCTTCTGTGGCGGCGAGTAGGATGGTCTCGGTGCTGTGGTTGCTACGGAATCTGGATTGGGACGGGTCAAGGACGGCGTTTTCTTCACCATCCGCACCTAAACTGGTTTAAAGGTGCCTTCCCACATACGAAAGAACAAGTAGGACTCAGTCTGCTCTACAGGGACGGAGTGACTTGGCCGGTCCTAGCAGCTTACATATCGGACCCAGACATTGACACAAAGCTGGTAGCAGACCTATGTCCACTACACAAAGAAATAATAAAACTTTACAGAAAACTAACACAGTTTGTTATGAGAACACTCACACTTCAGCCAACAAGTGCTACACCAGCAGGACAAATTCAGGGATCTACAACTAAAATAATTCAACAAACGCTACATCCAGTTATGGGTAAGATGCCCACTGGACGTGAGCAAATGCCATTCTGGATGGCTCCAAAATTAGCACAGCTAGAGGCAGTATTTCCACACAAAAGTCCTCAAGAAAAACACAGAATGCTGACAAACTGCTTGCCAATGGGGATAGCTCCTCAGATAGAGGATTGTACCTCTCGGGGTACAGTTTTCGCTGCCATATATACCAGAAGAACAGAAGTTACTTACCTGAAAACTGCGGTTCGCCCCTATTGGTGTCTTTCATAGATTCACATGCTTGAATATTCCCTTTCGTCGAAGTGGGAGTCCCACGGTAAATAACATAGCAATGTAGCTATAGCACAAGCATATATACATAGAGAAAGCAAAAACCATGGAGTTTTCCTAGATAGACAACATATCACTTCTAAGATATGTCTTAGTCATTATGTTTTGGTCCAAATTCCAGCCAATCAGGCGTCAGCACCCTCTTAGAATGTTCTCCTCAGAGGCTCAGGCCCTCAGATTTTCGTAGCACAGAGTAACATGGAGTCAGGAGATCAAGAGAGAGAAAGAGAGCCTCTGAGGGGAGAAGGGTGGGTCGCATGTGAATCTATGAAAGACACCAATACTGGAGAACCACAGTGTACAGGTAAGTAACTTCTGTTCTTCTCCAGTATTGGGGTGTCTTTCATAGATTCACATGCTTGAATAAGAGTAGTGAGCAGTAAGATTAGAATAATACTAGGCACTGATCAATCATCTTAATAATGATACTATAATAATAAACATAATCATGTACAGTACAAAATATTAAAGTATATAACATTGAAGAAGAAAGTACCTTGTATATAGGAGGAGGGTAGCAACAGAGGCTCACCTTATTAAAAAAGATTTTGAAGTACTGCTTGTCCCACAGCTGAATCAGCGTTGTCCACAGCATCCAGACAGTAGTGCTTCATAAAAGTGGGCCTGCTGGACCATTTTGCAGCTCTGCAAATGCGATGAAGAGCAAAAAGCGCCGTAGACGTGGAAACCTGTCTGGTAGAACGCGCTCTGACAGATGCAGGCAGTGGCTTTCCTGCTTGTTGATGGCAAAAGGCATTATCAGAAGAAATCCAGCATGCAATTGTCTGTTTGGTGATTGGATGACCCTTCCATATCATCCCATAGGCCACAAAAAGCTGGTTCGATTTAGGTATTGTCGCTGTCTTTTGAAGATAGAATTTTAGACACCTTTTAACATCCAAGGAGTGGAGTGCTCTTTCTGCTGATGTCTGAGGATTAGGAAAAAAGGGCTTAAAACAACTGGTTCGTTTAGGTGGAAGTCTGACAGCACCTTAGGGATGAAAACTGGATTGGTGTGTAATAATACTGAGTCCTTAGTAAACTGCAGATCAGGTGATTTAGTAGTAAATGCCTGAATGTCACTGACTCAACGTGAGGAAGTGAGAGCCAGAAGTAGAGAAGTTTTCCAAGTAATGTATTTAAGATCAGCTTTATGAATTGGCTCAAACTGGTGTCTCATTAGTTGTGCCAAGACAATGTTTAGACGCCAAGGAGGAGGTGGTCTAAGAATTGGTGGGAACATCCAAAAAAGACCTTTAAAAAATTGCTGAATGACTCTGGAAGAGTAAAGAGAGTTAGAGCCATCCTGACGGAATCATGAGATTGCTGCTAGAAAAACCTTTAAGGTGGCGAACGAGAGGCCTGACTTTGCCAATTGCAAAAAGAAAGGCAAAAGTTGCTCAGGAGTGGAATCTTTTCCATTTGAGTTTGTATGTCTTCACAGTTGAAGGTGCTCTTGCTTTTGCTAGGACCTCTCTACAATCCTGAGGAATGTCCAAATTCAGAAATTCATAGTGCTCAGGTCCCAAGCCGCTAAGCGTAGAGAAGCTGGGTCGGGATGGCAAACTTGGCCCTGATCCATGGTCAGGAGATTCTGAAGAGGGCGAAGGATGGATGATCTGATCGCACAGGGACAGAAGCAGGAGTTCCGTGAACCAAATTTGCCTCGGCCACCTGGGAGCGATTAGAACAATGTGACAGGGTTCTTTCCTCATCTTTCGAAGAACTCTGGGGACCAGAGGGCTTGGTGGAAAAGCGTAGGCATAAATTGTCGACCAATTCATCAAAAAGGCATTTCCGCATGACTCTGGTTGGGGAAGCCAACTTGCGTAGGACAGGCATTTGCGGTTCTGATATGTTGCAAAAAGATCTAGATTAGGGCGACCCCATACACAAAAAATGTGGTTCAGTTTGGGTTGATGTAACTCCTATTCGTGATTCGCTGTAGAGGACCTGCTTAGAGAATCCGCAAGATCGTTTGATGCTCCCAGAACATGCACTGCTGAAAGGACGGCTTGATGCTGAATAGCCCATTCCCAAATCTGTTGAGCCTGACGGGATAGTAGGATGATCTTGTGCCCCCCTGTTTGTTTAAATAATACATGCACGTTGTGTTGTCCGTTCGAACCTACACTGATGCTCCTTGTATGATAGGACGGAACGCTTTTAGTCACAAGTAAATGGCCAGTAATTCCAACCGATTGATGTGCCATTTCTTTTGCTGAGAGTTCCACTTTCCTTTTACTCTTAAGCCTTGAAGGTGAGCACCCCAGCCTTCTAGAGATGCGTCTGTTGTGAGGGTGAAGTTTGGAGTGTCTACCAGGAATAAACGGCCTGATGAAACGTTTCTTTTGAGAGTCCACCACTTGAGACCTTTCTTCATTCGAGGCGTGATGCTGACTATATCGTTGAAAGTTCCCGAGACTTGAGCCCATTGATTGTCTAACTCTTCCTGAATAGATCTAATTTTCAGCCGGCAGAAAGGGACAAGAGGGATGCAAGAGGATAACAGCCCTAGGAAAGATTTCAACTGTCGGACAGAAGCGGACTCTTTTAACAGGAGGGAGGACGCCAACTTGTGGGGACGCAGACGTCTTTCTTGCGACACAAAAGCTTTCGCGAACCTGGTGTCCAGAATGGCTCCCAAGAATATTTTGTTTTGAGAAGGTAGAAATTGAGATTTTTCCATATTGAATGTGAGGCCCAGGGACTGAAAAAGGGACTTGCAGATTTGAGTGTTTGAAAGCCTGCCTGAATGATCGTGCCTTTAGTAGACAGTCGTCTAGGTACGGAAAAATGTGCACTCCTTGCAGGCGAAGGAAAGCTGCCACCGGTGCGAGAACCTTAGTGAACACACGGGGAGCAGAACGAAGCCCGAAAGGGAGAACTTTGAATTGAAAGTCTTTCCAGCTATTCTGAATCTGAGAAATATTCTGTGCCTTTGAAGAATGGGAAGATGAAAATTAGCATCTTGGAGATCCAATGTTGTCATATATTCTCCTTGAGATAGTAAGGGGAGAACTTCCTGAAGGGACAACATGCAAAACGTCTTTTTTTTTGGTATTTGTTTAGGGCACGCAGGTCCAGAATAGGACGCCATTCTCCTGATTTTTTCTGAATGAGGAAAAACCTCAAATAAAAACCCCTGCCCCTCTGGAGTTTTGGTACCATTTCGATTGCGCCCTTTCTTAGCAAGATTGAGAGTTGTTTCAAACATTCTTTGAGATGCGCAGGGGAGGACTTCTTGGTGGAGAATTGGTAGGAATTTTTAGGAATTCTAAAGCATGTCCCCTGCGTCCACTGGTCTGTAGTAATTTGTGGCCAGTTGGAAGAAAATTGTAAGATCCAACCTCCAACCCGTGGACACTCGGGTGGGGTTAGCAATGGTTGAAGATGAAAGTCATGTTTTCTTAGAGGAATCCTTTCCTCTGAAAGATGATTTACCTCTGTAGGATGAAGAGTGTTGTCTGTATGATTGTTGAGACTGGGAGGAGTAACGCTGCTGACCTTGTCTATATTGATTGGAAGCAGGGCCAGACTGGCTACCGGGCAGTTTGGAATGCTGCTGAACTGGGGGCTGCTTTCGGTCATGGAGACCTGCGTGTGCTAAACGAAATTCATTTTGTTTTAATTATTTCAAAGCACACGCAGGTCTCCATGAACGAAATCAGCCCCCACCGCAGTGAAATCAGCCCCCAGCTAGGCAGCATTTCGTACTGCCTGGTAGTCAGTCCGGCCCCGATTGGAAGAGCCACGAAAAGAGGACGAGGAACCACTGCCTCTTGCCTCTGCCTCTTGCCTCTTGCGCCTCGAAAAGTTTGCTTCTTAAATTGCAGAGTTTCAAGAGCACGGGCCGTGTCAGTGTCTTTCTTTATTGTTTGAAGTGCATCATCTATATGTTGCCCAAACAAAGATTTTCCATCATAAAGCATGTCTAAAATCTTCATTTGAACTTCCTGAAAGAAAGCTGTTGCTTTGAGCCAGCCCTGTATCCTGAGAACCGCCGCCCCTGCTAAAAGGCGGAAGCCAGTAGAAGAGACATTGATACAACAGTCAATCATCTCTGAAGAAATCTTTTCCCCCTCATGCAGGATCTTTAATGCTTCTGGTTTTGAAGACTCCGGTATTAACTGCACTAAAGCAGAAATGTCCGACCACATTTGTCGATCGTATCTGGCAAGTATGGCCATTGAGTTGGCTGTCCGGACTGTTGTAGCCGCCATTGTTGAGAATTTATTGCCTATGGCATCGAGACGCCTACCTTCAAGTTCAGGTGGTGAGGATATTGGAGACGAAGGGTTCCTTGATCGTCGTTGTGCCGCCTGAGTAATTATGGAATCAGGCTTTGTCTGAAAAATCAAACACGCAGGTGAAGTCGCAGGTGCTTTATATTTCTTGTCCAGTCTCGGTAGGACTGCTGGAATAGAGTTTGGATTTTGCATAATTTGTAATCCTTCTTGTCAAATAAAATCAATGATTGGAATAGTGTGGACTTGCTTTTGGGGCTGCTCTTTAAAATCGTATAGGAAGCACTCTTCTTCGGTTACTGACATGGGAAGTTGAAACCTTTTCGCTGCTCTTTTCATGAATGCATGGAAACTGCCTATATCAACTGGTGGGGAATCTATAGAAGCTGGAGTAGGGGATGGCGTTTGAATTTGATAGTTGTCCCATTCTGAAAGTATGGATCTATCATCCAGCTCACCCTCTTCTCTTCCACCATCTTCATCATTATTGTCATCGTCATCTTCCTCAATCAAAACCTGAGGGGTCTGTTGCTGAGACCCTGTTGCTGAATCCGAAGGTGTCACCACTGGGACTTTAGTAGTTTGAACAGGAGGTTGAGGTGCTGGAGAGGCCTGTACAGATCTCGGAAACCGGTGATTATAATCATCCAGCATATACTGTAGATTGGAATCTGTGTCATTATAGGCTCAGGCTCAGGATGTGTCTCACAGGTAGAGTAATCTTCATATTCCTCCTCTTCTTCTTCCTCAAGGTCTTCCTCATCTGAGTCCTGACATTTTATCAATAGCACGGAAGGACATTGAGCCGCTCTGAATCGCCCATCCTCATCAGATTCTTCATCTTCTGAAGAAAATAATACTGCTGGAGGCTGAGATGATGTGTGAATCAGTAGTAACTCCTCTAAAGAGGAATGGCGCTGTTGAAGAAGAGAACTAGATGACTTCAGGGGAACTAAAGCCATAGTCGACACAGCCACCGCCGTCGGAGTCACCGCCGACGGAGCCACCGTCGATGGAGCCACCGCCGACGAAGCCACCGCCGACAGGCTACCGCCGATGAAGCTTTCGCCGACGAAGCCATAGTCGACGAGGCCGCCGTCGTCAAGGCCGCTGTCGATGAAGCCGCCAACTACGAGGCCACCGTCGACGAGGCCGCAGCAGCAGCCGACGACGGCAAGGCCACCGTCGACGAGGTCGCCGTCGACGATGAGGTAAGCGTCGACGGAGCCTTCTTCTTCTGCTTGGATGGTATCGTCATCGATGTCAAAGGTATCGTCGACGAGATAGGTCTTATCTTCACTGATACCAACGTCGACGGCGAAGACGCCGACGACAGGACAAAAGCCGGCTTCATAGATGATGATGTCGATGTCGTCGACGTAGGCTAGGCGACGGCCGCTCTCTTCGACGGGAGAGATGGAATCGTCGACGATGATAGCAGTTTCTGAGGTAAAAACTGTGTAGACTGAGTCTTAGATGCCTGAGAGTCAGATCTCGGGGCGTAACAGGAGTAGGAATACTCTGGGGGGATAACTCAACCCTTTTGAAGTGGAAGGCTGGTCCTTGTGATGTTTCTTCACCACTTTAGGTTGAGGAGATGTCTTCTGATGTTCACTGCTTCTCTTCAGAGATGAAGAAGTTTTGATGGAAGACACACTCTCCACATCAGAGACAGGGTTCTCTGAAGTTTTCAACTTCTGTAGCCACAGAAGAAGACAGCCTTCTCTATCTTTCAAGGTCTTCTGTGAGAAGGTCCTACATATTTTGCAATCCTTAACCTGGTGTTCAGGATACAAACAATAAATAATTTTTTTTATGAGGGTCTTCAGAATGAAGTCTCTGCTTTCCACAGCTACCACAAGGCCTGAAGAGGGATTTCTTGGTGGTAGACATTCCAAAATAAGCTTCTGAGAGATTTGAGAAGAAAAACTGAACAGAGCTCAGGGAGACTCCCTTCACACGACGTGCGGTAGAAAATCTGAGGGCCTGAGCCTCTGAGGAGAACATTCTAAGAGGGTGCTGATGCCTGATTGGCTGGAATTTGGAACAAAACATAATGACTAAGACATATTATAGAAGTGATATGTTGTCTATCTAGGAAAACTCTATGGTTTTTGCTTTCTCTATGTATATATGCTTGTGCTATAGCTACATTGCTATGTTATTTACCGTGGGACTCCCACTTCAATGACGGGGCATATTCAAGGATGTGCATCTATGAAAGACACCCCAATAGTGGAGAACTCATGGTATTCCTTCAATAGCAATAATACCAGATGTATAAAGACAAATACTGAATGAGTATGGCGCAGAACCTGCTCTGAACTTGGAGATGAATTTGTTAGGAAATGTTGCCGAAATATCAACTATTATATCAGCAAACATAAAAGGGGAGGCAGCAGCAGTGGCAAAACGCCAACGCCTGGGGGATTTTACTCCTTTACAACATGAGCGTGAATTACTTAAAATTATAGAAGATGCCTATGCCGAATTAGGTAGAGATAGTTTGGGAGCTAGAGCAACATAACCTCAACTGATGGGTGGTCCTGAAAAGAACAACACCAAGCAAGCACCTGATTCTTACAAGAAGAACTGGGAGAATAAAAAACAAAAGAATACAGAGAATAGATCACAATCCAGGGGCACTCCGAAAGGAGATACAACCTTAGGAATCGTGATAACAAATTAAAAAACATGACAGGTATAAGGATACTGATACACATTCCTCTCATTCCTTTCAGGGGTCATCAAAAAACTCCAAGAGGGAAGGGTGCTCAGAACACAGACAGGAAGAACGGACAAAGTCCAGAGACACACAACGTGCTTCGGACTATAATACCAAAAAAGAAGATAAACAAAAATCAAAATCACAATTTAAAAAGAAGAAGGAAGCAGGTCTTAGAGTTAGACATGCCCAGAATTCTGAGGACTCATCTTCTGAACGGGGAATGGGCGATGCTAGACAGCGTAGCTGAAGTAACAATAGCCCAGAACCTGATGGAGTATCTGGTGACAGCGAAGTTGAATGAGCACATCACAGTGGAAACACCTGATACAAGGGTAAGTGTCCCACATCTGTTACATTAGATAACACTCCAGATGGAGGGGGACAAACCCAGGAAAATTGAAGGTCTCTTTTAGGAGAACCTGACTTTTGGCCATGACACCTTTTGGGCCGAGAAAGATTGGCCACCTAAAATTGTTATGGAGTGCCCAAAGGGCGAAACTGTAATTTGCCAGCTTTTTCCGACCTCGTTACAATATACTTAAAATATAGGGCAGTAGCACTTGCTACAGCATTATATTGCAACCATGCACGGCGGGATGATGAGTCACCTCACCATCTAATCCAAGTGAAAACTACTCCAACTCCACAGAGACAATACACTATTAAACAAGAAGGAAAGAAACAGGTCAGGGAAATCTTAGATCAACTTGAATATCAGGGTATAATAGAAACTTGCACCTTTCCAATGAATAATCCTTTGTTTCCTGTAATGAAACCTGATCATTCATATTGTCTAGTCTTAGACTACAGACATCTGAACACATGCTCAAAGACATTTGCAGTAAAGAATGCATACAGTGCTGCATTAATGTATAATGTTGTGCGGAAAAAAAAAAAACAACACTAGATATCTCAAATAGATTTTTCTACCGAAATATAGCGCCTAAGAGCAGATATTTGACAGCATTCTCAGCGCTTGGTTCTTAGCGTCACTTCTGATGACTCCCCCAAGGGTATAAGAATGGCCCGAATTGTTCTCAGCTAGCGGACCCGAGTTACTTCACAATTTGGATGAGGATGCATGGTCCTATGTGGATCAAATTTATATAACAGATGGTGATTTGAAGCATCTTTTGACCAGGGTGAGCTACATAATTTTAGGGTTCGCCTCTGAGGGCTAAAAATTCAACTTAAAAAAATTTAAAATAGTCCACCTGAATGTCCTATTTTTGGGATATGAGCTTTCAATTGAAGGGAAAAGCCAAGCAGATAACTTTTTAGAAAAGTGTGCTCTGCTCCAACCTTCAAAAACTCTAAAAACTTACAATCCATATTGGGATTCCTAAATTTTGGCAGAAAATACATTTTGGATTACAGAGAAAAATTAAAACCTTTCTACGATTTTTTCAGACCTGATTTTTCAACTGGACATTGGGCACAGGAACACACAGATACACTTGGTTCCTTACAAGCAGACATGAAAACTTCAAAACACCTAAACACACATGTAAATACCCTAAATTTGGTGATTCGTGTAATCGCGGGTCAATCAGGGTACACTTGCCTAACCTTCAATGAAGGCGAAACCGTACCGATAGCATACACATCACACTGAAATGCGTTGTGCTTCAACAGAGAAAATTCTGATGGCAGTACAGACTGCTGTTGTTAGAGAAAGAGCACTGGCTCAGGGAAAACGATTAATAGTAGCAACACCAGTACAGGCCTTATAGGCTGTTACAAAGGCAAGCGATCCAAATTCTAAAGCTTTACACCTGAGATGGATACAATGGGCTAATTCTCTCACTGCAACAGAAGTAGACTACAAATTTGATTCTACACTAACAAAACAAGCATTTCTGCAGTATCGAACAAGAATATCCTTTCCCACATGAAATAATGCCTCTAGATCAGTGTGAATATATTATTTACGCTGACAGTTCTGCTAAGCCTGCCATAGGTAGTAAAGAGCAATACAGCGCAGCATGTGCAATTGTAAAGGGACGTATGTAGGATGGCAAGTTCCATCCTAGCAACACGAAGATACGGTCTCTAGAAGATTGCACGGCACAGCTGGCAAAATTAAAAGCACTATTACTGGCACTAATACAAACTGATTGAGTATTCCCCACACTTATAGTGTGCGATTCGTTTTACTGTGTCCAGTCATACAATGCATACTTCACTATTGGGTTCAAAATGGGTTTAAAGACTCAAAAGGTTGCACAATAAAGCACAAAGTGCTTTGGGAACAAGTGGCAGAGTTAAAAAAAAAAGACTTGCCGAGAGCTCAGTTGATACACACGCTCAGTTATCAATGTGATAGCGTTTACATTGACGGGAATTCATTGGCTAATGAAGCTGCAAAGGGGGCAGTACGAACTGCAGCCGTAGCTGCAATCACTCGTTCTAGTACCAGAATAGACGGACAGATAATGGTAACTGTCATTGCTTCATGCAAAAAACAGCACAGCCTTGCCGAAAGGCTTTCCACTCAAGTACTCATACACGTTAGATGCAAAAAATATTCTGTATGCTCAAATTCCAGGAAGGGGGGGATAGAGTAATACCAAGCATTGATCGCAGGTTAGGTTTAATTTTAGCTGCACACGAGGGTCTGGGTTCTGCACACACAGAGAATACTGGGACTGTTGAATTGCAGAAACAATGCTATTGGTGGCCAAACAGAAGAAAGCATTTGTACTTAAGTTCGATATCTGTCAGCAGATTAAGGGTTCGACCGTAGCACGCCCACCACAAACACCATTACTGATATCAAACAGTCCTCTTGCTTGTATCGGTTTGGACCACTGCGGCCCCCTACAATCAGACGGACCTTACAAGAACATCTTGGTGGCAGTGTATTCATATTCTAGATTCCTGTGGGTTTGGCCTCAGTGCTCGGCTGACGCTGAAACTGTTATAAAAGATTTGCGAGTCCAGGGACATACACAGTTGGCACATTACACTCTGACCGTGGCCCCGCATTTAGCTCTAAGGCTTACAAGGAAGCAATGGAAAATCTGGGTGTTGCATTGGGGTACTCCTCTCCATCTATTCCCGAGGGAAATTTGGTTGTGGAGAGGAAAAACCTGGAGGTTCGCAATCTTTATCAGCAAGAGTATGAGGTTTGGGTGGTAGTTGTGTCAATCACCTATATGGGGTCCAACGGTCACTAAAAATTATGCCAAGAAGTTCCCTAGGAGGTGTCACCCCTCACAAGGTCCTATTTGGGATGAGAATGTGGATACCTGATCTTGATTGTGAAAGCACAGTGGCAGATGAAAAACCTTTTGATATCGATAAACGTTTGGCTACTTTACAGGAGCTTAATGAATTCCGGGTACTACAAAGCAACGTGCAAGTAAAACACACCGCCATTGGGGAAGTGAAATCAGTAAAGGCAAGACATGCCTGGATCCCAGAAGTCGGGATCTGATCTAAGAAAGAATTATGGACAAGAAATAATTTTGGCCATCATACAGAAAACCTGTATCTGTCCTGGCTGTCTCAGAGGTAGCTGCCACTCTCCTCTCGTACCATATAGGAAGTTCAGACAAAAAGACTTATAATATTCGAAGAGTCTACAAAACGAAGTAGTGGAGTTTCCAGCAATAAAATGGAACTTGTGCCTATTGAAACAGAACAACAAAATTCAAGTGAAACGCAAATATCAATTTGACCTAACACCGACATCTACATCAATATGCCTCTACAAGAGACAAGTGCTAGTTCATCAAAACCAGCTGAGGAACCAAAGATAGATCGAAGTGCATCTAGCTACATCATCGATTTCAACACTTTTTTCGGGATCCAAGAGATCATGAGTCACTGCATGCTCCAGTTTCCCACAAAACAACTTCATGATTTTTATAATTTTCTGAGAAAGACATCCCTTGTTTCACCATGGCTACAGCTCTGGATAATAACAGGAATACTGTTCCTACTATTTTGAATAGCTTTAGTGACTGTCTTTTCCTTGATCGTGAATGGACACTATCTGCAGTTTCAAATGTGAACTTGGTGCTGAAACCTCATATGTCATCTCATCGTGAACAAAGAGACCTGTCAGATGTGAATATTACAGCTGTTCCAGTTCCTGAAGAATGGTGTGGAACAGGGGTTCATATGAACTTTTAAAAATACTACATGTTTTTAAAATTTCTTCAAATTATATTATCACCTTGTCTGATTTAGTACTGTCTGCAGCACTTTCAACAAATGAAATGATTGATGACTCTTCTGATTTCAACTAAATATACTGTTATCAACATTATGGTCATCATTTTCTGCATAAAATGAGTGCACCACGTAATGTTTTCGCATACCACCAATAAGAACATTGCCCAACACCACCAAAAGGTAGTTCACAAATGTTTGCTTATTTTTCTGGGTTTAATACATCAGATCCACACTCATATTATTATATGCTTTCACCCTTATCTGCAAAGAAAAGTTGCTCACTATTACAAAACAGATATACTCTGCATCCTATATTGCCCAACTGTCTGAACAGGGTTTCAGCTTATGGAATGACACTATAGACACTAAATCGGTTTAGGGAACTAAAAAATGGCAGGCTCAGGGAACCGAGGCACTATTTAGAGCATGCCTCATACCACAACAAATGATTTTCCTGAATAACACTGTGCAACAAACTACCTGTCTTGGGTCAGCCAAGATTTAGGACTTGAACACATCGCGCATTTGCTCGCATTCACACTTCGAGGATTGGCGAAATTACACAGAAAATGGTGAGAATACACTAGATGGCATTATGAAGGGCATTTCATACAATTCAGTTTAGTATCCGCAGGCCTGACTTACGCTATGCACAACAAGAACATCCAGGAGTGGTGACATCATACAGTGTTGTGAAGTTATGCCTAGATTGGGTAAGAACCTCAACACTGTCTCATGTGGAACACTTGTCCCTACTATCAGTTGACATGTATTTCAGGGATTTTTTACTAGGCCCCCGAAAGCCACATCAGAAACGCTTCTAATATGCCACATATAATGAAATTTGGAAAATCTCCTAAGAGGAAGCTGTGGATAGATTGCTTGAAATTATCAGAATTAACTTAGAAAAGGCTTTGGCTGTGGTTGACAATGGCATGACCACACTAACATCCAGAATGTATTCACTGGGCAACATTGTATCTTCTGCCATAGATATAATGGTGCCATAGATATAATGGAACATGATCTGTCCACCTAACAACACGGGCAATCACAGTTACGTTCTATTATGTTATTAAGCTGGACACTACAATCCTGCACTCTGGCCATGTGCCCAGGCGATAATAATTTGACTGAAAAGCAGATAACAACAGCACAGAGGGATGCGAAATATACAATGCTTTGCATTGAAGAGTCAGACAAATTACTTTTTACAGTGGCAGAGTCACTGTCCACAGAATGGTTAATTCATGGCCCTATCACATTACCAGTAACAATTTACCAGTTTCAATATTGCCTAGACCACCACCACAGATATGAAGAATTGGGTAGGGAATTCATCCATGAATCTTGGGAATTACCATATAGATTTAGATGGCACAAAAGGGGACACTGAAGTGTTTCTCAGCGGTACAAACTGCGAGAATTCTTTGAGTGAATCTCACATTTGCCAGGACATTATGCTTCATGGGGCCTGTAATGGTTCAGTAGAAAACTTATTCTGTCATTTGAAAGGTTCCCTGGCCGCCATGAGTAATCCAGGGTTCAGGCTGCTCTTGAATGGGAGTTACTTAATGCTGAATGATCAAGGCTGTTGTGGGATGCTTCCAGGCATCGCATATCTTGTCACTGTAAGTTCCAGGGTTACTTGTTGTATGCAAGTATTGTTTCCACTAGCCTGCACAATCAGGGAGGCACCGTTATGGCATTCATTGAATATTTCCTTTATACAGTTTGATACTCTGAGCCAAATGAAAGTCATGCTTTTACAGAAAGATGTGCCCTTAACTTAAGCCCAAGAGTTGCAAGGTCATCCGCTGAGATGCAGGCACTGGCCTGAACGAATTGCCCTTTCCATTTCGGAGAAATGGTACAACGTAACTTTAACATGTCTGATACGAAGGGTATAGTATACCTATTTTAGACCATAGGTTCTGGACTGTTAAGCACATTTCAGACAGTCTTCAGAGTAATTCCAGCTTTCATGCACTTCGTGTTCGGAAGCATATTTGGGGGGCTTCCGCTGATCCTGCTACTGATAATGGGTATCCGGATTTACATTTTTGTGCTACGCAATGGATGTCCCAGTCACCAAGGAAATGGAAAAAACGCTCTTGGAGCGACGTTACCGTGATCGCATGGTACTCCATCTTGGCACACCCCGACTTCGGGAGCTCAGCGAGTCTTGGTTCCTATCATTTTGACCAGTCTCGATTAACTGTGTTCTGCTTGTTCTACGCTGCCTATTCTGCGGACAAGAATGCGTGTTGGACCTCTGTCCAACACTTCCATTAGTTGCGCCACCGGAGGTGGATGCATTGCTGGACCGGTTGACAGTCCATGTACTGCAGTGTCCCCAGGGTAATCCAGTGCTGATGTCGGCATTCTTAGAACCACCGTGGGACACTTCAGCTCGTGTTGGATCGGATACTGGCTCTACCACAGGCACACAGGCTTTGGAAACTACAAAAGCTACCCCAGCGTCGGCTGTGGGAACTGAGAAAGACCATCTTTGCTCAGCTGACCTGATCTGTAAAGTGTTACAGGGACCGTCGTCTGAGAAGGCAAGCAGTAGTGGTGTTGCGTCTCCCATACAGGACACAAGCATTTGGCTCTCCATGTGCTGTGAAGAATTCACCTATTTCAAAACAACCAAAATTGGAATTTTAAACAAATTAATTTTTTCCTTTTTAGGTCTCGGCCTGGAGTGGGCTGCGCTCATGCTCAGTCTCGCTGGCAAGATTTAATGATTTAGGGGAGCTTCGGTATTGGGCTTTAAGCCCCTCCCCTCTTTCCCATTGGCCGGCGTCACCGTTTATGCTAAACGGTGGCCAGCCATTTGGAAAGAGGTTTGTCTGACGTAGACTTTTCTCTTTGTCAGACGGCCCACTTGGACGGGCGCGTCTGACTTCCTCCCTGTCGCAAAAGGTTTCTTATCTTTATGGGGCCATGTGTTTCAAACACATGGCCCCATAAACACAAGCTCTATGGCGTGTTTATTTTTGCATCTGGCTTTCACTTTAAAGTGAAAGCGAGATGAAAAAATAAACCGTGGCTTGCTGGCGTGCGCTTGTTTTCTAATCTTCCCCAAGTGTCTAGAGCCAGTGCTGCTGAAACTTTCGTTTTTTTTCCTAAATCTTCCCCAAGCTCCAAACTTGGATCCAGGTTAATGCCCAAATCAATCAGCTGTAATTAGTTTGCAGCTGCTTTCTCCCGTCCTTGGCTCAGGTTTGCCGCAGCCCGCAGTTAGATCTTTAGGGAAGCGAGTTTTGTAAATCTCTCGCCATCGGCTCAGGCTTTGCACAGGGGGGAGGAGATGGTGTCTTGCTGCTGTCTGCCTCTGACTGTGGGGAGCGTGAAAAGGGCTTCAGCGATCCTGTACGTATTAGGATTGTGACAGAAGTACAGTTTGGGGCTTCTGCTGATTTGTGCCTTGAGCAATACCAAACAATCGTGAAAATATTTGCATCACAATAGAAGTACAGTTTTGTCAGCTTCTGCTGATTTGGGCTTTTAGCCATCTCGTACATTTGTTACAATCTTAACTTCGTAACAAAAGTACAGTTTGGCGCTTTTGCTGATTTGGGTCTTCCATTAATTCAGCTAATGAAAACTTAAGACACAAGTGCAGCTTCACAAAAGGTAGGCTTTTGTGCAGTTCTGCGTTTTGTGCATTTTACATTTTACAAAGTATGTTTCACAAGATGTGTATTATTTTAGAGGTTTGGGGCTGATGATGATTTAGGGCTTATGCTGATTTGCCTGCACGGAAGTTAAGAACAAACGGTAGACGATACAAAAGGTATGCTTTTGTGCTGTATGCGTACAGTATTGGACTAGGTTTCACAAATAATGTTTAAAGGTATAGATTATTTACTTACGCTTGGGGCTTGTGCTTAAATTGGGGTTTTGCTGATTATACGGCATAGAATTTAAAGGCGCATGCGCGGGGGTACCAAAGGAATGCTTTTCTGAAGTGTGCGTACATTATTGGGTTAGCTTTTATAAATGTTTAGGAACATATGAATTATTTGTCTACGATTGGGGCTTGCGAATTTGGGGCTTCTGTTGATTTGGCTTCTTTGCATTGTCATTCGCTTTTGTATGAGGTGCGTACAGGGGCATAACACATGTCCCCGCAGCTCCCGCGGTGCGGGGGGCCACTGAGCAGCAGGGGGCCCCCTCAGCACAGTACCAGCCATGCATCGATTAGGCATTTGAATAAAGCATTCCAGTGTGGTGGGCCGCATCACCACACTGAAATGTGTTGTCTCGCATTTTTAGGACCACCTCAGCTGTCTGCTGGAGTGCTGCTAGTTAGTATCTCCACTGACTGCCATTGCCAAAGCTCTTAGGTGACATGTTAGGATTGCGTTAGGCTTGAAATGGCTTAGTTTGCAGCTTTCTGGATACGTTTTACCAAACACAGCGCCAATAGGTGATGTCAGGTTGCACAGCTTAAGTATAATGATTTAATTGGCCAACAGCATAGGCGGGCCGGCGCAGGCAGTCGCGTGCTTCATGGTTTAAATTTGGTTGGCAGCTCGTAGGCATAATGATTTGGACCGGACGGTAACCGCGGCTGGAGAGTGGTGGTCACTGCTGCGTGCTAGGCTCAAAAGCTGCCCTTCAGTCCAGTTCAACAAATGCCGCCGCAGCGTGAGTTGGTCGGAGTGTCCGACCTGAACTGTGCAGCCGGGGAGTCATTGTGGCTGGCCCGTTCCGTCAATGCTACTCGCGGCTGACTGAGTAATTCAAGACTCTGCTCCAGTCTTGTTATGTTATGTTATGTTATAACCTATTTGTAAAGCGCACTTTGACCAAGGTTTCATGGCGCTGTTTCAAGCTGTACTGAGTTGACTGTTCTGAGTTGATAGCAATGGGATCAGATTACTCATGTGCCTGTGTGAACAGCCATGTCTTGAGCTGCCTTCTGAATTGAAGCAGATGGGGACAGGAACGGATCTCCCATGGGAGTGAGTTCCAAAGATGTGGCGCCAGATAACCGAACCGGCATCCACCATGCCGCTTACGTTTAAACTTTGCGCTCACTAACAGATTTTGATGTTTAGAACGGAGATCACGGGTTGGAATATATCTCACGATCAGATTGTTAATAAAAATAGGACTATAACAGTTTAGGGACTTAAATGTAAGACAAGGGGTTTTGAAAGTGGCCCGTTGGAGCAGTGGGAGCCAATGTAGCTTTTTTATCAGAGGTCTGGCCAATTGCCACTTTGGCTGTTGATAAATTAGTCGTGCCGCCTGGTTCTGTACGAGCTGGAGCCTCTTGATCTGATAAGAGGGAAGGCCTAGATAGATTGAATTTGCATAGTCCAAATGGGACAGGACTAGGCCAATCACAGATTGTATCAGTGCTGCCTGGGTGAGTAGGTGATGTATCTTCAGGATTTTACGTAATTGGAAGAAACATTTAGAAACTACTGTGCCCACCTGGGTGTTAAGAGACAGATCTCCGTCAATAGTCACCCCCAGAATTTTTACGGAAGATGAGGGTTTGGGGAAAGGTCCAAGATCTGCCGGCCAATAATGAGGACCCCAGGAGATACGACTATCTCCTATCAGCAGTACCTCTGTCTTTCCGGGGTTCAACTTCAGATGATTATAATCCATCCAATGACGGATGAACACCATGGTATCCTGAAAGTTAGTAATAGATTCAGTAGAATTATCTATGGTGAAGGAAAGCTGCAGATCGTCTGCATAGTTGAATGTTGTTACTTTCCTTTGTTTTAGAGCTTTGATCAGGGGGAGTAGGTAAATGTTAAACAAATGTGGGGACAAGGAAGAACCCTGGGGAACCCCACAAATTGTATTCAACCCTGAAACTGTGATGGCTTCCTACAGCCCTAGCCGCATGTACCAGCCTTTCGCAGTTAGGAAGCCTTGAAGAGGCTCACTCAGGTATACAACTGTGTCACTGGGTAGGCCCCCCTTCCCTTCTCCCTCCTCTTTACCTACTGTGCCCACACAACACCACCTCTGGGGATACCCATGACCCTTTTGCTTTTTAAAGTATTGTGTCACATTCCATATGATAGGCCTAAGGCACTTTTAAATTGCTGAGTACCAAGGTGACCATTCGTCAATTATATAGCGCTTGTACTTACAATGAGGTTTCTTTGGGTGCATGATTGATAGGGTTTAGTTATGGTACTTTGGATGGGTCATGGGGTCGATTGATGCGCTTCACTAAACTCAGATGGTTTCTAATCTTCTATGATTATTAGTACCAGCTGAAATACACGCTGGCGCCTCTCAGCTGATAGGTCGGTGAGCAGTTTTGTTTTCAGCAGAACCCTTTAGGTATTTCTATGTGGGAGGAACTTCAGGGTTTTTCTGGTAATCAAATCATGCAATAGGGGCATTTTACAAGAAGGCTACTTCAGGTGCAGAAGACGTGGGGACACATGCTTGCCTTCGTTACATCTTCATGTATTTGACATCTGGGACACGTTGAGGAGTTGTTCATATTGAAAGGTTTTCCATTTGTTTGGCCGTGACTGGTTTTCACTGATTAACTACAGAAGGTGGGTTTTTATCTTGCATAATCGAAAATTCACAGAGAAGCACACAAATACCAGCTACTGCTTTGATTAACCTGAGAAACTGTGCCACTCATTTGGAAGTATAATGTCACTAGTACACACACTGAAACCACCAAAATGTCACACATAAGCAGTCTGAAAACCTGGCAGCTATGAGTGGTCAGGGTGATATAAGAATAAAACACACTCACTGCAGTATTTGATTACTGTCTGTCCAATAACGTGCTGCTCGCTACAGATTAAGTGTCACTAGTACCTTCTCTAATCCTTATTTAATGTCATTAAATTTTAGCGCATCATGATCATGAGATTAAGTAAAAGGGGCACTAGGTTAGAGCCCATCCATTTCTGGTGCTTTGCATTAGTTTTAATATATTCTTAAGAGTTTCTTGTTGCTCAAATGGGTGTAATTTTGGCATTTAAGTGTCCCTAGCAAAGGGAAGAAGAGAAAGGTCAGCGGAAGTATCCCAAAGCACAGGACTGGGCGGTAATGCTGATGGATTTGGAGGAGATAGACCTTATACCGTCACAAGGAGATAGGGTATGATACCTACACGATGTATCAAGCTGGAGTGACAAGTTATTATGACACCCGGGGCAGCGTACAGGACACAGGTATACCTACGTTATGATATACATGGTTTCATTATGACTCATGAGGCACTATACTACAGTTATTTCACTATGACCAGGAGACGAGGGAGGGATTGGGCGGGACTGTTGGGGAGGGAAGGGAGGGATAAGGGCTGTTCCATCCTTGATATGTATGGTGGAACTGAAGGACTAATGCAGGCTCTACGCATAGTGGAGCTGGAAGGACATGTCAATATTACACACAAATACGAGAATGTTAGACTCCTTCCGTAGTGTTACATAAGCTATTAGACAATATCACCTGTTGCAGGAAGGATTGTAAGCACTGTGAAGACAGTTAAGGTGTTTTGTTTCTTAACCTCTTGATTGGGGAGAAAAGATAAAAATGGGACTGATGGAAGATGCATGTATCAATACGTAATGAGTGATACCTTGTTGTGTACAGTCTTGAATAAAGAGTTAGAAAAAAAATAAGTGTCCCTAGCCTTCATTGCTTGATTTTGCTCGCGAGAAAGTGTCACACGCAGTTTTTTAAATGTCACTCATAATTACATTGAAATTATGAAAATGTCACACATTGCAATCTGAAACCTTGGCAGTTGTGCAGTACTCTGGCCTGAGAGTTCCAGATTAAGGGGCCGATTAGGATGGCGGACGGACTTGCATCCGTCCGCCATCCCAGAGGTGGAGGGACCGTCCGCATGGACTGCGAAGGTCCCTCCGTGCAAATCAGGATGTGACCGCCACCCTGGCGGTCACATCCTGGATATTTAACATTGCGGCGGGTGCTGCTTCAAGCAGCACCCGCCGCAATGTAAAAAGTGCATGTGTAACATTTACATGCACAAAGCGACAGGCACCGTGCGGTGCCTGCCGCTTTGTGCATGTAAATGCTGGGGGGTACCATAGGTACCCCCCATGTGAACCCCCCACCCGCCTACGCCCTGGGGGCCCGCAACGGGCCCCCAAAAGCAAAAGTACACATGCTTTTCCAGGGCGGAAAAACCGCAGCGGAAAAGCATGTTTACTAATGCTTCCTAATTTGGCTGGCGGTGTCTGATAGACACTGCCAGCCAAAGGAGAGCTTTTCCGCCGCGGTTGTAATCCGACCGCGGCGGAAATGCAGCAGACAGAATCCAAGACCCACCAGCCATCGTAATGCGGCGGTGGGTCTTTGGTGACTCCGCAGAGGATTTTCCGCCTCCTCCGGGCCGGCGCTGGCTTCCGCCGGCCCGGAGGAGGCGGAAAATCCTCTATCATAATCGGCCCCTGAATCTGGAGCAGGGGCCCTCTCCATGTACCTTGCAGGGGGGGGGGGCTCAACTTTCGTTACACCACTGGGTGCGTACAGTGAGTGCTTTTTAGCCGCAAATAGGTTGTCTGTTGAAATATTACATTGTACAGTGCACAACATTAGCATAGCAAAGCAGCTTTATGCTCACATGGTGTTAATTATTTTAGTTTTGATTACTTTTTATTAAACAATGCTGCAATAAAGGTGCATTTTTTATGTGGTGCTTTTCTACATATCTTTACATCCTTCTACCTAATGCTAATAAAATAATTTTACATTACTACAACTTGACACTATTCTTCTACATCTCACACTCCTTTATATAGCAGCATATGTTAATCTACCACTGTATCCTCACATATGTATTAAACTACTATCCACACTTTACAACATTACAAACAACAAAAAACTCCAAGACCCATCCTTCCTTCTCCCCATTTATTCTACCCCCAAACCTTTCTTTTGAATCCTACTATTTAAACTCCTCACTATACTTCATTAACACTCATGCTATTCTACTAATAATTCTCATTAAGAAATGTTAAACGCTGCTCCTCTCCTGTTAAAATATGCTTTTAACTACTACAAATCTAACAGAAAAATACAACTTATCACAAACATACACTAATATATATACAAATACAAAACAATACCATTCACAAAGCAAATTGCTTTAACTTAAACAAAGGCGAAACCTGTTGCATTTTCAATGCTTGTTCTATACTGAGCTACATGGCTTTCAGACGTACTTAGGGGCTCAGAAAATATATATGAACATATTTTAAAGGACTATTAGAGTTTATTTTTTAGAGATTTTATGAATTTTTAAGCTTTTTAAATGCCTTTTTAACATTGTTTACATGCTTGTTTAGAAGGGCATTCCCTTTTTAGGTCTCGCCTACGCAGCGCGTTTGCGCTGCTGAGGAAAGAGACCCGTAGCCATCGGCATCGCCACAGCTTTCCCGTGAAAAAACGTGCACGCGTTGCATTGCTTCCTATGGCAATGCGTGCACCTCTGGCTATTCACTCGTGGGAGCGAGCATCTGGCGGCCTCCCCCTGCTGCCGCACGCGCTTGTTTAGATGAAAAACATCTCTCTGAAGGCATACGTAGCTCTTTACAGCTGGGTTTGCACTGTAGCAAATATCGAAAATAAATATATTTGTTGTGGTTTTAACCAATTGTGTACTCCTCAACTGTCGGCGATAATGTCTGCTCCTCATTATCTGAAGGAATTTTAATACAGCAATTCCACTCGAGAGTGCAGTCGAATCCTTTTCACTCTGTTGACAGCGCTGTGTACGGCTCAGTTGTGCTCTCAAACGGTCCATAAAAGCGCAAAGCACTGTCTCTTATGGGATAGAAAATCAGTGTATAGTAGTTTTGTGCCGCAAAAAGGGACGATAATAATGTGTGGTCTGTGAGCGTTAATGACTGTTCTACACGGATGTGCTATAATGATGATGAATTCACAGCAGGCCCCGACCGGGCGGAAACCAGTCATGCCTGGAGCAGGGATACTCTCGCCCGGAAGCCCCAAAGGTGCGCTGAGCCCAGGACTGCGGCAAAACTGTCCCGGAGGTGGTGGCAGGTATGTGGTAATTTGAGGTGTGGAGAGAGCGGCATCATGTGGTGTGGCAGATGAGTGACAACAAAGCTCCATGCTGTTCGCAGTCTTCTTGTTATAAATATCAAATGTATGAAATAGACTCAGCCAAAATTTCACCCGTGGTTGTTATTTACTTCCCAAAAAAATCTGACACGTAGCACTTTCAGAGAGTGAGAAAACGGGGTTGCATCTGGCAGGGGCTTGTTTTCTTTAAACTTTAAGCGCAAGGCATGAGTGCGGGGCGATGGCAGGTTTACGCTTGCAGTGCAAGTAGAAGTGAAGTCTTCGGTACTCAGTCTGGATAACTGATACTCTCAAATGAAATCAAAGAAAGGACGTTCGATCTGCTACCAGTCCTTATTGTGGAAAAAACTTTAGGATTCAAGCTTAGTGAGGCTGACTAAGTAGAAGCCTAAAGTAAAATTATGATTTCAAAATGTAGTAGGGCAAGAGGTTAACCAACAATACACAGCATAGATGCACTGGCTTCTAGAAAATGTTGGTTTCTATAGTGCTTTCCATAGCGAGTGCGAGGCTTGAAGCTCTTTCTGAGTAGTTGGACTGCATTATTTATATAGCACGTAATTCCCCTGGCTAGGTTGAGCAACACACTGCATCCGGTTCACGCATGGTCTAGTTGAAAGGGTGTTGATGCCCGAGTGGTGCACCTAATGTCGTTTTGCGTAAGCATGGTATGTAGCTATGGGTCCGAGAATGCCAACTGTAGGAGGAGTTCGATAAAATTGTGAAAATACCTTTAGCGTGCGCGGCAGGTATCAAATGGTGGAAATACTTTTTCTCTATAACTGTAAAAGGTCTGAGGGGGCTTGAGGCAAAATTAATATGCACTGAACTTCCCTTTACACGGAACCTTAAATCTGGATTAGCACCAGAGTCAGAGTTAGGCTTTAAACGTTTGAACTCTCGCTTTTCTGTAAGGCCAGAGCCTAAAGTTCGAAGTAAGGGACGTGTTGCAGAGACGTTACCTTGTAGGCTCACTTCACCACCCAAGTCGTTCATAGTTTAAAGGGAAATGCTGTGAAATTATAGTGAGAGTCAGCAACATCAGCGCTGATTGTGGGTGCTCCATCGTCCATCAGTATTTGTTTTGATGTTCTTTATTGAGCAGTACTTGTACATCTGTCTGTCCTGTCAGGAGAGATTCAATGTGATCTTCGGCTGATAAATAGCTGCAGAAATGGCACCGGCTTTCCTTAATATGTTTTCCAGGATGCCATGATGAATGTTTTGTCTGCAAAAACATGGCTTGTACCATTTATAAATGTATCTTGTTTATTTTCTTTGGCCATTATTTTATTATTTCTTACACAGAGTTTGTTTGAACATGTGTGCTGGGAGTACAGTGAGCCATCATGTCAGCTGTAGTACATATGCACCCATTTATGGACCTCATTTAAAGTTTGGTGACATAGATGCCAGATGGCTGCACTGGCATTATATGGCTGAAACATGGCGCCAGATTCATTAAGCAAGAGGCACGGTGGAACTGCAGTTACTTTCGTGGGCCTTCAGGTTCACTTCTAATTTTTTGATCTCTTTCCACCTTGCAGCATTTTCTCCAACATTCTTCAACAATCTCCAGCACATTAAAAATAAGAATTTGTAATGCAATAATGCAATAATGCACACATTCCGAGAGTTTAAACTATTAGCATTGTAAATGACAATGTTTTTTTCTTATCTGTTATGAAAACCAACACTTAAATAAAAGGCCTTGTCATTTACAATGCCAATAGCTCAAACTCTCGCAAATGCGAGACCTATTGCATTGCAAATTCTTGTTTAGTATGTCGTCCAGTCGGAAGAGGAGTGGGTGTTATGTTTCATGGGGTACCCCAATATAGGCCTGAGCTTTCACCTAAACTTTCACCTACATTTACTGTACCACTACACTACATGACAGGTTTCAGTATAGACCTTTTACCTATTTAAGCACTGCATAAAATGTTGTGTGGTTTTCCCCAAAAACTAGCCTTATTGATTATGCATGAAGATTCTCAGAATCAATGCAAATCAAATCAAAAAATAATTTATTTAGACAATGAAGTCTGTCAAAGTACCTAAAATTACCAATAAAATCAGAGTAATAGCTGTTATCCCAATTTTTCCTACATTTCAATCATTGAACAGGCAATTCATAGTTCATCCTCAGTAAAATGGATTAAAATACTATTCACTAGAAGACTTACACGTTAATAAAAGTGCCTTTGGTTAAAAAAAGAGAAGCAGTCCAGTCTTTTTGTTTTTTAACTGATAATGTTCAGGGATCCACCCGTTCTTCGTTTTGAGCTCCTGAAGTTAATTGTAGCTACTTTTCCACACACCCTTGAAAATTTACCAGTTTTGTGATCACTTGCGGCTGCTCATTGTTCAATAAGAAACTAAGAGCAGATGGTAATATCTGTGTCCCCTCCTTAATCCATAAAAACCAAAGCAATCTTCTGCGGTCTACCAATAGTATAGGGCATATGCGAAGCAGATGAGTTAGTGGCTCCTGCCATAGATTGCAGACAGCATCTTTTTGACTCTGGAGTATCCGCCCATGGTGGTGACATATCTAGTGACAAAAAAGAGCCCATCAAAGCTGCAGAAATGTCATCCTATAGTGGGTGGAAAATCACAGCAGGATTACCATCTTCTGCATAATAACTAGGTATAAGGTTCATCCATTCCATCATCCTCGACCGACATGGCTAAGCAAGGTAGAATCCCCTGAGGATACCTTTTGGGTATATATACACCATATCTATGCAATGACCGCCCCCACCACCCCAACCAACACGTGATGCACAAAAACTCCACAGTGCACTGTACAGCATACTGCAACTGGCAACGTTGTCCAAATGATTGCCCGTAAACAACGCTGTGACACACCTGCAGACTATAGTTGACGTGACCCAGAAACTCAACCCGATGCACACACCCTGGCTCCTCCCTCAATGCATCCCCAGTTCACTCTCCCCAGTTCCCCCCGACATCACTTTACAGAGAGGATATGTGGACTGTAACAACAGATACCCCCTTTGAGTGCAGGATGTATGTCCTAGGACTGAACAGCACTACTACTGTCGCTCAAATAAGTATAACGAGATGTAATGTGATTTTATTGCAAAACTGTTAATACAAATATTTTAAAAAAAATCTTTGCAATGGCAGGCAGAGGAGAAAAAGACTTCCATGCTGACACAATGACACGAGACGCTGAGGTTCCAGCACAGAGACACCCCAGCTCGCAGTGGTCCGACGTTCCTCGCGGGGTGTCCATCTCGAATCAAGACAGGGTCCCACAGTCTCTCTCTTCAGTTAATGGGGTTGGCCTCAGCGTAGCGGGATTCTTGGCTCTACACCTACATACATGCTAGTACACTTAGGTACATCTAGTTAGGGCTGCATCGTAGGAGCACGCATTATTATTATCATGTATTTATATGCTTGCATATATCCATTGTTTTAGCACTAAGGTAATAATAATAATAATAATCCACATTTGTATAGCGCACAATCACCCGTTAGGGTCTCTAGGCGCTGGGGGCCGTCGGGAAGATTAAGCAAGCTATTGCCCAGAGTCGCATGGTGCTGGGCTAACCTGCCGCCGGAGCCGGGGATCGAACCCTGATCCCCAGATTCCAGCGTCAGTCGCCCTGGCCGCGGCGCCACACTTCTCCCATCCATTTACTCTGTTGGTGCTTAATATTGCTTATATTTGTTTCTGTCTTATGGGTATTTCAGCACATCTATTTCATACTAGAATGACGCTGGTTCAATAAATGCTTATTGAAAACGTCCCCACCGTTTAGTCTGTATATCTCTCTGAGACAAAGTGAGCAAGAGTGACTGAGCGAAAAATACTGCACTATTTCCACGATCCCTGATGGGACAGGGTTGTCATGTTCGTAGTTGCCAAGAACTGTCCTCTCCTTGGTAAGAGGAGTTTACAGTGGCACTGTGAGCTAGCTGGTATACAGGCAAACATACCCGGTGGGGTGTCTGGATTCAGTCTGGACACCAATCCTACAGTCTATGTTGTCTAAACGTGCAGATCCTAGGTCTATAGGAACTACACAACAGTTCTTGAACTGTCCCACGTCGGAAGGCAAGAAGGATTAGTTACTTACCTGTAATCCTAGTTCTCATCCAGGGGTATACTTATCAAAGTCATAATCTATGAATAATTCCCGCTCATGTGCGGGATCCCGGAACATATAGAAAATGCATATATATATATATATATTACCTACTGGCGGTCGCCAGTAGGTAGTTATAGTTAGGATTGATTTCCATAGGAAATCCGTAACATTCTATTGGGAATAACTTTGGCGCCGGTAGACGAATCTTCGCAAATTTCTCAAAGAAGATGGCCCGCTCCGCTCTGCTCCTTCCCTGAAAGTTTGGGGGGATTCATCAAGCGGGGGCCAAGATAAAAGGGGGGTCCCAAAACGTGTTTTCCCCATGTTAATTTCCATAGGGCGGTTGGACTCACTTTTAGCCCGAACGGCTGAATGGATTTCCACAAAACTTGGCAAAATTGTAGGGACTGGTAGACCGATGTGCCTTTGCTATGTCTCAAGATATGTGCTCCAGTGGATTTTGAGTAATTTAGGTTCAAAACAATATATATATCTGGGCGGAGCCTAACCACACATCTGATCTGATTGGCTGTCAGCACTTCATCCAAGAAGTGTTGGCAGCCATCTTGGGACCAATATACATGATAGCACCTCATTAAAAAGCATTGTAGTTAATAGAGGGTTTTAGGACTTTAGTTACATTATAAATCATTTGTTGATGGTACCATACTCATTTTAGGAATTGTGGTGTGTTCTAAGGTGATTTTACCATGTGAAAAAGCCTTCTGCTGTGATATCATGAATCATGTTTGAAAGAAAACTAATATCTCATGATTTTCCCACAGTGGTTTGGAAGGGGATCTCTAAGCTAAACTGAAAGCATATTTTCTGTAAATTCACATTATCTTTCTCAGTCATGTGAGAATGAAGTCTGACATTCTCAGTAAAACATGTACATCCAACAAGGACAGAGACTGTCAGTTGATTCCTTTGTGTTCTACTGCAGCCTCCTAGAGTGTTCTAAAGAACAACTAGAGTGCTAACAGTCCTACTTATTACAAAGGTATAGCACACCTGAAGCCATCGTGATGGGAATAAAGTGGTAACTCCTAAAACATTTAATTTAAAAAGGAACAAAATGAGGGGGTATATTATGCCATAGAAAGTATTATTAGTGCTGCAAAAAGAAAAAATAGGGCACACTTTGAGCGACTTCTCAAATCCTCTTCTATTTCATTAAAAAATTCTGACATGCAGTCTTCCAAGATGGCCACCAGAGACAAAAGAGCCCAAATGTAGCCCAAATATCACCCAGATGTAGCCCAAGTATAGCCCAATGACAGAATGTCCCAGAGTGTTCTAAACAACAACTAGAGCGCTAACAGTCCTACTTAATACAAAGGTATGGCACACCTGAAGCCATCTTGATTGGAATAAAGTGGTAACTCTTAAAACATTTAATTTAAAAAGGAACAAAATGAGGGGGTATATTTTGCCTTAGAAAGTATGATTAGTGCTGCAGAAAGAAAAATTAAGGCACATTTTGAGTGACTTCTCAAATCCTCTTCAATTTCATTAAAGAAATTCTGACATGCAGACTGAAACATGCACTTTCAATACCAGCAGCAGACTTCCCTGGTGAGCAGTAGCTTTACTACAGTGATCTAATGAGCAACTAGAGTGCTAACATTCAGAATTTATGGCAAATGTGTGACACATCTGAATGCCTTCTTGATGGAACCAAAGTAAACAAGCATTGAAAATGCAATAGATCTCGCCCTCGTTTAAGTTAAAGCCATTCTGTTTGTAATGAGGTGGCTTTTTAGCTTTGCTTTTATTAGTGTTATTTAAACTTTCATGTAAATAACATGCATCTGTATGCATATATGTATATGTATGCATGCATTTATATTTGTATTTATATAGATATACAGATTATATATGTTTATATATGTATGTATATACATACACATACATATATATAAATGCATATGCATATATATGCATATATATATATGTGTATATGTGTGCGTGTAGAGAGAGGTAGAGAGGTAGAGGTGTAGAGGTAGAGAGGTAGCGGTAGAGAGGTAGAGACTAGTAGAGAGAGAAGTAGAGAGACGTAGAGAGGTAGAGAGTAGAGAGTGAGTAATAGAGAGTAGAGAGTGAGTAGTAGAGAGCAGTAGAGAGAGTAGCAGAGAGTGAGTAGTAGAGAGTAGTAGAGTGAATAGTATAGTGAGTAGTAGAGAGTAGTAGAGAGTGAGTAGTAGAGAGTAGTAGAGAGTAAGTAGTAGAGTGAGTAGTAGAGAGCAGTAGAGTGAGTAGTAGAGAGTAGTAGAGAGTGAGTAGTAGAGAGTGAGTAGTAGAGAGAGAGTAGTAGAGAGTGAGTAGTAGAGAGTAGTAGAGAGTGAGAAGTAGAGTGAGAAGTAGAGTGAGTAGTAGAGAGTAGTAGAGAGTGAGTAGTAAAGAGTGAGTAGTAGAGAGAGAGTAGTAGAGAGTGAGTAGTAGATAGTGAGTAGTAGATAGTGAGTAGTAGAGAGAGAGTAGTAGAGAGTAGTAGAGTAGTAGAGAATGAGTAGTAGAGAGTGAGTATTTGAGAGTAGTGGAGTAGGAGAGAGTAAGTAGTAGAGAGTAGTGGAGAATATTCCAAAGTTTGGCACAGCACCACTTGCACAATAAGTCCAATCAAATCATATCACTTACAGTCCTTATTGAAGCGCTGAATCTTGGTGTATATTCAAATGCTTTTATTTTCCTTAAGTTTATGTACCACAGCCAGCCGAAACGTACAACAGAACTTCTTCAGGGCGTTCTTATTTCCTTCAAGTTATGTCGGTATCCTGTTGTCATTTAACTAGATATTTCTTCCAAAATGTTGAGTAGAGAGTGAGTAATTGAGAGTAGAGAGTGAGTAGTAAAGAGTAGTAGAGAGCAGTAGAGAGAGTAGCAGAGAGTGAGTAGTAGAGAGTAGTAGAGTGTAGAACAGGTGATGTCGGTGGTTGGGGGGTTTAGATTGCAAGTCCACACCAACAAAGGAGAGGTGAACCTGGAAGCCTCGGACTGAGGCAGCTCTCACCGCTGGATCAGGACATCCTACAGACTATGATAGTAAAAGCTGAGGAAAATACCCCACTGTTGAAGAGCAAGGAACACTCAGGGTAGTAATTATATCTAAAACCAGCTCTTTTCATGTCCTTGAGGACTTATGGAAGTGTTTGTTAGACTAAACAAGAGAGAAAAAGTACAGTGGTAAGTGAGACTTTGAGAAGGAAAAGCTGAGAGGAATGAGATGAAAGAACAAGAGTTGGGCAGAAAAGAGGCAGTAGTAGAGTGAATAGTATAGTGAATAGTATAGAGAGTAGTAGAGAGTAAGTAGTAGAGTGAGTAGTAGAGAGCAGTAGAGTGAGTAGTAGAGAGTAGTAGAGAGTGAGTAGTAGAGAGTAGTAGAGAGTGAGAGAGAATAGTAGAGAGTAGTAGAGAGTGAGTAGTAGAGACTAGTAGAGAGAGAGTAGTAGAGAGTGAGTAGTAGAGAGTAGTAGAGAGTGAGTAGTAGAGTGAGTAGTAGAGAGTGAGTAGTAGAGAGAGAGTAGTAGAGAGTGAGTAGTAGAGAGTAGTAGAGAGTAAGAAGTAGAGAGTGAGTAGTAGAGAGTAGTAGAGAGTGAGTAGTAAAGAGTGAGTAGTAGAGAGAGAGTAGTAGAGAGTGAGTAGTAGAGAGTAGTAGATAGTGAGTAGTAGGGAGTGAGTAGTAGAGAGAGAGTAGTAGAGAGTAGTAGAGTAGTAGAGAATGAGTAGTAGAGAGTAAGTATTTGAGAGTAGTGGAGTAGGAGAGAGTAAGTAGTAGAGAGTAGTGGACAGCACCACTTGCACAATAAGTCCAATCAAATCATATCACTTAGAGTCCTTATTGAAGCGCTGAATCTTGGTGTATATTCAAATGCTTTTATTTTCCTTAAGTTTATGTACCACAGCCAGCCGAAACGTTTCGTTCTGTACAACAGAACTTCTTCAGGGCGTTCTTATTTCCTTCAAGTTATGTCGGTATCCTGTTGTCATATAACTAGATATTTCTTCCAAATGTTAGACGAGACGTTAGTACATTCTTATTCAAAGTGACTAGGTATCAATTTTACCCACACAATTCGGGCAGACTTGAGTAATTTATAGCATCCTCAAAGTCAGTCTTTCAAAAATTCCAAAGTATAGGACATGATAATCCAAATCCAAATGTTTCTCAAGAAAAGTCATTTTCAATCGTTCGGAATATCGGTGTTTGGGCAGATATGACCCAGGGACCCCCAGTATGCAAGGGGAATTAGTCCCCCCTCTGCAAACGCGCCAGTGGCCTGCGTTGCAGAGAGGTGTAAAAAGGGGCATAGCCTCATTACACCTCTGTGCAATGCAGCCCCTGGCGCATACTGGAGGTTCCAGGTGGGCTAGTTGGCCCCCAGGGACTCCTAGTATGCAAGGGGAATTAGTTCCCCCTCTTCAAACATGCAAGGGGGCTGCGTTGCAGAGAGGTGTAAAAAAGGGTGTGGCCTCATTACACCTCTCTGCAATGCAGCCCCCTGGCGCATACTGGAGGCTCCTGGTGGGCTAGTTGGCCCCCAGGGACCCCCAGTATGCAAGGGGAATTAGTTCCCCCTCTGCAAACGCGGCAGGGGGCTGCGTTGCAGAGAGGTGTAACAAGGGGCATAGCCTCATTACACCTCTGCAATGCAGCCCCCTGGCGCATACTGGAGGTTCCAGGTGGGCTAGTTGGCCCCCAGGGGCCCCCAGTATGCAAGGGGAATTAGTTCCGCCTCTTCAAACATGCACGGGGGCTGCGTTGCAGAGTTAGGAATTAGCATTTAAAAAACCTATGAAATTCACTGAAAAAACCATAGGTTTCACACCAGTTATAGTTAGGAATTAGTATTTAAAAAACCTATTAAATTCACTGAAAAAACCATAGGTTTGACACCAGTTATAGTTAGCTGGAAATTTTACTGACATAAAACCATTGAAATTCCCACGTTATAGTTAGTTGGACTCACTATAACTTGCGCGCCTGCAATGCACTGCTGATGACGTCACATATTACATCACTCATGACATGGTCAGTGACATCACTCATGACATCACTGATGACACCATCCTTGTGACAGAGTGACAGACCTCCTTTCAGTGTAATGTAATCCTTGAAACACATATTCAAGAATAGAAACTAAAATTTTCAAAAAAATAGAGATACCCATACCAGTTACAACAACCAATTTAGTAATACCACCATCTATATACACATCCACTCATTCACCAACAGTTCTATATAGTCACTCATACATATATTCACTCATCATATGTAGTGAAACACCTATACATCCGGTTACACACCGACAGTCATCTAAAAGTTACTCACACACATAATCACACATGCAAATAAACTATTGAACATCCATTTATTTGCATATACAGCTATACACACACTACCACCTTACTTCTAAGGAAACTTACACATACTTACTCTCTTAAACAATCACTTATAGAAACACATACTTATTTAATCAAGAACTCTTTCAATCTCTCACTCTCACATATACTCACTTATATACATCAATACTCACATATACTAGAATAAAACATATGTAGTTACTGATAAAGACACTAGTGAGACAGTCATTCACTCACTAACACACACATATACACACTCGTCCACCCTTACAGTCCTGCACATATGCTGTCTTCAAAACACATACAAACAGTGAGTCAGTCATTGATGCATCTATGTGCTAAGTAACACCCGCACCAAACCATACAGACACTCATACTGATACTAAAAAAAACATCTAATAACCCATATACACACACATGTAGCTACTCACCAACCCATGCAGCCACTTATACACAAAGTGAAAAACTGATACAAACATTTAAATATTTAAACAATACTCGCTAATATATGTATTCACTAAGATACACCTAATAAGCCAGTTAACCAATCAATTAAACAAAAAAAAACATCCATTAAGACACTTATTTAAACATTTATTCTTCCATCGACCTTTACATATACATATATAAAACATATTTATTTTTCAGAAAGACACACATTCACTGGATGGTGTCATCAGTGATGTCATGAGTGATGTTACTGACCATGTCATAAGTGATGTAATATGTGACGTCATCAGCAGTGCATTGCAGGCGCGCAAGTTATAGTGAGTCCAACTAACTATAACGTGGGAATTTCAATGGTTTTATGTCAGTAAAATTTCCAGCTAACTATAACTGGTGTCAAACCTATGTTTTTTTCAGTGAATATATATATATATACATATATATGCATATGTGAAAACATATACATGCAGCCCGAAATGTTTCCAACATGGCCAAAATGCTGAAATTCCATAGGCTTGCATTGTAGTACCTATACCTTCCCAATCCATAAGGAAAAGAGGAAGCAGTAAACAATTGCCATCGAACAATGCCTTATTGCCATAGAGAAAACTTGTAATTGCAGGCATTTGCCAGTAGGCTGCAGTAGAGTACTAAGAAACAAAGAAAATGGACACCTTGCTTTAAGGTATTAGAGTAGGGGGACCGTGCCTTAAAGACCTGCAGGAGACTCCTTGCTCCCATGATGCACCACAGGTGGCAGTTTGGTCAGTTCTTTTTGGAGGTACATAAGCACCAGTGTAGATCCGCAATCATTATACAATAACTTCCAAGTAATGTTCGTCTGGGGAGGTGGGAGGGTCACTTATGACTTTGATGAGTATACCCCTGGATGAGAACTAGAATTACAGGTAAGTAACTAATTCTTCTCATCCAGGGCATACTCATCAATAGTCATAATCTATGAATAGCGTAGCAAGCCCATACCCAAAGTCTCGCGGACGAGCAACAGAGTATACATAACATGAATAAACATCACATTCAAATTGCAGTTATGCAAATAAATTCCTCAAAGATGCCTGTCCAACCTGGGCATCGGCCTGGGCATCTGAATCTAGGCAGTAATGGCGTGTAAAGGTACGTACTGAGCGCCATGTAGCCACCTTGCAAATCTCAGAGATAGGAATGTTGCGAAGGAGAGCTGTGGTAGAAGCTTTCCTTCTAGTGGAATGTGCAAGTTGTCTGCCCTGCAAAGCCTTGTTGGCTAATTGGAAGGACAAAGCTATACCGGAGACGATCCATCTAGAAATAGATCTTTTTGAAGCAGGCAGCCTGGTATTAGTTGAACCATAATTGACAAAGAGCTGGTCCGACTTCCTAAGCGGAAGGGTTTTAGCAAGGTAAAACTTCAAAACCCTCCGGAGGTCTAGGAAATGTAAAGATCTCTCCGGGGAGTGGTTGGCTGAGGGAAGAATGTAGGCAGTGTTACGGTCTGATTGATGTGGAAATCCAAGACCACCTTGGGCAGGAAGCTCGGGTGAGTCCACAGCACCATTCTATTGGTGTGGAAAACAGTGTAAGGCTCCTTGCAGCACAGGGCTTGAATCTCACTCACCCTGTGGGCTGAAGTGATGGCTACTAAGAAAGCAGCCTTCCAGGTCAAATGCTGCAAAGACGCCTTATGAATAGGCTCGAAAGGAGCACCCATCAATTTGGTGAGGACAATGTTAAGCTCCCAGGGAGAAGGGGACCTCACTTGTGGAAACACTTTCTTAAGCCCCTCTAGGAAATCTTTGACCACAGGCATTTTAAAGAATGAGGTCTGGGTAGGAGACTTTCTATAAGCTGTGATAGCCGCTAAATGGACCCTGATGGAGGGGTACTTCAGGCCTGACCTTGCCAAGTGCAGTAAGTATGGAATAATCACCTGTTCCTGAACTTGAGTTGGATCAAGAGTGTTGTCCTTACACCAAAGGTAAAATCTCTTCCACTTGAAAGCATAAGACTTTCTGGTGGAGTGCCTCTTTGCTTCTCTAAGAATGTCCATACAGTCAGCTGAAAGGTCTAGATGGCCCTACTGGATGACCTCAGGAGCCATGCAGTCAACCGTAGGGAAGGAAGGTTGGGATGAAACACTCTCCCCTCGTTCTTGGTCAGCAAGTCCGGGCCGCAGGGCAGCCTCTGGTGAGGAACCTCTGACAGTTGGAGGAGATCCAGATACCACCACTGGCGTGGCCACTCTGGCGCTATCAGGATCATTCTGGTGTTGGTACTGTAGAACTTCTGTATGACCGCCGGGATCAGAGGGAGGGGAGGAAAAGCATACAGCAATGTCTGCGACCAGCTGATCAAAAGAGCATTCCCCCATGATCCCTGCTGATGGTATCTGGACGCGAAGACGGGGCATTTCGCATTTGCTGCGTCTGCGAACAGATCGATGTCCGGCACTCCCCGTTGCCGAAAGACCTCTTGAGTGACGTCTTCGTTGAGCACCCAGTTGTGTGCTTCTATGTAGTCTCTGCTGAGGCCGTCTGCCTGAACGTTCAGGGTTCCTGGAAGGTGGACTGCAACGATTGAGAGACCTCTCGCCAGCAGCCACTGCCAAATGGGCCTCCAGAGACAGGACTCGTGACCTGGTGCCTCCTTGTTTGTTCAGATAGAACATTGTTGTTGTATTGTCTGTCTGAACCTGAATGTGGCTGGATTGAAGAGACGGATACAGGGACTTGAGCACCAGGTGAACCGCCCGTAGCTCCAAGAAGTTGATGTGGTAACTTCTTTCTGTCTCGTAACATAGACCTTGTACCTGAAGCTGGCCCATATGAGCTCCCCAGCCTTGCATTGAGGCATCTGTGACCACTGTCTGTGATGAAGGTGTCTGATGAAAAGGTACCTCTTGCAGCAGGTGAGAACGTATCATCCACCATCTGATGGAGTCCCTGGCAACTTGGTGGAAAGAGACACGATCTTCCCAGTGACCTGACCTTTGAGACCATTGATCTTCGAGCGCCTGTCGTAGAGCCCACATGTGAAGGCATGCGTTGGGCTCAATGTAGATGCACCAGGCCATCGATCCCAGGAGTGAAGACACTTGTCTTGCTGTGGGACTTGCAGTGTCGAGAAGGGTGCGGCACTTGAGAAGCATTGATGACAACCTCTCCTCCGAAGGACACACGCTTGCCTCTGCGAAGTCCAGGGAGGCACCCAGATAATGTATTCGTTGGGTGGGGTTGAGAACCGACTTCTTGTAGTTGACTTGCAACCCCAAGGAATGCAGTAGGATGAGGCAGTATGAGAGATGGCTCTGGAGTAGCACAGGTGTGGAGCTTTTCAGGAGCCAGTCGTCTAGGTATGGGTAGATGAAGACCTTCCGCCTGTGGAGGAAGGCAGCCACCACTGCCATGCACCTGGAGAATGTCCGCGGGGTGGATTTGAGGCCGAACGGAAGCACTCGAAACTGGTAGTGGTGTAGAGAGACCTGAAACCTGAGAAATTTGTGATGTTTCACTGAGACAGATATGTGAAAGTAGGCGTCCTGCAGGTCGATGGCACACATCCAGTCCCCCTGGTGAAGGTGCAGAAAGATTTGATGTAGGGCTAGCATATGGAACTTCTCCCTTCTGATAAACCTGTTCAGCAGGCACAGGTCGAGGATATGTCTGTACTCTTTGGCTACTCCTCGCTTTTGGACTAGGAAGTAGCGAGAGTATACCCCCTGGTTTCTTTGGAGAGGTGGGACCTCCTCTATGGCCCTCTTGGAGAGGAGGGTAGATACTTCGTCCTGTAACAGTCGACTTTGTAAATGAGGTAGACGCTTCAATTGCGGGGGCACTTGCGCAGGTGGAGACTTGAACCTCATCAAGTAACCATGCTGCACAATATTTAGCACCCATTTGTCTCTTGTTATGGTTTCCCACTCTTCCAGGTGAAAAACAATACTCCCTCCTACCGGAGTGGCGAACGGGTGCGGATGAAGCAATGCCTCACTGCTTGGGAGGCTGCTTAGAGGTGGACTGTTGCTGCTTGTTATTCCCTCTTCCTCTTCCAGGGCGCTTTTAATGGAATTGGGACCTCTGTTGGTTCTGGGAGGACCATTGAGGGGTTTGAACCCACTGCTGAAAGGAACGTTTGTCGCCCTGACGAAAACCGTTCCGGAGCTCCTTGCGCTTCTCCAGACCAACAGCCTGGACAGTATCCAGCTCTGTCTTCATCTTGTTCATCTCCTCATTTTCTGAGCGTCAGGCTTGAGGCCTGTGAGGTGCAGCCAGGCTGAGCGCCATGAACAGACGCCATGGGAAAAACCATGAGCGGCGAGATCTGAAGCATCCACTGCAGCATTTATAACTTGATTGGCTACAAGCCCACCTTCTAGCAGAATTTCGCTGAAGTCCTGCCGGTCTTCTTTGGGGAGCTTTTCGGTGAACCTTGTCAGGTAATCCCAAAAGAGACCTGTCATATTGTCCGAGAAGGGCTGAGGCACTTGCAATCTTCATATAGGAAGCCGAAGTATTGCACATTTTCCTGTCATAGGAGTCCATCTGCTTACTGTCCTTCTCCGGGGGGACAGAGGATGAAGCAGACGCTGAGTGAGATCTCATGGCTGCTGCTACAATGACAGAGTCCGCTGGTGGATCAGCTCTAAGAAATAAGGGATCCTCGGCTGGTGCCTTATACTTTTTGGCAATCCTGGATGGGACAAAACCCACCGTAACAGGGGTGAGGAAAGTCGCCATAGCTGGTGCCGAGAATTCTGGCACCAAAGGAAGCAGCGGTCTAGGTGCTGTACGATGGTGTAAGGTGTCGAAGATGATGGACGTTGGAACCACAGGGGTATGCAAAGTGATGTTCAATTTCTTCGCACCCCTACCCAGCACATCTGTGAACGTCGTGATGTCATCGATAGGAGACACCCGCGATGGAGGAGTTGAGGAGAGGGTTGGAGAATAGTCACGGACCGAGGACTTCGTGGAGGAAGACCATGTAGGTGATCTTGTGCGTCTCCTCTAATGGGGACGGTCGTGATGAGAGCTGTGGCGACCCCTGGATCGAGACCGGTGCACAGAAGGCGATCTTGGCCTGGAAGATGATCTTGGTCTTCTGGGGGAAGATTTGGATGGTCTTGCAGGGACGGTTCTCTGAGGAGAGGTCCTGGAAGGAGAGAATAGTCTGAGTCCGGACTCCTGCGGTCACCTGTCCCGACACCTTGCAGCCAGCAAGGTGACAGACCATAAGCCCTCTTCTCTGCCGGCCTTGGAGATTTCTCCGGTGAAATCTGCACAATATGCAGTCCTGGAGATGATGACTGGTCCCCTGATGACGATCTGGACCTGGATTTCGATGTACGCCGGGTGTCCTCTGTGGCCGCTGTAATTTGGTCCCTAGACGTCAAATGCCTTGACGTCGATGAAGTCTGAGTAACCATCGCCGTCGATCGAGCTGATGGGCTATGGGAACACCATCCCTCTCTTGACGGTGGTCTTGACGTCGATCGCCTACGGCGACGCGGGGACCTCGGCGTCGACCTTCGACGTCGGTCTGGAGACCTCGGTGTCAACCTTCAACGTTGGTCTGGGGATCTTGACGTCGATCTCCCACGACGTCGTGTTGGCGTCGATCTTCTTGACGTTGAGTGGTGGGACCTGGAGGACGCTCTCGACGTCGACAAGCCCACTTGCGGCGAGGTGCTCGCCGTCATGGCTCTCAACCCTGACTCTCTCGAAGGTGGCAGAGAGGGTCTCGACGTCGACGGAAGCCTCGACGTCGACGGAGACTTTCTAGGTCTCTCAGGACCCAAAGCCTTCAAGCTCGAAGTGCTGTGCCTCGACGCCGACTTACTTGCATGCCGCGGAGAATCTCGACGTCGAGATGGTGATTTCTCCCTCTACGCTGAAGAGTGTCTGGGTCTCTTCGACGGCGACTTTGAAGGCGAATCTCCTGTTACCTTCTTCTTTCTGGACTCAGGAGAGGTGGTATGTTGCCGATTTCTGAGTAGTTTGCTTGAAGAAGGAGGTCTGAAGTCTCCAAGGTCACCTCCATGACGACTCTTGTCCTTCTCCAGCTGGGCATGAAGTTTAATACGTTCCCTGTCAAGCAAGAGTCCGCCTTTAAAACTTCTGGCAGTGGTAACACTGGTCAGGAGTGTGTTAGGATGGAGACACACAATACACACAGAGTGTGGATCTGCCAGTGCCATCTTCTTACCACAGGAAGGGCATTTCCTAAATAAAGCTGGTATTCTGACTGGAAAAATTGATGGTAAAACCACAAAACCAGTAGAATAAGCTTTTATGAGTCAGAAAATGTCGAGTTGTCTGAGAAAGATACCAAATATCTCACTTTCAGTAAAAAAAACTGAAGAGCTCAAGCTCCAGGATCCTCACAGAAGGAGCCGGAAAAAAGAACTGACCTAACTGCCACCTGTGGTGCATCATGGGAGCAAGGGATCTCCTGCAGGTCTTAAAGGCACGGTACCCCTACTCTAATGACTTAAAGGCAAGGTGTCAGTTTTTCTTTGTTTCTTAGTACTCTACTGCAGGCTACTGGCAAATTCCTGCAATTACAAGTTTTCTCTATGACATTAAAGCATTGTTGTATGGCAATTGTTTATTGCTTCCTCTTTTCCTTATGGGTTGGGAAGGTATAGGTACTACAATGCAAACCTATGTAAATTCAGCATTTTGGCCATGTTGGAAACATTTTTGGCTGCATGTATGTTTTCACATATGCATATATATATGTGTATATATTACCTACTGGCGATCGCCAGTAGTTATATATAGTTAGGACCTAGTTACCATAGGAAATGGTGAACATTCTATTGGGAATAACTTTGGCGCCGATTGAGGGATGTGCCTGTAATTTTCCTTAAATTTGCCTCGCTGTGCTCCGCTCCTTCCCTGAAAGTTTCGTGGGGATTCGTCAAGCGGGGGCCGAGAAAAAAGGGGGGTCCCAAAACGTGTTTTCCCCATGTTAATTTCCATAGGGACATTCTGACAAGGCTACAGGTTGAACGGCTTAACGGAATTACACCAAACTTGGCAAAATGGTAGAGCCTGGTATGGAGCAGTGCCTTTTGTATGTTTGGTGTAAATCCGTCCAGTAGTTTTTGAGAAAATTGAATGTGAAAATGAGTCCAATGCAATTTTGCATTGGACCTTTAGACACAGCTACAGCCCGAACGGCTGAATGGAATTACTGCAAACTTGGCAAAATTGTAAAGAATGATATGCAATAATTTATTTTGTATATTTGGTAAATATCCCTCCAGTAATTGTTGAGAAAATCGACTTTTTTCAAATTATATATCTATATGCGGGACACGGTGCGCGCACGGGCGTGCTCCGTCCGTGCACGTGCGCGGACCTTAGTGTGCGCGCGCAGAATTCTGATTGGCTGTTGGACGTCTGTCAACATTCCAGTCAGTCGAAATGAGGAAGTGTTGTCCGCCATATTGTTTTTGTGGCAGATGATAGTGGTTGTAAACAGAAGTGTAATAGTTGACAAGGAGGCAGGGTAGAGATTCCTGAGCCCCCTAGGTTTTGTCATGGTGTCTGTAAAGGACCCCGAAGGTTGAAAAAAATGTAACAAATTTTTTTTTTTAAATCACGGGGTCCGCGCACCGTGCGCGGACCGCCGCTCAAAAAGACAAAAAAGAAATACAATAAAATAATAAGTTTCAGTGTTTAGATGTTGGTTGAGTGCAACATTGAGTGATGACTCTTTCACCTTTGGGTTTAGGTAGGTGTTTTGTGGAGAGTTAGTATGGTAATTGGTAGAGAGCATTGGGGGTAGGTTGAAGATTATGTGAGTTTGAATGTGTTGATAACTTGAACCAATTAAAATGTTTCTTTGGTTTTGATTTTGTGTGATGAAATGTGATTGGCTGGGTATTTGAATATGTATGAAAAATGAGAGGGAAACACAGCCATTTTGAGATTTTAGTGTTTGAGGTATACTTCTGAGGTGTGAGATTGAGACAGAATTTACTGTACAACAGTTTTCTAGAAGGTGAGTTGTTAATTTGTAAGGAGAACTCTGTTCACTTTAAGTTAATAGGAAAAATGTTTTCTGTTACTTATTTAATGTTTTTCTGTTATACTTATGGATTGAGTAGGGCAACATCAGATGCAGTGCTTTATATTGCTAATACTTGCTTGATACTATACATTGTCCAGGGAAACACGGCCATTTTGTGACTATAGTGTCTGAGGTACTTTTGTGTGGACATTTTGGTGTGAGATTTCTGGTGTGAGATTTACACAGTAGTAACTCTTCTTATAGAATTTAATAGTTTTTCTCTGCCCTATCTCACTCTTACCCTGCAACATCTCACTGTCTTTTTCTTTCTTTTAATAGTACACTTACATCAATAATGGTTGAAAATGAAGAGTCATTTGACATTGTTATAGACATTTTTGTGACTGTTATTGGGGATGTTCCTGTTGATGAGAGTAATCCTGAAGGAGAGCTTTATGATGGAGGAGATGACATGGACGATTTCTATGATGAATCCTTGGATTCAGATTTAATGGAAGCTTTGGAGTTCATTGAGTTTGAGGATTCTTTTTGGGAGATTTTCAATATTGACATTGCTGATGATGCAATCTTAGACGATCATTCACAACAATAAATTTAAATTCAGTAAATAAATATTGTATGAGACTTTATACTTAACTAAATGTAATTTATGAGATAGTAGCAAACTGATAATTTTTTGTGTTACATTGTAAGTTTACTCATAAATACTTCCGTTCTTCCCCAAAATTTTCTTAAATGTGTATTTGACATCTCTTCTTCATGTCCTGCATCCTTTCTCTCACTGTCTGTCTCTGATGCAGAAGATTGCAACATAAGTAAGTTTAAAGAACAGCAAGTGTGTCTCACCAGAGCAGGAAATCATGCAGTAAGCGCTGTTTCTCTTTCTTTTAATAGTACACTAACATAAAATGATGAATGAAAATGAGGAGCCTACCAACATCTTCTTTGAAATAACAGCAACGTTTACTCAGGCAACTTATTCTGAGGTGAATATTGATCCTATAGATGAAACAAATCAAGAAGAACATGAAGCAGATACCATGGCAGATTTTTTTGATGAAACACTAGATATGGAATTAATGGAATGTGTAGACATTGTTGAGTTTGACCAATCATTTTCAGACACTTTGATGGATGAAATTTCTGATGAAGAAATCCTACAAGTTCTTTTAGATTTTGAAAATTCTAATAAATAAATTTTAATTTAGTAAATAAAAAATTGTTTTGAAAATTATACTTATTTCAATGTAATTTTTGAGGTAGTAGCAAAGTGATACAATTTTGTGTTCTTCATGTCATGTATCCTTTCTGTCACTGACTGTCTCTGATGCACTAGTTTACAACATAAGTAAGTATATAGAACAGCAAGTGTGTTTCACCAGAGTAGGAACTCATTATCCCCTACGCCAATTCTGACCACACATTGAGAAAGGAAGGAATCATGTGAACAAATCTGTTTCTGATTTCCTGAAAGACTATAGTGTGGATTCAATGCACCATAATAACTTGCATTACAACATACAAGGTATCTACAGAAGAGACGATGTCCATTTCCATTTATTTATTTATTTTTTTTAAATTGCACTAGGTCCGCGCACCGTGAGTGCTCGGTAAACGCACGGTGCGCGAACCCTATCGCCGCCATTTTGTGGTTTCAGAAGAGAGTGAAAAATATAACCTAAAACGTGGGAAGGGGGTAGGCTAGAGTGTCCCTGACCCCTTATGCCTTCTCAGGGGGTCGTTCAAGGACTCCTAAGGTTAAAAATAATGTTTTATTTTAAAAAATAACAGAGAACACGATAGGTCCGCGCACAGGGAGTGCTCGGTGAGTGCTCGGTGCGCGGACCTCGGTAAAAATGTATACAAAAAATAAAGTTAAAAATTATATTTGAGTGTTTACATGTTAGTTGGCTCTAAAAAGGGCCGTTGTGTTCATTGCGTTTTTTTGGATACCTACAAGTAAGTACCAATGCAGAGTCTGATGTTACAGAGATAGACTCTGTTCCCTTCATCAGTGAAAAGTACACCATCTGTCCTATAGATGCCTCGCATGTTGTAACGCAAGTTGTTGTTGTATATACAACCCATTCCATAGTCTCTCATGTATGCAGAAACAGATTTATTTACATGTTTCCTTGCTTTCTCAATCTGTGGACAAAATTGATTGGACCAATTCCATTTTTGTCTTTGGCATATATTGAAATAGACAAAGGCAGTTTGAGGAAAAAGTGACATCAATTGTCCAAAGATGTCCTTCAATAGCATTTCCAGACCAACCCCAGTCAAAGTGCATAAGTCATTTCCACCACAGTGCACAATTATAAGGTCAGGAAGTGGGAGATGCATGAAGGATTTCACCAATGGTATCAATTGGTGACATCTCAATCCTCTCTGGCCAATCCATAAAATATCCACATTTGGTAAATCAAGGTTTAAAATTCCTCTGTTTGTTGCATACCTTTTAGACCAGAATACAAAACGAAATGGCAGTTGGAAAACTTGCATTGTAGAATAAAAAGAGGAGGACATTCACTGCACTTGAAGCTTAAGAAATTATTGGTGCTTTCTAAAAATGGAAAAGAGCATATTAGGGTGCATAGTTTTGTTTTTTAAAAGAAGCAATTCTATTGGTTCAGAAAAGGTCATTGAAAGGAACATTGCAGATGATTAGCTGTTATTTTGAACGCTCTAACAACCTTGGTGGATTCATTTGCAACAAAGTATAATGAACTTTTAAACTCTGTTGTTCCTTAGGTGGTAGTTACCATGGTGACAGGTTGAATGAGCACTAGGGGGATGGGTGAATATTATGTGAGTTTGAAATTGTGGGAATGTAGAACCAATTGAAATGTTAGTTTAGTTTTGAAATAGTGTGGGAAGAGATTTAATTGGTTAAGACCTGAAATATGGGTGAAGAGTGAGTGTGAAAGTGTGCCATTTCTGGTTTCAATGTCTGAGGTGCATTTCAGAGATTCTGCTTAAGAAAATCTGCTGTGTGTTTGACACTGTTCTATATTTTCAAAAGCGATTTTAAAGGTGAGTAATATAGAGAGAGTGCTGTTTGCAGTATTGGGAAGCATAACAAGCATATTGGGCTTCATTCCTGTTGTATTTTGAAAATGAGTCAGGTTTCTGCATTGTAGTGTAGTGTTCATTTAAATGGGTTGTGCTCTGTGTGTAAAATGATTTACCATGCTAAATGTTTTTTGATAACATGTGTGGCTTAAAGATTTTTGACAAGGATCACAGTGAGTGTCTGTTTGAATTAAGGAATTATTTTTTTTACCTTTTTCCATAATGTTAGCTGTGTGTGCTTACAGTTTGTATTTTTTAGTTTATAAGGTAGACTTTTTTTTAATTGTTTTTTATGCTTGGATTCAATGCTGGAATATAAGATAAAGAGGGGCATATTTACAAGCCGCTTGTGCAATGTTTGACATTAATGCTGATAGAGAGATAGTGTAATGGTTTCATTGGCATATTTACAAGCCCCTTGCGCAATGTTTGACATTAATGCTGGTATAAAGATAGTGTAATGTTTTCATTGGCATATTTACAAGCCGCTTGCGCAATGTTTGACATTAATGCTGGTATAGAGATAGTGTAATGGTTTTATTGGCATATTTACAAGCCGCTTGCGCAATGTTTGACATTAATGCTGATATAGAGATAGTGTAATAGTTTCATTGGCATATTTACAAGCCGCTTGCGCAATTTTTGACATTAATGCTGGTATAGAGACAGTGTATTGGTTTCTTTGGCATAATTACAAGCCCCTTGCGCAATGTTTGACATTAATGCTGGTATAGAGATAGTGTAATGTTTTCATTGGCATATTTAGAAGCCGCTTGCGCAATGTTTGACATTAATGCTGATATAGAGATAGTGTAATAGTTTCATTGGCATATTTACAAGCCGCTTGCGCAATGTTTGACATTAATGCTGGTATAGAGATAGTGTAATGTTTTCATTGGCATATTTACAAGCCGCTTGCGCAATGTTTGACATTAATGCTGGTATAGAGATAGTGTAATAGTTTCATTGGCATATTTACAAGCCGCTTGCGCAATGTTTGACATTAATGATGGTATAGAGATAGTGTAATGGTTTCATTGGCATATTTACAAGCCTCTTGTGCAATGTTTGACATTAATGCTGGTATAGAGATAGTGTAATGTTTTCATTGGCATATTTACAAGCCGCTTGCACAATGTTTGACATTAATGCCCACACAGCTCTCACAGCCCACACAGCTCACACAGCCCTCACAGCCCACATAGCTCTCATAGCCCACACAGCCCTCACAGCCCACACAGCCCTCACAGCCCACACAGCTCTTACAGCCCACACAGCTCTCACAGCCCACACAGCTCTCATAGCCCACATAGCTTTCACAGCCCACACAGCCCTCACAGCTCTCACAGTCCACACAGCTCTCACAGCCCACACAGCTCTCATAGCCCACACAGCTCTCACAGCTCTCACAGCCCACACTCTCACAGCCGACACAGCTCTCACAGCCCACACAGCTCTCACGTCCCACACAGCTCTCACAGCCCACACAGCTCTCACAGCTCACACAGCTCTCACATCTCACACAGCCCTCACAGCCCACACAGCTCACATCCCACACAGCTCTCATAGCCCACACAGCCCTCATAGCCCACACAGCTCTCACAGCACACACATCTCTCACAGCCCACACAGCTCTCACAGGTCTCACAGCCCTCACAGCCCACACAGCCCTCACAGCCCACACAACTCTCACAGCCCACACAGCTCTCACAGCCCACACAGCCCACACAGCTCTCACAGCCCACACAGCTCTCACAGCCCACACAGCTCTCACAGCCCACACACCCCACACTCTCACAGCCCACACAGCTCTTACAGCCCGCACAGCTCTCACAGCCCACGCAGCTGTCACCGCTCTCACAGCCCACACAGCTCTCACAACCCACACAGCTCTCACAGCTCACACAGCCCTCACAGCCCACACAGCTCATATCCCACACAGCTCTCACAGCTCCCACAGCCCATACAGGTCTCACAGCCCACACAGCTCTCACAGCCCACAGAGCTCTCACAGCCCACACAGGTCACAGCCCACACAGCGCACAGCCCACACAGCTCTCACAGCCCATACAGCTCTCACACCTCACACAGCTTACATCCCACACAGCTCTCACAGCTGTCACAGCCCATACAGCTCTCACAGCCCACACAGCTCTCACAGCTCACACCCCAGAGCTCTCACAGCCCATACAGCTCTCACAGCTCTCACAGCCCACACAGCTCTCACAGCACACACAGCTCTCACAGCCCACACAGCTCTCACAACCCACACAGCTCTCACAGCTCACAAAGCCCTCACAGCCCACACAGCTCATAGCCCACACAGCTCTCACAGCTCATACAGCTCTCACAGCCCACACAGCTCTAACAGCCCACACAGCTCTCACAGCCCACAGAGCTCTCACAGCTCTCCCCGCCCACACAGCTCACAGCCCACACAGCTCTCACACCTCACACAGCTCACATCCCACACAGCTCTCACAGCCCATACAGCTCTCACAGCCCACACAGCTCTCACAGCCCACACTCTCACACCCCCCACACTCTCACAGCCCACACAGCTCTCACAGCCCACAGAGCTCTCACGGCCCACACAGCTCACAGCCCACACAGCTCTCACAGCCCACACAGCTCTCACAGCTCACACAGCCCACACAGCTCTCACCGCCCACACAGCTCTCACCGCCCACACAGCTCTCACAGCTCTCACAGCCCACACTCTCACAGCCCACACAGCTCTCACAGCCCACACAGCTCTCACAGCGCACACAGCCCTCACAGCGCACACAGCCCTCACAGCTCATACAGCCCTCACAGCCCACACAGCTTGCACAGCCCACACAGCTCGCACAGCCCACACAGCTCTCACAGCTCACACAGCCCTCACAGCCCATACGGCTCTCACAGCCCATACAGCTCTCACAGCCCACACAGCTCTCACAGCCCAGGCAGCTCACAGTCCACACAGCTCTCACAGGCCTCACAGCCCTCACAGCCCACACAGTTCTCAGAGCTCTCACAGCCCACACAAGCCCAATGAAACCATTAGCACTATCTCTATACCAGCATTGAATTCAAGCATGAGAAACACTTTAAAAAGAAGTCTACCATATAAGGTAAAAGATACAAACTGTAAGCACACACAGCTAACATTAAGGAAAAAGATGAAAATATAAATCCTTAATTCACATACGCACTCAGTGTGATGCTTGTCAAAAATCTTAAAGCCAGTCATTTCAGTAAAAAACATTTAGCTTGTTAAATCGTTTTAGGCACAGAGAGTGAGATGACACACACACAAACAGACAGATGGTGTAGGCAGAGATTGAGATGACACACACATACAAACAGAGAGATGGTGGAAGGAGAGAGTGAGATGAGGCATGCAAAGAGGGAGATAGTGCAGGCAAAGAGTGATATGAGATACACAAAGAGAGATGTGAACTAGTGTTTATAATGTTTAGTTAATGTGTTTGCTATGTGTTATGTTAGTAGTGGTCAATAATATGTCACATTTTTCTTTTCAACAGATTGTAAATATCTACAGAGTCATAATAGATTATGCCTACGAAAGACCGCCAAAAGAGACTTTATAAGAAAGTTTTATCGACCAAGAGGACTCAATTAGAAGATTCATGCAAAGGACAATCTTCAGAGAAAAGAAAAAATGCTCCTGGTAAGCAAACAAAGGAATTTTTAAGGAAATTGTTAAAATGCAGAAAAAGTCAAGAAAGTGTTTCTACGAAAAAAAAACAAGTTGTAACTAGAAAGAAAAAGCAGAGGTCACCAAAAAATGGTATAATGGTACAAGGAGATAATAGTGTGTCTGGTAATCGTAGGAGAAGTCAGTTTATTGACATTCGTAGACGAACGTTTCGTAAGAGAGTAGTTTTGAATTTATTAAAAAATCCTAAGAAATATAATAGGAAAACAACTTTTTACAAGAAAAAGAAAAGAATAGAAAAGTTTGTTGATCAGGCTTTTGAAGTGAAGAGAAAGCTGTATATTTTAGTAATCAATAGAGTTCGTACACTAGATAAGGCAATCAATGATTTGAAATCAAAATGTAAGTGGAAAAGAGTAATCAATCGAACTAATTTTTGTGAAGTTTTTTCGGGAGAATGGAAGCATAGTTCAAGTAGTGAGCCATTTTTTAATGAAGAGAGTTACTTTCAGGATAATGATTTGGTGCATGCAGTTGACACCAGTGGTCGAGCATATGAGATGAAGGACGGTTGTCCAGTTGAAAAAGAAAAAATTGTGCCTAGAAATGCAGATGAGGTGTTAGCTGATGAAGTTTTAGGGAGACGTGCTAAGGGTCTGATCTATACTTGGAATTGTATTTGTAGTGTGCGACAGGATTCTAATAATTTGTTTTGCAATTTCTTACGTACATAAAGTAAGAAAAGTCTAAAACAAAAGTTTAAGATGTTACAAGACTTAGATCCTTGCAGAGTGAGGGGAAAAAAAACAGGTTTGCATGGTCATTCATTGGCTTGTCTTTCTAGAAAAGTATGTCAGAGTACTTTTCACCATTTTAGGATGTTAGGAGTGCATCAAACTAAAGTGAGGAAAATAGTGAGAAGGTTGTATTATGCAAAAAGTCCAGCACTTAGGCTAAAACAGTTAAACAATGCTCTTTTGCATGGATCTGAATTAGATGTGAAGAAGATTTGTGAAGAAATAGAGTTTTGTTACTTTGGTGAAAAAGAGGACACTGCCGTAAATGATACAGTAATAGAACGTAATGTGGAAGAGAATGTACAGATTGTAAGTACTCAAAATTTTGATCATGAAATTACATAGTTTAAGATCATTTCAAGTGAAAGGCCAAATTTTTCTTGTGTGTGTTGTCGACGAACTCATTATAAGAATCAGACTCGGTTAGTTGATTTATATGTTAAAAGTGAAATGGAAAATAATAATGAATGGAAGGATTTTGCAACTTATTTGTTGGTTGAGACTTGTTTTGATTTGGGTTCTGATCTGCGTATTTGTAAATATTGTTATAATAAACTAAATGAAAACAGAATGCCTGCTAGAGCTGTACATAATAATCTTGAGTTGGTAAAGATACCGTCTGAATTGATGGGTTTAAATACCTATGAGTGTATTCTGATTCAATGTGTGCATCCTTTTCAGGCTATTGGTCGCTTGGAGCCTAAGACAAGGAAATTGCCTTCTTCAGATTTACAGAGAGGATTAAAGGGAAGAGTTGTTTATTTGCCTTTAGATTTAAAGAAAAATATTGACACCATTGGCGTAGAAAAAGTGGAAGAGGAACCTCTAGTTATTCTAGTTAATGGCGTTCCTACAAAGAGTAAGAAAATCTGGCAAGAATTAGTGGATGTTAGGAAAGTCAAAAAGGCAACGTTGTATTCAGTAAAAAACAATCAGTACTACAAAAATGTATATGTAGGAGAAGAGGAAACAGCTGTAGAAGAGGACAGTGATTCATCAGCTGGACAGATTGAAAAAGTAGATGTGTCTAGAAGTGAACAGATTCATGAGCATTATAGTGTTCATCCTTTGCATTCCAAAGAAGTAATGGGGAATGCTATTGAGTTGTTCCAAATGAAAGAAGCCAAAGGAAGTCTCATAAGTGTATGGGAAGAAAGCTTGGAAGCTCGTTGTTTTCCTCAATTGTTTCCAACAGGTCAAGGTGGAAGATATGATGACCGACCTGTTCGAATTCCTGCATCGGAATACCGGACTTTAAGATCATATGCAGAAGATCCAAGATTTCGTCAATGCATTCCATATTTGTTTCATCTTCTGTTTGAGAGTGACTTCTCTGGACTATCTTATGCTGTGAACCATATACTGAAATCTGGAGTACATCTTCAAAATGTTTCGGCAAGGGACTTTATGGATAAAGTCCAAGTGGGAGACAGTATTTTGGAATCTCACCTAATCAATCTCATGGCATGTCAGCGTGGTACGAATGAGTATTGGTACCGTCGTCATGGGGAATTGAAATGTATGCTAAGAAACTTAGGAACTCCTACATGGTTCCTGACTCTTAGCTGTGCTGAGTATGCCTGGGAAGACTTACTTGAATTTCTTCGAGAGGCAAATGGAAACATAGAAAATATAGAATTCAAGACACCTGGAGAACTGTGCTCTTTGGATCCAGTTAATGTTTGTAGGTATTTTAATCATCGATTTGAAGCTATGATGTCTTTCATCACAAACAAAAAAAATCCATCACTTGGAGAGGTTTTGGATTTCTTTTGGAGAAAGCAGTATCAAGCAAGAGGTGCTCCTCACATACATATGCTGATATGGATCAAAGATGCTCCCAAATTTGGAACAGATTCGGATGACACAGTGATGAGTTTCATTGAACAATATTCCACATGTGTTGTTCCGAAAAGTACAGAAGAAGACAATTTACGACATCAAGTCTTACGCTTTCAAACCCACCGCTGTGGAAAGTACTGTCGTCGAAAGTTCAAATCCAAGGAGAAGTTCTACACAAAATGTCGTTTTGGATTTCCACGACCAGTAATATGTAAAGGAAGAGTGAACAATTTTGTCTTCACTGCGACATACTGTGACAAGAAAATCACCGAAAAATACGTACAACTTGAAAAGAAATGAAGAGTCCAAATACATAAATGACTACAACCCAGTCATTTTGTCCATGTGGAATGCTAACATGGATATTCAATATGTTGCTGACAACTCTATTGCTGTGGCTCGATATGTAACGTCTTACATCACAAAATCAGAAAAGACGGAACTGAAGGAAATGTGGGAGGATATTTCGCATGAAAAGAGCCTAAGTAAGAAATGATACAGTTACAGTCTGAAGATATTGTCGCATCGAGAAATTGGAGCATATGAATGTTCAGATCGGTTATCATCAGCAAGTCTGTACGCCAAATCGAGATCCATCATTTGGGTAAGTCTAGGTCTTGCTGCAACACGAAACCGAGTTTTGAAGTCTGCACGAGAAATTGAATATTTGGCGGAGTTTCAACCAAATAGTACAGATATTTTGAAGACAAACATGTTGGATACATACTATCCAAATAGAAGTACTCACCTTGAGAACGTTTGTCTCTATGAAGTTCTGCAAACCTATACTTTTAAGAGGAACATCACAGAAGATATCCAATCCAATCCAATCCAAAAATTCTTTATTTCGGTCTTCAAGACCATAAAAGATGCATTGCATATTACATTTAAACAACCAGTTAAATAGAAGCGATTATAAAAACATTACATAAAATTAATTACCAGGTTGTTCCAGACATGATAAAGATGGGAAAAACAATACATAGTTGGAAGAAACATTTCATGACATGATTAGAAAGCACAATCCATAATTATTAAAGCAAGTTCATATTTTTGGCATTTGTGCATTTAGCAATTTTTTCCTAATCTGCCACATGGCCATAATAAATTTCGCCACTGCAAAAACTATGTAGGGCAGAGTACTAGTTCTTAATACTCTGTATGCGTAGATGTGGCTCCTGAAATCCAAGTTCCTACATAGGGGGACCAGCCAGTATTTCCTTGGTCTATGGTATGCAGGACAAAAGAAAAAAAGATGGGTTTCTTCCTCATCGTGGGAGTTACAACCTGGGCAGATTTTATCGTCCCGCTGTAGCCATTTACAAGTGAAGGTTTTAATAGGCAGAGAGCATCCACTGTATAAACAGTTTCCTGGCTAAAATGGGGAAGATACTGTCCATAAAACTTTCAAATACATATGAGTTTTTGGATTGCAAGAAACGCTCAGTTAGGGTGCCGTTATTAATTGCGGTCAGGAGGAGATCTAGACTTTTTTCCTTGTGGATTTGGACTAATCGTTTGCGAGAAAGCCTTTGGCAACCTAGTTCTAGAGCCTCCCAAAGCTCAGGCAATTTTAAACGATACAGTTCTTTCTTGACAAAAGCCAGCCAGGGAATTCTATCTCGCTGGTTCAGGTCCATTACATGGGTAAGATCACTCTATAGTGTGCAAGCTCACTAGTGGACCAGAGCCTGTGCCAGAATCTTAATGGCTTAGACTCCAGCTCAGCAGCGATAGAGGGTAAACCCACGTCCAGTCTTAAGGGAAGCAAGGGTGTGCCACGAGGGAGCGCCAGGAGACGTCTGAGAAAGTTGTTCTCCACTCTGACGAGATCTGGACCTGCTCTATACCCCCATAGCTCACTGCCATAGGATGCGGCCGCTTTGGCTAGCGTTTTGTACATTTCCAGTGCCGGACGTATGGGTTTGAAGGTTGAAGTATTTACAATCCTCAAAATTGCACCAGATAATTGGGACAGCTTTAGCCGCGATCTTGCTATTTGGGGGTCCCAGGATAGATTCTCATGTAGTGTTACCCCCAAATATTGAAAGGTTGTGACCCTTTCCAGGCTGGCTGTGCCCAGAGTAGGATTAGGTCTGGTTTTTGGGGATGGATTGAAGATCATGTACTTGGTCTTCTCTGTATTGATATCTAGACCATGTTGTCTACAGAAAAGACCAAATCCATCTAGAATCCTTTGAATCCCCATTGGGGTTTTGGAAAGCAGGAGGGTGTCGTCAGCAAACATAATAGCTGGCACCCTCCTGCCTGCCAAAAGAGGGGCGTCGTTGTCTTTAACATCATCAAGGTGAGATATAACGCTGTTGACAAAGAGGCAAAACAGGGTTGGCGCCAAAACGCAACCCTGCCTTACCCCTCTGAGAACAGGAAACCTTGATGATAGCGCTCCATCCCTCCCGCACCTAACCTGCGCATAGTTGCCATCATGTAGTCTAATTATGGCGTGCAACAGTTGGGTTGGAACCCCCAACTCCTTTAGGACCTCCCATAATTTTTTTCGTGGGACCAAGTCAAAGGCTGACCTCAGATCCACAAACACCATGTATAGCCTCCCCCCCTCAATCCTCACCGTTTTCCAATACAGGAGGATGAGGCGGAAGATCTGGTCCATGGTGGACGTGTTTTTTCTGAAGCCAGCCTGGAGGGGACTCAGGATTTCATTTGCCTCCATCCAATCAAGGAGATGATCCAGGAGGAGACGAGAGAAGAGTTTTTGGGGAACATCTATGAGGCTGATCGGCCTGTAGTTGGCTGGGAGAAGAGGAGAACCCTTTTTGTAAATTGGCACTATCTCAGCTCCCAGCCAAGTACAGGGGATCTCCATACCTCCCAAGATGGCATTAAATAGAATAAGGAGGTACGGGCCCCAGATCTCAGGGTATTGTCTAAAGAGGTCACCGGGCAATCTATCCAATCCCGGGGCCTTCCCCATTGCCAGTCTCTCTATTGCACTAACCACCTCGCCAAGAGTAAATTCCAAACCATCTACAGGGATGGGTATATCATCAAGGGCCACTTCATAGGCGGGCTGTTCAGTGTCCTGGTACAATTTGCCATAGTGGGCTTCCCAGGCAGATGGTGCAATGTTAGGCTCCACTGCAGCTTTAACTTCTCCTGTGCCATTATTTACCAGGGACCAACATTTTTTCGAGTCTCTGGTTTCTAATGCAGAGGAGAGATCCTGCCAATAATTCCAATCCCACTCCGTCTTTGCCAAAGCCATGGCTTCCTTGTACTTGCGCCTTAATTTGGCGACCGTGCCCTTGTCTGAACCTGCTTTAATTGTGGCAATTAACTCTGTCTTAGCCTTTTTGTAGGAAGAATTGTACCATGTTGAAGTTCGGGTCTGTTTGCGTCGTGGAGCTGCCACTGGGTAGAAAACCTCAGCTAGTGATCCCACTAGGTTTGCTTGAATATGTCCCAGTTTATCTCTAAAATCTGGGGATCTGGGCTGGTTAAATAATTCATCTATTTCTACAAACTTCGGGAGTACTATATCAAAGATTTTACTTATATTTTCCTCTGTACTAATTATTTTCCCCATTTTACCCTTCGCCTGTTAGAACAGAGGGCCAGATTCCCTTGATCATCATTGGGATTGATTGGTAGTGGTAGAGCAGGGTGTTTCAAATCTAATAAAAGTGCATTATGGTCGCTATCTGTTCTGGGAGATACTCTAAAATCCTGGACCTTAGACCATAGGCCAATGTCGACAAAGATGTAATCCAGCCTCGATTCATGATCCTTCCTATTGAAGGTACACGATGAGGGGCTGTCTGACGGAGTGCGACCATTGCAAGCCCTCAGTGCGTAGTTTAAAGTGAGGGACATGATTTGCACCGCAAGTGGAGACCAAGATTTAGGATGGGGGGATGAACATGGTGGGACACCCCAGAAGTCGTCTTCGGTGGTAAGGGCACCCTCCTTTAGGCCTGCCAGAGGTTCAAAATGGCAGTTAAAATCTCCACCCATCACAATTTTATGGTCACTTGGCAGTGAGCCCAGAAAAGACGAAAGATCTTGTAGAGTGGGTGATTCCTTGGCTACACTGACTGGACGAGAGTATACGTTTACAATGGCCAATTATACTGCATTGGGCCACCTAAGAAGTACACACTGGATGTCCTGCGAGAACGTAGAGACGTTTTCCGCAATGCATCCAATGTGACTAGCTACCCAAATCGCCAGTCCCCCCGAAGGTCTCCCCTTTCCACTCCACCTAGCCTGAATTTCAAAAACTGCGAAGCCCGCTCTAATCAATGGGTCCTTTACCCACGTCTCCTGGAAGAGACAGATATCACTGGTGCCTATTAAAAGATCCCAGTCTGCTGTGTGTATTTTGTTTGCAATACCTGCCACATTCTAGGAGAGGACCTTCAGGGTTTCAATAGTAGATTTAGAAGGGGGCCCCTCAGTTGTTTCAAGTGCAGTGCCCGTAGATGGAGGTACTGGCAGCCGATCTTGTGTTTCCTTGGTAGGTTGAGCAGTGAGTATTGTGTTTGGGACGCAGAGGGCTTGGAGAGTTAGAGTACTGCCCATTTGACTCAAGAATGAGGTATCTGCAAGGCCCCTAAGGCTAGGAGTTTTCAAACTACCACCTTGGAGTGAATTCAATTCTCTGTTAGTGATATCAGTCACTCCAATACCCATCCCCTGTCCTGCAGATTCAGTTACGATGACTTGGTGAGATTGTGGGGAGAAACCCCTTCGAAGTCAATCTACTTCATCAAGGCAATTGAATCTATTGGGATGTGGATAATTTACAGTGGCAAGATGAGTGTTGTACCTGGGCCTATATCTTGACCCGTCCACAGCAAAACCCACCCGTGTCCAGCCATCGTCCCTCCTCATAGATGGCTTGAATGAATTAGGATAGAAATAAGAGAGAGGGATCAATTCAATGGATGTGTTGCCTGTGTTGCCGAGCCAATTGCAAATATAAGTGACGACCTGGGGGCTCTTGAAACTGACGATTATACAATCCCCCACACTTTTCTTGGCAGTGTACCCAACCCACGGGACCCTTCTAACCATAAGAACATCTCCTTTTAGGTTAGATGGTAGGGGCCTTTGGATGTTTAACCAGCTAATTACCTTAATGCGTAAAGAATCATAAGACTCCATTACGCAGCTGGCCAACTCTGGGACCCCCGTCAGTATCACAGTATAGCCCGCCGCCTCAGGGGGCAGGTTAACTGCCTTGCGCCTAGTTTTGGGGCTATCCTGGTAGTTGGAACTGTGGGGTAACACATTTGATGGTCTCCCCTGGGTAGGTACGCTGGCCGGAGCTGGTTGCTTCGACCTCCTAGGAGGTGGAATCGGGGGCCCTAACCTAGGAAGTGGTACAGGTGCGGTATGAGGCACGGGAAGTGCACTGTTGTTACTATTTTCCCCGGTAGGAGTTATAGAAAATAATGGAACATGGGCCGTGGTGACCGGGGTGAGATGTGAAACTCCAGCACCACCCCCATGTATTCCATCAGGGCTTGCTCCTATCCCAAACTGGCCTCCTTTGCCCACACTTAATCTCTCAATCGCTGCCAGTCTTGAATCTATTGAATCCAGTTTGAGAAAAAGAGGATTCAAAAGGCTTTTGAAGACAGCGGTGAGTAAAGCAATAAGGAGTTCTGTAGTGTATGGGGTTGTCCCACCAAAAATAAATGGCTGGGTGAGCACAGGTGTAGATGCGATAGATGGAACGCTTAACATTACCCTGTCCTTTCCCATACTTAGAGTCTCAGGTACACCCAGATTTTCCTCCAGAGTAGGTAGTACGGGATCAGTTTTGGCCCTTTTAGCACCTTTGGGCTTTCTGGATCTTTTCCTTTTCATTACGGGATCCTCTCTATGACCCGTGTGCTCCGACGAGTTATCAACCTCACCCTGATCCCCGGACAATGCAATCTCTGCAACAGAGGAGAGCTCTGCATCACTCGTAATGCGTGATGTGTCTCTATCCCTTAGCGCGGATGACGGTGTCCTTAACTGTTGTAATACTGACTTTATTGTTTGGTCAATACTGTCCATTAGGGATAGCTGGGTGGCATCAAGCATGAGCGGTGTACTAGTGTTTGTTGATAAGCCTGGCGAGGATAGACAGGAATTTTCTACACCCTCCTCAGTTAATTTGTCAAGCACTGGAGTACCCTTATTGGTTACAGGATTAGTTTTAAGAAGAAATTAGTCCAAAGTGCCTGAAATCACAGAAGCAGCCTTGCTTCTAGATTCCCTACTGGCCATAATGTAGCGTCCTGCTTCAGGGCAACTAGCTAATGAATGTGCATAACCAGGGAGACAGGGCATTAGGGGGGTAGCCCGGCCCGGTCTCTATCATTCTCTAACGGCCTCAAACGGCCCGCCCTTTGCCCGGGCTTTGCCCGGCGCACGCCCGCGCGTGTCCCGCGTGCGCGGATATGGGCTTTCCTATATAGAAAAAGGGGGAGGAAGCGGGAAGAGTCGCAGGTGCGCCTGATGACTACGACGCTCCGCCTGCTGGGACTCGCAGTCCCGCGCCCGCTGGTGAGTCTCCGTGAACAAAGTCTCCTTCTCCCCAACAGCAACAGCAATCCCCAAAAGATCAGAATGAAGGGTTCTCCTCTCCACTAACGGCTGCGAGCGGCTCCCGCGAAGCGGGGGCGCGAGCCGTTTTCAGGTGCGGATGGGGGAGGGGCGGGAAGAGTCGCAGGTGCGCCTGATGACTACGACGCTCCGCCTGCTGGGACTCGCAGTCCCGCGCCCGCTGGTGAGTCCGTGAACAAAGTCTCCTTCTCCCCAACAGCAACAGCAATCCCCAAAAGATCAGAATGAAGGGTTCTCCTCTCCACTAACGGCTGCGAGCAGCGCCCACGAAGCGGGGGCCGCGAGCCGTTTTCAGGTGCGGATGGGGGAGGGGGCGGGAAGAGTCACAGGTGCGCCTGATGACTACGACGCTCCACCTGCTGGGACTCACAGTCCCGCGCCCGCTGGTGAGTCCGTGAACAAAGTCTTCTTCTCCCCAACAGCAACAGCAATCCCCAAAAGATCAGAATGAAGGGTTCTCCCCTCCACTAACGGCTGCGAGCGGCGCCCGCGAGCCGTTTTCAGGTGCGGATGGGGGAGGGGGCGGGAAGAGTCGCAGGTGCGCCTGATGACTACGACGCTCCGCCTGCTGGGACTCGCAGTCCCGCGCCCGCAGGTGAGTCCGTGAACAAAGTCTCCTTCTCCCCAACAGCAACAGCAATCCCCAAAAGATCAGAATGATGGGTTCTCCTCTCCACTACGGCTGCGAGCGGCAGATATCAATAAAGGAATATATGCTTTAATTGGATGTGAAGGATGTCTGGTGAAACAAAGAAAAGGACATTTGATTAATCATCGTAAATTGAGTTGCGAATCTCCTGATAAAAGGGAATTTTACTATTTAGCTCTTTTGCAACTCTTTAAGCTGTGGCGTTCAGAAGAGGAACTACTTGGAGATTTTCTCAGTTTTGAAGATTCTTTCAATGCAACCAAGGATATCATAGAATGTCCTTTTTTTCAAATTATCTGCAGATGTTGAACGATGAAATACAGCAAGAAGCTATCATTGCAGCAGACATTGCTAGAGACAGTTCTCAAGACAGTCAGAGTTCTGCTTCGTTGAGTCAGGATCCACTAGGAGGACCAATTATCCAAAATGAAGCTGCCACTGCCATGGAAGAGGTGGAAATAGCCATGGAACAAGCTCATGAGGATGTCGTTAATTTAGAAGATTTGTAAAATCAACTAAACGTGGAGCAGAAAAAAATATATGATGAAGTCACAGAACAGATTGAGCATGGTTTACGTCATGATAAAAAAGAGTGCTCATGTATGTCATTTGAACCTGTCCGACTGTATGTGAGTGGAAAAGCCGGAACTGGGAAAAGTTTTCTGATTAAATCAATTGCAAGTTATCTGCAGAAAAGAACAGAGTCATCACTGTCTTGTGTTGTTACTGCTGCAACTGGGTTGGCAGCACATAACATTAAAGGGATGACTTTACATTGTTTATTGATGCTGCCAGTAGAGCATGATAATAAATTACAATACCACAAGCTATCTGGAGAAGCTTGTTGTGAAGTTGGTAGAGTCCTGAAGAAAATGAAACTTCTTATCATTGATGAGGTAAGCATGGTTTCAAATGTGATGCTTGCTTTTGTGCATTTAAGAATGCAACTAATTCTTAAAACAGAGTATGATGTGTTATTTGGAGGCAAACACATCATTGTCTTTGGAGATCTACTGCAGCTAACTCCAGTGAAAGGACAACCAGTGTTTAAGATGCTACGCATGAAGATACAAGAAAGTGCCTAGGAAGCATTGGAAATGTGAATATCTGGTTATATTTTAAATATGCAGAACTGCTTCAAAACATGCGACAGGCAAAGGATGAAGATTATAAAAATATTCTACAAGATGTAAGAATTGGAAAAGTAACTGAACATGGCAAAGAAGCTTTACAGTCACGATTATTTTCACATTTGTTTCAACAGGAAAATATTGTCCCAGAGATTATTTATCAGAAAGTTGCTGAAAACAAAACTGTAATATGCTTGATGCCAACTATTCGAGAATGTTCAGTCTTCAACAACAAAATGTTAGAGTTAGAACATCAAGAGATTGTGAAACTGGAAGCTATTGATAAAATAGAGCACGAAGGAGTTACTATTGTTTTATCAGAAAAGTTGAAATCAAAGTTGGATTCTTTAGAGAAGACAATTTCTAAAACTGCTGGTTTTGAAAAGACTCTATATGTATGTTTAAATTGTCATATAATTTTACGACGGAATTTAAATGTGGAAAGAGGTTTAGTAAATGGAGCAATGGGTCATGTTGTTGATTTTGTGAATTACCGAAATAGAGATGGAATTGAATTTATAAAAATTAAATTTGATGGTATTGAAGAAGAACAACAAATCAGTCGTTGTTCTGCCCGATTTTTGCTTGTGAAAGATTTATATGTCCGCAGAAAACAGTTTCCTGTTTCTTTGGCATATGCAGTGACTATCCATAAATCTCAAGGTTTAAGTGTAGATAGTGCTTTGGTGAATATTGGAAGTTCTGTCTTCAAGGAGGGTATGGCATATGTTGCTTTATCTCGAGTCAGAACTTTATCTGGATTGTACTTGATGAGACAAAGATTAGTGCAGATCTAAATTGTGTAAAGGAATATAATAGGTTAAGAAGAGAGTATGCTCCAAATTTACCTCAATATCCTCTATTTGAAAAGCGTGTAGTAGGCCGAAAAAGAGGAAATGAGAAAAATTGTAGCAAGGCTGTAGCAAAAAAAAAACTAGATGAACCAGTAATTGTAAGCAGAAACAAAGAGGATTCTGTTGAAGATATTGTTGGATTTCAGTTTGAGAACAGTTCTGGTGTCAACTGCTATGCTAATGTAGTGGTTAATGTTGTTTTTTTTCTCCAAAGTTTGCAAGAACAGATTTTTGAAAATCTGGATCAAAGTTTTTGTTGTTTGTTGAATACTGTGTTTGAGAAATGTAGCAGTGATAGAACAAATATAGAAAGTGTTTCTGATATTCGAAATGATTTAGACATATGTTCTGGTATAACTCCATTTTCTCAGGATATTCAGCAAGATTGTCAGGAATTTCTAATGTACATGCTTATTGTATTGCAAGAGGAAGGTATAGATGTTGAAAATATTTTTGGCCTTTCTTATAAATGGCAACATGTCTGCGATAATTGTTCCTTTTCAAGTAGTACAACAGTAGATACCGAAAGATTTATATATTTGACTTTACCAGACTGCAAATCAGTGTCCTTTAATAATCTAGTTAGAGCAGCTGATCAAAACATGGTTTGTACCCAATGTAACTGTGCAATGCTATCAACATTATTTATACAACGTTATGGACAGTGCGTAATTTTAATGTTCCAACGATGTAGACCTGATGGAACTAAATTAACAACTTTAATTAAAAAATTTGTGGCTTCTCAAATATCAATTTCAGGAAGAACCTTTGTAACAGTAGCAATTATTTTCCATGATGGTCCTTCAACAACATCTGGACAAAATACAGCTTATTTAAAATGTCAAAACGGTTGGACTTATTGTAATGATACTGTTTTGGCTTTCAAAAAACGTTTGCCTTTTGACTTAAAAAATTCTTACCTTGTGTTTTTACAACCTAAATTTTAGGAAAAGTAATTGGCCTAGAAAGATTGGAGCAATTAATAAAAGTTAGTCATTAGGATACTATATGATGTTCAGATTCTGATAGTTTACTGGTTGTTTAAGGTTTTATGGACATGATACAGATCCTTGGGTGGAGATATAAATATTGTTAGGTGTTACGAAAGACATTGGAGCTTTTCATGCAGAAGGTCGGGAAATGGAAGGTCAAGAGTATTATTAAGTATTTTCCAAAACAAGGAATTTTTACGTACTATTTGGCCATGTGGGAAAGTACATCAATGAAAAATGAGTTTCTCGGGTAAATGTTGATAATATATGTTTTTACATAATTTTGTAATGATACTCAATTGATTTTCAAACGTTTGCCTTTTGACTTAACAAATTCTTATCTAGTGTTTTTAGAACCCAAATTTTAGTGAAAGTAATTGGACAATGAAGATTGGAGCAGTTAATAAAAGTAAGTGTGTTGTTCAAAATTAGTTTGTGAGTGAAAGTGATCAAGATAATTAGTAAACTGGTAGTTGTCACAGAGGTAGTATAAGTGTATCACATAGTGAGTGATATCAGTATTATAGGAAATGTTTATCAAGAGTAAGTCAGAGGTGTAAATATAATTTTTGTTAGATGATGAAATAGATGTTGGACTTTTCATTCCGAAAGTCGGGTAAATGGAAGTTTAAAACTACTAATAAGTAATTTAAAAAAAATGGACTTTCTGTATACCATTTGGCCATGTGGAAAGGTATGTAAATGAAGATTACGTATTTCGGGTAAAGGTGGTTAATATATGTTTCTATATCACTTTAGTTTGAGAGTATAATAATGAGATACTGTATCTTAGAAATTGCTGTTTGGAATAAAACATTTAAGATATGTTTTTTCTACGTTTTATGGGTTTTTTAAACACAATCATTTTGATTGTGTTATTTTTTTGCCCGCTGTGATATGATGAGTAGTATTGAACTCATTGTTTTTAGTGAAAATCAATATATTCTGAGAACAGCAAAAATAAACCATATAACATGTTGTTAATTTGCATTTTGTATTGTGAAATATATATTATAACTGATTTCTTTACTCTCTTCTACAGATATTATATTTATAAGGTAAGTACGACTAATAAAAAATACATTTTCATTACTTTTTTATTTCTTTTTCTCTCTATCCTTCCCTTACTGCCTCTCTTAACCTCACTGCTTTCATCCTTTCAGTTTCTCACTCCCTTTCTCTTATGTTCACTCCCTTTAACTCATCAACATTTTGTCACTGACTTTTTTTTGCTCCTTCACTCAGTCCCCTTCTCTCACTCTTTCCTTCACTCCCTCTATTTCCTCACTCTTTTACTCTTCTTGTCTCATGCTCACTCACCTTTATTCATCCTCTATCACCTCTGTTTCGTCAAACTTACTGTCATTCTTTTACCCTACGTCACCCCTGTCCCTTTATTTTGCTTCCCTTACTTATCCTTATTCCCTATACTTCACTCCCCTTCTTCTTAGTCTTCTCACCCACTCATGTTAAGTCAGTCCCTCTGTTTCACTCCCCTTCACCTCTCGTTCCTTCCTTTGCTCACTCACTAATTCCCCTTCTGTCACTCACCTAACTGCACTTCAAACACACCTTCATAAAACTACCTGTGTCCTCTTACTTTCTCTGTACTCTTCCATCACTCCCTCTCTCTTAGACTCACTGTTGTTAACACACCTGCACTAATTTCCCCTTCCCTCTCCCTCATTTCCCTTCCCTAACTCCTCTTTCCTTTTTCTCCTGTTTTGTCTCTTGTATTGTGAATAATGTATTATAACTGATTTGTTTTTTCGTTTCCACAGATATTTCATTTATAAGGTAAGTACGACTGACCCAAAAAACCTTTTTATTTCTCTTTTTGTCTATCCTTCCATCGCTCCCTGTCTCTTAGCGTGACTCTCTTCATCACCTCATTCTGTCACTCCTTTTCCCTCACCTACACTACCTCATTTTCTGTTCCTTGATCCCTCACTGAGTGTCCTTCTATCACTCCTTCATTCACTCCCTGGGTGTAGTCAATCACTCACACTCACTCAACATTATCCATCCTCTATCATTTGTCTTTCTTCAACTTCACTGTCCTTCTCTCACTCACCTCACCCTTGTTTCATTAGGCTGCTTCCGTCAGTACCCTTTATTTCTATCCTTCACTCCCCTTCTACTTTCTTGTTTCCCTCACTTACCTTTTCTCACTTCATCTGATTTACTCCCCTTCACCTCTTTCCTTCTTTTGCTCCCTTACTCATTAACCTTCCCTCACTCACCTTATTCCACTTCACTTACTCCTTCTTTCACTGCCTTTGAACTCTGACATCCTCACTCCTCTTTCTTCACTGTCTCTCTGTTAGCCTTACTTCCTCTGTCCCTTCATTGTCACTGCCCTTCCCTTACACTAACTCTGTTTAACTCACCCACACTCCATCACTTGTCTCTCTTTGCTCCCTCACTCAGTCCCCTTCTCTCACTCTTTCCTTCACTCCCTCTGTGTCCTCACTCCCCTTGTCTCACGCTCATTCGCCATCTCTCTTTTGACTGTGCTATGTCTTCCTTTGCTTGTTCCATGTTTCTCTGTGTGTGTGCCATCTTACCCTCTGTCTGCACAATATATGCATGTGCGTGTGTCATCTTACCCTTCGACTCCGCCACCTTCCCTGAGAGCTGGAAGCACGCCGAACTCAGCGCTCTCCTCAAGAAACCCACAGCAGACCCCACCGACCTCAAGAACTACCGGCCCATCTCGCTCCTCCCGTTCCCGGCCAAAGTCATTGAGAAGACCGTCAACAAACAGCTGGCCGCCTTCCTCGAGACGAATGGATCCCTCGACCCCTCACAGTCCGGCTTCCGAGCGAACCACAGCACCGAGACCGCCCTCATCGCCGCCACCGACGACCTTCGAACTCTGATGGACAACGGAGAAACAGCGGCCCTCATCCTCCTGGACCTCTCCGCGGCTTTCGACACTGTCTGCCACCGCACCCTAGTACAGCGCCTCAGCAACATCGGAATCCAGGAGAAGGCACTGGAATGGATCACCTCCTTCCTCGACGGAAGAACACAAAGAGTCCGCCTACCACCGTACAAGTCAGAGGCCACCAAAGTCATCTGCGGCGTCCCACAAGGATCCTCACTGAGCCCCACCCTCTTCAACATCTACATGAGCCCCCTCGCGGCCATCGCACGCCAACACAACCTCAACATAATCTCCTACGCCGACGACACCCAGCTGATCCTCTCCCTGACCAACGACCCCGCCACCGCCAGAGCCAACCTGCACGAAGGGATGAGAGACGTGGCCGAATGGATGACGACCAGCCGCCTGAAACTGAACTCAGACAAGACGGAGGTCCTCATCCTGGGCTCCACGCCCTCCGCCTGGGACGACTCCTGGTGGCCCCCCGCCCTGGGCACCGCGCCCAAACCGACGGACCACGCACGCAACCTGGGCTTCATCCTGGACTCCTCCCTCTCCATGACCAGACAAGTCAACGCCGTCTCCTCGTCATGCTTCAACATCCTGCGCATGCTACGTAAGATCTTCCGGTGGATCCCCACCGAGACGAGGAAGACGGTCACCCAAGCCCTCGTCACCAGCCGACTGGACTACGGCAACGCCCTCTACGCCGGAACCACGGCCAAACTCCAGAAGAGACTCCAGCGGATCCAGAACGCCTCGGCGAGACTCATCCTCGACATCCCCCGACGCAGCCACATCTCCGGACACCTGAGAGATCTGCACTGGCTCCCGGTCAGCAAGAGAATCACCTTCCGTCTCCTCACCCACGCGCACAAAGCCCTACACGACCAAGGCCCGAGCTACCTCAACAACCGGATCAACTTCTACACTCCCAAGCGCCTCCTCAGATCAACCAACCACGCCCTCGCCGCCGTCCCCCGCATCCGAAGAGAGAGAACAGGAGGAAGGTCCTTCTCCTACCTGGCCGCCAAGACCTGGAACTCACTTCCCACCAATCTGCGCCTGACCCAAGACCACCTCTCCTTCAGGAAGAAGCTCAAGACTTGGCTGTTCGAGCAGTAGCGGCACCCCCCCCTCCCAGCGCCTTGAGACCCTACGGGTGAGTAGTGCGCTTTACAAATGACCTGATTGATTGATTGATTGATTACCCTTTGCTTGCACCATCTCACCCTCTACTTGTTCTATCTCACTCTCTGCCTGCACCATCTTACTCTCTACCTGTGGCATGTGTCCCTCTGCATGTGCCATCTATCTTTCTTGACTCTTAATCTCCTTCCTTCTGTCTTGTATTGTGAAATATACATTGTATGCATTATAATTTAATTGTTTCTTGTGTTTGACAGATATTATATTTTTTTTTAATAATTTCTTTAAGTTTTTTTATATCTTAGAAGGTAAGTATAAGAAATAAAAAACTTTTTTCGCATCAGTGTCTAAGTTTTCATTATTTATAAGGTAAGTATGAGAATCAAAAATAAGTTTGTTATCACTCTCTTATTGTGACAGAATAACTGCCTCACTCTTTCTCAGTCCCTTGCTCCCTCTCTCTCTACATGTGTCTCCCTTACAGTTAATCTTCTTTGCTCTCTCTTTCTACCACTCCTCCTCTTTACCTCAGTCAGTTTCCCTCTTTCTTTATTTTGTTAGGTTTGATCTCCTTCCTTTACTCTGTTATCTATTTCTTTCCTGTTAGTAAACCTTCATTTATTGGCACTGCACTTCCTCCAGTGCACTTCCTTCTCTCTGTTTCTCACACCTCTTCCCTTTTGTGTTCACTTTTGTTTATTTATGTATTTATTTATTTATGGCAGAGTTTTATATAGCGCGAACTAGACCCGAACCGAATCAGGTATCAGAGCGCTTTACATAGCACCAGTTACGTTACATGAGGACGTACACATTCATTTTTAGGCATGGGGAGAGTAAGTGATTTGCCCAGAATCACAGGAGGTTTTGGCGTCGTTACCGAGACTCGAACCCAGATCCCCAGGTCCGAGGTCGAGCGCCCTAGCCGTTAGGCCAACTCCTCTCCCCTCTCTTTACACTTCTTTGTTTTGAAAACAGTGCCACAGGCCCTTAAATATTCGTTAGTTACCACCGAATACTATACGGCCTCAAGGCCCATAGGAATCAATGGCAATTAACGAATCAGTAAATACCGATTCGGTAAAATGACTGAATTATACAGATTCGGTAATTTCAAAAGACAAATTACATACATCCCATTTACCTACTCTTAAATATTGAAGTGGTATGATTTGGGACGCGATGTAGGTAGACATTTACCAGTCGGTAACAGCTGAATTTGGCCGTTACTGACCGGTAAATGCCTTTTCCTATGTAGGAGGCATTTATTTACAGATTTGGTATTTTTACCGATTCTGCATTTACCGAATCGGTAAAATTACCGAATCGGTAAATACAGACTCGGTTAAAATACCAAATCTGTCAATTCTAATGTAGGTAGCACTGTTGATAGTGCTAGAGGCATCTAAGAATTCGTTATTTACCACTCAATACAATAAGGAATTCCAGTGTACATGGACATCTGTGCATGTACACCTGTGCCATGTGGCACACATACATTCCCTAAGGGCATGTATGTGTGTCACATTGCACACAAGTCAAAAACAGGGGTGCTACAGGGTGTCAAAGTGACACCCTGTTCCCCCTGGCAGGATTCGGTATTTACCGATTCGGTAATTACCGAATCAGTATTTGCCATTGATACCTATGGGCTTCAAGGCCCATAGGAATCAATGGCAAACACAGATTCGGTAATTATCGAATCGTAATTACCGAATTTAAGCATCGGTAATTAATTTGGTAAAAATACCTACATCCCCATTGCCAGTTCCTAAACACCGAATCGGTATGATTCAGTATTTAAGAAGTGGTAATCTGGGATTGCCTACATTGGGCCCTCGGTATTTATGAGTAGGTAAATCGAGATTACGTACATCTGGCCCATTGAGTTGTAACATATTTATATACATATATTACATTTCAGTGCTTTGGAAGTAGTACAGGATACTATAAGTAAACACCTTATAGGTTTATGCTGTACCACATTCTTATAGTTTTGCACTTTGACATTCACTGTGACAAACTTTTACATACAAACATAGACATTTAGTTCTTTCTTTAACCAGTAGAGGTAGTTCTAAAAATGTCTTTTTTTTTTGGTTTTGTTTTGCTTAAAAAACGTAGAAAAATGAACTTTTTACACAAAATAATTGTTCAACAAGAACAAACTATGAAATTGAAAGAAAAAAATTATTTCGTGCAACTGTGGTTCTACTAATTTACTGCAATTTATGCATTGCATCATTAGATTTTTCAGTTCTGGCTGAATGTTCGCCACCGTTGATGATGGCATTGGTGGTACTCCGGTTCTTGCTGTAGATGTACTAGGAGAAGAGTCCTCCTCCTGAGATCTTTGCACCACAGCTCTGCTCCAATTATTGGGGTGCATATTTTTTACATGGCGTTCCATGGTGTGGGTTCCAAATGAATATTTCTTATTTGGATTTCCTCTTGATAACACTGTGTCACAGATCTTGCAGGTGACCAGTGGTGCATTTACTTTCTTTTGATGTTCTGGAAAACTGAAAAATTTCCAGACTATAGACTCCTTCTTCTTACTTGGGTGAGGATCCTCTTCAACAAACTCTTCATTAGAAGAATGGTCAGACTCTGGATGTTCAGCCATTTGGAAGAATTTTTCTGTAGCTAGGAGCTGTAGAAAAAAGGTGTTGCTTCTCTGAAAGCCAAAGAAGAATGATGAACATGGGAGGGGTTTTTCAACAATTGGAGTAGGAAGTATTATAAACCAATTAAATCTTTTGGTTTAAGGTCACATGGTTGGACGTAGGCTTACGGAGCGTTTACATTGCGTTTATGGGGCGCTTACGTAAGCTTACGATGCATTAACGGGGCGCTTACGTCATCTTACGGAGCGTTTACGTAGTACGTACCCTCGCGAGATTTATAATTGCTTAAATAAAGTTATATATGGTCTTTAAAAGTTTAAATTAACATGTTCTTTATTTATTCCAGATAATGTGTACCTTTACATTGTGCAATGAATACGTAGATATAACGATTTAAAGTTTATAAAATTTTCGGGGGTAAGAGCTCGGAGCTTTTACGGTGCGCGGACAGAGCTCTTACGTTGCGTGCACGTGCGGCGCACCCTCGCGAGATTTTTTACTACTTTAAAAGTAATATACTGTTGTTAAAAGTTTGAAAAAAACATTTTCTACATTAAAGCAAATATTGTCTACCATTAAAATCAACGTTAAAAACGTAGATATTATGTTTTAGAAATTTAAAAAAAATTGTCGGGGTAAGAGCTCGGAGCGTTTACGGTGTGCTTTCGGAGCGCTCACGGTGCGCGGACCCTGTAATCATATAGAAAAAAAACTTGAAAATAAAAATATATATATTCACTGAAAAAACTATAGGTTTGAATCCTTACATAGTTAGGTATTAGCAATTAATAAACCTTGCAAATTCACTGAAAAAACCATAGGTTTCAGGTCATATATAGTTAGGTATTAGCATTTAAAAAACCTTGGAAATTTACTGAAAAAACCATAAGTTTCAGGTCATATATAGTTAGGAATTAGCATTTAAAAAAACGTGCAAATTCACTGAAAAAACCATAGGTTTCAGGTCATATATAGTTAGGTATTAGCATTTAAAAAACCATTGAAATTGCTCCTATATAGTTAGTTGGACTAACTATATTTCGCGCACACGCAATCCACTGCTGATGATGTCACATATTACATCATTCATGACATGGTCAGTGACATCACTGATGACATCTCAAATGACATCACTGATGACATCTCAATTGACATCACTGATGACATCATTCATGTGATAATACGATGCACCTCCTCACACTCTAATCTAACCTTTGATACAACCAGTCTTAAATACAAACTACCAGTCTTGAAACCATTGACACACCAATACCAGTTACTATATACACACTCACTGATTCCTAGGTCTACACACACATCCACTCATACAATCACTCATACATACAGTCACTCATCAATACAATACTATCATATGCACTTATACACCTATAGAGACCCTCACACACTTTCACTCATCCATGGAGTTTCTCACACACCTAGTCAGTCATGCAAAGAATCAATCACACTCCCATTTCCTCATCTATACAGTTATACACACAACACCTTACTTATTCAAACATATACTACCACATACTTACTCTCTTAAACAATCACTGATACAAGTACACATTGATCCATACAGCCACTTGCATAATCACTAGCTCTCATGTATAGTCATTTATATATACCAACTCTCACATGCACTGTGTTTTACATATGTACTTACTTGGACATGTAGCACTGAGATATACATTCACTCACCAACACACCAATGCACACAGTAAACCGCCCATACAGCTGTTTCCATATGCATTCTTGAACTCATACACTTAGTGAATCAACTGCTCACACATCCATGCACAGAGTCACACACCTCCCAGTCACCCACACACACACTCAGTCTCACATGCAACCAATCAATGACCCATATAGCCACTCATATAGCTACTGATCAACACATACATCATCTTACACAACAACAGACATACTGATGCACACATTCAGACAGTTTAGTCACTAACCCATGCATTCAGTAAGACACATTTAATCACTCAGTCATACAGTCAGTCACACGCCTGCTAAATCCTTCAACCAGACACTTATACATCTACTCATTCTTCAATATGTAAAACATATTTAAACTTTACAGAAACACACAGTCACTGGATGATGTCATCAGTGATGTCAATTGAGATGTCATCAGTGATGTCATTTGAGATGTCATCAGTGATGTCATCAGTGATGTCACTGACCATGCCATGAATGATGTAATATGTGACATCATCAGCAGTGGATTGCGGGTGCGCGAAATATAGTTAGTCCAACTAACTATATAGGAGCAATTTCAATGGTTTTTAAAATGCTAATACCTAACTATATATGACCTGAAACCTATGGTTTTTTCAGTGAATATATATATATATATATATATATATATATATATATATATGTATTTTCTATATGCTCCGGGATCCGGCACATGGGCGTGGATTATTCATAGATAATGACTATTGATGAGTATCCCCTGGATGAGAACTAGGGGGTCAGTGTCCAGCGGTATCACCAACAAGCCTTGGCATCAGCAACAGATGTGGTAAACGAAGAAGATGCAGTGTGAAGGCCCAGTAAGGTCCAGGGGACTCAAAAAAGGCAGGAGTCAGAGCAGGCCCGAGCAAGCAGGGGAGCCCTCTAAAGCTAAATAAGACCCTCAAGAGGACCCACAGGCTGGAGGCACAGAGTCGCAAGAGGACCTCGAGCAGCTCACCAAAACACACGGAGCAGAGGATGCGGCAAGGACGAAGATCTTGGCAGGAAGAGATGCTGAATACTGACACTTCTTGTAGACCAAAGATCTCTGGAGAACAAAGTCAACAAGCCTTGGCGATGGCAAGTTGATGCGGTGCACACGGATTCTGTTTCAGCGGTTCTGAGGAAGGATACTGGTTTCAAACTTGCTGAGAAGACAGTGCAGACTTTGGGGGAGTAGGAGAATCGCCACCTTTGTTGCTGAGCCTCTCGGATTCTGTGGGATCTCTGGAGCAGCAGACCTGTCAGCTTAGTTGCGATGCCTGCAGATACAAGAGAATGACTCCTTCACTCCAAGGGTGATTACTTTGGGTGTCTTTGATGCCCACAGACCTGGAGAGGAACCTGAATGAAGCACAGGCACAGAAAACGCAGAAGACTGGGAGGACGATGACAACAGGAGAAGCAGGAGTCTTCCTTGATACAGTCTTGGTTCCAGGCGAAGTCCAACGAAGTTCACGGTGCCCAGATGGTTGGAATTGAAGCAGTTTTGGATCTGAATCTTGTCCCATGACAAATCTGAACAGCCACCCACAGGTATGCCCTTATGTACCTTAGGGAAAAGGGTTTGGACAATTCAGGGATCCCTCCCAGAGGAGGGGCTGGACAGAGGGGAGGATATTCCCATGTCCTTTGTCCAGTTTCATGCCAGTGCAGGAGCCAACAGTTCCCTGAACTGGTTCCAATTGGAGTATCCAAGGAGGGCGCTAAATGTGTCCCTCAAAGCAGTCTGGTTATGTTATGTTAAAAGCATTTATTAAGCGCATGTACACCAACGGTTTCTTGGCGCTCAAATGAGAATAAAGGCCATGGCAAGAGGGAAGCTCAATCAGGGTATGCTTGAGTAAACAGCCAGGTCTTAAGCTGCCTCCTAAATTGGGCAAGAGAGGACGAAGACCTGAGCGCCACAGGAAGGGAATTCCAGAGTTGCGGTGCAAGAACAGAGACACTAGCAAGCGCCCCCACCCAAGCCCAATACACTAAGATCTTCTGGGTGGTGGTCACACCTCCTTGTGACAAGAAACCTACTGTTCTACCTTCCCCTGCTCAAGCTTAGCTCAGCAGCAGGAGGGCAGAATTGTGTCTGTGGTCGACAGCAGCACTAGCTTGCTGTTAGACTCTGAAGGGTTGATTCCGGGAATACAGGGGGGCTCCCCAGGGGAGCCCCCAGTACATGGGATCCTACATCCAACACTGGAATCAGTGTTGCGGTAGGATTTCAACATGTTTGATACAAACATGACTGGTTTCGGTACAACCAATATATAGTTGGACCTCTCGTAATTTACTTGATGTCCACCATATGTATTAAATGCCTGACCGCACTTACAAAGCCTGGAGAATCGACTCTGGGGTTGGTAAGGGGGTGTTCTGCTCATGCAGGGCACCCTCACACTTATATAACCTAGAACCCTGCCTTCAGTATTGGAAGGCATGCCTTAAGGGTGACTTTTAGGTTTTAAGTGCAGTGACCTCAGATATAAGGAAACATATCTGTTGTGAGTGGCGCTAGCACCAGCTCACACAGGCTGCAATGGCAGGTCTGTGTAGTCACAGTTTGAATGGTCTTTCATGGGTGGCATAATGCATACTGCAGACCATGGGAGACCCCTGGTGTACCTATGCCCTGCGTACCTTAGTGCCATATATTAGGGACTTTAGAAGGGTACACCAGTAGCCAATTGGGAAGGTACCAAACTACTTACCATAGTCAAAATTAGGGAAGAAGCACAGTGACTGGGGTCCTGATTAGCATGACCCCAGTCAGACTAGTCAGAAACAGAATAACACCAGGAAAAAGTGGGGGTAACCATGAAACCTACTTTCCTACAGTGACGTGTCTGGATTTGTTAATTGTTCCATTCATTGGGAAGTGGAGTGATTTCATCAAGCTTCTCTTCTTCTCTGTCCGTGTCTGTCGTTGGATGATCTTCCACTGGCAGCTGAGGAAGTGGCGCAGGTAAAGGTGGCAACAGCACTGGTGATGGTTAAAGAAGTGGTGAAGGTACCAGAGGAGGTAATCGCCGAAGAGGTGTTTGTTGTAGCAGTGTGGCAGAATATGATTTTGGGAGTCAACTGTAATAGCCCTCCAATATGTACTGCAAGTTGGTGACTAGCGACACTGGCATTTGTAGTGCAGGTCCTTGCTGTTGTGCATGCATTCTATATTGAGATTGATGGTTCTATTAATGCTGTGCAAATTGTTGGTCATAGTAATGGTGGCCATCCTCATACCCTTCCTGGCATTTAATGTGCAGGCCAGAGGGGCTATGTGCCACTCCAAATATTTCATCATCGTCCGAGTATTCCTCATCATTGTCGTCATAGTCTAGGAGGTTATTAGTAGGTATAGGTGGCACCTTACTGGGTGAGGTATGTGAAGGTAGCAGTGCCTCTTGTGATGATTTGTGTTTTACAGATAGCAGGGGTTAAGGAACAAAAGAAGGTGTGCTTGATGGTTTGTCGGCCGACGGTGATGAAATTGTTATCGTCAATGGGTCTGTCAATGGCAGTGGTACTGACAAAGACGGTTGTTCAGTTGACAGTAGTGCCGCCATCGGAAGGTCGGATGCCGATAGTGGTGCCGTCGAGGGTGGTGCTGTCAATGGATTCGATGACGAGAGGTGTGTTGTTGATGGTGGGAACTTGGGCCATGCTGACGTCAACCGTGCCGATTTATACATGGCTGATGTAGACTGCGCCTCGGACCTTGCGCCTGAGAATGATCAGAACTGTTGCGTTGTTGTGCCCTTGTTTTAGGTCTTCGTCAACAGTTTCTTTGCTTGCAGCATAGTCGCTGGTAAGGTTAGCTTGATTTTTATAGAAGTGATTGTTTTCGACCCTGACAGAAATTATGAAAGCAATAGCAGTTAAGTTGGTGAATTTAAGGTCGGTGTCGTCTTGGTAGTAGTGAAAACGGAAACTGCGACCAATAAGAAATAATATTTGCCATCTGAGGAGACAACATTGTCTTTTCTGACTCAGGAAGAGATCTCAAAGATTTATTTAAGCAGGCGCAGAGGGTTGAAAATGGTATTTTGTCGGGTAAATAGCTTTTTAGACATTGTAGGTCGTTCTAGTGTCTTAGAGCTTGACCAATGGGGTTCTTTAGCTACCTTACGCAAATTTAGAGACAAATTCTCCACAGCTCTCGCTCTCTTTTTTGAGGCCACAGTCTTTGAAGAAGTGTCACTCTCCTCGTCAGATAGAAGGCATTGTTTGGTTTTTAGCTTTTGCAGCCATACGAGAAGTCTAGCCACTATATAAGCGGCAAAGTCTGGTGAGAAAAAGTGCGGCAAATTTTACAATCTCTCACCTGATGGTCAAGGTGAAAGCAATAGATGCAGTTTTTGTTTGGGTCATAAGAGTGAAGCCTCATTTTCCCACAGTAACCAAATGGTCGAAATAATCCTATCTTGGTGAAGTAGACATGATGCCTACAGTGAGGATAAGCTGAGCTGAGAGTAGAAACGCAGATTCTGTGAAGCATTTCTGTTAGGAAGGCCAGAAATTAGAAATACTCAGCTGAGCTCAGGAAAACTCCCATCAAACGATGTGAGATAGAAAATCAGAGAGACTAGAGCCTCTGAGGTAAAGGTTGTGAAGGGTGGATTTTGGGCCATTTCAAATGACACTAATGGGCTATTAAAGTGAATATCTTTTACATTAACTTCGATGTCATTTTTATTATTTGCTGCTTTATATGTACCGTGGGACTCCCACTTCAATGACGGGGAATGACTCAAGCATGTGCACTTAAAAGTGGCTTTATTATGTTTTTTTACCTCTCAATAATATTCTGTCTTAAAAAAATGTGGTGTCTGCAGCATCTTTTCAGTGAATAAGACCCACATGGGTGACAGAGCACTTTGCATCAGAACAGTTGCAGTACAAAAGCATTCGAGGTTACACATTAATGAGGAAAGGTAATACAATGAAAGGTGAAAGCTACAATCAGGTAAAAAAGGCACCTTGTGAAATAATCCATGGCCAACAAGCATGCCAAAGACTACAGGGTGACAGCATGTTGATGTATAGTCTGCCATTTTGCGAGCAGTAATTACCCATCCTATTCATATTAATCTGTTGTATAACATACCAAGAACTCCCTAACAATAAAATATTTTGGCAATGATCTTGCTTACTTTGGTACTTGCAATAACAGCGAAGAAAATGGTGTCTGGCATAAAGACATACATAATATAACCTGCATTTTATCATCGAAAGATGGCTGCAAAAATGAAATGTAATGTTCTTAACTAAACCTTCAGCTAATTATCATTTTGATTTTGGGCAGTGGGTTAATAGTTTCCGGAAGGAAACTGGTATAGTTGTAACATACAATCGCCCTTTAAACTTGGAGCTTTAAAGAGCAAAAGAAATGCGTTACTTACCTGTAACTGCAGTTATCCAGTATTGGTGTCTTTCATAGATCCACATGCCGGAATCATTCCCCGTCATCGGGATGGGAGTCCCCGGTACATAAAGAAAGTAATGTCCTATTAGACATATAGAGTAATAGGCCCAAGGGCCTCACCTTAGTAACATATCCATGTCCTTTTGTAAAAAGGACTGAACTCTAGAGAAGATCCAATCAGCTATCACCTCCCTCTAGAACCCTCCTGGAAGGAGCCTCAGTCTCTCAGATTTTCGGAAGCACCGCGCTAAACAAGTGCATTACTGAGAGGATTAGACAAGCCCTTCCAGAGGAGGTGGGAGGGTTGCATGTGAATCTATGAAAGACACCAATACTGGAATACTGCAGTTACAGGTAAGTAACGCATTTCTTATCCAGTATTAGGGGTGTCTTTCATAGATTCACATGCCTGAATCAGAGTAGCAAGCAATGATAAGCACATTTCGGATGGTATAGAATTTACAAGTCATTAGATAATAACATGTCAAGTGACCAACAGAAACATTCCATTGTAAGTAGAAATACCATCAAACAATACAATAAGAAATGTGCATACATGAAAAAAGGATGGTGGGATGAAAGGAAGGCTCACCTCTATCGAAATAGATGACGAAGCACTGCTTGTCCCACTGCAGCATCTTTCATGATTTCTGTGTCCAGGCAGTAATGCCTGGTGAAAGTATGTGGCGACTTCCATGTGGCCGCTTTGCAAATGTCTATGATAGGTACTCCTGCGAAAAGCGCCATGGATGTAGACATCGCTCTAGTAGAGTGGGCTCGTGCCTTAGATTGCAGGGGTTGTCCTGCCTGGTCGTGACAGAATGAGATAGCTGCAGAGATCCAATGAGAAATACTTTGCTTAGTGAGTGGAAGGCCCTTCCTGGGTCTACTGTAAGCCACAAAGAGCTGGTTGGATTTTCGGAAGGACTTTGTTTTCTCCATGTAAAATTTTAGGCAACATTTAAGGTCTAGAGAATGTAGCGTTCTTTCTGCTGCAGTCTGGGAATTTGGAAAGAAAGAGCGTAAGACAACAGGCTCGTTGAGATGGAAGTCCAACGGGACTTTTGGTAAAAAATTTGGATTTGTTCGCAATATTACCCTGTCTTGTTTGAATTGTTGAAAGGGTTCCTGAATTGAGAAGGCTTGGAGCTCACTTACTTGTCTTGCAGAAGTAAGTGCGAGAAGGAGTGCTGTCTGCCAAGAGAGGTATTTCAGATCAGCCCTGTGTACCGGCTCAAAGGGATGTTTCATGAGCTGATTAAGGACTGTGTTGAGCTGCCAGCTAGGCAATAAAGACTTCACAAGCGGAAAAGTCCTGAAGAAACCTTTAAGAAACTGCTTGATCAATCTGTGTGACCAGAGAGAAGGGCCAGTAGGAGATCTTCTGTAACGGGATATCGCCGCCAAGTGGACCCTGATGGAGGTATGAGCAAGGCACGAGTTTGCCAGATGGAGAAGGTAAGGCAATATTTGTTCTGGAAAAGAAGAAAAGGGATGTATCTTCTGATTCTTACACCAAATACAAAACCTCTTCCATTTTAAAGAGTATGTCTTGGTGGTACTATCTGCTCGTGCTTGAGCCAGAATGGCCCTACAATCTGGAGGAATATTTAAGCTCTGAAGTTCTTTGAACTCAGGGGCCAAATGGATAATCTGAGAGATGCCAGATTCGGATTCTGGACTTGCCGGTTGTTCATCGTGAGGAGAGAAGGAAACTGCTTCAATCGCATCGGCGGTTACAGAGAAAGACGGTGGAGTTCCGTGAACCAATGTTGGTGTGGCCAAGTTGGGGCTATGAGAATGAGTGTACAAGGCTCCGCTTTCAATTTTCTTAGGACTCTGGGACTCATTGGAAATGGTGGAAAGGCGTACGCAAAGACGTTGCACCATGCGATCGAAAATGCATTCCCTAGAGACCTTTTCTGGGGATGCCAGCTTGCAAAGTGTTGGCATTTGGCATTGTCTTGTGTGGCAAACAGGTCGATCAAAGGAGTGCCTCATTGAGAGAAGTATTGGTTGAGAAACTCTGATCCAACTTCCATTCGTGAGACGTTGTCAGCTGTCTGCTTAGTGAGTCGGCAAGCACATTCTCCATGCCTGGAACATATTCCGCCCGAAGGGATATATTGTGCTGGATCAACCAATTACACATTTTCTGCGACTTATGAGAGAGTGTCAGAGAGCGAGTCCCTCCCTACTTGTTGAGATAGTGCATCGTTGCGGTATTGTCTGTGCGAACGAGCACTAGGGAATTTCTGATCCTTGGAAGAAACGCTTGTGGGGCTAGGAAGACCGCCCGCAGCTCGAGAATGTTTATGTGCAGCCCTTTTTCAGAGGGTGACCACTTTCCACTTATTAGTAGCTCTTGGAGGAAAGCTCCCTAGCCTTCCAGTGAGGCGTCTGTTGTGATGACCTGTGGTGCAGCTGGAAGCAAGAAGGGCAAGCCTCGAGAAAGGTTCTGAGAAGTCATCCACAATTGCAGAGCCTTGACCAACCGAGGAGTCATTTTTATATCGTCGAATGACCCAGTGCATTGGACCCATTGTGCTGAGAGCGCTTCCTGTAGAGGACGCATCCGCAGGCGGCAGTGGGGAACTAGTAGGATGCATGATGACATCATTCGAAGTAGAGACTTGAAGAGGCGAACCGTTAAGGTTCTCTTCGAAGCTACGAGAGCAGCCAGAGACATAACCTTTTCCTTTCTCTCCTGCGATGGAAAGGGTTTCTTCAGTTTTGTGTCGAGGATAGCGCCTAGGAAGTTTATCCGCTGAGAAGGCAAGAGAATTGACTTTTCGCAATTGAGTGTGAGACCTAATTGACTGAAAAGTTGCAGACAAGCATTGGAAGACCTGGACACGTCTTCTAAGGATGGAGCCTTGATCAGCCAGTCGTCCAGGTACAGGAAGACTTGATGATGGTGTTGTCTGAGATATGCGGCCACAGGAGAAAGGCACTTTGTAAAAATGCGAGGTGCAGATTTGAGCCCAAAGGGCAGGACGCGAAATTGAAAGTGCCTGCCCGCTACTGCAAACCTTAAAAATTTCTTCTGAGTTCTGTGAATCGGGATGTGAAAGTAAGTGTCCTGAAGGTCCAGGGACACCATGTAATCCTCCCCATCCAGAAGTTGCAAGACCTCCTGGATTGTCACCATACGAAACGACTGCTTCTTTAGGAATTTGTTGAGGCCTCTGAGGTCTAAAATTGGTATCCACTTCTTCTCTTTTTTCTGAATTAGAAATAAGCGGGAGTAAAATCCTTTCCCTCGCTGAGATAGAGGGACTTTTTCTATCGCTCCCTTCTGAAGCATAAGAGCAACCTCCTTGAGAAGCAGACGTAGATTTTTGTGAAGCATAGGTCGGGGAGGGGTTTGGGGAGGTATGCTGAGAAATTCCAGTGAATGGCCGAATTGAACTAATTGTAGGACCCAACGGTACGTGGTAATTTGCTTCCAATTTTTTATGAAATGGGAAATCTTTCCGCCAATTTTTAAGGATGGAGATGAGCTGAAGACTGGCTGAGGTGAAAGTTCATTGCCTATGAGCGTTGCCCTTTGGCTGGTCTTTTCCACGAAAGGACGATTTGCCATAAGAGGACTGTTGATGTTGCTGACACTGCTGATACTGTGGTGGATGTTGTTGACCAGACGAGTATGATTACTTGTATTGGTAATCCCCTTTATAAGAGGATTGTCCTCTCCCTCTTGATCCACAAAAGGACGGACTCTTGTATTGGAGAGTACCCAGTGACCTGGCAGTGTCAGTGTCCATTTTTATACTCTGTAGAGCCTCATCAATTTGTGGTCCAAAGAGAAATTTGCCATCATAAGGCATATCCAAGATTTTTGTTTAAATCTCAGGACCAAAGGAAGTTGCCTTCAACCAACCTTGTCGTCTCAGCACCGCTGCTCCGGCAAGCTGACGAAATCGCACAGTCTATAATTTCTGACGCAGAGCGCTCTCCTTCAAGCAAAATCTTCTTTGCCTCTTCCTTTGATTCCTCAGGTAAGGCTGTCAGATATGAGGCTATATCCGCCCATAATTGTCTATTATAACGTCACAAAAGCGCTAAGGCATTGGACGCCTTAACAGTCAGCGCAGACATTGATGAAAATCGCTTTCCAATGTTGTCTAATTTTTTACCTTCTTTACCCAGCGGAGCTGATAACGGGGCAAAAGGATTTGGAGATTGTTTCTGAGCTGCCTGTGTAATTACCGAGTCCGGCTTAGGATGTCCTATCAAACAAGCCGGTGCAGTATCAGGAGCTCTATACTTCTTGTCTAAGCGAGGTAATACCGTAGGTACTGAGCAAGGATTCTGCATAATTTTAATACCTTGTCCCCACAGGTATTCTATTATGGGTATCGACTTAACCGTCTTTTTGAAAGGCTCCTTCAAATCATATAAGAAGCAGTCCTGCTGGAGAGAAACCATGGGAATTTGAAAGCGTTGGGCTGCCCTCTCCACTACATTATGAAATCCTCCGATGTCTCCGGGCAGTGAGTCAGCTTGTGCTGGTCTTTGAGACGCAGGGCAGGGAATGACATAGTCATCCCATTCATCGTGGTTTGAGTGTCCTGAAGCTCTCCCTCTTCATGTTGGTCTTCTTCTTCTTCCTCCTCATCAGTAGTCGGAGGATGTGATAGGTTGACCGGATCCTGCTATAAACCTAAAGGTGGAGGACGTGGTCTTGGTGAGGTAGATATTGCTGAAGGTTGAGGTATAGGCGACTTTGGAAACCTCTGTTTGTAATCGGTAATGAGGTATTGTAAGTCCGAGACCAAAGAGGCTGGAAGGCAAACCATTGGTGGAGGAGGTGGATGGTATTCTTCCTCCTGTTCCTCTTCCTCATCTATACTATCTTGATATTTTACATTGAGCTCCGAGGGGCTTGTCGCAGTCTGGAATATGTCCCCTCCATCTGAATCCTCCTCTTCAAGAAGACATGCAGGAGGTAGTGGCTGGACTCTACTGGGCGATGTTAACGCCGGCGTCAGTGTCTTTTTCGTGATATTCAAATGCACATATGTGCACTTTAGACCTGGATCCATCGTTGTCGACGAGCCCGTCGATGGAATGGTCGTCGACGGTGAAGCGTCCACGGGTGTAATAGCCGGAGAAGTTATCGTCGACGGTGCCATCGTCGATACTGGTGTCATTGCTGGTGACCTCGTCGACGATGTCCTCATCGACGGCGTCTTCGTCGACGGTGTTGTCGTCATCGGCGTCCTCGTCGATGATGGTGTCGACAGTATTGTCTTCGACGTCGAGCTCGTCGACGATCCAGTCGTCGGCGAGTGCAGCGTCGACAATTGCTTCGACGTCGACGATGTCTTTTTGATGCTTATCGTCGATGACACGGATTTACCTGCCATTGACGATGGGGTCGTAGTCGTCGACGATGTCAATGACGACGATGCTGTTGACGTGGAAACAGTCGTCACCGACGTTGCCACACACAATGCTGCAGACACAGCTCTCCTCGTCGCTGAAGATGCCGTCGTCGACGATGTCGTCGTCGACGGGGTTGAAGTAGGCTTCTTAAAGGTGGGAACTTCCTGAGAGGACACCTTCGATGAAAGAACCTTGGATTGGACCTCTGAAGACTTCTTTTGTGTCTTCTTTTGAGGGGGCTGTGTTGAAGGGCCAGGAGAAGCCACCCTTGGCCTTTTTTGAGAAGCCTTGGAAGAAACTGAAGAGCCTTCACTTTCTTCAGAAGATTCCAACTGATCCCTGTCTTTCAGCCTCTGAAGCCAGATTAAGAGTCGTCCCTCCGGATCTTTGAGGGTTTTAGAGGAGAAGGTACGACATACCTTGCAATCCTTGGAAGAATGGTCTGGATATAGGCAATATAGACAGTCTTGATGTTGGTCATCTATATGTAGCCTTTTCTTCCCACAGGAACCACATGGCCTAAAAAGACCCCTTTTTGATGTCTCAGCCATGATGATATACGGAACTAGAGTCCAAAATATAAGCAAATAGCACTAGAAAACACTGGAAACCCAGTGGAGAAGAAAAAACTGAGCAGAACTCAGAGGAGACTCCCTTAGCATGACGTGCAGTAGAAAATCTGAGGGACTGAGGCTCCTTCCAGGAGGGTTCTAGAGGGAGGTGATAGCTGATTGGCTCTTCTCTAGAGTTCAGTCCTTTTTACAAAAGGCCATGGATATGTTACTAAGGTGAGGCCCTTGGGCCTATTACTCTAAATGTCTAATAGGACATTACTTTCTTTATGTACCGGAGACTCCCATCCCGACGACGGGGAATGATTCAGGCATGTGAATCTATGAAAGACACCCCTAATACTGGATAAGAGCACGTTACTTACCTTTGGTAACGCTGTATCTGCTAAAAACATATTCTAGTTGTAGATTCCTTACCTTTAGAATTTCCTCCAGGCATCAGTCTGGATCTGGAGTTTTTTTATTAGCAGTACCTCTGCGTGTCAGTAGGTGGCAGCGGTCGGCTCCTAGTCTGTCGTTGGCATCATGCACACCTGAAAAGATCTTGCGGGACCTACATAGAGGCTGTCCCGGGCGTGCTGATGTTAGTACTTAACACGACTTTCCATACCAGAAGCACAGAGCCATGAAAGACACTGACCAATGGTGTGACAAAACTAGGGTGCTTTAGGGGAGTGCCTATCCCTAGAAATCAGTTTGCGGAGCGGGGAAGATGGGTGGGGCAGTAAGGAATCTACAAATAGAATATGTTGTTACCGAAGGCAACTTGCTTATCTGATAGAGACTTCTAGTTGTAAATTCCTTACCTTTAGAATAGATACCCTATCAATATCAACCTCGGAGGAGGATATGCGATCCAAAATCACACGAGCGAAGTCCAGGAGTACTGAACAGGCAACGTGCCCACGTTGCCGCCTGACAGATATCCAGGACTGGGATTCTGTGTGTTAATGCAGTGGTTGCCACTGCTGCTCTAGTAGGGTGATCACGTAACCCCACAGGAGGTATCTTCTTTGCCAATGCATAGCACAATTTGATGCAGAGGACAACCCATCGACAGATGGTCCTTTTCTGCACTGCACGACCTTTATTGGTACCCACATAGCCAATGAAGTGTTAACCGTCCACCCAGAAGTCTTTAGTGATTAAAAGACAACGCACATTTTGGGTCTAGGCGGTGGAGACACTCCTTTTTCTTGGAGGGATGCGGGAGCGGTTAATAGGTGGGCAGTGTGATGCATTGTTTCACATGAAACCACATGACTACATTGGGGAGGAACTAAGCTTTTGTTCGAAGCACCAATTCATCCAGATAGACAAACAGATAGGAAGGCTTTGATGATAGAGCCTGAAGATCGCTAACTCTGCGAGCAGAGGCAAAGGCAATCAATAAAGCAGTCTTAAGGGTTAGAAGCCTGAAAGGGCAATTATGAAAAGGCTTGAAGGGAGCACACATATGGAGACTCAAGACCAAATTTAAATCCTATTGAGGCATTATGAAAGGAGACGGAAAAAGCAAGTGAGTAAGGCCCTTACGAAACCTATTGACAATGGGAGATTTGAACAAAGAAGGCTGATCTGGAAGTCTCAGAAAGGCAGATATAGCCGAAAGATAACCTTTAAGGGTGCCCAAAGCAGAACCCTGCTGGGCCAAAGATAGTATATACAATAGACCCTCCGAAAGAGGGACAGAAAGGAAATCAACAGCTTTTGCTGTGCACCATGCCACAAATTTGTTCCATCTACAGACGTTTACTGTTTTAGTGGAGGGACACCTGGCTGCCAACATGACAACACAGACTTTGGGTGGAAGTTCAAATGCTGTCAACTGCCGCCGCTCAATCTCCACACAAGAAGGTGGAGACTGGACAGGTTCGGGTGAAGAACCGTCTCTTCCTGCTGCGTCACAAGATCCTCCCGAAGGGGCAGTCAGATCAGAGGATCGATGACCATGCTCAGAAGGTCGGGATACTAGACTTTTCATGCCCAATCTGGAACCACAAGAATGACTTGAGCTCGGTCATGCTTGATCTTCTTTAGCACTCTGGGCAGAAATGGTATAGGCGGAAAGGAGGCTGAAGCTCCACTCGTATGGAAACTCCAACGTGCAATACTGCTGACATTGCGTGTTCTCTACTGAGGCAAACAGATCTAACCAAGGCTCTCCCCACTGCTGAAAAAAAGAATAAGCGCAACTTACGGATGGAGACGCCATATGTGATCGACCAGGCACTAGTGTTCAGAGAACTTGCCAGGTGCTGAACCACCAGGAATATGCCCTGATGTTACAGCCATGTCCAGAGGCGGAGAGTCTCCTGAGAAAGGGACCGAACCCCACCCGCCCTGTTTGTTGAAATACAACAAGGTGGGGGTGTTCTCTGTGAACACCTACACTACTTTTCCTTTGAGAGAGGGAATGAATGCCTTACGTGCTAGTCATCCAAAGCTCCAGAAGGTTGATATTGAGACTGAATTCTGCCTCTCCCAGGTGGCCGTCCCATCCAAAGAGTCATGGATCTGTCACCACTGTCGGATCTGGTTGAAGAAGGGTGAGGGCAGTTTCTGCGCAGTTCCATCCGAGATCTGGACATAGTCAGAAAGATTCCTCTGATGCTGCGCCCACTGGAACTTCAGGTCGCACTGAAGAGCCCTCATATGCCAACTGGCATGATCCACCAGCAGGGTGCAGGGGCCATGGGGCCCAGCAGCTTCAGAGTCATTCTCACCGAAATCCAGGCTAGAGGCTGAAACATCAGTATCATAGCCCAAATAACCCGGAGTCGCTGCTTGGGAGGATAGGGCGTAACATCTCCCCAGCTCTTTAACTCTGTGCAATTTTGACTGCCAGGCCTGGAAGGTGGGTATAATATTACTTCACCAATTCTGGAGAATTAGTGATCTCGCCCTTAGGATTCCAATATATCTGTCAAAGGTTAGCGCATGTCCTAACTTTGTTCTAAAGTGTTTCCAAATTTCTTGCCAGAGTTGCTTGATCTTTGGGAAATCCCATACAATATGAGACCAGGTACCTCCTCCCTCTTCAGAGCAACGAAAACATCTATCCTCAACCTGAGGGTATATGTTACAGAGAAAGGCTGGAGTCCTGTATATTAAACATTTTGTACAGAATTGCATTCTCTAAAAATTGGTGCCTCTTATTAATGTAACATTAAATTTGTTGATTCTATTCCAGACTGCTCTTGAGATCTGGAGGTCGTCTATCTCACGCCATTTATCTCTGGCTGTTTTGTAGATAGCAGAGTCTTATATTCATTAAATATTTTCACTCAGCTACTTATTGACCTCTTACCTGTTGTTTTTAGCAGAGCCTCATTGAGTTCTAGTCTTGCTCTTAGTGCTGTTCGATCAATATTTTCTAAAAAAGTGCTTGATTTGAATAAACAACCACTTAAGCAGATCTATAGAGTGAAGCAGCCCATTTTCTATCTCTGGTCATTTTTTTCCAGGAATCTGAACTGAGAAAGTCTCCCACATGTCTGTACCTGTTCTCCTCTCACTTCTTTAATACGCCACGTTGTATCAACCTGTCTTCCCCGACATACAGATTGGCCAAACATATAGAGCCATTTATCCAAATTATTTCACAGTACTTTAACAGTTGGGCTTTTGTTTTAGAAACCACTGGAGAACCTTATAACGCACTTTCGTAGGATTCTTCACTGTCCTCATAGGATCTACAATTTTATATTTGTTCATTATTTTTATCACCAAAAAATTGTCTATATCTGGCGAATTAAAATGGACTTTGGCACACCGATAGTTAACCCCAGCGAGTGCAGGAGGTCCGCCGTAGTCTGGAGGTGGGAGACGACAGCATGGGGCGAGCCCGCCTTCAACAGCCAGTCGTTGAGAAAGGGAAAGACTGGAACCCCTGATCTGCGCAAGCTGCCATCACCGCCATCACTTTTGTGAACACCGAGGGGCACTGGTAAGGCAAAAGTGGAGCATATTGAATTGCTCATGGCCCACCATGAACCAAAAGTAATGTCTGTGGGCAGGCAGTAAGGGGATATGGAGGTAAGCATTGTGCAAGTCAAACGCTACAATCCAGTCTCCTGGGTCAAAGGCAAAAAGGACCTGGGCCAAAGTGAGCATTTTGAACTTCTCCTTCCAAAGGAAGGAGTTGAGGGTCCGAGGGTCTAGGATAGGAAGCAAGCCTTTGTTCTTTTTGGGCACTAGAAAGTAGCGGGAATAACAACCACATCCTACTTATGGCACAGGGACCCTCTCTTTGGCCCCCTTGGCCAAGAGGACTGTAACTTCCTTGAGGAAGTGCCAAATTATCTACTCACATGTGATAGTAGGAGGATGTCATGGAGGGAGGAGTAGTTTCAAAGGGGAGGGAGTAGCCCATTCAGACAATCTGCAGAACCCACCTGTCCGATGTGATGGACTGCCAGCAGAGGAGGTGATGGTAAAAATCTTGCCTCTGACTGGCTGATGATGGGCCTAAAATGTCAGCCTAAGAAGGTTTGGAGGCAGTGGCAGAGGGGGACAGGGTGGGCTGGCCCAACCGCTGGCTCCCTGACACATGAGGACACTGGGTCCCACGTCCCTGGCTACGCAGAGGCTGGCCAGCTTGCATGATTCGGTGGCTGGGCTGGACAGGATGTGGCTGGGTGCCCCTTCCGTAGCCATGAAAGAGACGTAAGGCAGACTGAGGGGGACGGGTCGTAGCCGTGAGGCCAAGGATCTGGCCATAGCCCAACATTTCCTGAGGCACTCAAGTGCTGAGTCTGCCTTGTCGCTGAAAAGGCAGTGCCATCACAGGGCATGTCCAACGGAGTAGATTGGACATCCCATGAAAAGCCATAGGTCCTCAATCAGGCGTACCATCATCATGATGCTGCAGACGAGGCAACCATTCTGCCCAGTGAGTCGGTGGTGTTCAGTCCACAGCGCTTGGTGAATTTCACTGCATCTCCCCTGTCCGCAACTGCCAAAGGATGGCCTGGTCCTCCTCCGGGCACTGAGGCAACACCTGTGCAACTGTATGCCAGATGGTATGAAAGTATCGGCCCAAGATGCAAGCGGTATTCACCGACGGCAATGCCAAGCTGAAGGAAGAAAACAACCTCTTCCCAAGATGGTCCAGCTTCTTGGATTCCCCATTGGGGGGTGCAGAGGGGGATGTGCCTTTGCAATATGAGGCTTGTTCAACCCAGCTCCCAGGGGAAGGATGTTGAGTAAGGAACTCTGGGTCACCTGGAGGGGGGTGATGGTGGCGGGCAATTGTCCTGTCCACAGGAGTCTCTGTGCTGGGCCTGGCCCATAAGGACATCAGTGAGGGCTTCATTAAAAGGCAAAAGAGGTTCAGGTAGAAGACATAGGCTGAAGCACCTTTGTCACCAAAGGGAGAATGAGGGCCAGGACCTCAGCTGCCCTTCTCCCCCCCACTGCGAAGGACGCCCCCTCCTCCATAGCCAGAGATGGGGTAGAAATAAGTCAGTGTCAGGGGAAGTATCCAACCCACTGGCCTCAGCCAGGTCCATCCACCAGTCCATGGTTTGTTAAAGGGTCCAGCGTCTCCTCCCAGTCCTCTTTTTCACCTCCACATAGTAGAACATCAACACCGGGGACGAACACTGGGACAAAAGTCCCTTCTAGTGTCAGAATTGACATCGATCAATGCTGGCCGGCCCCATATCAGAGTCAGGGATGAGAATGGGGTCGATGCCGACTGGGGGCATGGTCGGCGCAAGGAGCGTTGCTGCCGGGTTTGACATCGGGGAAGGTCGAAGTGGAACGACAGACATTGATCTACATGTGATAAAGGATCCACTGGGGCCCTCCAGGTCCGGGGCTGGAGCCACTAGTGTTGAAGGCTTGGGGCCCCGACCGACTCCACGGGGCCCGAAGGTGCACCAGTGGAGCCAGAATGCCCAAAGATGAGGTGCAAGGCCTCATAGAACTGTCACAACTGGGCAGCAGACACCCCGGATCCTGGAAAAGTGGGGAGGCGCAGAATGGTCTCGGAAAGAGGCTCCTTGGATAGAGGCCTAGAGCAATGACACTCTACGTCCCGTGTTGGGTTGGCCGACGGACGGGGTGTAGTCAAAGAGCGCCTATACTTCTTTGACTTCTTCTTCTGCTTACCTGAGTATCCTGAAGATTTCGAATGGGACGAGGAGAGCGGGTTCCGCGACCATTCTCTGAACCTTCCTCTCAATCGAGAATGGGAGCGATGCAGAGCTGAGCGCTGGGCCTCCAACAGCTTTAGGAATCGCTCCTGTAAAACCTTCGGATTCATGGCCCAATACTTGGAGCACAACTTTGTGTCATGGCTGCGCTCCACGCACTAGAGGCACACGAGGTGCGGATCTGTCATGGCAACATTCGATGACAGGATCCGCAGAGCTTGAATCCGGTCCTACGTTGGGACATCTCGACACACCAGTCCATGACTCAGGAATTTTTTTTTTGATAAAAGTCAAAAAAGAGTAGCCAAGAAACAGCTAAGGGGTAGCTCTCTATGGCTCTGCGCTTAGGCTGGCGCGGAAAAAGAAAGAACTGACTTCAGCCGTCCAAGCGACCTCTATGTCGGTCCCGCAACGTCATTTCAAGTGCGCACAACGCCGGACGTGGAGCCAATCAACGTGCAGCGGTACTGCTAATGAAAAATCACAGGATCCAGACGGACGCCTGGGTGTAATTCTAAAGGTATGGAATCTACAACTAGAAGTCTCTATCAGATATCTCCAGCTTTCTCTGTATGCTCTTGACTGTCCCACGTTCCTGTGTATTCCCTCATAATCCAGGGACTGTCTGCAAACTGTGGCTGCTCATCTTCCAGAGCCACTACCCAGTGATTCCTAGTTTTACCTGTGTCCTCACTCCCTTTGCTACATTTGTGGCCCTGCCAAAATATACCATGCCTGACCATTCCCTCAAGTTAGTCTTTGTTTCCATTTCCTGGAAGGCACCAAGCAGACAGCCTTAAACCTATGATCGGATTGTGCCTGTGGCAAGTGCAACTACCCACAGTGCCCACTCTTCTAGATAATGCACACCTCATATTCCTCTTTGATTCATTCCTTCACACTTTCAACAGCTGGTGAGTTAACATTAATTTCAGCTGTTGTCCACCAGGATAGGAATAGTGATAATGGTGCACTTAGTGCACAGTTATCCTCTGCATTCAGATGTCAATGACCTTTTATTAACTGGCGACAGGCCAAGTGAATCTGTTAACCAATACAGCTCGGTCCCAATTCTGCCAGTGGAACCTCTTGTCCCATTACTTCCACATTGCAGGATTGGCTCTCCTATCATAGCTGTTCGCCATGGACAAGCCGGTAGAAAGCAGAGTCTTCCATGTTACACAGCACTTGAGGGGACCCCATCTCCACAACCTTCCCAGCCTGCATCACCAACACCCGGTCCGAGTCCATGATCGTGTCCAACCTGCATGAAGAGAGGGAGGGAGGACAGGTGCATTAGAGAAGAGTGTAAATAGGAAGAGAGTGACAGCAATGGGATTGCACAGGGTGTTCCTTGTACAATGAGTTATGGAAGCTCTGAAGTAAGAACAGAGTGTAAGTCTTGCTGATTCTCCATCCATAGCTCAATGACCCTCGCCACACAGCTATTGTGACATGCAGCTGGAGGTGCCTAGAAGTAGGATGTGAATAATCACAGGAAACATACAGTACACCATCCATAGAAGTTCACCTAGCAAGATCCTATATAATTTAAAACATAAAGTGACCCTTATTTGCCACTCATGCGGTGTAATGCAGTTCAGGACTGCAGGTATTTAAAATGGTAAGTAAAGTCATTCTTTTACGTTGCGTGAATACCTGCACAAAACCTTAGTAAAGGAGGGCTAGTGGAGGGTGTTCACTCTGGGAATTGTGAATACAAGTCTTTCCTACTCGATTGTTTAAGGGCGGGAATTTCTGTCTCTCACTATGATGATTTTATAGAGGCCTCCAGCAGAGCAAGGAGCAAAAGGAGCGAGATACTGTATGGGCACCAATAAGATGGGCAAAATGAAAGAGTAGCATCTACAGGCAGAAGGTACTGACAGTGACTACATTTAAATGAGCCAGGTTTTATTATATTCAGGAACACTGTCAAGTACTGCTTAATCCATGCTTATGTGTCCTGCAGAATTCATCAGTGACAGCTGACAACTTCAGACTGTGCTGCAGTAACATATATAGGTGCAAAGCTACCCTATGAATTTCACACCGTCTCAAACAATGGCCCAGCTTGCCACTCGACCTATATCAGACTATACACTTATACTGCATTCGCCATGCTTAAACTGAATTTCACTGCACCCTTCAGCACTCACACAGAAGGCCATATGACACACAGTGCACCCTCCCACACCCAAACTGACCATCACTCATACTATAACCCGCAACACCGACACTGCACCCTAAAGATCTCACAGTATACTACTGACATTACACTATAAGATATCCACACTGTGGCTCAAGGCACTAACATTGCAACCAAAATCCATCATATTGCACCTCAGTGCACCCACACTACATTCCACAGAACCCACACTGTACTTTACAGCACTAAAACTGCACTGCTCGGTACAACACACCACACTCACATTGCACCCTATCGGCTGCCTGAATCCAACAGCACCCTAAACAGTACATTTTACTCTGGTGGTCTGCCTGCCACTATGACTCTGGTCCTAACCCCCCAGTCATGCCTTACTTTTCTACGGAAATAATGGGTATGTGGCAAACACTTTTCCATTTCCAACATGGCATTTATGAATTCATGATCAGTAAACTTAAAGGTGCTATCTCTATGAAACATTTAGTAGAAGAAGCTAGGGTACCTGTGGGCGATTGTGAGCACCGTTTTATCAGCAAATCTTTCGCGAATCGTCTGCTGCAGCACCTGGTCGGTCTTCTGGTCCACACTTGCTGTGGCCTCATCGATGCAAAGAACCTACACCACAGGGTGAGATGGAACATGAGCGGAGAAAAGCAGTTGTATTTTTGTGTACATTTTGGGAGTGAGGAGAGGGATTGAACAGTTCTGTCTACTTTCTGATCTCGGGGAATACCAAGGGTGGTGGATTTGTAAACTGAATGATTTCCTGTCTCACCAATGCCATGATATATTTTGTACATATACAATGTTAACATTATTCAACTGTTTGATTAAGTTCTTTGCCCATCAACTTCTTTCAGTGATCTACAAAGACTCAGTTCTGTAAATTGTTTATTGTTATAAAAATCTGTTCACTTCTAGGAACTAAATTGTGTGGACTTTGTGGAAGCTCAGCCACAGTTCATATCAAGACTATGGTTTTTCTACCCCATAGTCTAACCACCTTGTTTTCTACACTTTAGAGGAGATGGGCTGTGGACTTTCCTCTCGGCCCTCACCTACCCATCCGAACCTTGGGCAGACTTTACCTTTGTCTCTGTCATATCTCCCTCCTACCCCTTTTACCATACCCCTTTCCCCTCTTTCACTCCATTTACGAGTCTTCTATGCTCCTTAAATGTTTTTTGTCTGTAACTAATGTAATTGTAACTGAAGTAACTCTGTAACAATGTTGAATCTCATGTAAAGCGCTCTGATACCCTGGGGTCTAGCCAGCGCTATATAAAACTCATTAAATAAATAAATAAATATGTTGGGGATGTTTTGTTAGGTTACAACAATACTTGTGTCCCTCAGCTAGTCTCAGTGAAGCTGAAACAAGAATGATCCTCAATTAGAATTTGCATTTGCTTTGATGCATGAGAGCCCCTTAGAAATGTGGGGAACACTCCTTTTAATCTCTTCAAACACTTTTCCTGTACTTGCTTTCATTACTGTGCATCAGGTGTACCATACCTTGGCATCCATCAGGAGGGCTCTTGCCAGGCACACAAGCTGCCTTTGTCCCACCGAGAAGTTCTTCCCTCTTTCTCCTACTTCAGAACCAAGTCCACCTGCATGTAGACAAAAAAAGTTGCAGAGGGGGATGTCAGACCAGCTAGGGCAGGTAAGACGTAGAATTGTGAATTACTAGCAGTCAACAATGGGGTCCCTATCAACAGAGGGTTTGTAGGAGATATCAGACATAAGGAAGCAAGAGTATGAGTCTTCCACACGGTCACTCAGAGCCCTGAAGCAGAACCCTCCATCTTCTTGATGCTACAGGTTCATTTTCTGTATGCTGTTTTGGAGAGTGAAGTGTGCAGACCCACTGCTCAAGGAACCATGGGAGATCCCTAACTTGTCCACTATTCTCGTCCATTTATTTCAGTCATGTTGTATTCATTATTGCAAAAAGAACAAATGATGGACGGAATGATGAACAATGTCAAACACACCCCAGTACAGAGATCTGGACCTAAACCCATAGTTTTATGCTCATCACAACATTTCCTGTTTTGACCCAGCCTTACTCAAATCAGTCTTGACATTGCCCCACATGGGAACAGATCTGGGCCTAAATTCATTGTTTTTTTGTTGGGCACGCCATTTCAGTGTGGAGCCAGTTATATGCATATCAGTTTTGACCCTACTCCTCAAGGGAACAGTGCAGCCTGAACTGTCAGTGTAAGAAAGTGGCTCTGTATATACTGGACCAAAGTAAGATACAGTGTGCACAGAGTCCACAGTTGGCAGAGGTTTGATAGAGGCTAAAGTTAGATATAACCTTACTCTCTAAAGTGGTAGCTTGGTCGAGCAGCAAGGCAGTATCAGAGGACAGTGTAAAGCATTTGTTGTACACACTCAGTCAGCAAATGGTCTCACACACTCAAGAATTGAACTCTAGGCCAATGGTTTGTATAAAAAATATATAATTGTTTTATTTTAGAACCAACAATAGGTATCAAAATATACTTTCTCAGAATGAGTTACTTTAGTACAATAGTTACAGTTGTTGCAATAGGCAACACAATTTCAAACACAATGTGACATTGAGCTCAATGGGAATTTCTAGTTAAATGCAATGAATTACTTTATGGATTACTTTTCGAAGCACAGGACTGGAGCCTAGATTCAGTCCTGGGACATCTCCTGTAAACAGTTTAGTAAAAGCGTTTTGGTTACAGTTGTGATTTTTAAGGAATATTATTGTATTTTAAAAGTTGACACAAAAACTTTTTCACATAGAATCACCAATGTTATCCTATGGGAGGAAATTAACTTAGCAGGTAAGTAGTATTATCGTTACTTTTCCTCACTCAGTGTTGGATCCTGGATCCAGCACTGGTGCATCTCCTGTAAAGAATTGAAAGAATGCGTTTAGGTAATACAGGCGATTTTTAGCTAATATTTGTAAGTTTCACAAATTGACACTTTGAAACTTTTTCAGCAAAAAACAGGCAATGTTATCCTGTTGAAGGAAATTCAAGTTACCAGTAAGTACAGTTATAATTACTTTTAAGGGTCAGTGCAGGGCACCAAGATCCAGCACTGGGATCTCTCCTGATAACAGGTGAGTATTTTCGTTTTCAGACTTTAGAATACAGTTTAAGGGAAGGAACATAGGCCCTGGGTACCTGATTATATATAAGGAGAACAATGGTTCAGGGGTGGCCTAATTAGGTCCAAAAGAAGTGGAAGCATATTTAAACTAGATATTAAATCAATCTGGGAACAGAGCATGTAGGGCAACATGTGAAATTTTAATCAATTCGTATTTTCAACATGTAGGTATTAAAGTATACATTCAGGTGCTCACATAAGTGATGGGTTGCATATCGTGACTTGAGTGAAAAAAGTGAAAATAGATGAAATATCACATAGACCACTAGGGGTAATCCACAACAATATATACAATGGAGGGAAATTTTTCCTTGGGGAGGGTCGACGTTGTTTCGATCTTTATTGAGTGAAGATCATCATCAGGACAGGGTGAGCAGTCTGAAATTCCTTTGATAACCAGGTTAATGGCGAAGAGGAGTGTAGGAAACACTCAGCACAGAGGACTGGGGGTGCAGCCTGTTTGTAGTTTGGAATCAATCAAAGAAATTAGCAGAGTGATCCGATTGGGGTGGGTCGCCTCCACAACGCTATGTAGTTCAAGGGTGTTGCTTGAGGGTGATTTGCGTGTCAAATGGGGGAATGTTCGAGGCTAGGGTTTTACAAAGGGATCAGTGCGGTTCAGAACAGCGACCGGTGTGCTTGTCGGATAACGGATTCCTGCCGGGATTTAATCGCCGTGGTCCACGGACGTTATTGGCCTTCCTCGCCTGCCTCGATTTACTCTCACAGAGAGCTGCCACTTAGTCAGGGGACACCCCCTTTCCTCACTGAGGGTTTCCCGCCAGAGTGGGGGTCAGAACTGGTGGGGGCCAGTTGCTGAGTACTGCAAGTGGCCTGGAGAAGCTCACAAAGGCGGCATGCCTTTGAAGCTTCCCCTGCCCATCCTGGAGGAGGAAACCTAGCACCTCGCCCAGACGTGCATTGTTGCAGGCCCAGGAGAGCGGATGTCTCTCTACCCCGGGGTCCAGCAACATGTCTGCTGTGTTGCAGCCTAGGCAGCCTCTCAGACAAGACGTGGATTGTAGGTTAGGTTTCAGGGGGGCATCTCTAAGATACCCTCTGTAGTGCATTTTACATTAAATCCCACACTGGCATGTGGGTTTAATGTGCTTAGAAATTTGATATAAAACTTGTCAGTCTTTAGTGTAGCCATTATGGTGCTGTGGAGTTCGTAATGACAACCTCCCAGCACCATATACTCTCAATGGCATCACTGCACTTACAGTGCCCAGGAATGGCCCTGGGTACTGTAGGGGCACAGGGCTCATGCGCCTGTGCCCACACCCCTGGCATAGGGCACCCAGCTAGAGGGGTGGCTGATGTATGCTAGGGCAGTGGGTTTGTGGGCGTGGCACACAGGGATGTGTGCCATGTCGACTCTTTGTTTTGTTCCTTACCAGGACACTCAGCCTGCAAAGGCAGTGTGTGTGTATCTGGGTGCAGGGCCCCTAAGGGTGGCACAATAAGTGATGCAGCCTTCTCTGGTCACAATGCCCTGGGTACCTAGGGTATCATTACCAGGGGCTGACATGTGGCCGGAGATGCCAATTGGGTTTTAGTTTCAACACAGTTTTAGGGAAGGCACACAGGCCATGGGTACCTGATTGGCAGGAACCCAGGGCACACTCAGTCAAAGTACATCAGCAATTCAGCAAAAAGTGGGGGCATACCATGCAAGAAAGATGGCACTTTCTCACAGTCAGGTCAGGTCCTCCCTGGACCAAAATAAGCATACCAGGACTGGCTTCGAGGTATCATTCCTCATCAGCCAGGATAGTTTGGCTCTGGTGGCATGGTGGGCACAGGACCCACATCAGGGCATGCCAGTCCCACTTAGGGTGACAAATGCAAAAAGAACAAATGCACTCGCTCACCACACCATTCCAGTTGGATGCATGCCAAAAAAACTATGAATTTAGTCCCAGATGAGTGACTGGGGGTGAATGTTTGACAATGTTCAGCAATTCTTCCATCATCTTTTTGTGTTCAATTATTGCCCTAAGTGGAATGGGTATGCCCAGATGTGGGTCGTAAGCACGCTACAACACTGGATTCAAGCTAGCCTGGCTGATGAGGGGTGAAACCGTTCCCAGGATGTTTGTTTTTGAGTCCACAGAGAACATGGATTGGCAATTGGCGCTGGACTATTCCCATTGGGAGCAGGGTCAAGACTGATTTGCAAATGGCTGGGTCCAAATTGGAATGGCATGACAAGCATCATATTTTGTGTTGCAATTTTTGCCCTAAGTGGAATGGGTATGCGTAGATTGTCCTGTGCCTCGCTACGCCACCGGATTAAAGCTAGCTTGGATGATATGGGGTGATACCATGAAACCGGTCCCGGGATGCTTGCTTTCTGGTCCAGCGAGGGCCTGGCCTGGCACTTCGGGCTTGACTGTTCCCATGGGGAGCAGGGTCAAAACGGATTTCTGTATAGCTAGGTACAAACTGGAATGGAGTGCCGAGCAAAAAAAAAATTTATTTAATCCGAGATCTGTGATTGGAGGTGAATGTTTGACAATGTTCAGCATTCTGTTCATCATCTTTATATGTTGCAATTTTTGCCCAAAGAGGGATGGGTATGCTCAGGCGTGGGTCCCGTGTTCGCTTAGCTACCTGATTCAAGCTAGCCTGGCTGATGAGGGGTGATACCATGAAACCGGTCCTGGGATGCTTGCTTTCTGGTCCAGGGAGGGCCTGGCCTGGCAGTTCAGGCTGGACTGTTACCATGGGGAGCAGGGTCAAAACTGATTTGCGTATGGCTGGGTCCAAACTGAAATGGCGAGCTGAGCAAAAAAACTATGGATTTAGGCCCAGATCTGTGACTCGGGATGAATGTTTGACAACGTTAATCATTCTTTTGTGTTGTAATTCATTATTTAGCAATGGCTATTGAAACGCTGCTAGGGTGCATTTTCTCTCTCCTGTGATACTTTCAGAAAGCAATTGGATCCACTGTACAGAGAATTTGGGCTTGAAATTAATAGCCGATTAATAGGACACTACAAAATTAAGCCAAAAGGGGTGTGCAACTGGGTATACAATATAGTAATGACTGTGTTTTACAAGTAATTCTGCATGGATATTGACCTGAACCACACTCACCCATGCGAATTACCAACTCCTTAAGGTGACACTGCTCCAGGACTTTGTACAGCTCACTGTCCAGGTAACTGCCCCTTGGGTCTAGGTTCTCCCGGATTGTTCCACTAAAGAGAAAGGGGTCCTGGGGTATGATGGCCAGCTGTGACCTGTGCAAACAAGAAATGCGATACATCACTGAATTTCAAAACTTGATTTGATGGGAACAATATGAAAATATGTCAATCCTTTGTGAGTCCGTTGGAAAATGAAATATGATGAAGAAAGAAAAGAAAGGTTGAGGAGAAAGTGAGGAAGAGAGAGAGAGAGTGATGGGAACTGTCAACTTGGGCAGCTGTTTGCGCTATATAAGACACCTTAACATAACATAACATAACATAACATAACATAACTCCCTTGTGCATAGACATTGCTTGCCAGGCTGAACAAATATGTTCAAGTTCTGGAGATATACATACTGCACCTTTCATTGGTCCATGAGATCCCAATAGGGCAACCGGATAGGTGGCTTCCTTAATGACCATTCAGAAACTGAAAAGTAGACAGTGATCCTTAGCTTCCTTGCTTTTGTGCTGCTTTTACCATTCCCTGTCTTGAAAGCGTATCTATATCCTGGGCCTCATAGTGAGCAATTCTCGTTTATCAGACTACATAGAGATTTGTTGGCACTGGTCACCTCAAGCAGAGATTTGGCACTTGCGGCAGAAAGGGTTTGAGGTTTATATGGACAACAGCAATTAAATAAGAAGTGTCAAGTCTGAGGAGCCTGGATGGCAAAACTTTATCGTCGCTGAAGGTCACTGACTGGACCTTTGCGTTACAGCAAGGTGGACTCTTCTCAGTTCGAAAATTATGGAGACTATCTGCAGAAGCTGGTTGAAGAGGCACTGTAGACCACTGCAGAGGAAGAAGCAGTATATTTATCTGCTCCATCTGTAAAGAAGGATCCCTTTGTGCTGGGAAAGCCAAAAAAATAAATGACAGTAATTTTGGGCAGACCAGCCATGAACATGTTGTACATTTAGTTTCGATTAATATATTAGCCATCATAAATGGCCGACGAATACATTAATGAGAAGGCAGCCAAATTCTTGTTCGAGAATTTGGCTATCTGTTCCGTGGATAGTTTACTGTGTGCAACCTTCTAAATTCGCTGAGAAACTGGTGACTGTTAAGATGTTGTGTCCCATTTGTTTAGAAGGCAAGATAAAATGAGGAGCACTCTCCCCATTGTTTGCAGATACATGAATTGCCGACTGTTGGATCAAAAGATAATAAAGAATTAAGTACTGAGATATGGGTGCTCGTGAAAATCTATGTTTTACCACTGAGGACTGAATTTGATAATGACTTATTAGCCCTGATGAAGTTGGTGGAAATTATCTACGAGACGAAACATGTGTTGGCTGCATTTTATTGAGACTGGCTGTGATATTACCAATTTGGAATTCTGGCGTTTGGAATAAAACAAAGAAATTACCATAACTACCGACCTCTGGATTTAATTTGGAATGGACATTTGTTCAGGATAAGGAAAATGCTACTTACCCAGTATGCATCAGTTCTTGGCATATAGAGCTTTAGAGTCATATGCTGTGCATAGATCGCCATCTAGTGTTGGGTCTGGATGTTTGACTTTTTTTTTCTTCGAAGTAGTCTTTCCAGTCACAAGGTAGGTGACTCCTCCTTTCGGTGATAGTGCTCATGGGATTCGACTCCATTGTTAGATTGTTTTTCCACAGAGGGTGATAATGGAGTTAGTGAGAGTAGTAAAAGGAGATGTCCATGAATGCATGTACCTAAGTAAGATGTTACTGCAAGAGGTATAGGTACCCGGGGAGGCGGGTGGGCATATATGACTCTACAGCTCTATATGCCAAGAACAGATGCATACTGGGTAAGTAGCATCTTCAATTCAAGGCATATGAGCTGTAGATCATATGCTGTTCATAGACTACAGTGCAGTTTTCTCCCAAAGAGGTGGCTAACCTGTAGCTGTTGCAGTTGTTTGCAATAGTGGACGTAAAACTGCTTGGCCAACATTAGCTTGCTGTCTTGCTAACACATATACACAATAGTGTTTTGTAAATGTGTGAGGTGTAGACCATGTTGTAGCTTTGCATATGTCATCTATGGGTATATTAGCTAAGAATGCCATAGAAGCCCCCAGTTTGCGTGTAGAGTGTGCTCTAGGGGGAACTGTTAATGTTCGTTTTGCTTTTGCATAGCATATTTGAATGAATTTGACTATTCACCTTGCAATACCTGATTTTGATATAGGGTTATCTTTATGTGGTGGAGCAAAAGCGACATAAAGTTGGTTTGTCTTACGGAAAGGTTTTGTCCTTTCTATGTAATAAAGTAATGCTCTCTTCACATCTAAAGTGTGTAGGGCACATTTGGTTACAGAATATGGTTGAGGGAAGAACACAGGTAACTCAACAGATTGATTGATATGAAAGGCAGAAATTACTTTAGGAAGGAATTTAGGATTGGTCCGGATAACTACTTATTTTTGGTGCATCTGTAAAAAGGGTTATTCTATAGTTAGTGCCTGAAGCTCACCGCTTTCCTCAGTGATGTAGTAGCTATGAGGAAAGCTACTTTCCACGTGAGAAATTTCAGTTCACAGTTGTCCGATGGTTCGAAGGGTGGACCCATTAGCCTGGTGACAACAATCTTGAGATTCCACACTGTAGCAGGTGGATGTCTTGGTGGAATGTCTCTTTAGAGTCCCTCCATAAAAGCTTTGATGACAGGCACTCTAAAGAGAGATAGATGTTGTCTATTCTGGAGGCATGCAGCTATCACAGCCAAATGTAAGCGTACGGATGTGTACACTAAACTGGAAAGCTGTAGATGTAACAAATAACATATAATGTTTTGAACAGAAGAATCAAGCTGGTTGATGTGGTTGTCAGTACAGTACATTACAAACCATTTCTACTTTGCTGCATAGCAGGCTCTTGTGGAAGGACGTCTAGCTTATTTGATAATATTCATGCAGCCTGCCTGTAGAGTAAGGTAGCCAAACACTAGGATTTCAGGTGCCAGATCGCCAGGTTGAGTTGACTGGGGTCTGGATGTTTTATGTCTCCATGGCTCTGTGTGAGGAAATTGAGTGTAAGATGTAGTTTTTGATGAGGAACTAGTGACAATTCCAACAAGGTTGCGAACCAGAGTTGACGTGCCCACGTGGGAGCAACTAGGATTAGTGTCAGGGACCTTGTTTGAGTTTCCGAACCACTAATGGAATGAGTGGGAGAGGTGGAAAAGCATAAACAAATATCCCAGGCCAATTCATCCATAGTGCAGTGCATCACTGAAGGAGCGCCTTTTTAAAAGGTTTTGTGTGTTCCACCACTGCAGAGATCGATGGGTGCAGCCGTCTACCAACACTAGATCTGATAACAGACCCTGAGCCTGGTTCCACTGTCTTGCTAAGCATTCACAGTCTTGCGTATTAGAATGCAAGATGCCATCATTCCCAGTAACTGCATGAACATCCGAGCTGGTAAAGAGTGTTGAGGCTGAACCTGAGACAGCAGGACTTGTTTATTCCGGACTCTGGCTGGAGTTGGGTATACTAGAGCATTTTGTGTGTCTATAGTAGCTCTTAGGCATGCTTGAGTGTTGGACGGTTGGAGATGGGACTTGGGCAGATTTACTGTGAATCCCAGCTCGTGGAGCAATTGCACAGTTTTTTGTGTGTGGCGTAGACAGCTGTCGTGCGACCTGGCCTTTAGGAGCCAGTCGTCTAAGTATGGGAAGACGTGAACATGTTGTCTTTGTATATGGGTTGCAACCACTGCTAAGCATTTTGTGAAAACCCTGGGTGCTGTTGTTACTCCAAATGGGAGCACCTTTTACCTTTTACCACAAACCTTAGGTATTACGGTGTGTAGGAAGTATTGGTATATGAAAGTAGGCGTCCTTTAAATTCAGAGTGGAGAGAAAGTCGCCTTGCTGAAGGAGCGCAAGCACTTGTGGGAGTGTTACCATATGAAAGTGGTCCGACTGAATGTACAGATTTAGTTCTCTGAGGTCTAGTATAGGCCTGAGAGAGAATTCCTTTTTGGGAATTAGAAAGTAGAGGGAGTACACACCTACCCCCTGGTATTGTAAAGGGACCGGTTAATTTGCACCTTTCTGCAACAAAGAGAGAAACTCTTGCTTTAGAAGGGTAAGATGTTCTTGTGACATAAGGTGTGACCTTGGAGGAATGTCTGGTGGAGTGTTTGTAAGCTCCAGACAGTAACCAGATTGGACAATTTGTAGAACCCATTTGTCTGATGTAATCGTATTTCAAATGGGTAGAAACTGGGAAAGACTTCCCCCGACAGGAGATGAATAATCGGGGGAAGGAAAGAAAGGAAGTCACTGTTTGGTGTTTGCAGGTGAACTGCATGTTGCATTACCGCTGCCTCTTCCAGTTGTTTCCTCTATATCCACCTCTAAAGTAACCTCTTGAAGAGGGTGACTGATTGTTGCCTTTGTAAGAGGAGGAGGGATTTTCTGTAGATATATTTTTTGAGCCAGCCCTGTAGAATGAGCGACAAAAGGATCCTCTATTGGAAGGTGATTGTAAGGCCCCCATGGACTTTGCAACATCAGTATCCTTTTTTATTTTTTACAGAGATGTATTAATAGCTGGACCAAAGAGGTGTTCTTTGTCAAATGGTTTGTTAAGAATAGAGGCTTGCATCTCAGGTTTAAATGCTGAAATTCTTGAGAAAGCATGCCTACGAAGCAGTACGCTAGTATTTACTGCCCGGGCTGCTGTGTCTTCTGTATCCAGTTCACATCTGATAGAGGTATTCGTTATTAGTTTACCCTCTTATATCTCGTTAATAGTGCTTGAGCATTGGCAATGTGCCAATGATTAGCTGCTTGTGACGCTACCCTTTTGCCCGAAGCATCAATTAATTTGGACTCTTTATCAGGAGGAGGGGCTTCACCTGTGGTTTGTGAAGTAGCTCTCTTATGAGCGTTAGAAACTACAAGAGAGTCCAAGGGCAACTGGACTTTAATATATACAGGGTCAGTAGGTGTAGATTTGTACTTTTTCTCTACCCTAGGAGTGATGATTCTTGCTCTTACAGGGTTTTTAAAGATGTCATCAGTATGCTTAAGCATACCTTTTAGCAGTGGTAATGTTTGGGTAGCCCTCTGAGATGAACTTAGGATTTCAAACAAAAAATCTCCCTCTAAAGCCTCTTTATTTAGCTTTAGCCCATGATACCGTGCAGCCCTGTTAAGGAGCTCAATACATCCAATATTATCATCTGGAGGAGAAGGTCTGGATGGATATAGTCTGATCATTATCTGGTTGAGGATCAGTGTCATAATGATCCCATGTGTCAGTATCTTATGGTGCATAGTCATCTGCATCCCCATCCCCTGTATCTTGTGCGTCAGGTGATGGTGGTGGTGGTGAATGTGTGGGTGTGATGAGCAAATTTGGATCAATTGGCGAAGAAGGTGGAATATAAGGTAGAGAAGGGTTAGTACCCATATTTTTCTTTTTAAGAGGAATGTGGTAATCCTGTGAGCCCATTTTTCTTTTCTCAGGTAATTTGGCAGGAATATGTCCAGTTTGTGGATTATTCAGAAATTTCCTTTTGTTTTGGAACCAAAGGTGGAACATCGGTCCGAGACTCTTTTGATGAACTGCTTTCTTTAGATGCCTTTTTTGGCGTCAAACGTTTCGGCTCCGGAGTTCTCTGTTCCAAAGATTTAGCCTAGGTTAACGCTGGCACTGACACCAGAATGTGTTTCGATTTCGACGCCCAAGGTTTTGGGTCGGCACTGGCATGAGGACGGGTAGAGCCCGAGCCAAAAGGCTGTTGTTTGTTTCTCAGCGCTAAGCCCGAAGGCGGGGCACTCAAAAATTTTTCTCAGTGCCGACCTTGGCCCGAAGGCAGAAGAGGGACTGGAGCCTTTTTATGGAGTTGATGTTAGGGGAAGAAGTCTCTGTACTCCCAATCCTTTGGCCCGGTGTGAGGTCTTCAGCATCGGAGTAGGCTTCAGACATAGAGATGTGCTTTTCTTCACATTCGGCTTCCTGCGCGTGGGATTCTTCCTGTTCGGAGTCGTCTCCAACAAGATCTGGTGCGGACCACTTTGTTGTTGCATTTCATGACTTTGAGTCTGACGGTCACAAAGTGTCTTCTTTGATCGAAACGACAGAGACGCTTCGCAGTCTTTCTCGTCGTGTTCCAGGGATAGGCAAAGGTTGCACATTTCATGCATGTCGGTGCGCGGAAACTTAGCGCGACACCCAGGACAGAACCTGAATAGAGTCTGTTCCATCGACTGCTATTGACCCCAGCGCAGGTAGGCCCTACGGCCTTCCATGAATTTTCCAATCAAAGGATTTGGAGTGAAGACGATACGCGGAGATAGGGAAACGCGATTGATAAACAATACCATTGAGGGTAGTGGATTGCACGTCGAAAGGGGCCCAAAGAACAGTGCCAAACCGGAGCGCAACAATTCACATCCAAAACCGATGGCGGAAAAAAACAATCTAAAAATGGAGTCGATGCCCACTAGCACCAAAAGGAGGAGTCATCTACCTCGTGACTGGAAAGACTTCTTAGAAGAAAAACAAAGGGCAAACATCCGGACCCAAACCTAGATGGCGATCTATGCACAGCGTATGATCTACAGCTCATATGCCTCTAGTGATTGTATTTGTTTTCATTTGTTTTCTAGTAGAACATCAGGCATCCATAAACAGAAGACCATCATAAACGAGATAGTGGGGAGACACAAGTGGACCCTGAGCCAGTATGTATCTGCCTGTGATGGAAGTCTATTTGTCTCCAGTATACACCTAAAATATTTGCTTTTTCTACTCACCTGCCTCCACTGCGACCTATATGTTTCCCTTTGTCTCTTGTCTGTCTGTACATATGGAACAACCAGTGCTTAATTTGTTGCTGGTGGTCTCTGGTGCTCTGCACCAGCACCTGTCAGCGCCAGCATTTATGAATGTCTGCTACATATGGCACTGTTGTCAAATTTAGAGATATGCACCATAAGAGTTGTGTATTAATTCAATATACATTAATAATGACTAATATCTGCTACTCAATCCATTTATACAGCACACTTGTAGGAGTGTGATGGTTAGTAATTATTGTGGTACTGTTACTGGCAGCGCTTCTAGGTGGAATGGGTGGTTCAAGATGCAGTGGCGCTCTGACGAGAGCCCTGGCACCTATATTTTTACAAATGAAGCACTAGGAACAATCTCACCTCAGTGCTAAGCACAATGGTAATCAGAGGAACGTGCTAGCATATGGTATCAAATGTGCACATATGAAAGTGTCCCTCTTCAAGTAAACAGACACTCAAACAGATCAGTGTGTTAGTGTTTTTAAGTAGACGAGGGAATGTGTACACATCTCTATCAGTTTCAGTTAATTTTATTAAAGTGCACAGTTAGATAAAACCTTTGCGCTAAGTGCATACAAAAAAACAGTTACATAAAATCTTGTCAGGAGGAGGACATAAACAAAAATCCAAGATATTAAAAAGTAGTTTAAATAAATAGAGACATAGTGCAAGACATCAAAAAGATAAAGTGCTTATTGTGATACATTGTCTATAGGATGAAAATGCAGTAGTCAAACTTAAGATGCCAGTAGGCGTGAAAGTGATGGTGCAGCACAAGTATAAAGCAAGGAGTGTGGAGAACTTGATCAGAGAGCTTGAGTAACCATGGGGATTGTTGCTTCAGTGATCCGGTTGATTTTTTGATCAAGCCTGATCAGATATTTTGTGAGCCTGCAGCAGAACTGGGTGTCCTTTGAGTTAAAGCAAGCTATATTTGTGGGCCTGCAGCAATGTAAACCCCTCAGGATCCAAACTGGTTCCTTGGTCTTTTATGTTGGTGAACCACAGTCTCTGGAGCTTTTCCACAGAGTTGACAAATCTCTATTTTGCCAGCTCGCTTCCCTGGTGGCAGATGCAGAAGTGATGGAAGGCAGCCCGGGTAGGACCTTGTCAGTGTGCAGCTCCCCCGCAACACAAAGGTCTGCCTGGTTGATGTCGCCCCTGCGCTTCCAGTCTCGTGTGTTCGAGGCTCTTCTCCACCCACCGGCATATGCCTGGGCCTCATCTCTGGTGGTCCAGGGGCGAGTCTGTCTGCTTTCTGCTTTCCTGTTTTCCTCCCGTTTCTGCAGTTTTTGCCTTTTGTTTTATTGCTCTTTTTCAACTTTTTGTTATTTTCGCTCTTTTTATATTCCTCTATTTCTCCTCTCAATCTGTGCCTTTCTGTGCTTCCCACCCTTGCCTCTGCTCGTCCCCTGCAGCCCTGCCCCCTCTAGTGCCGGTTCCTGCCTCACGCCTCCCATCTGTCCAGTTCCTCCCTTTCCCAACACTACTTAACGATTGCCTGTTTGTTGCTGTGACCCTGGAGCGCAAAAGCAAGCCAGTCTGCGCCATAGACCCTGGTTCCCAGACCTGCTACGATGCCAGCACCCTCCATGCCCTCAACAATGGACGTTTCACCACCTGCCACCTCGCATCCCCGAATGACACCCAGGACCTATTCACCTGCCGCAACTGCAACTGCACCTTCGCCTGCCTGCGCACACCAGACCCACCGACTGCGCAACCTACAAGAACCAGACCCAACTCCCTCAGCTGCATCCTACTCAACACTTGCTACCTCAAAATGACTTGCTGTGCAGATCTGGGATCTGCTTGACTCCATCTCCCCCTACGTTGCCTTCTTCACAGAAACATGGATGTACCCCACCACAGCCCCAGACATCGCAACCGCTATCCCCGACAGCTACAAACTCATCAACAAGGACCGCGCCAACCGACCAGGAGGAGGCATCGACATCGTGCACAAAAACACCCTCTGCCTCACTACCAGTTACGATGACCACTCATCTGACATGAAACACCTCCATCCCCACTTCCAGACCAACATGAACACCACCCTTGCGGCACCTTCATCTGCAGACCACCCAGACCCGTCCACTTCAGTGAAGTTATACCCGACTTCATTACACATCATGCTCTTGCCTCAATGGAATATATCTTCCTCAGCGACCTCAATTTCCACCTGGAGAACCGCGATGTTCACAACACTGCATCGCTACTGCAGAACTTTGCCACCATCTGACTCAAACAATTGGTCATCTCCCCAACCCACTCAGCAGGATACACGCTCAACCCCATCTTCGCCGCAAGCAACAACATCTCTGCCAGCCACACCTCAGAGCTACATTGGACCGACCACCACTGCGTCAACTTCTCATTCACCAAACCCACTGTACACCACCACACCCACCGCTTTCCTCGCAGATGCTGGAACAAGGTCACTTAAGATCAGCTACCACCTGCTAAGCAAAACCCCACCATCGACATCCACGGATGCCAACGCAGCAGCACGCAACCTCCACCTTTGGATCTTCAACTGCGCCAACACACTGCCATCCCGCAGGTAACCCTCAGGTAAGAAGCCCTCCAAGAAAGTCAGCTGGTTCTCTCCCATCCTATGACATTCAGGTGCACCTCTAGACAGCTCGAGAAAAGATGGAGGAGCAAAACCTTGGCAGACCACGCAGCCTTCAAAGCTGCAGTCATTGCATACCACCACCCCATCAGAACAACAAAGAAAATAGCCATACAGAAATGCATCAATGCAAACACACACAACAGCAAAGAACTCTTTACAGTGGTCAAAGAATGTGCCAAACCTAGCACAGAGACAGTGAGCATTCTCCCTCTCTCAAGACCTCTGTCACAACCTTGCCCCCTTCTTCCACCGTAAGATCAAGGAGACCTACAACACCTTTGCAAGCCAAGACCCACCCACTCCACCCGCAACCACTGCACCCAATGGCTCCATGCCCATGACAGAGCCGCCTGCCCAACTGGGCCACCCTCAGGATCATGAAGAGCATCCACTTTGGAGCTCCCTTGGATCTCTGCCCTCACCGCATCTTCAACAGAGCCGGCACTTCCATCACCCCCAAATACTGCTGCACCATCAACTGCTCCATTAAGTCCGCCACCTTCCCTGAAGATTGGAAACATGCAGAGATCAATCCTCTGCTGAAGAAACCTTCTGCCGATCTGACAGACCTCATGAACTACAGACCCAACTCTCTGTATCCGCTTCCCAGCCAAAGACACTGAGAAGGCCATCAACACCCATCTCTTTGAGCTCATCAAAATGAACCACATTCTGGACCGCTCCCAATCGGGCTTCAGAAGCAATCACAGCACAGCAGGCCATTCTCCTCACTGATACAGACGGCATCCGCACCCTCCTCGACTGAGGCATAACAGCAACATTTATCTTCCTGGACCTCTCAGCCTCCTTCGACACAGTCTCCCATTACACCCTGTGCCCATGATTCCACAACATTGGCCTCTGCGACAAAGTCCTAGAATGTATCTGCTCCTTTCTCATCAGCTAAACACAGAGAGTCATACTTCCTCCGTTTTACTCAGAATCCACAAAGATCAACTGCAGAGTGTCTCAGGGATCCTCCCTGAGCCCTAACCTCTTCAACATCTACATGGTCCCACTTGCAGCCATCGTCAGAAGCAACTGACTCAACATTGTCTCCTATGCCGATGACATCGAGCTGATTCTTTCATCACAGATGACCTCACAGCCGCCAAGAGCAGCTTCGATAACGGGATGAAGGCAGTTGCCACCTGGATGAAGGACAGCTGCCTCAAGCTCAACTCAGACAAGACCAAAGTCCTCATCATGGGCTCCACCCCCTTGGCCTGGGACGACTCTTTGTGGCCCGCAGCGCTTGGAACAGCCCCCATGCCCACAGACCTTGCAAGCTGTAGAACCGGCTTTTTGGAGACCCCTCCCCACTAGGAGAGTCAAAGCCAGCGGTGCAGGGGACACCTAGAATCTACGGGTTCTTCTTGCTTGAATCATACATTACCAAAGAGACCAGGACAACCAGCCGTGGAGGGAAGTAAGTTATTTATTAGCTCGAACTAAGGACAGGGTCCCAGAATGGTACAAAGACAATTCTACGGAGACTGCTGCTTTACTCCGCAGCGCACACATATTCATAGCGCTAGCCACGCCCATTTGCACAATACAAAGTTCCTCATTTTGACAAGTTCCTCATCAGACAAGTACTTTGTCAGTCTTATGTGGCGCAATCGTGACCAGGGGACATCTGTCCCTGATTGCACAATGTACACAGCCTCCTGCTTCCTTGCCCAATTGGTGTGGTCATGGGGCACAGCCTCGTGCTTCCTCGATCAGTTGGTGTGGTCACGGGGCACAGGAGTTGTTCGTGACAGGCTGAGTTACGAACGGTGGGCAGGATGTGGCTAGGTCTCTGGCACAACTGGGGGGTGAGGTACAAAGGCAGCTTCTCGGAATCGGCTCGACCACAAGGAGTGGGGGAGGGTTGTGCAAGTTTCAACAGGGATGTGTAAAGCAATTCTTCACCAGGTTGCCGAGAGCATGGCAACACAAAATGGAGTCATGTGGGTCATTTTAAAATACAGTTCAACAGTCCGTCCTTTTGCCATGCAGAGGAAACAATCAATCGTCGTCTAGGTCAATGTCCATCATTTCCAGGACCTCTCTCTCGATCATCATCATGGCATTGTGATGGTGTAATTTCATTTGTTTGGGTGTCAAAGAGGTGGCACAGAGCCCACATAGCGCGGGCATGCATTGAACACAGAGGCAGCAAGAGAACAATGCGGCTGCAATGATGGCAATGAAAATCATTATCTTCCATCCCCACTGAGATACCATGCTCCAAAACCAGCCGGTTAGGGGCCATGAACCCTCATCCTGATGGATGTCGGAAGCAATTTTATGCAGTCTCTGCATTGCTTGATAGACTGTGAGCGCATTATCAGGTATGTATATACAGCAGCTTGTTCTGATCAATGTGCAGACTCCCCCACGGTCCGCCAGTATTATGTCAAGCGCCATTCTGTTCTGTAAAGTCATGAGGCGGTCTGCTTGAAGTTCCGCCGTGATGTTACTGAGGGCACCGGCAGTTGCGTTGATGGTGGCCTCTACCACCCTTGTGAGATGTCGCAGACTGCGACTATTGACCATAGGGCCCCAAAAGAGGAGGAACCCCTTAGCAAAGTCCCCAAACTCTTGGCCAGCTGTGTCTTCAGCGTCAATCACACCTCTGCAAGGGCAGCGTGTATTACCCACCTGAGGCAGGCCAGTACCAGTGAAATAGTCATGAGTACGAGTAGACAGATCGAGTACCGGCCACGTATTGTCTTTATGTACTCTTGTTTCTCTGGATTTGGTGTGTTGCATCGGCGGTGTAGGTGGGGGGAGCAACCAAGCAAAGACTTGGGCAGCCAGGTGTAGGCCTTGCTCCCACACACAAAGTACGTATTCAGTGAGGACACCAGAGCTGGGAGAGTCGAACCATTGAGCTGGAGCGTGTAGGCGCAGTCACTTTGCCTCACCCATACTGTTACATTGCTTTTCATGCAGTCTTTTCCAGGATGTGGGTAGACAGGGAGATCCCTGAGAGGTGGCAGTCTTTTCTTTCCCCCACCATTGTAGATGTTCGATGGATTAAAAGACCCATGATTGTTCTCATATTCATTCTTTTCTGTTGAATCTTTATCCATGCTTGGCCACTCCGCAGCCATGATGTGGCGGAATGCTTGTCTGCTACTGATCTTGCCCAGGGAACGTGTGGATGTGTCACCTGAATAGAATGCGTCAAAGAACACAGTATACCAGCCGTAGGCAGAACCAGCTCGAGAAAAAGGAGCAGGAATCAGGGACATCCCAGTGCTTGCATTATGGGGCAGCAACCCACATACCCAACAGTTTGTTGTGTTCACCACAAGCTGGTGCTGGTGTAACATTTGAATGAAAGTGTTGTTGAAGAAACCTGTCCTTCTGTTTTTTCAGGGGTGGGTAATGATACATGTTGATGAAGTGATTCTGTAGAGGTAGAAGACTCAGGTGCTGCAAGGGCAGCGTGTATTACCCACCTGCGGCAGGCCAGTACCAGTGAAATAGTCATGAGTACGAGTAGACAGATCGAGTACCGGCCACGTATTGTCTTTATGTACTCTTGTTTCTCTGGATTTGGTGTGTTGCATCGGCGGTGTAGGTGGGGGGAGCAACCAAGCAAAGACTTGGACAGCCAGGTGTAGGCCTTGCTCCCACACACAAAGTACGTATTCAGTGAGGGCACCAGAGCTGGGAGAGTCGAACCATTGAGCTGGAGCGTGTAGGCGCAGTCACTTTGCCCCACCCATACTGTTACATTGCTTTTCATGCAGTATTTTCCAGGATGTGGGTAGACAGGGAGATCCCTGAGAGGAGGCAGTATTTTCTTTCCCCCACCATTGTAGATGTTCGATGGATTAAAAGACCCATGATTGTTCTCATATTCATTCTTTTCTGTTGAATCTTTATCCATGCTTGGCCACTCCGCAGCCATGATGTGGCGGAATGCTTGTCTGCTATTGATCTTCCCCAGGGATCGTGTGGATGTGTCACCTGAATAGAATGCGTCAAAGAACACAGTATACCAGCCGTAGGCAGAACCAGCTCGAGAAAAAGGAGCAGGAATCAGGGACATCCCAGTGCTTGCATTATGGGGCAGCAACCCACATACCCAACAGTTTGTTGTGTTCACCACAAGCTGGTGCTGGTGTAACATTTGAATGAAAGTGTTGTTGAAGAAACCTGTCCTTCTGTTTTTTCAGGGGTGGGTAATGATACATGTTGATGAAGTGATTCTGTAGAGGTAGAAGACTCAGGTGCTGCAAGGGCAGCGTGTATTACCCACCTGCGGCAGGCTAGTACCAGTGAAATAGTCATGAGTACGAGTAGACAGATCGAGTACCGGCCACGTATTGTCTTTATGTACTCTTGTTTTTTCATTTCTTTGCTCTTCAACCTTTCAGCGTTCATTTTGGTTACCGTCTGTTTCACTTGGTCTTCCCTAGTTGCTGCCTGTGATTGGTGGTTGCTTCACCGGTCAGTGATTCCATCAGCCCTATTGGCACGCTCCGGTCTGCTGTACCGGCTCCGGTCAAATGCGCCGGTGTATCACAGCCCTGCAGCGATTTGTCGCACCATGTCAAGCAGAGGGCAGAGACCTTTGTCTCTTTAGTCCTTTTTTCTGGGTCGAGGTTGTACCGGGTGGACCTGGGTGTTGTTTGATCAGGAAACAAAGGCTCTGGCTGTTGAGTGTCCTGCAAACTGAGATGTGGAGGAACGGCAGATTGCAGGATGTCGTCGTCCTCTCGTTCAGATGAAGCCCAGGCAAGGTTGGCATCACTGAAGGGTACAAAGCGTGGGACTTTCTCACATTCGTCGTCTTTCAGGCCTTCCTTGACCTATCGGTCGTATGGTAGTGGTAGAGGCACCTTCTTGCAGTGCACTCCGTGAACTCAGTTTTTTCTTCCTGCCACCTTCACTGCAGACCTGGTAGCCAGCAACACTTGCTGGGGTGGCTTCCACCTCGGCTCCTATTTCTTTGTTCTCTGGAAATTGCGGATGCAGATCCAGTCGCCTGGCTGGATGGGGTGACCAGGGCCCTCGGGTTTGGGTGTCAGGATATATTGTACCTGGCGATGAATGAGACGTGGGTTAGTGGTCAATTCATGTAAATAATCAATCAACAACGGGTATTCAATATCAGAATATTTGTTTGGGCGGGGTACTCCCCAAACATTTGCTGGCCGACCAAACACTATTTCGTACGGAGATAGTCCGGTACGAGAATGTGCCGTGGCTCTAGTTGATAAGAGGGCAAGGGGCTGGGTGTCCGGCCAAGACAGTCCTGTGTCAGCCTGGATTTTTGCCATCTTCAATTTCAGTGTTCCATTGTGGCGCTCAACCAAACCCATTGACTGGGGGTGATTGGAGGCATGGAATTTTTGTCTGATCCCCAACCCTACACACACTTTCTTCATTATTTCTCCTGTAAAGTGGCTTCCGTTGTCGCTCCAGATAATTCTGGGCATCCCAAATCTGGGGGAAAATTCCTTCAACAGTATTTTGGCAGTGCTTATAGCAGTGTTGTCTTTAAGGGGGTAGGCCTCAATCCACTTACTAAAGGCACACACAACCACCAAGACATATCGGAGGTTGTTGCATCTTTCCATCTGTATAAAATCTATTTGGCGCACCTTGAAGGGGTAAGATGTGGGCGCAAAATTCCCAACAGTGTTTGGTGTATCCCTACCTGGGTTATGCATCAAACAAATCATGCAATTCTTGACTAACCTCTCGGCATATTTTGGGATGAGTTTGTTTTGCCATACCGGAGCTAGCAATTTGCAAATAGCTTTTGAACTAATGTGAGCTGGGCCAAGACCCATAGTGACCACTGGCAAAACATAGGCATCGGGTAACAACCATCGCTGGTGTTCAGACAGATACGTCCAACAGCCACTCTCATTTAATAGGCCTGTTTGCTCTTCCCAGAGAGCCTTTTCCTCTCTAGTCGCCTCTGCCTGTATTTCCTTCACATTCTCAATAGTATCCTCGTGCATCCCCTTCTCTGATAGCCAGTTTGAGGGACCAGTTACATACATACGGGTAGAGACATCTCTAGCTGTTGCCTTTGCAGTCTAGTCAGCAAATACATTACCCCATACTATGTCATCAGTCACTTTCTTGTGGGCGCTACATTTGACCACAGCTATCTTTGAAGGAAGAGTCAATGCTTCTAACAGCCTGCTGACCAGATGACCATGCTGTATTTTAGTACCGTGAGAAGTAAAAAATCACTCTCAGCCCAAAGTCGCCCAAAATTATGGGCCACGCCAAAGGCGTACTGGCTGTCAGTGTAGATGTTGACGGCCATCCCCGTACTCAGTTCAAACGATCTTATCAGTGCTACCAACTCGGCGGCCTGTGCTGATTGGTAAGGTATTCTCTCACTTTCCACTACTGCCTGTAACGTGGTGATAGCATAGACAGCAGTTGTGCTACCATCAGGAAGTTTGAAGCAAGAACCATCTACATACAGGGTCCCATCAGGGTCAGTGAGGGGTGTGTCAGTCAAATCCAAACGGCCTTTAGTCTCTTCCTCCGTCCGGAGGACACAATCATGCGGATCAGAATTAGTGTCACCATCAAAAAAGGGTAGCAATGTGGCTGGATTTACTGTAGTGCAGCGGTGGATGGTGATATGACTGGCTAAGAGAGTCAATTCATATCCGGACAAACGTGCACTAGTAAGATGTTGAGTTTTTGTCCTATTTAATAAAGTGTCAACTGCGTGAGGAACCATAACTGTAAGTGCAGTATAAAGGACCAGGCCAGCAGATTGGCGAATGGATATGGCAGCTGCAGCTGCTGCTCTCAAGCAACTGGGTAGTGCGCGGGCCACCGGGTCAGAAAAAAATGCACAGGGGCGTTGTCTGTCACCAAAACACTGTGTTAGCACTGATAATGCGCAACCATTATTCCCGTGTACAAATAGAGTGAAGGGCTTCTGATAACTAGGGGTGCCTAGCACCGATGCCGAACACAAGGCTGTTTTCAGTTCTTCAAATGCATGCTGGCACTCATTTGTCCAAGGGAGTGGGTGGGGAACATCTTTAAGTGTGTGGGTCAATAAAGGTTTAATGAGTAAAGAAAAATTGGGTATCCACTGGCGGCAGTAGGAGGGGATACCAATAAAAGCACAGACCTCTTCCTGCGTTTTTGGTGGGGGCATTTTACTGATTGTTTATATTCGTTCAGGAGTGAGGCGGCGTCCCTCCTTCGACAGGAGATGACCTAAGTAGGTCACCTCATGTCGACAATATTGGAGTTTGGAGAGGGAAACTTTGTGATTGAACTGTGCTAGATGCAGGAGCAATTTCATTGTAGCTTCTTTACATAATTCCTCGGTGTCTGCCGCTATAAGTAAATCATCAACGTACTGGAGTAATGCGGTACCTTGGGGTAGGGACAGGGAATCAAGTTGGCCCTTGAGGGCCTGACTATAAATGGAAGGGCTTTCTGTATATCCTTGTGGAGCTCTGCAGAAATGGAAACTTCGTCCTGTCAATGAGAATCCAAAAAGATCCCTACTCTGTTCATCGCCTGGTATACTAAAAAAGGCATTTTTTAACCCGATGACAGAGAAAAAAACATGCAGACGGGGGAACCATAGTAAGTAGGGTGGTGATATCTGGGACCACAGGAAACTGGGGAACTACGATTTTGTTTATCTCACGCAAATCAATGACAAAACGATAAACAGGGGGCTTGGAAGGATCGGTGCGTTTTAGGACAGGCAAAATTGGGCTATTGCACACATTTCCTCTTGTCTCTTCAACCACACCCTTGTTGACAAGTTCAGAAATGATCTGGAGTAATGCCCTTTCCCCTTCTTTGGGTATTTTGTATTGGGGAAGTCTGGGAGGGCGAGCATTTTCCTTCAGGATAACAGAAAAGGGGGGTATGGACAAAAGGCCGACATCAGTATCACCTTGGGCCCAAAGAGCAGGAGGGACATTCTGAAGTTCCTGGGGAATTTTATCTGAGGAAGCTAAATATACTGGATGTGTGGTAGGGGGACTTCTCTTGTCTTTGGCAATCGTAGTGGGACAGGAACCCCGTCCCTTCTTCAGGCTCATATTCCTCAGTAAAATAATTGTGGTCTTCATAATTAGCGGTATCAAATCTATTCTCTTGCATAAGGGGGCGCCTGTCCTGTAACTGCGTTCTAGGCCCGCCTCGCCCTCGTCCTCTGTGGGGACGTTGGCCTGTGAAACGGTCAGCAGGGACAGAGTTGTTCTGAGCCAACAAGGGACATTCATCGTGCCAATGACCCTCCTGGCGACAATAAGCGCACTGGTTGGGTCCCAGCGGCGGGCGCGGAGTCACAGGGGCAGGTTTCTGAGCTATTTGTTGAAACTTAGGGGCACCTCTATTTTGGGTCGGGGTCAGGTATGCTTGATGGAGGAAGACCTTTGTCTTTAAGTCTCTAGCCTTTTTATCCGTTCTATCTCGCTCTTCATTCTCCCTATTCTCATAGTACTGGGTCATTGTCAAAATGTGAGAAGTTGGCCTGGTATATGATGTTCACTATTCTAGTGATCACCTTGCACCAGTCCAATCAACCCTTATGGTGATGGTTGTAAGTCAACCTTATAGACCAGCTATCCTAGTGGTAGCATGGACAGAACAGTCTTAGGCTAAAAGACTCGTCCTCTGTGGGGACGTTGGCCTGTGAAACGGTCAGCAGGGACAGAGTTGTTCTGAGCCAACAAGGGACATTCATCGTGCCAATGACCCTCCTGGCGACAATAAGCGCACTGGTTGGGTCCCAGCGGCGGGCGCGGAGTCACAGGGGCAGGTTTCTGAGCTATTTGTTGAAACTTAGGGGCACCTCTATTTTGGGTCGGGGTCAGGTATGCTTGATGGAGGAAGACCTTTGTCTTTAAGTCTTTAGCCTTTTTATCCGTTCTATCTCGCTCTTCATTCTCCCTATTCTCATAGTACTGGGTCATTGTCAAAATGTGAGAAGTTGGCCTGGTATATGATGTTCACTATTCTAGTGATCACCTTGCACCAGTCCAATCAACCCTTATGGTGATGGTTGTAAGTCAACCTTATAGACCAGCTATCCTAGTGGTAGCATGGACAGAACAGTCTTAGGCTAAAAGACTCTAGAGGGCGTGTAAAGCCAGCTGTTTTACCATATGTAACCCCTTGAATATCAAATGAAAGGACACCACACAGGATATATATAAAATATATATGTATTTATTTCTAACACACTCCTCTGAACTCTTTATGAGGTCAGAGGCCAAAGCACATAACAAGACACTTAGTTATTATACGTTAGGTTGCACAATTTACGGTTAGGCCCTAGGGGCGAAGCAAACCATATATTAAGAAAGTGGTATAAGTACCACGTCACAAGAAAAAGAAAAGCCTAGGGCCTAGGGAAACGCTGGGGCTACACTGTCTTAACAATAGTTTAGAAGTAGGAGGCCCACAGGCGGCGCGTGCAGTGTCTTTACACACACGCGGGAGTCAATGCAAAGTCAATGGGAACTTAGAAGTTAGATTTAGAAGGATTTAGGACACTTCCGGTTTAGCTAGGAGGAAACAACTAGAGACTTAGACACTTGGATAGTCAGTACTCTTGGGAGCACCGAAGTACTCGCGTTACCTCACCCACGGACGGCGGGTGCATAGGTGTGAAGATGTGTCGGGTTTCGTCGTTGGATCCTATGACGACCTGGAGAAAGATGCTGCAGGCGACCAGGAGGAAGTTGGCAGAGGGGACAGAGTCTGGGTCACTAGCCAGTGACCGGGTGGAACCAGGAAGGAACCAGACGACGTCGAGGAACAATCAGGTGCTGTCTTGAAGCTTGTCTTGGCAGCCACGTGGACCAGGAGGTGTCGACGACAACCAGGTGCTGGAGACGGACTGTCCCACGAAGGATCTCACAGATGGAGGGGTCGACTTCCGGATTGGAGTCAACAAGCCTTGGCAAAGGCACCCCACGCAGGATATAACAAAGGCTTCTGGTGCAGACAAGCAAGGTCTAAGGTGCCTCACCTTTGCAGAGAAGCAAGGGCCAGTCTGGAGCAACCAGACCAGCGATGTGGTTCAAAAGGATTGTCGTCACAGAGGCTTCTAGCCAACGGGCCAGCAACCGGACAACGCGTCAAGCAGAACAAAAGCAGAAGGGCCCCAAGCAGGACTCGTGGAGTGTGGGGGGCTGATATTCGTCGCAGATGGAGCTCAGGATCGGGGTTTCTCAATCCCCAGTGCACAGCTTCGAGGGTACCTCAGGAGCTGCACAGGTAGCAAGTTGCAGGCTTTCCAAGATGTCCGGTCCCACGTGTCTTGTTGCCCCCAGGGATCCCAGCTATGCTGCAGTCGTGAAGAGAGGGTCAGAGAGGTCTGGAAGTCTGGGTCTTGTCAGGCTCTATGCTCGGGTTCCGGCGGGAACATTGACAAAGCAAGCCGTTGATTTGCTGGATGGTCCTGGTTGCCCAGGGTGGTCACTCCTTGGCCACAAGGAAGATTCTTCAGTCTTCAGCTTCAGCAGAATGTTGAAGGTCCAGAGATTCGTGTCAAGTTTCAATTCAGGATTAATCTAAAGTCTCAGGACTCAGCTCCTACCTTTATACAACTAAAAGGGGCTGGATTACTTTCTAGGTCCCTCCTATGGGAGGGACCAGGAAGGGGGGTGGCTACACCCCCTTTCCTTTGTCCAGTTTCGCACCAGAGCTGGGGCTGGAGTGCCCCAGCAACCGGTTTGAACTGGGGTATGCATGGAGCACCTAGTGTGCTCCAGGCAGTGTCTCATTCTATTCAGCCCTCCCTGTCCCAATACACAAAGTCCTGTCTGGAAACAGGAAATTGGCAGGCAACCTATTGTCCAAACCTCCGTGACTGGAAGGACTCCCAGCAGCAGGAGGTCAGACTTGTGTCGGTGGCAGCAGCATCCATTTTGTGACGCTGGGGCTCTGGTAAACTTTAAACGGGATAGTCAGTAACAACATGTCTTCTCCCTCTAGAAGGGTGGAACGCTACCCCCGTTGCCAGAACTGGCGAGGGGGTAGTATTCCAAAGTTTATGACACCTTACACGACATGTTTTGATAAAGCCAAACCAGAGTTAGCATTTAACCGCGAGGTTCATAATGCACTTAAGAGTATATGGTATGGCAATATCATAGAACAGCTATAAGGACATGGTTCCGAAAGCTGCAGACAGGCTCAGCTCATGCTAGAGCACCATCTCACACATAACCAAGCACTCTGCCTCCAGGATTGTTAAGGCCTGCCATAGGAGGGACTTATAGGTTATTATGTATCTATATATAAGTAGGTAAAGGAATACCATACCTATGCAAGGGATGGTTACACGACCTTGCCCCAGCTGAGTGATCAGCCAGTTGTGTCTATTTGAGAGGCCAGCCAGGGGTGGCATAATACATGCTGCAGCCCCTGGTAGGCCTTGGTTACACCTATGCCCTGAGTACCTAGGGTACACTTCTACAGGGGCTGACAAGGTGAACCAACTCCCAATTGTGTATGTACCTAGATTACATGGTGTAAATTTAGAGAGAGAGCATCTGGGCTGTGGGTCTGATTAGCAGTCCCACAGTCACATTTAAGTTGAAAACTAGTAAATCAAAGCAAAGAGTGGGGGTGACCATAGGAAGCAGACCCTACTCTCCTACACAAACCCCCCAAACTTAGGGACATTAAACTAACCTTGACCATTTGAGTCTTCATGTTCTAAGTGGAAATATCTGGAGAGTCCATCTGCATTTGCATGGTCAGTCCCAGGTCTATGTTCCACTGTAAAGTCCATCCCCTGTAGGGAAATGGACCACCTAAGAAGTTTGGGGTTTTCACCATGTATATTCAGTTGTGAAAGTACAGCTCCCACACCCAACTCAGAAGCATCTGGCCATTGATGGTCACCCACTGCTTGTATTTTGTAGGGTTATCAGGCAGCTGAGTTTTAGGCACCATCTCAAAGTCTCCTAATGAGACAAGGGACATTTCTGCGGGATCCCACCCACCTTGGGTGGGATCCCGCAGAGGGCTACACTGGCCATCTGACGGGGTGGTGCACGGGGTGGCACATACTGTCCCTTTTGAGGACACTGGGGATCATACCACCGGTGTCCCACCTGCTTACACTGAAAGCAGGTAACAGGCCCCCTATGAACAGGTTTACCTGTCGGGTGTCCTGACTTCTTCTCAGGGGGATGCTGGTAAACCGTAACCTGGTTCCCTTGGGATTACTTTGGGGACCTTTTTGTAACTCCCTCTGTTTACCCTTGTGCCCCCCACTCTTCTGCTGGGGACCCTGCCCACCCTTGGCGGAGTCTCCCACAATACCCTTGTGGACCCTGATACTGACTTAGCGGTCCACCTCCTCAGCAAGTTTTCTAGGGTTAGTCAACTTGCTATCAATAAGGTGCTGGTGTAGCTCTGGAGAACAATTAGCAGATAAGTGCTCCCTGGCAATCAAATTATAGAAAGCTTGAAAATTATACACATTGCTACCCCTCACCCAACCATCCATAGCTCTGCAAAAGAAAGACACATATTCTACCCAAGTGGTTCCATCCAGTTTCTTACAATTCCTGAACCTCTGTCTATAGAGCTCTGGAGTTAACCCATACCTTGTCATCAGTGCTCCTTTCATATGGTGATAAGACATCCTATACTCACTGGGGAGGTCTAACAAAGTATCCCTCCCCTCAGTCAGAAAGCGGCCAACAACCCCGCTCCCCAATCCTTCTCAGGGACCCGGTGGGAAAACATTGCTATCTCATACGCTGCAAACCACTGCCCAATATCTTCACCTTTGTGAAAATCTTTGATGACATTCTTGAGAATATGTACCCTGCCTTCTGAAGGCACAGATGGTGCGCTGCAACCAGAGGGATTGATTTCTAAGCCCATGGCCTTGATCGCTAACTCCCTCAACATCCTCTTATGCTCCATTCTCATTCTCTCTCTTTCCAAAGACAACCTGTTATTCTCTGTTTCCCTCTGACCCTCCATCTTACGCTTAGCCAACTCCAGCTTGAGTCCCCTATTTCTCTCCCTGTCTTCCAATTGTCTAGGGGACAGGTCTTTGGAAGAGATGCTGCTGCCAGGTGGGGAAGGCACCCCTCCCCTGGCTGGAAACACTGGCTTATCAATTTGCCCATCTGCATCCCCAACTGGCTCCACCACAATTTCAGGGACATTTCTGGCTTCTACCCAGGCCCTCAGCGCCTTTTGGTAGTCTTCCTTTTTAGAAATGCCTGGTGTAGCAACTTTCAATTTCCTGTAGAGATACTTGAGCTGTTTCACAGTGTAGGTTTCCAACCGCTCTTCCTCAAAATCAAGATCCATAGATGCAACAGATGCTGGTTTACTCATGGTAGTAAGAATTGGGAGTTTTCAGGAAAAAACTAACAGTCCAAGGAAAAAGATACTAAAAAAAGTATGTGGTCGCGTTTGGTATGCACTCACTAGTAGTGTACACCAATCACTGTATATGAAACACAAATGCTAAGTCCAAATCCTCTCCGCTGACCACCAATGTTAGGTATGGATGTCTCTAGCTGGCAATGGTTTTCACCTTTGTCCAAATAGGGACCCTTACTTCTAAGTCAGGCCAAGGGAATTACACTCCTTAATAACCCCTGCTCACCCCCTTGGTAGCTTGGCACGTGCAGACAGGCCTATCTCAGAGGCAGTGTGTTAAGCATTTGTGAATATACCCAGTAATACACTGATAACACTACAGATGGACACAACACAGGTTTTATAAAAATAAGAATTCTATATATGGACATAACACAAGACCACCAACGACAAAAATCCCAATACTACACTCAAGATTACTTAAAAGATGATTAAAGTTGCTTAGTTCAAGTTGCTGTTAATGCGACAAAGTTCTCAACAAAGTATCTGGATGCGTAACGCAAAGTAAACAAAAGGCTCGCAAAAGGGGAGATGCGTCGGTTCCATGATCCGGGGGAACGGTTGCGTCCTGCCTCAATGCTTGCGCAGAGTAGGGGACTCGTCGTGAGCCTTACCGCTGCGAAGGTGATGCGTAGATTCTCGGCCTGCGGGCCCGTTGCGGTGCGCAAGATGGCACCTTGATGCGATGCGAAGATCCGGTTGCAATGCGAGAAGATGGCGCCCTTGATGCGGCAATGCAATGACGCCATTGGCAGCCTTGCGACCACTCTGTACTTTGGAGCCGCGACAGGCCCTGCGACACGCTTCTCCGGTGATGCGATGGCGACTCTCTCGATGGGGTCACACTTCTCCGGTGATACGACAGAAGGCAGCTTCGATGAACACACGCTTCCAGGGAGATGCGACGAAGGCTCGCTTCTCCGGCGATGCGACGATTTCAGCTGCGGCGGTGACACGCTTCTTCTCGATGCGTCGCACTTCTAGCTTCCAGTGGCAGTGTCTGGAGTTAGAATTCGCAGCAAAGAAATTCAGTGAGGAGCTGCAGGTGAAGTCTTTTGTCGCTTACACTTCAGCAGGAGGCAAGCACAGTTCAAGCCCTTGGAGAATATTCTGTAGATGAAAGTCCTTACAAAGTTCCTTCTCCTTTCCCTTGGCAATGGAGCAACCACTGCAGGCCAACCCAGCAAACAGCACACTGGCAGAGGGGCAGTCCAAACTCCTGCAGCTTCCTTGGTTCTTCTCCTTGGCAGAAAGGTTTCTTGATCCAGAAGTGATCTAATTTCTTGGGATCAGGGTCCCAATATTTATACCCCAAAATCCTTTGTTCTCTGAAGGCAGAGAGGCCTCTGCCTAGTCCAAACCAATTCCTGAGCACTTTGTTTACATGACTCTCTTCTTCCTTTCACTGTGCAAGGCAGAGACATCAGCCGCCCCACAGGAGGTGGAGCCAGCACAGGGGAGGGAATATACAGCTCTGGAGCACCCTGTTGACATGATTCCTCATCTCCTTTCACAGTGCAGGGCAGAGACATCAGACAAGCCACAAGGGGCGGAGCCAGCATTGTAGAGGGAAGGCCCAGCCCTGTTCAGGTCCCAGATGCAACTCCTCCCTCCCATCTAGATGCAGATCTCTCTATTCACCACCAGGCTGTCCCAGCCTGTCTCCTGGAATCCCCCAGCCCTGTCACTCAAAAACCCAGACAAGGAATACACAACCCAGCAGAGGCAGGCCTGGATAGTTAGGCAAGAAAATACCTACTTTCTAAAGTGGTATTTTCAAACACAGAATATTAAAACCAACTTTACTAAAATGTATTTTATTATTCTGAGTTCAGGCATACTAAATTCGAATTTCTACCATGTTCCCTGAGTCAGTTAGGATTATAAGAATGTAATAATCTAACTGCCCATTCTGGCCTATGAGAACAGGTAGCCTTCAATAATGAAAAACGAAAACTGATGTAATTCACTATTAGAACATGCTACACACATCAGAGCATGTCCTACCTTATACTTACAATGCACCCTGCCCTTGGGCCTACCGTAGGTGTGTCTAACATGAAGCAAAGGGAAGGTTTCGAGTCTGGCAAGTGGGTACACTTGGCCAAGTCGACATGGCAGTGCTAGACTGCACATAGGCCTAGCAATGGCAGGTCTGCAACACATTTTACAGGCTGCTTCTGTGGGTGGCACAACCAGTGCTGCAAGCCCACCAGCATCATTTGATTTACAAGCCCTGGGCACACATGGTGCACTGTACTAGGGGCTGACAGATAAATCAAATAACACAATCATGGAATCCAAGTAGTATATCAATTTAACATAGGGAGCACTTGCACTGTGGCACTGATTAGGAGTGGCACGGTGCCCAAAACATATAACATATATAACAAAAACATATCAAAACAGAGGAGGCAATCCGTCAAAAATGGAAGGGAGACTCACGCCAATTATGTCAGGTCTAACAGTCATCGTGTAATGACAGGGTGCCCTTCTTTATGTTACATAGCTGTCTCACTTACAACCCGGGAGAATGAGCTCCATATGCTGCAGGGGTGGCTTGCTCATGCAGGGGCACCCTCACACTTAGAACAAAGAACCCTGCCTTCAGGATCGAAAAGGCCTGCTGTAGGGGTGACTTACGGGTTTTAAGTGCAGTGACCCTAGATGGAAACCAATATTTTCCGTAAGTGGTGCTAGCACCAGCTTACACAAGCTGCAATGGCAGGCCTGTAGTTGTAGTGATTGTTTGAATACTCTCCCAAAGGTGGCATAATTCATGCTTCAGCCTAGGGGAGACCCCTGGGTACCTTAGTACCATATTCTGGGGACTGATAAGGGTTACCCAGTAACCAATCTGGGATGTACCCAAGTACTTACAATAACAATTTAGGGAAGAAAGCAGAGACTGGGATCCTGATTAGCAGGACCCCAGTCAGAATATTCAGAAACAGCATTACGTCAAGCAAAACGTGGGGGTAACCATAGAAGCAGATCTTACTTTCCTACCGTGCTCCTTTGCTTTTCTTCCAAAATGGCAGATACCTCACAAATCACAGTGTCTCGGTTAGCAGAATCGACATGTTCCTCCGAAATTATGGTGTCTGGGTTGACAGGTTGAGGTACAGTGTGCTCGACCCAGACAACCTTGTCACAGGCAGGGTTTCTTACTTTTTTAGCTGGTGTTATTCTGTTGTGCAGGTTAGGGCTGCTGAAATAGGAGTAGATGCTTTTCCATATGCCCAGTTGTCCCTATGTTTCCGGGCTTTGCATAGCTTCTTTCTCAGCGGACCTTCTGTCATTGGGTCAGAGTCCGATTGCTTTTCCTGGTACCTACCAGAAAAGTTAAGATTGGATCCAGGAATGGGCCTGTCTGTGGGCAGAGGATTAGCTAGGGATCGCTCAGTTGCTGCTGCTGGGGCTGTGATGCCTACGGTAAGTGGTACGTTCTGAAAGGTTTGGTCCTGGCAGTCACTAGTTCTTTTCTTAATGCACTGAATGCATGGAGGACTGAGTGGATCCTTTAAGGCTGTGTGTTGTAGGGTTGTTTTCCGGATTAGCAGGATTCGTGGCCCTCTTGAGTTCGCTAAGGATGTCGCCCAAGATTACAGGGAGTAACTCCAGTTTATCTAAAAATGGGAAACAGACACAAAGGGTTACGGGTGCCATGACAGCTGCCGCTTTTTGAGCTTTGATTATAAGTAGGGCTCCCGGTTTTCCGTTTAAATGGATTTTTACATATAAATACAGACGGAAAACAAGTTTTCCTTTATCTGTATTTATATATAAAAACGGGAAAATACTATAATACATCAATAGAATTACACCCCCAACCATCTGGTGTCACCCCCTCCTTAGAGGGTTAAGAGGTGTCAGCCCGGGCTGAGACAACCGGGCACACACACAGACGAGTACTTCACAGGTCTTTGACAGACCGTTTACTTGTTAATGAGGCTTTGTTGTGCTTTGACCCCTTAGCCCCTGCCTAGTTGCACCAGCACCTGTCTTTTCCTCGCAGACTGGGGTTTACTTCTGGAAACTAAAGACAAACATCAAACTTAAAGAAAAAAAAACTCCCGAAATCGTGTCAACGAGAGTATAAAAAAGGGTGTAAACATTTATATTTAGAATCCTTTGAAAATACTGCATGTTATTCGCCAACTTTTTTCCCTTGCTGACAACGTTGTTGGTGCCACACATCACGAGATCCACTCCAGGAGGGATGGGATTTCATCCAGCAGGTCGTGCACACAACTATTGCTGTCCATGAAGCGCTACATAAATACCAGTATAATACAGTATCTATGTCCCTTTGAAAGATCTTTTGGTGAAATGAAAACCAGCAGCTCTGGCAAGTGCTATATAGGGACGGGTACTGTAAGGGTCGTCCCCCCCCCTCTACTGGTCGGCCAAATCCCCACACTGGCACTCGGGGAGGTGGGTCTCAGGGGCTGCCTGTGTGCTGGAGGCGAAGCCGTGAATAAACAAACGCTCAGTAGTCCAACCAGGAATGTGGGGGATTAAGAGAAGTTTTCAAGATAAGATTTAAAAAAAAAAAGAGAAACAAATTAAGCGCTTTTTTTTGTGTGGGCTGAGAAAGAAGACAAGAGGCAGTCGGTTTAAGCACCACAATGAAATGGAACCAAAAAAAGAAAAAACACTTTTTGCTGCAAATGTCTTTGCAAAATGCAGCCTCAGGAGAGAAAAAAAGTTTTAATATACAAACAGTAAATACATAACTAAATAAAGCAAGACAGAGTAGTCACAAGGTGGGCAGATTGGTTTTATTTACACTGAAACACATTAGTGCCACCTTATAGATTTTGTGAGTGAAGTGCTACTTTTCCTTTCATGTTGTTAGCTTTTCAAACAAAAACACTCATTGATTTCTGAATAATGAGTGTAAAAGTTTAAGTTGTATTCCCTATGAGTGTTTGCTTTTTTCCGGTATGTTGTTACTTTTTTTCAGGTAGCATATTATTGTAGTCTAGTGCATAATTTGAATTGAGTTGCTTCCAGGTGGTTTTAGCGGGGCACAATTGGGTTGCAGCTGAAGGCCGTGTGAGTTTCTCTCAGTGTGGCAGTATGGTGTTCAGTGGGGGAAGAGGATGTGGCACTCTGCCAATGACAAACTGCAAGGCTCTGAGACAAATGGCTTGTGATAGCATTTTTAAGCATATTTGGGACATTCTGCAAATTGCAACGTTTTCAGATGAATGTACAGTGTTGACCAATAACAACTGAGTGCATGTTTGCATTGTCAATTTAAATAAATGTGGAAAAATACTAGCTGTAGCGTCGTCTTTTGCTTGCGGCAAAAATAAATGTGGATAAATACAGAAAAAATGCCCAAAAAATAAATATGGATAAATACAGACGGAAATGGCAAAGAAATAAGTACCATAAAACCGGCAGCCCTAATTATAAGACTGTTGAGATTGGCTATCTTTGTATCAATCCCAAAAGTAAAGACTGCCAGAGTTTTCAGTAGCTTGATTTGAGTGTACATTGTCCTGGACTGATAGTTTGGGGCTTCCACAGTTAGATGCAATGTTCTTAGCAAGGTTGCCCCTACGTCTGTAGGGTTGTTTAGCTTGTTAGCTGGGCTAACATATTCAGGATTGTGGCCCTCTTCTGGGGCGGGGATTGAGTAGTACTCCTGGTCAGCGCTGTACATGGCTATCATGGCTTCCCATACACCTGAGGTGAGCGAGGATGGGTTTGGTGAGCGTTTTACTTTTAAAATATCCAGTTTGGGGGGCGTGGCCAAGATGGCGGCATAGACAGACGCGAACCGCGGAGCTCCCGCCGACGGCCTTTCATAGCACCGGCCGGGGGCCGCAGTAGCCACGGTCGGCACTGGGCTGCAAGCACCGTAAATCCCTGAGGCCACGGTGATACGGGCGATCCCCCGTTCGGCCGGCAAGAGGGGCCCTTTCGGCGCCAAAGCCTGCAGTCTCCGTGGTCGAAGAGGGGAAGGGGTGGAGTTCACGACAGACCGTGGCGCACCGACCTCCGGACAGCACGCACTTCCGGAATCCTGGCACTGAAGTGGTTGCCAGGCCAGGAAACAAGCGGAGAGACTTGGAAGGGGCTCCGGTGCGGAGAAACGGAGCCCCAGGCAGCGACGGAATCGTGGCCGCCATCTTACTAAAGGTAGGCGAGTACTGCGACCCACGGAGACCTAACGGAGTTCCCCAGACTGCAAGGAGCACAGACCGCAGGGGGCGGGGAGCGTATACGGCCCCGTGGACATACGAGGTGGGAACCCAGGCACCCCCGGGACAGCCCCCACGGCGGACCGGCCTGCCCAGAGGGCCATAGTGAAGCGGCCACCATCTTGGTAAAGGTGGCCAGGAAACGCGGCCGCAGGACACCGTGGGCCCATGAGGGGACCGGGAGTTTTCTGGGGAGCTACACGTAAGGGCACTGCACAGGGCTAACAGAGGAGGGACGCATCCAAGGGGCCAGAATTGTGAGATTGTATAAGGCTGTCGGAGGGCCCATACCACTCCAGCGCACAGCCGAGAGACGGACTGACGGGGAGCACGTGGCGGCACTGGTGGCTCAGCTGTAGTGGAGGAGGTGGTGCGGCTGGATCGCCGCAGCGAACCCGCACCACAGACGACGCTGGGGACACCCCAGGGGCACAGTGTTGCCATAGGTCCCGACAGGCCCAGGAGGGAGCGGCCGAGCTGCGTGGTCCCGCCATTTTGAAGGCCAACTGAACTAAGCCAGGCAGGCAGGCCGAGTTGTGCTGGTGACATCCTAAGAGGGGCGGCGATGGCCGGCAACCACCTGAGAGGCAGCGATCCCACCGGAGAGACGCCGAGAGAGCAGCTGGGGGAGCGGGGGGCGCCCCGGGGCGACTGAGTACACTCAGCACACGCCACGATCCGGTGCGGGCCCTGTCCTCCCTAGCATCTGGCTGGGAGCCCGGGGGGCCCATTGACCCTTGGGATACAAGCAACCCCGGGCAGAGAGGTAGCAATTGGTGGACAGCATGGCCCAGTGACCCGCGGCCGGAACTCCGGGGGAGCGGCTGAGACCCGTGGACTGGGACTGGCGGAGATGCATCCTTACTATCCCTCTTGCCACGTGGGCGGCGGAGCTGCAGGGCACTGCTCTACAAAGGGGGACTGGGTCGAGACCCTGAAGAGCTGCACCGGGCGTGCCTCGGGGGCCTGGGAGGTGCAGCCGCACCGCGGTTCTGATACGCCCGACCACAAGCAAGCGGAGATTATTCTCATCTGGAGTCCGGTGGGTCGGACCGACTCTCCACGGGTGGCCCGGGTCTGCGGTGGAGTTGGTTTGCTTCCGCTGCTGCAGGCACCGTTATGCCCTCGACGAGGAACAGGAAGGTCGGGACGGTCAAAGAGCTCTTCGCCAAAGCACAGGCAAATCAATGGCCCACGGACTTGGCGGCAGGCACACCCCGGTCCGCTGGAGCACAATCGGAGGGGTCGGAGCCTATCACCAAGGCCTTCCTGGAGTCACTCTTCACCACCCTAAGGCATGATATCCACACCCTACAAAAAGACTTCACGGAGGAGATGAAAGAGGTGAGACGGGAGGTGGACGGCATAGGGGAACTGGTGGCGGACCTTGAGACCAAGACCGACAACCGGGACACCGAGATGGAGACGTTGCGGCAAGAAATTGTGCGGATCCATGACCAACAGGTTGACCTACAAGCACACGTGGAGGACCTAGAAAATCGCTCCCGTCGCCATAATGTGCGCATCCGAGGGGTCACGTCCACGGAGGACACGCGGGATCTGCATAACTTCACCTGCGAACTCTTCAACCATATCTTGGGTCGCCCGACGGGCTGGAGCTCAGGATAGACAGAGTGCACAGGGTGGGTCCCCCTAGGGCGGCCTCGGCTTTCCCTCCGGATACATTGGCCTGTGTGCAGGACTTTCGCACTAAAGAGGACATCTTGCAGAAGGCACGACATCAGCAACCCCTGTCCTTTAAAGGCCAATCCCCTGTGCTCTACCAAGACCTGTCTGCGCTTACACTACAGAAAAGGCAGGTCCTTCAAACCAGTTACGACATATTTGCAACAACAGGGCATTCCTCACAGCTGGGGCCACCCGTTCGGCCTGATATTTAGAAGGATAATAAACTGTACCAGCTTCGGTCCCTGCGGGAAGCTTCCGGTATCCTTGGAATAGACCCCCCGGAAGAAACCCTGGAGGAGGACAGGCCTACTGCTGGAACCAATGATGGTAAACCGCGCTGGCGGCAGCAGACCAGGCGCCGACGTGCGTGAAAACCCCCAGTGGAGGTAATTCGCGATGGCCAGCGGGCGGCGGTGGAAGCGGTCTCCGCGGGACAGGATGTGCCTCTGCCTAGTTGAGCGCATGGGGAGCCGAATGGCCAGTTGGGCCCTGGAGTGCGTGTTGATCCGGCTGTCGGTGGGAGGGACGGCTCCCGCGCTGTGAGTACTGTGCCCCATTATTGTACTTTTCCAATCACCTACGGATGATGGACTCTAAGTATGTTTTGATTTGTTGGATGTTTGTTGTTTCTCATTGGGGGGGGTCTGTTGGGGAGAGGGGGTCGGGGTTGGGGGTAAGGTGGGTTCCAGGTCCAGGGACTCTTTTAGACTTGAGTGGCATGACCATCTTCTATACCAGCAAGGTCCAGGTTATAGGATGTGCCTCGGGGGAAAGGCTTGTTTCATGGAAGGGGAGGTTGGTTAACGCTTGACAATGCCCAGATAGGGGGCCATATGCCCCGTATGTTTACCATGCCCCCGACTGAGTTACGTATCCTCACACTAAATGTGCGAGGACTCAACAATCCAGTGAAACGGAAGGCAGTTCTCTCCTTTTTGGAGGCCTCTAAGGCTGACATCTGATTTCTGCAGGAAACCCACCTGCTGCAGAAAGACTGCCCCAGGATGCGCTCTCACTATTTCCCTCACCAATTTTACTCTTCCTCTTCCACTAAAACTGCGGGGGTGGCAATCTTGGTGGCCCAGCGGTTCAGGGGGAAGGTCCTACAGAAAGGGGTAGATGTGAAGGGGAGGTTGTTGTCTTATAGATTTTCCCTCGGGGGTGGCCTTCTCGATCTGTTCCATATATGCCCCAAACAAAGGCCAAGAGAAGTTCTTCCATTCCGCACTCACGGAGGTGGCCACGTCTCCTGATCGACATGTGCTGGTGGGTGGGGATCTGAACCTAGTTATGGACACTTTGCAGGATAGGTCAGCACAGCGTTCCTCTCAGGCCGGGACGCTCTCCGCCGGGAGGTTGGCTAGACTGGGAGACATGGGCATGGTTGATTTGTGGCGTAAGTTCCATCCAGGCGCAAGGGAAGACACGTATTACTCAAATGCCCACAAAACCTATGCCCGCTTAGACTATTTCTTGGCTTCCTCCTCCCTGCATGTGCTCACAACAGAGGTTGAAATAGGTGCTGCGACCCTTTCGGACCACTCTCCCATGGTGGCTGTGTTTTCCCTTCCCCCGATGGCGCGAGTACTACGCTGCTGGAAGCTGCGCGACACGATGCTACACCGCGCTGAGGTGGTGGAGAGGGTTAGAGGGGTTATCAGGGACTATTTGGCGCATAACAGCACAGAAGACACATCTTTGGCTACTCATTGGGCGGCACTAAAAGCGGTGCTGCGCGGGGAGCTAATTGCAGTCTCTGCCGCCAAGAATGCAGAACAAGCGCGTAAGCGAGAGGAATTGACGCAAAGGACGCGAGAACTTGAACACATGCACCAACGAACCAGGGCGCTGAGGGTATGGAGGCAGCTACGACAGGTTAGGCAACAGTTAGCGGCACTTGACCAGGACCGGGCGGAATACGCAGCATTGAGGGTGCAACACTTATATTACACAGGGGGAGACCGTTGTGGGAGGCTGCTGGGTCATGCGCTTCGGGAAGTACGGCGAAAATAGTCGGTTCAGGAGATCGTCACGCAGGAGGGACGGGTGGTAACCGAGGACGCGGACATTGCAGGGGCCTTTAATGCCTTCTATACCTCCCTATACACTGGGTCAATGCTTGACCCGGAGGAAGGAGAGAAGTTCCTAGCTTCTGTCTCTCTCCCTTCACTGACCCCTGAACAGGCAGATTCTCTGGACCGGCCCATCCGACCGGAGGAGGTGATTGCAGCCATCTCGCGTCTCAAATCAGCGAAAGTGCCCGGCCCGGGTGGCTTCTCGGCCATCTTTTATAAGACGTTTTGTTCGCAGGTGACGCCGCTGTTGACCGCCCTCTTTAATTCTATCACGGACATTGGAGCGATCCTGAGAGATCTTTTGGAAGCCACCATCTCAGTCATCCCCAAACCAGGGAAGGACCATTCGCGGTGCGAAGCATATCGCCCTATATCCCTACTCAATGTAGACCTTAAACCCTACACCGGCATTCTGGCGGCCCGGCTTGCACCGCTGATGCAGGGGCTGATCGACACGGATCAGGCGGGATTCATCCCTGAACGCCATATGGTAGATAACACTAAAAGGGCACTACACCTTATAGAGAAAGCTACGAGGACGACGGGAGAGTACATGATGCTCGCGATAGATGCCGAGAAGGCGTATGACCGAGTCCACTGGCCTTATCTTGAACAGGTGCTGCTGAAGGTTGGGCTGGGCGACAGATTCCGCACGTGGGCCCTTAATTGTTACTCCTGCCCCACTGCGACGGTCAAGGTCAATGGCTTCACCTCACCCCGATTCCCCATTGAACGTGGCACAAGACAGGGATGTCCGCTGTAACCCCTGCTCTTTGCCCTGTATATGGAGCCACTGGCTCAACTGATGCGAACCACTCCGGTGGTGCTTGGTATCAAGTTTGGAGCATACGTACACACCATCAGCCTGTACGCTGACGATATCCTTATGTCCTTGTCCTCTCCAGACACCTCCTTACCAGCTTGTGTGGAAGTCTTGGATACATTTTCCAGGGTGTCAGGGTTCAAGGTTAATAAGACCAAATCAGAAGCGCTGGACCTCTCCCTGGAGCCGCTCACTCGGTCACAACTGCAGGGTCGTTTTCCATTCCACTGGGCACAGACAACGGTCCCCTACCTGGGAATTCAGCTGGCGCCAACACTGTCGGACACGGTTAGGATCAACTATACACGTCTGCGTCGTCTAATTCGCAGTGAGCTGAGCAGATGGAAGCACCTCCCTTTGTCATGGCTGGGTAAGGTGGCGGACATAAAAATGACGGTCTTACCGCAGATTCTTTATTTATTCCGGGCTGTTAGACCTGTCAGCCCTAGAGTGGTCTTTCCCTGTTTTTTTCGCCCTTGCCTCATTTTTCCCACCTTCTTTTTGTCGGCCCTTTGGTCTCCGGGCACCTTTTTATGGCTAATCCATGTTAGGGTGCAGGTGCTCTCTACTACAAACATGGCTGCCACTGGCCCCTGCTACTGCAGCGTGGTCTTTTAGTGTAGCACCCTAGTTGCCAGGAGTTGGCTGGATCCCCATACATTGTTGCAAAGCCAGCCTGCCATGCCCTGTCCATAGGTAGAGTGGGGAAGCTCCTGGAACCTTCCAGAAGAAAGGAGGAGCTCATTTTTGCCGCCTTAGAGTGGTCACCTGACCTGGGCATACTTAAGCAAGGGAGGGAACTTTTTTTAGTCAGTTGGGGCATCACTGGCCTGGGGAACTCACGCAGGGACACCCTCCTGTATTTAGATAAGGCAGACCAGTTTAGGTATTCCCCCATGAAGGAGGCGCTCATTAAACATGTTGGCCTCAACCCCGAAAGGTATCGCCAGAGGTTCCGTGGCAGCCATAAGCTGCCCGCGCAGAATTGGGTGGAATTTTTTGAGTATGCCCGTAAGGCTCTGGATGGTTGGGTGCGTAGCAGCGAGGTGTGTGATTATGAGGGCCTGTACAATCTATTTTTGAGAGAGCACCTCCTGGATAAGTGTTTTCCGGAGCTACGCCAACATCTGGTGGACCGCAAGCTTACTGATCCCCGTGAGCTTGCGGAGGAGGCGGATACTTGGGTTAGGACCCGGGTGACACACAAGGGCCCCGGGGGAGATGGCCCGAAAGGCGGACAGGGCGCCCCCCCAGAAGAAAGAGGGTGGAGATAAAAGAACGGAGTTCTCACGAGGCCCACAAACTAGACAGTTTGGGAAAGGAGTAGGAACCCCACCTCAGACCCCTTCCCCAAAACCCACTTACCCTGACAAGAGTCAGCAGCCAAAAGTGGTCCGGTGCTATGAGTGCGGAGAGGTCGGACACTACAAGGGAGATGCCCAGTGTCGCAAACGACCCCCAGCCCCCACTGGTGGCAAGAGTCCCGGGGTGGCTAGTGTAGCGCTTGGGATGGAGCTGCCCCTAGATAGGGAGGGGAAGTGGACAGGCCTGACCCTGGTTTCACTTGGGGATAGAGAGATGGTCCCAGTGACGTCCTTACCATCGAATACTGCTAAGTACCAGCAGAGGGTAAAGGTCAATGGGGAGGAGGTGGACGCTCTGAGGGACACAGGAGCCAGCATGACCACCGTAGTGAGGCAGCTGGTGTCCCCTGAGCAGGTAGTACCTGATGTGTACCATCCGGCCGTGTTGGCTGATGGCAGTATGAGCTACTATCCCGTGGCTCAAGTTCCCTTTGAGTGGGGAGGAGTGTCAGGCCCGTTGAGAGTTGCGATCAGCCCTGCCTTGCCTGTGGACTGTCTGCTAGGCAACAACCTGGAACATACCGCCTGGAAGGAAGTGGAGTTTAAGGCCCACACTGAGATGCTGGGGTTACCAGGGTGGACTTGCGTAGTCACGCGGTCCATGGCTGCCCGGCAAGAAGCTCAACCCGGATTGGAGCCTAAGACAACGGCCCAATACAATGCTGGTCGTGGAGAGGAGAATGTGGTGGAGGACACCCCCCGTGTGATGGATGGGGAGCCCGCGGAGGTACCCCCGGAGTCCGTGGAGGTGAATGTCGTTCCCGTGGGGGACTTGCCGACCCTTGCCGAGTGGCATGTGGAAGGAGGGCCTACCCGAAGGCAGGCCGAAGCCCAAGCGGTCAACCAAGAGACCGGCGGCTATCAGGTGTATTGGGAGGATGGCCTCCTGTACAGTGAGCCAAAGGTTCCGGTGCATGGATCCTCGAGGGCCTTAGTGGTCCCCCAATGCTACCGGGCCTTTTTGTTGGAATTGGCGCATGAGATACCCTTGGCTGGACACCTGGGCCAGGATAAGACCTTTGCAAGGCTAGTCCCACACTTTTATTGGCCCAGGATGAGGGTTGCCTCTGACACCTACTGCAAGACCTGCAAGACTTGCCAGGCAAGTGGCAAGACGGGGACCAAAGTGAAGGCCCCATTGGAACCACTCCCGGTGGTCGGGACCCCTTTTGAGCAGGTCGGCATTGACATCGTTGGGCCGCTGGACCTCTGCGGGACACCGGTTCATCTTGGTGTTGGTGGACCACGCCACTCGGTACCCGGAGGCCATCCCTCTGAGGACCGTTACTGCACCTGTGGTGGCGCGGGCCCTGATGGGGATATTTACCCGAGTGGGATTCCTCAAGGTCGTGGTGTCGGACAGGGGCACAAATTTCATGTCGGCCTACATGCAGGCCATGTGAAAGGGGTGCAGAGTGACCTATCGGTTCTCCACTCCTTACCACCCCCAGACTAACAGGCTCGTAGAGCGCTTCAACAAGACTTTGAAGGGGATGATCCGGAGCCTGCCAGAAGACTTGAGGCGGAAATGGGACATCCTCCTCCCTTGCTTGCTGTTTTTGTACCACGAGGTACCACAGAAGGGAGTCGGGTTCAGCCCCTTCGAACTGCTCTATGGCCATCCCGTTAGGGGACCCGTCAGTCTTGTCAAAGAGGGGTGGGAGAAGACTTCGAAGAAGCTTCTCCGTGATGTTGTCAGCTACATGCTGGCATTCCGCAGCCAGATGGCCAAGCTGTGGAAGGAAGCCTCAGACAACTTAGAGGCTAGCCAAGCCGTCATGAAGGAGTGGTATGACCGCAACGCTCGGACGGTGGAGTTGGACGCTGGTCAGAAGGTGTGGGTCATGGAGTCTGGGGAGCTTAGTGCCCTCCAGGACCGGTGGACTGGTCCGTACGAGATTGTGGAGCGTCGAGGCCAGACCACCTACATCGTTGACTTCAAGACCCCTCCGTCAGCCCCATCGGGTGCTCCACGTCAACCGCCTGAAGCCTCACCATGAGCGATCGGAGCTTGCTCTCCTCAAGGTGACGGATGGGAGCGAGGAGGAGGAGAGTGAGCCTCTTCCTGACCTTCTAGCGGCTCAGGAAACGGATGGTTCAGTGGAGGGAGTTGTCCTCTCCCCATCCTTGACCCCAGAGCAACAGAGGGACTGCCGCCAGGTATTGGCGCAGCACGCCTCATTGTTCACCCTCATGCCTGGAATCACACATCTGTGTACCCATGATGTGGACACAGGGGACAGTCCGCCAGTAAAAACCAAGTCTTACCGGCTGTCCGAGAAAGTGAAGAACAGCATCCAGGGTGAGGTGGCCAGAATGCTGGAGCTGGGGGTGATCGAACCCTCCAGCAGCCCGTGGGCTAGTCCGGTCGTGTTGGTGCCGAAAGCGGCCCCACCGGGCACCACACCAGAACTTCGGTTCTGTGTGGACTATCGGACTATCGTGTGGACTATCGGGGATTGAACTCTGTCACCAAGACGGATGCTCACCCGATCCCACGGGCAGACGAGCTGATTGACCGGCTGGGAGCAGCCAAGTACCTCAGCGGCCACAGGGGAGATTCAGACTTGACATCAGGGTACTGGCAGATTGCCATGGCCGATGGAACGAAGGAGAAGACAGCGTTCTCTACCCCCGAGGGCCACTTCCAATTTCGAGAGATGCCCTTCGGGCTCAAGAATGCTCCGGCCACCTTCCAGCGGTTGGTGAACCAGGTGCTATCTGGCCTGGAGTCCTTCTCAGCGGCGTACCTGGATGACATAGCTGTCTTCAGTAGCACCTGGGAGGACCATCTGCAGCATCTCCAGGAGGTGCTGCGGGCGTTGCAACGCGCTGGCCTCACCATCAAGGCTAGCAAGTGCCAGATTGGACAGGGAACTGTCGTGTACCTGGGACACCTGGTGGGCGGGGGTAAGATGCAGCCCCTCCAGGCCAAAATTGAGACCATCATGGCCTGGGAGCCCCCCAAGACTCAGACTGAGGTCCGAGCTTTCCTCGGCCTCACTGGCTACTACCGCAGGTTCGTCAAGGGATATGGCACCATCGTGGCCCCCTTGGCCGAGCTGACGTCCAAAAAGCAGCCACGCAAGGTGATCTGGACGACTGCTTGCCAGGAGGCATTTGAAACACTGAAGCGTGCGATGTGCACCGCTCCGGTGCTGGCCACTCCGGACTTCCAAAAAGAATTCATCGTGCAGACAGATGCCTCAGAGCATGGCGTAGGCGCCGTGCTGTCGCAACTCAACGATGATGGCCAAGACCAACCTGTGGCCTTCATCTCCAGAAGACTCCTCCCTCGGGAACAGCGATGGAGTACCATCGAGCGAGAAGCCTTCGCTGTGGTCTGGGCCTTGAAGAAGCTGAGGCCATACCTTTTTGGCTCTCACTTCCTAGTTCAAACCGACCACCGTCCCCTTCGCTGGCACATGCAGATGAGAGGCGGAAATCCCAAGTTGCTAAGGTGGTCCATTTCCCTACAGGGGATGGACTTTAGGGTGGAACATCGGCCCGGAGCTGACCACGCCAATGCTGACGGTCTCTCCCGGTTTTTCCACCTTAGCGACGAGAACTCCCTAGAGGTTGGGTAGCTCTCCCCTCTTTTGGCTGGGGGGGACGCATGTTAGACCTGTCAGCCCTAGGGTGGTCTTTCCCTGTTTTTTTCGCCCTTGCCTCATTTTTCCCACCTTCTTTTTGTTGGCCCTTAGGTCTCCGGGCACCTTTTTATGGCTAATCCATGTTAGGGTGCAGGTGCTCTCTACTACAAACATGGCTGCCACTGGCCCCTGCTACTGCAGCGTGGTCTTTTAGTGTAGCTGGCTGAATCCCTATACATTGTTGCAAAGCCAGCCTGCCATCCCCTGTCCATAGGTAGAGTGGGGAAGCTTCTGGAACCTTCCAGAAGAAAGGCGGAGCTCATTTTTGCCGCCTTAGAGAGTGGTCACCTGACCTGGGCATACTTAAGCAAGGGAGGGAACTTTTTTTAGTCAGTTTGGGCATCCCTGGCCTGGGGAACCCACGCAGGAAATTTAGGCGGGAGGGCCTAGTCAGGAACTTATGCCACTGGGAGTGACAGGATTTAGGTGCTGCCTCTTAAGTTGAGTGAGGTATCCTAGACTAGCCCCCTGATCTGGCCCAGCGGTAGGGGACCCCGGGGTCCATCATCAGTGACCTGAGGAAAAACTCATCCAGCCTCCAACTCAACCCCCCCCCCCCACTTCAAGAAACCGTCACATAAGGGCGCAGAACCATCCAAGCGCCAATAAGACTACTTTCCTGTGACCAGAGACTACTGGGGGATCGACCAGGTACTGGACTGTGCTGCCCTACGCACTCTCTGCCTCCTTCTGGGCCCACCTTGCCCTGCCTGCCTCCCCCTGACTGTCTTGCTTTGCTTTCCATCCTGCCTGCATCACATGGTGCATCCCTTGAAAAGTGCTGTGATCTGCTACCCTGCCCAGCACTGTGTCATAGACTGCCTGGCAAGCGCTATTGCCCTAAGCCCTGCCGTGCCACTGGGTGTGCCCCCACGTCGAGTGCCCTCAAGCGCTTCCCGGAGCTGTGACTGGCCTAAGCGCTATTCTGCCACGTGGTTACCCCAGTAGCGCTCTGCGAGCTGAGCGCGCTGTTCAGGGCGACTCACCGCTACGGCCCCGGAGCCGTTCGCGCCCTCCTGAGGCGCCGAGGAATCTCCCCTGTGGCCGCGGCGTCAACGCCGGTATTGTGTCCCCCCTCGGCGGCCCCCGTGTGCCAGGAGAGGGACGCCGGAATCCACCGCAGGCCGTGCTGGGCCTGAAATCATCTGCCTTCCCGGGCCCCCGGTGCTCCAGTGAAGTCTGCCCGTCCTCTTGCCTCGCTCGGCGGCCCCCGTAGGCCAGGGAAGGGCCGCTGCACCAAGTGCACCAGGCCGCGTCGGGCCTGTAGCCTCTGCGGCCCGCATCACGTGACGGGGAGCACTGCCGCGTCATCGGCCGCGCCCCCGTCACAGCCGCGCAGCCATTGGCTGCCTACACCGGGCCTTCTGCCGTGAGCCCCGGCGCCCGGGGAAGCCCCATCTCATCGCGGAGGCGGCCGTGGAGCCTGAGAGCCCCCTCCGATCTGCCCCACACGTTGGTCCCGCCTCGCCCCCGGCACCAGTGCCCGAAAAGCTGACCCAGCACCGCGCCGAGTCGAGTGAGGCCCTAGGAGGGCTGGAACCCCTCCCCTCGCCGAGAGTCCATGCAAGGGCCCCGGAGGGCCGAAGTTCACAGGTAACCCCCGGGGAGGAGGGCAGAAGGCCGGACAGGGCCCTGAGTTTGCCCCTCCCCTGGGGAGCATTGAGACTGGGCCCCGTTAAACCCACAGATGCCTCAATACCGGGTGACTGTGCACGCCTGAAGCCAGGCTCATACGAAAGTAACTGTGCATGCCTGATTACCGGTTTTAATCCTGCTGATGAAGTGGTAATATTTCCCTGTACTGAATTTCTTGCAGGGGCGGGCTTCTACGAATCCTGATGGGGATGTGCTATGATACTGAGTGATTTACCCCATTGATATTTCGATGACATGGTTACCTGCATTGAACTGTTTATATTTGCAAGATAAAATGTTCATGATTGCTCCCTGAAGTACCAGTTCATGGTTTATAAGAGTACCCCCTTTTCCTGATGAAGAGGTTATTGCAACAGACTGAGTTATTTGATGCTTTGCTACTTGTGCTCACATGATACCAATGCTTAATGAAATGCTTTAATGAAGTACTTTAATGATATGCTAATGAAATGCTAATGCATTGATTGCCTTGATCTGAAGCCTATATAAAAGACATTGATTTTCAATCAAAAGTACCGGTGTGGACTCCATTATTGCGCCCACTTCTTGTCTCAGTGGATGAGTGTGTTGAGTAGCTACTTTACACGTAAGCCCCTGGCTGCCTTCCTGCTCGAGCCAAGCTACCCCCCGGAGAACTGGTGGTCCCAGTTCTTACACGGGCCATGCCCCTACGCCCGCCAGATGGCTGGCTTCGCCAGGTGCAGTCAGAGCTGGCACAATTCATCTGGAATGGCAGAAAGCCTCGAATGAAACTTAGACTCGCGACATTACCTCCTGAGAAAGGGGGTCTTTGACTACCGGATCTCTTGTTATATTATCAGGCGGCACAGTTGCGAACCTTGGTGGAATGGAGCAGGTGGGAGTCAGACAAACACTGGCTCTTTCAGGACCAGGCAGTGGCGGGCCGACCACTCCAGGAAGTGCCCTTTCTTCGCTGCCAACACAGGCCCCCTAATCTTTACGCCTCATACAGCACAAGGGTACCATTAGAGGTGTGGGATAGCACCAATCTTAAATATGAGCTGACCACCTTTCCATCCCCGCTCACTCCCTTACTTGAGAACCCAGACTTTACTCCTGGGTTGGATGTGGTGGCATTTGCGAGGTGGCGATAATAATAACAACATGAACGGGAAGTTCCCATTACTCTAAAGGACAAACAAATTCCAATATAAACAATTGCCCACAGAACAAGCTGCTGATATCAAATCATTTTATTCTCATATATATAAATATTTATACTTCATTACTTCAGAGTTTCTATAGACATACAAAATTAATATATTGTCAGCCCAGAACAGCAAAGAACAATAAAAACATTTTATATACAATAGTCACTCATACCATCAAGCATACATACGTCCAAGAATCACCACATACATCAAGATACTATAAACTACAACCACATTCTCAACCAACAAGCAGAAAAAAGTACCGACGCGCGTTTCGGAACAAGAGCCACCATAGGTGATTCCTTCATCAGGGCGCAAGTAATTTATTTATATGTGGCCATCACGATCCTCCAATTTGTCACGGGGATGAAATTTAACTCAATTCCAGAGTTTCTGGGCACACAACAGCATATCACAGTGTATCAAGGAAAAATCAGTATTTGAGCCTTCTAGACTGGAAACGGAAGGTCACTAAGAAGTTAGCTGCTAGCGGAGCAGAAGGCCATTAATGAACGGACTCTGGGGACTATATTTTCACATTGGCATCGATACAGCCTTAAGGCAGAGATGCAGCGGTCCCGACACACAAGTAGAACACACGTACAATAATGGGAATACTCCAAGTTTTCACGTAAATATGTGCGTGCAGGGCAGCCCGATAACAGTTATATCCACTGGGTCAGGCCGGGTCGAGGCCGGAGTAGCGTTTTTAAGGGTATTTTTTGTAAAAGTATGGCGGAGCTCTCGAAGAATATCTCTGACCGGGAAGCCCTCTGCGTCAAAACGGAAGGCAGAGGTGGCGCCCGGCGGGATGTAGATCCCTGTGCCATCTGTTTACCAGGGAGGGGATCATTCCATTAGAGACCTTCAAACAAGAGTACGGCCTGCCGGAAACGGAACGACTTCGGTACTTACAGGCTCGGCACTGGGCGCTTCATAGTCAGGTGCGAGATGGGGCTGACCATCGGCTGCAGCCATACGAATATTGGCTGATCACAAAAACCGCGGATAAGCACCTCATTTCTGACCAATACCGCACGCTTCTAGACCAGTATTCCCAGGTGTACAATTCAGGTAGGGCCCGCTGGGAGAAGGATTTGGGGCGCACCCTCAGCATCAAAGAATGGGACGGTATTTACTACCGCGCGCGACACTCTGCCTACCACATGGGGCTAACTGACACTCTCACTAAAATAGTAACATATTGGTACTACACTCCTGAAAGGCTGCACGAGATGGACCGTAAAAGTGAGGCGACATGCTGGCGCGGATGTGGGGAGAGGGGGTCTTTGGTCTATCTTCTCTGGGATTGTGTCCATCTCCAAGAGTACTGGAAATCAGTGTTAGACGAAGTTGATACCCATTTTGATACTGAAATCCCACGGTTCCCCTCCTATGTGCTACTGGGCCTACCCAATCCCATCACATACCCTTTGAGGTCCCGTAGGGGCAGACTGATCACCTTCGCTATTGGGTCAGCATTGCAGAACATCATGTCTTACTGGCGCACCACACACATTCCCACTTTTCAGGGGTGGCTTTATTGTCTGTGGGCGGTTCTGGGCATGGAAAAGCTGTCCCTGATCAAGGCTGGGGAGGGGACGAGGTATGCGGATTTGTGGCAACCATTCCTATCCCTACTAGCCACGGCATTTAGAGAAGTCACGTGTCCTAAGTATCTGCGCCTACTGCGCCTGTCCCAGACCGAGAGCTGAGGAGAGCGGACGGACTCCATCCTCGGTGGCGGGGAGAGTTGGACCTGGACCTGGGGTGGAGGGTGGGGGGCGGGCGTTGGGTTCGGGGGGAGGGGTGGGTCGGGGTTTATTATTTCTAGTTTCTTGTTCCTCAGTTGTCTGACAATGTGGCCTATATAGTGACATAGCTCATCTTGTGGAGTCTGGCTTGAGAACCTTCGAGCGGCACGTTGGTCGGACGTTCCCTGCTGGTGCACGTGACGTAGCCCTGGGACACGGGGACTGACGGTCTTGTGCCTGCCCGGTCACTCGCAACATAGCTCCGCAGTTTCGGGTAGAGGGGGGTGGAGGAAACCGGGGTCGGGTGGTTATTGGAGCCCAATGGTACATTTTAGTTCATTTGGAAGACTGCAGGGTGCCTGAAAGACACATTTTCTACCCTCTCACCCTTCCCTTTCGATTTAGGACGCGGCCGGCCCTTCTGGGTTCTAGGCGGCTTGCTGTGTTAAGTAACTGATGTATCATTGTTCTCATTGAATCGAATGCACAGTATCACATTTCTAAGCCGGCCCATTGGGTTGTAGGCGATTTTTGTTTATGATGTTTGTTCCTGACAAAAGCCAATAAAACAGATTTAATACTAACATTTCCAGTTTGATTGGACTGTCTGGGAGAGCACTCCTAGCATACCCTGGCAGGTCCTGTTTCTAGTATTACTTGGGGACAGCTTGATCGCTTGCTACTTCAGTGCTGTTGTTTAGCTGAAGGTCTGTTTCAATACAGGAGGTGACCCGAGCCATCAGTGAAAGATGTAGGTGGTGGAGGACGTGTGCTCTGTCGCTGCGCTTTCCTTGGCCTCCAGTTCTTTGATTAAAAAGGGAGAGGTTGCTGCTGCCCTTGCGATCAAGTGGGTTTGGTGGACCATCAGTCGTATCCACACATGGGTCTAAGACTGAGTGTACTTGTGCAGTAAGAGTGAAAACAGGTAGAGCTACCCTGCTCTGTTTACATAGTTTTACAGAGCTTGAAGATGTTCTTTCCTGTTTCAGAAGGACTAGGCTGAAAACTGCTGCGCCCTTCTTGTAGTTGACTTTTGTGTTGGCAAGCATGCCAAGGCCATCACTAGCTGGGAAGTTGAATGTAGGTTGTAAGATCGGCCTGTGAGGAAGGACCTGCTAGAGACCGTATGAGGCAACTTAGTTAATGACAGTTGGCTCCAAGGGGAAAGCAGTCCTGGAATGTTGGAGTTGTATGTGAAAATAGCTGCTGGGACTTTCAGAACAATTTTCCACAAGGGAAAGATGAACGACAATACCTCCTTGGTATAAATAATTTAACCCGTACAAAAGAATATGCATATTGATCCTACGCACCAATTGCATAACATTGTGCCAAAAGTTGCATATATAGGCATGAAAATATGTACAAACATAAATGCATCACCAGATACTTCAATTGACCAAACAATTCCCAGAACTTAACAGGCCAAAAACTACTGCAAGTAGAAAGACCGTATAAAGCTTGCCTCCGTAAGACCTTCAGTGCCATAGTGCAATAGACCGAATACTATCTCAAGCTCTGAATAAGCTCAAACACCAAGGAAAGCGAGAAAAGAGAATCAACCGTATCTTTGACTAAACATTTTTCTTTTCTCTCTTTTTTTGTGAAAAATTAAATGTGTGTACCACATACACACAAGGTCATATATACTCTGTATACATATCAGTTAAATAGAACTGAAAACCAGTCCAAAAAACGTTATAGTATATTCCACACCTTTCAACAAGATTTAGGTGACATATACCAAAAAGAGTCAAGATTACCTGGCATTAAGACAATGCTTCTTACCAACAGTATCAGAAAAAATGATACGAAGTAATACAAAGGGTGATTCAAAACAAGTACTATTAACACTTATATACATAAATGACTTTAAATATATATATATATATACTAATATTATAAAGAGAGAGCCCAAACCTTTGAGGCGGGTAATCTCAGTAACCACAGCACCAATCACAACACCCAATACAGCGTTGGAAAGGGCAGTTGCAGCAGAAGGACATAGGCTATGCAGACGGCCAAGATATACATTTATTTTTATTTCTTTATTGTTTTTATTAACTTTTCAAGAGACAGTGGTGTTCATCACAATCATACAGTGCAAGACATACAATTGTACCGTAGGACACCATATACATTTAAAAGGTAAAAGAACCATGCCAGCAAAGTAGTCCCTTGTGGGCGTGTCTGCGTTGGGCTGTGGGCATGGGCTGGGGGCGTGACTAACGCTGGGGGCGTGTGGTACCGCCATCACATCGTGGGCTGTGGTCGTGTGCTGGGGGCGTAACAAACGCTGGGGGCGTGACAAATGCTGGGGGCGTGTGTCCGCCCTTCATGCCATGTAAGTCGTACATACAAGCGCCAATTATGTTGCGACGCAGCATCAAGGGGCACGCTGGGGGCGTGACACACTGGGGGCATGAGAAACGCTGGGGGAGTGTGTCTGACCTTCATGCCATGTGAACGCAATTGCGCCGCATCAAGGGGCACGCTGGGGGCGTGAGAAACGCTGGGGGCGTGTGCTACATTCCGCCCTTCATGCCATGTGAGTCGTACATTAATCAGAAGATCGTCTGCTGTTGCCGTGAGCTGGGGGCATGACAAACGCGTTCAGCTGGACGCCTGGTAAGTAACATTACTGCAGCCTCTCCTGCGCGCTGTTACTGAACTCTCTCATTCAACGAAATTAGACGCGCCTGCTACCATCAACCAGGGCTCTAGCCAGGCTCAGGCGGCAGATCAGTACACTAATTAAACGCGCCTGATAACATCAACCAGGGCTACAACTGGGCCTCAAGCGGGGGAACACATGCCTGCTAACATCAAACAGGCCTGCATCTGGGCCCTCAAGCGGGGGAACACGCAAATGAGCGTGTCTGCGGGGACAACTACTGCAGCCTCTCCTACTCGCTATCACTGAACTCTCTCATTAGACGGATTTACCCGCGGCTGATAACTCTCTCATTCAACGACATTACACGCGCCTGCTAACATCAACCAGGGCTGTAGCCGGGCTCAGGTGGCGGATCACTACACCAATTACACGCGCCTGCTAACATCAACCAGGGCTGCAGCTGGCCCTTCTCCGTCCCTATTCTAATGAAACAAAAAATGTTGTCTACCACGAGATTTTAAAATAAATTGCCCTTGCCAAATACACACATTACACACATTCTATTTCATACCCGGACAACGTCGGGACGGGCTGCTAGTATATATATATATATATATATATATATATAAATAAAATGACGCGTCAGGAGATCTTGAGGCCTGTTAAGTACTGAGAAAATTCAATCCATACTTCAAAAGACAGGTAATACCTACTGTTATATATGTATAAGCAAAGAAAGTTGATGGAGATTATCAAGGAGGGCTCGCTAAAAAGTCTAAAAGCCCTGCCCCAAGAATGAACCAAGGAACTATCTATGCCCCCTAAGAAAGGAGGGAACCATAGCTCATGTATTAACAAGAATACACCCGCAGTGTTTAGGAAAACAAACAATGATAGGAGTATATGCAGTCTGTTTATGGCTTCAACCATTGACAGGCGTCGCAGTCATCTGCGTTGTGGTGCTCGCCTAAGCACCACATACAAATAGAGTGTAGATCCGTACCCGACATATGGTGAGCACAGGACCCACAGGATTTAAACCCAGAGGGCATACGGCACACTGTTTCCTTCCAAAACTTTTGTCACAGTAGGCTGAAAAACGGCCAAAGATATGCTTCTCCGGATCCACGTTGCAGCGCAGAAAAAAAGAAACGATGTCTGCGTGCCGGAGGGGACTTATATGGCTCCCCTAACATCACATCCGGTGACAATGTTACTGCAGAGCCATACGATGCCATCCCCCGGCGCGCAGAGGTACTGCTGAAAAATTGCCAGATCCAAACTGGCACCTGGGCAGAATTCAAAGTTAAGGAATCTGCGGCTAGATGTCTTTATCAGATACCAGCTGTCGTTATGCAGGAGGTTGATAGCCCTGTCTGTTTGCGGGTGATAGGCAATACCTGTTGGGCCCTCTGTAAACCACCTCTGTATGTGGTGAAGCCGCATCCTCTGGCTCCTCTGAATGGCATTTTCCTATACTACAGGGTGCCTAAAGCTTTTTTTTTGTCAGTGTCAGTTTTTCTAGTCAAAAGCATCTCATCGATATATTTTTCAAACAGAGAGTCTCCATCGAAAGCTTATGCAATATCTTTGTTTGGACATCAGGCCTGTAGGTAGTAGCTTTTAATCATCCTTGGCGACTTAACACTGCTGTGCCAGCTAGCTGCTAAAAACTCATGTTGGCTATGTCCATTGCACAGTCGATGGTTTCTGATGCAACTCCCTTTCCTTCCAAGAGAATCTTTCTGGCTTCTTTCCTTCTATCTTCTGGGATGAAGTCTAACATAGAGGACATGTTAGACCACATACCGGACAATAATTCGCAGGGCGTTGGCTGCCCGAATTTTATCCAATCTGCATCCCTCCTTATCAGTCTGTGTTGTGATCTGAGTGGCCGGATCTCCACTGAGCTGCCTGCAAAATTACTGAACCCTGTGTTGGATGACCTGTGAAGCAGGATGGAGAAACCTCCAGAGCCCTGTATTTTTTGTCAATCCAAGGAAGCACTGGCGATATTGTAGCAGCGTTTTCAAAATCTACACTCCCTCCTGCCAGATGTAATCAATTATGGGAAAAGAGTGCTCAGATTTTCTTGCTTCCTCTTTGAAGTTATACAGCAAGCAGTCTATATGATTTACCGTCTTTGGCAGATGGAACCGAATGGTTGCCCTCTCGATTGAATTGTGAAACCTTCCAATGTCTTGGGGAGGCGAGTCCCCTGGGTGATGTTGAGACGTTCTGTGAGAGGTGTTGCTATTAGCCGTCGATGTGTGATCCTAGGTGTCATCAGTGGTGGTAAAGTCAGTGTTCTTGGAGGTTCAGACTGAGGAAGTGGTGGTTCAGGTTGGTCACCCTGAGGTGGAAACCTATGTCTGTAATCGGCCAGAATCACTTGAATGTCCTGGATGAGAGAGGATGGCAGGTGTGACAGGTTTCTAGGACGAGCCTCAGGAAGCAAGCCATAAGGTTGGTAATGATGTGGCAGGCTATACATGACTGAAATTGCTCCGCATCCTCTTAATCATCATCTTCATCCTGACACTTGCCATGTAACTTGGAAGGGCTATGAGCTACACCATATACTCCATCGTCCTCAGAGTCTTCTAAGTCTAACAAATGCGAAGGAGGTAAATGTGATACATTACTGAGTGAAGTTACCTCTGGCCGTAGAAAGGGTTTTTTCACTGTAATAATATTTATCCTCGTCAACGGTGGTGTCGACGGCACTGTAGTCATCAATGCAGGAAATCCCTGTGTCGACGGTATCGTCTTGAACAAATCAACCATCGACGGAAATGCAGTCGTCAGTACTGTCATCGTCGACGACGCAGTTGGCGGCGACGGTATGCTCACCATCGATGGGCTCTTTGGCTGGGAGATCCTAGTCAACGGGATGAGACTAGTGATACCTACCGTCATCGTTGTTCCTGCCATCGATGTCGCTGACGATGAAACAGTGGTACTCGTAGTCATCAACAAGCGTGGTGTCGTTGATGATGTCGTCGACAATGGTTGTTTGTCAGTACTATGCCTCATAGAATCTGAGGACAGTCTTTTTCCTGACTTGAAGGCGTGGTAGGTAAGGATAATGCAGGCTCTGGGGACACTTTAAGAGTTTTCTTATTTTTGGAACTTCTACTCTCATGGGAGGGCTGGAGATGTTTCCTGCCCTATCCAGAGTTATCCTCTTGGGATTTGCCCCTTATTTAAGGCCCAGAAGATCCATCGCTGCCTTCATCAGACATGTTTTCGGCTGTTTAGTCATCTGGAACCATGGAAATAACCTCCCTTATTTATCCCACACAGTTTTTGAGGCGAAATTGCGACAAATCTTGCACTGTCTTACCTCATGGTTAGGGTGGAGGCAAAATATGCAGTCTTTGTGTGGATCATCCACATGAACTCTTTTCCTACCACAGGTCTTACATGGGTGGAAAAGGCCTTTTTTAACAGACATGGGGCCAGATGTAGGAGCCAAAATACCGGTCGGTAACGGCCGATTTCGGCCGTTACCCACCGGTATTTAAGAATTGGCATGTAGGGGCCCTATTTTACCGATTCGGTAAATGTACCGAATCGGTAAATTTACCGAATCGGTAAAATACCGAATCGGTATTTTTACCGATTCGGTAACTGCAAGATGTAGGTGGGACTCTTCTGAGTCCCACAGGCCTTACAGATTCGGTATTTTACCACCCAATCCAATTGGGTGGTAAAATACCAAATCCAGGTGTGCATGCACATGTGTGCATGCACACCTATGCCATGTGACAGACAGACATGCCCTTAGGGCATGTCTGTGTGCCACATGGCACACATGCCTGTATTCGGGGTGCTAGAGGGTGTCAAAGTGACACCCCCCACACCCTTGCAAAAATCGGTATTTACCGAATCGGTAAATACCGATTCGGTATTGGCCATTTATTCCTATGGGCTTCAAGGCCCATAGGAATTAATGGGCAATACCGAATCGTTATTTACCGATTCGGTAAATACCGATTTTTACAGATTCGGTAATTCAATTACCGAATCTTCCTAAATCTCCCTCCTTCATATTTACCGATTCATAAATACCGAATCGGTAAAATTCGGTATTTATGAATCGGTAAATACGCTTTTCCTACATCTGGCCCTAAGTGTCAAAGTTGGAGATTTCAGGAAAAAATCCAGTAGAACTCAGGGAGACTCCCTTCACACAAGACGTGCAGTGAAAATCTGAGGGAATCTGCCTCTGCTGGGAGTGTTCTAGCGAGTGCTGACAGCTGATTGGCTGTACTTAACATTTGGTCGTTTTTTAAAGACGACATAGATAAGCTATCAAAGGCATGGCTAAGGGCCATTATAGCCGTTGGTATTTGTGAACTACTGTTTGATTATATTACTGTGGGACTCCCATCTCGACAACGGGGAATGAATCAAGCATGTGAATATATGAAATATACCCCAATACTGGATAAGCATAGCGTTCTCCTGTGTTCCACAGAGGTAACGCTTACAATGCAGTCACAGATGGTGGTGGCTTCTGGGCGCAGCAGCTTCTTTCGTGGCTCTCACAGGTTATTGGACAAAGCAGCAGCCTGTGGCAGCACAACTTGTTCCTGAGTCCCTCTGAGGACTCCTCCAACAAACGATGGCACCTACGGTCCTAGTAGTCCCCTCTTGGCATCTGGCGATGACAGGCACCAGCAACACTGCTGATACAGTTAGATCTTCCAGATGATGGCTGTAAGAAGCTGGGTTTCTGTTGCAGTAAATCCCCCACTTTTTGCCAGACTACTGATGCACTTTGACTTGATGTGCCCTGGGTCCTTGCCAATCAGGTTCCCAGGGCCTGTGCTCTTTCCCCAAAACTGTACCTTGTAACCTCAATTGGCATCTCTGGCCACAGGTCAGCCCCTGGTAAACGGTACCAGGGCACTGGGACCAGGGAAGAACTCTAAGGGCTGCAGGACTTATTGTGCCACCGTTAGAGGTCCTGTACCATTACACTCACACACTGCTTTTGCAGGTCTTGGTGCAGAACAAAGTGAAGAGTCGACATGGCACATATCGCTGTGTGCCATGCCTACAAACCACTGCCCTGGCATAGATCTGTCACCCCTCTAGCTGGGTGCCCTATACCAGTGGTGAGGGTAGAGGTGCATGAGCCCTGTACCCCTACAGTGTCTATGGGCCATATGGATCATTGAAATTCGCATTCGCAAAGGCCGAAATTCGCAGAATTTTGGCCTTTGCGAATGCGAATTCGCAAAATGATATTTATGAAGGAAATCCCGATGCAAAATAAGGAATTGCAAAAGTTGCGATTCCTTATTTTGCGATTGCATTTAAGGAATCGCAAATTTTGTGATTCCTTAAATGCAATGTAAGAAGGCAAAAAAATTTGCTAAATGGCCTTAAGGAATCGCAAATTACCACCAACTTCTAGTTGGTGGTAAGTTGCGAATTCCTTGAAAATGCACATTTTTGCATTTTTCAAAGTGCCATGTGACGCACATACATGCCCTTAGGGCATGTATATGCACCACATGTGCACCTATGCTTATTTCAGGGGTGCAACAGGGTGTCCTTTGGACACCCCTGCACCCTTGAAATTATTCTCAATGGCCCATAGAAATGAATGGGAAAGTATTCCTTAATTGCGAATTCGCAATTTGCGAATTCGCAATTAAGGAATATCAAGAAATCGCTAAAAAATGGCATTTTTCTTGATACATACCATTTTGCAATTCTGAAATAGCGATTTTTTAAAAATCGCTATTACAGAATCGCAAAATGGTTCCTTGATACATATGGCCCTAAGTTCATTCTTAGACATTGTAAGTGCAATGCTACCATTAAGAGTATATGGTGCTGGGAGTTTGTCATTACGAACTCCACAGCACCATAATGACTACACTGAAAACTGAGACATTTGGTAACAAACTTCTCACCACATTAAACCCACACTCATGCCAGTGAGGGATTTAATGAAAAATGCACACAGAGGGCATCTTAGAGAAGCCCCCTGAAACGACCTACCCATAGTGTCCAGGCTGAGTGGCTGCTTTCAGCTGCCACCACCTGACATGTTTCTGGACCCCTGGGCCGAGAGCCTGCTGCACTCTCGGGGACCTGAAACAATGCACATCCTGGGACGAGGTTCCAAGCCTCCTACCCACGAAGGGGAAGTTTTTTAAGGCTTACCGCCTAAGCATGTGATCTACGGCTCACATGCCGGTGGAGGCGGCCAATTGTCCATTCCACAGGAGTCCCTATCCTGGGCTTGGACCAAAGTGCCCAGAAGGAAATCCGTGAGGGCTTTATTGAAGGGCAAGAGGGGTTCTGAGGAAGTTGCCGCAGGTCAGGAGATTAGTTCTGACTGTCACTGAAGGGAGCTCCTGGCCCAAGGTCTTATCTGCCCAACGCACCACCACACCATAGGACATTCCCTGTTCCATAGCCACGATAGGGGGAGAAAGCATGCCAAGGTCTTGGGAAGTGTCCAGATCACTGGCATCACCCAAGACCTCTCTCCAGTCTGGATCTTCCAGCTGGTCTGCCTAAGGGTCCAGCGACCCCTTCCAGTCCTCATCACCACCTTCAGGGCGATAGGGAACACCTCGGATGAACAAGGGAACAAAAATACCCTCCGGCATTGGATCTGACATCGGCCGTCTTCGATCCGGCTGCTGGTCCATTTCGGGGATGAGAAGGGAGAAGGCGTCGGCTGGGGGCACGGGCGACGCCGGGGGCGGTCGACCCCCGTCGATTTGGATCTAGGCCCGGATCCACAGGGCCCCTCCGGCACTGGGGCCGGAGTCTCCGGTATTGAAGGCCCAAGGACCCCGACCGCCTCTGTGGGGTCTGAGGACATGCCAGTGGAGTCGGGCTGCCCAAAGACACAGCGGAGGGTTTCGTAGAACGTCACGGCTTCCGTAAACAGGGGAAGGCGTGGAGTCGTCCCTGAATCAGGCACCAGATATGGAGCCTTAAAGCGGTGATGCTCCGGATCCCGCGTCGCGTCAGCCAACCAACGGGGAGAAGAAGAAGAGCGAGGGTGCTTCATCACTTTTTTCTTGTGCCTCGACTTACCCCAGGAGTGCGAAGACTTGGACAAGGAGTGGTGGCTCTGCGAATGGTCTCGAGACATTCCCCACGAGCGAGACCGGGAGCGCCGCGGAGCCGATGCCCGGGCTCCAACAGCTTTCGGGACCGCTCCCGCAAAGACTTTAGATTCATGGCCTGGCAATCTGAGCACAACTTCGGGTCGTTGTTGCGCTCCAGACACCAGAGGCACACAAGATGCAGGTTCGTCACAGACATCAGCTTGTGACAGACCTCGCAAGGCTTGAAACCCGTCCGACAATGGGACATCCCTCGCGCACCAGGAGTCGATGACTCAATAAAAGAAGTCGCAAAAGTAAAAAAAAGCTTAGTCAAAAAGTGACTAAAGGGGTAAGCTCTCCTCGGATCTGCGCTAGGCTGGCGTGGAAAAAAAGGAACTGACATCAGCGCGCAGGGGCGGTATCTAAGTAGACACTGCGACGTCATCCCGGGGACCACAACGACGGACGCGGACCGACGCCACCTACCGACGCGCAGGGGTATTGCTAAAGGAAAAAGTTCTCCCGATCCAGTCTGATGCCTGGGGTAATTCTAGGGTAGGGAATCTATACCTAACTGTCTCTTTTAGATACCTATAAGTCACCCCTAATACAGGCCTTACAATCCTGAAGGCAGGGTGCTGGGTTATGTTATGTTATGTTATTATTTCTTATAAAGCGCTAACAATCATCCTAAATAGGATATCACGGCGCTGTTATAAGTTTGAGGGTGCCCCTGCATGAGCAGGACACCCCTACAAACCCCGGAGTCCATTATCCAGGCGTTGTAAGTGCATCAGCCATTACTTTATTTATTTACTTGAGATTTATATAGCGCTGGCTAGACCCGGAGGTATCAGAGCGCTTTACATGAGGAGAGTTACATAGGTTACAAATTACACATTGTTACAGAAGTTACAACAGTTACAAGTTACATTCTTAGGTTAATGGCGTGTAGAGGGCTAAGGGGGTAATGTAAAAGGGTGAGGGGAGGAAGAATTAGTTGGAGCATAGGCATAAGGTATTGTATTGATGGAGAGTAGGCACTGGAGACTCTGCGCGCTTTCGTTTGCAAAAGCCACTCCGCCGTAGTCTTATCTGCAGTAGATGGGTGGCTCGACATTAACCATGTCTCGAAGTCGAGGGTCTCTCTTCTTTGATTCTTTGATGCTGAACCAGTCATATATGGTCAGCAAGTAGATGCTATACATCTTCTCCATGTCCTCAACGTCTAACAGGGATGTCATGTCTCACCATGTTGTCTCCTTTTGGATTTTCCCTGGCGAGAGTAGTCAGAGGGTGAGAGATGGGCACTGGTAGAGGGAGCAGCCTCTCTTCTCCCCCACAGAAATCTCACCAGCCAGGGAATCTTGCCTTTTTCACTCCTCTTGGTCATGCAGGCAAATCTTCTCACGCTCTCTCAAAGTGCTCCTGGAGAGAGTGCAGCAGTGATTACATCTTAAGGGGTCATTACTATCTGCAAATCCAAGGCTTCTCTGTTAGTTTTTTGCCATGTTTCTGCTACAATCTGGACACTTCGCAAAAAGGCGACATGTGGCAGAAATAAAAAATATATCCGGTCAGGAAATTCTCTGATAAGATGTTATGTTTCCCACTACCGGAGTGAGTACATTACGATACACATACTGGCCATGCGTCATTATGCGACGGCTAACTATAAACTGGCTGTAACAAACCCTGGCATGTTTGGTATCAAACAAGTTGGAATCATACGCCAACACCGTCAACGATGTTTGAGGTATGATTCCATGTACTGAGGGGCTCCTCCAGGAATCCCACCATGCTCCCAATACCAGTCTTCCAGAGTCTGACAGCAAGCTATGGCTGCTTCAGACTACAGAAACGTTTCTGCCCTCCTGCTGCTGAGCCAAGCTCAAGCAGGGAAGGTAGGCAATAGGTTTACTGTCTAAGGGAGGTGTGACCATCTCCCAGACAGGAATTTAGTGTATTGGGCTGGGGTGGGGCGCTTGCCTGCGCCACTAGATTGCTTTGAAGTGCACATTTGGTGCCCTCCTTGCATACTTCAGCTGGAACTAGTTCAGGGAGACAGTGGCTCCCGCTCTGGTGTGAAACTGGATAAGGACATGGGAGTATCCTCCCCACTGTCCAGCCCCTCCTCTGGGAGGGACCACTGAATTGTCCCAACCCTTTCCTTAGGGTACTTAAGGGCTTACCTGTGGGTGGCTCTTCAGATTCGTAGGGGAACAAGATTCAGATCCGAAACCACTTCATCTCCAACCGTCTGGGCACTTTGGACTTCATTGGACTTTGCTTTGGGAACTGAGACTGAAACTGGAAAGACTCCTACTGCTCCTGGTCTCGTCGTCCTGCGTCTTCTGCGTCCTCTGTGCCTGAGCTCCATACAGGTTGTTCTCCAGGTCTGTGGGCATCCAAGACACCGAAGGAATCTCCCTTGGAGTGAAGGAGTCACTCCCCTTCAACTGCAGGCACCGCCACAAAGCTGACCTGATTGCTGTTCCTGAACTCCTGCAGACTCCGAAAGGTTCAGCCACATAGGTGGTGGTTCTGCAACTCCCTCGAGACCTAACCTGTCTCCACAGCACATTTGAAGCCAGTATCTCTCATTGGAACCACTGGAGCAGTACAACTGTGCACTGCGTTGGCTTACCGTAAGGCTTGTTGACCCTCTTCTCCAGAGATCTTCAGGCTCCAAGAAGCTCCAGCATCTCTTGCTACCAAGTTCTTCATCCTCACTGCATCCTCTGCACTGAGGGCCTGCATCATTGGTGAGCTGCTTGAGGTCCTCTTGCGACTCCTGTGCCTTTGGCCTGTGGGTCCTTTTGAGGGTCTTCTTTGGCTCCAGTGGGCTCCCCTGTTTGCTCAGGCCTACACTAACTTACTTGCTCATGGTGAGTCCCTTGAATCTTGCTGTTCCCGACACTGCACCTTTTTTGTCTGCCACGTTTTTTGTCGCTGTTAAGGCTTGTTGGTGCTCCCGCCAGATACCAACCTCCTGGTCTTCCACAGTGTTGCCTGGTCTACACAGGTACAGCGCCATGGCCACTGTTAACTCACATGCATCTTCCGACATCAGTGGGCATTCATCTTCCTTGCCCCCTGGTCACTCCTGAGTGGCATAGACTATGTCCCCTCTGCTTGCAGGTACCTCTCTTCCTGAATCAACACATGGATTCCACCGGACTCTTTCACCTTCTTTGTCAGCTGCATCTTTACTGAAGTCTTCAATTGTGGTCTACGACGATTTCTGACGTCACTTCACACTTATGCACCAGGCTTCCTGGTGTAGGTATTCTGGTTCCCAGGGTATCCACGGGTGGAGTGACTCTCCAACCTTACAACTTCCACAGGGTTTCTTCAGGGTCCTCTGGGAAGGGTCCTTCTTCTTGAAAACTGTTACTGCGACTTTCTCATAGAATTGTATTAAGCATGCAGTTGTGTTCCCACTCTGCACATGGCCTCCATAAGGGTTCCTGGGTTCTTTCCATGAGTGGTTCCTAGGGTATATGGTTTGGTCTCCCCCCTGGTGACCACTGTGTATTTGTGCTACTTAACTGTTCTATTACTGAAGTATTGTGTGTATTGAGATTATATCTCCAGGGAGGAGATATTGCAATGTATTAGTGGGTGTTAATAATATATACACATTTTTATAACTACACTGTGTAGGGCAAAGATCGCCATAGGTCTTTGCTGCAGCATCTAGAGGTTCACCATAAAATAACTCCAATACAACATAGTATGTACAAATAAATGAATGCAAATCTTTTTTCTAGAAATATACGACCATGCAATAGATCAAAATACTTGTGTTGCACAATTGTGCTGTTCAGCGTATTTCAGCCTATCGTACCTTAGTGCCTCAAGTCCAATCAACCGGGTGTTGATATTGTCTATCAGGATCTTCCCTTTTTCCAGCTCCATCATACGGAACAGAGCCATGAAGATGGTTGACTTCCCTGATCCAGTCCTTCCCACGATGCCCACCTTCTCTCTTGGGGAAATAGAGAAGTCCACCCCATCTAGAGCATTAGGAAGTCCTGGACGATATGATAAAAATGCATTCTGGAATTCCACTTGCCCTCGAGTTGGCCAATTAGAAGAAACCTGCCACAAAAGAAAGAGAGCATGTATTTTGGTCAGAACAAGCATTATATACATAAAAAATTCCTTTGCAGTTATTTCTTGAAAATCAGCCATTCTACGAAGAGCCCTATACAGATTATTATATGGCATTTCACTAATCAAGCTTTTAAAAATCCAGACCTTTGGGAACAAATTAGATAGAGCCTGCTAAATTTGCAATGTTTCACATAGCATGTTTCTAGTCAATCAGAAATTTCGAGCAAACGTGAACAAGAATTTTCAATTCTATTATAGATACGGAGGTGAAGATTAGACATGTTCAGCATAGCAATATATATATATATATATATTACCTACTGGCGGTCGCCAGTAGGTATATATAGTTAGGATTTTTTCTCTATGGGATTTTTGAAAATTCTATGTCTAATAACTTTGGCGTTTGTGGACGGAATTGGCAGAAATTTTCAGGAAAATGGAACATTTTGTTTCTGAGCAGCCCCTGGAAATTTGGGGGGGGTTCGTCAAGGGGGGGCCGAGAAAAAAGGGGGGTCCCAAAACGCGTTTTTCCAATGTTAATTTCCATAGGGCGGTTGGCCTCACTTTTAGCCCGAACGGCTGAATGGATTTGCACGAAACTTGGCAAAATTGTAGGGACTGGTAGCCCGATGTGCCTTTGCTAGGTCTCAATATATGTGGTCCAGTGGATTTTGAGAAATTAACGTTCAAAAAAAGATATATATCTGTAACAGCGGACCGGGCAGCGCTCCGGTTCGCGTACTTTTCGCGTTACGGAGCTTTGTGAAGCGAAGCTGATTGGTTCTCCGGCATCTGTAAACATTCCAAACAGTCCGTAGCGGCCGCCATCTTGTCTCTCGGTAGGATCGAGAGACAACAGGAGGCCAAAGCGAAGGGGCAAATGACCATAAGGGGGCATAGTAGATCCTCCCTGACCCCCTAGGTTTGATGTGGAGGTTTTAAAAGGGCCCCGCGGGGCAAAAAAAAAAAAAAATAATAATAATCGAACGGCTGAATGGATTTGCACGAAACTTGGCAAAATTGTAGGTACTGGTAGCCCGATGTGCCTTTGCTATGTCTCAATATATGTGCTCCAGTGGATTTTGAGAAATTAACGTTCAAAAAAAGATATATATCTGTGACAGCGGACCGGGCAGCGCTCCGCTTCGCGTACTTTTCGCGTTACGGAGCTTTGTGAAGCGAAGCTGATTGGTTCGCCGGCGTCTGTAAACATTCCAAACAGTCCGTAGCGGCCGCCATCTTGTCTCTCGGTAGGATCGAGAGACAAGAGGAGGCCAAAGCGAAGGGGCAAATGACCATAAGGGGGCATAGTAGATCCTCCCTGACCCCCTAGGTTTGATGTGGAGGTTTTAAAAGGGCCCCGCGGGCCTGGGGAGCGTACTACAAGGAAACAAGAATGATTGACTTTTAACTTATTGTATGTTTATAGACTTTTTTTTCTCTTTTTTTTCTGCTGAGTGACGTCTCGGCCTATCTCCACGGGATGCAGTACCTACCATCTCGGCGTTTAAGCCCAGGGGGACCGGTAGTGTGGTAGAGATAACGTCTGTTAACGTTCGATTCGAAGGAAATCAGGAAGTGTTGATAAACATTGTCTGCGCCATCTTGCCTTTTTTCAAATGCCACACTTTTGTCGTGCACGGCAGCCATTTTAGATACCTTGACCAGACCCACTCTCTGCACGCTGTCGATCCTTAGCATTGGCTCCCCACCCTCGCAAGCATCTCCCCCAGGCACTGGTCACCCCCGCTCTCTGTCTTACGCATGGGCAATAAACCTCCCCCCATCTGCGCTGCTCTTCCCTGAGAATCACAATCTGTGCCTGTCCGACACCTCCCTTTCGCCCTATTCACTACCGCACCCTCTGACACTCCTCTTCCTCTGTGTCCGATTGTCCAGGCCGGTCCCAGGCTATCAGCTAGCCCTGCAGATGTAGTTTATGGCCCCAGCTGTAAAGAATCACCCCTCTTCAAAGGAGTTATAGTAGATCAAGGCCCACACCCGATGAGATCCGTCACACCACACGCGTTCCTACTATTTGAAAACCATTCTGTATTGTGATTGGGGAGGGGACCGAGCCTGAAGCGGAAGATTCCAGGGATGCCTCTTTGTACATCAAAGTTTTTACAATTATGTGTCACGTTAAAAATATATAGCACTCCAACAAAGTAGTAGGATTATAAAACTTTAATAACTTATAAATATATACAACAAAACAAAAACAGTAAAAACATTTAAACATTTTTAGGGAAAAAGAAGGAAGTAGCGGTCGGTTGTGCGAATAGTCCCAACGCAGCACAACGTCCAGATTTCTGGACGGCACCCAGGTGATGTTGCCTGGGTGCCGCACTGATTTCGGTATCCGGCGTGGGGCGTCGCGGGGGGTGGGTCATCAGTAGCGGTCTGTTGTGCGAATAGTTCCAAGGCAGCAGAACGATGGCACCAAGGTGATGTCCAGTAAGTTGCCGCCCTCCGAATAACGGCGTGGGGCGCCCCGGGGGGGGGGGGGTGTGAGGCGGCGTGAACGGGCCTCCCCAGGTGGAGGCTCGTCTGCTGTAGTGGGGCGCCCCTTTACCGTTTCAGTTGCCATTCCGTCCGCTTTTGGTCCACTGTGTCAAAATCCGCCATTCAGCTGAGTTGCGCCCACTCTTGCGGTGCAGCGATAGGCGGCTGCCACAGGACTCTCAAAATGCAAAAAACAACAAGTGATGGACTGAATGTGGATCAATGTCACACACTCCCCCAGTCAAAAGATCTGGGCCCAAATCCATCGTTTTTTTGCACTCCACACCACCCTGGGTCAGATAATGGCTTTATGCAAATCAGCTCTGACCCTGTTGCCCCATGGGAACAGTCCAGTCCGAACTACAACAGCCATATCTTTCCCAGACCGGAATCAAGCATCCGAGGACCGGACCGGTTTCGAGGTAACACCTCTCTTCAGCCCGGCTAGCTTGACTCCAGGACTCTCAAAATGGCGGCAGGCTCTTTCCTTTTTGGGCCTGGTCCACTGAAATGGCCCTGGGACACCTTGGAAATCGGACGCTAGTCTGCTAGGTCTTGGACCCCATTCTCGAAAGCGTTCCCTCAGCCTTGAGGATTGTACAAAAGTCTTGGGGGCCCCCGACTCCTGCAGGCTTCCGGTGGGGAGCGGCTGCCATGATTGCTCGCGGAATGACCACGACGGAGCCACGAGATGGTGGTGCTTTCATGCTGACGCCAGCTTCAGTCTGAAACATCCAGAAACAAGGTGGGGCTTTCATCGTTTGGGAAAAAAAAAGTTTTCATCCAATGAAAAGTGTTATTTTTAGGTCATATGATCAAGCCTTCCATCATTAGGAAACCAAAAGTAAAATGAACCAATGAAAAGTTTTATAAACAAGTCACATGACCTGTTATGCGGCATAGGGTATAAAAAGCGTAGAAAATCCGTTGGCACGTGAGGCAGCGTCAGTAGCGGACCGATGTGCGAATAGGCCGAAGGCAGCACAACGCGCCAAGATCCGGATGGCACCGAGGTGGTGTCATAGTTGAGAGTTCTGAGCAGCGGTTGTAACACTGTCTGAAGCTTATTTGCAGCTGCTGCAGCTTCACTACGCGCCAAGATCCGGATGGCACCGAGGTTGTGTTTAGCAAGTTGCCGCACTGGTCTGGCCATCCTATAATGCTGAAAGTCGGCGTGGGGCGCCTCGTTGGCCTGTGAGTTCGCGTCAGTAGCGGACTGATGTGCGAATAGGCCAAAGGCAGCACAACGCGCCAAGATCCGGATGGCACCGAGGTGGTGTCTAGCAAGTTGCCGCACTGGTGTGGCCATCCTACAATGCTGAAAGTGGGCGTGGGGCGCCCCGTTGGCCTGTGAGGTGGCGTCAGTAGCGGACCGATGTGCGAATGAGGCCAAAGGCAGCGCAACGCGCCAAGATCCGGATGGCACCGAGGTGGTGTCATAGTTGAGAGTTCTGAGCAGCGGTTGTAACACTGTCTGAAGCTTATTTGCAGCTGCTGCAGCTTCACTACGCGCCAAGATCCGGATGGCACCGAGGTTGTGTTTAGCAAGTTGCCGCACTGGTGTGGCCATCCTATAATGCTGAAAGTCGGCGTGGGGCGCCTCGTTGGCCTGTGAGTTCGCGTCAGTAGCGGACTGATGTGCGAATAGGCCGAAGGCAGCACAACGCGCCAAGATCTGGATGGCACCGAGGTGGTGTCTAGCAAGTTGCCGCACTGGTGTGGCCATCCTACAATGCTGAAAGTCGGCGTGGGGCGCCCCGTTGGCCTGTGAGGTGGCGTCAGTAGCGGACCGATGTGCGAATGGGGCCAAAGGCAGCGCAACGTGCCAAGATCCGGATGGCACCGAGGTGGTGTCTAGCAAGCTATGCAGCTGAGTTGCGTGCGCACTTGCGGCGAATAGGTCGAAGGCAGCACAACAATGTTTTCTGAATAGAAGATACCACAAGGCGCTGAGATTCGGTTGGCACCGAGGTGGTGTCTAGTAAGTTGCCGCATTGGTGTGGCCATCCTACAATCCTGCTCCGAATAACGGCGTGGGGTGCCCGAAGGGGTGGGGGGGGGAGGCGGCGTGAACGGGCCTTGCCAGGAGGAGGCTCGTCTGCTGTAGTGGGGCGCCCCTTTACCGTTTCAGTTGCCATTCAGCTGAGTTTCGGCCGCTATTGATGCTACAGCGACAGGCGGCTGCAACAGGACTCTCAAAATGGCGGCCTGTCCTTTGGATTTGGGCCTGGTCCACTAAAATGGCCCTGGGACACCTTAGAACTCGGACGCTCGAATTTTTTTTCCTTTCCTCTACATGCAAAAAAGGTAAATTCCCGGTACGTTACACGCTTCATCTGCCACGATGTACTCTCCAGAGGAACCGAAAAAAAATATAGTTATGGTAACTATACCATGCATCGTCATATGGAGAGGTGGCACCGATTAATTATAGTGCTGCATAAAAGAGAGATTTGGAGGAGAACCCCCGACCTGCCAGTACATTCATCAAAGAACTGGCACTGACAGCATCAGAGGCAAGGGAAACGGTCCCAAATATTTAGAAGAACTTTGGAAAGATTAAAATGACATGTTTAGATTGTGGCAAATTAATTTCATGTGGACAGATGAGTGTTACTCTAATAAATACAGCATATGAACATCATCATAGTCGATGGTTGGTAGAGACATTTTGACTATATCCTGGACCTGCCCGTCCTCGCCCAAAATGGCGCCGGAATAAATGGGACTCGTAACTCGTTGTTGTGTACTGGTTGCAGAACCTTGAAATCACGAGATACGTATGCAGTTTTGAAGCACATGGCGGGCGGGGACGAGAATTGATTGAATATTTTGACATCCCTATTGATATTAAGTTCTGATGTGTTATTGATTACTGTACTATTGAAAGTTCGAATTAACGTCACCCATGGTACTTGCCCGCAAATGTATATCTAGATAATTTTATTGTAACTGGCCCTGTCGTATTTTAATTATAAAATGTACGTCCACCGATTCCGCAACTGTTAGACACCTTAGTTCTTGCAACCTAATGGCCCGCCCGTTACGTTCCTCTACAGTGTAAATGTCTACTCATCATATACGATTACAGTTTGCTCCGTGGCCGGCCCACGTGGTTATAGGCCCGTATTTGTATACTGACATTTTCACAATAAAGGTTTTTAAAAGAAAACATGGTAGTAGTATTTACATTGGTAAAGTTTTTAATAATAGTCACTGTTTTAGAATCAGTAAAAGGCAAGTGAAATAAAGCATTCGAATTACATGAAGGGTAAAAGGTATAATACGCAGGAACGCAGTAAAGATAAATGGTCAAGGGTTGTTGTGTTTTCTACTCCTGCAACATAAAGTGATCGATAAGAATCATATATTCTGGCGTATCGGCGACTAAGACAGCAGGCCGACCCTCTTTTGCTCAACAGCTCCGTCATGGGACGAAGAAACGCCCTTTTTCTCGAAAAAGGAATATATTTTACTTGCAGGACAGTTGTAAATTTTCCGGGAAAGTACATTAGCCTGGAACATTATAACATATGTTTAAGAAAAAATAATGTTCGAAAGTAATAAAAAGCGTAATTTTTAGGTCATATGACCAAGCCTTTCATCATTAGAATAAGAAAAGTAAAATGAACCAATGAAAAGTTTTATTAACAAGTTACATGATCTGTTATGCTTACGTTACGCGCTGCGCGCCGGATCACTTCCGGATGCGCTAACGCGGCGCGTCATATGACGCATTACGCGACAACGCAGGTCCAGAATATAGTCAAAATGTCTCCACCAACCAGCGGTCGGAACACAACCCCTTTCAGCAGGCTAAATAGTTCTGTTAAATGACAACAGAAGGGACAGGCAACAAGAACCATCAGTCAAAGAGGGGAGGGCAAGTTCTTCTCTACCGGGTCACGTTGGGGCGCTACCGGAACTGATCGAATTGGTAGTCTACAGAGTTTCTGGATGTTTCAGACTGAAGCTGGCGTTAGCATGAGAGCACCACCATTTCGTAGCTCCGTCGTGGCCATTGCACGAGCAATCATGCTAGCCGCTCCCCACCAGAAGCCTGCGGGAGTCGGGGGCCCCCAAGACTTTTGTAGAATCTTCAAGGCTGAGGGGACGCTTTCGAGAATGGAGCCCAAGCTCTAGCAGACAAGCGTCCGAGTTCCAAGGTGTCGCAGGGCCATTTTAGTGGACCACGCCCAAATCTGAAGAGCCGGCCGCCATTTTGAGAGTCCTGTGGCAGCCGCCTATCGCTGCACCGCAAGAGCGGGAGCAACTCAACTACATGGTGAGCGAGACGTTGTAGTCGAAAGAGCGGGCGGTAAACAGCTGAATAGCGGAAGAGGCACAGTGTAGCAAAAGCGGGCAGAATGGCAACTGAAATGGTAAAGGGGCGCCCCACTACAGCGTGTCTTTAGGTGAAACGGATTGTGGGACAAGGTCATGAATGGAAGAGTTACCAAAAGGCAAAAAGTTCCGCTTGATCCCGGGAGCCGGCCACCTATGTCGGGGGCGATCTCAGGCCACACTAGGAGAACACGACTTGGGGAGGGGGCCGGAGCCAAGCGCCCCCTCCGAGTCCGCGCCATCACACCGTCCCTCGGAGGCCTCCGTTAAGCGGTTCAGGGTGGCACCGCATCACATTGTTTACAAATGCAGTAACGTACTCAAACAGCCCCCACTTACTTTTAGAATAGTGAAGATGAAGCAAGTGCAAATAGGCTTCAGACAGTGTTACAAGCACTCTTCAAAACTTTGAATCATCAGAGTGCATGAGTTTCATGCTCGATCGATTGAGCTAGCCGGATCGGGCAACAAAAAGTTTAAAATAGTTGTTTAATAAAATGTTTTACCCTGTTACTTTGCTGGTGTGTTGTATATATTTGCATAGAGTTTATCGTTATTTTGGGCGGGGTGGGTGGCGGAGCCGAGCTGTCTTGCAGCCATCATGGTGTGGAGTTCAGTTCATCTCACTAGTTTCGTATTTGTCATGAGGGGTTGTTCCTAATGTTTCTATTTTAGCGAGGTCAAAAAGAGATCCCATTAGTGGCCTACTGATTTTGCTCGATTCCTTTTGTTTTTTTACACGATTTTTCGCTATCTGCAAAGACTAAACAGAGTATTGCGACTCTGTGCTTGTTTGTAAATAGAGAATGAACCAAAGAGAACCAATTCTAAAACAGTAAATGCTTGGATAACAATCAATCAAATGGAGAGAGAAGCAGGCACGACGGATTACAACGGGGGCAAAGGCCTGCGTTAACTACCCTTCACTATCTGCAAAGAGAGAGTACTCCTAATAGAAATGAGGGGGGGGGGCAGCATTCAAAGCAGATCAGTGTGCATAAACACGAAAATGTTTTTTCTTACCACGTACTTGACATTCGACAGCTTATGATATTTGCTATTAAAAAACCATTGAAATTCACTGAAAAAACCATAGGTTATAGACCATATATAGTTAGGAATTAGCATTTACAAAACCTTGAAAATTCACTGAAAAAACCATAGGTTATAGACCATATATAGTTAGGAATTAGCATTTACAAAACCTTGAAAATTCACTGAAAAAAACATAGGTTATAGACCATATATAGTTAGGAATTAGCATTTAAAAAAACTTTTTTTACTCACACAAAACCATTGAAATTCCATATATAGTTAGTAGTACTAACTATATATCGCGCACCCGCAATCCACTGCTGATCATGTCACATATTACATCATTCATGACATGGTCAGTGACATCACTGATGACATCACTGATGACATCTCAAATGACATCACTGATGACATCACTGATGACATCTCAAATGACATCACTGATGACATCACTGATGACATCTCCTTCGACATTACTGATCACATCACTGATGACATCATTCATGTGATAATACGATGAACCTCTTCAGACTCTAATATAACCTTAGATACACTCAGTGTAAACAGACACTCACAGACTGTCTCTGATCCATGGAGTTACTTACACACCTAGTCAGTCATGCAAAGAATCAATCACACCTCCATTTCCTCAACTATACAGTTATATTTATTTATTTATTTATTTCTGGTATTTGTAGAGCGCAACACTCATCCCAAGGGATATCACGGCGCTAAAAAGAAAAAGGGGACTGCTGAGTTGCGCAGGGGGAGTTAGTTTTTAGGGAAAAGGTGAGTTTTGAGTTTTTGCCGGAATTGAAGAAGGTTGGTAGTGTGTCTAAGATCCATGGGTAATTCATTCCAGCGTTTGGCCGCCAGGTGTGAGAAGGCTCGTCCACCCGTTCTTGTCTTGTAAATGCGCTTGGGTTTTGCTAGGGCTGAGTTATTGGATCTTAGGTTCCTGTTTGGAATGTAAAACTCGATTTTCCCTTGCAGGATTGTAGGGCCTATTTTGTGGAGGGCTTTGTGCGCATGACAGAGTAGTTTAAAGGTGGCTCGCTGGCGCATTGGCAGCCAGTGGAGTTGTTTCAGGCATGCTGATGCTGAATCTCGTTTGCCCTTTTTACATACCAGTTTAGCTGCCTGATTTTGAAGGACCTGTAAGCGGGAGAACAGTTGTTCGTTCATCCCCTCGAACAGGGCATTGCCATAATCCAGGCGGCTGACCAGGAGGGCCTGGGTAATTGTACGCCGACAGTCCAGTGGGATCCAGGAAAAAATTTTGGCTAGGAGTTTCAAGATTGCAAATCCTTTACCCCAGAGTATGCGTACGTGGTCTTTCATGGATAGTGCGTCGTCCATCATGATGCCAAGGTTTCTGGCATACTGTTTCGGGGTGGGGGCTGTTCCCAGTGTCGGTGGCCACCACGTATCATTCCATGATAGTTTTGCTCCTCCGAACAGTAATATTTCAGATTTTCCGGCATTGAGTTTAAGGCAGTGGTTGCGCATCCACTCTGCCATTTCGGAGAGGCAACTATGTAGTTTTTCTTTAGTTGTTTCCGATCTTTCCAATCTTTCATCCATGGTCACCATTAGCTGTGTGTCGTCGGCGTATGAGCATACGCCGATGCCCCACTTTCTTCCGATGTCAGCCAGAGATGAAACGTAGACATTAAAGAGAGTGGGGCTTAGAGAGGCCCCTTGTGGGACTCCGCAGCCAATGTGACGGGGTTTGGAGTGGAATTGACCCATGTGCACTGCTTGAGAGCGATTGCTCAGGAAAGATTCAATCCATTTTAATGCTGTGTCTTGTACTCCTTTGCTCTGGAGGATGTTTAACAGGCATTCGTGCGACACCGTGTCAAACGCTGCCGACAGGTCTAGCAGTATCAGAGCCACCGATCCCCCCTAATCAGTGATGCATCTGACACTGTCCGACACTGCCAGCAGCGTAGCCTCGGTGCTGTTGTTAGATCTGAAGCCGGTTTGGGTGGGGTCCAAAAGCGAGTTGTCCTCCAAGTATTTGGACAGTTGTAAGTTTACCATTTTCTCCAGTGCTTTGGAGAGGTAGGGGAGCTGTGAGATCGGCCTGTAGTTTTCTGGGTTGAGGATGTCAGAGCCGGCTTTCTTCAGGAGAGGGGTTACAGATGCGTGTTTCCAGGAGTCTGGAAAGGACGCGGAGGCAAGGGATTGATTAAAAAGTTTGGTAATGAGGGGGCAGAGTGTCGGGGCAATCTCTGAGAATACAAAGTGCGGGCAGGGGTCTGCAGGAGAGCCGGATTTGATGGTTTTAAGAACTGCCAACACTCCCTCTTCGGAGAGTGGTTGGAAGTTGGTTAGACGTGGGGAGTTGCCTGTGTCTAGGAGGACGTTGTTTTTGTCGGATGTAGGTTGATTTACATTAGAGTTATCGTGAGGGGTGGTAGGATGGGAGGGGGTAAAGGTGGAGTAAATTTTGTTGATTTTTTCGGAAAAGAAGGTACTAATCCGTTCGCATGCTTCTGTTGAGGGGGTGAGGGTTTGCGAAATACTGGTTGGATTGGTGAGCTCTTTCACGATTTTGAACAACTCTTTTGCGGAGTTGTGATTTTCGTGAATTCGTTGCGTAAAGAAATCTTTTTTTGCCTTTCGAATGGCGAGAATGTATTGCCTCCTTTTGGTGGTATAGTTGGCTCTGGTTTCAGAGTCTTTGGTTTGTCTCCATTGGTGTTCTGTTTTTTGACATTCCCTTTTAAGGCTCTTGAGGGAGGGAGTATACCATTTTTCGTTGGTGGATGTTTTTTTCCTGACTTCTCGCAGGGGTGCTATTTTGTCCAACGTTTGGCGGATTCCTGTTTCTAGCCGGATGGCGTTGTTACAGATAGATGAGTTGTTTGGTAAGGAGAAGTCTATTTCAGGGAAGTGATTTTGGAAATTAGAGTTGTTAATTAATCTCCAGGCTCTATTGGAGGTGCGGGGGGTGGGTCTGGTCTTTGCCGTTTTACCGGGAAGTTTAAACGAAAATGAAAGCATGAAGTGGTCGGACCATGCCAGGGGAAGGATTTCCTTGAGGGTGGTTGACTCGATGTTGGTGAAAAGGAGATCCAGGGTGTGCCCTGCTATGTGCGTAGGGCCAACGACCAGCTGCTTGAGTTGCAGGATTTCCATGTCGTACTTGAGCTGTGTCGATCCAGGGGCATTGGTGTTTTCGTAGTGGACATTAAAGTCTCCAATGACCATGTAGTTTTTGTGTTTTAATACACACCTTACTTATTCAAACATATACTAACACATATTTACTCTCTTTTACAATCCCTGATACAAGTTCACAATCATCCATACAGCCACTCACACATTCACTGGCTCTTATGCACAGTTATTTATATATGCCAACTCTCACATGTACTGTGTTTTACATATGTACTTACTTTGACATGTAGCACTGAGATATCCATTCACTCACCAATGCACAGAGTCATACACCTCCCAGCCACCCACACACACACTCAGTCTCCCATACAAATACTTGAGAAACCAATCAATAACCCATATACTTACTCATATAGCTACTGATGAACACATGCAGCAGTTTACAGAACAACAAACATAATGATGCACAAATTAACACAGTTCAGTCACTAACCCATGCACTCAGTGAGACACATTTAACCACTCACTCATACAGTCAGTCATGCACCTACTAAATCCTTCATCCAGACACTTCTACATCCACTCATTCTTCAATATGTAAGACATATTTTAACTTTACAGAAATACACAGTCACTGGATGTTGTCATCAGTGATGTCATCAGTGATGTCATTTGAGATGTCATCAGTGATGTCATCAGTGATGTCATTTGAGATGTCATCAGTGATGTCATCAGTGATGTCATTTGAGATGTCATCAGTGATGTCATCAGTGATGTCACTGACCATGTCATGAATGATGTAATATGTGACATGATCAGCAGTGGATTGCGGGTGCGCGATATATAGTTAGTACTACTAACTATATATGGAATTTCAATGGTTTTGTGTGAGTAAAAAAAGGTTTTTTAAAATGCTAATTCCTAACTATATATGGTCTATAACCTATGGTTTTTTCAGTGAATATATATATATATATGTAGTGTTTGTGTATGGTGGTTACGTAGGAAAGAACCAACTCGTGAGTAGTCTTCTGAAGATAAGATAGTTATCCATGGATCTTATGATTGAATTCCATAGTTTGGTTGCTTGAACATAGAAATATGTACCAACTATGGTTTATTTTCCTGTATGGTGAGTTTTTGAGGCGAGGTGCCAATGTTGAGCGGAGGTTCCTTTGTGGGACGTATTTGGTGATTTTATCCCTGATGAAAAGCTTCCAGTTCTATGTATTGCTTTGTGGGTGATACAAAGCAGCTTTAAGGTGGATCTTCTGGCAACCAGTAACCTATGTAGGGTCCTCAAGACAGGGAAGATGTGGGATCGTGGCTTTACATGTAGCTGTAGTCTGGCAGCAGAGTTCGGAATCTATTATAAGCTTTTTAACCTGTGTGCACCCTATCCCCATTATCGTGTGATTCTCCCCGCATTTCACCTTATTACTCCGCATCACTCCGACCCTCTTCCATGGTACCCCGGTGCTCCAGCTTGACTCGCTAAGCTTGCCACCTTCGCCCCACTTCCTTCGCTACCCGGGCCACCCTCAGCTGAGCATTGACGCTGAGTCGGCAGGTCCCGGGCAGGCGAAGTAACTTAGCGGCCATATTGGACTGGGGGAAGTGTTCTGACGCGGTCTAGTTGCCGTATAAAAAGAGCAATTCCTTTTTGGCTCGAGACTGCTGAGTGATTGATTTCCCTCCTGAGGCGGAAGCCGGGAGGTTGATGTTTTGTATACCTCTGTGTTTTACTGCTTGATTCACTAAGCTTTTAAAAATGTGTTAGCTTGACTTAATAAGCTTTTTAACCTGTGTGCACCCTATCCCCATTGTCGTGTGATTCTCCCCGCATTTCACCTTATTACTCCGCATCACTCCCACCCTCTTCCACGGTACCCCGGTGCTCCAGCTTGACTAGCTAAGCTTGTCACTGAAGTACTGGGTTTTTCAGAACCCAGCGGTGCCAGGGGTACACCCTAAGACTTCGGGTCCTTCCTGTTCTAGACTACAGAAACTCAGAGTCTTCTAGGTGAAGTCAAAGATCGAGTTTATTGGCTGCAACCAAGTAACAGGCGTCCTAGAAGTACAACACGGTGTATATTCTCAGGAGACTGCTCAATCTTACAAAGCCAGCCTTCTCTTTTTATACAAAATATTATGCTTCAGGCAAACATTCCTTATTTTACAGTTGACCATTCACATATTTTCAATACAAAGAAAAAGCAGAGTCATGATGACAAGCCCATATTTCAATTTGTTCAGCCCACAATCATTTACCCGGCAAGGCCCAGTATTTTCATCAGATATCGACGAAACCCCAATAAAAACGGGCGCCTCCTCCTCGTAAAGTAAGTCATAAAGAAAGACACAGGGGCAGGTGTGTGTAAGATTAGGAAGGGTTTGTGTGCGATGAAAGGTTTATGGCATGTTGTGCCTTGATACTATCTCGCCCGACCACTGGGAGAGGAACTGAACGAACAGGTTTGGCCTTGGGCAGTGGAGTCAGCTTGCCCAGGTCGTGCAGGAGTCAGCAAAGGTGTACGTGTCCTTCAGACTCGTTTTTGGCCTTAGTCATCGGCCTATGTGAGGGCAATCACAAAATGGCTGCCGTTCACAAAATGGAACCCAAGGGTTCAGGGCGAAAACTCAGAATTCAGGGTGATTTCGTCACTCGAATATGACGAAAATGTTTGTGCATAGTCTACTAGTCATTCTTGGTCTGCTGATATCAAATTCGTCATGATACGACGATGTTTATGACACAGGTCCAAAATTTCCAGTACCACAGCCCCTCCTTTTGCCCTTACATAGGCAATAACCTATACTCATGCTAATCTGAGTCCAGGTCTATATTCATGAAGTCATTGAGATGTTGCTGTAGCATCATCCTATTACTTAGCTCGTCCCTCGATACAGGTTTCCTTATACACGATGTAGCACAGAGGCCACATATTGCAGGAGCACACTGTACGCACAGACAGAACAGGAAAAGAATGGCTAAGATCATCCCAATGACCATCAGAATTTTCCATCCCCAGGCGGATATCAGTTCCCAGAACCATCCCATCAACGACCAATCTCCTTTATCCACATGAATAGATTCAGAAATCTTATGTAGTTTGGAGATGGCCTGGTACACTGTTGGAGCGTTATCTGGAATGAAAACACAGCAACTCGATTGGATCACTCTACATACCCCACCTCGGTCTGCAAGTATGGCATCTAACGCGACCCTATTCTGAAGGGTCATAAGGCGATCCGACTGGAGCTCAGCAGTCAAGTTACTAAGGGCACCGGTAGTTTCAACTATGGTGGATTCAATCACCCTTGTCAATTGCCTTATGTTCCTGCTGTTAACCATGGGTCCCCAAAACGGCAGAGAACCCTTAAAGAAGTCTCCCAATTCTTGTCCTGCAGTGTCTTCATTACTGAAAACACCTCTAACTATCCTTGTCTTGTGGTAATCTGCCACAGCGGTGTAGGTGGGAGGCAACAGGAACAAAACAAAACATGTGCCCGAAAAGTCAGGGGGCAACCATGTATAGGCTCTATCATGGCAGATGAAATAGGTACCCTTAGCTGCTAAGAACGAAGGGGTAGTCTGGGACGCAAAAACATACGTTTCAGTGCAGGTACTCTTCCCTAACTGAGCTCTGGGATTCTTGCCATTACCTTGCAGACATAGGTGACCCTGATGGGGTACAATCCAAATCGGGGTAGATCTCTTAGCTTGCTGTTTCTCACTCAGAGTAACTCCATATCCGGTCACGTTCCATCCTATATATACTAGTGTCTCATCTCTCGGGATAGTCTCATAGGAAATATCTTCCCTAATCATATCTACTATACCCTTAACTAGAGCACTATTTTTAGGATTGTCCTTTTCAGAACGTAGGGGGTGGACTTCCATGTGCGTAGATGAACATTGTTCTGTATGCCCACACAGAACCATTGTGGCTGAATGGCAGGACCAGATAAGGGATACCTTTATCCGTTGTGTGAGGCATAAGACCACACACCCAACAGTTAGTCGTGTTCATTACTAGTTGGTGTTGGTGCAAAAGCTGAACGAAGGAGTTATTAATAAACTCTAATCTCCTAACGGACTCATGTTCAGGAAAAGGGTGGAAAGAATGCGAGGAAACAGTAGGAGGAGGTATGGGCTGCGTAGTGGGTGCAAATGTCACTTGAAAAGAGAATAACACATATCCTATTAAAAACATCATTACACTGAACAACATAAAAATGCATGATATCAAAAAGCTTTTCTTGGTCATCATTCTACATATTTTAGCTTTAAAGTTCGTTGTTTTGGCAGGTCTCTCCATCTCGAAAAACTCCATCCTCTCTAAATGCTGCTCGCGATGGTAGGGTGTTCTATGCTAAGGAATGCTTCTGTCAGTCCAGGGCAACTCCCTTAGACCAACCAGAACTGTCGACCTAACGTCTTCAGCTGCACTCCAAAGACTTGGGCAACCGCGACCCTACAGCGGAACCCGGATGGTGGTTCGAAAAACAAAAATAAAAAAGTTTCTCAGATGAGAGAGCTGCACTTTCAAAACTTAGGCAAAGAAAAGGAAAAAAAAATGTATTAGTCCATAGTTCTCGGCCTCAGATTATAGCGTTTCTTCCCAGGTACTCTCTGGTCCTGAAACAGGAGTTCAGGCTCTGTAGTGTCCAATCGAATTGACGGTGGCACAGCTTCTTGCAAAAGATTGTCACTTTCTTGTTCAGAAATTGTTCCTTTTATGCGTGCATCACTGAAAGGCAGAAAACGAGGCACAGTCTCAGTCTCAGAGTCAGCAACACCCTCCTGGACCCACCGGTCGTACGGCAGAGGCAAAGGGACCCTCTTGCAGTGTACGCCGTGGATCCAGTTCTTCTTCCCTTCCACTCGAACGGCTGATCTTGTTGAGAGAAGAACTAGGTGAGGGCCGGTCCACCGGGGCTGGTCATTCTTTGTCCGTTGAAAATTCTTGACCAGCACCCAGGATCCAGGATCGATATGATGTCCTGGAGCTTCAGAGACCTGAGGCAGAGTGTCGTGAACCTGTTGGTGTAAAACACGCAATTTAGCCGTCAATTCATACAAATAGTCAAGCAGTACAGGGTGTTCGATCTCACTGAATTTTGTCGGCCTTGGCACTCCCCATATGTTGGCCGGACGGCCGAACACAATTTCATATGGACTAATTCCCACTCGCAAATGCACAGTCATTCTTGTTGATAGGAGTGCTAAAGGCAGATCGTCAGGCCATTTAAGACCAGAGCTCGCTTGGATTTTGGCCAATTTCAGTTTTAGCGTGCCATTATAGCACTCTACTAGTCCAGCTGATTGGGGGTGATTTGCAGCGTGGAATTTCTGTTGGATGCCCAGCCCTTCACATACTTTCTTCATCACTCGTCCTACAAATTCACTCCCATTGTCACTCCAGACCATTCTCGGCATTCCAAATCTAGGGAAAAATTCTTTGACAAGGGCTTTAGCTGTGGACAAGGCAGTGTTGTCCTTCAGGGGGTATGCTTCTACCCATCTCGAAAAGGCACAAACAACAACGAGTACGTATTTTAAATTGTTGCACCTTTCCATGTGGATAAGATCTAGCTGCAAAGCCTCGAATGGATACGTTGGAGGCGCAAAATGACCAGCTGGAGTTGGGGTTCCCCTACCAGGATTGTATTTCAGACACACCATACAATTTCTGACCACATTCTCTGCACACTTGGGAATTCCAGCATTTTGCCATACTGGAGCCAGCACCTTACAAATCCCTTTCACACTGATGTGAGCCATTCCATGGGCCATTGTAACCACTCCAAGCACGTACACATTGGGTAACAACCATCGCTGATGCTCTGACAATTCAACCCAACAACCATTTGTATCCAATTTACCCGTACTCTCTCTCCACACACTCAATTCTTTCTCTGTAGCTTCAGCTTGAATAGACTTCACACTCTCTATCGTGTCTTCACACATTCCAATGTCACCAACCCATCTCGCAGGGCCTGCAACATACATTCGACTCATCACATTCCTCGCTGTTTCTTTTGCGACTTCATCAGCAAATGCATTTCCACGACCAACGTCATCAGTCACCTTCTTGTGTGCACTGCATTTTACAATCGCAACTTGCAAGGGCAACGCAAGTGACTCGAGAAGCTCATTCACCAACTGACCATGCTGTATCTTAGCTCCATGCGAAGTCAAGAACCCACGTTCTTTCCACAATCGTCCAAAACTATGGGCCACACCGAATGCATACTGGCTGTCAGTATATATGGTAACCTTCATTCCTTTTGATAACACACACGCTCTTGTAAGTGCAATCAACTTTGCTGCTTGAGCTGAATTATGTGGGACACGTGCAGCTTCAACAATCGTATGCAAAGTCGTAACAGCATATGCCGCAGTCGTATCACCATTCGGAAGCTTGAAGCATGAACCATCCACCCATAAGGTACCATCATACTTCACAAGAGGAGTGTCCTGAAGGTCTACTCTCCCTTTCGTTACTTCTTCTGTTCTGAGAAAACAATCATGCTGTTCAGAAGCATCTGTCTCTGTTACAATCGGCAACAACGTAGCTGGATTCAACGTGTTGCATCATTTTATGTGTACATGACTCGCTAAAAGTGTCAACTCATAACCTGACAATCGAGCACTAGTTAAGTGCTGTGTCTTGGTCCTATTTAACAACGTGTCCACTGCATGTGGAACCATCACAACCAATGTATTATTCATCACTAAACCAGCAGACTGCCGAATAGAAACAGCTGCTGCCGCCGTGGCTCTTAAGCAACTTGGCAATGCTTTAGCTACCGGGTCCAAAGTTGACGAAAAATACGCACATGGACGCTGTTTGTCTCCGAACAACTGTGTCGACACTGACAATGCACAATCTTCTTTCTCGTGGACATACAATGTAAAGGGCTTACTGTAGTCGGGGGTAACCAACACAGGAGCCGAACATAATGCATCGCGCAATTCGGAAAAACTTTTCTGACACTCTTCAGACCATGGGAGGGGATTCGGTGTATCTTTACAAGGTAATGCCACCAAGGGTTTGGCCAAAAAGGAAAAATTCGGTATCCATTGTCTACAGTAAGATGTAATGCCCAAGAAAGCACGCACTTCTCTCTGTGTCCTTGGCACACTCAATTTCGCTATTGCCTGAATTCTTTCTGGGGTCGGTTTCCTTCCCTCCTTCGATAAGAGATGACCTGAGTAGGTCACTTCTTGTCGACAATATTGCAATTTGGAAAGAGACACTTTGTGATGTAAATGAGACAAATGACGCAACAATGACAACGTGGCTTCTTTACAGATTTTCTCAGTATCTGCAGCAACAAGCAAATCATCAACATACTGAATAAGGGTAGCGCCATAAGGCAAAACAATCGTATCAAGCTGTGTTTTTAAAGCTTGACTATATATTGATGGACTTTCACAGTAGCCCTGGGAAGCGCGTTTGAAGCGGAAGCTTCGGCCTCCTAAACTGAAGCCGAAAATATCCCTACTCTCCTCGGCAATCGGGATGCTGAAGAACGCATTCTTCAAGTCAATCACCGAGAACCAGGTCGCGGAAGCTGGAATCATAGTCAATAGGGCAGTGATATCAGGAACAACTGGAAATTGTGGCACAACCATTTTGTTCACTTCTCTAAGATCAATCACAAATCTGTAAACAGGTGGCTGAGAAGGGTCAGTACGCTTCAAAACAGGCAGAACAGGACTATTGCAAACATTGCCTCTTGTCTCTTCAATTACATCTTTTTCAATCAAATCATAAATGATCGCTAGCAATGCTTTTTCACCTTCACTAGAGATTTTATATTGGGGAATTCGTGGCATTTTAACATTGGCTTTCAATGTCACCACATATGGTGGTATTTCCAAAAGACCCACATCATTAGGACCAGTAGCCCAAAGAATATCAGGAAGAGACGACAACTCTGTTGGAAGTTTATTCTTTGACAAGTACATTGGGGAGACTACTTCCTTCCCTAGTGTAAGTTGCACTCCCGAAGGAGAACAATACAATGTCGCATACAACCTTTTCAACAAATCCAATCCTAACAAATTCTCGCCACAACCTGTTGTCAGAATAAGGGGTGCTTCTAATTCACAAGGTCCAACAGAAAGGGATATAGGACTAGAAATCGGGTTTCTAACTGGGGCGCCAGAAAAACCTACTGAAACATTCATTTCGCCAGACAAAGGTGCGTCAGGGAGTTTAGAGTGCATAATGGAACTTTTTGTAGCACCAGTATCCAACAGAAAAGGCTCTGACACACCTGATGTAATCACCTCAACGTAAGGTCCACTCTGATCTACTGGAACTGAAACAACTCCCTCTCTTTGTCTATGGCTGTCCTAGCAATCATTACCTTCCATATTCTCAAATTCTGCGTAGTAGTCATCAGCATAGTAGTGAGGCGTCCTACCAGACGCGTTACTCTGCTGATCAAAACTATTCATTGAATTCTGGGGTGGAAATGGGCGCGCGTTCTGGGGGAAATTTCCACGTCCTCTACCTCTAGGTGCTTGTGGAACACCTCGACCTCTCGCACCAGAAGCACCATTCATACGCTGTAACAAAATAGGACAACTATACTTGAAATGACCCTCTTTTTTACAATATGAACACTGATTGGGACCTACAGGAACACGCTGTTGAGGATACTCGAACCTTTGCGAGTTCCTCTGAAACTGTTAAGGTTGCTGATAGTTACTCTGACCACCACGTGGCGGATACGCTTGTTGTAAAAGGACCTTCGTTTTTAACTCTTTCGTTTTCTTGTCTGCTCTATCCTTTTCATCTTTGTCCCTATTTTCGTAGTACTGCGCAGTAGCCAATATCTGTGCTGAAGAGGAAATGGCCCACGAACTTTCTGAATCTTTTAACTTCTTACACAACTCGGGAAGCAAATTGTGCACGAACTTGTCAAGGAACAACCGTTGACCACCTTCTGTACTCATATCTTGACCACTGTGGTCGATAAACGTTTCTTCGAACCTGGTGAAGAAATCAGACACGGTCTCATCTTTCTTCTGCTTACACACAGACAATTTGTCCCAATTCACTCGCTTTGCAGGCATTAAAGTCTTCATGTACGTAATTATCCTACCAGAGAGGTCTGCCACTAAAGGTTCGGGTTTAGCACCACCAACTTGTCTGCCATCAGCAGCAGCAATATTAACCCATGTATCACCTAACTCCTGATCATGATCCGCATGACGAATCTTTCCCCATAAAGGCTGTGGAACAACATTTCCAAACAACATGTCTATATCCGCTAAATTCATAATGCAAGAGCTTGCAGTCTGTGTCAATTCCTTGTAATACCCTGTAGGATTTTTACGGGGATCAGGCAATGTCTGTTTAAGGGCCAATACTTCACCGCGCTTCCATGGAACATGTACCCAAACACGCTGAAAATGTGCCGGTATAGCTGGGGGAACATTATTCAGACCAGCCGCTACTTCTTCCTTCCATACTGGAGGTACTTCTCTCATGGGATATTGTCTCGCCTTTCTCTTAACAGAAAAATCAGACTCAAACAACTGTTGAGAAATAGTTCCACTCCTAAGCGATAACAATGTTGCGACTGCTTTCTTAACATCTGAACCCACAATTGTGCCTTTTCCAAACTCGTACCGTACATGACATAACTCAGGCGGATTGGGCTCCAAATCATTCTCCTCTAAATCTTCACAAAGGAAAGTACACATTTTATCAAAAACGTACCTCTGCTTTGGTGCTTCCCACTGATAGAAGAAATCCATAACAGACTCTAGCTCATATCTTGTCGGGTCGGTAACCCATTTATGTGCTAAATAATCCAATGTTTCCCGTTCTCTAGAGTCGGGCAGTTGACTGCGCAACTGTTTGTGTGTTGAAACAGGGGTCATACTTGTTGCCCCAAATAGAGGATACAGAAGGTTAGCGACAGTGTCAGTCATTCTCTGTCGAACGGAAGGAGAAGTCGACGAGAGAACAGGAGGAAAAACAGGGTGAGGCAGGGTAGATGCAGATACAGATGCATAGGCAGTATCAGGAGGAATACCAGAAGAGGTAGTCGATGCAGTAGGTAAAGTCGTAAGAAGTGTAGGTAGAGCAGGTAGCAAAGTCGGCGGCCCTTGAGTAGGCTGCGCCATAGGAGTAGGAGCCAGCTGAAGAGGAGCTGGTGGCTGTGGAAGAATCTGAGGCACAACAACCGGAGGTTGTACAACTAAAGGCTGCGGAGGTGTGGTAGCATTCTGCGCATAGGGGGGTGGCGAACTTAATAAGTGGGACATTAGGGGGTCTTTTTCAAGTTCTTTTGCTGCATCTTGCTGAAGAGGCGGCAAAACTGGATAGCATTTATCAATCGCCATTTTACGTTGTCTGTGCAACTGCTCACTTGCCTGCTCTTCTTCATCATCTTTATACTGCATAGCAGCTTGCATTATCGAAATACCCTTTTCTCTTATTCTTTTTAGCTATTTTAATTTCTTTCTGTTTGGCTTCCTTAGCCATAGGCGGAAAGAGTCAAACATCGCCGGCCGGGCTTTCTTCTTAAAAAGTTTAACTTCGAGATTATCTAAGATTTCCGTGTCAAAGCTACCATACTGGGGCCATTTTAAAACACCATCCTTTCTGGTGTATCGGATCCATACTTCATTATATGTGATTGGGCCTACGCCATGTTTCACATAGAGCTCATAAGTTGGAGTTCCAATCGGAGGAACCGGACACGAGTCCTCCAATCGGGAATCCCTATTACAACCAAGACAAAACAAGTTTCCAAGTCTGCTGAGACCAGGCATCTTCGCTCTCTAGTCTAGCTTCAAACTTCAAAGGATTATCGAATACGATAGTCTCGTGAATACACGAGTCCCTAGGCTTTGGTACTTGCAAGTTCCAAATCAAAGATCCCAAGGGGATACCCAAACTAAGAACCAAACTAAGGACTGGGAGACGCTCCACTTATACTTAACTGAGGTATCGATGACGTCACCAGAAGACTTGTCTATCGTTTCGCTCTACAAATCATCAACGATCCAAAACAGGGCGATAGTCAGGGCAGCAGTCCTTCGTAGCCGTCGGGAAGCGGGGAACCTCGCAGCAAAGACTTTCGGACCACGTCGACATGCAGGGGTCGATGAAGTGGCAGCCTTCCTCCAGAATTTTCATATGAAGCTCCTCACGAACCTCTGGCTTGGACCGGTACCGCTGAAATCGCCCCCCGTTGGGCGCCAACTGAAGTACTGGGTTTTTCAGAACCCAGCGGTGCCAGGGGTACACCCTAAGACTTCGGGTCCTTCCTGTTCTAGACTACAGAAACTCAGAGTCTTCTAGGGGAAGTCAAAGATCGAGTTTATTGGCTGCAACCAAGTAACAGGCGTCCTAGAAGTACAACACGGTGTATATTCTCAGGAGACTGCTCAATCCTACAAAGCCAGCCTTCTCTTTTTATACAAAATATTATGCTTCAGGCAAACATTCCTTATTTTACAGTTGACCATTCACATATTTTCAATACAAAGAAAAAGCAGAGTCATGATGACAAGCCCATATTTCAATTTGTTCAGCCCACAATCACTTACCTGGCAAGGCCCAGTATTTTCATCAGATATCGACGAAACCCCAATAAAAACGGGCGCCTCCTCCTCGTAAAGTAAGTCATAAAGAAAGAAACAGGGGCAGGTGTGTGTAAGATTAGGAAGGGTTTGTGTGCGATGAAAGGTTTATGGCATGTTGTGCCTTGATACTATCTCGCCCCGCCACTGGGAGAGGAACTGACCGAACAGATTTGGCCTTGGGCAGTGGAGTCAGCTTGCCCAGGTCGTGCAGGAGTCAGCAAAGGTGAACGTGTCCTTCAGACTCGTTTTTGGCCTTAGTCATCGGCCTATGTGAGGGCAATCACAAAATGGCTGCCGTTCACAAAATGGAACCCAAGGGTTCAGGGCGAAAACTCAGAATTCAGGGTGATTTCGTCACTCGAATATGACGAAAATGTTTGTGCATAGTCTACTAGTCATTCTGGGTCTGCTGATATCAAATTCGTCATGATACGACGATGTTTATGACACAGGTCCAAAATTTCCAGTACCACATCACCTTTGCCCCCCCTTCTTTCGCTACCCGGGCCACCCTCAGCTGAGCATTGACGCTGAGTCGGCAGGTCCCGGGCAGGCAAAGTAACTTAGCGGCCATATTGGACTGGGGGAAGTGTTCTGACGTGGTCTAGTTGCCGTATAAAAAGAGCAATTCCTTTTTGGCTCGAGACTGCTGAGGGATTGATTTCCCTCCTGAGGCGGAAGCCGGGAGGTTGATGTTTTGTATACCTCTGTGTTTTACTGCTTGATTCACTAAGCTTTTAAAAATGTGTTAGCTTGACTTAATAAGCTTTTTAACCTGTGTGCACCCTATCCCCATTATCGTGTGATTCTCCCCGCAGTTCACCTTATTACTCCGCATCACTCCGACCCTCTCCCACGGTACCCCGGTGCTCCAGCTTGACTCGCTAAGCTTGTCACCTTCGCCCCCACTTCCTTCGCTACCCGGGCCACCCTCAGCTGAGCATTGACGCTGAGTCGGCAGGTCCCGGGCAGGCGAAGTAACTTAGCGGCCATATTGGACTGGGGGAAGTGTTCTGACGCGGTCTAGTTGCCGTATAAAAAGAAACATCCATGCCTCCGCGCAGCAGACGCGCATGGTGGATGCGCCGGAACCGCGCCGGAGCCGTGCCAGAGTCCTGCCCGTCTGCGCCCGTCCGCGACCAGGACGCGGCTGCGACAACCCAGAACTCTGCCCTACTATGTCCTTCCCCTACCATCTCCTACGGTAGGGAAGCCTTACTTCATCTCGACTTAAAAATCTGTTCGTATGCGCATACTTCCTCCTCCGATCCCTCGTCACTACCCTATAAACCCTGTAGTGCACAAAACAGAGACAACCACTCTATGACACCTTGTCATTTCCTACAGTCTTCCAACCGACACCCCCGGCCCCCAAGAAAATTGTCATTAAAGCAGGACTAATCAATTGTCGCTCACTTGTGAAACACTCCCTAGACGTAGCTCAATCGCTAGAGGATAACCAGTGGGACCTCCTTTTTCTCACCGAAACTTGGTTAGGGGAAGAATCCAATCCTGCTCTCTGCCTTGCCATTCCGCCAGAATATAAGATCTTGTGTGCCAACAGACAGAACATTCAACCCGGTGGAGGTGTGGCCATTATCTATAGAGGTAAAGAATTTGAGAAGTCCCCAAAACATTCAACTGTTAAGATACCCTTCAGTGTGTTGCCCTAGTAACTCACAATGCCGATTTAATAGTAAAGTATACAAAATTACTTAATCTTTGAACATATATGAAAGACATCAAAATACCAAAGATCATAAAACAAACATGTGTGTCGTATTAAAAAAACAATTTATTACAAATCAATAAAATCAATGTTAAATAACATCAGTACAGTGCCATACAAACAAATTAAAATACAATTAATGTTAAAAAAATATAATATAAATATATTGCCGTAGCAATTACAGGGATAAAAATCTCATAACAATCACAGTTGTTAGGGTTGTCGACGCAGCGTTTCGGTGTCTAACGATACCACCTTCATCAGGACAAACAATTCTATATAGAGAAAACATACAATTAGATACATTCAATGGTTTATTAAAAAAACATATTTGGCCATTACAGTGGCACTGTTTTGTTTTCACACGTTTACTCTATTTGTTTATCTTTAGCAGTAATATATATTACCATTGGTGAGTCATTCTGGCATTGAGTTATATTGGGCTACACAGGTGGGTTCTTAACTATGGTGACACGGTTGTCACCATGAAGTAGGTATGGAAAAGAAAAAATCATAAAGCATACCTGTGAAGATTATTATCCCTCTCTTGTTAATTGGAGGTAGTAAGATCGATGTCCCTCAACTGATAGAGGATCTGGTAAGTTATTTCCAGTGTGACATTGTTCTGTGAAGAACACAAATTAAATAACTAAACTATACATTCTATGACATTATCTATCTAGCAATCTGGTCCATCTCTTCCTTTTCCTACTCCTAAATAGATTGTATCGAGGCACTACCTTTTTGTATCAAATTAGCTTCCAATTGTACATATTCAGACTTATTAGTATACCGCCCACCCAAATTTAAAACTACTCATCTTCCAGCTCTCCTTGATTATGCTTTGGGAGAGCTTTTGCTATGCAGTGGGAGAGGTGTGGCGCCGCGGCCAGGGCGACTGACGCTGGAATCTGGGGATCAGGGTTCGATCCCCGGCTCCGGCGGCAGGTTAGCCCAGCACCATGTGACTCTGGGCAATAGCTTGCTTAATCTTCCCGACGGCCCCCAGCGCCTAGAGACCCTTACGGGTGATTGTGCGCTTTACAAATGTGGATTATTATTATTATTATTATTATTACAAGCCTCTTCCCGTTATGCCAACTTCACCCTCATTGGGGACTTCAACCTTCACGTAGACAATGCTGATGACAATTTCTTGTCCACCTTATCAGATGGTGGGCTAAACCAAATAATTTCCGGTCCCACGCATAAAGCAGGACACACCCTGGACCTTATCTGCACCAATTTAACCGATATCTCCTCTGGTGACCCCATCCCTGTAACTTGGTCTGATCACTATGTGATCCCTTTTATCATCTCCTTCTGTCATCAGGACCGATCAAGACCCCCGTCCAATCCAGTGGGCCGCAACTGGAGCATGATTTCCCTTGAAAATTTAGCCACTCATCTCTCCTCGCCTGCCCCTGAGGAGGCTACAGATCTAGACACTAGATTGTCTAACTTCAACCATTGGATCACCTCCGCTATTGATCTTCTAGCCCCTATCGGGCCTATTAAATCCTCCCGAGCCACCCCTTCCGCACCGTGGTACTCGGATGAACTCCGCAAATGTAAATCGGCCTGTAAACAGCTAGAGAGACGCTGGAGACAATCTTATTCTCCAAACAGCAAACTCAAATATAAATCCGCCCTTAAGGAGTACAGGAAGAAGATCATAGATCACAAAAGAATCCATCTAGAGGAGAAAATCTCCCGGGCACAAGGGTCGTCTAGAGAGATTTTCAATACCGTCAGAACCTTCACTGACCCACTGGCCCTCAAGCGTCAAACCCTGGTGTTCCAGACCCTCTGCGATTGTCTCTCTAATTATTTTGAAGACAAGATTGCCACTATTCAAAATTCCTTTCCAAGTAAGACTAATTCTGACAATCATGAACCATGTACAGCCAGCTCTAACCCCATTCATGCCTTCTCTAACTTTGAGGTGATTACCCCGGAACACTCGCTGGCAGAATTACTAAAATGCAAATCTGGCTCCCCCTTGGACCCCTGGCCGGCTAAACTGTACAAATCCTTAGCCCCCCTGCTTAACCCCACTCTAAATGATATATGGAACGACTCCCTCCAGACAGGCATCTACCCCGACTCCTGGAAGCACGTCAGACTGGTTCCCATACTCAAAAAGGCGAATGCAGACCCCACCGAACCAGCTAACTACCGACCCATCTCCCTGCTCCCCGCACCAGCTAAAGTACTCGAGAAACTCGTACAACGGCAACTGGCTAGCTTCTTGGAAATCCACGGTGCCTTCCATAACTCACAGCACGGATTTAGACCTGGATATAGCACCGAGTACGCCCTCATTGAGATGGCCGATGCCATCCGATGGAAGTTGGACGAAGGATCTAGAGCGGTGTTGGTGCTGCTCGACTTGTCGGCAGCATTCAACACCGTCTCCCACCCCGTCCTCCTTGACCGTCTGCAGGCAAAAGGCATACAAGGCAAGGCCTTGGAATGGTTTGCCTCCTTCTTGTCCAATCGGACACAGGCAGTATTCACACCCCCATTTACCTCGGACAGCCGCCCTCTTAGGTGGGGAGTCCCCCAAGGCTCCTCACTAAGCCCCCTCCTGTTCAATGTTTATTTCTCCCCCCTGGCCAAGATCATTGCTCAATCCGGGATCAAGGCCAACTCTTACGCTGATGACATACAGCTATTGTTTTCATATGACTCTTCATCCCAAACTACTTTTGATCCTTTGAAAATCTGCCTTCGCAACATCGCAAGTTGGATGGATAACAACTCCCTCCGGCTTAACGCCGGCAAAACCGAGGTTATATTTTTCCACCAGCCCACGCCTCTGGATTCTAACTTGTGGTGGCCCCTCGAACTGAGAGCACCCCTTTCACCTAAAGACTCAGTTAAAAATCTCGGGGTTATCTGGGATACCAACCTCTCTTTACAAAAACAAATCCAGTCGGTTTCCGCGGCTTGTTTTTTCTAAGATGAGGATGATGAAAAAGTTCATTAATTTCCTTCCCAGTCATACTAGGAAAACAATCGTGCAGGCTCTGATCACCTCCCATCTGGATTACGCCAACGGACTGTACCTTGGACTTTCCTTGGGCCTCCAACGGCGTCTCCAGACAGTGCAGAATGCTGCTCTTCGTCTGGTTTGCGGCCTCCCCCTTCGAGAACGTATCACTCCCCACCGGCATAAGCTGCATTGGCTTCCCGTTCACAAAAGGGCGGAATTCAAGGCACTTACCTTAGCCCACCGGGCAGTCAAGGGAAAGGGCTCGGCATACCTATCCTCCTGCCTCTGTCCATACAGCAACACCAGACTTCTCCGTTCCAGCTCTAACCAGCTCCTTTCCACCCCCAGATTCAAAAAAGTTCGTTCTGGGGTAAAACATTTCAAGTCTGTGCCTCCACCCACTGGAACAAGCTACCCTTGTCCATCTGGACCATCCAGGAGGAACTCCCCTTTAGGAGAGCCCTAAAAACCTTTCTCTTCTGTTAGTACCACCTGAGTCAGATACAGCATCAATTCTCACAGAAGCGCCGGGACACCCCGTTGGGGTATCTGTGCGCTATATAAAAATTCCCTAAATAAATAAATAAATATTATGGTCTTTTCATAGTTAACAAAGATGAACTGTGGTAGAGGTCACTGGTGTAATCAAGATTAGACAGTACCAGAGAAATAGTAGCCTGGACCTTCTGTGGAAATTCCAGGTGGGGGAAGATGCATTGCAGGGTTTTCATGGTAATGAGGCTAAAGCTTGCTCATTTGTCCACACGGGCATTCATTGATATTTGGAGACAATGGTAATTCAAAGGTTTCTTAGTTCCTTAGATACTTCAGGAAGAGGTTCCAGATAGTAAGGCCTGGAGCATAGTGGGTCATAATTTTTCCAACCGCCACATGTGAGTATCTCAGTTTTGGAACCATTCAATTTGAGATGACTCCATGTCATCCACTGACCAATGGCTCTGAGGCAACTGAACATTTCTGCTTTTCAATGTCTTTGGGGCTTTCCAGTATAAGGAGTATTTCTGTGTCATCTGCATAGTTATACCATTTGAGCTCAAATTCATTGATCATTGCCGGTAATGACTTCTTGAAGAAGCTGAAAAGCATGGGAGATGCGATAGAGCCTTGAGGGACCCCTGCTTTTGTGAAGTATGATTTGGAACAGAAAGGGGGAGTATGGATACCATTTGTTATTGTTTTGAAGGTAGGCTGTGATTCAGTCAAGAGCAGTCCCCTCTATGCCGGCTTCATAAAGTGTTTGTATTAGAGTGTCATGGCTAACTGTGTTGAAGGTAGCTGAGGCGTCCAAGAGTAGTGCAGCAAACTCTTTCCCATCTACTGTAAATTTAAGGTCATACCAGATGGTGATGAGGGCAGATTCTATGCCTCTTCCTGGGAGGAATCCTGTTTGGTAGTCCGAAAATATGGAGTTATCTTCACTCACTTATTGTGGCATCTGGGCTAATAATGCTTTTTCTATCAGTTTTCCCAGGAAAGGTCCATTTGTAATTGGTCTGTAGTTGTTGGGATCATGTGGGGCAAGGTTAATTTTCTTTAACAATGGGCGTATGTATGCCTTTTTCAGAGCATTTGGAAAGATTCCAGTAGTTAAGAAACTATGGATGCCTTTACGATCTGTCAATAAAGCACTGACGGACACTTGGTGAAAACCCCTTCTTGTTGCTGGCAGAAAGTTGCACCATAAGCAGGCGCTACAATCCCTTTCCATTTGACAGAGTCTTTTTGATATAATACCCTTTACCAGAAAGTGGCAAGCATTAGCCAGAAAAGTAATTACATTCTCACTGTTCTGTCTGATATAGAATCTAAACACATTGATGAGCTTTGCATGAAGGTTTTCTCCTTCGCCAGTTTGGCCTCACATTCTTTGAAAGTGGTCTGCCTGCAAGACAGAGACACACACGCCTTCTGGGGCATGTACGTAAAATCTCACCTGCCCTGCAAGAGGGATTTGGAAATGCTTTCATCTAGATAGTCCACGATAGGCAAGATGCCTCAAAGTGTATTTTACAGGATTGAGTAGACACTACAGACTGTGTAGGTCATGCTTTGGGCACAAGTATGGCTATTCTGGGGGGCGGAGCTTGCCGCGAATCAGATGGAAGTGTAGACGGCGAGCTCCGCGAGCCATCAGCGCCACTAGCCAGCAATCCGGCTGTTTCACCGTCACTAGATAATGAAAGCGGCTGAGGCATTCTCCTGAACGGTAGCGCCGCAGATAGATATATCCTGGGCTTAGGGTGACCAACTGGCATTGGTGCAAATTCAGGACGGTGAGTGTAAAAATTCAGGACAAAGGGTCAAAATTCAGGACACAAATTCAGGACAGGAGGTCAAAATTCAGGACAAAACTTCAGGACAATAGGTACGTTTTACAGACACATCAGAGGTCGCGCAATAGTATATAAGTAAGCCCAGCCATTGCCAAACATATTCGACCATTTGCAAACCTATCCATCATGTATCCTTCCATCTATCATTTCACTTATCCATCCCTTCATCCATCCCCTCATCCATCCTTTTACTCATCCTCCATTATCCATCCATCCATCCATCCACCCTTTCACCCTATCCATCTGTACACTTATCCATCCACTCGTCATCCCATCCATCCATTCACTCATCCATTCAGCCATTCACCCTTTCATCAATCCGGCCATCCTTTCACTTACTAATCCTTCCACCCATCCACTCTTTTAGTCATCATCCATCCTCCCTTTCTCTCTCCATCGACCCTTTCACTTAGCCATCCTTCCTTCCATCCATCCATCCACCCACCCATCCATCTATCTACTCATCCACTCGTGAATCCATCCATTGACCCTATCACTCTTCCATCTATCATTTCACTCCTTCACACATCTATTCATCCTTTTGTCCATCTACCCTCCCATTCACTCACTCATCCATCCTTACATCCACCCTTTCACTCATACATCCATTCATTCATTCACCCTTGCACTCATCAATCCATCCATCCTTTCACCCACCCACCATCCACCCACCCACTCATCCATCCATCCTTTCACCCACCCACTCATCATCCATCCATCCTTTCACCCACCCACTCATCATCCATCCTTTCACCCACCCATCATCCATCCATCCATCCATCCATCCCCTCATCATCCATCCATCCTTTTCCCTCATCATCCATCCATCCATCCTTCTACCCACCCACTCATCATCCATCCATCCTTCCCCTCATCATCCATCCATCCTTCCCCTCATCATCCATCCATCCTTTCACCCACCCCCTCATCATCCATTCCATTCCCTCATCATCCATCCATCCATCCTTTCACCCACCCCCTCATCATCCATCCATCCATCCACCCTTCCACTCATCATCCATCCATCCACCCTTCCCCTCATCATCCATCCTTTCACCCACCCCCTCATCATCCATCCATCCTCCCCCTCATCATCCATCCATCCATCCTTCCCCTCATCATCCATCCATTCTTTCACCCACCCATCCATCCTTCCCCTCCATCCATCCCCTCATCCATACATCCCTCCCCTCACCCATCCATCCTTCCCCTCATCCATCCATCCCCTCATCATCCATCCTTCCCCTCATCCATCCATCCATCCATCCTTTCACCCACCCATCATCCATCCATCCATCCCTCCTTCCCCTCATCCATCCTTCCCCTCATCCATCCATCCTTCCTTCCCCTCATCCATCCATCCATCCCCTCATCCATCCATCCATCCTTTCACCCACCCACTCATCATCCATCCATCCAGCCTTTCACCCACCCACTCTCCATCCATCCATCCTTTCACCCACCCATCATCCATCCATCCATCCCTCCTTCCCCTCATCATCCATCCACCCTTCCCCTCATCATCCATCCACCCTTCCCCTCATCATCCATCCATCCACCCTTCCCCTCATCATCCATCCTTTCAGCCACCCCCTCATCATCCATTCATCCTCCCCCTCATCATCCATCCATCCATCCTTCCCCTCATCATCCATCCATCCTTTCACCCACCCATCCATCCTTCCCCTCCATCCATCCCCTCATCCATCCATCCATCCCCTCATCCATCCATCCTTCCCCTCATTCATCCTTCCCCTCATCCATCCATCCTTCCTTCCCCTCATGCATCCATCCCCTCATCCATCCATCCTTCCCCTCATCCATCCATCCATTCTTCCCCTCATCCATCCTTCCTTTCATCCATCATCCATCCTTCCCCTCACCCATCCATCCTTCTTAGCCATTTATCCTTCCCCTCATCCATCCATCCTTCTCCTCATCCATCCATCCTTCCCCTCATCCATCATCCAGCTACCCTTTCACCCATACATCCAGCTATTTACATTTTCTCTTCATCCTTCCCCTCACTCATCAATCCATCCATCCTCTCTCATTATCCATTTATTCAATCTTTCATTCATCCATTCACCCTTTCACTAATTCATCCAGCCATTCACCTATCCCTTCACTTACTTACTCGCCCACCTTTCCATATTAATTTTGAGCTGAGCCCTTTTGAGAAGAGGGCCATCAAGAACTTCACCCTCGAAGCAGGGGCCGTTCCAGGACTGGGACAGAAGCCACCGAGGGCAGAGACAGGATCCACCACAGGGGGGGGACAAGAGCCATCACAGGCGGGGGTGGACTGGAGCCACAACATGGGGGGACAGGAGCCATCACAGGCGGGGGGGTGGACTGGAGCCACCACATGGGGGGACAGGAGCCATCACTGAGGGGAGGGCAGGAGCCATCACAGGAGAGGGAACAGGATCCACCAGGGTGGGCACAGGGGTGGGCATGCAGTATTCTAGTATCATCTTGGGCTCCTCTCCCCCTCCTGCACAAGACAACGAGAAGACAAGCTCTCTGTTTAAAATGCCATCCCCGACTGTGATGTACAGTACTTACAAGAGATACTCTAAGAGAACTGATTGAACTGATTGTCCTCCATACTTTGTTAATCAGTGTGGGTGCGATTGTGCCATTTCTTTATTTTATTACATTATAGACTACATGTTTGAAGAATCGAGGTTTGCTTACAATTTAGTGACAGGAATTAAGCTCGGTGAAGAGAAGCACATGCTGCCTCAGTGTAATCAGGGGTGTAATCTGGCCGAGTCTAGGATGTTTGAGGCCCTGGGTAGAAATGGAATGTGTGAGCCACTCTCTAAATAGCAGAGACATGATGCATTCAGGGCTGTTTGCATGTGAATAGATGCCCCTGCTCCTGAACCTGAAGCCCCTCCCTCTCAGTCGCCTTCGAGCACCTCTTAACCGGTCATCAAGGGCAGAGGTGAGAGGGTTGCCATCCCGCTGTGCCTCTCCTATGCTGCTGAGTATCTGAGGAGCTTTCGTGCAGCATCAGAGTCTAGAAGGGAGGGGGGCGCAAGCTGTGCCGGCTTTAGGGTGGTGCAACCGGTGCCCTCTTAAAATGACGGACAAATGGCGTCCGTTAAAGAATCCTTCACGGACAACGGACAGACGGCCGAAATTACGGACTGTCCGTGAAATTTACGGATGGTTGGTCACCCTACCTGGGCTCGGCTACGCTACATGAACTGCTGAAGCGCCGACGGAGGGCGCGGCCTTCCAACGGAGTTGCGGGAAGGAGAGTAACCGGGATCCTCTAGACGCTGCGCGGACGCCCTACCTGAGAACCGAGACTGGTGCCACACGTGCGAAAACAGTAGAGGGACGGCACTGATCTCAGAGGTGAGTCCGGACAGAAGCCCTGTTGGACCCTCGCTGCCCCATAGGTGGAGAGATCTTGGCGAGGCTGCGACCGCGGGACTGGTACGGCCTGATCAGCAGAAACGGCAGGGTGAGTGCATCGCAGTGCAGCTGACTGAGTCTCCCCGCTCTCACGCTGTGCGTGAAATACAACCCATCAGCAATTGCCTGAAGACGAGGTAGCTGTGCTAACCTGGGGGCTGTGAGTGAGCTTCGGGGCTGCAGTAGTGTAACCAACTGGCATGGGTGCAAATTCAGGACGGTCAGTGTAAAAATTCAGGACAAAGGGTCAAAATTCAGGACAAAAATTCAGGACAGAAGGTCAAAATTCAGGACAAAAATTTGGGACAAAACATAAGATTTACAGACATATCAGAGGAGGTGGCCCAATAATATATAAGTAAGTAAATAGACAACCAAAATAAATACAAGTCAAAATAAGTTTATATAAGGTGGAGACAATCGTGCACTTCACAGTTTTTCAGTATGTGCACAGCTTTGCAAAGCGACATCAGGCCCTTTCTGCAATCAATATTTGTGCTAGTAACAATAAACATTAAATGGTATTTTTTTTTGTATGCTGAAATCTGTCTTTTAAATGTGCAGTGAAAACGCTGTTAGTTATGTTATTTTTATTTTCTCCAGCATGGCGCCAAGACAAAAGCAGAATGCTTTGCCCTAGACAGTCCCATGCAGGAGAAGGCATAGCACATGCTGTCCCTACAATTCGGCCCATTGTCAGTCTACAAGAGCTCAGAATGACAATGGACCACTCCACAGTCTGCACGAGGCAGGTCAGGGAGGGGCTGCTGTAGGCAGCCTCTTCAGTTTTAAAAGATAAGTGCGAGAGGCCCCGAGTGAAATTTTATAAACTCACGGGGCCTCTCGCATGGGAAACAGCATTCTTTACTGAGATGTCCCATTTCGATTTTAGTATGATGTCTGTAAGGCGCCCGTAATTTGCGGTCCCCAAATTACGGACGACTTGTGGACATCATACTAAAATGACGGACGGTCCGTGAAATTTACGGACGGTTGGTCACCCTAGGCTGCAGTGAGCTGGAAGCTGGTCCCTAGAGCTGAGGAATGGTGAGGGGCATGGACGTTTGCCGGGCTATAGATTGCTGCATCCCAGTATAGCCAACGAGGCAGCAACTGACTGAGGACGACCTACCAGAGTGCAGAGGTATATGTGCGAACCTCCATAGCTCCATGCTAACTGCGACGGGGTGAGTGGTGAGAGGATAGTTGCCCTGTTGGTGACTGCCCAGCCTGCGGAGATTCCCCTGAGTGCGAGACTGTACTGGCGCTATACCATCTGCCAGAGCCACATTGCTTGGGGGGGGGGGGGCTGACACGAATAGGGAACAGTGCCCTTCAGCAGCACCCGCTTATGGTCATACAGCCAACGCCCTCACCACGCTCCACCATACTGACTTGGCGGTTGTACTAGCTCGGCTGCGCATGGGCCCTCGCTGCGTAGATGCTCTTTTGCAAGTACCACTTGGCATCTTGTCCCATTGCTGCCTCTGATTTATCCGGAGACGAGGCTCCCCTCCACCTGAATGGTTAAACAAAAAGGGGTGACCTTGTGTCCCTCAGAACCTGGGTAATCGTGGTTAAATACAATGGTGGTTCTGTTGGGTAAAGACAATTGCTGTGACAAAGGCTGTAAATGCTCAATAAAACGTGTAATCAACCTCTCTGAAACAAGAACACAATGAGTAATTTCTAGAATTATCGGCCCATTTCCCTGCTACCATTCCCAGCAAAAATTGCCGAGCGCTGGGTGAGCTCATGCCTCTCCAAACATCTGGAGCAGAATCATTTCCTGGACTAAATACAATTCGGTTTCCGTCCAGCCCATGGCACCGAAACAGCCCTACTCACTGCCATGGAGGACCTTCGAATGCGTGCAGACAGGGGCCAGGCAGTAGCTCTGATCCTGCTGGACCTGTCTGCCGCATTCGATACGGTTAATCACGGGATTCTATTGGAGAGACTAAGGGAGGCCGGGGTGGGCGGCATTGCCCAGCACTGGTTTCGCTCCTTCCTGCGGGACAGGAAGCAGGCTGTGTCCCTTCCCCCGTTTCAATCTGCCTTCTCCCCGGTGTTCTACGGGGTGCCTCAAGGCTCGTCCATCAGCAAGTTTCTATTTAACGTTTATCTTAAACCGCTGATTACGTTGATAAAATCCCACAGGCTAAAGGCAATCAACTACGCTGACGACACTCAACTCATCCTCTCTTGGGAGGGCGAGGAATCTATCCCTTTGGAATCTTTTCATGACTGTCTACGAGACACAGCTGGCTGGCTACACAACAACTCTCTACAGTTCAACGCCTCCAAAACCGAGGTTCTGTTCTGTGCCGGAAGTCGGATCCCCTGCCCGTTCCCGGTGAAGTTCTGGCCCCCTGAATCCCCGGTAAAGCCACAGCCGGTCACCACTGTTCGCAATCTGGGTGTTATGATGGATAACAAACTCAGCATGGAAGCCCAGGTTGCGAAAACAGTGTCCACCTGCTCGGCCCTCATTCGCTCCCTTCGTAAGATCCTGCCACTTCTTTCCTTACAGGCCCGGGCTTTAATAGTCAGGTGTACCATTCTTAGTCGCCTTGACTATTGCAATGCGCTGCTACTCGAGGCTCCATCCATGCTGTTAGACAGACTCCAAAGAGTTCAATCTGCCGCTGCCAAACTGGCCCTTGGTTGGCCTAGGAGATCTTCGGCCACTGCGGCAATGGCCGAGCTTCACTGGCTCCCTTGAAACAGCGAGTGGCCTTTAAATCCCTCTGTCTCGTTTTTAAAGCCCTGGAGGGAGTTGGGCCCAGCTCTCTGCAAACCATGTTTGACTGGTACATTCCAACCAGAGCCCTTCGATCCACAACGGCCTGCCTTGTAAAAGTACCAAGATTTAAAAAGGTCAGGACCGGAGGCAGATCTTTCAAAGTTGCAGCTGCCAAACTTTGGAATAGCATGCCCCTGGACATCCGCCAAACAAAGGAACTTCTCCCTTTTAGGAAACGGGTTAAAACTTGGCTGTTTCCTAAATGTTAAACTTCTGGCCACTCTATTGCTGCCTCCCAGTGCATTCCATCTTAGGAGATATCTCAGCGCCAGGATACCTGTAAGGTGACAGCCGCGCTATACAAATGTTCTAAATAAATTCTAAATAAATATATGACAAAAGAATGATTTCAAGAGATACTTTATATTATTAAGATAAAAAATGACTGAAGTTACAACTGAATTAATTCATTCAGTGACATTTGATTTCAGAAAATGATAGTAAGACCGTCAATCACAAATATGAAGAGTGTGACAAATGGTGAATAAAGTGCTCAGTGCACATAAAGTTCATGTATAGGCTCTTGGACCACAGGTGAGCTCACCTGTGGTCCAGATACTCCAGGAGCCTATACATGAACTTTATGTTTCCTTGGAGATTAAACCAAACTCTGGCCTATTTAATCCTTGTATATAACTTGTATATATATGTTATTGTATTGCATTGTATATGACTTGATGCACTGAGCACTTTATTCACCATTTGTCACACTCTTCATATTTGTGATTGACGGTCTTACTATCATTTTCTGAAATCAAACGTCGTCACTGAATGAATTAATTCAGTTGTAACTTCAGTCATTTTTTATCTCAATAATATAAAGTATCTCTTGAAATCATTCTTTTGTCATATAGAAATTACTCATTGTTTTCTTGTTTCAGAGAGGTTGATTACACGTTTTATTGAGCATTTACAGCCTTTGTCACAGCAATTGTCTTTACCCAACAGAACCACCAGTGTATTTAACCTCCCATCCACTTGAAGCCACACAATCCGGTATTGTAAACATAATACCCAACAATATGGGCCGCGTAGACAAAACGCAAACCAAGTTGCCTTTTGACGCTAAAGCTACCAGACACAAGGAACCTGAACGGGCTTGATCTGCGAACACTAGACCGGAGAAATCGGAGGTAGCTGGAGACGTGAGACAAATGTTCGCCACAATCCAGAAAAGTCTAACGAATATGGATGGAAAAATTGATTCCTTAGACTACTGCATGGATTGAATGACAGAGCGAATAGACAAGCAAGCGGAACGCACTGATATGGCGGAACGGCGCATCACGGAGGTTAAAGAGGCCCAAACCACATCAGACCAGGTACAGAGACAAATAGCAAAAACTATATCAGACTTGCAGGACAAAACTGAGGATTTAGAGGCCCGCTCGCGCCGGAGTAACTTGCGCATAACGGGTTTGCCGAAAACGACCTCCATGGGGAACGCAGAGTACTTCACTGAAAAACTCCTGATTACTCTACTAGGTCGCGAGGCCTTCTCTGACATGTTTGTGTTGGAGAGGGCACATCGCTCACTGGCCCCGCCGCGTCCGGTAATAGCTAAACTCTTAAATTATGGAGACCGCGATTCGGCTCTGCGGCATGCTAGGGAACTAGGAGAACTCAAATATGAGGGTTCGGCCATCTCCCTCTACCCATACTGCATGGCAAAAGTACAGGAGGCGCGACATCAATTTAACCCCCTAAAACGCCATTTCACAACATCTCCTATGCCATGCTGTATCCTGCCAAGTTGAAAGTCACCATGGATGGCAATGCGTGTGTCTTCAAGGACCCGAAGCAGCTACAGAAAGCACTGAAGGACTTACTCAAGACCGCGAGAAAAGAAACGAAACAAGCCGGAGCACAGGCGGCGGAGATGGCAGAAGGAGGAAACCCTTTAGAGAACAATGACTAGAACTACACTGTTGGCCACTTTTTCAATCCACAACTGTATAGCAAGTATTGTAACATCCTTGCAATAATGGTTACTTCAGAAAATAGATGCCTTGATGCCTCTCATTCTCACTGCTACTGGGCTGCCGCAGATCGGAGGAAGAAGGACTTCACCCGCTAACATGAACCGCAAGTGAACAATTATAAACTGTAATATTGTTTGAACATTAGATTATTGCTGAGGGGGTAGAGTGGGCCTGGTAGATTCATTTTGTAATAGGGTGATTGGTGATTTTTACAACCCGCGCTTTCTTCTACTTACATTCTACGTGGTAGTTATGCATAATAATGCTTACAGGTGGTTAAATGGCATGCTATTATTTAATACTAAACTATGCGGCATTGCTGAAGGTATCGCACTGGTATTCCGGTAACATCCGCCCCTGAGTGTTACCCACTGGTTAGTTAGGAAACTAGGTGTTTTTCCATTGGGGCGGGTTGGAGGACTTTCACGATGCACAGTTGGGGCATGCATGGTGTGGGAGGTGGGTGTGGGGATTATTTGTGTGTGTTTATTCTTTGCTTTTGATTCTGTTTTTGTTTATTTTTGGGACGCTCCACATTGCTCTTCACTTACAGTTGCTTCGGCTAATTGTGATGCTTTACCTCACACGGCAAAAAGCCACTACAGGTCCTGACATGTTACTTGCGCAGTCGGACACGCTGCTCTTACTGTCAATACTTGCTGGCCACTATGATGCCATTATAGCCAATAGGCGCTAACCTGAGGTTCCTGACTTGGAATGTCAGAGGCCTTAATGACCAACATTAAACTAGGAAGGTTATGTCTTACCTCAAAAGGCACAACGTAGATGTGGCGCTCCTCCGGTGTCGGATCTCACACGCCTTAGAAGCAGAGTAAAAGGCTCGTTTCACGCAGCAGGTTTCACCTCACATGCCCGAGGGGTACTGACATGGATTAATCCAGCATCTAAACTAACACTTGTAAAATTACATACAGACGCAAATGTCCGCTATGTGGTATTTAGATGCAGAGGACAGGGCATAGACTATCTACTGATTAATGTATACGGACCTAACTTTGATTGCCCGCAATTTTATTCTGACCTCCTGCGGATTGCTAGGATGTTGCCAGACATGCCACTGATCTGGGGAGGGAACTTTAATTGTACATTACATCCTAACCTCGTTCGATCTGGAGGTCTGCCAAGACGCCGATCACAAGTGGCGGAAGTCATATTAGACATACTAACAGAGTTCAATATGATTGATGGGTGGCAATATCGTTCACCGGTACCTGGGGGCTTTACACACTACTTTGCACCTCACAATCTGCATACTAGAATAGATTATTGACTTCTATCACGGACACTACAGCATTCTCTTAAAGATTGTGAGGTGCTGCCCCGTACTTACTCAGATCACTCTCCGGTGCTCCTGATCGTGACTGCTCCAATCAAAAAACCACCTCCGTTTACCTGGCGGTTTTCACCTTATGAACTATTAGATGAGCTATTTCCAGCAGAGATGCAAGAGGCTATGGAGACCTTCGAGACAAATATAGGATCTGACCCGCACTTCACCACAGTCTGGGAAACGTTCAAGGTATACAAAACAGGAGTGACGATAGCCAAACATTCTGGCATGCTCAAGTCAATTAGAGAGTGGCTAAAGCGCTTAGAGCAAACATTAGTGGAACTGGAGAAGGCGACACAGACAGATAATGATCCCGCACTGCAAGACACACTAAAAGCAACACTAGAAGAATACCATACTGAGGTGGATAGAGAGGTGACACTCATAGGTAAATATGCAATAGCCAGAGTCTATGGGGAGGGAGAACGTCCAGGTGCCACCCTAGTTAATCTTATAAAAGGTCGTGGAGCTGCCTCACATCCCATAGAACTGTCAACAGAGGACGGAATAGCGCTAACAGACCCGGTAGAAGTAGAGGATTGTTTCAGAGAATATTACACTACTCTCTATCAAACTAGATCTAATGTATCGCAATCTGAAATCCTAGACTATTTGGAATACATCAAACTACCATGGCTAATGAATGGTCACAGAGAGTATTTGATGCGCCCAATGGAGATGTGGGAAATTAAAACGGCTATCTCTGAAATGCGAGCAGGCAGTGCACCGGGACAGGATGGGCTAACGGTAGGGTTCTATAAAGCATTTCAGGACATCTTGGCACCACATTTGTTGACCTTGTTTGAAGAAATGGCCGAGGAGGGCATGATGCCCCCCACAATGCGAGAGGCGCTCCTAGTAGTTATATTGAAACCAGGTAAATGTCCGAATTCTTGCTCACCCTACCGACCGCTCTCCTTACTGAATGTTGACACTAAAATATTCACTAAGGTCCTAGCAAACAGATTAGCCCCATTAATGCCAACCTTAGTGGGAATAGAACAGTCGGGCTTTATCCCTGAATGTACTCTTACGTACAACCTCCGTACTGTATTCGGAGTTATACAACACACTGCCCCAGATCAAAAGGCAGCAGCGATATTTTTAGATGCTGAAAAAGCATTTGATTCCTTGGAATGGAGATTCATGATGCTGAGCCTAGAGCATGGGGCTGGGGAGTGTTTATATAAGCTTAATTAGCACACTTTATAGAAACCAAATGGGTAGAGTCAAGGTGGCCGAGGTGGCCACGACACCGCTGGAAATATCTTGGGGTACCAGGCAAGAATGCCCCCTGTCGCCGTTACTGTATGCATTAGTGTCTGAACCACTCACGTCCGCCCTGCGGGAATACCATAGTTATAGGGAGATACGATTTCCAAACTACAATCTTATTGTATCCACATACGCTGATGACCCTCTCCTGTATATCAGGGACCCAGCTACCAACGTGTCTCCTGTGCTACGTGAAATAGTACGCTTTGGCAAACTATCGGGCCTTAAAATAAACTGGTCAAAATCGGTGATATTCCCCCTGACCCCAGCAATCGTTCAGGTGGAATTGGATTTTCAGCTACAGTGGTCTGAGGACCCGGTGCGATATTTGGGGATATAAATACATACAGATTCAGGTATTGTGTTCCGAGAGAACTATGGTTGTGCAGTAGTTACGTTGGAAGAAGACATCGCGCGCTGGATAGTCTTCCCCTCTCTTTACTAGGAAGGATATCACTAATGAAAATGGTTGTTCTCCACCACTTTCTCTTCTTATTTCTTAACCACATCGCTGCTTGGTAGTTTCCCCTGCTGTGCTGGACAGCAACGCAAACGGGTGTAGTCATGACGAGCTCAGCTCGTCATGAGCACCTTAGAGGTATATGCCATGACGAGCTGAGCTCGTCATGAGCATGGAAGGGGTTAACATACCAATAGTCCAATTCTTTAGACATATCCGTTTATTGTTACTTAAATTGACATGGGCCGATAAACCACCCTGTGCCGCCTGGAAACTAATGGTCTTACCTTATTCGATTGGCGATTTTTGGGCACTGGATCTTGATCTATATTATCGAGCGGCCCAAGCCTCACACGCCTATTTTTGGCTGCATCAGTAGACTCCCCATCCACACCTGCACATAGAGCGCATAGCACAGGCACCTGCGCATTTAGCGACTGCTCTGCACCTCCCGTCAACAGAACTACCACTACTTTGGACTCAATAAACACTATAGTTCATGCATTGCACAATCTTAAAACCAGACAAGCGACTACTTTATTATATTCACCTCATACGCCCATCGCTTGGTGTGCATGGTTGCCAACGTTAACTTCGCCTGAGATGCTAGCAGCACTAATCAATTTGAGGAAAGAACAATATAGGTGAATTTTTCAGCGATGGCCGGGGTAAGGAGGGGACAGACTTACTAGAGAGTGAACCAAGACTCACGCTTTTAAATACTTTCCATTACTCCAGAGCCTGGAGTGCGCTAAGGCGAATGTTGGGCGATTAAATGATGGAACCTCCAGAGGTGCGCTCTTTTACTGTTATGATTCAAGCAACATCTACTAAATGACTAGAAACAAGGATTTATTCCCTGACACAGGAACTATATAGAGATCGATATGATAAAGCTCGATTTGACTGGCAAATAGACTTAGAACTGAACATTGAGGACGACATGTGAAAATACTGCTGTGAGGCTACTGAACGTATCTCGCTCAATGGGCGACATAGACTGGAACCGCATTATTACACACCAAAACGCCTCCACAAGTATGGGTTGCGCGCCATGTCTAGCTGCGACCGCTGTGGAACCCCAGAGGCAGACGTTCTACACCTAGCATGGCTCTGCCCACAAATTGCTAGCTATTGGACACATATTTTTGCCGAACTCCAGCCGATAACACAGGTAGAACTTAGCCCAGACCCGCTAGAAGATACAGAAACAAGTTAAGCGCCAGGTGGACATGGCGCTCCTGTTGTCAAACGAGTTTTGGCAATGTGCTGGTCCAGAGGCCCCCCACGCTAAAACAATGGTCTAGAGACATGCTATATTGTAACATGCAAGCAGAAACATACAGTGAGGTCCTCCACCCTCGGAATCGACCAAAGAACTTTTGGAGCCTAAATGCACTTACATTGCAACCAAAGACATGGAACAAACTATACCACTTCCAATGGCCGAAGATGATCCACTGACACAGCAGACATAGATAATGTATTGAAGGGTGAGAGTTATGTACTAATAAGATAACACCTCAAGGTAACTGGAATGTTAAACCTATGACTTAGCCGTCCTACTTGGGGACTATGCATCGAGTTACAAAATCATGTAGGGTTTGTTTGCTGGTTGTGACTAGGCAATGTGGGGGAGCATTATTCATACTATATTTGAAGGGAATTGTTATGTAGATCGACTTATCGTCATATGTGTATTATGATGCGAAGTGAGAGAGGAGTCCTTTCCTTTGTACATTTTCAGTATTTTCGCTTCCTTTATTTTAATATTATTATTGTCTGATTTGTTTTGTGTTGTATTATTGAAATGAGGAAAATAAAAGAATAATAAAAAATAACCAAGTATGGCTATTCTCCATCATACATAGATTTGTGAAACAGGTTTCTCCGGGGACATGCAGGCATCCCTCAGATAAGTGGGTCATTTAGGTAGCCTTCAAAGCTACTTCCTTCCCTTTTTTGTCAAAAACTCCCCCCATTCAATTCTTCCTGTTTTCGTCCAGACTCTAGCTAAACATACCTCCATCCTTGCCAGAGAGGTTCAGCCATTACTAGACAAAAGGGTGGACTCAGATTGACTTTTGACCTTCAGTCCCTTAACACTTTACTTCAGACAGACGCATTCAAAATGCCAATCTTGCACAAGGCTCTCTCTGCTCTGGACTTTTGGGATTGGATGGTTTCTTTGACTTGAAGGATGAACTTTCATGTGCCTGTCCCACCTTGCCGGTGGTGTTTTGTTCAATTTGTTTTGGGGAATGGACACTTTCAGTTTGCAGTTTTGCCTTTTGAGCTCACAGCCCCTCATGTCTTCATGAACTCCCACCCAGGGTTCACCTCCATCGAAGGGATATCCACCATACAGTTATGGAGCATTACCTTACATCTCACAAGACAGGCAACCATAGAACAGTATCTTAGCTGGTTATATACTGTCACAGATATTAGGGGCTTCCATCCTAGCAAAACTGCATGTGTATTGGTTTATGCCATTGAAGGTAGTCTTGGATATATTGCCTAGAGACGCCAGGATATCTTCATATTTGTATAGCAATTTTCACCCTTTCTATGACATCCTGACCAGAACAGGAGAACAATAAGTGATCCACTTTTCTTTTTTTATTCCTAGAATGACCACCGGAGTGTTCATTTCTACACAAGGGAACTCATATCCAGGTAGGTTCATGTACTGAACCGGATATGTGTGGAATAAGCATAAATTGTAACATCTGGTATATACGTCAGCTAGCCATCTTTCCATTACCTCCAAGTTTAGAGGCCGCTTTTGGTGTTCCATGGTAAATAAAATTAAACCACTTTTACATTAATATCACTGTATAACACCCAGGGTGGCCCTAATAAGTACCTTTTCCCATGATTATAGTGTTCCACTAATTGAAGTCAGATTTAGAGCCAGTGGCCAATAATAATATTTGGATACTGCATAGATGTTTCAATGAGATGTTTCTTCATCCAGGGAAGCGATGATCTGCATCCTAGAAAACGACCAAACTTCTATGATTACTGTGTGGCATATATCTGAGGCCATATATTGTCTCTGTCACCTCAACACTTAGGGATTCTGCGGTTGCACATATGAGGATAATATACACAACTTGAGGGGGATACGGTTAAAGCAATACACATTTATTGATACACCTTCTGAACACAGTGGCTTAACACTGGCTATGCAACTGCTTTTCTTTTCCTTCCTAATTTTTTCCATGCTTGGGCCTTATGCATGGATTCTCAGACCTTTAAAGTCACAATGGTGATGGATTCTTTGTGGCTGCTCTAATGGTGTAGTAGTATTCACCAGGGGCGAAACAACAAAAATATTTAAAATAAGTTTGGAATATTGGGGCACCCCAAACTTGATGCTATACTTTTTGTTCCTAGTTCACCCACCACTCATCTTTCAAGAGACTAGAAAGGGTGGTCCTGATGAAGGTAGACACAATTTGCAATTTCCACTGGAACGTGCGTTGACCTGGTTGCAGTGAAATCCCAGTGGGCAACATAATCATGGATAATTATGAAGTGTTCTCTCCGTGACCTCGACAGTGTATGCTGATGTAGGTTGGGAAGGGTATGTATGTGATGAGTGTGTGTTAGTGAGATTTTGTGTGATAGGTCATGATGAGAGTGTGGTTGAACTATGGGGATATTCTAATGGTTTCAATGTGCATGTACATTTTAATTGTGCTGATGTATTCAGACAAACGTGACATGTAGATTGAAATTGCATAATTGCATATTTTCACATTAAAAATGTATGGTTTTAACTTTTGTATAATCAAAGTAAATATTAGAAAAAGGTTTTCTTTATAGATAAAAGCAAAAAAGGAGTTAATAATATAATATAATGAACAAAAATATAAATAAATGTTTGACTTGTTTGTATAGCAGTGGGCAGCCCATGGAGATGATATCAGTCGATAGTAAAAGGATATAGGTTGGGTGGGAGCCACTTCTAATACAGTTCAGTTTGTTTCACCCTTGCTCCCAGAACTACAAATTAACCACAGGGGGGTACCTCCTTTTTTTAAAGTTATCCCACCTCCAGTTTGCACAGAGGATTCTGTTCATAGAGGCAGAACTGAATAGATGGACATGGTGGCATTCAAAGCTTTCCTGCTGCCGCAGTGATCTGGGACAAGATATGATCTTAATGTTTCAAATTCGGGCCTTAGTTTGGGCATGGATAGTTCTGAGGCTTCTTGGCTTCCTGGTCTTGTATATCCAGCTCGTACTGCATGCCCATTGACACATGCAGGCTCTCCAGTAGTACCTTTTGTTTAATGGGCTTATCACAGTGTCCCAAGGACACATTCTCGTGTCAGATCAGGCGGCCTGGAACCTTCACTGGTGTATGAAGTATTCCCACTTGATGTGCAACAGACCGTTCTTCTTACCACACCTGAAGTTCAAAGTGGAGACAGATGACTCAACCCTGGCTTGGCGAAAGGGAGATCTGCAAGAGGTGTAGATCAAGGCTCCACTACAGCAGAAGCCTATTTGTCATCATGAACTACTTAAAATGTCCATCATGTGGCAGGGGCAGACACTTTCATTACAGTAAAGAGAACTACAATTATGTTAAGAATGTCCACTACATGGCAAGAAGACCATCATGCCAGGATCACATTATACCATGGATACTTTAATTATGCCACAAATACCCAAGATATGTCACAAGTGGGCACTCGTAGCAGGGCCACCATTATGTTTACCTCTAATATTTCAAGGATAGTCCAGAATCAGATTTATGTCATGGATAGCCACAAGTGTGGTCGTAATATATAAAGGCGGCACCATAATGCCGAAACCACAATTAAAGGCTACAGTAGGGGGTGTTGCTTATGCCAGTGGTATCATATGCCAGGAACAGCCAGTTATGATGAGAATGCCCCAGATATGTTAAGAATGACTATCATTATGTCAGGACCACCACTATGCCAGGGACAGCCACAATTGTCAGGTGTGTCCTTAATGTATTAAGGTGATTCACACCACGCTAGGGTCACAGCTAGAGGGTTACATAGGAACCTTATGTCTGGGTCATCATTATGTCACTGATAGCCACTCTTAGGTCTAGAATACTTACTACGTATGTAAGGATGGACACCATTAGTCCGGGATCACCATGAAATCAGCTGATAAATGCCTGCATCCCTTCACAAACACACACTTACACTGATTCACTCAGACATAAATATGCAACATACACACACACATAGACGTATACATACAGATTCGGCCAGCTTCTCCCTACCTGAAAAACAACTTATTATCTAAAATGACAAACATTCTCTAGATGCACTCGAGGCTCTGCTACCTGCTCCGCTATCATCCTCAATCAATGCAGCAGTGGGGGAGGGGAGCATTGACACTCGAAGGGGCCGATTCACAGAACTAATCTGAGATAAAATCCTAAAAGTACTACTTTTGGTCTTCACAGAAGGCATTTAGTAGTAGTAAAGTTAGGACTCCTAACTTTACTACTACTAAATACCTTATGTGAATACCTACAGTCGTAAAGTTAGGATTTTATCTCAGTTTAGTAGTAGTGAAGTTAGGAGTCCTAACTTTACTATTACTAAATGCCGTCTGTGAATACCAAAAGCAGTAAGTTCAGGATTTTATCTCAGATTAGTTCTGTGAATCGGCCCCCTAGTCTCCATAACTAGCACAAGACCTTAGCTTTAGAAGGAATCAAAAAGTTGAACAGCTTTGGGCTTTTGTGGTGTGAGGTTACAAAATTTGAGCTTGCACATGTAATCTATGAATGGATGTCTGTATTTGCTAAGTTGGGAGTGATATGTTCCATGGCTAGGGACTGCGACATCTTGTGCAAACATAGGTAGGAAAGTGGGATCTGCTTTCATGGTTACCCCCACTTTTTGCTTGGTGTCAGTATGTTTTTGACTAGTCTGACTGGGATACTGCTAATCAGGACCCCAGTCACTGCGCTTTCTCCCTAAATTGACCATGGTAAGTATTTCTGTACATCCACAATTGGCTACTGGTGTACCCTTGTAAGTCCCTGGTATATGGTAAAAAGGTACAGAGGGCATAGGTACACCAGGGGTCTCCCATGGACTGCACTATGTATTGTGCCACCCATGGGAGTCCACTTAAACTGTGACTCCAGGACTGCCATTGCAGCCTGTGTGAGTTGGTGCTAGCACCTCCCACAACATATATGTTTCCTTATTTGTAGGGTAACTACACTTAAAACCTATAAAGTCACCACTATGGCAGGCTCTTCAGTCCTGAGGGCAGGCTTCTTGGTTATAAGTGAGAGGGTGCCCCTGCATGAGCATGACACACATACAAACTCCGGAGTTGATTCTCCAGGCTTTGTAAGTGGGGTTTGCCAAGGGTCCTTCTTAAAAACTGCAACCGCAACCTTTCTGTTAACTTCTATTGGGCACGCGGCGGTGTTTCCACTCTGCACACAGCCTCCGTGGGGTTGCTGGGTACTTACCTTGGGTGGTTCCTTGTGTCCCCAGCTACTCTGAGTCTCCTGGTCCAAGTCCCGACTTCGGTCGCAAGTTCGCATTTCACTTTTTTAGTATATGGGTTGGTCTCCCCCTGGAGACCACTGTATTTTGTGCTACTTACCTTACTGCAATTAAAGTACAGTTGTGTATTTGTGTTGATATCTCCGGGTAGGAGATACACCAATGTGTTAGTGAGTGTTGTGTAATGAATAGACATATTTTTGTATATACACTGTGTGGTTCTTTTTCGTTTAACCTACACTACATGATTAAACTGAGACAACAAGCTGTTTAACACTCCTTCAAGATAAGCCTAAAGGCTGCTCTCCCCAGCTATCACTTTGAGAGCTTTCTATGATTATCAAAGACTACTAAAATCACCACAAGGGCTGCCTGGATTAGTGCAAGGTGCATCACTTCAATATGTGTGCACCATATACTAAGCCAGCCCCCTACAATAAGGTTGTGGGCAGTGGCTTTCTTCTAGTAGATGGCAATCAGTTGCTTACCAGCTGCCATCATGTGGCATGCAAGTGTCCAGTCGGAGCCTGTTGTACCCTTCATCACGGCAGGAAGTATCCCCAGAATCACCTAGGTAGGGTCAGCTGTGGTAGGGTACCCCAGGGTGGCTTTCAAATGTCCCAGAATTTCTTACCCAAACATGTGGATGAGCACACAGCACCACCACACATGCTTGAACATGCCAATATCAACCCTATCAACCCTTTTATCAATACCCCAACGCTCCACCACCTTTTTTAGACAGAGGAGGGCGCAGGGGGAGAGGATACAGAAGAGGATGGAGCTCCCCCATGTTCCAAGCACCACAGGATCAGAATCTATTTCGAACCAGACAGAGGGTATACAGACGGTAGTTTCCACTAGGTGTGATGGTGTTGATATACTACCCCTACCGGTTGAGACAGATATGGGCAACCATATTGAACCGTTACCCATATATAATTTGTCTAAACATATTCTGACTCCTTGGGAAATGAAGGTATTACAAAAAGGTCTTTCATTTGTCCCGATAGTGACACAAGACCCAGTTGATACGAAGACTGAGGTTTTACAATTTCTACGGAAAGTCCGATTAAAATCTTTTTTCTTAGATGAAGATGAAACTCCCGAGCTGAATGTGAGTGGATTAAAGAAAAAATCTTCTTTCTGTCCTGATAGTGCCAGCATGCCTGATGAAATAATTTTCTTTGAAAATAAAATTTTGAGGGAAATTGATGCACTTAATAGGAAAACTATCTCTTATAAATCACATTTTTCGAAGCAAGAACACCTAGCCCTTAAAAACTTGCCAAACAATCCCTTGACGGTAATAAAACCAGCCGATAAGGGAGGGGGAATTGTCCTATGGGACAGTAATGAGTATGATAATGAAGTTCTGAGACAGCTAGGGAACTGCACCCATTATCGTAAAATTGTGGAAAGTCCAACAGCCATGCATAAGGCTAAAATCCTGTATTTAACCACACAGGCCCTTGATTGTGGATACCTTTGCAAAAAGGAATATGATTATCTAAACTTCACTATGCAAAAAGTGCTGAGCTTGTATGTACTGCCTAAAGTACATAAGGACGCCGAGAAACCTCCGGGGCGTCCTATTATTGCGGCCTGTGCTTCTTTGCTTGAACCTTTGGCAAAATATATCGACACCTTTCTAAAACCTTTTGTGAGCACCACACAAGCATATGTGAGGGACACCATGGATTTTATCCATAAGATTGAACACTCGATGTTCGATGGAAACCAACAGCTGTTGGTCTCCTTCGACATTGAGAGTTTGTATACGAATATTCCTCAGGACGAGGCTTTATTAGTTATGAAATTGGTTCTCGAACAAAGGGTGAGACCCCATCAGGTGCCTGTGGAGTTCCTTTTGGATTTAGCCAGAATCTGTGTAAAGAACAGTTTTTTTGCATTTAAAGGTGAGCTATTCCTGCAACTTAAAGGTGTAGCGATGGGGTGTTGCTTTGAGCCAGAGATTGCCAACCTTGTGATGGACCAATTTGAAAAAAGATATATCTTCGATGAGGCGACCCCATTTCGGCATCATGTGTCGAGGTGGGTGCACTTCATTAATGATATATTCTTAATATGGAATGGTGATGGAGCTGAACTTGAGCAGTTCCATCTATGGCTTAATGCCTGTAGCCCCGATCTGAAATTCACCAAAACATTTAGTGATTCCAGGATCAATTTTTTGGACCTGTGGGTTCACCGTAATTGCTCAAATAAAAGTGGTTATTTCGACCATGCTGAAACCCTGTCTAATTAGCTGTGTTTCAGAGATTACCCTAGAAAATTGGTAAGGGCCGCGTTGAAAAGGGCATGGTACACCCCTGTGAAACCTTGCTGACACCCAAGGACAAACAGGATGTTTCACAGATGACATGTGTTTTGACCTTTAACTCAAAATCTAAGAAAGTCAAACAGATCATTACTAAAAATTGGAGATTGATAGAACATCTTCAAATCCCTAAGCCATTGTTTGCTTTTAGAAAAGGGAGGAATCTCAGGCAACATCTTGTGCGAGCCAGTAGCGACTTGGCTGCGGTTAAAAAGGACACTAGGAGCCTGTTAGGCTTACCGGCAGTAGTGGGACACTTTAGGTGCACTAATTGCATTGCATGTGACAACACGACAGACACGAAAACCATTTCGATCAATAACATGACACACACAATGCGATCTTTTTCGAATTGTAACACCAAAAATGTGGTGTATGTGGTGATTTGCCCGTGTGGGCTTGCCTACATTGGTCAAACCACACAAGCTGTTAAAATGCGTATCAGCCAACATAAGTCACGTATTAGATGTAAGACGTCAGGAGCTCCGTTAGTCCAGCACTATAGTGAAAGTGGACACAGCGAAGATGAACTTGTTTGGGCGGTACTAGTGGTGATCAAAGCTAACAACAAGAGAGAACTAGAAACTAAAATGAATCGAACAGAAGCTCGTCTAATAGAAAAATATCATACTGCAACAGAGGGCTTGAATGATCGAGATGAGATCTGGGCATTAATATAAATAGTGATTACTGCGTTCCCTCTTTGGGGAGATGTATGACATGTATTATGTTTGTTGCATCTATTCCCATGTTGCCTATATTCTGTTGATATATACCTGATGAATTTTTGATTTGTTTCTAGGTTGTTATGACGTTTCACACTCCTATAAAGAACGCCAGTAGTGGGGGGTTTCCTCCACCATTCATTGTTGTGACATTAGCCCTGATTAATGACCTCTAGTGTGAATGTTGAATCTTGAGGTAATTTGGTACCCTTGTAAGTGTAATAGTGTGGGGCCCTAGGCCCACATGGTGGAAGAACTGCGACACACACACCAGATGTACAGTGGGTTAGTGAGCCACGAGCACATGCGCTCGGCTCCTTTTATTGACTGATGTCACGTGCCTCGTGACATCAGTGGTGGGTGGGTGTTTAGATGAGATATCAGAAGTCATGTAGTAGGTTACTATCTGTCAGGGGTGTGGAAATTTTACAAATATCTACTTGGCCAATGGACAAAATGTTACAGAAATCTACTTGTCCTGGGAAGATATCAGGTGTGTATGCACGGAGAGAACCTGCACGGCAATCAGTGCAACATACTATTTTCCCTATGTTAGACTCATGCTTTGATTTGTTACCTTTGCCTCAAATTGTAAAGCGCTCTGATATCCTCCGGGATCAAGTTCGCGCTATATAAAACTTTATAAATAAATAAAATAAATAAAAAACAGTGTCAGCTATGACACTACATTCCTCCCAAACTTTAATAAAAATTAAGGAAAGGCACAAAGTCCGAGCCTGTGGGAGGAAGTACATAAATATACAGTAATTACAAATTTACAGTGAGTCTCTTCAGCTGCTTGCTTGATGACGGTGATGGAAATTGCTGCTGAGACTATTTCTTCTTGGCTCGACGTCCTGGTTCTCGGTGGGCGTGTTCTTCTTTGCTTGCGCCGTGGACGTGTGGTGGTCAGTCCACGCAGATCTTGCTTTTGAGGATGACGTCAAACAGGATGACCAGGAGTTAGACTTGGATGGGGTTGTCTTCAGCTGGTCCGTCGGTTTCTTCACTGTAGGCAGCGTGGCTTCACTTTTCAAAGGGTGGAGTGTTCGAAGGACATTCTTCTCACTAGGACGCCCCTCTCGTGGGTGTTCTCCTGCCACGAGATATCACCGGAGGCCCTTTTACCAGGTTTCCACTGGGCCGGGTATTATTCCACAGCGTTGCTCCAACTCCACAGTCTGCGTGTGAATGGAGGAGTCGATGGGGTACTACCTCGCAAAGTCCGTAGCTCCACCTGAAGGGTAGTTGTTGACTCTTGCCTTTGCGCACAAGTTCCTCATCTTCCTGGGACGTGCAGGTTAGACGGTGATGGACTCATCTCTCGTGTTGGGACCCTCTGCCACCAGTGTCCCTGAGGCCTTTGCCCCTTGGATCTCCACGGGCTGGTGTGGATTGGTCAGTTCTCCTTGTTCAGGACATCTGAGCTCCCTCAGCTTCCAGACTTCCGCTCAATCCCAAAGGTGGGTGTTGCCAATGGTCCGGCCTGTGCTCTCCTACCGTCCACGGGTCGTCGGGGTCTTGTGAATAGGTGCCTGTTCTGTTCTTGGTGCTATCAGTGTTCTCCAGGACGTGCGGGTCACTGTACAAGATGTTGTGGTGTGTCACCTCTTCTTCTTCTTGTAGGTGTGTGGACTTGTTACACCTCTCTTCACCTTTTCCAGAAGTTGTTGATGATGATGGCGTCGTGCCACACGACTTCTTACTTCTTTTCTCTTCTTCATGGCATCGTGCCACTCTTCTCCTTTTCACGACACAGTGCGGTCACCTTTCTTCCTTTGTCTTGCTGACCAGGCTTCTTCAAGCAGCGTGCACTCCGCCTGTTTCCTTCTGGTCTCGTCCTGTCTTTAGGACACTGTCTTCTCTCCCCTCTTCGGTGACTGGACCGGTCATTACGATCTTCTCTCTTGCCTCCTTTTACTTCCAGTTACTCTTGGTGTTGCGTCCGTCTCTCCGGGTCTTCTGATCTCTCGGTTTATGGACGTCTTCTGGCAGGACATATTCATCCTGACTTGGCAGAATTTCTTCTTTCATTTCCGGCGATCATTTTGGGTGATCGGCTTTTGTTTGGGCGCCCCTCTGGCTTGTCGGATCATCCTTTTCCTGGGCGATCTTCTTTTCTACCAGATGGGGTGGACAGCTTCCTCTTCGTGAGTCTTCTCGCTATCCGCGACCGTTGGGATCGCTATTGGTTCTGCTGCAGTGCTTTTGCGTTGGCGCAGTTTCTCCTGCGCTCTTCGTGTGCTCTGCTTTTCCGGAGGGTTAGCTTCACCTCTCCCTGGACCTTCTCCGGTGGATGCACTTCTCGTGCTCGCTTCCGGTGAGGCTCTTTAGCTTCTTGGGGCGTTCACCTTGCTTGGTTGCTTGGTTTTTGCTGCATGCTTTTTGCTGCGGGGTAACTTTGCGTTACTCTTCCGGTGCACGTCAGTGTGCAGTGTAGTGGCAAGTTCTTGCTTCACTTGGTACCGTCGGGATACGTCTTCAGTGTAGCTTTTGTTCCTTGCGGTTCATTTGATTCTTTGGCGTGGTCGCTCTTCCACTTGCGTGTCGCACTTTTCTTCTTCACACTTGGGTACTTGCCTCGCACATCTTCTGGTGCTGTGGGTGTGGCTTCCTTAATTTCAGGTGCTGTCTTGTACTGTCCGCGTCCGGGGTACACTTGCGCTCTTCCAGTTGGTTGCCTGTGAAACTTGCTGCTTGCGGTAGACGTCTTGACTCTTCCTCTCCGTCCAGCGTGAGGGTGTCTTCTGCGATTGCGGTGATCACCTGTGGCCACAGGCGTCACTTCTGCCGCGGTGTTGGGTCTCCGTCTTGATCCGCGTCGCTGCAGGCTTGCTTTCCTTGTAGGCTGTCCCTTGTGCTTACTTGTGCTTGTTTTTTCTTGTGGCTTCTTTTGGGTGCAATACCACCTAGTGACCACTAGATGGCAGTGTAGGCTGTTGGTCGTCTTCCAGCAGCAGCCTCCTCTTCTTGATGACTTTCTTTCCTGTTTCTTTGTAGTCCCAGACTTGCAGGAGTGTGCAGGACAGGAGGGGCTGGAGTTCCTGCTGGGCAGAGGTAAGTCTTAACTTCTTTTTTTTCATTGGGCAGTGGGGCACCAGCATTGCAGTCCCTGGAGCTAAGGGGGTGAAGGGAGATTCCCAGTCTCCTGCAGTGTCCAGGGCATAGTGGAGTTGCTGCGGGGTGCATTTTGGCAGCTTGTATCACCAGTTCATTCCTGCCATGAGATGGGGCACATTTGCATGTTTTTTTTTTCAGCGGCGGCCACTTTCTGCCATTTCTTTGCTCTCCCTGCCCGTTTCACACAGTCCTCGGGCAGGGGGGGTGGGGGGGCTGTGGCTATCATCTATCATGCGGAGTGAGCCCTGCTGGTTCATTCGTTGTTGCACGCCTCACCGCGCGGTCCGGGGTAGGGAGAAATTGACTCCTGAGAGGTGCGCACCCAGTAGCGCTTCACTGGCTTTGTTCATTCCGGGGTACACTTGCGCTCTTCCAGTTGGTTGCCTGTGAAACTTGCTGCTTGCGGTAGACGTCTTGACTCTTCCTCTCCGTCCAGCGTGAGGGTGTCTTCTGCGATTGCGGTGATCACCTGTGGCCACAGGCGTCACTTCTGCCGCGGTGTTGGGTCTCCGTCTTGATCCGCGTCGCTGCAGGCTTGCTTTCCTTGTAGGCTGTCCCTTGTGCTTACTTGTGCTTGTTTTTTCTTGTGGCTTCTTTTGGGTGCAATACCACCTAGTGACCACTAGATGGCAGTGTAGGCTGTTGGTCGTCTTCCAGCAGCAGCCTCCTCTTCTTGATGACTTTCTTTCCTGTTTCTTTGTAGTCCCAGACTTGCAGGAGTGTGCAGGACAGGAGGGGCTGGAGTTCCTGCTGGGCAGAGGTAAGTCTTAACTTCTTTTTTTTCATTGGGCAGTGGGGCACCAGCATTGCAGTCCCTGGAGCTAAGGGGGTGAAGGGAGATTCCCAGTCTCCTGCAGTGTCCAGGGCATAGTGGAGTTGCTGCGGGGTGCATTTTGGCAGCTTGTATCACCAGTTCATTCCTGCCATGAGATGGGGCACATTTGCATATTTTTTTTTTTCAGCGGCGGCCACTTTCTGCCATTTCTTTGCTCTCCCTGCCCGTTTCACACAGTCCTCGGGCAGGGGGGTGGGGGGGCTGTGGCTATCATCTATCATGCGGAGTGAGCCCTGCTGGTTCATTCGTTGTTGCACGCCTCACCGCGCGGTCCGGGGTAGGGAGAAATTGACTCCTGAGAGGTGCGCACCCAGTAGCGCTTCACTGGCTTTGTTCATTCCCGCCGCCAATCTCCACATACCGGGCGCGGCGGGAAACTCTGGAGACAGGCCACGGGTGGGCTCCGCTGGCCTCGCTCACTTGTGGGCAGCTTTCTTCGATAGCGGGTGGGCTCCGCTGTACTTCCAGGGACTGCCAGCTCTCCCGTGCAATGTCTTCACCCCGCCGCCGCACTTCACTCACTGTGCGCGGCGGGGGACGCTGGAAGCAGGTCGCGGGTGGGCTCCGCGAGTCGTGCTTCGTGTAACGTCCGTTGGGGGCACACTTACGCCCGGCGAGGCGCGCTGGTGATGCGGGTGGGCTCCGCTGTGGTAGCAGCTCTCCACACGCTGCGGGTGTTTTCTTTCACCCCGCCGCGGCCGCCTCTCTTCACACACGCGGCGCGGCGGGGGACAACAGACGCTGCAGGCAGGCCGCGGGTGGGCTCCGCTGGCGCTGCTGTGTTTAAAGTTCATTGTTGGGCACCATGGCCACGCGGGTGGGCTCCGCTTTGCGCAATAGATATGGGGGGGTCCCTTCTGGCATATGCGACCCCTCCGGGCCATTCACATCTCCGCGGCTCACCTCCGGCCTACGGGCCTGTCTGCTCCTGCGGCCGTGGCGAGTGGGCTCCGCCCGGTCAGCACTCCGCTCCGGTGGGGATCACTGCTGCTGCGGCCGGCTCGGGTGGGCTCCGGTCGGTCAGCTTGGGGCACAGTTGCGGCCGGTGCAGGTGGGCACTGCCCGGTCCGCTTTTCCTTTATTTCGGACTAGGCCCGGGGCACGGCACAAGCCCCACGGGCCTCTCGGCGGCCGGCGCCGTCTCACCAGGGGGTGCCCTTCACACGGGCAGCCTTCTCCTCCCTTTTTTCAGTGGCTGCGTCGCGTGGAGTTAGAACCACTCCCTCGTCGCCATTGTAATAGTGTGGGGCCCTAGGCCCACATGGTGGAAGAACTGCGACACACACACCAGATGTACAGTGGGTTAGTGAGCCACGAGCACGTGCGCTCGGCTCCTTTTATTGACTGATGTCACGTGCCTCGTGACATCAGTGGTGGGTGGGTGTTTAGTGTAGGCTTACATTGTTAACCCTTAACAGTGTCAGCTATGACACTACAGTAAGAATGTACACCTGTAGGTGGACGTGCAGTGCCTGTGAATTTTAGGTCCCTGTCACTTGGTATACTTTCCCTTTTCCACTCCCGCTCTGTTCTGGCTTGTGCTTGATCTGTTCATGCGAGGGGTGTAAAGATCTGTATCCCCGTCTGAATCACACACTTCTGTGTTTGATTTAGTTATCCCCCAGTTGTGGTTTTACGCGTCCTCACCACCGCCCTGGCTTGGGAGAGCAGTGGTATGAGACAACTGTGGAGATGGCCGCATTCATTGGATAGGTAGTTACTTTGATATTCTTGTATACTGTTTATTTACCAGATGTGATTTTAGCGTCGGCACTCCAGTGATTACAGTGAGTTCTTTCTTATTTTGATCCCGCCGTTGTGAAGTATGATCACTTGGGCAATGTTTTGTAGTTCCCGAGTAGGGCAAGCCGGGATATGTAGGAATGCACGGTGCAAAGACCGGTAGTCCTTTCTCTGTGGTTATGGGAACCGAGCGTGACGTCACCACGTGCACGCTATGTAGCGAACTGGGGAAGAGACATGCTCTCTTGGCGTTTGATTCGCATCCTTCTGGACACAAGAGATTTGGCGTCTGTGACGGGCAGCTCTTTGACTGAGGTATCATGTTCTCTCCTGTTTGATTGTTGAGAGGGCAACATTCTACGGTGGGTTGCTGTGAGCACCCACCGGTTTGGCGCTAACCTTTAGAGTGGAGAATGTGAAATTGGGCTTGGTTTTAATCTCGTTTTCCCTTGCCTTTCTTCTTCTTTTTGTTTTGTTCTGTTTAGGATGGACAGGAATTGAGTTCTTGCTCTGCATTTCTTTGGACAGGATAATTTTTCCAGAGAGGTTGTGACCTGGTTTCACACGAGCAGCACTCAGCCCCGTAAGGTAGGGGTGAGAGTGTTTTTTTGAAGTAATGAACTTTTGACTTTGTGTCATGCTTGAGGTCATTATTTAGTATGTGCCTTTCTGTACTAGGGCCCTGTGGCCAATGTAGGCCAGGTGGCAGCAGGATTGGTCCCTGCCAGTCGCTGTATTTGTCAGAACTGACGTTCTATTCAGGTAATGTTAATCTTTGGTCTTCGTAATTTTGCCTTTTGTATTCCATCCTTCTTTTGGTGTTAGCACTTGACTGACAGTGGTCGGCTCCTCCTTTCCATTTTTGATTGACACTTGCGCAGCATGTTGGATTTATTCGTAGGTGCAGGCCTTTGATTATTTTCAGAAGCATGGGGACCTCTAATGTTTCTTATCTTTTCACCCACTGAGCACAGTATTGGTTCCCTTCATGCACTGCACGGTCACTGAATGGTGAGTTGAGTCTCGATAGTTTGTTTGTATTTCCATTGTGATTAGATATGGAATGCATTAACTTTTTTAATATTGTAGTGATACTGATCCCCCAGTCCTGATGAGGCCAATAGAAATTACTGGCTAAAAACGCGACCGCGCCAGCGTTGACATTTGCAAAGGAGTCCCCCCATTTGGAATTATAGGAATGAAAGAAAGCGCCTTGTTAAATATTCTGTTCGAGGTGTTATCTCTTAGGCGTAATAGGGACATCCTTATAGTGTATCACATTGAATTAAAAGTGTACACTTTGATTGTTTTGCTCTCAGTAGGGGAACTATCTATTGACTTTTTTGATTTTTCCGTTTTTGATTTTTCTGTTTTTGATATTTGTAGGTTTATACATGTTGTATATTATGTATGTATGTGGTGTATTATATATATGAGTGATTTACAGTATTTTGCAATGAATTGTACATGGTGTATATATAAAATTGATATATGTATCAGTTGTATTTAATTATAGTGTGTATTGCCCCGTCACCTGACACATTTACAAGTTATATAAGTGGAGATTAATTTGTCATAAATAAGAATTAGTGAAAGCTGGGTAATTAGTTGTACTCCGTTTAAAATAAATATTTGTGGTCGATCCCTTTATACTGTTTTTTCTTTGATTCTATATCGTTGATGTCCTTTGCCCAGGTATAAGAAGGGTTACTGGGGCATGACCCCCTTTGTTTATATAAATGAATATCTTGGTTTTCAGCATAGGCTAGAGGTCATTTGATACATTCACTACAGTCTAGCATGGACGGGGCACCAATGAAACATTACTTTGTATGCCGAGTCCCTCTGGGAAATGTTGCATAGGGATTTTGACATGGCCACCCACAGGAGTTCCCAGTGTTTGGTGAATATGTCCTATCCCAAAACTGTCGCCCACCTCAATTGATATCTGTGGGGGGAGCAGGATTTAGAGTCTTAGATCGATCTGTAGGTTAGGGATATCAGTTCCTATGAGCCCCTAAAGACTTGTACCAATTTTTCTAAATAAGTCAGCGGCCTATTGGTTGCCCCAGATTGGGGGTATAGTATCCATTGTCTGAGCTGGTAGTACTGGAGTTGCAGTTTCTCTGTGATAGGGAATTCCTGTTTGAATTGTTCCAATTTTTAATATCATCAACCGAAAGAGATTACACATTTTCTGCAGTCACCCATCTCCATCTTAGGGAAGGTAGCATGGTGAAGGGCTGGTGTGAATTCGAAGTTCTATCAATGAATGTATTGGGAGATGGGAAGGTTTCTGACCGCTATCTTTTCCGAGATATCTGGAACCGGCATTGTGGGGATGGCGATATAGCCGCTTCAGGGGGTAAATTTCTCTTTCCCTGCCTGATCTATGTGCAGCCAATGTTTCTCGCACTCCGAAATGTCCACTCCGAAATATGATGAAGGTGGGCAGATCAGTAATATTCCAGGCGGTTGGGGAACACCAGGCCCCCTGTGTCTCTTGGGAGCATTACAATTTTGTTGGAGATTTGTGGAGTTGGACCCACTCAGAAAAATTTGCATACATTGGTCTGGAGCTGAATAATGTCCTGGGTTGGGATGGTGTCAATAGCATTTCAAATTAGTATACCTCTCTGGAGAGGATATTCATTTTAACATTTAAACATTCCAACCAAGACAGGTAGTCAAGGCGCCATACCAGAACATCTTCGAGAATATTTTTAAGAAGTTAGCTCCAGTTAGCTCTTGACCACCCCTTTAGTTATGGAGTGATGTTGAGTACCAATTATTTGATGCTTGGCTCACTGAAAGGGGTCCCTTCCTTATGGAGCAGAAGGTTAGCTGGTGGGATTGTAATACTGAGTGCATGAGATTAGGCCACATTCACCCTGAGACTTTAGACTCTTTCTAAGTTCTCCAAGATGGGAGTAAAGACTGCAAGAGAGTTTCCTGGTTTAGTTACAGCAGGACACAGTCGGCAAACAAGGTTATCTTGTGCAATTGGCTGCCAAATAGGATGCCAGCAATCATGTCCTCCTGTCTAATTCTGATGGATAGCGGTTTGACCGCCAGGACAAATAGGTGGGACAGGGGACATCCCTGTCTCGTTCCCTTAGTCATGTGATAGATGCTGTATGTTGGCCATTTACTCTGATCACTGCGGTGGGATTAGAGTAAGCCGCAAAGATTTTCTCCCTGAAGCCAGTGCTATCCGGAGTTTATGTAGAACTGCTACTATAAAAGCTCAGCTTACTAGATCGAAAGTTTTCTCCACGTCAAGAGAAAGGAGTAAAGCTGGGATCTAGTGCTTTAGAGCTTTTTCAATTAGGTGGGTGTAGAAGGCTGGCTTAGTGGACCCCTAACTGGATGACCAAATAGAAGTTCAAATGGGCTGTAGCCCACTCCTTTCTGAGGAACGTCTCCGTAGGCAAAGAGAAGGCAGAGTAGTAAGACATCCCATTTGCCTGAGCTTTTCTAGGAGGCCCATGATCATAACCTTGAGGGTCTTGTAGAACCTTTCAACAAGCCCAGTGCACTGTGGATAGTAGGGTGTGGTAAACTTGTAGTATATGCCACACTCCTTCCACATGGCAGTAATAGAACTAGACAAGAAGTTCATATCTCTGTCTGTTAAGACATCCTTAGGGAAACCCACTCTGGAAAAGACTACTAAAAGGGCCCTAGCCACTAAGGAGCTGTACGAAACAACTGAGATAACCTTTGCCAATTCCAACATGGCAAAGGCTTTAAAGGGATACAAAATACAACTGGATAATTGGGGAATTAAAATTAAATCCCCACTACCAATGAAATATCCGGAAATCTTGAAAGATATAAAAAGCAAACAGGGCAACGATGATCTAAGGGACAGGAAAAATATGTATATTACTCATTCAAGCCCTCCCGCCATTGGATCTATCCTACATGGATCATTAGGAGGCACACAGCCAATAAGGTTGAGTAGCAACTCAATTCAAATTTCTAAAAACATGGAAGGAGGCAATCATCCTGCTCAATGACGGGTCAGGGCCGCAAAGATTGTTCTTGGCTGGCTCAGGCCTTAAATTCCACTCCCTAACATCAATAGCTCCACCTCATTAAATAATTCGCTGCTAACAATAAATAATACCTTGGGTAATATCAGGTGCAAAGAGCCTCTTTCATGCATCATTGGCTCCCACCAAGAGTACGGCAACCATTTACCTCAAGCAATTCCTAAATTGGCTTTGCTCCCCATATTAACCCCACGAACACTCCAGTTATCAACATACTATCTTGGAATGTTGCAGGAATACACAAAGCCTTGCAAAGTCCGAGTGCAATAGCACTTATGGCAGGAGCGGACATAATTCGTGTATAGGAAACATGGGCCACTTCCTCCACACCATTATGGAACTTTGCTGAATATTTTATTCCTGCAAAAAAGGTTAACATCTTTGGGAGACCATCGGGTGGCATCTCAACTTATATAAAGCATGCATTAAAAATAAACTTTACAATACTACAGAACACTTCAGGAATGCTATTAGCTGGAATTTTAAAAGGCATTATAACGACTAAGGGCCGACTTCAATTCTCCTTTTTAACATCTATTTTAATCGTCATGGGTTAAACTCAAAAGATAATCTGATCGACCTATCAAAAGAGATTGAAGCTATACTGCTACGACATGCAGGATTGGACTCAATTATATTGGGCGATTTAAACTTGCACGATATAGGGCACTTAACTGATGAAAGCCATCACAACTCCAGCACTAAAAGATTCAACGCCCTAATGCGAGCCTATAAACTGGCAACAACACATTATATTACCATACAAAACAACGTAACAGCATCAATACCGCATACCTTTAACAATCAGACAACAGTAGACTATATGATACTAAGCGAACGCCTACAAAGCCACATGTTAAGTTATACTGTTCAACCTAGGTCCAACAGCGATCATGCCGCTCTCATATTAGAACTTTCCTTGAGTGCGCAATCAAGACATACCCTTCAACACATTGGAGCTACAAATGGAGATGAACAACATAGACTCCCCAAAAGAATTAAATGGGGTCCGCCCCCGACCCACAAGTTTGCTGCATGGAAATCGTCTTGGAAAGGCTGCCAGATTGGCTGTAAAGACCATGGAAGAATTGGGAAATGGGGCGCTCTTGCATATGACTTGGCCTACCAACTTCGTGAGAATAACAACCAAAGAGTTTATGACAACTCTAAATACAAGCTGGGATTCCAGCCAAAAATAAAAAAATCTTTAAAAATTCTTAATTCCAACGCAGAGCCTACAGGGCTACTAGATCGATAACTGCAAAAAACAAGCATTTGCAATGCAATAGGTCTCGCAATAGAAAAGTTTGAGCTTTTGGTGTGTAAAATGTAAAAAAATAATAATTTTTGTTTGTTTTTCAAAATATAAAAGTATTAATTTTGTTATTAGAAATGCCAATAGTTATAAAGGTAGCAAATGTTACATCTATAGCATTAGTAAAGGTACATGTTTAGTTTTCCCCTGTCTTACATGTATTGATCTGACAAATCACAATGTTTTAACAAGAACAGAAGTGAAAACATTTAACATCTTTTTATGACATTTGTAATAAAGCTTGAAACATTGACAGAAAATATTTGAACCAGTTGTTGTTGAATGGTTGCACAGATTGATGCTGTGGTGGCGCTGAGTGATGTTGTTTTGGGGACAAGTGATGCTGTGGCGTTCAGTGATGCTGTTGTAGCACATAGTGATGTTGTGGTGCCCCTGAGTGATGCTGTAGTGGTGCTGAGTGGTGCTGTATTGGTGCTGAGTGGTGCTGTGGTGGAAGTGTGCACTGCCGGCTGGTGGTGTGTGTGCCTGGTGGAAGCGTGCACTGACGGCTGGTGGTGTGTGTGCCTGGTGAAAGCGTGCACTGACGCTAGTGGTGTGTGCCATGTGAAAGCGTGCACCGACGGCTGGTGGTGTGTGTGTGACTGGCGAAAGCGTGCACTGATGGCTGGTGGTGTGTGTGTGCCTGGTGAAAGCGTGCACTGACGTCTGGTGGTGTGTGCCTGGTGGAAGTGTGCACTGACAGCTGTTGGTGTTTGTGCCCGGCGAAAGAGTGCACTGATGGCTGGTGGTGTGTGTGTGGCTGGTGAAAGCGTGCACTGATGGCTGGTGGTGGTGTGTGTGCCTGGTGAAAGCGTGCACTGACGGCTGGTGGAATCGTGCACTGACGGCTGGTGCTGTTTGTGCCCGGTGAAAGTGTGCACTGACAGCTGGTAGTGTTTGTGCCCGGTGAAAGCATGCACTGATGGCTAATGGTGTCTGTGCCTGGTGAAACTGTGCACTGGCGGTGTGGTTGTGTGTGTGGTTGTATGTGTGGTTGTGCTTGTGTGTATGGTTGTGTGTGGTTGTGTGTGTGGTTGTGTGTGTGGTTGTGTGTGTGGTTGTGTGTGTGGTTGTGTGTGTGGTTGTGTGTGTGTGTGTGGTTGTGTGTGGTTGTGGTTGTGTGCTTGTGGTTGTGTGTGTGTGGTTGTGTGTGTGTGCTTGTGTGTGTGTGGTTGGGTGTGTGTGGTTGTGTGTGGTTGTGTGTGTTTGTGTGGTTGTGTGTGTGTGTGGTTGTGTATGTGGTTGTGTATGTGGTTGTGTGTGTGGTTGTGTTTATAAAGACGTTTTAGCTTTCAGAAGTAAGCAGCTCCAAGGCAGAACGCCTTTCTGTATTACAACTGTATCACATGTCGGATATTGAACAACGCAGGGTGTCACATATCTAATATCAACAAGCATGCCTTTGATCACATTAATTAATATATTTAATGCAAGGCACTGGCAGTCACAGAGTTCTATATTAACGTCAACACAACACGGCTGTCCGATAGCAAGGTCCGAGGAAATGTGTTCAAACTAGTGGATGTGGAGACAAACAGGGAATGATGGGTGTTATCACCTATTTAAATGGCACTCACGTGTGGAAGGCACCTCGAGAATGGTGTAATCACTGTGAGTGCTGTGGGTCTTGCGTATCAAAGTGTACAAGATATCTATCTAAGTCTTCAGCTACAAAAGCAAACTAGAATAGGAAACCCGTAAAAAATGGTAAATTGCTGTCCCATTAGCTAGCATTCTTTTGTTTTCTGTAATGAGGAATAATGAGAGCACAAGATGACTATATATACAAGCTACTTTCACCCGATGTTAAAGATCGGGGCCTTTGAGAGTCAGCATTTTTAATGATCGGTATGCTATGACAACAGTGGCAGGCAGTGGTAGGATGCACCAAAATCGATTTGCCAACGCCACAATTGTAAGGTAATTTAAAAATCCAAAAAGACAGTAAAGCTATTATACAATTATGCTTACATTTACCAGTGTTTTTTCCATTTCTTGACATCAATGCATGTGTTGCGGTGTGCAGCAGCGGTCCTGCATAATGTACTGTTTGCATGTATTTGCTGTTGGCCATATTAAGTGTGTCGTAAGTCACTCGGGTGCCTTTATGTTACCAGAAGCCATTACGATCTACGCACTACGATCGCTGGGTGTGGTGGGCACTGGCAATTTCCTCGGCTCACCTTTGGGTCGTATTACCACCCATCGCTGATGCTCAGTGGCGTGAGTAGGTGTGTGCGCTGGGAAGACGAGGCAGGGACGCGCTTCTGGCACATTGCTGCACAAGAGAAACTAGGGTTTGCACCATTGAAGCGCTGTGAAGATATACCCCAGAAGTCCACTCCCGCCCCGACCTTAGGACTCTGGCTGAGTGGGCGGCTGTCAAACGGTAACGTAGAGAACACTGTCTGTGCAGCAGGGGGTGGCGCCCCAGCGGAATGCGTGGGATGTTTACATCGATAAACTGCAGGTTAAAGCACACGAGAGACTCCTTGAGAGCTAGCTTGGTGACAGTACGGAGTGCTAGCAGAAGTGAACAGCACAAGCAATATGGCCACATACAATGCAGCGATCGTAGTGCGTAGCGTATGCCACTCTTGTGTACATGCCGGAGCAACAGGTCAGCAGTTTCAGTGGGTGATGGGTAAAGCACTCACTTGGATATAGCCTTTCTCTTTACGTAATGTGACTTCGTGCGAGTTAAACTAACAGCACTTAGCAGCAGAATAAGGGTGGCAGAATAAGCCTGTTTAGAAAGTCTTAAGGGCATTCTTGTTTAAAGCAAGGTCATTGAGTAACATTTCGTCAAACAAGACATGCATGGGAAGTGGGGGACGGCCGGGAAACTGAAAGTACGGCCGGCCGTGAATAATTTTGGGAGGAGAAGCCGCAGAGCACTGCCGGCCGGCCGGCCATGAATAATTAGGGGAGGAGAAGCCGCAGAGCGCACGCTGGGAGAAGCCCTTTGATGTGGTGTCACAGCCTGGCGGCCGTGAACAAATGCAAGAATAGAGAACAAATGGGAGGGGTGGGGGGAGTGCATGCGCATTGTGAGAGGGGGAGCAGGAGGTGAGCCTGAGAGTGGCTGAAGCAACATTGGAAGGCAGAAGTAAATGGGTACCAGAAGCTAGAGAACAATATAGATGGTGCAGGGAGAGCAAACATGCAATAGCAAGGTGGAGCTTGAGAAGGACGCAGACATGAAAGCAGCGTGGGTTGAGGGAGCACACTAGGGAGAGCGCATCATGGAAGGGCGCAGGGGAGAGCCACACGGGCGAGACAAGGCAGGGAGGAAGAGAAGCATTACTAGGTAGGCAGATGAAGAAAACGTGCGCTTTGGCGAGCTAAAACAAACAGAAACATGCACTGGAATATTGTGCAAAGCATCGCACACTGTCAAAAAATAACCACGGTGCACATTATGTGGTGGGGCAAGCTTGTATGTGGTGTGCGAGGCGGGCAGAAAGGACGGCCGTGGGAGGTGGGAGGGGGAGAGATGCTGATGTCAGATTAGCTGCGGAGAGGATCTCTTTCAAGTAGCTCACGGCCTCGAGGCCGTGAAAGTTAAAGCAATTAGGGGGGAGGTGGGAGGGAGGCTGATAGGCAGAAGGCTCGGGCAAGCTCGTGCACGAGGACGAAATCCGCTTTTTTTGAGCCTTTTGAGAGCCTTGGGTTTAAGTAGTGGTTTAGCTGCATTAGACTCGCATACTCATTCCTGCGGAATGGAGTAGGCGAGACCTAAAGAGCTAAAAGAGGTGACCAAGGCACACGCAAAAGTGGTTTGGCAGGTGAAACGTGAAGTAACCGAGCAGAAATGGCTGAAAATCTTTGAACTGCTTGCTCCTAGTAAGACCCAAGAATTTTGGCAGTATATAAACAAGCTCAGCAATGGGCAGTGTAATAGAAAGAATCCACTCAACGCAAGAACTTGGGTAGCCCATGTAAAAACTCTCTATACTAATTTCTCGGAGCAAAACCCAAACTTAAGAAAATCTTCCGATAAACTGATTTAACGGCCTGCCCTGTGAACATCACACCTGCTGAAAGAGAAATACTAAGAGGAATCTTGAAAAAAATACGCCCCAATGGGGCAACGGGATTGAACGGGCTACCAGGCTCTCTCTTTAGAGAGGATATAGACTTGATCTCAATAAATTCTGTAATGTGTTTTTTAAGCAAAGCAATAAATTCTCATCTGAAAAAAGATATCTCGGAAAAGTGAATTGTCTAACCCCTTTTTTTTGGTTGAGATATTAAATTCTAACAGAATGGGGTTATGGTCAGATGTCACTCTTGGGCAAAGTTCTATTGTACAGTTATCCAAAATTCTATCAGTTGTCCAAACAATATCAATTCGAGAACACAGTTTATGTGGCGCTGAATAGTAGGTGTAGCCAGCAATGTTAGGATGTACGGTACGCCAGACATCTTTCAAATTGTGTAGCCGGCTTAGTTCTAATACAGCAGCTCTAACTTTGCGCATTCGTTGTAAAACGCCACGCCTAGTGGTATCTTCGTCATAATTCATAACACAATTAAAATCTCCCATGATTAGTAGCTCCCCCTCCCAATCTAATAGTTCCATAGTTAGCTGGTCATACATAGTTGGTTCATCTATATTGGGACCATACACAACACAGAATACATATTTAGATTGCTCCAGTTCGAGCTGGGCAATAGCCCATCTGCCCCTAGTGTCAGCCAAAGTTCGAGTAATTTCAATATTTAAGTGTTTCTGTTTCATTATTGCGACCCCCCCGAATAGAAGCACCTAAGGTTGAACAAACAACAAGTTCATATCCAATTTGTCCTAACAGTTTCTTGTCTTTAACGCCAATATATTTTTCTGAGAGCAAAGCCAAATGAGGTTTATACATATTAAGTTCTTCCTGAACCAATCTGCGTTTAATCTTACTATTAAGGCCAGCTACGTTCCAACTTAGACATCTAAAATAATATATTTCTAAATAAACAAAAAAATATCTTCCTCTGCGTTATACGGTTTCATAACGTAACATTAATGTTCAGTTTTCGTCTAATAATTCTACCTCTAGCAGCGACTTTTTCTTCTTTTTTTAACCCACCACCCAAGAACCACCTCTCTATCCCCCCCTTACGGTCTTCGGGGAGAACACCCCTGTATACCCCACTGCCGTTGGAAGGGCAGTATATCGAAGTGACAGCCAGGAAGCACTGACCAGCCGCCCCTACCAAAAACCATATTCTTGTCCAATAGAAAGGGAAGTAAGACGGAGAAAAAGAGAAAATATTTTTATAGTAAGTTACAGTAATTAGATAGCTGATTTTGAAAAACCTATACAGTGTTATTTGTTTTCCATAAAAGAGAAAAGAAAAAAAAAAGGAGGAAGAGGAAAAAAAGCAAAATGTAATAAGAAGGCCCCAAATGCCATAAAGGAGAAAAAAGAAAAAAGAAGAAAGGGAAACTACATAAAAAACCAATGAGTTTTCATGATCTAAACTTGGAAAGGGCTAATTCAGCTTCTTTAATATCTGTGTAAAAGTACACCTGGCCACCTTTGATCACCTTATGACGGGCAGGCTCTTGCAAGAATATCTCGCAGCCAATGGATTTAAAAGAATCCATTAATTGGCGAAGCTTCCATCGCTTCTCCATAGTATTCTTGCTCAGATCAGAGCGAACAAAAAAAGTTAAGTTCTCTACCGTGACAGGAGTATTAGGTCTGGCTTTTAATGACACTGCCTGTCGCAGAAGAAAATGTCCAAAATGTATCAAAAGAGGGCGTAGAAACGTGATTCCTTTGTTTCTCTGAACAAGAGGCAATCTGTGTACCCTCTGTAGTTGCGAGTCCCAGTCCCAATCTGATAGGTCGATAAAAGCTTTAGGATCGGAGCCTTCTGAGCCCTCTGGGACCCCAAAAAGTGAGAGGTTCTGCCTTGTTGCGTGATTTTTATATATCCTCAAGCTTATTTTCCAGACTAGTTATCCTATCTGCGTGTTGGCTGGATACCGTTTCAGTTCGCAAGGAAACTTCCTCAACCTCAACAACTCTCTGCTTAAGCTCTTCAATATCTTGAGTAACCCCTCCAAGTTTGCTAGACAGTTCAATCAAGGAATTTTGTAGTTTATTATTGTCTTCTCTCAATTGGATGAAGTGTTGTTGCCCTTCTTGTCTATGAGCCATAAGAGTTTTTAAAATTAATTCAAATGAAGAGGGATTTTGACCTGTGTCCGACGATCCGGGCAGTTCGTCATCAATGACCGATTCGTTCAAGCCTGGTCCAACAAGAGTTATAATTGGAGTTCCGCGTACAAAAAAAGCAACCTGGGGAGACAGACGATTTACTGTGGCAGTCTCAAGATTGTGGAATTCTCTCCCCCTCCACATCAAAAACAGTACAACCTTGATGATATTTCGAAAACAAGCAAAAACTTGGCTTTTTAATCAGTAATACCACTAGCGCCTCTTCAGCCTTCCTCAGCGTCGAGACACCTCAGGGTATTTGCGCGCTATATAAATTGCATAAATATATAAATAAATACACCCATAACAGTCGTCATTAAAGTAACATCTAAAGTAATGGCTTCTGTAGCGCTAGCAGGAACACCTGCTTGGTCCAAATTAGTAGATTTTAAACCAGACTGTCCAAGAGCAGGGGTGGTCATATTATTTGTTGCTGTTAGGACACTTACTCCCTCTCTCAAGTTAGTATCCTCAAATGAGCTGGCCCCGGATAAGCGTAGGGCCATGTTTTTGACCCCTCCCTTCGCTTGGATCCATTTACGCAAGGGGCTTTCATCCTGAATAGGTTTAGCACTTGAAGTGGCAGGAGAGACTCCAAGCTTACTAATGGCTTTTTTAAGTTTAGTTTTGGCTTTAACTTTTCCTTTCAATTTCCTGCGCGTATTGAATTTTGAGATTCCCGGGCCAGTATGAACTAGATCATCTTCATCCTCCTCATAATCGGCACTCAAGTTCTCCTCTGCATCGTTTATGACCAGGCCCTCATTTTCGAATCTATCTGCTATTATATTATCAGCCGTTTCACAATATATTTCCTCTGTGTCCAATCTGGCAGAAACTAACACTGGCGCTGGATTCAAGTCCACTACTAAATCTGTATCAGCTTCAGTTCCATCCTCAGTAGTTATCCATTAGTCCAACAATTTTATCCGCTTTCAGATCTAATTTAGCGCTTGGTACCTCTAAGGGAAGTTGCTTAAAAGAGAGCAGGATGTCTCCGCTAGCTACATCAGAAAGTAATTTGCCTAAAGTAGAAAGAACTTTGGATTTCTCGCTAGTTACCTCTGCATTCCCAGTCAGTGCAGAATTAGTTTCCCTATACACATTGTTGCCCAGATGTCCTTTACTAGAAACAATGTTGCCTTAATTAGTTTCTGCATGAGAATCCGCCATTGTGAAGAGCGGGGCACGAATGAGTTGCTTACCCGCTGGGAAAGTAGTCTTGACCGCGGTCTTATCAGCAGTAATAATCAGAGTCTTCCCCGTGGTCTCTGTGATCGAATGTTTCTGTGTAGGTGTTTCCACGCAGACACTTTTCCCTGCTCGCGTGGTTCGAGTATTAATTTTTGGAGCCATTCTCATTTCTGCCGAAGCATTCGTCTGCTGTAGCCGCCAGGACTCGTAGACCAACGGAGCAGAGAGTCAGGTAAGACCCGCTAAGCGGGCCGAGCTGCCAGAACGCGAGAAGGTACTCAGCAGCTGAAACGCCGGTGAGCGCCGCCTGCACCAGTTTCCAAGCAATCGAAGCATCCGTGGCAGACTTATTCGGGAGCACGATGCAGTATTGTTCGGTCGCTACCTCTTCTCCACCCGTCTTTTCGTAGCGAAAAAGTAAAGCGCCTCTCACATAGCAATGCGGCAGTGAGGGCCGGGAGCTTCCTTAGCTGTAGCACTCCGTGGCGTCGTCAATCCGCCATCCCTTAGCTGCTAGCACTCCGTGGCGTCGTCAATTTGCCCCGCTTCATTTCAACTTATATACAGCTGATCTGGGCAAGGCACTACAGGAAGCTAACCTGGCAATGCCTAAGATTGAGGGAACCAGACTCCAATTAATTCAGTATGGAGATGACCTAGTCCTTTTGGACCACACCAAAGTTGGTCTTCAGAAAGGCTTAACAGCACTAGCAGTCTAAAATACTAATCTTTGGCCGCTACCCAAAAAAGAAGCTAATAAAATGGAGACTGGGACCACTTACGTTATCTAGCACACAAGCATATAACTATCTTGGAGTATGGCTCAGCGAAACTGGTCGATCACAGGTCCATCGAACTAAGCTCCTGCAGAAAGCCAAAATGGTAACTTACGCCATCTGCAAACTTAATGCGACCTTGGAAAGCCCAACTACCGTGGCCATTCAACGGGTTCTGAAAGCAAAACTATTACCCTCCCTCAATTACGCTATACAGGCCTTCCCAGGCAAATTGAGTGAAGATCTCGAAAAGATCAACTGTGCAGCCTATAAAAAGCTATTTTGCCTTCCATCATGTATAAGGAACACTTTGATTCACTTAGAATTCAATCTCAGCCGGCAATCCTTGGAAGAACTGGCAAACATGGCAAAATATTATTACTTAACAACCACAGCTCCGGAGAACTTGATGAAGCAAGTAATAAACAAAATGTTTACAAAATCAGGTAACCCATGGTCAGCCAGCCTAAACCTAGCCAAAGAGCATCTGAGTTTAGCAATAGAAAATTGGGACACTAATACAATAAAATATTCAGCCATCAAATCAATTATGAAAAAGCAAGTAAGAACCTGCTCAAGAAAACTAGACATTGAAGCCTTGTCGGCCAGAGGCTTTTCATGATTCCCAAAGCTCCCCCCACATTTTAAATGGGCACAAACCACATCTTGTACAGTCGTTGGGTAGGCAAGCCCTACAAAGGATCCTGGCTGCAAGACTGCATGTGCTCCCCTTAAAACAGCTGTATCCCGCTGTGAAAGTAGGCCCAGCTATCACGGAATGTCGCCTTTGTCATTACAAACGTGAAACTCTAGCGCACATTCTGTTATGCTGTCCTGCACTGCTATCAGCCCGTAGAATCCATCTAAGGCCCATCCTTCTTCAATTAGGTGTACGGAGGGTAAAAGAGGCAGTTCTTCAATTATATTCGTTGGACACGGTGAAGCACATGGCCAACTTTGCCAAATTCATTTATTCTGCGCGAACAGCATTAATGGACAACATAACCATGGCATAAAGTGACTTTTTACCTGGGGGAACCTTTTATGTAACACATGCTTTCAAAACATACATTGTTTTACTAAATTTTAAATATTTTTCTTTTATAATGATTGCTTTTACTTACATTAATTGCTATCTTTTGTATTGATTTTAATTAATCACTCAAATAAACTATTTGTACACTAAGGAGCTGTAGCGGTCCAAAGGGGAACAGCCTCTGGATACCTAGTGGTACTGTCATGTCCTTTAGGATGGTCCTGTATACCTCATTTTACATACATTGTCCCATCCTAGGATCACCTAGGGGTGTGGTGCAGCGGCCAGGGCAGCTGCCTTCGGTGCACAGGGTTCACGGTTCGATCCCCGGCTCTGGCGGCAGCTCAGTTCAGCACCATGTGACTCAGGGCAATAGCTCACTTAATTTCCACGACAGCCCCCAGCGCCTTGACACCCGTAAGGGTGAGTAGTTCGCGCTTTACAAATACGGATTTACATTTACATTTACATCCACAAGATAATAACGATTCGAAACTGTTGACCGTTTACCTAGTAGCTTGCTCCTGTCTCTTCGACACCAGGCTCTCAGTACTCTATCATAATCCCTGTACATGACGTACATAAACATGTCCTCTGGCATTGAAGAATTATTCCGTATAAGGGTCACCACTTTTTTTTTTTTTAAATTGTTTTTATTGTTGCATCACAGAATGAAACTTGCAAGAGGTTATATCCGTTGGTGCAGCGTCAACATTCAGACTGCACCAACTATTAGCGCAATTTTCCATTTTATCTTTTCGTTTACTAAACATAACTTCTAACTTAAAAGGTCAATGATTGGATAGTATATCACCACGCAGTTCGAACAATGCTGTATTAATTAGTAATAGTATATCAAATATAGTCACGCACCCCTCCGTTCACCTACGTAGTTACTCAGCCATGTGCAAATTCCCACCTCCCTTCCCTACCTATTCAATTGAATAGGTAGGGGTCACCACTTTTTTAATCCTTGGCCAACAGCCAGCTGTGCATGATCACACTTGTTTAGAAAAGCATTGGTGATTGTTTTTGAAACATTTATGATTGTTTTCAAAACATCCATAATTGTTTTAAAAACATATTGATTCTAGAAAAAAAAAACTGGAGTGACCACTTTAGTATAAAAGACCCTCACTCCTCACCACGAAACAGAGGAGAATTCCTTCCGAGCTAGGGCTGGGTCCTGCATGCTGAATCTTCGACAAGCAGCGGTCTGACATCCCATGCGGGCTGTTATCATTGATGCAGAGACTGGGTCCTTCATTCTAAACCATCAGGTGAGGGGGCTGGTTCATCCGTAGGGGTTTCTTGGCTACAGATACATATAGCTATACGCAATGATGGAAATGGTGGCTAAATAAAATCAAATTTAGAAGACAAGGGTCCTAAGCTTATCAAATTAAGGAAAGTCAATGAAATATAGGCCATAATAGGAAGCTATATTCAACCTCTGTCCAGCCGGACAGGGTATTTAGTTCAACCAAAATCAGAAACCAATATGTGAATCGTTAAAGGCACAGTCCTGTACCTTACTCAAGAAGGACAAACAACACATGGAAAAAGTTTACACAGGCAAAGAAGAGCAATACTAGCCACTTTTACATCAGTGTTAAATTAAAGTTTTTGCCAGTTAGTACTAAAACACAACTAAGGTACAACACAATGGCTAGGTTGTGGGAGTACTAATTATAGTCGACGTTTCGATCCCTTTTCGCTCTAATTACATGGGATCATCATCAGGACAACATTGAAAAACATTTGCCTGTTTGTATTTACAATACGACCGCCTGTTGTGGAGGAAGAGGGAAAGAAGAAAGTCATAGCCAAAGGCTAAATTAGAAAGTATCCTTTCAACGAGTCAAACAGTCCATCTACTTTGTACAACTTACAGTTATTCGGAATCGGCTTAACGTGTAATAGTAGGAGTGTAAAGATTAGTGTGCCGGTATCGGGAGCTTCCATACTTGAGTGCATCAGTGAAAGGTGTCAAATGCTTTGGAACTTCATCATGCACCGTTACTCTTTCTATTGATTCTAGGTTTCTCGAGTTTATACAATGCTAATCGTCGTACAAATGTCGTAAAAAGAGTCCGTGAGCATGCACCTGTGTACATTCATACCGTGTCTGCGGGGGGATTGTCAAGTTACACTTACTCGTAGATAAGTGGTTCTATAGCGCTCCTCGGCTCTTGGTGGGAGCAAGGGTGATGTCAGTGCGGCTGGTTGCCGGCACAGTTCCCAAGGGTTTTGGCTTGGCTATGGTGCATAAGGGAAAAATAAGGTGATCATTTAACGTGTCTGGGGTTGTTCTTTTAACGTGCTACGGTTGATAATTAATTTATACCTGCAAGCTGGCAGTCTGGGTTTACATACAGGTCTGTATTAATGAAGACGCTGCATCTATGGATTGGGGTAGAAAAGGGGGAGCGAGTTAGTCATTCAGAAAATTCTAGACACTCGCCCACGCCCACACAGAGTGCCCACATTGTTTATTCTCCAACTACTCGAACTGTGTTTGACGAGAAATGTCTTTGTCTTTGATAACACATATTTCCAGCAGATTAAGGGGACATCCATGGGGGCTATTTTTGCCCCCAACCTGGCTATATTGTTTATGGTCAAAGACAAGAAGGAGCTTTAGAGGGTAAAGCTAGTCAATAGGTCGTCCTCCACTCAATATGCAACTACTACACAACAAGACCCAGACTCTAAATGCACATGTAAAAATTCCACCCTTATTTAGGATATTTCGTTTGTTGCTTATTGTTTGCAGACTTTACTCCCCTTCTTAAATATTAAATGGGGTAGCCGAAATACCTGAGGGTAGTGCTATATTCAAACAGTTGCCTGATTCTCATTCACAAGTAAAATACAGTTGTGAGACCAATCATGTCACACTTAATCTCGTGTCCAACATATATAGTGCTAAACCGGAAAAAAGTGTGCAAGAGCGAGATGGCACCTCACGGGCGCACCACCAAACGGGGACCTGACTGGTACTCGCCAGGACAGCCCTGTTGTCATCATCGGTACCATCAAGCTCGAAACAGAAAATAGTGTCCAAATACACAAAAGATTTGTGAAAAAGGTGCAGTGAACGTAAAGCAAAGAAGTGACCAATACAGTGTCAATCAAAACATTAAAACACTCATAACACAACACAGACAGTACAATTTTATTCAGTTTCTTGTGTTGTGTATGGAAGAATAAAAAAGAGAAAAGTAGATGTGGTTATCACCTATTTAACCACTCATACTTTTACTTGCCGACATGTTTCATTGCCTTTTGGCTTATAGGCAATTTCATCAGGGCGTCATATGTATCAAAGCCACTGCAAATGGACCTCAGCCCAGAGACACGGCGTCCGCTTCTCCACCGTCCGCAATTCGAAGGGGAGGAGTGAATAATCAACCTCTGGTGATTTTTCCTGTCTTTTTAAATAAACAACCGTGTTCCGTCCGGCTGGTAGGAGCACCTATGGCCAAACAAGGTTGTGAAGACGTGTGGGTCCATTTGCAGTGGCTTTGATACATATGACGCCCTGATGAAATTGCCTATAAGCCAAAAGGCAATGAAACATGTCGGCAAGTAAAAGTATGAGTGGTTAAATAGGTGATAACCACATCTACTTTTCTCTTTTTTATTCTTCCATACACAACACAAGAAACTGAATAAAATTGTACTGTCTGTGTTGTGTTATGAGTGTTTTAATGTTTTGATTGACACTGTATTGGTCACTTCTTTTCTTTACGTTCACTGCACCTTTTTCACAAATCTTTTGTGTATTTGGACACTATTTTCTGTTTCGAGCTTGATGGTACCGATGATGACAACAGGGCTGTCCTGGCGAGTACCAGTCAGGTCCCCGTTTGGTGGTGCGCCCGTGAGGTGCCATCTCGCTCTTGCACACTTTTTTCCGGTTTAGCACTATATATGTTGGACACGAGATTAAGTGTGACATGATTGGTCTCACAACTGTATTTTACTTGTGAATGAGAATCAGGCAACTGTTTGAATGTAGCACTACCCTCAGGTATTTCGGCTACCCCATTTAATATTTAAGAAGGGGAGTAAAGTCTGCAAACAATAAGCAACAAACGAAATATCCTAAATAAGGGTGGAATTTTTACATGTGCATTTAGAGTCTGGGTCTTGTTGTGTTATATTGTTTATGGACCAATTAGAAGTGGGTTCAATACTAATACCATCCAAACCCTTCCTCACAGGTATCAAAATGTGGAGGCGGTATATAGACGATATTTTTCTAATTTGGAATCAGACCAGTGAAACATTAAACAGTTTCCTACATTGGCTTAATAACAACTGTTGTGGGCTCACATTTACCCTAAGCCATGATAAATCCTCTATATACTTCCTGGATCTCACCATCTACCATTCAGAAGGTGAACTCCTTACCAAACTCTTCAGGAAACCAACAGAGCGGAATACGCTTCTAGATTACAGAAGTAATCATCCTAGGGCTTTGAGAGACTCCTTACCATACTCACAGTTTCTTAGGATCAGACAAAACTGCTCCTATAAAACTGATTATTTCAGAGAGGCTGCTGTTCTCTCGAATAAATTAAAAGATCGAGGCTACCCCAAGAAAATAGTCAAGCAGGCCCTCAAACGAGCATGGTATTGCCCACGAGAGGTCTTACTGACGCCAAAAGATAAGAATCAGAATGAAAGAATCGCATGCGTCACGACTTTCTCTCCAGTCTCTAACCAAATCAAAAAGTCAATCATTAAACATGGCATACAGTTAACGCAGGGTCAGTGCACATTGACAAACCTCTTTTTGCATTCCGCAAGAGTAAAAACTTAAAGGACCATCTTGTTAGAGCAGCATTACCAATAACATCAGGAGGAACCACACTTGAGGCAGCCTGGGACCTACCACCAATGATAGGCCATGTTAAATGTGGATGTTGCAATGTTTGTGAATACACGGTGGAGGGAAAAGAATTCACTCACAATGACACCACGTTTGTAAGACGCTCATTTTCTAATTGTAACACCTCAAATGTAATTTACGCAATACAATGTCCCTGTCCAAAACTGTACATTGGCCAGACCACACAAAAGACCAAGACGCACATAGGCCAACACAGGAGCCGTGTAAGATGCAAGACAACCAATGCTTCTCTGGTGGATCATTTCGAGGAAGCGGGACACAATGAAAATGATATAAAATGGACAATACTAAAAGTGGTCAAGCTACCTGCCAGAGGCGGAGACATTGCACAAATACTCAATCGTGAGGAGCTAAAGACAATGATCCAATTCGATACAATAAGGAATGGTGTGAATCGAGCAGAAGACTGGACCACCTTATTATAATTACAAACACGAACTCACTTGTTCCCGGCTCTGGAAACAAGCCAACAGACTTTGTCCGTTTCCGAATAGTGGATTTTTCCAATCTGTTTATTCGAAATTGTTACTCCTTGGTCCATTCGGCAAAATCTGAATTCAAGCTTTGTGGTTTTAGGTTTTTTAAGAAAAGTTTTATATATCTCCAAATCGGCACAATTATTGTCACAAAATGCACCTACACTCGTGCACGCATGAAATTAGTATGCACTTCACCCACCACGAGCACCATCACTTGTAAATAATCCCAGCCCAACCACCAGCGCTATGGCCGAAGTCAAACCGACCCATTCCAAAATGGCCACCATTGTTGCTGAATCCCAGTTCCATAATGGCCGCCACGAGCTGGCCCCTTTCTATTTCCCTCAACATGCTGCCTTAGGCAACACGGATGAAACGCCCGGCCGAACTGCTATTACAGCAGCGGACAGACAGGACATCGTTCCTTCGTCCCCACTGAATCCCAATTCACCACGGAGCACTTGAAGCCTAAAGGTAAGCCATATCCCATGCGGTACCGTCCATAAAGAGAGGCCAATATGAGGCTTAACCTGATGGCCAATTATTGACCCGTTCCATTTACCGTTTTTTCTCCCCTTCCCATCAACAGGCCCCTCGGTGGTACCGCCCTTATCATACATCAAAAGTGGATATAGGACCTCGCTCCTTCTGTTCGCCAGAACCCCGTCGGAATCGTGGCCAACATGCCACGCGGGTAAGCGCTCACCTAGAGAACTGCCTACGGAACGAATTAATTCCTTAAACGAATAAGGGCGGGTGTGACCATAGCAGCCTACAGCTGACTAACTCGCTCCCCCTTTTCGCTCCCCCGCTCCCCCTTTTCTACCCCAATCCATAGATGCAGCGTCTTCATTAATACAGACCTGTATGTAAACGCAGACTGCCAGCTTGCAGGTAAAAATTAATTATCAACCGTAGCACGTTAAAAGAACAACCCCAGGCACGTTAAATGATCACCTTATTTTTCCCTTATGGACCATAGCCAAGCCAAAACCCTTGGGAACTGTACCGGCAACCAGCCGCTCTGACATCACCCTTGCTCCCACCAAGAGCCGAGGAGCGCTATAGAACCACTTATCTACGAGTAAGTGTAACTTGACAATCCCCCCGCAGACACGGTATGAATGTACACAGGTGCATGCTCACGGACTCTTTTTACGACTTTTGTACGACGATTAGCATTGTATAAACTCGAGAAACCTAGAATCAATAGAAAGAGTAACGGTGCATGATGAAGTTCCAAAGCATTTGACACCTTTCACTGATGCACTCAAGTATGGAAGCTCCCGATACCGGCACACTAATCTTTACAAGCCGATTCCGAATAACTGTAAGTTGTACAAAGTAGATGGACTGTTTGACTCGTTGAAAGGATACTTTCTAATTTAGCCTTTGGCTATGACTTTCTTCTTTCCCTCTTCCTCCACAACAGGCGGTCGTATTGTAAATACAAACAGGCAAATGTTTTTCAATGTTGTCCTGATGATGATCCCATGTAATTAGAGCGAAAAGGGATCGAAACGTCGACTATAATTAGTACTCCCACAACCTAGCCATTGTGTTGTACCTTAGTTGTGTTTTAGTACTAACTGGCAAAAACTTTAATTTAACACTGATGTAAAAGTGGCTAGTATTGCTCTTCTTTGCCTGTGTAAACTTTTTCCATGTGTTGTTTGTCCTTCTTGAGTAAGGCACAGGACTGTGCCTTTAACGATTCACATATTGGTTTCTGATTTTGGTTGAACTAAATACCCTGTCCGGCTGGACAGAGGTTGAATATAGCTTCCTATTATGGCCTATATTTCATTGACTTTCCTTAATTTGATAAGCTTAGGACCCTTGTCTTCTAAAGCATAATTCCCCACGGTCCTCAGCTAACTGTTTGGGTTCCCTTGTTACACTAAGAAAAATAAATAAAATCAAATAGCAGCACGAAGTTGTGGTCTCGTCATCCGTGTTTTTCCTGGAGGAAGGGAAGTTCCTGGAGTGGCATTGTGCGATAGCTATACGCATATACACCTACAAATCCAAGTAGGGCTACGTACATTTAGGCAAATTACTTGGGGCACGCATTTTAGGAATAAGCAAGTGCTACTGTTTTTATCTGCTGTACTCATTGTGGGGTAACTGTTCCTAAAAGAGAGATAGACAACCTATTCTGGTTGGGTAGTTGTGTCAGTGTGGTCTCTAAATGCAGTTTGGTCTAGATGAAGGTGGGAGAATTCCTCCTTTTAGAAGTAGTGCCCTCACACACCCTTGCGAGTGTCATGCTTCATCATCGGGCATTGCTCCTCGTGGGGGTGGCGCTGCTGGCCCCCATGGGCCCAGTAAGAGGGCTCTTTATTGGAGATCTTTTTAAGGAGACGCCGCAGTTGTGCAAGTGAGTGTGTTGGCCTAGGGAAGTGAGTGGGTGAGTTAAAATTACCTTCACGGTACCCAGAAACCAAGTTTTATTCAGGGGTCCGGAGGATAAGGTTAAAAAACAAGGGATGAGAAGCACCTCTTTCAAGCAAATGTAGCGGAGGGATGAGTGTCTTCCTGCTGCTCTCAAATCCATGAAAGTGAGTGAAAAGTGAAATTAGGTCAACATGTTTCGCGCTTCATGTTGGTCCCGAATGGATCCAAGAGCGCTTCGTCAGGACCGTGAGGTGAGATAAGAGAAAGTAAAACTAGGACTCAGGGAGGAGACACCCTATGTTCCTACAGTACCTAAATTAAGGTATTGGAACGTCTGAATCGCGCTCCTTTTCCCAACCTCTCTATTCGGAATGGTTGGCCTCGCCGGCAATCACTAAAGTAATGAAGAGAAATCTAGTAACCCTTCTCTGTAGAAGCCCATTACCAGCCCCTCTGCTCATGGATCTCCTGAGGACTGTTTTTATCTGAACTGCTTATGTTCATCTTATTAGCACTATGGTAGAAATGTATCTACTATTTACTATATTGGTACTAGCAATCTCTTTTGTATGCTTCTGTCTCCTGATTGTCACAGCATATATGTTTTACACAAGCCTGTCACTGGACCAATAAATACTTATTGAAATGTCCTAATCGCCATCCTGTGTATTTTCTGAGAGAAAGCAAGCAACAGAGTCTGTGCAAAAAGTACTGTACTGTTTTCCACGATCCCTGAGGAATTAGGATTTTCATGTTCAGTGGTTGCCAGAGACGACCTACACCACTATAGAATTCAGAGAGGTGGTAGTGGCACTGTGGAACTAGCTAGTCTAACGGGTGACATATCCTGTAGGGGTGTCCGGAAGCGGTTGGGACACCAAGCCCTCAGTTTAGGTCATCCCAAACATGCTGGTCCTGGGGGACTCTTAGGAACTACATGACATGGCGCCGCCAAGGATGGTTTGGTTCTTATATTAACAGTAAAAATCTGAGTAGTTCATTCGTGCTTTCTCAGAAAAGCCCTACTCATACCTTTTCAGAGATGTCTCAAGTGGGAAGGGGAATACGCCTCAGCAGATATACTCTGTGTATTGGCTGAAGGTTTAGCAAGCTTGTAAGGATAAAAGGTTCCCCATATTGTGCAAAAAGCCTATCTCTTAACGTACTATTCTCTTCTAAAAATGACTGACCCCAGGAGTAGCTCAGGAGGAGACGAATTGGCTAACGCTCTCAACATCACAGAGAACTGTAGACATGCAGTAACTAGGAAATTGTTAGAACACGGCGTCCCCCTAATAGGTGGCTGTGTTACCGTCATGATTGAGGCACACAAGGTGGGATCCGAGGTATTCTTTTCATGGGTTCAGTTCCCACCTGCAGATACAGTGACTAAATTGTTCCACACATACATTTTAGTTGAACCACCAGATGAATACATTTCTTACGGAGGCACTGAAGTCCTGTTAACGTACCAGCAGCAGAGAAACTGGTTTAAAGGCACACTCCCACACACAACATCAGTCGTGAGACTCGGTCCGCTCAGCATACTTGGAGCAACCTGGCCGGTGTTAGCGACATACACTCTACATCCCGAGATAGATATACTACCAGTTGATAAAGTCTGTGCAATATACAATGACATAGTCAGGCTATACAGACACATCATCCAGTTCGTCATGAGAACACTGCCAGTCCAACCTGTGAGAAATGCTCCAGCTGGTCCACATCAGACCACAGCTACAATGAACCCACAGACACTGAAATCAGTAATAGGGACAATTCCTTCCAAACTGGAGCAAATTCTGTTCTGGATTGCACAAGAAATTGCACAGCTGGAAGCAGTATTTCCCCATACAGGTCAGCAGGAAAAACATAGAATGCTAACCATTTGCTTGCCAATGGTGATGGTTCCCTCGATTGAGTATTGTACCACTTGGGGAACAATTGTTTCTGCAGTTTACGTCAGAGTACACTGTTCCCCTTCCTTAGTAGTTTTTCCTGATGTATTGAAATAGATACAGAACGAGTACGGGGCAGGATCTGCCCTGGACTTGGGAATAAAATTCATGGATAATTTTGCCCCAGTCTCTGCAAAAATGCTGAGTAACATAAATGGGGAGGCAGCAGCAGTGGCCATACGCAGCCGCTTGAGGGAAACAGCTTTTCTCAATAGGGAGCTAGAATTACCAACAAGCATTAGCACTGCAACAGGTCTCGCGTTTACACGAGTTTGAGCTATTGGCATTGTAAATTACAATGGTTTTTATTTAAGTTTTGGTTTTTGAAACCTAAATAAACCGCATTGCTATTTATAACACCAATAGCTTAAACTTTCATAAATGCAAGACCTATTGCATTGTAAATGCTTGTAGTCTGCAGTTTCTTTGTTTTGCTTTTTTAACCGTAGAAAGAGAGCTATAGCATATTTCTCTTTAAAAAAATGCTATCTTTACCACAATTTGAATTAAAAAACATAAGTAGTTCATTTTATTTTCAGTATTTTATGAGCTATAGTAAATGTTTAATTAAAAAAAATATATCTCTATATTCATTTTTTCCATCAAAGTAGGTTTTCTTGGAGATGGCTTTTCTCCAGAACTGACTTGCAAGTCTGGTTTAATCAACCTGATTTCTTCTTTTGCAAAGTTAATTTCCGGGTTCTTCGCAGGTGTCCAATAAAAGGAGTACCCAATGCAGCTTTCCTTATAGCCCCAGAGCCATAATAACACTAAGGCAATAAGCATTTAAAAACATGCTCTGAACACATGGGCTGATGACTACATAGAAAGCATTCAAAACAAGTAACCATCCTAAAAACAAAACTGCGAGTGAACTCCCAGTATGGGGGAAATGCTGTTAAGCCAATCCCAGCTCTGCCTCTTCACACTTTGATAGTCCAGATGGGTGGGGGGGGAGGGCGAGGCGGTCACCAAGGCGGATGCAATGTTGTTCTGATCGGGTGATTTATTTATTTTCATAGATTGCAGCAGGCGGCCTATTGCCTCGGACCCTGCAGAGGCAGAAGATTTAATTAGTGAGCGATAAACAGAATTGGCTTTCCTCAGAATCTGCAGGCCGGGCCAGGAATAACAAGAATAAAGCATTGTGCCTGACAACGGCAGGCAGCGAGATCTGTGTTCAAATGTTCCACTGGCAGTGTGCTGTAGAACTGCAGATTCCAGCGTGAACACAGCAAGAAACCGTTCCAGTGTGCTATCTAGACCAGAGCTTAGTTCAATAAATCTGCCTCCTTAACAATTGGAGAAAATGTAAACCCATCTAGAGGAACAAGTATTTGCAATGCAATAGGTCTTGCATTTACTCGAGACCTATTGCATTGCAAATGGTACGCATCACGGACAAATGGAGGGGGGGAAGGCACGGACAACTGGAGGGAGGGCCGGGGAGACAGCACGGACAATGGGAGTGCGGGGGGAGGGGAGAAGGCACAGGAGGGGGGAAAAGGCACAGACAACGGGAGGGAGGGGGGAGAAGGCACAGACAACGGGAGGGAGGGTGGGGGAGAAGGCACCGACAACGGGAGGGAGGGCGGGCAGTGGAAAAGAAGGCACCAAAGCACGTTGTGACTGCTGTAGGAGAACCTCTTAAGAAAATAGTGCTCACAGTCTAAATTACACGTACAGTGTAACAGCCAAAGTAAAGGGACCAGTCGCCATGGGAGGAGACAAATGAAGAGGAGGCGATACTAAGGATGGACTAACAAGCCTATCGAGGAATAGGAAGCCAGCCTTTAGGACAGACAATGACACAAGCCAATGTCAAATATGGGCGGAGAGTGGGCTTCTTTTCACCTACTCCTCTACAATAAGTCTCACAGAGCAGCACATGCGCGCTGGCTCCAGGCTCAACCTAAGGATTATCGAAAAAACCTATGCTGCATTAGGTAGAGATGATTTGGGAACCAAAGCCTGGAAGTCACAAACGGCAGGTATTCCCGACAAAGACAACTCGAAACAAGCACCTACTTCTTCTAAAAAGAAATGGGAAAATAAAAATTCTAAAAATAATAATTCAGAAAAGAATTCACGATCAAGGGGTGGTTCTCCCCAAAAAGAGGAACAACCTTAGGAATAGTGATAACTTTAGGTCTAACATTTGCCACTAACTTTGTTTGCCTGCATCCTGCCCGTGGACTCAGCCGGGTGAAGGGGAAGCGCTGTGCCTGGGGTCTTCGCCTGCTCGCCTCCCGCCGCCTAACTCCTTCTTGCCATCACGGAGTAGGGCCGCCGAGTGTAGCGTGGGCGGGCCATCCAAAACTACATACCCCAGCAGCCCTAGCGGCATCCAACGAGAGCGTTTCACGCCAGGAGGAGCCTAAATACAACACCAGCCCTGATGAGCGGGGGGTCTAACATTTGCCACTAACTTTGTTTCCCTGCATCCTGCCCGTGGACTCGGCCGGTTGAAGGGGAAGCGCTGTGCCTGGGGTCTTCGCCTGCTCGCCTCCCGCCACCTAACTCCTTCTTGCCATCACGGAGTAGGACCGCCGAGTGGAGCGTGGGCGGGCCATCCAAAACTACATACCCCAGCAGCCCTAGCGGCATCCAACGAGAGCGTTTCGCGCCAGGAGGCGCCTAAATACGCCAGCCCCGTCTCGTGGGATGCGAGCGGGACGCCGGGCTAAGCCCGGGCAAAGGGCGGGCCCTCTGTGGCCCTCAGAGGCCAGAGGAGGTCGGGTCGGGCGCACCTCTGTTTCAACTTTATTTAAGGTACTTTACCCATCACTGACTGTTTAACTTTGTGGATGAACTATGGCATACTTACATCCTCTTCCTACATATGCACTGAGAGGGCAACACGCTGATATATTCTCAACAGACTCGCTCTTTTTGATCAGCACTGAACTATATGGTGTACGGCCCATTACATTATTTGCATTATTTGCACTAATCGTTTATTTATTGACTTGTCTGAATAGGATAGTCATCAGAATTTATATTGTGAACTGATTAGCATATTTACATTGTCTCAACATGTCTCCAAGGGGCAGTCGCAGTAAAACTGCAGCTGGGGGAGCTTCAGTGATCGGCCCTATAGATAACTTTATAACCAGAGCCAATGATGCAATAGACCAGGGTATTTTACTTTTGGAACGTAGGGTTTCGCAAGACCTAGCCCAAGCTAAACGTTCATCCCTTGGTCTTATTGCATTGGCAACCACACCCACCCAGGCCAGGCCTAGTAATATTAGACCTTTAATTGATGCACGTGCTGATATCCATACTATACCAAACGAGGTAAATCTATCTGCCTCAATTCCACTGATAGATTCTGATACAGATATAAGTATGGATTTGGAGAAAACTCCCAACTTACCTATTAATCCTACCCCAGATGAAATATCAGTAGACAGCACGAGGCAACTAAGAGGTAGACGGGAGGGCGCTATTCGAAAACAAGCACAACATGTATTAAAGTCCTGCACGTCTAAGGTCAGAAAACACAGTATGCCCAAAAGAAAGACTAGGAAAGGCGCTAATTCTAGCCTCCATTTAAGTACGAAGAGAACAAAGGAGACTACTGAGGTAGACAGTGAGGTGCTTCAAGGGGGGATGATAGGCATGGATGGAAATTCTGATGCCAATACTGCCAACACTGTAAATGACCGCATGCTGGAAAGAATGGGTGAACTACTTAGTATCTATTTGTCACCTATAGAAAGTAGACTCACTCGCATAGAAAAACAAATAGCAGAATTAAGTATTCCCATTAAGAATATATTCAGAGAAGGTGCTCCCAATGGCGTGGGAGCTAAATCAAGTTCCACAACACTTGCAGGCACTAAACTAAAGAACCCTCAAGCGCCAATTATAATTACAAATACAACACCTAAACCCCCGCAGGCCTTAGATAAAGGGACCACCGTTAATCAGCCAGTAGTTAACCCTAGTATAACTAATGTAGCTTCGGAGCCAAGGAAGGACCAAAATATCAAACCATTGAAGGGGATTTCTATGAGCCAAATCCACAACCCTTCAAATGATTCCCCGATGGTTCAGCCTCCCCCAAAAACTATTAGGCAGATTCCATTACGTATTAATCTACCACCTGAGTGTGGGGCATACGTGTTGGTCCTAGTTAATGTTTCAAAATTAAGGAAGGACCAAGAAGAAACCCCTATGTCCCTTAAAAACAAAACCTTACACTGGCTAATTGCAAATTGTAATTTTCCCATAGAAGGGGCAAGGGAGATCATCCACACCCAGAGAGTGGGCTGGATAGGCCCACTCAGGAAAAAGTTTGAGGGGGACTGTGTAACAATAAATTTTAAAAAACCCCAATGGGCGGAACAAACATTGGCTAGCGCCCCATTACCCTCACCTTGGGAATTTAATACTACTCTCCTCCCATTAGGCTATTTTTACAGACACCTGATATCCCCATAACAAACTATGGCGAATAACTTTGCCATTCCACACCAGGATTTGAATTTTGGAGCAAGGATTAAATCCCCGCTTTTTTCCCAGAACCTAGATTTTAACTATCAGTATGCCCAGACCTGGCGTCATCAGGCCCAAACGCCAGCTCATCCTCTGCACTATCCGCAATTTTCAACTATGCCCCACTATGACCACAGAGAAAGGCAATATCCAGCATTCACTCCTAATCAATTTATACCGATGAGTGAAGCTAGGCCACTATTTAACATCGCTACTCATAATCGGTTTGAATATTTTTCAAATTTAGATGAGCAGGACTGACTGGATAAAATTGCCGATAGTAGCAATATCAGCAGTCAAGTCACAAATAACAGATATGAGGGACACTCAGTAATAACTGAAGAATGTTTAAATCAGAATAGCCTAGCGACTGATATGAATACTAATAGTGCCCCATCTGTAGTTGTTAACACTATTAAGGATATGCCGAGGAGTGTTGGGAGTAAGCCCACTAAGCATCGTAGTACCCATGGGTTAACAATTCTCAGCTGGAATGTGGCAGGCCTGGAATCTAGGCTCTCAGACCCTGCATGGGCTGAGATAATCGACGGTATGGATATTCTTATGTTCCAAGAGACATGGGCTGTTGGGAATTTATATATAGAGGGTTACCACTGCTTTAGTATAACATCACCCAAACCTAGCTTTGGTAGAGCAGTGGGTGGCGTGTTCACTGGGATCAAGATCTTGGCCGGTGGTTCAATTAGAGACTTGTCCAGCGATAATCTTAATATCCAAATCCTTGAATATAAGTTAAAGTCAAAGACCAGGATTTATTTAATTAATTTTTATAACAATGATTTTTATCATGTACCGAATAAGAATTTTCTGGCACTGTCAAAAGCTTTAAGCAAATTGGAATGCACTTTATTATCAGATACAGAGTCAGGAATTCTAATAGGGGGTGATTATAATGCTAAACTAACAATGAGACATGGGATTGAGGATGGGACTTATCAAGACCAAGCGGAACGTAGGGGCACTGAATTAGTTAATATATTAACTGATTTTGCCCTTGATGACGCCATGAGAATAGGTTATAGTCCTAGTTCCCCCCACGTTTATTAGTGGGAATAGCAGCTCCACTATTGACTATATATTCATGTCACCCCACTTAATAGATTGTATAGTAAAGACTACAGTGACGGTGACATCTTTCAGTGATCATAATCCATTGATCGTAACTTTGAATCTCGCACCTAGCCCTGTTTTTATGAATTTGAATGGTGCAAGGGACATTACACCCTCAATTGACGGCCTACGGCTAAAATGGAGGGGAGTTGACTGTGGGGCAATTTTAGATACTGTACAAACTTCATACCCGCATTTGATTAAGTCTTGCCTGTCTACGAGTGGTAATTACGATACCATAATCGCTGATTTTGAAGTACTGTGTTCTACTATAAAAATTCTTTTGTCAGTCCCATTACCTAAGGAAGGTAAAGATCCAAGGTGGTTCGACTCAGTCTGCTCTTTGGCGAATAGGGAATTAAGAAAGGCACTTAATGCCAAACCTAGGTGCAAAGTGACCGTTTAGATAGCCAGGAAATATTACAAAGATAAAATAGCAGAAAGAAAGGCAATGCTACTCTCTGAACAGTGGGAATCGCTGGTGATCAGCGCAAATCTGGGTGGCAGCGGTCCTTTTTGGGCCGCTGTTAGGAAAACAAGAGAAATGGGTAAGAAGCTTACTCCAATTAGCTGCAACATAACCAGCAGTGTATGGGAGACCCACTTCTCCAAAATTTACACAGCTCCAATAGAGGAGCCGCCTACTTCAAATTTAGGACAATTGGGCGGCCTACAGATTGAAGTCCACGAGGTTGAGATAGCTATAAAAGAGAGCCTGGGAAATAAGGCGCCTGGTCCTGATGGTCTGCCCATAGACATTATTAAATATAATGCAGACTTATGGGCGCCAATTCTCCTTAACGTTTTTAATAGCCTGCCAACAGCGGCTATGCCGGCCACATGGGCAACTAGTATTATCGTCCCAATTTTTAAAAAAGGGAGATAGGACAGAACCAGCTAATTATCACCCCATCTCCCTTTTGGACAACACCCTAAAAATTTTGGGACGTATAATCTATAATAGAGTACTTGAATGGACTGAAGACACAGACTTCCTGGATTCATGTCAGATGGGATTCCGGAGTGGGGTAGGAACAGTGGAGCAATGCCTGAATCTGAAACTAATAATTGATAAGTATAGCATTGCTCGATCGTCTCCTACCTACCTTGCTTTTATGGATCTTTCATCCGCTTTCGATTTAGTGAATAGATCCAAACTCTGGACAATCCTATCACAAAATGGCCTAGATGATACCCTTGTTAGATGTGCGTTTTAGCACCCCTGTTGTTCAATATTTATATTAATGGCCTATCTAATTGCCTGAAAAAAGTCACCACGGATGTTCCAATAATCCTAGGGAAACCCTTACCAGTGCTTTTATATGCAGACGATGCGGTGCTTATGGCCCGCACACCAAATGCCCTTCGTCTGCTTGTACATAGCTTTGTTCATTTTATGGAGGGTCTTGATTTGCGGGTTAATTTTAAAAAATCTTTTATAATGTATTGTGGTCCCGGCAAAAGGAAGCTCAACACCATACAGATAGGTAAAGATAAACTTGAATCTGTTCCTACATTCCCTTATTTAGGGTTGGTTTTCGCTGCGAACGGCTCGTGGAGTGGGCATTTGGCCCACGCCACGAGCAAGTTCTCGAAAGCCACCAATTCTGTTTTGAGTCTTCCCCGCCCTAAGAAAATTGGTGCCACTAAAGCCATTTTAAACATTTTTAGATTACAGTGCTCACCTGTGGCCTCATATGGAGCGGAGGTTTGGGGGTCGGGAAGCAGCCATAGTATCCAACGGGAGGAAAGCCGCTTTTGTAGGAAAATATTGGGCTCCCCGATCTCATCCTCTGATTATATCTGCCACAGTGAATTAAACCTTCCATATATAAGTGATTTTATTAGAGCCAGACCGGCACTTTTTTGGATTAAAGTCTGGAGGAATACTGCTGCCGCACTTACACAAAACATCATGAAAGACTGTCTAAATTGTCATCACGGAATGGCGATTCCATGGCTCTCAGAAGTTTTTAAAACACTTAGTGCAGTGGATAGAGGCAATTTATTCACTGATCCTACGTTAATTGAATCCAAGGATAAAGTCGAGGTTAAAAATGCACTGTATGCACTTTACAATACTGAACGGATAGGAAGAGAATTGCAGAAATCAACTGTTGCAAAATATTTAGGGAATGAACTGTGTAGACAACCCCTTCCGCCCTACCTCTCCCTACCTATGACTAGCTGGGAGAGATCACTTCTGTTTCGTTTAAGGGCAGGTACAGTGAAATTTTTGTTGTCTTTTCCTTTGGGGTATCGACATAGCGCCGATTTTAATCCGTGCCCTTGTGATGGTGTCAGTTCACAGGATGATTTGCACTTCCTATTCTTTTGTAAATTTTATCTTAGATATATTAAATGTTTTTTAACTCCCTATTTTAAGAAACATAGACCACTCTCACTTAATGAGTCGTATAGAATGTTGGTTTCCCTGGATTCTGATGAACTAATTTTCCGCACCAGCACTTTTTTAAGACTGACTATACAAGTGCGCAAAATTATGGAAAATCCCTGAAATCACAATAGTCTTACTGGAGTTGGACTGTAAGGAATTTTAAAGTATGACATTTTTAAATTATAAAATTCTTTGTATGGATGTATATTGTAATGATTTGTTGTTTTTAATTGGGGTACTTTTATGAATTTTATGAAATTCGAATAAAGGTCTTTTGAACTTTTGAACTTTGAACTTGATAACTTTAGGAAATCTGACAGGTATCAGGACACTGATACACATACCTTTTATTCCTTTCAGTGTTCATCAAAAAGCTGGGAGAGAGATGGGCGATCAGAACAAAAGCAAGAAGATTGGCCAAAGACAAAAAGGGAAACACATCGAAATTCAGACTACATTCTCAAACAGAAAGAACAACCTAAAGTAAAACCTCAATTTAATGAGAAGAAAGTAGTAGCTGACCTAAAAATTAGACATGACCAGGTTACCGAGGACTCAACTTCTGAATGGGGAATGGGCTCTGACTATTCTAGACAGCGCAGCAGAAGTAACAATTGCTCACCAGAACAGGACGGACTGTGGAAACACCTGATACCAGAGTTAGTTTCACGCATAGATTGTATAAAATTACACTTCAAATAGAGCGGGAGAAAGGTTAAAGGTCACTTTTGGGAGAACTTAACATATGGATATGACATATTGCTAGCAGAAAAAGATTGGCTGCCTGAATTTGTGATGGATTGCCCGAAAGGGTAAAGCGTCATTTTGCCTGCTTTCTCCAACCTCGCTCTAAAATCTTTAAAACATTCATGCGTGCAGGAGTGGGCACAAGCGCTAGCTCCGGCATTATACCACAAACATGTGGGGTCTACTCACCACAAAATCCCATTAAAATCGACTCCAAATCCACAGAGACAGTATCCTATTAAAAATGATACAAAAAGACAGGCCAAAGAAATCTCACACTAACTTGAATACCAAGGTGTAATTGAGACTTGCACATCCCCGATGAATAATTCTTTGTTTCAAGTAATGAAACCTGACAATACATATCATCTAGTTTTAGATTACCGACATTTAAACACATGCACACAACCATTTGCAGTTCAAAATGCACATAGTGCAGCATTAATGACTAACATTATGCGAAAGAAATACAAAACAACATTAGATATCTCAAATGGAATCTTCTGCCAAAATATAGCTCCAGAAAGCAGATATTTGACAGCATTTTCTGCCCTCAGCAAAATTTCTGTTGTTTGCCCCAAGGTTATAAAAACAGCCCAGGGCTATTCTCGGCAAGAGTGTCAGAAATATTACAAACATGCGATGCGGAGGCAGTGTCCAATGTAGATTACATCTAGCTGACTGACGATGAGTTACTTCAACACTTGAGCAGAGTGAACAACATAATTGTGGGATTCGCCAATTTGGGCTACAAATTTAATTTTGAGAAAACTAAAATTTCCCATATCAATGTCCTATTTTTGGGATATGAGCTATCAAGTGAAGGCAACAGCCTAGCAGCCACCTTTTAAAAAAAATGAGCACTGCTCCAACCTCCTAAGACTTCAAAAGGTTTGCAATCCATTTTAGGATTTCTAAATTTTGGTAGAACATACATTCTAGATTATGCAGAAAGAGTAAAACCTTTCTACCACTTAATCAGACCTGATTTCACACCACATCAGTGGCACAGCAACACACAGATACTCTACGTTCAGTTCAGACTGACATGATAGCATCTAAACATTTGCACACACGTGTACATTATACAAATTTGATGATCCGGGTCGTCACGGGATTATTAGGATATACTTACCTCACTTTCAATGTAGGTGAGATGGTTCTGTCGTGTATTTCTATAGGTTCTGATTCGATCCCCCTATTCCTGACCCTATTCTGGTTAAACTTACTAGCTAGTTAACTAACAGTCAGCCCATGAGGCAAGAAATCCCCCATGATGCAGATACCGTTATCTGACGCAGTCACACTACGGCACAGGAACGTGTTATCTGATTAGGTCATAACGCTTGAGATCTAATTAGACAAGCGATATTCCTCCAGCCCCTGATAAGGCATACGACGTTCTCATAACAAATCAAACCTATGACAACCTGGATAATCCGTGCGGCCATTGTTTTGATTTCACAGAGAACTTTAGTAAAGAATGTGCTAACGAGCAAGTCGTATGACATCTTTATTGACGTACCTATGTCCATCCTTACGTCAATCTCGGCACCTTTAAGGTATAAATATTGCCGACCTTGCCCTATGCAAACACACGCGTGGTGACAAGACGGAGCAGCCATACTTGCCGAAGCCGAGAGCAGAAGCAGACCCCGCAGGCAGCAGCCCCGCCTTCCTGACGCGCTGAGAGACGCGCTGCTATCTCAAGCCGAGAGACCCAGCACCGGCGCTTCTGGGCAGCCCTCGCAGGCAGCCTGGAATATCGAGAGCAGAGAAAGAGATACCATTCCTCATTCATCCTAAATTCCAGGTACAGAACTGAATAACCCCTCCTAGAGAATTCTTTAGTTATTCACTTGGCAAAAACAAACTTAAACTAAACTGTAACTTTCTATTCCCGCCCACGCATTAGACTTAGGTCAGGTACACGGGGTAGGCGTATTTAGAAACACCAGTTGAGTGCGTTTAGTCAAATGTATATGTGTATGTAAATATATTTTAATCATTTTAAACATCATATGGCTCAGAAACCATATCAATGTTTTTACAGTATTATTTTATACTATTGCTTCTAATGTATGCACTTTACTTAACTATAAGTATTGCAATAATATCGATCCATTTCTCTTGTACGAGAAAAGAGACTGATCAATAAATAACATCTTTTATTGAACACGCCCGTCTCTTCCTTTTCTCTACATTCTGATGAGACTAAGAATGCACGTACTGACTGAGTAAAATAATTGCCTTGTGCTCACACGACTCTCGAGATTGACTCTTGATTAGGGGAGAGCAAAGTTGTCATGTTCTATGGTTGTCAGAAACTAAATCCCTTCTTGTCTAATCAGGGGAGTTCATCCTTCCTTGAACATTCGAGAAAGTTTCTAGCGAACTCTGAGCTTAGCTGGCAAACCCAAAAATTAAGTCTAGTATCGACAGTAGTAGACCTAGTTAACGTCTGGCCTAGGCCTTTACTGCTGTAGGTACTATTCCAATGCGCAGAGCCTATTGGGAAAATAGGAGCTACACTACATGGCGCCCAACGTGTTTGGAAAGGGCGATAAAACTAACGTAAGACATTTAGAGTAACTCAGTCGTGCTTTCTCACTCAGACCCCTTTTCCCAAATACTCCAAAGACGTCTGGAGTGGGTGAAAGGTTATTATATCCTCCAAAACCTCGCAGGAGGGAACTCCTATGTATGGTTCTTGGTCTAGTCAACGTTGAAGGATAAAACAGTTCCAAAATATTGTGCACCTAATCTCTGTTTCCATAAAGAAACCTGATCTGCAAATAAAAATAATACCATCCTGTCAGTAAAATGGGAGACAGTGATGGAGAAAGAGAGGCAATTAGATTAGCTACTGAAATAGCAGATGCTGATGCTACCATGCAAGCAGCAGACGCGGATATAATACTCATTCCGGTCATTAAAAGGAGATCTATAACCTTAAAACTTATAGAAAATGGACTGACACCTAGAGGTGGCACAGTCATATTCGTAATTGAGGCACACGAATATCGGCAGACAGAGGTATACTATACATGGATACATTTTCCAGCAGCAAATGCTGTAACAAAGTACTTCCACTATTACAAAGTAGAGGAACCTCCTGAAACGTACACTCCTTTCGAGGAGGTGGAAGTACCACTCAAATTCCAAGAGCATTTGCTCTTATTTGATGGCGCCCTAATACATAACAATCACATTACAAGGCTCGGTCCTTTAGGAAGACCAGGAGCAACGTGGCCGGTCTTAGCCGGATACACACCACATCCAGACATCGACGAGATGACTGCACCAGAGCTATTAATACAGCTAAAACAACTACTAAAAATTCACAGACAATTAGTTCAGTATGTAATGCGGACTTCAACAATTCAGCCAGCGATTAAACTTCCACAGCTGACCCCTCACCAGGGGAACACAAATAAAATCACACCACAGAACATCCAATCCTGCCTAGGTAAAGTTCCAGCTAAACGGGAACAGATACCATTCTGGTTGGCACAGAAAATTACCCAAATAGAGGCGGTGTTTCCTGACACCACCCCGCTGGAAAAACACAGGATTCTGACTATATGTCTCCCAATGGGAATCGCACCACACATTGAGGACTGTGACACTTGGGGTACAGTCTTTGCTTCAATCTACACAAAAACGCACGGTGTTCCATCCATTTCGGTAATACCAGATGTGCTAAAACAAATTCAAGATGAATACGGTCCAGAACCTGCTTTAACTCTTGGTATGAAATTACTGAAAGACTTCAAGCAGGTCTCGGCTATATTACTAGCCAACATAAAGGGTGAAGCAGCAAACGTGGCGATCCGCCAGAGGTTAAAAGAGACAGATATAGCAGACCAACCAGCTGAAATTGCCAGAATCATAGAAAAATCCTATGAAGAACTAGGCAGAGATAGTCTAGGTGGAATACCAGTAAAACCGCAACTGACTACAAGTCCAGAAAAAATGTTTTTTAATAATAATAATAATTCACCAAAAAAGAACTGGGATGGAAATAAACAATCCAATCCTAAAGAAAAGAAATTCCAGTCCAGAGGAAGGTCTCCTAGGCGAAGAGAGAAATCTCCAAACCCGAGACAAAGGTCACCTCAGAGTGAACCCTCTGGGAATAGATATAACCTTAGAAATAGGGATAATATTAAAAAACCTGATAGATATCAAGACATTGATACACGTCCGTCTCAATCTTTTCAGAATTCCTCGCAGAAATCGGAAAGAAGAGGACGATCAGAAGAGCACGCCAAGTCCAAAGACAAGGAACCTGCTCAACTGAAAAAGAGATCACAATTTCCAAAAAAGAAGGTAGCCAGTATCAAGGTAGTTAACAATGCCGAGAATACTGAGGACACAACTGAAAAACGGAGAATGGGCTCAGACAATGCTAGACAGCGCAGCAGAGGTGAGCATAGCTCGCAAAGTCCTTATGAATCATCTGGAGACAGTGGACACGAATGAATACCTTCAAGTGGAAACTGCAGATACCAGAGTTAGCAAGCCCCACAAAATATACGAGATAACATTACGTATAGAGGGAGATAAGACTAGGAAAATAAGGGGACTATTTTGGGATAACCTATCCAAGGGCTATGACATCCTTCTAGCTGAAAAAGACTGGCCACCAGAGTTTGTCAGGGAGTGCCCTCATGGCGAAGAAGTAATTATGCCTGCCTTCTCGAATCAAATCCCGATTCATAAAAAATATACACTTGCTAGAAAGTGGGCAGTGGCCTTAGCACCTGCTTTATATAAAAATCACGTAGGATGGGATGAGGATTCTCCTCCTCACAAAGTCCAGTTAAAATCACAACCTACTGCACAAAGGCAGTACCCAATTAAGCAAGAAGCTAAAAAACAAGTAAATGAAATACTAGATCAGCTAGAATACCAGGGGGTGATTGAAACTTGCACCTCACAAATGAACAATCCTTTATTTCCGGTCTCCAAACCAGACAATTCGTACCGTCTAGTTTTGGATTACCGACACCTTAACACATGTTGCAAAACTTTTGCAGTGCAAAACTCACACAGTGCTGCACTAATGAATAATATAGTGCGCAAAAAATACAAAACAACCTTGGACATCTCCAACGGATTCTTTTGTCAAAACATAGCACCAGAGAGCAGATATTTAACTGCATTTTCAGTAAATGGCACTCAAAAACAATTCTGTCGGTTAGCCCAGGGGTACAAGAACAGCCCGGGGGTATTCTCAGCGAGAGTAACAGAATTACTACAACTATATGATGATGAAGCATTATCTTATGTCGATGACATTTACTTAACAGATGATGACTTGGAAACTCACTTGAAAAGAGTGAACACCATAATACTTGGTTTCGCTGCAGAGGGTTACAAATTCAACTTCAAAAAGTCCAGAATTGCCCATCTGACGGTCCTATTCTTAGGATATGAGTTATCAAGTGAAGGCAAAAGCCTGGCAGACAATTTCCTAGAGAAATGTGCCGTAATCCAAGCTCCTAAAACACTAAAAAACCTACAGTCAATTCTAGGCTTCCTAAATTTCGGAAGAACTTACATTGCAAATTACGCAGAAAGGGTCAAACCCCTTTACGATCTAATTAAACCAGACTTTAAAAGATCCAGTTGGACTCAAGCACACACAGAAATTTTGAGATCCTTACAAACAGACATGCTAATTAAAACAAAATTAGAAACCCGTGATAATACACGCAACCTTGTGATCCGAGTCATCCCAGGGAGATACGGATTCACATACCTAACCTCTAATGAGGGAGATAAGGTACCAATTGCATTCAAATCACATTTGTACACAAAAGCTGAACAGAGATTCAACAACAAAGGAAAAATTGTTCAAGCAGTTCAAACCGCAATAGCTAGAGAAAAAGACATAGCTGACGGTAGACATATCACAGTCAGAACAGCAGAATCAGCCTTTGAGGCATTAACAACACCGTGTAATTTACCAACAACAACATTGGATCCAGAATGGTTACAATGGGTAAATTCAATCACAACGGACAAAGTATATTACTTCTTTGATCCAGAACTAGAAGAATTAAAAAATCTGAAATATGAAAAAACGTATCCTCTGCCAATCGACATTCTGCCTCTACGACATTACGCCTGTGTAATCTATACAGACGGACATGCTCAACCCTCCGTTTGGGGAGAACATGCATACAATCCCACATGTGAGATTACAAAAGAAGTGTGGCACGGAGGTAAACTAAGACCTCTATTAACAAAATCACACTCAGTAGAAACTAATTCAGAACTACAAACTGAAATATTAGCTTTGAAAATGGCGCTAGATAATGCGGATCGCGAATTCCCGACACTTATAGTGTCAGATTCATATTTCTGCGTCAAAGCATATAACAAGGATTTGCAGACCTGGATTCAGAACGATTACAAAGATGACACGGATGCACCAATAAAGCAGAGACTGCTCTGGGAACAGGTAGCTCTTTTGAAAAAAGAACTACCAAAGACTCACGTGACACACTCACTGAGTCACCAGCGTGATGGCGTTCACGTTGTAGGGAATTCATTGGCTGAAACAGCCGCAGCGGCAGCCAGTAAACCGGCTCCCGTAGATCGAAAAAAGCGTACATTAAAATACATTGACGGCGAAACATTGCTGGCAGTAAAAACGTCATCAAAAGGCGACTGCTCGGCGTTACCGATCAACTATCCACTCAATTACACATACATCATAGATGCAAACTCCATTCCTTTTGCTCGAATCCCTGGAGTGGGGGATAGAGTGATTCCAAACATGGACAGGAGAAACTTGTTAATCGCAGACGCACACATGGGCGAGGGTCTCAGACACCTTAAATTAAAAGATTCTCTGGAAGAATTACAATCACGGTACTGGTGGCCAGGCATGAGCCTGCACTACACCATGTTTGTAAAAAACTGCCCAAACTGCAACAGAGATCGCAGTGGGGAGAGAAGCAGTTTAATACCTCGTCGTATCAAGGCAGATAACATCACCACTAAAAAGAATGGCTTGCGATTAACATATACAGGCTAGTTCCCACTTATAATGTAGATCCACAGCACTCGGCTGACGTCCGGACTGTTATACAAGATTTGCGAGTCTAAATGGCATATACGCTAAGAGCATGCTACGTTCGACCATTCTTTTTCTTTTTCTCAGGCAATCCAGCCTGGGGGGGGGAAAGAATGGCCAAATGAGCACAGCCCAGCGGGAATCTTCTCACTTCCTTCCTGAGGGTATGGGATGGTGTAAAGAAAAAACCAAGACAGAAAGCAATCTATAATAGAATGGATATTAGGTTCGGGAGCTGGGTGGGTCAAACATCTAATAAGTGTCCAACGTAGTCTAAATAACTTGCCAAGAAATTCTCTGAAGGGATTCAGTCCGTACGAATTATTATTCGGAACTAGGATGTTGATCTCTGACCTTGATAGTCAGACTTCAGTGGTAACAGAAAAAAGCTTTGATGTCAAAGACCGTTTGGCTATTTTGCAGGACTTAAACAAAAAAAGAAAAGACCTGAGCAACATACAGTTGAAAGAACAGCCAACGACCACTGAAGAATCACCACCTGTCCCAGCAAGACCTGTCTGGATTCCAAAAGTCGGGGATCTAGTCAGGGAGAAGATCGCGGTAAAGAAGGAATTTGGGCCTTCTTACAGAAAAGCAGTTCCTGTATTGTCTGTCAACGGGACAAGATCAGTTGTACTACCGCCACTTGCTGGAAAAAAGGAGAACCGAGTTGTATCCATCGACCTGGTAAAACCACAACATGTGGCCGATAACCAACAGTAGGCCAAGTGGACTCCCAATAAGTAGCAGAACACCAAGGTTTGCTACCAGTACAGAGGTCCTATCAAAGAGGCTCATCACATTCGAAACGCCTACAGAAGAACAACAAGGACTATGCAACAATGCAATAGAACTTAGACCTCTGAAAACCCAAATAAAGACATTTAGCAGAGACACACCAATCTATACAGAAGTACCAAGTGAAAATGCAAGAAACAAAAATCCTGAACCAATTGGAACAATTGACAGAACTGCATCCGGTTACTTCATCAACTTCGATGATTCCTCTGAAGGCTTCAGCGAACAAAAGACACAGCCAACATCAAAATCCTTTAAAGACAAAGCGAAGGAACTTTTGAAACAACTGAAAGAAACATATCTAGTTTCTCCTTGGATTGAATTTTGGGTGGGTTTTGGTGCATTTATCCTCATACTTTGGCTCATCATGGTATTTACCTTGGGACGCTTCATTGAGGGAAAATATGCTAAAATGGACACAGCAAGTCAGAACATCAACTTGGTCCTCAAACCACACACATCTTCACACGTCGAGAAAAGAGAACTTTCTTCAGAACTTTCTTCAGCCAACTTCACAGCAATTCCAATACCTGGTGGGGTAGCCTGGGACAACACTGACTATGAAATTTATGGTCCGGTCGAGATCCTGAAATATCCACACCAAATCAAGATCTCCTTGAGTGACTTTGCAAAACCAAACTCATTTGCTGATGATTGGGACTTTGAAAGTATAAACAATATGATGTCTGACTTAGTAATGTCTGCTAAATTTACAAAACATGATTATTTGCAGGGTTCTACAAATTATGACAGCATGTACTGCTATAACCATTATGGTAACCATTTCTTGCATAAATCTGCACAACCTAGAAATGTTTTAAATTTTAATCAATGGGAACATTGTGCTACACCTCCAAAAGGGAGCTCTAGAACCGTGTATGGCAAATATTCATATTTTTCAGGTTTTAACATAACTAATGCTGAAACATTTTATTACAAATTGTCAAACAAGACAGGGATGAAAACCATGATAACCAACACAAAATTGATATATTCAGATTCTTTCTTTGAAAAAATGAATACTTTTGGATTTGATTATTGGGACAAACATGTTGATTTGAAAAGTGTTTGGGGTACAAAAGAATGGCAAGTACAGGGTATAGAAGCTTTGTTTAGAGCCTGCATGATCCCAGAACAAATGATATTTTTAAATGACACTGTTCAACAAACCACCTGTCTTGGCTTAGCCAAAATCAAAGATTTAAATAACCTGTCTATTCCAAAGCCAACAATGTTTAGCAATAACTCTGAAACAGATGAAGAAATAGACATAAACCATATACTTAACCAAAACAGAACACATCCTGATTGGAAACAATGGTTGATCTGGCCCACAGATACAAATAACTGTCAAGATAGATTCCTGAATAAAACACAGGGTTTCAAAATGAACAGGCCAGACCCTAGATATCCCCAAAGACATCACCCAGGGATAATAACAACCTACAGTGTGGGCAAATTATGCCTTCAATGGCTACAAACTTCCACACTGCCTGAAATTAAGCAACACCTAACTTTACTTACTGATGGTGCTGACTTGCGTGATTTCATAATGGGACCACGCAAACAGCGTCAAAAGCGTTTCATAGCAGCCTCTGTATATGCAGCATACAATGAGGCCTGGAAGGTTACTCAAATTGAGACAGCAGAAAGAATACGGGAAATTGACCGTATTAATTTGGAAAAATCACTTTCTGTAGTGGACAATGGGTTAATGACTCTGTCCTCCAGAATTTTTTCATTGGACAGCATTGTGTCTTCAGCAATCGATATATTATCGCAAGACTTACTGTTATTACAACATGGTCAGTCACAATTGCGTTCTATTGTACAGCTTGGCTGGACGTTACAAAATCTGCGTTTAGGCTATGTGCCTTGGCGTTTAATCAACACAACGTCACTATTTCAAATCTTTAACCTTACTGATAGACAAATCGGTATGGCGCAGAAGGGTGCTGATTATACAATCTTGAGCATTGAAAAACTAGAAAGATTACCGTTGACAATGTCAGAACGACCTGTCAGTGAATGGATAATCCACGGAATCATAAATATTCCAATCTCAACCTTCAGGTTTCAATACTGCCAAAAATATATACAGGCTGGCATGTACGAGAAATTGGGAAAGGGGTACCTTAAAACAACTTGGAACCTGCCCTATTCACATGCATGTGTCAGTAACAAAGGACAGAAAGTGTTTCTTAGTGGCAACAATTGTGCTATGTCACTAAGCGGCACGCTTCTGTGTAACGGTATTAGTTTGCACGGAGCCTGTGAAGGGAATTCATACAACCTTTCATGTCACCAGCAAGGCGCACCTGCAACTGAAATAGAACCATTCTTTCAAAGACTCTATAATGGGAGTTACATTCTTATTGTAGACCGCAGATGCTGTAGTCTTATGCCCGGGACTCCTTATCTCGTCACTACGACGGCGAAGGTCAAGTGCTGTGGACGTTCTTTGTTCCCCAGCTCCTTTCCAGACAGGGAGGCGAGGGCATGGCCCAGTTTGAAAATTACTTCTATTCGAATAGACACTTTAAGCAGAATGAAAACAGTGCTTCTTCAGACGCCTACAAGGCTCACGTCATCTAAAGAAACGTATGATCTACAAGTCGCAAGGACGACTGCAGAGATACATACATTATTATCAACTAATTCCCCCGTACATTTCGCGGAAATCCTGAGCGAAATCTTAAATATTTCTGATACCACATGGTCTCAAAGGTATTTAAGACAGTATTTTCGATGGCATTAACACCATTCAAAGCCATACTGGGTATTTTTCCAGACTTCGTCCATTCGATTTTTGGCGGACTTCCCCTGATCCTAGGACTAATTGCGGGAATCCTATTCCTAGTCCTTATTTTTCGTTATGGCAACCCATGTCACAGATCAAACTCTCGCGACAATGGAAGATACGATCCTAGCCATTGGATACCGGGACCGGATATCAAAAATCCTGGGACTATCCCGGCTTAGAGACCTAAACATGACTTGGTTTCTATCATTTCGACCAATGTGGCAAAGGTGTGTTTTACCTGTACTAAGGTGTCTGCTATGCGGAGAAGAATGCGTGTTAGACACCTGTCTGACGCTACAATCGGATGCGCCGGTGGATGCAGATACACTGTTGGTTCCTACCAAGGTTCACGCACTGTGCTGCCCTCAAAGGCTGCCAATTCTGATGACGGCATTCCTGGAATCTTCACCACTGCGATTGAAGAGTAGTGAAGTTCAAGATGAAAGCAGCATCGAACAGGTACGACCTTCTGTCAGCAATGCAAATCAGAATGTCAATGGAGACAATCATGCGCATGAATGCATGGTTACCCCTATTTCCGACTTAGTGGAACTTTCCCATGAAGCTGTTGACAGTTTTTTCGAAAGCCTGAATGATATGATGTTCTCTCCGGAACAGAAATAGAGACTTTTGAGTAAACTCGCACACGGCGTTCCCTGAATTCGGCCTTCAACTTTAAAAATAAAGTCACATGAACAATTACAATCCAGTTCACGGACAGCAACTTTTTTCAGCAAACCCCTAAAATATTTTTCTATATATTTTTTCCCGGGACACTGATTTTCTGCTTAAAGTAAGAGACTATTCCTAGAGAACTAAGATTTCTATTTTAGATACTTTATAGACTTTATAGACTTTAGCTGCCCGCTGGTATGTTCGCAATAGATTTTATGTGATGAAATGGTTTCGACTTTTTTTCTGTATAGCCATATTAAGAGCCATTTCATGTGTATTTCTCATATACCAACAATCAATAATGCATAACAATGCGTGTTCACTTTTGCATCTAATTCATAGCTTAAGTGCATACAATATATATGACTGCAATTTTTCAGTATATTTGAAAATTTCGAAATGCATTTATGTATTTTGGGGTGGTAAGGTATACACTATACTCTATAGTATGTTGTACTATGTTATACTATGCATAGATTAGTAGATATGACCATAGTTAGCGTGGAGTGGGTGCCGTGTATTTCTATAGGTTCTGATTCGATCCCCCTATTCCTGACCCTATTCTGGTTAAACTTACTAGCTAGTTAACTAACAGTCAGCCCATGAGGCAAGAAATCCCCCATGATGCAGATACCGTTATCTGACGCAGTCACACTACGGCACAGGAACGTGTTATCTGATTAGGTCATAACGCTTGAGATCTAATTAGACAAGCGATATTCCTCCAGCCCCTGATAAGGCATACGACGTTCTCATAACAAATCAAACCTATGACAACCTGGATAATCCGTGCGGCCATTGTTTTGATTTCACAGAGAACTTTAGTAAAGAATGTGCTAACGAGCAAGTCGTATGACATCTTTATTGACGTACCTATGTCCATCCTTACGTCAATCTCGGCACCTTTAAGGTATAAATATTGCCGACCTTGCCCTATGCAAACACACGCGTGGTGACAAGACGGAGCAGCCATACTTGCCGAAGCCGAGAGCAGAAGCAGACCCCGCAGGCAGCAGCCCCGCCTTCCTGACGCGCTGAGAGACGCGCTGCTATCTCAAGCCGAGAGACCCAGCACCGGCGCTTCTGGGCAGCCCTCGCAGGCAGCCTGGAATATCGAGAGCAGAGAAAGAGATACCATTCCTCATTCATCCTAAATTCCAGGTACAGAACTGAATAACCCCTCCTAGAGAATTCTTTAGTTATTCACTTGGCAAAAACAAACTTAAACTAAACTGTAACTTTCTATTCCCGCCCACGCATTAGACTTAGGTCAGGTACACGGGGTAGGCGTATTTAGAAACACCAGTTGAGTGCGTTTAGTCAAATGTATATGTGTATGTAAATATATTTTAATCATTTTAAACATCATATGGCTCAGAAACCATATCAATGTTTTTACAGTATTATTTTATACTATTGCTTCTAATGTATGCACTTTACTTAACTATAAGTATTGCAATAATATCGATCCATTTCTCTTGTACGAGAGAAGAGACTGATCAATAAATAACATCTTTTATTGAACACGCCCGTCTCTTCCTTTTCTCTACATTCTGATGAGACTAAGAATGCACGTACTGACTGAGTAAAATAATTGCCTTGTGCTCACACGACTCTCGAGATTGACTCTTGATTAGGGGAGAGCAAAGTTGTCATGTTCTATGGTTGTCAGAAACTAAATCCCTTCTTGTCTAATCAGGGGAGTTCATCCTTCCTTGAACATTCGAGAAAGTTTCTAGCGAACTCTGAGCTTAGCTGGCAAACCCAAAAATTAAGTCTAGTATCGACAGTAGTAGACCTAGTTAACGTCTGGCCTAGGCCTTTACTGCTGTAGGTACTATTCCAATGCGCAGAGCCTATTGGGAAAATAGGAGCTACACTACAGTTCCAATTGCATACAAATCACATTTATACACAAATGAAGTGGCGGCTAGTGACATTTGAAAGTGGTAAGGCATAAAAATTCAGGATGAGTGCCCGGTGGTGAGTGAGCGTGCCAGACCACGATAAGGGAGGTTCAGGGGGTTCTCCCACTGAGAAATTTTGAGAAAAGAGTAGGCAAGTGGTGCATTTTCAAGCATATTTGAGAAAGCAGGAATGTTAATAAATCAATTGTGAAAGTGTAGTTATTAGGGGTGGGCGGAATTTGCGAAATTAACTTTCGCAAACTATCGCAAAATTGCGCAAAATCTCAGCGAGCATGCGGAACTTTCGGGAAGATGGGGAGATTGCTTTTCCCGCCCGTTCGCGATGTGTTTTTGCGTGCTCGCGGGGAAATGTACCGCTAACTTGCCCATGCGGTCGCTAATGAGCGTGGCCATCTTGCTCGCGATGCTCATTTCCTCTTCCAGGTCGAATGACGTGTTCACAATCGCAAACTCGCGTGGGATAGCACCAATCCAACATCTCATAGCGCCAGCGAACGGATAGGAGAACTCGTCGGCGAACGCAGGGACCCGGTAAGTCGCTACCGTGCAAGCAAGAACACATTTTTACAGGGCAAACAAGAAAAAAACATCAGTTTCGCGGCAGATTGCGAAAGTTTTGACATTTTCACGCTGTCAAAATAGCGCAAATTCCACAAGCGTAACAAAATTTACCACCCAGGCCTAGTAGTTATGTCATCAATAAAGATATTTCATATGATAATGATGTAGGCAGCTGCTTATTCAGCATAAACACAGAAGGAACCCACTGTCCAAAGAACCCATTCTTTCCCACTATTTTGTCCATCCGATCAGGCTGTGCCCCCCAAGACATGTAATCCAGCTCTATGCCCATCCAGTCTTTGGCCTCTCTGTTGAGTGCTAATATATCAAAGCGATTGGTAATCAGCTTGGAACTGCAGCAATGTGTTTAATGAATTGTGATGACGACCAGCAGGGCAGCATTGGACCAATACTACCCTGCCTACCGGCCTACCGGCATTGGCCCAATGATGGTCATTTGGGCACTCTGGATAATGGGCCAGTAACTGAATTGCAGGCAGCTGTGGGCCACTTTTTTTGCCCAGTATGGTGTTGGCTGATTTGGCCTTAGGCTGTGTCTGTGCTGTTCAAATGGCACCAGCAGCCCAGCATAGGGGCCTGAGCAGCCTTCCCAGAGGCAGATGGGCCTCTGTACTTATCTCCCTTTTACCAACCGGGAGGAGGTGTAATGTTTCTCAGTGAGCCGGCCCATTAGCCCGGGCCTACTTTTTATCACAATCCTATCCTGCAGTGACCGGTTATAGAAAAGTGTGTGTGGAAGCATTGGGAATGCTTTTTTTGTGCAGTGCACACGGTCTGTTATGTTTGTGGGACGGTGGGTCTCCTTCATATAAGGTTGCTGCGTGTCCAATTCTAGCGCCTTGAAACCAGTGGAGCGCTATGAAAATCATGCTTTAACTGATAGTGTTCTCAACCCAGTTTAATCACCTCATTAGCAAAACATAGTAGGGATTAAACACCAAGTGGAGAAAGTGCCTTTCAATTACCCTGCAGATCTCCATCTGCACGAGTGCTCAGACGCTTCAACACAGTTAATTTCTGAACAATGTGCCAACATACTAGTGCCAATCATATTTAAGAAGGCACAGCCTCTCTCTCTGGCTGCTTCTCTTGCCCTCTACACTCTCTCTCTGCCCCCATCTCTCTCCTCTCTCCCTCTTGTGCTCTCTACAATCTATCTCGCTCTCTTTCTCTCTGTCTCTATCCTCAATATCCCAGTCTGTCTACCTCTCTTGTGCCCTTTACTCTCTCTCTCTTCTGTATCTCTCTCTCTCAATGTCTGTCTCTGGCTCCATCACTCCTGCCCTCCAGTCTCTCCCACACCTCTCTCTCTCTTTCTTGCTCTTTGCCCTCAGACTTGAGATATTTCTCTATACCGACTCCCCCTTCACTAGTTCATTCTCTCAATCATTCTCCCTCCTCTCTCTACCGTCTCTCACACACACAGGCATACAAGCGTGCTTTCCTACTTTCCCTTCAATTTTATCACAGTCCGTCCCCACATTCACTGCCTCTAGCTGGTGAGGCCCTCCCTTCCTACCCTATGGTGTAAGCCTCTCTGTATACAAATTCCAGCTTCTGGTTTGCAGCAGTGGGGAGCACGCAGTTATTCACGCACACATCTTGTGCAACACTAGACCTTTGTGCTGCTGCGGCTTGAGACGGGCCCACCTTTCCTGATTTTGTTCAGATCCCAAAGGCCCTGAGGCACTTAGAACTCATATACAGTGTTCACACAGGCACACCGCCCAGTTACAAGTCACACATCAGATGGCTCACACATTTATACCAACTCCAAGCCCCCATTGCATTTATTCACATTGAAGCTTTTCACACTCATGCGAACATGAACATGATTCAATTAACTTTCATTTAGTCAAGCTATGTGCTCACTCCTTTACTTAAAATAAATATGTAGCACAATAAACATAACTAATAAAACCTACTTTAATTTGCAGGATGAGTAGGAGGGGTCGGCTAGAGGTGCGTTTTAGCTGCACTGGCTTGTCTTGTTTAAATTCAGAAGGTCCATTACTCTCTAATCTGGGGTAGCTCCTGTGGCACAGCAGCTCAGGCCGGCACTTCAGTTTGAGGCTGGCAGGACAGAGAGCTTGGAAGGCCCGGGCAGTTATCCAAAATGCTCAGTTCAGGGTGAGACAACTAGCGTGCTGTTCTGGGCCATCAGTAAAATCCTGCTGCTTGGTTCTTTTCTTCAATTTCAAACACACAACAGTAAAAGCACAGTACACGCTGCTGCACCCATTTTGACTATTAATACCAGCCACCCCTGCACAAAGGCTGAAATGCGATTTGCGGCAACAGAAAAAATATTGACCACAGTACAGACTGCTGTAGTGAGAGAAATAGAACTAACACAGGGGAAACGCATATTCGTTGTTACCCCGGTACCAACTTTAGAAGCTGTTACCAAAGCAAGCACTCCAAATGTGAAAGCACTACATCCGAGATGGATACAATAGGCCAATTCTCTCACTGCAACAGATTTTGATTACAGATATGATTCTACATTAAAAACACAGGCATCCCTGTAGTACGAACAAGAATACCCTCTCCCGAATGAAATCTTGCCTCTAGAAAAATATGATTACATCATTTACATTGATAGATCTGCTCAGCCTGGCATAAGAAGTAAACGGAAATATAGCGCAGCATGTGCGATAGTGAAGAGACATATGCGGGACGGTAAGTTCCATCCCAGCAATATGACTACGCATTCTCTAGGAGATTGTACGGCACAATTGGCAGAGCTAAAAGCCCTGATACTGGCACAACAGTATACGGATCGGGAATTCCCCACATGGATAGAGTGCGATTCGTTCTACTGTGTGCAGTCTTACAATGAATATCTTCATTACTGGAGCCAGAATGTGTTTAGAGATTCCAAGGGTTGCACAATTAAACATAAATTGTTATGGAAACAAGTGGCAAAGCTGAAAGTATGCCTGCCATGGGCTCAACTTATTCACACCTTGAGTCACCAGCGTGTTGGCGTAAACGTTGAAGGGAATTCACTGGCTGATGAAGCCGCCAAGGCAACAGTGTGAACTGCTGCTGTTGCTGCAATCACTCGTTCTAGCAGGAGTACAGACGGAGACATACTGATAGCTGTTAACGCCTCAAAGAAAGGCTTTGCTGTTCCAAAGGGCTTTCCACTCGAATATTCCTATAAATTAGATGCACAAAACAGACTGTATGCTCAAATTCCAGGAGTGGGGGGATAGAGTTATACCAAACATGGATAGCAGATTAGGTTTAATACTAGCTGCACATGAGGGTCTGGGCTCTGCACACGCAGGAGTCACCGCTACAGTTTTGTTACTACAGCGGCGGTTCTGGTGGGCAGGTTTGTCTAAGGCTTATGTCTTACAGTGCGACATCTATCAGCACCACCGTAGCACAGCCACCACAAACACCATTACTCATTACAGACAGACCTCTCCCATGTGTCTATTTGGATCCCTGCAGCCCCTTAAATTCAGACGGGGCTTACAAGTACATCTAGGTGGCAGTGTATTCATGCACTAGATTTCTATGGGTTTGGCGTCAGCGCTAGGCTGACGCTGAAATTGTTTTAAAGGATTTGCGAGTCTTTATCGGAACATACGCAATTGACATGTTACATTCCAACCGTGGCCCTGCGTTTAGCTCTCAGGCTTACAAGGAAGCCATGGAAAGTATGGAAGTGACCATGCGGTACTCCTCCCCCGGCCATCCCGAGGGAAATTCGGTGGTGGATAGGAAAAACCGGGACCTAAAGCAATCCTTACAGCAAGGGTATTAGATGAAGGCAGTAGTTGAATTGAATTGAATTGAATTGTGGGTTTTCTAAAGCGCTAGAATCGACTCCCGAAGGAGTATCTCTGCGCTGTAGACCGCTGGGGAACCCGTCCTGGCTTTCCCTGTGAGATGGTCCCTACTGGGTATCTCCAAGGTGAAACCAGGCATCCCTGGCGTATGTGGGGGGCCGTTGTGGAGATGAGGCAAGCTAATGCCCAGAGTTGCCGAGTGTGATCCCTGGTTAGAGTAGGCACCGAGGCGAGAATTATCGAGTCCGCTGACCCTGGTCCACGACCCTGCCGCGTCGGGGATAGAACCCTGGTCCCGGGCTGTCCTCTGCATCCGGGTCTGCGCCTCTAACCAGTGAGCCACACCACTCCACTCTACTAGTTGGGTCAATTACCTATATGGGGTCCAGAGGGCATTGAATAATATGCCAAGAAAATCCTTGGGAGGACGTACCCCCTATGAGATCCTGTTTGGGACAAGAATGTGGGTATCTGATCTCGATTGTGCCAGCACAGTGGCGGATGTAAAACCATTTGAATTGAATGATCGTTTGGCTATTTTTCAGGAACTCAATGAATTCCGGCCATTATAAAGCAATGCCCAAGTAAAACGCTCCGCCACTGGGGAATTGAAACCGGTTCCAGCAAGACCTGTTGGGGTCCCAAAGGTTGGGGACCTGGCCAGTAAAAAGATCGTGGACAAGGAGGAGTTTTGGCCATCCTACAGAACACCTATTCCTGTCCTGGCAGTTCAAAGAACATGAACAGTACTTCTTCCGCCTCTTGCCGGAAAAAAGAAAAAAGATTTGTCTCCATTGATCTGATCAAACCACACTATGTGGCTGATTCTCAACAGCAGGCCGCGTGGAGTCCTGAGTAGCGGCCGGTCTCCTCTCACTACTGTACAGGAAGTTCAGATGGAAAGACTAATAACATTCCAAGACTCCTCTGCACAAGATGCTGGAGTAGCCAATAACGGAGTACGAATTACACCTGTTGAAACTGAAAAACGATGCACCATCCAGTTCAACAAACACTGCTGAGCTCCCAAAGATAGTTTGAACTGCGCCTGGCTACTTCATCAACTTCGATGAATGAATGAATGAATGATATTTATTGTCGGTTACTGAAAACCATTACATAAAACCAAAAATACAAAAGTCATAACATTACAAAAGTTAAAATCAAGAAAATTTCAAACAAATCAAGTTATCTAGTTACTCCGAGAGTGCAGAGATGCCAAGGAAAAGGTTCATGGGCCGGCAAAAGACTCTATGGTCCGACCCGTAGAAGTCATCAGCTTTGTCCGTGCTTGGAAGATAAACTTCCCAAAGGCGGCCATTTGCAGAGCGTAACCCAGAATGTCTTAGTAGTGGCCTAAGATAAAGACTGCGGGGCAAACGCAGGGCCGGGCAACAGAAGAGAAGATGTGCCAATGACTCCCGTTTATAGCTGCAGAGCCTGCATTCCTGTGCTCCTGGGCTAGCCTTGCCGCACGGGTATAATTCTTTGAGGGGCAATGGGTGTAATCTATAAGCCAAGATTTTATGCAGGGCTGCTCTTCCCACTGCCTGCGTGAGATGCTGTTTAGGAGTGTGCAGGGTGTGCGGAAAACACAGGGTCTCATGCAGGTCTTTTCTTCTCCTCAGGGACCCCAGATCCAGTACCCGTGAACGCGCACGCACTTGTTTTTTAATCACGTTTTTGATGGCAGAGTATGCAACATATTCTGGATTCCAGGAGTCCATGGCAAGGTGGAGATGGACCTTAGCCACTTCGAGGGTGGCCAACCAAGGGTTCCCTGCCTCTCTGAAAATGCATTTCAGGACTGACTTCAGTGTGTTCTCTTGTGCCGCCGTTGTTAGAAAATAATATTTACTTAAGGCGGCCAGCTCTTCCAGGTTTTGCTGGTTGAGTGAGAACTCCAGGCGAACGAGGGTGTTTCTGGTGCAGCTTGGGAGGTGGAAAAGTCTCTTGTATGCCCTGCAATGAATTTTTTCTAATTCATGGCTCACTTTGCCCGGGAATGCCTGGAGGGCATAGTTGAGTGCCGGCATGAGCTTGGCTTTGAGTACTCTATTGATGGCCGTAGTAGACGGGCTGTATAGGGAGGCTTGCAGCTTGCAAATGGCATGGGTGATGGATTTACCTTTGGCCTGGATTGACTTAAGATGGGCACTTGAGAGCCCCGATTCCTGAAAACAGATGCCCAAGTAGATGTACCGCTGTGTGCTTTCCAGCAGAAGATTGCCTAGCCTCCATTTCAAAGATTTTTTCCTCGGGTAATGCCCGAATATAATTACCTTTGATTTAGTTCGATTAGCTACAAGCCTGTTTTTGTCGTTGTATACGGCAAGTGCCATCAGCACCTTTTGCAGCCCCATTCTCGTGTGGTCCAAGAGGACGAAGTCATCAGCATATTGCATAAAATGTATTTTGCGCCCGCCAATCTTTGGAGTGGCCAGGGCAGCCCCAGTCAAGGCCCTCTCCATGTCCGCTGTGTATAAGTTGAATAGTAATGGGGCTAGCACACACCCTTGTTTTAGGCCTCTGTCTGTGTTGATCTTAGTAGAAGCATGGTCCCTTGAGAGTTTGATACACACCAAGGTTTTTTGATACTGGGACTGTATCGCTCTTAGCAGCCCCGGATTGATGTTTCATTGGACCAGCTTGTGCCACAGAATTGCGCGGTCGACCCCATCAAACGCCGCCGAGTAGTCAAAAAAGCAGGCGAAGAGGGGAAGACTTTTGCCTGTCCGTGCGCGATGCGCCAGGAAAGAAAGAGCGATGATGTTATCAACTGTGGCTGACCCAGGTCTGAATCCGGTTTGGCAGAATGGAAGGATGCCAGCTGCACTTGACCAGTCTGCGAGGTCCCTCAAGATGGCGCTAGCATAAGCTTTACCCTCAATATCCAACAAGGCAATCATGCGGTAAATGGCGGGTTCAGATTTTGGGGCTTTTTTATGAATAGGCTGTAAAAGCGCGCCTCTCCACAAGTCTGGAACTTCCCCCAGGAGCCAACATTCAGAGTACAGATGGGTCAGGTTTTTGGTCCAAAAGTCAATGTTTGCCTTGAATAGGTGCCCGGGAAGCCCATTGGGGCCCGGTGCGGCGTTTTGTCTAATGTTTTTAAGATTTTGGAGACCAACGATTTTCCCGGTGGGGCCGTCATCTCGGTGGTAGGATCAAGGTAGTCTCCAGGAATAGATGTTACATTTTGCATATTTGCGGGACCATCATTAGTATATAGTGCTTTAACATGGGCGACCCAAATAGAGGCTTCAAGGGCATTTTCTCTGTGATTTGGGCCTCGTCCCATGTTGCATATATGGTTCCAAAACTCCTGTGATTTTCCCTGGCTCAGCAAATCAAATATAATTAACCATTGTGCTTCACAGTGGGCACGTTTTGCAGCCCATACCTTTTTTGCATGACTTTTTTTAGCTTCTTGTAATTGGTTCTTGTTTTGTTTTGTCCCGCTTTTGTGGAACCGTTTACGTTCCTTGTTTAGTGTTTTGGCGCTTATTTTGATTTCTATATTGTGACCATATTTAGGGGGAGGACGCCTGTGCGACACACTATTCTGATTCTATTCTGATTCCCACGAAGAATCACCGCCAGGGTCTCTGATGTGGCATTCCAGCTTTCTATTGCGCCATTTTTCTGTTCACTCGATGGCCAACCTGTCCACTGATTTGCCCAGCTGTTAAATCTGGTTAACGTTGTTTGTTCCCATTTGATCCTTCTGGGCAGCTTTATTAGTTCTTCTCCATTGGCCTCTCCGATGTATTCAAGCTTGTGGCGTTGGTCCACTATGAGGTTCAAAGTGACAGTTAAGGCAGCGTGATCGCTATCACTGTGCGGATGGACTGAAAAGTTGGAGTTTGCCGCTTAATATTATATGATCGACCGTGGTTTGGTTATTGAATGTGGGGCCGACCATCTGCCCCGGACTGTTCTTTAAGAGGGCTGAGTGGGCCGTCGCCAGGTTATAGGATTTTAATAGGTCATTTAGGGCATCAGTGGCCCCTGCCTGGTGGCTGCGTGTGGTCGAAACCCCTATATTATGAGTGTTAAAATCGCCAAGAATGATACATTCAAGGCCCGCGAATTGAAGCAGTAAACACTCAATATGATGTATCAACATGGCCGGGTTAGATGAAGGCCCATGGGGGTTGTAGTAAAGATTAATTAACAATATTGAAAAATTACTATTTGCCAGGCGACAGCCTTTCAGGATGCCTGCCTGGAGGAAGTCCGGTAGGTTGGAGATTTCTGCAAATTCCAAATTTAGTGCGTGTTTAATGTAGACACAAATCCCTCCCGAGGGTTTACCAAAGATGTTAAGCTTTTTTGCTGGTTTTCCATACTCAGCGTATCCTCTCAGGGAGAGAGGGTGGATTTGCCAAGTCTCTTGTGTACAAATTATGTCAGCTTCCTCCATAAATGACAGCGCGTTTTGTTTGAGAAGCAACCGCCTAAGGCCGACAACGTTCCAAGGCATGACTTTCAGACTCACCGGAGACCATTCCTTCTCAATGGGTTTTAGGTCTGTGTTTTTCATGCGTCGTGGAGAGTGACCCCAGGCGTTAAGGCGAGATCCATTAGGTCTTGGAGTTTAAAGCAAGCAAGAGCCAGGACCAGTCTTTATTCACGGGTCCCAGTGTTGCGCATTTGTGTGTCCCCTGGATTAAATCCCTGGTGATCTTAATTGGCGTTCTGGTGGGGTGACCGGAGTTTATGCCACCTTTGTGCCCCTGGAGTGTGGGCGCCAATTCTGGTGCATCGTTATAGAGCGCATGCAGGAGTGGAAGCTCTCCAGATGGTTGGGCCATGTTTCCCATCAAGGGGTGTGCAGAGTGTGTTTTTAAGATCAAAGGATATTTTTGTGAGCACTTGGGTTTTATCCTTATGCCCCAGCTTTCCAGTAGCTTGTGCTGGCTTTTTAAAGCCTCTGCCACGGCCGAGCTCGTGAAGGTTACCTCCGTGGTTTCGTTTGTCTCTTCCGCATCTGGCGGTAGAAAGGAGATGGTTTCAATGTCTGCGGTTTTTATTCCCTCCAGCCCTGGGATGTTTGCACAAAGGATCAGAAGATTGCTACGATTGAGGATGTCCCACCTCCCCTGAGAGACATATTCTGGATATAGCCATATTTCCCGATCCTGAGATTGGGAGTGATTTAAATTACCAATGGAGACCGCAGCCTGAGCGCCAGTTTGTATTGGCTGTGGAAGGCCAAATAAGGGGGCATCTGCCTGCCTTATTGCCCCAGTGGCTCGATGAGAGGCCGTCGTAAGTCGGAAGCTGGGAAACCCGTTATTAAACAAAGTGTTTTCAATGCCCTTTGTATCTGAAACAGACCGTGACACTTGAGGCGAACCGTGCGTCGACGTTGATGTTACAGCGGGTAAAGGATGATTTGATCGAGCATCATCTTCAATAATGCGAAGTTGGGTCGCTTCCACGGCGTTTTGATTTTGTGGGTCATTTAGAGGGTTTGTGGTTGATACTGGTGGGGCTGGCCAGAGCGCCACCAGAGAGGCAGCCAACCCTTGGTTTGTTATTGGGTTAGACAAATGGAGAACTTCATGCTTTGGGACCAATCTTTCTGTTATTGAGGAGAAAGCTTCTGGATCAGTCGTTTCCGATGGCTCTATGTGACCTTGCGTCTGGCGACCGGGCTGCAGCCATTCCCGTATGAATTTATTTTTAATTGCCTTGTTCAGTTTTTTTTTATTTTTTCTTGTTTTTCCTCGATAATTTCTTTTGGGGGTCTGAACTGGACGATGTGGGAGTCTGCTGCCCTTCAAAGTTTTGGTGTGTAGTTGGTGCGGCATCTCTGGTATTTGCGTTATTCGTTGGTGTGGGTCCAACCCTAGCAGATTGATTTTCATTATATGTTACTGTGCCGTCTAGTAAAGAGATTTTTAAGCTTTCTTTTATGGAGGGATCAGACGCTGATGCCTTTGTGTTTGAACCCTTGTTCTTGCTAGCTTCTATTTTAAGATCTTCAATTAGAGTAGTCATGATGTGCGGGAGTTTTTCTAGGTTTTTTAAAATTAGACCGCAACTGCAAGGCTCAGGCATGAGATTTGAACTCTCCTGAGCTCTACGAATCAGGGAGTTCAAGTGATCCAGTTTGGCATCAACCCCTGAAATTAAATTTGCCACTGTTTGTAAAATGTTAATCTGGGCATCAAGCTTGTCGGCGTGCATGATTGCTGCTCCAGTCATAGAAAAAAGGGTCTCACTGATCAGTGTTAGATGGTCTACAAACACTGGGGGGGGGGGGTGACCTCCCTTCCGCGTGTCGGAGGTGAAAGCTGAGACGTTTTGTCTTGATTCGGCGGGCTCCAGGTCAACAAGATCGGGGATTGGGACTGCCCAGCCGGTGGTTCAGTGATTACTCCTCCTTCGTCATGGGCCTTGCAGCTCCCAGACACATCAAGTGTGTACTCTCTGTTTGCTGATGCACTGCGGCGGGGACCGTTGCCGACGCCAGCCTTCAGGGCCTCATATGATGACGTGTTGAGTTGAAAGTTTTTTAATGCTTGTTGGGACAGGGTTGTTGATCTATCATGCTCGGGCCTCAATACTGCCCTATCAGCTTACGCTAGCTTGAGAAAATCTGCCCCCTGAAGAGTGAATATTGTTGGTGATAAGGGAGGCCCTGGTGCCTGCCCCGCGGTGGATCTCGGGCTCTGTGCAGGAGCTTTGGTGGATGATGAGCAGCTCAGAGGCCTGAAAGGAGCTGCCGAGCCTGTAACCAAAGGTAGCAAGAAAGATCTTATGTCTCTGTTCCCTGAGAGCCCAGTGGCGGCTGTGGTAGCACCGGGGTGGAGGTTCAAATTGGCTGTCCCCTCTGTCCCTATTTGGGATGATACAGTATTCGATGACACTGACAGTGCTGGGGGGACCACAAATGAGCCTGGGAGTATTGGTGTGGCTCCGGTGGCTCCAGATGAGTCCGCGGGGCCCCCCTCCAACAGCACTGACCCGGGGTGGAGCTCCCCCACTCCCGGGGTGTAGAAGAGTTTTGCCTTCCGTCTACAGGCCGATCTATGAGGGCGAGGCTTTGCCTGTGTCTGGGCCTGTAATAAGGAAGAGTTTCTGGTCTTCATTATTTCTCCTGTAATTTCTTGCTGTATTTTTTTTTTCTGCTGCGTTTGCGTTGGATACTTGTGGGGTAGTAGGGTGGTAAGGAAGAGGGCTACGATCCCGCGCTCCTCTAAAAGAGATCCCGGAGGTGGGCCAGCTCAATGCCTTCCCTCAGATCGTGGTCCTCACACGCTCCAAATCCCCTATAGTTCAAGGCTGTTCTCAATAAGTGTGAGGCCCGGGTGGGCGAACTGAGCAGTGTCGGTGGCGGCGTTGTTATCGCAGCGCTCGAAGCTCAAACACAGCGCTCACGCCTGCCAACCTCACTTTAGCTCTAACGTTTGATGACAAAGATGGTTTCGTGGAGGGCCAAACACCGAAGGGGCCCTCCCCTGCTAGCAGACGTTGTTATCACAGCGCTTGATGCAGCGCTCACACCTGCCAGCCACCATGGTCATCACACCTTAATCCTCGGACATGTCCCTGTGCGTGTGCCTTTTCTTCTTTCTTTTGTTATGTTTTCAAGGAGGGTTTTTACAGGGTTTTACCGGGTTTGCAGGGTTTTGCAGGGGGTTTCTGAGAAATTTGTGTGCCAGATGGCCACTAGTCCTGGCTCTGTGCCTAAAACACGCAGAATACACCCCCAGGGGCTCTCACCTTCCACTTACCCACTTGCCCACAGACCGCTGCTCCCTTACTCTCCCTCCAGCCCCCCCCCTGCTCCCCCTGCTCACCGTGTAGTAGTCTCAGCGCGGCCGTGTCAATGAGAGGTCGAGGCCAGGCTACAAAACCGACCACAGTTCGGCCGCAGTTCAGATCAGCCACGGGGAGAGCAGTGGGAGAGCGGGCGGACGTGGCGGAGGAGGCGGCTGTTTTTCGAGCACCTCGCCCTCGCACACGCTCGCGCATGCGTTCAATACGGTTCAGTCCGGTCCAGTCGAAGCTGCGTGATTCTTAGCCCTTTCACGGACCTGCGGGTGCGATTGCGAAACCGCAGCCTCCTTGCAACTGTGAAGATGGCGTTCTGGCGTCCTCGAACAACAACTATACCTGTCCTGGCAGTTCAAAGAACATGAACAGTACTTCTTCCGCCTCTTGCCGGAAAAAAGAAAAAAGATTTGTCTCCATTGATCTGATCAAACCACACTATGTGGCTGATTCTCAACAGCAGGCCGCGTGGAGTCCTGAGTAGTGGCCGGTCTCCTCTCGCTACTGTACAGGAAGTTCAGATGGAAAGACTAATAACATTCCAAGACTCCTCTGCGCAAAATGCTGGAGTAGCCAATAACGGAGTTCGAATTACACCTGTTGAAACTGAAAAACATCCAAATATAAATGAAACGCAAATTGCAATTCGGCCCAATAAAGAACTTTACATCAATGTGCCTTCACAAGATGCACCATCCAGTTCAACAAACACTGCTGAGCTCCCAAAGATAGTTTGAACTGTGCCTGGCTACTTCATCAACTTCGATGACTTTTCTTCAGATCCAAGTGAACCTGAGCAAATGCCACACACTCTAAAAAAAGAACAACTTCGACAATTCTATCTCTGGCTGAAAAAGACTTACTTTGTGTCCCCTTGGCTACATCTTTGGCTCCCATTAGGGATCCTGTTCCTGTTAATTTGGATTGGTATAGAAACTGTGTTTTTCCTACTACTGAATGGACATTACTTCCCACAATGCTCTATAGTACAACCTGTGAACTTGTTCTTGAAACCTCATACGTCATCACACCGTGAACAAAGAGACTTGTCCCTAGTGAACATTTCAGCAGTTCCAGTACCGGATGGTATAGTTTGGGCTAGAGTTTTATATGATATATTTGGTCCGACTGAACATTTGAAAATTCCACATGTATTTAAAATTTTAATGATGGATTTCATTACCCTGAGTACATTCTCTGATGATTGGTACACTGAGACTGTAAATACTATGCTCTCAGATTTAGAACAATCTGCTGCATGTTCTTACAGGGAATTATATGAAGATACACCTGACATCGACCGTATGTATTGTTACCAGCACTATGGTCATCACTTTTTGCACAGAGCTAGTGTTCCACGCACTATAAACACTTACCATCAATTGGAACATTGCCCAACACCACCGAAAGGTAGTTCTGCCACATTCGCACAGAAATGTGCCCTACTTTTCAGGGTTCAATACATCAGACCCAATGTCATACTACTATAAGCTAGTACAGACAATTACAACTGCGCGGAAAATGATGCTGAAAAATACCAAGCTCATATATTCAGCACCTTTTATCTCCCAACTGTCTATTCAAGGTTATGACTATTGGAGGGACACGATAGACACAAAATCCATCTGGGCGACGAAATATTGACAGGTTCAGGGATCTGAGTCTTTATTTAGAGCTTGCCTCATACCATTACAGATAATATTCCTGAACAGAACAGTGCAACAAACTACTTTCTACGGGTTTGCAAAAATCAAAGACCTGAAAACCCCACGCATCCCCTCGCCCATACATATTGAAAGTATATTGAATGACACACTGAGTGAGAAGGCACTGGGTGTAATGATATAGAATGGTACATACTATTCCTCAGCTCCCAATTGGAACAGATGGTTGGTTTGGCTAATCGAAACAAAGAGGTGTCAATCAAGATTCAAGGGTAACACCAGAGGGCTTAGTATACTTAGCCCCGACCCACGCTATATAAACAAAGACGACCCAGCGGTATTGACTTCTTATAGTGTTGGGAATTTGTGCCTAGAATGGCTAAGAACCTCAACACTACAACAGGTGAAACAACACTTGTCCCTTCTAGCTGACAACATGGATCTCAGGGATTTCTTGTTAGGTCCAAAGAAACCACGTAAGAAACGCTTCTTGTATGCCATCTACAATGATCTGTGGAAAGTCTCCCAACGGGATGCTGCTGAGAGATTACGTGAAATCGATAGGATTAACCTAGAAAAGGCCTTGGCTGTGGTAGACAATGGTACGACCACACTTTCTTCATATATTTATTCATTGGGAAACACTATGTCCTCTGCAATCGACATTATGGAACAAAATTTGTCGATTCTACAACATGGTCAATCTCTATTGCGCTCTATTATGCTTTAAGTTGGATGCTGCAATCATTGCGTTCAGGCCGTGTGCCATGGCGATACATTAACAGCACTGTTTTTTCTCGGTTTACAATGTGACCGACGGACAGTGGACTATGGCACGCCAAAACGCAAAGTACACCATGCTGCTTATTGAAAAAATCGAGAAGTTACATTTCACGGTAGCTGAGTCACAATCTACTGAATGTTTAATTCAACAAGGCATACAAATCCTCGATAAACAACATACCAGATAATCTGAGAGCCCTTAGAATTCAATGGGAGGCCACCACGGGCGATTAAGAGGACATAGACTGGGAGGCGGCATTGGTACACCCAAGAGAAGTAGCCATCAAATTGAGTCTAATACCCGCATGCCTCCGCTGCAGAATAGAAAAAAAAGGGACATGCATAAACACACAATGGGAATGCAACCATATTAGAGTCTATTGAAACCAAACAATAGAAGAATTAAGCAAGGTAGTAGACACAAGATACCCATGGATGCCAAATATGTCCAGTTGGGTGTTCCCTCAGAGGTAGACCTCCCCAGGCACAAACCTCTATTGTGCAATCTGGGGCTGATGGTGGCCGAGAGAGACGTTGCCCGAACATGGAGAGCCTCTGCCCTCCCAACAGTCAGTGCTTTAAGTGGGCCGGGTCTCACCGGGTCTGAGCACCGGCAGTTTTTTTACGGAGGCCTCGAAACGGGACTCTATCGGGCCCTGTTTTGTGACGTGGCACAGGAGGTCCATTTTTTCTAGCGTTATATGGGAAGGGAAATCCTTTAAAGAGAGTCGTTTTCTCTCTCGATTTCTCTTCTGTTTTCGGAACAAAGGAGCAGCAACATTGTTGTGGTGTCACCAGGGCTTTATTTGGAAGGTTTTTCAATATTATATACAAGCCACAGTTGCTGCTTATTTATCCTATGCAACTAACAACCATTGACAAAGCCAATAGTCCTGACTTGTTGTAAGTATGATGTTACTTGTATCATATATCTGGATGCAATGACTGAAACAACAAAATACCAGTCGGGCGGCACACTATGCTAAGCACAAACTTTTAGCTTACGTGTTTTTAAGCCACGCCCTAATTACATTGGCCACGCCCCCTAGAGAGACCCCCCAGTTTTTTCATCCCACTTAAAGCCCTACCAACAGTGACAGAGTGGAAAAAAGGTAGGGACCTATACATGGGTGCAGAACGGGTGACATATAAAAGAAGAGGATGTCCGAAAAAGTACATCAAGATTTGGGGTCCCTGGTTGAGATACTATGGGTTGGACATGGGAGGGGAAACAGATAAACCCCACCAGTGGCTGGAAAAATAGAGAGAAAGAGGAGATGAAACAACTCCCTCCCCCCAACGCCAAACACCATGAGATGGCTCAAACCTTTAGACAAGGCTCGGTGAAGGCTAGGCCAGAAATGATTTGTATTCATACCATTGTCGAAATATTGTTTTTGACACGGTCTCTCCTTGCGATGCTCTTTGTAATAAGTACAAAAATGTTAAATGCTTTGTTCTCTTTTCTGAAACGTACATCAATAAAAATATATTTTTAAGGAAAGTACATGGGTGATTGCACTCAGAAGCAGCTTACTAGTATTACACAAACGTGCGGTCAAAAACCTCATCACACGTTATCTCGACAATTAAAATTATCAAAAGCAGCTCAGAATGGGTGTGGGAAGATGTTGCTCTGGCGTGGTGGGTAGTGTGGAAAGACTCGGGGACACTTATTTGGGAAGGGCTGTGCACTGGGTAAGGCGCTAGATATACATTTAGTAGTACTTACACCATGAATTCATTCAATACATAAATTGTGGTCTTCATGGCATTCTGATTTGTCCATGTATTCTATCCACATGAATATTTCTAAAGAATTATTTTTACTTCTCTCATAGAATTAGTATTTTTCCCTTTTTTCCAACTCAGTTCAAAGATAGATCATACATTCTAGATCCTAATTTTTCTCAACGTCCTCTGGATCGTCTGATCGATTATGCAGATTTTATTAGTAACCTCCTATTTCTTAATTCATACGATGAAGTATGGATAGTTCATGATGGCATCTTCATGTTGTGTATCGAATTACAACATATTTGGAACCCGATGAAAGTTGACTCGGGGACACAACATATTATTAATCAGCCAACCACTCTCAGTGCAGAAGAACTCTCAGTGAGTCTGGTGTCAGAAAAATGCCAGACGCCCTTCTTGCAGCCCCTTCAAGTTACAGAAGAGGGTGACAGCGGAAGCTAATCGCATCTTCCCTTGTGAGCCGAAGTCAAAACCTTTCTGTATCGATACCAACCTCACTCTGCTCAAACTCCAGACTGACAGGGAGGACCTGGCTTGGCAATTCGGGCTGGATTGGTCCTATTGGAGAAGGTTATAGTTGCATATAGCTGAGTCTAAACTGAGGTGGCATGGTGTCCATAATAACAATGGATTGGGATGCGGCCCAACTGATTTCCAGTGGCAGAAATTAATTCAAGCCTTTCATCCATCACTGTTTTGTATACTTCCTATGAGGCCATCTACAGTCAAAGGTAGAGGGATGTTGCCTTAACTACCCTCATGTTTAAGTGTCAGTTAATTACCTTATCCACAGTTCTATTCTTCTGAGCGTCTCCTCAGGGTATTCTTATGAAACTGATCTTTGAATCAGTCCTAATCACTCCCATAGGGAGCAATCTAAGGGATGAACTTGATCAGAATACTATGAACACGTCATCTTCTCTGATTTGTTTCTGAACCTGTTCAGTGTATGTGGACGCCTCCTATTCTCAGGGCCTGCTCAGGTTTATGAGGACACTATCTAAACTTAGTTGTTGTTTCAGGGCGTGCTCTAAGTATTACAATGTATCCGCCTTAGCTTCCTCATCTCGAAAACTGCCTTGACTCCCTCTGTGATTATAGGCACAGTCTTCCTCTTCTCAGACTCAGGGCCTGCCTTACGTATCCGTGGGTCTCTCTTCACTTTATCCTCTTCTCAGGCCTCTACCTCCTGCATCCAGTCTCAAGTTCTACTCATAGTTTCCCATGACCTCTACTCTCTCATCTGCATCCATCATCAGGATTCAGCTGCCCTTGTTCTTCTATTTGCCACATCACCAGAGTATGCATTGCATCACCAGAAGTAGCCATGGCCTTTCCAAATGTCAGCATGACCTATAATATATAGGTAGATAGGGTTAGAGAGTTGCACAAGTCACACAACCATCATCGGGTCAAACAGCATGTTACCTGCAGGGCCTCCTCTTCCGTCTCCGTGGGGAGCTCGGTGGAATACTCCTCAACTCGCTCCACGCTCACCATCATGGTCTCCGTACGTGTGAAGAAGGTGGTGAGTTCTGACAACACAGTATTGATAGAGAGAGCGTACGCAAGTGCCAGGCCTACCAGTCCTGTGAAAACCAAGAGAGAGAAAGAGACATAGACCTTAGCCATGGTTAGAATGCCAGTTAGGGAGCTGCATATAAGTTTGTAAACACCTAGAGGAGTTGACAATACATGAGCGGCGGAGTAGTAATGTAGTGGTATGTATGTGGGGGTTCTTTTGTAACCCTTGTATCCACTAGTATGAACTAGCTGTGCAGACATAAAACTCTGTACTAGAGCATAGGATTATTATGGAGAGTTAATGCTGGGACAAAATGCCTCTGAACTGCTTGGAAATGCTGTGCCACCTTGCCTTGTATGTTTTTTCTGGACTGCCCAATGTTTTTCCTCCAGTAGACATGGCATTCTGCAGGTACTATGGAGAGGTTCCGCTCCTCCTGTACTGTTCATGAGAAGATTCCAATTCTGCCAAAACGCCTGGGTGACTCAGCCTGAGTGAAAGTGGTTAATATCTACTTCATCCCATGTAATGATGAGAATGGCAGTGTGATTTTACTCCAGACACATCTTCATTGCACTACAAGCTAGCTCTCCCCTGTAGCATCTATTAAGTCATAAAAATTGGGTCCCCTGTCTGTTCTCATGTATAAGGTGTGTGGATACTATATGCATGTTAAATGTAAAGCATACTTATAAAGCACACTATCACCCCACGGGCATCCTGGCGCTGGTGTACATTAATTCTAACCACACATATAAGTTGCAGTGAAGATCGTACCCTGAGAGGGCCTAGCAGCATCATTAGGATAGAGCCAGGTCTTCAGTTTCTTTCTAAACTGCAGAAGATCTTCCACCTGTCTGAGGCTGGTCGGAAGTGCATTCCACAGTCAAGCGGCTGCAGAGCTGAAGGCTCTTCCTCCCAGTTTTACACTCCTAAACCTAGGTGCCTTTACAAGTTTAGCTGAGGATGATCGCAAGCATCTGGTAGGCACATACCAATTAAATTTGCCCTGCAATGGTTTAGGTCCTAGACCATGTAAAGCTTTAAAAACAATACAGAGAGATTTAAACTGGATCCTCTGTGGCACTGGGAGCCAGTGGAGGTCACTATGGGCCAAGGAGGCTGATGATCGCCGTGATAGTTTGGCTGCAATTGTCTGACTTCTCTGAAGTCTCTCGATCAAGTATTTAGGGGTCTCCAATAGAAGGGCATTGCAATAATCCAGCCGGCTCAGAACAACGCTTCTCACTATTTGTTACCTAGTTGAAATTGGCAACATTGGGAGGATCTTCCTTAACACTCGTATAAGGGAAAAATTGGTCCCTACTGTTTTATTTACTTGCGTTTCTAGGCTCAACCTCTCATCAATTATTACTCCCAGATTACGTACAGCCTCAGATGGTAACAGTGGCTTCTCCACTGGGATTGGTCAGAAATTTCCCGAGAGCTGATGTGAGATTTTCTGGGCTGCACAGCATTAGATCTCAGTCTTATCACTGTTAAATTGTAGAGAGTTACCTTTAAGCCAACGTACCATGTCCTGCATACATATATGACATTTTTCCAGTGATAGTGATTGGTCCCTTTCTAGCAACACGATGAGCTGAGTGTCATCTGCATTGTTCACCAAACTAACATTATGGGCCATGATGACAGAGATCAGGGAGCTCATGTAAATGTTAAACGCACAAGTTACTTACCTTCGGTAACGATATATCTGTAAGAAACATTAGTTAGTGTTAGATTCCTTACCTTAGAATATCCCCAGGCGTCAGACTGGATCCGGAAAGTTTTTCCATCAGCAGTTCCCCCTGCGCGTTGATAGGCGTCGTCTGCAGCTCTGCATCCGTCGTCTCCGTTTGGATCGCCGGAATGACGTCGCCGGAGTACTGAGACGCCGTCCTCACACGCTGACGTCAGTTCTGTACATTGCTTTCCGCACCAGGAACGCAGAGCCATGCAAGAAACTGACACTGGTGCCATGAAACTAAGGCCCTGACAGGGAAATATCTTAGCCCTAGATATCAGTTCGCAGAACGGGGAGGAGGGGTGGGGCGGTAAGGAATCTAACACTAACTAATGTTTTTTACAGATATATCGTTACCGGAGGTAAGTAACTTGTGCATCTGAAAGAAACAGGTTAGTGTTAGATTCCTTACCTTAGAATAGATACCCGAGCAATACCAACCCCGGTGGTGGGTCTGCAAACCAATATCACACCAGGAAGTCCTGGAGAACTGAACGGCCAAATAAGCTGTCTATCCGGAATTAGCTGTCCAGGCAGTAGTGCTTGACAAACGTGTGCAGCGAGGCCCACGTAGCTGCCTGACAAATGTCCTGCAAAGGGACTCCCCGTCCCAAGGCAGTGGTAGCCGCCATGGCCCGAGTGGAATAGGCACGCAGCCCCACAGGAGGATCCTCTTTAGCCAAGGAATAACAGATCTTAATGCACAAAACGACCCACCAAGAGATGGTTTGTTTGTGCACCGCCCGTCCTTTCTTAGCGCCCACGTAGCCAACAAAGAGTTGGTCGTCCACCCGGAACTGTCGTGTGCGGTCCAGGTAAAAGGAGAGCGCACGTTTTGGGTCTAGGCGGTGGAGCGTCTCTTCCTCTTTAGAGGGATGCGGAGGCAGAAAGAAAGTGGGCAAGGTAATGGTCTGCCCGATGTGAAAGGCAGTAACCACCTTGGGTAGAAAAGAAGGACGAGTCTTCAGAACAACTTTGTCCGGATGGACAGAAAGGAAAACAGGTTTAGAGGAAAGAGCCTACAGCTCACTCACCTTTCTGGCAGAGGAGATGGCAACCAGGAAAGCAGTCTTTTGAGTCAGAAGACGTAAGGGACAGTTGTGGAGCGGCTCAAAGAGAGCACACATCAGATTGGTTAACACCAGATTCAAGTTCCACTGAGGCATTACAAAGGGAACAGGAGGAAACATATGAGTAATGCCTTTTAAGAATCTATTTACAACAGGGGACTTGAAAATAGAAGGCTGATGAGGAAGCCTCAAGATGGCTGAAAAGGCCGAAAGCTAGCCCTTGATAGTGCCCAGAGCAGAGCCCTGTTGGGCCAGGTAAAGAAGAAAGAGGAGAACCTCTGAAAGAGGGGCAGATAGGGGATCCACGAGCTTTGCTGTGCACCATGCCACAAATTTGTTCCACCTGCAGGCGTGTACCGTTATTGTGGAGGGAAGCATGGCTGCCAGAATAACATTACAGACTTCAAGAGTGTGGAAAAGTAAATTTTGCCATGTTCTGTGTCCCTACGTGTTCCCCATCTTATGTTATGTGTGCATGATTAATATGCATATGTATTCCCCATGTTTGATTAAAGACGCAATTACAGTTGTGTCCATCTCTAGTATGCCAGCTTCCAGTTCTCGTGAAAGCTACGAGTATTAGGCCTATGTAAAGTTACGTTGCCACGTTTCTCAGTGTGCACGTTATTTCATTGTAAAGTCCCCGCTTCTAGGCCTCAAAAGGGCCTGGACACCAGATTCAGCTCCTGTCTCCTGAGCCCTCGCTGAGGAGCGATACAGCCCCCACCTGTGTTCCTGACCCTTCACTTACTTCCTGCCTCACAGTGCCCGGTTCAGCCTGGCTCTGCCTGCTAGTCTGCCAAGAGTATGTTATGATTCTAGTTATCAGTTCAGCCCTCCTTCTCTGCATTCCTAAACTACTGAATCGCAACAATAGTTTCCGTCATCGTCTAGCCTTTACGTCTCCATGTAAGAGAAATACTGTATTTATGGTCATTTAATATTCTTCATCACGTACTACATGTAGAATAATGCATGCACCAGTCTTAGAGTCTGTTAGCCTTTACCCCGATAACTTTTGGATTCTATCAACATGTTCTCTAAACATCAGATACTAGATATTGTTTAGGCACATGTCGCCCTGACTCTCCAGACTCCAGTCTCTGCTCCTAGTACAGAGTTCATAGCCCCCAGCTTCTCCTAGTAACACGTCATTGTCAAGTTTGTGCGCACCATTAGGTTAGAGGTCCCGGCTCCTTAGGTAGCCCCCTCCATGTTTCCGCCCCATTTATGACATATTCTGTTACGTTTACATCACATGTCTATGTATACGCCTCTTGTTACACCTACTTTCACCCTTATCTTTCGCGACTGCTATTGACCACACCCACTGCTCCGCCTATTGTATGTATTGCAATTGCAACTGTTTTAGTATATATGCTTGTGTACTGTTATTGAAGTTAGCGCGCTCATCCCAGATCCAGCCCCGGCAGCTGCCGGGCTCTGCCATCCTATTCCTGTGCAGGTTGTCCTGTTCCTGTCCTTTATGCTGTATTAAACCTGCAAACTCCTACTACCTCGAATCTTGACTCTTATTTATTGAGCTATCTGTTATTGCTATGTCCAGTCAAACCTAGATCCGGTATTATTTATTTATATACCACATAATGGCGCCCGAATAGGGACTTGCCCTTTCCCCACGCGCCGGTGAAGCCACGTATGCCCCCTGACCCTCTGCAGCCGTGACGGAACCATACCGGCCACGTGCAGATATTTCTGCTTCAAGTATCCCTCAGGCCCACGGAGGAGACGGAGGTTGCGGTCCAGCATCCAGACGAGGCGGTGGAGGAACGCGGCGAGTCCCGACCAGAGCCCAAGCCGAGAGTCCAAGGTCCGAGGTATCCGGAGGCCCACCCGTAACAGAAGTCCGAAGTTCGTCTGTCCGGCGTCGAAGCAGTCCAGTCCAGTCCGAGGCCTTCCGTTCTTGCTGCCCGGTGAGTACCGTTGCTGGGGTAGTATATAGACAGGGTCAATCTAATTGACTCTGGTCCGTGGGTTTGGTGGTACACAGACCTAAAACGAAGTGTCCACTCCGGTGGATGCGGGTCCTGACGTGTCTCTTTATGAGACCGGTAAGTTTCGTACTGTTTCAGCAGTGCATCTAGTCTCTGTTCTAGCCAGTTCTGTTCTCGAGAAAATTCATGTATTCTGTTTTCCGTATTCCAGGTAGTATTTTGTCAGAACTGTTATTTTAAATGTTCTTCATGTATTTTAATGTCGTGGTATGAGAGTGGTGTAATTATCGTGTTCATTTTGTATTGTATTGTGTCTAGATTACAGTTCAGTCATGCCTTTATTTTCGAAACTACGTCAGTTAAAAACCAGAAAAGGTCTGTTAGAAGCAGCAGTTCCTGTCCCGCCTAGGGACAGTCCAGGTCATTTTATGTATCAGAAGCATGGCATAAGTGCCATATTATATCTAGATTTATGGGTGGAGTACACCAAAGAGTTAGAAGAAAAGTATAGATGGCCCGTATCAGGTACGTGGGATGCCGAGTGCATCATGCGAGTAGAAGAAGCATTATGGAAAAAGAAAGCCAGACAGTCACAGAAAGATGCCATCGAGTTATGGCGCAAAGAATCTCATAAAAGAACCGAAAAAGAAATCAGAAAGTCAGAATTAAGTAGAGAATCCTTAGAACGAGCCCAAGAAAGGGAATTAATCGAGATAGGTGAACGAGTTAAAACCGAACAGTCAGACAGACAGAGGAATGCCCTCATTAAGGGTATGTATCCTCTTCTTGCCGAGGGCTTGCCAAAAGCGACCCCGGAGGCATCCAGTAATTTTCCGCCACCATTAGTTCCGACCAAGCTACGTCACAAACCGACCGCAGCTGATATTTTCATCTCGTCCTACTTGGACGACACAGTCCCAGAATATGCAAATCCTGTTCCGCCAGTCCCTGTAAATCATGTAATTCCTGCTCCTCCAGACACCGGAGTACCTGCCACGGTACCCCCGGTCCAGCCTACATTACAATTTCCCGCCGCGCCAGTACGAAGAGTATCAGTCGACGATTCCAGTATAGGGGCCGCAGGAGGAGGTCCTCCTGGTACCCCGCCACCACACCAACGTGTAACATTAGTCGAGTTACATGAATGTGCGTTACAGCGTACGCCCAAATATAAGTCCGTTGCAGATATCCGACGAGCTCTTACTGAATGCCGCTATGATCCAGTTGCAGGTGATGATAGTACAGTTATATATTCCATCCGTGTAAGACGGGTGACCGGGTATTTGGACACCCTACCGAATATGAAAGAAGATCTAGACAGAATATATCGTTTCATCCGTACAGGGGATGATCCAGAAAGTATTGGCGAAGCCATGTCCCAAAGGAAAGCTGAGATCCAGCTCATGATATTAAAGTTTCTGATTAATTGTTTAATAAGGGAACAAGATTATCCGACCAAAGATCCGACAGAAATGAGAATCCTGACAAGGTGGAGTGATAATATAGCCGAGGGTAAACACAGAACTATCAGTAGTATAGAGAGTATGTACAAGAGAATTCGTAAGGAAATAATAAAGTTACACGAACAACGTAAAGCAGCACAAGTAAGCGAGAAAGAGAATGACTCTTCTACTGAAGAGGTAGACGACGAGAATCCCGCCAGAATAGCGTATGTAGGAAAATCTAGATTTCCAGACCGCCATTTACGCCTAGAACGCAAGTCAGTTTTTCATTACCCAGCACCAGAACAAGGTTCTCTAGAACAAATATTTCAAGCTATCGATCATATTCTGAAATCACGAATCGGTTATAGTAAGTTAAATACCATGCATGAACAAGAACTAGCCCGATCAGCAGTCCGATGGATTACTGATTCTACCACTTTTCCAGACGAAATAGTGGCACAAATGTTTCTGAAACTGCCCCCAGCCGAGCAACGACTGGTGGGTATGTATATGATCCAGCATCTCATTACTCTGTATGAGGGTCAACATTCTGATCCAGGTCCGTTACACGATGTCCTGAACGAGTTACTCCAGTATAGATGGAAAGGTTTAGGTACCGATTTAATTAGTGTCATTCTAGAACAGCGCCACAAATATAGAACGTTCCTGAACCCGCATTTTGTTCATGTCTCACCTCCAGAAAGTAAACCCTTTTACATAGATAGACAGAATCCGTTGCGAGAAGTACACCCAGTCAGGACAGCAGATGGTGAAATGCAACGAGTATTTGTTTACACCCCAATTACAAAGATGGAACTCTTAGAGATGAAGAAATTAATTCCCTGTCATGACAAAGATCCAGCAGGGTTCCACCGAGAATTAAAAGACATGCTCCGTATGGGAGAATACACGTATCCAGATATTATTAAAATGCTAAAGGTCCTGTTGCCCGCAGGGGTATACGAGAAACTCAAGGAAAAAGAATGGGAGGTGGGAGAGAAAAAGATCGATTGGGCAGTTCTAGAAGCTGAAGATAAGATACGAGTACCAGGTACCGGTCTTGGAGAGAAATGTAAAGAATTACCTGAATTGTTAATACAAGTTTTGCCCAGATTGTTAGCCACTAAAAAGGAAGACTGGGATGCGATCTCAGCCTGTAAACAGAAACAAGACGAAGACACTAGTGATTTTTATTCTAGATTTGAGAAATGTTTTATTATAAACAGTGGCTTGAAGACGAGTAGTGAGTCGTACCCTCATCTTTTTGTTACTAAATTAGTCGAGAATTCAAGTCCACAAGTTAAGAATCGAGTTTTGAAAGTCGAAAGTACATGGCAAGCTAGTACCCCGTCCCAGATGTTACAGATGCTCCAATATCACCAGAATAGAATCAGAGAAGAGCAAGATCATGAAAGGAAATGTATGAAAGACACGAAAATGAAAGTACTAGTTGCACAATCTGTTCCACAAGACAGTCAGAAGAGGGGTCCGAATCAAGCCAGTCATCCTGCAGCTCCCGTTAAAGGGACCTGCAATTATTGTAAACAGCCAGGTCATTTCATAAACGAGTGTGCAGTTCTGAAACACAATATAGCTACTGGTAAAACTAAAGAAAGACCACGTCCGCCTAGACAAGAACAAGTTTCACAGACTTCTCAGCCACTGAATGCACAACAGACAGTTCCAGCACCGCAGCCTATTGCTGCAACACAGCATGTTACACAGCAGATGTACCAGTATGCACAGTCTGAGTATCCAGAGTATCAACAGTACTCATGAAACAGCCTAGAGAGGGAGGTAGGCTTGCCTCTCATCGAGATTCCTGTAGATCAAGAAGGTCCCTATGTTCATAGTCAAGTACTAGGAAAAGACAGAAAGTTTCTGATTGATACAGGGGCAAGTAGGACGACCATCAGTCACGCCGAAGTTCCAGGGGCTCCGCTCTCAGGCTCTAGAAATGTTTCCCTTGGATTTTCAGGAAAGCCTATTGTAAACGAGATATCTAAGCCAGTTACTCTAGAAGTAGGTCCATTGTCCCGCACTACTGATCTGTTACTTACGAAGTCATGTCCAGAAAATCTGTTAGGTATTAAGACACTGAAAGAATTAGGTGCAGTTATTTGCTGTTCCCCCGAGGGAATACGACTGTTTCTACGTGACTTCAAGGGTCACTATGTATTACGAGATTTTGATCCAAGATTGTCCAATGTTCCGCAGCATCTATGGGCGCAAGGTCCAACTGATGTCGGTTTTATGCAAATCACACCCCATCGTGTGACTCTCAAGCCAGGTGTAGTGTTACCACGAATCAGACAGTACAGATTGCCACCTGAGGCTGTAGCAGCCTTATCCAAAATTATTGACGAGCTCATCGCTCAAGGAGTAGTTGTAGAAACTACTTCCAATGTATGTAATTCTCCGATCATTCCAGTCATGAAACGTACTGATCCAAATGCACCCCCAGTATATCGATTAGTGATTGACCTTCGAGAACTCAATAAATGTATTATTCCCCAGTACCCAGTTGTCCCAGATATTTCTTCCCTATTGACAGCCATTGATTCCGAAGCCTCATTTTTTACAGTCATAGACCTCAAGAACGCGTTTTTCAGTGTCCCCATTCATCCAGACAGCCAGTTTCTTTTCGGATTTTGTTTAAATGGAAGGAGCTATATGTTCACACGAGCTCCTCAAGGTTTCACAGAAAGTCCTAGCATTTACAGTCAAGCACTTAAGAGACAACTAGACAACATTCACATGCCAACAGACACTGCCCTGCTCCAGTATGTCGATGATCTACTGATCACAGCCCGTTCTGAACGTGCTTGCGAGCGAGCATCACTTACAGTCTTGTATTTCCTTGCCGAGATGGGGCACAAGGTGTCCCCTTCGAAGCTTCAATTCTGTGTCCAGCAAGTGATCTATTTAGGCCACTTACTGTCCAAGTGGGGTAGGCAGTTGACACCAGACCGTATCCAGTTAATAGCGAGTCTTCCTCAGCCCAAGACACAGAAGGAGGTACGTGCTTTTATCGGCCTTACTTCTTATTGCAGACAATGGATTCCTCAGTATGCATTTCTAGCTAAGCCACTGATACAGTTAACGACACAGGAGGCAGCCGTATCGACTGTCCTCCCTTGGACATCTGAACATACACTTAGTTTCAATGAGCTAAAGAAAGCTCTATGCCAAGCTCCAGTTCTAGCTACACCGAACTACAGTAAGCCTTTTACACTTTTTGTCACAGAACGTGAGGGTACAGCATTATCTGTTCTCACACAAGATCAAGCAGGACAGTACAAGCCCTGTGCTTATTTTTCGAGCACACTAGATCCTGTAGCCCAGGCTCTGCCTGCGTGCCTCAAGTCAGTTGCAGCCACAGCACTAGCTATCAGACAAAGTGATTCCATAGTATTAGGACATTCCTTGACAGTACAAGTTCCACACTCCGTGGAAGTTCTTTTAAATCGAACACAGACTCAGCACTTGACAATTGCACGTTTAACAGGTTATGAACTGACACTGTTCCAGCCACACATAGAAATCAGACGCTGCAACGTTCTAAATCCTGCTACACTGTTACCGTCAGTTATTTCAACTCCTGCCACACACGACTGTGTGGAAGTAGTTAATATTATGACAAAGCCAAGACAAGATCTGACAGATATTCCATTACCAGATCCCGACCTGACACTTTATGTGGATGGTTCATGTATGAGAACAAGTACAGGAGAACTAGTAGCCGCGTATGCAGTGACTACTGACACTGAAGTTATAGAAACACACCGTATTGACACTCTGTCTGCCCAAGCAGCAGAGCTAGTTGCTCTGACACAAGCCTGCATACACGCCAAGAACCTGAAAGTTAATGTTTATACAGATTCACGCTACGCATTCGGAGTCGTACACGACTTTGGAGTACTCTGGCAGGAGAGAGGTTTCATGACTTCTCATGGAACCAAGATTCAGCATGGTCTCCTTATTCAAGCTCTGTTAGATGCCATACACTTACCGACATCTATTGCTATCATGAAGTGCAAGGCACATACGAAAGTTACTGACATTATTTCTCAAGGTAATGATCTAGCAGATCGCACAGCCAAGCTTACAGCACAGACTCCAGACATTTCAGTTAATCCGACACAGACACATACTCCAGCTCCGACTACCTGTATGACAGTTAAGGACCCTACTCAAGATGTCATAGATATCCAGTTATATGCTACTCCCGAAGAAATCAAGAAATGGTCCGAACAAGGAGGGGTCCAGACAGATCAGGGATGGGTAACGAAGGGTAGAGCCACATGGTTTCTCCCCGACTCTATGGTTCAAGTCATTATCAATACCGCACATAGTCCAGCACATTTAGGAGAAAAAGCTATGTTAGACAGTATCCAGAACATTTGGTTCAACAAGCATTTACGAGCTGCAGCCAAGCAGAAAGTCCGTACCTGTATGATATGTTGCCAGTTCAATCCAGGTAAAAGTGTCCCGGTGGAACAAGGTGGATTTCAGCCCCCTGACCACCCTTTTGAAGTCCTCCAGATGGATTATATTCAGATGGAGCGATGTCGAGGTTTCAAGTATGTCCTTGTAGTTGTATGCGCTTTGTCCAGGTGGACAGAGGCATATCCAGTTCCAGATTACACAGCCGCGACCACTGCCAAGCAGTTGGTTCGTGAGTTCTTCCCCCGTTATGGACTCCCTAGAGTCGTATATTCTGATAACGGCCAGCCATTCTCATCTGAGCTCATGAAACATGTTTCCCTGTTGTTAGGGTACCAGTGGAAGTTCCATTGTGTACGCCATCCAGAAGCAGCCGGTCTCGTAGAGAGACATAATCAGACCCTGAAAATCCGCATTGCCAAAATATGTAAAGAGAAAGGTGTGGACTGGCTAGTAGCTCTGCCAGTCGCTCTGTTTTATATGCGCATGGTCGCACATTCCAGATCAGGTCTGTCCCCGTACGAGGTCGTATTTGGCCGCCCCCCTAATATGTGGGGTACACCTAGACCCCGAAGTATTACCGATGTTTCAAGTAATATGCTGACAGATTACCTAGCTTCCTTGATGTCTGCCCTACACTCTTGTCGTTCACAGGTTGCCGCCGCATTTCCAGACAATACCGAGGTGGCACCGCATGAAATCGTTCCCGGAAGTTTGGTTCTTGTGAGGAACTTGGATCGTTCAAGTCCGCTGGAGCCTCGCTGGAAGGAGCCAAAACAGGTCCTCCTGGCCACCCGTACTGCCGTCAAGCTGGAAGGCAGGAAGGGCTGGGTCCACCTGTCACATGTGAAAAAGTTTTATGGATTAAAGACTGTTTCCAAGAACATTCCCGAGGATTTGAAAGACTGCCAAAGTACTATTCTTAAGGACTGTCCCGCAAAAGACAATGATACTAAACCCTCCCTGTTAGAGAAAACTCCGCAACAGGAGTATAAGAAGAAATTAAGGTCTAGTAAAATAAGTCAGCCAGTTTGATTGTCTAAGTCCTCCCCTAGGTGAAACGGTTAGACCGGTTTCTGACATGTATAAAATAGACCCCCATAGCGAGAGAGTTAGTCAAAACTCAATCCGATGTATCGTTTTTCTAAGTTTCATATTGTTTTTCAGCCTCATGATTACCTGCATAGGTTATGCATTTTATTTGTGTTTTCCAGTTTCTCATGTAAATAAGTCTTCTATTGTTACAGTAGAGCACACGTTTAGTGATCTGCCTCCTCATGAACTATCTTATCGTCTTGCTATGCGTAATAATTCCTTTATCCGCATGTTACATTATTCACACCAGACCAGCAATGCCACTAATTGTTGGGTGTGTGGTCGACTCCCCCCTTTCCAGACACCGAAGGGAGTTCTGCCACTCTTTCCTTATCCATTCTCACATAATGGTTCGTGTGGAGCATGGTCCACGTTAACGTCATCCTCAACAGATATGTCTTTTCTTAACAGTACATGTTTTCCAGACAAGCAAGGTCTTCCCCACAGAACAGGGCTAGATCTAGAAAATGAAGTTAATAATTTTGGTAATTATTCTTCGAATTTTATGGTCCTGAATGTTCAGTCTGATACTACTCCAGACTTCCCTGCTATGTCAGTATTACCAGTCAAAGGCGAATTATGTGTCCAAAAGAATGGTTCCGTACATGTAGGACATAGTGATTGTACTACTATTGTCAAGTATAGTGACAGTAGGAAATCTATTTTTAAAGCTTCACGTCATTCTTATTTTGTTTGTGGTCAGACCGCATATGTCCGTCTGCCCCTCGATTGGGAGGGAACCTGTTACATTGCCTTCCTACTGCCACCAGTTTTTCTAGCCCCACCTGACTATCATAGGAATTCCCACCTAGTACATACTAGACACAAGAGAGACCTCCCGATTGTCGATTATACTGAAACTGCTCTAGAACAATATATAGATATCAATAAAGGTGTATTTCCCTATTTAGGTACTGTTGTGAATAGTAAACTGATACGTAGATTAACCAGAACACTCGAAGCAGTAGTGATTGAGACTACTTCTGCTCTAGGTAACTTGACCGAAGAGCAATCCTTTATGAGAATTGTCGTGCTCCAGAATCGTCTCGTCCTTGACGTCATACTGGCCGATAGGGGCGGGGCTTGTAGAGTCATCGGATCTAGTTGCTGCATTTTCATTCCTAATAACGCGCCGTCTGTTTATTCAGCTATAACCAGACTCCATAAAATAGCCCATATGTTACACCAAGATCCAGGCACCTGGACCTGGTCCGGTTGGTTCTGGAATGCTATTTCCGCCTGGGGATGGAAAGTCTTGTCCTTTCTAGGTATTGCAGTAGCGATCATATTCAGTTGCTGCCTCTGTATACAATGTGGCCCTGCGATTTGTGGCATTTGTGCTACCTCTTGTATTCCTAGTTCCAAGTCCCGTTCTAAATCCCGTTCCAAGAAAATTCGAGACGAGCAAATGATACTGTATGAAATGATAGATAGTATCATGAATATTGATGTTTCCTGATGGAAACGTAGTGACAAGGAGGGAATGTGGAAAAGTAAATTTTGCCATGTTCTGTGTCCCTACGTGTTCCCCATCTTATGTTATGTGTGCATGATTAATATGCATATGTATTCCCCATGTTTGATTAAAGACGCAATTACAGTTGTGTCCATCTCTAGTATGCCAGCTTCCAGTTCTCGTGAAAGCTACGAGTATTAGGCCTATGTAAAGTTACGTTGCCACGTTTCTCAGTGTGCACGTTATTTCATTGTAAAGTCCCCGTTTCTAGGCCTCAAAAGGGCCTGGACACCAGATTCAGCTCCTGTCTCCTGAGCCCTCGCTGAGGAGCGATACAGCCCCCACCTGTGTTCCTGACCCTTCACTTACTTCCTGCCTCACAGTGCCCGGTTCAGCCTGGCTCTGCCTGCTAGTCTGCCAAGAGTATGTTATGATTATAGTTATCAGTTCAGCCCTCCTTCTCTGCATTCCTAAACTACTGAATCGCATCAATAGTTTCCGTCATCGTCTAGCCTTTACGTCTCCATGTAAGAGAAATACTGTATTTATGGTCATTTAATATTCTTCATCACGTACTACATGTAGAATAATGCATGCACCAGTCTTAGAGTCTGTTAGCCTTTACCCCGATAACTTTTGGATTCTATCAACATGTTCTCTAAACATCAGATACTAGATATTGTTTAGGCACATGTCGCCCTGACTCTCCAGACTCCAGTCTCTGCTCCTAGTACAGAGTTCATAGCCCCCAGCTTCTCCTAGTAACACGTCATTGTCAAGTTTGTGCGCACCATTAGGTTAGAGGTCCCGGCTCCTTAGGTAGCCCCCTCCATGTTTCCGCCCCATTTATGACATATTCTGTTACGTTTACATCACATGTCTATGTATACGCCTCTTGTTACACCTACTTTCACCCTTATCTTTCGCGACTGCTATTGACCACACCCACTGCTCCGCCTATTGTATGTATTGCAATTGCAACTGTTTTAGTATATATGCTTGTGTACTGTTATTGAAGTTAGCGCGCTCATCCCAGATCCAGCCCCGGCAGCTGCCGGGCTCTGCCATCCTATTCCTGTGCAGGTTGTCCTGTTCCTGTCCTTTATGCTGTATTAAACCTGCAAACTCCTACTACCTCGAATCTTGACTCTTATTTATTGAGCTATCTGTTATTGCTATGTCCAGTCAAACCTAGATCCGGTATTATTTATTTATATACCACAAGAGGCAAGTCAAATGGCAACAACTGTCGCCGCTCAATCTTCACCCATGTAGGTCGAGGCTGGAGAGGTTCGGCTGGAGGACCGTCTCCTGCTGCTGTGACAGAAGGTCCTCCTGAAGAGGCAGTCAAAACGGGGGATCGATTGACATACTGAGTAGCAAGGGATACCAGTATCTTTGTGCCCAATCTGGAGCCACAAGGATGACTTGGGCCCGGTCGCGCCGGATTTTCTTCAGCACTCTGGGCAGAAGTGGTATAGGTGGAAAGGTGTACAGCAGACCGCAGCTCCACTTGCGACGAAAAGCATTGCAGAGCGAGTGCCGCCTTGGAAATTCCAACGCGCAGATCTGATGACATTGCGAGTTCTCTTCTGTGGCAAATCGATCTAACCAAGGCTCTCCCCACTGTCAAAAGAGACCTTGCGCCACGTCTGAGTTCAGACGCCACTTGTGATCCATCATGCACCGACGGCTGAGTTTGTGCGCCGTGGCGTTCAGGGAACCTGCTAGGTGTTGAACCACCAGGGTGATGCCCTGATGTTCCAGTCATGTCCAGAGGCGCAGAACCTCCTGACATAGGGTCCACGACCCCACCCCGCCCTGTTTGTTGAAATGAAATGAAAAGGGGATTTATATAGCGTGGCTGCTGCCCAAGGGCGTCAAAGCGCTGAGTAGAGGGCACCGTACTCTGAGGGAGGTAGGGGTGGTTAATTTTTAAAGAGGAAGGTTTTTAACTCTTTACGGAAGGACAAAAGGATCCGGTTAGCTTTTAGTGACTGAGGGAGGGAGTTCCAGAGCTTGGCGGCATTAAGCGTAAAAGTCCTGCCTCCTGCCCTGCACCTTTTGATTCGGGGAACTGCAGCAAGGCATGCATTCGTTGATCGAAGCTGTTTGCCAGGGCAGTAGGGGGTAAGAAGAGAGTGGTTAATTTCAGGGCCAGCTCTGTGAAAGGCTTGGTGGGAGATACAGAGGGCCTTGAATTGTATTCTTTCCCTAACAGGGAGCCAGTGGAGTGATCGAATTCCTGCTTTGGCTGATTCCCTGCGGGGTATTTGGAGTAGGGTACGAGCTGCGCAGTTCTGGGTTCGCTGAAGCTTTTGTAATACGTATTCCGGGGCTCCCAGGTAGAGGGCGTTGTTAAAGTCAAGCCGGGACTGGATGAGACCCTGGATGACAACTTGTTTTGCTTCAAAGGGCAGGATCGGAAGGATCTTTCTAAGCATCCGAATGAGCCCGAAGCAAATTGCTGAGGTTTTAGTTGCCTGGGTATTGAGGTTAAGAGATTTATCGAGCCATACTCCAAGGCTTTTTATGTCCTCCTTCGGTGTTGGTGGTGAGCCTAAGCTGGAGGGCCATAGCTGGTCGATGGTGGTAAAAGAGGGAGGGCCGAGAAGCATTATCTCGGTTTTTTCACCGTTTAGTTTTAAAGAGGATGCTGTCATCCAACTTCTAACCTCTTCCATACAGGCGGCCAGGTTGACTTGCGGGAGCCCGCTGTTCTTCTGTGCCAGAGAGACCACGAGCTGAGTGTCGTCCGCATACGAGATGATCTTGATGCCATATTTACGGACGACCTCAGCCAGCGGCCTCATGTACACATTGAACAGCGTGGGGCTTAAGGAAGAGCCCTGCGGCACCCCGCAATTCAGAGGTCTACTGGTGGAACAGGAGTCACCGTCGAAAACCTGGAAGGTCCTTCCGCTCAAAAAGGAGCCTAACCAGGCAAGAGCATATCCGGAGACTCCCAGTCCGGACAGTCGCTGTAGTAGAGTTTTATGGCATACCGTGTCAAACGCAGCGCTGAGATCGAGGAGAACCACTGCCACTGATCCCCCTCGATCCAAGATCCTCCTGGATTCCTCCATTACAGCCAGAAGAGCCGTTTCTGTGCCATGTTTTGGACGGAATCCTGTTTGGGTAACGTCCAGTAGAAGGTTTTCTTCAAGGAATTTTGTAAGATGGGAGTTGACATGTTTCTCCAGAATTTTACTTGCCCAGGGTAACAAGGAAATGGGACGGTAGTTGTTAGGGTCATTAGGGTTAAGGCTGGTTTTTTTTAGTAATGCTTTTACCATTGCCTGTTTCCAGGTGGGAGGTACAGCTCCCTTTTGCATTGAGCTGTTCAATAGCTCCATGAGAGTAGGGAGGATGGCTTGACTCGCCATGATCATTGTACGGGGGGGTGCTGGATCAGAGGGTGAACCAGATTTTATCTGTAGTGCAAGGGAATTAAGTGATTCTAGGTCTAGTGGTGGAAGGTTGCTCATAGTTACTCGGAGGAGAAGATCTGTAGCGGCTGGGGCTCACTAATACTGGTCTCGGGGGCGGGGGTCACGAAGGATAAGTATATGTTGTTGATTTTTTGATAAAAAAAATCGGCTAAGTCGTTGCAGCGAGCCGAGGGCTTGTCAGCTAACACTGCACGGGGGATATTTTTTAAAGGGTTTTGACAATTTGGTAGATCTCTCTAGGCTTGGATCTGGAGGACATGATTTTATCTTTATAGTAGATGGATTGGGCTGTGGTAATTCCAAGTTTATATGCTTTTATGGCTTCCCTGTATCTGTTTTTATCAGTGGAGGTATATTTCAAGCGCCATTTCCTTTCAAACCTTCTGCACTGACGTTTTAGTTCCCTCAGTTCTTCTGAGTACCAGGGGGTGGTCTTTTGCGGCCTTTTTAGCATTGTTTTCCTGCTAGGAAGAATGGACTCGAGAGAGTCTTCAATCCATTTGTTGAATTTCCCGCTATCGGGTAGGGGATCCTGGGAGAGTGAGGGTTTCGTGGCGGTCAGTAGGTTCCCCCACTGCTCTAGGGGGAGTTTTGACCAGTTTCTCATTTTTCGGGGGGTGGGGGTAGGGAGAGTGATTTTAGGGGTGGACCAGGTGAGAGGAATAAGGAAGTGATCAGTCCAGGGAAGGTGAGTGATGGTACCGACCAAGAGGTTGGGGCAGTTGCTAAAGACAGGGTCGAGTAGATGGCCTTTGTAGTGGGTAGGGGACCTAATTAGTTGCTCGAGTTGGATGGCGGCCAAACTGGAGACTAACTCATTAGCGGTATTGTCAGTGGAGATGTCAAAATGCATATTAAAATCGCCAAGTAGCGTAAAGTTGGAAGAGGACATGGCAGCTTTGGCCGCTTGCGAGGGTAGTGAAGAATGAAAATGGTTCAGGGGGCCTGGGGGGCGATACACAAGTATCCCTGTTAGGCTGTCGTTGGGGGTGAATTTGAGACAGAACGAAATGCTTTCACAGTCTGCAATGGGGTCCAGCGTACAGTGACACTGGTATAGCGACTTGTGGATGACTGCAAGACCTCCTCCTTTTCCCCAGGTGCGGTCCCTGTGAGTGACCTGGTAGCCAGGGGGGAGGGCTTGAATTACGTCTGGATCGCATTCAGGGGTTAGCCAGGTCTCAGTTAGTAAGACGGCGTCCGGATTCCGCTCGTCAATTAACAGGAAGATTTCTGCACTGTGCTTAGGCAGAGACCTGCAGTTAAGGAGGAGTAGAGTGACGTTTTGCTGGTCCGGTTTGTATCGGGCGTGGTTGAGTCTAGTGGCGCAATATTGGCAGGAGATGGGAAGATCCAGGGGGTGGTGGCGGTGTTGGCAGTAAGCCTCCGTGGGGGGTTTAAGTTTAAGGAGGGCGGTGTTGCTAAAGTGAGTTCTTAGAGGGGGACCAGGGGGGGAGGCCCATAGCCCCTGTCGGCCGCGGACGGGCTGGCCTTTGGCGCGCCACGCGCCCACTGCGCGCGTCCGGGGGAGGCACATGATTTAAGTGAGGAAAGGGGGCGTGGCCTCACGGCCGTGGGCGTGGCCTGTGGGCTTCAGCAGAATGTCGGCGAAGAAAATCTCCAGCCCGCGGCAGCGTTAAGATCGGCTGCGCGGGGAATTATGAAGTGAGTAGGAGAGGGGGCGAGTGCTCAAGGGGGAAGTGCAGCAAGTAAAAACAACAGTTTTAATCACAATTAAGTTTTTAAAAATAGCGTGCTCCCGGCTTCCGCCTCAGGAGTATAATGCCTCTAGATGCGGGCTCTGGCGGCGACTCGCCTTAAGTAGTGCTTCAGGGGGGCGTGGCCTCACGGCAATACTACATGGTGGTGGTGTTGTCTGTGAACACCTGCACTACACTTCCCCAGACAGAGGGAAGGAATGCCTTCAGTACAAGCCGGATCGCCCGAAGCTCCAACAGGTTGATGTGGAGTCGGGACTCTGCCGGAGACCAGAGGCCTCTGATCTCTGCCTCTCCCATGTGGCCACCCCATCCCAGGAGGGACTCATCCGTCACCACTGTGTGCTCCGGTTGGGGAAGGGAGAGGAGTCTGCCATGGACCCAATCGCGATTCGTGAGCCACCACTGCAGCTGTCTCGCAGTGCCCTCTGAGATCAGGACATGGTCGGAGAGGTTGCACTGATGCTGTGCCGACTGGAGCTTCAGGTCCCAGTGCAGAGCCCACATCCACCACCTGGCGTGATGCACAAGCAGGATGCAGGAGGCCATCAGTCCCAGTAGCCGGAGGGTCAACCTGACTGAAACTCGGGATCAAGGCTGAAAGATCGGAATCAGAGCCTGAATATCCCAAACCCACTGCTCGGGAGGATAAACCCGAAATTGCGCCGAGTCCAGATCCGCTCCGATGAAGAGGAGCTTCAGGGAGGAAACCAGGTGCGACTTCGGCACGTTGATGGAGAACCCCAGCAAATGCAGGAGGTCGGCCGTAGTCTGGAGGTGGGAGAAAACTGTCTGGGGCGAGCCCGCCTTCAACAGCCAGTCGTCGAGATAGGGGAAGACCGGAACCCCTGGTCTGCGCAGATGAGCTGCGACCACCGCCATCACTTTCATGAACACCCGAGGGGCACTGGTGAGCCCGAAGGGGAGCACAATAAACTGAAAGTGCTCGTGGCCTACCGTGAACCGCAGGTAGCGCCGGTGGGCCGGCAGGACGGGGATATGGAAATAAGCGTCCTGCAAGTCCAACGCTACCATCCAGTCTCCAGGGTCTAGGGCAGCCAGTACCTGAGCTAAAGTCAGCATCTTGAACTTCTCCTTCTGGAGGAAGACGTTGATGCTCCTGAGGTCCAAGATAGGGCGCAGGCCCCCTTTGCCCTTCTTGGGAACCAGAAAGTAGCGGGAATAACAACCACGTCCTACTTCTGGCCCAGGAACGCGCTCGATGGCCCTCTTGGCCAAGAGGGCCGTAACTTCCTCCTGCAGAAGTTGCATGTGATCCCCCGACATGCGGTGGTACTGTGGTGGCATGGCTGAAGGGGTCATCTCGAAGGGGAGGGAGTAGCTCCTTCGGCCGATTTGCAGCACCCACCTGTCCGAAGTGATGGTATGCCAGTGGAGTAGGTGATGGTGAACCCTGCCTCCCACTGGCGTGGAATGGGCCTGAAAGCTCGGACTAGGAAGGCTTTGAGGCGGATGCTGCGGGAGCGGATGTGGACTGACCGGCTCTCTGACCCCCTGCTCCACCACGGCGGAATGCACGTCCTCGGCCGCGTTGAGGTAGGTTCTGCGGCCTCTGGCTGGACAAAAGTGCGAGCGCTCCTTCCTTGGCCATGAAAGGGACGAAAAGCAGAAGTTTGCTGGCGCTGGGCCGAAAGGCCCAAGGACCTGGCCGTAGCCCTGGAGTCCTTAAAGCGCTCCAGCGCACTTTCTGCCTTGTCGCCAAAGAGGTGACGGCCATCAAAAGGCATGTCCAAGAGAGTGTTCTGGACATCCCCCGAAAAGTTGGTGGACCTCAGCCAGGCGTGACGATGAATCGTCAATGGCGTTGCAACCGCTCTGCCCAGCGAGTCCGTGGTGTCAAGTCCATATCGAATGGAGTATCGTGCTGCATCCCGCCCCACAGCAAGAGCTTGGGAGAGCCGTGTCTTGGCCTCCTCCGGACACTGGGGCAGCACGTCCGCCACTGTATCCCACAGAGAGTGGGTGTAACGGCCCAAAAGGCATTCAGTATTAATGGACCGCAACCCTAGACTGACAGAGGAAAACAGTTTCTTGCCAAACTGTTCCAGCCTTTTGGATTCCCTGTCCGGTGGTGCGGTAGGGAATGCGGTTTGGGACATGGAGGCCTGGATGACCAGGCTCTCAGGGGTGGGATGAGTGGACAGAAAGCAGGGGTCAACCGGAGCTGGGCGGTGGCACCGGGTCACGTTCCGATCCACAGGGGGAACTGTGGTGGGATTGGACCAAGTGCCCATCAGAACGTCAGTGAGGGTCTCATTAAACTGCAGTAGTGGCTCTGAAGAGGTTACTGGCGGTTGAAGCACCTCAGTGAGGAGGTTAGTCCTCACGGTCACTGCAGGGAGCTCAAGGCCCAGGGCTGTGGCCACCCTATGCAGCACCACAGCATAAGTTGACCCCTCCTCCGTAGCCACGGAGGGAGGAGAGAGAAAACCAGTGTCAGGCGAAGTGTCTAGACCACTGCCCCTCCCAGATTTTCTGCCCAGTCCTGACTTAACTGGCACTGCTGGGCCAGAGGGTCCTCAGACGACTCCCAGTCCTCCCCTTCATCCATGTCCTGATAAACAGGCAAAAATGACAGAGCCGGGGCATAGGTGAAAAGCTCACCAGTCGGAGACGGCGGCCAGCAGCGCCGCTTTGACGCCGAGCCCGGGCCAGGGCTAAAACAGGGGACGGCGTCGTCCGAGGATGGCACGGGAGGTGGCACCGCAGGGGTCGGCGTCAGCGGGGAATTGTGAGGTCACCTGGCGTCGACCGGGATCCAGGCCTGGATCTCACGGGGTCCTTCGGCGCCGGGACCGAAGTCGCTGGCGGCACCGATGTAGCCGGCAACACAGGGTTAGGACCCCCAGTCGGAGCCGCGGGGCCCAAAGGCACGCCGGCGGGTCTTGACGGCAGGTAGAGACTCCTCATGGCCACGAGGAAGTCTCGGATCTGCTAAGGAGTCGCATCGAGCCCAGGGACCGGAGGATGTGGGGCCGGATGCGACGGCGCGGGCCCCGTCGGAGACACGTGGGAGGTGCCACCCGAACCCTCGGTCAAGTCGCGCGACCGGCGAGGGGAAGTCAAAGAGCGACAATGCTTCTTCAACTTCTTTTTGCCATGCCTCGACTTACCCGAATGCGAAGACTTGAATCCAGACGATCGATGATGACTGTAGCTCCGCGACCAGTCCCTCGACCTCCTCCTCAACCGGGACCTCAAACGGGGCGGAGCCAACTGCCGCATCTCGAGGAGCTTATGGGAACGCTCCCGCCTACCCTTTGACGTCAAGGCCTGGCAGTTGAGGCACGACTTGTCATCGTGGTCGGCCCCCAAGCAGTAGAGACACCGGCGGTGCGGGTCGGTAACCGACATCAGTCAGTGACAGGCGTCACACAGCTTGAAACCGGGCATCCCTACTGGCACCAGAAGTCGAAGTCGACGCGAAAAAGATAGACAAAAATGTCCAAAAAGTTTGTCAAAAAATTACTTAGGGTTCGTGCTCTTCCCAGATCTGCACTTGCTGGCGCGGAAAAAAGAAGAACTGACGTCAGCGCGCGAGTGCGGCATCTAAGTACTCCTGCGACGTCATTCCGGCGATCACGACGCCGACGAATGACGCGGAGCCGCAGACGACGCCTACCGACTCGCAGGGGTACTGCTGACGAAAAAACTTTCCGGATCCAGTATGAAGCCTGGGATATTCTAAGGTAAGGAATCTAACACTAACGTGTTTCTTTCAGATAGATACCGCCGCCACACACAGGATTCATGATCCCACCCAGGCCTGCTTTTGGCAGGACTGTTGGACCCGGCCTCGTGGCGTGGCCCGTCTCTGTCCCTCAGAACCCTGCGAGCGTAGGCCTGCACCCTGAGCCCCTGCGCAGCGTCCCCGCAAGAATAGCCTGCACCCAGCAGCCTGGTCGTCTCACCCCCGATGAGCCCGAACCCCCGTAAACCCACGACCAGGCCGCATGTCCCCGTCCCGCTCCCGGCTCCGAGCGCCTAACATTGCATGCCCCACAAGGCCCGGACGCCATCTTCCCTTCCCGACATCCCTGTCTCCCTGGGCCTAGCGGGACCTCGGCCCCAGTGAAACCCAGCCTCCAAAGGCGCGCCAGTCCCAGCTGGGGGGTAAAGGGCTCCCGAGTGAGATAAGCCAGGGAGTTTCGATGGCACCTCCGGCCTCCCCTGAGGGGCTGGTATCTGTCACACCTTTGGCCCTCCCCTGTGGGTCAGTTTCGATCACCCCTCTGGCCTCCCCGAGGGCTGGCTCCAGACCCGCTGGGCGTCTGGGAATTCCCGGACCCATCTTTCACAGGGATCAAAGAGCCAACCGCCGGACCTCGCCAACGACCAGCCCCCCAGGGCTTGAGACCTCCGCTTGCGAGGGTCCGGAGATCAAAGAGCAGAAGGACTATAACTGGGCCCGCCCGACAACTAGCGAGCAGTGGTATCTTGGACCTGAAGCCCTGCTGATCTGATCGCGGCTGACCCTAAGAAGACTCATCCTGAACCTCTGAGCCCTGCTGACGCTGTCGCGGCTCAAGCTGAACTGAACCACCGGAGCCCTGCTGACGCTGTCGCGGCTCAAGCTGAACTGAACCACCGGAGCCCTGCTGACGCTGTCGCGGCTCAAGCTGAACTGAACCATCGGGGCCCTGCTGACGCTGTCGCGGCTCGACCTCTAAGACCATCCAAGCCCTGCTGACGCGGTCGCGGCTCCTCACGAACTTCTCCAGATCGAGTCCTGCTGACCTCGTCGCGGCTCGAGGAGTACTCTGGTCCGGCTGGACCATCGAGAGCACCATCACGACCGAGCCGACTCGACGGAGGTGAAGCAGCCAGTACGACCATCATCCCGTACCCCCCGGCTCGAGGATTGAGAGCTGTGCGTAGGGTACGCCTCGTACTGTCCCAGAGACTAAAAGGCTGTCCCGCTTCCCCCCTTCCCGAATCCTCCAAGACTTTGTGGTCCCTTGACCCCTGTGTATATAAGAGTGCTACCTCGCTATTTGCTTATATAAAGATCTTGTTACTAAAACCCACCGGTGTGGTGTCTGTTCGTAGTGTGGTGTGAGCTCAGTGTGTACGATCCTAGACCCGAAGTCCTCCCCGGTGAGGAACTCACAATCAAGACTCGGCAAGTTCTGTGGGAGAGGTGGGTCCGGGTGTGGTCGGGTGAGCACAACCTGACCCTCGGGGATCGCCCCTTCCTACATTGGTGGCAGCGTCGCAATAAGAACCTACGTCTAGGGATCGTACAGTACTGACACACTACCCGAACGAAGAAGCAGCCATGAGCGTCACAGCCGACAAGACCACCTTCCAGATGGAGCTTCTGGGAGACTATTCGCACCGTGAGCTCAAGCAATTCTGCAAGGATCTCCGTATCCCGTCAACGGGATTAAACACCAAAGAGGACTTCCAACAAGCTCTAACAGCCTGGGTGGAGGCCGGAGCACAACCTCCAGCACCGACAGAAGCCGATGGGGGGGGAGCACCTCTGACCGAAACCCACGCTCCAGAGCAAGAAAGAACAGAGTCCCCGACGCGGACTCCCAGCACGGAGAGAGGTCTATCTCCAGAAGAGATGGCCGACCGAGAACGCAACCGAAGCCACGAGCTAGAACTAGCCCGTTTGAAGATGGAGGGAGAACTCAAGCTGGCCGAGAAAAAGCTAGCCCTCGAGCAGTTACGGCTGCAAGGAGAACTGGAGGAGAAGAAGCTCCAACGAGAACATGACGGAAAGAAGCTCCAGCTGGAGCACGAGCGCAGCATATTGGAAATAGAACTAAAAGCCCGGAATGAAGGCAGCAAAACAGCAGCGACCCGAGAGGCCATTCCCCCGGTGGAATGTGGTCAAAGAATATTATAAAAACGATGACATCCAGCAATGGTTCAAGGCCTACGAGGTCGCCATGACCTCCCACCGAGTTCCGCAGAAAGATTGGGGAGCCGGGCTGTGGGGTCGATTCCTGAGTGAGGGGAGAGACACCCTACTCGACCTACCGTCGGCCGAACAGACCTCCTACAGCCACATGAAAGAGGCCCTCCTCACAAGGTACGGGCTCACCCCAGAAATGTACCGCCAACGCTTCCGAGACTGCAAGAAGATCCCCGGCACCACCTGGGTAGAATATGTCAATTTCTACAGCCGGGCCCTGGAAGGGTGGATCAAGGGCAGCAAAGTATCCACCTTCGAGGGACTCATCGACCTCATTGCCTACGAACATTTGTCCCTGAATTGCTTTGTGGAGCTCCGGCAGCACCTCCTGGACAGCAAGTTGGCTGACCCCCGGAAGCTGGCCATCGAGGCCGATCGCTGGGTGAGCACCAGAGTACCCCGGGGGCCCGGGGGAGACTCTGGACGAAATGAACAGGGGTCCTCCCGCCAGAGGGGAGGAGGGAACCAGAATAGACAGAGGGGTTCCCAGGTAGGGCCCCCGCGTAGTCCCCCCAGAAACCAGCCCGGCACCTCGCCTCCCACCGCGCGCGCAGGGTTTCCCCCAGCTAAGCCAGGGCCCCGAGCCAGTCAAGCCTGCTACCATTGCCAGCAACCAGGGCACTATGCCAATGACCCCCGCTGCCCGTTGTTCAAAAAGCCTGCCGCTGCAGGCCCCCCAGCGCGCCACATCACCTCAGTAGCCCTAGAAGAAGAGGAGGGAGAAGAGGAGTTCGGGGGAGCTGACCCCGCAGCCATGATGTTAGTATCCCTGGGTGATAGAGAGATGGTCCCAGGAGCCACCCTACCCGACAATACCGAGAAGTATCGACAGCAGGTGACTGTCAATGGCCATCACATAGGGGCGCTCCGAGACACGGGGGCCAGTATCACTGCTGTGAAACGGCATCTAGTAACCGAAGCCCAGATTGTCCCCCACATCTCCTGCAGGGTGATCGCAGCCGATAACTCCGTCCGCACCTGCCGGATAGCTCAAGTCCCGTTCGAGTGGGGGGGCGTCTCTGGGGAGTTACGAGTGGCAGTCCGCTCTGACATGCCCGTGGACTGCCTGCTCGGCAACGACCTAGAGAGCTCCCCATGGCAGCAGGTTGAGAAGAGGACCCACCTGGAGATGGTGGGCCTGCCCGAATGGGCCTGTGTGAGTACCCGGTCGATGACCGCCCGAAGAATCACCCCCGCAGGGGCGACCTTAGAGGCGGCCCCAACGACCCCTGAGGACCCCGAGGTCCCTGAACCCTCCGAAGCCCCTGAACTGTTCCCCGGGGAGAGCTTCCCCTCCGACGCAGGTCCCCTCGGCCCTAGCGTCGAGCCGACCCCGAGTCTGGACGACCTTCCTGAGCTGGCCCAGTGGCGCCAGGAAGGGGGACCGTCCCGTGAAGAATTCTGCCTAGAGCAGACCTCCTGTCCATCCTTGGTTGGGCCGCGGCAGCAGGCCGCCGCCCAGGCCGCCGGTGACCAGTCCGGCTCCCACTTTGTCTATTGGGAAAACGGCCTATTGTATAGCGAACAAAAGTCCGCCGAACTAGGGTCCGGCCGAGTGCTGGTGGTCCCCCTACGCTTCCGCGGCTTTCTCCTGAACCTGGCCCATGACGTACCCCTGGCGGGACACTTGGGACAACACAAAACGTACCATCGCCTGGTCACCCACTTCTACTGGCCGGGCATGCGCTCCGATGTAGAAGGCCACTGCAAGTCCTGCCCCACGTGTCAGTCCAGCGGAAAGAGCGGAGGGAGGCGCAAGGCTCCTCTCCAACCCTTCCCCGTGGTCAGTACCCCCTTTGAGAGGGTGGGAATCGACATCGTGGGCCCCCTCGACCCCCAGACCTCCTTGGGGCACCGCTTTATCCTAGTGCTGGTGGACCATGCCACCCGCTACCCTGAAGCCATTCCCCTCCGGACGGTGACGGCCCCCGTGGTGGGGTGGGCCCTCATGGCCATCTTCTCCCGGGTGGGATTCCCCCGGGAAGTCGTCAGCGACCGAGGGACAAACTTCATCTCAAAATACATGAAGTCCCTCTGGCAGCAATGTGGGGTGACCTACAAGTTCACCACCCCATATCACCCCCAGGGGAACGGTCTGGTGGAACGCTTCAACCGGACCCTCAAAGGGATGATCATGGGTCTCGAAGAACCCCTGAGACGTAAGTGGGACGTCCTCCTCCCCAGAAGTCCCTGGGGTTCAGCCCCTTCGAGCTGCTCTACGGGCACCCCGTCCGGGGACCCCTCACCCTGGTCAAGGAGGGGTGGGAGGCGGCGGCCCCAGAGCCCCCTCCCTATGTGTTTCGATACATCTTGGCCCTCCGGAACCAGACGAGGAAGTTCCGAGAGCTGGCCGAGGCAAACCTCGAGGCCAGTCAAGAAGAAATGAAACGGTGGTATGACCAGAATGCCACTCTGGTCGAGTTCCAGCCCGGACAGCGGGTCTGGGTGATGGCCCCCGTAGAGCCCTGTGCCCTGCAAGACAAGTGGACAGGGCCCTTCAAGGTGATCGAACGCAAGAGTCAGGTGACCTATCGCATCGATGTAGAGTCCCCCAGGAACCCCTTGCGGGTCCTTCACGTGAACCGCCTCAAGCCCCACTTCGCCCGGTCCGAGTTGAGTTTGCTCCTCGCCACGGACGATGGGGAAGAAGAAGAAACGGAGCCCCTCCCCGATCTTCTGTCCACGAAAGAAAAAGATGGCTCCGTAGAGGGGGTGAGTCTCTCCTCCGCCCTCTCTTCCGAGCAGCGCGAGGACTGTCGCCAGTTGTTGGGACAGTTCTCGGACCTCTTCTCCCTCACCCCCAGCATCACCAGCTGGTGCGTCCACGACGTGGACACCGGGGACAGCCCTCCGGTACGGCACAGAGCCTACCGCGTCCCTGACCGAGTCCGGGCCTGTATCAAGGCCGAGGTATCGAAGATGTTGGCCCTCGGGGTGGTCGAAGCCTCTGACAGCCCATGGGCTAGCCCCGTGGTCCTGGTTCCAAAGGCAGCCGCCCCCGGTGCTGTTCCTGAGCTGAGGTTCTGCGTTGACTACCGCGGGCTCAACGCAGTCACCAGAACCGATGCTCATCCCATCCCCCGAGCCGACGAGCTTATCGATCGCCTCGGGGCTGCTCGCTTCCTTAGCACCTTTGACCTGACCAGTAGATACTGGCAGATCGCCCTCACCGAGGGAGCTAAGGAAAGGTCCGCTTTTTCCACCCCGGATGGTCACTACCATTTCCGGGTGATGCCCTTCGGGATGAAGAACGCCCCCGCCACCTTCCAGAGGCTGGTGAACCAGGTCCTGGCGGGGTTGGAAGAGTTCAGCGCCGCGTATCTGGACGATATCGCGGTGTACAGTTCCCACTGGCCCGAGCACCTCCAGCACCTCCGGGCGGTGCTGACCGCCCTGAGGGGGGCAGGTCTCACCATTAAGGCAAGCAAGTGCCAGATCGGACAAGGGTCCGTAATCTACCTTGGGCACCAGGTCGGAAGCGGCCTCGTAGCCCCCCTCCAGCCCAAGATCGATGCCATCGTGGCCTGGGAGGCCCCCACGACCCAGACGGAAGTGCGGGCGTTTCTAGGGCTCACGGGGTACTACCGCCGGTTCATCAAGAGTTACGGCAGCATCGTAGCCCCCCTCACGGAGCTAACCTCCAAGAACCAGCCGAAGAAAGTCAGCTGGACCTCCGCCTGCCAGGAGGCGTTCGAAACGCTGAAGGACGCCATGTGCACCGCCCCCATCCTACAGGCCCCCGACTACTCACGAGAGTTTGTAGTCCAGACGGACGCGTCCGAGCATGGCATCGGAGCGGTCCTGTCCCAGGTGAACGAGAACGGCCTAGACCAACCCGTAGCATTCATTAGCCGGAGGCTACTCCCTCGAGAACAAAGGTGGAGCACCATCGAGCGGGAGGCCTTCGCGGTGGTTTGGGCCCTGAAGAAGCTGAGGCCCTACCTGTTCGGTACTCACTTCCGGGTCCAGACCGACCACCGACCCCTCCGGTGGCTAATGCAGATGAGAGGGGAGAATCCCAAATTGCTGCGCTGGTCCATCTCACTCCAGGGGATGGACTTCACTGTTGAGCACCGGCCTGGTGTTGACCACGCCAACGCAGACGGCCTGTCCCGATTCTTCCGCCTCAGCGAAGAGAACCCCCAAGAGGATGGGTAGTTCTCCCCGCCTTCAGCTGGGGGGGACGCGTGTTGGACCCGGCCTCGTGGCGTGGCCCGTCTCTGTCCCTCAGAACCCTGCGAGCGTAGGCCTGCACCCTGAGTCCCTGCGCAGCGTCCCCGCAAGAATAGCCTGCACCCAGCAGCCTGGTCGTCTCACCCCCGATGAGCCCGAACCCCCGTAAACCCACGACCAGGCCGCATGTCCCCGTCCCGCTCCCGGCTCCGAGCGCCTAACATTGCATGCCCCACAAGGCCCGGACGCCATCTTCCCTTCCCGACATCCCTGTCTCTCTGGGCCTAGCGGGACCCCGGCCCCAGTGAAACCCAGCCTCCAAAGGCGCGCCAGTCCCGGCTGGGGGGTAAAGGGCTCCCGAGTGAGATAAGCCAGGGAGTTTCGATGGCACCTCCGGCCTCCCCTGAGGGGCTGGTATCTGTCACACCTTTGGCCCTCCCCTGTGGGTCAGTTTCGATCACCCCTCTGGCCTCCCCGAGGGCTGGCTCCAGACCCGCTGGGCGTCTGGGAATTCCCGGACCCATCTTTCACAGGGATCAAAGAGCCAACCGCCGGACCTCGCCAACGACCAGCCCCCCAGGGCTTGAGACCTCCGCTTGCGAGGGTCCGGAGATCAAAGAGCAGAAGGACTATAACTGGGCCCGCCCGACAACTAGCGAGCAGTGGTATCTTGGACCTGAAGCCCTGCTGATCTGATCGCGGCTGACCCTAAGAAGACTCATCCTGAACCTCTGAGCCCTGCTGACGCTGTCTCGGCTCAAGCTGAACTGAACCACCGGAGCCCTGCTGACGCTGTCGCGGCTCAAGCTGAACTGAACCATCGGGGCCCTGCTGACGCTGTCGCGGCTCCTCACGAACTTCTCCAGATCGAGTCCTGTTGACCTCGTCGCGGCTCGAGGAGTACTCTGGTCCGGCTGGACCATCGAGAGCACCATCACGACCGAGCCGACTCGACGGAGGTGAAGCAGCCAGTACGACCATCATCCCGTACCCCCCGGCTCGAGGATTGAGAGCTGTGCGTAGGGTACGCCTCGTACTGTCCCAGAGACTAAAAGACTGTCCCGCTTCCCCCCTTCACGAATCCTCCAAGACTTTGTGGTCCCTTGACCCCTGTGTATATAAGAGTGCTACCTCGCTATTTGCTTATATAAAGATCTTGTTACTAAAACCCACCGGTGTGGTGTCTGTTCGTAGTGTGGTGTGAGCTCAGTGTGTACGATCCTAGACCCAAAGTCCTCCCCGGTGACGAACTCACAATCAAGACTCGGCAAGTTCTGTGGGAGAGGTGGGTCCGGGTGTGGTCGGGTGAGCACAACCTGACCCTCGGGGATCGCCCCTTCCTACAAGCACAATATGGCAGTGGTATTGTCCGTGAGCACTTGCAACAGTCTCCCCTTTGATGGGTGGCAAGGCGGCTTTGAACACCAAGCAAATGGCCCACAACTCTAAAAGGATGATGTGGAGCAGGCCTCCAGCTGAGACCAGATGCTTCTTCTCTCTACCTCTCCCGGGTGGCTTCCCCAAATCAGAAGCAATGCATTGTTCACAGCAGCTCTGGGTGTGGAAAGGAACGGGGTCTACTGCTGACCCAATCGCAGTCCAGTAACCACCACTGTAGTCTCCTCTGAAATCTGGACATACACAAATTCTCCTGATGCTGTGCCCACTGGCACTTCAGCTCCCAGGGTAGAGCCCTCATATACCACCTGGTGTGCTTTACCAACAGGATGTCAGAGGCTAGGAGACCCCCTCACAGACACCCTCACTGTGATCCGGGAGAGAGGATGAAACATTTGGATCTTAGCCCAAATGTCCTGGACTCTCTGGTCCAAGGGGAAGGAACTTAACTGGATTATGTCTAGACCAGCTCTTATAAGGGGGGGCATCTGCAAAGGAGTCAGGTGAGACATTGGCATGTTGATAGTGAACCGAAATGCTGTTCAGAGGTTCACAATAGTCTGGAGGTGGGGGACAACTGCATGGGGCGAGGAAGACTGGAACCCATACCTCATAACCTCCAAAGATGTGTTGCAACCATCTCCATCACCTTCATGCACACCCACAGGGCACTGGTGAGGCACTACAAACTGAAAATGCTCCTGACCCAGATAGGACCCTGGGACCTACTGGACAGGGACATGGCACTAAGGGTCCTGCAGGTTTAATGCCACCATCCAGTCAATGTAGACAGACGGGACCTGTGCTACCGTGGTGATCTTTACTTTGTTCTTCAGCAAGAGAGCATTGAGAGGGTAAATATCTAAAGTAGGCCAAAGGCCTCTGTTCTTCGGCAGCAGGAAGCAGTAAGACTAAAATTCAATTCCTACTGCCGAAGTTGAAAACATCTCTATGGCTCCTTTGGTCAGAAGGGCCTGCACTTCCTACTGTAAGGTGGACAGATGGTTCTCCATCAGCCCACCTAAGGATGGGAGGACATAACCCTGACAGATAATTTACAAGTGGAATTTCCACTAGTCTTAAGTCATTCATTTCCACCTTGGGAGGAAGTACTGAATCATGCCTCCCAAAGGGTAGCTGTGTGTCTGGAAGGATGTACTAAAGAGGTTTCATGGCTGCTGCAGCTGGGTTAGAGGGGGCCTGGGTACTTTACTGCTCACTGTCCCTGTTGTCCACTTTGTGTGTGTGTGCATCAGCCTCAGTCACAAAAAGGCTACAGGATGTGCTATGCTGGTGTTTTGAAAGCCTCTACCACAGCCAAAGAGGGGGAAAACTGCTCACAAAGCTGACGTGCTGGAGCAGACATGCCTAAGGAATGCGCTGTGGCCCTACTGTTTTTAAAGTGCTCAAGAGCTGAGTTGGCCTTCTCACCAAAGAGGCGAGAGCCATCGAACGGTATTGTTCATTGGAGAAGGCTAGAAGTCCCCAGAGAAGCCAGTAGATCTCGTCATGGCATGTCTCTTGAGTGTCACACAGGTTCCTAATTGCCCGCCCAAGACAACTATAATATCTAACCCAGAGTGAACTGTGAATTTTACAGCAATCTGAATGGCTTTCATAAGGGTTTGGCACAAGTCCTCTGGTAAATCAGAAAGTACCCGAGCGATGGATTTTCAAAAGGCATGAGTATATTGGCCTTGTAGGCAGCTGGCTTTGATGGACCTTAACATCTAGATTGTGGAGGAGAACATGCATTTTCCAAAGGTTCCAAAGGTTTCATGGTGTGTGAACTCTCTGTCCGATGGTGTGGTAGGGAAGGTGTTTGAGGTGACCCTGCTTGAGGAGGCATGCACCATTAAGCTTTATTGAGTTAGGAACTGCGTAAAGAGAGCAGAAGCATCTGGGGCAGGGTGGTGGTGCCTTCCTATCTGCCTATTTCCTGCAGAATACGACTTTGCCCATGTCTCAAGAACGGTGTCCATGAGAGCCTCATTGGAAGGCAACAGGGGCTCAGTAGTAGTCTGGCTGGTTTGAAGGACTTTGGCGAGAACTTTGGTTTTCACCTCCAAAGTAGGCAATTGCAGGTCAAGAATCTCAGCCGCTCTTCATGTCACAACTGCACAGGTATATTTACAACAAGGGGTGGTGATGGACAGAGTCTCTGAATAAAGCAGAATACTCTCACCCAGTCAAGAGATCAGGGCTAGATCCAACACCGTTTTTTAGCTCATTGCACCATCCCAGTTTCAGAACCTGGCTGTATGCAAATTAGTCTGTCCCTGGCCCAGTGCATCATGGGAACAGGGCAGACCAGACTACAAAAGCCAATTCTTACACTGGGAAGGAAACAAGCTTCCGGGGACCGGTTTCTGGCATTTCAGCCGTCTTCGGCCCGGCTTGCTTGAATCCTGATGGTGCAATGAGCAAGGGACTCACATCTGAGTATACCCTTCCACGCTTAGGGTGGACAAAAATATTTACAACAAGGGGTGGTGATGGACAGAGTCTCTGAATAAAGCAGAATACTCTCACCCAGTCAAGAGATCAGGGCTAGATCCAACACCGTTTTTTAGCTCATTGCACCATCCCAGTTTCAGAACCTGGCTGTATGCAAATTAGTCTGTCCCTGGCCCAGTGCATCATGGGAACAGGGCAGACCAGACTACAAAAGCCAATTCTTACACTGGGAAGGAAACCAGCTTCCGGGGACCGGTTTCTGGCATTTCAGCCGTCTTCGGCCCGGCTTGCTTGAATCCTGATGGTGCAATGAGCAAGGGACTCACATCTGAGTATACCCTTCCACGCTTAGGGTGGACAAAAATAATTTTGCCGAAGACGGCTGTAATGCCAGAAACCGGTCCCCGGAAGCTTGGTTCCTTCCCAGTGTAAGAATTGGCTTTTGTAGTTTGGTTTGCCCTGTTCCCATCATGCACTGGGACAGGAACAGACTAATTTGCATACAGCCAGGTTCTGAAACTGGGATGGTGCAATGAGCTAAAAAACGGTGTTGGATCTAGCCCTGATCTCTTGACTGGGTGAGAGTATTCTGCTTAATTCAGAGACTCTGTCCCTCACCACCCCTTGTTGTAAATAACAACTGCACAGGTGGCACTTTCTTCAGTAGCTGGCTCAGGTGAAGAGACAAGCCTAGTGTCTGGGGAAGTTTGCAGTCTACTGACACCTTATAGCTCATCATATAATTTCTCTTCAATTCATTATTAAAAATAACGCACACCCTTTATAATACTGTTCATTATCAGAATCTGGGCCAAAAAGATTGTGGATGATCTGGGTCCAAACATGAGGCAAAGGACAAGTGTCAGATTCCAATGGATAGCTGGAAGCAGCAGTCCAATGGGATCAGGGTGTGGCCTTGGTCGGGGTCAAAGCAGAGTCAGCTTGGAGTTGAAGAGTCCTACTGGGTCTCTCTCAGGGGATCTCCATTGATAATCAGACGTACTAAATAGTCCCGCCCATGTGCGGAATCCACAGAGCAATTTTTTCCAAATCACATCCACTTCGCATTACTTCGGAACGGACAGGAGGCTATATTACCAATCTTAATGCATTACTTTAAAAGATATGAAGGAAAAAGGGGTCAAAACCTTAAAAGGCACTTAAGTGAAATGAAAAATGACCTTTTAAAAACTTTCTTCAGAAAAGCTTTTAACTTCTGTTTGAAGTGAGAAATAGGATAATATACAGCAATGTAGCTGTAAAGGCTGCAGCGTTGGAATTAATGAGAATAGGACACTGCACCTTTAAGGGCCTCTTGACCTCCGAAATACAAACCTGCCCTGGAGGTCGCAGTTTACTCAGTTCTTTTTTCTGGCTCCTGCTGACAGGCTCCTAGAGCCATGCTCTGTCTTTTTAAGGTTTTTTCCTCAAAAAGTTTAATCTCAGGCTTTTAGAAGCTGAATCGCTTGATGCCCTTTAGGGCATAGAGTATTTTTTGATATTTTCCTGACACGAAATACATCTAATATATCAAATTGTTTGCAAAATGCCATCTCATTTTGCGAACTGCCCACAGTGTGGCAGACACATGGCAAAAAAAGACCCGCACAGGATCTGTATCTTATGTTTGCCAGACTCTCATGACCCTCAGATGCGTTCCCTCTCCAGGTGCACTTTAAGGGAAAGAGTGAATTTCCGCCTCCAAAGCCAAGTGGAGTACCATAGAAGGCAAGTAGAGACTGTTCCTTCTACCGGTGCCCTTTTGTCGCACTCTGAGAACTCCCGCATAGGAAGATCTGGCAAAAAATGATGATCCTGTTCAATGTCGAGAAAAGGCAAAGCATCTACTCGTTTGTCATCAAGGGCTGGCTTGATGTCTAGAACTTTTACGACGGTGAGGAGGATAGCTGTCGACACTGACAGGTACATCTACTTCGAGGAACCATACGGCGTCGAGCATTTTGACGTCGAGTCATGGTAAGACTTCGAGACATCATACAACCTCAAGGACCAAAACGGCAGAGAGGCTTTCGCAGATGAAAGCATGCAGAGTTCTTTCAGAGTCTGATTTTGGAGTACTCCTCAGCCCATTCACCATCCAGGCCAACCTATATTCACTAACACTGCCTCAGATTCCAATAAACGCCACTCCCCTCCACATTTCTTTCCGCCAACTCTTCAAACACCTCCTTCGCAACCAGCGATTCCAGTGGTACTTCCGCTGCTAATACCGGCAGACCACCTTCCCAGTGACTACAGACTACAATGGCACCTACACCAGGACCACCTAGATCTCACTATTGTCATGTCAGATCTTGCAGCTACAGGACTTATAGGACTAGTTCAAGAACGAGATCCCACCATCGTCCTCATTCAAAGTCTCTCAGACACACTACATCCTGATCAAGAACCTCACAATTTCGTTATACAATGATCTTCAGCATTGTATTCGCCTACAGTAAGGGATTTCCCTCCACGGAAAAAATCTACTGTAGATGATATTAACACTTCCTGGAGGTACTTATCAGGGGTATTATTGATTGAAATATTGATTTACCAAACTCTACTACATCCAACTTGATAACTTTAGAGACACTTCATCTAAGGTGTGCAACTAGAAAACTTCCTTTTGTTTCAGGCCTTTTAGAACCAGCAACCAAACTTTTTCTGACCCTGACTGCTATAAAGACTGCTCCATTACGCCTACAAAAGAAATACGGAACACTGGATCAAGATGCATCTCTTCTTCACAAAGATCCCATACCAGACTCTGTCATTTTTTCAGTTTCCCAGAAACTTCATGCCACTGCTCCATCTTCTATAGTACCTCCTAACAAAGAACGCAAGAAATTGGAGTCAGGGGGCATAACCTCTGCAATTTATATGAAAAATGCTAGTGCAACTGCTCTCCTAGAGCTCCATGATAGGACTCCATTAAAAAGTTCATAGAAAATCTTTCCAGAGGCAGGTGTCAGGATTTCCAAGAGATCGTTAATGTATACATGATGGTGTCAAACCAAGTTGTTAGCTCTGCAGTCAATTCCTTCATTCTAGCAGTGAAAAATTATTGTCATGGCCTAGATATTGGCTGAGACTTATAAATCTTCCAACCGGAAGCCCAATAACGTGTTTTGAATCTGCCCTTCTCAGGGAGCACTTTATTTGGCTCTCATACCAACAATGAGATGTCTCTAACAAAGTCGGAGCTTGACTCTCTCAAAGCTGTTGGGTTAGAGAAGAGGTGGGAATATAGCAGACATTCATATAGGCCTTATGAATGTTTCTTTTTCCACCAGAGGGTTCAAACCACTCATTGGATTCCAGGTCAAAAGTAGCAACAATCATCTGCAACATCAGCAACAGCACCGTCAGTCAAGGGGCAGAGGAGGAGAAGCACCAAAGACAAATCTGGTGGGGATCTGTCATAGATATTTTACTATGAAATTCTATACGAAGCGTGAGTCTTCTGGTTTTAGCGGGTGACTTTTCCCTTGCACACTGGTAGTAGTATGCCTAAATTATTGGAAAAGTAGTCTCATGAAGAGAACATCTGTTATTTAGTGCCAAGATGCCACACGGGCTGAACTAATGCTTTACAAATACTTGCGTTTTGTTGCCAGAGAGTCAGTCCAAGCTGTAGATTTATCAACTGGGTTTCTGGTGGATACTTCTAACTTCAGATTTCAGGCCTTTTGAATATTCCCCCATGCGTCAGATTAGATCCGGACATATGTAGCAATGCCCCTGCGTGCCAGTAGGTGGTGGTGTATTTCACACCAATGTTATTCTGCTTCTTTCTGCGCCACCAGACGCAGACCAGGAGATATCCCTGTTTGCTGCTAACTACATCAATAGTACTTATTTTATAGACCATGAAACGAGGAGTAGAACTGCTGGGATTGAACCTGTGGCCATAAGGACAAACACAGATTTCTGGACTTGATGCATTAGTCCACAGATCCACCAGAATCGGCAGAAGAATGGCTGTGGATATGTAGAATATTGGATTCTATATTCACTCAGCAAAGTTAGGCTTTCATATCTTAGCATTCTCCATTTAGGTAAAATTTATTTCAGCACAATATATTAAAGCATGTGAGAAATTGTGTTTTAGTGGAGGGGAGTGTGAGCTCTTCTCAGTTAACAGCCACAATCCTTGTAATGGTGAACCACAAAATGTCTCAAATTAACTTGTGATTAACCGTCTGGTAGCTTGGCATAATAGTATTCAAGCATGACTGTGAGGCAGCACTTAAAAAGTAATAAAGTGAAAACACAACACAAGACAAATCCCACATTATTTAGAAACATAGAGTAAAAGTTAATAAAATAATTTGACACCAAAACAATTAAAATCCAATCAGTAAAATCAGACTTATGAATTTTAAAAATTTATAGTAAAAAATAGGTCATAAAAGTTCAAAGCACCAACCATGAACATCTAATCATACGAGACCAGGGCAAAGTCGAAAGTTAGAGCCAACCTCGATAGAGCTCGGTTCAAACTAACAAAGTGGATTGGGCGGGGTGTCCGCTTATCATTGGATTTAGAAGAATTTCTGTAGAAAAATGTTTGAGAAGGTACAGGTCAGCTGGCCGTGTCCAAGGAGGAGGCGTCGTCATCAGGGAGCCACTGGACAAAGTCACAATAAAGATTTTTATGTTCGGTCTTAGGGTCAGATGTATATACATTAGAAATTACGATTTCCAAATTGATATTCTTTCTAAATGACAATTTGTAAATCACAGTTGCTAATGTATATCAGTTTTATTTTTAAAATAGCAATTCCCAGAGGGACGCAAATCAACCTACCTCCTGAATATGTTAATATGGAAATCGATGCCTTTTCGATGAAAATGAAATATCGTCTTTATTGACAAAATCACCCCTTGTGGACTCTACATCAAGCTCGACTCAAATATTTAGTCAGGCAGGCCCTGAGACCTAGGTCTGGGATTGCTGATTGATAGGTCACAGGTGGGAGGGTGTGTAGATGGCAGGCAAACACTTGGGCAGAAAACTCTAGATCAATCCCACAGGTAGGTGCATTGGCATTTCAATGATCAAGGGAGATTGCCCCAATAAAGCACACATGGTCGAAGGTCACTCTGTTTCCTGTTCCTGATTCTAAAGGGGGCGCTAGAGAGAACAAACTATGGACTGAGGCAGCCGAGCAGCCGAGAGTGAGGAGCTGCGACGGAGCTGCTGTAGCGGGGACGGCGCTTTTCTGTGGAAAGCTGCAACTGTCCAACTGGGCGGTCTGGCGGTGGAAACGAGGCGACTTGCCGTAGCCCCGTCGGAAGAGTTGCACAGAGGCACCGAAGCATCAAGCGCCAAGCGCAAACCACCAAACCCCTGAAGCGGCGGCAGGGGAGGAGGCGGCTGAGGCGGTTGAGGCAGCTGAGGCGGAGGCGGGGGCGGCCGGGGCCGCGGCGTCCCGTGGCGTGTTGGGGCCGCTGAGGCCTGGAAGAGCCGCTGAGAGGACTGCGCAGAGAGCTTGCCGGCTGGTGGTGGAGACGGAGCCAGAGCCGGTAGAGCCGTAAGAGCTGTAAGAGCTGCAGCGGCAGCCCTTTACCCGTTTCTTGTTCTGCACACCTCTCGTGTCACCTCCCACGTCACCTGTATTAACTCTCTAACACCCAGGGGCCACCCAGGGGCCACCGGGCCGCGTGGCCGCTTGCCGCTTGTCACTCAACTTGCACCCGAGGAGCGGCTCCATCTATGGAGAGGCGGTGAGGGCAAGGACTACGATGCGCATTTAACCGTGACTGCAGCGACAACAATGTGGTCGAGGTAAGCCTGCTTGCGCAAAACAGGCAAATAGACTGCCCAATACTGGCCAATACACAGTGTACAACCAGCAAACTCACAAACTCACAAACATTGGGGAATTGTGGGGTTGCTCTATGTTTATTGGGCAGCTCTATGGCAGCTCTACTTTGAGCCTACCAAATTGAGAACCCTAAAACCCACCAAACCCCCACAGTGTGTTTTAAAATCAGAAATCAGGGCACTGGACTGGGGGGTGCTCTCGTGATCAGGAAGTTCGTCAGGCTGCCCTGTCACTGCCCAGCGGATTGGTTTTGTACAAGGAGGAGGCTACTAACTAGGCTAATAACGAGGAGAGAGTGTTGGAAAGGTAATCCCCAACTACAAGCTACTCATCCCTACTCTATTGATGCACAGTAGGTAACCACAACCAGCTGCACTAAACCTCAATTAGTCATAGACTGGTAAAAAAAAATAAACTACTGCACTGTTGCTGCCTTACAAACGCTTTATTAACGTATTTCCACAGTCATTGCCCCTCCCTGACGGCAGTTGTCCTTACTGCGTACTGTGTATACCTGAGTACAAACTGTGTCAATCTTGGAAGCGGTAACACGGCTACACGCTATATAAGGCAGACAGGCTTGGGTGGTAGTGGAGACCCCTGTGGAACATTCGGATACACTAATTAGCCAGAGGCAGTAGTCAAAGGCAGTAGTCAGAGGCAGTAGTGTGGGGATCATTACAACTTAAAAATACGTTTTGACACAAAGAAAACAGCCTGCGTAACAAGCCAATACTATGAGATCAGGAAGGGAACGGACTTTAGGTACATCAACAAAAAGAATAAAAAAGATGCAGCAATCTACGGTATCAAAAAAGTTAAAAACCAATGCAACAGGATTGTCCCAGTCGCTTATTTCCCCGATTGCACGGATGTTCGAGAAATCCAGTAAAATACCGGACAAATTCCAATTCATGAAGGATCCAACTGGAGCTCTGATGCTAATGAAAACAGAATCAAATAACGTCAAACTACAGACCCCAATGAAACCAATGAAACCAACTAATAGCGAGACACCTAACATGATGCTCAATACTCAGCAAATGGAACAAAGAGACCAAATTGGCGACAAAAACCAAAGAGAGGACCAAGAATTACTCTCTATAGATCAAACTCAAGGAATAATTTACCAAAAACCTGCGAAAGTGCTGATAAACGGCAATACAAATACGAATACAGAGACAGACGAAATGGCGGCTACAAAGGTAACTGATCTAGACTCTCCCTCAAATAAATTGTACTTGCAAAATCAGGGAACCACTCATCAATATCACGAAATGAGAATGGAGCATGCACCATCATGTTTTCCAATTGAAGTCAATGTTGAAATAAATAAACGGTTGCCGGTAACCATTGAGGAATCTAAAGTACATCAAAACCAGGATAGTGTTGAGCTGGGAAGGGTAAATAACAAAGAGCAACCCCTCGAATCAACAATGCTGGGGCCGGACTTTGAAGCTCCTCTAGAAAACACCGCTACACCCAGGAATAGTGCCGAAAAAAGAAAGAAGAAACTGAAAAACAAGGTGGAAAATCCAACTAGTTCCACTAAACCCACTAATGTATATATAAAGCAACAAGAAGCAGGTATACCATGGGATATCTTCTACCAAACCTCGACACTCACGTTAGAAGCTCTACACTATCAATCAAATAAAATGGATATACAAATTGATCTATTAAAAATGATGGCAAACAACGTGGCGGGAATTGACAACAAACTCGCTCAACTAAACAATTTGATAATCAGAGTTCAGTCTGAAAACGAAAAAACTTCTACTGACAACATCTATATTCCTATTATGGATAAATTAGCAGCACTACCGGCAGTCTTAACTAGCATACTAGAAGACACAAAAAGAAACATCCAAGTCAACAAGGATAAAGTTATAAAAGATAAAGCTACTACAAAGGAAAAGAATAAAAATTAAATTGGGAATGATGATGACGACATGAAAGTCCCCGAATTAAAACAGACATCAAAACTACAGGATGAAATAGTTAATTCACCAGTCTACCAAGTTAGAGACCAAACACGAAATGAAGCTATGAGTAAATCCAATCATGAGGACCGAAATGACATAAATATCGAAACGACTGGCTTCACGACAATGTCAAAACGACAAAGAAAAAAACGTAGTAAAGCCAGAAAAAATGAAAAACTGAAAAGGTTTGTTGAAAGTTTGTCAGAAGAGGACCAGACAATAATAACCTCAGAAGATATAAGAAAAGGTAGAAACATTTTCTATCCTATATTTGATAAAACCCAAAAGACTGAACTAACAAGAATACCGAAACCCAATACAGGTGTAACACCAATCCTAACAAGGAAGAACAACAAACTGCTTGATGGGAAAGAGGATTTCAGGTCCCATGATATACCGCCACAGGTAACCGAAATGGATATAAATCAAAAAGAAGAAAAAAAAGAGCTAAATAAAGGTCACTTTGACAAAATTCCGGAAACTAGCCTTATTAAATCAACCATAATAATGACTCCTCACTTAAATCAAAGTTTGAGCATAAGAACAATAAAAGAAGGGGTCCCTATAGGGGAGATGGAGGTGAAAGCTCCACTAAGTACACAAGAATGGGATCAGCTACAGATTAAAAGTACAGAGGGGAAAAAAACAATTAGCTTTAAGCCAAATCAAATTGAGATAAACGAGTTCCCCCCTCACCAGAACCCCAAATCTAGTGTAAAACTGATGTTTACGCCAGAATTCCAGTCAAGGGGGAGGCATGACATACTTAATCGTGGGAACTTACTTAGACTTTTCAATTCTATACCACCGTTGAATAAAATCGTAAGTAAGGATATTATCTCGATTGAATTCATAGAGGGGATAAACAGTACCCACACCCCGACGTTGATTACACTAATATCTCCCATAAGATCGGAACAGATTCTGAATGAGAGTCCGACATTTAAAACCTGGGGAATAGTAATAACCAAACACAGCCCTGAGGTCTATCCTATTCCCTTCATAGGGGACGATTCAGCACTAAAACTGAATAAAGCAGATTCGCAGATAGTTACTGTCCTAAAAAATGCACTGGGTAGATCACCTATGAAAAACGTACGTACCCTAACCCAACCCATGAAAGATAAAAATTTAGAAATAAATGAAAAATTGATAAATGTGGCACTTCATACCAAGTACAAACAATGAAACGGTACCATCTCGCAAATAAGAGGAATGGGCAATAATACAGAAGGGATTAAAATGTGTTCTTGGAATATTAACGGGCTAAGAGGCAAGATCCAGAACGCGCAAATTGATGCCCTAGCAGATACATATCATATTGTAGCACTACAAGAAACATGGGAAACTACCCCATTTCTTTTACATGGATATGCTGGCTACTATGAACATGCCAAGAAAGACCAAAGGTTCGGGCGAGCTAGCGGGGGTCAGGCGATATTTATCTCAAACACATTACAGGTTCATCACGAACAAGTGGAAGTAAATAGCACTAATATTTTGATAGTTAAATTAAACTACAAAACAAATAATCAAAAAACTAAAACCTTATACCTGATCACTGTCTATATATTGCCAAATAACCGAAGTAGAGAAACAATTTGCGGAACACTAAATAATATTTTAATCACCATGATGTTAGAGGAACCGCTAGCAGACTACTTGATTACCGGGGATTTCAACCTTAACCTTATGTCAAACCACATAAGAGATGATATAACCCAAATGCAAAATCATCAATGGCTAATTCCGGAGCAGGACTTAGGTAATGATAATCTCGTCAATAATAACAGAATGGGAAAAAAATGTGTAAGGGATATTGAAGCAATGGGACTTCGAATTCTTAATGGCAGAATAAAATCAGATGTGCCTCCTGCATATAGTTACTTTGGGTATAATGCCCACTCCAGGCTTGATTATACTATGACCACATTATATATGTTTCACAGCATAACTTTCTTCCAACTAATGAAAGTAAAGGAAAGTGACCACGCCCAGCAAATAATTACAATGAACATCGAAACAAATACAAATTAGCTTTACTGGACTGTTCAAGGGCAAATTGGCACAACTAACTATAAAAAAATATTTTGGAATGTTGGTAATAAAGAAGTAATGAATGAGCAGATAGAAAGGCTCATCGAATCATGCTTCAAAGATACTGCACTAGAATCAGGAATTGAGCAATGGGAATACTTTACTGGACTACTAATCAGGACTCAAAATGAATTGCAGCCAAATAATAACCGAAGAAGGAATGATTTACCCAGGGACAAGGATCAGCACTTAAACCTGCCATATGCAATTACAAAATTAAAGAAAGATCGCAACAAGATTATTAGGTCAATGAAGAAACCAGAAGTAAAAGCAGAAAATATGGGAACTTTGAAGCAACTAAATCAAAACCTAAAAAAATTAATATGGTGTGAGAAAAACAAAGTAAAACAAGAAAGCTGGGCAAAACTATTTTACGCCAGTAAGCAGAAGAACTCAAGAGACTTCTGGAAAATTATCAATCAATTGGCTAGGCCCAATAAGCAAGTAGTCTCATCACCGCTAACTGAGCAGGAATGGGAGATCTACCTGAGGAACCACCTGAATCAGGATACTACTGAAACAACCGTGCCGGTTAAGCCTTATGAGGATAAAAATGGTAACGACATGGAATCTTCCATTCAGTATAATGATTTGGATATGCAAATACCAGTAGATAAAGAAGAGATAATTAAATTGATAAAAAAACAGAAAAATGGTGCTCCCGGACCAAATGGGATACCATTTGCACTTTTTAAGGAAAACCCCGAACTATGGGCGCCTATTCTAGAGAAATTATTCTTAGAAGTCATACTAACAGGAAAGGTCCCCAAGTCATGGCGAGGATCCCTAATAACACCAATTTTCAAAAAAGGAAACTGGGCACTGGCAGAAAACTATAGGGTAATCACCTTACAAGACACGGACACCAAGCTGTTTGCCAGAATCCTGTTGACCAAACTAACAGAATGGGTGTCGGACAATAAGAAATTGCCTCTAAATCAAACAGGCTTCATCCAAGGATTGGGTACAACCACAAACATTCTTATTCTTACCCTACTTATTGACAAGTCAATCAGACGGAAGCAACCTTTATATCTATGTTTCATAGACTTCAAATCCGCATTTGATTGTGTAAGCAGGAATTTACTCTGGGAAAAACTCAAGACAATGAAAATACCAACCTCACTACTTAAATTGATTTGTCTCTTGTACACAGACACATGGGTGAGTGTGAGGGACGGTAGCACATTATCTAAGGAGATTCCAGCAAAGGAAGGCCTAAAACAAGGCTGTGTTTTAGCTCCCCTCCTTTTTAATCTGTTTCTCGCCGACCTAACGCCAATATTGGACAATGAAAATGCGTATCCCCCGAAGTTAGCAGATAGGCGGCTCACAAACTTATTATATGCAGATGACATGATATTATTGAGCCATACCAAAGTGGGTTTACAGCGATTAATTAGGAGGACTCACACGTACTCTAAGGCAAATGGTATGGTCATAAACGACACAAAAACCAAAATTATGGTAGTTACAAAAAATAATACAAAAAAACACACTACTAAAATGTATATGGATAACAACGAGCTGGAGCAAGTGGAGTCATATAAATACTTGGGGGTTTTATTTGATTCAAAAGGCAATTTCAAACTACAAAAAAGGGACATCCAAAGGAAAACAAATGCATTGTCTGCTGCTTTCAGAATTGTGCAGAAATCCCTTCCCAGCCTAACTTACGGCCCTCTTCTCAGTATTATTTCTGCAAGACTAGAACCGACTATCACATACGGTAGTGAAGCCACAATGGGTAGGGATACTGAAATCCTGAATAAAAACATATCCAGAGTATATCGGGCACTATTTCGGCTACCAGCAAACGCTTCTCCTGCACAAGTAAGGTTGGAGTTCGGACTAACTAATCAACAATATTCAAGGCAAGCACAGTTCATAAAAGTTTGGAACCAAATAAAAACTGATTACCAAAATGAAATATCGCAACTTTTATGGAAAGAATTAAGTAATGACATGAACTCTCTGGCAGGGCTGTACCTAACGAAAGCGATTAAAGATTTTGAGATGACGTCAATATGGGATACAAATATAACCAAGACTTCATTTAAGAGGATAATTAACAAAACTGCAAGTTATCTATCTATTCTAAATGATAAAGCTATCCTTACCAAAAGAAAACACGCTTGGACAGTAATAAATGGCTATAAAAAGAAAGAAATCCAACAATATTTGGTGACTCCCTGGACGGAAAAAAATAAACAGGTGCTCCTCAATGCAAGATTTGGCAAAATGCCAGGCCTGTGCCATCGTCCACCTTGGGCAAGAACGGTAACGCAAACCGAATGTAGATTGTGCAACCCCTGTGAGGAGGATATCCTTCATCTTCTTTGTACTTGTCCGGAACTCTCCCAGGAGAGAAAAACTTTGCTTAAGATTCCTCTAAATGCACGAGGCATAAGGTCATGCAGGCAGGCCCTAATAAGGTGTCTGGACTCGAACGATATAATTTTAAATGCTACGTTTGTAAAATTCCTAACGATAGCTAAAAGGAAACTAGGAGATGTAACTATTTTAAATATTTAAATTTTGAATTATATTTTAACTGTCTTATGTATAAATATAGCTTTTATTGACTTTTTTTTCAAATGTGTAATATTGTAAGATTTTAAATAATCAACACAATAAACTTACTTACTCACATGGCCGGAGGGGGTATGAATTAGGAACACCTAGCCAATGAGGACCTAGAACACGCAGTGATCATACGCTTCCCATGCCGGACACCTGGACACATTATCCACTAGCCACATTGTGTCAATGCGAGGTTGAGACCCACCTGTGGTAACCATTAGTCAATTGATATATGACACCAAAGCCAGCAACCAACATTCCTCACTAGATATAGTACGCCCGAAACTTTTACGACTCATCAGGTTTTGTATATCACATGAAAGCTTACAGATTGCAAATGGAGACAGTCTTCAGACCCTGTAACTGTTCCCCCAGTCGTAATGTTTAATTAAACAAACTGTTCCTATTTTGTCAGACGCCAAATCGTCTTCTGTTTTTCAAGGGGTATAACCTGTACCAATTGCACTGCAGCTTGTTGTATTGTAAAGTCATTTGTTGTGTGCCATTTTTTTCTTTTACGACTTCTGTCACAACACAGCTGGCCTAGAATTTGCCTTTACATGCTCTATCCCATATTTACTACTACTCCGCTGAGTATGATGAGCTTGCTGTCTGTTTACTAATTCCATTGAGTAGTTGGCCACATTATGTTTTACATTTGACATTAGTTGTGCAATAAAGGACTCACTTTTGAGTTGGGTCCTTTGTGATTTAAGGACATTAAAATCAACCCTACTATTATACAGACTACATTTACAGTTGCTGCATGCACAGAAAAAGGTAGATGTGTATGAGGAAATTATGTTAAAATGTATTTATTTGTTCATGAGACACACAAAAAAACTCAAGAGCAAAAAAAGCATAAAGAGGGAAAGAGAGGGGGGCCTACTAACAAATGAACGGCTCAGGCCTTCTTGCGACTGCATTTTCGACTACTTATGGCTTTTCAGTAATGTATTTTGGGAGGCATACGAATAGTGCAATGCTGTAGTTCAACGGCGAGCCATCATTGAAGCTTACTAGGACCTCGAACCTGACTTCAGCAAAAGGAAGGAGACCCCGCCTGGACAGATTCACGATTGGGCAACAAGAAAGGTGGGCAGACACTGCAATTGATTGGAAGTACTGCTAAATAGCCGGGAGGAGGTCCATCCTGAAGCAGTTGTCACAGAGCTAAGAGACGACATCAGAACCTCAAACATAGTCTAAAACATTTGGCATATGGTAAACTAGGGATAAGTCTAAAAAGATACCCTAAGCGCCCTGCCACAGACAGGATCTGGCATATTACATATTTTATATGTCCTAACTGAATTAGAAGTAAGACGGATTTGGAGGCGTTCCTGCAGAAATCACCTTCTTTCGATAGCTGAGTATGCTAGAGAGGGTGAATATAGCCCTTGATACCTCACAGGACGCTAATTTTTGTGGTACAGCTATCCTGATTTAATTATTTATTTATTTTATGGAGTTTTATATACCGTGAACTTGACCCGAAGGTATCGGGTATCAGAGCTCTTTACATAGCACCAGTTGCGTTACATGAGGACACATTCATTATTTTGTTAGGCACGGGGAGATTACGTGATTTGCACAGAATCACAGGATTTTCAGCGTCATTGCAGAGACTGGAACCCGGTTCCCCAGATTCGGGTTTCACCGCCCTAGCCGTTAGGCCAACTCCTCTCTGATTGAGTGGAATTGATACATCAGTCTCATAGTTTTTTTAGCTCAACGTTTTCCCAGTGCTAAGAGGTTTCTAAACACCTTTTGTATCTGGAAGGAGTGTGGGAGGGACACCTAGCATGGGCGCGGGGCCATAAATTAGGGTGGATTTCGGATATAGGGAAAAACTTGGAGCTAGGAAACTGGGCGTAACTTGTGTGTTATGTTATGTTATGTTATGTTAACACTTCTATAGTGCACAGCTGCCCCAGCCAAGGGGCGTCCCGGCGCTTCAGAGAGAGTACCCAAACACAACACAGCAGTACAAGGGCAGAAGCGCAGAGATCAGAGTAATAAGATGTATGAGGGAACAGAGGGGCCCAAGAGGGGCCGGTGAGTTCCGAATTATTATGATATGATTTCTATGATTACCACATTTGTCGAGGTGCGGATATTGGCAGACTATCCAGCTCAATCCAGGTTAGCATATGCAGAGAGAGTATCAATTTTTTGACAAGGAAATTTTTTCTGTCAACCATTATTTGAACGGTATTATGCATTCGATGATGTTGAATTGATTATTGATTGCAAACTGTAATTTGTGCAAAAACTGAGATCGTGCAGATGCTATTCTAATGTAGGCTTTTCCAAACAGTATTTAAGTCGGCTGAAGAGGTGGACAGGCCAGTAGGGAACTCTGGATAATTTGCAGAAAACGATTCACATGAAATGCCGAAGAAGGTGAGTAATGGAGCATCAGTCTCTTCTTAGACTGTGTCATTGTGGCAGGTCTCACTGAAGATGGAGAGTACACAGCCATGATCACATGTAAGGAGAAATCCTTGAACTTGCAGGATCAAGAAAAGCCTTAAGAAATAGCAAGATGCTGAGAAACTACACAGAATTCTTTAGACACCAAAGATGAACAGACATCTTGCATAAGCTACGAATAAGAAGAAAACTGTAGTTAATAACTGCTGAAACCTTAGAGTAACCACACATTTGAGTTTCCATGAAGAAACGAACAGTGAGCAGAAACTTTGGGGAAGTCATGTATTAGCAGAGTCCCCAGAGAATCCAAAGAAGAATAACCTTGAAAAAGAAACAGATCAGGCGACAACCAGGAAAGTAGAGTTGATAGAAAACGCTTGAGAGCTACAGCAGGAGAATAAACATATTCCACAGGAAAATAAAAATAAATTGGGAAACCACACAGGCAGCACATGTAGAGAAACTCTGGAAAACTAGAAATGAGCCCATAATTAATCAGAATCCCTAAGAAACTGCATAGTCAGACAATCCACTGGAAAGGTACACATGGGAAGTTAGCATGCAGAAACTTCAGGTGAGGAGACACCCTGGCAATCAACACATGGAAGAAACCAGTGTTGGGAATAAATCTTGTAGAAACTACTGGCACAGACAGACCTAGGGAAACTATACATGGAAGAAATACAGTGCAATCTACAAGTAGCAAAATGCTAGAGCGAAGGCACAGCGGAGAGTCAACAAGAAAGACTTAGATAAGGTAGACTCTGGAAAAGTCATATGTTGGAAGGACACTCGAAGCAGCGGATAAACATAACACCTGGGGAAGAATTTAATGAGTAGAAACCACACGAAAACCACGAATGGAGGAGTTCCTTATGGCAGACACTAATTAGCCCAACCACCAGGAAAATCTAAGGTTGAGATGAATGCAAATAAAGCGGAGGGTAAGGAGAAGCCCCTGGAAAGATGCCTATGAGCAGGAAGTCGCTGTAGATATCAGTGTAGTTAATGACTGGGAAAAGGGCATACAGAGAGAAGCCATATCTGGAGAATGATGCTATAGAAATTACAAGTAGGGTAACTGCCTATCCATGAACTATATTACAATAACCTGTATTACCTGTACCAATTGCACTGCAGCTTGTTGTATTGTAAAGTCATTTGTTGTGTGCCATTTTTTTCTTTTACGTCTTCTGTCACAACACAGCTGGCCTAGAATTTGCCTTTAAATGCTCTGTCCCAGATTTACTACTACTCCGCTGAGTTTGATGGGCAATCAGAAATCCAATTTATTAAAGGTTATGTGACCATCATGATTTGACATCTACCTAGCACATCTAAGGGGTAACTGTTGTGCATCTCAACTTGGAAAGAAATGGAGGTTCGATTTGAAGTCTTTGAGGCAATTTACAGGAGTGGAATCAATTTGCCTGGAGCCTGCTGTCTGTTTCCTAATTCCATTGATTAGTTGGCCACATTATTCTTTTACATTTGACATTAGTTGTGTAACAAAGGACTCACTTTTGGGTTGTGTCCTTTGTGATTTAAGGACATTAAAATCAACCCTACTATTATACAGACTACATTTACAGTTGCTGCACGCACATAAATAGGTAGATGTTTTTGAGGAAATTATGTTAAAATGTATTTTTTTTTCCATGAGACACACAAAAAAACTCATGAGCAAAAAAAGCATAAAGAGGGGAAAGAGAGGGGGCCTACTAACAAATGAATGGCTAAGGCTTTCCTGCGACTGCATTTTTGACTACTTGTGGCTTTACAGTAATGTATTTTGGGAGGCATACCAATAGTGCAAGGCTGTAGTTCAAGGGCGATGATCCAATATATACATTTTCTCCATTTTTGTTAAGGAATAACTTGGCGAGACAATCCTTATTTACCCTGAGGTATCCTGTGGATCACTTGCAGTATATGCATCCTCATTTTGGTTTAGGGGAAGAGTGAACATCTCCTTGGTATTTTAACTCTTGTCTTCAATATACTTAGGATAAACATGCATTTTTGGTTCACCTTCTACGTAACAAAATGTAAATGTGAGGTGGACGACGGTCCTATTAAAAACGTTATAAATTTGTCATCTAATTCTGATAGTAAAATGTCTTTGTAAATTCTGGACGAAATGTAGTGTTTTAATGTAAGTGTAAAGGTGTGATAGCTAGCTTTGTTTCTCAAAATGTGATCATATAATGTTTTGTTTTAATCCAAAATAAACTTTTGAAAGTGGGGAAAAAACTTACAGGGAAAAGAAGCAGAGAGAAACCTTGAGTAAACAACAGATAGAAGCCTTGGGGAGAAAATAAGAGGGACACTTCTTCAGAACTGTTGAATGATTGAATTTAAAAAAATTGACAAAGAGCAGTGTGTGCAGTTTGGTCCCACCACTTAAGTAACATCCCAAAATGGAGATACATAAGCAGGTGCCAAAAGCTGCAAGGTAGATGAAAAGCTTCATCCCTGCTCCTCTGATAACAATACTCTAAGTGCCTTTGCAAGATCCTTCTCCACTAAGGGAGAAGAGGGGGTGTTAGTAAAGAAGAAATACCTGGACTGCCAGATTCCATCTGGTGCTGAATGATGGCGATTACCGCAATAGCTGTGATGACAATGACGCCCATCATCTGCAGACGGATATGCAGCCACTGCATTGCTGTGTCACTGGCAAACTTACAACGCTGGTTTCTTTCCAAGCGCTCTTCGTTCTCCTGCTCAAACCTGCAGAAGACCAATGCAGGATCAGACATTCATAGGTCAGAAAATGGAGTAGAATTGAGTAGTGCCACAAGTAATTATCAGAGAATCCCCTAACCTTTCCATAAATTGATATCAGACAGAATCAAATGCTTTTACATAATAACAATAAACAGAATCCAAAACAATCACTACTGATGATAGACAGAAGAAGAAGAACAATAGTTACTTACCTGTAATCTGTGGTTCTCCAGTATTGGTGTCTTTCATAGATTCACATACATAGAAAAGCAATAATATGCACTTAGTAACAGAAAAAACTTGGTAATAAACAACCAGAAGTAAAGTAGCCCTAGGCTACCAGAGAAAAACTTCCACACTCGTGACTATCATAGCCATTTTGTATAGTCCAAACTGCAGCCAATTAGGCTACAGCACCCACCATAATGTTCTCCCTAGAGGCTCAGGCTCTCTTGCACAGGAGTGAAATAAAACATTATAGCCTAGACAGCCTCTGAGGGGAGGTGGGCGGATTGCATGTGAATCTATGAAAGACACCAATATTGGAGAACCACAGATTACAGGTAAGTAACTATTGTTCTTCTCCAGTATTTGGGGTGTCTTTCATAGATTCACATGCCTGAATCAGAGTAGATAGTACATAACATAATGCTTGTTAGACGCTCCTTGTACCATGGTATACATATAATAAAAAGCATCAGCAATATCATAAACATATATAAATACATTAGTGCTAACATATTCATACTAGATCAGGATATATAATAGCATGTAAATAAGCGTCTAAAAAGAGTAAGTGGAGGAGGGAGAACAGAGGCTCACCTTATTTAAAAAGATTGCGGAGAACAGCTCGTCCAACTGACGTATCTGCATCACTTGCAGCGTCCAAACAGTAATGTTTGGTAAAAGTGTGTCTGTTGGACCCGGTTGCCGCTCTGCAAATCTGATGAAGAGGCACACCAGCAAAGAGCACGGTACATGAGGAGATTGCTCCCATAGAATGCGCCCTCGGGGTTGTCTGTAAAGGCCTTCCCGCCTGCTGATGACACAGACTAATCGTCGCAGATATCCAACGTGCTATGGTCTGCCTGGATACAGAATAACCTTGACGTATTCTTCCATATGCTATACATAGCTGATCCGATTTCCGTAATATAGCAGTTCGCTGAAGATAGAACTTGAGACACTTCCTGACATCAATTTATTTATTTATTTTTATTTTAGGAAATGTATTGAGCGCACAAATACCCATGGGTGTCTCGGCGCTATGGGTCCACTAGACTGTGCAAAAATTGATGCTTACTGGTTAAAAAGCCACGTTTTTATTTGCTTGCGAAAGGAAAGTAGAGAAGTGCAAGTCTTAATTTGGGATGGGAGACTGTTCCAAAGTTTGATGGTAGTTACTGTGAAAGATCTGTCACCCCATGAGACTTTCCTGGTTCTTGGGTCCTGAAGTAGGCATTTATTTATTTATTTATTTATTTGAACTTTTACCGCGCACAGCTACCCACAGTGGGTTTCCCGGCGCTAGGGACAGACTGGAGAAGAAGATGTCAAATAAGCCAGCATACTGGTACCAGCTACTTATGTGAACAACAGCGTTTTCAGTGCTCTACGAAAGCGAAGAAGACTGGTCTCTAATTTAATGGCTGTGGGCAGGGCATTCCAATACTTGGGACCAAGGTAGGAAAAAGAACGTCCCCCCATCCTTACCAGCTTAAATCTTGGTATGATGAAGTTCCCAATTTCCGAAGATCTTAAGGTACGTTTGGGCCTGTAAGGTTGCACCAGCTTTTGTAGGTATGTGGGTGCAATGCCTTGCTTGATTCTAAACATATAGCACAGTGTCTTAAACTTTATGCGGCTAGAGATCTTAAGCCAATGAAGATCATGCAAGGCAGATAATGCCGAAGTTCTTCTAGGAACATTCTTCAGAAGTCGCGCAGCTGCATTTTGTACAACCTGCAATACTTTAACAGTGGCTACATCAGCGCCCAGATATAGTATATTGCCATAGTCCAGGCGAGATGTTATCAATGCCTGGACAACCGTCCTACGGGAGGGAATGGGAAGCATCCATAAGATCTTTTGTAGCCACCTAAGAGTAGAAAAACAGGTTGCTGCGACCTTAGTGGCTTGCTGCTTCATTGTTAGCTTGTCGTCAATTTGGACACCCAAATTACGTACAGCATGTGTGGGTACAGGGAGTGAACCCATCTCATTTGGCCAGTGCTGAGGGCCCCAGAGGTTCTTATTTTTACCCAGAATGACCACCTCTGTCTTCTCCCCATTCAGTTTGAGACAGTTCCTCTGCATCCAGTCAGCCACAAGAGTGAGGCCCGACTTTAGTGCAGAGGGGTTATTCTCGTCTCGCCCTGATAGGGAAAAGACGATCTGGGTGTCATCCGCGTAAGAGAACAGAGTCAGCCCCGCCTGCTCTACGATGTTAGCCAAGGGTTTTACATAAAGATTGAACAATAGGGGGCTGAGTATTGACCCTTGGGGGACACCCCGCGCTGATGGACAGACCGCAGATGCAGCCTTAGGGGAGAACACTTGAAAGGTTCGCTCACCGAGGAAGGAGGCCACCCAGGCTAAGGCTATACCAGTCACACCAAGAGACCGCAGAGAGTCGAGAAGGATGGAATGTGACACGGTGTCGAAAGCTGCGCTCAAATCCAACAGGATGAGCGCCATAGTTTCACCCTGATCGACACCGTGTCGGAAACTCTCTGTTACCCCAAGAAGGGCAGTCTCGGTCGAGTGGCGGGACCGGAAACCCGACTGGGATGAGTGTAAGAAGCCAGAACTTTCCACCAGTTCAGTAAGCTGGGTATTAATGTGTCTCTCTAACACTTTAGAAAAGATGGGTAACAAGGATATGGGGCGAAAGTTAGCAGGATTCAAAATATCAGCACCAGTCTTCTTTAACAGGGGCACTACCATAGCGTGTTTCCATGGCTGGGGGACATATGCCTCAGTAAGTGAGGTATTTAACAATTTAATAAAGATCTGATGGATGGAGGAATCTAGTTGTTTCAGTATTTTCACTGGAAGTGCATCGCACGGAGAACCAGAGCGCACACTATTTAGACAAGAAGAAAAAGAAACATTGTCTAGTGGCTGCCATACAGAGAGTTTGGCGCCGTCATCGACACTAGCAGATGACTGAACAGAGCCAGATGCAGAAGATGTTACCACCGGTGACGGGGTGAAAAGATCATAAATCATGTCGACTTTCTTGATGAAAAAGTCAGCTAAGGATTGACATTGAACCGCATCAAGCGCGGGGGGCGCAGGAATAGAGTCTGCTCCTGTCAGTTTTTTTACAACTGAGAAGAGCACCTTAGGGCAGTTTTGTGCATCTGCAACTATTTTTTTAGTAAAGTCTGCTCTGGCTGTTTTGCAGCTTTTATGATAGCCCTTCAGAGCTTCTCTATATGCTACTTTGCGAGTAGGGGAATAATTATACCTCCACTTTCTTTCTCGAGTCTTACATTGAGTGCGAAGGCACTTAAGCTTGTCGGAAAACCATGGTGCAGGAGGGTGATGAGGCATAGTTTTCTTAGATGTCAAAGGAAGCGTGAGATCAACAGCATTATTTAACCACTGACCAACTGCGCAATTTAGTGCAGAGAGAGGTTGGTCAGTGTTAGGAAGTGTCCTCAATAATTGTTTATTAAGTTCTGGCATATTAATTTTCCCCCAACTGCGTGTCCGTTTATCTGTACCCTTTTTGGTCTGTGATACTATCCTGGTAGTATCTAGAGAAAAAGGAACAGCAAAGTGGTCGGACCATTCTATTGGACGTGCTTTCTGAGAGCAGTCCAACTGCATATTTGACAGGATGGGATCTAATAAATGACCAGCATGGTGTGTAGGGGCAGAGTTCAGTAGCTGAATGTTAAAGACTTCAAGAATAGAAATAAGCTGTTTACTAGACGTACAATCAGAATCTTCAAGATGGATATTTAAATCCCCAAGAATCGTGAAGTTGGCTGCTCTAAGCAGCAGAGGGGCAAGGAAATCTGGCAAAGAAGAAACCCAGGAATAAGCATTCCCAGGAGGGCGATAGATTAATAAACCTGTCATTGTAAACTGAGGATTAATAGTTAACCTAAACAGGGCTGCCTCGCAACCTTTAAGAGAAATGTCTTCAAATTTGCAGGTGTACTTAGATTTAAAGATCATGGCTATCCCCCCCCCCCTCTGCCTGAAACCCTATCCTTTCTTACAATGACATAATTAGGGGGAATTGCAGCGGCAATATCGGGGCCAGAACTGTCATGTAGCCAGGTTTCCGTAAGAAACACCGCATCCGGTTGCTCATCAGTGATGAAGTCAAAGATATTATACTTGTGTTGTGGGAGAGATCTGCAATTAACACTCCAGAACTGTAAAGAGGAGTGTGAAGGGACAGTTTTTAATGAGACAGGCCTACTGCGTCTGCAGTGGCGCTTGAGCGATCTGCAGCTCGCTGGCATCCCCAGAGCAAATCCGCATTGGTGACATTTGAATTTGGGGAAGGGCAGTGTACATACAGTGCAGTTCTTGTTAAAAGTACGGCGCCATAAATATAGTTCCTCTGCAGAATAGGAGAGGACCATAGTGTGAAAAGAAAAATCAAAACACAAGTTACTCACAAATGTAAATAGGGGACTGGCCAGAGCCCAAAGCCCGTCAGAGCGCGGACGGGCGCAGACGGGCTGACTCAGGCGAGACTCCGGCGCTTCCGCAAACGCGACCGCTAGCGCGATAGGGTAACCGTTTCCTTTTATATGTTCCACTAGAGCGCTCCCACCGCTCTGGGCCACACTAAAGATGGCCGCCGTGGGATGAAATTCCCTAACCCCAATTTAGCCCAAAACGGCCGCTAGAACCGTCAAATGTTGGCGAAAATGTGTGCAGGTGGCCTAGGAGTATGCTGTCTGCAAACACAGTGGAGCATGCAGTGGATGAGCGGAGAGATCTTGAAGGAGTATAAGGACGGAAAGAGTCTTTTAAAAAAGCAGGTCCTAAAGCATGAATTGCCTTGTAAGCGATGCAGAGAGCCTTAAATTTAGTTCTTTTTCTTACTGGTAGCCAGTGAAGCTGTTTGATAGTACTGGAGATGGGTTTAAATTTAGGGGTTCCCGTGATCAGTCTGGCTGCAGCATTCTGCACCAACTGTAGCTTATTCATAACTCCTTCTTGGGCGTTGACAAAGAGCCCATTGCAATAATCGATGCGAGACATCACTGGTGTACTAACTAGCGTCTTGGCCGCATCCAAGGGAAGATAGGGAAGAAGTTTCTTAATCATTCTCATGGTGTAAAATGAGGACGAGACCACGGCATTTGCGTGATGCATGAAGGACAGTTTACTGTCCAGCAGAACCCCCAGATTTCTTACTTTGGCCACAGGGGGAGGTGGAGATCCCAAAGTTACAGGCCACCATATGGGTGACCAGACTGGAGAGAGATTGCCAAAAATCATCACCTCCGTTTTATCGGAGTTAAGCTTGAGGCAATTTGTTGACATCCAGTCACTTATTGCCAGCATTCCAAGTTGAAAATTGCATGCCACTTTATCTCCGTTGTTATTAATGGCCAGCACGATTTGAGTATCGTCTGCATAAGATGTCACCGCCAGGTGATGGAGTTTAATGACCCTCGCCAAGTCCGACACATAGATGTAAATAGTGTCGGGATTAGCGAGGATCCCTGGGGGACACCACAAGGCAGAGTGAAAGGCGGCGAGTTGAATTTGCCAAGGGAGACAGATTGGACGCGATCTGAGAGAAAGGAGGAGAGGAGGTCCCTGGCACTGTGTGTGATCCCTACCTCCGAGACACGGTCGATCAGAGTGATCGACCGTGTCAAATGCGGCGGACAGATCCAACAGAATAAGCACTGCCGCCCCCCCCCCCCCCATCAGGTATCATCCTAATCTCGTCAGTGGCTTTAATCAGCGTAATTTCCGTCCCGTGCCCTCTCCGAAATCCAAATTGTGCGTCATCCAGACAGTTGTTATGATCAATAAACTCTGATATCTGGGAATTCATAATCTTCTCTACAATTTTCGCAGGGAAAGGAAGACATGCTATCGGTCTGTAGCTAGTAACTTTAGAAGGGTCTAGAAAGCTCTTTTTAATAAGGGGTTTGATAGTAGCTTTCTTCCAAATTGAGGGAAAAATACTTGAAGAGAACATGGTATTAAAAATCTCAGTGAGTTTGAGACCTATGATCTCAGGGAACACCTTTAGGGTGGAGGGAGGACAAGGATCTTCCAGGGAACCAGAGTTAATCGAGGCACGTAGTTGCAGTACCAGTTCTGGAGGGGCCTGGGTGAAATTCGGAAAGGAGGGGGTGATATGAGATCAAGCGGGATAGTGTCCAAGCTGCCCAGACTTCTGTGATCATTCGATGAGGCAAGTGAAGGTGCGTTGATAATTGTATGTGACTTAAATTGAGTGTAGATGTCAATGACTTTCCCTTGAAAGTGCCCAGCCAAAGAGTCGCAGAGGTCTTGAGTAGCGACTATACGAGCTGATGTAGTTTGCCCAGATAGGCACGTGACAACATGAAAAAGCTGTTTCACTGAGTCATGTGCAAGGTTGATTTGAGCACTGTAGAATTTACTTTTTTCCATAATAATGAGTTGTTTGTATCTGGACATCATTTGTTTATAGCGTAGTTTATGATCCGGGTCATAATCTAGTCTCCATTTACGTTCCTGATGTCTACACATTTGTTTTTCATGTCTGAGGGTTTCATTCTACCAAGGCGCAGACTTAAGGGCCCTGATAGTAGAATTTTTCTTTAGTGGGACTGTCACATTGACTGTATCCAGAATCCAGTTAGTGTAATCAATAGCTGCCATCTCGGGATCGGTCACAGTAGGCGGCCGCGAGGTGGATAGTATTGATTTAGATGCATCAATGTCAATACTTTTCAAAGCTTTAAAATGATTAGAAGCAGAAAGATCATTGGGCGAGACATGGCTGGGTCTAAGTGCAATGTCAAAAAGAACCACATAATGGTCGGTCCAGGTCAGGGGGAGAGCATCTCCAACCGAGAGAGACCTGTGATTGGAAAAAAAGACCGTCCAGAGTATGGCCAGCAGTGTGGGTAGGAGCAGAGACTAATTGAGTGAGACCTACTGCTTTCAGCTCTGAAAGAAGGGCTGCGGTGTCTAAATTATCTAAAACCTCCAGATGAAAGTTAAAATCGCCCAATATGGTGTAGTGATTTTCACCTGCAAGTGGTTCAAGAAGACATCCCATATTCGTAAGGAATGTACATCGAGGTCCAGGGAGGCGATAGAGAAGAATTTCCCTGAAGGGGGTGGAGTGAGGAATAGAGATAGAGAAGCTAATTGCTTTACAGGTTGTGATGGGGACAGGTTCTGTTCGCACTGAGAGAGTCTTAAGATATATAATTGCGAGACCACCTCCCTTTTTCGGGGGTGCTCTGTCTAGTCTCAAATTAGTGAACCCCTCAGGGGTAGCGGTGGTAAAATCAGGGCCGCTAATGGGATCACCCCAGGTTTCTGTCAAGAAAAGCAGATCAAGATTACGATCCTCAATGAAGCTCAACACCTCATATTTGTGTTTGGGCAGGGAACGTACATTTATTAGAGCGGCTTGGAAGGGGTTAAGTGAATGTCCCTTACTGTTAGTTTTACCGACCAGTGGGCGTTGATAAATATGTGTCATAAAAGAGCAAGCGGGGCAAAAAAAGGGAGAGATTAAGGTTGGCAAGCTAGATTGACACACGCGCAACCATGATAAGGTTTATTTGATGAGTGGATTTGCTCGGAACTGTAAGTGAGACCCTTACGAGAACTTTGTAGAGAACAGGCAAGGGGGGGGGGCCCTAGGCCCGACCCAGGCGCAGACGGGCACAGACGAGCTTGCCTTTGGCGCGCCGCCGGTGCGCCCGCTGCACGCGTCTGCTGCCCGTTGCTGGGGGCATGATGGATATATAACGAAGGGGCGGCCAACTAGCGTGCTAACCTTCGTGCTGCTGCTGAGTCAGACCGGAAGTGGAACTTAGAGAAAGTAAGGCTCTTTCAGCCGCTGTTTGAGGATTTGGAAAGAAAGTCTTCAGAAATATCGGTTCATTAAGGTGAAAATCCGTAGGTACCTTAGGCATGAAGCTGGGATTGGTACGAAGCACCACTGAATTGGAAGTGAACTGTAGAAAAGGTGATTTAAAAGTAAAAGCTTGAATGTCGCTGACCCTCCTAGCTGACATCAGCGTCAAAAGCAGAGATACCTTCCAAGAAATGAACTTAAGATCCATCTTATGAATAGGTTCAAAGGGGTGACGCATGAGTTGAGCGAGCACCACATTCAAATGCCAGAATGGAGGCGGACGCCAGATAGGAGGAAACATTCGAAATAGTCCTTCAAAAAATTGCTGAATAACTCTCGTTGAGTAGAGAGAGTTAGAACCATCCTGACGGAACCTTGAGATAGCTGCCAAGAACACTTTCAACGTGGAATAAGATAAACCTGATTTTGCCAATTGAAGAAAGAACGGTAAGATCTGTTCTGGTCTGGCATGAATTGGATGCAAATTGGCAGATTGACAACAGGTGCAGAATCTTTTCCATTTGAGTTTGTATGTCTTAATTGTGGCAGGTGCCCTAGCATTGGCTAAAACTTCTTGACAATCTGCAGGGATATCTAAGTGTGCGAACTCAAGGTGTTGAGGAGCCAAGCTGCTAATCTCGTGGAGGCTGGGTCCGGGTGACAGATTTGACCCTCCTGAATGGACAGAAGGTTCGGTATTGGTGGAAACTGAATGGGATCGCACTCCGAAAGGAGGAGAAGTTCGGTGAACCAGTATTGGCGAGGCCATCTGGGAGCAATGAGAATGAGGCGACAAGATTGTTTCTTCATCTTGCGGATGACTCTGGGAACCAAAGGAATCGGAGGAAAGGCGTATGCATATATCTGAGACCAGTTCATCGAAGGCACATTTCAGCTCGAGTCCTTGCGGGGAAGCCAGCTTGCGAAGTGTGGGCATTTGCGGTTCTGACTTGTTGCAAACAGGTCCAGATCGGGGTGGCCCCACTCCCGAAAGACCCGGTCCAACGTTGGTTGATGGATCTCCCATTCGTGATTGGAAATTGAAGATCTGCTGAGGGAATCCGCTAGAACATTGGAGATTCCCGGAACATGGACAGCTGAGATGCTGATGCCTTGACTCAATGCCCAGTCCCAGATCTCCTGGGCTTGTTAAGAAAGCAGGGCTGACCTTGTACCACCCTGTTTGTTTAAGTAATGCATACTTGTTGTATTGTCTGTCCGAATTAGTACCGAGGCCTCTTGGATAACTGTTCGAAAGGATTTCAAGGCCAAGAAAATGGCTCACAGGTCCAGGAGATTGATATGCCACTTCTTTTGTTGCACATTCCACTTTCCGTTGACAGTCATTCCCTGAAGGTGTGCTCCCCATCCCTCGAGAGAAGCGTCCGTGGTAATGGTGAAATTTGGTACTTCCGCAGGAATGCACATCCTTCTTGTAAATTCTTTAACTGGGTCCACCAGAGAAAGATGACAGTTGGGTATCAGAGGAATGCAGGATGAAATCATCCCTAGGAAAGATTTGAACATCCAAACTGAACCATACTCTTTTTCTTGCAACAGGCGAGCAAGCTTGCAGATCTTTTGAGACGAAAGCATGAGTGAGTTGGGTGTCCAGTGTGGCTCCCAAAAAAGGATTTTCTTTGTGACGGAATGAGATGGGATTTCTCGAAGTTGATGGAGAGACCCAGAGACTGGAATAGTGATAGGCATCTTTGAAAGTGTGTGCTTGCTTTTGCAAAAGAAACTCGCCTTGATAAGGCAATCGTCCAAGTATGGGAAGATTTGAATGCCCTCTAAGCGGAGGTGTGCTGCCACCGGAGCTAGAACCTTTGTGAAAACACGGGGTGCTGACCGAAGTCCACTCTGAATGGTAAGAATTTCTGTGTCTGGGGAGAATTGGCACATGAAAATAAGCATCTAGAAGGTCGAGGGTGGCCATGTGATCCCCCATTGAGAGAAGATGGAGGATTTCTTGAAGTATTAACATCCAGAAGGACATCTTTTTCAAGTATTTGTTGAGGGCGCGCAGGTCGAGGATGGGGCGCCATTCTCCAGATTTTTTCCGAATGAGGAAAAATCTTGAGTAAAACCCTGCTCCTTTTTGCAAATAAGGGACCTTTTCGATTGCTCCCTTCCATATCATTAAATTTATCTGGGTGAAAAACTCCTGGATATGAGCTGGAGGTGGGCCCTTGGGAGGAAAATTTGGAGGGATCTTGATGAATTCTAAATTGTGGCCCGTGGCCACTATATCCAGTACCCACTTGTCTGTAGTAACTGCGGACCAGTTCGAGTAGAAACGGGATATTTTTCCTCCAACGTTTGACTGGGGAAAGGGTAGAGATGGTGGCAGGTGGCGTGTCTCATTGCTTCTTATTGGAATCTCTTCCACAGTAGGAGGATTTACTTCTTGACTGCGTGTAGGAGTTACCTCGCTGTCCGTAAGGCTGCTGCTTGTAGGGCTGGTATCTCTGGTTCGCTTGCGAGGTTTGGTATGACCTCTGTTGATTATAGTTTCCTCTGTTGGAATAGGATTCATGCCCTTTAGCACCTCGAAAGGACGACCTGAAAAACTGCAGGCTACCCAAAAATCTCGCCATCTCCGTGTCCTTTTTGATAGCCTGTAGGGCTTTGTCAACATGTTGGCCAAAAAGAAACTCGCCATTAAATGGCATGTCAACTATTTTGGTTTGGACCTCTTGGCGAAAAGATGTGGAATTCAGCCAGCCCTGCCTTCTCAACACAGCTGCACCCGCTAGCTGCCTGAATCCTGTAGACCCACATCTACTGCAGCGTTGATCATTTCTGCTGAGGTAAGTTCACCTTCTCGCAATATCTGCCTCGCCTCCGATTTTGCAGGTTCTGGTAACATTTCTACATAGGGGGAGATGTCGGACCACATTTTCCTGTCGTATTTCCCTAATATCACTAGGAAGTTCGCGGCACGTACAGTTGTTGCTGCCATCGTGGAGACCTTCTTCCCGATGGAATCCAATCGTCTACCATCTCGATCTGGTGGGGCAGATATAGGCGGAGAGGGGTTCCTGGCCCGTCTTTGTTCCGCTTGGGCGACTACCGAATCAGCCTTAGGTTATCCTATTAGGCATGCAGGAGAGTTGTCCGGTGCCTTATACTTCTTGTCCAACCAGGGCAAAACAGCAGGAAGAGAATTGGGCGTTGCCATAATTTTTAAACCTTCCTTCCATATGAAGTCAATGATGGGAATAGTTTTGACTTGTCTTCGCGGTTGGTCTTTAAAGTCATAAAGAAAGCAATCGTCTTTCTTCGTTTCCACTGGGATTAGAAATCTTTTAGTAGCTCTCTCCATCAGTAGATGGAAGCCTCCGATGTCTACTGGGGGGGGAGTTAGCTGTAGCTGGTGCAGAAGATGATGGCGTATGAATTTCGTACTCATCCCACTCCGACAGTACAGATATGTCACCACCTCTCCTTCCTCTCTATCTTCATCCGTGGTGTTAGCCTCCTGAGAATGATGAGATGGCACTGGAGAAGGTGGTCTTGGTGATCTCAAAGAAGATGCAGAGGCCTGAGGCATAGGAGTTGATGGGAGAGACCCCGCAGACTCAGATGGAGGGAAACGACAATAGTAATCGTCTAACATGAACTGCAAATTATTGAGAAGGGCCAAAGGCATCTGTGCTGTGAGCATCATGGCCAGAGCTTGATCCACAGGCTCAGAGAACTGTTCCTCGTCTTGATCTTCTTCCTGATATTTAATGAGCCATTCAGACGGACTCGTAGCAGTGCGGAACCTGTCTACATCAGATTGCTCCTCGTCGTCATCAGAATCCAGAAGTTAGTCAGGCAATTTAAGTGGTGATTGAGCTTGCAATGATGAGCCATGTCTTTCAAGCAAAGAAGCTGTCGTAGCCGGTGGAGCAAAGGAGGCTGTAGACGGCATGGAGGACCATACTTGCAGTTCAGTGCAAGCTGACAGAGGAGGTGTCGACGGTATTGCCGTCGACGGTGCCGTCATCGAAGGAGTTGGTGTTGACGAGACATTTAACTTAGACGACGGTGTAATCTTCGTCGATGATAGCTTCGACGACGAGGCATCCTTCGTCGTCGATGTCTTCGTCGATGAGACATTTTTCGTCGACGATGTGGCCGTCGACGATGAGGTAGTCTTCGTCGACGGTGGAGTCGTCGAGACAGCCTTCGTCGACGAGGTAGCCGTCGACGGGGTAGTTTTCGTCGACGACGGAGCCGTTGTCGAGGTGGGCTTCGTCGACGGAGCACTCGTCGATGGAATTTTTCTTCCCTTCGTCGTCGACGATAGATGGCATTACCTTCGTCGACGAGATAGGTCTTACTGAAACAGAGACCAGCGTTGACGGTGAAGAGGCTGACGACATTATCATCTTTGGCTTCGGCAATGAGAAAGTGACTGTCGACGTTGAAGTAGCGTCGACGATGATAATCGCCGACGACTCCGTCGACGGCGGGGTCTTCTTCTTCTGAGGAAAAACCTTCTCAGGAAGATTTGTAGACGCCAGAGACTGTCCAGTCTTTTTAGGGGGCGAAATAGATGACGATCCAGAAGGTGGAGAAGCCTTTTTTGCAGAAGGCAAGTCAGAGCCCTTGGAGGGCTGAACTTTCCTCAACATCTTAGCCCCAGGAGAAGACAGATCTTCTTCAGCCATCCTCTTTCTGGAGGATACAGATGACCCTGAAGCTACACTTCCCACCTCAGATAAAGGGTTATCCTGGTCTTTAATCTTCTGCAGCCACAGAAGTAGGCACCCTTACCTATCTCTGAGGGTCTTCTGAGGGAAGGTTCTGCAGATCTTACAATCTCTCACCTCATGATCAGGATAAAGGCAGTAGATGCACTTTTTGTGGGGATCTTCTTTAAAAAGCCAGAGCTTCCCACAAGTCCTGAAGAGAGATTTCTTAGTAGATGACATCCTAAAGGATAGAAATCCAGTCAGAAAAGTGAAGTACTGAGCAGAGCTCAGGGAGACTCCCTTCACACGATGTGCGGTAGAAAATCTGAGAGCCTGAGCCTCTGGGGAGAACATTCTGGTGGGTGCTGTAGCCTGATTGGCTGAAGTTTGGACTATACAAAATGACTATGATAGTCACGAGTGTTGACGTTTTTCTCTGGTAGCCTAGGGCTACTTTACTTCCTGGTTGTTTATTACCAAGTTTTTTCTGTTAATAAGTGCATATTATTGCTTTTTTATGTACCGTGGGACTCCAGCTCCGACGACGGGGAATGATTCAGGCATGTGAATCTATGAAAGACACCCCAAATACTTTATCTAAAATAAATCAATCCTTTTAGTGGCCACAGCAAGAGCAACCTTCTATTTGCCCAGTCTCTGTATCACTAGTGAATACCCACCAGTTCCCATCCAACGCCAACATAGTCTCCTCTGGTGTTTAGCATATACTCTGAAAGGATGATTGGGTGGGTGTTGTTAAGGAACAAAAGCAAGGGACAACCTAACCAGAATCATGCAAGGGGTAATTTTCCACGACCTCCCACTCCCCCCACCACACATTTCTTCTCAAAATGTTGCGACCCTGATTTTAAAACATACTCAGAGGTGGAGACTTTAAATGCTGAAACTGCATCAAGAATATAAGCTGCTTCGAACCTCATGACAGAAAACAGCGTTTTCTTTTCTCCAAGGTCGCATCCGAGGAGAACTGCTTATAAAACAACATGCCTGGCTAGGCCCACTACACTGCCCTACAAAATGTCTGCAATGGATATGAGTCTCTCAAAGGAAATAGTGCAGTTTTTACTCTGGATCATGAGTATCAAAACTCCGAAGTACTATGAAATTCATAACATCTGGACATACATAAGAATTACTGGCAAGAAAGAACTATACTTTATTACAAAGAGTAAATGCATAGTAGGTGCAAACAAAAATCTGAAATTTTTAAGGGGATTGTATAGGAAAAATGATGTGCTAAGTTTAGTTAGTAGAAAGCAGTACAATACTGGTATGAATGCAGGCAGAACTGTTGCTTAGTTCAGATGAAACTCTGTCAGAACTTTAGAAGTAACAGAAGGTGCTATGAGTAGGACAACCATGTCTTTGTAAGAGATGACAAAATCGTTGGGTGACAAAACCTTTTGTCTGGTAATCCTTCAGTTGAAAGTGATTGCTACTAGAATGCTAATTTCAAGGTAAAGCAGCTTAGTTCACAAAAAAATCATTACCGCATTAAGCTCAACCTGCGGTAGGTAGAAAAACCACCATGAATGAGCCTGGATTGCCGGTGTATGGCTATTGTGAGTTTTTTGCTTTGTAACGACTTAAATGTCTGTGTTCTGATGAACTAAGAGCATTGCTTCTGGTTCTCTCTCAATGGTGGTGCCAAACACCCTCTCAAACTCTTTTAGGACCCTACTCCGAGGACTTCTCTAACTTGGGAAAATGCCATAATAAGTACTTTAGTGTGTCTGGGGCTATGCATTTCCTCCAACAAGAACCATCTGCTCTGGTGTCCTGTTCGGTTAATTTCTGAGGTCATTTGCACCAATATGAGACTATTTATGTTGTGTATCTCTAATATGGCAACTTCTACCTGATGTTTGTCCTTTATCATATACTTTACTCCATTGCTTATCTGATAGAGTTCTAAATAAATACTTTCTCCATCTCTTTTGCTCCATCTCTATGACTTGGTATTCTATGAGGTATATATACATGGCTGACATTGTGTGTTTAGTATATTGGATGTTTTTGAGCCACTTTTCAAAATTTGTTAGTTGTCTTGCAGCTCCGTCCTTCATTTCGGACTCGAGTACCCAATGTCAAACCTTTAAGTATCAATAGGGTTCACTATCTGGTAGCTGGTATTGGTGTTGGTGTTGGATCTCCTCAAATTGCTTAGTCTATACATTTTTAGAGAGTGATCTCTCCATTACACATCTATTGTCCTGCCATTTAGTGAAGGCACCCTTATCCATAGCCAGCTGAAATCAGGGTTAAAACAGATGGAGGTGGGGTGTGGCCAAGATGGCGAGCTAGGCGGACGTGTCTCGAGGTGGCTCCCCACTCCGGACTCGCTTCTCCTGCCTCACAGGGAGTAGAGTGTTCCCCAGAACCGCTGAGGGGGGTCAAAAACGCAACGGAGCAGCGGGATTGCCCCAGAGGAGTTTTTTGATGCGCCGCTGGCTGTCTGCCGCACCTTTCGAGCAGCGGGCCGTGTGCCCCGAAATGGCGGCCCCGAAGTGACGGACGTTGACATTCGGTGGCCACTGCTTTCCGCGGCGCTGCCCGGCTGCCTGACACCCTTCCGCCCTGCCCAGAGAGGAGCTGTGCCCAATCCTTTGCTACTTAGGCAGGGGACGGGACGGGCCCTTGCGGCGGGAGGAGCGGTGAGCTGCTGAGGGCGCCGGACTAGGCGGTCTGCATTCTGGGCCGGCCCGGCCGGTAATCGAAGCCGGGACTGAGGGGCCCTGCTCGAGAAAGGGAGGCGCAACCCAGGAAGGAGCGGGCGGAGGCCTGCGGCGAGGTGGCAGTACCCCGGCTGGGGGGCGGACGGCGAGTGGAGCTGCTGGCTGTCCAGGCCCGAGAAGAGAGTGGCACAATCTGGAGCGGAGCACCTAAAATTACGATGCGGTGGGAGACCCGTGTTTGAAACTGCTGTGGGTTCGCCGTCGGCCGTACTACCAAACCGGTTGTCCCCCCCGCCTCCCTGCACATCGCTGGACTGCCGTTGGTCTGGGAGGGGCTGCAGAGACCCGGTTGGCGGTCCGGTGGTGTAGTGCTGCTCTTGGGGCCAGAAGCGGCTCATCCTGGGCCAGAGATGTGGGCCTAACACTGCAGGGCTTGCGGAGCGGCGGACTATCCAGCAGCTGAGGGGCGAGAGGTCCTGTTGTCTGTGGGGCCAGCATCGGGCTCTTACCAGGCCAGCCGGGTCAGGCCAGGGTGAGGATCTAACACCTGGACTTCGGGCCCCAGATCGGGGGCTGGCTCGCCATCGGGGGGGGCGTTCCTGTGTAATTGTGGGTGCTTGCCCCGCCTGGAGCCTGCAGCTGACTCGCGGAAGAACTTCTTCCCTGGGATCTGGTGGAGCGGCGGGCCTGAGGGCTTGGTGGGACACTTGGGAGCACCTCAGGGCGCTTTCCTAGACATTGGCCTCCATTTTTGTTGCAGCACCGGTGCTGGGGAGGATGCTTGGAGTGTGGCTGTTTGAATTGAGCACTGCTTGGGGGTGCGGCGGGGCGCGGCCCGGGCTCATTGAGGGTTCCTGGCCGGCCGCTGCGGCTCGACCCAGGCAGGTCCAAGCCGGGGGTGATCCTGCGGGGCTAGTCGAGTCCAGGGGCTTAGACGCCGCTTTGAGAATAGCGGGCCACTGGCAGGAACTTGTCGGGGCTCCAGGGAAGTTCAAGGCCTTGGCACAGGCGTTCAAGCACGGGCCAAAGGAGACGGGGACCCCATCATGGCCTCAACCCGCAAGAAAGGGGAGCAGACCCTCGCGGACATGCTGATCAAAGGTCTTGGCAAAGGTGATAAAAGCCCTCCATCCCCGACTCCACCCAAGCCACAATCAGACATGCTGATGGGGAGGCGCCGATAACTCGCACGTTTCTTGAATCACTCTTTAATTCACTAAGGGAGGACTTCCACACACTCAAGCAGGAGGTGGTGGGGGAGGTGAGGGAGATAAGACGCGACGTGGCTGGCCTGGGAGAACATGTGGCGGTTCTCGAGGGCAATGATCAAGCCCGGAGTGAGGAGGTGGAGTTACTTCAACAGGAACTGCTCTGCCTTAAGGAACAACAGGTGGACCTCCAAGCACATGCAGAGGATCTTGAAAATAGGTCCCGAAGAAATAACATAAGGGTCCGTGGAGTTCCATCGTCCGCAGAGGGGAAGGACATCACACAATACTTGCAGGGATTGTTCAGGGACATTCTGGGGGCCGGCCCGGAACTGGACATTCGGATTGACAGAGCGCATAGGGTGGGCCTTTCGCGGAAGGGCTCTGCCCCTCCCCCCGACATCCTCACCTTTCTGCCGGACTTCCCCCTGAAGGAAAGGATCCTCAGGGAAGCCAGACTGAAGCAGCCATTGCATTATCAGGGGCACGCAGGACCTCTCCATTATCACACTCCAGAAGCGTACAGCGTTCCGAGAGGTTACCTCCTTCCTCAGACACAAAGGGGTGGCGTACTCATGGAGCCACCCATTTAGGTTGATCGTCAAGTGGAATGGCGGACTCCAGCAGATGAGGTCCCTCCAAGAAACTTGTGACCTCTTAGGCCTGGCCCGTGCCGAGAAGGGTGAGTCGCCTCCCAGATCACAGCACTCAAGAGATGAAGGATGGCAGACAGTGCGCAGACGGCGTACTTCGACGGCGCTGAATTTGAAGCCGGACCCGACCACATCTTCACTAGAGAGAGCAGCTGCTGTGACCGCGGTGCTCAGAGACATGACTCCCACTCCCTAATTGACTTTTTAGTGGGGGACACGTCATATGCGTTCATAGCTGGCCGGGGGGGAGGGGCGGGGGGCCACTTGCGGTTGAGGTTGCACGCTCCTGCAGTTACTTTTTCCACATGTCTGTGAGGAGGAAAGACAGACATGGGACTCTACTTGAGTGTTGGGGGTGTTCAGTTGGGGTTAGGGAGGGGGGATGGGATGATTGGATAGGGGGGACTTGGAGTTGGGGTTAGGGAGGTGGGGGGACACGGGGGGTACTGGAGTTCAGGTGCTGGGTGGGTGGCGGCTGGTGGGGGGGCTTCGGGGGGAGTTTGGTAGGGGGGAGGGTTCCGGTGTGTCTCGCTACACAGGAAAACGGGCAGAGCATGGGGGGTCGGCGGCTATACTGGCCCCATGCAGAGCCTGACTCGACTCCACTCATGACTGAGGCTGCCCTGAAGGTTCTCACCTTACATGTGAAGGGGCTAAAGAACCCTATTAGGCGAAGGGCCGTCCTCTCTTTCCTGGAGAACTCAAGAGATGAAGGATGGCAGACAGTGCGCAGACGGCGTACTTCGACGGCGCTGAATTTGAAGCCGGACCGGACCACATCGTCACTAGAGAGAGCAGCTGCTGTGACCGCGGTGCTCGGAGACATGACTCCCACTCCCTAATTGACTTTTTAGTGGGGGACACGTCATATGCGTTCATAGCTGGCCGGGGGGGAGGGGCGGGGGGCCACTTGCGGTTGAGGTTGCACGCTCCTGCAGTTACTTTTTCCACATGTCTGTGAGGAGGAAAGACAGACATGGGACTCTACTTGAGTGTTGGGGGTGTTCAGTTGGGGTTAGGGAGGGGGGATGGGATGATTGGATCGGGGGAGTTGGGGTTAGGGAGGTGGGGGGACACGGGGGGTACTGGAGTTCAGGTGCTGGGTGGGTGGCGGCTGGTGGGGGGGCTTCCGGGGGAGTTTGGTAGGGGGGAGGGTTCTGGTGTGTCTCGCTACAGGGACACGGGCAGAGTATGGGGGGTCGGCGGCTATACTGGCCCCATGCAGAGCCTACTCGACTCCACTCACGACTGAGGCTGCCCTGAAGGTTCTCACCTTAAATGTGAAGGGGCTCAACAACCGTATTAAGCGAAGGGCCGTCCTCTCTTTCCTGAAGAACTCGGGGGCCACAATATGCCTGCTGCAAGAAACACACCTACTCTCCAAGGACTGGCACCGCATGCGCTCCAGGGCATACCCCCAATAATACTTCTCCTCCACTGCAGAGAAAAAGGCGGGTTCGCTATTCTATTTGCTAAACATTTTAGAGGCCAGGTGGGGGACAATATGGCCGAAATCAAGGGCAGGCTCCTAGCGCACAATGTTCACGTGGGGGGATTGTCCATGGCCATAGGGTCGGTGCATGCTCCTAACACCAAACAAGAACCCTTTCTCACGGGGGCCCTGCGGATATCCTCGCATTCCACACAAAATACACATTGTGGGAGATGATATTAATCTGGTGATGGACTTCACGGGAGCAATCTCCCAAGAGGGCCGACAGTGGTTGACCAGCAGAGGGTTTTTAGATCTGTGGAGGGAGGCCCACCCCAACACCTCAGGGTATACATTCTATTCCCATGTACACCGCACATATGCCCGGTTAGATTACTTTTTTGGATCTACCGACTTGGCCCCTTCCGTCACGGACATTGACATTATCCCGGCAGCACTATCGGACCATGATGCAGTCACACTCCACTTGACGGTCCCACGCACCAAATCACACAAAGGCAGGTGGCGTCTTCGGGAGACACTATTACAGCGCAAGGGGGTCACTCAACAATTACAAAAACGCATTACTGAATACCTGAGCATTAATGATAATGCAGATGTACCAATGACAGCGGTCTGGGGGGCACTCAAAGCAGTGGTACGCGGGGACCTTATAGCAATAGCAGCAGATGAAGCCCAGGAGCGTAGGGATAGGCGCCAAGCGTTGTCGGCGCAAGTGTTAAAATTAGAGCGGGTACATAGTAGGACAGGGGCCCCCAGAATCTGGCGCCAACTGAAAGCAGCGAGGGCTCAGCTTGCGGGCCTGGATCTTGACCACGCAGAGTATGCAGCCTTGCGCCTCCGCCACACATATTATGTGTGGCGGAGGCGCAAGGCTGCGTACTGCATATTATGTGGGCGGTGACAAGACAGGGCGCCTGCTGGCTAGTAAGCTCCGAGCTAGGGTCCTCCGCTCCAAAATCTCCGCTATTCAGGGCCAAGGGGGGCAAATGCTCACAGACGATGAGCAGATAGCGGAAGCGTTTCGGGAATTTTATGCCTCACTCTATGCTGCGGCCCAGGCCTTAGACCCAAGGGATGGGGATACTTACCTTAGCGGAGCGGCAGTTACGGCCCTTAATGAGGCCAGCGCACTTTCTTTAGATGCCCTGATAAGAACAGAGGAGATGGTATCAGCGATAGCACGACTTAAGCCTCTGAAAGCGCAAGGGCCCGACGGCTTCTCGGCGGGCTTTTATAAAGCTTTTTGCCCCCTGTTGGCACCTGTGCTTACCAGGCTGTTCAACTCCTTCCAGGGACCAGGCTCCATCCCTCAGAACATGCTTGCTGCAGATATTATCGTACTGCCCAAACCCGGCAAGGACACCTCCCAATGTGCAGCCTTCAGGCCCATTTCTTTGCTTAATCTGGACCTCAAAATCTTTACCGGGATTCTGGTGTCCAGACTAGGTCCTTGCCTGCCGGGCATCATAGAGCCCCACCAAGCGGGTTTCATCCCAAACAGGCAGTGTAGTGATAATACCAAGCGACTCTTACATGTAATTGACAAAGTTCACTTTAATGACTCAAACATGGCTCTCCCGTCGGTCGACGCCGAAAAGGCGTTCGACCGGGTGAACTGGAGATTCCTAGTCAAAACTTTGACACGTTACGGCATCGGGGAACGCTTCCAGACGTGGGTCGCTAGTTGCTACGACGCCCCTCAGGCGATGATTCGAGTCAATGGCGTCGGCTCGCAACCCTTTGATATCCCGCGTGGCACCAGGCAGGGATGCCCACTTTCGCCCCTGCTGTTCGCCCTCTATATCGAGCCATTTGCGCAGAGGATCCGGGATAACCCGGATATTGCTGGCATCACATTTGGAGGCGAGCCGCAGACCATTAGTCTGTATGCAGACTACATACTTGCAGCAATAGAAGACCCTGCAAGCTCAGTGCCAGCTTTCCTCCTGGAAATGGAGGCCTTAGGGAGAGTATCGGGTTTTAAGATGAATGTAGGGAAATCCCTGATCCTTCCTCTGGGTTGTAACGCCCGCAGAACCGCTGGCGGTCTGCAGCAGTTTGGGGGACTGTCCTCTCACATGTCTATACCTTACTTGGGGATCGCCCTGACGCCCAGCACAACTCAGACGGTTGAGCAGAACTACTCGACACTCTTTACACAACTTCAATGGGACTTGAAGAGGTGGAGACAGCAACCGCTCTCCTGGCTGGGGCACATGGCGGCGATAAAAATGTCCCTTCAACCGAAGATTCTTTACCTGTTGCAAACTATCCCGGTGACCCCTCCGATCGGAATGCTGCAGAAAATGCAGGACACAATACGGCAGTTCGTCTGGGCGGGTAAACGGCTGAGACTCAGCAGGGATTTGGCCAGGCGGGCTCCCATGGAAGGTGGCCTGGGCATCCCTGACCTTCTCAGATACTTCCAGGTGACACAGCTTTGCTATCTCCTGAAATGGAACCGCCCGGAGTCGGAAAAACGGTGGTTATTCCAGGACCGGGCTATGGCCCGAATGTCGTTGTGGAATATCCCCTTTTTGCAACGTTCGGACCGACCACCATACATTAAAAAATCAACTATTACCCGCACGCTACTCCAAGTGTGGGATACGGTGGCGGTCACCAGAGACCTTACCACATACCCCTCGCCAATGATGCCACTGTTTGATAACCTGGCCTTTCCTCCTGGGACAGACCCAGGGGCATTCCGCCAATGGCTTAGTTCGGACTGTAGGTCTGCCGGGCATCTCTTTGACGCCGAGGGCTTTATGCAACCAGACACCCTGCAGGAGATGTACAGTCTGGAGGCGCCACAGCGATTTCAATACTTCCAGATTCGCCACTGGCTCATAGGTAGTGACATGCTGTCGCAGGCGGGTCGGCACCTCACGACATATGAGAAGTGGCTCGTCACGAAAAAGTCTGACAAACAGGTGATCACGGACCTTTATAAAATGCTAAGGCCCCCTCCGACCCACGTCGCGCTCTGCAGGTCAGAGGCGATGGGAGCTGGCGCTCGGAAGAACTTTCATGGATAAAGAGTGGCACGACATCTACTACAGGGCCCACCACACTGCTAGGAATATGGCTAGCAGAGAGTCGGCAGTTAAGATCGCCTATTACTGGCACCTCATTCCGGCTCGGCTCCACCAAAGTAACCCCAGTCGCAGTTCCGCTTGCTGGAGGGACATTGACACACTTACTGTGGGAGTGCGAGGAGGTAAAGGAATACTGGAATGACGTACTGCAAGACATCGACACTCACTTCGAGACTGAGATTCCCCGTTTCCCAGCCTACACATTACTAGGCCTTTCCAACGCCCTAATATTCCCACTCAAATCGATCAGGGGGAAACAGATGGGGTTGGCAGTAGGGGCAGCGACACATCATATCCTCTCACTTTGGGGCACCACGAGGAAACCTACACGCACAGGCTGACACCACAGGCTCTGGTATATAATGGGGATGGAGCGGATACAGGCGACCCTCACTCAGACATCGGACTCCTTCACCACTACTTGGCAACTCTTCATTTCTCTTCTAGCGGGGGAATTCAATGAACTTACCTGTCCGAAATACCTCAGGGTTCTGCGATTGGCGGAGTAATTTGCCAAGGGGACTGACACCACCAATTAGTGCTCAAAAGACCAAGTTGTGTGAGCATCGCCCAGATAGAAACCACAACACACCGGAGGGGGGGAGAGAGCAGTTTGGGGGGGCGGAGTTGGGGAGGGGTTGTTTGTTTGTGGGGGGTTTTCTTAGTGCATCACCAATAGAGGGATTCCCACTGCTTGCTCTCATGGACACAATGGTCAACCACGGGGTAGATGTAGATCCCCCACCGTGGGTGGGGTGCATAGCGTGCAGGCCTAAGTTGGCCATGTGGATCCTGGATTGTCGTATTGTATTGTGTACATGCTGTGAAATCAATAAAACAAATTTAAACAAAAAAAACAGATGGAGGTGAATGAGGAGGGGAATGTCTTAAGGCTGCGTGTTGCTGCTACTCCATACCAGACCGCTAATGTGACTCATGCAATAGAGGCGGAATATAGGCCCCAGCTCTGGTGTTTCCGATGCATTCAATGCATCTACCAGGTTGGTACGGTTGCTGTTATATGGTCTATTTGCACCACTGTTTTCCTGTTTCAATTTTTCCCATTCCACCAAATAATTCCCGTAACGGTGGTAAGTCTGTATAGGTGGTATCCTCAAGCCTTCCTGGGTCGCTCACCTGTAAGTGTATGTGGCAGCTATCCTCGGTTAATTGTACCCCCAAATGTACTAATTATTTGTTCTTTGTTGTTCAGTGTCTCTATATAATTTAAATCAGTAGTTTCGAAGAAATACAGGATATGTTGGAGGATGTTCATGAAAACTACTGTAGTCTCCATCTTGCCAAGTCAGTTTTTATTCCTTTAACGAGGATGGAGTAGTTAGTTATCACTTGAGCGAGGCTGACAATTTAATCCATAGATATGTGATAGTGGTTGCACCCATTTTAATTGCGGGAGTATCATGAAGTTCCTGCAGCTGGTTCGGTGGCGTTAATAGCAGGAGCACCCCAGATTTTACTGTTGATTTCGAACCCCTCCAGTTACCGATATACAGCTAGCTCCGCCATTAGGATAACAATGTAGCTCTTTGGACTGTTGTGAGGGAGACCCCGTGATAATCCCTTCTTTGAATGAGACAACCATATTAAAGGATCCTTGGGTGCCTTACCGTGCATATCAGAATGAGGACTGTGAAAACCCGGATCGGACTATCCCAATAACTAAGGGTTTTTCCTTCACAACGCAGCTCGGCGAGACTGACCCGGAAGTGATCCACCCCTGGAGAGGCGGAACGGTGAGCCGTGACACCCAATCAGGAAAGTCTGGTGGTCCAGAGGAGGAGCTGAAAAAGGAGAACGGAAGCACGTCACCTCTGTCAGATGTTAGGAGACGGGGGACGCGGGAGAGCTGAGAAAGTGCTGGCGAACCAGAGGAAGATGCGGAGGAAGATACAGACAACCGGGCGAAGGTGGCAACCGAGGAGACGTAGATCCGGAAGACCCAGAAGAGTGGTCTGAAGACTGGTGGATCCCGGAGGAGGCGGATAAGCCACTACAACCCAGGAGGGTTGCGGCAGGGAGCGGTACGTGGTTTGGGCGGAGGGAGGATGGAAGGGAGGAGTGGGAAAGGGGTGGATCATCGAACTGTTTGCCCACCGCATAGATACCCGGAAGAAACATCCCACTGCAATTACAAAATCCTGAGCACTTCCACACCTCTATGTTACCTTAAACCTTGTCCCACAGTGCCCCGTTATCCGAGTTGAGACATAGATCAGCAAGCACTGTTTCTTTTGTTTTCCCTTCTTTTTCCCAAGATCCTTAAGCTTTTTTTTCTGGTGTTCCCTCACTACTTCCTTCAGCCCTTCACTAAGGTGGTGGAAGTAAATGTAACAAACTGTCAAGTTACACTGACTGCCACCTTTTATTGTCTCTCGATTGAACGTCAAGACTTCGGGATTCGGACCTGCCCCACCAGGATACAGCAGATTTCACATCTTGAGAGGACTGTACCTCCTTTGGAATCGGTCACGAAGAGCGTTCATGCCGATTTTTTTGTTTTGTTCATTTTGTGCCAATTCAACAGAATTTCTTTTTATTTTGACCTCCTTCATGGTATTGTTCTATTACCCAACTCTAATAAACCTCACAATATTGATCTCATACGGCCTCCTCGCTTCTGTTTCTGACCCTCCCTCCGACAACTGTGCAACAATACCATGAGGTCATCCACAGACATTGTTTGTTTATATTCTTGCTGTCCTATACTAGCCTCCTGTATTTCTGGATGTTTCCTAGAGTAAGTGCAAATAAGAGCAGGGACAGGGGGCAGCCCTACCACGTACCCTTTTCAGTGGTGAATGGTTCTGATGTTTGCCTGTTGACCTGCATGCATGTTTGGGTGATTTATAGCTTACTTTTACAATTCTGTAAGGCCTCTGAAGTAGGGGTGGGCGGATTTTTTGTAGTTGCGCTACGCAAAGCTCTGCGAAACGGTAAAAAATGTCTGCAAGCACGCAGAGTTCTGTGAACACGCGGAATTGCTTGTTCCGCCTGTTCGCAATGTGTTTTTCCTGTTCACGAATGCTGTTTGTGTGCTCGGGGGAAAATATCTCGCGAACTTGCCAATGCAGTCGCCAATTGGCGCGGCCATCTTCTTCCACTTGTCATGCCCGCTCGCGATGCGTGTTTCCTGTTCGCAAAAGCGGGCACGTCCGAATGACATGTTCGCGATCGCACACTCTCGCTGGATTGCACGGCCGGTTACCAAAATCTTGTGGCGCACGCGAACGGATAGGAAAACTAATTGGCGAATGCAGGGTTCCCGGTAAGTTGCTCCCGCGCATGCAAACACGCATTTTGACAGCATGAACAAGGAAAAAATTCTGCGATGCATCGGATCGCGGAATTTTTTGCAATTCCACGTTCTCCGCGGAACACAGAATTGACTAAATTCCGCAAATTCCATGAGCGGAACGGAATTTACCGCCCAGACCTACTCTGAAGCCCGTTTGCCGTAGAATGCCCCCCCTCCATCCCCAATCAGCCCTGTCAAATACCTTTTCTGCATATAATGATAGAAAAAAACAGGTTCTCATGTTACCTCTGGTATTTTCTACTATATGAATCAGTTTCTTGGAATTGTCACAGCATTTTCATTCATAGATAAAACCTGATCGATTGGCAAGTTCCAAGGCAGGCATCAGTTTGCTACGTTTTGTAGCTCAGACAGGCATCCACAGTTTAACATCTACGTTCAACAAAAAGATTGGTCTATATAATGCACAAAATAGCTTTTCTTTGCCTAGCTTCAGAATCACGGTGATCACTGCTTCTTTGATTGATTCAGTAAGTTCTTCCACTTCTCCAAAGTTATTATACATCCTAGAAGGACAGGTGCGAACAAGGAGCAGAATATCTTGTACACAGAATTGGTAAACACATTGGGCCCCGGTGCTTCGCCCAGCTTCAATTTATGAATCACAGTTATCACCTCAGCGGTTTCGATTGGCTCGCCTAATTGTTGTTGCCATTCTCTTGGAACTGTTTGATGCAGGTGTTCCTGTGAGTATTTAGCTACCTGTTCAATGTCAGTATATTCTAGACTATATAGAGAAATAAAATTTTGAAAGAACAGAGCTCATTTCACTATACTCCAAAAGCATGTTTCCATTGTCATCTTAGATACACTGGACTCAAGCGGATGTTGTCTGGTCTTTTAACTTCTCTGTTAAGAGTTTACCCACAGTGGGCCTGATTCACAAAGGTAAACTTACACTTTTGTGTAAGTTTACTACTTTTAATTCATCACAAAGGTAAACTTAGATCAAAAGTCTAACTTTACTACCTTTCAGTATTCCCAAAGTTAAGTTACTACTAGACTTTTGATCAAAGTTTACCTTTGTGAATACTGAAAAGGAGAAAAGTTAGACTTTTGCTCTAAGTTTACTTTTGTGAATAACAAAAAGTAGTAAAGTTAGATGTTTGATCTAAGTTTACCTCTGAGAATACCGAAAAGCAGTAACCTTACACAAAAGTGCAAGTTAACCTTTGTGAATCGGGCCCTTCGTGTCCAGCTACATAGAATTTTCGTTTGGTACGCAATAGAGTATACTCTACTTTATCACGGTCTGAGGCTTTCATTTGAGCCCTTAGTGTTATAATATGGCCCCAAAGTCTGTTAGAGCCTGAGAGTTTGTGTTGATTTTGTAACTCAGTTAGTCTAGCTTCAAATTCTTATTCTCATTTTCGCTTTATTGCATTCCATGTGGGAGACTACTGATATAAAGTGGCTCCTCATTACCATCTTAAGGGCTTCCCACAATAATCCAGTGGAGTTTCAGCTGAGTCACTGTTTGTCAAGTAATCTTTAGTTTTTATGTGTCAGATCCGATCTAGTAACTGGGTCTCGCAATATGTTATCATTTAGTCTCGATCTCCCTGATCAGGGTTTGCTTTTTATTGTATCTGTGTCGGTGCGTGGTCTGATATGGCGATGCTACCTGTGATAGCTTTACTTGTTTTGCATATTAGCCTTTCAGGGATCAGGAAATAATCAATGCAGGCATATGTCTCATGCGGTACAGAGTAAAATGTTTAGTCCTTTTAGCTAGGCTTTAATATCTCAGGGTAACCCTGGCGGTCATCATATGGTTGGGGTATCCGGTTTCTGATGGAATGCCAAATTTAGGTCTCCTCTATCAGTTGACTCTATGCTAGTTCACAAATGTTTGAGATCTGTTTAAGGAATTACTCTTGTCTAGTTTCAGGGGCACATCTTGATGCTATATTGTATTCTTGGCCTCTTAGTTGTATTATGATACCTGCCGTTTTTCCTGTTTTGTCAGCAATTGCATGCAGGATCCGTCCTTGGTAAGAATGGCTACACAGAATGGATGCTCCTGCTGTCTTGAACGCAGACAGTAAAGAGAACTGGAGAGTGAATAACCCAGATTCCAATCTATGTTTTTTTTTCAATAGGTGAGTCTTTTCACCCGCAGGTAGTTAATTATATCCAATCTCTTTTGGGTGGAAGGAGTAGGGGATGGGGGCGGGGACTTAGCCCTCTTATATTAATACTCATTATTTCAACGGTGTCTACACTAATCAAGATTCCTGCAAAGAATGCGTAGAGATCTTGGCTATTTGTTCATATTTTACTCTACAGCCCATTCTGTATCTACCCCACTTGACTTCAGCTTTCCTAGTTGGGATGAGGGTCCCACCGTTATCCTTCCTTCCCTATCCCTCCAGAAATGTAAACACAACAAACATTAATAGTGAAATCATTTGCATCTCTAGTAGCATATTTTTCAGATTTGGATCCCTCTGTCACTTTTCCTGCATCGGTCATGTTTCACAGTCATAAGTTGGAGCTTCCACTGCCAAACTCCAATGTTAGCAACTACCCTGGTGCTCGTATTTCTTCATCAAGAGCGTTCAAGCATTGTCGTTCAATTGGATCCCCTCGTCAGTGTCCACAGCATCTGACACTCTGGAATATTCTTTAAAGTTGAAAAGCGACTGAAACCTATTCACTTCTTTAATTACCTCCTATTTGGAAATCTCTACTTCTCACAGTTTCAGTAGAGTAGTGTTCTGTCAGGGTTTAACAACAGTCTGGAATCTGCTGTGTCCTCTTTTATTAGGGAACGTTGGGGAAAGTGGTTGGGAGGTATTTTCTTCCAAGATTCACAATATCTCTTTAGCCTCTTTGATGAATTTGACCATGTATTTCTGGGAGTTCCATGTAAATGTCAACCTGAAAGGGTGACCCAATTGGAATGGAACTTTGCACTTCGGTAGATCTTCAGTAATCTCCCTGAACTCTCACAGTCAATGCAAAGTACCAAATAATAGGTATTTAAAAAAAGAGGAGCTTGTGTGTCTAATGATGATATGGGTTATTGTTGCAGACAATTTCAATTATTACCTCTTCCTCATAATAGTAATGAATGTGTGCAATAAGATACGGAGGGAACTCTCTTTGAGCCCCCATAGAATATATTATGTGAGCTACATCTATTCTGATGGGGAGTCTTTTGGGTGATTTCTGGTGTGTAGTAGGTGATGAATATAGGCCCAAGTATTCTGCTCCCTCTTCTGCTCTAGTTAGACCTCACATGGCCTTTCGAAACAACCTATTTACTATGTCCTCTTTTTTGAGGGTTAGTTGCTCATAGCGTTCTTCTAATGTCACTGTTTTAACTGTGGAATATTGAGTTCTTCAGATCGGTCATTCAGAGGGACTTCTAGGTCAACCACTCATTTCCTGGTTTTCTTTTTTCAATTCCTTCAGGTATTTCTTAAGGTCCCCTTGAATAATCTTTGCCACATCTCCTTTGATTTCTTGGAGAAACTGGTTGAGGAACTCTTGTGATAGCTGCAGGGCTATATCTGATAAACTTCTAGCTGCAGATTCCTTGCCTTAGAATTTTCCCAGGCATCAGACTGGATCTAGACATTTTTTAAACACTCCCCCTTGAGTGCCAGTTGGTGGCATTGTTGGCTCTGCGTGGCGTTGTCGGCAGCAGAAATGACATGCACTGTGCCTATATAGGCACCATCCAGCACGCGCACCTCAGTTTTTTCTTTTCCACACCATCAGCACTGATCCGGAACAAACTCTCCTCAGTCATTTTTGTATTTTTTTTTAGATGTCCCCTGAAAAATACGACTGGGTGCAAACCTTGTGGCGCCTGTTATTGAGAGATGTCGGTGACAGACCCCCCATTTGGTATGTCTGTGTTGCCTCGAGAGGGGCCACAACTCTGTGTCATGAGTGGAGTGCAAAATGATGAACCCTAAGGCCCATCTGTGAGTAAGCCATGAAGCTTTTGGTTGCTCGTCACACGATTCAGCGCCACTACAGGTACCGTTCAGGTGGGAGGTCTCAGAAATGCTCCCAGATTCGCTTGCGTTGTTCGTCGTCTCACTCCAGGACTACTTATGGTAAGTCCCACTAGACAAAGTCTGAGATGTCGAAGCCTCTTCGACTTCTCTGCGTTGCTACCATTCTTCAGACGAGGTGAGGGATTGACTTCACAAATCCCGACTTCACTTGCAGGTCCCTGTGCAGCCTGAGTCAGAAACTGGCTCAGCTCTTTTCCTGGAGCCAGAGATACCCCGCCCATCTCCAAAAGTTTTATGAAGCCATGAGCATAGTTTTTGGGCAGTTGAACCCCCCTGGAGCACCTTCAGTTCCCACGGATTCAGGAAAGTCTTCAACTGAAGCTCTGCTGGTGGGTTCACCCTCGGTGCCAGTCGACCCCTTAGGGTCTGTCGATGGATTCAGATAGCTCCAAATTCACAATATCGTCTGGGGACTGCTCCAGTGGCACCATTCCCAGCAGTACCAAACCCTTCATCATTAAAGATATAGAGCCAGACCAGTGAAGCACCACATTGGTTACGGCGCTGTCCGGGTCCACATGGAATGCATTGGAGACCGAGCCTACTCCTGCACTGACCCCCTTGCAGAGTCCTTGGGAGATGACAACTGGTATGAGGACAACTGGTATGAGGACCTGGTTCATGCAAGTAGTCTTAATGCCTCACCAGACACTTGTCTCACATCTCTCCTCCCACAGTGGCTACAGCGGAAGGGGCTTCCTTTGTGATGGTGGTCCAGAGGGCGGTTGAACTCCTGGACCTTCAGCAGGCTATGGTTCATGTCAAAATGAATGTTTGTTTTGACAGAGGCCTTACCTCCTCACTGATGTCCTTGTTGGGCCCGAGCCAAGCCCTACAGAGGCACCTCTGTGGATAGGACCATTGTTCACCACCATTGCCCCGCTCCCCGGGACTAAGCCTTAATATCCCAATACCCTACCCTTGAGAATCTGGTAGTTCAGACCTCAACTTCCAGAATCCATCCTGGCACATTCCCTACCACATACAATACAGATGGCACACCTTTGGTTTACTCAATAGTATTCAATCACTTAATAATCAATTATTCAAAGTCATACAATTTTGACAATGGTGCTGTTCTTGGTTTAGCCTGGTTAGCTCATCCAGGCAATCAAATATCCAACATAAGTCAAACACACCTGTTTGAGTCCAATAGCGCACTATTCACAAATCCTATAAGGTATCGCAAAATAAAATACCATTTCAAATGCAACAATTAAATTGATATAGTAATTCCTCAATTAATTTGTCAGTGCATATCAATAATCAATGAATATTAGTAATCAACAGAGTCCTCAGTGAATAAAAGGTATCTTTTCAAAACAAATCAAGTAAAAATCCAAACGCTGTGTGGACTTCTTCAAGCCATATGTCTGTTTTTATTTTATTTTCTTGTGTAGATTTTCATTTCATGTTACATCACAGAAATGTTTATTCAAGCTTCCCAATGCATTTCGGTGCAAAGCACCTTCATCGGGGGTATGCTGTAAGATATACAACAACATATGTCTTCTAAATGTTTTCATAATATGCATTTATACAAGATACAAATCTTTCATGTGCAAGGCGTATAACAGCCCAAAGCCCTTAGCCAATGTGAGAAAGGTAGAGATACATTCTACCATGCAACACAAAAACGTGAACAATATAAAGAAATCTCTGAAATGCAGTGAAAAAAATTTAGTGAAAAAAATGGTGTTCAAAATACGCAAAGAGGTGCGATGTGCCATCACCAAAAGACCCAAGATTGAGTCGCTTCCCAATCACTACTTAATGTAAAACACTGTCTTGGCTCACCTCAGCAAGTATAGTGTAATGTACAACAAGTGTAATGCCAAGGTCCACTGTATTTGCCACATAAAACGAAAACACTAACAAGTAAAAAACATAATGGTCAACGTTAATGCAAATACTGTACCACTCGAATGTTCTAACTCAAGAGCTTATCCGGACCCCTGCTTGCCACATACTACGTACCTCTTTGTTCATGCAGTGGCGTCTACCAAAACCAATTAACACCGTCCTCTTTCCAAAGAAGACTGCAAATAAACATACACAACACTCAGTCAGCCACCGGCTCCATCAATAGTACTCTACTATACTTCAAACGCTTACCGACATCTAAAGAGGTAAGGCCTGCATTCAATCCACTCTGCTCGTTAATCACCAAGCTCTTTCCTTGCGCCCGTAGCTATGAAGCTGGCGCGTGATGTCCGTTTGTAAGCGAGACGTTCACCGCGAGTCAGTAACCATAAAAATACGACTATGCAACAAGTGTATGCCTGCCATTAGAGTGTGTTTCAATAATCAATTAACATGAAAATAGGACAATACAAAGAGTGTATGCCTGCCATTCAAATACATTTTCGTAGTCCCGTAAATAGCTGTACACACAAGAGTACAGATGTGTTAGTTATAATAACGGACTCCACAACAAACGGTCCACGCTCTGAGTGGCATGTAATTAATAGGTATCGAAAGCCTGTTCATCAGCGTTCCCAGAAAACAATAATCTAATTAAATGAACTACGCATGTACCATAAAACTATGTGTGAATAATAGAAGTAGAATCATTGCAGATAATCGTTATTTTTTGCGTGTTTTCAACATATACAAAACATTCTTCAAAATACCTTTGTGCAATAATGTATCACAGTTACAAATGTCAGACCTCCAATGTTGTACATCATAATGTCACATAAATAATATACCATAAAAAGCATTGCCCATGCCATTTGGTTTCGCCATATTGTTGTGTTATTAAAAATAAAAGTACAATTAATACTTAGCATAGTATATAAAAAAAATATTTTCACAGCAAAAACTTTTTTGTAAAGTATTAAAACATTTGTGTTGTATACATTTTTTGCACAATAGTAATTGTTAAAAAAAACGGTGACGTGTGCAAAATATGCAAAGATACTTATTTAAAAAATGTTGTGCAATATTTGTAAACAGTGTTAGAGGTAGGCAAGTTGTATTGTAACAAAGAGCATTGCAGTTATATAACAATGTAATTAGGTAAGGCAGTAAAACATCGCGCTGAGCCACAGTGCCGAGAGCAAAGAGACAGCTGCGCCCTCCCCGGGAAAACTGTCACGCAGTGACTCGTGTCTAAAGATAAACCTTAGTAGTCAGTACTATGTTGCCCAATTATGATAAGTTGATGAGAGTGAAATAGAGCAGCGCTGTGGGCTCGTGTGCAGATTTATTGTGACTTACATGATATTAAGTAGAATACATATAGACCAGGCTCACTGACTCACGAAGGATGATGAGATAGAGCAGTCCTGCCTACAGACGCTAACTTTTATTATACGAATACACAGGTGGTCTTTGAGGAATGGCGGTACCCCCTTGTTCCCCAGTTTTCCCACTCCCACCCTGCCCTCGTGCCGAGAGCAGCGAGGGCCTGCCTCGTAAAAGTGTCACACACTGACCCGTGAAGATAAGCTTACTACAGTGATGCCCTAAGATAAGATTGAGACAGAGCAGCTCTGCGCCAACAGGAAACAATACAGCCTCTTGAACATATGCATGCTGTTTTGGGAAGGTGTGAAATACTTAACTGCGGCTCCATGAAGACTGCCATGGCTACGCAACTACCTTGAAGCTCTGTGTTGTTCTGCAATGTGATGAAGAACTGTGAATGACTGGGGTGCGACTTTAACACCAAGCTAAGCAGTAAGTTTAAATTATATGTTCGTTTTTCAGGATAAAAGCATACATTTAAAAGGAGACCAGGGTACGCGATGGATGCGGCTACGATTAAACAAACGCGAAATCATGCATTTACTAAAAAAAAACAAGCCCCACACATTTTAAATGTCTAACTGTCGCTCAGACACACACTTTCAAGAACAATGCCGAGTTCATGGCATCCAATAGTTGAAAGCTCATGGCTTCCTATGTTTTATTTTTGACCATTTATTTTAAAACATTTGAGTCAGAAGAATTCTTCCGCAGGTTTTCCTGTGATCGCCGGTGCCATGCTGCTGTAAGAGGCCTGTTAATAAATAAGTGAGAGGTGTGCAAGAAGAGCACTGAAAGAACAAAATCCCAGCACTGCCTTTGGGTTGAAAGGGTCATCTGTTTCTAAAATACACTTTGAACAAGTGAAAAAACAAGAACGTGTACATCCTTCCTGGCTCATCATAATCAATAAGATCACGCTGAAATGTATGCCTTTTCCTATCTGTAATAATCTTTTCATAGTTTTTCATCCTTATTTTCAATTATTTTTCAAATTTTGCCATTTTGTCTTTGTCTTCCAATGCATGTCACTGGTCTCTGAGTTCTTTAATGTTTTTCATGATGTTATCTCTGTTGATTTCTGCATATTTTACAAGCAGGGTCATCATCCTAAGAGAGCTCTTTACATTCAAATCCGCCCATTGTTTTATTAGGTCGGGATAGGGGTTTTCATAAGTTGGTGTGATCATGATTCTAAGTCCCGTTGGCACCCTGCCAACTTCTAGGTATTTTTTAAGTGATTGTACTTCCCACCATTTATATATTTCAGTTTTGGTGAGTCTGTTCAATTTAGTGGTGATTGATTGAAACGATGTGGCGTAGGTGCAAGTCTTCGATGTTGACGCTGATGCCTCTCCTCTACTAGTACAGGCCTCACTGAAAAGCCCTTCGGCTAGTTTTAACCTTGTTTCTATTTCTTCATCCGCCATGATGGAAGTCTATTTATGTAACTACAATATCCAGAATGCAATATGTTGGCAGCACTTAAATGCGCTGAAACTTGCTGCAGGAAAATGCATCCGGCTCCCACCTCTAATATTAACACAGTTAGTAATATGTGCGTCTGATCGAGACCCCTCCAGAACTCGTGCAGCGCACTTACCTTAGTGTCTCAGTATCTTTGTAGGATGGGGGCACGTTGCGTTGTGGCTACACCATTTCTAAACTTCGCGTGTGGCGTTGTGCATCCAAATTGTCGGATTTGCTGAGAAACGCACAGGTGTGTAAATATAGCAGGAGACTTCTCACCCACAAGGATCCACCGGGGAAGAACGACACTCAACAGGGCTTGCAATGTTCAAGATATAGTTTATCATTCCATCAAGAAAAGTATATCGGTAAAAAGCAGCTACGCGTTCCAGTCGTGTGATGCACCCTATTTTATCTATATAGATCACTGCACTAAAAAATACATGTACATTTTTGAGATCTTGAGAAAAACCGGCGCAATATTTTACGAAACGCGGTCAGATGCTTTGGTAGCAAAATGTATGATACCTGGACGAGAGCATGGTACTTATTGCTTTAATATTTGTAGAAGTGTCTCGACTCTCACGAGTAATCTATTAAGAGCCCCCCTGGCATGATAACACTGACGGATCGGAAACACAGCTGAACATGACACTTATACAAGGTGTGAAGCACTGACATCAAAGCAACAACTGACGTGATGCACGAAGAATGCCTTGCAAGCCACCGCCAGATTATGCAACGCTGACATAGATTCAGAGTGGTGAGGTCCTTTGAGCAGTGTGGGAGCAAAGATCTGAAGGAGCCAGCCAGCGCTGTCCCTGCTCCTTGGGAGGGAGGGCGAGGGGTGGGAGAAACGTAGACCAGAATTGTTTTGAGTGTGAAAAAGGCCGCTTTATTAGGAAACAGGTGCACATTACAATTATAAAACCTTGGCAACGCCTTACAAAACTATCTCTCACTAAATAAATAATTAACTACAAACCCCGCCCCCCACCCCCTCCCCTAAAATTCTTTGACCCCTCCCCCACCCAACAATACAGCATTACAACATTACAACAACATTATAAACATAACATCATCAATAAACATTACGTCATTAATTCAATCATTACGTCATCATTTAACCCCTTTATTCATCAAAACCCCAATCACATATTGAAAGCCAGGCCCTCTTTAACCATAAACCCTGCCTGACCCTTCACTCCTGCCAATACCCCCCAAAACCTGAACGGTCAAACAATGACCAACTTCCCCTGAACCTGTCAATCAAAGCATCAATCCAATACTCATCAAACAATCTACCATAAACAGCACCGGGGCAACCAAAAACCCCGCCAGCACCTGTTCCTAGCGACAATACAAATCACAAGAAAAACCCCCTGCACACCTGTATCTAAGAAAAACAGCCTTTATGTGAGGGGGCAGGGTCGGGGAGCTCAGAGGATGGCGAGTCAGAAACAAGGGGTACGGTATCTAATGAGACAGAGTCAGGAAATAGCGCTCTAAGTGAAGGTTTTATTTTAAGATAGGCTTTTCGTCTTTTGGTAGTCACTCTCAGTCTTGCAAATTCAGAGGTCTCCGTTCTGACTCCTCTTGTGAATCCTGAGCTAGCCAGAATGAAGCAGGGCTGTAGACCAGTAGATCCGCTCTCTCCGGTCGTGAGGTAAGGGGATGGTGGCCGCTGAAGCACTGGCTCGTGACTCCGTCCGGAGGAATCCCGGAAAGTAAAGGAAAGAAAGGAAACAGTCACTGGGGTGTCCGAACAGGACTTGCAAGGACCCGGGGAGTGAGGGAAACCAAGTGTACAATTAAATATAGCCGTCCGTAGTGCTCGTGAGGGGAAGGGAACTCTACTATACAAAATTTACACAGGGTCTCGAGGTTTCAACGGGTCACTCCGTCCCACCCAGCCCGCAACTGCACCCCGTACCTTGTCCAGCCACGCTCCTCCCGTGGGACCGTGGCAGGGCGAAGCGCCGAACCGGTGGCCTCCTGGCTTGACGATCTCAGCTGGGCTCTCTCCGTACTCTTCTCCTCCGACACCCGATTTCACCGCTCTCCGTCTCCACTCCAATACGCCTTCCGCCTCCAGGGAAACGCCGTCCGCCGTCTCTGTCGCTCTTCCGGCTTTTGACCCTCCCACGCTCTCCGGGGGCAGGGCCTCGCCGAACTGTAGTCCCGGGTTAAAGGGACCGTGCTCTTTTTCCGGAGGGTAGTTCCACACACTGTTGACCTCCGTCTCACACCAGTCCCCTAGTCCAGTGGCATCAGTCTGTGCAGGGATGACAGAAAGGGGGGTCAGCGGCATAGCGGACCACCAGTTCGTGGGCACATCAGCATTGACATCCCCAGAGTCCGCCTCCCCGTCACACTTTAAAATTATCAAAAAAGGAGAAAAAAAATTCTAACGAAACAAAAATTCGGAAGAAGAAAAAACCCAGGAGATGAAGGATAATAATAATAAATGGGAGGGAGGGAGGGACAAAAAACGCTAACAGCCCTCCTAGCCACCAGGTCACCAAACCTAAAATGGTGGCTAGGGGGCGGGGAAAGGGAAATTTATAATTGGGCTGGCCAGTCCTACTAGGCCAGCCCAAATCCAGAACATTCTGGCACCTTCGATATACAAACCCCTCGTGACCCTCCCAAACAGCCCGGGGGAGGAGACCTCCCTTCGGTCAGCTCCCTCCCCCAAGCCCCCCTTGGGAGGGAGGGCGAGGGGTGGGAGAAACGTAGACCAGAATTGTTTTGAGTGTGAAAAAGGCCGCTTTATTAGGAAACAGGTGCACATTACATTTATAAAACCTTGGCAACGCCTTACAAAACTATCTCTCACTAAATAAATAATTAACTACAAACCCCGCCCCCCACCCCCTCCCCTAAAATTCTTTGACCCCTCCCCCACCCAACAATACAGCATTACAACATTACAACAACATTATAAACATAACATCATCAATAAACATTACGTCATTAATTCAATCATTACGTCATCATTTAACCCCTTTATTCATCAAAACCCCAATCACATATTGAAAGCCAGGCCCTCTTTAACCATAAACCCTGCCTGACCCTTCACTCCTGCCAATACCCCCCAAAACCTGAACGGTCAAACAATGACCAACTTCCCCTGAACCTGTCAATCAAAGCATCAATCCAATACTCATCAAACAATCTACCATAAACAGCACCGGGGCAACCAAAAACCCTGCCACCCAGAAAGGTAGGAGGGGGAGAGAAACTACACCACCTCCCTTTCTGCCCCCCCCACCGGAAAACGAAAAACAGAACCGAACCAACCTTAACGGTGCATAGCTAGCGAACGCGCCAACACCTCACGTAATTCCAACAAGTATAGGTCCATACCCACTCTGGACAGGTGAACACCATCATCTCTGAAGAATTCCACAGTCTCAAACTTAATTTCCCTATGGGAAATCCTGCTAAAACCAAGACCACGGCAGCAGCGTGAAACCTCTGAGTTTACTTTCTTCCTAGCCCTGTCAACCGCCTTGGGGTTGACCGCTCCTCTCCAGATCCTACGCGGTATTAATTCAGTCCAATAGACATGGCACCCAGCCCAAAGCTCTTTGATAAGGCCCAAATCCTTCTTAATAGCTCGAAGTAACACCACACCTTTGGTAGCACAAAGATCATTTTCCCCCAGATGGATGACCAGAATATCAGGGCACAGCCCACCCACCATATTGTTGTTAAGACAAGGGATTAACTCTCTCCAGAGCATCCCACCTTTCCCCTTCCAAACCACATTGAACATACTAGCGTTAAAACCCAGAAGTTCTCCAAAGTAACTCTGTGCTGCCTGGACTCGGGCCCACTTCACGAAGGAATGCCCAACTATCCAGACCGTCACCACCGGAGAACGAGGCCCAGCAACAGAACCTATAAAAGAAAACAGAGTTAGAGCTCATGGGAAGGAAGATGACGCATGCGCCTCCTCCGCCTGACTTCTCACGTAGCGCTGAAAGCAGTTTGAAGACCAACGCCCCAGCCTCATGATATCCCGTTGAGTCCAACCTCTGTTAAAAGCTTCAGTTGCAGCCCCAATCCGGAAGGAATGTGTCCCATATAAGCTCCCATCTAAACCCAGGTGTTCCAAAGCTTTGCGCAGAACCATGCGTAATTGGTATGCTGTAACCAGGGTGCCATCAATAGGCTGAAAGACGAGTGCATCATCACCACCCCCGCACAAAGAACGCCAGCGCCGCGCCAGCAGCAAAGGGCAAGTAATCCTAGGAGCACGCGCTTGCAACCACACACCCTTTCCCTTCTTAGTCTGATCAGTTTTAGAGCTGGCTAACCAGATGTGCACCCCCTCATCAGAACAGAAAACATCCCGCCAAAATAGGCCACACTTGCATTTCGAACCCAACAACTCCGAAACCCTAAAAGCTCCAAAAAACATGAAGGCCATTAACATGGAAAATAAGCATGACTCAAAGTCATCTGAACAAACCTCAGGGAGAACAGTTATCAATCGAGCCAGGATCTGCCAAGATAAAGGAGCCCTAAGTCTACTGGTGTGCCCCTGTTCTCTGGCCCAACCCTCAAGCATTCTCCTGCCAATCTCCCCTGCCGACGGAGGATAACCCCATAACAACTTGCCCATAAATGCTATCCCCGCTAATTTACCGGCGATAGTCACCTTAGTAAGCCCTTTGTCCATGAGATCCAAAATGAAATTCACTACATCCTCTGAACGACGCCAAACCTCCTCACGCCTACAAGCGCCAGACTCCAGAAATTCCCTCCAGGCCAGAGAATAAGCAGAACGCGTAGACACAGACAAAGAACCTACCACCAGTTGAAAGACCCGACGTTGCCTACGTGCCACAGATGAATCGGCATCGGGGTCGGTGCTGGGTCTGCCTCCCTCGCCAGTCCACGGAATCTGCCCCACTGTGAACGAGACAGAGCATCCGCAATGTCATTGTCCACCCCAGGAATGTGCAAAGCACGAAAGTGAATGTCGTGTTTCAAACAACCCAGCACAAACACTCTCATGAGCTTCAAGACCTGTTCGTCCCTGGCAGACTGTCGATTAACAATTTGCACCACAGCCATGTTGTCCACACGAAAAAGCACTTTCTTATGTGCCAAGACCTCCCCCCACAGTGTCAAAGCCACCAGCAAAGGAAAAAGCTCCAAAAAGGTAATGCTGCGACCACCATTCAACCACTCATCCGGCCAACGTTCCGCACACCATCTTCCATTCCAGTACAGACCAAAACCATCACTGCCAGCTGCATCCGAAAACATTTGCACATCCCATTGAAAGTCAACGTCCCTAAGCAAAGGAACACCATTAAAGGAAGAGAGAAAAAATTTCCACATTCTCAAATCCTCCTTGACTCCAGCAGACAATCGAACCCTATGGTGAGGCAAATGTTGACCAGCAAGAGCCCTGCCTAATCTACGACAAAAAGTCCTTCCTGCTCTCACGACCCTACAAGCAAAGTTGAGATGGCCTAGTAACACCTGAACATCTTTCACCAACACTTTCCGTTTTGCTAACATAGTGTCCAGCAAATCCAGCATCTTCACTTTCTTATCCTCAGGCAAGCGAGCCCGCATTGCCACCGAATCAAGTTCAATCCCCAAAGAGGACAAGACTGTGTCAGGACCCATAGTTTTCTCGGGAGCCAAAGGAACTCCCAGATCCTCCATGAGCCCTTGGAAAGTGTCCAGAGCAGACTGGCACTCCGCGGAGCCCGGGGACCCGACAAAGAAAAAGTCATCCAGGTAGTGCGTTACCAGTGAGTGACCAGACTGATGAGTAAAGTACCATTGTAGAAAAGTACTGAAGCACTCGAAAAGAGAACAAGATATAGAGCAACCCATCGGCAAAGACTTATCCACATACCATTTTCCTGAAAATTGGATACCCAGAAGACATCAGTCTTCCGGATGGACAGGCAGCAGCCGGAAAGCAGACTTTATATCACACTTGGCCATCTCAGCAGCTGCGCCCGCGGTCACAACAAGTGACATGGCCACGTCAACTGATGAATAAGAGACTGAAACAGCATCTGGATCAATAAAATCATTGACCGACGACCCTTCCGGCCATGATAAGTGTTGTATAAGCCTGAATTGTCCCGGATCTTTCTTCGGGACCACTCCAATAGGTGATACTATTAAATTAAGGATCGGCCAATCGTGAAAAGGGCCAGCCATCCTCCCTTCGTGTACTTCTTTATTCAACTTGTCTTGTACTACTGTGGCATGCTCAGATGCAGATTTTAAATTAGCAGACCATCTTCTTTGTCTAGGACCTATGTAACCTAACTTGAAACCAAATTCAAAACCATCCAACAATGTTTGTTTCCCAGCTGCATTATCATAGTCATGAAGTGCAAGGCGCAACTTTTCCAACTTAACCGGTGTATGAGCCCTTGGACCCAGAACCCCGATTACCTCTGTATCCCCTACCTCCTGCAGAATGTTGTGACGTCCCGAACCCCCTGCACCTGACTGAATCCCCTGATGATCCCCCGCTGGCTTGTTCTCCCAGCATTTAGACAAGGGGTGTCGCTTACCACAACCTGAGCACTCATGCCTGAATTTACAATATTCCCTAGTACAGAAGCCTTTATTAAACTCCCAGCATGTGCCGACTGCAGGCTGTGTGTTTGAGCTACTTCCCACCCCTCCCCTGGTGGGCTTGCCCTGAAAGGGCCGGTATATTATGGGGAGACCACTTGCAGTAAAAATCGTCTTACCCCCCGAAGCCGACCCCATAGTATGCTGCCATAAATCAGTGTCCAGTTCCCCCCACTTGACCTCCGGATCCCAAGCCATCCTAGCCCTGAACTCCTCATCATATTGAGACCAAGCAAACCCCCCTCCAGTAAGCTGCGCCTTGCGTATAACATCCATGTATTTAAAAAGGGACACGCTGCGCTCTGGGAATTTCTCACAATACACACTTGCATATATTAGGAAGGCAGCTGTCCAATTCTCAATGGTTAGGGGAACTCTAGGTCGTTTTGCCAACTCAAATTCTTCCTCCTTGGACCCTTCCTTGGACCGTACTTCTCTGTGTAGTAACTTAAGTATTTCCACATATTCACCCTTCCAAATTCTTTCCTTTGTACTCAACATTAAATGTGCCCCCAAAGGCTTCGTGACTCCCATATAGGGCAATTTTTTGATTTTCAATTCTTTGCTGGCCACTGGCTCTTTAGCAATACCTGAGGCCTCTGTACCAGTACCACTTTCAACTTTACCTGCAGTGTCCAGCACTTCATCCGTGCCCACAGCGGTGTCTTTCACATAACGTCCCTTTACCAACCGCCCCTCCCCCACCCCAACAGCCTCAGTCCCACCTGTGCCCACAGACACCATAAGTGGTTTGGCCTGTGTAGCTATCTGCTCACCTGGCAACAAAGAGACCACTCTCCCCGGCTCCGCCTGTGATGCCGAAACTACTGTGTCACGTCTTGGAGGCGCCCTGACTGACGGGCCGCGTTCTCGTCTCTCCTTGACTTGCTTTTGCACCACTGGAGCCTGAAAAACACTTTCAACAACATGAGAGGGCACCCCCCTTTCCATGTCCCTCAACTCTCCCTCTTCGGGACTATCTTCATCGTAATCCAGAACCACTGAATCAGGTTCATCAGGAAACATCACACCACGGGTCTTACCGAACCCAACATCAGCCATATTACATGTTAAATTTTGTGTAGACATTCCATGAGGGGGAGCAGACTGTACACGCCCGTACCTCCCCTGGCGCTGACTCTGCGGCTCCATAGCCGCCGGTAAGGTAGGACACCTATACCTGCTACTCGATGGGGCCAGCGGGGTCACGCCGGACCCTCGTGTGCTGGCCGCGGCGGGCTCCCTCGTTGGAACAGAGAGGGCCGCGCTAGGCATTCTCCTCTCTTCACCTTGGCGAAAGTGGACTGGACCGCGCCCTGCCAAGTCTGGACCGCCGCACCTATTCCTATCCTGAAAAGAAAAAGTTTGGACTGGTGTGCTAGGGTCCCTGAATACAACACCTGAAACAGACCTTGACCTCTGCAAATTAGCATCAACAACCATCCCTTGAAACCTATCCAAAGAACGCCCTCTAAGACAGCCCCTCACAGGCCGTCCCCTGACCGGAGAGTCGCCTATCATCTCCTCATCATCGCTCACATCCAAATTATCCCCCGCCACCGCTGAAGAGGAAGCCAGAAGAGGGGCCCCCGCACCCCAAACTTGGCCCTCACCATCCTTCTGAAAACCACGTTGCGCCAAACCTGCAGTACCAAAATGATCCCACCCAGGAGAACCAAACATAACATATGGGCCTCTTGCATCCCCTGACCAAGTTGGGACAGTATCCCTAGCCCCCTGAACAGGCCCACCACGCCCTTGCCTAAAACCCTCTTGAAGCCCCATCATCGTGCCATGCAAGCCAACACCCCCTAAACCACTAACAACAAGGTGGCAAACCCCTGCATCGGTACCCACAACCGTCCTTCCAGACCCTGAAATCCCTGCATCAAGTGTGTCTCCTGCCACATTGATATCGCAAGAAAAGTGGTCACGGCCCACCTGTGACACACTCCTACCCTCCCTTTGAAAACTGTCATCCAACTCTAGGAAACCAGAATACCCAAAACCACCTGTCCGGGAAACCTCTTGCCCCGAAACAAAACCAGAAACAGAACCCCCTTCACCCATCTGGGCCCATTCTCCCTCTCCCCTAGAACCTCCCCCTACAGACAATGCAGCACCCACAGCAGACCCAGGGGTAGAAAACAATAAAGGGCTACCCACATTATCCCCCACTTCCACCCGACCAGAAACAGCATCATGGGAAGAAAAGACTAGGCCAGCATGAGGCTCCAAACTCCCAGGACCCTCCACTCCACTTGAAACAGATCGGGCTGCAACCAACTTATCCACAGTACCAAGTGCAGGAACCAAGAAACCAGAAGGGGTTAACAAATTCCTGGTGCCCGTGTTAATTGTCAGCCGAGGCTCAGCCAAAACCCGCTCTGAAACATTCAAATTCGGCTCAAAATGCCCCTGGCATGCCCCCTGAGCATTGCCAAGCTGCATAGAGCCCCTGCGCGCTCCTCGCGCAGCCACCACATAGTGAGGCTCCAAGCGACGCTCCAACAGAGGGTCCGATGCGGAGCGCTTCTTACTCCCCCTCCGCCCCCCCCTCCCCCGCCTGCCCACCGGAGCAACATCAGAAGCGAACGCTTCCACGTGAGGAACACCTCCCGCCCGCACCGCCGAAGGGACCAACAGCACGGCACCCGACTCACCCGCCTGCCCGGACATATGGCCAGAAACCGCCGGAGCTCCCTCCGCCCCAACCGCCACACAAGCACGCGCAGCAGGGGCCAATTGCGCCTCAGACGCGCACAGAAATGGAGCGCCAGATGCCGCCGGAGCTCCCCCCTCCTCTCCCTCCGCTCGCGCATGCCCAGGAGGGGCCGGCTTCCTCGTACGGGACCGGCCCCTCTCACTTACCTGGCCCGCTCTTCTCTTCTTCGGCGGTGAGCACGCCAGCACAGCAGCAGACACGCCAGCAGAGGCCTGGCGCTGAGGGCGCGCCGGCCCGCCTCCCACCAACAAATCCATGCGACCTGCCTCAGATAACAGGCGCATGGCTTCAAGCACTCTGTAATCCTCCATGTCTAAACAATTAATCGAATAATAAGCCTCAGAAAAGCTGCCCTACAATCTACAAATCACCTAGACACAAAAAACGCTAACAGCCCTCCTAGCCACCAGGTCACCAAACCTAAAATGGTGGCTAGGGGGCGGGGAAAGGGAAATTTATAATTGGGCTGGCCAGTCCAACTAGGCCAGCCCAAATCCAGAACATTCTGGCACCTTCGATATACAAACCCCTCGTGACCCTCCCAAACAGCCCGGGGGAGGAGACCTCCCTTCGGTCAGCTCCCTCCCCCAAGCCCCCCTTGTCCCAGGTTCTTAAAACGAGCCAGGCGCCATGCTCACGAGTGTTTTAAAAGTGAAAGCGCTAACATTAAGCTTGGTCCCGGGGGAGGGCGGAATTAAATGAGCAAAAAAACAAACCAGGAGCGAGGGGCAGCTGGTGGTAGGGGTGACAACAGAGGAATAATAAGGAAAGCGGCATATTACGGCTCCATGGCAAACAAGCACTAACGAGTGGCGGCTACGGCGGAAAGTAACCTTCCCTCATCCCCGTGTGTGCAGGCTTTTACACCCACCATGCTGCTAATGCTGATATTGACCCTGGTACAGTCGTGCTTCTGCTTCCGGGTAACGTTTGCATTGCGCATGTATGCTGGACAGGTCAGGCAAAACAGAGTGCTGATTTGAGTCAGCCAATCCCAGGGGAAAAAAGCATTTATAAATGCAATAGGACTCGTACATACACGAGCCCCATTGCATTTTAAACAAAAGTGCGGTAGTCGAAAAAGGCACAAACGAGAGGGGCGGGGGAGGGGTGCAGAGGGGTAAAAAGTGAGGGACTGAAGTAGAGGGGAGTGGAAACACAAGGAAAAAATAGCATTACTGTAAAGGGGCTGATAGCCTCGGAAGACTACAAATGACAACATGGCGGTGAAGAGGAGGGACTAAGAATAGGGAAACCAATGAAAACACTGCATTTCTGATTAAAGCTAATGAAAATCATGGACGGAAAGTGGGTGGAGCTTCCCCCACTATACTGAATACTGCATGTTTCGCAAAGCAAACAGTGCGTTGCACTGCAACGCTATGCGAAACCTAAAAAGCACGTAAATTCAATTTTATCATTCAAACCACAAGGCTGCATCGTATTTAAAAAACTTATCCAAAAAGTTTCTCTTTGAGACAGATATCTGGCTGCATCAACATGTGGTAAGGCAGACACCTGTTCAAGTATGTTATAATGAAGCTGAGGTATAGTATGTTTGTTTTCCCCCCAGGGAATCGCCAAGTTCGATTTGGCATTTGCTGGGCGAATCATACTTTTATGTTCCGTCAAGCGAATTTATATTTTCCGGGTTGTATTTCCAACATATACAAGCCCACAGGGGCATTTGCGAATATATGCGCATATGCGTATCATACTTTTTTGTTGCGAATATTTGCGCATATGCGAATCATTCTTTTATGTTCCGTCAAGCGAATTTTTATTTTCCGGGTTGTACGTCCAACATATACAAGCCCACAGGGGCATACAAGACCATACTTGTATTGCAATGAGATCTGTGTTGTAACATTATTTGTTTACCAGTATGCGGGTGTGAACATTTTTCGCCCACAATCACATTGCCACAATGACCGCAATTATGGCATTTGCGCATGCCCAACCATGTGGTATTCTGATGTGTTTTAGCCCTAAGCTTTAACAGTTCCTTCAGATTTTTTGATCAGGAAAAGGCAAGGATAGGGTGACCCCTGAACACTTCCTTGAAATCATCTTCCTGCTCAATGATCTCACATCTTTTGGCAATGCTTCGTTTTATATCTCTAGCGGCTGTGGAATATTTCAATACACATACTTCTCTGTGTGTTGTGGGTTTAACAGATTTTTTAAGTAATTGTGCTCTGTCTAGATTGAGAGCTTTCTGCTTTGCTGCCTCTATTACCTCATGGGGGTAACCTCGCTTCAAGTACAGCCTTGCTGTATTTTCAATGTCATTTCTACCTTGTACCTCATCTGAACAAATCCTCCTAATCCAGTGAATTGGGAAAATGGCAAGTGAGACTGGAGACTGAAATTCACGATCTAAAATCAGATCTATCTAAGAGAATGACTCGTGAGGAATTAGATAAGACGCTTAAACATTTGAACGAAACGATTGAAACACATGCTAAGGAGGTTCATGATCATAAACTGCGTAAGTTTAGGCGGGATACGATTGATTATAAACTCTATGAAGTTTATACATGGGCAGACATATATGCACAAAGACGCACTTATAAAAAAACTGAAGTATCGACTTCAAAGGAAAGTATTGCTACAGAGGCAGAAACGGAACCTTCACGTCCACCGTTCAAATCAGTGTCAAGAACAGTAGAAACTGCAGAAGATGCGGCAACCACCAGTGGTACCCCTAAGCAGTCTTTTTTAGAGACAGGTCGCACAACAAATCACCCACCGCAAGAACAGGGTCCCAACAAATCAGGATAACAAGGAGGGGACAAGGGCGCAAAAAAGCAGAACGGTGCACGCCGCAACCCGAAGAGGAACTAGTTATTAATATTTCTAATGTGGAATCCACTTTTTCTGAAAAGGCTATTTTGAACAAAGGTATGTCCTTTGTTCCTACATATAACACGAACACCCTGGAAACCAAAGTTTCATTGTTTAAATTCATGCGTAAACTCCGGTTAAGTTGGTTTTTCCATCACATAGCCCAGACTTCAGCTTTAGATACCCCTGAGGCTTCTTCACAAAGTAAATTTAAACCAAAAAGCACTTTCATTTCTCCTCTTTCACATAAAACACTGTACATGTTTGAGTTATTGGTCAAGAAAGATTTGATAGCTATACATCAAAAGGAGTATAAACGGAAGAATCTCACATCTAAGGAGTTGACAACACTACGCAACCTGGCTTCGAATGACAACCTGACGTTCCAACCGGCAGACAAGGGTAGAGCGCTGGTTGTCATGAATACTACATACTATGAAATGAAAGTAGATCAGCATGTGAGTGACAAAGACACCTACATATTATTGGAATCTGACCCTACCTTGACTTTTCAGACTATTCTATTGCAGACTCTGACAAAAGCAAAAGATCTCCAATGGATTGATGACAGTACATATAAATTTTTGATATCTGAACATCCAAAAAGACCACACATTTATATGTTACCCAAATTACAAAAAGATCCTGTTGACCCACCGTTCCGTCCCATTGTAGCGGGCTGTGGGTCACTACATGAACCGGTTGGGAAGTTTCCTGATCACTATTTGTGGAGTGGTGTGGCTCACTGGTTAGAGGCGGCAGACGCGGAAGCAGAGAACGGCCTGGGACCAGGGTTCAATTCCCGACGCGGCAGGGTCGTGGACCAGGGTCAGAGGACTCGATAATTCTCGCCTCGGTGCCTACTCTAACCAGGGATCACACTCGGCAACTCTGGGCATTAGCTTGCCTCATCTCTACAACGGCCCCCCACATTCGCCGGGGATGCCTGGTTTCACCTTGGAGATACCCAGTAGGGACCATCTCACAGGGATAGCCAGGACGGGTTCCCCAGCGGTCTACAGCGCCAGGATGCCTCAGGGCAGCAGTGCGCTTTACAAGACACATACATACATTAACCACTAGTCCAGAAATGGACTACGTACGTACAATACATGACAGACTGTTTGAACAAACTACAAAATGTTGCCATTCCTGAGAAAGCAGAAGTTTGGTTAAGTACTATTGATGTTTCGGTATTATATACATCTATTCCCCAGGGGGAAGGGATAGAAGCTGTGGAATGGTTACTGTTGAGACACAATTACGATGAGACTCTCAACATACTGTTACTAGAGTTACTGCATTTCAGTCTGTACCATGGTTACTTTTCATGGAAACAGCAATTTTATGAGCAAAAGACTGGCAAGTCTATGGGTTTTACTGGGGGCACCTGCACATGCAAATAGCTTTATGGCTAAGTTTGAAGACACTCATATCCTACATGATACAACCTGGAAGGAACACCTGCTATTGTACTTGCGATATATTGATGATATTCTTGTACTATGGCTCGGGTCACAACAACAACTAGAGGAGGCAATATTACAGTTGAACAAATGTCACCAACAGATTAAGTTTACTCATATGATCAGTTACACCTCCATACATTTTCTAGACATTTGCATTGAAAAGACAGGTAACAAACAACAAACTGACAACAAGGGTTTATAGAAAACCCACTGATAGGAACAACGCGTTACACTACTGCAGTTTTCATGCACCCACCTTAAAGAATACAGCGAGGGAGCACACCACTACCCTCTCAGCCGGATCGCCCCTTTGCATTCTGGTACATGCAGTTCGTATGATTCAGGACAAAGTTCGTAAGTATTTCACCAAGGTTGGTGCAAGTAGGTACTTGGTATAAGGTATCTCTAGACACGAGACACGACTCGTGTTTCTGGATAATATCCTTCATCTGTAGAGATCAGTTTGGGGTGGCTTTGAAGGCTGCCAAACAACACTGACAGGCTTTGTTGCCTCTCGGGCGCGCAGGTGCATCACCAATAGCTCGTCAGCTATGGAGGCTCACGGGAGCCCTTTAACAGGAAACAGCGTGGGAGCACACCACTACCCTCTCAGCCTGATCGCCCTTTTGCATTCTGGTACATGCAGTTCGTATGATTCAGGACAAAGTTCATAACTATTTCACAAAGGTTGGTGCAAGTAGGTACTTGGTATAAGGTATCTCTAGACACAAGACACGACTCGTGTTTCTGGATAATATCCTTCATCAGTAGAGATCAGTTTGGGGTGGCTTTGGAGGCTGCCAAACAACACTAACAGGCTTCATTGCCTCTCGGGCGCGCAGGTGCATCACCAATAGCTCGTCAGCTACAGAGGCTCACGGGAGCCCTTTAACAGGAAACAGCGAGGGAGCACACCACTACCCTCTCAGCCTGATCGCCCCTTTGCATTCTGGTACATGCAGTTCGTATGATTCAGCGCAAAGTTCATAAGTATTTCACCAAGGTTGGTGCAAGTAGGTACTTGGTATAAGGTATCTCTAGACACGAGACACAACTTGTGTTTCTGGATAATATCCTTCATCAGTAGAGATCAGTTTGGGGTGGCTTTGAAGGCTGACAAACAACACTAACAGGCTTCGCTGCCTCTCAGGCATGCAGGTGCATCACCAGTAGCTCGTCAGCTGATTCTTGATGCCTAAGCTCTACTGACGACGGATAATGATCAAGAAACACGTGTCTAGAGATGGCAAGCACACTTGTGTAATGATTTGAGACTTTCTTGCAAGCACACACGCTTGGTTGAACCGCATTGACCACAATGCTCAGGGGCGAACCCGCTGGGAGGTGAAGCAGTGTGCTCCCACATTTGTTTCCTGTTTAAAAGGCTCCCTCGAGCCGGTTGAGCTGATGAGCTCGTGGAGAGGCACATGGGCGCCTTGAGAGGTACTGTGACCCGAGAATATTTTGGCAGCCTGCTCAGCAACCCCAAATATGATGGTTCTTGATGCCTAGGCTCTACTGACGAAGGATAATGATCCAGAAACACGTGTCTAGAGATGGCAAGCACACACGTGGAGAAGTGTGGCTCACTGGTTAGAGCGGCAGACTCTGAAGCAGAGATCAGGCCTGGGACCAGGGTTCAAGTCGCGACGCGGCAGGGTCTTGAGCTCAATGTCCGCAGACTCAATAATTCTCGCCTCGGCGCCTACTCTAATCATGGGTCCCACGCTGCAACTCTGGGCAATAGCTTGCTTAATCTCCACAACGGCCCCTACAACACTGGGATGCCTGGCTTCACCTTGGGGGTGCCCAGGAGGGGCTTCTCACAGGGAGAGCCAGGAAGGGTTCCACAGCGTTATACAGCACCGGGACGCCCCATTGGGGCAGCTGTGCGCTTTACAAAATACACATACATACATACATACATACTTGTGTAATGATTTGAGACTTTCTTGCAAGCACACATGCTTGGTTGAACCGCATTGACCACAATGCTCAGGGGCAAACCCGCTGGGAGGTGAAGCAGTGTGCTCCCACATTTGTTTCCTGTTTAAAAGGCTCCCTCGAGCCGGTTGAGCTGAGGAGCTCGTGGAGAGGCACCTGCACGCCTTGAGAGGTACTGTGACCCGAGAATATTTTGGCAGCCTGCTCAGCAACCCCAAATATGATGGTTCTTGATGCCTAAGCTCTACTGACGACGGATAATGATCCAGAAACACGTGTCTAGAGATGGCAAGCACACGTGTGTAATGATTTGAGACTTTCTTGAAAGCACACACGCTCGGTTGAACCGCATTGACCATAACGCTCAGGGGCGAACCCGCTGGGAGGTGAAGCAGTGTGCTCCCACATTTGTTTCCTGTTTAAAAGGCTCCCTCGAGCCGGTTGATCTGACGAGCTCGTGGAGAGGCACCTGCGCCCCTTGAGAGGTACTGTGACCCGAGAATATTTTGGCAGCCTGCTCAGCAACCCCAAATATGATGGCTCTTGATGCCTAAGCTCTACTGACGACGGAGAATGATCCAGAAACACTTGTCTTGAGATGGCAAGCACACTTGTGTAATGATTTCAGACTTTCTTGCAAGCACACACGCTTGGTTGAACCGCATTGACCACAATGCTCAGGGGCGAACCCGCTGGGAGGTGAAGCAGTGTGCTCCCACATTTGTTTCTTGTTTAAAAGGCCCCCTCGAGCCGGTTGAGCTGACGAGCTCATGGAGAGGCACCTGCACGCATTGAGAGGTACTGTGACCCAAAATTTTTTGGCAGCCTGCTCAGCAACCCCAAATATGATGGTTCTTGATGCCTAAGCTCTACTGACGACGGATAATGATCCAGAAACACGTGTCTAGAGATGGCAAGCACACTTGCGTAATGATTTGAGACTTTCTTGCAAGCACACACGCTTGGTTGAACCGCATTGACCACAATGCTCAGGAGCGAACCCGCTGGGAGGTGAAGCAGTGTGCTCCCACATTTGTTTCCTGTTTAAAAGGCTCCCTCGAGCCGGTTGAGCTGACGAGCTCGTGGAGAGGCACCTGCGCGCCTTGAGTGGTACTGTGACCCGAGAATATTTTGGCAGCCTGCTCAGCAACCCCAAATATAATGGTTCTTGATGTCTTAGCTCTACTGACGACGGATAATGATCCAGAAACACGTGTCTAGAGATGGCAAGCACACTTGTGTAATGATGTGAGACTTTCTTGCAAGCACACACGCTTGGTCGAACCGCATTGACCACAATGCTCAGGGGCGAACCCGCTGGGAGGTGAAGCAGTGTGCTTCCCACATTTGTTTCCACCTTAAAGAATCACTTGCTATTTTCCCAATTTAAGAGGATTAGGAGATTTGTTCAGATGAGGTACAAGGTAGAAATGACATTGAAAATACAGCAAGGCAGTACTTGAAGCGAGGTTACCCCCATGAGGTAATAGAGGCAGCAAAACAGAAAGCTCTCAATCTAGACAGAGCACAATTACTTTAAAAATCTGTTAAACCCACAACACACAGAGAAGTATGTGTATTGAAATTTTCCACAGCCGCTAGAGATATAAAACAAGCATTGCCAAAAGATGGGAGATCATTGAGCAGGAAGATGATTTCAAGGAAGTGTTCATGGGTCACCTATCTTTGCCTTTTCCAGATCAAAAAATCTGAAGGAACTCTTAAAGCTTAGGGCTAAAACACATCAGAATACCACACGGTTGGACATGCGCAAATGCCATAATTGCGGTCTTTGTGGCAATGTGATTGTGGGCGAAAAATGTACACACCCGCATACTGGTAAACAAATAATGTTACGACACACATCTGATTGCAATACAAGTATGGTGGTGTATGCCATCAAATGCCCCTGTGGGCTTGTATATGTTGGATGTACAACCCGGAAAATAAAAATTTGCTTGACGGAACATAAAAGTATGAAAGACGTGGTTGGAATGTGTTGTGATTAGGAAAACTTTCATTATTGGAAGATAGAACCCTCACACACATGAATGAGTGTCATGATTCATCTTATTGAGCTCAAAACGCAGTCGAACCCATTACAACAAAACTCCTAATTAATGTAAAATGTGTATAAGGAGTTTTTCTTATGTAGTCAATGCGATGCATGTTTTTACAATTTCTTCTTTTACTCACCACAGCACGCCCTTTCTTCACCTACCTGTGAGCACCTGATCTATATATTTTTGAATATTGTAAAATAAATCTATTGATTTACAATGTTTATATGTGTCCCTCCATATATTTGCTAAAATATTGCCATATCAAATAGGATACAGTGTTGATGTTCATTTAGATTTAATTTACTATCTCTTGGACTGGTTGGCCTATTATGAGGCTTTGTTTCTCTTAATCATATACTACTCCTGGTTCTAGTATTGGGGTCCCCTGTTATGTAATACTTGCTTCATCACAGGGCTTTGCTCCTTGTGGGGGAGGCGCTGCAATGACTCACGGGCCCCGCAAAAGGGCTCTTTGGAGGAGATCTTCTCTTTTTGCTGTTATGATGAGTGAGGGAATATTCAGGTAGGGTAGTGTGTATAGTGAGAAGTGTTTTAAAACTACCTAAGGAGTACTGTTAGGTTTTAATTAGTGTAGCTAGGGACAATAAACGTAGGTACAACGGACCTCAACTATCCCTAGAGATCAATTTTAGTCTCATATCCTGCTTTGGTGTAGGGTAGGGATATCTTATTTTGCTGGTCCTGAAAAACCCCATGGATCCCTCCTGGACCATTCAGCGGGTAAATATATTGACCTTATGACACACACTGTGAGACTATCATGATTCATAATATCCCACTGACAACACTCACATTCTTGTTTTTAGCCCTGCCAAGGGGACCACTGATTAAAACCTAGCGGAATCCTTTAGGTAGTTTTTAAGACATCTCACTACACACACTACCCTACCGCAACATTCCCTCACTCATCATAACAGCAAAAAGAGAAGATCTCCGCCTTAAGCCCTCTTGCGGGGCCCGTGGGGCATTGCAGTGCCACCCCCATGATGAAGCAGGACACCCATTTTGGTTTTCCGATAAGGAATATTTTCCTAATCACAAAAAAAACTGCGTCTTTCACCCTTCTCTATAGGAATAGCTAGCCTACTTTTGCAATAGTACTTTTTTTTTTACTTTGTCATTTTGTAACGGTACAATAAATTCAAAGCAATTGTGCTCACTGTCATGCCATAATCTCTGTGGATTGTAAGTAAATATATAAAAAAACACTCACATAGTCATTGCATAAGCAGGTCAACTCTTCACATTTCCCGTCCTCTCAAATATTATCAATTGACTGTAGTGTAGATGCACCACCATGACCCCAACGGGAACTATGCATAAAAACATTTTTAAGTCTAAAGCTTGAGATAGTCACACATATCATAGATATCAAATGTACACATTTATCCAACACTAGTTGGCACTAGTCCGTGCTCTTGTTGCGAATCAGATGTGGAGGGAGTAGATGCCACGTAAGTCCTGAAGGGACCCCAAATGTCTTTCGGGCGTGAGGTGCGAGGCAGTGTGGAAGCATATGTCTCACTATTTGTGTTGCAATTACTCTTGCAATTATACTTCTGGATGGGAGCATGGGTGCTGGACCTTTAATTACTCCCATTCCCCCTCTTTTAGATTGATTGGGCGATTACAACAGACAAATGGGTGCTCCAGATTGTCCAATAGGGTTAGGCTCTCTCGTTCCAATAAACGGCACCACAAATCCCTCCATCACCAGACTGGCTGGCAGAGGATCACCTTGCACTCTTGCGACAGGAAAACCTGGCCCTTTAGGCCACAGGAGCCATTGAGACGGTGCCAGCATCAGACGTAAGTCATGGTTATAATCCTGCTGCTTTCTGGTGTCAAAGAAGGATGGAACCTTCCATCCGGTTTTAGGTGTGCACCCTCTCAATTAGTCCTTGAAAAAGTTAAAATTTAAGATGCTCACCCTGGCTCAGGTCTTATCTGCCCTCCAGTTTGGAGGCTGGGTACTTTTGGACTTGTAGGACGCCTATTTCCACATTCCTGTCCTGCCTGCTCACAGATAATACCTGGGGTTCACGGTCGACCAGGAGCATTATCAGTTTGCTGTGTTCCTTTTTGGATTTGCCAGTGCCCCTCATGTGTTCACCAAAGGGATGGCGGTGGTTGCAGCACATCTGCAGAGGTCAGGAGTTCCACGCTTCCCCTACCTCAAGGATTGGCTATTGAAGGCGGGCTCGTCCCATACAGTCATCTCCCATCTCCACCACTACTGTAGACCTTCTGCACTAGCTGGTTTTCATTATCAATGTGCACAAGTCACGCCTGACTCCATCTCAGACACTCACTTTTATCGGAGCTGTTCTGGACACCGTACAGTTTCTAGCTTATACTCTGCAACAGCGGGTTCAAGATATTTGGGCTATGATTCTGATGTTTTAGCCTCTTTCCTGGATTTTGATGAGACTGTCTCAGAGGCTGCTGGGTCTCATCGTCTCTTGCATCCTGTTGGTAAAACATGCCCATTGGCATATGTGGGCACTCCTGTGGGACTTGAACACCCAGTGGGCACAACATCAGGGTAATCCCTCTGACCTGGTCTAGATATCAGAGGGAACTGCAAAAGTGCTGCAGTGGTGGCTCATGGACTGCAACTAGGCCAACGGCAGACCTCTCTCTCTTGCCCACCCACAGCTCACAGTGGTGACAGATGTGTCACTCCTGGGCTGGGGTGGGGGGAACATCCTTTACAACGTGGATGTTACCCCGCAGTACCGTTACAACGCGTCTTTTACAACGCAAGTCGTAACCACGACTTGCGCTGGAGGGCGCTCAAGGATAAGGAATAGTAGATTTACTATTCCAACACCTTCCCTACTGTACGTAGGCTGGTGTTGGAATAGTAAATTTAACTATTTCTAAGTCCGCACCCCTACAGCGCAAGTCGTGGTAACGACTTGCGTTGTAAAAGACGCGTTGTAACGGTACGCGTGGTAATACCACGCGTTGTACCGTCATACATCCCTGGGGTGGCCATCTGGAAGAGGTGGAGAATAAAGAACTCTGGTCTCCGGTGGAATCCAGGCATCATTACAACCTGCTGGAGCACCGGGCGATCCAGTAGGCCTTTCAAGCTTTTTTTCCTTCGACCAAGGGAAGGCTAGTGCAAGTGTTCACCACCTACAGTGACAAGCAAGGGAAGGTGTGGTTGTGGACCCTCTGTCAAGAGGCCCTGCATGACCGGAAAGTCAGGGCATATCCCTTTGGCGGGCTTTCTGAAAGTCAGAGCAGACAAACTCAGCGGTCAGTGCCTAGCAGATCATGAATAGCTTACCTTCTCCCAGAGGTGGTGCAAAGTCTCTTCTAAGACTAGGTAAAGCCTTGGTTAGATCTATCTGCCACTGCTGAGAACGCATAGCTTAAACACTTCTATGTGCTGGAGTATCCAAGGCAGCTCTGGCTCTGAGATGCATTTCATCTCAAGTGGAGCTCATGACTCTGTTTTTGTTTAAATCTTTTTATTAGCATTTATATTTCCATACATTACATCACGACAATCAAAAGATCAGTACCAATGACTGGCTGGTGTGTATTAGCCCAACAGAAGCAACATCAATAGCCAATATGGCGAAAGCAGAATGGGGTCAATATGACATCACATGGATAGGACCAGATAGGACCACGAAGGTAAACGAGTAGATGGTAGTGGTACTGATTCGTTATGGATGTGGCTATTAATATGTGCTATTTGAAGTAACAAAGAACAGGGGGAGGAGGGTACAACAAACTGAGAACAAAAGAACATGAATGAAGGATAGGGAGATTGCCCGTGACCTAAGGCCCAGAAATGTCACTACATATAAGTACCTGCTTGTGGATACCATGAAATGCCAGGACAGATGAGGTTTCAATACTCTATCTTACTTGTAGCGATCCATTAGTGGTAATGCATTGTCAATTCGGAGTTACTGAGATCATCGCCCCTTCTTGCGTGTCTTCAGTGTGCGCTGCCAGTTTTTGTAATTCTTCCACTATAGCCTCCCAAACGCCAGATAGGGGGAACCTACGAATCCCCAGCAGATCCTCCCTTTGCAAAGCCATGCCCTCTGCCCTGGCCCAGTTAAGCAATGAGCGGCGCCAGGCTATTATGTGGGGTGCCCTATGGTTCTTCCACCTTTTAGTAATCAGGCGTTTTGCCGTGATTAGGCCTAGGTTTAAAAATCGTGTGGCAGCCTTGTGTTTCTTGCTCCTCATGAAGAGATGCAAGATTTACACCTCCCATTGAAAGTAAAATTCACGTTTGGTGCAACGGGACAGAGTGGTTGCTATGCTCATCCAGTACTCCCCCAGGGCAGATGTAGGAGGCCCGGCTTGGGCGAGTTGCATCTGGGGCTTACAGAATCATCTTGGTGGAAAAACTTATTTATCAGTGCAGGAGAGAGATAGGCATGGTGGAGAATAAAATAGTGTATCTGTCTGAAGCGCTGGTTGCGAGGGATATGTGTCAGGGTATCTAGTAATGTCATCCATTCCTTCTTGGACATAGCCCGTCCTATGTCCTCTTCCCAGTGATGTCTCAGAGAGAGCTGTGGACATGCTGTGTGCTGACGAAGGGAGGAGGCGAACCGGCATATCAATTGCCCTCCTGTGCCCATTATGTGGAGATATTGTAGCAGGAAATGTGTGGGAGGCTCCTCTGTTAGATTACCCCACTTCAATGAAAGCGAGGCTATGAGTGCACGGTGTAGCAGGAAGGACCCGGGGGGTAGACCATCTTCTGAGATCAAATCTATAACGGGGATCAGGGTTCCGTCTCTGAATAGGTCGCCTGTGTCATGAATGTCCGCTGCTTCCCAACCGCGTAACTCTGCTGCTGTGACGGATGAATCACCTTTCGGTGACCCTTGCAGCGGAATTGCAGGGGCATATGATATGGTAGTGCGAGTGATATACAAACTTCTACAGTAGCACTTCTCTGCTATGGAGAGCAACAAGGAATCTACTCCACTGGGCTTAGCACAGGGGTGGAACATACAAAGCAAAGCATGAAGCGTCAGGAGAGGGCACAGCATGGCGGTGTCTGGTAAGTGACGTGAGGCCAACCATCTGGCCACCCATCGTAACTGGGCCGCTAAGTAGTAATGTTCAAGATTAGGTCCTGCTCATCCGCCCTGTCCCGCTGGCGGATACTACTTCCTGATGGATACCCTGTGTCTAGACGGGCCCCAGATGAAACACTTAACCTTAATTTCTAATTTGCTGAAATAGGAAGGGGGATGTAAATTGGCAGGGTGGCCAAATAGTAAAGCAGACGTGGAAGACCCACCATCTTCACGAGAACCACTCTTCCTGAGATAGACAGAGGGAGGGACCTCCAGAACGTCATCTGCGAGTAGATCGAGGAGGTGGCTCTAGTGACGTTGCCGTCGAATAGGTCGGTTTTGTTGCGGTATATGTGGACATCCAAATAACAGAAGGTACTTGTGCACCAAGACAGCGGAACCCCCTCCAATGAGTACCCCGTTTTGGAGCGGACAGTGTGAACGGGAAGACAGTGGATTTTGCTGATTTAACCCTGAGGCCTGAAACCGTGGCAAATTGCGACAGTGCTGTGTTCAGTGTGTAGGGGATGTCATGAAGATCGCTGGCAATCAATAAGAGGTGATCGAGATTGTGTGTGTAAGTGGAGCTAAGGACTCTTATACACCTTTCCACCGATATCACTTCTGTCCAGAGTTTTCCAGAAGATCAAGAAAAACAGGGCCTAGTCATCTTAGTGGCTCTGGACTGGGCACAGGTAGTATGGTATCCCAATCTCCTGGCATGAACATCTGTCCTCCAGACAAACTGCCCATTGGGAAGGATCTTCTGTCAGAGTAAGAGGGCAGGATACTGCTTCCGAACCTGTCTGCTCTCATTATTCTTGCATGGTGATTGAGCAGTGACAGTGGATGGTGTATGATCTCCCTCCTGAAGGATGTGATGTCCGTCTAACAGCCGGGCGTTCTTCTACCAAAACAATCTACGCCTGTCGATGGGACAAGTTTGTGCCTTGGTATACATCTAAAATAGTATATCCTATCTCTGTCTGCGGTTCTCTTTTTCGCTCTATCCCTGGCTCGGCAAGGCTTTGCTTTGGGTACAATTAAAGTATATCTGTCTGCCATTTCTGCCTTTCTACAGCGCCAGTTCAACCTTTCCTGTTTAAGTCACCTGTTGTGACTAGATTTCTTAAAGGTTTGCAGCATATGCGGAGGCGTTTTCTATTGATTACACCCGTGGTTCCCAAACTGTGCGCCGCCGCACCCCGGTGCACCGTTATGAGGTGCCAGGGGCGCCGCGGCACGATGTGGAAAAGTGAAGTTTACTGAACAGCTGCCCAGTGCAGCCCTCAGTGGCATCCTCCCCGCAACAACTGCCAGCAATGCAAATCCCAACACTAAATGTGCCCATAAGTCCAGCGAGCGCGAGTTAAACTTTAATACTCACTCCGTGGAGCCCGCCTTTTTACAGAACAATTATTAATCAAACGCCATGCTGATCTTCGCACAATTGTTTTACACCCGTATCACCAACATTATTGTTATTTACAATAATGTTGGTGATACGGGTGTAAAACGGAGGTTGTGCGAAGATCGGCATGGCGTTTGATTAATAATTGTTCTGTAAAAAGGCGGGCTCCACGGAGTGAGTGTTAAAGTTTAACTTGCGCTCGCCGGACATATGGGCACATTTAGTGTTGGGATTTGCATTGCTGGCAGTTGTTGCAGGGAGGATGCCACTGAGGGCTGCACTGGGCAGCTGTTCAATAAACTTCAATTGTTTCGGATCCTGTGCAAGTGTGATGGGCCTTATCATAAACTACAACACTGTGGTGACAAGTTAACCTCCCCAACCCAGTCCAAACCCACGTGTGCCTGAATGAAGAACAGGATTATTCGGAGTGCACATCCACAAGTTGCTGGGAAAGTAACCGGATTTTCTTTAATAAATCTATGCTGGCATTTGCGGAAAGTGTTTAAACTTTACGTTAATTGTCCCTCTACTTCAAAGTACGTTGGGGTTGAAATTGCCATGGTAGGCTTTTAACTACTTGATGGAGTGGATGGGGGATGCACTCCGAGGTAGTTCGGCCATTAAAGTTCCGTCAACCGTTTAGGATTGTTTTCGACGACTAATACATCCGTCTTTTTGCCATTCAGTTTTATGTTACTCGTGGGCATCCAATCTGTTACCTATTTTAGACAGGAGTTCAGTTAGTTGGAGGTTTCCCTATTTCTGAAGTAAGAGATACAATGATCTTGATGTCATCTGTGTAGGATACTAGTGCGACACCGAGTTCTCGCACAATCTCTGCTAAAGGGAAGCACATATAGGCTAATGTGCACAGTTCAGAGTATAATTCAGAGAGGGGTTGTTGTGCAGAAGAAAGCTTAATTGAAAGGCATCTGTCTTAACTCTGAGCTTCACAGCATCTTGCATGGGCATCAATTCACCAAAATGCCTGCAGTTACGGAAGTGACATCTCACATCATTTGACCTTTACTTTGAATCACACACACACACACACACGCGCATGCCTAAACATACGCCCACATTTACACATTCTCAGATAAACAAAGACACCTAAAAAAATGCATACAACATACATTTAAAAGCATTAGTTCTTACCTTATCTGTCAGATGGTGTCATATTCCAGCTAATTATACTCCATTTTTTATAATACTAATAATGAATGATATTATTAACTATTTGTGTAATAAACTTTTTGTCAGAAAACCATGAAAATGGAGCTCCAAACCACGTCCATTAGGGTGAGCTGCTTCTGTATTTCAGGCACTGAATTTGCCACCTCTTTAGGCCAGGGGTCGAAAAGGTAGTGGCAGGGGTTGCAAAGGGCAAGTCAGGGCTCGTAGCTGTGGCTCCTGGTGAAATGAAATTTAAAATGAAATTTAGGTCTTATATAGCGCATGGCTGCCCGTGAGCGTCCCAGCGCTGAAATTGCAGAACTTCTGAGGGTGAAGACGGGGAAAGGAAGGAAGTTATTGCGGGAAGAGATGAGTTTTTAGATGCCTACGGAATTTCAGAAGATTGGACTCAGAACGAAGATGAAGTGGCAGGGCATTCCAAGAGATGGCCACAGTAACCGAGAAACGGCGTCCTCCAGTTCGGGCTTTTCTAATTTTTTGGACTGTGGCCAGATGACCTTGAGCTGATCGTAGGGGCCTATTGGGTCTGTATGGAAAGATCATATCTTTTAGCATTGGGGGCCCTTGATTTTGCAAAGCTTTATGGGCCGTGCAAAGTGCCTTAAATTTGACCCTTTCGCGGATCGGCAGCCAATGTAGAGCCTTAAGGGCGGGTTTGGCTGAGACTCTGCGAGAGGTCCCAGTGAGAATCCTAGCTGCAGCATTCTGTGTTCTTTGAAGAATGTTGATCGTGGATTCCGGGGCAGCAAGAAAGAGAGCATTGCAGTAATCTAGTCTTGATAGGACTAGACCTTGAACAAGCAATTTCTGGGAGGGTCCTGGAAGTAAAGGGAGGATCTTTCTGATGGAACGCATTAGCCCCACACATGTGCCAGCTGTTTTTTCCGCTTGCGTTTTGAGGGATAGGTCCTGTTCGAGCCAGAAACCCAGACTTTTTAATTCAGTCTTGGGTTGAGGGAGGGGGCCTAAGCATGCTGGCCACATGGCAGATGGAAGAGAAGATATTTTGTTTCCCAACAGCATGAGCTCAGTTTTCGAGCCATTGAGCTTAAGCCTTGAGGCAGACATCCAGGCATGAATACCCTCTAGACAGTCATGAAGGTTTTTTACCTTATCCTCTTCCAGAGAAAATGAAACGATCATTTGGGTGTCGTCAGCGTATGTGACGGCTTTTATCCCAAAAGGAGAGACCACGTCATCCAGGGGGGCCATGTATGTGTTAAAAAGCGTAGGGCTCAATGAAGAGCCCTGGGGGACCCCACACTGGAGAGGGAGACTATTGGATCGCACATTCCCTTCGCAGACCTGAAATGTTCTGTCTTTTAGGAATGAGGAGAGCCAGCAGAGGGCTGTGCCCCTTACTCCCAGACTGAAGAGGCGCTTAATGAGGGTTTTGTGGTCCACCGTATCGAATGCAGCGCTTAGATCCAGGAGGATCAGTAACACTGATCCTCCCGAATCCAGGATGCATCTAGCCTCTTCAACTACCTTTAAAAGGGCTGTTTCCGTCCCTTGGCCTGGACGGAAGCCTGTCTGTGTGGGACGAAGGAGATTGTTGGTTTCAAGGAAGGCAGACAATTGCTTGTTGACTACCTTCTCTGCAATCTTACTTAGTCCAGGAAGGAGTGAAATTGGGCGGAGGTTAGTCAGATCTGTAGGGTCCATACCCGGTTTTTTCTGAAGTGCCTTAACAATGGCATGTTTCCAATCAGGAGGGACCACTCCCTGGTTCAACGAGGCGTTAATAAGATTGGTGGCCAGATGCGAGATGGTGGGTCCAACCTGTTTGAGAATGTGGATAGGAGCGGGATCGTTAGGGGAACCACTTTTCAAGTCTGAAAGAGTTTTTAAGAAATCGTCCTCAGAAAGTTGGCTGAAACTGTCTAATGTTGGACCACTGACAGAGACTGATAAAGCGGTCAGGGAGTTATCATCGTTTAAAGGAGGAAGTGACTGTAGGATCTTGATGATTTTATTTTGGAAAAAACAGGCTATTTGGTTGCATTTGTCAATTGTGGGTTGTAGGTATGGGAGGGTGTTCGGTATAGTTAGGAGCTCTTTAACTATTTTATAGGTCTCCCGAGAAGAGTTAGAGGCAGCTTTGATTTTTTTATCAAAGAAGGAGGCTTGGGCTGCTTTTCGCGCCGCTTTATAAGTCCTCATCGCTGATTTATATTCTTCCTTGGTGGTGGGGTCCCATGTTTTCCTCCATTTACGCTCATGGCTTTTACAGATTTTCTTAAGGTTCCTGAGTTCCTGTGAGAACCATGGTGATTTAAAAGTGGTACTTCTTTTCTTTAAGTCGATCTTCGGGGCGACTATATCCAAGGTGGAGGTGATCCAATTAGTGAAATTATCATTGGCTAGCACAGGATCAGGATCAGCTAGGGGGGTAGATCGTGACAACTCCTGTGTCCAGACTTCAAGGGGTATTTTGGACCATGGTCTGTCCCGTCCTCTAGGAGTTTGCAATTGGCCAGTGATTTTGCTAATTTGCCACATAAACGGGATGAGGAAGTGATCAGACCAAGGGAGAGGGAGTGCAGGGCGAGCTTCAATTTTTATGAGATTGGCAAATAAGGGATCCAGAAGGTGACCCTTAGTGTGGGTTGCCTCTGAGTTGATCAGATGAAGGTCGAGTACTTTTAATTCTGAGATAAGGTCCCCAGCAATTTTATTAGTACTGTCCTCAAGATGTAGGTTTAGATCGCCAAGCAGGATAAAATTGGGGGTCGAAGTACAAGAAGAAGTGGTGGTGTCCAGTAATGATCTTACAAAGTTACCTGTGGCCCCCGGCGGGCGGTAAATCAGAAGACCTGACAGGGATTTATTAGGGGTTAGTTGAAGTGAGAAGTGGGCACTTTCGCAGTCCTCAATCCCTCCTTCTTGTAGCCTACAAGTGATGGAATTCCTGTAAATAATCGCTAGTCCGCCTCCTATGCCTTTTATTCTATTTTGATGGTGTATGAGGTAATCCTTTGGTAACATACTCACAATATCAGCATCTGAATGAGGCGTTAGCCAGGTTTCCGTGAGGAAAAGAATATCTAATTGTAGGTCCAGAATAAGCGTTTTTATCTCTAACGCATGCTTGACAGCTGATCTACAGTTCAATAATGCCAGACTGAAGCTGTTGGTTGTCTGGTTGGAGGATATCCCGGGAGCATCGTTGTGGAAGGTAATTGAAGGGATCGGGGTTGGGAGTGAATTTGCCGCGCAAAATTGTAACAAGTAGTCCCTTGTATGTCTAATACGATGCTCATGCAAAACGGGCATGGTGGGTGGCCCTGTGCCCGGCCTGGCCCGGACGGGCACAGACGGGCGTGCCTTTGGCGCGCCTTCGGCGCGCCGCCGGCGCGCCCGCTGCGCCCGCCCGCTGCGCGGACGTGCAAGTCGGTTATTTTTATACATGGTGGGGGGAGAGGGAGGAGGGCGGGAGGGGCGGTCAACTGGACCGTCGACCTTCCCTACCCAAGATGGCGGGTCCGTTCGGTGATGCGGTTACCAGCGCCTGTCCCGAAGATGCTGCCTGGCGAAGCAATCTCGCTGCAGGTAAGGCAAGTCCGAGTCTAAAACAGCAACTGTTAAAATATATACAATATTTTAAAATTAACTCGGCTCCAACTAGCGTGTGCTCTAGCACGACTGCCCAGACGAGTCTGTGCTCCAAATGGTGTTCCGATCAGGTATTATTTAAATAATTACACAGAGTGCGCAAGAGAGCGCAAAGGGCCCCGGCTTCCGCCTCAGGGTAAAGATTTTATTAAAGTTCAGCAAAAGTCACTAAGGGGAAAGGGACCGCCCTTAAGTATCCAGGGAGGGCGGGAGGGGCGGTCAACTGGACCGTCGACCTTCCCTACCCAAGATGGCGGGTCCGTTCGGTGATGCGGTTACCAGCGCCTGTCCCGAAGATGCTGCCTGGCGAAGCAATCTCGCTGCAGGTAAGGCAAGTCCGAGTCTAAAACAGCAACTGTTAAAATATATACCCCCTAAATGACATCCACGGCATCATGGTGCTTTTATTATCCTTTTACATAGTCCGAAATTTCTTGATGGTGAATTGAAAGACATGTCTCTAGAATGTCTATGCTAATAAATTCTTTCCATAATCTCAATATGTTGCATCTGAGGCTGTCGGTCCCTTCAAGTTGTTTCATTTCATGGTTGTGTTGTTTGAGCCTTTAAATTCTGTTTGACAACTAAAATCTGACAGCTTACCTCTATCATCAAGAGTCCTGAGGAGTTTGTAATGAGTGTTGTTTTACATCTTTAACTGGGGGAAGTTGTGAGGCTTCAAAACCTCAACTTTTAGGCCTGGGTGCAATAGGAGTCTGTAGCTTTCAAATAAATAAATAATGAAAGGCGAGTGCCCCCTTCTGATTCAGCTCCACGTGCAAACTGTCAGCAGAGCTGCCTCATACACACCCCCCTAACTCATTTTACTCAGGTAGGACCAGACGAGCTTATAGGCGCCTCAATCTCTGAAAATTACTGCGCCTGAAGAAAGGGGGTGTGGATACAAAGGCTAGTATCATGACTGGTAAAAAAAAGGAAACTTTACTGAATTTACACACTGAAAATGAAACTAATCATATATAAGAGTTTTGAAAGATGTAAACAATGTCCCATCATCGGGCCCTTACTTCAAGGACATGGCTGCAGGCTGGAGAGTGTACATGAACGCTCTGGTGGTCCAGCGCGTTAGATTTATGGCTTGCTAATTAGGGGTGCCACAAGGTGAAAAAGAGAAAAAAACATCTTAATTCCAGTAGTACAGGCGTCACTCGGAGCCAGGGATCTATGCCATTAACATTCCCCCTACTCTGGTATACAGGCCATTTTACCAAAGGATGCTCACACATTCCAAAGATGCCTTCTTGGTCGTGAGCTAGAAGAAGACACCTGCCACAAGCCTGCCACTATTATTTTTTTATTTTGTTACAAATATGATTATAATACCTTCATTGCATCCCAATTACTTTAGGAAGCTGACAGGAAGTACTCCAGAGGTCGTGCTTACACCCCCCCCTATCCTCCTGCCCACCGGTAAAAAAAATGGTGGGGAGCCACGGCCAACTGCCAATTAGGTCAAGGGAGCCACGGGTCAAAAAAGTTAGGGAACCACTGGATTACACCAAACAATTCCAGGTGGACGATCAAATCTTTGTTGAATTTGCCAGGTAGAAGAGAGGGAAAGCAGTTCAGAAGAGAACCATCTCTCGAAGGATCATTCTCTGTATTAAGATCTGCTGTGCAATGGCGAATAAAAGCCCTGTGTGGGCACAAGAGCTTACTCCACCGGAGTTACAGCTACAACCACTGAGTTGGCATGGGGAGTTTCAGTCCTGGCCAACTGTAAGACCGCTACGTGGACACTGCTGCAGGCAAGTAGCGGCACCTCTTTTGCCTCTTAACTATTTCATACTATTTGCATTTTGCACTTTGAATCAGGCATTTTAAACGTGTTATACTTAGATTTTAATTAGAAACTCTCAATCTGCCCCCCTGTGACTCGCCCGCTCTCCGTTTCACCACGGTGATTGCGGTTTGATTGGAGAGAGCAAGCGGGATTAGTATTTCCGGTTCCGGTCAGGGTTGCAGGAGTCTCCCGCCCCTTATTTAAAGAGCATGTTACTGCCGACACGCACAGTGGACGTGGCGCTTTCGTGTAGAAGGCGCCCAAAGGCAAGCCCGTCATCACCTGTCTGCACCCTGCTGTCGCCAGGAACCAGGCCCCCTGCATCATTCGCCACAGAAGTCTCTAGTACATTAAATACTCTCTTATTCAGCGGAGGAACTTACATTTATCAGACTTCTAGGCAGGGTACTCTGTTAAACTATGAGGCAAACTAAGTGCTCCTCTAATCCCCGAAGGCCCTTTTCTTGCATACATTGCCGATACCAAAGCCTTACACTGAAGCAGGAGGGTGAATTACCTCCTGTCCCCAAGGAGGCCCTGAACTCAGACCATAGCATAACCCTACTCCTCCTGAATAACACTCCCCTTAAACCCGCACAAGCCTGGAAGGGCTTTTTAGGCAATGCCAGATCATCGCCCAAGCATGCCTTTGAAATATGGGACATGCTAACTTCTTAATCACCAGATCTAGGTTTCCTCACAGGGACGTGGCTGAAACCTCCCTCCACACCCTGTATTACTCTGGCACTCCCCGACAATTATCAAATATTAAGAACAGGCAGGGAGGGTAGAACGGGAGGAGGAATAGCGATTATTTACAAAGATTCATTGAAAGCATCTATAAATGAAACCTGCTCAGAGGATGAGATAGATATTTGTATCTTTAGAATTGAACTCTCGCCCCATGAGTCCTAGAAAGGCGCCCTTGTGTATCGTCCCACAGAACCTATACAAGACTTGAATCTTAAACTGATGGTATTGATTGCTACCCACATTCTTTCTGCAAAACACTTTCTTTTATTGAGAGATTTCAACATACACAGTGACGATCCCTCCAATATGGAGTCAGCACAGCTCCTTACAGATCTGGCCACTTCAGGCCTGAAGCAGATTCAGGTCCCACTCACACGGCACGACACGCTGGATCTTATTTTTACCAATTCTCCTAGCATCTCTACTGAGGCCCCACGCCCTCTGGCTTGTACAGATGACTCTTTGATTGGATTTCAGATCACTGTTACTCATGCTGTCAGACCCCCTAATAATTTCACTTACCACCTGAGGAGACAATGGTGTAAAAATACCCCGGACGCCTTCATTAAGGAGTTTATTGCTCTGACAAGATGGGAGTCAGAGGGATGCCAACTTAAGATTAGCAGACTATCATGAAGCCCTAAAAAACTGCTATTAACAACCCAGCCCTTTAAAGCAGCAACACAAAGGCAAACAGGGATGGCATGCTCCCGGGTACTCGTCGAAACTGCGCAAGGAGAAAGTGCATTATGAAAAACTAGAGAGACGTTGGCGTCAGTCCCACAACCCCAACGAGAAAGAAACCTATAAAATAACCTTAGCTCTATACCAAAAGAATATTTTAAAAAGCAAGTAAAGCCCATATTGCTTTACAACTTAGCCAAGTGGGAAACTCCTCCAAAGAACTATATAAGGTTCTCAAATCTTTTACTAATCCGATTGCTCGTACCAATGACACCCCCCACCGCAAACTCTGTGTGGTGTCATCGCTAACATCTCGAAGAAAAAATAAATCTGATCTATGATAAATTCACTGGAGCAAGTGACCCTTTGAGAGAAGAACCCCTCTATATTCCATCAATTAAGGACAATGTGTGCCTCTTACAGACCTTTACACCCCTTCTAGAATAAATCCATTGGTGAAATGTTGAAAACCGCTAAATCAGGGTTACCTTCAGATATGTACAGATCCGAGGATGGTAGTGGTGGATACACAGGTCGCACATCAACGATTGGACATGTTCAAATGGGCTATTAAGTACAAAAAGCAAGTAGACGAAAGACACAAACAAGTATATAGTGGTGCCACCCAGGGTAGAAAACACCCCACTACCATGGGTGCAAAAGAACACAGCTGACCACTGAGGTGACCTGTGAAATTGATATATTGCCAGCTAAGATATCGTCTTTGCTAGCCGAGCAACTTGCCCCTTCCATCTGCCCGATACTGAACCTAGACTGGCAGGCCACACAGGTGATTTCCATTTGCAAGAAAGAGAATATCCTGACGTCAGATCTGACAAACTATCGTCCTATCTCACTCCTCCACCTGATAAGCAAACTCTTAGAAGGTCACATTAATAAGCAACTTACAGAATACATAGAGTCCATCAGTTGCCTGGACCCCTTGCAGTCCAGCTTTAGACCCATGTACAGTACTGAATCAGCTCTTATAGCGGTAACAGACTAGGGGCCAGATGTAGGTTGCCCAATACCGGTCGGTAACGGCCGAAATTACCGAATTTCGGCCGTTACCGACCGGTATTGGGTTTTTGAGATGTAGGTGGCATTTTTTAAGGATTCGGTATTTTACCAAATCGGTAATTTAAGGATTCAGTAAAATACCGACAGGCAGATGTAGGTAATCCCAGTTTACCGACTCTTAAATACCGAATCATACTGATTCGGTATTTAAGAACAGGTAAATGGGATGTAGGTAAATTGTCGTGAAAAATTTACCGAATCGGTAAGTTTCGGTAATTACCAAATCAGTATTTACCGATTCGGTAATTGCCATTCATTCCTATGGGCCTGGAGGCCCATAGGAATGAATGTCAATTACCAAATCGGTAAATACTGATTTGGTAAAAGGGGGAAACATTGAAGGGTGGCAGGGTGTCACTTTGACACCCTGTTGCACCCCTCAATTGTGTATGGGTGCACATGTTGCAGACATACATGCCCTAAGGGCATGTATGTCTGCAACATGGCACTGTTGGAAAAGCAAAAAAAATGTTTTTTCAGAGGTTTTCATCATTTACCACCAACTTCTAGTTGGTGGTAAATAACGAATCCTTAACTGAGGAATGCACTAACTTGAGTGCTCCCTACATCCTGGATTCGGTAATTTACTGAATCGGTATGTTAAGAATTCGGTATTTTACTGAATCTTAAATTACCGATCCTGTAAAATACCAAATCCTACAAATATGCCACCTACATCTGAAAAGCCCAATACCGGTCGGTAACGGCCGAAATTCGGTAATTTCGGCCATTACAGACCGGTATTGGGCGACCTACATCTGGCCCTGAATTCTTAACATACCGATTCAGTAAATTACCGAATCCAGGATGTAGGGAGCACTCAAGTTAGTGCATTCCTCAGTTAAGGATTCGTTATTTACCACCAACTAGAAGTTGGCGGTAAATAATGAAAACCTTTCAAAAAGCATTTTTTTGTTGCTTTTCCAACAGTGCCATGTTGCAGACATACATGCCCTTAGGGCATGTATGTCTGCAACATGTGCACCCATACCTAATTGAGGGGTGCAACAGGGTGTCAAAGTGACACCCTGCCACCCTTCAATGTTTCCCCCTTTTACCAAATCGGTATTTACCGATTCTGTAATTGACATTCATTCCTATGGGCCTCCAGGCCCATAGGAATGAATGGCAATTACAGAATCGGTAAATACTGATTCGGTAATTGCCGACACTTACTGATTCAGTAATTTTTACAGAAAAATTACCTACATCCCATTTACCTGTTCTTAAATACCGAATCGGTATGATTCGGTATTTTAGAGTCGGTAAACTGGGATTACCTACATCTGGCCCTAGATCAGATATTCCCTAGATGACAACCAGGCTGCTATGCTGGTGTTGTTAGACCTGTCGGCATCCTTCGACACAGTGCCTCACCATAGACTGCTTCAAAGACTAGAAGAGATCGGTATCCATGGCCTAGCTTTACAATGGTTTTCGAGTTTTTTAACACAATGTACACAGACCATCAATTTTGGACCTTTCTGATCCCGCACCATTGAGCTTAACAAGGCAGTGCTGCAGGGCTCTTGCCTTAGCCCCACATTGCTCAACATATATTTGGCCCCCATTGCCAAAACCATCAGAAATTTTGGATTCACCCCATCTCATAGGTGGATGATACCCAACTTCTCTTATCCTTTAATAATGATATAACTACCACTAAAGCACTCTTCTCTGAGGGCATGATAGTCATTGCGTCTCAAGCTGAATGCCTGCAAGACAGAAATAATGCTTTTTGGTAAAGCTCAAGTGCTCTGGTTTCCAGAGTGGTGGCCTACAGACTTGGGGGAGGCACCTGCCCCCTAGACAGTGTTTAAAAATCTGGGTGCTCACCTGGATCAGGCTCTTACTATGAACGATCAGGTAGTGGCTACCACTGCCATCTGCTTTCATATGATGAGTCTTGTGCGTTGGGTATTCCCACTCTTCCCACTTTCAGTGCAAAAAACTCGGCAACGCTTTTTGAGCTGTGGCTCGTAAGGCTCTTCTGAACAAACTCCAGGAAGTCCAGAACACAGCAGCCCGCCTAGTCCAGAATACACCAGCCAGAACATCCTCTCTCCCTCTCTTGCACTCAATAAATAAAGTTAAAGATCTGTTGTATAGTACATAAATCAATGAATGGAGAGGACCTAGTCACTTGACAAAAAGACTTACCCCGTATTAGCCGAGCAGTTCTACCATCTGGGGAGAAGGCTCTCCTGATCATTCCTCGTTTTAGAAAAACATGCTACGGGCTCACAGCCTTTCCCTACCTTGCCCCTTTTTGCTTGAACCACTTACCTTCTGACCTTCGAAAATGCACGGATCATCTTTACTTTAGAAAACTTCTCAAAACTAAGCTTTTCAGTAACTAACACTATCTGCCTGTGATTCCTTAGTAGCGTGGAGATACCCCTTCGGGAGTGATTCAGGTGTTTTACAAATTATAATAATATAACGTAACATAACTACTGCCTTGACAGTCAGGTCTGCAGAGATGGTCATTTTGTCCATGCGTTCCTCCAGGACATCTTAGTTTACAACAGTCTCCAGATTCACCTCTGGGGAGTGATTGCTTTGATATGTTTTCTAAGGTAACTATTTTGCAGCTAGAAGTTGCTATCAGAAGAACAAATTACATACCTTTGGAAACGCTTTATCTGGTAGAGGCTCTATCTAGCCGCAAATTCCTTACAGACCCTCCCATCCTGCAAACTCCCTTCTCACATTCAGAGATTCTTTCTGGACCTCACAGGCACACTGGTCATCCCTCCTAAGTTTGGCTCTGTGCTTCTGGTGTGGAAAAAATAGTCAAGAACTAAGGTCAGTACACTGGGGTGGCACCTAGTAAGTAATTGTTTATTTGTACATGATTAATTAAAATCTTTACAAAATTATAAAAACATCAGTAAATACGTGTAAAAATCCATTTGTACTTAATCTTATCAAATTAAAAAAAATTGGTTAAGATCAGTTCGTGGTTATCCTCAGAACCTTATAGTGTTCATCAAATGCTCTTAAGTCTTTTTCCTGTTAAATCAAAGAACTTTACAACCTGGCAATTCAATTTGGTGTTGTTGGGGTTGAAGCACAGTTTAACAGCCTGCCTGCAAGTCCTAACGCCATGTAGTTTGAAGGATGGTCGTAATAAGTTATACCTCAAGTCCTTTAGTTTAGGAAAAATGCAAATCGCATGGATGATGTCCTCCTTGCCGATTTTGCACAGGCGACACTGCTGTGAGGAGTTATTTCTCTCCCAGGGTGGCAGGTGTGGGAGTATACGGATTACTCCGAGGCGTAATTTTTGAAACTTTTCTTTGATTTTTATTTTCATACCAATATTGAGGTATGCTTGTGATTGTATTCTTCCATACTCGCCCAGCGTTATCCAGCCATGCGCTCTGTTTGCTAGTTCCTCCTTGTCTTCAATTACTGAAATGATACGTGCTGATTTTTGTGCTCACGTCACTTGTGGCTTCTGCTCATCGGACTGGAAACCTACTTGGTTCCTGTTCGATACGCCCCGTGGAAGTCCCTAGGGAGTAGGTTTCCAGTCCGATGAGCAGAAGCCACAAGTGACGTGAGCACAGCTCTTTGAACCCGGAAGCCCATGTAGCGGCTTACACCGCTCTCTCAGTTTTTCTTCCAGATTGGGGAGAAGACTATATTTTGCAAAGGTCCACAAGTTTGTGGTTCCAAACAATTTTCACGTGATCGAGGGCAGGGCGCACCTTAGCGTGTGCGTACCACCCAGGTCACTCACACTGATCCTGACGAAATCCCACAATCGCAAGATGGTTGAAACATGTAGACCTAAATTTTAAAATCACATAGCACACGTCGCTATTTTTAAACACTACACGTCTTAGACAACGGAGTCTACCTAATTAGACATAGGTGTCACATCTTTTTTATGGGGGTTCAATCACTCAGGAATAAAGTCTTGCAGTGAGTAGTATTGGTCCCTTTTTAAACCACTTATCACCTTTAGAACTATTGCACATATAAAAAAGAAAATATACCCGCTCCACTGTAGTCAGGTGTCGAAGCACACCCTGTTGGCACTCGGCCTTCGGGGTGGGACCCCGATGATGAAGCATGTCACCAACCAGGTTGGTGAGTGAGGGGTCTTCTAAAAGGACATGCTTTGTCCTGCAAAAAGGTTGGGCACACTGTGCTTCACTGAGCCTTAAGCTCTAGGTACAGAGCCTTTCTCTGTTACGCCTCCAGTGGGTACTCCTCCATTTGTTGTTGAATACTTAAGAAGGGGACCGGGAGTTCCCACCTCACAGATTTGTTAAAAACCCTTACTCTCTCCTATTGTTGTGGAGAATCTATTGAGGTTTCCCAGATGTTGGTCAAGCCTAAAACTTGAAGTGATTCAAGTACATAATCTCTGGCCGAAGATTTACGGTGCCAAAGTAGCTCTTCCCATACGTTAGAACTTAAAGAGCCAGTCTCTGCAGTGCAAATCTTATGCCAGCTGGCTTCATACGCACACCGCCTTTCTATTGTTTGTTTAAGGCTGCCAAATTCTAGCCGGCTCTGAGCAGGAGAGACATATTTTGGGAGGTTAAAAATAGCCCTGTATGAGTTGGCTATGACTATGTCCAGTAATGCGGCATCCTTCCCATGAAGCGATTCACTCCCGTATGTAAGGGTCGGCTGTAGTTTTGCACGCAAGATTTGAAGGAGAGGTTTAAGTGTGAGATCTGGAAGTTTGGCCTTTAATGATTTTATAGCCAAGTAGGTCATAGTCGCCTTCCCTCGTAAGGAGTCAAGTTGTGCCTTAGAAGTATTTTTTTAATCCAAAATTATTCCCAGGTACTTGTAAGTGGTTACCAGATCCAGCTTTTCTCCGTTCAGGTGCCAGCAAATTCTCCTTTTTTTCCTATAATTCACAGCCATGACCTTTGACTTATTGAAGTTTATTTGGAGAGCATTCTTTACTGAAAAGGTATGAGCTACATTCAAGAGATGCTGAAGGCCCGTTGGCGTCCGACTTATCAGCACCAAGTCGTCCGCGTATAGCAGGTTGGAGAGGGTGATTTTCCCTAGTTTAGGTGCATGATTAGGGCATTTGTCAAGTTCCCCAGGTAGATCGGCTAGGAAGACGTTGAATAAGATAGGTGCTAATACACACCCCTGTTTGAACCCTTTTGTTGTCCTAATGGGCTTTGAGAGGTGTGTGCATGCTCCAAGTTTGATTTTAATCCAAGTGTTTGAGTGGAGTAGTATTAGCACATCCAGGAGGTGTTTCGGTATTCCCCAGTTGTCCAGTTTCTGCCAGAGTTTGTTGTGGTCCACATGATCAAATGCAGCAGTATAGTCAATAAACGAGAGATATAAAGATGACTTAATCTCTTTTGCTGCTCCCATCAACAAGGACAGTAACATGATGTTGGTTGTGGTCCCTTGGCCTCTGCAGAAACCCGTTTAGTTGATCGGGATGATGGAGTTTTCGGATGCCCATGATGTTAACTCCTCCAAGATGGTACCTGCGAAATATTTAGCCTCCACATCTAGTAGGGCAATAAGCCGATAGTTGTTTGGATGCTTCTTTCTACCATGTTTATAAATCGGGCTGATGACTGACCCATGCCAGGACTCAGGAAGAGTCTGGGTATACCTTGAACTGTTGAATATTGGTGTTAGTGTCCACTCCAAAACTTTGCATCCGATTTATACAGCATGGATGGAATGCCATTAGGCCCCGGGGCTCCAGTGGGCCTCCCCCTTGTTATTTGCCGTTTGATGTCCGCTGGCACAGTTGTCTTTCGCCGGGCTCGACAGACTTCGAGGAGCTTGCTTCCGGCTCTAATTTGTCAAGTTTAGATGGGGTCGTAGCCCCATACTCACGCATTTCTTGGGTCCTTGTGGCCGTATAGCAGTTAGCTTTTCCTTCTATTTTAGACCTCGTGACTTCTGTGCAGGGTTTATTTGTTACCGGGTCCTCTGTAGTATCCTCATTATTAAAATGCTTCAATAGGTATTTTGTCCATACCTCCTCTGATATGTGGGAGTTTTGGCCTAGATGTTCAGGATTCTTTATTCTTTTGACCATTTTCCAGAACTTAGAGCTGTTTTTCTGCTTCCCCTCATAAAGAAGTTTTACCCATAGGTCTTCGTTTCTTAGCTTCTGTTTTTCCAATTTCATCCGTTTTAGCTGTTTTTTTGCTTTCTGTAGAACAATTTGCAGGCTATGGTTTGTTTGGTCCTTTCGCATCTGTCTCAATGTTCGATTTATTAACCGTTTTTGTGTTTTCATTTCTGGGATTAGTTGATTTTCACTTGAAATTCCCTTCCCTTGACGCAAGTTATTTGGTGAAATTTTTATCAGTTTCTCGGTAATGGTTTGAATGAAGTTTTGCCAGACTTCCGACAGCTTAGTTGAGGAGCTAGCGATTTGGGTGGAAATAGTTTTCGCTATAGAGCTTATGGAATCGATATTATCGGCATTGCACCGTAGCTGCTTTAGATTTGACGTAACTTCTGTGTCAAGGCCTGTATGTGGTTCGGTTTCCAGTTGCGAGTTGACACTTATTGTGGCCTCTTGAGGCAGGTGGTCGCTGAAGTCACTCGTCCCTATTCTAAAAGTTGTTATCCAGCAAAACATGTTTAAGGATATGAACATGTAATCAAGGTGGCAGGATTGTTTGTTCGAATGGAAGGTAGCAACTGGTGGATCGTCTTCGACATAGCGACCACTCAGGGCCCTTAGGTTAAGTTGTTCCAGGTATCGTAGTAAGTTTTTTGAGTACTTCGTTGATTTGTTATTTTTGTCAAGCCTTGTGTTGGCACGCCCCACGCCACATTCAATTCTTGAATGAGGTCGTTGTCTAGGTCTTTGCTGAGGAGGAACATGTTAAAGTCCCCAGCCAAGATGAATAAGTCGGACTCCTTTTCTTCCATTATTTTTTCCAGGGCTTTCGCCAAATCTTTGGCTGCTTTTTGTTTCTGTTTCGGATGAATGTATGTATTGATTATTATTACTTCTTGGGGCTGCTTCTTTAACCAAAGTGAAATCTTTACCGCCTGTATAGCACTTGAGGGAGGTATGTGAGAATCTATTGCCTTAATTTCACCTATTGTTGGTATTGAAGCAAAGAACATCAGACCTCCTGATCTTCGTCCGAAGGTGGAGTTTTTATTTGCCGGAATACAGCAAGAAGTGAACCCTTGCAGCTCAAATGCCTTTTTGTTTCCCAAGTTTCTTGGAGCAGTAGAAGGTTGAATGTATTTAGATATTGTAGGAACTCGGGATCATTGCTTTTACTGGCTAAGCCATTGATGTTCCAGGAGCAAATTCTGATTTCCCTGGTCTTATCTGAGGGATTAACAAATTCTTTCCCTTTTTGTCAATTTGCTACAGTCGTTGTGTTGATTGTACGTTGGATTGACTTCGAATTGTGGAGGGTATGTGGCGAAAGATGGCTACTGTGGCTTTGATTTAGTCCACATGAAAGTCTTTTTGTATCTTGGGAGTACATCCTTGGGGAACTACTCCTAGCTCCCTTTAGTACTGAGTTGGTGCTTTTTTGTACCGAAGGCCTGATGAGAGGTAAAAAAGGTGTCAGATAGCGAGGTCGCTTTTCAAGTCTCAACTCTATTCCCCATTGTTGGAACGTTGCTTCATCTTCCATGATGTTATTGGCTATCTCAAAGGAGTTCCAGGTTGCTTTTGTTGTATCTGGGCGATGCGACTCGGTGTTTGGCAGAAACTCTATTTGCATGAGGTCAGTGGAACTGATGTTTACGAGGTTTGTAACTTAGTGCAAAAGTCTTAATATATTTCTCCTGTTCAGTTGTCATCCCTACCTCGGGATGTGTATTCAGGAATGAAGAGGATTGATGTCGGACTATTCAGATGCTGGGGTATTGTTGGATTAGCTAGTGATCCCACGTCCCAAGTCATGTTGAATGGACTAAGGGGAACAAGTTAGGTGTGCTATGTCTGAATAATTTGGTTGCTCACTTTGATAGTTGTCTGTCCTTAGTTCCCTTGTGTTATTATTCAATTTTCGTTTTGGTTGCTGAGGTGACTCCCCGTTGATGGCCGTAGCTTTATGTAATGTAATGTAATGTAATGTAATGTAAAAGTTATTTGTAAAGCGCGACATTCACCGGACGGTTTCTTGGCGCTTTATCCTCCCTCTCTGTTGTTAGAACATCTTCAGATGGTGTTAAGTCAGCATTGTGAGTATTATGTGCTGATTGAGTTGGTTTGAATTGAGGAAGTTTCTGTTTGGGTTCTCTCGGTACAGGTTTCTGTGTGGCACTGGTTGTCAGTTTCGCGCAACGTACTGGGGACGATGAGGGAATACTATCTGGGACCTTGTGCAGGAGTGGTGATTGTTCATTGTCTTTTGGTTTCCGACCACGGATCACTGCTGAAAGAGTAGAGTTCGATTGTGCTTCTATGTTTTGTCTTGCATCCATTAACAGTCGGTTTCTTCCTTTCCTTTTTTTCTTTTTTTTTTCTACGGGTCCTGTTCGAGGCCTGGTAGTTTGTTGAAGATGGTTCAACTGTAGTCTCGGTGATGATCATAGACTCAGTTTCCAATGATCCAGGCGATGATGTTTGAACTGAGGGTAGTAAGGTGATAACTAAGCTCTGCTCAGCCGGCTGCTCGGTCACTAGGTCTGTTTGTACCACTGAGAGTTCTGGAGGTAGATCCGAAGTTTGTGGGATCGAGATTTGTGAAACTGATGATTTTAGATCGCTTATCAGGTCCCCTAACATAGATGGTAAAGATGATAATTTGTCTAAAATTGGATCACAGGGTAGTGATTGTGGTGGAGTTATTTGAGCCATAGAGACGGTGTCTTGGCCCCTCCTTATGAGACCGTTTAGTTCTGAGATTTTCCAGTCAATTCCTGAAATAGAATCGGCCATTGTCTGCAGGACAGAAAGCTGCAAATCCATTTTTTGAGACTGGAATTTCAGGGCTGTGGCCGAGTATTGCAGAGTGTTTAAAATTGTTACCCATATGGATTCAGGGACTGGTTTTCCAAGATTGTTGCTCCTATCCAGTCTCGGATATACGTCAATGAATGAATTGCCTTCAGATGGTTTAAGATTATAAGTAGCAACTAGTTCCTCCCACTCCTGTGCTGCTATGGAAGACATGTCATTGTTTATGGAGTTGTTTATGGATTGGGAATCGTTATACGGTAGAAAAGTGCGACGTTGGGGTGACGTTTGCACTGCTGGCCTGTTATTTGACGCTGTTTGTTCACAGGTGCTGTTGGAGTTTGGTTGATGTATCTTAGTTTGAGTCGAAGGAGTATTAGGCGATTGGAGGAGTTATATTCCACTTTCCTGCTCTTCAGTTACTGTTGGCGGTTCTGTTTGTATGTCTCGGGTTTCCTTCATTATATTTGGCGAGCTACTAAGTAGTTGAGGAGAAAGTGGATCTTCTCTTTCCTCCTCGTTGTGAATCTGAACCTTAATTTCCACTAACGCATCTTGATTTCCAAAATGGAGTAAGCTAGATTTTCTAGGATGAGTCTCAACCTGACTGGCTGAGTGTAGGTGGGTTACTGCCTCTATGCGCTCAGCTTTATTTGATGGGCTCCAGTCTTTGATGGTAGTTTTACTGATAGACACAGTTTCCAGAATGTTGTGATTGGTAGCTTCTTGGTCTACTAAGTGGGTGAGTGCTGCCACTCTTCTTATTTCAGGCAATGTTAATGTTGATGTAGCAGCAGCAGCCTCAATGCTGGGTAAGTTGAGGGCTCCGGCTAACTGGGGTGAACCTACTTGGGTGCGATTAGTGCGACTGCAATCAGGTTCGCTTGATAGAGGCAGTGTGTGGAGACCTTTGATGTTCCCTGTCTTGGAAAAAATAGTTATCCCAGGATCTTTTAGAAAGGAAAACTTTGTATATATCTTCGGTTGATGGGAACATATCTTTTTCTTCGCTGGCATTCCTTCAATGGTTATAAGGTTGTTTGAGTCCATTGGTGACGACTTTAATACTGGGGGTAATGAGGTTTGTGTGGATCTCTGTGGTTGCTGAAGGGCTATATTTAGACAAGGTGATGCGGCGGAGTCCTTGACATGGCCGTTTTTATTTGGGGTTTGAGTCGAGGTTAGATTTTGAGTTGTTGCTGACATCGAAGTTTCCATAGCTCCCAGAGTTGGGCCTTCTTTGTTTTTATTATGGGTGTTTGGATTGATTTCCTGAGAGTTGTTTAGACGTGGTGAAGGTGCTGGCTCCAGTTTCCCCAGTTTCCTTTTCTGTGACTTAGGCTTAGAGTTGGATTTTGGTTTTGGTTTGAGTGGTAGTTGCCTTCATCTGCCTGATCTCAATGCTCTGCTTTTTTTCCTTGATGTATCGAATTGTTGGTAGTTTTGAGAACTAGGCACACAGTGCTTTCCCCCTTTGACAAAACCCTCCTAGTAGGGTCTACTGCAGGGGTTCTTGCTTAAGCAGTGTAGCAGGGATCCTGTTCTCCTACAGAACTGTGCATAGAGTCTTGGAACCTCAGTGAATTAGGGTGTGCCAAAACTCACCTTAGTACCCAAAATCCCCTACCGAGCTAGCTACAGTGTCTCATTGGTCATTACAAACTCCCAATACTTAGACAAACCAGAACATGAACTTAGAATACCTCAGGTCACGTGGAACACATGAACCCTCTTTCGTTATACAATCATTTCAATCCAGAACGAGGAATAAATGAGGACGCGTGCACATTTGAAATGTTTATTTACTAAGGCAGTGTTCTCAAACGCAGTATCTTAGATATTACAAGCAAACATATTATAAGAAGCAAAGTTATCAGCATAGTTACTAGTCCATAGAATACAAAAGGTAACAACATGCTAAAATGCTGAAATGAATAGGGTTTAACAACACCTATTTCTCACCCTCCCTATCTAGTATATTATATTATATCTAACAAGGTAAATTTGGGTTTTAGCAGGGCAGCCCCATACCTCAAGATCCTAGTGGTAAGGGATCACATCATCTTCCACCAGCTCTCTGCATGCGAAGCACCATCAAGTGTGTAGTGTGCTCTGTGTGGAGCAATATAAAAATGTGGCTAAAGCCAGAATTTGGCTGTCGCTTGCATGTATGTTATGTCTAGGAAGGTGCGAAGATCAGACCTCACAACAACACTGTGTCGAGTTATCCTTGAAGGCTTCAGCACTCACTGTACAGACACAGTTTACCAAGCAAAGCAGATATCAGAGCAATAACATATTATTCTCGTGTAAATCTCAATGCTCTACTAGGCTGAAAGCTAAAACAACAATTATGTGTCGTGTGCAGAAGCAGCAAAAAGGTAAAATGGCGTTTAAACATTTAATAAGCTCATGCTAACTTAACACAGCATATAGGCAGTGAGTAACTATATGACATCCCCCCATGATCCGAGCACGGTTAAGATAAGATAAGATAAGGCAAGGGGCTCATCATGAAAGCAGAGTTCAAGAACGATCAGCCAGGTCAAATTTAGGAAAGCTAAAAATAAGTTTATTGCCAATGAGAAAAAATTGGTTCAACATGACAATTTTGTTACTCAAGTCAATAGGCCTCGGTGGCAATTTTTTTTCTCCATAATTATCAAAAAAAATATAACAAATGACGTAATGTCATTAAAATTCATGAATGCCCTCAGGCCAGGACTGAATATGCAAAATAAGCAGCAACAGCCTCCAGCAGGAAGTCACTGTCATCATCCGAAAACAGTTCAGCCATCCAAGTTAATAGCGGGAAAGAACATACGTGCTCTTCAAGTACCGGAGCCTCTAGCATCATCAGAGGACAACTCGGTGAGTTCTCAATAAAGCTGTGTGCCAAGAAATCTTGCGCCGCTGCGAGTATATTCCAACGACCCATTATTCCATGCATCGCTGCCAAGGCCATAATCCTTTCGTCAGAACAAAACAACTCATGAGCAAATAAGGAACTCATCAGTTGATTAAAATCCACGTCAGGAGACACCATCTTGCAGAGACACAAATCAAGGGCCCACTCGAAATCGCAGCTCAGGCAATGAAACACAGGCTAGACACATGTGAAATAGGAAAATCAAAACGATAATCCATATGCTGCGCTTAAGGTGGCGAGCGGAAACGTGCCATAGTATTTAAGCATCCTGTTGCGAAACAGTGCCAGGTGGGGCTGCGCGTCGTGTAACACAGGATGGGCATCCATTTCTAATAAAACAAAATATCACCAGAACACCTGCCGCCAGCTCCAGCAAAACAGGAAATCCACCAAATAAGCTCGAAAAGATCGAATGGAAGAAAGCAGGAATGACTCCAAATATCTTTTCAAATGAAGTCACAAGACCGCTGCTAACTATCTTAAAAAAGTGTGTGAGGCCAGCAGTGGAGGAGGCGTTAAAAATTGAATGAATCAGTTCACTGAAATGCAATGGTAGGTCAAGCAGTGATATTAACAAATGCCAAGTCTCTCTTCAGTCTGTGGGCAGAATGTGAGGAGGAAAGGGGAGCCAATGTTCCATTCAGATGTCGAATGCATTTTCTCTCTTCAACATAGTGTCCATTGACCATTCGGAAAAAATAAAACACAAAACCAATTGACATAAAAACGTAAATTGAAAAAAGTACCAACCAAAGATATGTCCAAGGGGGAATCAAAAAGTGTTTTTCAAATAAACTGGCATAAATCGCAAAACGTGAGGGCTTCCCTGAAGTTTGCGAGACAGTGTCAAAAGAAAATCTGGATTCTGTGTCCAAACTTGTTTGTAGATCAGGCATCGATAAGTCAGTTGGGTAAGTGTAATCAATTTCATCAACGTTAGTACCAGGCAAAGTACTTAATAAAGGACTGGAAATTGTAGGCATCTCGATGGCCACCTCTGGCTCAGGATTAGAAGCAGTGGCCAAAACAGAATTTCTCACAATTGAAGGACAGGAGACTGCCGGTGTCATACTAAGAAGAATCGACCACTCTGTGTATCTTGACATTGTCAATTGAGATAAACCTGTTTTCCTTACGACCTGGAAGCGTTGGTAAAATTACTGTTCTTGTGCCCTTCACACCAAGCACAGGAACCGGAGCTCGATAAGAGGGACCAAATTCTTTGTCGTTATCGATCTTCTCTCTAACCAGTTCTCCAACTCGGGCTAGTCAGCCAACTACCGGGATCTGCAACGCATCATCCGATGTGGAGGGCAAATGTTCCTTTGCAAGACTGTCTCTGGTCTTTTGTAGATCCTGTAAAACATTGCAATGTTCATCTACGTCAAAGGCTGTTGCTTGGGCCACGCAGTCTAGACCGTCAAGGTCCGGGACATACATCTTGATACCAAAGAGCATTTTGTATGGGGTCCGCCCACCAAGAGACTTTCTAGGGAGATTATTAAGAGCACGCTGCACGCCATTGAGATGTGCCATCCAGTTCCTGACAGTGCCTATAACTCGAGCTGTCAGTGATTGCTTTAGGTCACTGTTCATTCGTTCCACTACACTATTACCCTCAAGCCTGTATGGAGACGAAAACTTGACTTGGACCCCCATCGACATCATGGCATCCTTGTACGCCTTAGAGGCAAAAGCCGGACCCTGATCCGAATGGAAGGTACCACAGGCAAAATTCCCTACAAAGACACGCAAATCTCTAATGACAGTCCGTGAATCAGCGCTGCGGTGGGGCCAGACCCACACAAAGCGTGTGCATGAATCAACTGCTACTAAGATGTACTTATACGCAGTATGAGAAGAAAATGGACCGCAGTGATACAAATAAACACAACCTAGTGGTTTATTAGAAATGTACAACTGTGTCTGTGGCAGACGCGCAGCAGTTGAAGGCTTAATCTGCTGGCAAATGTCACATTGAAGGACATAATCGCGCGTCTGTTTGTACAGTCCCCGCCACCAGAAACGCTGTTGTAATTGAGATACAGTGGCTGAAACGCCCGCATGCGCAGATGCAACACCTTCATGGGCGGCTGTGATCAGTGTATGTCTGCGATCCTAGTTGGGAATCAATCTCTACCCAACTTCATGTATTTTCACATAAGGAACCTTATCGGGACTTAAGTGGAATGTGTACTTCGAATGAAAACCCGAAGGATATTTACCTCCCTTCTCAGTGGCAGCAACAGCCGCCAAGATATCATCATCAATCTTACTTTTGGACCGTGTAACTGCTGAAACTAAATATGTCGAAACTGCAGATTTCGCCGCTTCATCAGTAAGCGAGTTACCCACAGCGTGAACTCCAACACGCTGATGGCCGAGAGTATGAATTACAAACACAAGTGGCAACTGCTCTTTAAGCTCAGCCACTCGGACGCAGATCATTTTGGGCCAGATGTAGGTAGCCCTTTACCGGTCGGTAACGGCCCAAAATCGGTAAAATCGGCCGTTACCGACCGGTATTGAGAAAAAGAGATGTAGGTGTCAAAAAGATACCGAATCGGTAAATATGAATCGGTAAAATACCGAATCTGTATTTTACGAATACATATTTACCGAATCGGTACTTACCAATACCTTATTTACCGAGTCCTCATTTACCGAATCGGTAAATAAGAAATCGGAAAAAAATGGCCATCGAGATGTAGGAAAGGCCAAAAATACCGAATTCCATGAAATTCGGTATTTAAGAGTCGGTATTTACCATGGACTGAAAGCAGGTGGTAACCATGTGCAGACTATAAAAAAAGGGTCCAAAATGCAACAGTGTTGCTAAAATGGCGGCACTCTATGTGATTGTGAGGAGGCGAAGGCTACAGGCTGCAGGTCTGAGGGTATGGCAAAGGGAGGAGCAGGTGTACAGGCAGAGGATCACTCTGTTCCAATTGACTGAGCCTGAGATACTCCAGAGGTACAGGCTGCACCCCAGAACCATCATGGACCTAATAAGGGACCTCCACCCATACCTGGATCACCCAACACCCAGGGCCCACGCCATCCCACCCCATGTCCAGGTGCTGAGTAGCTTACACCTACTGGCCTCTGGGAGCTACCAGAGTGTGATAGCTGCAGTAGGAGGTGTATCCCAGAGCTGTCTGTCCCGTTTTTTCAGGACGTTTCTGGATGCCATGACGCAGAGAATGGGACATTACATCCAGTTCCCTGACACACCTGCGGAACTTGCAAAAACTAAAACTGAATTTTATGGACTGGCACACTTCCCGCATGTGATAGGCTGCATAGATGGCACCCACATTCCCCTATGCCCACCTGCAGCCACCGAACACATATACAGAAACCGTAAGTCTACGCACTCCATCAATGTGCAGGTGATATGCAATGCTGGCAACATCATCACCGACATAGTGGCCAAATTTCCTGGGAGCACGCATGACTCCTACATTTTCCAGAACAGCGGAATATACACACGGCTAGTTGCTGGAGATTTTGGAGATGGATATCTGCTAGGTAAATAAGTGTAACACACCCTGTAATGAATGGCAGCTGAATGTGCAATGTGATTGTAACTCATGTACCTCTCATTCCCTCCCAGGTGATAGTGCATATGCCCTGCGTTCCTTTGTGCGCACACCGTACTTCAACCCAACCAACAGAGCCGAAAGGTGATACAATGTGGCACACAGGTCTACTCGCAACGTAGTTGAGTGAACTTTTGGACTCCTCAAGAGCAGGTTCCGCTGCCTCCACAAGAGTGGAGGTGCACGACAGTACACCCCCATCCTGTGTTGCAAGATAATAGTGACATGTGCCATTTTGCACAATCTTGCTACCAAGGAAGGCACAGAGGTGGAGTTGACACATCACAAGAACATCGATGATGACCAAGAACATGCAGAGCCCCAGGCAACAGGACCAGCAGCTCTAGACGGTAGATTGAGACGGACTGAAATTACACGTCGATATTTCTAGGTAATGTATGACACATGGACATGTGTAGTGTTTGACAAGTATAGTTTAATCTTCACTACATCATCATTGTCACATCGGAAAATGCTTCATTAATCAAAGTCAATGTCTCTGGCTGCTCCTGCTCAGTTGCCGTCACTGTGTGCAGTTGAGTCAATCAGCAGCATAGGTCAGTGCTTACGTCCACGCACCACATTGCGCAATTGCTGTGTCTGGCTTTCAGATTCCCTGCTGGGGCCTGACTCTGCATGGCTGCGCCTGCCGCTCCTGCGCACCTCCGGAACTGGTGTGCTAGAGCCACTCCTGCTGCTTGACCCCTCTGTCTCCTCCACACCCGTGTCACCAGCATTGCCTGTGTTACTGTTGAGCATCTGCTCCATCGCCGAGGTCACTCTTCCCATGCCCCGTGTCAAGTCTGTGCAGCAGTGCACTACTGCATCTTGCATGGAAATAGAGCGTCGGTACAGTAGTGAGGTACTTGTTGCAAATCTGTTCATTGCCTTGGTTTGTTGGCGCATATACTGTCGATCCCTGGCACGCTGCAGATGTATGTGGAGATGTCTGTAATCCCCTTTGCAATTTGATCCAGACTTGATGCAATGTGGCCTATGCCCTTGTCCATGTTGGACATTTTATTGTTCATGCAGCGAACCTGCCTATGCATGGCTAACAGTGCTTTGGCCTGCTGGCGCTGTACCTTCACCATTGTGCCCTCCAGGCCACAGAAGACGCTCTCCCCTTCCTGCCCCTCCCCATCCTCACGTGCCCTCCTGCCAAGGACACTGGTGCGCGCAGCGCCTGCTGATATCGGTCTTCTAGCCCTGTCAGCCACAGGTGCATTCTTGTGGGGGATATCATCCTCATCCTCCGATTCTAAGGTTTGCAGGATCCTCTGAGGGGGCTCCTCATGCCTACTTGGCCCTCCTGGCATGGACACCCTGGACATTGCAATGGGTGTGTTTGACAGGTCAGGAGATCCAAACAACAGAGGGGAAAGTGGGACAGGTGTTGTGTTTCGGTCTGGTGATGAGGCTGCCTGGGTGGTGTTGTTGCCTCCTTCTACCGCGCTGTGAGCAGATTTTCTCTTCTCTTTCTCCCCTCTCTTAGGTGCTGGTGCCCTCTCCTCCCTTGGTGGTGCTGAACTGCGTGAGGACTCTCCTGTGGAATGAAATTGACATAGGGTCAATGTTGTTGTTCATCTGTGTGTAGTTCTTAAATAAATAGTCTACACAACTTTGCCCAGTGCACATTGTGTGTTTGGTGATGTGTGTGGCATGCCTTGCAGAGTCATGTGGTGGATGCTTTGCATGTATGTATTCATGACTACGTCTACCATGATGCATTGCTGCCACCAAGTATGAGTTGTTATGCAGTATGATGAATCTACACAGTGGGGTACGGGGTGATGTTGATGGTTGTGGATAAGGGTACATGCCTCTTACCTTGTTTCTTGGTAGCTTTTGCTGTGCTGTCCAGGTCTCCTATCCCATGGATGCATTCTGGCTCCATGGTGGTTTCCACTAGCTCCTCAATCGCTGTCAGCTTAGGTGCTTTGCTCCTGCCACCTCCAGTCTCACCAGCATCCTTTTTCTGGGCTGCAATCTTTTTTTTGCCACGATGCGCAGGTCATACCACTGCTTTTTTATGTCCTCAATCTCCCGGTGGGTCACACCAATGGCATTCACTTTGCCCTGTATGGAAATCCAAATGTTCCTCTTCACAGTCTCTGCAACATGCAGAGACTGTCTCCCGAAAATTTGGCTGTAGTGGCTTACAATTTCCTCTACAGCCACCTGTAGTTCCTCTGGGCTGAACTTGATCTTCCTTTTTCTCTCCCCAACATCCTTTTGGCCTTCATGTGACTCCATCCTGTAGCACTGCTTGCCTGTGGATGCTCTGCTCCTCTCACCTCTGCTACAATGTTTGTTCTGTTGGCTTGCACCTGCATGGGTGTGGCCACTCCCAGGTACTGGGGTGGAGTGCTTCAATCTGATTGGTTGGATTCTCAGGACCTTGGTTGTGGGGTGTGGAGTGGGTCCCTGATTGGTTGGCAGGCTCACATGGCTTATTTCAAACTCCCGAATCGGTAAGTACCGATTCGGTAATTACCGATTCGGAAAATTCCGATTCGGATTTATCCGAATCTGTAAATCCCATTCATTCCTATGTGCCAGGAGGCCCATAGGAATGCTTGGGTTTCACCGACTCGGAATTTACCGACTCGGAATTGTCCGATTCGGTAATTACCGATTTGGGTTACCGAGTCATACCGATTCGGTAACTATTACCGATTTTTTTCCTACATACCATTTACCGATTCAGAAATACCGATTCGGTATGAGTCGGTATTTATGAATCGGTAAATGGAAATTACCTACATCTGGCCCTTTATGTTTTATTGTGCTACCCTTTGAATCACAAAAGTCATTCTGAATCCAAAAGAACATGTTTTTATTGTAAGACTGGACACAGTAATAGGAATCACTCACAATAAGTGTCGTCACACTAGGATCCGCGTACTCCAATGCAAGCATCAGAGCACGAAGCTCAGCCAATTGTGCGGTGCAGTCCCCTAGAGTCTGCGTGTGTACGACTCTGGACGTGAACTCATCATTCACCATGGCACCGACCACAATGGCGGATGCGGAAAAGTAGGCGTGTTTAGAGCCATGCGCAACCTGCGCCGACCCATCAGTGTAAATGATGCAATGGAAATCCTCCAAAGGCCGCATAGCTAAAGGAGCTGGATGAACGAATTCATACTGTAAGTACTCCTGCGACCGTAAGGAGGCGTCAAAAATAAACGTGACATCCAAAGATGTCAATGAAGCAGCCCATTGTATCCACGAGGGTGCAAAGCTTTTGAATTTGGTACACTGGCTTTCGTAACTGCCTCCAAAGCAGGACAAGGGGTAACAACCAACATGCATTTTCCCTGTGACAGAGCACGTTCTTTAAGAATCGCCATCTGTACAGCCGTCAAAACTTTCTCCACAGTGGAAAATCGCATTTCAGCCGAAGTGTACAAGTGTGACTTGTAAGCAATAGGTACTGTGTCTCCTTCGTTAAAAGTCAGGTAAGTGAAACCCACCGTCCCAGGGATGATTCATATCACCACGTTGGTGTGGTTGTCAGGAGTCAGTAAGAATTTAGAAGCGAGCAAATCAGCCTGCAAAGATTGCAGGATAGCTGAGTGCTCAGGCAGCCAGCATAATTTGGTAAAAGTTGGTTGTATCAAAGCATACAAAGGCTTGATATGCTGGGCATAATCGGGAATGTAAGTTCTCCCGAAATTCAAAAATCCCAGCAAAGACTGTAATTTTTTCAGAGTTGTCGGAGCGCGCAGCTGTGCGCATTTCTCCAAGAAGTGAGGCGCCAAACACCTACCTTCATTGTTGAGCTCGTAGCCCAGGAACAGCACGGTATACTCTGCAATGTGCGATTTTGCAATGTTGAATTTGTAACCCATGTCTGCAAAGCTACAAATTAATCGGTCCACGCGACACAGATGCTCCCAAAGTTCGTCGTCTGTGAGATAAATGTCATCCACATACGAGCATGCATCCGGGTCGACTCTCTCCAAAATAGAGACAATGCGGGCAGTGAAAACCCCTGGACTATTCTTATATCCCATAGGTAAACGTCGAAACTGTTTTTGGACACCGCCACAAGTAAAGGAGGTCAATTGGGAACTCAGACCATCCAAATGGTGGGCATAAAAACCGTTGGAAATGTCAAGCATGGTCTTAAACCGCTTACGCACAAGACCATCCACTAAGGCAGAGCTGTGAGTATTCTGTACTGCACAGGTACGACAATGCGAGTTTAAATGCCGGTAATCCAACACCAAACGGTACGAACCGTCAGGCTTGGTCACAGTAAAAAGAGGGCGCCATGTAGCAGGGATCCTGTTCCCCTACAGAACTGTGCATAGAGACTTGGAACCTCAGTGAATTAGGGTGTGCCAAAACTCACCTTAGTACCCAAAATCCCCTACCGAACTAGCTACAGTGTCTCATTGGTCATTACAAACTCCCAATACTCAGACAAACCAGAACATGAACTTAGAATACTCCAGGTCACGTGGAACACATGAACACTCTTTCGTTATACAATCATTTCAATCCAGAACGAGGAGTAAATGAGGACGCATGCACATTTGAAATGTTTATTTACTAATGCAGTGTTCTCAAACGCAGTATCATAGATATTACAAGCAAACATATTATAAGAAGCAAAGTTATCAGCATAGTTACTAGTCCATAGAATACAAAAGGTGACAACATGCTAAAATGCTGAAATGAATAGGGTTTAAAAACACCTATTTCTCACCCTCCCTATCTAGTATATTATATTATATCTAAGAAGGTCTCTTTGGGTTTTAGCAGGGCGGCCCCATACCTCAAGATCCTAGTGGTAAGGGATCACATCATCTTCCACCAGCTCTCTGCATGCGAAGCACCATCAAGTGTGTAGTGTGCTCTGTGTGGAGCAATATAAAACGTGCCTAAAGCCAGAATTTGGCTTCCGCTTGCATGTATGTTATGTCTAGGAAGGTGCGAAGATCAGACCTCACAACAACACTGTGTCGAGTTATCCTTGAAGGCTTCAGCACTCACTGTACAGACACAGTTTACCAAGCAAAGCTGATATCAGAGCAATAACATATTATTCTCGTGTAAATCACAACGCTCTACTAGGCTGAAAGCTAAAACAACAATTATGTGTCGTGTGCAGAAGCAGCAAAAAGGTAAAATGGCGTTTAAACATTTAATAAGCTCATGCTAACTTAACACAGCATACAGGCAATGAGTAACTATATGTCAGCAGGTCCTAAGTTTTTTTCAGTTTTTAATGTTTAATATATGATGTTCGGTTATGTGCAAAGAGGGTTTGATAAGCTTTTAATAGCTTAGAACTTGATGGCTTATCGACCTATTGGGCCTGCAGTAACCCCTCTCGGTCCTAGCTCCTAGCTTCTGCACCGTAAATCCTGAGTCTTGGAGTGCTCCGCTGCTCCTCCCTTTCACGTGGCTCGTGACGTGTGACTCAGGGACCCAGTGACTCAGTGACTCAGCGACACGGCGGTGAGTTTTGTTTTGCAGCAGTGCCACTGAGACAGGATGATTTTCTGGTCAGACCATCAGACCGTCAGACAGTGGCGGATTGGGAAACTTGGTCCCAATGGCTCCCGTGGCTTATTTGGCGGCTGACTACTAGTTATTACTAGTTACTGATTACTAACTACTAACTACTAACTGCTGACTGCTGGCAGGTGTTGGCAATGGGCACACGAAGAAGATGGAAATGGTGGCGAGCGGTGCTCACGAAGAAGACCACGGGCAAGCTCGACCTAGTCGAGCTGCCTTCCAGTCACCTCCGGGCTCTTACTTCGCGGCCACATCTATCGGCAGCCACGCTCGCGTCTTGTGTCTCTGCCCCCCCCCTCGCCTCAAGCACAGCCTCGCCTCACCTCGTCCAGATGAACAAACGAACGGACGGAGCTGTGGCAGGAGGTACGGCCTCTTCTCCCTCTCCTCCCCTGCTGGGGTATGGATTTTACGAGTCTACGGATTTCGGGGAAAGGCCGGGGAAGACCGGGCGATCTCCAGTAAGCCGGCAGTCTTTGGCAGTCTTTCGGCAGATTCTCGCCGCCTTCAGCCTCCGCTCTGCTCTGCTCTGCTCCGCTGCTCCGCGCTGCTCCTCAATGCAGCAGGGAGCTGCATGCCAGTATCAGCCTTAGCTCAGCTGCAACACTTCCGGAGCAAGCGAGGGTTGGGGTGGCACCTATATAGGCACTGTGCACATTACTTCTGGCATGGATGACGCCATGAAGAGCTGAATGACACCACTCACCGGCCCGCAAGGTGGGATGGGTAGGGGGCGCTCTAAAAAATGTCCAGATCCAGTCTGACACCTGGGACCTGGGAGTGTTCTAAGGGAAGGAGACTGCACCTAGAGTCTCTACCAGATAAAGGTTACTGGAGGGAAGTAACTTGTTCGTCTGAGCTATCATCGCGTTCAAAGATGGTTCCTTGTGTTGTCGTCTTCATTTTTATCTGTTTTGTGGCTCTTAGAAAACAGCGTATCCTTTATCGATGTGTCTCTTCATGGTCTGATTGGTGGTGTTTTAATCGTTCCCTACTGTTACCAAATGTATGTGGATCTCCCACTTCGGATGGCACCTATTATGGATGTGCTAATAGTTGATGCATCGCCAGAAGGTCAGCATTGTCAGAAGGCTCCTTATCATGTGGATTGTTTACTTCACCTCATATGGACACCTTTCCCAGTAACTGTGTGCTCTTAATTTGTTTTCAGTGTAAGGCAATCTCCCCTCAGATGGGGTTGCCTCAGATTTCTATTGCTGTTTTAATCATTGCTACTGATGTTAGGAATATCTCCTGTTATGCTGGACTCTCCGGGTTAGTTCAATCTTCAGGCCACTTGCACCCTCTAAGAGGGCCTCTTCAGCAGAGCATAGTGATGCATTGATTATTTTTATTTCCCAACGAAGGGTTAATATATCGAGGGAAGCAAGAGAATTCTGGGTATTTGCTCTCACCTAGAGCAATTACTCGGTAGGGGCTTAAGCTAGTTAAGGGGGAAGTTTCTGCTAAAATACTATCATGTACCAATAATGGCAAGTTGTGTTATTAACCTGGCTGCTTGTCCCCCCACCTAGTGCAATTATTCGGTAGGGGCTAAGTACTAGTTTACCAAGCAAAGCAGAGCAATAACATATTATTCTCGTGTAAATCACAATGCTCTACTAGGCTGAAAGCTAAAACAACAATTATGTGTCGTGTGCAGAAGCAGCAAAAAGGTAAAATGGCGTTTAAACATTTAATAAGCTCATGCTAACTTAACACAGCATACAGGCAATGAGTAACTATATGTCAGCAGGTCCTCAGTTTTTTTCAGTTTTTAATGTTTAATATATGATGTTCGGTTATGTGCAAAGAGGTTTTGATAAGCTTTTAATAGCTTAGAACTTGATGGCTTATCGACCTATTGGGCCTGCAGTAACCCCTCTCGGTCCTAGCTCCTAGCTTCTGCACCCTAAATCCTGAGTCTTGGAGTGCTCCGCTGCTCCTCCCTTTCACGTGGCTCGTGACGTGTGACTCAGGGACCCAGTGACTCAGCGACACGGTGGTGAGTTTTGTTTTGCAGCGGTGCCACTGAGACAGGATGATTTTCTGGTCAGACCATCAGACCGTCAGACAGTGGCGGATTGGGAAACTTGGTCCCAATGGCTCCCGTGGCTTATTTGGCAGCTGACTACTAGTTATTACTAGTTACTGATTACTAACTACTAACTACTAACTGCTGACTGCTGGGAGGTGTTGGCAATGGGCACACGAAGAAGATGGAAATGGTGGCGAGCGGTGCTCACGAAGAAGACAACGGGCAAGCTGGACCTAGTCGAGCTGCCTTCCAGTCACCCCCGGGCTCTTACTTCGGGGCCACCTCTATCGGCAGCCGCGCTCGCATCTTGTGTCTCTGCCCCCCCCCTCGCCTCAAGCACAGCCTCGCCTCACCTCGTCCAGATGAACAAACGAACGGACGGAGCTGTGGCAGGGGGTACGGCCTCTTCTCCCTCTCCTCCCCTGCTGGGGTACGGATTTTACGAGTCTACGGATTTCGGGGAAAGTCCGGGGAAGACCGGGCGATCTCCAGTAAGCCGGCAGTCTTTGGCAGTCTTTCGGCAGATTCTCGCCGCCTTCAGCCTCCGCTCTGCTCTGCTCTGCTCCGCTGCTCCGCGCTGCTCCTCAATGCAGCAGGGAGCTGCATGCCAGTACCTGCCTTAGCTCAGCTGCAACACTTCCGGAGCAAGCGAGGGTTGGGGTGGCACCTATATAGGCACTGTGCACGTCACTTCTGGCATGGATGACGCCATGAAGAGCTGAATGACACCACTCAGCGGCCCGCAAGGTGGGATGGGTAGGGGGCGCTCTAAAAAATTTCCAGATCCAGTCTGACACCTGGGACCTGGGAGTGTTCTAAGGGAAGGAGACTGCACCTAGAGTCTCTACCAGATAAAGGTTACTGGAGGGAAGTAACTTGTTCGTCTGAGCTATCATCACGTTCAAAGATGGTTCCTTTTGTTGTCGTCTTCATTTTTATCTGTTTTGTCGCTCTTAGAAAACAGCATATCCTTTATCGATGTGTCTCTTCATGGTCTGATTGGTGGTGTTTTAATCGTTCCCTACTGTTACCAAATGTATGTGGATCTCCCACTTCGGATGGCACCTATTATGGATGTGCTAATAGTTGATGCATCGCCAGAAGGTCAGCATTGTCAGAAGGCTCCTTATCATGTGGATTGTTTACTTCACCTCATATGGACACCTTTTCCAGTAACTGTGTGCTCTTAATTTGTTTTCAGTGTAAGGCAATCTCCCCTCAGATGGGGTTGCCTCAGATTTCTATGGCTGTTTTAATCATTGCTACTGATGTTAGGAATATCTCCTGTTATGCTGGTCTCTCCGGGTTAGTTCAATCTTCAGGCCACTTGCACCCTCTAAGAGGGCCTCTTCAGCAGAGCATAGTGATGCATTGATTATTTTTATTTCCCAACGAAGGGTTAATATATCGAGGGAAGCAAGAGAATTCTGGGTATTCGCTCTCACCTAGAGCAATTACTCGGTAGGGGCTTAAGCTAGTTAAGGGGGAAGTTTCTGCTAAAATACTATCATGTACCAATAATGGCAAGTTGTGTTATGAACCTGGTTGCTTGTCCCCCCACCTAGTGCAATTATTCGGTAGGGGCTAAGTACTAGTTATGGGGGAGTTTCTGCTAAATTGCTATTATATCTAAATAAAGGGCAGGTTGTGTTAGGAGTTTCTGGTTGCTTGCCCCACCTCCGGATACTCTGTAGGTACTATATGTTAATGGAGCGACAGAGTTCCACTTGTCACACTCTCCTTACTGCAGTTCAACTCAGACCCCCAAAATGTGGCTCTAACAAGGACCACCGGCTGGCCAGGCCTCATCAGCTGTAGGCCCTGCCCATGAGAAGACCTTAACAGTTCCGGCTAGCCAAAGTAATGAGTCTAGTAGGGATACAGCTACAGTCCTCCTCACCTCTGCCGAAAGTTTGCAGGAAGGGACATGCCTTTTCTTGACACCAAGCAGTATGTGCGCCAAACACCATGAGCTTCTCAACAACTGCTTCTCTATAGCGGGGAAACAACTCCAGCGCCCCTCCCTTAGGGCATGCATAAACAACCCGGCATCCTCCAGGGCCTCTCTATGCTCCTCCGACGCCCACCTCTGCCCTCACCACTGTAACTATCCTCAGGCACCCACAGGAGGGTCAAACTAGTGGTCGAAGTGGGGGGATCTGAAGGACACGACGTACCCATACTTTTTAATTGTAGGAAAACAGTTCCCCTTCTTTTTGTCAAAAGACAAGCGTACTAGGGTGGTTAATTCCGACAGCTGAAATGTATCAGCTGAAGTCTCATTTAGAGAGCCTCAGGAAACCAAGGAAGGAGCAAACAGCTAAACAAGCCTTCTTGCCAGGGTGCCTGTTTGCCTGAAAGAAGTGTAAATGTGCACAACTGGTCAATCTGCAAATGTAAAGGGCGAATGGAAGCTGGCATTGGCTTTAAATGATGGAATCACTTGAAGCTTCCTGGTGATGCACATTTATTCTTTTTAAGGGTTATTGAAAGGGTTCGACCAGCTAAGCTGTGAAGTGTGTGCTTTTAAAAGACCGTTAAAAATAATTTTCACTACGAACAGCATGCATAATATCTATATATTGGAAACACTTTTTATCTTAAACCTTTCTGCGCATTCTGTAGCAGCTTAACTTATATTGTGTGTAATGCAAGTTTAAAAAAATGACTTACATGTTCACAGTGCTTTCTGGGGACCTTGTAGCACTAAACATACACAGGTCACTATTCTCCACTGCACCGACTAGGATTTTGTGCGGTGCATTAACTAATAGACGTTTCATAATGTACAATAGGGCATTTCCCACTGATTAACATAACTTGGATTTAATTTTCCTATAAACTGTGTTATTTTATGCAAAGTTACAAGAAGGTTAAAGACCGAAAAAAGTTACAAAATGTTTAGTTTTTTAGCCACGCCCCCACGCTTAGTCCCCCCGCCCCATGCCCCACCCCCTTACGCGCAGAATCAAAGTTCCAAAACTTTTTTTAACTAACTTTGACCACTGGGTCAGACAAAGTTGTGTCAGCCTAACTGTTGTTTCTATTCTCCTGTGGAAGTGCTTAAGGTATTTCCTGACACTGGTTAGACTTCCCACATTAGAAAGTCTATTTTTGCCCCTGGCAGTTTTTCTGCAGTACCGTATTTTTTCCGTTAGTGGTTTGGTTTCTCTTCTAGTAATTAATATGGTTTCCGGCAAGAGCTGGTCTGTACCTTTCTGTCAGTTCGTAGTACAAGTTTCCTTCCCAAGAGCGCTTTGTTTTATTTTTGACTGTGGTTTATTTCCTATCCCAGCTAATTCTGGTTTTCTCCCAGCAGTACATCTGCTTTTTTTTTTTTTACTTTGGTTTAACCTCTTCAGTTCCAGTGGCTTGATGACTGCCGTGGTAGTTTTCAGGCAGATTAATAAACACTATCTTTGCCTACTGGAAAATGCTGATTTCACCCAAAATGCTTTGTAGCATATATTATTATGAATCCAGTAGCAATGTTACAGGTCAAGCATTGACACTGCATACAGGGTGGACATGAACTCAGGTATTCAGTGGAAACCTGAAAACAATGCTTCCAAATCGTTGTGTCCATTTTAGCTGTTCTTCAGGGATATGCTCAGACACTACGCTTTACTAAGAGCAGCTATCCTGTAAACTTCCTTGTTTTAGAAACACTTCTTTAGCCAAAGATCAGGAAAGCTAAATAAGTAAAAGAAAGCTCTCTGGCATGCTACAGGACAAGTAGCAATCAATCACCTGTGGTTCATGTCAATGAACTATTCAACATTTCATTAAATGGCATTTCATAAGGTGCAAAAACTGAATGCTTGGACTTGCTTACCTGCTGGTGGCCCGGGTGGCACGAATGGTGGTCAACCCAGTCAGGGTCTCGGAGAAGTGGATGTAGATGGGGGACAAGGTGATGCTCCAAAGCCGTTTCAGCTCCCGCGAGGTGTGGCGGTAATACTGCTGGAGATAGATGTTGGCGACAGCCAGCGGCACCAGGGCCAGAATAATCCATGGTAGCCCGAAGATGATCATCACCAAAGTACCCATCAGGAAGACTAAACAAGCCAGGAAATTGTTGAGGACTAAGGGGAGACTTTTGTCGGCGTGGTACAAGTCGGATGAGAAACGGTTAATGATTCGGCCCATCGGAGTAGTGTTGAAGAACGTCACAGTCGCCTAGCAACAAGAAAAACATTACAATGAAACCCGGCTTTGTGCTATACTTACAGAACAAAACACTCTTTCATACAACCCATCCCCTACAAAAAGAGGTCCATTTTGATGGCCTCGAACAATGACCTTTTTGGGTCAGTGTACACCATATATAGCTAAAAGTAGTTTACTACAGTCTGAAAAATTATTTTTAATTTTTGTGAATGTACTTTAAGAGGATGAGAGTCCAAGTTTCAGGTGTTGGGACAAAAAGTGTGCATTAGTTCAGTTAGAACCTATGGGACCTATGAATTCTAGACACGACTCAAACATAGACCCTACTTTAGCCTGACATGCTAGTGTTCCATGATCACATGGCCATTCTGCTGTGCTTGATTACACACTAGAACGGTCTGTGCTCTTTTAATGATCTAATGGTGGAGTGGTGTGGCTCACTGGTTAGAGGCGGCAGACCCGGGAGCAGAAGTCGACCCGGGAGCAGAAGTTGGCCCGGGACCAGGGTTCAATTCCCGACGCGGCAGGGTCTTGGACCAGGGTCAGCGGACTCAACAATTCTCGTCTCGGTGCCTACTCTAACCTGGGGTCCCACTCGGCAACTCTGGGCATTAGCTTGCCTAATCTCTACAACGGCCCCACCAACGCCGGGGATGCCTGGCTCCACCTTGGGGATTCCCAGTAGGGACTATCCCACAGGGAAAGCCAGGACGGGTTCCCCAGCGGTATACAGCGCCAGGACGCCCCTTTGCTGGGGCAGCTGTGCGCTTTACAAGTATACAACATTAACATTAACATTAATTTGTAAATAATTCCAGATTTTCCTCCCTGGAATTAATGAGGTTTTTTGTAACTTAAGTTTAAAACAGTTAAAGGATAAAGTTTGTATGTTATAATTTGACGTAATAGCAAAATAGGAATTATAAGAATTACCCATGAATTTGTTTTTTTCGCACTTAAATAAGGAATAATTTGCAGTGATCACATTTACCGCACATTTTTAGGCATTTATGTGTTGAGTATGTACCACAAGCATTTTGGTACTTAACAATGCTTACTTTTTATGTGATTTAAAGTAGTCTTACCTCATTTCAGTAGTAGTAAAGCCACTCAAACATGATGGAAATTGTGAATTGCGTGATTATTACTCCACATTGTATTGTATTGTATTGTATCGTACACTTATATAGCGCAGACTTTCACCCTACGGGTATCCTGGCGCTTGGAAAACCTAATCAGATGGAATCAGCAGAGAGCGGAACTGAGTGTGGGGGTGCAGAGGTCTCAGAGTTTAGCAAATAGCCAGGTCTTCAGACTCTTTCTGAAGCACATCGGAGAATTGGCTTGCCTGATGTTCTGGGGTAGCTCATTCCACTGGCGAGATGCTACTGTACTGAAAGCCCTGCCTCCCATCCTGGATTTTTTAAATCTGGTACTTGTTGCCAGACTCACACTGGGCGAGCGAAGGGGCCTGGTGGGCTTGTACCAGGTAAATCTTTCTTGCACTGATAGAGGGCCCGTACTGTGCCGTGCTCTGTATACAATGCACAATGATTTAAATGTAACTCTGTCCCTTATCGGCAGCCAGTCAAGGTCTCTCAAAGCCATTGTGGTAGAGGAGCTGCGCTGTCTGTTGACTGCCAGCTTTGCCGCTAAAGACTGGACTCTTTGCAGCCCCTGCAGGATGCATAATGGGGCACCTAAATATAGGGAGTTGCAATAGTCCAGTCTGCACACAATTATACTCCTCACCACCAAAGGTCTGTCCTCATTGGGTAGGAGAGGAAGGATCTGTCTAAGTGTTTTTAGCAGAGAAAAGCATACACTAATTGTTTTATTGGTTTGATATACCATTTGAAGATTTTCATCAAGCAGCACCCCCAAGTCGCGTACTGTTTAAACTGGGACCAAAGGATCAGCCCCCGGGGAGAACCTGAGCTCGCACGGTAATAGCCAAGTCATTTTGGCGGTCGAACAGTAGACCACCTCCGTTTTCCCCTCATTAAGTTGCAGAGAGTTTACTTTGAGCCAGCCAGAGACCCGACGTATGCATTCCTGAAAGGTGTCCATAGACACCGCATGCTTCCCTTCCAGGGAAAACACCAATTGGGTGTCGTCTGCATAATTGAACGGATCGATCCCATAAGATTTTATAATGGGAATCAAGGGACTCAAATATATATTAAAAAGGATAGGGCTTATTGCCGACCCCTGTGGCACTCCATGACGAACGGATGTATGACGTTACAACGCATACATTCACAACACATACCATTACAACAAAACTTTTACAATGCAGGATCCATTACAACGCATGCCACTACAATGCATGCCATTACAACGCAGCTGCTATTACAATGCATGCCATTACAACGTAAGTATGGGTAATTATATATATTTTTTTATTAATGGGAATGTAATAGTAGTGTAAGTGTTGGATAGTGTAAGGGTTAAAAATACTATTCTAACTCCAGGGGGGTGTAATATTAGGGTAAGTGTTGGATAGTGTAGGGGTTAATATTACTATTCTAACTCCAGGGGGGCGTAATAGTAGGGTAAGTGTTGGATGGTGTAGGGGTTAATATTTAATTAAATACTTACCCATACTTACGTTGTAATGGAATGCATTGTAATAGCAGCTGCGTTGTAATGGCATGCGTTGTAATGGATCCTGCGTTGTAAAAGTTTTGTTGCAAAGGTAGTGCGTTGTTTTAGTTGCGTTGTAATGGCTGTTTCCCATGATGTACCAAGGACTTGGGGGAGGCCTACGGTGTCATGGTTACTACCTGTTGTCTATCTGACAAATACGATTGCAACCATTTCATGGCTTTGCCTTTGACACCCAGTCTCTCCATTCTGCCTAACAGTACTGCGTGGCTCACCGTGTCGAATGCGGCCGACATGTCCATTAGCACTAACACTGATGAATTACCATTGTCGGCTCGCATTCGCAGAGTATCCAGCACGGTTGCCAGCGCAGTTTCCGTCCCATGGCCTGGGCGGAACCCAAACTGAAGCCTGTCCAATAAGCGGTTATCTTCAAGATAACACGACAGAGACTTGCTGACAGCCTTTTCAAAAAATTGTATAGGGTAGGGCAGGAGAGATATAGGCCTAAAATTGGCTGGGTTTGTTGGATCCAGCCAGGGTTTCTTGAGCAGGGGAGTTACCACTGCCTGCTTCCATACCTCCGGAACCACTCCTTCCTCCAAGGAAAACACTCAATAGATGTTTCTGCCCGTGGTTCCTCCTCAATTATCTGAGGTAATACATCCTGACTGCTGACCTTACCCTGGTCAAGCCCCCCAACAATTTTAGCAATCTTTTCTTCAAAAAAGATAGCAATTTCATCGCAAAGTTTTTGTGTTGCAACCACCCTATTGCCCATACAGGCCGGGCTAGAGAGGTCTCTTATGATATTAAAGAGAGCTTTTGTGCTGTTTGGTGCTTGAAGTATGGAGGTGGCATAGAAGAGAGCTTTCGATTTGGTAATGGTCCCTTTATATTGAGCCTACACTAACTTCAACAGTTTATTATCAGATTCTAAATAGAATCTTCGCCGCTTCCTCTCTGCCTTTCGGCACTGATTACGTAACAGTTTCAACTCCTCACTAAACCAGGGAGCTGAAGGTTTCCTTCTGTTCTTTATCTTTTTCATGAGGACAAGCCTATCTAGGGTATCAGTGATCTGGTTACAGTAGGTTTGATAATTCTTGCCCACCGAGTCACCTGGGGCGAAAAGTATTTGGCAGTGGAAAATTGGGTCTGTTTTATCTTTTGGTACTTTAGCCCAATCTTTTCCCCTTCGATAGGTCACTGGGCAGTTGTTATTATTCACGTGGGTAGATATAGTAATCTTAAAATGGATCAGGGAATGGTCAGTCCAGCTTTGGGGTAGTATATCAATCACCTCCGTCTCAGTGTTTGCGAACACCAGGTCCAGCACATGTCCTCCTAAATGAGTTGGTTCCAGTATCAGCTGATCTAGGCCGCAATTCCCACATAAATGTTGTAAGTCCTTCAAGTGACTCCCTAAGGTCCCATTATCCCATAAATTAAAATTTTCCAAAAGCAACATTCTGGAGTGGGTCAGGGCCAGGGCATCCATAGTGTCGAACAGTACCTGGTACTGGGTATCTAGACCCAGAGGTCTATAACAGATCATACATGTTAGTAGCCTTCCTTTTGTTTCTTGCAGGGTAAAGCCCAACAGTTCTATCCCTACAACCTCATCAATCTGTAGGGGGGCAAAATTCCATCTCTCCTTGAATATAGCCCGGCCCCCTGCCTCTTCCCAAGGCCCTGGGTTTTTATGAAACATCTTGAAGCCTCCTGGGCAGGCAAAACCCAACTCAACAGAGGAGTCAGGACTAGTCCAGGTCTCTGTAATGAAAAGGACATCCAAGTCCACATCTTCTAGCAGGCCCGACACTTCTTGGTGGTGTTTAACCAAGGATCTACTATTGACCAAGTCGCACATTAAGGTAGTAGTAACCTGTGACAAACTTTTTGGTGCCCTCCTCCCCCTTCCTGCTTCACTATGCTGAGTAGAAATTCCTTAGAATAGTTTATCCTGGCGGTTCTCAAACCGGCAGCATTCTTGGCCCTAGGTGCGTCAGGCGCGCAGTCGGGCGTAGACGGGCTTGTCTCTGGCATGTCTCCGGCGTGCCGCTGCATGCTTGCATTGCCCCTCCTAAAATCGGAAGGCAGTTGCAGGCGAGCCAAACGCTAGAGCGCTAACCAAGATGGCTCTGGGATGAAGTATTTTCCCTGATTCCCGCTAAAGCATTTGGAGTGAAGTGAGGAATAATATTTTTATCGTGCGAGTAAGAGGTCAGTGTCTTGCTTTCTACAGCAGCTAAAAACAATTTAAAACAATTTTAATATCGGTTTCAAAGTCCCGATAATTCCCCCGATTTTTATTTAATTCCCTTTACCTTGTAGCAGCAACATTACTCTAAGAACAAAAAGACAAGAGTGCGGGTAGTTTTTGGCAGAATCTCATGCACACACAGCCAACACACATCGCTTCCAAGCCAAAGACTGCATTTTCTAAGGTGGATGCGCGTCAGCACTACCCCTCCTAAAATAGAAAGGCAGTTGCAGGCGAGCCAAACGCTAGAGCGCTAACCAAGATGGCTATATTACAAATTTTCAGGTAAATTGAATGAGGTTCTTTATAAGAGCATGAATATCTATGAGCCGAGGTGTGCATGTAAGTGCAGTGACAGGGAAAGTGTGTGATCTGAGAATGACTGACATGGAAGGGGCTTACTGGAAGAACAAAAACCCTCTAAACCAGGCATCTTCAAAGTGTGGGTCGCGCATTCCCGATCACACTTCTGCCCGGGCCCATCTGACTACAGGTATTCAGCCCCCCTACTCCCCCGTAGAGTTTCTCAGCTCGAGCTGCTGTGAGCTGTGCTGGGCTGTGTCTGCAGTCTTATCTCCAGCACAGCTCGGCACCCATGAGTTTTTCACAGGTCGTTACGACCATGTGCATATTTACATACCTTTTGAAAACTGGTTACTGAGGCTTAGTTTTTTTATAGTTCCAGTCCCCCCCCCGGGCCCCAACTCAGCCTTTTCCTCACATTTGTATTTTTCATTTATTGCAATAGTGTGAGAATGCATTTCATGAAAAGAAATAGAAAGTAGGGTTGCCAGAAGAAAAAAATACCAGCAATTTCTCTTGTAACACACTGTTTGCTACCTCTCACATTTTGTTTGCTTTAGATACTTGCACAAGTGCCACCATTGCCCACATAACGTCTGTTCTTGTGCTGGAGTGTCTGCCATTTATTGCAGTATTATACCTCTACTTGTACTTTATACGCTTTTGTAACCTGCACACATATCACTTTTTCCTCCTGTAATGTACCGTTTGCCACCTCTTGTATTTCTGTTGCTCACTATTGTCACTTTTGCTTCATGTAACTTAACGTTTGCTTTTGTAATTTGTTCACTTGTAATTTTCTACTCATGTATATTTACTGTTCCTATTGTGAAGCGCTCTGACACCTTTGGGTAAAGTCTGCGCTATATAAAAACGCATAAATAAATAAATTCGTAATGTGACTTTTCTGTCTTTGTTCCCTTTAATTATCAGTCACAGATCATTGAGGCAGCCCTAGAGCACAATTAAAAGTGCTTTTTATTTAGATTTGCTGTTCCCAGTATGCACAGATGAGTGCTGAAATATACAGCTTTAGGTGACTGCTTATTTATGTACCGTCTGGGACATCTACAAAACAACAAAAAGAGTACCTTAATACAAACTACATAGGTAAGAGGAGAGGTCACAATTATTATTAGACCACAACCACCACCCATACGTGGATGACAAAAAACTTGAGGTGTGTATATACTGCAATGCACGCACAGTGAGGAAAAAAGAGGAACCCTCAGGCACCCGCACTAGGCAGGTAGCCGGTCATCTTCATCGGGTTCCTGTTTGTTAGTACGTGAATAGTACTGAAAAAGTGGTGCTAATTAAAATGAGTCCTGACTCTCAGGGCTAGGATCATTATTAGAACCACTTTCAAAGTATTGTGATTTTTTTCTTCAAACCACTCATCCAATCCACCAGCACGTATATTAAGGATACAAAGAGTCTGCTGGCTCTGCTTCTGACTGTGAGACTGCCTGAAGAGCCCTGCTTTCTAGTCTCTTTAGACATTGAAAGTTTGTATACGTGCATCCCTCAGGATGCAACTCTGAAAGTCCTGGCGGATGTTTTAGAGCACACAGTTTGGGAGTGTAACACCTCACGCACCTTCATTATTGACTGTGCCACACTAGCCTTAAAACTTAATTTCTTTCAATATCAGGACAAGATCTTTTTACAAAAGACTGGTACCTCGATGGGTAGTACTTTTGCCCCGAGCATTGCTGGACTTTATGTCCACAATTTTGAAAAGACCCACATCCTGGCCAATACGAATCCATACACTCTCAATGTTATCCTGTGGCAGAGGTACATTGACGATGTGCTTTTAATTTGGAAAGGATCAGAAGAAAGCCTTTTGGCTTTTTTCGAATGGGTAAATACTTGCGACCCCCATCTCAAATTTACACATCAGTACAGTAAAGATTCAATTGAATTTCTAGATGTGACAATTACTAAGACTGGGGATCACTTAACAACCAAGACATTTTACAAACCAACCAGCAAAAATAACTTGCTTCATTTCACAAGCTTTCATCCCCGCCCACTGCGGGAAAACTTACCCTATGGTCAGTATCTGCGTATACGCAGAAACTGCAGTAATGTGAATGATTACAAAAAACAGGCAGACGATCTGACGGTGAAGCTATCATCTAGAGGATATCCCACTAAAATCCTGAAAAAAAGCTACAAAAGAGCTAGAAATCAGAACAGGGAGTCTCTATTGGAGGATGTTACCAAGGATAACGAAGCAGAAGTACCACTGACTTGCGTGACAACGTACAGCAATATATCCAACTCTGTATCTCATTGCATTGGCAAAAATTGGCGAATCCTTATGAGCAATGGACGGGAGTGGCAGAAACCACTGTTCTCGTATAAACGCGAAAGAAGTTTACGAGATGCGCTAGTACATACCCGGCCTAGAAACTACGAAGCAGTACGGGAACCTAGTGTTCTCTCTGCTTGGGGCTTGCCTCCTGTTGTTGGTCACTACCCATGTGGTGGTTGTAGTGTCTGTCATCTGACATCAGTGGCTAAAATACTGAATTTGGAAGAAGGCAAGATTTGGAAACTTAGAAGCCACACGAATTGTAACTCTTGCAACGTGGTTTATATGATTGTATGTCCCTGCAATTTAAAGTATGTGGGTCACACTACACGTAAAATAAAATTGCGTATAGGGGAACATCGCAGTAATGTGAGATGTCATAATAACACAACTAAACTGACCAGACACTTTTTGGAGCAGGGACACGGACCGGATGACATAAGATGGACCATCATTGAACAACTGAAACAGAATGATGGTTCCATATTTGAGAAAGAACAGCGCTGGATACATCGTTTGTCCACACATCGATGTGGACTAAATGATGATATACCTTGGGGTTCGGTGATGCGCCGTTAAACCCCCTTTCTTCTCAACCCCTCTTCAGTATTGCGTTGAAATTAGAGATGGCCATTTTAAGATTTCCTGCCATGGTCCAGTTATTAATCAATCTAAATATTCCTTTTACTTCCTGACTATATGTTCTTCTAACTGTTTTTCAAGAAAATATTCACATGTGTCGTCTAAGTATCAGGTGTTTCTGATTTAATGTTTCTCAACCATTGCTTTAGGGAAGTTTAACTGACATTATTCCAACTAGCTGCCATAATGACCATGACTGTGCCGCTTATTTTGACACACTTGAATTGCATATTAACACGGTCACCGTGTACCGTACATTACTTTTTGAAAAGGTACTTTTCCTCGCTATATGGATATACTGACCCGGGTTCCCTCTTCTCTTCTTTCAGCCTGTTTGTTTGGTCGGCTACTGATAAAGTTTTGTGCCGAACAAAGTGAGCTAAAAAAAAGGGAAAAAAAGTAGGACTCGCTTCAAATGGTTGTTAGCCCTTTAAGAAAAACGTAATGGGGAATGATCACGTGTTGTTTCCTGACGTCGGACGTTGACGTGATCCACCCACGTGATGGTTTTTTATACCAATTCAACCCGCGGACTCCGTGTATACGGGCCGTGGATGTGACTAGAATAGGTGTGGTTACGGGGAGTCGCCAGCAAAAAAGTAAGTAGGCGCACTAACATTGTCCGCTGTCCTCTGACTATACTTACGAGTAGTTGGCCATACCCCCGCATGTCTACTGTTTTCTTTCTTTATATCAAGAAAAGAGACAATCAATAATAACTAAATACACTTCCCCGTGTATTTTTCCAATAGACGCTGGCGTGAAGGTTTACCCCTGCCAAGTGTCCAGGAAGCCCGCTGCCTCTTTTTATAGAGTGAGTAGACGTGTAATAACAAGGAGCTCTCAAGAGCTCGATTTCTTTAAAGGCGCTCTTGTAGAACTTGGCACTATTATTACTTTTAAGGGTCACAAAGGAAATTTGTGTTTTGTTTTTAATGTCGGGTGATGTAATTCGGGTTGAATTAAAGAACCTGAAATATGGTACACTCAGAAACCGTGATGCGTGCAGACATCTGTGTCATACATGGGCACGCATTTATTTTTCCAAAATTTGGATTAATACGCTCTGTTGGAGCGCTGTGAAAGAAACATAGTCACAATGGTTTGCTCGTTGTTCTCTGCACCATAATGGAGGAGTAAAATTTCTTAATCTTTGTATTGGGTGATGGTTCATGAGGTGTGGTACTAGTGTGATGACTGCAATGTTTCATTTAGTTAGTAAGTCTACAAGTGAGGATGCACATATGTTTAGCAATTTCTTTTTCATATATGTGTTTTTTTACAGATTTAGAACACTCTGACAGGGGAGTGTCTGTACCTGAGAAGCACAGGTCACCAATTATGAGTCTGTAATTTCCTTTTCGTCTATTTGCCTGGTTTGTAGTAGGTGCCTTAGGGGTATCTCCTCACAGGTAAGAACGTCTATTGGTCTTGAAGAATGCTGAACCGAGGTTTGGTTCAATAGCTGAAACATGTCGACCTTTTTAGGACATTAGGTTCAAGTTTACACAACCTTTTACATGTCCGTTTTTTCACTTGGTTTTTAATTGGGTTAGTACTACCCCTTTATTAAAAAGTCTTTTGTCAGGGGAGTAGTCAGGACTCATTTTAATTAGCACCACTTTTTCAGTACTATTCACGTACTAACAAACAGGAACCCGATGAAGATGACCGGCTACCTGCCTAGTGCGGGTGCCTGAGGGTTCCTCTTTTTTCCTCACTGTGCGTGCATTGCAGTATATACACACCTCAAGTTTTTTGTCATCCACGTATGGGTGGTGGTTGTGGTCTAATAATAATTGTGACCTCTCCTCTTACCTATGTAGTTTGTATTAAGGTACTCTTTTTGTTGTTTTGTAGCTGATTCTTTAGGGGTATGAGAGTAACCCATTTTACCCTTTCTCTTTTGTTGTTTAAATATATTCCGTCTGGGACATCAAAATAATCAGCAGGCAACCCTAACCATAGGACTGGAAGTGTGTTGCAAGATCAGCATATTATTTATTTCCTCCACCCACGATCCCTGATTAATGTCATAATATCAATAGTTTAACTTATATCTTAAACCCTACGCCGCCGTCAATAATATGTTGAGTTACTTCAAGTGTCTGGAAATGCACCCTGCATTCAGAGAACTCACTTCTCATTCTCGCACTTCACTTTCACGCTCACCCTGCACTCATAGCGATCACAATGCACTCACACTGATCATCATGCACTCATATCATTCACCCTCTCACCCTGCACTCACAGTGATCACTCTGCAATAACAATGCACTTGCGTTGTTCACCCTGTACCTCAGCCTGCAGTCACACTACTCATCTGCACTCATCCTGCACTCATGTGACACCTCATTTACCTGCCCCTCACTACTCAATTTGCAACTCGCTCAAACAAGCCCATCATTAACCATGCATTCATTCATCCCACTCTGCACTTATATCCACACCCAAATTCATATTGCCACCTCACTCACCCTGCAGTCACTCCTCTTTCCCTACTCTCATACTGTTGCTTCGCTAACCGTGCACTCACATGGGCACTCTTCTCATCCACAGAGTGCAGAGGGTTAAAGTGCCTGCTACAAAGAAGACGCACCATGCAGATCACAGAAACGAGTGTGAGTAAACTATACGTAGCACTATAAAAAAAAGTTTGTCAGAAAGGTGCTACAGAGAGATGAGATGCATTGTTGGTGACACTGCAACTTTAACCACCCACCCATTGCCTTGCCTGTGCGGCCAATGACAATACCTATGCAACTACCGACCATAACACTGTACAAGTGTGACTATTTCAAGCCCCCAAAGCTATAAGAATGGCATGGATGTCAGGAGTTTATCGTCTTTAATGTATATTGAATTAATAAACAGCTGTTCTGCTCATCTCTAAATTACACAGACAGAGCCACCATGTGGCAGACGGTCATAGTGCCAGTGTGCACAATTAGGTGCCAGTGCGGAGCACCGGAAACCACCTGCTCTAATTAAGCACTGGTGCTGAGGTAACAGGGGAGAGTGACATTTGTTCAAGAAGGTGTGAAAGAACAAAGTTGAGATGTGAAAGATGAATAGGGGGACTGGAGAGGTGCAAGATACAAATAGCCAACTATTTGAATGGAGAGACTTGAGGTGAATGAGAAGTGCAGCTGGGCACGGGAGGTGACGGGGCCAGAGAGGCCATGAGATAAATGCGAGAAACTGTTAGAGATGAGGGCAGTGAAAAGACAGAATGGCAAGAGGTGATTAAGGGTGAAGTGAGAAGTTGAATGGGGAGAGTTCAGAAGTTGTAAAAAGGGGTGAAAGAAAATGCTGGCAATATGAGAGAGGGATACGGGGTTGGGAGAGGAGAGAGGGATGGAAGGGAGGGGGTGAGATGAAAGCGGCATGGGTAAATTGCTTAACTCTGCACAAGACCACCAGGGTTTTAAGGGACCCCTGCTGCTCCCGGCCAGGGCCAGGTGAGCTTCTAATGTGGCAGCACGTATTCCTGCAGAGTGGAAGGCCCATCACAAAGGTTGACTAGACATCTTTCTGATGTTAATTGCTGTATTTTGGTTATAAAATGGTACTGATGGGGTGAAATCTTTCCTCTGTGTTATTGTGTGCAAAAAATTTCAAAATAATGAAGCAATTCTATCCCAAAATAACGTGGCATCACATAACATTATCTACATTTTCCTCCCACACAATTTAGTCAAGCCTTTCGTGTAATTTGGTCCTCACCTGCCTCGTAATTCCAGAAGCCCTGCCTACAGGTTTAGAAATGTTTGTCAGGAGGGGGTCCTTACGACTGAAAATGTTGACAGGGGGGTCTCGGCACCCAAAAGTTTGAAGACCTCTGCTCTAAACTGTGGAGTCAACAGAGCTGAGGTACCACATACTATCATGGGAAAGAAAACCTTTAGCCAGAATTGAAGAATGATGATCAGGTGGAAAAGAAAAAGGCTGAGAAATACATTAAATGCCACGTCCAATTGTTAAAATGTAAAACATAATGTATCTTGTATTTTAGCTTTGGCCTACTATTTCCTCATCAAAAGCATTTTAATTCTAATTCATTATTTAGACGTGTTGTTTCTTACAAGGCTGTCCTCTATTTTGTCAACTGCATTCACACCCAAACAGGAATCAGCATCATAGGAGGAAGTGAGGAATTGTATTTAGATGCAATACAGCACCTAATGTGCACAAGTAAACAATGCTTTTTAGGTCTCGCCTATTCTATTCTATGAATAGGCGAGATTATAGTAAACGGTTCAAAAAGTCTACCAAACTGCGGATCGCGTACAGTTCATGTGAGGCAGGCGTGTGAGGCAGGTGTGTGCACATCAAACACCATCGGCCTCGGCATCAGACTTCAAAGGAAGCCGCTCGCACACCACCATTTGTCTGAGCCTCGGCATCAGACTTCAAAGGAATCCGCTCCCAAGCCGCTCCCCCGCCCCGCCATCAGACTTCAAAGGAATGCGCTCCCGCTCCCCCCCCCCCTCCACAGCAATGCCCAGAGCTTGGTTTTTTTGCATCCATTTGGGGAAGCCGAAAGTGAAAGCCTTCAGTGCTTGTTTACAGTAGCCTTGCTCCTCAAATGCTGTTGCTGTGTTGCCATCTCTCTAGGGACACTCAGCTTGAAAACACTCGACTTGCTAGCTGCAATGCTACATCCGCTATGCTTTGCCTCTAGACACGTTGATCCCTCGCAGACTGTGCTGACTCTGCCCCTCCTGATTCTGAAACTGACCAATGCAGTCACCACGCAGTCTCTTCTCTCTGTCTTATGATGTATGCCCTGCCACCATTTACTTTGGACCCTCACACTCACCCCTCCTCACCCTCACACCCTCACACCCTCTCACCCTCACACACCCTCACCCACCCTCACACAGCCTCACTCACTGTCACTCACCCTCACTCACCCTCACACCCTCACCCTTACACCCTCACCCCCTCACCCTCACAACCCTCTCACCCTCACTCACCACCTCAAACCCCTCACCCTCACACCCCCTCACCCTCACCCTCACACACACTCTCACCCACCCTCACACCCCCTCACCCTCACACACCCTCACCCTCACACCCTTACCCTCACACACCCCCTCACCCTCACACATCTTCAAACCCCCACACTCCCCCACTCTCACACCTCCTCACCCTCACACACCCTTGTGGAAAAGTAAATTTGCCATGTTCTGTGTCCCTACGTGTCCTCCATCTTATGTTATGTGTACATGATTAAATATGCATATGTATCCCCCATGTTTGATTAAAGACGCAATTACAGTTGTGTCCATCACTAGTATGCCAGTTTCCAGTTCTCGTGAAAGCTACGAGTATCAGGCCTATGTAAAGTTACGTTGCCACGTTTCTCAGTGTGCACGTTATTTTATTGTAAAGTCCCCGTTTCTAGGCCTCAAAAGGGCCCGGACACCAGATTCAGCTCCTGTCTTCTGAATCCTCGCTGAGGAGCGATACAGCCCCCACCTGTATCCTCGACCCTTCACTTACTTCCTGCCTCACAGTGCCCGGCTCAGCCTGGCTCTGCCTCTGAGTCTGCCAAGAGTATGTTATGATTCTAGTTATCAGTCCAGCCCTCCTTCTCTGCATTCCTAAGCTACTGAATCGCATCAATAGTTTCCGTCATTGTCTAGCCTTTACGTCTCCATGTAAGAGAAATACTACATTTAATGGTCATTTAATATTCTTCATCACGCACTACATGTAGAATAATGCATGCACCATTCTTAGAGTCTGTTAGCCTTTACCCCGATAACTTTTGGATTCTATCAACATGTTCTCTAAACATCAGATACTAGATACTGTTTAGGTACATGTCGCCCTGACTCTCCAGACTTCAGTCTCTGCTCCTAGCACAGAGTTCATAGCCCCCAGCTTCTCCTAGTAACACGTTATTGTCAGTTTGCGCGCACCATTAGGTTAGAGGTCCCGGCTCCTTAGGTAGCCCCCTCCATGTTTCCGCCCCATTTATGACATATTCTGTTACGTTTACATCACATGTCTATGTATACGCCCCTGTTACACCCATTTTCACCCTTATCTTTCGCGACTGCTATTGACCACACCCACTGCTCCGCCTACTGTAATTCATTGTAATGTAACTGTTTTAGTATATATATTTGTGCACTGTTATTAAATGTTATGCCGATTCTGATCCTGCCCCCGGCAGCGCTGCCATCCTGTTCCCGTGCAGGTTGTCCTGTTCCTGTCCTTTATGCTGTATTAAACCTGCAAACTCCTACTACCTCGAATCTTGACTCTTATTTATTGAGCTATCTGTTATTGCTATGTCCAGTAAAACCTAGATCCGGTATTATTTATTTATATACCACATAATGGCGCCCGAATAGGGACTTGCCCTTTCCCCACGCGCCGGTGAAGCCACGCCGGCCCCCTGACCCTCTGCAGCCGTGACGGAACCATACCGTGCACGTGCAGATATTTCTGCTTCAAGTATCCCTCAGGCCCACGGAGGAGACGGAGGTGGCGGTCCAGCATCCAGACGAGGCGGTGGAGGAACGCGGCGAGTCCCGACCAGAGCCCAAGCCGAGAGTCCAAGGTCCGAGGTATCAGGAGGCCCACCCGTAACAGAAGTCCGAAGTTCGTCCGTCCGGCGTCGTTGCAGTCCAGTCCAGTCCGAGGCCTTCCGTTCTTGCTGCCCGGTGAGTACCATTGCTGGGGTAGTATCTAGACAGGGTCAATCTAATTGACTCTGGTCCGTGGGTTGGTGGTACACAGACCCAAAACGAAGTGTCCACTTCGGTGGATGCGGGTCCTGACGTGTCTCTTTATGAGACCGGTAAGTTTCGTACTGTTTCAGCAGTGCATCTAGTTTTCTGCTCTAGTCAGTTCTGTTCTCGAGAAAACTCATTTATTCTGTTTTCAGTATTCCAGGTAGTATTCTGTTCGAACTGTTATTTTAAATGTTCTTCATGTATTTTTAATGTCGTGGTATGAAAGTGGTGTAGTTATCGTGTTCGTTGTGTATTGTATTGTGTCTAGATTACAGTTCAGTCATGCCTTTATTTTCTAAATTACGTCAGTTAAAAACCAGAAAAGGTCTGCTAGAAGCAGCAGTTCCTGTCCCGCCTAGGGACAGTCCAGGTCATTTTATGTATCAGAAGCATGGCATAAGTGCCATATTATATCTAGATTTATGGGTAGAGTATACCAAAGAGTTAGAGGAAAAGTATAGATGGCCCGTATCAGGTACGTGGGATGCCGAGTGCATCATGAGAGTAGAAGAAGCATTATGGAAAAAGAAAGCCAGACAGTCACAGAAGGATGCCATCGAGTTATGGCGCAAAGAATCTCATAAAAGAACCGAAAAAGAAATCAGAAAGTCAGAACTAAGTAGAGAATCCTTAGAACGAGCCCAAGAAAGGGAACTAATCGAGATAGGTGAACGAGTTAAAACAGAACAGTCAGACAGACAGAGGCATGCCCTTATTAAGGGTATGTATCCTCTTCTTGCCGAGGGCTTGCCAAAAGCAACCCCGGAGGCATCCAGTAACTTTCCGCCACCACTAGTTCCGACCAAGCTACGTCACAAACCGACCGCAGCTGATATTTTCATCTCGTCCTATTTGGACGACACAGTCCCGGAATATGCAAATCCTGTTCCGCCAGTCCCTGTAAATCAGGCAATTCCTGCTCCCCCAGACACCGGGGCACCTCTTGGAGTACCTGTTACGGTACCCCCGGTCCAGCCTACATTACAACTTCCCGCCACTCTGTCAGCACGAAGAGTATCAGTCGATGATTCCAGTTTAGGGGCCGCAGGAGGAGGTCCTCCTGGTACCCCGCCGCCACACCAACGTAGAACGTTGGCCGAGTTACATGAATGTGCGTTACAGCGTACGCCCAAATTTAAGTCCGTTGCAGACATCCGACGAGCTCTCACTGAATGCCGCTATGATCCAGTTGCAGGTGATGATAGTACAGTAATATATTCCATCCGTGTAAGACGGGTGACCGGGTATTTAGACACCCTACCAGATATGAAAGGAGATCTAGACAGAATATATCGTTTCATCCGTACAGGGGATGATCCAGAAAGTATTGGCGAAGCCATGTCTCAAAGGAAAGCTGAGATCCAGCTCATGATATTAAAGTTTCTGATTAATTGTCTAATAAGAGAACAAGATTACCCGACTAAAGATCCGGCCGAAATGAAAATCCTGACAAGGTGGAGTGATAATATAGCCGAGGGTAAACACAAGACTATCAGTAGTATAGAGAGTATGTACAAGAAAATTCGTAAGGAAATACTAAAGTTACACGAACAACGTAAAGCAGCACAAGTAAGCGAGAAAGAAAATGACTCTACTGAAGAGGTAGAGGACGAGAATCCCACTAGAATAGCGTATGTAGGAAAATCTAGATTTCCAGATCGCCATTTGCGCCTAGAACACAAGTCAGTTTTACATCATCCAGCACCAGAACAAGGTTCTCTGGAACAAGTATTTCAAGCTACCGATCACATTCTGAAATCACGAATCGGTTACAGTGAGTTAAGTACTATGCATGAACAAGAACTAGCCCGATCAGCAGTCCGATGGATTACTGATTCTACCACTTTTCCAGACGAAATAGTGGCACAAATGTTCCTGAAATTGCCCCCAGCCGAGCAGCGACTGGTGGGTATGTATATGATCCAGCACCTCATTACATTGTATGAGGGTCAACATTCTGATCCAGGTCCGTTACACGATGTCCTGAACGAGTTACTCCAGTATAGATGGAAAGGTTTAGGTACCGATTTAATTAGTGTCATTCTAGAACAGCGCCACAAATATAGTATGTTTTTGAACCCGCATTTTGTTCATGTCTCACCTCCAGAAAGTAAACCGTTTTACATAGACAGACAGAATCCGTTACGAGAAGTACACCCAGTTAGGACAACAGATGGTGAAATGCAACGAGTGTTTGTTTACACTCCGATTACAAAGATGGAACTCTTAGAGATGAAGAAATTAATTCCCTGTCATGACAAAGATCCAGCAGGGTTCCACCGAGAATTAAAAGACATGCTCCGTATGGGAGAATACACGTATCCAGATATAATTAAAATGTTAAAAGTCCTGTTGCCCGCAGGGGTATACGAAAAACTCAAGGAAAAAGATTGGGAGGTGGGAGAGAAAAAGATCGATTGGGCAGTTCTCGAAGCTGAAGATAAGATACGAGTACCAGGTACCGGTCTAGAAGAGAAATGTAAAGAATTACCAGAACTGTTAATACAAGTTTTGCCAAGATTATTAGCCACTAAAAAGGAAGACTGGGATGCAATCTCAGCCTGTAAACAGAAACAAGACGAAGACACTAGTGATTTTTATTCTAGATTCGAGAAATGTTTTAGTATAAACAGTGGCCTCAAGACAAGTAGCGAGTCATACCCTCATCTTTTTGTTACTAAATTAGTCGAGAATTCAAGTCCACAAGTTAAGAATCGAGTTTTGAAAGTCGAAAGTACCTGGCAAGCTAATACCCCGTCCCAGATGTTACAGATGCTTCAATACCACCAGAATAGAATCAGAGAAGAACAAGATCATGAAAGGAAACGTATGAAAGACACGAAAATGAAAGTGCTGGTTGCACAATCTATTCCACAAGACAGTCAGAAGAGGGGTACGAATCAAGCCAGTCATCCTGCAGTTCCCGTTAAAGGGACATGCAATTATTGTAAACAGCCAGGTCATTTTATAAACGAGTGTGCAGTTCTGAAACATAATATAGCTACCGGTAAGACTAAAGAAAGACCACGTCCGCCTAGACAAGAACAAGTTTCACAGACTTCTCAGCCACAGAATGCACAACAGACAGTTCCAGTACCGCAGCCTATTGCTGCAACACAGCATGTTACACAACAGATGTACCAGTATGCACAGTCCGAGTATCCAGAGTATCAGCCATATTCATGAAACAGCCTAGAGAGGGAGGTAGGCTTGCCTCTCATCGAGATTCCTGTAGATCAAGAGGGTCCCTATGTTCATAGTCAAGTATTAGGGAAAGACAGAAAGTTTCTGATTGATACAGGGGCAAGTAGGACCACCATTAGTCACGCCGAAGTTCCAGGGGCTCCGCTCTCAGGCTCTAGAAATGTTTCCCTTGGATTTTCAGGAAAGCCTATTGTAAATGAGATATCTCAGCCAGTTACTCTAGAAGTAGGTCCATTGTCCCGTACTACTGATCTGTTACTTACGAAGTCATGCCCAGAAAATTTATTAGGCATTAAAACACTGAAAGAATTAGGTGCAGTTATTTGCTGCTCCCCCGAGGGAATACGATTGTTCCTACGTGACTTCAAGGGTCACTATGTATTACGAGATTTTGATCCGAGATTGTCTAATGTTCCGCAGCATCTATGGGCACAAGGTCCTACTGATGTTGGTTATATGCAAATCACACCCCATCGTGTGACTCTCAAACCAGGTGTAGTGTTACCACGAATCAGACAGTACAGATTGCCACCTGAGGCTGTAGCAGCCTTATCCAAAATTATTGACGAGCTCATGGCTCATGGAGTAGTTGTAGAAACTGACTCCAATGTATGTAATTCTCCGATCATTCCAGTCATGAAACGTACTGATCCAAATGCACCCCCTGTATATCGATTAGTGATTGACCTCCGAGAACTTAACAAATGTATTATTCCCCAGTACCCAGTTGTCCCAGATATCTCTTCCCTATTGACAGCCATTGATTCTGAAGCCACATTTTTTACAGTCATAGACCTCAAGAACGCGTTTTTCAGTGTCCCCATTCATCCAGACAGCCAGTTCCTTTTCGGATTTTGTTTAAATGGAAGGAGCTATATGTTTACACGAGCTCCTCAAGGTTTCACAGAAAGTCCAAGTATTTACAGTCAAGCACTTAAGAGACAACTAGACAATATTCACATGCCAACTGACACTGCCCTGCTCCAGTATGTCGATGATCTGCTGATCACAGCCCGTTCTGAACGTGCTTGCGAGCGAGCATCCCTTACAGTCTTGTATTTCCTAGCAGAGATGGGGCACAAGGTGTCCCCTTCTAAGCTTCAATTCTGTGTCCAGCAATTGATCTACCTAGGCCACTTGCTGTCCAAGAGGGGTAGGCAGTTGACACCCGACCGTATCCAGTTAATAGCGAGTCTTCCTCAGCCCAAGACCCAGAAGGAGGTACGTGCTTTTATCGGCCTCACTTCTTACTGCAGACAATGGATTCCTCAGTATGCGTTTCTAGCCAAGCCACTGATACAGTTAACGACACAGGAGGCAGCCGTATCGACTGTCCTCCCTTGGACATCTGAACATACACTTAGTTTTAATGAGTTAAAGAAAGCTCTATGCCAAGCTCCAGTTCTAGCAACACCGAACTACAGTAAGCCTTTTACACTTTTTGTCACTGAACGCGAAGGTACAGCATTATCTGTTCTTACACAAGATCAAGCAGGACAATACAAGCCCTGTGCTTATTTTTCGAGCACATTAGATCCTGTAGCCCAGACTCTGCCTGCGTGCCTCAAGTCAGTTGCAGCCACAGCACTAGCTATCAGACAAAGTGATTCCATAGTATTAGGACATTCCTTGACAGTACAAGTTCCACACTCCGTGGAAGTTCTTTTAAACCGAACACAGACTCAGCACTTGACAATTGCACGTTTAACAGGTTATGAATTGACACTGTTCCAGCCACACATAGAAATCAGACGCTGCAACGTTTTAAATCCTGCTACACTGTTACCGTCAGTTACTTCAAATCCTGCCACACATGACTGTGTGGAAGTAGTTAACATTATGACTAAGCCAAGACAAGACTTGACAGATATTCCATTACCAGATCCCGACCTGACACTTTATGTGGATGGTTCATGTATGAGAACAAGTACAGGAGAACTAGTAGCCGCGTATGCAGTGACTACTGACACTGAAGTTATTGAAACACATCGTATTGACACCCTGTCTGCTCAAGCAGCAGAGCTAGTTGCTCTGACTCAAGCCTGCATACACGCCAAGAACCTGAAAGTTAATGTTTACACAGATTCACGTTACGCATTTGGAGTCGTACACGACTTCGGAGTGCTCTGGCAGGAGAGAGGTTTCATGACTTCTCATGGAACCAAGATTCAGCATGGTCTCCTTATTCAAGCTCTGTTAGATGCCATACACTTACCGACATCTATTGCTATCATGAAATGCAAAGCACATACGAAAGTTACTGACACTATTTCTCAAGGTAATGATCTAGCAGATCGCACAGCCAAGCTTACAGCACAGACACCAGACATTCCAGTTAACAAGACACCGACATACACTCCAGATCCAACTACCTGTATGACAGTTAAGGACCCTACTCAAGATGTCATAGATATCCAGTTACATGCTACTCCCGAGGAAATCAAGAAATGGTCCGAACAAGGAGGGGTCCAGACAGATCAGGGATGGGTAACGAAGGGTAGAACCACATGGTTTCTCCCCGACTCTATGGTTCAAGTCATTATCAATACCACACATAGTCCAGCACATTTAGGAGAAAAAGCTATGTTAGATAGTATCCAGAACATTTGGTTCAACAAGCATTTACGAGCTGCAGCCAAGCAGAAAGTCCGTACCTGTATGATATGTTGTCAGTTTAATCCAGGTAAAAGTGTCCCGGTGGAACAAGGTGGATTCCAGCCTCCTGACCACCCTTTTGAAGTCCTCCAGATGGATTATATTCAGATGGAGCGATGTCGAGGTTTCAAGTATGTCCTTGTAGTTGTATGCGCTTTGTCCAGGTGGACAGAAGCATATCCAGTACCAGATTACACAGCCGCGACCACTGCCAAGCAGTTGGTTCGTGAATTCTTCCCCCGCTACGGACTCCCTAGAGTCGTATATTCTGATAACGGCCAGCCATTCTCATCTGAGCTCATGAAACATATTTCCCTGTTGTTAGGGTACCAGTGGAAGTTCCATTGTGTACGCCATCCAGAAGCAGCCGGTCTCGTAGAGAGACATAATCAGACCCTGAAAATCCGAATTGCAAAAGTATGTAAAGAGAAAGGTGTGGACTGGCTAGTAGCTCTGCCAGTTGCCTTATTTTATATGCGCATGGTCGCACATTCCAGATCAGGTCTGTCCCCTTATGAGGTCGTATTCGGCCGCCCCCCTAATATGTGGGGTACACCTAGACCTCGAAGTATTACCGATGTTTCAAGTAATATGCTGACAGATTACCTAGCTTCCTTGATGTCTGCCCTCAACTCTTGTCGTTCACAGGTTGCTGCCGCATTTCCAGACAATACCGAGGTGGCACCGCATGAAATCGTTCCCGGATCCATGGTTCTGGTCAGGAACTTTGATCGTTCAAGTCCGCTGGAGCCTCGCTGGAAGGAACCCCGACAGGTCCTCCTGGCCACCCGTACTGCCGTCAAGCTGGAAGGCAGGAAGGGCTGGGTCCATTTGTCACATGTGAAAAGATTTTTTGGATTGAAACCTGTTTCAAAGAACATTTCCGAGGATCTTAAAGACTGCCAAAGTACTATTCTTAAGGACTGTCCCGCAAAAGACATTGCTACGAACCCTTCCCTGTTAGAGAAAACTCCGCAACAGGAGTATAAGCTTAAACTAAGGTCTAGTAAAATAAGTCAGCCAGTTTGATTGTCTAAGTCCTCCCCTAGGTGAAACGGTTAGACCGGTTTCTGACATGTATATAATAGACCCCCACAGAGAGAGAGTTAGTGAGAACTCTAGAAGTTGCACTATTATTTTATGTTTTCTGCTATATTTCAGCATTATAATTTCCTGCACCAGTTATGCATTTTATTTGTATTTTTCAGTTTCTCATGTAAATAAGTCTGCTAATGTTACAGTAGAGCACACGTTTAGTGATCTGCCTCCTCATGAACTCTCTTATCGTCTTGCTATGCGTAATAATTCTTTTATCCGCATGTTACATTATTCACACCAAACCAGCAATGCCACAAATTGTTGGGTGTGTGGTCGACTCCCCCCTTTCCAGACACCGAAGGGAGTTCTGCCACTCTTTCCTTATCCATTTTCACATAATGGTTCGTGTGGAGCATGGTCCACGTTAACGTCATCCTCAACAGATATGTCTTTTCTGAACAGTACATGTTTCCCAGACAAGCAAGGTCTTCCCCACAGAACAGGGTTAGATCTAGAGAATGAAGTTTATAATCTAGGTAATTATTCTTCGAATTTCATGGTCCTGAATGTTCAGTCTGATTCTACTCCAGACTTACCTGCTATTTCAGTACTACCAGTCAAAGGTGAATTATGTGTCCGAAATAATGGTTCCGTACATGTAGGCCATAGTGATTGTACTACTATTGTCAAGTATAGTGACAGTGGGAAATCTATTTTCAAAGCTTCACGTCATTCTTATTTTGTTTGTGGTCAGACCGCATATGTTCGTCTGCCCCTTGATTGGGATGGTACATGTTACATTGCCTTCCTACTGCCACCAGTTTTCCTAGCCCCACCTGACTATCATAGGAATTCCCACCTAGTACATACTAGACACAAGAGAAACCTCCCGATTGTCGATTATACTGAAACTGCTCTAGAACAATACATAGATATCAATAAAGGTGTCTTCCCCTACTTAGGTACTGTCGTGAATAGTAAACTGATACGTAGATTAACCAGAACACTTGAAGCAGTAGTGATTGAGACTACTTCTGCTCTAGGTAACTTAACCGAAGAACAATCCTTTATGAGAATTGTCGTGCTCCAGAATCGTCTCGTCCTTGACGTCATACTGGCCGATAGGGGCGGGGCATGTAGAGTCATCGGATCTAGTTGCTGCATTTTCATTCCTAATAACGCACCGTCTGTTTATTCAGCTATTACCAGACTCCATAAAATTGCCCATATGTTACACCAAGATCCAGGCACCTGGACATGGTCCGGTTGGTTCTGGAATATAATTTCCGCCTGGGGATGGAAAGTATTGTCATTTCTGGGTATTGCAGTAGCGATCATATTCAGTTGCTGCCTCTGTTTACGATGTGGCCCTGCGATTTGCGGCATTTGTGCTACATCTTGTGTTCCTAGTCCCAAGTCCCGTCCTAAATCCCGTTCCAAGAAAATTCGAGACGAGCAAATGATACTGTATGAAATGATAGCTGGTATCATGAATATTGATGTTTCCTGATGGAAACGTAGTGACAAGGAGGGAATGTGGAAAAGTAAATTTGCCATGTTCTGTGTCCCTACGTGTCCTCCATCTTATGTTATGTGTGCATGATTAAATATGCATATGTATCCCCCATGTTTGATTAAAGACGCAATTACAGTTGTGTCCATCACTAGTATGCCAGTTTCCAGTTCTCGTGAAAGCTACGAGTATCAGGCCTATGTAAAGTTACGTTGCCACGTTTCTCAGTGTGCACGTTATTTTATTGTAAAGTCCCCGTTTCTAGGCCTCAAAAGGGCCCGGACACCAGATTCAGCTCCTGTCTTCTGAATCCTCGCTGAGGAGCGATACAGCCCCCACCTGTATCCTCGACCCTTCACTTACTTCCTGCCTCACAGTGCCCGGCTCAGCCTGGCTCTGCCTCTGAGTCTGCCAAGAGTATGTTATGATTCTAGTTATCAGTCCAGCCCTCCTTCTCTGCATTCCTAAGCTACTGAATCGCATCAATAGTTTCCGTCATTGTCTAGCCTTTACGTCTCCATGTAAGAGAAATACTACATTTAATGGTCATTTAATATTCTTCATCACGCACTACATGTAGAATAATGCATGCACCATTCTTAGAGTCTGTTAGCCTTTACCCCGATAACTTTTGGATTCTATCAACATGTTCTCTAAACATCAGATACTAGATACTGTTTAGGTACATGTCGCCCTGACTCTCCAGACTTCAGTCTCTGCTCCTAGCACAGAGTTCATAGCCCCCAGCTTCTCCTAGTAACACGTTATTGTCAGTTTGCGCGCACCATTAGGTTAGAGGTCCCGGCTCCTTAGGTAGCCCCCTCCATGTTTCCGCCCCATTTATGACATATTCTGTTATGTTTACATCACATGTCTATGTATACGCCCCTGTTACACCCATTTTCACCCTTATCTTTCGCGACTGCTATTGGGCACACCCACTGCTCCGCCTACTGTAATTCATTGTAATGTAACTGTTTTAGTATATATATTTGTGCACTGTTATTAAATGTTATGCCGATTCTGATCCTGCCCCCGGCAGCGCTGCCATCCTGTTCCCGTGCAGGTTGTCCTGTTCCTGTCCTTTATGCTGTATTAAACCTGCAAACTCCTACTACCTTGAATCTTGACTCTTATTTATTGAGCTATCTGTTATTGCTATGTCCAGTAAAACCTAGATCCGGTATTATTTATTTATATACCACACCCTCACACCCTCACACCCCCTCACCCACCCTCACCCCCTCACAACTCTCTCACCCTCACTCACTCTCACCCCCCCTCACTCTCACACCCACTCACTCTCACACCCCCTCACCCTCACACACACCCTCACACACCCTCTCATACACCCTCACACCTCCTCACCCTCACACACCCTCACACACCCTGACTCACCCTCACCCACCCCCACACTCCCTCACTCACCCTCACCCTCACAATCCCGCACACCTTCACACCCCTCACCCTCACCCTCACCCCCTTATCCTCACACACCCTCTCACACACCCTCACACCTCCTCGCCCTAACACACACTCACACCCTCTCACCCTCATACATCCATACTCACCCTCACATACCCTCATACCCCCTCACCCTCACACACCCTCACTCACCCTCACACCCTCACCCTCACAACCATCTCACCCTCACTCACCCTCACACCCCCACCCCCTCACATCCCCTCACCCTCACACACCACCTCACCCTCACACACACCCTCACCCTCACACCCCCTCACCCTCACACTCCCTCACCCTCACACATGCCCTCACACCCCCCTCACACCCCCACATACCCTCAGACCCCCACACCCCCTCACACCACCTCACTCTCACACCCCCTCACACCCTCAAAAAACCCTTTACACACCCTCACCTTCACACTCTCACCCTCACTCACCCTAACACACCCTCCAACCCTCAAACACACTCTCACCCTCACACCCCCTCACCCTCACACCCCCTCTCCCTCACACCTCCACACCCTCACACACCCTTGCTCACCCTCACACACCCTCTCACCCTCACACACCCTTTCAACCTCACATACCCTCTCACCCTCACAACCTCACACTCACTCACACCCCTTCACCTCACACCTCACACTGCTGCACGCCACACACTGCTGCATTACTCACACTGCTGCATGCTGCACACTGCTGCACGACACACTGCTGCATGCCTCACACGGCTGCACGCCACACACTGCTGCACACCGCACACTGCTGCACGCCTCACACTGCTGCCCACTGCTGCATTACTCACACTGCTGCATGCCTCACACTGCTGCACGCCTCACACTGCTGCACGCCTCACACTGCTGCATGCCTCACAATGTTGCACGCATCACACTGCTGCACGCATCACACTGCTGCACGCTGCACACTGCTGCATTACTCACACTGCTGCATGCTGCACACTGCTGCATGCCACACACTGCTGCACGCCACACACTGCTGCACGTCACACACTGCTGCATGCCTCACACTGCTGCACGCCACACACTGCTGCACGCCACACACTGCTGCACGCCACACACTGCTGCACGCCACACACTGCTAAATGCCTCACACTGCTGCATGCCTCACACTGCTGCATGCTGCACACTGCTGCATGCCTCACACTGCTGCACGCCTCCCACTGCTGCATGCCTCCCACTGCTGCATTACTCACACTGCTGCATGCTGCACACTGCTGCACGACACACTGCTACATGCCTCACACGGCTGCACGCCACACACTGCTGCACACCGCACACTGCTGCACGCCTCACACTGCTGCCCACTGCTGCATTACTCACACTGCTGCATGCCTCACACTGCTGCACGCCTCACACTGCTGCACGCCTCACACTGCTGCATGCCTCACAATGTTGCACGCATCACACTGCTGCACGCATCACACTGCTGCACGCTGCACACTGCTGCATTACTCACACTGCTGCATGCTGCACACTGCTGCATGCCACACACTGCTGCACGCCACACACTGCTGCACGTCACACACTGCTGCATGCCTCACACTGCTGCACGCCACACACTGCTGCACGCCACACACTGCTGCACGCCACACACTGCTGCACGCCACACACTGCTAAATGCCTCACACTGCTGCATGCCTCACACTGCTGCATGCTGCACACTGCTGCACGCCTCACACTGCTGCACGCCTCACACTGCTGCATGCCTCCCACTGCTGCACACCTCCCACTGCTGCACACTGCACACTGCTGCATGCCGCACACTGCTGCATGCTGCACACTACAGCACGACTCACACGGTTGCATGCCTCACACTGCTGCACGCCTCACACTGCTGTATGCCTCACACTGCTGCACGCTGCACACTGCTGCACGCCACACACTGCTGCATGACACACACTGCTGCACGCCTCACACTGCTGCACGCCTCACACTGCTGCACGCCTCACACTGCTGAACGCCACACAACACCACCACATCACTCAGGGACACCACCATATCACTCTATGACACCACCACATCACTATAGGACACCCCCACATCCCTCAGGGACACCACCACATCACTCAGCGACACCATCACATCACTCAGGGACAGCACCACATCACTCAGGGACAGCACCACATCCCTCACAGACACCACCACACCCCTCACAGACACCACCACATCACTCAGGAACACCACCACATTACTCAAGGACGCCACCACATCACTCTGGGACACCACCACATCACTCTGGGACACCACCACATCACTCTGGGACACCACCACATCACTCTGGGACACCACCACATCACTCTAATACACCACCACATCACTCAGCCCAACCACATCATCACTCAGCACCACACAACATCACTCAGCACCACAACAGCACTGTCCTTGCTTGCTACCAACAAGCATTGCCATAGCCAAAAGGACTTGCATTAGGAAAGTTTAAACTATTGACTTTGTGAATAACAATGCTATTAATTTATATATTTTCAAAGCCAACACATATTTAAAAAAATTGTCATTTACAATACCAATAGCTCACACTTTCCTTTTTTTTTTTTTAATATTTTGTTTTTCAAGTTATACACACTTTTACTTATACAATTCAGCCTCAATATTGCACTTATTATTTCCACAGTTCAAAAACTTTCACCTGTATACAGTAAATACTAAAAATATTCATACAGTACACACTCAAAATATATTAACCTTTTATCAGTTTTAACAAAAAACAAACAGCCCCAGATATTTTACCCCAAATATTTAGTAGTTACCCAATTTTACTTTCCACTTGTTTACTGGGTCCCATATTTTTAAACCCAAGGTCCTCTTCCTCTTACCCTTCCGGGCATAAATATTATTTTCCAAATTATATACAGATAATAAGTTGGCTAGCCAAGATTGCATTCCCGGAGGATTTTTATCAAGCCATGCCCTGGCTATAGTTAGCCTGTACACTGCCATAGCTACAAACATAAAATCCCGTGGTATTTCCTCCTTATCTGCACCAACCCCAAAAAGTATCCAAGATGGGGTGAGCACAATTTGTATGCCTAGCGACCTATGCAAAAATATCTCTATATCCCTCACTAATGTGTGCAGTTGAGGGCAAGTGGCAAAGATATGGATACTATCTGCCTCTAAGGAATTACATCCGGGACAACAAATACCCGTAGTACCACCCCACTTCGCAATCATCGCTGGCGTGAAGTATAATGAAAAAAGGGTTTTATAGTGTTGTGATTGCAGAGGGGATGAACACAGAACTGTTCGTCCTAATTCCAGGGATTCCTGAAACCAGCCCTGGTCACCACCCAGTTTCATGGCCCACTTATTACTGTGTTTTTCCAGATCGTCATTTTTTCCTTTTACGAGAATTGCGTAAAAGGATCGTATTGTACAGTCTCCAGACATCTTTATTTTCTCTAGAATATCATTCCTACTGAAACCAGAAGCTCCACCCTGCTTGTTTCCTAAGAAACTCCTAATTTGGAGATACTTAAAAAAGCCCCTGTTACTCAAGCCGTACTTGTGCCTCATATCGCTAAACTGCATCATTCCATCAGGATTAATAATATCACCAATCTGTGTGATCCCCCTTGCATCCCAATCTGCCATTACTGTATCTGAAAATACTTCTGGGGGAAACGACTTGTTTTTATACAACATAACATATCTGTTGTATCTACCTAATTTAATTTTTTTCAAAAAAGCATTCCAAATATTCACTGCAGCAGATATTGTTTTATATCTTGTCCTTTTAAAATATCCTAGATCAAAGCTATTTAGCAAGTAGTTTCCCGCTTCTGCCCCTAGTATTATTGCATATACCTCCGTAGAGAAGCTAGATACTCTTCTATCAAGATTTGCCCCTCCGATTAAACCCTGCATGTATTGTAAAGATACGGCCATATAGTACAATCTAAAATCTGGTGCTCCCCACCCACCCTTCTCTCTCGGGAGGGAGATGAACCTATACACCCTCCATGTCTTCCCCTGTGCCCATATGAATCTATTCATTATCGCCTCTAGTGCATTAAACCAGCTTGTTCCAAATAATAATGGGATAGATCTAAAGAGAAAGAGGAACTTAGGGAGAATCAACATCTTAATTATATTCGTACATCCGACTAATGACAGATGTAGATTGTTTAATCTGTCCAAGTCTGCTTTTACTTGAGTCATTAAGGGAGCCATTTTATTCTTTACTACATTTTCTAGATTCGCAGAAATCGCACTCCCCAAATATACTGCAGAATCAACCACCCTCTCATCGTTGCAATCTCCATGCCTATTCTCTACAATTTGTGTTTTTGAGGAGTTTAAACTATACCCCGATACCCAGCCGAACTTTCTAGCTTCCAGTTCCACCTCCCTAATAGCCCCTGCTGGGTTGGGTGTCATGATGGCCACATCGTCTGCATACGCCAAAGATTTTATCGAGCAACCGTTCATCAGCATTGCCGGTATCTTTGGATTTTGTTCTAATCGACGGAGAAAAGGATCTAAATAAAGCGCAAATAATAAGGGGGAGGAGGGACAACCCTGACGGGTCCCCCTACTAATTTTAACCCAGGCAGAGTGCCCGTTGTTGACCCTGATCTTAGCTTTTGGGTCTTTATAAAGAGTTTGTATAGCCTTTATAAATCCATCCCCTATACCACTCCATCTCATGACAGCCCATAGATACCTCCAGGAGACCCTATCAAATGCTTTTTCAGCATCTAGGAAAAGAGCTGCCATAGGGTCTCCTAGAGTACCTGCTGCATCGAACATAGTAATTACTTGCCTAACATGTTGCGTTGTACCCTTACCTGGGATAAACCCGTGCTGGGAGGGGCTAACCAATCTCTCAATAACCCTTGATAGTCTTTTAGCCAGTATTTTAGAGAACACCTTCACATCTGCGTTCATTAAAGTGATAGGTCTATACGAGCCTGGGGCCGTTGCAGGTTTACCCTTTTTGGCTATCACTATGATGTCCGCAGCCCCCCAGGAGTCAGGTATTGACTCCCCCTTCTGGGCAAGTATCATAACATTAAACATATCAGCTTCTAATACCCTCTGAAACACTTTAAAGAATTCCAGTGGGATTTGGTCTGGACCCGCTGCTTTCCCAGAGGGTAGACTACCGAGGGCCATGAGAAATTCTTCCAATTGGAACGTGGCTTCTAACTCCTCTTTATCCTCTGCCTCGATTTCAGGAGGAATAACGCCCCTCAAATATCCCTCTATCTCTTCCTCGCCCCCTATGTTATCAGAGGAATAGAGATCAACATAAAACTGTCTAAAGACTTCCCTTACCTGCCCAGCCTCTGTAAATGAATTGCCCTGCGAATCAATAATCTGCTTGACATCCGAGTTTACTGCCCTTTGTCTACTCCGTACCACTAAGATGTGCCCCACCCTTTCACTAAACTCATATGCCTTCTCCCTTTGAGTCAGGTACTTCTCCACCATTTTTTTAGCCATTCCTTCCAGGGCTTCTGCTCTAGATACAGTAATCCTAAGAAGTAGCTGATCGAGCGGAGCGTTCTGTACTATAGCTGCCGCTAGGTCTGCTTCAAGATTTAGAAGGTTTTGTCGAATTTCATCAGCCCTTACTTTCTCTTTCTTTCGATTAAATAACACGAAGCTCAGTGTCTCCCCCCTTACCCCTGCTTTAAATGAATCCCAAACAACCCCCGGAGGTGCTGTCCCTCTATTTATATCCCAAAAATCCTTTATCCATATACTCATGTAATCCTGATATGCCTGGTCTTGTAATAATGCACGTTCAAAAGTCCATGAAACTTCTCTTTTTTGACTCTGGCCTAGCTTAAGTGTTACTACCAGTGGACTATGATCTGAAACTAGTCGTGGATGTTTCTCAATTTTTAAATCAGTGATCAAGTTCTTAGAGATTAAAAAGTAGTCCAACCGAACCAACACCTTGTGTGGAGCTGAATAAAATGTGCTACCGTCTAAGTGTGGATGCCACCTTATCCAGGGATCTTCCAGGGAGTTATGAAACACCATGTCTGAGAGTGCTCTATACACCCTTTTTTTCCTCCCTCTATATTGTCCCCCAGGCTGAGCAAATGAGCTACTAAGATCATGCACATTAAGATCCCCGCAACAGACAATGGGCTCGGGCCACTGAGCTAACTCAACATCCAGATACTGAAAAACATCTGGGTCATCCTCTGTTGACCCGTAAATCGTAACCAGAGAGAAAATATCCCCCTTAAAAACTAGTTCCAGTATAACCCATCTCCCCCACTGATCTTCCTTCTTTCTTTGGACTATTGCATCTCCCTTCCTCCCTAAAACCGCCACTCCTCTGGTCGTAGTCCCTTGCTTAGAATTCGCTAGTAGCGAGAAACCCAAATGTTCCAGTAGATGACCTTTAACACCCTCTATATGGGTCTCCTGCAGACATACTAGATCCAGGCGTAATGTTTTAAGAAATGCAGCTACTCTATGCCTTTTATTTATTTCATTGAGCCCGCATACATTTATTGAAGCAATTCTACACGCCATACAGAAGCACCCCTTGTCCTTTCAGAGAGCCTACCCAATGTTTAAAAAAGTTCAATTTCCGCTGTTTCCATACAATCTCCCTCTTGTACTGTATACATTCTGATTCTACTGCATTGCTATTCTCATATTGTGTACATTCTATCTCATTTTCTCCACAAGTGTGAAATACCAAAGCAAAAACAATTCTATGTGCCATTTCCCCCCACCCCCCGTCTTCCACCCTACCCCTCCCCCTGCCACCCCCCCACCCCACTGCCCCTCCTACCCTGAACCCTCCCTTCCCCTTTACAGGCAAATAGGTCAGTCGACCTATGGGTGCCCGCCTTGAGTTGTGCTAATCGCATCCCTCTCCTGCTTCTCCCTTTGATGTGCCGTTTATCCTCCCCTTCTTGTACTTATATTCAGCAAGCTTGCGGAGTGAACTATATACCAATACCCTAGGCCTACTTATTTTATCCGCCTTTATGTTTCTTCGTCTCTTCCAAGAATTGCTGGGCTTTGATCTCTGAAGAGAACATCCAGGCCTTCCCCCTTACAATCACCTTGAGCCTCGCGGGGAAAATGAGATATGCTTCACAGTCTAGAGCCTGGAATGGAGCAATCATCTGTCTAAGCCTCCATCTCCTCTCTATGGTGACATGACAGAAATCAGGCCTGGCAAAGAAAGTAATACCTTCAAAAGTCCTTCTACTATCCGACCTTGCCTTGCCAATAATCTCCTCTCTCAGTAAAAAGTTCCCTATATTTACCAAGATTGCCCTGGGTAGGTTCCCCTGGGTCTCACCACCTGTACCTCCCATGCCTCGGGGTTTCCCTATTGCAAAGGGGAATCTGTGTGCCCTCTGTACTTCCCTTTCCCACTGCCATTGGGACTCCGGAAAGGCTCCTTTTAAGAGATTAACGACAAATTGTCTGACATCTTGCCCTTCTGCCCCCTCTGCCACACCCAAAAGTCTAACATTATTCCGTCTCTGCCTATTTTCAAAGTCCTCCATCTTCCAGCTCATATCTTCTGTCAGTTTCTCTTGCTCGGTCTTGAAAGCCTGCCAGTTTCCCACGTTGTCCTCCAATCTGCCTGTGCGTTCTTCTACTTCAGTGACTCTCACCTCTACTTCCTTATATAGTTTATTTATTTTCCTCAATGAGCCCTGAATCTTCTTTGAGGCCTGTCTTGCTCTTCGACTTTCAATTTTTGCCTCTGCTTGCATCTCCTTCAGGGTATCAAATATCGCTTCGAGAGGATTTTGCTGGGGTACAGTGTCCGGAACAGGGCCCCTGCCACCACCACTACCACTACCACTATCCTGGTAAACCTGGGATGTAGCTGAATAATCCCATAGCAGTCGCCTATCATGATGGGGGGGAGACTCTGGCCTGCGCCTCTTTATTTTAGAGAGTCTTTTTCTTTGTGTGTATGCTTTACCAGAGGTGCTGATCCCGGAGTCTGTGATCTCATCGTCAACTTCCTCTTCCTGACTCTCTTCGGAAGAGATTATTGATTCTGAGTCCTCATTTACTGAGTAAAAATGCTCACCTTCTGTAGAGCCCCCTTCTAGCTTTTCTGTTTGCTGTTTACACTTATTGCTCTTCCCCTGCCCATTATCCTCTGCCATGGTTTCCACGCTGCCCCAGGTTTTAACTCTGTGGTGTTGGGCTGTTCTACACCCTTCTTTCATCTCTGCCTCCACCAACATCAAAGCCCCCATCATATCGGCATTTCCGAGGGACCCCCCCCGTGTCTCTCTCCATTGTCATTTTTACCCGCGACGGCGTTATACCTACTGACACCGCCATCTGAGTCTCTGTAGAGTCCATTACCACTGCTGTTTCCTGGTTTGTTTGTACCGGCACTCGCGCCGCGCCTTCCATTGCTGCTCCAACCTCTTTCTCCCCGTCTGTCAGACCTGCTGCCTCGGCGCTCTGGCTTGGTTGCCTAGCGACCGGGTTCTCAGCGGCGTTGGTCTCCTCCGCTGCGTTCTCGCGGACGCTCTCTCCCGATGCCTGCGTCTCCAGCGATTCCCCAGGCTGTCCGGGAGCAGTCATGGAAAAAACCTCCGTGAGGGTAGGTTGGCGCATCCCGCTATCTTTGTTTTTACTTTTGCCCGCTTTGTCTTCTTTTAGACTTTGTTCCGCTGTGCTCATACTCGTATTTTTAGATACTGCATACTGATCCGGTATCTTCTTTGGGGGCACCGGTGTCTTACCGCGGACTTCTGTTTTTCTTTTTGGCGGTATAACAGGCACCTTACGTATTGCTCCGAGATTCTTCCCTGCCGATGCCCCTCCATTCTCCGCTCCTTTCATCTCCCGATCTGCCACCTCTCTGGGCTTGTCCTGTCGTGGTGGTCTGGGAGGCATCACGATCGTTGGGTGCTCTTCACCTCTTAGTGCTCTAATCGCACTAACCAACTTGCAGATGAACGCTTTCACCCAGTTTACAGCTGCACTATTCAGTCGGAGTTGTTTTTTGATTTGACAATATTCTTTCATTCTTTCACTCCATCTTGCCACGGTGCTTCAAATAGCCATTAAGGGGAGCACACCCTAACCTGTTGAATCATACAGAGCAGGAGAGGAAAGTGATGCGACCGCTCAGCTCAACCCCTCAGCGGCCATCTTGCCCCCCTACATCCATCACAGACACCAGCACATCACTCAGGAACACCACCACATTACTCAAGGACACCACCACATCACTCTGGGACACCACCACATCACTCTGGGACACCACCACATCACTCTGGGACACCACCACATCACTCTGGGACACCACCACATCGCTCTAATATACCACCACATCACTCAGCCCAACCACATCATCACTCAGCACCACACAGCATCACTCAGCACCACAACAGCACTGTCCTTGCTTGCTACCAACAAGCATTGCCATAGCCAAAAGGACTTGCATTAGGAAAGTTTAAACTATTGGCTTTGTGAATAACAATGCTATTAATTTATATATTTTCAAAGCCAACACATATTTAAAAAAATTGTCATTTACAATACCAATAGCTCACACTTTCCTAATGCGAGGCGAGACCTATTGCATTGCAAATGCTTATGCTTATTCTGTTAACTTGCACTATGGGTTTACAAGCCTAGCAGTCTCACTTCTGTTTCTCACTTGCAGGAGTATATTTTCCTGATGACATTTGACCTCTAGTTCGCCATGGACTTATCTATCTGCCAATGAGATTGTACAAGCTGCCCCCTCCCTGCCTGTAATTTGCAAAGGGGCAGTGGGAAATATGTCACCTGCCCCGACGCTCTTTCGTTCTCCTTTTTAGGTCTCGCCTGAGCCACCGCATGCGCTAACCTGGCGAGACATTAAGTAACTGGCTTCTCAAAGTGCTACCTACAGGCTTGCGGACACCAGCTTGCTGTTACGCGCACAAGCAAGTGCGATGTGCACAGCTGCCATTTGCCACTCTCCAGCCTGCTTTCACTTTCGCCGTTGTGTGCGCACGCGTGCCGTCACTTACAGGGCCGACCCACAGTTGTTTACCTCGCTCTCCACATCCCCGGCTTTCTCTTCCTTCTCCGCCCCCACCCTCTTCCGACTCCATACCCCAGCAGCCCCAACTCTGTTTCTCCCATAAAAGTGACCGCGCCAACAGTTGTTTACCTCGCTCTCCACCTCCCCGGCTTTCTCTTCCTTCTCCGCCCCCACCCTCCCCGACTCGATACTCCAGCTGCCACAACTTTGTTTCTCCCGTAGGGGGCACTAAGAGGCACACACGCGAGATGGCGCACCGAGGTGAGGCTCCTGCAGCCCTGCGTGTTTATCCTGATATTATCCTACTTAAGAGCAACCGGACAGCCTAAACTACAGTCCAGCTACAGCTCTGCCATAGTAGAAGACTCAGGCGGATTGGAGCAGTTTTACCCAAGCTGTGGTGCCGAGAGAAGTTGACTGGTGCGACAGATAAACGGGCGGAGCTGCTGACCCGGCTCCCGTGTCCACGCAAGCCCGCTGCTGGCCACGAGGCACCCAGGCCTCAAGGCACGGGGGGAGCTGCTGGAGGAGTGCCACACAGAGGATGGCACCTGCTATCTGTGGCGTGAGACAGAACAAGACACAATTGCACTGACCAAGTACCGGCGGCAGCTCCTGACGAGGCACAGACACTGACGGAGGTGAGCGGGAGCCCGTTACCAGACTGCTGCACTGTGAGGTCTGGCTGCCTTTGCCGCTGATGACTTCCCGCAGGGACGTTGGCCCAGCGCCAGGTAAAGCGCCGATGGGGAGCGGGGATCCCGAGTGGGGGCGCCAACATCGTTCTGCCCCTCCCCCCCAGCCGAAGGAAGCGCTTCGGCCCCTTGGAGCTGGGGCCGCTCTCGTTTACCACGAAATAATAACTGCGCTCAAAGGCGGGGCCCGGGGAGAGGAGAAACGAGCCCACATGAGCAAAAAACCCCCGGAGCTTGAAAGGCGTTTTAGCGGGCTGGGACCCGGGGGAGTAGCTGTTGGGCATTACACTGCCACAACTACACGGAGAACGCACAGGCTAACGCAGCGGAGAGAAAAGGCTGCATCCACACGTGCACCAGTGACTGACACCAGGCATGAAAAAATGAACATTCTCACATGGAATGTCAGGGGATTAGGGGATACACGCAAAAAGCTTCATATATTGGCCTATTTGGACAGGCATTAGATACATATTGCAATGCTACAAGAGACGCATATTGGCTCTCAGGGTACTACCACTTTTGCCAACAGATGGGCTGAACATAGAATTTTTTCCTCTTATTCTACATATGCAAGAGGTACGGCTATCCTAGTTAAAAAGAACACGCCCTTTCACCCAGCTGAGGCCACATGGGACACACAGGGCATATATTGTTTGGCATGGGGCCGGCTGGGCTCTGACTCCGTTACGCTGGCTTGCTGTAACGGTCCTAATGTGGATGATCCGATTTTTTTCACTGACTTTTGGGCAAAATTCATTGACATAGGATCTAACCATATCATATGGGGGGGGGATTTCAATGTGGCGTATAGCTTTGGTGTTGATAGATCTAACCCCGCACCTCATCACTATACAAAGGCTAGAGCAGCTCTGCAGTACAGTACAGTTGTAAATGTACATGTATTTATATAGCGCAAATCACCGACACGGTATCTAAGCGCTTGCTTAGGGAACCCGTCCTGGTATTCCCCTGTGAGATACCCTGGCAGGGTATCCACAAGGTGAAAGCCAGGCATCCCGCCGCGAGGGGCCGTAGTAGAGATTAAGCAAGCTATTGCCCAGAGTTGCAGAGTGTGACCCCGTGAGTCGAGTATGCACCGGAGCTAGAATTATCGAGTCCGTGGAATTCTAGAGCCCGAGACCCGCCGAGGCGGGGAATCGAACCCTGGTCCACAGCCGATCTCAGCTTCCGGGTCTGCCGCCTCTAACCACTGAGCCACACTTCTCCACGAGGCCTACAGCTTAGTAGATGCATGGAGGTTTGCACACCCCCACAAATTGGAGGGAACACACCACACCGCACAGGCAGCATCATAGGCGCGACTAGACTATTTCTTTGTGTCCCGAGGGCTTGGCCCCGCCATTTCCCCTGCGCAGAATCTGGCCCGCACGTACTCAGACCACGCACCAGTCAGGCTCACACTGACCTCGGCAGATTACGGCCCATCACGGCACAGCTGGAGGCTGCATCCCCCTATCCTGCTAGATACAGTATTTCAAGAAGAGCTTCGGGAAGAAGTGAGAGACTTCTTTGAGCGGAGTAAAGAGTAAGACTCAGTGGACAAGGTCGAAACCATTTGAGAGGCCTTCATGGTTAGAATTAGGGATTTTGCATAGTCAAAGGGGCTGGGGTGCTTAAGGACATAATGAACACATTTCACAAACTGGAAGTGGATCTCAGGGCATTAAAGGCACGGCTGGCTACTCATCCGGATTGTCCCACACGACTCAAGATTAGGGGAAAGCTTACTGAATACACAGACTCGGCACAGGGGGAAGCGCGCTTTAGAGGACGATATTGGGTGGCCAGGCGTTATGGAGAGGGAGAGAGGTCAGGCAAGGCACTAGTGGACACGATCCGGAAACCACGTTATTCCAATCATGTGTTGGAACTAGAAGATGCGGGGGTGGTGTATAGAGACACTGCACACATACTCAATGCATTTACTGCACACTACGCTTGACTATACACCACACAAAGGACAGGCGTGCTAGACCTGGAACAGTACCTAGGGGACGTATCGTTGGGATGGTTAAGTGATGTACAGAGGAAGTTTTTATGTGCACCGTTCGAACTAGATGAGGTCAGGGATACAATCATGCATTTGTAATCTGGGAAAGCCACTGGTACGGATGGCATCCCTATAGAGTTTTATAAAACTTGTATTGATCAAATGGCACCCATTTTGAGGGAAGTATATGAAGATGCTTTAGATACAGGGTGTCTCCCCCCCCCCCATGAGGGAAGACCTCATAATCTCACTGTTAAAACCCGGGAAACCGCCCCAACAGTATGAGTCCTACAGACCATTATCTCTTCTCAACTGTGATGTTAAGATTCTAGCCAAGCTCATAGCCACCAGGCTTAGTCTGCTGATGGAAAACTTAATCCTTCCTGACCAGTCTGGTTTTGTGCCCGGGAGAGCCACATCACACAACCTGCGAACTCTCTTCACTATATTAAATAATGTCTCCCCAGATTTGCCTTTGGCTACGATATTTTTAGATGCTACAAAGGCGATTGATACTCTCAAATGGGATTACCTAGTTGGAGTGATTCTACGAATGGGCTTTCCACCACTCTTCCTCTCCTGGATACAGCTTTTATACCACTTCCCAGTTGCCAAGGTACTTATCAACGAGCTAACGGCTGATGCTTTCCGGATTACGGGAGGCACCCGACAGGGGTGCCCGCTCTACCCTTTACTTTTTGCGTTTGCAGTTGAGCTGCTGGCGGCGAAATTGCGACAGCACCACAAGCACAAGGCATTGCGATGCCAAATGAAACAGATACTAATATCCCTATATGTGGACGATATCTCTTTGTATATTCGAGATCCGCAAGATAACCTTAACCTGATTCTGCGGGAGTTCGTAGTGTTTGGGAGGCTCTCTGGGGTCCAAAATAATTGGGGCAAATCCTGCCTTTTCCCTCTAACAGAAGCAGTAACCCGCTTCCCGCTGGAGTTTCCTCTGGAATGGTGTGCGGACGAACTGAAATATTTGGGCGTCCGAATTACCAGGGACAGATGAATTAATGCGCATCAATTATGGCACGGCAATAACGGGCATCTCAGATAACGTCACCCGATGGATCTCCCTCCCACTCTCGATGGCGGGACGTGCATCACTCATTAAAATGGTGATACTTCCCCAGCTGCTTTATTTATTTTTTAACATACCTTTTAACCGAGGAACATTTTTCTTTAAAACGCTTAAGTCTGCACTGATACGCTTAGTATGGGGGGGGCAAACATCCGAGGTTACAATAGTGTACTCACCAGACCGTACTCGCAAGGGGGCTTTGGGATACCCAATTTTGAATTGTATTACCTAAGCGCTCAAGCTCATTATGCTTACTTTTGGGTGCACCAGCCGAGGTATATGCCACAGGTAGCAGCGGAGCATTGACTTGCACATCCAGTCCCGATTGAAGGCGCGCCGTATGAAGAGCCTATTGGAAGGAAGAGAGACATATCTACTACAGTTACGTGCACGACTATGGCCTGGACACGATGTTTGGAATCCGGCCGCACAATCCCGCGCGACTGTGCGAACGCGATCACGTCATTAGGACACGCGATCTTCCATGTTGGTAAGATCGCGTTTCCGAACACGCAGAAACTGTAATCTGGCACAGAATATCTCTCGAGCATGATAAAACCTTCTAAAAAATTATCATTTTGCTCAGGAAAACCCCTCAGATTGTCATTTGGCTGTATTGTTTTGTGCAAGGAGTCCTCTTTTTGTTTCTACTCTTTTTTTCAAGAGTAAGGAAGTGCCCCTGAGTGTCCAACTTCCTGTTCCTGTCCACCAGGCTCCTCCCAGTGCTTTGTCCATGTGCTGTTCACTTTCATTTGGATTTGGAGCTGGAAGGATCACTTTTTGTGTATGTCTGCTGCATCATACCATTTGATTGGATTTATTGAGGACTTTTGGATTTGAAATTTTCTTTTACAAGTAAGTTGGCGAATTGGTGTACATGTTTGTTTGATTTGGGCTTTTTTGTTAACTACAGTTTTCTGGGCTTTTCAATCCTTGTTAAAAATTATTATTGAGGGAGGCCTGTACTTTCATGAGGGGCCAAGTTGTATTTCTTTGAAATTTCATCCAGTATAGAGGTACCCATGGGTCCAACCATGTTTCTGTGGTGTCTGTTAAATTTCAAGTTTTTAAACATCATGGATGGCATTGGATTCAATTGCAAACTCTGTTGTAGTGGAATTTCAGTTTTTGTGTGTAATGAAATTTTGGCTTTTTTCAGCCAATAGATAACCCTAGTAGGTCATGTAGTTAGTGTAGGCCTGCTTGAGTTCACTGTATTTACTTTCTGTGGGTGGCCTGGCCATGTGGTGGCGGACATTTTGTGTTTCCAGCCACTGTGCTTTTGCCATAGGCCTCCAAGCTTGTGGCCTACTCTGCCAGTAGCCCAGAGGTACTACTGGATTCATCATGGGTGCATGAAAGTTAATCAACTGTTTTTGTGGTGTATCTTTAATTTGTAACATCATGTATGGCATGGATGGCTTTAGATCGATTTTCAAAATGTGATTTTTGGTGTGTGTTAAATATTATGGCACTTTCTGCCAGTAGGTAACCCTAGGAATTCAGCTCGCGTAGTTTTGGTAACTTTGCACAGTGCACCAACGCGACCTTACAGTTTTTGTCTTCTTCGCGCATTCAATATGCGTGCTCGGGCACGCGATAATGACGTTTTGTACAATTCGCGCTGCCGAACATGCCGAATTTGCAATCTTGCGAGCAATATGTCTCGAGTTGCATAAAACGTTCTCGAAAATGTTGATTCTGTTAACTTTGTTAAAAAAAACTCCTCAGGTTGTCATTTGGTTGTAGTTTTGGGAGCATGGACCACTTCCTGTTTCTGTCCTCTAAGTACTTTTTTGTTTGAGGGTGGGCTGACCTTGTGGGTGGCGGGTGGCCATTTTGTGAAGCCAAGCATTGTCCTTTTGCCATAGGCATGTATTGTCTGTCTTCTCTTTCTTTTAATGTTGTTGGGGGTGGCCAGGCCATGTGGTGGCGGCCATTTTGTGTAACCTTCCATCGTGCTTTTGCCATAGGCCTCCAAACTTTTGGTCTATTCTGCCAGTAGGCCTAGAGTCCTAGAGGTAGTCAGCGGGGTTGCTCGATGTAGCTGTTTACATTTTGTCTGTTGAATTTAACATCATTTAGGGAATGGATGGCATTGGATTGAATTTCCAACTGTGGTGTTTGGAGTGTAGTTAACTTTATGTGTTGTTTTTGTGTAACTTGACACACTTTTTAGCCATGTGGATTTGATTGTTTGCATTCAGCTGTGATGTGTAAAGAAAATAACAGGCATCCTCCTTTATCTGGCCATTTAGGGATATGGGCCTGCTTGAGTTTATATTGTATGTACTTTCTTGTTTGTGGGCTGACCATGGGGGAGGTGGCCATTTGGTGAAGCCAGGCATTGTGCTTTTCCCATAGGCCTGCTTTGTCTGTTTTTTATTCCTTTCTTATTTTGATTCCTTTTTTTTTGTGAGCGTCTGTCCATGTGGTGGCGGCCATTTTGTGTGACCTTCCTTCGTGCTTTTGCCAATAGGCCTCCAAACTTGTGGTCTATTCTGCCAGTAGGCCTAGAGTCCCAGAGGTAGTCAGCGGGGGTGCTTGATGTAGGTGTTTCCATTTTGTCTGTTGAATTTAACATCATTTAGGGCATGGATGGCATTGGATTGAATTTCCAAATGTGGTGTTTGGGGTGTAGTTAACTTTTTGGGTGTGTGTTAATAAATGCCTTTGTATGTGTTGTTGTTGTGTAACTTTCCAACCTTTTAGCCATGGGGATTTTCTTTTTTGTATTAAGCTGTGATGTGTAACAGGCATCCTCCTTTTTCTGGCCATATAGGGATATATAGGCCTGCTTGAGTTTATTGTTTTCTGGACTTTACCCATGTGCCTGTGATGAGTGTGGTGGTGGTAGTAGTAGTGTGCTGTTTTGTTTTTGACACATAGGCCTGTGTGTCTTTCCATTGTTCCTGTTGGCTTACTGTTGTTTACATCCCCATTGCTATCTGCTGAAGGTCACTGATTCTGCATCCATCCGACATGATGCACAAATTAAGGATAAACAAGTTCCACTTCCACTACATTTGTATTTTAGTTCTTTGCTATTCTTACTCTTACTGAGTGTACTAATAATACTAGTAATTACAATTAAAGCTAAAAAAAATTCCACATTTGACTGATGCTCTTTTGCCTTCTTTGCTTGTAGGCGCACAAAAGACTGAGGAGGAGGTGGTGGCTGTCATCATTCATCACCCGTTGTACTGCCAGACGGACGTCCTTCTGTTCTACGTCACGTGTGGTGTGACTCACCTGACCAGACATCTCGCCAACTTCTGCAACTGAGTGCTGCTGCTGACATCTGAAGAAAATGGGCCCAAAGAAAGCAGGTACCAGGTCCTCCAAGACCAAGAAAGTTGCTGAGAAGAAGAAGGAAGAACAGAAGAAGGAAGTGACACTTAAGTCTGGTCTTGACCCCAAAACCTTTTTTGGGAAAAAAAAGTATGCCTGCAGCAGCGCTGTCCGGGCTGCAAGCTGGGGCCAGCACCTCCGCATCAGTTCGGCCAAGCCACCATACCAGGCCCAAGCAGATGAGTGTGGAAGAGGTAGCCAGCCTAATGGTGGAAAGCAGTGATACTGAACCTGACCTAAACTTATCGCTATCTCAAAGTAGTACACAATCAACACAAAAGGGAACACAGCAGAAAAGTGGTGAACAACAACCAACGCCCGCAAGAGTAGGTGTTCAACAACAACAACCACAACCACCGCCCGCAATAGTAGATGTTCAACAATAACAACCACAACCACAGCCCGCAATAGTAGATGTTCAACAACAACAATCACAACCACCGCCCGCAATAGTAGTTGTTCAACAACAACAACCATAACCACCACCCGCAATAGTAGTTGTTGTTCCTCCCGAAGTCCGGGCAGTTCAGGAAATTGAGCCTCATGCAGGGCAAGAAGAAGAGGAAGCCACTCATGCAGGAGATCTATTGTCTTCCAAATCCCCACCAAGGAAAAGGAGGGTTAGTCCATCGAGTTCTTCGCCAAGCATCCCTCCTGATTATCTAGATCTCAATTGGGAGCCACAACAAACTGAGCATGAGAGGGAGAGACATCCCAAGACCAGGCTAGGGAAAAGGAAGGTTCCAGCAAGCCTTACACTTATGGAGGTCGATGTAGAACAGCAGGATAATGATGATGATGATGTGTCAGACCCAGTCATCACAAGCATTACTCTTGGCCCCAAGGACATGGAGACCAACATTTTCACCCTATCCCGAATGGCTGCGACTAGTAGGGATGTAGCACGCATACCTCCAACACAGGCAACACCAAAATGACCTCCAGCTTCCATTTTTACATTAGCAAAGGGCCGGCAGCGTCCTACATCCAGCACAAGCTCCACCTCAGCAGAAGTAGGTAGTGGTACTACTGCGCAGCCACATAGTGAAATTCAACACACACCCTCCAGTTCATCCGGCATTGGAAGTGGCACCTCTAGCAGGAGACAAAAGTTAAGCTCCCCAGTGTGGGACTTCTTTACGGTTAGCCCAAATGAGGACAACATTGCTATATGCTCCATTTGTCATTCCTCTGTTAGTAGTGGTAAGCTTGGTACAAACTATGGTACCGGAGGCCAAATGACCCATTTGAAAAAACACCACGCAATCAAGTGGGAGGACCACCTTCAGAGCATAAAAGCAGGAACCATTAATGTTGGTGGGGAAGTAGTAGAAGGTCCACTCACGGTCGAACAGGAAGAAGAAGAGGAAGACATTCTATCTGGTAGTGCTACACAAAGTACCCCTGTCCCCAGCACTGCAGTGGTACAGATCACATCCTCCGCATCAGCAACATCTCAGTGGCACCAGAGTAAGAGTCAGCCGGAGACACCAAGGAGTACTGCTGCGAAGTCTGTGATGCAATTCAATTTCAAAGAAACTTTATTCGGTTTATGTTGAAAACCATAAAAGTTACACACACAAATACATCCAAATAAAATACATTATATAATTATTATCAGCGGCCATATACAATCAAGAATTAATCAAATACAAGATGTACAAAATTTACAGTTCATGGTACAAAACTAAAAGGAGAAAAAGAAAGTGACAGTGCATTATTAAAGAGTAACAACCCTAGCAGCATACAGGCAATAAATAGTAAGTTAAAATAATTTTTTATAGGGATTCATTACAAGTCCATAAACTTCCTTGATTTAACAATTGATTTTAAAAATTCCACAATAAAAGTTAAGCAATCCCCATTCAGTAATTGTAGGTACATCATAGCTGGCCGGATCTGACCAAAGTTAAGTTTTTTTTAAAAAAGGAACCAGATAGCGTTTGCGTGGGAATTCATACATTTGACATAAAAACATAAAATGCAGCATATCCTGCGGAGACTTTCCGTCGCAGCCGCAGGGAGCTGCCACTTTGTTATAAATAAAACATTTTGGTCTAACAAGCATATAGTGAAACAGGTTCATACGAAACCTAGTTAGGAGAAATTTCTCATACGTGGACAATGTGCCCAAAAGATAGGGCTCTGTTCTCGGTGTTGTTTTTAGCATAATATATGTCTGAAAACTAGGTTTCTGTGACTCATTTGCTTCCCTTGTCATTTTTCTTTCTAATAGAAAGGCAAATTTTATTGCCTCAACATCTCCCTTTTTTATACAATCAGGGTTAACAAATAACTCCCCTATCCCAATACCTATGAGTCTCTTCCTAATATAGTTCAACCACGGTACTGTATTCGCATTATCCATTGCCAGACAGTCCTTCAGAATCAAGTGTGTCAAGGTGATATCAGGGTTCAACCACGTTTTTAGCCAGCAGGTCAACGGGCGCAGGGAAAAAACATCACTAACATACTGAATCCCCAATTCCTCATGGACCGCCAAATTTGACGTTCCTCGTGGGACACACAGTAAACGTTTGATGAAATCATTTTCCACAATTTGAAGACAATCTCCAACATTGTGCCCCCATAGTTCACTGCCATAAGTAGCTGTAGCCACGGATTTGGCCTTGTAAACTTGCAACATGACCCCTGTGGGCTTTTTCCCTAATTTGGAGGCAAAATTAAAAATTGCTGCGTTCACCCTCACCACGTCCCCCTTTCTTTTTCAGGATATGGGGCCCCCATTTAATCTTTTTATCAAAAAGGACCCCCCAAGTAAGAGAACATATTGGTGAGAGAAATATTTGAGTCTCTAACTTTAAATTGATAGTTCTTTTTTTTGTTGCCCTTGCATGACGTAAGATTTGGTATTATTTATGGTCAAATCCCTGTCTAACATAGAAGCATGAAAAGTTAAAAGTGCTTGTAGTCCCCTTTCCGTCCTAGATATAAGGATGGCACCGTCCGCATACAATAAAATCGGAATCCCACGTCGACCTACTCTGGGGCAATCAGACCCCAATTCTCTCAAAACGCTATCTAGTTCATTAATATAAAAGTTAAACAAGAAAGGGACCAAAATGCATCCTTGTCTAACTCCCTTTTTAATATTAAAATCCTTTGTAACACTCAGGTCCTGTGAGAACCTGACATTTGCTTTTGTGGACCTATGCATATCCTCTAAAAAATCTACAATACCATTCTCAACTCTCATTGCCCTCATGGACTGCCAAAGCTTATTCCTGTTGACGCAGTCAAAAGCTGATGACAAGTCCATGAAGGCAAGGTGAATAGTCCCCTGATATACCACAGTATATTTGCTCAGTATCAAAAAGAGGTTAAGACACTGGGCAATAGTGGATCACCCCTTACAAAACCCATACTGGACATCAGACATACCCTTGTTGTCCTCTGCCCATACAGAGAGTCTCTGCAAGAGTACCCTCCCCACTCCTTTCACCACTGAATCTAAAAGTGATATGGGTCTATAGCAATGGGGGCTGCTTTTATCACCTTTTTTTAAAACGGGGACTATAGTGGAAGTCGCCCATGACTGGGGACATCCCTGTTGTACTGCAGCATTAAAAAATGACTCTAGAATAGGGGCCCAAAAGGAAGGATCAGACTTAAGAAGATCAGGGGGTATCCTATCGGGACCAGGGGCTTTGCCGGCTGTTAGGCCTGCAATACTTTCCATTATTTCTCCCCTCCCAAATCTTATTTCCATTTCCTTGCAACCAGGTGGGGTTATAACATTGTGCTCGGGCAAACAATCAAACATCCGCTCATAATGGGCTTCCCATTCCTCCTTGGATATATAGCATTCAAGGCCCCCCCTTCTTGATCGAATAATGATTTATTCAACACGCTCCAAAACTTCGAGCTATTGCTAAGTATATCTGGATCCAACAACTCCCCCCATGCTTCGTCCCTTAGAGCTCCCTTTCGCGTTGATAAAGCTGATTTATAATCCCTGCGACATGCAGTAACAATGGCTTGTACTCTGGGTTTGATGGCTAAAACTTTCCTCAACTTTTTTGCTGCTTTAGAGCAATTATAGTCAAACCATCTAGGACCCACACGGGATTGGTTCTTAACTGGAGCCAATAACAGACCAGTCCCCTTTTCTGTACTAGTCTTAACGGCCACTAGAACATTTTTGGGTGAGTGCCTGCCCTGGGTACAAAGAGCTATTTCGTCCACACAGGCAGTTTTAATATTGTTAAAAATTTATTCTGGAGTTATTTGCGACCATCTCAGTCTACGTTTCCCATCAGTTGGACGGAGTTTGCCCAACTGATGGGCCAACTCCCATCAGTTGGCCCATGGCATGTCTGTGGAAGAAAAACTTGACGCATGTTATTTGGCAAACGCCTTAGCCGCCCGCTTATCTGACAATACAAGGATTCAAAATAAGATTGTGTCACATCGACATTACATTACTGCCACAATTTTGGATCCACGGTACAAATTATTTCTGAACAGTAACTCAGCAATTCCTTTTTCAGAAGGGGATGTTGCCAAGTACAAAACTTTAATAGCTGAAGAAGCCACCGATTTAGAAAACGAATGGCTCTCAATTAGAGGCCTGCCAGTGCCAGCCCAGGGCAGTGCAAGTACTACAGGGCACCCTCCAGAGTCAAGTTCTTCTTCAGAGCATGAGAGCAGTGCGTTTGCTTCCCAGCAGTCACCAACACTACTAATAACATCAACAGCACCTACAGAAAAACCCTAGAGGTAACAATTTAATTGCAGTGCCCATTAATGATGGGGGACTAAGACCTCTAGAGAAAATTCGACCTGCAGTATAGGGGTTATCAAAATTAATGATAATACAATCTCCCGTCCCTTGTTTGCATGAACTTCCAATCCAATTAACCCTACGGGCCATGATTATGTTGTTAAATAAATTGGCTCCATCTATGATGTTCTGGGAGAACCAATGCATTATTTTGTCCATCAGTTGCCCGTGATTTTCATTCTTTTCGGGTAAAAGGATGGGAACATATCCAAGAATTACCACATATGGGCTGGATTCTGGTGGGAGATGAATAATCGGGACTCTTGTGTGTGCCAGAGATCCCTCCTCAGACCTCTTATTCATCGGCGGCAAAGAAGAGGCACTTCTTGTATTCGAGGGTTGTCTTAAGTCTGTTTATCTACATTAATCACTTTAGGACTCCTTGGGTCCCTAATTTCCTCGGGCCTACTGTTTGCTACAACTAACACATTATCAGCTTCCAAGCCTCTATCCCGCCCCACTTTAACTTTCTTGGGGGGCTCTTGAGTTTTATTCTTATGTGGGTTCACTATATCAGCGACTGGATGAACCTTAGCCAGCAGTAATTCTAAATTGGACAGCCTTGATTCGACTCCACATATTTTTTGGACAATAGGATCTACGAGAGTATTGACCATAATTTCTAATCTTCCCCAAAAATCCCCTTCCACGGGGCCAGCCGGTAAAACCCCAACATTAATCTGATCGTGGGAACTTAAATCTCTCTCCATGGCTTTACCTGTATCATGTTTTTCTACCACGGTCACCCCCTGGTTGCCTGGCACTAGGTGCACGGGTTGTTTAGCTACCCGGTTTTTCCTTGTTGTGGTACTAACTTTCTTGGGGCGTGTAGCTGTTGTTTTTAATTTCTGTGCCCTTCCCCATAATTTATGATTAACAGGGCTGTGTATCTGTTCCTGAGTCCCTGAGAGCCTAGTTTCATTCGATAATGAGGTATTGGCCTCCAAAGAGGAATTCTGTCGTTGTTCAAGTGGAGGTGTAACACAAAAGGGAGCTAACAAGGATTCTGGGAAAGCAGGAGTAATAGATAACTTGCCTTGTAAGGGGAATGGTTCCAGGGATAACCCACGCTCCGGTATTCAAATTTCTTTGGTGAGAACTGATTCTGCCCTTGATAATAAGGCATCAAGTGTTCCAACCATTCCCTGGCCCACAACTCATTGTGAATTATGAATTGTGGGTGCAAAGTCTATCCTACAAAGGATAAGGGAAATATGCCCGGGGGTTAGCTCCACTAAATGACCTAAGAGCCATTAGGTCATTGGATACAAATACCACAATACATAGTTGTTACAATAGCCACACAGTGATAATATAACTACAGTATACTGAAATGGGCTTACATATATAAATATAAATTACATTAAATACTAAATAAAATATATAAACTGTAAACAAGGCCAGTTGTCTTACATATGTGCCAATCAAACTCCTAAGGGCTGGCCAGGTAAAATTAAAACTGATATAGGATCGCTGCAATCCTATTACAGATTACAAACTGAGAGAAAAAAGTAATCACTATGGGGCATATTATCAAGGGGGTTTATCTCCGCTTTTTTGGCTTTTAGAAACAAGAAAGCGGAGATAAAATTATCTCCCTATTGATAAAATTATCTCCCTATTACCTAGCTGTCGCTAACACCAGTTAGAGACAGCTAGTAGGAGATAGCAACCATCTTGGGCCCCGCTTTGCATTTCAGTGATATTTATCACTAATGACATGCAAAGTGGGGGTGCCAAGATGTTAGCGACTGGAAACAGTCGCTAACATCGCTATCTTCTATTACCAACTTTTGGAGATATTCGCGCTAAGCGCGATTATCTCCAAAAGCTAACACCTGCCCCTGAGCAGTTCTTAGCCATGTTACCCAATGGTAGGTGGATAACATGGCTAAGAGAATTAGCTCGGTAATGCATGAATATCGCTGTCTTTTCAGCGATATTCATGCATTTCGGCCGATTTTTATCGCTTAGGAGATAAACCTTGATAATAGCAAGGTTCCTAAGCGATAAAAATCGCTGCAGCTCGGCGATAAAAATATTGCCGCTAAGCCAACATAGCGAGAATTATCGTTAATTGTTGGTAATATGCCCCTTTATTTCCAGACCACTCTCCGGGGAATATCAAAACAATTTTTAGCATTGGGCAAACTATAATAGTGGTATGATTGATGACTGACAATGGCGCATTGATTTAGTCACTTGATTTGGAAAATGCTAGGTTGCTGTATATGCCTTTTGTCTGGCTCTGTGAAAAATTAAGGTAAATGCAGTTTGGGTCACAGACTCACGGCTCGATGTCGTGGGCCTGTTCTGTGCTGGCTCCAATCTTGTTGTCCTTCTAGATTAATGCTGTGCAACTAGTAGAGTAGAGTTAGACACAATGTATCCAAGCCGCCTCAGTCTGAAAGTCTTCTCGCTCACGAGTCTTGTCTTTTTTGCACTACACCGTAATTGAATTTTATTTTTTCATTCAGTTATTTTGTAATACCCCTTTTCTTTTTCCATCAACACTTACAGGCCGGCCTTTTACCCAGTTCTATTATACTTGGAGCACTCACACTTACCTTACCAATCCTCATCATCCAGCCAGTGGCACCCAAGAATAATGTTCAGAGTGTCCATGGAAGGGAGGACCAAAATGAATGACGAGATACAACTACACATTTGGACCTGGATAATACAGTAACTTTAGTGTTATTTTCGTATTTTATTTGATTCCTTTTTCCTCTTCATTTATTTTACGCTTGTGTGACTTTGTTTGGTAATTGCTCTCTAAAACTATTTCTTAATTTTCTTTGCTAGCTTTCAGCCCACTACAGCAGGTATTAGGGTTTCTCTGGGGGTATACAGCCTAGGCAAATGTCATATATAAGAAATACTTCCTTGTACTGTTGAATTGTGTAGTAGTAGTTTAAGTACCACTCATTCTTATTAACCATCAAGTTATAACTTATCTTCATCATGCATGCATTTCCTTTTTCTACATTTACTATAGCTTTATTGGGTAGTGGATCATCAATCATCGTCTTCATTGTTTTGCTTTTGTTGTCTCCATGCGTACTGTTTTTCTTTGTCAAACCTTTCCCCAAACTCCTGTTCCCATCCATTCATCAAACCCTAACCCTCTTCCTTCGGGCTGTGTGGTTTTATATTGAGGTGTGATGTGACTACATTAAATCTACACCAACAATTGATCACACGCTTGCTGGAGCAGATGTGGTGAAAGCAGGGCCAGGATCTTCTTCTGCTTGTCCACCCAAGCTATGTGTATGTACAAGCCAATTAATTTTCCAAAGGGACCCACCGAATACATTAATTAATTACCAGCATTGTTTGGATTTAATTTTACAGCATTTAAGTTTACGAATTAGGATTGTGTTTAAGTGACTCCTTCAACACAAATACAGTTGAACTTCTTATCTTCTTGTACTTGGCAGTCCCTGACACCATTGTTTTCTTTTAGTTTAGCAGTTGCAATATTGTTTTTTGTCAGTCTTGTTATGCACTGTACTTTTCTACTACTCCCACATTGTCTCTCAGGCAAATGACTGTCTCTTTGTTTTGTTTGCAAATGCGAGTGCCAGTGTCTACTACTACTACCATCACACAACCACGGCGTCTTCTCCATTGTCTTGGGAAACCATGCAGCCCTTGCAGGGCCGAACTTAATCATCATCAATCACAGGTAAGATAAGTTTGCAGGGAGGTATAATGGAGGAGTGACTGGTAGTACTAATAGGACAAATATAACTCAGTGAGGGGTACCGCATCTATCTGTTTGCATGTTACAAATGTGGCCAATTAATAAATTATTTAAATAAAAAACACTGACCGCTGCCCTGCATCTGTAAGTAAACCTTGTGACGTACATTAATTCGTGAAACAGTAACCCCACCACAAAACATTATCATATGTGTACGTTTAAAATAAATAACATTTATTCATGTCATAAAAAAATATCCTATCCCACACCTCACCCACCCCTCTCCCTAACCCCAACCAATATCCAAGTCCAAAGAATGTCCTAGAAAAACCCCAACACCCAATTCCCACCCACCAACAAAAGTATTAAAAAAGGGGCAAATGAACAGGGTCCATTATAATCGGCGGGCTTTGAGGTGTTTGTCCACTAATATCTTCACACGCTCCTCTAATTGATCCTCCAGCTTTGGACCATGACATCCTCCTCCATCGTGTCGAGCAGGCCGGCATCCGGGGCCTGGCGTTGGCATGGGTCGAATCCTTCCTGACCGGGAGATCTCAGACAGTCACTCTGGGCACCTTCAGGGCACCTAAGGAACGCTCACATTGTGGGGTTCCCCTGGGCTCCTCTTTATCCCCCTTCTCTTTAACCTCTATCTTCGACCTCTTCTTTTTTCTCTGAGGCAGTGGGACGTCACCGTCTCTAACTACGCTGACGACCTGCAACTCATCTTTCCTCTCAATTCTCCTTCTGCTATTATTAATTTTCAGGCGGTTATGTCCCACACTCTCCAGTGGATGAGCCAGAATCAACTCAAACTGAATCCCGGGAAGACAGAGCTCCTCCTCCCTGGTAAGAGCTCTATCCACTGGGGTCCGCACTTTTGGCCGGTAGAGCTAGGCCCTCCTAAAGTAAAGTCCACATTTGTAAAGCGCACAATCACCCGTAAGGGTCTCTAGGCGCTGGGGGGCCGTCGGGAAGATTAAGCGAGCTATTGCCCAGAGTCACATGGTGCTGGGCTGACCTGCCGCCGTAGCCGGGGATCGAACCGTGGTCCCCAGATTCCAGCGTCAGTCGCCCTGGCCGCGGCGCCACACCTCTTCCTCCCACCCCTGTGGCCTCGGTGAAGAGTCTCTGGGTCATTATTGACTCCGAGCTATCCCTTAAGCCCCAGATAGGGGCGGTGGTCTCCTCCTGCATGTACCAGCTGCGCAGGATCAGGAAGGTGGCCTATCTTCTGACTCCCGAAGTTCTGATTCAAGTTATCATGGCTCTTGTCCTCTCCCGCTTGGATTTCTCGAATTCTCTTTATCACGGTCTGCCCAAGGCCCTTCTCTCTAGGCTGCAGATCGTCCAGAACCAAGCGGCGAGATTGGCCTTCGGGATCCCGAAATGGCAATCCGCTAAGCCTCTTCTTACCAACTTGCATTGGCTTCCTGTCATTTCGAGGATAGCCTTTAAGATCGGCTGCCTTGCCTTCAAATCTCTAACTTGTCCCTGCCCCGCATTCCTGAAATCCCTTATCAGTCCCTATTGTCCCTCACGCAACCTCAGATCCTCTCACCTCCGCCTCCTGGTTGTCCCCTCTTTCAAACTCTGCAGAATCGGAGGTCGGAGATTCGCATATCTGGCCCCTAAATTCTGGAATTCTCTCCCACCCTCACTTAAATCCTCCAATTCGCTCTTTCAATTCCGTAGATCTCTGAAAACATGGCTTTTCCCACAATCTGGCTAACCCCCCCTGTCCACCCCCAGCACCAGATCAGCGCCAGGAAACCCACGGTGACAGAGCGCTCTATAAGCTCACCTTAACATAACATAACACAACATAACACCCGGAGGTGAATATGTTGCCGAAATGCACGGCAGCTACATTTCCATCCATGATGTGCTGGGCGGCAGATGTTGAGAAATGCTGGCGGTGGGCGGCTGCCTGACCACGGCGCCGTACTCCTGCAGGCAGGGCCTGGCTGGGGCCCGGGGCATTGGAAGAGGCAGCAGCTTCCTCCTCCTCCTCCTCCTCCTCCTCCTCGGCCTGAGCCACCAGCCGGCGGTATTCCTCCACGATGGCCTGCAGTTCCTTTGCCGGGCCCTGGCTGCCAACTCCTTCTGGGATGGTTTTTGGGAAGGAGTATCTATAAAGAAAGAAACAGAATTGTAACCGAAACTCTTAGCAAATCAGTAACACAAAATTAATTCAACACATAGTGGCACAGTAGCACTAGCAAGCGCAGTACATAAAATTGGTGGTAACTTCAAGTATCTATCCTCCTGCTTCCTCGGCCTGTAACATTTGTTGGAGCTTTTTCCAGGCATTATACTTGCCCTAGTACTATGGGTGGACTTCAGTACACAGAAGAACACCAGTCTTTTTCGTATCTCCTTTTATATTAGACTCTGCTTCCAGTGACAGTCTCCACCGAAGATGAATACAATACATCCAGGGGGCATCCATCCATTAAAAGTAAATGTCTATCATTCTTTATTATCGCTCTACAAACCTTAGCTGGTTTCACTTTCACCAACAACCACCCATGCGTCCACTCCTTCCTTGCCTTGGCTTTGGGTTTGACACACACACCGCTGATGATTCTTGCTATTCGATATATCTATCCAGCCATATTGTGTCGCCCACCCAGGCAGGCATCTTCTTTCAACTTTCACCCATCCTTCAACAACCCATGCATCGGATTCCTATCAGCCACCTGCATGCTGCTTCCAAAGTATCCTTCTATGGTAGTCGTATTACTTCTCTTTCGTCCTTCCTCCTTCCACCCTAGTTCACTTCTTTCACATTTTGTTCAACACATCCATCAAGATCATCTGATCTGACTTTTAGTCTTCTCCATATCTTTCACAGCTGAGTTGGAGTCTGATAGAACAGGCCCAGTTTACTCAACTCACGCTGGTAATGCTATTGCTAATGCATTGGTAATGCCAAGTAAAGGGTGTCTCATTCAACCGTTGTGTGTAAAAGAAGCAAGGACCCCCTGAGATAGTGGATACTACAAGTCCTAGGTCAGGGAAAAACAGCGTGCAAAATAACAACCATGGCACTTGAAATACGGATTCTATCCGATCAAATCAATAAATGTAAAGAGGAAGTAGGAGGTCTGTACTCAAATTTTATTATTGACCTTATCTAAAAATAAAACTCATAAAACATACATAATAACTATCAGTTTAGACAGTATCAAATTATTCATAAAATACACAAAACATCCTAAAATGCACAAAACATCATGAATATACAATAAAAAGTAATAACAAATCACAAGTATTTTAAAAAAATATAATGACGCAACAAATGATTGAAAATCACAATATTAAAAAGGTGGCATAACAAATGGTTCTCATTCAACCGTTGTATATTGTCCAGTACAACTTCAAGTTCATACTTACTTAATAAGTCTCAGAGTACAGTGAGGGAAAAGTTCCCCTTCCACCTAGTAATGCGAATAAGTAATGAATATAACTTACCACCGCCCACCGCTGATGCTTCCTCTCCCACTGGTGCTCCTGCAGGTGCCACAGCTCCTGTCCCCTCCTGGATGGCAACATTTGCATCGCCGCTGGCCCCGTCGGCACTGGTGGTTGGTAGTGGTTGTGCACCTATAAAAACAAGTACACCTTTTTAGATGCCTGCACACCTCCCCCTATTTTACTAGTTTTTTGACCAGGAAGGAAGATTGAAAAAACAGTTAAGTACAACATAAATCATCACTAGTCCAAATTGCGTACTACAGCAGAGTCACTAGACCGACATTAGTATTAATTTATTATATGGTCCCTAGGCTCATCTCATCTCTATTCCTACTCTAGTCTTTGGAAAGTTAGCCTGAGCCATGTAACCATTTTAGATCCATGTCTACTGTTTTGCGCATGTTACCTCGCAGCTTGTTGCGCAGTAAGATGCCTTTGAGGCCACATGAGTGTTGCATACAAGTGAAGAGGTTGAAAAACAAGGCACGTTTTTGTATGGACTATGGAGTTTGGTTAGTCCCTATTGCTTATCCATAATGTTACACCGTTTGGCATGACTGCAAAAAGCTTGCACAATTGTATTTCATACTGTCTAACGTGCACCATTTTTCTCATAATAGGCAGATGAGAAGATTGCCTTCTAAGAACCAGAGATTTGCAGAGCTTACGAAAGATGCATGTGTAACCAGTATACGTTCAACGGTGAGGGGTCTCCCACAATTCCCACAGTTCCCTATCGTGCACTAGTAGTTGTACAAATGTATAGTTTTAATCTTCTTTATTTTGCCTGGTGGAGCTGGATGTATTTCATTGAACAACTTACAAAGCTTGTTATTATTTTTAAAAAAATAAAGCTTTTGAACTTGCACATAGACTCTGTGGTATATTTTGAGTGTTTGTGGTGTTGTGAACTTACACGAGTGAGTGAGCGATAGGGTGTTACTTTTGTTCTGGGTTGTGTAATACAATCATTGGGTATCTTCGTGTGCGGGTCGGGAGTGGGACAAATGACTAATGACTGAAACACTATATGTAGTTGGTCAGTGAATTGTGGGTTCTTCTGAGTTCTGTGACGGGGAGTAAGTAAGGTCCAACCTCCCTATCACCAACATCCTATTTTATTGTGCATAGTTCTATATGTGGCTGTGCAGAAAATACCCACAAGAGTAGTAGTAGTATACTAACCTAACAAAAAATACTAGACAAACATCTGGTTGCGCATTTTGTTGGTGGGAATTGACAAAGCCTAGAAATTACAGAGGACAACGCAAAAGACAGGAGTGGACCCAGTGGCTACAGCTATTCTATCACAGCTTTATTCAAAAGTATACCTTAACTAAAGAGTGGCCAACAGGGCAAGCTTAGCTACAGACAGTCTAATAGTAGTAGCACAGAGAGTCATAGCAGAGGCAGTTTGAAGGAACTGAAAGGCAGGGATGGATACCCAAAATTTATTTGGAAAACATAATGAAGATCAAAGAAGCTTTTGTTAAAATTGAATTAGGAAGGAAGCTTAATTAATAGGTTGGAAAAAATAAGGTGCGTTAAAAAGCTAGGGAAATATAATTGTTAATAATATAAGCACTGTAGGACTTACTGGGGCCAGCAGCAGGATCCTCGGTAGAGGAGCGCTCTGGTGGTTGCCCCGCCGACTCGGACCCCATCTTCTTGCCCCTGGGTGCTGATCATGTAAGAAATAATAAAGAGAAAACCATTGAGCGCTGTGAAACAAATACATCATTAAAAAAAAGCTCAAACATTTTAGGAAACAACAATTGCAATAAAATTGACCTATCTAAATGACTACTGGCTTGCAGGATTCACGGACCGTCTACTTATAGAACACTAATCAAATGTTCCATAATCATTCTAATTGCAGGATACTAACGAACGAAGCCAGTACCACCTGACCTACACCACCTATTCCAGACGGGCCAATTGTTCAGTTAGTCGGCATTTCCATTTTATTTTTGCCAGCAAAAATGCATAGATGAGATGGAGGACACATGCATAAATTTGTGCATACACCAAATTGTTGGTTAGTTGTGTCATATGTTGTTCTGCTACTGACTGACCATGCTATTGCTGCTAAGCCTACCACTCACTAAACAAACTACAAAAAGGTTCTATGGAGGGCTGGGGTAAGAACTAACTAAGCATTCATTGACAGAGGAGGCGTCATGCAGACCGTAAAAAAAAATATGAACTAATACTAAGTAAACCTATATCCATCCACCACTATTTCACTGAAAGACAATGGAAGGACTAGACTCTAGCAATAGCATTACCTAACTTCAGTTCTCTAAAGTAAACTCTAACATCAATAATCAGCCCAAGCTAGCGCAAAGTTACAAACAAGTAAGAGAAGTGCCGAGCAGCACCTGTGTCATACAATCACAGAAGATTTTGAAACAGAATTGATTTGCAATGCAACTAAGCGCACCAGTAATCGTGTTACTTATTAGTCCAAGAATTATACACAATACTTATACTACTATATATATTACTAGCTACTCACCAAGCCCCATGACCTCGACACCTAGCAGGTCCAACAGGTCCTGCTCCCGGTCCAGAATGTCTGCCCACCGGTGGGCCAGCTGCTGGTGGGTGTGCCGGATTCCAGAGCAGAGGAAGACTGCCCGGCGCACTTTCGCCCACCGGCGGTGACGCTCCTCTGTGAGGTAACCGGAGTCTGGCCTGCCGCCTGCTGCCAAGGTCAAGAGGAGGTGGCACTGGAAGAAAAAAACCAGGGCGGCCACCTCCGCGAAAAGTTGCCAGGCCTGCATCCCTGCAGGTCGCATTCTGCCGCAAGGCAGCCGGCTCTTGGGCGCAGGTGCCTTGCCCTTCGAGCCGGTACTGCTGCTGCCCTTTGCCATGGTTCTGGGGTGGAGGCGGAAAAGAAAAGTTAGAACAAAAGGAAAAAAAGTTAGGGGGAAGAAGTAGCAGCTTAAAGAGTAAAGTAAAATAAAACAGTAGAAAAGTAAAAAAAAAGTTTTAAAAGTAGAAATAAAATGCAAAATATAAACGTAGGGACAGAGAGAGATATATGATAAGTAAAAAAAGTTGGAAAAACTGTGAAAATAAGTAAAGATTGCAGAGATAAAAGCTGGATAGAAAACTAGGCCCATAACCATAGCATAGAGTGTGAAAAACAAGATGGGCGCGGCCATCGCGCCCACGTGGGTAAGTTTGCGCGATATTTCTCGCTAACACGCACTTTGTCGGCCCGAACAAGTAGATGCGTTCCCGAACATGACTTGCACAACGCAAACATGTTATGCGCGACCCGGAACAGGAAATAAGGCAACGCGAGTGGGCGGGACAATTGAAAAAACAAGATGGCCGCGTCCATAGCCCACCGCATGGGTAAGTCCGCATGCTACAATCCTCCGAGCATGCAGACTGCGCCCCGAACACGCACAACGTGCTCCCGAGCAAGAAAAACGGCTCACAAACAGGTCCAACAAGCTACTACGCATGCTTGCGAAGCTACGCGAAGCTCGCGTAGTGCGAGAACGTCTTCACGTAGCTTCGCGTAGCACGACTACGCGTACTACGCCCACCCCTACTGTAAATACACTGCTGTCTAAATTTGCCTCTGTACATGTACGTACGTCTTCTGTCGCTGTTAGCCACGCACTGGTGTCTATTGTCTCCTTAAATATACTGCCAATCCTTGTATGAAAATTCACCGGTGTCTTTTGTTTCTCTACACGCGTGTGTTTTTTTGTAAAAAAAATGCTGTTATTGTTACTGCAGATGCGCACTGGTGTCTATTGTCTCTGGGAAAATATTGGTATCTATTCTCTGAGTAATACAAAGGTGTCTATTGTCTGTAAATATACTGGTGTCGGTTGTCTCAGCGGATGCACACAGATGTCTAAAGTCTTCCGTGAGATGTGCACTAGTGTTTGTAGTCTCTGTAAGTATAACAGTGTCGGTCTCTGTAAATACACCGTTGTCTATTGTTTTTGTAAATGTACTGGAATTTACTGTTACTGTAGATACACACTGCTTTCTATAGTTTACGTACGTATATTGGTGTCTGTTGTGTCTGTTAGACGCGCGCTAGTGTCTATCCTTTCTATAAATATACTGCTGTCCGTTGTTTCTGTGGATGCACACTAGTGACTGTAGTCTTTGTTACTATATGGAGGTGTCTATTGCTTCTGTAAGTATACTTATGTCTCTTTGTGTAGATGCACCCTGGTTGCTATAGTCTATGTAGATATCATGGTGTGTGTATAGTTTCTATTAGATGTGTACTGGTGTCTGTAATCTTGGTAAGCATACTTGTGTCTCTTATCTTTGTCTATTGTAGACTGTTGTCTGCCGTTTCTGTAATCACACGAGTATCTATTATTTCTGTAGTTACGCACTGATTTCTATAGTTTATGTGAGTATTGGTGTCTGTTGTCTCTCCTTGAAGACTTGTGTCTGTTGTTTATGTGAATATACTGGTGTCTGTTGTCTTTGTAAACATACCGGTGACTATTGTCCCTGTAAATTTGCTGGTGTCTATTCTTTCTATAAAAACGCACTGGTATCTATTGTCTCTGTAAACATACGTGTGTCTATTGTCTCTTTAAATATACAAGTGTCTATATCAAGTAGAAATACATTGGCTTCTACTATCTCTGTAAATACCCTGTTTCAAAAAAATAACCTTTAGTGGCAGAATTCTGTGGCACATAGACTTTGCTCACTTTACTTCAGGCAGATTTTTGTACTTGGAGTAAATGCATGCAGTTCTGCTTGAGAGCACATGATTGATCGAAATAACAGACAGTAACCATATGATAACCACCTTTAGTTTTGGAGTGGTGTTCTATTTGCTGGAAAGCGCTTCAATTCCTTGTCAGTGGTAGTAAGCGCTATATAAATCCTATTACGTTGATAAACTTTGTGACCTTTTTCTTAGTTTTCAGTGTGAGACTTTGTAAAAGTTTGTTGGCAAAGTTTAGATTTCCGCCATCTTCCTTGCAGCCACTTGCTAGACGGGATGGACCTCCAGTCTTGCAGTTTAGCATACGTTAAAAAAAATGTAATACTACCAAACATACTTAGCCAAGATGACATAAACCTTTAACTAAAGCCTCCTGCCACCCTTAACCACCCAAAAGAAAGCCTGCGTTCTCTGATGACGACCACATCTGCTTTCTTAGCCCACGTAGTATGTGAGGGATGCAGTGATGCAGCAGCTCGTTAGCAAGTACGCTGCTGAGATTTGCTCTTTGTACAAGCAGTTGGTGAGTTTGATGGATTGATTTCAAGCAGATGGTATTGGCCTGTGTCCCTTTGAACACTGAAGCTGTGAAAAGTGATTGCACTCATTGACTGTGATGGGAAGTAAATCAAGCTGGGGAGTGGAATCCGAGAGGCTTACGTCACACATGAAGTTGATACATTGACCAGTCTCTCATTTAAAGACCTTCATTTTTTAATACGTTTTCTTATTTTCTTGGCCATTGTGGGCTTTTTAAAATCTTTCTAATTGGATTACTGAGATTCATGTATGCGCTTCAGGGGGTGGTTTGTGAAGAAGCAATGCGGGGTTGTGGCCCAAATTGCATTTTGCTGTACCAATTACTTTGTGTTTTAAATAATTTGAAATAGCTTTGATGCCTAAAGACCTACCAGTATCTCTGGATCTGGGGAGTGTAATATGCATTAAAAAAATTGTTATATGGTCTATGTGATCCATGTCCTTTTTTTGGATACATTTTGCCTCTTATTGGTATTTTGTTAATAATGTCCACACATTGAACACACACTTTTAAATTAAATTGACTTTTGGCCCTTCACTTCATATGTGCTATTTAGCCATGTGTTCACCACTGAGAATAAAAAGCATCCACTGCCTCTCCTCTCACTTTTGAATTGTGGATGCTCGTCTCAGAACGGGCCACGTTGCACGTGCCAAATAGAGCCAAAGATTACAATGATGTGGAGAAGGTAATAAACAGTATTTATTATTTGAAGATATTGTAATTATGCAGCTTCCAGGACACCGGACTAAATTCAGACCAAGCATTGGCATAGCCAATAGTTCTTGCCTTTGGGACCTTATAAGTGTTTAGCCATGCACCAGTTGATTTTGTTGCACCAAGAATACTGTGCTGCATAACTAAATACTTATAAGGTCCCAAAAGCGAGACCTATTGGCTATGCCAATGCTTGTTGCAAACAGCTAACAAATGTCTCAATGCCCTGTCAACCTGTTCACAATGCACAGGACTTGTGTGGGACATAATATTTTCAATAGGACGAAATCTCTTCCTGGAGGCAGATCCGGGCCCTTCTCACCCCCTCGAGGAACATATTCTCTCAATCATGCACCTTTAGCTGCTATTTGGCCAGCCTGTTCCTGGAAATCCAAATGTCACACCAGGTAACAAACTAAACCCATTTTACCACTACATTTCTACGCCATGCTCATGTCTCACTATCTCCTCCCTCATAAACAGCCACTGTCAGACACCATTTGAGGGGCCACAGACAACACAGGGGCAATAAACACAATCACTTAATGGTCAGTCCAGTGTAGCATAGTTCCTATATTCCCAATAGGCTCTGCGCATTGGAATAGTATATACTATAGATGTGACGTAGGACTGAGGTCGACTAGGTCTCTATCAAATATACTAAACTTAATAGTGAGTGCCAGCTAGCTCAGAGGTCGCTAAAAACTTTCTGGAATTCACAAGAAGGGATTAGTTTCTGACAACCGCATAAACATGAAAACTTTGTTTCCCAAGAGTAAGAAATGTATCTCTAGAGCCGTGGAAACAATAGATAAGTATTTCACCCAGTCAATCGTGCATGCTTCATTTCACCAGAGGTGTAGAGAAATAGAAAGACGGGCGTTTTCAATAAAAGGATTTATTGAACAGTCTTCTTTCTCATACAAGAGAAATGAACCGCTACAATCGTTAGGCAGACTGCAAAGTATAATGCGTACAGCGTAAACAGTAATATGAAATAATACTGTAAGAGCATTGTATGGTTTCTAAGCCATATAAAATAACATACATAAATAACAATGACTAATAGTACTCAACTGATGCTTTTAAAATACGCCTACCCCAATGTACCTAACCTAAGTCTAGTACGAGGGAAGAAGTAAGTGTGATATAGCATAGGTTTCGTTTTCTTTGCCAAGAATCTATCCAAGATTTCTATTAGGGTCTAATCAGCTCCGTACCTTGGTTTTAGAATGAAGGAGGTCTGGTATCTCTTTCTTGGGACTCGATTTCCCAACACCCCGCAAGGGGAAATTGGAAACACTGGAGCTGGATTCTCGCCGAGAGAAAAGCAGCCTCTCTGTCAGTGCGTCAGCTGGAGAGTCTACGTCCTTCGGTACTTCCTGTAGCGAGCTGCGTCGGGCAAGTAGATAGTTGAACTGCTCCGAACCACCGTGTCTTGCTAGAGCAAGTGAAGGCATATTTATACCTTGAAGGTGCCTAGTTTGACGTAAAGTCGTACATAATAACGTCATCAAAGAATCCCAAGGGAATGGTATTTCTATGAAAACTCCAAGAGTTCTTGGACAAATCAATATTCAAGCTAGGGTAGGTTCCCTAGCAGCTTAAGCCGATTTTCCAAGAAGTCGTTGTGGCTTTTTGGAACTGGTGGAAGTAGCCATGCCTGAATTTGGACTGCATGGGCTATGTCTAAATATGGGTATGATTTCTATGCCTATATTAGGGCAATGAGAATTGTATCTATATAAGGACATGAATCGAGAAAGTTCACTACGGGGCCTAAACCGCTACACAACACCCACTCCACTTTATTATGTTCGATATTACTAAATTCTATGTAAAAAACATATCTAAAGCATGATGTGTAAAAACCCCACCCAAAATACATAAAATGCATCTGAAATGGTTGTACACAAAAATTGAGCATTTGTGACCCACGCATTTTAAAGCAATGTGTCATTCAAAGCATATAGTATGAAATTTTAAATGCTATCCGAATTAATCACGAAATTACATTTATGAAATTGGCTCTTAAATACAGAAGAGAAGGTCGAGACCATTTTTATAGCAGAGTTATTAAAAAACCAGTTTGAATGTGGACAAGGTCAAATATTGTCTCTCGGAAGTAATGCAAAAACTTCTTGTTCTCTATGAATAGTTCTACTTTAAGCAGATTACTTTGTGCCAAAAAGGGAAAAAAATACAAATTTGGAAAAGAGTCTGATAATAGAAAAAAAATAAAAATTGAGTTCCAAAGTTAGAAGCTTGTTTTGAAAAATGAAAGTGGAATTCAGAGTCTCTCAGAACACTGTGGGGCATATTATCAAGGGGGTTTATCTCCGCTTTTTTGGCTTTAAAAGCCAAGAAAGCGGAGATAAAATTATCTCCCTATTACCTAGCTGTCGCTAACACCAGTTAGCGACAGCTAGTAGGAGATAGCGACCATCTTGGGCCCCGCTTTGCATGTCAGTGATATTTATCACTAATGACATGCAAAGTGGGCGTGCCAAGATGTTACCGACTGGAAACAGTCGCTAACATCGCTATCTCCTATTACCAACTTTTGGAGATATTCGCGCTAAGCGCGAATATCTTCAAAAGCTAACACCTGCCCCTGAGCAGTTCTTAGCCATGTTATCCAATGGTAGGTGGATAACATGGCTAAGAGCATTAGCTCGGTAATGCATGAATATCGCTGACTTTTCAGCGATATTCATGCATTTCGGACGATTTTTATCGCTTAGGAGATAAACCTTGATAATAGCAAGGTTCCTAAGCGATAAAGATCGCCGCAGTTCGGCGATAAAAATATCGCCGCTAAACCAACATAGCGATAATTATCGCTAGTTGTTGGTAATATGCCCCTGTGTGCCAACTTTTACAAGTCAGTCTCAATGTTAGGAGAAAACATCACATCTTCTAAGTCTGTGAAGAATTTGTCTATCATTGTAGGTGAGAGTTGGATTACCTCGCTTAGAAGGTCAATAGTACACAGATGAGACGCATCGCCGTCAGCGTTAGTCGCATTAGCAGTGCTTGAAGTCGTATGGTACCTGTGCGCCTGTTGCCTCACGTATCTCACTGGCAGTGACTTGCGTCTGTGAGATTTCAACGAAAGCCGTCATCAGAATTGGTAGCCACTGGGGACAACACAGTGCATGAGCCGATACTGGTCTAAGCAAAGTATCAACATCCGTAGGCATGATTGATGGTAGCGTAAGACAGATGTCTAACACGCATTCCTCTCCACATAGCAGGCAGCGCAGAACAGGTAAGATGAAATCTTGTCAGATTGGTCTAAACGACAGGAACCATGTGGCATTCAGCTCTCTTAAACGTGATAAACTCAAAAATTGGATGATGCTCTCACCATACCTCATTGCTAGTAGAGTGTTCTCCACTGTGAACTGGGTATAGTTGGTGAATTGGCTTGCCATATCGAAGCACAAGGAGCAAAAATAGTATTCCTGCTGCGACTCACAAAACGAGAGTCAGTCCGCCAAACACTGAGTGCACGAAGTATGCAAATATTCCCAAGACTGCTTGAAAGGGTGCAAACAGTCCTGAAAAAACTGTCTTAAATACATGTACAATACCACTTGTATCAGACATGTTTAAGATACAAACTAACATTTCTGAGAAATGTATAGGGCAATTTGTCAATAAAAGCGCATGTATCTCTGCAGAAGTCCTTGCAACTTGCAGGTCATAAGTTTCTCTGGACGAGGTCAGTGGCACCGTTTTTTGTAAAAGAATGGCTTTCATTCTGCTTAAAGTATCAATTCGTATAGAAGAGATGTTCAGTGAAGGCCATAACGGCGACTCCCCGTCTGTCTTGCTTTTAGGAAACAATACTTACATACAGCAAGTGACCCTGGCTAACACAGTAACTAGATAGGGTTTTCCAGCCAACATGCCACAGCAGCTGTGACCATTCAACATTAAATAACTCCCATTAGAAAGTTGCCTACAAATTGGATCTATCACTGCAGCCGGAGAACCTTGCAGGTGGCAGGATAAGTTGTTTGAGGAACCATCGCAGGCTCCGTGTAAGTTAATATTCTGACATAGGAGAAAACTGCTTAGTGCGTTTTCGCAATTTTACCACTAAGATACACTTCTTTCTCCCCACTCCAACATCTGTGTGTATATGGTAAATCCCAGGATGTCTTGATGTATTCTTTACCCAACCTTTCATACAGGCCTGCTGGTATGTGTTTCAAGCAATACTGAAAATGGAAAATCGTCAATGGCAAAGTAATGGTGCCATGTATTATTCATTCTATCGTTGGTTTCTCAGAAACAGTTAATGGTAATCTTTCCAGTTTTTCAATGCTCAGCACCGTATAGTCTGCTCCCCTCTGTGCCAAAGAGATTTGTTTATCTGTAAGGTTAAATCCAGAAAACAATGACGTGGTGTTGATTAGACGCCAAGGCACATAGCCTGAATGCAGATTTTGTAACATCCAGCCTAGCAGCATTATAGAACGCAATTGTGACTGTCCATGCTGTAACATGAGCAAGTCCTGTTCCATTTTGTCTATGACAGAGGATACAATGCTGTCCAAAGAATACATTCTGGATGACAGAGTTGTTAACCCATTGTCAACTACAGAGAGAGATTTCTCTAAATGAATACGATCAATTTCTCGTATTCATTCTGCAGTTTCCGTTTGTGTGATTTTCCATGCTTCATTATAAGCAGCGTATATACAGGCGTATATGAAACGTTTATGACGTGGTCTTGGTGGTCCTTGTAGGAAGTTCCTCAGATCAACGCCGTCCTTAAGTAAAGATAAGTGTTGTTTTATCTCTGTTAGTGTGGACTTTTGTAGCCATTCAAGGCACAGTTTTCCTACACTGTATGATGTTACTATCCCTGGAAGTTGTCTCTGGACATATCTTGGATCTGGCCTAGTTAATGTTAAACCTTGTGTTTTATTCAGGAATCTGTCTTGACAGTTGTTTGTGTCTATGGGCCAGATTAACCATTTTTTCCAATCAGGATCAGTTCTGTTTTGTTGAAAATTATTATTCACATCTACCTCCTCGGATGTATGACGTTACAACGCATGCTTTTACCACGCATGCTGTTACAACGCAAGTATTACAACGCAAACCTTTATAACACATTACACTTGGGGGTGCTGGATAGTGAATAGTTTAATTTACTATTCCAACTCCAGTCCCCGTGGACACTAGGGAAGGTGTTGGATAGTAAATTAAAACTATTCCCTATCCTAGAACGCCCCACAGTGTAATGCGTTGTAAAGGTTTTCGTTGTAATACTTGCGTTGTAACAGCACTGCGTGGTAAAAGTTTCGTTGTAAAGGATGTTTCCCACCTCCTCTTCTGAAGTGTCATCACAATCAGGTATAGGATTGGGTATGGATGGTTTGTTTAAATCTTTTATCTTGGCTAGGCCAAGACAGGATGTCTGTTGAACAGTGTCATTTAACCCCTTCCATGCTCATGACGAGCTCAGCTCGTCATGCAGTACACTGCTTGTGTGCTGATGACGAGCTGAGCTCGTCATGAACAATGGGTTATGTGCATCTGCAGCACAGAGCATGAGTTGCTGTAGCATTCATGTGGTTAAAACATTATTTGTTCTGGGATGATGCAGGCTCTAAATAAGGCTTCTAGTCTCTGCACTTGCCAGTCTTTTGTGCCCCAGACAGTTTTTGTCTCAAAGGTGTCTTTCCAAAAGTCAAAACCTCATGTCGACAGTTGAGCATAAAAGGCTGCAGAATAAATTTGCTTAGTATTAGACAACATACTTTTCATTCCTGTCCTATTAACATTTTTTTAGTAAAATGTTTCTGGCATTAAAACCTGAGAAGTATGTACATTTTTCATAGAATGTTTTCGAGCTACCTTTTGGTGGCGTTGGACAATGTTCCTATTGATTATATCTAAAAATATTTCTAGGTTGTGCAGATTTATGCAAAAAATGATGACCATAATGATTATAACAGTACATTTGTTCATAATCTGATGAACCTTCTAAGTATTCATGATTTGTACATTTTGCTGACACTCCTAAGTCTGTCATCATATTATTAACAGTTTCAAAGTCCCAATCATCAGAAAAGGTACTAAGAAAAACAAAGTCACTCAAGGAAACCATGGATTGATGTGGAATCTTCAACTACTCTGCAGGACCGAATATGTCATAGTCAGTTCTGTCCCCTGCTATACCACCAGGTATAGGTACGGCTGTGATGTTCACTGCTGACAAGTCTCGTCGTTCATGATGGGAGGATTTGTGTGGTTTGAGAAGCAAGCTGATGTATTGACTTGCTGTGTCCTTTGTACTATATTTTCCATTTATCAGCGTTCCCAAAGTTAATACAAGGATTAGCCAAAGTAGGAGGAAGAGTACGCATAGCACAATCCAAAGTTCAACCCACGGTGAAACAAGATACGCTTTTCCAAGTTGGTGAACATTTTCTGTTGCTTATTCTTTAAAAGTTTTATTTGCTGGCGTTGTTTCAGGTTCACTGGGATCCTCGGAAAACGTATCAAAGTTAATGAAATAGCCAGAGGCAGTTCTGTCAATGGTAGGTATCGCATCAGGATTAGATGACATCTCTGGAGCTACATGTTCACTTGTCATATTAGTATAGTCTGATGCTATATCATTGTAGACAGGAGTTTCTTGACAAACTGACTGTTTCGTTGAAAGTTTGCAGAGCAAGTTTCAAGGAAACAAAGATAAGGTGCACAATATTTTGAAACACTGTATCCTTCAAAGTTGAACAAAACCAAAAACTAATACATAGGATTTTAGTTCTACTTAGTTATGGCGGATTTTTTTATACTTTTAACTACTCCAGATGTCAATTGGAGTATTTTACGGCAAAAAGGGGTCTCTGTGAAAAGCAGGACTGAGTTACTTTAGTATCTACCGTTAAAGTAGTGCCTTACCAAACGTTGGAGACGCCATGTAGTGTAGTTTCTATATTCCCAATAGGCTCTGCGCATTGGAATAGTTTATACTATAGATGTGACGTAGGACTGAAGTCGACTAGGTCTCTATCGAATATACTAAACTTAATAGTGAGTGCCAGATAGCTCAGAGGTCACTAGAAACTTTCTCGAATTCACAAGAATGTATTAGTTTCTGACAACCGCATAAACATGACGACTTGGTTTCCCAAGAGTAAGAATTGTATCTCTAGAGTCGTGGAAACAATAGATAAGTATTTCACTCAGTCAATCGTACATGCTTCGTTTCACCAGAGGTGTAGAGAAATAGAAAGACAGGCGTTTTCAATAAAAGGATTTATTGAACAGTCTTCTTTCTCATACAAGAGGAATGAACCGCTACAATCGTTAGGCAGACTGCAAAGTATTATGCGTACAGCGTAAACAGTAATATGAAATAATACTGTAAGAGCATTGTATGGTTTCTAAGGCATATAAAATAACGTACATAAATAACAATGACTAAAAGTACTCGACTGGTGCTTCTAAAAAACGCCTACCCCAATGTACCAAACCTAAGTCTAGTATGAGGGAAGAAGTAAGGGGTCCATTAGGATGGCGGATGGACAAAGTCTACAAGCTACATCACCTCTTGGTGTAACTGATATTTGCGATCCTCTAAGTATCAGCTGCTATGTTTTAGAGATCCCACCAGGTGGTTTCCAAACAAAGACGTACCGTGGTGGTCCAACCAGTTCCAGAGGTGTACAGCCTCCTGGCACAGGACCCAAGACCCCACCTAGCCCTACATGTTGCAGTACCACATGGAGGTGGTGTTTTCCATGAGCATTTGCACCAGCATTTCTCTGATGGTGGGCAGGAAGGCCTTCAACGCTAAGCAACTCAAAAAATTAATGTAGAGTTGCAATTCCACCAGACACCTTAAATCTCCACCTCTCATAGATGGCCGCCCCAATCAAGTAGTGGTGCATCCGTAACCAACTTCTGCTCTCTCGTGGGATAAGTAGAGGGGTCTTCCACTGACTCAATCATGGGGCAGCAGCCACCTCTGCAGATCTTTTGCAGTCTCCTCCAAAATCTTGATACAATCAGAGAGATTCCTGTTAAGCTGTGCCCACTGGGATTTCCGGTCCCACTGTAGGGCACCCATATGCCATCTGATATGTGTTACCAGTGGGATGTATGAGGCTAAAAAGCTCAGCAGCTTTAGAACCATCCGCATTGAGCTTTGAGACAGAGGTGGGAACATCATAGGCCATGATGAACAGGAGCATCTGCAAAGGTGTCTGTTGTCACTTTAGCACATAGGAAACCCCAACAAAGTGAGAAGGTTCACCATCATCTGAAGGTAGTTGGCGAATGCCTGGAGAGGGCACAGCTTCAACAGCCAGTCAGTGAAGTAGGAGAAGACTAGTAACCCTGACCTCAAAGGGTGTGCTGCAACCACCACGATCACTTTTGTGAACAGCCTGTTATGTTCCATATAGGCTCCCCAATATAGGCTCAGGTAGTCACCTAACCTTTCACCTATATTCTCCCCTAACATTACACTGCAACTGTTCTTAGTACTGACCTTTTCCCCAGTTAGGATAATGTCCAGAGATGACATTCGGTTGTCTCTGAAAAGCTTAAGCCTCATTCATTATTCATGAGGATTCTTGGAATTAGAGAAGGCCAGCAGGCCTACCATCGCCTGAAGAATAGCTATGTATAGGGGTCATTCCTTCCGTCATCCCAGTCCGACATGACACAGCGAGGTATATCCCCAGGGGTATCACTTTGGGTATATATACACCCTCTCTTGCTAAGGTAGTCAGAGGAGAAAAAGGACTTTCATGCTGACACACTGACGTGAGACGCTGAGGCTCCTGCACGCAGACACTCCAGCTCGCAGTGGTATGACATCCCTTGCGGGGTGTCCATCTCGAGACCAAGACGGGGTCCCACAGTCTCTCATTTCAGGTAATGGGGTTGACTTTATCCTGAGGGATTCTTGGCTTTCACACCCACATACATGCTAGGTACATTTAGGTACATCTAGTTAGAGTCGCATCGTGGGAGTATGCACTTTTACTGTCATGTATTTTATATACTTGCCTGTATTTATTGTTTTAGCACGATGGTAGAACTCTACCATCCTTTTACTCTGTTAGTTCTTGTAATAATTTATATATGTCACTGTCTAATGGTTGTTTCAGCACACCTATTTTACACAAGAACTAGACTGGACTGGTTCAATAAATGCTTATTGAGAAACATCCCCACCATATATTCTGTGTATCTCTCTGAGACGAAGTGAGCACGAGTGACTGAGCGACTAGTAGCACTGTTTCCATGATTCTGAGGGATCAGGGTTATCATGTTCGATAGTTGCCAAGAACTGTTCTCTCCTTGGTAAGAGGGGTTACAAGTGGCACTGTGAGCTAGCTGATATACAGGCTAACATACTCGGTAGGGGTGTCTAGAATAAGTCTGACCCCAATCCTACAGTGTATGTTGACTAAACGTGCAGATCCTTTATGGGTTTATCGGAACTACACGACATGGTGCAGCAAACGTTGGTTTGGTACTTATTTAACAGTCATATCTAAGTAGTTCAGTTGTGCTATTATCAGAGACGCCTACTCACATTTCTTCAGAAACGTCTGAAGTGGGAAGGGAACTATTCGCCACAGCTGAGTAAGCCAAATTCCTATTTATTAGCTGTAGGTTTATCAAGCTTGAGGACAAACAGTTCATATTGTGCATAAAACCTTCTGAGTTTCCTTGAAACTCTTCCTTGAGAAACTTTTTCAACAATGACTAAAGACGCCACTGTGCAAGCACATCGAGCACACGCAGTAAGGGAGGAAGAGCAGGAAGGGGAAACTAACATTTCAGAAAATATTAGAACTGCCCCTACCTTAAAACTAGCAGACTATGGATTAACAGCTTGGGGTGGGAAAGTGACTTTCGTGATTGATGCCCAATCATAAACATTTCATTCTTACACTGAAGATGAAACACCTGAGGAATACTGTCCGTATCTGGACATTCAAATTCCGCTCACCTACCAGGAGCATATAAACTGGTTTAAAGGCGCCCTCCCCCATACTAAGACTAGTATGACTAGGTCCACTAGGAAGAGATGGAGCCACTTGGCCAGTCCTTGCGGCTTACACACCGCTTCCAGACATTGACTTAATGCCAGTAGCAGACCTACGTCCACTTCACAAAGAAATAATAAAACTTTACAGTAACTTGACACAGTTCGTGATGAGAACACTCACACTTCAGCCAACAAGAGCTACACAAGCAGGACCCATTCAGGGAAATGCTACTAAAATTACACCACAAACGCTACACTCAGTTATGGGTAAAATGCCCACTAAACGTGAACAAATGCCATTCTGGATAGCTCAGAAAATAACACAGCTAGAGGCAGTATTTCCACACACAAGCCCTCAAGAAGAACACAGAATGCTGCTTGCAATGAGGATAGCTCCCCAGATAGAGGATTGAACCACTTGGGGTACAGTTTTCACTGCCATATATACCAGAACTCATGGCATCCCAACAGCAGTAATACCAGACTTATTAAGACAAATACAGACTGAGTAAGGAGCAGAATCTACTCTGAACTTAGGGACGAAATCACTGGTCAATTTTGCCCAGGTATCAGCTATAATATTAGCAAATATAAAAAGGGAGGCAGCAGCAGTGGCAATATGCCAATGCCTGTGGGATTTCACTCATTTACAGCAGGAACGTGAATTACCTAAAGTTATTGAAGACTGAATTAGGCCGAGATAGTTTGGGAGCTAGAGCAATAAACCCTCAACTCATAGGGGGTCCTGAAAAGGATAAAACCAAGCAAGCACTTGATTCTTCCAAGAAGAAATGGGATAATAACAATAAAAATAAAAAAACAAAAGAATAGATCTCAATCCAGGAGTGGGTCTCCTCAACAGGAGCCCTCCGAAAGGAGATACAACCTTAGGAATAGAGATAACATTAAAAACATGACAGGTATCAGGATACTGATACATGTTCCTCTCGCTCCTTTCAGGGTTCACCAAGAAACTCCAAGAGGGAATGGCGGCCAGAGCACAGGCAAGAAGAGCGCACAAAGTCACACAATTCAGACTACACTTCTAAACAAGCATTGGCATAGCCAAAAGGTCTCGCTTTTGGGACCTTATAAGTATTTAGTTAAGCAGCACAATATCCTTGGTGCAACAACATTAACTGTTGCATGGTTAAACACTTATAAGGTCCTAAAGGCGAGACCTATTGGCTATGCCATTGCTTGTTAGTAACTTGCAAACTGTTTGGGCTAGAAACAAATTTAGTTTTTCTTAAAATATGCATATTATGTAGCAAATGATGGATTATGTGGCACATCTATATGCGAAAATCTATCTGCTTTGTTAATGTTCATTTGCTGAATATACAATTCAGCAGGTGGCTTCTACTGCATAAGCCGCTTACTGTGTTATTATTGAGGTTGGTGGGTGACATTTAGGAGAGAGTCAGTTTTCCAGACAATAAATCATTTCTTTTCAGCAGATTGGTTGTTTTACACAACACAGGGTGACAGCTGCGGGCCTTGCTAGATAAAATGTTTGTTTTTACTACAGCGCAGAGTGCATGGTGTTATCTCTGTCTCAGGGCATAAAAGCTTCCTGTACTGGCACTCCGCTTTCCTAGTTTCCTGAAGCTCTGCTCAGGAGCCGGCGGTCAGATCAATAAATGCAACAAGCATTGGCATATACACTAGGTCTCACCTTTGGGACCTTATAAGTATTTAGTCATGCACCACATTATCCTGGATGCTTCAACAACTACAGATGCAGTATTTTTCAATTCCTGGTTAATGTAGTCCCATTAATAGTGGATCTGGTAGGATAAGGGGATATGCACAAAAAACATAATGGTAATGCAGAGCACATGAGACATAACCGACAAGTGTACACACATTCAAAGAGGCACATCCGCAGATAAACAATGGGGGAAAGGGTCAGCTTGTGGACACATAGAAGCAGGGAGCTGTGTTAAACAAAACCTATACAAAAAGAGAGCCGTAGAGATTCCTACTCGAATACGCCTGCTCAAGCACAATACAGTCGTGTTTGTATATCCTGCACTGCTCTCTGGTTTTTGGTCACGCTGATGCTACCTTGCAGGGGGTGCAGGCAGAAGAAACACAGGGAAAACAACCAACAGATGAGTATGCATATCAGTTGTAAGAAAAAGTAGGGGTGAAGGAGAAGGACTGCAGAGACATGCAGTAAAAAAAGAGTGCATGTCAAAAATTAAACAATCAAAGGCTCCATTTCTTCTTTCTTCGAAAAACATGCTATGAACAATATGGGGGTGGTAAAGATATCGGCATGCAGTGGGAGTGTTGAGTTAAATCCCAGGCAGTGGGAAGAGAGTGCAGGGGTGCTCAGTGCAGTTTTGGTCTGAAACTTCCGAACATAAAATAAACACGGACAGAGGCAGATTAGCGGGGCCACGAGTGCAACAGAGCCTGTGCATGTGCACGTAAAAGCGGCAAATAATCCATTTGACAATAAAGACTCAAGTTGCTGTGGACATTTTACCTGGCGCTAGTGTGTCTGCCGTTTCCTGATGTGACGCAATACGCAAGTGCAGTTTAGCTCATGTTGATGCTTTTTGTTGGTTGCTAGCTTTATAACTGAAGTTAACCAAACAACATAAAAGAAATCTTACCAAGAACAGAGTAGCATGTGCTTTTAAAGAGAAGAAGCGCATCATGGATGTATAACAGTTCAAATAATGAGGATTAAAAAGCAGATTTACAGGGCCGATCGGAGCAACATCAACGAGCGGAAGGTTATGAGGGTTCTGTGATGGGTTTTCAAGTGTACAGGAAGAATGGCGCTCGTGCTGGTAGCGGAAGAGTAAGAAGAAAAAAAGCAACAAAGGGCAACGGTGCTACAAGGTCAGAGGAGACCCCAAAACCTCTGCAAGTAGTGGCAAGGGCCCACTTCAGTGAGAACAACAAAGTCCTGTGCACACGTTATCTGAAGTGAAGATAAGTATCATCAATTGTGAGAAGAAATACGTATTTCAGAGAAATAAGATGGACACAGATAAATGTTTTTTTATCCCAATTTAAGTGTATTGAGTCTTCCTTTTTGGAAGAATGACATCAAAGAAAAGCAACCAGCCGACATGTGTTTCGTCACGCGGGCACTGGACCCGTGAATCTTCAGGGCTGGGGGAGAACAAAAAACATGGTACAGTATGGAAATATACACATGACGTTTCATTTAACAAGAAGTGCGGTGCGCAGAAGAACACCTCACGTGAGTGAAAACCCTATGTAAGTGAAAAGCAGCCAAGTGGCAAAAGCACAAGTTACTTACCTTCGGTAACGATATATCTGTAAGAAACAGTAGTTAGTATTAGATTCCTTACCTTAGAATATCCCCAGGCGTCAGACTGGATCCGGAAACGTTTGCGTAGCAGTACCCTTGCACGTCGGTAGGTGTCGTCTGCGGCTCTGTGTCCGTCGTCGGCGTCGTTGGCGCTGGGATGATGTCGCCGGAGTACTTAGACGCCGACCTCACACCCTGACGTCAGTTGTTATACATAGCTTTTCCACGCCAGAAACACAGAGCCATGATAAAAACCAACACTGGTGCCATGAAACTAGGGCCCTGAAAGGGGATGACCTTAACCCTAGATATCGGTACGCAGAAAGGGGAGGATGGGTGGGGCGGTAAGGAATCTAACACTAACTACTGTTTCTTACAGATATATCGTTACCGAAGGTAAGTAACTTGTGCATCTGAAAGAAACAGGTTAGTATTAGATTCCTTACCTTAGAATAGATACCCCAGCAATACCAACCCCGGAGGTGGGTCTGCGAACCAATGATCACACCAGAAAGTGCCGGAGAACGGAACGGCCGAAAAAGCCATCTCTCCGGACTTGGCTGTCCAGGCAGTAGTGTCTTGCAAACGTGTGCAGCGAAGCCCACGTAGCTGCCTGACAGATGTCCTGCAAGGGGACTCCCCGACCCAGGGCAGTAGTAGCCGCCGTGGCCCGAGTGGAATGGGCCCTCAGACCAACAGGAGGCTCCTTTTTAGCTAAAGAGTAGCATACCCTGATGCACAACACGACCCACCAAGAGATGGTCCGCTTGTGCACCGCCTGACCTTTCTTAGCGCCCACGTAACCAACAAAGAGTTGGTCATCCACCCGGAACTGGCGTGTGCGATCCAAATAGAATGAGAGCGCATGTTTTGGATCCAGACGGTGGAGCCTCTCTTCCTCTTTCGAGGGATGCGAAGGTGGAAAGAAGGTGGGCAAGGTGTTGGACTGCCCGGTGTGGAAGGCTGTGACTACCTTGGGCAGGAAAGAGGGTCGCGTCCGCAACACAACTTTGTCCGGATGGACAGAAAGGAAGGGAGGTTTAGAGGAAAGAGTCTGGAGCTCACTTACCCTCCTGGCAGAGGTGATGGCAACCAGGAATGCAGTCTTCAGAGTAAGGAGACGAAGAGGACAGTTATGAAGTGGCTCGAAAGGAGCGCACATAAGATAGGTCAGAACAAGGTTCAAGTCCCACTGAGGCATCATGAAAGGAACAGGAGGAAACGTATGAGTGATGCCCTTCAAAAACCTATGTACAACTGGGGACTTGAACAAAGAGGGCTGATCAGGAAGCCTTAAGAAGGCGGAAATAGCCGAGAGGTAGCACTTGATAGTGCCCAGAAAAGAGCCCTGCTGGGCAAGAGAGAGAAGAAAGAGGAGAACCTCTGAAAGAGGGGCAGAAAGGGGATCCACAGACTTTGCTGTGCAACATGCCACAAATTTGTTCCACCTGCAGGCGTATACCGATTTTGTGGAGGGACGCCTGGCTGCCAGAATCACATTACAGACTTCAGGAGGCAAGACAAATGGCCTCAACTGCCGCCGCTCAATCTCCACGCATGTAAGTGGAGACTGGACAGGTTCGGGTGGAGGACCGTCCCCTGCTGCTGCGACAGAAGGTCCTCCTGAAGAGTCAGACGAATCGGGGGATCGACAGACATGCAGAGTAGCTCGGGATACCAGTATCTTCGTGCCCAGTCAGGAGCCACAAGGATAACTTGGGCCCGGTCACGCCTGATCTTCTTCAGCACTCTCGGCAGAAGTGGTATAGGCGGAAAGGCGTACAACAGACCGCAGCTCCACTCGCGACGAAAAGCGTCTCACAGCGAGTGCCGCCTTGGAAATTGAAACGAGCAGAACTGATGACATTGCGCGTTCTCTTCTGTGGCGAATAGATCTAACCAAGGCTCTCCTCACTGCTGAAAGAGGCCTTGCGCCACGTCCGAGTTCAGACGCCATTCGTGATCCATCATGCACTGATGGCTGAGTTTGTCCGCCCTGGTGTTCAGAGAACCTGCCAGGTGTTGAACCACCAGGGTCACGCCCTGATGTTCCAGCCACTTCCAGAGGCACAGAGCCTCCTGGCATAGGGTCCACGACCCCACCCCGCCCTGTTTGTTGCAGTACTACATGGCGGTGGTGTTGTCCGTGAACACCTGTACTACACTCCCCGGACAGAGGGGAGGAATGCCTTCAGTGCAAGCCAGATCGCCCGCAGCTCCAGAAGGTTGATGCGGGACTCCGCCGGAGACCAGAGGCCTCTGAACTCTGCCTCTCCCATGTGGCCCCCCAGCCCTGGAGGGACGCGTCCGTCACAAGTACCTGCTCCGGTTGGGGTAGGGAGAGGAATCTGCTGCTGACCCAATCGCGGTCCGTGAGCCACCACTGCAACTGTCTTGCAGTGCCCACCGAGATCAAAACATGGTCGGACAAGTTGCCCTGATGCTGGGCCCACTGAAACTTCAGGTCCCACTGCAGAGCCCGCATTCGCCACCTGGCGTGATGCGCCAGAAGGATGCAGGAGGCCATCAGCCCCAGAAGCCGCAGCGTCAACCTGGATAAACCCAAAACTGCGCCGAGTCTAGAACCGCTCCGATGAAGAGGAGCTTCTGAGAGGGACACAGGTGCGACTTCGGCAGCACCTGCAGGTGCAGGAGGTCGGCCATAGTCTGGAGGTGGCTGACGACTGTCTGGGGCGAGCCCGCCTTCAACAACCAGTGATCGAGGTAGGGGAAGACTGAAACCCCTAACCTGCGCAGATGAGCTGCGACCACCACCATCACTTTCGTGAACACCCGTGGGGCGCTGGTAAGGCCGAAGGGGAGCACGGTAAACTGAAAGTGCTCGTGGTCTACCGTGAACCGCAGGTAACGCCGGTGGGCCGGCAGGATGGGGATGTGAAAATAAGCATCCTGCAAGTTCAAAGCTACCATCCAGTCTCCCGGATCCAGGGCAGCTAAGACCTGAGCCAAAGTCAGCATCTTGAACTTCTCCTTCCGGAGGAAGCCGTTGACGTTCCACAGGTCCAAGATAGGGTCTAGGCCCCCTTTGCCCTTCTTGGGAACCAGAAAGTAGTGGGAGTAACAACCACACCCTACTTCTGGCCCAGGAACGTGCTTGATGGCCCCCTTGGCCAAGAGGGCCGTAACTTCCTCTCGCAGAAGACTCAAATGATCCCCCGACACGTGGTGGTTCTGCGGCGGCATGGCTGGAGGGGTCGCCTCAAAGGGGAGGGAGTAGCCCCTTTGGACGATTTGCAGCACCCACCTGTCCGATGTGACAGTGGGCCAGTGGAGATGGTGCTGGCGAACCTTGCCCCCCACTGGCGTCACATGGGCCTAAGAGCACGGACTAGGAGGGTTTTGAGGCGGATGCTGCAGGGGTAGGTGTGGACTGACCTCGCCGTTGTCCCCAACCGCCGCCACAGCCGTTACCACGTCCACCATCGTGCTGGATGTTAGTCTGCGGGCCGTGGCTGGCAGGACGTGTGGGGGCACCCCTTCCTTGGCCGCGAAAGGAGCGAAAGGCGACAGTTTAGTGGCGCGGGGCCGAGAGGCCCAAGGACTTGGCCGTAGCCCTGGAGTCCTTAAAGCGCTCTAGCGTACTGTCTGCCTTGTCGCCAAAGAGGCGACGGCCATCAAACGGCATGTCCATAAGGGTGTTTTGGACATCAGCCGATAAGTTGGCGGACCTCAGCCAGGCACGGCGACGAATCGCCACCGTCATTGCCATCGCTCTGCCCAGCGAGTCCGTGGTATCCAGCCCACACCGGATGGAATACCGTGCCGCATCTCGACCCTCCACAAGGTCTTGGGTGAGTTTAGTCCGGACCCCCTCCGGACACTGTGGCAGCACGTCCGCGATCGTGTCCCACAGAGAGTGGGTATAACGGCCCAAGAGGCACGCGGTGTTGACTGACCGCAACCCCAAACTAAGTGAGGAGAACATCTTTTTACCATACTGTTCGTACCTCTTGGATTTCCGATCGGAGGGAGCCGTCGGGAATGTGGTCTGGGTGTTAGAGGCCTGGATGACCAGGCTCTCGGGGGTGGGGTGGGTGGACAGGAAGCAAGGGTCACCCGGAGCCGGGCGGTGGCGCCTGGCCACGTTCCTATCTACAGGCGGACCTGTAGCAGGCTTTGACCAAGTGCCCAGAAGAACGTCTTACAAGGCCTAATTAAACGGCAGCAGAGGCTCAGCCGAGCTTGCATGCGGTTTAAGGACCTCAGTGAGGAGGTTAGTCCTCACGGCAGCGACGGGGAGCTCAAGGCCCAAGGCCTTGGCAGCCCGCGTCAGCACCACACTATAGGCAGCCCCCTCCTCCGTAGCCACAGTAGGAGGGGAGACAAAAACAGTGTCTGGCGAAGTGTCCAGACCACTGGTCTCCCCTAGCTCACCTGAGAAGACTGGCACTCATGTGCCAGAGGGTCCTCGGACCCCTTCCAATCCTCCTCGCCACCCGTCTCCTGATACTCAGGGTCAAAGGATGGAGCCGGGTCGTAGAAGTAAAAATCTCCTAGCGCCGTTGGCGGCTCCGGCACAGGACCCGAATCGAGGGTAGGACCGGGGACGACCCCGGAGACGAAACCCTGGGGGCCGGCGCCGGCGAGGTCGTAAGGTCGACGACCCGGATCCGGAACCGGATCCAGTGGGGCCCTGCGGCGTCGGGACCGAAGTCGCCAACGGCGCCGGGGCCGAAGCACCCGACGGCACCGGGGCCGAAGCACCCGGCCCACTTGGGGACCCAGTCGGGGCCGCTTGGCCCGAAGGCGCCGACGAACCCGACGGAGGAGTGAGCGGCCTCATGGCCATGAGGAAGGACTCGATCTCCTCCGGCGTCGCATTCTGCCCAGGGACCGGCGGGTATGGAGCAGGCCGCAGTGTCACCCGAAACCCCGGCCGCGTCGCGCGAGCGTCGGGGGGAGTCAGAAGAGCGATGCCGCCTCTTCGACTTCTTGTGCCTCTTACCTGAGGACTTCGAGCCCGAAGACTGATGACGACTCCCGGAGCTGTGGTGACTCCGGTCCCGCGACCAGTCCCTCGACCTCCTTCCGGACCGGGACCTCGAGCGGCCGGGGCCGACTGCGGGAGCTCGAGGTGCTAGCTTTGGACGTCAGGGCCCGGCAGTCGGAGCAGTACAGACCGCTGTAGTAGGAGATAGAGCACTAACTCCACTACCAGCCTTAGAGGCTGCTACAAAAGCAAGCATTCCTAATGCTATAGCCTTACATCAAAGATGGATACAATGGGCTAATTCTCTCATTGCAACGGATGTAGAATAGAGGTATGACCGTAGAAAAAAATAGATAAAAAAACAAGGACACAGACATTGATTGAACAACCAAAGACAACCGAAAAAAACACAGCCCCTCGATTCATAACAATGTTCAGTAAGGAGAGTGGAAGCATTGCCCGGATGATGAAAAAATACTGGCATCTTCTATCGGGGGATCCCGATATTGGAGCAACAATTGGCGAAGCACCATTGATTACATATAAGAAGAATACCTCTCTAAAGGATCTACTAGTAAAAAGTTACTTTCAATCAAAACCCAAATCAGACTGGTTACAAGACCAACGGAAAGGCTTTCATCCATGCAATACATGCAAAGCATGCAAAATTGGTAAAAATATGAAAGAAATACAAGAACCAGATGGGAAAATAATGAAAATAGATCAACACATCACATGTACATCTAAAAATGTGGTATACATTGTGGAATGTAAATGTGGCATGAAATACATTGGATGTACCACATGTATGTTGAAAAAAAGGATCCTGGAGCACATCAGAGCGGTAAAAAATTCTAACATGCAATATGCTACTGCCAAACATTTAAGTACATGCCAGAATGGCGATTGGAGACAAATGCACTTCTATGGAGCAAAGATGCTGGACAGAATGGAAAGAGGAGGCGATGCAATCCGTAAACTCCGTCAGATGGAGTCCCGGATGATAATCAGACTCAGAACAAAACACCCCAGAGGAATGAACTTTGGGGAAGACCTCCACATTCATCTGGAATAAACGCCCACAGTGAAAATCATGAAAAATAGGGTACTATACCCAATACTCTGACATTAAGAAACATGTATTTACATGTAATAATGAATGACTAGTCACCATATACTAAAAACACACACTGTCTTTCTTTTGTTTTTATTATTTTGAAATACAGTGACTACAATTCCCAGAATGCCTCCTAATTGGCAAAATGGGATAGTACAAAAAACGACACTGTGGAAGGACTAACCGACCGTGAGCAAGGCCAGTTATGGCTGAAACGCGTTGGTGGGGTGAAGCAGGAATAAAATAAGGCTGAATAAGTACCCTGGCTGTGCCGCCTCTTTTGTATTCAAAATATATATATATATATATATATATATATATATATATATATATACAGCTCCATCCAAAAAGGATACGGACCACTCGCTGGCTTAAAATTATATTTATTTAACAATTCTTCCAGACGCTTTTCAGCGTAATGCCTTTCTCAATGTTCGAACTGCTGGGTGTCATTGGGCATGGATAGCTCACGGCCTTCATTGGTCGGTAGAGTAAGCATGCTGACGGCGGTTTTAGCAGTTTCACAATACATTTTTTCCTCAAGGGTTCCACCATTGCCTGCTGAACTCCTTGGCTGGGTGAAACCGTGGTTAAGGGTAAGGACTCGCATATTACATAACAGCTCCATCCAAAAAGGATAAGGAGTACTCGCGTGGTTAAAAATATATTTATTTAAACCATTTCTTCCAGACGCGTTTCGGCGTAATGCCTTTCTCAATATTCGAACTGCTGTAACATAGCATCTGGTGTGTAATTGGCTTATATTTCATATCCTCAATCCACAATGGTGGAATCACAGCCAATGGGAGGGCTGCAATACTTTTATTGATATTCCCCAGCATCAATGTTTCTCTGCATCAGCGCTGTCACTGCAATCAAATAAGTCACATATCATGCCTGAATGACAGATCAAAAATGATAATTCCTGATGGGCTGACTCAGATACCAGTCCTGATGCCTTCAACATATTGCTGGTCATGTTGTTTAGACAGTCCCTCCTAGCCCCTCGATAGGGTCGACAAGTTCATAATGCACCAGATTAACCCCTCACCAGTCACTGGATGTAAGAGGATGATGCGGCTGCAGGCATCAGTCAAATGGCTTGGTGTCCGTGTTCTTGGGTAGCTCACAGCCTTTGTTGGTCGGCTGAGCAATCATGCCAATGGCGGTTCTAGCAGTTTCACAATAAATTCTTTGCTCCATGGTCCCACCATTGCCTGCTGAACTCCTTGGGCGTGTGCAACCGTGGTCGAGGGTAGAAACTTGCAAATTACGTAACAGCTCCATCCAAAAAGGATACAAGCACTTGCGGAGTTAAAAATATATTTATTTAAAGCAATTCTTCCAGAGGCGTTTCGGCGTAATGCCATTCTCAATGTTCGAACTGCTGTAACATGGTATCTGCTGTCTAATTAGCTTATATTTCATATCCTTAACCCTCATTGGTGGAATCACAGCCAATAGGAGGACTGCAATACTTTTACTTTATTTTCCCCAGCTGCAATGTTTCTCTGCTCGGGTCTGTCACTGCGATCACATAAGTCACATCTGAATAACAGATCAAAAATAATCATCGATAGGCCGACTCAGATTCCAGTCCCAATGCCTTCAACATATTGCTGGTCATGTTGTTTACACAGTCCCTCCCAGCTCCTCGATAGGGGCGACATGTTCATAATGCACCAGATTCAATCAATCAATCAATATGAACTTTATTCGGATAAAAACAACATATCCATAAAAGTACAAGTTAAAAAACATTTATGATGATTAATATAGGCCTCCAGTAATGCAGTACATGATTAATAATTGAATAAACAGTAAAAACATTCGCTTAAAATTAAGAAATAAAATACATATGATTTAGCAGGGGTGCATAGAGTTACGGGTACGCCTCGCCACTTTCAAAAAAGATCCAACCCGAAAGGTTAGTTCATCATCATTTAGAGCAAGCACCCTACCATAGGCTGCATTATAATCAATTGCATGTAAGACTTTAAAATAAGGATTTTGATGAGAAGTAAGTAATAAGAACAAAAGAATAAAAAGTGCAGCATTGATTGTTTGTGTTGATTATTACAGGGACAGGGTAGGAGATCAAGGTTGGTAATAAAACCCACAGGAAATGACAACAGGTATTTCATGGTGTCTGTCCTTAGCTGAAAGAATAAGCCCCTTTCCCAGCGGCCACATGCACCTGATTAACCCCTCACTAACCGCTGGATATAAGAGGATGCGACCGCAGGCGTTGGTCATATCGCTCAGCGTCCTTGGGCAGCTCACGACCTTCATTGGTCGGCGGAGCAAACATGCAAACGGCGGTTCTAGCAGTTTCACTATATATATATATATATATCGAGCAGCAAACACCCTTGTGCTTCGGAAGTGCACTCAAAGCTGTCTCTTGCCATCCGGCAATGTTACCTCGCAGTAGCTTGCTTTCTGATGTCCTCATTAAGATTATTTCCATCCGACGCGTTTCGAGGCAGGACCGCCCCGTAATCATGGATACCTGCACAGAGGGTCGTGACAACGCAGCGCTTATATTCATCCTTTAATTTTCGAATGAAACCGCCCTGAGTGGGCGTGGCACACTCTAGATGCATGATTTGCATGCTGGTAATTGGAGTCCCAAAAAGCGCTGTGTACAATTACTGCCTATAGTAGGCTCAGTCCCCCTGTGCACATTAGGTTTAAAAGGTACATTCGCCCTTGAGTAGGGTGAGGAATCCAGTCAGCAAGTTGTCATCACCCTCGAGAAAGCCTGCTTCACAGAAAGGAAAAGTTCCGCTCCGTCGCTGTTTCCCATCTGACTCTGCAGTCTTGAAGGAAACCGGTGCAACTTCCCACGGCCAGGGCAGCCGTGTGTTGAAATATCGAGCAGCAAACACCCTTGTGCTTCGGAAGTGCACTCAAAGCTGTCTCTTGCCATCCGGCAATGTTACCTCGCAGTAGCTTGCTTTCTGATGTCCTCATTAAGATTATTTCCATCCGACGCGTTTCGAGGCAGGACCGCCCCGTAATCATGGATACCTGCACAGAGGGTCGTGACAACGCAGCGCTTATATTAATCCTTTAATTTTCGAATGAAACCGCCCTGAGTGGGCGTGGCACACTCTAGATGCATGATTTGCATGCTGGTAATTGGAGTCCCAAAAAGCGCTGTGTACAATTACTGCCTATAGTAGGCTCAGTCCCCCTGTGCACATTAGGTTTAAAAGGTACATTCGCCCTTGAGTAGGGTGAGGAATCCAGTCAGCAAGTTGTCATCACCCTCGAGAAAGCCTGCTTCACAGAAAGGAAAAGTTCCGCTCCGTCGCTGTTTCCCATCTGACTCTGCAGTCTTGAAGGAAACCGGTGCAACTTCCCACGGCCAGGGCAGCCGTGTGTTGAAATATCGAGCAGCAAACACCCTTGTGCTTCGGAAGTGCACTCAAAGCTGTCTCTTGCCATCCGGCAATGTTACCTCGCAGTAGCTTGCTTTCTGATGTCCTCATTAAGATTATTTCCATCCGACGCGTTTCGAGGCAGGACCGCCCCGTAATCATGGATACCTGCACAGAGGGTCGTGACAACGCAGCGCTTATATTCATCCTTTAATTTTCGAATGAAACCGCCCTGAGTGGGCGTGGCACACTCTAGATGCATGATTTGCATGCTGGTAATTGGAGTCCCAAAAAGCGCTGTGTACAATTACTGCCTATAGTAGGCTCAGTCCCCCTGTGCACATTAGGTTTAAAAGGTACATTCGCCCTTGAGTAGGGTGAGGAATCCAGTCAGCAAGTTGTCATCACCCTCGAGAAAGCCTGCTTCACAGAAAGGAAAAGTTCCGCTCCGTCGCTGTTTCCCATCTGACTCTGCAGTCTTGAAGGAAACCGGTGCAACTTCCCACGGCCAGGGCAGCCGTGTGTTGAAATATCGAGCAGCAAACACCCTTGTGCTTCGGAAGTGCACTCAAAGCTGTCTCTTGCCATCCGGCAATGTTACCTCGCAGTAGCTTGCTTTCTGATGTCCTCATTAAGATTATTTCCATCCGACGCGTTTCGAGGCAGGACCGCCCCGTAATCATGGATACCTGCACAGAGGGTCGTGACAACGCAGCGCTTATATTCATCCTTTAATTTTCGAATGAAACCGCCCTGAGTGGGCGTGGCACACTCTAGATGCATGATTTGCATGCTGGTAATTGGAGTCCCAAAAAGCGCTGTGTACAATTACTGCCTATAGTAGGCTCAGTCCCCCTGTGCACATTAGGTTTAAAAGGTACATTCGCCCTTGAGTAGGGTGAGGAATCCAGTCAGCAAGTTGTCATCACCCTCGAGAAAGCCTGCTTCACAGAAAGGAAAAGTTCCGCTCCGTCGCTGTTTCCCATCTGACTCTGCAGTCTTGAAGGAAACCGGTGCAACTTCCCACGGCCAGGGCAGCCGTGTGTTGAAATATCGAGCAGCAAACACCCTTGTGCTTCGGAAGTGCACTCAAAGCTGTCTCTTGCCATCCGGCAATGTTACCTCGCAGTAGCTTGCTTTCTGATGTCCTCATTAAGATTATTTCCATCCGACGCGTTTCGAGGCAGGACCGCCCCGTAATCATGGATACCTGCACAGAGGGTCGTGACAACGCAGCGCTTATATTCATCCTTTAATTTTCGAATGAAACCGCCCTGAGTGGGCGTGGCACACTCTAGATGCATGATTTGCATGCTGGTAATTGGAGTCCCAAAAAGCGCTGTGTACAATTACTGCCTATAGTAGGCTCAGTCCCCCTGTGCACATTAGGTTTAAAAGGTACATTCGCCCTTGAGTAGGGTGAGGAATCCAGTCAGCAAGTTGTCATCACCCTCGAGAAAGCCTGCTTCACAGAAAGGAAAAGTTCCGCTCCGTCGCTGTTTCCCATCTGACTCTGCAGTCTTGAAGGAAACCGGTGCAACTTCCCACGGCCAGGGCAGCCGTGTGTTGAAATATCGAGCAGCAAACACCCTTGTGCTTCGGAAGTGCACTCAAAGCTGTCTCTTGCCATCCGGCAATGTTACCTCGCAGTAGCTTGCTTTCTGATGTCCTCATTAAGAATATTTCCATCCGACGCGTTTCGAGGCAGGACCGCCCCGTAATCATGGATACCTGCACAGAGGGTCGTGACAACGCAGCGCTTATATTCATCCTTTAATTTTCGAATGAAACCGCCCTGAGTGGGCGTGGCACACTCTAGATGCATGATTTGCATGCTGGTAATTGGAGTCCCAAAAAGCGCTGTGTACAATTACTGCCTATAGTAGGCTCAGTCCCCCTGTGCACATTAGGTTTAAAAGGTACATTCGCCCTTGAGTAGGGTGAGGAATCCAGTCAGCAAGTTGTCATCACCCTCGAGAAAGCCTGCTTCACAGAAAGGAAAAGTTCCGCTCCGTCGCTGTTTCCCATCTGACTCTGCAGTCTTGAAGGAAACCGGTGCAACTTCCCACGGCCAGGGCAGCCGTGTGTTGAAATATCGAGCAGCAAACACCCTTGTGCTTCGGAAGTGCACTCAAAGCTGTCTCTTGCCATCCGGCAATGTTACCTCGCAGTAGCTTGCTTTCTGATGTCCTCATTAAGATTATTTCCATCCGACGCGTTTCGAGGCAGGACCGCCCCGTAATCATGGATACCTGCACAGAGGGTCGTGACAACGCAGCGCTTATATTCATCCTTTAATTTTCGAATGAAACCGCCCTGAGTGGGCATGGCACACTCTAGATGCATGATTTGCATGCTGGTAATTGGAGTCCCAAAAAGCGCTGTGTACAATTACTGCCTATAGTAGGCTCAGTCCCCCTGTGCACATTAGGTTTAAAAGGTACATTCGCCCTTGAGTAGGGTGAGGAATCCAGTCAGCAAGTTGTCATCACCCTCGAGAAAGCCTGCTTCACAGAAAGGAAAAGTTCCGCTCCGTCGCTGTTTCCCATCTGACTCTGCAGTCTTGAAGGAAACCGGTGCAACTTCCCACGGCCAGGGCAGCCGTGTGTTGAAATATCGAGCAGCAAACACCCTTGTGCTTCGGAAGTGCACTCAAAGCTGTCTCTTGCCATCCGGCAATGTTACCTCGCAGTAGCTTGCTTTCTGATGTCCTCATTAAGATTATTTCCATCCGACGCGTTTCGAGGCAGGACCGCCCCGTAATCATTGATACCTGCACAGAGGGTCGTGACAACGCAGCGCTTATATTCATCCTTTAATTTTCGAATGAAACCGCCCTGAGTGGGCGTGGCACACTCTAGATGCATGATTTGCATGCTGGTAATTGGAGTCCCAAAAAGCGCTGTGTACAATTACTGCCTATAGTAGGCTCAGTCCCCCTGTGCACATTAGGTTTAAAAGGTACATTCGCCCTTGAGTAGGGTGAGGAATCCAGTCAGCAAGTTGTCATCACCCTCGAGAAAGCCTGCTTCACAGAAAGGAAAAGTTCCGCTCCGTCGCTGTTTCCCATCTGACTCTGCAGTCTTGAAGGAAACCGGTGCAACTTCCCACGGCCAGGGCAGCCGTGTGTTGAAATATCGAGCAGCAAACACCCTTGTGCTTCGGAAGTGCACTCAAAGCTGTCTCTTGCCATCCGGCAATGTTACCTCGCAGTAGCTTGCTTTCTGATGTCCTCATTAAGATTATTTCCATCCGACGCGTTTCGAGGCAGGACCGCCCCGTAATCATGGATACCTGCACAGAGGGTCGTGACAACGCAGCGCTTATATTCATCCTTTAATTTTCGAATGAAACCGCCCTGAGTGGGCGTGGCACACTCTAGATGCATGATTTGCATGCTGGTAATTGGAGTCCCAAAAAGCGCTGTGTACAATTACTGCCTATAGTAGGCTCAGTCCCCCTGTGCACATTAGGTTTAAAAGGTACATTCGCCCTTGAGTAGGGTGAGGAATCCAGTCAGCAAGTTGTCATCACCCTCGAGAAAGCCTGCTTCACAGAAAGGAAAAGTTCCGCTCCGTCGCTGTTTCCCATCTGACTCTGCAGTCTTGAAGGAAACCGGTGCAACTTCCCACGGCCAGGGCAGCCGTGTGTTGAAATATCGAGCAGCAAACACCCTTGTGCTTCGGAAGTGCACTCAAAGCTGTCTCTTGCCATCCGGCAATGTTACCTCGCAGTAGCTTGCTTTCTGATGTCCTCATTAAGATTATTTCCATCCGACGCGTTTCGAGGCAGGACCGCCCCGTAATCATGGATACCTGCACAGAGGGTCGTGACAACGCAGCGCTTATATTCATCCTTTAATTTTCGAATGAAACCGCCCTGAGTGGGCGTGGCACACTCTAGATGCATGATTTGCATGCTGGTAATTGAAGTCCCAAAAAGCGCTGTGTACAATTACTGCCTATAGTAGGCTCAGTCCCCCTGTGCACATTAGGTTTAAAAGGTACATTCGCCCTTGAGTAGGGTGAGGAATCCAGTCAGCAAGTTGTCATCACCCTCGAGAAAGCCTGCTTCACAGAAAGGAAAAGTTCCGCTCCGTCGCTGTTTCCCATCTGACTCTGCAGTCTTGAAGGAAACCGGTGCAACTTCCCACGGCCAGGGCAGCCGTGTGTTGAAATATCGAGCAGCAAACACCCTTGTGCTTCGGAAGTGCACTCAAAGCGGTCTCTTGCCATCCGGCAATGTTACCTCGCAGTAGCTTGCTTTCTGATGTCCTCATTAAGATTATTTCCATCCGACGCGTTTCGAGGCAGGACCGCCCCGTAATCATGGATACCTGCACAGAGGGTCGTGACAACGCAGCGCTTATATTCATCCTTTAATTTTCGAATGAAACCGCCCTGAGTGGGCGTGGCACACTCTAGATGCATAATTTGCATGCTGGTAATTGGAGTCCCAAAAAGCGCTGTGTACAATTACTGCCTATAGTAGGCTCAGTCCCCCTGTGCACATTAGGTTTAAAAGGTACATTCGCCCTTGAGTAGGGTGAGGAATCCAGTCAGCAAGTTGTCATCACCCTCGAGAAAGCCTGCTTCACAGAAAGGAAAAGTTCCGCTCCGTCGCTGTTTCCCATCTGACTCTGCAGTCTTGAAGGAAACCGGTGCAACTTCCCACGGCCAGGGCAGCCGTGTGTTGAAATATCGAGCAGCAAACACCCTTGTGCTTCGGAAGTGCACTCAAAGCTGTCTCTTGCCATCCGGCAATGTTACCTCGCAGTAGCTTGCTTTCTGATGTCCTCATTAAGATTATTTCCATCCGACGCGTTTCGAGGCAGGACCGCCCCGTAATCATGGATACCTGCACAGAGGGTCGTGACAACGCAGCGCTTATATTCATCCTTTAATTTTCGAATGAAACCGCCCTGAGTGGGCGTGGCACACTCTAGATGCATAATTTGCATGCTGGTAATTGGAGTCCCAAAAAGCGCTGTGTACAATTACTGCCTATAGTAGGCTCAGTCCCCCTGTGCACATTAGGTTTAAAAGGTACATTCGCCCTTGAGTAGGGTGAGGAATCCAGTCAGCAAGTTGTCATCACCCTCGAGAAAGCCTGCTTCACAGAAAGGAAAAGTTCCGCTCCGTCGCTGTTTCCCATCTGACTCTGCAGTCTTGAAGGAAACCGGTGCAACTTCCCACGGCCAGGGCAGCCCTGTGTTGAAATATCGAGCAGCAAACACCCTTGTGCTTCGGAAGTGCACTCAAAGCTGTCTCTTGCCATCCGGCAATGTTACCTCGCAGTAGCTTGCTTTCTGATGTCCTCATTAAGATTATTTCCATCCGACGCGTTTCGAGGCAGGACCGCCCCGTAATCATGGATACCTGCACAGAGGGTCGTGACAACGCAGCGCTTATATTCATCCTTTAATTTTCGAATGAAACCGCCCTGAGTGGGCGGGGCACACTCTAGATGCATGATTTGCATGCTGGTAATTGGAGTCCCAAAAAGCGCTGTGTACAATTAATGCCTATAGTAGGCTCAGTCCCCCTGTGCACATTAGGTTTAAAAGGTACATTCGCCCTTGAGTAGGGTGAGGATTCCAGTCAGCAAGTTGTCATCACCCTCGAGAAAGCCTGCTTCACAGAAAGGAAAAGTTCCGCTCCGTCGCTGTTTCCCATCTGACTCTGCAGTCTTGAAGGAAACCGGTGCAACTTCCCACGGCCAGGGCAGCCGTGTGTTGAAATATCGAGCAGCAAACACCCTTGTGCTTCGGAAGTGCACTCAAAGCTGTCTCTTGCCATCCGGCAATGTTACCTCGCAGTAGCTTGCTTTCTGATGTCCTCATTAAGATTATTTCCATCCGACGCGTTTCGAGGCAGGACCGCCCCGTAATCATGGATACCTGCACAGAGGGTCGTGACAACGCAGCGCTTATATTCATCCTTTAATTTTCGAATGAAACCGCCCTGAGTGGGCGTGGCACACTCTAGATGCATAATTTGCATGCTGGTAATTGGAGTCCCAAAAAGCGCTGTGTACAATTACTGCCTATAGTAGGCTCAGTCCCCCTGTGCACATTAGGTTTAAAAGGTACATTCGCCCTTGAGTAGGGTGAGGAATCCAGTCAGCAAGTTGTCATCACCCTCGAGAAAGCCTGCTTCACAGAAAGGAAAAGTTCCGCTCCGTCGCTGTTTCCCATCTGACTCTGCAGTCTTGAAGGAAACCGGTGCAACTTCCCACGGCCAGGGCAGCCGTGTGTTGAAATTTCGAGCAAATTATGCATCTAGAGTGTGCCACGCCCACTCAGGGCGGTTTCATTCGAAAATTAAAGGATGAATATAAGCGCTGCGTTGTCACGACCCTCTGTGCAGGTATCCATGATTACGGGGCGGTCCTGCCTCGAAACGCGTCGGATGGAAATAATCTTAATGAGGACATCAGAAAGCAAGCTACTGCGAGGTAACATTGCCGGATGGCAAGAGACAGCTTTGAGTGCACTTCCGAAGCACAAGGGTGTTTGCTGCTCGATATTTCAACACACGGCTGCCCTGGCCGTGGGAAGTTGCACCGGTTTCCTTCAAGACTGCAGAGTCAGATGGGAAACAGCGACGGAGCGGAACTTTTCCTTTCTGTGAAGCAGGCTTTCTCGAGGGTGATGACAACTTGCTGACTGGATTCCTCACCCTACTCAAGGGCGAATGTACCTTTTAAACCTTATGTGCACAGGGGGACTGAGCCTACTATAGGCAGTAATTGTACACAGCGCTTTTTGGGACTCCAATTACCAGCATGCAAATTATGCATCTAGAGTGTGCCACGCCCACTCAGGGCGGTTTCATTCGAAAATTAAAGGATGAATATAAGCGCTGCGTTGTCACGACCCTCTGTGCAGGTATCCATGATTACGGGGCGGTCCTGCCTCGAAACGCGTCGGATGGAAATAATCTTAATGAGGACATCAGAAAGCAAGCTACTGCGAGGTAACATTGCCGGATGGCAAGAGACAGCTTTGAGTGCACTTCCGAAGCACAAGGGTGTTTGCTGCTCGATATTTCAACACACGGCTGCCCTGGCCGTGGGAAGTTGCACCGGTTTCCTTCAAGACTGCAGAGTCAGATGGGAAACAGCGACGGAGCGGAACTTTTCCTTTCTGTGAAGCAGGCTTTCTCGAGGGTGATGACAACTTGCTGACTGGATTCCTCACCCTACTCAAGGGCGAATGTACCTTTTAAACCTAATGTGCACAGGGGGACTGAGCCTACTATAGGCAGTAATTGTACACAGCGCTTTTTGGGACTCCAATTACCAGCATGCAAATTATGCATCTAGAGTGTGCCACGCCCACTCAGGGCGGTTTCATTCGAAAATTAAAGGATGAATATAAGCGCTGCGTTGTCACGACCCTCAGTGCAGGTATCCATGATTACGGGGCGGTCCTGCCTCGAAACGCGTCGGATGGAAATAATCTTAATGAGGACATCAGAAAGCAAGCTACTGCGAGGTAACATTGCCGGATGGCAAGAGACAGCTTTGAGTGCACTTCCGAAGCACAAGGGTGTTTGCTGCTCGATATTTCAACACACGGCTGCCCTGGCCGTGGGAAGTTGCACCGGTTTCCTTCAAGACTGCAGAGTCAGATGGGAAACAGCGACGGAGCGGAACTTTTCCTTTCTGTGAAGCAGGCTTTCTCGAGGGTGATGACAACTTGCTGACTGGATTCCTCACCCTACTCAAGGGCGAATGTACCTTTTAAACCTAATGTGCACAGGGGGACTGAGCCTACTATAGGCAGTAATTGTACACAGCGCTTTTTGGGACTCCAATTACCAGCATGCAAATTATGCATCTAGAGTGTGCCACGCCCACTCAGGGCGGTTTCATTCGAAAATTAAAGGATGAATATAAGCGCTGCGTTGTCACGACCCTCTGTGCAGGTATCCATGATTACGGGGCGGTCCTGCCTCGAAACGCGTCGGATGGAAATAATCTTAATGAGGACATCAGAAAGCAAGCTACTGCGAGGTAACATTGCCGGATGGCAAGAGACAGCTTTGAGTGCACTTCCGAAGCACAAGGGTGTTTGCTGCTCGATATTTCAACACACGGCTGCCCTGGCCGTGGGAAGTTGCACCGGTTTCCTTCAAGACTGCAGAGTCAGATGGGAAACAGCGACGGAGCGGAACTTTTCCTTTCTGTGAAGCAGGCTTTCTCGAGGGTGATGACAACTTGCTGACTGGATTCCTCACCCTACTCAAGGGCGAATGTACCTTTTAAACCTAATGTGCACAGGGGGACTGAGCCTACTATAGGCAGTAATTGTACACAGCGCTTTTTGGGACTCCAATTACCAGCATGCAAATTATGCATCTAGAGTGTGCCACGCCCACTCAGGGCGGTTTCATTCGAAAATTAAAGGATGAATATAAGCGCTGCGTTGTCACGACCCTCTGTGCAGGTATCCATGATTACGGGGCGGTCCTGCCTCGAAACGCGTCGGATGGAAATAATCTTAATGAGGACATCAGAAAGCAAGCTACTGCGAGGTAACATTGCCGGATGGCAAGAGACAGCTTTGAGTGCACTTCCGAAGCACAAGGGTGTTTGCTGCTCGATATTTCAACACACGGCTGCCCTGGCCGTGGGAAGTTGCACCGGTTTCCTTCAAGACTGCAGAGTCAGATGGGAAACAGCGACGGAGCGGAACTTTTCCTTTCTGTGAAGCAGGCTTTCTCGAGGGTGATGACAACTTGCTGACTGGATTCCTCACCCTACTCAAGGGCGAATGTACCTTTTAAACCTAATGTGCACAGGGGGACTGAGCCTACTATAGGCAGTAATTGTACACAGCGCTTTTTGGGACTCCAATTACCAGCATGCAAATTATGCATCTAGAGTGTGCCACGCCCACTCAGGGCGGTTTCATTCGAAAATTAAAGGATGAATATAAGCGCTGCGTTGTCACGACCCTCTGTGCAGGTATCCATGATTACGGGGCGGTCCTGCCTCGAAACGCGTCGGATGGAAATAATCTTAATGAGGACATCAGAAAGCAAGCTACTGCGAGGTAACATTGCCGGATGGCAAGAGACAGCTTTGAGTGCACTTCCGAAGCACAAGGGTGTTTGCTGCTCGATATTTCAACACACGGCTGCCCTGGCCGTGGGAAGTTGCACCGGTTTCCTTCAAGACTGCAGAGTCAGATGGGAAACAGCGACGGAGCGGAACTTTTCCTTTCTGTGAAGCAGGCTTTCTCGAGGGTGATGACAACTTGCTGACTGGATTCCTCACCCTACTCAAGGGCGAATGTACCTTTTAAACCTAATGTGCACAGGGGGACTGAGCCTACTATAGGCAGTAATTGTACACAGCGCTTTTTGGGACTCCAATTACCAGCATGCAAATTATGCATCTAGAGTGTGCCACGCCCACTCAGGCGGTTTCATTCGAAAATTAAAGGATGAATATAAGCGCTGCGTTGTCACGACCCTCTGTGCAGGTATCCATGATTACGGGGCGGTCCTGCCTCGAAACGCGTCGGATGGAAATAATCTTAATGAGGACATCAGAAAGCAAGCTACTGCGAGGTAACATTGCCGGATGGCAAGAGACAGCTTTGAGTGCACTTCCGAAGCACAAGGGTGTTTGCTGCTCGATATTTCAACACACGGCTGCCCTGGCCGTGGGAAGTTGCACCGGTTTCCTTCAAGACTGCAGAGTCAGATGGGAAACAGCGACGGAGCGGAACTTTTCCTTTCTGTGAAGCAGGCTTTCTCGAGGGTGATGACAACTTGCTGACTGGATTCCTCACCCTACTCAAGGGCGAATGTACCTTTTAAACCTAATGTGCACAGGGGGACTGAGCCTACTATAGGCAGTAATTGTACACAGCGCTTTTTGGGACTCCAATTACCAGCATGCAAATTATGCATCTAGAGTGTGCCACGCCCACTCAGGGCGGTTTCATTCGAAAATTAAAGGATGAATATAAGCGCTGCGTTGTCACGACCCTCTGTGCAGGTATCCATGATTACGGGGCGGTCCTGCCTCGAAACGCGTCGGATGGAAATAATCTTAATGAGGACATCAGAAAGCAAGCTACTGCGAGGTAACATTGCCGGATGGCAAGAGACAGCTTTGAGTGCACTTCCGAAGCACAAGGGTGTTTGCTGCTCGATATATATATATATATATATATATATATATATATATATATATATATCTGCTCAAAGAGTCCCTCACCGTCAGTTACGGGAATAAGGTAGCAGCACTCAGGGGTAAATCTACGGTTTAAGTTTTATTAGTTCACAACGCGCTTTCGGCACTCGGCCTTCGTCAGTGTTCAAAATGCGATAATCATCAGTCCTTAGCACTGTCTGAACCTGCGTGGCATGGCGCTCCATATGCTTAATGAGCCTGTCTGAAGCAAAGCACGACCTACTAAGGTAATAAGAATTCATAATTGAGCAAATTAACATTTGAACTTACCAAAAGGACTGATGATTATCGCATTTAGAATTCAGTGTCCCAGCATGCAATATTAAGTTTTGCTCTTTGCATATGCCCACGAAAGGGCGGGGAAATAAATAAATAAAACTGGAAACAACAGGAAAAGAAATGCGAGCCTCAAATGTGTCATATGCTGCCCAGGAAGAAGAGGTTTTCACCTTGAAACGCGTTGGCATACAAAATACTGTGTGAAGTATGAAGGCAGACTGCATGATTAATGAGCGCCATCGTGTGATCTCCCAAGCTGCAAGGCATTTGGTTACATATATATATATATATATATATATATATTACGTACTGGCAGTCGCCAGTAGGTATATATAGTTAGGATTTTTTTTGAATAGGGATTTCTGAAAATTCTATGTTGAATAACTTTGGCGTTGATGGACCGAATTGGCTAAAATTGTCAGGAAAATGGCACATTTTGTTTCTGAGCGTCCCCTGGAAGTTTGGGGGGGGTTCGTCAAGCAGGGGCCGAGAAAAAAGGGGGGTCCCAAAACGTGTTTTTAACATTGAGTTTTCCATAGGGCGGTTGGATTCACTTTTAGCTCGAACGGCTGAATGGATTTCCACAAAACTTGGCAAAATTGTAGGGACTGGTAGCCCGATGTGCCTTTGCTATGTCTCAAGATATATGCTCCAGTGGTTTTTACGAAAATTAACTTTGAAAAATATATATTGGGCTACATTGGGCTATATATATGTTAGAGCCCAAATGTAGCCCAATGTAGCCCAATGTAGCCCAAAGATGGCCACCAGAGACAAAAAAAAACAAATGTAGCCCAAATATCAGCCAGATGTAGCCCAACTATAGCCCAATGACAGAATGTCCCAGAGTGTTCTAAAGAACAACTAGAACGCTAACAGTCTTACTTATGAGAAAAGTATGGCACACCTGAAGTCATCTTGATTGGAATAAAGTGGTAACACTTAATACATTTAATTTGAAAAGGAACAAAATGAGGGGTTTCATTTTGCCATAGAAATGTTATATATATATATATATATATATATATATGTATATATATTACCTACTGGCGGTCGCCAGTAGGTATATATAGTTAGGATTTTTTCTCTATGGGTTTTTTGAAAATTCTATGTCTAATAACTTTGGCGTTTGTGGACGGAATTGGCTGAAATTTTCAGGAAAATGGCACATTTTGTTTCTGAGCAGCCCTTGAAAATTTGGGGGGGGTTCGTCCAGTGGGGGCCGAGAAAAAAGGGGGGTCCCAAAACGTGTTTTTAACATTGAGTTTTCCATAGGGCGGTTGGCCTCACTTTTAGCCCGAACGGCTGAATGGATTTGCACGAAACTTGGCAAAATTGTAGGGACTGGTAGCCCGATGTGCCTTTTGTAGGTCTCAATATATGTGCTCCAGTGGATTTTGAGAAATTAACGTTTAAAAAAAGATATATATCTGTAACAGCGGACCGGTTAGCGCTCTGGTTCGCGGACTTTTCGCGCAACGGAGCTTTGTGAAGCGAAGCTGATTGGTTCTCCAGCGTCTGTCAACATTCCAAACAGTCCGTAGCGGCCGCCATCTTGTCTCTCGGTAGGATCGAGAGACAAGAGGAGGTCAAAACAAAGGGGAAATAACTATAAGGGGGCATAGTAGATCCTCGCTGACCCCCTAGGTTTGATGTGGAGGTTTTAAAAGGGCCCCGCGGGGCAAAAAAAAATAATAAAAATAATAATTGAACGGCTGAATGGATTTGCACGAAACTTGGCAAAATATTAGGGACTGGTAGCCCGATGTGCCTTTGCTAGGTCTCAATATATGTGCTCCAGTGGATTTTGAGAAATTAACGTTCAAAAAAAGATATATATCTGTAACAGCGCTCCGCTTCGCGTAACGGAGGTTTGCGAAGCTGATTGGTCATTCTGTCACTGGGCTATAGTTGGGCTACATCTGGCTGATATTTGGGCTACATTTGTTTTTTTGTGTGTCTGGCGGCCATCTTTGGGCTACATTGGGCTACATTGGGCTTCATTGGGCTACATTCGGCTAATTAGCAAATAGCTCATCGCAAACTAGGAATGGTAAAGAATCGCTATTTATTCCTTAAAGTTCGCTATTTAGGAAATGCAAATAACTTTGATGATACATATGGCGGTTCATCTCTAACAAGATAAGAAGCATAGGGATAGATTTATGATGACTGGCGCATCACCAGGGATGTGTTAGTCATTCTGTGCCGCTGTTCCGTCACCTATGGTGTGCTGCATTTACAATGCGGCGCATCATGGGGCAAAAACAGCACAGATGCGTGATGTATCTGTGCCGTAAAGGTGGCGCATTGCTGGAGTTGTATCGCAAGTGTGATGAAGGTCCAGCAAGGGTCGGGGGTGCCCCTGTCGCAGGGTTTCTGTTCTCACACAGAACTGTGGACAGAGGATTGGAACCTCGGCGAATTAGGGTGTCCCAAAACTCACGTTAGTAATCAAAAACTATTTAGCAAGCTAGGTACAGTGTCACATTGGATATAACAAACTCTCAATGTTTAGACAATCCAGAATATGAACTTATAGTACCTCAGGATACGTGGAACTCATGAACAGTCGGTCGTTATATATTTCTTAGAAACCAGAACATGGAGTTAAGAAGAACACATGTGTATTTGAAATGTTTATTTACTAATGCCGTCTTCTCAGGCGTAGTACCTTAGATAATAAAAGTACACATATTATCAGTAGCAAAATTACCAGCATAGTTACTAGTACATAAAAAGTGAATGGTGATAGTATGTTAACATGCTGTAAATGAATAAGAGTTAGCAACACTTATAAGCAGCCGCGGGCCGTGGAGGGAGTTACGGTGAGGCAGGGAGGCGGGGAGGGGGAGAAGCAGGGTGGAGAATACAAGTACACATATTATCAGTAGCAAAATTACCAGCATAGTTACTAGTACATAAAAAGCGAATGGTGACAGTATGTTAACATGCTGTAAATGAATAAGAGTTAGCAACACTTATAAGCAGCCGCGGGCCGTGGAGGGAGTTACGGTGGGGCAGGGAGGCGGGGAGGGGCAAGGTAGAGAGGGCTCCACCCTGCTTCTCCCCCTCCCCGCCTCCCCGCCTCCCTGCCTCACCGTAACTCCCTCCACGGCCCGCGGCTGCTTATATCTCACCCTCCCTAATACACATATTATATTATTTGCTAAGAAGGTCTCTTTGTGTTGGTTTAGGGCGTGCCCATACTTTAGTGTCTTAGATTTGAAGGAATCACATCAGCATACACCAGCTCTCTCTTCATGTGAACCGCATCAACTGTTGTGTATGTGTGTTCGGCAAAGCAATATAAAACCCGCCTCATGCCCAGAATTGGCAGAAGTTGCACTTATGTTATGAGTATGAAGTCGTGGAGATCAGACCTCATAACAATTCTGTATCGTGTTGTTCTTGAAACTTTAGCACTCGCTGTACAGATATAGTTTAACAAGTAAAGCAGATAGTAGACCAATAACATATTATTCTCATGTAAACCACGATGAACTACTAGGTGGAAAGCTAAAGCAACAACTAAGTGTCGTGTGCAGAAGTTGCAAAAAAGGAAAAATGGCGTTTAAACCGGTAATGAGCCCATGCTAACTTAACACGGTGTAAAGATATCCAGGACCTAGATGACACCTCCTCATGATCCGGAAACGAACTGAATAAGATAATAGAAGTGCCATCTCATGAGAGCAGATTGCAAGTTTATATGTGGACGGTCCGCAAGGTAAAGCATTAAAAACTAGGAAAATTCAATGCTAAAGAAAAATAAAACAGCCAAGTACTTTATCGAGTCTTAAGCCAATAGGCAAGGTAAATAATAAAAACTTGACAAATAAGTCAATGAATTGTCAATGAAATGCTAGTACTCAGCATATGAAACATGAAAAAGGTCTATGACATAACTGTGTATGCAAAATAAGCTGCAACAGCCTCCAATAGGAAGTCACCGTCTTCATCCGAAAACAGTTCAGCCATCCAATTTAAAAGCGGAAAAGAACATACGTGCTCTCCCAGCACCGGATCCTCTATCACCATCAGAGGACAGCTCGGTGGGTTTTCAAGAAAGCTGTGTTCCAAGAAAGACTGTGCTGCCGCCAGTAAATTCCAGGGACCAAGTAGTCCATGCATCAATGCCACAGCCATAATCCTTTCGCCAGGACAAATCAACTCGTGAGTAATGATAGGAGTCATCAGCTGATTAAAGTCGACGTCAGGAGAAACCGGTCCGCAGAGACACAAATCAATGGCCCAATCGAAATCACAGGTCAGGCAGTGAAATACAGGCTGGACACAGGTGAAGTAGGAGAACCGAAAAGATAATCCATATGCCGTGCTTAATATCGCCAACGGCATTGTGCCATAATATTCTAGCATGCGATTGCGGAACAGTGTCAGCAGCTGCAGGGTCGGAGGTTGCATAGGAGGGACATCCATATTTAAAAATGTAAAAAAGCACAAGAGCGTCCGCTGGTAATGCAAGTAAAAATGCAATCCACGAACCAGAGTGGAGAAAATGGAATGAAAGGGAGCAGGGATGACTCCAAAGATTTTCTCAAATGAAGTCACGAGACCACTGGTAACAACTTTAAAAAAGTGTGCCAGGGATTTTGTGGAGGATGCGTTAAAGATAGTCGGAAACATGTTGCTGAAATTGAAAGGCAAACCTGTGTACGGGTGTTCGCTATGTGAAGTACGAAAGTTTCACGGGCCGAACTCAAGGCCACCTCTCTCTGAGACAAAAGAGCTCTTATTCTTGTCATGCCGTTGAAACGTGTCCCAAGGTTGGTATTTGTGGCCAGATTGAAAACTCCCTATGTTCATGTGTGGGAGGAAATAGAACATTTCTGCAGCAAATAACCCGTTCACTTACTGTTACGATAAAAGGAATACTTTTAATTAACTCAGAACAATCTTCATTATTGAGCATCAAATAACTACCATTTTCCAACAACTTGAACGTGGGGATGATAGCAGGAACTGGCGTGCCTTGCAACACGCAAGCCATATTTGGTCGGTGTTTGTTGCATGAATCGTGTAACTGTATGTGCCTACACATTAGTGAATGATCTGGCGTCTCAGTGCATTCCTCTCCATTCAGATAAACTTCTTGATCATCTTTGAAACATCTGTATGTGTATGGAAGCGACCAGACCTCATGAACAAAAGCACTACCTAAAGGTTCATAAAGACCTATTGGTATATATTTCATACAATTTGAAAACTTATATAAAGCAAAAGGCAGCGTTATTAAACCGTGGATAAGGCATGTTGCCAAAAAACCCGCAATCCTCTGCTGATGATGTCACTGAGCATGTCATGAATGATGTAATATGTGACATCATCAGTAGTGGATTATGGGTAATAGTATCTCTAGTTTACTCCCCTATAGCTGTCTTTCTTTTAACATAAGTGTGTGTTTCCTTCCCTTATACTTACTGTTTTTGGTTCGCTTCCAGTTCGCGTACCAGCGAGCGAACTAGGAAGCGAACTAAGAGGAATAGAGGTTGGCACAGTTCCAAATATTGTACCAATTTTTTAATAACGGGGAGGTAGTTCTGAAAAGAACTTTTTTTTTTATTTTTCTGAACATTTTTTTACTGTTTTTGAATTTTTCGGAACAGTTTTATATTTTTTTGGGTTTTTCTTGGAGGGGGCAATGAAAACGATTCATTGTAAAGGGCTCAACAGGAGCAACAAAACAAAAAAAAGAAGTATTTATTATTTTGGGCGTTTCGGACAAACTTGCATATGATAGTCAATAGCTCTGTTGATCAGAGTGATGCTTCTTTCTCCGTAGGAAATGAATCCATCGCAAAATACGCAGGTGTGTTTTACTTCACCAAATCTCATTTGTATATTTGGCACCATCTCCCTGCCCTCTGGTCCCGTTACTTCCGGTACAACAGATCTTCTGGCCATAATAGGGAGATTATCTAGGTCGTTCCGAAACTGTGCAGCACTGTAGTTGTTAGGATGCCACCTAGTCATATGGCGATGCATTGTGTAGTTTCCGAAACTGTATTTTTTGTCGGTCCCTCTGGACAGTCTATCTTGACATATAAGGCAAGTTACGTATCTTGCATTTACTTTTTTCTGACCTTTGGGAATTTTAAAAAATTGCAAATGAAGTTTTCTTTCCGGTGAGACGTCTTGGGCTGCTCAGGCAAAAACTGCCTCTCTTCGTGCTCGTCCTCCTGTTCCTCTTCTTCTTCTTCTTGTTGAATTACAACTTGAGCAGGTGGTCCACTCTTCCTTGGATGTGGTGGAGGTGGTGGGGAAGCACCAGCTGAAGCTACTAAAGAAGCCATTGCTCAGTGATCACAAAGGGTCTTTCTCTCACAATGATGAAAGTCAGAGTGAGGAAAGAAGGAGGGATTTTCATCATTTGGGAAAAACAAGAGTTCTCAACCAATCAAAAGTGTTCATTTTAGATTATATGACCTAGTCTTACATCATTAGGAAACCAAAAGTGAAATGAACCAATGAAAAGTGTTATTACCAAGTCACATGACTTGCTGTGTTTACGTTAAGCGCTTTGCAGGGCCTCCCTGTTTGCTTCCAGAAACCTGCGCTTTGGCACTCGCTTCGCGTACCAGTTCGCTAACGTAGCACGTCATATGACGTATCAAGCGACAACGTGGAACGTCATGCGGACGGGAGGCGTCACGATGTTGTTTTCTAACGCGGCACTTGCGGTAAAGAAACGTTTACCGGCTCGCGGTCTATTTCGCGGCATCAAGGTCAGCTAACGGGAAGCTTCCTGATTCGCGAAGCGGGAACGAAGAAAAAAAAATATTTAAAAAAAAAAATATTCATAAACATATAAAATATATTTTTGGATTTAAAGAAGAATACATTTTACAGCTACAGATATTAGCTGTTAAAAAACCAATGAAATTCACAGAAAAAACCATAGGTTATAGACCATATATAGTTAGGAATTAGCATTTACAAAACCTTGAAAATTCACTGAAAAAACCATAGGTTATAGACCATATATAGTTAGGAAATAGCATTTAGAAAACCTTATTTTACTCACACAAAACCATTGAAATTCCATATATAGTTAGTTGCACTAACTATATATCGCGCACCTGCAATCCACTGCTGATGATGTCACATATTACATCATTCATGACATGGTCAGTGACATCACTGATGACATCACTGATGACATCTCAAATGACATCACTGATGACATCACTGATGACAACATCCAGTGACTGTATGCTTCTGTAAAGTTAAAATATGTCTTACATATTGAAGAATGAGTGGATGTATAAGTGTCTGGATGAAGGATTTAGTAGGTGCATGACTGACTGTATAAGTGAGTGATTAAATGTGTCTCACTGAGTGCATGGGTTAGTGACTAAACTGTTTTAAATTGTGCATCATTGTGTCTGTTGTTTTGTAATCTGATGCATGTGTTGATCATTAGCTATATGACTAACTATATGGGTTATTGATTAGTTGCCCAAGTATTTGTATGGGAGACTGAGTGTGTGTGTGGGTGTCTGGGAGGTGTATGACTCTGTGCATAGATGTGTGAGCAGTTGATTCACTAGATGTATGGGTTCAAAAGTGCATGTGGAAACATCTGTATGGGCGGTTGACTGTGTGCATGAGTGTATTGGTGAGTGAATGGATATCTCAGTGCTACATGTCAAAGTAAGTACATATGTAAAACACAGTACATGTGATAGTTGACATATATAAATAACTGTGCATAAGAGCCAGTGAATGTGTGAGTGGCTGTATGGATTATTGTGAACTTGTATCAGGGATTGTATAACAGAGTAAATATGTGTTATTATATGTTCCAATAAGTAAGGTGTGTATAACTATATAGTTGAGGAAATCGAGGTGTGATTGATTCTTTGCAAGACTGACTAGGTGTGTGAGTAACTCCATGGATGAGTGACAGTCTGTGAGTGTCTGTTTACACTGAGTGTATCTAAGGTTATATTAGAGTCTGAAGAGGTTCATTGTATCATCACATGAATGATGTCATCAGTGATGTGATCAGTAATGTCAAATGAGATGTCATCAGTGATGTCATCAGTGATGTCATTTGAGATGTCATCAGTGATGTCATCAGTGATGTCACTGACCATGTCATGAATGATGTAATATGTGACATCATCAGCAGTGGATTGCAGGTGCGCGATATATAGTTAGTGCAACTAACTATATATGGAATTTCAATGGTTTTGTGTGAGTAAAATAAGGTTTTCTAAATGCTATTTCCTAACTATATATGGTCTATAACCTATGGTTTTTTCAGTGAATTTTCAAGGTTTTGTAAATGCTAATTCCTAACTATATATGGTCTATAACCTATGGTTTTTTCTGTGAATATATATATAGTTAGGATTTTTTTCAATAGGGATTTCTGAAAATTCTATGTTGAATAACTTTGGCGTTGATGGACGGAATTGGCTGAAATTTTCAGGAAAATGGCACATTCTGTTTCTGAGCGTCCCCTGAAAGGTTGGGGGGGGGGGGTTCGTCAAGCGGGAGCCGAGAAAAAAGGGGGGTCCCAAAACGTGTTTTTAACATTGAGTTTTCCATAGGGCGGTTGGACTCACTTTTAGCTCGAACGGCTGAATGGATTTCTATGAAACTTGGCAAAATTGTAGAGACTGTTTGCCCGATGTGCCTTTGCTAGGTCTCATGATATGTGCTCCAGTGGATTTTGAGAAATTAACGTTCAAAAAAATATATATATCTGTGACAGCGTCCCGGTTGTTGTGTTGTGTGGGTGATGTAAGTACCAACATGTAGTTACCAATGAAGAGTCTAAAATTCAATGTACACCGTCTCCTCTGTAGATATTTTGTATGTTCTAATATGGGTTATTTAAATGTAAATGTGTGGAAAAGCACTTCATGCTTTAAAGCAATTGTATTTTTGAACTGATTGTTCTTTCCTCTTAGTCCTCCTCTTTGTTTTTTTTCCCCACACTCTTCTTCAGCATGATAGTTGATAAATTCGTTCCCTCAAAAAATGTATATACATAAAAAAATTATATTAAATACATATAAAATATATTTTTCCTTTAAAAGAAGAATACATTTTACAGCTTTTGATATTTGCTATTAAAAAACCATTGAAATTCACTGAAAAAACCATAGGTTATAGACCATATATAGTTAGGAATTAGCATTTACAAAACCTTGAAAATTCACTGAAAAAACCACAGGTTATAGACCATATATAGTTAGGAATTAGCATTTACAAAACCTTATTTTACTCACACAAAACCATTGAAATTCGCATATATAGTTAGTTGCACTAACTATATATCGCGCACCCGCAATCCACTGCTGATCATGTCACATATTACATCATTCATGACATGGTCAGTGACATCACTGATGACATCACTGATGACATTTCAAATGACATCACTGATGACATCACTGATGACAACATCCACTGACTGTATGTTTCTGTAAAGTTAAAATATGTCTTACATATTGAAGAATGAGTGGATGTATAAGTGTCTGGATGAAGGATTTAGTAGGTGCATGACTAACTGTATGAGTGAGTGATTAAATGTGTTTCACTGAGTGCATGGGTTAGTGACTAAACTGTCTTAATTTGTGCATCATTATGTCTGTTGTTCTGTAAACTGCTGCATGTGTTGATCAGTAGCTATATGAGTAACAATATGGGTTATTGATTGGTTGCCCAAGTATTTGTATGGGAGACTGAGTGTGTGTGTGGGTGGCTGGGAGGTGTATGACTCTGTGCATAGATGTGTGAGCAGTTGATTCACTAGATGTATGGGTTCAAAAGTGCATGTGGAAACAGCTGAATGGGCGGTTGACTGTGGCATGAGTGTATTGGTGAGTGAATGGATATCTCAGTGCTACATGTCAAAGTAAGTACATATGTAAAACACAGTACATGTGAGAGTTGACATATATAAATAACTGTGCATAAGAGCCAGTGAATGTGTGAGTGGCTGTATGGATCATTGTGAACTTGTATCAGGGATTGTATAAGAGAGTAAATATGTGTTAGTATATGTTTGAATAAGTAAGGTGTGTATAACTGTATAGTTGAGGAAATGGAGGTGTGATTGATTCTTTGCATGACTGACTAGGTGTGTGAGTAACTCCATGGATGAGTGACAGTCTGTGAGTGTCTGTTTACACTGAGTGTATCTAAGGTTATATTAGAGTCTGAAGAGGTTCATCGTATTATCACATGAATGATGTCATCAGTGATGTGATCAGTAATGTCAAATGAGATGTCATCAGTGATGTCATCAGTGATGTCATTTGAGATGTCATCAGTGATGTCATCAGTGATGTCATTTGAGATGTCATCAGTGATGTCATCAGTGATGTCATTTGAGATGTCATCAGTGATGTCATCAGTGATGTCATTTGAGATGTCATCAGTGATGTCATCAGTGATGTCATTTGAGATGTCATCAGTGATGTCACTGACCATGTCATGAATGATGTAATATGTGACATGATCAGCAGTGGATTGCGGGTGCGCGATATATAGTTAGTGCAACTAACTATATATGCGAATTTCAATGGTTTTGTGTGAGTAAAATAAGGTTTTGTAAATGCTAATTCCTAACTATATATGGTCTATAACCTGTGGTTTTTTCAGTGAATATATATATATATATATATATATATATGTATATATATATATATATATATATATATATATATATATATATATATATATATATATATATATATATATATATATATATATATGTCTGGTCCAAGTTGCCCACGTGGCAGGAAAGCACCCCAGATCCAGCGATGCCTCTAGATGCCCCAGTAGAGGAAAATGCGGCCAGACGTGTTTCGAGTTCATCTCTTTTTCAATGGCCGTTCACCTGTGTCCTACGGCCGTGCCCCGCCTTACATACGCTGCTGCTGCCTCTGGATAGGCGAGTGTGTTACAGACAATCCCCACAGAATTGTGGTTAATGTAGTGCTGCACAAAATAATACCCTGGATGGGTGCCGTAAGATAAGGATCCCTCATGCATGCCCTGGATGGGCTGACCTCTCTGTAAGCATCTTTATTGGCGCTGGTTCACTCGAGAAACTGGGGAGATCCCCAGCTGACGACCCACTATAGTTTGGGCGGTGGTGCTCTCCTCGCGGCTGGACCTGCCGTGTATAAATGTCTGCTCCAAGTTGCTCACGTGGCAGGAAAGCACCCCAGATCCAGGAATGCCTCTATATGCCCCAGTAGAAGAAAATGCGGCCAGACGCGTTTCGAGTTCAACTCTTTTTCAATGGCCGTTCACCTGTGTCCTACAGCCGTGCCCCGCCTTACATACACTGCTGCTGCCTCCTGATAGGCGAGTGTGTTACAGGCAGTCCCCACAGAATTGTGGTTAATGTAGTGCGGCACAAAATAATACCCTGGATGAGTGCCGTAAGATCAGGATCCCTCATGTACGCCCTGGATGGGCTGACCTCTCTGTAAGCATCTTTGTCGGCGCTGGTTCCCTCGAGAAACTGGGGAGATCCCCAGCTAACGACCCGCTATCGTTTGGGTGGTGGTGCTCTCCTCGCGGCTGGATAAATGTCTGTGGATCTCCCCAGTTTCCCGAGGGAACCAGCGCCGACAAAGATATATATATATATATATATATATCATCAACCGATGCCGGTAGTTCAAGACTTTAACTTTACGGCGGTCCTTCTTAAAAACCAGCGTTTTTATCGTATCCTGCAACAACTCCTTTTAGTTAAAAAAAGGTATTCCGGACACTCCTGGATGCTCAATTCAAATTTATTTGCAACACAGAGTCACAAACCGACGCGTTTCGCCATAAGGCTTGGTCACGGTAAGGTTTGCACGGCTGTACTTCCGTATCCGTAGTACAGCCTTACCGTGACCAAGCCTTACGGCGAAACGCGTCGGTTTGTGACTCTGTGTTGCAAATAAATTTGAATTGAGCATCCTGGAGTGTCCGGAATACCTTTTTTTTAACTAAAAGGAGTTGTTGCAGGATATATATTACCTACTGGCGGTCGCCAGTAGGTAGTTATAGTTAGGATTGGCTACCATAGGAAATCCGCAACATTCTATTGGGAATAACTCTTGGCGCCGGTTGAGGAATTTGTGTGAAATTTTCTAAAATTTTGGCCAGCTCTGCTCCGCTCCTTCCCTGGAAGTTTCGGGGGGATTCGTGAAGTGGGGGCTGAGAAAAAAGGGGGGTCCCAAAACGTGTTTTCCCCATGTTAATTTCCATAGGACGGTCTGACAAGTCTACAGCCCGAACCGCTGAACAGAATTACGCCAAACTTGGCAAAATTGTAGGGACTGGTATGCAGATGTGCCTTTGCTATATTTGCTGAAAATTGCTCCAGTGGTTTTTTTGAAAATGAACTTCAAAAACACATATATATCTATAGGCGCGCTCCGAGCGCTCACGGGTACGCGTACCGGAGAGCGCACCCGGCGCGCTACGGGAGTGCGCGAGCGTAAAGCTGATTGGCTGTCGGGTGTCTGTCAACATTCTAAACAGTCCGGAGAGTCCGCCATCTTGTGTCTCGGTAGAATCGAGACACAAGAGGTGAAAAAAGAAAGGGGGATATAATTAAAAGGGGGCAGAGTAGACACCCCCTGACCCCCTAGGTTTTCTGAGGGGGGCATAGAAGGACCCTGAAGGGCAAAAAAATGTTTTTTATTTTCGCGGGGTAAGCGCTGGGTGTGCTCCCGGGTGCACTCTCCGGTACGCGCACCCTGAGCGCACCACGGGGGAAAAACAGTGTAAAAAAAGTAGAGTAAAAAAAATAATGTAGAGTGTTTAGAGGTAAGCTAGCTCTGAAAAGAGCTGTTGTGTTCATTGGGTGTTTTTTGTACCAATGCACAGTCTTATATTCAAGAGGAAAACTCTATTCACCTCATCTGTAAAATGCACACCATCTCTCCTATAGATGTCTTGCATGTTGTAACGCAAGTTGTTGTGGTAAATGGAACCCATAGCATAGTCTCTGAGGTAAGAAGAAACAGAATTTTTTACATGTTTCCTTGCTTTCTCAATCTGTGGACAAAATTGGTTGGACCAGTTCCATTTTTGCCTTTGAAATATATTAGAAAATACCAAGGCAGTTTTTGGAAAAAGTGACATCAATTGCCCAAAGATGTCCTTTAAAAGCATTTCCAGACCTACCCCAGTCAAAGTGCCTAAGTCATTTCCACCACAGTGCACAATTATAAGGTCAGGGTGTGGTAAATGCATAACGGATGTTACCAATGGTATCAATTGGTGACTCCTCAATCCTCTTTGTCCAATCCATACAATGTTCACATTTGGTAAATCAAGATTGTAAATACCTCTGTTAGTTGCGTATTTTTGAGCCCAGTGGACATAGCTATGACCCACAAACCAGACTTTTGTCATTTTTAAGGTAGATGTGCTTCTAGTCAGATGAGTTGTGGAAATGAAATGGCAGTTTGATTATGAAAACAAAAGTGTTTGAGAATCAGTGCAGATGAATAAGTAGAAATGATTGGAGCTTTGTTAAAAATCTCCACTGAAAATTAGGGTGCATGCTTTTTTTGTTGAAAGAAGTCATTTCAATGGTTGAGAAAAAGTCATTTAAAGAAACATTGCATTTTATTAGCTAGTAGATTGAGAGGTCAAGCAGGCTTGATGTTTTTCTTTGCAACATAGTAAAATGAACTTGTGAACTCTGTGCCGGTTTTAGAGGGAGTTACCATGGTTACTTGGTGAATGAGCACTGGGGGGATGGGTGAATGTTATGTGAGTTTCAAAGTCTTGAAATCTTCAACCAATTAAAATGTGCAGTTTGGTTTTGAATTTGTGTGGGAACAATTTTTATTGGCTATGTGCAAGAATATGGCTCTGAAATCAGAAAGAATCTGTGCCATTATTGAAAGGCTCCCAGTGAAGGAAGCATTGTTCAGAGATTCTGCTTAAGAATATCTGTTGACTGTGACTGACACTGTTTGACATCTTCCAAACCATTTTTAAAGGTGAGTAATGATTCTTTTAAAAAAGATAGAGAGCTTAAAGATTTTTGACAAGTATCATAGTGTGTGTCTCTGTGAATTAAGGAATTATATTTTTACCTTTTTCCATAATGTTAGCTGTGTGTTTATAAGGTAGTCTTCTTTATAAATTGTTTTTTATGCTTGGATTCAATGCTGGTTTAGAAATTGTGTAATGGTTTCATTGGAGTTGTAAATATGCTCATTTTTTTGAAGCACATTGTGCAACCTGTAGCATGGGTGGAAGCAGTGAATGTATGTAGAGGGATAGGAATAGCAGATAGAAAACCATATGAAATGGTGGGGAGATGCATAAAGTATTTCAGTAATGGTATCAAAAGAGATGTAATATAAGATAAAGAGGAACATATTTACAAGACTTTTGCGCAATTTTAGACATGGGTGGAAGCAGAAAATGCATGCAGAATAATAAAATATGTACCCAGACAAGAATATGAAATGCCGTGAGAGATGTTAAAATTGTGAGAGTCTACCTTAGAAACACACAGCTATGTCAAAGATTGTGCACGCAGCTTGTAAATATGCAGGCAGACAAAGCAATCTTTGACATAGCTGTGTGTTTATAAGGTAGACTCTCACAATGATAAGATCTCTCACAGCATTTCATATTCTTGTCTGGGTGCATATTTACAAGCTGTGTGCACAATCTTTGACATAGCTGTGTGTTTATAAGGTAGACTCTCACAATGTTAACATCTCTCACATTACATAAGGTAAGGTCATGGGCTTGCCCCATGTGAAAGGATGCATTGCTTGAAATTATTTTTTTACTACAATTTTTTACACTGTTTTTCCCTGTGGTGCGCTTCAGGGTCTCATTTATGAGGCCATGCGTCACTTTTACGCCGCCGGTGCGTCACTTTTTGTGACACAGCAGTGGTGTAACAATTGCACCTTGTTGAGTTATATTTACAAAGTGACTCATCTAGGTAGATGCGTCACTTTGTAAAGCCATGTGCCACATTATACGTGCGTTAGGTGTAATGTATGCAAATGGGGCGTATTGACGCAAAGAAGGGTTGTACAAATGACGCAGTGAAATCTATGAGATTTCACTGCGTCACTTTTAGGACGCTGTTGTGTCAAAATTTTGCGCCTGCCTCACAGCAGGTGTAAGACTGACGCAGGCCGTTTCACATAGGGCTTGTCCCATGTGAAAGGATGCATTGCTGGAAATTATTTTTTTAAATGGCATAAATTGAGATAGAATATACAAAAAAAGAGAGACATAGTTACAAGCTGCGTGTGCAATCTTTGACGTAGTTGTGTGTTTATAAGGTAGACTTCTTTATAAATTGTTTTTTAAGCTTGGATTCAATGCTGGTTTAGAAATTGTGTAATGGTTTTATTGGTCTTTTAAATATGCTCTTTTTTTTTAAGCGCCTTATGCAACCTTTAGCATGGGTGGAAGCAGTGAATGTATGGAGAGGGATAGGAATACCAGATAGAAAACCATATGAAATGGTGGGGAGATGCATAAAGTATTTCAGTAATGGTATCAAATGAGATGGAATACAAGATAAAGAGGGGCATATTCATAAGACTCTTGTGCAATTTTTGACATTGGTGCAAGCCGAAAATGCATGCAGAATAATAAAATATGCACCCAGACAAGAATATGAAATGCTGTGAGAGATGTTAACATTGTGAGAGTCTACTTTATAAATATTTATATTGAGTTTTTAAGAAGCATATTGTGTTTTTGTATGGTGTATATTGGAAATGAATTTTGGAAATGAGTTAGGTTTCTGCTTTGCTTTGTAGTGGTCATTTAAATGGGTTGTGCTCTGTGTTAAAAACGATTTAGTATGGAAAATGTTTTCTGGTAAAACGTCTGGTATATATATATATATATATGCTTATATATAGGTGGCCTGTTTTTGGCCAGTAGAGACAGTGAAATATTATGAGCAGAGACACATATACTGCTTGCAGAGGCAGAGATGGTAAATTACATGGAATATGCTGCTCATGTGTTTAAGTTGACATTGTGAGTCAAGCTTCATTTGAAATGGATCTGGCTGAATAATATGCTTACTTGATGTCTTAAAAATATGGAAGTACATGTTTTTTAAAGACATGGTATATTACATGTGACATTCTAGTCATCTGCCTAACTTCACACTGATGGGTAAATTACGCTTCAGTCATAGTGTTATTTTAGGCACATGAGCAGGATGTTATATGTAATGAGAAAATAATGTTATGTATTGCTTACATATAGGTGGCATGTTTTTGGCTAGTAGAGACAGTGAAATATTATGAGCAGAGACACACATACTGCTTGCAGAGACAGAGATGGTAAATTGCATGCAACATGCTGCGTATGTGTTTAAGATGACAATGTGAGTCAAGCTTCATTTTAAATGAATATGGGTGAATAATATGCTTACTTGATGTCTTTAAAAATATGGAAGTACATGTTTTTCAAAGACATGGTAGATTACATGTGACATTCTTGTCATCTGCCTAACATCACACTGATGGGTGAATCAAGTTTCAGTCACAGTGTTATTTTAGGCACATGAGCAGGATGTTACATGTAATGAGAAATTAATGTTATGTGTTGCTTATATATAGGTGGCCTGTTTTTGGCCAGGAGAGACAGTGAAATATTATGAGCAGAGACACACATACTGCTTGCTGAGGCAGAGATGGTAAATTACATGTAACATGCTGCTCATGTGTTTAAGATGACACTGTGAGTTAAGCTTCATTTGAAATTGATCTGGCTGAATAATATGCTTACTTGATGTCTTAAAAAATATGGAAGTAAATGTTTTTTAAAGACATGGTATATTACATGTGACATTCTGGTCATCTGCCTAACATCACACTGATGGGTGAATCACAGTCTTATTTTAGGCACATGAGCAGGATGTTACATGTAAAGAGAAATTAATGTTATGTGTTGCTTATATATAGGTGGCCTGTTTTTGGCCAGTAGAGACAGTGAAATAATGTGAGAGATGTTTGAAGCTTTTTTTTAATGGCATAAATTGAGGTAGAATATACAAAAAAAGAGAGGTATATTTACAAGCAGCTGCGTGCGCAATCTTTGACATAGCTGTGTGTTTATAAGGTAGACTCTCACAATTTTAACATCTCTCACGGCATTTCATATTCTTGTCTGGGTGCATATTTTATTATTCTGCATGCAATTTCTGCTTGCACCCATGTCAAAAAATGTGCAAGAGTCTTGTAAATATGTTCCTCTGTATCTTATATTACATCTCAATTGATACCATTACTGAAATATTTTATGCATCTCCAACACCATTTCATATGGTTTTCCATCTGCTAATCCTATCCTTCTCCATACATTCACTGCTTCCACCTATACTAAAGGTTGCACAAGGCGCTTTAAAAAATGAGTATATTTACAAGTGTAATGAAACCATTACACAATTTCAATTTATCATAATAATGAGCAAGTAGAGTGCTAAAATTCTGAATTCATGGAAAATGTGTGACATATCTCAATGCCTTGTTGATGGAACAAAAGTAAACAAGCATTGAAAATGCAATAGATCTTGATGTTGGTAGAGACAGACATGGTACATTATATCTAAAATTCTACTAATCTGCCTAAGATCACACTGTAAGTGAAGCTTGATTTACCCATCATTGTAATCTTAGGCAGAGTCACAACTACTGTTGACAGAGACAGACATGGTACATTTTATCTAACATTCTGATCATGTGCCTAAGATCACACTGTGAGTGAAGCTTGATTCACCCATTATTGTGATGTTAGGCAGAGTCACATATACTGTCGGCAGGGATAGACATGGTACATTATAACTAAAATCCTATTAATCTGCCTAAAATCACACTGTGAGTGAAGCTTGATATAATGAGCAACTAGAGTGCTACCATTCAGAATTTATGGCAAATGTGTGACACATCTGAATGCCTTCTTGATGAAACTAAAGTAAACAAGCATTGAAAATACAATAGATTTGGTGTGCTGATAGGCACATGTGCACCATATTACATGTAATCTACCATCTCTTTGTCTGCAAGCAGTATATATGTCTCTGCTGATATTATTTCAAAGTATTTACAGGCGAAAAACAGACAACCTAGCTATAAACAAGACATAACATTAATTAGTAAATTATATTTAACATTGCGGAAGCGGTTTGTAAGTATGCCAATGAAACCTTTACACTATCTCTGGACCTGCATTAATGTCAAACATTCAGAATTTATGGCAAATGTGTGACACATCTGAATGCCTTCTTGATGGAGCCAAAGTAAACAAGCATTGAAAATGCAATAGATTTGGTGTGATTTTAGGCACATGTCCATGATATTACATGTAATCTACCATCTCTGTCTGTGGAAGCAGTATGTGTGTCTCTGCACAAATTATTTCTCTGTATCTACAGGTCAAAAACAGGCCACCTATATATATAAACAAGATATAACATTAATTAGTAAATTATATCTAACATTGTGCAAGCGGTTTGTAAATATGCCAATGAAACCTTTACACTATCTCTGGACCAGCATTAATGTCAAACATTCAGAATTTATGGCAAATGTGTGACACATCTGAATGCTTTCTTGATGGAATCAAAGTAAACAAGCATTGAAAATGCAATAGATCTCGCCCTCGGTGTCACACATACTGTTGGCAGTGACAGACATGGTACATTATATCTAAAATCCAATTAATCTGTCTAAGATTACACTGTGAGTGAAGCTTGTAATAATGAGCAACTAGAGTGCTAACATTCTAAATTTATGGCAAATGTGTGACACATCTGACTGCTTTCTTGATGGAAGCAAGGTAAACAAGCATTGAAAATGCAATAGATTTGGTGTGATCTTAGGCACATGTGCACGATATTACATGTAATCTACAATCTCTGTCTGTGCACGCACTATGTGTGTCTCTGCACTAATTATTTCTCTGTATCTACAGGCCAAAAACAGGCCACCTATATATAAACAAGATATAACATTAATTAGTAAATCGTTTTTTGACACAAAGAAAAGCACATGTAATGTAAATGAGCCTTTTGTTGTATACTAGTGTTTATATTGTTTACTTATTGTAATTGCTATGTAATATGTTTGTAGTGGTCTATAATATGTTATTTCTTGTTTTCCACAGATTAAAATCATCTATACAAACAAACAAAAAGATGCCTTCTAAAAGAAGAACAGAAAAAAATTATTTAAAAAAATTAAGGTCTAAGGAAAAAGAAAATCAAGAACCAACCAAAATAAAATCTTCAGAGAAAAAGAAAAATGCTCCTGGTAAGCAAAGTAAACATTTTCTGAGGAAGTTATTGAAATGTCAAGCAAAAAAAAGTTGTTTACCTAAGAAAAATGAAACACCTGTAATTTAAAAAAAGACAGGATATCCTTCTAAAAATGTTAGACGTGTACAAGGAGACAATATCTTGCAAAGCAATAGAAGAAGTAAACAATTTTCTGACATTCGTAGACAAATGTTTTACAACAGAATTGTATTAAATGTATTAAAAAATATCAAAAGGTATAAAAAAGACCGCTTTTTACAAGAAAAAAAAACATAGTTAAGATTGTGGATGAAGCATTTAAAGTGAAAAATAAATAGTTTAGTTTAGTAATTAATAGAATTCGTACACTTGATAAGATAATCAATGTGTTCAAATCAAAATGTAAGTGGAGGAGAGTAATTAATCGAACTAATTTCTGTAATGTTTTTTCTGGAGAATGGAAGCATAGTTCAAGTTCTGAGCCATTTTTTAATGAAGAAAGTTACTTTCAAGATAATGATTTGGTGCATGCAGTTGACACCAGTGGTCGAGCATATGAGGTGAAGGATGGTTGTCCGGTTGAAAAAGAAGAGATTGTGTCTAGAAATACAGAAGAGGTGTGAGCAAATGAAGTTTTAGGGAGATGTCCTAAGGTGTATACATGGAATTGTGGTAGTATTTGTAGTGTTCGACAGGAGTCAATTGATTTGTTTCGCAATTTCTTACGGACATATACTAAGAAAAGTGTGAAACAAAAAATTTAAATTTTACAAGAGTTAGATCCTTGTAGACTGAGAGAAAAGACAGGTTTGCAAGGGCATTCATTGGCTTGTCTTTCAAGAAAAGTATGTCAGAGTGTTTTTCACCATTTTAGGATGTTAGCAGTGCATCATAATAAAGTGAGGAAATTCGTGAGAAGGTTGTACTATGCAAAAAGTCCAGCACTTAAACTAAAACAGTTAAACAGTGCTCTTTTGCATGGAACTGAATTAGATGTCAAAAACATTTGTGATGAAATTGAGTCTTGTTACTTTGGTGAAAAAGAGGTCAGTGCAGAAATTGATACAGTAATAGAAGGTAATGTAGAAGAGAATGAAGAGATTTTAAGTACAGAAAATTTTGAAAATGAAATTATAAAGTTTAAAGTCAATTCAAGTGAAAGGCTTAATTTTTATTGTGTTTGTTGTCGACAAACTCATTATAAGCATCAGACTAGATTAGTTGATTTATATGTAAAAAGCGAAAAGATAAATAATAACGAATGGAAGGATTTTGCTACTTATTTGTTGGTTGGAAATTGTTTTGATTTGGGCTCTGATCAACGTATTTGTACATATTGCCATAATAAATTAAATGAAAATAAAATGCCTGCTAGAGCTGTTCATAATAATATGGAGTTGGGAGACATTCCTTCTGAATTGATGGATTTAAATACCTATGAGTCTATTCTGATTAAATGAGTGCATCCTTTTCAGGCTATTGGTCGCTTGGAGCCTAAGACAGGGAAATTGCCTCCTTCAGATTTACAGAGAGGATTAAAGGGGAGAGTTGTTTATTTGCCTCTAGATTTTAAGAAAAATATTGATACAATTGTTGTTGAAAAAGTAGAAGAGGAACCTCTGGTTATTCTAGTTAATGGTGTTCCGACAAAAAGTAAGAGAATCTGGCAAGAATTAGTGGATGTTAGGAAAGTCAAGAAGGCAACGTTGTATTTGGTAAAAAATAATCAGTACTATAGAAATGTGTATGTGGGAGAAGAAGAAACAACTGTAGAAGAGGACACTGATGTCTCTGCTGGGCAAATAGAAAAAGTTGATGTCTCTAGAAGTGAAGAAATGTATGAACATTATAGTGTTCATCCATTGCATTCCAAAGAAGTAATGGGGAATGCTATTGACTTGTTTCAGATGAAAAAACCTGAAGGAAGTCCCATTAGTGTATGGGAAGAAAGTTTGGAAGCTCGTTGTTTTCCACAGTTATTTCCAACAGGTGAAGGTGGACGATATGACGACCGACCTGTTCAAATTCCTGCATCTGAATACCGGACTTTAAGATTATATGCAGAAGATCCAAGGTTTCGTCAATGCATTCCATATTTGTTTCATCTACTGTTTGAGAGTGACTTGTCTGGACTTTCCTATGCAGTAAACCATATACTGAAAAGTGGAGCACATCTACATAATGTTTCGGCAAGGGATTTTATGGATAAAGTCAAACTGCAAGACAGTGTTTTGGAATCTCAGCTAATTAATCTCATGGCATGTCAGCGTGGTACTAACGATTATTGGTACCGTCGTCATGGGGAATTGAAATGTATGCTAAGAAACTTAGGAACTCCTACATGGTTTCTCACTCTTAGCGGTGCTGAGTATGCTTGGGAAGACTTACTTGAATTTCTATGAGAGGCAAATAAAAACATTGAAAATATTGAATACAAGACACCTGGAGAACTGTGCTCTTTGGATCCAGTTAATGTATGCAGGTATTTCAATCATAGGTTTGAAGCTATGATGTCTTTTATTACAAACAAAAAAAATCCTCCGCTTGGAGAGGTGTTGGATTTCTTTTGGAGAAAGGAGTATCAAGCAAGAGGTGCTCCTCATATACATATGCTGCTATGGATTAAAGATGCACTAAAATTTGGAACACATTCAGATGAGAAAGTGATGAGTTTCATTGAGCAGTATTCTACATGTGCTGTTCCTAAAAGTACAGAAGAAAACAATTTAAGCCAGCAAGTTTTAAGCTTTCAAACCCATCGTTGTGGGAAATACTGTCGTCGAAAATACAAATCCAAGGACAAGTTCTACACGAAATGTCGTTTTGCATTTCCACGTCCAGTAACATTGAAAGGAAGAGTCAACAATTTTATGTCTTCTCTGCGACATACTGTGACAAGGAAATCACCCAAAAATACATACAACCTAAGAAGAAATGAGGAATCCAAATACATAAATGACTACAACCCAGTCATTTTGTCCATGTGGAATGCTAACATGGATATTCAATATGTGGCTGACAACTCTATTGCTGTGGCTCGATATGTGACGTCTTACATCACAAAATCAGAAAAGACGGAACTGAAGGAAATGTGGGAGGAAATTTCACATGAAAAGAGTCTAAGCATGAAATTATACAGTTACAGTCTGAAGATGTTGTCGCATCGAGAAATTGGAGCGTATGAATGTTCTGATCGGTTGTCATCAGCAAGTCTATATGCCAAATTTAGAACCATCATTTGGGTGAGTCTAGGTCTTGCTGCAACACGAAACCGAGTTTTGAAATCTGTACAAGAAATTGAGTATTTGGCGGAGAAAGAACCAGACAGTACAGATATTTTGAAGACAAACATGTTGGATACATACTATCCAAATAGAAGTACTCACCTTGAGAACGCTTGTCTCTATGAAGTTCTGCAAACCTACATTTTTAAAAGGAACGTCACAGAAGACATCAATAAAGGTGTATATGCTGTAATTGGATGCGAAGGCTGTTTAGTAAAACAAAGAAAATGCCATTTGATTAATCATCGAAAATTGAGTTTTGATTCTCCAGACAAAAGAGAATTTTATTACTTAGCGCTTTTACAACTCTTTAAACCTTGGCGTAGAGAAGAGGAACTACTTGGAGATTTTCTTACTTATGAAGATTCGTTCAATGCAACCAAAGATACTATAGAATGTCCTGTTTTTTCAAGTTATCTGCAAATGTTGAACGAGTGTAACGTGGGCACGGGGTCTCGCCCGGTACAGGGCCCCCCTTTAACAATGTACGACCCCCCCCTCTTGTCTCAACAGCCTCCACAAGCACCAGGATGGTCCCCCGCAGAAAGGTACAGCTGCGACGAGGAGGATGAAGAAGGTTGGAGCCCCTTTAAGTGGACCACAGACCCAATTGAGGAGGTGGAGCCAGAAGGGAGCATAAAAGGCGGCAAAAACAATCCCCAGGTGTGTTACTACACCGGAGGAGCGGACAGAGTGCAGGAGATTGGAGAGGCGGGAAGCAGAGAGACGGAGCGGAGGAGCATATTGGCGAAGCGAGGAGGAGTGGAGAGCTGGTGCGAGAGGATTCGAGACGGAGTGGCGAGGTGGTGAGAGCTGGTTCAGCGAAGCGGACCTTGAGGAGGAGGAGACGTCAGACAGAGCGTCACCGGAGCAAGCGGCCGTGGAACCGGACACCGAGTCATCAGCCGGGAAAGCCGAGAAAGGAGAAACGGAAGCTGTAAAGCCGGGAGGCAAATCCTGCGAGCCGCTCAGCCGTGTGCCAGGAGGTGTACGGCTAGCAGAGGTACGTGAACGGGTCCTGGGGTGGTGGAGGAAAAAGAGCAGACTCCTGCCATAACAGTGTTGTAAAGCCCCGCCATAGCAAGCCTTCAGTATAGCTGATCACTGACACTTCACCTTTCCCACACTAGATAAACGTGCACCGTGTGTCCCATTCACTTTCCCCACACGTTCCCCTCCCTCTCAAATACCAGGGTCGGTGTTCATTTGTATTTACGGTTCCTCTCTTCTGTTTCCCTTCTCGGTGGCCGGCGAGGACGAGCACTACGGAGCCTCCGGAGAGCAGGAGGAGGAGCCCCGTCAGGAGAAAGGAGGAGGGCGTGATCCGAAAGTCCCGGCAGGAGAGAAGCCGTTCCCCTAGAAAGAGCAACATCCGAAAGAAATGTACAGATGACTTGCTAACTAGAATAAATACTACTGCAACAAAAACTCGTTTGCTTCCCCTTCCTCGTCCCGCGATTACAACGAGGAAATACAGCAAGAAGCTACAATTGCAGCAGAGATTGCTAGAGACAGTTCTCAAGACAGTCAGAGTTCTGCTTCATTGAGTCAGGATCCACTAGGAGGACCAATTATACAAAATGAAGCTGCCATTGCCATGGATAAAGTTGAAAGAGCCATGGAACAAGCTAAGGAGGATGGAGTTGACTTAGAAGATTTGGAAAAAGATCTAAACGTTGAGCGGAGACAAATATATGACCACGTCACAACAACAAATTGAGCATGGTTTATCTCATGAGAAAAAAGAGTGCTCATGTACATCATTTGTGCCTATTCGACTGTATGTGAGTGGAGAAGCAGGAACTGGGAATAGTTTCCTGATTAAAGCGATTGCAACATATTTGCAGAAAACAATGGAGTCATCGCTCTCTTGTGTTATTACTGCTCCAACTGGGTTGGCAGCACACAACATTAAAGGGATTACTTTACACCGCTTATTGATGCTGCCAGTGGAGCACGATCACCAATTACAATACCACAAGCTATCTGGAGAAGCTTGTTGTAAAGTTTCAAGAGTTCTAAAGAAAATGAAACTTCTTATCATTGATGAAGTAAGCATGGTATCAAATGTAATGCTTGCTTTTGTGCATTTAAGAATGCAAGAAACTCTTAAAACAGACTATGATGTGTTATTTGGAGGCAAACACATCATTGTTTTTGGAGATTTACTGCAACTAACTCCAGTGAAAGGACAGCCAGTGTTTAAAATGCTCACACATGAAGATACCAGGAAGTGCTTAGAAAGCATTGGAAATGTTAGCATATGGCTAAATTTCAAATATGCAGAACTACTTCAAAATATGCGACAGGCAAAGGATGAAGATTATAAAAATATTCTACAAGATGTAAGAATTGGAAAACTAACTGAGCATGGCAAAGAAGCTTTACATGGACGATTAATTTCAAATTTGTTTCCAAAGGAAAATATTCTCCCAGAGAATATTTTTAAGAAAATTCCTGAAAACAAATCTGTCATATGCTTGATGCCAACTCTGCAAGAATGTTCAATCTTCAACACCAAAATGTCAAAGTTGGAAAATCAAGAGATTGTGAAACTGGAAGCTATTGATAAAATAGAACATGAAGGAGCCACTATTATTTTGTCAGAAAAGTTGAAAACAAAATTGGATTCTTTAGAGAAGACAATATCTAAAACTGCTGGTATGGAAAAGACTCTGTATGCATCTTTAAATTGTCGTATAATTTTACGACATAATTTACATGTGGAAAGAGGTTTAGTAAATGGAGCAATGGGTCATGTTGTGGATTTTGTGAATTACCGAAATAGAGATGGAATTGAAATTATAAAAATTAAATTTCATGGTATTGAAGAAGTACAACACATCAGTCGTTGTTCTGCTCGCTTTTTGCTAGTGAAAGATGTATATGTCCGCAGAAAACAGTTTCCTGTTTCTTTAGCATATGCAGTAACTATTCATAAATCTCAAGGTTTAAGTGTTGATAGTGCTTTGGTGAATATTGGAAATTCTGTGTTCAAGGAGGGCATGGCATATGTTGCTTTATCTCGAGTTAGAACTTTATCTGGATTGTACTTGATTGATTTTGATGAGACAAAGATTAATGCAGATCTAAATTGTGTAAAAGAATATATTAGGTTAAGAAGAGAGTATGCTCCAAATTTATCCTCTGTTTGAAAAGATGAAGGAGTAGATGTAGAAAATCTTTTTGGCCTTTCTTATAAATGGCAACATGACTGTGACAACTGCTCCTTTTCAAGTAGTACTACAGTAGACACTGAATGATTTATATATTTAAATTTACCAGACTGCAAATCCGTGTTTTTTAATAATCTAGTTAGAGCAGCAAATCAAAACATGGTCTGTAGTCAATGTAAATCTGAAATGCTATCAACTTTATTTTTAATAAGATATGGACAGTATGTTATTTTAATGTTCCAACGATGTAGACCTGATGGAACTCAATTGACAACATTAATTAAAAATGTTGTGGCTTCTCAATTATCAATTTCAGGAAGAACCTTTACAACTGCAGCAATTATTTACCATGATGGTCCTTCAACAACATCAGGACATTACACATGATATTTAAAATGTGAAAAAGGTTGGAAGCTCGGTAATGATACTCAATTGACTTTCAAACAACGTTTGCCTTCTGACTTACTAAATTCTTACCTAGTGTTCTTACAACCGAAATTTTAGGGAAGGTAATTGGCCTATGAAGATTGCAGCAGTTAATATAACTTAGTTTGCTCTTCAAAATTACTTTCTGAATGAGAGTGATGAAGGTAATAAAAAACATGTAGTTGACATAGAGATAGTATAACTATATCAAATAGTGTGTGCTGTGAGTATTATAGAAATTATTTATAAAAAGTAAGCTAGAGGTGGAAGTAAAACTCTTGTTTGTTTGTAAAAGATGTTGGAGCTTTTCTTTCAGAAAGTCGGGTAAATGAGACATTAAGAATACTCTGGACTAATTTCCATAGAAAAGGACTTTCCATATACTATTTGGCCTCGTGGAAAAGTGGATGGATCAAAAGTGAGTTTAGATTATGGTTTTTAAAATTTTACATTATTTAAGAAATTATTCATTGGGTTCTTTAAACACAATCATTTTGATTGTGTTTTTGTTGCCCGCTGTTATTTGATGAGTACTATTGAAGTCACTGTTTTAAGTGAAATTCAATATATTCTGAGAACAGCAAAAATAAACCATTTAACATGTTGTTGAAATATTTTGTATTTTCTATTATTAAATATATATTATTATCCCATTCTCCTATGCTCACTTACCTATTTCCACCCTCTATCACTCTTCTTAACTCACCCTCACTGGCCTTTTTTGACTCTCCCTCACCTCCCTTCCCTTATTCCATTTTCCTCACTTATTCTCATTAACCACTCCTTCACGGCCCTTTACCTCTCTCCCATCCACCACTTTCCAGCTGTCAGTCACTCTACTTCACTCCCCTTCCCCTTGTTTCCTTTCTTTGTTCCCTCAATAATTCCCCTTCTCTCACTCACCTTATTACACTTCACTCACTCCTTTTCTCACTTCCTCTGTCCTCTCACATCCTCACTCCCTTTCCCTCAAAGCCCGTCTCTTAGCTTCACTGTCTGGATCCTCTCACTGTCTCACTCCTCTACCGTCATGCTTACTCCCTAAAACTGACCCACACTCCATTCCTTACCTTTCTTTGCTCTCTTACTCCTTTCTGTCACTCTTTCCTTCACTACCTTTATATTCTCACTCCTTCACTTCCTTTGTCTCAAGCTCACTTGCTTTTATCCTCTCTTTATTTCCCCTTTTTTCATCAACCTCCCTGCCCTTCACTCACCCTCACTTACCCTTGTTAATCTCCTACTTTGTCTCTTGTATTGTAAAATATATATTATAAATAGTGTAACTTATTTTGTTTTGTCTTTCACAGATATAAATTTAAATGAAAATATAAAACTAAGTTGACATTACTTATAAGGTAAGTTTGATGTACAATATTTATTCTCTCTATACTGTTTTCCATAACCTCACTACTCTTCTTTGATATTCCCACACCTCTGTTCCCTTATTGCGCTTGCCTCACTTATTCTGAATCCCCACATTTACTCTCTTTTTTCACACTCTTCTCTTACTCTCACCTTCTTTCAGGCCTTCTCTTTTACTTTCTTTCCTCTCTCTTCTCTTACTTCTTTGTTTTATTTTTTTCCCTTCCTTTACTCTCCTTACTGCATTTCATTAACTCCTTGTCTTACTTCCTCTGTCTTCTTACTTCTGCACTCACCTTTCCTCAATCTTTTTCTGTTAGCTTTATTCTCTCCATTCCCTTAGTCTCTCAATTCTCTTCTGTCACGCTCAATGCCTATAACTCAGCCATACTCCCAAACTCACCTTCTTTCAGACCTTCTTCTTTAGTTTGCTTCCTAAATCTTTCCTTCCTTACCTCCTTCACTCTTTTGACTTCCCTTATTTTCTTATTCCACTGTACTAACTCCTTCTCTTACTACTTCTGTCCTCTTAATTGTACACTCCCCTTACCTCATTCTCTCTCTGTTAGCCTTATTCTCTCCGTCTCTTTAGTCTCTCACTCCTCTTCTGTCAAGCTCACTCCCTATAACTTAGTTATACTCACACACTCACCTTTTTTGATACCTTCTCCTTTACTTACCTTCCTCTCTCTTCCCATCCTTTGCTCTTTCATTCTTTTGCTTTCTCTTACTCTTCTTACTCCACTTCAATAACTCCTTCTCTCAAACCCTCTGTCTTCTAATTTATTCACTCCACTTTTCTCACTCTTTCTCTATTACCCTCAAATAATTTCCAGCAATGTATCCTTTCACATGGGGCAAAGTTGACCAGTTATTGCTTCTGGGCAATCTTAATTCTTTAAGGCTTTGGTATTAGCGCTAGGCGCCTGACACTGATGGGGGACGAGTACTATGAGGAGGAGGAGTCGCAGGGCTACCTCAACGATGATTAATTCTACCAGGCTGTAGATAGTTCCATTAATAGATGTGTCACAGAGATTGTGGGGCCTATGGAGGAGCGCCTCTCTGCACGCATCATTCAGGAGTGTGAGAGGGTTACCCAGGCACATTTAGGGGTCCCTCCTAATCCTACGGCCCCGACGAGGAGTACTCCCCGGGCCCCTAAGAAACCATGTAGGGATGGGGTGTCGAGTGGGGCGCATGGTGTGGATAAAGACGCCTTCGAGAGGTTGCGCGATGCATTCCTCGCTAAGACGATGGACCCCACCCCGGCGTCCTCCCCACCCCCGGGCCCCTCAGGGGCCACCGTGGCGGCTCCATTGTCACCGGCTCCAACCTCCCCGCCGGACACCGACGACGAGGAAGGGTCGGAGCGTTCTTGGCGGCCTTCGGGCTCCGCCGTCGAACTCCCTCAGGACAGTTCGGGTATGCTTGACCCGGACGAGATCATGCATCCGAGGTCAGCGGCCTGGGCCCCTGGGGAGAAGGTGGCGAAGTTTGTCGCTGGCCGCCTCCGCAAACCCTTAGAAAAGGAGGCGAGGAGCTGTTTGCGTGGAGAGTGTCCCAGGCCTACGCTGGAGGGGAAGGTTGCCATGACCCCAGAGTTAGACCCAAAAATGGCCACCTTTTTAGCAAAATTTGTTAAGGACCCTAGGAAAGGCATTGACCGCTCCTGGCGGGCTTGCCAAGATAAGCTATTAGATGCCATCAGCCCCATAACGAAGATTCTGGACATGGCGGAGGAAGCCAAAGTGTCCGGGGCGGCCATCTCCCCTGAGGTCCTTTCCAACTGGGCGCAGAGAGTGGTGTTTTTTTTGGGGAACGCGAACTGCGCGCTGTCTACAGAACGCAGAAGATCCCTCCTGATCAAACTAGACCCTAAGTTGGGGGATCTGGCCTCTTCCGAGGCAGGGGCAGTGGCTCAGGGTGGCCTCTTTGGAGAGCCGTTTATCAGAGAACTAGGAAAGTTCGTTAATACCTTTACGTCCCTAGATAGGGCCCAGTCAAACATCAAAAGAGTCTTCCACCAGCGTTTCTCCAGGGGGGCCGGTCGCGGAGGGGGGCGCGCGACCGGCCGTGGTGGTCAGCAAGCGACCAACAGGAACCAAAGCTCCGGGCGAGGGCAGTATAACTCCTCGCAAAATTACAACACATTCTACCCTACCAGAGGACAACGCTTCCGTGGCCGTGGTGGCTTCAAGAATGCGGCTGGAAACTCCTCCAACGGTGAGTGTAATCTCAGCGGACCGGGTCCGCGTGGGGGGACGACTGGCCCTGTTTCCAGAGGCCTGGGCAGCGATCACGATGGATACCTGGGTTTTGCAGACTATCCCCGGTTTTCACGTGGAATTTTACGATCAGCCCCGGCAGACCAGGCCTCCTCATCCTATCGTGTTCTCTTGTACGGACGCACAACTAGTCCACGATGAAGTTTCAGACCTGCTTCGCAAGGGCGCCATCTGCCTTTCCACTCAACACCCGGCGGGTTTTTGAGCAATTTGTTCTTGGTGGACAAGGCAGATGGCGGAAAGCGGCCGGTGATCAACCTCAAGGAATTCAACGGTTGGTTGGTCTACGGGCACTTCAAGATGGAGGGTATCCATCCTTTGAGAGATGTGCTGCTTCCACACGATTGGATGGTGCGCCTGGATCTCAAGGATGCGTACCTTGTGGTTCCCATTCATCCCCCACACCGTCGCTTTCTACAGTTCCGGTGGAGGGGTCAGGTGTTCGAGTTTACCGCCCTTCCTTTCGGTCTTTCTTTGGCCCCTTGGTGTTTCACCAAGCTCCTTCGGCCGGTGGTGGAGGTTTTACGGAGCCAGGGTATCCGAATGATAGTCTATCTGGACGATATCCTGCTGATGGTTCAATGCCCCGAGCAGTTGGATCTTCAGCTGCGCCAAACAATATCCTTGCTCCAGGGTCTGGGGCTTGTGATCAACAGCGAAAAGTCTGTCCTGGTTCCCTCCCAGTCGGTCGTGTTTCTCGGTTTTACTGTGGATTCGATGCACTGCACCCTGAGCCTCCCTTCCAAGAAACTAGGGAAGATCCGCCACATCCTCCGACAGACGATCTCACGATCACACACGTCTCTCTGTCAGATTGCCCGGGTGGTGGGTCTACTATCCTCCTCCATCCAGGCAATCTTTCCGGGGCCCCTGCACTACCGAGCCCTTCAGCGCCTCAAAGCGCATCATCTCCGGCGAGGCCTGACGTACGATCAGGTGGTTCCCCTATCGGACGAGGTGAAGGAGGAGATGAACTGGTGGCTTGCACATATGGAGGCCTGGAACGGCCGAGCAATCTTCGGTCCGGTCCCGGACTTGGTGATAGAGTCCGACGCCAGCCGTGCGGGCTGGGGAGCTCGCTGTGGGGAGTTTTCCACAGGCGGCGCCTGGTCATCCGAGGAGCAAGAACTCCATATCAACTGTCTGGAGCTGTTGGCCGGGTCCTTCGCGGTCCGCTGCTGGACCAAGGACACAGTCCGTTCTTGCGTCCTGCTCTGAATGGACAATATCTCGGCCGTGCGCTATGTAAACCATTTGGGCGGCCCTCGCTCCAAGGCACTTTCGGACTTGGCGAAGGTCTTTTGGAATTACTGCCTGGCGCATCAGGTGTCGGTGACGGCAGAATACTTGCCGGGTCGGGACAATCAGGTAGCGGATTGGCATTCCCGATATCTGCGGGACTCCAGTCAGTGGAAACTCGATCCACAAGTGTTCAGATGGCTGGACGATACCTGGGGCCCATTCTCGGTGGACCTTTTTGCGTCCCGTCTAGACTTCCAGCTCCCACGTTTCTTCAGCTGGAGGCCGGACCCTCTAGCGGAGGCAACGGATGCCTTCCTCCAGGATGGGAGTCGGGAGAGGTCGTACGCTTTCCCTCCATTCTCAATGATTCTGAGAGCGACGGCCCATCTGCGCCGCCAGCAGGCGGACGTGGTGATGGTGACTCCCTGGTGGAGATCTCAAGTATGCTTTCCAGTTCTGCTGGAACTTTCTTGGGATTCTCCAATCCTACTCCCCCGGTTTCCACGGCTTCTTCTTAGCGCGGACGGGGAACTCCATCCCCTGCTCACTCAGAGCTCCCTTCACCTCATGGCGTGGAGGCTTTCGGGCGACGTTGGTCACTCCCGGGCCTTTCGAGACCGGATGAGGATTTCCTCTCGAAGGCCTGGGCAGGCAGCACGACAAAGCGTTATCGATCTGCCTGGAATAAGTGGTCCCGTTGGTGTCTACGACAAAACCTGGATCCCTTGGTCGCAGGAGTCGTTCCGGCGTTGAACTACTTGGCGGAATCCGCCGCGGCCGGCCTGGCCTATCGTACTATTAATGCAATGAGGTCTGCGAACTCGGCGGGCCACCAGCCGGTGGCGCCGCTAGGGGAACATCCTTTTGTTTGTCGCCTCCTGCGGGGCATTCGACTTTCTTTGCCTCCGGAACTGCGTTATTCGGTTCTTTGGGATGTTAACCTGGTGCTTAACCTTTTTTTGTCATGGCCGCAGAATAAGTATTTGTCCTTGAAGGAACTTTCGGCAAAGTTGGCGATGCTCTTGTGTCTGGTTTCATGCAGGCGGGTCTCAGATGTACGCGCCTTGAATGTCACGGCGAGAGGTTTTTCCCCGGAGGGGGTGGTCTTCACATTGGGGCGTCGCACGAAGTGTGCTTCACGGACGATTTCCTACCCATACTTCGTGGACACTCCCAAGCTGTGCGTGGTCCAGTGTTTGAAGGCTTATGAGGATTTAACCTTGGAACTTCGTCCTCCGGGCGAACGACAGTTGCTAATTGCGCTGCGAAAGCCGCACAAGGCTGTCTCTTCTCCCACCATCGCCAGATGGGTACGGTGGATCATGCAGGAAGCAGGCATTGACACGAAACAGTTCGGTGCTCACTCAGCTAGAGGGGCCATGGCCTCGAAGGCTTTCTCCTTAGGAGCCAGATTGGAAGATCTGATGAGAGCTGCGGATTGGTCTTCGGACTCTACTTTTAAAAGGTTTTACTTCAAACCGGTTGTCGATATTGCTCATTTGGTGGTGAGTAAGCTTTCAACTAGCATAATCTGAAGCCTCCGGTCCTGACATAGAATCGAAATTTGCCTAGCCGTGTAACGGTAAGTTTCAATTCTATTAAGGACACGGAGGCGAGGATTATCCCTCCCGATCCGCCTACGGAGATTTCCCTCCCGTACTGCAGTAAGTACTTAGGTTTTTCCAGTTCGATGGTTGTGACTTGACTGTTTGCATTTTGACTCTTTGGTCACTGACAAGTGTCCCTTTCACTGCTGACGCTGTGATCTTTGTTGTAGGTAATGATGGCGCCAAGCAGGACCAATAGTGGAATAGCGTACCTCGCGCGAAGAAAGAGGAAGTGGTCATGAAGGGGACGTCCTACCTAGCTACAGTGGATACTGAGAAAGGACTACATTATGGACTGCCCTATGTTGTTCATGGGAGTTGTGGTTTATGGACATTTTATCTTTGTTTGCCCTTATCCTTTGTTAAGGTAGGGCTGTTGTTATGTGCTTTTTGGCTGCTGTCAGTTTGTGAATAAATCAGCGAAGAAGGTAAAAAGCATAATCCTCGCCTCCGTGTCCTTAATAGAATTGAAACTTACCGTTACACGGCTAGGCAAATTTCGATTCAGCATCCAAAGTCTCATCATTAAAATCCTCCATTCCATCTCCTCTCAAAAGAAGGTCTTCTTCATGGATAGTGTTATCAACAGGATCATTTAAGACCTCAATCAAACTCGCCTCAACAAAGGTCGCAGAAATTTCAAAATTAATATTAACGGTGTCCTCATTGAGATCCATATTCTTTTCAAATTTCTTGCTGTAAATTGTAGGGAAAAAAATCACTTTAATTTATCGTTTTTAGTAATAGATAATATTAAACTAGCTTTATCAAGTATTAAATTCCCCTTACAAATTAACAACTCACCTTTTAGAAAGCAGTAGAAGAGTTAATACTGTGTAAATTTCACACCAGAAATAGAACACCAAAAATTCCTCACAAATGTACCTCAAAGAGTACTATCACAAAATGGCTGTGTTTCCCTCTCATTAGAAAACCATTTCATTAGTAGAAAACCAATGAAACTTCATCACACACAATTTCAAAAGAAAAGAAACATTTTAATTGGTTGTAAATTTCAAAAGCTAATTGGCTCTTGGGTGTCTGTAAACATTCTAAATGGTCTGCATAGTCCGCCATCTTGTGACTCTGAAGAACAGAGACACAAGAGGTGAAAAATAAATGGGGAAATAATTAAAAGGGGGCAGAGTAGACACCCCCTGACCCCCTAGGTTTTCTGAGGGGGGCCTAGAAGGGCAAAAAAACTTTTTTTAATGAAATTTTCGCGGGGTAAGCGCTGGGTGCGCTCCCGGGTGCGCTCTCCGGTACGCGCACCCTGAGCGCACCACGGGGAAAAACAGTGTAAAAAAATAGAGTAAAAAAATAAAGTAGAGTGTTTAGAGGAAAGTGATGCATTGCTGAAGTGTGTCACAAGAATGATGCACCTCCAGCAATGCATCTTTTCACATGGGGCCAGCCCCATGTGAAAGGGCCTGTGTCAGTCTTACGCCTGCTGTGAGGCAGGCGCAAGATTTTGACGCAATGGTGTCCTAAAAGTGACGCAGTGAAAACTCATAGATTTCACTGCATCACCTCTACGACCCTTTCTTGCGTCAATACGCCCCCTTTGCATACATTACACCTGACGCAGGTATAATGTGGCGCAGGGGTTTACAAAGTGACGCATCTACCTAGATGCGTCACTTTGTAAATATGACTCAACAAGGTGCATTTTTTACACCACTGGTGCGTCACAAAAAGTGACGCACCGGTGGCGTAAAAGTGACGCATGGCCTCATAAATGAGGCCTTCAGTCTTCTACTCATGCGTCATATTTAATGTATGACGCATTATGTCGCAAGGAGTTACAGATACGTCAGTATTTTTGACGTATCTGTAAACGCAAAAGTGATGCATTGCTGGAGTGTGTCACAAAAGTGACGCAACTCCAGCAATGCATCCTTTCACATGGTGCCAGCCCCATGTGAAAGGGCCTGCGTCAGTTTTACGCCTGCTGTGAGGCAGGCGCAAGATTTTGACGCAACGGCGTCCTAAAAGTGACGCAGTGAAATTTCATAGATTTCACTGCGTCACCTACACGACCCTTTCTTGCGTCAATACGCCCCTTTTGCATACATTACACCTGACACCGGTATAATGTGGCGCAGGGGTTTACAAAGTGACGCATCTACCTAGATGCGTCACTTTGTAAATATGACTCAACAAGGTGCATTTTTTAAAGCACTGGTGCATCACAAAAAGTGACGCACCTGTGGCGTAAAAGTGACGCATGGCCTCATAAATGAGGCCTTCAGTCTTCTACTCATGCGTCATATTTAATGTATGACGCATTATGTCGCAAGGAGTTACAGATACGTCAGTATTTCTGACATATCTGTAAGCGCAAAAGTGATGCATTGCTGGAGTGTGTTATAAAAGAGACGCAACTCCAGCAATGCATCTTTTCACATGGGGCCAGCCCCATGTGAAAGGGCCTGCATCAGTCTTACGCCTGCTGTGAGGCAGGTGCAAGATTTTGATGCAACGGCGTCCTGAAAGTTACGCAGTGAAAACTCATAGAATACACTGCGTCACCTCTACGACCCTTTCTTGCGTCAATACGCCCCCTTTGCATATATTACACCTGACGCAGGTATAATGTGGCGCAAGGGTTTACAAAGTGACGCATCTACCTAGATGTGTCACTTTGTAAATATGACTCAACAAGGTGCAATTTTTACACCACTGGTGCGTCATAAAAAGTGACGCACCGGTGGCGTAAAAGTGACGCATGGCCTCATAAATGAGGCCTTCAGTCTTCTACTCACGCGTCATATTTAATGTATGACGCATTATGTCGCAAGGAGTTACAGATACGTCGGTATTTCTGACGTATCTGTAAGCACAAAAGTGATGCATTGCTGGAGTGTGTTACAAAAGTGACGCAACCCCAGCAATGCATCCTTTCACATGGGGCCAGGCCCATGTTAAAGGGCCTACGTCAGTGTTACGCCTGCTGTGAGGCAGGTGCATAAATGAGGCCTTCAGTCTTCTACTCTTATTTTTTCTTTCACTTTCTCTGTTTCTTCACTGCCTTACTTACCTGGTCTCACACTCACTTGTCTTTATCCAGTCTGTATCTCCACTCTTTCCTAAACATGACTGCTCTTTTCTTACCCTTCCACACCCCCGTTCCTTTACTACATTTTCTTCACTTATCCACATTTCCCATGTTCACTCTCATTCTCCTCACTCTCCTTCCCCACACTCACCTTCTTTCAGTCCCCCTACTTCACTTCCCTTCCCCTCTCGTCCCTTTCTTTGCTTTCTCACTCATTTTCCTCTCCTCTCTCACTGCACTCCACTTCACTTACTCTTTTTCATTGGAGGTAGTTCTGAAAAGAACTTTTTTTTCCTTTTTTTTTAACAAAAACAAAAACAGGGAATGGGAAACTGCTCAACAGGAGCAAAAAACAAAATTAGGGATGGGGACGGCAGCGGTGGTTGTCTAATGCTCGAACCATGAGCAGAACACTTTGTTCCCCATAGCAAAGTAGCTGATCACAATCTCTGGATATTACGCCTCTATTAAAAGCAGGTTGAATATTAGGTATCAGCTCTTGTGATTGCCCCCTCACTGATGTAGTTGGTCCTCCGGTTGAAGTAGAGGCACCATCACTGGGACTCTCGTGCCAGAGCCCTGACACTCTCCCGGGCATAGTTCTGGGGGTGCCTCCTCTCGACGTGGCAAATCATGGTGGAGTTTCCGAATTAATATTTTTTGGTGGGGTCACCCCGTGACAGGACAGTGTGACAAATCCTGCACTCCACCTTTGGAGCATTTACTTTTTTTTGATCACTTCCATATGAAGTGTTCTTTTATCCTGGGCTGAGGAACCTCTTCATCAATAAATCCCTCTGTGTCATCATCGCTGCTGGATGGTCTGGCAGCCATGGTAATCCAAGATAGATTCGAGAGCAAAAAGACAGGTCTTGCAGTCACAAAAGTGAAAGAAGAAGTGAAGGAAATGGATGGGGATTTCATTCTTTGTAAAAAAAACTGTTAGCAACCAATGAAAAGAGTTATTTTAGGGTCACATGACTTGACGCGATTACGCTGCGCGCACCGGAGCGCTTCCGGGGGCACTTACGCGGCGCGAATGTAGGCGCTTCCGGGGGCGCTTACGCGGCGCGCCTGAGTGATGTTTGATAGCTTTACGGAAATGCAAAATCATTTTCATTTCATAAATCAAAAATACTGCTTTTATAAGTATGGTACTAAATGTCTTGCATTATTATTTACTTTTCATACATATTTTTTTTTTACGAACGCAGAAATAGCGCTCTCGGAGCGCTCTCGGGAGAGCTTACCGGTACGCGCACCCTGAGCGCACCAGGAAAAAATAAAAAAAAAATATATATACATTGAACAAATAATTAAAAAAATATATATATATAATTAATTGTAAAAAAAACAGCTAATAAAAAAAAATAATCATAGGTTACAAAGTCGATATACAAAGGAATTAGCTTTAAAAAAAACTATGAAATTCACTGAAAAAACCATAGGTTTCACAAACGTTATAGTTAGGAATTAGCTTTTAAAAAACCTTTGAAATTCACTACAAAAAACATAGGTTTCACAATCGTTATAGTTAGGAATTAGCATTTAAAAAACCTTCGAAATTCACTGAAAAAACCATAGGTTTGACACCAGTTATAGTTAGCTGAACATTTTACTCATACAAAACCATTGAAATTCCCACGTTATAGTTAGTTGGACTCACTATAACTCGCGCGCCCGCAATTCACTGCTGATGATGTCACACAGTACATCATTGATGACATGGTCAGTGGCATCACTGATGACATCTTAAATGACATCACTGATGACATCATCCGTTTGATAATACGATGTACCTCCTCACACTCTAATCTAACCTTTGATACACCCAGTGTTAAATACAAACCACCATTCCTGAAATTATTGACACACCAATACCCGTAACTACATACACACTCACTGATTCCTAGGTCTACACACACATCCACTCATTCACCCATACAATCACTCATACATACAGTCACTCATCAATAGAACACTATCATATCCACTCATACACCTATACAGACACTTACATGCTGACACTCATCCACAAAGTTACTCAAACACCTAGTCAGTTATGCAAAGAATCAATCACACTCCCATTTCCTCAACGACAAAGTTATACACACTAAACCTTACTTATTCAAACTTATACTAACACATACTTACTCTCTTTTACATTCACTGATACAAGTACACATTGATCCATACAGTCACTTACGCAATCACAGGCTCTGATGTTTAGTCATTTATATATGCCAACTCTCACATGCACTGTGTTTTACATATGTACTTACTTGGACATGGAGCACAGAGATAGCCATTCACTCACCAACACACCCATGCAGACAGTCAACCACCCATACAGCTCTTTCCACATGCACTCTTGAACCCATATACCAAGTGAATCAACTGCTCACACATATATGCAGAGAGTCACACACCTCCCAGCCACCCACACACACACTCACCCTCACATACAAATACTTGGGCAACCAATCAATAACCCATGTAGCCACTCATATAGCTACTGATCAACACATGCAGCAGCTTACACAACAACAGACATACTGATGCACGCATTCAGACAGTTTAGTCACTAACCAATGCATTCAGTAAGACACATTTAATCACTCACTCATACAGTCAGTCACGCACCCACTAAATCCTTCATCCAGACACTCATACATACACTCATTATTCAATATGTTAAACACATTTTAACTTTACAGGAACACACATTCACTGGATGATGTCATCAGTGATGTCATCAGTGATGTCATTTGAGATGTCATCAGTGATGTCATCAGTGATGTCACTGACCATGTCATGAATGATGTAATATGTGACATCATCAGCAGTGGTTTGCGGGCGCGCGAGTTATATTGAGTCCAACTAACTATAAATTGGGAATTTCAATCGTTTTGTATGAGTAAAATGTTCAGCTAACTATAACTGGTGTGAAACCTATGGGTTTTTTTCAGTGAATATAAAATAAAACAAACCCAAATCAAATAAGGTAGCGCCACACCAGCTGAAGCACATCAGTTTATTGTGGAAGTGTAAACGACGTGTTTCAACTTCACTTGAAGTCTTCGTTAAGTTAGTATATTGTGTGCCCTGTCCCAAAGAATTAAACAATGCGTTCATAGAAATGAAAAACAAACCATGCATTTCACAGCAATTGAATTTTACATTCATGGGATGATCCTATATATTACTACTAAGATCAATTCAAAGCTATGCATGTTGGTAAGTAATCAATAATTGTTATTTTGAAACATTTCCAAACAAGCTGCAGAATCATCCATATCCGATCCCAGCTAGATGGTTCCGAATGGTGAACTCGGTGTTAGGGCAGTTTCTGTGGGAGGGCGGAGGGTGCGGGTGGCAATGCGTACTTGTTTCCTCTCGACTTTTTGGGGGGGGGGGGTTGGCATCCCCGGATCTCCTCTCATACTATCAGGTTTCGTCCCTGTTGGTCCTCAACGATTGGTGGTATGGGGACAGAGGGGACCCGGCGTACGCGCTGGAGCGCTGTCTTATGGGCCAGCACACGCTGCACACGATACTCTACTCGGCGAGGCTGCGTAGTGCACTGCCGCCGGCTACAATGGTGGTGTTCATAATTTGGAGGCAGGCGCTGCGGCGCATGGGCTGGTGGGGCGTTTTGACCCGAGAGACCGCCTTGTGGAACAACGGGCCGCTGCCCCAGTTGGCGGCCCTTCCGGGATTTAGGGGTGGGATGTCATTTGTATTTCCACACTGGGCGATGTGGTGGCTGATACAACGCTTAAATCCTTTCGGGATCTCCAAGAGGAGTTTCATCTGCATCAGACACAGTTTTATCAGTATCTGCAGCTACGGCATGCGCTATCCCCTAGTCTGCAGGGTCTGGAGTCCATCCCTGAGTATAGTCCCATTGAGGCCAAACTCTTTATGGGGGATTTAGGGGAAAAGAAGATTTTGCGTATATATCAAACCCTGGTAATACATTGCTCCTCCACACTTCGGAAGCTTCGAGGGAACTGGGAGGCTGATGTGGGCGGGCTGGAAGAAGAGGCCTGGGTAGAGGTCCTGGCAGCCGCAAGGGGGGCGGCTATTGCGATGCGACTTCGCCTAGTCCAATTTAAATACCTCCACGGGGTCTGCTTTACTAGGACGCGTTTATGGCGGGCGGGAATGATCTCCTCACCGGTATGTCTGCGTTTTAACCAGGCGGAGGGTACGTTTATCCACACGGTTTGGAAATGGACATCATTGGATCGTTTCTGGAGGGGGGGTCTTTGCTTGTCTCTCAGAGGTCCTGGGCTGGGAGCTTACCCGCACACCACAGCTGGCACTGTTACATGTCATGGAGGGGAATATTTACAAACAACGCCTTTTGCTGTTAGGTCTTACCCTGGCAAAGCGGGACATTGCTCATGCCTGGAGGGCAACGAGGGCTCCATCAGTGGCAGCTTGGAAAAACTGCCTCGATTTTTGCATGGGCCTGGAGCAGCCCATTTTTGTGGCCAGGGGGTGCCCACGCAAGCATTATAAAATGTGGAACCGGTGGGCGGAGTATCGTGGTCTATGGTTGGAACCCCCTGCGATGGAAGAGCCCTTGTTGCCAGCTTAAGTAGAGGATCTCATATAGATCTTGAGGGTTGGAATGAAGGGGGTGGTAGATGGGAATTGGGATTTTTTGAGTATTTTTTTCGTGCATAATTGTGGACATGGTGATGTGGACTTGTGCGACCGTGGGGGGGGGGGGAAGTTGGGGATGGGGTGTATTACTTTTTTATGCTCTAGTATATTAGGCTGTTGCTTGCGGGGGGATGAAAGATTACAAAACAAAAGTTGCTTGCTGTTTTAGATGTACTAGAATTGCTTGGGCAGTTGACTCTGGCGTGCAGGGCACTGCACGATATATGCAACTTGACTAATAAAATCTGTTTAAAAAAAAAAGACATTTCCAAACATATGCAATGAAAAATAATCTAAATTATATATAATCAAAAGATTATCAATAATTAAGGGTAAAGATAATGATAAGTGTGAATCCCCCCAAATTAAAACTTAAATTCTTCAGGTGATTATTTGAAAATAGAAACATGTGTCTCCAAAATTACCCAATTGGTATCTGCAATTAATGATCACTTCAATAAATAGAAATTCCATATTCAATACATCACAGGGCCAGTGCCCAAATTACAAACAGTCTAATCCATTGCAGAACCATAAGAAACAGAATAGAAAAGAAGGTAATAAATAATTCATAGAATCAATGAGTCACATGGCCAATGCCCCAATTTTTAAACTATCCATCCCATTGTGTGACCATTGAAAATGGAAAAAATATATTTATGATAATGGTCAATTAATTATATACCGCCAGACTCCATCCATTCTAGGATTCCCTTAAATATTCTATCATCACATATACTCAAATACCTGAAAATTAAAAAAAAATGAAAAGAAGAAAAGAAAAAGAAGACTTTAAAAATAAAATAATATAACTACAGACCCGGACTCATGTGCTAAAAAATACATTTAAATTAATGGAGAAAGTAAAATGAAAATGATGAAGGAGAGAGAGAAGGGGAGAAGATGAAGATATTCAAAGCAAGTATCAATCAAATTAAGTAAATCACAATATCGCAAACAGCTAGTAAGTAACTTGCATAAGATAGAACAATAGCATTGTATAAGTACCAAACCATATACTAAAATAGTGGCATGCAAACTGCAAAGGAGAACAGAACTCGGAGCAGAAGACTCAGAGGAGTTGGGGACACAAGGAACCACCCATGGTACGTACCCAGGAACCCTACGGAGGCTCTGTGCAGAGTGAAAACACAGCCACATGTCCAATGGAAGTCAATGGAGAAGTTGCAATTACAGTTTTAAATAAGAAGAACAATAGTTACTTACCTGTAATCTTTGGTACTCCAGTATTGGTGTCTTTCATGGATTCACATGCCTGAATCATTCCCCGTCGTCGGAGTGGGAGTCCCACGGTACATAAAAAAAGCAATAATATGCACATAATATCCAAAAAACCTTGGTAATAACCAACCAGGAAGTAAAGTAGCCCAAGCTACAAGAGTAAAAACTTCCACACTCATGACTATCCTAGTCATTTTGTATAGGCCAAACTGCAGGAAATCAGGCGACAGCACCCACCAGAATGTTCTCCCCAGAGGCTCAGGCTCTCCGATTTTCTCGCACAGGAGTGAACCTAAACATCATAGCCTAAAGAGCCTCTGAGGGGAGGTGGGCGGGTTGCATGTGAATCTATGAAATACACCAATACTGGAGAACCACAGATCACAGGTAAGTAACTATTGTTCTTCTCCAGTATTGGGGTGTCTTTCATAGATTCACATGCCTGAATCAGAGTAGATAGCAGTACCCAAATAATGCTTGGAAGACGCTATTTGTAACATAAATCTGTACATAGCAAGCATATGCAATTACATGCTAAAAATGCTAATATTCATAAATACATGAAAAACTTGCAATCACCCGAGAATGTACTCAATATTAGGCATGATAATAAGTGTCTGAGAAGTAGTATAAAGGAGGAGGGAAACAGAGGCTCACCTTATTTGAAAAGATTGCGGAGAACCGCCTGTCCCACTGACGTACCAACATTGCTGGCAGCCCCAAACAGTCATGCTTGGTAAAAGTGTGTCTGCTGGACCAAGTTGCTGCTCTGCAGATTTGCTGAAGAGGAACACCAGCGAAAAGAGCAGTCGAGGAAGAGACCACCCTCCTAGAGTGAGCACTTGGAGTTGTCTGCAAAGGTTTTCCAGCCTGCTGATGGCAAAAGTCAAAAGCGGCAGAAATCCATTGAGCTATGGTCTGTTTAGACACTGCCTGTCCGTGCCGTATTCTTCCATAGGCAACAAACAATTGATCAGACTTACGAATGGTAGAGGTCCTTTGCAAATAGAACTTAAGACATCTCCTGATGTCAAGGGTATGCAACGCCCTTTCCGCACGAGATTGCGGGTTAGGAAAAAATTTCTTAAAGATGAGTGGTTCGTTCAGGTGAAATTCCGAAGGCACCTTCGGCATAAATTTGGGATTTGCGCGTAGCACCACAGAATTGGTAGTGAATTGCAAGAAAGGTGAATTTACGGTGAAAGCTTGAATGTCGCTTAATCTTCTAGCTGAAGTCAATGCCAGTAGCAGAGAAACCTTCCAGGTTAAAAATTTGAAATCCACTCTATGAGTAGGTTCAAAGGGTTGCTGCATGAGCTGCGCTAATACCACATTAAGATGCCAGGATGGAGGAGGACAACGTACAGGAAGAAACAATCGAAATAGCCCTTTAAAAAATTGTTGTATAATCCTCGATGAGTAGAGAGAATTGGAACCATCCTGTCGGAACCTTGAGATGGCCGCCAGAAAAACCTTTAGAGTTGAGTGAGAAAGGCCTGTAAGTGTAAGAAAAAAGATAATAGCTGCTCGGGTGTTGCGTGAATCGGGTGATCCTCGGCAGATTGACACAACATGCAGAATCTTTTCTATTTAAGTCTGTATGTCTTTATCGTGGCAGGCGCTCGAGCGTTAGCCAGAACTTCCTTGCAATCCGCAGGAATATTTAGATGAGCGAGTTCAAGGTTCTTAGGCACAAGGCAGCTAATTTCAGAGATGCAGGGTCCGGTTGGCAAATCTGACCGTCCTGAATGGACAGGAGGTTTGGTACTGGTCGAAATTGAATTGGATCGCACTCCGATAGGAGGAGAAGTTCTGTGAACCAGAATTGGCGAGGCCACCTTGGAGCGATGAGAATTAGACGATAAGATTCTCTCGTAATCTTCCGGAGAACCCTGGGAACCAACGGTATCGGAGGAAAAGCATAAGCATATATTTGAGATCAGTTCATCGAAATCGCATTCCCCTGAGAATCCTTGTGGGGAAGCCAGCTTGCAAAGAAGAGGCATTTGCTGTTCTGCTTGGTCGCAAAGAGGTCCAGATCGGGACAACCCCACTTTTGGAAGACTCGATCCACCGTCGGCTGATGCAACTCCCATTCGTGAGTGGATACCGTGGACCTGCTGAGGGAATCCGCCAGAACATTGGAAATTCCCGGCATGTGAACCGCCGAGAGATTGATCCTGTGCCGTATTGCCCAATCCCAGATTTCTTGGGCTTCTTGAGAAAGAAGAGCCAATCTTGTTCCTCCCTGTTTGTTCAAGTAATGCATACTTATAATATTGGCTATCCGAATCAGTACGGTGGCTCCCAGAATGAATGTGCGAAAGGATTTTAGGGCTATATACATGGCTCGTAGTTCTAGTAGATTGATATGCCACTTCCGTTGTTGAGGGCTCCATTTTCCGCTGACCGTTAGCCCTTGAAGATGTGCTCCCCAACCCTCGAGGGACGCTTCTGTGGTGATTGTAAAATTTGGCGCTTTCTTTTTTGAGTCCACCAGAGGAAGGCCTCTCGCATTCGAGGAGTGACCTGAATAAGATCTTCGAATGATCCTGAGACCTGTAACCATTGCTGGTTGAGCTCTTCTTGTAGGGGACTCATCTGAGGCGGCAGTTGGGTATCAAGGGGATGCAAGAAGAGACCAAACCCAGAAAGGACTTGAACTGTCGGACTGAAACTGGCTTTTTTGATCATAACTTGCGAGCCAGCTTGCGAATCCTTTGCTCTCTTTCGTCTGATACGAAGGCCTGAATCAATTGTGTGTCCAAAGTTGCCCCTAAGAACGTTTGCCTTTGCGAAAAACAAGATGAGATTTGTCGAGGTTGATAGAGAGACCCAGCGACTAAAAAAGAGACAGACATCTTTGAACATGGGCGTTTGTGTCTGAGAAAGAACTCGCCTTGATAAGGCAGTCGTCCAAGTAAGGAAATATTTGAATTCCTTCCAGACGGAGGTGCGCTGCTACTGGAGCTAGAACCTTTGTAAATACCCTGGGTGCAGATCGTAGTCCGAAGGGAAGAACTTTGAACTGAAATTCCCTGCCAGCCACTCTAAAACGCAAGAACTTTCTGTGCTTGGGGAGAATCGGAACATGGAAGTACGCATCTTGAAGGTCGAGGGTGTCCATGTGATCCCCTGCTAACAAAAGTTGAAGAATTTCTTGAAGTGTTAACATCCAAAATGACAATTTCTTTAGGTATTTGTTGAGGGATTGAAGATCAAGGATGGGACACCATTCTCCTGATTTTTTCTTTATTAGGAAAAACCTTGAATAAAATCCTGTTCCTCTCTGCAATTGAGGGACTTTTTCGATCACTCCTTTATGTATCATCAAATTTATCTGGAAAAACAGCTCTTTGAGATGAGTTGGAGGTGGGCCCTTTGGGGGGAAATTTGGAGGAAACTTTTCGAATTCTAGCGCATGGCCTTTGTATACAATGTCTAGGACCCACTTGTCCGATGTCATTGAGGACCACTTTGAGTAAAATTTTGAGATTCTTCCTCCAACCTTTACATAGGACTGCGGCAGAAGCGGTGGCAGGCGACGATACTCATTGCTTCTTATTTGAATCTTTTCCGCTGTAGGAAGGCTTCCTCTTATTTTGAGAATAGGAAGTGTTGCGTTGACCATACGATTGATATCTTTGTGACTGGTATCGCTGATTTCCTTGATACGATTTGTAGAATGTTTGTTGACTATAGTTCACTCTATTAGAGTCCTTTTGCACCCCGAAAGGGTGGTTTACGAAATTGTAAGGTACCAAGAGATCTGGCCGTTTCTGTGTCTTTTTTGATGGTTTGTAGGGCTTCCTCTACTTTTTGGCCGAACAAATCTTGTCTATCGAACGGCATGTAGAGTACTTTTGCCTGTACTTCCTGGCGAAAAGATGTAGCCTTCAACCGGCCTTGCCTACGTAGAAAAGCAGCACCCGCTAGCTGTCTGAAACCTGTGGAAGCGACATCTACTGCCAAATCAATAATCTCTGTAGAGATTCGTTCCCCTTCTTGTAATATCTTCAGAGCTTCAGCCTTTGATGGCTCTGGTAACATTTCGATATATGGTGAGATGTCTGACCACATTTGTCGGTCATACCGACCCAGGATGGCTAACGAATTGGCCGCATGGACTGTTGTTGCCGCCATGGTGGAGACTCTTTTCCCAATTGAGTCCAACCGCCTGCCGTCCCTGTCAGGTGGGGTTGTGATCGGAGAGGATGGATTCCTAGCTTGTCTTTGAGCAGCTTGCACGATCATGGAGTCAGCCTTTGGGTGTCCTATGAGGCATGCTGGAGAATTGTCGGGTGCTTTATATTTCTTGTCCAGTCGGGGCAAGACTGGAGGAATAGATGCAGGAGTTTACTTTCAATCCCTCCTTCCATATAAAATCTATAATTGGGATCGCTCGTATTTGTCTTCTTGGCTGATCTTTAAAATCATACAGGAAGCATTCTTCCTTTTTCGTCTCCATAGGAATGAGGAATCTTTGAGTGGCTCTCTCCTTGAGGAGGTGAAAGCCTCCAATATCCACAGGTGGAGAATCAGCAGGAGCCGGAGGGGAAGGAGAAGGGGTTTGGATTTGGTATATAATAATATAACACCACAGATAAAGAGAGGGTCCAAGGGAGAGTTTAAAGACCACGACACAGTCACGTTCCCCACTCTAACAGTATACACTCTAAAGGGTGACTGTGGGTCTAAGAATGCTGTCTATTGAACAGTGCATGAGACTCAACCCCAAAAATACATGGAGGACCAAAGTGAATCAAGTGCCACAGGATACCTCCACATTTGTAAAAGTACCCATCAGTTATCGATCGGTTCCGCCCTTATCAACATTTAGGACTCCTCACACCGAGGAGAGCAATCCTGTAACCACTTGATTTTGAAAAAGTGGTTGCCCTAATTTGTTTTAACGGTGTAAGGCAGATAACCGTGAAAACTGAAAGAAGCAGTGCATGAAGGAAACAGATATTAGTGTGAAAAATAGTGAGGGAATTTTTTAATTGGAGAGCTAGGAGAGAAAACACTTTATTAGGTATCTCCTATGTTTCCAACATTAAAAAATAGTGCTGAGATATAGTAGAAGAACAAATAACTACTATTATAGATCTTAAATGGTCGACATGTTTCTGCAGACTGCGGACCCACCAAAGTGTCCTGCTGCTTTCATCAGGACCACATCTCGCTACTGCTTTAAGCTCCAAAAGGAGGTATGTTTGTAAGAAAGGTTTTACTTTACCTGTCTTATAAGTGAACAGAATGTCCCTCGACAGGTACTGGTCCTTCCTACTAAAAAAGAGTAGAGATAACAGACAAAGACAACACACAAAACATACAAATTAAGGTCAGTTACATCATTTCGTACGACCAAAATGCAGGTATGCAAATTACATATCCCCACTGATGCTGAGTTATATGCATCTGAGGTTCCTATATAGGCCAGACCCCTGCTTACATTTTATGTAGGAGGCACGAGCTACGCCTCACCTGGCTGCGGCTCAGGTAGGTGGAGAACCGCTCTATAAATGACAAAAGGAGGTGGGACATATAAACATATCACACACAGTGTTGGTCATGTAATGATGCTAATGTTAAGGTTACAAAAACCGCGGTAATTGGATGGCCTGTATTAGTGTTTGTCTGATCACGGCAGAAGTTAGTAGATGGATAAATGAATCAATGTTTATGCCCCTAGTATGTGAGCGGGTAGTCTATCATAGATATCAATTACATCAAAGCGCTTTAGATCAAAATTCATAGCTGTATGATTATATAAGTGCCGATAGAGGAGACACACTCTCGCAAGGTTCTAATTCTGAAAGCAAATGGCCTGTCAATCGTAAGGTCCAATATCATTATCCCATATAGAGAAACCACAACCAAAGTCAGAAACAGGAAAACTCCGTGAACACAAGTTTGCGGGTACTCAATCGGGGAACGCAGCATCGTGCTTAACGCGGGAGTTCCTGTTCTTAATGAATATTGCAATCAGCAAGACAGAAGGAGGAGCGCACAACAGACAGGCGTGTGGTATCGATATGAGCATAATGCTTGGCCCCTCACTCCGTATAAACGCTCACCTCTCCGTCGGTACTCCGGGCGTCCTCTGGGCCGTGTCTGGGAGGTGCCATGGTAGAGGTGAGCACCATCTTTGTATTCCATTGTCGTGACATCACTGCGCTCACCGTAACCCTGGGCACATGACCCCTACGCCTGTTGGGAAATGTAGTACTCATCCTAGACTGATCCATGATACTTGTGAATTGGTGTCATTATGCTAGCCTAGCTTCATAATGTATTCTATTGTGATGACATCACTGCGCTCACCATGACCCGGGGCACAGGATCCCTGAGCCTGTTGGGAAATGTAGTACTCATCCTAGATTGATCCATGAAACTTATAAATCGGTGTTATTATGTTAGCTTCAGAATGTTTTAGCTACGACGTATTTATGAAGCTTAACGGGACATTATTATGCTAGCCCGAAGGATGTTTAAGCTCCGTGGGTAAGGTGTTATATACTAGCTATCCAGCCAGTTATTCCGCCGTTCAAACAAAAAAGAGCTTTTTGCTTTATAGTTTTGATTATAATATAATCAGCAATATCAACCCAGAGAGATGGTATAATATCCTGGGTATCCAGTTATTTGTCCACAAAAAATCAAAACATCGAAGAGGGGAGGAAAAAGGGAAGAGGGAACATCTATAACAGTAAGGGTGTGTATATTGTCTTGAGATGTTTTGTTGTGTGACCCTGCCTATATGATATAATAGGTGGATTTTCTAATTGCACTGATACCAACACTGAAATCAATGCAAAATGACAACTTCCTCTGTACCTCACTCATTAACATCACATTGTACACTGGTCCAGAACTGCACATAAAAATGTGTCTCTAATCACAAAGACATCCAAGGGATGGCTTCGTTCAAACCTGCCTTATCAGTATTGAGTCTGTAGACCCATTTTTGTTCCTTACTGAACAGATATTTACTGGTGTCTACAACATGGGCAGGGATGACCGGTTGCTCAATAACTGTCCACGTAAAATCAGTGGGCCCATGACCAATTTCCAGAAAATGGTTGGTTAACCGGGTCGCTTGCTTCTTGCACCGAATGGTGCTTTTATGTTCTGATATGCGAACCCTGATTTTCCTGGGGGTCATTCCCACGTATTTCAGCTGACACGGACAGGTTATGAAATAGATGAGATTCTGACTGTTGCAGTTTGTGAATCGCCGCTGCTGCCAGGGGCGATTACTGCCAATATCAATACTGGTTGATTTGGAGGTTAGGGACAGGCTGCACAGTTACCACATGCGTGGTGTCCCTCAACAGCTGGCATATCCCAAAGGGTGCCTATAGGACGTGCAACTCTGGTCTTCGGTCTAGTATGCACTAGTCTGTCTCTCACATTTGAGGCACGTTTGAAGGCAAAGAGGGGGGCGTGGTAATTGTTCTGAGCCTGTATTGAGAATTGTCCAATGCTTTCCTATGATCTTCTGAATGTTATTTGATTGGGTACTGAAGGTGTTGACACACGAATCCTTTTATTCTTCTCTTTAGGAATAGGTGGTTTGAGTGTTTGGATTTGGTACTCATCCCACTCCGACATAAGAGATCTTTCATCTACTTCACCATCTTCCCTCTCATCATCATCACCCGATGAGTGTGCATCAGGAGAATGATGCGACGCCACTGGCGAAGGTGGTCTAGGAGACCAGAATTCTGAAGTGGACGATTAAACAACCGGTGTAGGTGGTACGGACTCTGCCAATTCAGATGGCGGGAACTGGCGGTAATAATCATCTAGCATATGTTGAAGATTTTTTAATAAAGGTATAGGCATCTGAGCTGTAGGGATATCATCAGGAGGTGAAGTCACAGGCTCAGGAGAAGGTTGCTCATCCTGATCATCTTCCTGGAACTTTATGAACAACTCCAAAGGGCTTCTAGCTGTTCAAAACTTGTCATCCACCTCAGAGTCTTCTTCTTCACTTTCGTCTGAATCCAATAATTTATCAGGAACCTGTAGAGGTACCTTATGTGAGGAAAGATGTAATGGAGATTAGGGTTCAAGCGTGAAACCACGTCTCTGTAATAAAGAAGGTGTTGTTAGATGTTAAGGCCGTAGACGCTGACCAGTCTTGTAGCTCCGTACAAGATGACAATTTTTGCATCGACGGGAGGGTCGTCGACGGGCCCGTCGACGATGAAATCATGACTGAAGGTGACAACGTCGACGAGGAAGTTTCGATCCATGATGTGGTCTTCGTCGACGAGGTGGGCTTCGTCGGTGATGTGGTCTTCCTCAACAACTTGGTCGTCGACGACGAAGTAGATCTCGACGACGAGCTTGCCGTCGACAAAAAAGTTTCTGTCGACGATGTGGTCTTCGTCGACCAGGAGGGCTTTGTCTACGATGTGGTCTTCTTCGACAATTTGGTCTTCGGCGACGATGTAGATCTCAACTACGAGCTCGCCGTCGACCAGGATGAAATGGCCGTCGACGAGGCCGTCGTCGGCGATATTTTTCTAGCCTTGGCCGTCGATGAAATGCCGACAACAGGAACAGTCTCTTTCGTCGACGAAATGGGTCTCACAGAGACCATCATCGACGGGGATGGAGCCGACGACATAATCATCTGAGGCTTAGGTGATGAGAAAGTCACCGTCGATGTAGATGTTGAGTCAACGGAAATCTTCGTCGACTATGTCGATGAAGACGGGGACTTCTTCTGAGGGAGCCTCTTCTCAGAAGTTGGCTTAGGAGGCATCATTTTTTGACTGCCTTTCTAGGGGGCGTAGAAGGCAAGGGTTTGCCCTTGGCAGGTGGAGTAGCCTTTTTTGAAGTGGAAGGCCCTTCATAACCCTTAGAGGGTTGTTGCTTCCTCAACACCTTGGCCCCAGGAGAAGACAAAACCTCCTCAGCAGTCCTGTTCCTAAAGGACATAGATGACCCAGAGGCAATACTTCCCACCTCAGAAACTGGATTGTCCTGATCTTTAAGCTTCTGTAGCCACAGCAGTAGCCGGCCCTCTCTGTCCCTGAGGGTTTTCTGGGAGAAGGTCCTGCATATCTTGCAGTCTCTCACCTGGTGATCCGGGTATAGGCAATAGATGCATTTCTTGTGGGGATCTTCAGAGAAAAGCCGGAGCTTACCACAATATTCACAAGGTCTGAATAAGGATTTCTTAGAAGACATCCTAAGAGTAGAAAATTCTTGAAGAATTGGGAAGAACTGAGCAGAACTCAGGGAGACTCCCTTCACACGACGTGCGGTACAAAATCTGAGAGCCTGAGCCTCTGGGGAGAACATTCTGGTGGGTGCTGTCACCTGATTGGCTGCAGTTTGGACTATACAAAATGACTAGGATAGTCATGAGTGTGGAAGTTTTTACTCTTGTAGCTTGGGCTACTTTACTTCCTGGTTGGTTATTACCAAGGTTTTTTGGATATTATGTGCATATTATTGCTTTTTTATGTACCGTGGGACTCCCACTCCAACGACGGGGAATGATTCAGGCATGTGAATCTATGAAAGACAGCCCAATACTGGAGAAGGACCCTTCCCAGAGGACCCTGAAAAATGTCCTTAGAGGGCAAAAACAAGACCTTTGGAGCTCTAAGCATTGGCCATCAGAGATGGGTGTCCTCCCTTCTCCATCTGAACACATGCGTAATCTGGGAGTTACCGTGGACAATGGTTTAACAATGCAGTGTAAAGTAAACAAGGTGGCAGCCATCTGCTTTACCATTCTGCGCTGGCTTAAGAAAATTATCTGGATGCTGCCACCTGACACCCAGAAGTCCGTGATAAATGCCCTGATAACCTCTTGGCTGGACTACGGCAATGTACTCTATCTAGGGGCAACCAAGGCAGTAACAAGACGTCTCCAACTTGTTCAAAATGCTGCTTCGAGACTGCTATGCAATAGTCACAGAACTGATCACATCACAGAGCGCCTCCGTGACCTACACTGGCTGAAAGTGGAGAGTCGGGTCAAATTTAAAACCTTGAGTTACATGCATAAAATAAAGGCGGGTATTGCCCCCAGTTACCTGCAATCTCTTGTTCACACCTACACTCCTGCACGCTGTCTCCGTTCTTCATCTCAAGGCTTTTTCAGAGTGCTCAAATACAGACTCGCAAGAATTGGTGGCAGGTCCTTTTCTTTCCTAGGCCCAAAACTTTGGAAATATCTCCCCCTGAACATCCGTACTGAGACCAGCTACGTCCGTTTTCGTAGAGCTATCAAGACCTGGCTGTTTAATCAATAACTCCCCAGCATATTGGACTCCTTTCTGGCCCACATGTTTGATACCGGGTTCGGAGCAGCCATTATATAGTTAGATATCTTGTAATGACTGATGTCTACCATATGTCCTAAAATGGCTGACCACATTTACAAAGCCTGGATAATTGACTCCGGGGTTTGTAGGGATTCTTTGGCTTGCAGGGGAAGAATAGCAAAAGCTTTTTGTGATATTCTCACAGATGTAAGGATGGACAATGGTTTACCGTTTGATTGAATAAATGATAAACACTTGTATATTGCAATATACAAAACTATGCTTCTATGGGCTGATAATTGCAATTGTGAAGAAATGTTAGAGTAAGGGAACTTATGAAAATCAGGACTTGTTTAGTTGCATTCTAGAAAAATTAATGATATCTGAGATGATGCATACACTTCTCAGCAGAGATCACTTTACTCACTGAACTGTCTTAACTATTAAATTGCAGACTATACTCCTCAGGGGCTAATAGAACAAGCCTTGGTAAATGAATTATTCATAGATTTCCCTTGAAGCCATCAAAAGAGGGTTCCAGACTCACGTTTCCCAGAAAGGTATTCTATAGGCTAACACATAATGGAAGAAACTACAACTTGCCATGGTTGCAAGTTGTTTAAAAGGTGACAGAAAGTGAGTCACCCTTCATTGACAACTGGATTTATGGAGAGATAGGGGATATTACATTTGTTGGATTTAATCACTATCTATGCTTTTGCAGGAACTTGTATTAGCACTGCCTTGGATTAGTAATTTCAAGAAACTTGAAAGAGGGTGTGCAGCTTTTACCAATCTGTGAAATGACATTTGTTTACAAACCTGTCTTTGCAAAGTGGCACAGACTGATGGGCAATCAACACTCTTCTAGTTGCCAACATTACAATAAGCTTATGGTATCAGCATGAAGTGATGTACTCTTGGCAGTCACTTACCTTCATAACCCTTTGAAGCAGCCTGTCATGGATGGTTAACGAAGCACGGATTGTGCCATGAGCGAACATGAAGGCACGGATAATTGTTAGAATAGAGTTGCCCACTGTGATGCATCCATAAACTGTGAGGTAGAACTTAAAATCTTCAGGGATTCTCGGCTGTTCAGGTGCAGTGACGGCATTGGGGTGTCTGCAGAAAGTTAAACAATATGACACCCTTAATCCATTTATCATATTTGGCTAATAAGGCAGGTTCCAATCCTTATATCTATATGTGGTTCATTACCATCAGATGACTGCCCTACATAGTTCAGTAATCACAGATACAAAGCTCTCTGTGAACCAACAAATAATGATAATATTAATTTTGGTTCCATGCACTTAGGTGTCTAGAAAACATGGAGTATGATTAGGAAAGGATGGACACATGGTTTCAGAGGCAGTAGGTGATAATGTTATGTTAAACTAATGTAACTTAATGGGATACTTTGGGTATACCATATACCACACATATTCATCAGCTTCTGCCTGAAACAAATATGAACTATAGTCTTTAATTTCACCAGCATATTTCTGAACTTTGAACACAACTGAACAAGCCTTTCTGTGGCCGAGGAGTTGGTGGTCATTAAGTTCCTGATAGAAAAATATGTAGCGCATCAAAGGTCTTCCCATTAGGTGTCATGGCACACTGTTTCTTTGGCGCTGCTACCCCAAGGGATGCGCTGGGACAAGGAATCTTCCCGATAGACCTTTTCCATCTTGTTAAAAATCACAGGAGGGTGACGATGCGGGCACTAAAGATGTGCAGACATGCTCTTAATGGCACTATCTCAAGCTCCATCAACAATCATTTCATCATAGGTATTCCACCCTATGCCTAAAACCATTTGAAAATGGATATCTGTACACTACTCTTTAAAGAATGGAACCTATCCAATACGGCGTGTTCTTCACCCCCTTGTTCTCATTTCTGGGGACTACAGAGTTCTCTGCTTTAGTTGAGGGGGCACTCTCCAGCTTTACCTTACTAGCCAGTGCTTGCTCCAACTTCATCTACTTTTTTCCAGATAACTGGCTTGATTTCCTTCCCTTGTCTTGGAATCCTCCATCTTCCTTTATATAAAACCTTGCCCTAGGGTTTCTTCTGTCAATTTGGTATTTTATTGTTTATTTTTTTTGCAAGCATATTTTTATTAGACAGTTGCATTTCCAAAACAATGCATACGTATATTTTCAGCTTATGTCTGGTCCTTTTTCTATCTCTGTGGATGATGGACAGAGTGTTGAACATTGCAAGCACTCACCCCCAGTCAACTGATCTGGGTTTAATCCATCATCATTCTTTAGCTAACTACGCCACCCCAGTTCAGACATGGCTATATGCAAATCAGTCTGAGCCTGTGCCTCATGGGAACAGTCCAGCCCGAACTGCCAAGCCATGTCTTCCCTGGACCGGAAACAAGCATCCTGGGACCGGTTTCGGGCTCACAGCCCTCATCAGCCAGGCTATCTTCAATCCAGTAGCAAAGTGAGCAAGGGACCCACGTCTGGGCATACCCTGCCAATTTAGGACTAACAAAGCATAACCAAAGGGGATGATGGACGGAGTGTTGAACATTGCAAGCACTCACCCCCAGTCAACTGATCTGGGTTTAATCCATCATCATTCTTTAGCTCACTCCGCCACCCCAGTTTAGACATGGCTATGTGAAAATCAGTCTGACCCTGTGCCTCATGGGAACAGTCCAGCCGGAACTGCCAAGCAATGTCTACCCTGGACCGGAAACAAGCATCCTGGGACCGGTTTCGGGCTCACAGCCCTCATCAGCCAGGTAATCTTGAATCCAGTGGCAAAGTGAGCAAGGGGCCCACAGCTGGGCATACCCCGCCACCTTTCCCTCACCTCCTACCCCGTCAGCACCCTCTCGTCCTAGAACCAAGCAACATTGTCCTGTGAGTTTTTTTTTCTCAATACTAGATGGTAAATCTCTCCCAATCATTTGAGTCTAAAGCTCTCAATCTCTGCTGTCTGGTGGTGCGAGTTTCAGTTCAAGTGATCAATCAATGGCTGTCATGTCTGCTTACACCTTTTGTGCTGATTATTTATATCATACATTATTTTTTCCATTGCTATTGTGTTCGGCACTTCTTAATATCAATGGAGGGGATGGATTTTTAAAGTATTTATTGCTTGATGGCCATTTTAAGATGCCCCACTAATAATTTGTTGCTTCTGAACATACCCTTTGCTTTTGGATCTCGAAGATCCAACAATATCCCCTTATATGGTATCCCATTATCTGCTTAATCTTGCCAAGTATCCCAGTATGTTGTAACTTTACACATGACCACCGAAATGGGCAGATCAGTTCCCTTCTCTCTTCCACACCTCTAACACAAATTACTGGTATTTGGGAAAATCAACCTCAATCTCTACGGTTAAGTACCAATTATACGTGATGTTATAACTTTGTTCACTATGAACATGGTCACTGGAATTATGCGGCAGGGGAGGAACAAATGATGCAGCAGGGTTAGTTACAGTGTGCTGCTACAGAAGACAAAATATGCATCTTAATGCAGCACATTTTGTGATAGTATTACTTCATGACTTGGCTTTCAATTTTCAGTTTCTATTTGTTGTGCAGTCTGGTGGGGGTTTTTCAGTATTTTCCAATGTTTTAATAAATTGTAAAAATCTGAGGTTATCAGTGTTTACTCTTTTTTGCTCTGTATGAATCTTGGGGATAGTCTTTATTCTGTGATTATAAAGAATCTGGCTTTAATGTCCTTCCTACCCTCGTTAATTCCTATTATAAACTCTTCCAGTCATCTTTTCTGTCCTTAATCGCTTCTCTGACTTTTCCTTGTATTTGCTCTGCCAAGTAACTTATCATTGTGTCCCTCACCTCCCTGCCTCCCTCATATCCCAACACCAAAACGCCTTTTTCCAGCAATCCAGTCCCAAACTATATCCAGGATATACATGGAAGGGGAAATCTTTGCAACCATTAAGATTTAATTGCAGCAGATAAAAGGTTACTGCTGAACATTTAACACACCTTTCTGCTGCACTATTCTTCAGCCAATGACAAAGATCGACTGAATTAAAATTTCCTACTTGGGGCATGAGATATGTATTGTGGGGTGCTAGGCGCTGTGTTATTGCTGACCAGTGTCACTCTGTCCTGCACTTTATCTTGAATGAGTTAATCAATGTAATAATAATATCTAAGGGCATATTTCTGCTCTACATGGGCATAGGAAGATGTCTGCGATGTGTAGAAGGCTGGCTCAGTACACCTATTGGCGAGGCACTGTGCAGTGTGTCCAGGCAACCCTTAATGATAGTAGAATTGGTCCCTGATGACCAACGCTCTCAAGTGGTAGCTGTGGATAGCAGCTAAGCCTTATTCAGGAGGGTGTAAAGCAGGTACATTACTACTCAGTCAGTCAGTCAGTGAAGCTTACATACAAGAAAGAACCACACCAGTGTTAGAAAAAGACCTTGTATTTAGTATACACCAACACTACAACTTCTTTGGTATACTTCCAACCCGGAGATGTTAATAAACAATAAAATACACTTCAAAACAGGTAAGTAAAGCACATAGGACACATGGGCCCCTATGGGGGGGTGTAAACCATATATTAAGTAAATGGAATGTGAGTAAAGCACCAAACCAAGACTAACCCCCAAGGAACTAGGGGTCTGGGGGAGCACGGAATCACCACAAGTAAGTAACTAAGAGTTGCTGGGTGCCCGTTTGTAGAGGTGATAGCCCAGGTCAGTGTCCATAGGATAATGAGGGTAGTTGCGGTTGGAGTTTTACTGTTTCAGGACCCTTCCCAGAGAACCCAGAGGAAACCAGTTGGAACAAGGGAGGTTGGAGGGCACCCCCACCCATTCATACCCAGAGAACCTGGATACCTACACCCGGGAGCCTAGGAGCATAGGTGCGAAGTGGTGTGGGAACTGGCAGTTGAGGTCATTAGGGAGCCTCAAATGTCCAGCAACTACAGAGTCTTGTGGACCAGGTTGGTGGAACCCAGAAGTGGATTCTAGATGCAGAGTACCTGTAAAAAGAGGTGATAGAGTCCAAACCACCCGGAGGTGTCCAGGAGGTCCACGAGAAATATGCCAGCCATTGTCAAAGGTCCATTGCTGTAGCACGTAGGCCTCAAAGCTGCAGTGGCGGAGCCCAGGTGATGTTGCATGTTTGTTGATGAGATGCAGGAATGTCAGTGGCTGGCAGGACCACCAACAAGCCTTGTCAAACACAACAGACGTGTTGCAATATGAAATGCTTAGTTGCTGACCAGCAAGGTCTGAGGGACTCAAGGTATAAGGGACTCACCCAGCAGGGGCTACGTCAGGACCAACCCTCAGTAAGCTGTAGAGCCAGCAGGAATCAATGGAGACCCAGGAGGATCCTCTGGCAGCAGGCACATAGATGCACAGAGGCCTCTGCAGTGCATAGAAGATGGAGGCCCACATCGCAGTAGATGCAGTGGGGACATCACTCTTGAAACTGTGTGATGTTTGAGGCTAGGACCTCTTGGAGCTTGAAGATATTCGCTCAGGGGAGACAACAACCCCTGGCAACTTCAAACAGACGGAGGCACAGGAATGCAGTCCCCTAGGCTGGAGAGGGATTGCAGTCCCCCAAGTTGCAGGGAAGACAGGTCAGGCCTCTGGAGAGCCATCGAACCACCACCTACGTTGTAGAGCTTTGAGGTGACCTTGGGAAAGCAGGATCCTGCGGCTGCAGGGTAGTGACTCCTTCACTCCTTCACTTCAAGGGAGATTCCTTCTTGCTTTCTTGATGAATTTAGAGTCCTTGGTGACTCAGGAGGATGAACGGCCACGAAGGTTGCAGCACTTGGAGGAGCACATAGATGAAGTTGCAGTAGGAGTCTTCCTACCAGAGGCATTCTGTTCTTGAAGAAAAAGTCCATAAGAATCTAAAGACCCACCCTCAGGGGAGCCATTAAATAACCCAAAAAGGGGGTAGGACTACTTCTGCGGTGACCCACCCATCGGTGGGGTGGGAGGGGGGCGGACGCTACTCTGGTGGAGTGACCAATTCAGATGCTCCCATGGGCCTATCCACATCTAAAATTCAAGATGGCAGTTTCAAGTGGCCACCTGGTAGAGATGTGGGCACCTCCCAGGGGAGGAGCTGGATAGCGGGGGGTCACTCCCCTGTCCTTTGTGTAGTTTTGTACCAGAGCAGGAGCCAAGGGCCCCTGGACTGTGCAAGGAGGGCACAACATGTGCCCTTCAAAGCAGTCTGGAGGTGCTCTGAAACATCCCCACCCAAGCCTAAGACACCTATTTCAAAGAGAGAAGTAGCTACACCTCTCCTCTACAGGAAATCTTTTGTGTTGCCTTCCCCTGCTCGAGTTAAGCTCAGCAGCAGGAGGATAGAACAGTGTCTAAGGTCAGCAGCAGCACCGCCTTGCACGCATACCCTGCAAGGCTACAAAGGTAGACATGGGGGAGTCCGCTAAGGAGCCTCCCAGTACATGGGATCATGCACAGGTTTGGTGAAGCCATTATATAGCTGAACATCTCGACTTTGCCAGATATCCACTACATACCTTAAGATGACTTCCCTGCACTTACAAAGCCAGAGAATTGACTCCAGGATTTGTTTGGGTCTCTCTGCTTGTGCATGGGCTATCCTCACACTTAGAACCATGCACACTGCATGTGGGCTGTAAGGACTACCTTAGAGGTCATTTATAGGTTTTAAGTGCAGTGACCAGAATCTAAGGAAAACCTTATATCTGAAGTGAAAGGTGAATGCACCATTTCACACAGGCTGCAATGGCAGACCTGCAGTCACAGTTTGCATGGGCTCTCATGGGTGGTACAATACATACTGCATCCCACTGGAGACCCCTGGTGTACCAATGCCCTAGGTACCTTAGTACCATATACTAGGGACTTACTGGGGCACACCAGTATACCAATTGTGGGGTGTACAAAGTACTTACCAATGAATTGAGGAAAGAGAGCACAGGCACTGATTAGCAGAATCCAAGTGCACTACAGTCCGAGCACACACTAAGTGGAAATATCTGGAAAGTCCATCTGTGTTGGAATGGTTACTTCCAGGTCTATGTTCCACTGAATAGTCCATTCCCTGTAGGGAAATGGACCACTTCAGAAGTTTATGATTTTCACCCTTCATTTGTTTGAGCTATAGGAGGGGCTTGTGATCTTGTTGGACAAGTGAGTGCCAAACAGGTATGCTCTCAGCTTTTTCAAGACCCAGGCCACCACAAAGGCCTCCCTCTGTATATAGACCCCCCAGGATATTGCGGCATAGATTTGCAAATTTTGAGGCACAACATCGGAAATTTAGTAGCACAAAAGTGGAAATTTAGCAGCATTATTGCGGCACCTTATTTTATTCGTAATCAATCGTTTTCAGCCTTAAATCAATGTAAACTGAGTTAACAGGGGACCAGGTGTCTTGCATTCCTCTGGGACCAACTGTAAGAAAGCGCTCCCCCCAAAAGCAGGTGAGATGATGGATTTGACCTCACTGCGGATGCTGAACTTTTACAGTCTCCCCTGACACGTCATTCTACAGACCCCGGCCTACGAATGAGGAATGGAAGCTACGCTTAGCGCCGGGCCTTTATCCAGTGATTAATGACCCTGCGCTTCCACAGAGCACCTGGCGGCTGGAGAAGGCCTGTTCAATAGCAGGAGAGACAAGTGGCCTCAGGGATGGACCCAGCTGGCACGGGCACTCGTGCCTTCTGAGTTCTTGTCAAAAGCCAGCCGTGCAGAGGTCTTTCTGGATGTTTCTAATATGGACATACAGGCCCGCCTGCAGAGGATCAGGGTTGGATCAGGGTTGGATACAGGCGCTGGAACTCTAGTGCAGGGAAGACGTGATAGCATCGAAGCAGTGGGCTTTGCAAAAGCGGGGTTATGAAAAAGTTTAATTAGCACACCTCACCAAGCTGGAGAAATTGGTCAGGAGGAAGCAAGTATTGGACGGCTGGACGGCGGCACGTAGTGATGTGTGCACGCACAGCCAATTAATGGGAATTGTTTGTTTTGCAGACACTTTTTGGCAAATATCGCGGTGATAATTCTAAATATCGCGCCCATCGTGCTTGTCGGCTGATTTCACGATTTTTTTCGAGAATCGCGAAATTGCAAAATTCTGGAGGGTCTGTCTATAGCTGACCAACGTTTCTCTCTGTGAATCAACCTTTCCTGATAAAAGCTACTGGTAGAGCCTGGCCCTCTTCACTGAGTTGGATAATATTGCTCCTATCCTATCTCAGAGGCATCTAACTGAACAATACATTGTTTGGAGTAATCAGGACTCTGCAGATTAAGAGCTGAGCACAGGGCCTTCTTCTGGACACCAAAGGCCTCTTCACAGCTAGCTGTCCAATTTACCTTCCTAGGCATCTTCTTAGAGAAGAGATCATTGAGGTGTGTCACAATGGACCCATGCCCCTTAACAAATCTTCTGTAATATGCAGTCAGGCCAAGAAAAGGTCTGACCTCAGTCTGGTTAGTGGGAGCAACCCAATTGATAATGCTATGGGCTTTGCTCTCCAAAGGTTGAATTTGGCCTCCACCAGGTGGCCCAAGTATACAATTTTTCTCTGCCCTCTCTGCCACTTGATGGGCTTGATAGTGAGGCCTGCTTTCTGCAGGGCCTCAAGTACACTCCTGAGCTGGACCAGGTGATCCTGCCAGGTAGAGCTAAAGACAGCAATATCAGCTAGATATGCTGCACTAAAGTCTTGATTCGCCAATCTCCCAAATGTGGCAGGTGCATTTTTCAAACCAAAGGGCATTACTGTCAACTGGTGGTGCCCACCATTGGTTGAAAATGCAGTTTTGAGTTTGGCAGCATCTGTGAGCCTGATTTGCCAATAGCCAGCAGTCAGGTCAAAGGTGCGGAAATACTTGGCAGAAGCCAATATATCTATAAGTTCATTTGCCCTGGGGATAGGATAGGCATCGGTTTTGGTGACTGCATTGAGGCTTCTGTAGTCTACACAAAACCTCATCTCTCTCTTTCCACCCTAGGAATGAGGTTTGGGCACAAGTAGTACCGGACTAGCCCAAGAGCTGTCTGAAGGCTCAATGACCCCTAACTCTAGCATCTTCTGGACCTCTGTCCTGATGCAACCTCTAACAATGCCAGGTTGCCATTACATTTTACTCTTGAAAGGCAGACTGTCACCTGTGTCTAGCTCATGGGCACACAAGGTAGTCTGACTGTGTGTTAGAGAAAGGAGCTGTGGGAACTGACTGAGAACCTGTTGCTACCAGTTTGCTGTTGGGGAGTGAGACAGTCTGCCAAGACTACTCCATGTAACTGAACCATCAACTGGGTTGTATGAGAGGAGATCAGGGAGAGGGTCACTCTCTTCCTCCTGTCCCTCACCAGTCGCCATGAGCAAGCTTATGTCAGCTCTGTCAAAGTAAGGCTTCATGCAGTTCACAATGAGCAGCCGTTGGGGGCTTCTGGGAGAGCCTAGGTCTACCATGTAGGTGGCCTCACCTTTCTTCTCCAAATTTGTATGGGGCCCTAAGAGCTCTCCATTTATCTTGGAGAGATCTTGGGGCCCAAGGTTGTAGACCCACAACTTTCTGCCCTGGCTGGTAAATAGTCAGAATAGCCTTTTGTTCATGCCATAACTTCTTAAGTTCTTGACTGGTCTCCAGGTTTTTACTGGTATTCATGTACTCACCCACATATGAACACAGGTCTAGCACATAGTCTACAATGTCTTGCTTGGAAGGTTTGAGAGGCTGCTCCCATCCCTCCTTCACTAGACAAAGTGGGTCCTAACTGGATGTCCAAACAGAAGTTCAAATGGACTATGTCCCACTCCCTTCTGTGGAATCACTATGTGGACAAAATGAAGGCAAGGTAGTAGGTCTTCCCACCTCCTCCTGAGTTTATCAGATAGTCCCATAATCATACCTTTGAGGGTTTTGTTGAATATTTCAACTAACCCATTGCAAGATGTGGTAAATGTATAGTTTACGCCACACTCTTTACACATAGCTTTCAGGTAGCCTCTACCCTTAGGAAAACCCACTCTGTAAAATATTCCTAGGAGGGCTTTGGCCACTGCAGTAGTTTTAGTGGTCCTAATTGGACTAGCTTTTGGGTATCTGGTGGCATGGCTCACCACCACAAAGATATAACTATTTCTAGAGGCTGTTGGGAGGATCTAGGGGGACAACTATTTCAATACATGCCCTCTCAAAGGTAACCCCAACCAGTGGAAATGGAACTAAGGGGGCCTTTGTAGTGCTAACTGACTCATCACTGGCTTGGCAGTTGACACAGGGGCGGCACAACTCCTTGGTGTCTTCAGACATTTAGGGCCAGTGAAATTGTGGAACCAACCTGTCCCAAGTTTTGCTTTGCCCAAGATGTCTAGCAAGGTGTATGCCATGTGCCAGGGTTAAGAGGAATTCCCTAAACTTCTGAGGAACAACCAACCTCCTGGTGGCACCAGTCGTGGGGTCTCTAGCCTCAGAATAAAGGAGTCAGTGTTCCCAGTAGACTTAAATGGTCCCACGGAAATCCCCTGCCTCTGCAGCAGCTTGCTATCTGAGTCTCTCAAGAGAAGGGCAGGACTTCTGCTCCATACTCATTTCCACCTTGGAAGGTTCCCTTGATCCCAAAAGCTCTGCCGTGCTAGGCCCATGCTCCTCTGAGGCAGTTTCCTCACAAGGGGCAAGATCACCTACCTCAGGAGGCTTATTGAGGGGAGGAACATTTATTACTCTTCCTACCTCTCTTCTTGGTAACAGTCTGGGCCCTTATTTCAGGCTCCATTGCTTTTTGATTTCCCTGTTTCTTGACCTGTACTCTAGTTGTGACAAAAACACTTTCAGAGACACCAAGTATGGTTGCATCAGTCCTTAACTCCACTCCAGCCTATGCTAAAGTCTCCAAAACATTGTCCATGAGACACTCTACAGGAATACTTGAGGATACTATAACCTTTATTAGAGCCACTACCCCTCCCCCCGAGCTAAGGTTAACCACTGGCATGGGGTGGCACTTTGTGATACCATGTGTTAGATATTTGGTAAGTGTGCCCAAATAGAATCTGCTAAAAAAACACCAGTTTATCAGCCACCATAGTGACACTGGCACCTATTTCCCTGAACGCTTCTTCCTCAATACCATTGATGTGGTGCTGTTGCTTGTATTTCCTCATATAAGTAGGGCAAACAGCCAAAGTGCCATGGTCAATGCCACCCTCACATAGTAGGACATCCTCCGTGACTTCTCTGACTAGGCCAGAGTCCACGGCAGTTCCCAAGGTTGTCAGTAGGTCTGGTCAGTTGGAGGGAACGCAGAAACCAGAAGAACACAGAAGACGAGGACACAATGGCTGCAAAACACACAGCCTCTCTTGCAAAAGAAAACTTAAAGGCACACCTAGCTGACTTTATAAAATACTTCCACAGATCCCTGACGTCTTAAAAGGCTCCGCACAGAATTGGCCTCAGGCATATCAAATCTGGGTTCTAGAATACAAGCGGTGGAGCAATCCCTGCAATCAATGTCCGATGTGACTCAAGTAATTACAACAATGATAGTGCCACTGGAAAGCCAAGTAAAACGCAGTACGGAAAAAAATGCAAAAAACTAGGAAAACAGGTGAAGAAGAGCAAAACTCTGCAAATCTGAGCATTGAAAGAGGGGGAAGAATGACAGAACTTGGAAGGGCTTTTGGAAATTAAAGCGTACATCCCAGTAATCAAAGTGATCAAAGTCAAACACATTCATGATAGATGACACTTGCCGGAGGGGATGCTGAGGTAAAATCAGCACAAGAAGAGAAGCAAACACTCAACATACAAGTAGAAGAGATTGACAAATCAGGGGCAGAATTTAGACAATACAGGAGAGCCCAATCGAAGAGGAGGGCCCAGCCAGACCACTACCAAGTGACAAGGAACAGGGGCACTGGGTCCATCCACTCTACCACAGAGGGGGAAGTGTTATATAGAGGGTACAACATGCTCAGATTTGAGAAGGCAAAGCTCAAATTGACTACAGAGCAGCTGGTTTTTGATTGTGAATCCCTAGAGGTAGAGAGAGAGAAAGGAAGAATTTGGGGTTAGATCTCCATGGCGGCAGCACTAGAGACTCCAGAATCAAGGAGGTACACTTTGACACAGATGTATGTCAGTACCACGCGTTCTAAAAGATCGCGGTACTTGGCAACGCGGGCATTACAATGCAAGTCGTTACAACGACTTGCGTTGGAGGGCGCGAATTTTGGAAACTTATAATTTTATATTCCAACACCAGTCCTCGTAACAGTAGGGAAGGTGTTGGAATATAAAATTACAACATTCCTTGCCCAACAGTAGTAACGACTTGCGTTGTAATGGCAGCGTTATAAAGGCACTGCGGTGTGAACACCGCGTTCTAAAGAATGTTTCCCCTTTGACACTAGGAATCTTAGAAGGAGAGTCCCTCTTTACAAAACTGAGGATAACATCCACTCATTTGTTACTGCACTGGATTTGGCATGTAAATGCCAAAAGGTCCCCCAGAGGCAGTAGGCAGCTATCCTGTGGCTCTCCTTTGAAGACAGAGGCAGAGACAAACATTTGTCAGTTAGAGAAAAGGATGCAGACAACTACCAGATCTTTAAAGAGGCACTCATTGAAGGATTAGGGCTTACCTGTGAAGAGTACAGAAGTCCATAGATACTTAGCAAGCCACTTCACAAGACTGGGTTGATTTTATAGACTATACAGTTACAGCTCTGGAAAGCTGGTTCCATGGTAGTAACATACATGACTATGATAGGCTGGACAATTTGATCATGAGAGAGCAGACCCTTAACTGTGTGTCTGAAAAATGCAACAATACCTGGTGGACTTCGATTTGACCTCTCCCCAAGAATGGGAAAAGAAGGCAGACACATGGGTTCGCACCAGGGTGAGCAATAAGTCTCATAGTGGGTGGACCAGACGAAAAAGAAGAATTCTATGTCCCAATAGAAGGATGGGGAGAAACTTTAAGATTAAGACAAGCAGAAAGAGTGTTCTTGAGGCCCAAAAACCTCATCTTCTGGGGGTGGGTCCAAGTCCCCCCCTTCCTCTTATAATAAGAATATCAAGAAACCTTGGTGCTTTGCTTGTAAAACTCAGGTAGATAAGTCATATTTTTCCATACGTCCTAAGAAAGGCACCAATACTGCTACTACGTTCCGTAGTGCCCCTAGCACTAGCACTAGTAACAGTGCTAGCTCCAAGGGTGTATTGGTTTGGTTCTTTCTTGTGTGCAAGCTTCACTGACTGTGTGGTAATCTACCCGCTTTACCCCTACAGAATAAGATTTAGCTGCTCTTCACTTCTGCTGCTTTAGAGCTTTGGTTATCAGGCACCACTTCTACTATCATTTAGAGTTGTCTTGACTCAATGAACAGTGCTTTCCTAATAGGTGTACACCATATACTGAGCCAGCCTCCTACATTTGTGGTGCAGAGGTTGGGGATAAAGACTTGAATTGCTTTACCACTTTGTCATCAGTGAGGTTTCCACAAGAAACCACTACTAACTTGGGCATACACTATACTGGATAGGTAGTGTCTTTTGCTAAACGTTTTGGTTTGAGTGTCAGGGGTCTAGCATAGCCCTTTCTTTAATCAATCCCTTAGAAGTTTAGAATACTAGGTAGGGTAGATACACAGATACATGAGAATAACTTCCTAGGCAATTGACAATGGAACCAAGTGATAGGGAACAAAACAAAAAGGAGCCAAAACTTATATAAAAAACACAGTGTAATTTTAATAAACACAGTTAAAAATCATATAGTGAGCTAATCAGCATCACTATCTGACAGCAAACATGCAAGGGTAAAATTCATTAATTTTCAGTACTTTTAATACAAATTAGCAAAGTTAGACACCCATCTATTTTCAATGGTGTCTAAATGAAACGTGGCAATAATGTTCCGACGCGCGTTTCGGCGTAGACAACGCCTTCTTCAGGAGCCACACAATTATATAATGCAGATTCCCATTTAGGTATTTATAACAGTTCCAGATACGTGTTCAAATTCCGTGAGAAGAAATGGATGTATTCCGACTCTGTATTGAATCTTTTAAAATATAGTTTATGATGGTTATACTGCTCGATGGGAGAAATCGCGACGATCTTAACCTAAGACGCCAGCGGCCATCTTTGCCCAGATTTCCAGCAATAGTATGCTTAATTTCGTGAAGACCCTGTAATATTATCGGGCAAGCACAGTGATCTGACTTGTCTTTGACATTTCTCGCATCTGCTGGCTCTGAGTCTAAACATGGCCATGAGGAGTCAGAAGAGACTACTATGGACAACCCTACATCTGTAGAAGGAGTACTGAGGGTATAGAAGGGGGTCACAGGAGTAGGCCCATTTTATCTGCTCCAGGGTTGATACAGAGCATTCCTAGGAGGAACAGCTCCTCCTCATCCTCAACCTCCTTCTCACTCTCCTCAGCATCCTGCGGAAGAAGTGAAGGATTTGGACAGATCAGTTAGACCTGCAACTTTTGACTCACTGAGGCCTCCTAGATTGAAGGGTGCCACAGGCCTCAGGTAGGTAAAGAATAGAGTCAATATTGGCTCTCTCCATACCCCAAGACAATGGAAGGTATTAATGTGAACAATGGGAAACGGTTGAAAGAAGTGTTGTTATTGTTTTTTTGTTGGCTGAAAAAAAGTAACAACATCCTGGAAAAAGCAAACACTCATAGGGAATACAGCAGGACAACATGGTTACCTTAACGCTTTTACATTCATTCTTCAGGAATTAATGAGTGCTTTTGCCTGAAAAGGGCCCAAACGTAAGTAGTATGGTTTAAAAAGACCGCATCCCTGGACACCAAGGAACAGTACACATTTTATAAACCACAATAAGGAAAAAAGCTGATAAGGATCACATTAAACATTTTCTACTGCACACATCAACCAGGTATTGCAGTACCTCCAGGAATGGTGTGCTTTTCCACCCGGGAAAACAATGCTGTTCACAGACGAGAAAACGTGCTTCACTGGCACACTGTGTAAAGTGGCGCTAAAGTGTGTGGGCCACTTTGCGACCACTCTGTCTTGCTGTATTTAGTTATTTATTTTAAGTATTTGAAACCTTTTTTTACTCTCCGTCCCAAGACTGCCCTTTGGACTAGAAAAATGTTAGAACAACATCACATATTCAGCAAAGGTGTTTCTTTCTTTGTTCGATCCATTTCACAGGGGAACGAATGAAGGAAAAGAGAGGAGCGAGGGGGTAAGAGCTGTTTTTGAAGTCACGTTTTTTAGCAAATGGGGAGGAGCGAGAGAAAGACAGAAAGGGAATAAGAGGAAGAGAAAGAAAGAGGGGGAGGCAGCTGACAAGGGTAGAGCAGGAGAAGTGGACACTGTCCGTGGCTTCTCTGGAAGAAAGAAGCATTGGCATAGCCACTAGGTCTCGCCTTTGGGACCTTATAAGTGTTTAGCCATGCAACAGTTGATGTTGTTGCACCAAGGATATTGTGTTGGATAACTAAACACTTATAAGGTCCCAAAGGCGAGCCCTATTGGCTATGCCAATGCTTTCCATATGTCAGTGGAACCCCTTTGCTGCCATGGCGTTAATGAAGTAGATGATGAGACAAAAGATCAATAGTCACTGTCCCACCTCTACGATATCGTGAAAGGCTCCGTGTTTCAGACAGACTTCACACGCACACTGCTTGAAGACATAATTTAGTAAGGAAGCAGCTTCTGTGAGTTTTCTCAAAAAGTTTACATTTACACTATATCGTTCCATAACCCGCCAGAGTTTACCAATGGTTATTTCACCAGTTATCACACCAGCCCTTGCAGGGTTCAATTGATTGACTGTTAGCAAAAACTGTACACATTATCCAAGAAAATTCAAACTTAGTAGTCTGGACATGGATAAATGATGCTACTTTTGACTTTGTTACCAATTCGTTCTGGAGTCCGGTGAGTAGCGTTTTAAAATTATGGAAAATATTTCTAGCCGGGAATATACACAAAGAAAATAAAATTTGTTTTTCTAGAGGTACCTACCTCTGATTACATCCCAACTCCTTACTTTTATTTGACTACCTTTAGGTGTCTAGTTGAGGACATGCAATCTGATCTATAGCGTGCCCCCATATGTGTGATATCACCTCAGTCTAACCTGTTTTTATTGTTTTCACCAGAAGCAGTGTTGATGTATATAATCAACACTGCTTCTGGTGAAAACATACAGTGGAAAATTAGATATTTTGACAGTTAAGGCCCTATTATTTACCCAACCATGTGGCAACCCTAGATAGGAACACCTGGCCTAGTAGTAAAATGACAAATGATGGCCAAAAACGAAAGAAATATTATTTTAATTCCCCCAGCATTTAACGAGGATGATGCTTGCTCGCACAGAGTTTGCTTAGTATTGGCAGCACTATCCCAAGCGAGCCATCAGGTCCCGGTGAGCGCCTTAGAAAGAGGCTGGAGAGACGAGTGTCAAATATCAGTAGCATGCCTCCCCGTGATGCTGTCACAATACTTTCCTGCAAAAGAGTACGTCTCCCAGGAGACCTGTCAGCAATTGAAGCTGCACTTTGTTTCACATCTGATTAGGTAGAGCAACTAGCTCACCTATCCACAGGGAGACAGATAAACATGTGTCTCCTGGAAGCAGTTTCGCATGCCTCTGCTGTGCATGGGCACGCGTGAGCCACTCACAAGAAGGTTTTAGACGCCGGCTCGCGAGCTAAGTAGCTTTCAGCCAAAGTGGTAGGAGAAACTGCGCTGATTGAGTGATCTTTGGGGTGACGACAGTGCGCTAACAGCACCCCAGGTGAAGCAGCAAAATTCTTGAGGCAATGCTGAGACAGGCCCTGGGCACTGTACAACTAGAGGGACAGTCGATTGGAAGGGAGGTGGGTGGACACAACTCACCATTCCACCCCCTGTGTCTGAGATCAGAGTGAGCTGCTCCGTGTAATGTCGCGATACTGCATGTTAGCAGTCTAGCGATTCGCGCACGTAGACGTGCGCATACGTGGTGTCGTACGGGACGCCGCGTAGAGTATAAATAAAGGAGGCGCAGAGTATCTAAATGGTGTCTGGGTCTGTTATTGCAGCGGCGCTACATACACGCGCTCCTGTGCCATTCTGGGACCCGACAATGGCGACGAGGCGGTGAAAGACCCCATGCTGTGTCCCGACGGCCGCTCCGATCTGCCCCGCCGGAGTGCCGATGCTCGATCAGCGCACAGAGCTCCGGATGAGGACGGCCCAGCTGAGACTCCCCGCCCCGGCCACAGAAGTCGGCGGGCGACGCCCTACAGTGCTGGTGACCCAGAGTGAGTGTACTCATTGCAGGGGGCGTGCTTTGCAGTGCGCGCCCCGGGGGCAAGACTTTCAGTTTGACCAGCAGCATGAGCACAAGAGGCGCTAATATTCTGCAACTGCCTGGGGAGACACACGCCCACTTAGCTTGCGCAGGAGAATTCCCTGCCACCGGAGGTGGCCCTACTCTTCACTGATTTCACAGCATAAGTACTGATCAGTGGCTCATCGGCGTACCCCCTCAGGTGGGTGTCATTTCCTGGCGACCGCAGCGTTTGTGCCCCACCTTCAGCTCAGCTCACAGAGGGACCCCACGTGCCAAGGTGGCGGCCATTCCCCCCATTGAACCATTTGTGGTCGATGGTGCACCTGCTTCCCTGGCACCACGCTGGAAAGACTGGACAGAGCGGTTACAATTCTATTTCGAAGGTGCTGGGACGGCGAGGGAACGGCGCAGGGCACTTCTTCTTCATCTAGGGGGGAAGGATATCCACAGAATCTACAAGACCCTAGTGGAAGGTACGCCACACACCTACGTCACACTCCTCAATGCGCTCAACGCACATTTTGAACCCATGGCCAGCAAGGATTATGAACGGTTCATATTCCGGAAAGCGCGACAGGAAGCGGAGGAGTCACTAGACGCGTTCCACGGCAGGCTGAAAGAACTCGCCAGCACCTGTGGTTTCAGGGACGAACAGGAGGAGATACGTGGCCAAATAATTCAAGGGTGCTACTCTTCCAACTTGCGAGTCAAAATCCTCCAAGAGGATGGAAAACCGCTAGCCGACATCCTGAAACTGGGCCGCTCTAAAGAGTTATTGCAGGAGAGAGCATCTCACATGGAAGCAGCGCTCCATAGACCGGTGAAAGCAGAGCAGGTCAACACGGCTGAGCAAGTGAATGTCGTCAGGCCAAAACAGCGACAATTTGGAGGAAAGAGGCCGCAAGAACGCAGAAAAGAATGTGGATACTGCGGAGGCATGCCCCACCGCGCTCAAGACTGTCCAGCGTGCTGGAAGAAATGCGGCGCATGTGGACGCATGAACCACTTCACATCAGTCTGCAGGTCCTCCAAACAAAAACCAGAGGCGGCCCACGCAATCAGCGAGAACCCAGATAGCGAAGACATGGACGATGATTCCGGCGACTATCCGGTCCACTACGTATTTGCCATCAATCAGCCACAAAGGAAGAAAAGGCGTCTCCCAAGATGCCACATAAGATTGAACCAACAAGAAGTGAGGGCCACCATCGACACGGGAGCCTCGATTGAACTCATGGCGGCAGACGTATACAACCAACTGCGGGACAAACCCACTCTCAAGGCAGCAAACATCCGCGTCTTCGCCTATGGGCAAAAGACTCCAATCCCGCTAATCGGATGTTTCCAAACGGAGCTACGACATCAAGACAGGAAGGTCCCGACGACCGTCTGCGTAACCAAAGAAGGTAGTGGCATGCTCCTCAGTGGACGGGCGGCGGAAGAACTCCAACTGATCTTTTTCGCGATGGCCGTATTGGAGGAGGAGTTAGACGCGATCCTTGACGAATTTGAAGACACGTTTCAAGGCATTGGATGTCTAAAAGGAAAAGAGGTATCCCTCCACATAGACCCGTCCATCCAACCGGTCGCCCTCAGACACCGGAGAATAGCATTCCACCTCAGGAAAAAGGTGGAAGAAGAACTCGAGGCCCTCGAGAAACAGGGCATAATCGAGAAGGTCAGCGGGCCCACCCCGTGGGTATCGCCAATCGTGGTGGCGCGAAAACCCAAACAGCCAGGACAAGTCCGCATATGCGTCGACATGCGCCTACCCAACGCGGCAGTCAAGAGGGAACGACACTTAACGCCCACCATTGATGATATCCTGGGAGAGTTAAACGGCGCTAAGTGGTTTTCCAAGATGGACCTGCGATCCGGCTATCATCAGTTGCCTCTGCACCCAGACTCCCTGTATATCACCACCTTCTCTACCCATGTGGGCCTCAGGCGTTATCGACGTCTCAACTTCGGTATCTCCAGCGCACCCAAAGTCTTCCAAAACACCATCAGGGAAGTGTTGAGCGGACTCCCAGGGGTTTTGAACGTCAGTGACGATTTGCTCATATACGCAAACACCGTCGAGGAGCACCACCAAAGATTAAAAGGGGTATTGCAGAGACTTAAAGACTCAGGCATAACGCTGCACAGGGAGAAGTGCCAATTTCTCCAGAATAAGATCAGCTTCTTCGGATATACTTTCTCCGACCAAGGGATCGCCCCTGACCCTGACAAAGTTAGAGATGTGCAATCAGCCCCAGCCCTGACGAACATTTCAGAAGTACGAAGCTTCCTGGGCATGGTAAACTTCTGTGGGAGGTTCATCCCAGATCTATCCAACCTCACCAGGCCCCTCAGGGAACTCACTAAGTCGACTACCCCCTGGCAGTGGGGCGAGGAACAGAGCGCGGCATTCCATAACACAAAGGCCGCATTGTCAGCGGAGAAGACCCTATCGTACTTTGACCCGGCAAAACCGACCAACATTGCAGTTGATGCCAGCCCCTATGGCCTGGGAGCGGTCCTGACGCAGCGCCAAGGAGAGGAAGACTGGGCGCCCATTGCATACGCCAGCAGATCACTGACCGAAACGGAGCAGCGGTACTCCCAGATTGAGAGGGAGGCCATCGCAATCCACTGGGCCTGCAGACACTTCCATGTATACGTGTATGGACACCCATTTACCGTCTCCACAGACCACAAGCCCCTACTCCCTCTATTCAGAGGCTCAGTCTCCAAACCGCCACCCAGGATAGAGAAGTGGATCCTGCAACTACAGGAGTACGATTATCAACTGGAGTTCAAACCGGGGGCGACAAACCCCGCAGACTACCTCTCCAGACACCCCCGAGCAGCAACGAAGGGAGAAGAAGAAGACGCAGAGGAGACGGAGGAATACGTCAAGGTGGTAATGGAGAGGTCGAGGCCGCTACCCATGAGCTTAGATATGATAATTAAAGCGACCCGCAACGATGAGGTCCTCCAACTAGCGGTGAACGCCCTACAGGCCAACGACTGGAGAGTTCTTCAAGAGTCGCTGAGCAAAAGGACACCACAGGCAAGAAATGCTCTAGAAGCACTACTAAGAGTGTGGGAAGAACTGTCCGTGGATAACCAAGGGTGCTTATTGAGAGGGCCCCGAATCGTGATGCCAACGAGCCTAACGCAACAAGCCATCGAACTCGCTCATCGGGGGCACCAAGGCATGGTAAAAACCAAGAGCAGGCTTCGTGCGAAGAAATGGTTCCCGGACATGGACACCAGAATAGAACGAACTGTCAAAGAATGCCAATGGTGCCAAGCAGCAGGACAACCCGACTCTCCACCCCCGGTCATCACCGAAGACAACCCGCGAGGACCCTGGGAGCGCGTGAGCGCAGATTTCGGACACCTGCCGGATGGGAGAAATATGCTCGTCATCATCGATGACTTCACTAAGTATCCAGAAGTGGAAATCGTGACAACGCTCGCAGCCAAAGAGGTCATAGCAAAGTTTGAGAAATCCATTGCCACCCACGGCATTTTCGAGTGGGTTAGGACTGACAACGGACCTCCCTTCCAGGGACAAGAGTTCGCAGACTATCTCGCTGAATGGGGGATCCAACACCGAAAAGTGACACCCCGATGGCCTCAAGCTAACGGAGAAGCCGAGAGATTTATGCGCACTCTGAATAAAGTCATCCGGATTGCCCATGCGGAAGGAGCCCCAGTAGAAAAGGCAATCTACTCATTTCTCAGTGAATACCGGCTCACGCCACATCGCACTACGGAAGCCGCCCTTGGCCCGTCAGCAATGGGAAGTATAGTCCGAGACACTATCCCCAATCATCATACCTGGACTCCACGTAGCACAAACGCAGGGAGAACACTGTTCAACCGAAAGAAGTCAAATGACTACGCAAGCTTCCGACGGAGGGTCAAGGAACCGTCCATCAATGAAAGAGACCAAGTCTATGTGAAGGACAGGTATCCGGGAAGTAAGTTCAGACTCCCATTCGAGCCACGGCCTTGGACAGTCACGCGCCGCACTGGCACCATGGTCACGGCCCAGCGAGGAGGAGAGACCGTCACACGCAACGTCTCATTCTTCATGAAGGCACTCAGTCCAACAGAGGATCACCCCTACCAAGGATCCAGCCAAGACTCGCCCACTCGGCCAGAAGAGAACTATAGTCCACTCGGAAGTGAAAGGAGCAGCAGGAGTGAAATTGCGGCAGCGAGTCCCGTTGCCGCGGAAACGCCAAGAACCACCAGTCCTCATCCACCCCCGAAGCCCGGTCCGCTGGAATCCAACCTCAAGAAACCCCCAGGAGAGTGTTATTCCGAGGAGAAGCAGCAGGTTATGGGCTAAGAAGAAATCCAGCCCCGTCTTCACAACTGGCGGACTTTGTCGTGGGCTGAGTACAGACTTTCGAGCTACGAGACTGGTAACCGGCCGGATGGCCCCCATCATTCTTTATCACTGATGTGTTACCTATTGACTGTGAAGCACCTGTTTGTGTTTTGTTCAATTAAAGGTTGAAAGGAATGTAATGTCGCGATACTGCATGTTAGCAGTCTAGCGAATCGCGCACGTAGACGTGCGCATACGCGGTGTCGTACGGGACGCCGCGTAGAGTATAAATAAAGGAGGCGTGGCCCCGAGAGTTAGTCCGGGACCACGCGGAGTATCTAAATGGTGTCCGGGTCCGTTATTGCAGCGGCGCTACATACACGCGCTCCTGTGCCATTCTGGGACCCGACACTCCGGTCACGCGCGCTGACAGTTAACATCGTCCCTCAGCTCGTAGCACCCCCACCCGCCCTCCAGCACAGTGCCTGCACTGAACACCCCTCCTTCTCCTCCGGTGGGTGCTGACGTTCAGAATGAAATGCGCCATATTAATAAAAAGCCAATCTAGGCTTGCCCTGTGCTCCCGCTCCCTGACTGACTTTGGAGGTGTCTCCGTTGCAAATAGCTATGGCGGTGGTGTCTGGTGGGACCTGACGGAGTTCTGGGCCACGGGAAGCTCACACAGAGGCGAGCGTGGGGCTTTTGGCGCGGGATATAAACATGCTGTGTGTGTCTAACCTCTCTCTGGGCAGCACCTCCCTCGCTCCTTCCTCTGCTTGCCCTTTCTGTTGCGAGCCACCGGGGGGGGTTGTGGGGGGCGGCGGAGAGCAACGGCCTATGAGAGGGCACGAGGCGGTGGTAGAGACCGGATTTGAAACAGGACAGGCTATTTTTGATGTTCGCCGAAGGGTACAGTGGCTCCTCAAGGGAGAGGGGTGGGCTGTGGTGGGATGCTACACACATTCGATAGGAGTGGATAGTTTCGCGGGGAGTGGTGGGGCTATCCCTTGGCGAAGGCAAACTCTTTCATGCACTTTCCACTTAACTCAGCAGCCTCTACATTGGGCGACGGGCGTTTGTTGAACACATGAACTCCGAGATACTAAAAGAGAAGACATGTTTATCATGAGCGTTAGACACGTGCACAGCGGCTTTTGCCTCCTCAGTTGTCCAGCAATGAAAGAAAACACACGGATTGAGGCTGGCCTACTAGTTATAATAAAGCACGTGTTTTAACTAGATTGAAGCGCTGACACCCCCAGGAGGGCGTACGTGCGTGGTGCGTCCTAGCACTAGAAATATATTGTTGACCGATACACAAATGTCAGTCAGTCAGTCAAAACACTTTATTCGATTAATTAAAATCATAAAAGACAATATAAAAACATGATACATTTAAAAATTGAAAACATTTTCAATTAATATATATACAAATCTAACAATCCATTTGCATTCTAACAGACAGTGCAAAAAATATCTCATCTGAGTGATGGGCCAACAAAAGTGTTATACACAAATACTCTTTTTGTTATTAATCCGAGCAGCGGCTACCAAAAAGTTAGCAAAGCTATAGATATCACGCGTGCTCCTAAGCATTTGCAAATAAAGCAAGGCGGGCCTCACTTGTACAAAACCTGCCTCTCTTAATATTGGGATTAAAAAAATCAGTATCTCAGAATAAAACTCACAGAACATGACAAAATGCATAGTGTTTTGTGTTGAGAAATTATCACAAGAACATGGTCTCGAGTTTTCTGGTTTTCTCCAAGTTGGAAAGGCTCCTAAAGTGAGGTGTATTAAATTAAACCGGACTCTGACCAACAAATAGCAATGAAATGGCTTGGTCACAATTTTTAAATATGGTTCAATAGAGGGGGAGGTTATCAAAACATAATTAGCTTTGACACACGGCTTCTCTAGCTCCCGGTTTTCCCGATCCAGTTCTAACATGTTCAGGTAATTGTGCTTAGTCCAACTTATGTCCTCTTTTTTTATGCATTCAGGTGATGTGTACAGTTCAGGACGTCCAAGCTTTGTGCACGCCGCTCCAACGTACACCAACCAGGGCACCCTGTTCGCCTTGTCTAATGCTACACAATCACTGAGGATCTGGTGGTTCAGGGTAATTTCCTCATTCAACCATGTTTTCACCCAAGCAATTAACGGAGCCATTTTTAATTGGTCTGAAATATAACCCAGGCCTAATTCTGTGTCAGTCCACAACCAAGGACTTCTCCAAATCATTGATATATATGGGAAAAAAAGCCGGGCCAGAATGCATCCTTGTCTGACACCCCTCCTTGAGCTAAAATGACTAGTGCACCGTCCATCCCGAGTCACCCTAACTGCTGCTAAAAGATGCAGATCACTTAAAAAGTTTACCAATGGTGGATCTATACCTATTTCGCATAAAATTGCCCATAGTTTAGAACGGTTGACTAAGTCAAATGCTGACGAAAGGTCCATAAAACCCATATACAAAAGACCTTCCTTAGCAACTGTATACTTACTTATGAGGAGATGGAGATTCAGACATTGGTCAAGAGTACTCCTATGTTCTCTGAATCAATATTGGAGGTTTGAGAGGACCCCCCTTCCATCTAGCCAATCCCTCAGTTTATGTCATTTGACTCTGCCCAAGATTTTCACTGCTGAGTCCAACAAAGAGATTGGCCTGTAGCAAGCGGGATCCCCTCTATCCCCTTTTTAAATATTGGGACAATGATTGATTTAGCCCAAAACGACGGGAAGCCTGCTATGCTAGAGGGATTAAAAAAATTGGTCAGAATCTTGGTCCAAAATTTAGGGTAGGAACTTTATAGGTCTGCCGGCACCCCATCTGGGCCTGGTGCTTTATTTTTTGACATATCTTTAATCGCATTTTCCACCTCGCTCTCTTTAAAAATTACAAGGCATACACCTCGGGAGGCTGTATTAGCACCAACCATCACCTCTAAGTGCTCCTTATCATAGATTTCCCTGAAATGTTCGACCCATCGTTCGTCAGGGATGACACAGTCCATATTTGAATTCTCTTGCTCAGAGAAGAACGGTTGATTTATAGTTGCCCAAACCTTCCTACTGTCCCGCAAAACCTCAATTGAGAGGAGGTTATCCCACGCCTCCTCTTTCATTTGTTGTTTGCGTGTGGCAATAGCTATTTTATAATTCTTCCGCAACAAGGGCCCTATCTCTTGGTTTTATTTTCAACGCCTGTAGAAGGGCATCATGTGCCTTAGAGCAACTACTATCAAACCATTCAAGTGCCTTCCTTGGTTTATCTCTATTTTCTTCCTCTGGTTTCTTCGCAATCTGACCACATACGGCCGCATAGGCTCCTATAATCTCAGCACTCGGAGCCGAGCTATCAAGGCAAGTTGCCAAATTAGCATCGGCCTCGATAGCGAGCTCCTCAAAGAAAGCTACCAGCACCACCCTGTCCCATTTGATCCTTCTCCCTTGGTCTGTTGTAGACAGACTTCCTGACTCCCCCCTCTCAACCCCTTTTGGTCCACTTAGTTCCCCAGATCGACCTCTAAGAGGATCGGGTTATGGTCACCAAATGTTGAAAACAACACTGTATAGGCTATGGTCTTATCCAATACCCCGGGTGATAAAAAGATATAGTCAATAACTGTAGTAGACCCTCTTCCTATAAAGGTGGGCACCCTCTCCCCCTCTACTTCACTACCTAATTCAAATAGGTTAATCTTAGCTAAGAATTCCTCAAGTGCCTCCTCCTGAATACTATGCTCAAAATGAGGAGCCACTGCACCGGGTGGCCCACAAGGGTCACCCATGTTACAGTCCCATTTGCACGGATGAATATTAAAATCTCCCATAAGGATCATATCAAAAACAGTGCTCTGATTAAGTTTATAATCTGACAAAAAAATTTCTAATACACCGAAATGCTCATTGTAATGTGAGCCATCTTTGGAATTATAAAAATTAATTAAAAGGTACTTGTGTAGATTTGTACTACTCCATTCAAGTATCAAAATATTATTAGAGTTTAAATCCAGCCTTTTAAACACACTTTTCAGGTTAAGAGAAATTAAAAAGATTAACCCTCCCTTAGGCCTACCTACAGGCCCTGCTACAGCTGGGACGGCAAAACTTGATTATCCATTCATACTAAAACTACTTGCCACATCCCACATTTCCTGCAGGGCAATGATGTCATACTGTTTCACAAACTCCACCCACAGCTCATCTAACCTTTTAGGCCTAACTCCCGCCACATTCCAGCTAAGGAACTTGCAAGGTTCTATCTGTTTTGCCCCACCCTCAGGGCCACCCTGACATTGGTTGGTAACATCATGTCAATCGTTTAAGTCCAAATGTGTCAGCGGAGAGAAACGATTTGACAGACCTATTTCCATGTTTACCTGGGACGGGGGAGAACTGGTTGATGATAGGGCTGGGAGAACCATATCTACACTCTGTGATATCCCCCCTACTAACCTGTTCTGTGTGACGTCATCCCTTCTATTTGGCGTGGCAAGCAAGCTACCCCGGGTGGCCAATGACTGATGCCTAATGGAGTAATTTATGGGAGGCCTGACTGGAGGGTAGGAGTAGCCTAAGGGGACAGGTCTTATACCAGTATTATCCAGCTCTGAGGAATCCCAAAATAGTCTAGCAGCGATTGATCGGGCGTTAAAGTTCACAACCACACAGTCTCCTGAAATACATTTAGGGCGACAACCAATCCATGCAACTCTCCTTGCCATAATAATCGATCTGGAGACGTCTAGCCCTCCACTACTGTGCTGTGCACACCAGTGGCTGGCCAACCTCAGGAGATCATGAGTCGATTCATTTGTACCTTCCCTTAGTGGGGGGACCCCCTTAAAGGCAGCCGCCAATGGGGCAGCACCTGGTGGCAAATTCAAAATGATACCTTGTGGATTCTCCTGTCTAGTACTAGGCGGAGAAGGTCTCAGAATATTGCTAACTCCACAGTTGGTGATCCCTGCTCCGGCCTTATTGAAGGTAAGGGATGAGGTTCCTATGGCCAATTTTGGTCTCTTCCCCCTTAAGACCCGAGACTCCCTCTGCAGATTTTCATCCCTTGGCTTATCGAGGGGGTTTTCCTGTGCCTGAATGGGGATCCCTTGTTTGCCTGTCTGCTGTTTAATAAACAAATCAATTTTTTCGCATTTCTTCAACAGACCCGCAACTTATTTATTAAGTATGTCCACAATATCTTTAGCGATAGCTGTCAGAGCGGGCTCCAGCCGTGCTATAAACAGTTCCTCCACTACTTCTGCCACAAAATCCCTGCTACTAGGGTCCATAAGCTGAGCGGGAATAGCGTGTTTTTGTCTCTTGTGGAGTTTCTTAGTCGGCCTGCGCTTATGCAATAGATTTTGAGAAGGGGTTTCAGAGGTTTTGACTCCTTATTCCCCTGGCTCACCCACTGTAGTGGTCAGTGCTTGGTGAGACTCAGTCACTGTAGGTGGTTTTAGTATCACAATATTTGGCTCCAGTGGTATACCCAGGGTCCGGTCCATCCCTGCTACACCAGGTACTGGGTCTATATTAGGCGGGCCATTCCCAGTTCTATCTCACCATCAGTAATTTCTTTGGATAATACCCCCACCGCTGATGTCAGATATGATATTATTGATTCCGTTCTCCTCAGGACCTTAGCTTTTTTGCCCACTGACTCCCCATTACACTGCTGTTTACGCTTACCCATCGAGGAGATCAGAGGGGTGGCCCAGCCCGGCCTCTTCTGGCCTCTGACGGCCACAGACGGCCCGCCCTTTGCCCGTGCTTAGTCCGGCGCACGTCTGCGCGCGTCTCGTGGGACGTTGAAGACAATCTCCTTTTATCCCGGTGAAGGCGGATAGGGAGGGCTCCCGTGCTCACGTGCTGCCCCCAACGCCTCCTGGAGCCTGTAGTTCCGGTAATTCAGGTGATTCCTCGCTCCTGTGCCTGGCGCTGCGTCTCCCGCGAAGCGGGAGGCGAGAGGTCTTCTTATACCAGTGCGGATGGTGTAGGCGGAAAGGGAGGGCTCCTGTGTTACGCGCTGCCCCCAACGCCTCCTAGAGTCTGTAGTTCCGGTAATTCAGGTGATTCCTCGCCCCTGTGCCTGGTGCTGCGTCTCCCGCAAAGCGGGAGACGTGAGGTCTTCTTATGGCCGGTGCGGATGGTGTGGGCGGAAATGGAGTGCTCCCGCGCTCACGCACTCTCGCGCTGCCCCCAACGCCTCCTGGAGCCTCTAGTTCCGGTAATTCAGGTGATTCCTCCCCCATGTGTCTGGCACTGCGTCTCCCGCGAAGCGGTAGGCGTGAGGTCTTCTTATGGCCGGTGAGGATGGTGTGGGCGGGAAGGGAGGGCAAAAGTGAAAGCATTTCCCTTGCGGGAGCGAGCAGCGCCAGGAGCGATAATTGCTAACACATGGCGCCAAAGCTTGCTCCAGCAAGGGAATCGCCAAACGTGCACACGTTGCCATTGAAAGCAATGCAATGCGTGCACGTTTTTGCCTGTAAAGTTGTGCAAAGTTGCGTTGATTCCAAAACATCTTTTCCTATGCAACGCATGTGCTGCATAGGCGAGACCTAAAAAACAGTCCTTTCCCTTCTGTGCCGACCCCGTCCATCCCCAATGGCCGAGCCTTATCTATAGGCCTTGGCTATTCTGCTGTCTTGGGATGCATTCTTACAATAAAAAAGTAGGGGAAAGGATTCTATTAAATAAAAAAAGTAGGGGCACGCCGTGCTCTTCCGATCCTGCCCACTTTGACCACTGAAGGAAAGTAATGTAGCGCCTAGTGAATAACACTGAACAGTACGCAGTATTCGCGAAGGCGAGACACACTGGAACTCGTCCCCCATATGGCAAACTGGAAGAAGATCCCAAAACAGAGTACATTTTCCTATGTTACTCTTGCCCACTGCATAATTTGAATTGAGTCGCATCCAGGTGTTTATAGCGGGGCACAATTGGGTTGTAGCTGAAGGCAGTACGGATTTCTCTCTGTGGGACAGTCTGGTGTTCAGTGCGGGAGAGGATGTGGCACTATGGCCAGAGATGCCAAATTTGGAACTTGGGAACTAGGTTCAGCCTTCATGGACAGTCCACCAGACCACTCTCCTGAGGGAGCACATTCCCATGCTAGACATTAGAAGGCCCAGCAGGACCTTAGAAGCTCTGGTGTCTTAGGACCAGCAGGTGGACTTAGCGGTGGCAAGAGTGACTTAACCTTGAAGGCCTGTCCACCACAATCCATACTGAAATTCATCTCCAGTCTTGTGGGCAGGCCTACGAAGCAGCACACCCTAGAGCAACAGTGACTCTGCACTGAGTTCCGAGGAGCATTGAGACCAGTCCATCTCACCCATTGGTACCTATGTTGGCCTTGTTTCTACAGTAGCAGTGCAACTCACCAGGGATCGGCAATCCAGAATTTGCCCACACACCAAACTAAGGGCCTCATTTACAAGGCCCTAGCGTCACTTTTGCGCCACCGGAGCGTCACTTTTTTGACACTCCGGTAGCGCAATGTGCTGCAGCATATTTACACGGCCACGCAAAGCCACTTTACGTGGCTTTTCATGGGCTTGTAAATATGTGCCCCTTTCACTCAGGGCACTGCGTGAAAGGGGTATTCCATGGGTGTTACTGTGGGTGTTCCCACGCAACACCCATGGAATCTGAAGCATTCCCAGATCTAACAGGAATCGTAAACCTGGGAATACAGCAGATTCTAACACCACCCCAAGGGTGGCGTTAGGGAGGCGCAACAAGGAGAAATATCCATATTTCTCCTTGTTTTTTCTCTTTCTATGTGTGCTGCATTCTGAAGCACACATTGAAGGAGGAAATTGCCTCCATTGATTGATTTTGTACAGAAAGGTGTCCCTTCCTGCACAAAATCAATCATCCCTGCAACGCAGACACCCTTGCAACACTGTGCAAAGATGCCTGCGTTGGCACTAGGCTGCTTTTTTAATGCCGCAATACCAAAGGGGATGATGGACAGAGCTTTTGAGCAAATCAAACACTCACCCCCAGTCAACTGATATGGGTTTAATCCATCATCATTCTTTAGCTCACTCCACTGTTGTAATTTAACAGCGATTAGATTGAGCATTAGCGAAAGACATCTTAGTTCTGGCTGTTAACTTGACATTTAACGGACTCCATTTTGTATTCATGGCCGCCATTTTGCCGACCATGTGTTATGTCCTATCTTCCTTTCCATGGCACTTGAATCTGCCCAGCAACAGCCTATTATTAGCGTCCCCTTGTTTTGCCGCTGACCGTTAGAGTTCACATCTGGTAGTGATTAGCTCTAGATTGGAATGTGTTAGCCGAACCCCCATGACTGTTTGCTCCACCCACTCTTCGATTGTGCTTCTCAACATTACCTTATATGTACATAAAATGTGCTCTTGTGCCTTGTACCGCCTTCTTCTGAGCCCCTGTGTGGGTATAAATAAACCATGCGTTCTTAACTCGTGGTGCTACTTCTTGCAATACCGAAGGGTACTGTTTGAACTGTAGCACCACCTCATGAGGTGTAATAAATGTTCCGTTTTCTATTTCCAGTTTCTGTGCCAACTTCTTCCAATTAGGTCTGAGGACTTTGTGCAGAGAAGGGCGAACCCCTGGCACTAGCGGGTCTGGCTGAGGCCTGCACGACAAATTAGCGCCCAACACGTGGGGCTCATCGGCGACTCGGATGCCCGAAGGATTGGTCGTGCCGAAGGTTCGGAACCTCGCTGCCAGAGAATACCCGAGTCTTGGCACCCGAGGCGTTTCTTCCCTTCTTTCCGATCTGACCATCCAGGCGGCGCCGGTCCTCGACTGAGATCTCTTCTGTTGGTTCGCCGTGCAGTGACCGTTTGGTCGAATTTAGAACTTGGCAGTTGGTACCTGGACACCCTATGATTGGTAAGAGCTGTTTTACGGTACTTGCTGTGGGGTTTGGATGCCCTTGTATGGTAAGGTAGTTTTAGGAACACTTACTGTGGCATATTTGTATTTGGAAAAGACTAGTCTAATTTGTATTTGAAATCTAGGTATGTCTATGAATATATGTGTTGCAACCCATATAGGCAGGCAATGTGAAGATTTTTCTTCAACTATTTGATTTGAACGGCGCAACGTACTAAAGGTACCTTAAGCGCTACTTTGTGTATAATACTGCATATTTTGCCTTATTTCTGGCATGCCTGTTTTTAGCGCACTTCCAAGGTTGTGCTGCTTTTGTAATGGTACCAGTCTACGACTTGAGGAATCGCAACTGGCTCCCCCAGAAGGGACGCCTAATAGAACCATGTATGTAAAATTTAGTCTTTCGGCCATAATGTACAGCACGTTGTGGCACAAATACATCAAAAAGGATCCTGAGTTACGGTGGCCACTGAATGGGTCATTTGATGCACGAAAGGTTGAGTATGTGGAGCGATGTATGTTTGAGCGAAGGTCTAGACGTGACATGTTTGAATGCGTGCGTATGTGGGAAAAAGAAATGCGACAGCAAGAGAAGCATGAGCAAGCGTTGATTGAGAAAGAACAGCGAAAGAATGTGTATGAGAAAGCGCTGGCGTTGCGAAAGAAAACAGTGAAAAAGTTAAAAGAGAGAGAGGAGAAAGAAAATAGGTTGCAGGTATCTGGCCAATATCCTGTCCGACAACCTCTCTATCCTGTCCTTAATAAACCACAAGATGATTTTTTGTTATTAGATCGACCTCCACCTCCGTATGCCGTTCCGTCCGCTCCGGCCGAAGGCGATGGGGATTCTGACACAGAGCAACAAAAAACACGGGACACTGGATCCATGTTGACTGCTGAGCGTTCAGCCGAAATTAGACAAGCTAGCCGTTTAAAAGCTAGTGAAAGTTCTTGGACTACATCCTCTCCGGTATCTGTTTTGACGATGGCTCAATATTATGAACGTCAAGAATTAGAAGCGAAAGGTAATGAGGAAAAGAAATCCAAAGATTTGAAAATGAAAATTATGTTAGCCCAGGTCTATGGTCCGCCCTCTAGAGGTTATGATAGAAGCTATGATAGAGGTTATGATAGAGGCGGACGTGGATCCTTCAATGCCCCCTATACTCGTGTGAATCTGTCTATAAATCAATGTGCGTATTGTAAGCAGTTTGGTCATTGGATGGCTGATTGTTCAGTGTTGCATGTCCAACAGAACTCGTGGGGATGGGGACAAATGAGAAATCCTTCAGATTTTTCAGGGCCTAGGGGAAATACGAATGATCGAGCTCGATTTGATACTAATGTACGAATGCAGAATGGTCAAACCACTTTTGATAGGCGAAACCAATATCAGATGTCTGATTATGTTCAGCTTGATCTTTACGATTCTGCTCATGCATAGGATTGCCTAGGATGGGGTAAGGAATCAGTTGAAGTTTTAGTAGATCAGACAGGTCCCTATGTTACAGCACATGTTTTGGGTTCTAATGATCGGTTTCTGGTTGATACAGGAGCTACTCGTAGCGCTTTGTCTAAACAATTGGTTCCGAGGGCTCCCCTGTCTGGCGTAACTATTACTTCGATAGGTTTCGATGGAACACCTTCCCTTAGCCCATTGTCACAACCACTTACATTCCATGTCGATAAATTTAGTGCTCCAAGTCCATTTTTGCTTTCTCCAAATACACCAGATAATATTGTGGGTCTTGATATGCTGAAGTATTTCAGAGCCACAATACGATGTTCTCCTGAAGGAGTGCGTGTCATTTTGAATGATAACTATTTCGAGCCTGCAAGAATTTGTTTTGTTAAAGAGGATATTGCATTGGCTACCTCCGACACTGACGTGGGTCAAATGGTTATCTCACCAGTTCAGATTACTGTCAAGGAGGGAGCTGTGTTATCTCGTTTGCCACAATATAGGATTTCACAGGAGGGTGAAGAAGCACTCATACGAATTGTACATGATGTAATCCAAGATGGGGTTGTTGAGGAAGTCCCATTTAATGTTTGCAACAGCCCGATTCTTCCAATTCTGAAAAGAGATACTGATACACGAGTCTACAGATTCATTATAGACTTGAGGGAGATAAATAAGATTGTCGTACTGCAGTATCCTGTGGTTTCTGACAACACCACACTTTTTACTTTGGTTCCCCCGACTGCCACTACATTTTCAGTAATAGACTTGAAGAATGCTTTCTTTTCGATCCCTATTCATCCTGATAGCCGATACTTCTTCGGTTTCACTTTGAATAATCGATCGTATAGATTTTGTAGAGTTCCTCAAGGCTATACTGAAAGTCCGAGTATTTACAGTCAAGCATTGAAAAAAGAACTTGATTCTTTTGCATTGCCCGAAGGTGTAGCTCTTATACAATATGTCGATGACATCTTGTTGGCAGCTGATACCCCAGAACAGTGTGAAAAATGCACTTTATCTTTGCTTTCTTTTCTTGCTTCACATCATCACAAAGTGTCTCGAAAGAAGTTGCAATATTGTAGACCAAAGGTAACCTACTTAGGTCTAAACACAACAGGGATGCTAGGGGTCTAGAAAAAACAAGAAAAGAAAGAAAAACTACAGTAAACTAGTAAATTCATAAGTAGTTTGTGTTAGGAGAACAAAATATAGTGTAGGATAATACCCATCAGCCCACCCATAGGCGGAGTCTCATCATCTGCGTTTTGTTAGAGACTGGTATCCGCTAAGTACCTCCTTAGTTGTATATAGGAGGGTACTAGCAGCAGAACCACCAGTGATGGAAAGTCTACACAGGGTATAAGTGGGTTGAGAGATGGAGTATTGTTGCAGTGCTAAAAAAATTTGTGAAGTGGTGAAAGGATATGTGTATTAAAATTGCCTAGTGTGATGTCAAAAGACAAACTTTATTGAGAGAGGATCATCATACTGGCAAGATTAAAAGCAGCGTGAAGATAGTGTGTAGAAACAAATATCACTATCAGTTATGAAAATAAGTGGTCAACATGTTTCAGCCTTCTCAGGCTTTCATCAGGACCTGCTGGTATAACACTACTGCAACGATATAAAGTGAAAAAAAAATGACCTACCAGAGATAAATTATTTGTATGGTGGTCTCAGTCATCATGAAAGATGAAATCTCCTATAAAAAGACCATTGTAGATACATAGTTATAATAAGCAAAAACCATGTGATAAGTTTATCAATGATCCACATTTTAGGTTTAAAAGTTGAAAAAAAGTTGAAAAAACTCACCCATATATTTATGAGGAGAAAGCCTCACCTCGCCTGGCACTCGCTCAGGTCAAAAGAGGCCCCGCTCTGAAGAAATAAGAGGGGAAAAGTATATATAATACATTTTGCTATTTATATTCATATTGTCAAAAGTGGTCTTTTCAAAAGTAACTCTGAGTACTGTGTGTGGACCCACGAGGGGACCTCTAAAGCCCAGCAGTGAAGACGAGAGATATTAAAAATCATTGAGTGGGTAAGTCCCCCAAAAATAGCTATAAATGGAGGGGAATCATTAATCACTTCACATTCAATCAGAAGTAGTAATTTCACTCCTTTATCTAGAGAGTGGAAAGAAAATGACCCACAACGGGTGACCTAAGAAACGGTCCGTCATCTGAAAAAGGGTGTCAAAGAACAGCGACCCACCTGTCCGTCGGTACCTCCTGCTACCCTCTGAGCCGAGGGGAAGGTAGCAGGTGTACCGGCGTTCTCATTCTTGTAGGTGCACTGCGGACCGAAATGAGAGCATATGCTGCTGTTTAGTGATTGGAGAATAAATAAGCCAATCGATAGCAAAAGACGGGAAGAGCTAAGCGCCTCCTCATTGGTTGTAAAGGAGGAGGTGTACTGCGGACCTGAATGCGGACTTGAATGGAAACGTACGCTCCTATGTGTGTAATAGGAAAAGGAGGAGGCTTCCTCATTGGTCGTAGACCGAGTGATACCGCCTCCTGCCCCGTATTTTTGATAATCGGGGACGGAAAAAAGGACCGAAAAATAGAGTCCAACGGGGGCGATATATTATTGTTCTTATGCTGCGTTTATCCACAGTCCCAGTCGATTATCCACAAGTTGGAAATGATGTTTTAGTGGATATCGGCTGAAAGTTAACAGACTGAGTCGTTCTGTTCCCTGATTGGTCCGGTCCTCGCGACCGGAAATAGACGCATACCCAGTCGGAAATAGACACAGGAGTGTCAAAAAGCATTCGTTCAACGAGTCGGTAAAGGAACCGAAATACACGGCTCCATGTCTTTATAACCAGCATGTAAGTTTAGACCAAGAGTTGTATAGTGGGATAGAAAAAAGTCTAATAGTGGGATAGAAAAAAAGTGCCATAGCACGGAATATGTTTCTCAACCATGTCTATTGGCATGTGAGAGCAGTACACGACTATATGAGTTGTTATTGTCAGAGTTATAACTGCACAGCAGTTCTAGTCATAGACAGAGCAGGGCGTGGTATATATAGAAAAAGCAGATACAAGAACAAGGGGTCACCAAAGGCATATAAATGGTGCCTGGTAGTGAAAAAACCTCTGTATGCAATAGTACAAGCAGCCATCTCAAAATGGCACGTTGAAGATGAATTATATACGAACAATTCACGCCTATATAAGTAATAATTGTCATAGTTATAATTACACAAGGGTCTTCGAACAGAGATAAAGTAAGGCGTGTTATTTCTAGATTGCAGACACCAAGAGATCAGTAAGCATGTAAATAATGTCAAAAGGTGAAGATGCCTCTGCAGTCATGGTTTGGGGTCAGAGTTTGGACAGAGGTCAGAGTTGAATCCCCGGAATATCATCGTTCAATCCTGTGATGTCAGTTTTAAGTTTAAAAATCCATTTTTGTTCTTTGGTGAACAAATATCGAGAAATGTCATTGACATGATCAGGAATGAACGGCTGTTCCAAAACTAGCCATTCCATATCTTCGGCAGAGTGTTGCATCGTTATGTAATAGTTTGTAAGCCGTGTAGCTTGTTTGTTGCGCCTGATCGTACTTTTATGTTCTTGAATTCTCAATTTTACTCTCCTTGATGTCATGCCGACATAGCGCAGGGAGCAAGGACATTTGATCAAGTATATCACCCTTTCACTGTTGCAATTGGTGTGTTTATTTAACACCCATGGGCGTAAAGTGCCAATGTCCACAGCCAAAGTTTTCTTGGTCTGGGGGCACGCTGAGCAATTGCCACATGGGTGGTGGCCTTGGACTGGTGGAAGGTTCCAGAGTGTTGTGATAGAGTCAGGACGTACAGTCTGGGGTCTGGTATGTACTAAATCATCTTTAAGGTTAAAACTTCTCTTGAAAGAGAACAACGGAGGAGGAATAACCTAACCAGCAGTGTTCAGAATACGCCAGTGTCTCCGTATGATTTTTTGAACCTGAGTAGACATGGTGCTAAAGGTGGTGACGAAGGTCAATCTCTCAAGAGGAGGTTTTACAACAGGTGGAGCCAGCAGGGTTTCTCTTGGGTTGTTAGAAGCCCTTTTGCATGATTTTCTGACTAAAGTGCTTGGATATAGTCGTTGTTTCAGTTTGGAGCACAGGTCTTTAGACTGGTCTTCAAAATCTATTTTTTCTGAACAATTCCTTTGAACTCTCAAAAATTGTCCAAAGGGCAAATTCTCTTTTAAAGAGCGTGGATGATGACTATAAAATCTCAAAAGGGAATTCCTTGACATCGGCTTACGATAAAGTTTACTCGCTAGGTGACCGTCTTTGGGAAAAATGAGCAGATCTAAAAAGGGAAGTTCCTTCTCACTGTAATCCACTGTGAACCTCAGAAATTGATTCTGAGAATTCAGCCAACCTTGGAAAGCAAGTATAGAAGCCGTGTCTCCACGCCATATTACTAGCACGTCGTCGATATATCTCTTCCACAACACCGTTTGATGGTAATACGGATTGTTGTGGTTGAGGACGTACTGTGATTCAAAGAGATGGACATACAAATTCGCTAGACTGGGGGCGAAAATGCTCCCCATGGATGTACCCGATGTCTGGAGGTACAGAGAGTCTTCAAATCGGAAGAAGTTTTCAGTCATAGCAAGTCTTGCTAGCTCCATAATGAAATTAATCGGTGTACTGAAAGATTCTTCCGGAAGGTCCGGCTTCATTTCTTTTTCTCTGACAAAGATGCAGATCAGACTGAAACCACCATCAACACTGGTCTCAAAAAGAAATCTACTTTTATGCCCCTTCTCCAACAGGTTCCACCTAAAGTAGGTGGATTTGAGAAAGCGGTAATCCATGAGATCAGTTCTCTGAACTTGTCAGACAAGAAAGTGTTTCAAAATTTATCTAGGGCTGAGAAAGCAGCAATAGTGACGCTTTCGAAAGATAAGGATATCACGATAAAACCTGCAGATAAGGCTGGTGCGATAGTTATTCTTGACACCACCACTTATCGAGCAGAATGTTTGAGACAACTAGGTGATACCAATGCTTACACACAGCTCAGCGCTGACCCCACTAACAGACTGACCACTGAGATTAAGAGTCTCGTGGAAGAGGCAAGCTCAGAGGGCTGGATTACACCACAGGAAGCCCAGTTCTTGGTCACCTTACATCCAGTGACTCCATACTTTTATGCGCTGCCCAAGATACATAAACCAACAAGGCCACCCCCTGGACGACCGATCATTTCAGGGATCGGGTCGCTTCTTGAACCCCTCTCATCTTTTGTTGATTTTTTCCTCAGACCGCTTGTGCAAACCATGCCTACCTATCTCCAGGACACTAAAGATGTCTTGCGTCTTTTGCCTGAGGTGGAGTTCAACGTCGAGACTGACATTCGTCAGTTTCGACGTTGAATCGCTATACACCTGCATTCCGCAGGAGGAAACCTTGCAGGCTGTGAGGGGTCTTTTGGAAGCTAGCACTCATGAGAGTATTACACCGATTAATTTCATTATGGAGCTGGCAAGACTTGCTATGACTGAAAACTTCTTCTGATTTGAAGACTCTCTGTACCTCCAGACATCGGGTACATCCATGGGGAGCATTTTTGCCCCCAGTCTAGCGAATTTGTATGTCCATCTCTTTGAATCACAGTACGTCCTCGACCACAACAATCCGTATTACCATCAAACGGTGTTGTGGAAGAGATATATCGACGACGTGCTAGTAATATGGCGTGGAGACACGGCTTCTATACTTGCTTTCCAAGGTTGGCTGAATTCTCAGAATCAATTTCTGAGGTTCACAGTGGATTACAGTGAGAAGGAACTTCCCTTTTTAGATCTGCTCATTTTTCCCAAAGACGGTCACCTAGCGAGTAAACTTTATCGTAAGCCGATGTCAAGGAATTCCCTTTTGAGATTTGATAGTCATCATCCAAGCTCTTTAAAAGAGAATTTGCCCTTAGGGCAATTTTTGAGAGTTCAAAGGAATTGTTCAGAAAAAATAGATTTTGAAGACCAGTCTAAAGACCTGTGCCCCAAACTGAAACAACGACTATATCCAAGCAATTTAGTCAGAAAATCATGCAAAAGGGCTTCTAACAACCCAAGAGAAACCCTGCTGGCTCCACCTGTTGTAAAACCTCCTCTTGAGAGATTGACCTTCGTCACCACCTTTAGCACCATGTCTACTCAGGTTCAAAAAATCATACGGAGACACTTGCATATTCTGAACACTGCTGGTAAGGTTATTCCTCCTCCGTTGTTCTCTTTCAAGAGAAGTTTTAACCTTAAAGATGATTTAGTACATACCAGACCCCAGACTGTACGTCCTGACTATCACAACACTCTGGAACCTTCCACCAGTCCAAGGCCACCACCCATGTGGCAATTGCTCAGTGTGCCCCCAGACCAAGAAAACTTTGACTGTGGACATTGGCACTTTACGCCCATGGGTGTTAAATAAACACACCAATTGCAACAGCGAAAGGGTGATATACTTGATCAAATGTCCTTGCTCCCTGCGCTATGTCGGCATGACATCAAGGAGAGTAAAATTGAGAATTCAAGAACATAAAAGTACGATCAGGCGCAACAAACAAGCTACACGGCTTACGAACCATTACATGACGATACAACACTCTGCCGAAGATATGGAATGGCTAGTTTTGGAACAGCCGTTCATTCCTGATCATGTCAATGACATTTCCCGATATTTGTTCACCAAAGAACAAAAATGGATTTTTAAACTTAAAACTGACATCACAGGATTGAACGATGATATTCCGTGGATTCAACTCTGACCTCTGTCCAAACTCTGACCCCATACCATGACTGCAGAGGCATCTTCACCTTTTGACATTATTTACATGCTTACTGATCTCTTGGTGTCTGCAATCTAGAAATAACACGCCTTACTTTATCTCTGTTCGAAGACCCTCGTGTAATTATAACTATGACAATTATTACTTATATAGGCGTGAATTGTTCGTATATAATTCGTCTTCAACGTGCCATTTTGAGATGGCTGCTTGTACTATTGCATACAGAGGTTTTTTCACCACCAGGCACCATTTATATGCCTTTGGTGACCCCTTGTTCTTGTGTCTGCTTTTTCTATATATACCACGCCCTGCTCTGTCTATGACTAGAACTGCTGTGCAGTTATAACTCTGACAATAACAACTCATATAGTCGTGTACTGCTCTCACATGCCAATAGACATGGTTGAGAAACATATTCCGTGCTATGGCACCTTTTTTCTATACCACTATTAGACTTTTTTCTATCCCACTATACAACTCTTGGTCTAAACTTACATGCAGGTTATAAAGACATGGAGCAGTGTATTTCGGTTCCTTTACCGACTCGTTGAACGAATGCTTTTTGACACTCCTGTGTCTATTTCCGACTGGGTATGCGTCTATTTCCGGTCGCGAGGACCGGACCAATCAGGGAACAGAACGACTCAGTCTGTTAACTTCCAGCCGATATCCACTAAAACATCATTTCCAACTTGTGGATAATCGACTGGGACTGTGGATAAACACAGCATAAGAACAATAATATATCGCCCCCGTTGGACTCTATTTTTCGGTCCTTTTTTCCGTCCCCGATTATCAAAAATACGGGGCAGGAGGCGGTATCACTCGGTCTACGACCAATGAGGAAGCCTTCTCCCTTTCCTCCTCCTTTTCCTATTACACACATAGGAGCGTACGTTTCCATTCAGGTCCGCATTCAGGTCCGCAGTACACCTCCTCCTTTACAACCAATGAGGAGGCGCTTAGCTCTTCGCGTCTTTTGCTATCGATTGGCTTATTTATTCTCCAATCACTAAACAGCAGCATACGCTCTCATTTCGGTCCGCAGTGCACCTACAAGAACGAGAACGCCGGTACACCTGCTACCTTTCCCTCGGCTCAGAGGGTAGCAGGAGGTACCGACGGACAGGTGGGTCGCTGTTCTTTGACACCCTTTTTCAGATGATGGACCGTTTCTTAGGTCACCCGTTGTGGGTCATTTTCTTTCAACTCTCTAGATAAAGGAGTGAAATTACTACTTCTGATTGAATGTGAAGTGATTAATGATTCCCCTCCATTTATAGCTATTTTTGGGGGACTTACCCACTCAATGATTTTTAATATCTCTCGTCTTCACTGCTGGGCTTTAGAGGTCCCCTCGTGGGTCCACACACAGTACTCAGAGTTACTTTTGAAAAGACCACTTTTGACAATATGAATATAAATAGCAAAATGTATTACATATACTTTTCACCTCTTATTTCTTCAGAGCGGGGCCTCTTTTGACCTGAGCGAGTGCCAGGCGAGGTGAGGCTTTCTCCTCATAAATATATGGGTGAGTTTTTTCAACTTTTTTTCAACTTTTAAACCTAAAATGTGGATCATTGATAAACTTATCACATGGTTTTTGCTTATTATAACTATGTATCTACAATGGTTTTTGTTATAGGAGATTTCATCTTTCATGATGACTGAGACCACCATACAAATAATTTATCTCTGGTAGGTCATTTATTTTTCACTTTATATCGTTGCAGTAGTGTTATACCAGCAGGTCCTGACGAAAGCCTGAGAAGGCTGAAACATGTTGACCACTTATTTTCATAACTGATAGTGATATTTGTTTCTACACACTATCTTCACGCTGCTTTTAATCTTGCCAGTATGATGATCCTCTCTCAATAAAGTTTGTCTTTTGACATCACACTAGGCAATTTTAATACACATATCCTTTCACCACTTCACAATTTTTTTTAGCACTGCAACAGTACTCCATCTCTCAACCCACTTATACCCTGTGTAGACTTTCCATCACTGGTGGTTCTGCTGCTAGTAACCTCCTATATACAACTAAGGAGGTACTTAGCGGATACCAGTCTCTAACAAAACCCAGATGATGAGACTCCGCCTATGGGTGGGCTGATGGGTATTATCATACACTATATTTTGTTCTCCTAACACAAACTACTTATGAATTTACTAGTTTACTGTAGTTTTTCTTTCTTTTCTTGTTTTTTCTAGACCCCTAGCATCCCTGTTGTGTTTAGATAGTTGGATTGGGGATTGGATGCTAGCTGGTCTTTAAAATATTCCCCTTAGACCCCTCCTACTGTTTGTTGTTTAACCTACTTAGGTCACCTTTTGTCTAAGGATGGACGTGCATTGACATCAGATCGTATACAAGCAATTTTAGACACGCCAGTTCCTACCACACAGAAAGGAGTACGTGCATTTCTGGGTCTTACCTCCTTTTGCAGGCAGTGGATCTTGGGATTTTCATACATTGTTAAGTCTTTGCTAACGCTTTTGACGAAAGATACTCCAGTACCTCTTTCATGGACAGATGAATGTGAAAGTGCTTTTCGACAGTTACGACAAGCCCTTTGTTCAGCACCAGTATTAGGCTCACCAGATTACACTAAGCTTTTTACACTTTATATACATGAGAAAGATGGATGTGCATTGTCAGTTTTAGTCCAGTTACATGGTGATAAGCAACGTCCTTGTGCTTATTTTTCAGCAGTTCTTGATCCTGTTGCTAGAGCATTACCTGGGTGTTTTCGCTCAGTTGCAGCAACATCTGTGTCAATACGACAGAGTGAGGGAATAGTTTTGTCACATAAACTGTTAGCGTTGGTACCCCATGCGGTTGATGCCCTTTTGAACCAGACAGACACAGCACTTAACAAGCGCTCGCCTTACAGGATATGAACTGACATTGCTAGCTCCTCACATTACATTGAAGAGATGTGCAACTTTGAATCCAGCTACTTTGTTGCTGTATCCGGTGACTCAGCCTCAGTCACAAGAAACGCATGATTGTATATTCCTGACTGAGGAACAGACAAAGGGTCGTATTGATTTGCAAGATGTGCCCCTTCCAGATGTGGATGGTGAACTATGGGTTGATGGGTCTTGTTTGAGATTACCAGATGGTACGACCTCAGCCGCATATGCAATCACCACGCTTGAAACAATAGTGGAGACAGCTCGCATACCGCAGAAATCGGCTCATGTAGCTGAATTGATAGCTTTGACACGAGCATGTGAGCTTAGTACTGATTTATGTGTGAACATTTATACAGATAGCCGCTATGCTTTTGGAGTTGCGCATGATTTTGGCCTACTCTGGAAGGAAAGAGGCTTTCTTACATCTCACGGAATGCAAATGATGCACGGAGAATTAGTGCATAATCATTTGATTGCATTGACATGCCCGAAAAAAGTAGCCATAGTGAAGTGTAGCGAGCATAAGAAAGTGACAGACAAGATTGGGCAAGGAAATGCCTTTGCAGACAACGTGGCACGTGAAACTGCGATGAAAAGAAATACTACTCCTTTGTATGTAGTGAAGTCACAAGCTGAGAGATGGCATGATGCTAGGCAAGAAGTACGAGAGATACAGAGGACAGCTTCTGATAAAGAACGTGAACAGTGGTCTAAAGAAGGAGAGTTAGATGACCAAGGTTGTTGGAGGAATAAGCAGATGGATAAATGGAAGCTGCCTATAGCTTTCGTACAGCCTATGGTTCAGATGGCACATGGGCTAGCACATGTTGGAGCTTCCGCAATAACTAAAATGCTTACGCAAGTTTGGGAGCATCCAGAAATTGCTAGCACAGCTAAGAGAGTAGTACAGTCCTGTTTGATCTGTTTACAATACAATCCTGGAAAAGAAACGCGAGCTCCACCTGGAGGTTTTGCTACACCGACTGCACCTTTTGAAGTCCTGCAAATGGACTACATCCAGCGTGAGTGTTGTAATAACTTAAAGTATGTTCTAGTGGTGGTTTGTGCTTTTAGTAAATGGATTGAGGCATACCCCACAAAGGATAATACTGCTACTACTATTGCTAAGGTGCTACTGAAGGAGTTTTTCCCGAGGTTTGGTGTTTGCAGACTTTTATGGAATGATAACAGACCTCATTTTGTTGGGAAAGTTATCAAATATGTCTTGAAGGGATTAGGAATAAAACAGAAGTTCCATGCAGTGTTCCATCCACAATCATCAGGATTGGTGGAAAGGTATAATGCTACTCTGAAGCTGAAAATTGCGAAAATTCAAGCCTCTACGCACTTGACTTGGCCAGATGCGTTGCCATTGGCATTGTTGTCAATCAGATCAGTACCGCATTCTAGGACGGGTCTCACCCCGTACGAGGTGGTATTTGGACGACCCATGAATATTTGGGGAGTTCCTAAACCGAGTTCTGTGTATGATGTACCTTGTGTCTTGATGAATGACTATTTGGCACAGTTAACCAACAGTTTGGTTTCTATTCATCAACAGGTTCGTGAAGCACTTCCTGACAGATCTACAGGTGAAGGCCATGAGCTCCGTCCTGGTGACCTTGTGATGGTTAAGGCGTTTGAGAGGTCAAGCAGCTTGGAACCGAGATGGCGTGGACCAGAACAAGTGCTCCTTGCCACGAGAACAGCGGTTCGAGTCACCAACAAGTAAAATTGGGTGCATAGCACTCATTGTCGGAAGGTATTGTCGACCTTGGTGGAACCTGCTGTGCTGACCGATCATCGAGAGATCTTGACCACGGAGAACGGCCCTGCTGCATCACCTGATGAATCTGTGGAGTTCTTCCCGGACCAGACGACTCCTGGAGCAACGCGATACAACTTGAGACCGAGGAAAGAGTCTACAGTTTTTGAGAGAGACAGGTTGAGCAACCGCCCTGGGTAGTGGAAACGGAATGCCGATATGACAAGGGAGGGGGGATCAGTCCTGCGTAGTGTAGTGACACCTGTCTTGATCTGCGGTGAAGAAATCAACGTCTACCCACGGGAGAAGAGCTCCTACAATTATTTTTGTTTTTTGTTGTTTTGTTCTGTTTTTGAGAAAGCTGATTTTGCTGCTATGATAACCACTAAGAAAAAGGTGTTAGGAGTTATAGGTGTTTTTGCTGCTTTGACAATAATAGCAGTGATCACCTGGTCTATTGAGATGATGATTCCTGCTCATGAGTTTGTTGTGGTTCCTACTACTCCAGTCCCAGACGAGCATCAGCATTTCACTCTTCCGTATCATGAGCAGAAGCATCGAGAATCCTATCTTAATAATACGTTTGTTCAGATGCTCCATCACACCCACAATGCTACAAATGTCACTAATTGTTGGATATGTGGTATGCTTCCAGCACATCAAAAGAAAGGTGGAACACCATTTATTCCGCTTCCTTTTTCGCATTATGGTTCTTGTCGAGCCTGGTACACTCTTCTATTTGCAACCTGGAAACCTACAGTAGGTGGACTTCTTTTCCGTCTGAATAAAGAGTGTTATCAAGATGAACATGGGTATCCTCAAGCGAATGGAACTATATGGGAATGGGAGGAATACCGACCGGACAATGCTTCTACACCATATGTTTTCACCCATACGAGAGACTCTACTACGAGCAACCAGTCTGTAATCACTGTTACAAGGACCAATGCAGACCTGTGTGTACAAAGTACTGGACGAATTCCAGTTGGAACTAGTGATTGTGTTACTTTATTAACTATAGATGGATTGAATGACAGTTTGTTCCTGGCGTCACATAACACGTATCTAGTATGTGGGAGTCATGGATATCATAGACTACCAGTAGGGTGGTCAGGTATATGTTATGTTTCTTTTCTGTTGCCTCCTATTTTCTTGGCACCTGGTTCATACCACCGAGATTTCAAACTGTTCAGAAATATTTCAATGAATCGTAATAAAAGAGCAATAAGAATTGATGATGTAGACCAGACAGATACTAGTCTTCAGCAATATGTTGATTTTAATTTGGGTTTGTTTCCTTTTGTGGGTGCTACAATAAATAGCAGGAAAATACGACGATTGACTAGAGTTGTGGAAGCTGTCACTAATCAAACTGCTATAGCTCTTGGCAATATTACTGAGGAGTTGCAAATTGCTAGAATTGTAACATTTCTAAAACAGGATGGTATTAGATGTTATGTTAGCAGATAGAGGAGGTGCATGTAAAGTTATCGGTAGTAGTTGTTCCGTGTTTATTCCTGATAATTCGCCCTCAGTGTATGATGCAATTCTTAAACTGCATAAGATAGCTACAGATATTCATGTTAAAAATGGCACTTGGACTTTTGCGTGTTGGTTTTGGGCTCTAGTTTCTGCCTGGGGTTGGAAATTACTTACTGGTCTCTGTATTGCAATTGCAGTGATTTTCACCTGTTGTATGTGCATCCACTGTGGCCCAATGCTATGTTCTATGTGCATAACTGCTTGTATACCTTCCAAAAGAAATACTGTAAAAGCACAACACATGTTAGATAGGGAAGTGATTGAGATGATGCGTATAGATATATGAGATGAGTGTTTAGATTACCCCAAAAGAGCGTATGTCTTTAGCTAATGCTAAAAGGGGCGTCTGTTTTACAGCGATTAGATTGATCATTAGCGAAAGACATCTTAGTTCTGGCTGTTAACTTGACATTTAACGGACTCCATTTTGTATTCATGGCAGCCATTTTGACTGCCGCATGCTACCTCGTGCCGACCATGTGTTATGTCCTATCTTCCTGTCCATGGCACTTTATTCTGCCCAGCAACAGCCTATTATTAGCGTCCCCTTGTTTTGCCGCTGACCGTTAGAGTTCACATCTGGTAGTGATAAGCTCTAGATTGGAATGTGTTAGCCGAACCCCCATGACTGTTAGCTCCACCCACTGATCGATTGTGCTTCTCAACATTACCTTATATGTAAATAAAATGTGCTCTTGTGCCTTGTACCGCCTTCTTCTGAGCCCCTGTGTGGGTATAAATAAACCATGCGTTCTTAACTCGTGGTGCTACTTCTTGCAATACCGAAGGGTACTGTTTGAACTGTAGCACCACCTCATGAGGTGTAATAAATGTTACGTTTTCTATTTCCAGTTTCTGTGCCAACTTCTTCCAATTGGTTCTGAGGACTTTGTGCAGAGAAGGGCGAACCCCTTGCACTAGCGGGTCTGGCTGAGGCCTGTACGACACCAACACCCCAGTTTAGACACGGCCATATGCAAATCAGTATGACCCTGTGCCTCATGGGAACAGTCCAGCCCGAACTACCAAGCCATGTCTTCACTGGACTGGAAACAAGCATCTTGAGACCTGTTTCTGGCTAATCAGCAGTCATCAGCCAGGCTAGCTTGAATCCAGTGGCAAAGTGAGCAAGGGACTCATGTCTGGGCATACCCTGCCAACTTAGGGCGAACAAAGCGATACCAAAGGGGATGATGGATGGAGCGTTTGAGCAAATCAAACACTCACCCCCAGTGAACTGATCTGGGTTTAATCCATCATCATTCTTTAGCTCACTCCACCACCCCAGTTCAGACATGGCCATATGCAAATCAGGCTGACCCAGTGCCTCATGGAAACAGTCCAGCACGGAATGCCAAGCCATGTCTTCCCTGGACCAGAAACAAGCATCCTGGGACCGGTTTCTGGCTAATAAGCCGTCATCAGCCAGGCTAGCTTGAAACCAGTGGCAAAGTGAGCAAGGGACCCACGTCTGGGCATACCCTGCCAAGTTAGGGCGAACAAAGCGATACCAAAGGGGATGATGGACGGAGCATTTGAGCAAATCAAACACTCACCCCCAGTTAACTGATCTGGGTTTAATCCATCATCATTCTTTAGCTCACTCCACCACCCCATGGCACAGGGGCACAAGCACAGGGAATCCCTCTGGTGCGGGCACCAGAGGGATTCCCTTTACCAAAGAACAGCCTCGGAAGATGGGGAAGAGCTTCCCCAGCTCCCGAGGCCCCCCTTTCGTTTCCCTGAAGTGACGATCAGCGTGCACGCCGCGCTGACATAATTTCAGCCCCCCAAGCACGTAGAAAGACGCAAGAGGTATCATGGAAAGGGAAGAATCAAAGAATCTCCCCTTTCCAATGGTACCCCTCCCTAGTGGATCCCTACATCGGGATCGCCCCAGGAGGGCAATCCCCAAGCAGGGAGCCACTCACTAGACAACAGGGAGGGGGGAGCGACCCCTTGTGCAAGGGCCTTTGCTTCCCCCATAGTTTTTTGGGCACAACAGTCTTTTGCTCCCAATCTGCCCCTCGGGGGGCAGAAAGCCCACTAGAAACCATGGATTTTTTAAATTAATGTTCGGGTGGGGGCTGCCCAAAAAGGGCAGGGCAATGGCCCCCCCGAGAAGTGGCAGTCTCTCTGCCTCCCCAGGGGTAGATGGGGCAGGAGCCCCCAATCGGCTCCCCTGGGGGGGCAGAAAGCCCACTAGAAACCAGGGATTTTCTCTTTTTATTGAGGTTGGGGTGGGGGCTGCCCAAAATGGGCATGCAAATGCCCCACCCCCGGTGAACGGAGTCGTTTTGCCCCCCGCAGTGTCAGAAAGCCTAGTAGAAACCAGGGATTTTTGTATTGATGTAATGTCAGTCTTTCTGCCCCCCCCCCCGGGGGGGAGGTGGGGGTAGTGGGGGTAGTGCCCAAAAATCCCACTAGGCACCAGTGATTATGCCAGCTTTTTTTATGCGTGGGGGTGGGGGCTGCCTAGAATGGGCATAGCCAACCCCTCAAAAAACTGCCACAATTTTTCTGCCCTTCTTGGGGGCATATTGGGGCAACCCCCCCCCCCCAATTCCCTTCAGGGCGGCAGAAAGCCCACTAGCAGACTTATTTTTAGCAATGTGCCTACCTGTGGATTTTGGGCCCCATCGCAGCTGGCACATACAGAAACCTACCAAACCTATACATTTTTGAAAACTAGACACCAAGGGGAATCCAGGATGGGGTGACTTGTGTGCCTCTCACCAGGTTATGTTACCCAGAATCCCTTGGAAAGGGTAGGCCTAGTGCCCGCGACAGGAAACGGCCCAAATTGCTACGTGGACACACACATATTCTCAGTAAAAACTGACCCTTTTCCTGCAAAGTGCCTAGCTGTAGATTTTAAACCCTAGCTCTGCCGGCACCTAGGGAAACCTAGCAAACGTAGACATTTTTGAAAACTAGACACCAAGGGGAATCCAGTATCTGTTACCCAGAATCACTTGCAAACCTCATACTTTGTAAAAAAAATTAACATTTTCCTCACATTTCTGTGGTGGAAAGTTCTGGAATTTGTGTGGATCCACAAAATTCCACCCACCCTGCATTCCCCAAAGTTGTCCGAGAAAAATGGCACCTCACTTGTGTGGACGGGTCAAGTACCCGCGACAGGCAAGGGCCCAAAACCTATTGAGGCAACATCAAAATGACCTATCACAAAACAATCTGGTTTTGCAAGGGGGGGTCCCATGAGTTTTTGGCCCGGGCTCGGCGGCCATCTAGGAAAACCTACCAAACCCACACATTTTGGAAAACTAGACACCCGGGGGAGTCCAGCAAGGTATGGCTTGCATGGGTTCCCCAACATTTCCCTACCCAGAATCCCCTGCAAACCTCAAATTTAGCCGAAAAAAATCAATTTTTTCTCACATTTCTGTGTGGGAAAGTTTTGGAATTTGCGTGGATCCACAAATTTCCTTCTACACAGCATTACACCAGGTCTCCCGATAAAAATGGTACCTCACTCGTGTGGGTGGGTCAAGTACACGCAACAGGCAAGGGCCCAAAACGTATTGAGGAGGTTTTGCAAGGGGGTCACCTGGGTTTTTGGCCCCGGGCTCGGCAGCCATCTTAGGAAACTTACCAAACCGACACATTTCTGAAAACTAGACACCCGGGGGAGTCTAGCAAGGTATGGCCTGCGTGGATCCCCCAACATTTTCCTACCCAGAATCCCCTGCAAACCTCAAATTTAGCTGAAAAAAATCAAGTTTTTCTCAAATTTTTGTGTTTGAAAGTTCTGGAATCTGCGTGGATCCGCAAATTTCCTACCACCCATCATTTACGCAGGTCTGTTACCTCACGTGCATGGGTGGGTCAAGAACCCGCAACAGGCAAGGGCCCAAAACCTATTGAGGCGACATCAAAATGTCAAGAACTGCTCGAACGGGCCCGGTTTAGTCCTGGACTTCCCTGATGAAAGCCCATTGCGTATAATTTTTCCGGATAGACTCAGAAAACATTGCGGGGACTTCAGTGTCCATGAGCCTTAGCGACCTGACGCTGGCATGATGAAGAATGCCTCTAAAACTAAGGAAGGACTGCGGAACCAGGTCGGAAATTCCTCTTCGATCGCGGCACGAAGGAAGGACGCTGCCGATTTCTCGCTGGTGAGGTAAGGGTGCTCGGCACCTCTCACTGTGTCTCCTTGTCTTAGGCTCAAAGACGTTTTAGGTTTCTTGGTGCTTTTCCTGCTGTTGGCGAGCCATTGCAGTTCAGCTCTTGCGGTGGGATTCTCTATTAGGTTTTGCTTTGCTTCTCTTGAACTTTTCATGGTATTACTCTCTGCTGGGTTCCTACCATGACCCATTGGGTTAGAGTGTGATCTTTTGTTCCATGACTCTTATGCTTGGGGATTCTGATATTTCTTTCGTGGACCTGGGTCAAAGAGCCTTACAGTTGGAGTGTGTTCATTAGGAAGAGTTATAAGGGTGTTATTTTCCTCTCAACTTCTCAGAAGTTTTGGCACTACTCATTATTATTTAACATTATTTCCCTTGTGTGCTGTTTTCTCTGGCTCTAATTTAACAGGGGTGATTTCAAGAGCGGTACAGGACTTCCCTCAATCCCTGTGAAGCTTTATGAAGTCTATGAAGAGTATGTTACAGTTAAAGTTTAAGTACCACTATAACTAGACATGATGTTGTGCCTGTGGTATTGTAACAGTTGTGTTGTTTTTGAAACAGAATGGTTCTCATATGTCTTGATACAGCAAACCTTCCCCCCGCAAGAGGAAAAGTTGCCTTACTAGTCAGAAACTATGAATTACATAGAATACTACAGGCTGCCTATTATTATTTTTTTGTTACAGGTATTTACTAGATGTATATATATATATATATATATATATATATATATATATATTCACTGAAAAAACATAGGTTATAGACCATATATAGTTAGGAATTAGCATTTACAAAACCTTGAAAATTCACTGAAAAAACCATAGGTTATAGACCATATATAGTTAGGAATTAGCATTTACAAAACCTTGAAAATTCACTGAAAAAACCATAGGTTATAGACCATATATCGTTAGGAATTAGCATTTAAAAAACCTTATTTTACTCACACAAAACCATTGAAATTCCATATATAGTTAGTTGCACTAACTATATATCGCGCACCCGCAATCCACTGCTGATGATCTCACATATTACATCATTCATGACATGGTCAGTGACATCACTGATGACATCACTGATGACATCTCAAATGACATCACTGATGACATCACTGATGACATCTCATTTGACATCAATGACCACATCACTGATGATATCATTCATGTGACAATACAATGCATCTCCTCACATTTTAATATAACCTGTTTCACCCAGTGTTAAATACAGAATATAATTTTTCAAACCATTGACACACCAATACTAGTTACTACATACGCACTCACTGATTGCTACGTCTACACACACCTTCACTCATTCACCCATACAGTCATTCATACATACAATCACTCATCTTTACAACACTATCATATGCACTCATACACCTATACAAACACTCACAGTCTCCCACTCATCCATGGAGTTACTCACACACCTAGTCAGTCCTGTAAAGAATCAATGACACTTCCATTTTCTTGTCTATACAGTTAAACATAGAGCACCTTACATTTTCAAACATATACTAACACATACTTACCTTGTTATACAATCATTGATACAAGTACACATTGATCTGCATAGAGTCACACACCTCCCAGCCAGCCACACACACACTCAGTCTCCCATACAAATACTTGGACAATCAATCAGTAACCCATATAGTTAATCATATAGCTACTGATCAACACATGCAGCAGTTTACAGAACAACAGACATAATGATGCACAAATTAAGACACTTTAGTCACTAACCCATGCACTCAGTGAGACACATTTAATCACTCACTCATACATTCAGTCATGCACCTACTAAATCCTTTGTCCAGACACTTATACTTCCACTCATTCTTCAATATGTAAGACACATTTTAACTTTACAGAAACATACAGTCACTGGATGTTGTCATCAGTGATGTCATCAGTGATGTCATTTGAGATGTCATCAGTGATGTCATCAGTGATGTCACTGACCATGTCATGAATGATGTAATATGTGACATCATCAGCAGTGGATTGCGGGTGCGCGATATATAGTTAGTGCAACTAACTATATATGGAATTTCAATGGTTTTGTGTGAGTAAAATAAGGTTTTTTAAATGCTAATTCCTAACGATATATGGTCTATAACCTATGGTTTTTTCAGTGAATTTTCAAGGTTTTGTAAATGCTAATTCCTAACTATATATGGTCTATAACCTATGGTTTTTTCAGTGAATTTTCAAGGTTTTGTAAATGCTAATTCCTAACTATATATGGTCTATAACCTATGGTTTTTTCAGTGAATTTCAATGGTTTTTTAATAGCAAATATCATAAGCTGTCGAATGTCAAGTACGTGGTAAGTAAAAACATTTTCGTGTTTATGCACACTGATCTGCTTTGAATGCTGCCCCCCACCCCTCATTTCTATTAGGAGTACTCTCTCTTTGCAGATAGTGAAGGGTAGTTAACGCAGGCCTTTGCCCCCGTTGTAATCCGTCGTGCCTGCTTCTCTCTCCATTTGATTGATTGTTCTCTTTGGTTCATTCTCTATTTACAAACAAGCACAGAGTCGCAATACTCTGTTTAGTCTTTGCAGATAGCGAAAAATCGTGTAAAAAAACAAAAGGAATCGAGCAAAATCAGTAGGCCACTAATGGGATCTCTTTTTGACCTCGCTAAAATAGAAACATTAGGAACAACCTGTTGAAAATAGCAATGTGTATGTACATAAGCGGCGTTCATTTGTGTTCACAGTACCCCTTGTTGATTGTTTGAATCGAGCATTGAATTGTTCGAAGTTGGTTCTCTTAAGGATCTTCTCTGCCTGCAAACGAGGAAGAATAGGAATATTCTCTCTCCCTTTGCAGATAGTGAAGGGTAGGTAACGCAAGCCTTTAACACGTCGTACCTATTTCATTCCTCATTGATTGATTGATTGTCCGAACATTGACTGTTTGGGAGTTAGTTCTTTTTTGAAGTATTCCCTGTTTGCAAATAAACGTAGGAAAATCTTTGCAAGTAGTGAAAGGGTACGTAATGCGGACCTTTCTCCCCCGTTGTAATCTGTCATGCCTATCTACTCCCCACTGATTGATGCACCTGTTTCACCCGGACCATTTACTAGAGATAGGTCATCTGGCCCGACCAGAGAGCACCCCTAGTGAAAAGGACATATGCAATAATAACGAAGTGATCACTGTATCCTGTTAACAGAAACTTTAGCATGAAACAACCTGGAAAGAAAAGAATAGGAAAACGAAAATCAGTAGGCCACTGATGAACTTTTTATTAAATAACAAACAAAGAAACGATAACAATACGTAATGATAAAACCTATTATTGTCCTAGAAACAAGAAACGTTAGAAGTAAGCCCGTAATAAGAAACCTGAAAACATCGCCCCTCACTGCCCCAAAACGTGTCTGTCCCACCGCCTGCCACGGCCAAATAACGGCAAACTGGGAAAGATAGAAGTCAGCAGACATCCGCCCCATTCTAGAAACTTCCAAAGGGCAACAGGTTTTCGGCTACGCCCAGCCGGAAGCAACACATATAAGGCGGGTCCTGCTGCCACGCCTAGGCCAGGAGATCATCACGTAGGGTGTAGCCGGAGGAGAGGCCGAGGCCAGCGGGACCCGGCCAGGGGGATTGACAACACTGGAGAGTTTCAGGGGGGGGAATGTCCGTGTCCTCGACCCTCCCCTCTCTCTCCCAGTCCGGCCGCGGTGGCCCTTGAGAGTTGCAGGTTGTCCCTCCACACTCTCTCCCGGTCCGGCCACCAACGGCCGGGGGCTGGGGCCGACGGGATCCGGCTGCAGCCGATGAGCCAAGGAACCCGTTCATGGGGCCAGAGCAAAGGGCGTCCGGCCGCCATCCACCGGAGGTCCGGCCCAAAGACGGACGGGACATTTCTTCTTTCTTGAATAATTGCTGCAACAACCCTGGGGGGGGATGTCTTGCACATGCCTCCGACCCCCCCCCCCTCTCGTCCTCATCGCCTGGTCCGGCCATAACAAATCTCAAGCGAGACGCCGTGGGGTGCACTGGGAGGGAGAGACGGTGCGAACAGGCCTCTCCCGCCTCCCCAGGTGGAGGCTTCCCAGCTGCACCCTCAGCGCTCCAGGCGCCCGGAAAAGGGTTCTTCCACTGTGGTGATGCTGCAACGTCTCGCCCGGCAGGGTGGAGCCCGTGCGCTCATTTGACCCCGCGATCGCCAGTAGCTACCGAACTCTCAAAATGGCGGTCGACCTGGCAAGAGCGGGCCCAGCATAAAGAAATGGCCTGGTCACTGGTTGACTCCACCACCGTAGTCCTCCACGACCTTGAAGATTCTAGAGGAGCCGCGGGAGTCCCCGACCCCCGCAGACACCCCCGATGGGGAATGACTGCCATGATCGCCCGTGGAGTGACGAAACTGTAGCCGCGGGACGTCGGCGCTCCCATGCTGGCGCCAGCCTCAGTTTGAATGACTAGAATCCTGCAGACCTCAGTTCCGGTGAAAGCACAGTGTGACCCGGTAGGAAAAATTGTTGCACCCCCTCCCCTTTTTGACTGATGGTTCAAACCACCGATCCTTTCCTTTGCCCTTTTAACGGAACTTTGGACTGCCTCCCCCCCCCCCGCGGTGCCCCACGCCGTTATTTGCTGGGCGCCAACTTACTAGACATCACCTTCGTGACATCCAGATTTCAGCGCGTTCTGCTGCCTTGGAACTATTCGCACAACAGACCGCTACTGACAACCCACCCCCCGGGACGCCCCACGCCGGATACCCAAATCAGTGCGGCACCCAGGCAACATCTTCTGAATTTTCATAATTTGAAAGAACTAGTAACATGTCCTCATCAGGAATTTCCTCTTCAATCATCTCATCAGGAATTTCCTCATGAAAAGTCTGCAATGATGATTCTTGTAACTCTATGGTCTCCAAACATTCGATAAATTCGCCATCAAGACATTGATCAAAAAAATCATTCAAGTCATCTCCTCCTTGTGAGAATATTTCATTATTGGTGCTGTCAATTTCAATAAATGTAGTGGATAATTCAAAAGAAATTGCCACGGTCTCTTCGTTGTTTAAATGTTTTTACTGTTTTTGTTTTGTTGTATATATTTATAAGTTATTAAAGTTTTATATTCCTACTACTTTGTTGGAGTGCTATATATTTTTAATGTGACACATAATTGTAAAAACTTTGATGTACAAAGAGTCATCCCTGGAATCTTCCGCTTCAGGCTCGGTCCCCTCCCCAATCACAATACAGGATGGTTTTCAGATAGTATGAACACGTGTGGTGTGACGGATCTCATCGGGTGTGGGCCTTGATCTACTATAATTCCTTTGAAGAGGGGTGATTCTTTACAGCTGGGGCCATAAACTACATCTGCAGGGCTAGCTGATAGCCTAGGACCGGCCTGGACAATCGGACACAGAGGAAGAGGAGTGTCAGAGGGTGCGGTAGTGAATAGGGCGAAAGGGAGGTGTTGGGCGGGCACAGAGTGTGATTCTCAGGGAAGAGCAGCGCAGATGGGGGGAGGTTTATTGCCCATGCATAAGACAGAGAGCGGGGGTGAGCAGTGCCTGGGGAAGATGCTTGCGAGGGTGGGGAGCCATGCTACGAATCGACAGCGTGCAAAGAGTGGGTCTGGTCAAGGCATCTAAAATGGCTGCCTTTCACAACAAAAGTGTGGCATTTCAAAAAAGGCAAGATGGCGCAGACAATGTTTTTCAACACTTCCTCATTTCCTTCGAATCGAACGTTAACAGACGTTGGTGCATATTGCCAAAGTTAAGCGATATTTATCGCTAACGATGCTTAGCAACGAATTTTTTACCGCTAAGCATCGTCAGAAATTATCGAAGATAAACCTTGCTATTATCAAGGTTTATCGCAAATGCGATAAAAAACGGCCGCAATGCATGAATATCGCTAAAAAGTCAGCGATATTCATGCATTACCGAGCTAATGCTCTTAGCCATGTTATCCACCTCCCCTTGGATAACAAGGCTAAGAACTGCTCAGGGCAGGTGTTAGTTTTTGGAGATATTCGCGCTTAGCGCGAATATCTCCAAAAGTTGGTAATAGGAGATAGATATCTTGCATGTTGTAATGCAAGTTATTGTGGTATATGGAACTCATACCATAATCTCTCAGGAAAGCAGAAACTGATCCTTTTGGGACCGCCTGAGAAGGCCTAGGGGGTGAGGGGTACTCTACTTTGCCCCCTTTTCACGTTCCGAACTATTTTATTTTACTCTCTTCTGTAATTACACAAAATGGCAGCGATAAGATGCATCAGAGACAGACAGTGAGAGAAAGGAGGCCGGAGATGAAGAAGAGATGTCAAATACACATTGGAGATAATATAGTGGGAGAAGGGAAGTAAATATGAGTAAACTTACCATGTAACATAAAAATGTTCCACTCTATACTATAAGTCTCATTTTATACTACAATCACTTCGCTACAACCTCATAAATTAAAAATAAAAATGAATAATGTCTCAAACAATTTTTGTATTTCTAAATATAAATTTATTCTTCTGAATTTTCAAAATTTGAAAGAACTAGTAACATGTCCTCATCAGGAATTTCCTCTTCAATCATCTCATCTGGAATCTCCTCATGAAAAGTCTGCAATGATGATTCTTGTAACTCTATGGTCTCCAAACATTCGATAAATTCGCCATCAAGAGATTGATCCAAAAAATCATTCAAGTCATCTCCTCCTTGTGAGAATACTTCATTATTGGTGCTGTCAATTTCAATAAATGTAGTGGATAATTCAAAAGAAATTGCCACGGTCTCTTCATTGTGAGCCATTTTATTTTGAAATTGCTTGCTGTAAATTGCAAAAAAAAATAATCACTTTCATTTATCGTTTTTAGTATTTAGTATAACAGAAGGACTGTAAATAAATAACAGAAAACATTTTTCAAATTATCTTAAAGTGTACAACATAGTTCCCCTTACAAATTAACAACTCACCTTTTTAAAAGTAGGAGAAGTGTTAGTACTGTGTAAACCAAACACCAGAAATTGAGCACCAAAAATTCCTCACAAATGTACCTCAGACAGTAGTATCACAAAATGGCTGTGGTTTCCTCTCATTTTAGATATATACATAACCAATTAACTTTCATCACACACAAATACAAAACCAAAGTAACATTTTAATTGGTTCTAAATTTCAACACTTTCAAATGTGTTTTCCCCATGCAATTTTCCATAGGACATTTAGATACGTCTACAGCCTGAATGGCTGAACGGAATTACACCAAACTTGGCAAAATGGTACATCAAACCTAAGAGGTCAGGGAGGATCTACTATGCCCCCTTATGGTCATTTGCCCCTTCGCTTTGGCCTCCTCTTGTCTCTCGATCCTACCGAGAGACAAGATGGCGGCCGCTACGGACTGTTTGGAATGTTTACAGACGCCGGAGAACCAATCACCTTCGCAAAGCTCCGTAACGCGAAAAGTACGCGAAGCGGAGCGCTGTTATATATCTTTTTTTGAACGTTAATTTCTCAAAATCCACTGGAGCACATATATTGAAACCTAGCAAAGGCACATCGGGCTACCAGTCCCTAATATTTTGCCAAGTTTCGTACAAATCCATTCAGCCGTTCGATTATTATTATTATTATTATTTTTTGCCCCGCGGGGCCCTTTTAAAACCTCCACATCAAACCTAGGGGGTCAGCGAGGATCTACTATGCCCCCTTATGGTCATTTGCCCCTTCGCTTTGGCCTCCTCTTGTCTCTCGATCCTACCGAGAGACAAGATGGCGGCCGCTACGGACTGTTTGGAATGTTTACAGACGCCGGAGAACCAATCAGCTTCGCTTCACAAAGCTCCGTAACTCGAAAAGTACGCAAACTGGAGCGCTGCCCGGTCCGCTGTTACAGATATATATCTTTTTTTGAACGGTAATTTCTCAAAATCCACTGGAGCACATATATTGAGACCTAGCAAAGGCACATCGGGCTACCAGTCCCTACAATTTTGCCAAGTTTCGTGCAAATCCATTCAGCCGTTCGGGCTAAAAGTGAGGCCAACCGCCCTATGGAAAACTCAATGTTAAAAACACGTTTTGGGACCCCCCTTTTTTCTCGGCCCCCCCTTGACGAAACCCCCCCACATTTTCAGGGGCTGCTCAGAAACAAAATGTTCCATTTTCCTGAAAATTTCAGCCAATTCCGTCCACAAACGCCAAAGTTATTAGACATAGAATTTTCAAAAATCCCATAGAGAAAAAATCCTAACTATATATACCTACTGGCGACCGCCAGTAGGTAATATATATATATATATATATATATATATATATATATATATATATATATATATATACATTCAAAGTTCACAGGTTGCCCATTGCGGGGTGCACTCACTCTCGGCGTTCATAGGGTCAGGGGAGATCGTAGCACACTCAGCGTCTTGCAGCACCTGACGCGTTTCTGGCTCCGCCCTTCTTCAGAGGTATGCTGCTACAGTGTGAGTGCTGACGCGTGACTATCCAATAAATACCCTTGTGCTGGGTGCTGTGACCAATCAAACTCCAGTGAGTATTTAAAGCACTAAGTCTTATGGGATTGGTAGTCCAATTCAAGCCCCAGTGGGCCGGCAGCACTTACACTGTACAATCAAAATTAAAATTCACGGGCGTGCTGCGAGTATCTTCCCCCATTCAGCCACTCGCCAGTATGTCCCGTAGTGCTCACGGAGAGCACCGGAGCCGCCACATATGCGGCGGTGCAACCCCCCGACCGGACCGGCCGGATAATATTCAAAGTTCACAGGTTGCCCATTGCGGGGTGCACTCACTCTCGGCGTTCATAGGGTCAGGGAAGATCGTAGCACACTCAGCGTCTTGCAGCACCTGACGCGTTTCTGGCTCCGCCCTTCTTCAGAGGTATGCTGCTACAGTGTGAGTGCTGACGCGTGACTATCCAATAAATACCCTTGTGCTGGGTGCTGTGACCAATCAAACTCCAGTGAGTATTTAAAGCACTAAGTCTTATGGGATTGGTAGTCACGCGATCTTCCCTGACCCTATGAACGCCGAGAGTGAGTGCACCCCGCAATGGGCAACCTGTGAACTTTGAATATATATATACATATATATATATATTGAGTATTGTTGTGTTTAAATGTACTAGCTTTTATCATTGCAAAGTAGGAAGTATTGATTGTTTCCTGCTGTCATTTCAGGTATCCCTCCTTGCTGTTCCCTCCCTTTCCTACCCTCGCTTCATCATCCCACTGTCCTGTGCTTTTATAGGTATTCTGGCTTGGGACTATCAAGATGTGGATCATTCTAAGCTACAAACCGACCCTGAGGATATTCTGCTCAGACACAAAATTACCTATCACAAAACAACCTGCACTCGTGTGGGTGGGTCAAGTACACGCAACAGGCAAGGGCCCAAAACGTATTGAGGAGGTTTTGCAGGGGGGTCACCTGGGTTTTTGGCCCCGGGCTCGGCGGCCATCTAGGGAAACCTACCAAACCCACACATTTCTGAAAACTAGAGACTCGGGGGAGTCCAGCAAGGTAAGGCTTGCGTGGGTCCCCCAACATTTCCCTACCCAGAATCCCCTGCAAACCTCAAATTTTGTTGAAAAATTCAATTTTGTCTCACATTTCTGAGTGGGAAAGAAAACACGTTACTTACCTGTAACTACTGTTATCCAGTATTGGTATCTTTCATAGATCCACATGCCTGAATCATTCACCGTCTCTGAGGCGGGAGTCCTGCGGTAAATTACAAAAGTAGTGCCAAAGGTAAATAATAGTAGTAGGCCAAAAGAAAAAGGCATGAGGCCTAAATCGTAGTAGCCTATCTACCTCATTATGCTCAAAGAACCAAAAGTCAGCTCCAACCAATCAGCTATCAGCACCCTCTAGAACACTCTCAGCAGAGCCAGTTCTGCTCAGATTTTCCTTAGCAGAAGTGGGAAGTAAGTATCCCAAATATTAGAGAACTGACTCTCCCGGGAGGAAGGTGGGTGCATGTGAATCTATGAACGATGCCAATACTGGATAACTGTAGTTACAGGTAAGTAACTTGTTTTCTTATCCAGTATTGGGGTATCTTTCATAGATTCACATGCCTGAATCAGAGTAGCAAGCAGTATACAAAGTATACAGTCGGTTGCGGAGAGTCAAGTGTTCGTAAACTCCCAAACTGCATCCATAACGGTTAAGAAGTTTAAAATAAACAAGTCTTTAAGAACTTAAAATCATGTCAGATACATCATAAAATGAAACATGCATACACATATCACTATATGGATATCTATTTATAACTATGTATATAAATATATAAGAAACATTTCTGTTAACACATAAATTGTCTGTAGCATGAATAGTGACAGCCATAAATAGCATTTAAAAAGAAAAAAGGGACCTGAATCTGACCTCAAAGAAAAATATGGCGAAGGACAGCCTGTCCAACCACTGCATCATCTTGATGTGCAGATTGAAGACAGTAATGCTTCGTGAACGTGTGGACATTCTTCCATGTCGCAGCACAACAGATATTTTCCAGAGTCACTCCAGCAAACAAAGCTGTAGACGCTGCCATAGTTATTGTAGAAGGTGCCTTGGCTTTCCTCAGCAAAGGTTTGTTGGCCTTGTCATGGCAGAAATGAATTGTAGATGCCAGCCATCTGGCAATTGTGGCCTTCGTGACTGCATTTCCAAGTGTTGCTTGGCCATAAGCCAAGAACAGTTGGTCGGATCGTCTGATGTCTTTTGTTTTTTGTAGGTAGATTTTTAAAAGTTTAATATCGAGAGAGTGCAAACTCTTTCCGCTGGAGTGGATGGATTCGGAAAGAAAGTTCTTAATCTCACCGGCGCATTCAAATGAAACTGTGACGTGTTTTGGGGATTAGTCCGGAGGGTTACGTAGTCCTGAGTGAAATGTAGAAATGGTTCCTTGATAGTGAAGGCTTGGATTTTACTCACCCTTCTCTCGGACGTTAGAGCCAAAAGCATGGAGACTTTCCACGTGAGGAATTTGGGTTCGGCCTTGTGAATCAGCTCAAATTGATGTTTCATTAACTGCGTTAGGACAGTGTTGAGTTACCACTACCGCGGTGGAGGCCGTATTGGAGGACAGGCTCGGAAAAGCCCTTTCATGAATTGTTTGACCAATGAAGATGAACAGAGAGAAGGAAGCTTTGCACCTTTTCTGAATATGGAGAGTGCATCTAGATGGACCTTGACCGATGAAAAGGTAAGTCCAGACCTCGCTAGAGAGAGCAAATAAGAGAGAATTTTCTCCGCAGGAGCTTGAACTGGGTGAATATTATTCGCCTCACACCAACAGCGAAAAAGCTTCCATTTTGATGATAAGTCTTGATAGTTCTCTGGGCTCGAGATTGTGTCAAGATTTCACAACAGTCTTGTGAAATGTTAAGGTCTTTGAATTCTAAGAAGTCAGGAGCCTTGCGTGTAAATGTAGAGACTGTGGATCCGGATGAACTACCTGACCTTTGTCCCTCGACAACATTGTGGACTTGGAAGAAGGCGAATCGGTTCTTCTTGAGATAGTAACAGACGTTCTAGGAACCTGTACTGCCGTGGCCACCGGGGTGCAATCAGGATAAGACGGCAACCCTCCAGCTTCATCTTGCGGATTATTCTCAGGATCAGTGGTATTGGGGAAAAGCGTAAGCACAAATCCCTGACCATTGCATGGACAGGGCATTCCCCATTGAGCCCTGTTGAGGGAACCTGCTGGCGTAATATCGGCATTTCTTGTTCGCTCTCGTTGCGAATAAATCCAGTGTTGGTTTGCCCCAAGTTTGGAACACTCTGTTCACTTGGTCCTGCTCTAGTTCCCACTCGTGGTAGTTCGATAGAGACCTGCTCAGCATGTCCGCCAGGGTATTGTGGAGACCCCTGAAGTGTTCGGCTCTCAGGGTTATGATGTGGAGTGTGACATATTCCCACAATTCTTGAGCCTCTCGCGACAAAGTTGCTGATCTTGTCCCTCCTTGTTTGTTTACGTATACCATGCTGGTGGTATTGTCGGTGCGGACCAGCACTGATGACCCCGCAATCCTTGGAAGGAAAGCTTGTAGGGACAGAATGATTGCTCGTAACTCCAGACTATTGATATGCTGTTTTTTGTGCACTTGAGACCATTTTCCCTGTATCTGTAAGTCTTGTAGAAGACCTCCCCATCCCTCCATGGAGGCATCTGTCGTTAAAACAAAGTCTGGAATATCCTAAATGAATGTGAGACCTTGTGCTAAGTTCGTCATCTGCGACCACCAATGCAGAGTGTTTCTCATGCGTGGTGTGACCCTGAGGGTATCGTCGAACGAACCCACGGCTTGTTGCCACTGAAGGTGCAGCTCCTCTTGAAGAGGTCTCATTCTGAGTCTTGCCAAGGGGATGAGATTTATTGCCGAAGAGCACATGCCCAGGAGGGAAGCAAACATCCGGACAGAAACTGACCCTTTTCTTGAAATTAGAGTTGCCAGCTTTTGAAGTCGTACTTGCCGTTCGTAAGATAAGAATGCTGTTGGAACCGGAGGTCTCTGGTTGGCACAGGTATGCACTTGTGACAAGCAGGGACCCTCACTTCCAGTCAGGGCAAGGGAACTACTCCTTCGAATAACCCCTGCTCACCCTCTAGGTAGTGTGGCGCGAGCAGACAAGGCTAATCTTCTGGGCGATAGTTAGTTAAGCATTTATGATCACACACAGTAAACCCACTAACCCACCACAAATGGACACCAGTCGTATGGTTGTATCAAAAATACGTACACTTTATATAAAAGATAGATTCAAGCAGGATTATCACAAGACCATATAACGTTAAGCGATTTGAGGTCACCAGATTACAATAGGCAAGTTACAACTAGATTCATGAAGCCAAATTGCGATCGTAATAGCTGCGAATTAGCAATTGCGATCGCAATTTGAAGGAAAGGAATTCATGATACTGAAATCTCAAAAAATGCCAATTCGCAAAATAAAAATTGCGATTTCGCAAATAAAATTGCAGATTCCTGGAAGAAGGCCATTAGCGAATCTGAAATTGCGAGAAACCATGGAATCGGCGAATTCATTTGAGAAATCGCAAAACATTCGCAATCGCCATTCATGAAAATTCGCAAAATGCGAAAAAACCCGTAAATCGCTATTTGCAACGTGCAAATTAAGAAGAACAGAAACCAGGTGGTAACCATTAAGGAAATTTTTTTTTCTTCAAAAAACGGTTAACAAACTACCAACAGGTGCAGGCCTGACCAAACACATTTAAGGACATGCAGCTGGAGCCTGAGGACTCTCACACTGCCAGGACTCTACATGGTGGTGAGGCGGCGAAGGCTACAGCAAGCAGCACGGAACAGACGTAGGATCCAGGAGCGGATATTCCTCCAGCGGGTCACCCTTCTGGGCCAAACCAGGGAGCAAATTTATGCAAAGTACCGCCTGACTGGGGCAATGATCATCAAGCTGATCCGGGACCTAGACCCCCTGATGCAGCACCCAACAAGGAGGACCAATGCCGTGCCCACACATGTGCAGGTATTGTGCTGCCTGCACCTCCTGGCCTCCGGAAGCTTCCAGGGGATGGTCGCTGTTGCAGGGGGGATATCCCAGCCCACCATGTCCCGCTGCCTAAGGAGTTTCCTGGAGGCTATGCTGACCCGGCTAGACCACTATATCTCATTCCCCACCAGCCAACAGGACCTGAATGAGACCAAGCTGCAATTTTACAACGTTGCACAATTTCCACATGTTATAGGATGCATTGACTGTACCCACATCCAACTCTGCCCACCTGCTGAAACGGAGTACATGTACCGCAACTGGAAAAACTACCACTCCCTCAATATCCAGATGGTGTGCAATGCAAAAACATACATCACAGACATAGTGGCACAGTACCCGGGGAGCACACATGACTCCTTCATATTCAGGCACAGCGGCATCCACACACGACTGGCGAGGGGAGACTTTGGGGAAGGACACCTACTAGGTAAGTACACATCCCCCAAAATAGTACACTGTGATCATGTAGCTGCGCAGAACAGGCACTCACCCTCTGCTCCTTTCATTCAGGTGACAGCGGCTACGCTCTCCGTGAGTACCTCATCACCCCATACCTCAACCCTGCAACACCACAGCAACGGCGATTTAATGCAGCACACATACGCACAAGAAATGTTATTGTGAGGACATTTGGCCTTTTGAAGAGCAGGTTCCGCATACTTCACAAGACTGGTGGGGCCATGAAATACGAGCCTGAGGTCTGCTGCCGCATCGTGGTTGTATGTGCTATCCTCCACAACATTGCTACCAAGCGCAGGATACCAGTGGAGATATCTGGCAGTGAGTCAGAAGGAGACAACCACCCACCTCCACATGTGTGTCATGCACGCGGGGAAAATCCTGCTGAAGGACACAGGCGCCGCAACCACATCACTATTAACTGTTTCTAGAGCACCCATACCACTCACATAACACTGCACTCATGCATGACTAATGTAATAATGACATGAGTTTGATTCAAGTCAGACCATAAAACTTTATTGTTAATGCACAATAAAGTGGCCTTTTGTTTCATTGGTGTCACATGAGGACAGTATTTCTTCATACCTCCCCATGCAGGGGTAGAGGGCTTGCAGAGGTGTCCAGCATGGCCCTACCGACAGTGTCCAAGTTCTCACTTGTGGCTGCGACGAGACGCACCAAGTCGTCTCTCTGGGTCCTGAGGGACGTTGTTGGCCTGAGATGATGCTGTGGGCCTGCTGCTGCGGCGAGGTACAGGCACAGGCGGCAAGGATATGCTGCTGTTTGTCGACGCACCCTCGCTCACATCGTCAGGCCCCCCTGGTTCTCCATGGGCAGTGGGCTGGCTGCCGAGCACTGCTGCTGTTAGCAGATCTAGTGACCTGGCCACATCCTGGCAACACTGTAAAAGTAAAGTAAAGTCCACATTTGTAAAGCGCACAATCACCCGTAAGGGTCTCTAGGCGCTGGGGGCCGTCGGGAAGATTAAGCGAGCTATTGCCCAGAGTCACATGGTGCTGGGCTAACCTGCCGCCGGAGCTGGGGATCGAACCGTGGTCCCCAGATTCCAGCGTCAGTCGCCCTGGCCGCGGCGCCACACCTCCTGGCCCTGCATGGCAAGTGACCTGCGTGACAGCTGTGACGTCGCATTACCTACCATGTGGTTCGACCTGGTGTAGGCCGACAGGCGGGCCAGTAGTTGGCGGTGGTGGCGGCGGGTCATGTCCTGCTGGGCTACTAGCAGCTGGCTGTTCTCCCTGACAGCAGCGGTCATCTGGGCCACATTTTGGGCAGTCGCCTGCAGCTGTGTATGGATTGCTGCCAGGTGACGCGCTTGGGTATGGTGCACCGCCAGCATGCGACGTTCAATGGCCAGGCCAGTATCAGGAAGATGGAGTGCCCTGCCCGTGCCTGTTGGGGCCTGATGCTGCTGGCGCCTCAGTGCGCTGGAGTGTGTTCTTGCTCCAGCTGTGCACCTTGTCTGCCTCCTAGGTGCTTGTGGTGTGGCCTGTACCACTGCTGTGGGTGCTTGTTGGGGTGTTGGCTGGACATCTGTGGCTGCAGGGGTGGCCCTGTCCACACGTGGTGTTGATGGTGGAAGCACTGCAGGTGGCTGTGATGGACCGGGTTGTTGGTTGGACGGGCCCTCACCCTCAGTGTCCTCCTGGGTCTCCACGATGTGCAGGGCCTCGCTATCAGTGCTGGGTTGGTCGACAGCACCTGTGATGTAAAAGGGTGCATGATTAATGTTATATCTCCTGCACATGAGATGTTGATACATGCATGCAGGCTTGCTTTCCCTGACTGGCTTTTGGAATTACTTTGATTTGACAGGTCTGGCTGTGTTGAGCTATCTGGGGTATTATGATTTCACTACAACTACCACAATGCAATGGGGCTTTTCAGGTGTGCATGGCCTGCATTACTGGGGATGTCATATGGCTAGCTCAGGAGTCATGGGCATTGTTGGGGGACAGGGTCGCAGTCGCATTGCACTTACCTTTTGATTGTTGGCTGGGTCGGGACGAGTCCAGCTGGATTACCCCCACACAGGCTTCTGGTGCAAGGGTGTCCTCTATGCGGTCCTCCAATGGAGTGTTTGGTGTGGCAATAGGATCCCCTCCACCGGTGGCCAGTCGCTCCCCAAGCCTCTCGGCAATGCGCTCCTTTGCACGACCTCTCAGGTCGTACCAGCGCTTCTTGAGGTCATCAATTGACTGCTGGCACACCCCGACCGAATTAACTTTCGCGCGGATGCGCAGCCAGATCCTGCGCTTCTCTGCCTCTGCCACCCTCCGGAGTCTTTGCCGAAGAGGCGTACATGGTCCTTGCAGACACCCATCAATCAAGTACTCTAGTTCTTGTTCAGAGAACTTGATTTTTCTCTTCCTCCCTTGCTCACTGCTCCCTGCTGCTTCCTGGGACATGTTGGGGATTGGTGTCCTGCTGGGGTGCTGCAAAATTAAAGTTTTGGAGCTCTTCAGACTGCTGCTTCCACTGTGTGGCTCAGTGTTCTGTTTGTAGGTGGGAATAGCCTACTTCTTGGTTGTGATGTCATCAATGGGCTCGAAAAGCGACTTCCCGTTTTTGCGATCTCGCAGTTAGCGGGATCGCAAATTGCGATTTCGCTGATTGCGAGATCTCTATATCTACATGGGAAAATTGCCGAATCTGCGAAATTAAAGCGATTGGGCAAAATTGCAATCGGCAATTGCGACCGATTGCGATTCGCTTTTTTCTCTCGCATTTCTACATGAATGCCATACTGCGATTTTCTATTTGCGAATCGCTATTTCTCGCAAATTGCTAATCGCAGAATGGCACTTTCATGAATCTAGGTGTTAGTCTTTAAATGTTCGTTGTTCAGCAAGGAACGATGACAGGGAAATAAGAACGTTGCGGACCCTGGATCCGATATGAACTCGAGACGGAGTTCAAGTGTACCGTGCTTGTGGAAGTCCGAGACGTTTCAGGCACAGCTACTGGTCAGGGCGGACCTGGGACGAGGCCGATGGTTCTCCAGAGGATCTCTCAGACTCGGTCCCCCTCGAGGAGCGAGGCGGGGGAGCAGGACTGTGGAGGGTTGCGGTGATCCGGGGTCGGGGCAGCTCACGGGGCGAGGCGCCGTTCAGGCCTGTGGCACGTACTACTTCTTAGCACGCCGGGTCGTACTTGTGGATCTGTGAGGGGCGTAGCGTTCTCGGGCAGACGGGTGCAGCACCAGGCTTCCGGTACCACGGTACGGGGAGGCCTTTCTTGAGGTGTGGCACGAGCCTTGGTATGCAGGAGGGCAAAGCGAGACAGTCGGGTACGTTACGACGTACGGACCGTCCGAGGCTATGGAATGCGCTCCGTGCAGATTCCGGCTGGAGAAGATGAGAGGCGCACAACGTGCTCCGTTAGTGGCGAGGTGACAGGCGAGCGGGCGGCCCGGCACTGGAGCGGAGAGCGACTCAGGGATGAGCGGGGCTCTCTGCGGCGGGGCGACCAGGCTCCGAGCTGTCATGACCTGAGAGGGGGCAAAGGCACCCGAGTCACAACTCTGGCGAGGGAATAAGAACTAAGGCCCAACAGCAGACGGGCACAAGCAGAATAGAACCCAATGGTCCTGGGGTTCCGTTCAGGGGGCAAGCTCTCGATCAAGCCCTTGGAGATTGTTTCAGGCACAAGTCTACAAAGTCCTCTCTGCTCCTTTCCTCTCCGTTCTCAGCAAGGCACCACTGCAGGCCAGTCTTACAGGATACAGACTGGTTTCCGTCCTTCAGCTTCTCTTGGTCCTTCTAGTCAGGCAGAGGTTCGTCGTGGTCAAAACTGGATCTGATTTGTAAGGAGCGGAGCTCCTATATTTATACTGCGTTTCCTTTGTCTTTGCAGGCCAGGGGTCCTGAGCCTAGTTCAACCCGGGTTTGGAGTACTCTGTTGACAGGACGCTGCCGTCTTCTTTCAGGGCGCAGGGCAGAGACATCAGATGCTCCGCATGAGGTGGAGCCAGCATTGTGGTGGTGGAGCACAACCCTATTCAGAGTCAAGGACTACTCCGCCCACCCATCCTGGAGTAAGCACCCTATTCACCACCTGGAGCCCCCGACTGTCCCCGGGAATCTCCCAGCCCTGTCACTCACACAAACCCAGACAGCAGATACACATCCTGGCAGAGGTGGGCTGAAACAGTTAGGCCAGCAAAGGCTAACTTTCTAAAAGTAGCATTTGCAAACACAGGATATTAAAATAAACCTTACTAAAGGAAGTATTTTATTATTCTGAGTTCAGGCATACTAAACTCGACGTGCTACCGTGTTCCCTGAGCCTGCCGGGAGTATAGCATGTAATAGTTCCGGCAGCTCATCTGGCCTAAGAGAACAGGTAGCCCTTCAATAGTGAAGAACGAAAAAGGGCGGTAATTCACTACTAGGACATGCCACACTCTAGGCTTGTCCTACCTTACGCTTACAATGCACCCTGCCCGTAGGCCTACCATAGGGGTGACTGATATGAAGGTTAGGGAAGGTTCAGGGACTGGCAAGTGTGGGCACTTGCGCAGTCAGCGTGACAGTACGAGACCGTACGCGGGGCCTGCAATGGCGGACTCGAGACACATCTTATGAGGCCGCTTCTGTGGGTGGCGCAACCAGCGCTGCCGGCCCACTCCCAGCATTTGTATCTACTCCTCGTGCACTTTACTGGGGACTGATAGTAAACCAATAAACCCATCGTGGAAATCAATTACATATACACTTTACATTGGGAGCACTTGCACTGCGGCACGGATTGGCCATGGCGCAGTGCCCTGAGCATCGAATACCAGCAAAACATCTGAGGCACATCAGCAAAAAGTGGATGGGAGACTCACGCCAAGGTGCCAGGTCTAACAAATGCTTTGCACTGGACTGTGTCCAGTAGCGCTCCAAGAAATGGAAGGACTTGCATCAGGTGTAACTGTGATTTGCTCTAGTTGATAGTCAGCCCCAGGGAAGCAAAGAGACGAAAAGACGTTGTTGTGGCAACGTTGACTGCGTGTTCCAAAGGACCTTTGATCAGCCAATCGTCTAAATACGGGAATACTTGGATTCCCCGAGATCTTAAATCTGCTGCCAGAGGTGCCAAGCACTTCGTGAAGATCCTCGGAGCCGATTTTAGTCCAAACGGGAGCACTTTGAACTGATAGTGGGCGACAGCCACAGAGAAGCGGAGATATTTGCGATGTTTGGGGTGGATTGGTATGTGGAAGTAAGCGCCTTCCATATCCAGAGAAGCCATAAAGTCTCCCTCGTTTAGACAGCCTAGAATCTCTGAAAGCGTGACCATCCAGAAACTTTGTTTTTTGAGGAATGTGTTTAGTTTGCGAAGGTCTAGAATCAGTCGCAATACCCCGACTTCTTTTTGATCAGGAAAAAACCTGTTCATTTCTGATATGGCGGAACTTTCTCTATTGCATTCTTGAGGAGCATTGTTAAGGCTTCTTTGAATAATAAGTGAAGATGAGGGGGAGGGGGTCCCTTGGGCAGAGTGGTACGTGGCTTTTTGATAAATTCCACGGTATGTCCGTTGGTTACTAGGTACAGAACCCATTGATCTGAAGTAATTTCTTGCCACTTGTCCACAAATGATGACATTTGCGCGCCCACGGGAATGGGAGTTGGTGTGGTTGGCGCCATGCGGAGATCACTGTTTCCTGTTGGTGTCTCAACCTTGATTTTGTCATCGTTTTTGACCACCCTGACGAGAGAAACCAGCTGTGTTGGATTGCCGGTAAGATGACTGGCTGTAAGTCTTTCTATACTGGGGTTGGTATTGCCTGTTTTATTGTTTTTGGTATCCTCCTCTTGAGAAAAAAACACATCCTCTTGCGCCTCTGAAAGATCCTCGCTTGTATTGCAGTGTGCCTTACAATCTAGCGGTATCCGTGTCAGTTTTTATCGCTAAGAGGGCTTCATTAATGTGTTTACCAAACAACGATTCGCCGTCATAGGCCATGTCTAAAATCTTTGTCTGGAGTTCAGGCTTTAAGCCAACCCTGACGTCTGATTACTGCTGCACCTGCAAGCTGGCGAAAGTTAGTATTAACAATGTCCAGTGCGCAATCTATGGTTTCAGATCCAGCACGTTCTCCCTCCAACAAGATTTTTCTTGCTTCCTGCCTCCGGTCTTCGGGAATAAGCTCAATAATATCTGACCACATTTGGCGGTCATAAAGTCTGATTATTGCTAGGTAATTAGCCGCTCTAACGGAAGCTGCTGCCATGGTAGAGAATATTTTGCCTATAAGGTCAAAACGACGCCCTTCCTTATCAGGCGGTGTAGTAATGGGTGTTTTGTGGGATTTTAGATCTCTGTTGGGCAGCTTGAGAAATTACCGAATCTGGTCGAGGGTGGCCAATCAGACAAGATGGGCTGTTAGCAGGAGCACAATATTTCTTTTTTATACAGGGAAGCACAGCTGGAATAGATGCAGGCGTCTTCATTATTTTAACCCCTTCGTTCCAGATATAGTCAATGAAAGGAACAGCTCTAGTGATCTTCCTGGACTCCTCCTTAAAGTCATGCAGGAAGCATTCTGTCTGTTCGACCGTGATAGGCATTTGGAATCTGGATGCCGCTCGCTGCGTTAAATTGTGAAAGCCCCCGATATCCTCTGGGGGCGGATCAGATGGTAGAGGAAGCGGTGGAGAAGGCATTGGTATAATGTATTCATTCCAAGGATCCGTAGTATGGGCATCAGGTAGTTCGCCCTCTTCAACCTCATCTTCAGAGGAAGTAGTGTCTTGTCCCTAAGGGGGGCCTGGAGGCTGAGGCGCTGAAGCAGGAACCACCGCAGGTAGAGGTGGATTTTCTGGAACAGCCTGTTGCGGGGGAAACCTCTGCTGGTAATCCGCCAGCATGGCTTGCAGATCCTGTATGAGAGTAGGAGGTAGGTGGCTCATCTCACTCTGGTGAGACTCTCTACAATAAACTCTATGGTGTGGAACCATAAGTTCCTCCTGATAATATTGTTCCTGGTAATCTTCCTCATCATCATCATCATCTTGACACTTGATGTGGAGCTGAGAAGTATGGTGAGCTATTCCAAATGGTCCCTCATCCTCTTCGTCCTCATAATCATCATCCTGCACATATGTTTCTATGAGATGTGAAATCCTGCTATAATCCTGCCTCTGAAAGGTCTTGAGCTGGAAAACCCCAGATGAAACAGACGTTGACTGAGTAGGACCAACTGTCATGGCTGGTGCAGTAGATTGAACAGGTAAGCTCGCCGTCGACAGAGACTTCGTCGGCGGGCTCTTCGTCGCAGGGTCTAAGTCGATGTCGTCGACGGGATCATCGTCAACTGACTCTTCGTCAACAGAAATGCAGGCGCCGCCGTCGACGGGACGGTTGGCGATGGCGTCGTCGACAGTGACATCGTCAACGGGGCAGTAGACAACTTAGGCTTCATCGATGATAATACCTTAGTCGACGGCGGAGGCTTCGTTGACGGTACTATCGTCGACGTTGACGTGGACGGTGACTTCGTCGATGAGTTCTTCGTGGACGATTCCTCAACGACGGACTTCTTGGAAAGGATAGTAATTCTTGTAGACAGAATAGGTGAAGTTATAGACGTCGTCGAGACAGTAGCCGTAGACGATGGAGCAGAAGAAGTAACAGAAATCGTCGACGAAGGAGTGAAATTAACAGATTTTGAAAGGCTTTTATTCACAGTTTTTGTAGACACCTTCTTAGACTCCTTGAGAGAAGATGACGGAGGTGACAGCGTAGACCCAGAGGAAATGATAGGAGACCTCTGTTAAGGGTTAGAAATAGAGTGGGAAGATTTATGGTGTTTTCTTCCCTCACTCGAAGAGCTGTCATGGGATCTAGCTCTCTTGCTAGAAGTTGAGGCTCTGTCATCCTCCTCAGCCGAAGAGGATTTGAGCCACAAAAGCACTCTTGCCTCTCTATCCCTAAGAATCTTAGTAGGGAAGGTATGGCAGATCTTGCAATCCTTTGCCTCATACTTAGGATAGAGGCAGTAGATGCAGTCCTTATGTTGGTCATCAACATGGACCCTCTTCTTCTCACAGGTCCTGCAGGGCTTGAATAAAGCTTTTCTGTCAGACATCATGGAGTTGAAGTGAAGAAAACTGAGTGGCACTCAGGGAGACTCCCTTCCACGCGACGTGCGGTGAAAATCTGAGGAGAACTGGCTCTGGTGAGAGTGTTCTAGAGGGTGCTGATAGCTGATTGGTTGGAGCTGACTTTTGGTTCTTTTACCATAATAAGGTAGATAGCCTACTAAGATTTAGGCCTCAGGCCTTTTTCTTTTGGCCTACTACTATTAATTTCCTTTGGCACTACTTTTGTAATTTACCGTGGGACTCCTGCCTCGTCAACGGGGAATGATTCAGGCATGTGAATCTATGAACGATACCCCAATACTGGATAAGTTGTAGGATCACCGGGCTGACACAAATTTCCTGCCACCCTGCGTTGCCCCAGGTCTCCCGATAAAAATGATACCTCAATTGTGTGGGTAGGCATAGTGGCAGCAACAGGAATTGGCCCAAATCGTATCGTTGCATTTTGTGCATCCACGCAGATTCCAGACCTTTCCACCACAGAAATGTGAGGAAAAAGTGGTTTGTTTGACACGTTTTTAGGTTTGCAAGGGATTCTGGGTAACAGAACTGGTGAGAGCCAGTCAAATTCCCCCCATTCTGGATTCCCCTGGGTGTCTAATTTAAAAAAATGTATAGGTTTGCTAGGTTTGCCTAGGGTTCAAAATCTACAGCTAGGCTCTTTGCAAAAAAATTGGTCAGTTTTTACTGTGAAAATGTGGTGTGTCCACGATACGTTTTGGGCCGTTTCCTGTCGCGGGCACTAGACATACCCACACAAGTGAGGTACCATTTTTCTCTGAAGACTTTGGGGAATGCGGGGGGGGGGTGAAATTCTGTGAATCCACGCAGATTCCAGAAATTTCCACCAGAGAAATGTGAGGGAAATGTTTTTGTTTTTTTTACAGTTTGAAGTTTGCAAGGGATTCTGGGTAACAGAACCTGGTAAGAGCCAGACAAGTCACCCCATCCTGGAATTCCCCAAATGTCTAGTTTTCAAAAAATGTATAGGTTTGCCAGGTTTCCCAAGGTGCCGGCAGAGCTAGGGTTCAAAAATCTACAGCTAGGCACTTTGCAAAAAAAGGGTCAGTTTTCACTGTGAAAATGTGGTGAGTCCACGTTGCGTTTTGGCCCGTTTCCTGTTGCGGCACTAGGGCTACCCACACAAGTGAGGTACTTTTCTCAGAAGACGTTGGGGAACGCGGGGTGGGTGGAATTTTGTGGATCCACACAGATTCCAGAACTTTCCACCAAAAAATGTGAGAAAAATTTGTTTTTTAACACATTTTTGGGTTTGCAAAGGATTCTGGGTAATAGAACCTGGTGAGAGCCAGTCAAGTCATTCCATCCTGGATGCCCCTGGGTGTCTAGTTTTTAGAAATGTATAGGTTTGCTAGGTTGCCCTAGGAGCCGGAAGAGCTAGGGTTCAAAATCTACAGCTAGGCATTTTGCAAAAAAAGGGTCAGTTTTCACTGTAAAAATATAGTGTGTCTACGTTGTGTTTTGAGCCGTTTCCTGTCGCGGGCACTAGGTCTACCCGCACAAGTGAGGCACCATTTTTATCGGGAGACTTAGGGTAACTCAGAATTGGAGAGCAACTGTTATTACCTATTGACTTTCGATCCATTTCTGCCTTCCAAATGAAAGACATTGTGTAAAAAAAAGTCATTTTGAAAAATGACCTATAATTCTCATGCTAGTATGGGTACTCACAATTTCGAAAATGTGCAAATATCTACTGTTTCTAAACTCTATATTTTGTTGCAATTTCAGAAATACATAAGCGTCTTTCATACCAATTTTTCCATGTATATATTTTCCCAAATTAACTGCTATATACCCGGTACATAATAAAAAACCATTGCAAGATGCTTCTCAGTTATTGGCTCTGGGTTCGTCGGGTTCTTGGGGAACCTACAAGTCCTATATGTTCCCACAACCAGAAAGATCCACCGTATGTAACGGTATATTGCTTTTAAACTATTGCCATAATTAGAAGAAGTTACAGGTGAAACGTTGACACAAAAGGCTGTTTCATACAACAAATTTTCAATTTTTCCAATATTCAACTGTTAGTTTCTATAAAGAAACCTTGAAGGATCTACACAAATGACCCCTTGCTGAATTCACAATTTGGTCTACTTTTGTAAAATGTATAGCTGTCCAGGATCCATTATTGCTTTCATACCCATTTCTACCATTAACTGGAATTAGGTTGAAAGCACAAAAATAGCAGAAATGGGCTAAACCCAGAAAAATGCCAAAACTGTGTAAGAAATGTTTTCTGACAAAAGTCTGCTTGTCCCTGAAAGCTGGGAAGATGGTTATTTCAGTATCACAACCCCTTTGTCGATGCCATTTGCAGGGAAAAAACAGACACTTTCATCTATAGCCCTTTTTCCCATTTTTCCCCCCAAAAATAAAAATGTAGCTGTACTTTGGCTAATTTCTGGGTCCCCTCCAGGGGAATCCACAAACCCTTGGTACCTTTAGAATCCCTGTGATGCTGGAAGAAAAGGACGTAAATTTAGCGTGGATACCTTATGTGGAAAAAAAGTTACAAGGGCCTAAGCGCAAACTACCCCATATAGCCAAAAAAAAGCTTAGCCCAGGGGGGAAAGGCCGAGCAGCAAAGGGGTTAAAGAGTCATAAAAAGATAAATAAATAAATATATAAATAAATAATGAAATAAATAGCTAGATAAATGAATAAATAGATGAACAAATAGTTTAATGAATAAATAGAAGAGTGAATAAGTAGAGGAATGAAAAGGGATGTCAAGAGAGAGGTCATCTCCTTACCCGCAGACAGAAAGAACGAAAGCATGAAGAAACAAGAAACAGACGGGGATGTGAAGAAGGTGGAGACAATATGAAATGGGGAGCGGGGAGAGGGAATATTAGACAGGGCGATAAAAGAAACAATTCAAGAGTCTTGGAGAAAAGAAGCCCATACTTGTTGGAATGTTTCTTCCTGATTTTTATTTATTTATTTATTTATTACTGTGTTTTATAGAGCGCGAACTTGACCAGCATAGAATCACAAAGTTAAAAAAAAAAATGGATAATAGGGGGCGGGATATAGGATACATAAGAGATAGAAGGACACGTATTCACAGATTTCATTTACCATTACTCAAAACAAGATCCCAGGTTTCTGGGTGGAGTGACTAGGCAATCCAAGGGGAGGCAGACGTAGATCAGGGCCATAGTGGTGGTTGAGGGCAAAGTTTAAACGAGGAATTTACTCATAAGGAAGGGCTTGGCTTCCTTTTTGAAGCGGGCCAGAGAAGGGATTTTTCTGATGTCAGGTGGGAGAGAGTTCCATATTCTTGGAGCGGCTCCAGAGAAAGCCAGATTGTAAGATTTTTTTTTCGAAAACGTGCAGGTTGGAGCAAGAGGTCTCTGATTCCTCTGGAAATCACAAGTTTCCGTGCAAGCTATGCAGGGGAGTTTGAGTATAAAGCCTTGTGTTTGATGCATGCTAGCTTGAGCTGTATTCTTGCTTCAAAGGGAAGCCAGTTCAGAGCGTTCAGGTGTGGGAAAATATGGTCGAATTTCCTTGTGCTGGAAAGTAGTCTGGCTGCCGCATTGAGGCAGGCTTTTAAAGATGCCAGGGAGAACTTGGTTAAACCTAAGAGGGGTAGAGCAGCCATATTCCAGTCTAGAGATGACGAGTGCTTGAACAGCCATTTTCAAGTCAGGAGCATAAAGGAAGGGTTTCAGTTTCCTAAGGTAACTCAGGTGGAATCTGGCTGATTTGGCCATCCAGTTGATGTGGTCCCGCATGTTCAGGTTGCTGTCAAGGGTAATTCCCAGGGATTCGGCTGAGTCCACGATGATCGGTGGGCAATTTAAGGCTGTGATAGCGTTAATCCATGTTTGAATCTCGTGGTTGGTATTAGATGGGGAAATTAGGAGAAATAAAGTTTTCTTAGCGTTGAGTTTGAGATGATTGGAGACGAGCCATTGGACAGTGAGTTTCAGGGCTTCGTTCAGGGAGAGAATCTCTTCGATAGATGAGGTTTTGATGTAGCTCTGAGTGTCATCAGCATACATATGTTAGGCGATATTTGCAGTGCGTAGCACTTCAGCAAGCAGTTCTAGGTAAAGGTTGAAGAGGGTAGGGGACAGGTTTGAACCTTGAGGGACTCCAACCGTGACTGGGGAGTGTGCAGATAGGTTACCGTTGATTAGGAATCGCTGTGATTGGTTTAGGAGGAAGGACCTAAACCATTCTAGAACAGTGCCATCCAATCCTATCCTGAGTTTGAGGCGTTCAAGTAGTTTTTCATGGTTGACCATGTCGAAGGCCGAGGATAGATCTAGGAGGATTAGGAGACATGTTTTGCCTTGCTCAAGGGCTTAGAGGGCATCATCAACGATGTGGAGCATGGTGGTTTCAGTGCTGTGCCCAGGTCTAAATCCGGATTGGAAGTCATCGAATAGGTGGAAGTTGTTGATGTGTTGACTTAGTTGCTGTTGCACACACTTTGGCTAGGAGGGGGATGTTGGAGATGGGTCTTAAGTTGTCAGGGGAAGCTGGATCCAGCGACAGCTTTTTCAAAATGGGTAGGACTTGGCCGGCTTGTAGAGAGTCAGCCATTGATCCCTGCCGGAGAGAGGCATTCATTATTGCAGTCCAGCTACGAATAATGGATTGGGCGATCGCAGCTAGATAGTTCGAAGGGAGCGGGTCATTAAAATGGTTATTCGGTTTTAAGGAAGATAGGATTTTAGAGACTGAGACTTCGTCATAGACTTTGAAGTCAGTACAGGGAGCTTGATTTTTAGGTGGAGCCTGTGGGGGAGTCGCGGCAGGAGGAGGCAGGTCAGGAAGGGGTTGAGAGTATGTGGCGTAGCTGAGTTCGATTTCTAGGGTTTTGATTTTGTCAGCGAAGAAAGAGGAGAATTCCTCGTAGGATATAAAAGACATGGGGGTTTCTTTCGATGTTTTGGCCTGTTTATTAGATTGGTGTTTGACCAATTTGAAGAGCTTGTGGGGTCTGTTCTTGGCCTTCTCTAGTTCAGTTCTGAAAAATTCTTTTTTTTAATTGAGGATGTTCCTGTTATAGACATTTCTGGCCTCGTGGAGAAGTTTTAGATGTGCGGCAGAGGGGTGCTGCCTCCAGGTTCTTTCAGATTACCGGAGGGATCTCCACTCATTGTTGAGGGATCCTCAAAACCAGGGGTTTCTGTCTTTGATTTGGGCTCTTCTCAGTTTTAGTGGGGCTAAATCATCCTGGATTTTTGATATAGCAGCAGAGTAGTGATTGTTGAGGCCACTGACCGTTGTACTATGCGGGGGGTGGGGGAGGGGGGTGGGGTTGAGGTCAGATTTGCAGCGAGTCTCAAGTTCCCTGAGGTCCAGGTTCTTGGTGTCTCTGATCCAGCGTTTAGGAATCACTGGTTGCCATGCCCTTGTCTTGTGGGTGCCCGGTAGGAGGAAGATAATGGCGTGGTGGTCAGTCCAGTCGCATGGGTCTATAGAGATAAGCTTGACTATTGATTCTTTAGAGTTGACCCAGTCAAGAGTGGCCCCTTTTGAGTGATTTGGGAGTGAGCAGGCTTGGGTCAGGACTTGATTGGTCAGGAGGTCTTTGATGGCATTGACATGCGGATCCTTGGGATCATTCCAGTGCAAGTTAAAATCACCAAGGACAATATCTTTACTCTGAGGGGTGGGTGGGACTCGAGGGAAGTTCTAGGGCGCACATGGTACAGCACAGCACAGCTTCTGAGATTTGTGGGTGGACACAGAAGGTGTAACAAACTGATTAAAAATAAAGAAACAGGGAACTCAGAATGGAACAAGAGGAATTTGAGTACTGATTTAGCGGTGGTTGGGACAGGTATTTGATGTGTTTTAATGCGTATACGGATTGCCTCGGTTAATGTATGTGGGTTGAACAATCATCTCAAAAGACAACGAGTTTCAGCTATTTTAAGATCAATGCGGCTGGATTTTTTATGCTTGCAAGAGACACATATAGAGGGGACTAGGGAGGATTTATTTGAACAGCTGGGGTTTCATTTGATTGCATATACGAAACAGGGGGCCAAGACTAGGGGGGTTGCTATACTCTCTAGAAGAAATGATGTCATAGTTAAGAGAAAAATGGAAGATCAATGGGGCAGATCGGTTTTGGTGGAATGTATAATAAATGATGAAATGGTTACTTTAGGGTCTGTTTATGGATCAACTGAGGATGGTCCGGATATATTTGAATTCTTAGATCTGGAGCTAGCTTCATGGCCTGTACCTGTTATCCTCTGCGGAGATTTCAATATAAATGGGATAGGGGGGTTGGGCACGGAAGCAGTACATCGTTCTGTGGGTCATAAGAAAAGAACATGTCGAGCAATTGTTATCCTGGCTCGAAGTAATTCTTTAACAGATGTATGGGCACGTTTGAAGCCCAATGACCTTGGCAGCACTTACTACTCCGCTCCACATAAGGTCTGTGTTAGGCTTGATTATTTCTTCATATCAAACTGCCTCCTGTCAAGAAGCCAGATCGAGAAATTACCTCGGATCATTTCTGACCACAACCTGATAGTGTTAACATTAGAAGTTACAAGGGCGGCTAGGTGCGAGCGGATATGGACCTTCAAGAGAGGATTACTGAAAGATGAAAGATATGTTCAACACATGAAGGATTGGATAGTATGCTATTGGGATATCAACAGAAGTAGCATTTCTTTAGGGATAACTTGGGATGCTTTTAAGGCGGGTATTCGCGGGGAGACACTGAGTTTTAGCTTATATAGACAAAAGCTGTCCAAAGCAGTTGCTGATGCAGAGGAGGAATTGAATTCAGCAATTATTTCAGGAGCACCCCTAGATCAGGCGCTGCTCAAAGTCACATGGGCAAAGGCTGAAGCAGAAGAGATCATAGCTAGTAAAGCGGCTGATACTTTTCTGGCAAGAAAGGACGTATGCCATGAGCTAAGTGAGCGTGTTGGGCATACTTTAGCGGTTCACACAAGACAGAAAGCAGCCTTAGGAGAAGTTAAGGGGATCTCGGATGGAAAGGGGGGGGGGGGACAGTCATCGATCCGGATGGGATCCGACAGGTTTCTAGGCAATTTTATGCTATGTTGTATAATGAAGAACAGCCAAAACACCTAATGGAAATCCAAGGGTATCTCAGGGATATCTCTGCTCCATTGCTTTCCGAGGGAGATAGGGAGGCACTCGATGCACCTTTGGCTCCTGAAGAGATCTTTACGGCTCTGTAAAGTCTCCCGTCGGGTAAAGCTATGGGCACCGGTCAGATCCGCATCGAATTTTATAAAGTTTTCCAGGAGGTAACTAGTTTAGATTTGATTGATACAGTACTGCAGGCTCAATCAGGAATTTCTGTTCCAAGCTCCTGGGCAGGCGCTGACATAGTTGTCATTTTAAAAAAAGGTAAATCACCTACAGAACCAGGGTCTTATAGACCAATAACTCCCATGAACTCTGACGCAAAAATTTTCTCAAAGGCCATGGCTCTTAGGCTTTGAAAGGCTATAGGTAATCTGGTTAGTCCCACTCAGCATGGTTTTTTCCCGGGGAGAGGTACCACGCAGCACGTTCACAAGGTTATCACTCTTTTCAATGCCACTGAAGTCTCAGGAGATCCTATGGCGGTCATGTTGCTGGACGCAGAAAAGGCATTTGATCGGGTATCCTGGGACTACCTTTGGATGGCCTTGAAGTGGTGTGGTATTGGGGAGGATTTATTAAGGCAATCCAGGCTCTGTATAAAGCTCCTACAGCCCGACTTACAGTTAATGGAGGATATACGGCGACCTTGCAAATTAAGTGCAGCACTCGTCAGGGTTGCCCATGCTTGCCGCTACTTTTCGCGGTATATATCGATCCATTCATTCGGAAGTTGATAGCAAATGGCAGGATTTCCCCTATAAAGGCTTAAGGTTTAGAATTTAAAACCTTGGCGTATGCAGATGACGTTGCTATAGTGACCCCATCACCTGTAACTGCTATAGCTATAGTGGAGTCAAGAAGCTCTTGCATTTCGTCAGGTGTCAGGATATGCGTTAAATAGGCCTAAGACCCTGATAATTGAGGGGGTTGTGTGCAACGATACACGAGTCGTTGACTCCGCTGTATATCTAGGGATTAACATCTCGGAGGATTTGGATAAGACTGTGGATAGGAACATCGAGCCTATAACAACTAAAGCTAAAAAAGATCTGGATAGAATGCAAAATCTTCATCTCTCCTTAGTAGGGCGGTGCAACGTAGTAAAAATTATACTTTTGCCCAAGTTGTTTATCTTTTCAGGGCAATCCCACTTGCATTTGAGGCTAAATGGTTTATGGCACTGGAGCATCTGATCAACAGATTTATTTGGACGCATGGGAAAACCAATGAGGGGGCTGTGTGCAACGATACACAAGTCGTTGACTCCGCTGTATATCTAGGGATTAACATCTCGGCGGATTTGGATAAGACTGTGGATAGGAACATCGAGCCTATAACAACTAAAGCTAAAAAAGATCTGGATGGAATGCCAAATCTTCATCTCTCCTTAGTAGGACGGTGCAACGTAGTAAAAATGATTCTTTTGCCCAAGTTTCTTTATCTTTGTAGGGCAATCCCACTTGCATTTGAGGCTAAATGGTTTACGGCACTGGAGCATCTGATCAACAGATTTATTTGGACGCATGGGAAAACCAGGAGGGCTTTACGTTTTATGTCTTTACCTAGGGCAAGGGAAGGTTGGGCAGTCCCTGATTTTAAGATGTATTATTGGGTGGCAGCCCTTCAGTATATGGGTGGTCTGTTAGGGGGGAATGCGTCTGATCCGCAGGTCAAACTAGGATCTATAGATATATACTCTATACTGATTGGCGGGAAGGCAGAAAACTGCTTCCTAAAATATACTGATCCTAGTTATTTTAAAAGAACCAGGTTCAAGACCTTGATGGCTGCTTATAGGGTGTGGGCGTCGTTCCGGAAAAAAAGCGGACTTGGTAGATTTAATGCCTATACTTGGTTAGTTAGAAATCCAACCCTTCCGGTGGAAATAATTGCAGCTTCAGTAATGGTAGAATGGGGACGACAGGGAGTCCGGAAGCTGGGTGATTTGATGGGGTCTAATGGAATCTTAAAGCCACGACAAATTACTCCAACTAACCACGTAGTAGTCAATCAAGATGAACTTAAATGGGTAGAAGTGAAGAATGAAGTGTGAGGATAGGTGTGTTACTTCACCATATGGTGAGCAAGGAAGTAATTCCTTTTTGTTTAGTTACCCTCACACACCCAAGTGGTGCCATGCTTCATCATCGGGTCACCCCGACGCCTATAAGTCGGGGTGGGCTCAACCACAGAGATGGGAGCTCTTTAAAGTAGTAGAAGACCAGGGGGACAATAAAGATTAAACACCTCAGACAGACCCCAGTTTCCCTTTATTCTTGGGTCTGTCAGGGTTATTAAAAAACCTTAAAAAGCGGGTAAAACAACAGAAATTTGTATGAGCATATTGTGGTATTTCCATGATGCTGTTTCCCATATATGTGCTTTTGAAAGAGACCATGCCCACGAGTGCCCATTAACTGTGCAGCTTAGTAGTGTTCAATCTCTTCCAAACCTGTGCCACTCGCATCTATATCTGTACATGACGTTGCTACATGACATATTATAGTGTGGTGGCGCTTTTGCTCGCATACTGACACTAACTGCATGCCAGACTGCGTATTATCATAGTATAAATCACTGTATTCCAATCTCATTCATCACTCACTCCGTCCATATGTGTTGGTCGTCAAAATAGCTCATGACACCACTAGGGTGTGCGAGGGTAACTAAACAAATTTCTTTCTTGCTCACCTTATGGTGAAGTAACACCCCTATCCTCACACTTTATTCTTCACTTTCACCCATTTAAGTGCATGGAGTAATTTGTCCTGGCTTTATGATTTAACGTGGGAGGTTTTACTCCGACCCAGAATCGTCTCGACCTTCCGGTGATTGAAAAAGTGTTTCATTAGCCATTTTGTGTACGTCTAATGGAATCTACCAGTTCTCCGATATACATTGTGCTTATGGTAGCAACAGAAGGAATTTTTTTAATTATCTACAAATTCGTAGCTTCTTAGCAAATAAACAGGGTGGGCCCGTTGGATTTGGTAAAAATAAAATAATGGATGTTTTTGAGGGTGGTACAGATTGTACTATATGAAGGTTCTATGCTGAGCTGTCTGCAATGAAAGAGGAGGATCTTGGAAAATATGGGAACAAGTGGGCAGACAAGCTTGGGATAGATCAAGACTGTTTCCAAGATTCATTAGAGCTAGGACGGACTATCTTGTGCCCAGCAATATAAAACAATCTATTCCTTGTATTATACACCCGGAAGGATAGCACAGTGGGAGGAACTACCAGCACTAGATGCCCAAGATGTGATAGCTCAGATGCAGAAATAGTTGACATCTTCGCTTCTTGTCCCCAGTTACAGCTCTTGCGGAGCGCTATAGAATCCTTTCTTGATAGAACCCTAGGAATTAAGATCTCTCTTACACCGTCTTTAATAATACTAGGGGTAAATGGCGAAGATAAGCAATGTCCTTCACAATATTTTCTATTTATGGGCATGTCGGTTTTGCGCATTTGTATGGCAGCAGCATGGCTGGATAAAGTACCACCTACGTTTCAACAATGGCTTGCTAGGTTGCTCTCAGTGTATAATCTTGAGAAAAGGATTTATGCGAGGAATGGCAAAAGGGGGAGAATACTCGGGAAACGCATATGGGAACCCATCTCTAGCTGGAAGAAGAAGCTGTAATGTTTTAAGTTAGGTTTTGTCTCCCATATTTCGGGGAATCAACCCCTCATGATTAATGAGGATGTTAATTTTATAGTCGGGGAAATTATTATTTTTTTTTTAATGTTTTTTTTCTCTCCTACTTATTTTTCTCAATGCTTGGTATAATCTCTGTGTTACCCGTTTTGTTAATATGTATATATCTCAGATGTCTGTTTGTTTTCTGTATAATTATTCCGGTATGTTGATGTGCTTAATAAGATGAAAATCCAATAAAAATATATTTTGAAAAAAAGGAAAATATCTTTAGTGTTAGTGGAGATCTTCGCTGTGATGATTTCCATGAGGTGGTCGGTAAAGGAGTTGTTCATGCCTGGGGGGTGGTAAAAGATATGCAGGTTACACAGTGGGGTGGAGTTGCTGCGAATAGCAAGGGCGAGGTATTTGCAGGATTCGGTGGTGTCTGCCAGAAGTTCCGTGACAAGAAGGTTAGAGCGGTCGATGCAGGCAATGCCTCCTCCGTTCTTGTTAGATTGCCTGTCCAGCCTTGCAATCTTGTAGTTGGGAGGAACTTGGAGGTCCAGGCATGGAGATGAGGATTTGTTGAGCCATGATTCTGTTAGGATTGCTAAGTCGAAATGTTTGTACAGGATAAGGTCTGAAATATCGGCAGCGTGCTTAGCTGTCGATCAGCAGTTGATCAAGAGACCAGACAGAAAAGATTTGGAGGGAGTTTTGGGAGAAAGGGCGGACAGGTGAAGAGGCGCTAGATTACTTTTGACCACATTTCTGTTGCGGAGGATTGCTGGTCTGTTAGGGTTGATAGTGACCGTGTGGATGGTATGTTCGGCATTCACGTCAAGAGGATAAGGAGTAGCTGGGGTAGGTTGTAGTCCCAGAGGATGGCAAGGATTTCTATTTCAGTGAGGTCAAGTGGACTAGGAATGGCGAGGGTAGAGTTGTAGGAGAGGACAAGAGCAAAGGTTTCCTCCTCTGAGAGGTGGCATGGTTGCTTGTGGGGACGAATATGTCTCAAAGATAGCGGAAGAGGATGTTTAGTGAACGCTGTGATATGGGGGGTGGTGGAGTTTGGCAGGGGCATGAGGTTGGCGAAGGAGAGTTCAGCGAGGTGAAGGAGGTTCATTAGGTCCAGAATGAAAATATGAATGAACTGGGTTAGTTTGGCAGCTCTGGAGTGCAGGGATTCGAGGTCCATATAAGATGAGGTGCTAAAGGGCAGGGGGGCAGTGGTTCAGGAGAAGTTCTATCGGCATGTATAGGTGAAAGGGTGGAAGGCCTAGCTCGACCTGTATCATAGGTCATTGGAGGCGAACCAGTCCCTTCAGTCCGGGTGGGGAACTAGCAGGGGGGGCAACGGTTTCGGGGCGTTTCTGCTGGCAAGGTTGGGATATGTGATAGAGGGGTAAGAATGAACTGTATTGGAGTCCCTTAGCGGGTTGATTTGAGGGCTGGAAGGGCTAGCTTGACCTGTATCGTAGGTCTTTGGGGGAGTATCAGTGACACAGTCGACTTGGGGAGCTAGATGGGAGGAGACCAAAGGTCTAGGGACGATTCTGTTGGTAAGGCCGGTAGACAAGCTGGGGTGGTTAGGATGGTCAGTGTTGGAAAACTTTAGAGGTTTTTGTGAGTGGCTAGACACAGTAGATGGGCTGGTCGAAGGCTCATCGGGGTGGGAGTTTGTTGCCCTGCCAGTGTTGTGCACATGGTTTCTGAAGAGGGTAAAAAGGTCCACAAATGAATTCAGTTTTTTGGTTGAGGCTTGGATCAAGACAATGCCGTTTTTGTAGAGAGTGATGGTGAGTTCAGCTTGCAAGGTTGGGGAAGGTGCTATTGATAGCTTAGCGCCGTATGAAATGTTCTTAGCTGCGTGTACATTGAGGAGGTGAACAAAGGTTTTGCGCCAGGAGGAGGTTCTTCTAGAGTAGAAAATGAGGTCATTAATGACTGTGCTGTTGTCTGCACTGTAACGAAGGTCAGAGATCAGTGTCTCAGGGTGAGATTTCAGGGTGGAGTGCTTCAAGGATTTTGCTGCGGTTTTGGAGAGGTTGGGGGGTAAACCAGAGAGTAAGAATTGTCCCCAGTAGCGGACAGGCTAGGGCTTGGCATGTTGGCTCTGGTGGGGTACTCAAGGAACGATAAGGGACAGTTACGCAGCAGAGTGGAATGCTCAACGTGCGGGAAACAGAATTGCAATGTGACAATACCACAGGAGAGCGCACCATTTGGTTAGGGCCTGGTTAGCAGCTCTCGAAAAATAGCTAGTGAGATGAGGATAATCAGGTTGTCATAGAGCTCTGCCATTTTAAGGTCAGGCAATGAAAGTCGGTCTTTTAGTTTATATATTATACGTTCATAGGATGCCATCTGAATCATTGCTACCATCCAATCCTCCTTCGAGGGAGGACTAGGCGATTGCCATAATCTTAAGATATACATTTTGGCTGTGGAAAGTGCAGTATGGTATGTAAAAGAAGACGCTGTGGATGTGTGATGTCATGTGAACTCCCAAGATCGTGCAATAAAATAATGAGAGAGTTAAGGGAAAGTCGAAGGGGAATTGTTTCTTTTAGTGTATCCCCTACTTAAGTCCAAAAATGCTGTATAGAAAGGCATTCACAGAGTATATGAAGAAGGTCACAATTAACTCCAAAACACCTATAACACTTAGAGTGTGGTAATAGTCCTGCTCGTTGCAATTTCAAAGGTGTCCAGTACCAGTCATGTAAAGTTTTGAAAAGACAAAATTTCAAACGTGCTTCTTGAGTACCCTTGTTTAAGGCTTCTAGTCTGTCCGACCAAACATCTTCATCTAAGGTAATGTGTAAGCATTCCTGCCATTTCTTGCGAAGAGATTTAAGTGGCGGTGAGTATAGGTGATTAGTTAAAGCACAATATAATCCCAACGTCACTCTCTTGTGTCGTCCCCAGGTAAGAAGATAATACAGTGTCGGCGATGATTCGAACATCCAGGAAAAAGGGGTCAGACATCTCCTCAGGCGATGCTGTAGTTGCAAGTGTTGTGAAGCCTGGTGCAAAGGGAGATCAAATTCCTCACACAGCAGGTCAAAGTATTTTAACTCACCGTTTAGTATAACCTGGTCTAATGTCTGAATTCGTCTTGATTTCCAACCGGACCAATGAAGCGCATGGCCATTGATTCAAATACTTTCATTACCCCAAAGTGGGGCTTTAGAGTGAAAACGGGAAGAGCAGCCCTTAAAAGGCAATGCACTTGTTGCCATGTTTGATGGGTAGCTTGGATCACTGGATGTGGAGGAGATGTTTGTGGTGTACAAGTGCTTTATAAGAGTCTAGGCCATTGTCACAATTAAATAGTAAGTGCTCTGTTGTGACCCATTGTGGGGGGCAGTCGCGCCTGGAAGCAGATAAGCTAAATTGCGAGAGGTGCAAGGCTAAAGAGTAATGCTCTAATAATGGTACACCTAAACCACCGTGGGAGCTGCGAGCTATTAGTCTGTCAGCAGAAGGAATTATCCCAGTAAAAATTAGAGGAAATAATTTTCAAATATTTGCTTATGCGGATGATGTCGCTAATACTACGTCAGACATTAAAAACGCCTTTCCAAAGATAATATCTCTGGCAGAAGAGTTCGGGGAGCTATCAGGCTCCAAGTTAAATATAGCAAAAATGCAGATAATTCATTCCGAAAATGGCCGCCCTAAAGATATGATGTTTGTACCGGAGGCTCAATATTTGGGAATTACAATATCCTCTAAAGTTGAGGATATTGTTCGTTTAACCCCTTGCACGCTGATGACGGAACCGCTCCGTCATCAGCTGCGGGTGCGCTGTGCTGATGACGGAGCGGTTCCGTCATGGTCCGCTGGCCGCTCATGAATTCCGCGCCTGCGCTGAGCGTTCTATTGAGCGGGGCGGGCCATGACGGTACCGCTCCGTCATAAGCACAGCGCAACCGACGCTGGTGACGGAGCGGTTCCGTCACCAGCATGCGCCCGCAGCGCGGCCGCCCCACCCCCTTAGCACTGCGGCGGAATAGCCGCCGCAGTGAAGGGGTTAAATATTGAACCTGTAATAAAATCCTCAAATGCTACGCTGGAAAGGCTTAACAGCTTAAATTTTTCTCTTTATGGTCGGGCGAATATTTTGAAGATGTTATTTTTCCAAAATTCTTATACTTATTTCGTACAATCCCTTTGTTGTTCTCGACATCTTATTTTTCTCAAATGGATAGAATGGCATCCAGATTTTTATGGAGCTACCACCGGACTAGACGTGCTATATATCGATGTTCTCTCCCAAGGATGAAAGGTGGTTGGGGGGTCCCGAATTTTCGATTATATTATTGGCTTATTCTATTAAAATATATGGGCATATTAATATTTGCTGGGATTACCATTGATCAAGCGATATACCCGTCAATTTACGAAATATTACTAGGTGAGGAAGTTCCTCAATCTCTGGTTAAAATTTTGGAAATTAGTTATTACAAAAAAACTAAGTTTAAAATTATAGCAGCGGCTGCCTCAATCTGGTAGCAGTTTAAAAAGAAAATTATTAATCTTAAAGATATTAACTATTATACTCCAATCTTGAAGAGCAGGGTACTCCCCGAGATTTTTGATGATCAAGTCATGAAAAGGTGGTATGTTGCAGGTGTTCACACTTTGAGAGATCTTTATAACGATACTCAACTCTGCTCTTTCTCCAGTCTACAAGTTAAATATAATTTGTCAACACATGATTTCTTTAAATATCTTCAGCTTCGAAACTTTTTAGAAACAAAAGGGCTACTTGATAATATCTGTATGAATAAAAATGATGTTATGGAAGCACTAAGGAAAGGGGGGAGAATTGGTTCAATTTATCAGTTAGTAATAAATCAAATGGATGATGACCTTAAGTTAATTGAAATTAAATGGCAAAGGAAATTTGGAACTGTTAAGGTTGATATAGCAAGATCAATTAAATTATCAACCAGAGTGCTGTTTAATGGCTCATTGCAGAGCCAACACTTTATGGCCATTTATGATTTGTATTATTCACCTGTGAGGCTGGCCAAATGGAAAGGGAGGCATGGTGACAAATGTAGCAGATGTGATGAAATAGCTGCCGACTCTAGTCATATGTTCTTTAAAAGTCCTAAACTTTCTCAATTTATTGTAGATATTCAATTCTTTATTAATAATAGTTTGGGGATTTCTGTCAAATTAATTATGGAAATTGTCATTCTAGGTCTAGAAACCAATCAAATAGGAATTAGGACACTAGCTGAAGAAGTTTTTTTATTCATCTGTATGGCAGCTTTTCGTTTCTGCATCACACTGGCTTGATCCCGAATCTCCTGTCTTTAGCCAATGGCAAGCCAAAATTTTATCTATATATCAATTTCAAACGGCTATTTATAGATCTAAGAGTGTTGTAAAGAAGAGATTCGGGTTAAAAGTTTGGGCACCAATTCAGAAATGGATATAACTCATTGATTTACCAATTTATACAAGCTATAAGTGGCCAAGAGAATTCATTTATTGTATTTGTACATGTTCTTCTCCTTTTTCATTTAATGTCTATTTTGTACTCCGTGTCCTGTATAAGACAGGTCTGTTTTATTTTCTGTATAATGTCTGACTGTTTGCTGAAATAAAATCAATAAAAAAATAAAAATAACAAAAAATAATAAAAGTCTGGCAGCAGTTAGACGAGGGAGCATAGATCCCCAGACAAAGGCCAGTATACGGGCATCCACGCGACGTAGTGTGGACAAAAGGACTACCATCCGAAGCATTCCAAGAGTATAAATAAAGCGAGGTAAAGTGACCATTCTTACCGCCTGTACTCTTCCTCACATAGAAAAACCCAAAAGAGACTACTTGGCAAAGTCAGTTTCCATTTGCACAATAAGGGGTGAGATATTATCTGAGACCATCATTTCCAGTCCACAACTAACAAAGATTCCCAAATATTTTAATTGGGATGATTTCCAGCAAAAGGTATATCCAACAATTTGATGCGTTTGTGATTCAGGAAGAGAGTGGGAGAGCTTCACTTTTGTCCCAATTCACCTTGTAACCAGAAAGGGCTGAGAATTCATTAATAATCTTGAGTAAGGATGGCAAAGAATATGGGAGATCTATAGGAGAAGAATATCATCAGTGTATAGATATAACTTAGATATACCTCCCACTATAGGTACATCCCGAATCTGCGATGAGCCGTGAATGAGTGAGGCAAGGGGTTCCATCACTAACAAGAATAAAGGGGGGGAAAGGGGTCAGCCTTGGTGAGTACCTCTGTGAATTGGAAACGGTTCTGAAATAAAAATGCCACAGTTGACCTGGGCTACAATAAAGTAAGCTGACCTTAGAAATAAACTGTTCCACTAGACCAAAGCATTTCATGGTGGCAAAGAGATAGACCCAGTCAATGCGGTCAAGCGCTTCTTTTCCATCCAAGGAGAGGGCCACTACATCTTCCGTCATTCCTTTTGCAGCCCATAAAGTATGAGCTAATGTTCGGAGGTGATTTCTGGAAGAGCGACCTGGGACAAAGCCAACCTGTGATTGGTGTATGAGGGAAGGAATGACTTTGCGGAGTCGGGATGCTAGAATTGCCAAGATTTTAACATTACCATTTATTAGGGAGATAGGACTGTAGCTACAACATGCGAGTGGATCTCTTCCCGACTTAGGGATAACCACAATTAATGCCCTATTAGAAATAGGACAAGTGAGAATGTTTGAACAGCCTCAGAGAAGGCAGAATGAAGAGTAGCAATTATTTTTTCCCCAGACCATTAAAAATATTCCGCAGTGAATCCATCTTCACCTGGGGATTTATGATAAGGTAATTTGGCAATGGCTGAAGCAATTTCTTCTTTGCTAATGTCACCATCAAGTAAATGTCTTCCTTTATCTGTGAGACGTGGGAGATCAAAATCCACGAAATAGGCAGTTAATTGATCTTCAGTTGCTGAATTCTGGGAAGTGTAAAGTTTTTTATGAAAGGATACAAAAGTATTTAATATTTCTTGTGGTTTAGTAAGAATCACACTGATTCCGTTCGTACTGCAGCAATAGCCATGGCAGCCTTACGTTGTTTCAGCTGTGCTGTGAGTAATCAACCTGCTTTCTCCCCTTGTTCATAATGTCTGCCTTTTAGATGCTGAAGAGCATGTTCAGCTTTGGAAGTATATAGATTGTTTAATGCCATTTTAGCTACCTCTAGGCTCTTGCAGTTGGGCACAGTAGGATGAGATGAGTATATACGTGTAAGAGAGATATTTTGAGCTTCAAGTTCAGTGCGACGCAGGGATGCTGACCTATTAGCCTCAGCTGCGTCTCTCATTAGTTGTCGCAGCTGCCCCGACGGTTCTACAGTAGGTAACTGTTGATTTATTATTTATAAAGTACTCAGAAAGATCAGCATGTGGTTGGACTTTACCCTGAGGTGAGCTATATTTCTGAATATTTATACGCCATGGTTAATGACCTGGACAGATTAAACCTTCCAGAGCAAGAAGAACCGGAGAATGATCAGAGAGAGTGGCTTCAAAAATATAGGATTCACTAGTGATTGCTACTACAGAATGGGAAATAAGAAAATATTCTATCCTAGATTGGGTGTCATGAGCAGAAGAAACAAAGTTATATTCCAATTCTGAGGGATGAAAGAGGTGCCAATGATCTACCAGTCCATGGTCCAATGTTATGTCACTCAAGAAGGCTCTTGTTACCCTCATTGTATTTGTCTACGGGACTTGTCCTGTCTAGAACCGTATACGGGTCAAGATTCCAGTCACCACCAATGACATAGCAGGATATTTCAATTTCCACTAGTAAGCGATTCAAGTTAAGAAGATAGGAACGTTTAGCATCCGTCGGAACATATACTGAGCTGACACAAAGGATCCTATTCTCCTATTTAGGTCGAGCCCATAGCGGCAGCGCGCATGCGCTGCTCGCTTTGCGATGCATACAGTATTTAGTATGGAGTGGAAGCCCAGTGGAAGCTCCGCTCACTCTCCACCCATGTTTTTTTTAAATGGCTCATGTCATTGTGTTTCATAAATGGGGCCGTCTGATTGATTATGAAGCTTGTTAGTCCCGCCTTATTTCGGCCATGTCATCATTTGTACCCTCCCATGGCTACTGGCCCCTTTACTTCCGGTGTTACACAGTATGGTATGTGTTATTCAGACTGTGAGCACTACTTTGTATGTGCCTTCTCGCCCCTTTCTCCACCCTCCCCCGGGCCTCACTCCTGTTGTCCGTGCAAAGCCAGAGATCGCGCTCCACCTCAGATACCCAGGGCTGGTGAGAGACAGGCGGAGATAAGGCCCAGTCCTGAGGGTGTTTGCTTATCAGACACACCCAGTAGGAGCCAGGCCTACCACGGCGGTGAGGGCAGGGTCTGTGTGCATGACACACCGGGGGGCTGGGGCACACCACTAGCTCCTGCACGGAAGCACGCGGACAGCTGCTAGTCAGAGAGAAGCTGCGCGCGGACGGCGTGGAGGCTCCCAGCAGGTGAGGAGATCGGGAGGTTAAGAGTCCGAGAAAGAAGCCTTTGAGTACACCAACCCATCGGGAGTCTCCCTAATAACCCGGTCGGAGACGGAAGTCTCCCGGTGCAACCCGTGTGAGGCAGGAGCCTCCCCTGGTATTAAAAAGTCTGAGGCAAGAGCCTCCCGGGTATCTCCCGGTCATAGCAGTCCGTGACAGGCGTCCCAAAAGCAGTATCACCACTGAGGGGAGAGCCTCGCCGGAGCTACGAGTCAGAGGAAGGAGCAAGCCTCCTTTTCCGGCCACTCTGTGGCAGGTGCCTCCTCTCCAGCCACTCAACGCCTCCACTCTGGCCACTTTGAGACAGGAGACTCCCTCTCCCAGTATTTCTAAAATAGAATTGGCCGCCCAGGGAACGCGTTGCTCCGCTAACCCTCAGACATCTGACCTCGGGCATGGGGAACCAGTGCGTACCACAGAGCCCCCAGGACCTGCAGTGCTCCTTCACCAGGAAGAACTCCCTGCAGGGCAAAGAGTGAGTAGACCCAAACCCCCTACCCCTCGTAATTTACCCAGGCTGACTGCACCTGCCTCTTACTGCCGCTTGAGTCCACTTACATTCTCCTGAACATTGACCCCTAACTCCCTCCTTCGGTCCACCTGCGTCACCCGGCTCAGCTCACGGTGAAATTTAATGTGATTAATGGGCCGCACTGTCGGTGCTCGAGTATCTACCCAGCCACGATGCTGTGTTTTTAATTTGGCAGTACAAGTACCCCTTGGCAGTGCTGCTATGCTCTGGAAGGATGTTTCGGCATGTTGAGTGGGGCTTTATTGTCACCTCTCGTCAATTCTATGGCTATGCTTTGAAGGGATGCTGCCATGGTGGCGTTTACCTATAAAGGCAGAGTGCCTGCACTTCAGAGTGGGGCTGGCATACGTCTGCAGGACTAGGGTGGCACTTCTCTTTTGGGTCGCTATACTTCTAATGGTGTGCTGGTGGCGCTGCATAGAAGGGATTTTGGACTTTCAAGAGGAGAGGGCTGGCATTTCAGGTACACTGCTATACCTTTAACAGGACAGTTCGATAACGTGTAAACATGGCTGCTATACCATTTAATACACAGGTCGGGCACTTAGAAGAGCTGCTGCTCCTTTGAGTGGGACAAGGTGGGCACTTTTTAGCTGGGTTCCTATACTTTAGCTGACCAGCACCAATGCTTCTCAAAAAGGCAGTAATTCCTTTCATGGGACAGTCTCATAATTTTTCTGTGAAGCGGGTATACTCTTAATAGTATTTTTTCCCACACTTTGTGGAGTTGTGTTATGCCTGGTGTGATCAAGATTCTGGGTTTCAAAAAGAGAGATTGTCTATTTGACGATTCCTCTCTTCCAGTTGACGCTTTGTGTGATGTTCGGCAAGTGACAGTCTTTCCACAAGTTATGGTGCATTGGAACAGGTCCTTTTTCCAAGGATCCTATAGAGGCATATTAATCAATATATTGTAACTTTTTCAATAAAGGACTGATATGGGATCTTTGTGAGCCTGACCAAATGTTTTATGTCCCACCACAGCAAGAAAAGGACGTATCTATTTGGGAACAAAAACGGTCACGAAAGGGTCACCAGTGGAGAAGAAATATTGCAGTACATTCCAGCCAAGGTGAGTTGCTAAGGCGGCAAAAGCTGAATGGATGTATGCATGAATCGGTGTTATACACGGTATAGCGCTTCATGCCTCGGCAAAGTATGAAACCCTTCACAAATTCTGTCATCGCGAGGCAAGGATTGTATCAATTTTAAATCATTCACTATTTCTATATCACAATTAAACCATATACTTGGGTATGATTCTATCAAAATCTGTCCTTCCTATTTTTGCTATTGGACGTACAATGTGAATATATTAGTACTAATACTAACACACTAGATCGAATATACTACATGTTTTAAAGGGGATACTACGACAGGGTGTGGTCCTAGAGAGGCCATGTGCTCTAGGTCACCCGGAGATAGGGGTCCCAGGACAAGCTCTGTGCACCTAGGGGCACCTGGAGATAAGGGTCTCATTAGAGGGCCTGTGCACCCAAGGGAAACTAGGATAAGAGTCCTAGGAAAGGGCCTGTGCCCCTAGGGAAGCTGGGATAAAAGTCCTAGCAGATGGCCTGTGCACCTAGAGAACCCTTGAGATAATAGTATTGGGAGAGGGCCTTTGCACCCAGGGGCATTATGAGATAAGAGCACCAGGGAGGGTCTGTGTACCTAGGGGCTCCGCAGATAAGAGTCACAGGAAAGGGCATCCGAGGATTATAGAGAGTGTTCCCTAACCCTGGGAGCATCAGTATGCGCTGTTAAAACCACAAGATACGTGGTTCCTCCGATGCATCATAGTAGATGTAGTGCAGAACAGACTATTTGCTCACTTTTTTCATTGTATTTGCTGTGAGGTTCAAGTTCTACCAGTTCCTTGACATGAGTGTGTATCACACTTTTGGTAGTCGCCGGAAGTGAGTAGCCTCTGTGGCATTGGGAAAGTCAATAGCTCTGACTTAACACTTATAAGGTCCCGAAGGTGAGACCTATTGGCTATGCTAATGCCTGTTTTAACTTAGCAAAGACATATCTACCTTCTGGATCAGTCCACGTTTTGACAATTGTGACGGGTAGGGATTTATGTAGGAGAATAGCCACTCCACATTTCCATGGTTGGCCCTTTTCAGAAGGGGATTGTGTTGTCAATCCGCAACAGATGACTTTTCCCACGCAATCTCGCAGTTACTTAGATGATTCCAAAGCATCCAAGTGAGTCTCTTGCAGAAGAGCAATATCAGTTATTTGCGTTTACAGATAAGAGAGTACTTTCCTGCATTTTATAAAATGCGTGAGCCCATTAACACTCCACGAGATAATACGTAATGTTATATGTGCGTTGGAAGCAGAAAGAGATTCGTTTTAAGGAAAAGCCGATGTAAGGAATGAAGGTCTTAAGTTATAGGAGGGGGTTGAAGCAAAGAAGAAAATAAAGTATAGGAATAAAAGCTATGCAGATAGTGGGGGGAGTTTGAAGAAAGGGATTGAAGAACGGAAAGGGGAAGATAGAAAGTAGATTCCGGGTTATGAGAAAGGATCAAAGATGAGATTAATAACCTTCTGAAAAAATTCTAAGGAAGTTAAAGGGTTGTGAAAAGAAAGTAAGAGAATCACTTGTAAGTACACAGAGAAGTACATGAGAAGGAGGAAAAGCAAGTTTCTAGAGTAGCTAGAGAAAAGACAAAGGAAAGACAGGGAAGAGTTCTAAATGTGATACGCTGGAAAAACGCAGTACCAGGGGATGGGACTGCTCTCCACGAGTCTAGACTTTTGGGCAATGCGCGCTGGAGGAGCCCCGTCCGGAGACAAAGTCACTAGTAAAAGACACATACAAACAATAATATTAACAGTATTGGAGTTGAAATTATAAAAATACTCAAGAATTCAAAAGTTCGAGTATTCAACCAATAGTATGAGGATCAGAGTTAATAATTGAAGGAACAGCGAGAAAAAGAAAGGAAAGGAGAAGATCAAAGGAAAGTAGAGGAAGGGAGAAGAAGGGAAAGGTCAGTGTAAAACGAAATTTTCCTATGCACGGTATAATCAAACAAAATGTTGTATAACATAGTAGTAGTGATAACCAAACATTAAATATTTTCATTATCGTAAATAGATATTATCACAGTTAAATATGATCATAGCTAAATATTAGCACTATGTATCAAAATATTTTACTAGTTAAACATTTGGGGCCAGATGTAGGTAATGTGATTTTACCGATTCTTAAATACCGAATTTTACCGATTCGGTATTTAAAAATCGGTAAATGATATGTAGGTAAAAAATCGGTATATTTTACCGATTCGGTAAAAGTCGGTATCGGACGATCGGAAAATACCGATCGGTATTTACCGATCGGTATTTACCGATCGGCATTTACCGATCGGCATTACCAATGCATTCCTATGGGCCTTTTGGCCCATAGGAATGCATTGGAAATACCGATCGGTAAATACCGATCGGTAAATACCGATCGGTATTTACAAAAACGTGCAGAAAACAAAAGTGAAACTTAACACAACAGCCAATCAGGTGCAACCACCCTCCCCCTTCCTACCAGGAAGTGCCTGCCCAGCCAGCTGCAACTCATTAGAAAGTTCTGGAGGCAGGCAGAGCTGAGCAGACAGACAGAGCAGCAGGGAGAGAGTTGTTTGGAGTGAAACACAGAAAGAATGGCAAGCAGCACAGAGAGCCAGAAGGCTGAGAGAAAAAGAAAAATAAAGTTTAGCAACATGGAGCTGCAGGTATTAATTGAGGAGGTGGTTAGAGTGCACACCCAACTTTTTGGAAAGCTGTCCCTCACACTAGCAGAGTCTGCAAAACGAAAGCTCTGGCTGCACATTGTAGAAAGGGTGAATGCTGTTGGAGTCACCACCAGGAGCATGGAAGAATTGAAGAAAAGGTTCTATGACCTCAGGAGCCACACTAAGAAAAAGATGGCTGAGCTGCACAAACAGGCTGGACTCACCGGGGGAGGCAGGAATCTAGCACCCCCCCTGACTGACCTGGAGGAGTTGGTGGCGTCTACCATCGAGCCTGACAGTGTGGTGGGACTGGGAGAAGTGGACAGCTCAGCCAGAGCCAAAGCAAAAGGTAAGAAGCATGCGCAGCACAACACCCCAAACCGAGCAGCATCCCTTAACCCTTTGTGCACAGGCCAACCCCAGTCCAGTACTGCTAGCACTATACAGGAGCAATGCATTATGGGAAATGTAGTCAGCAAATATTAGACCATGTATAACTGAACAGACATCAGCAAGGCAGTGAAAGTAATGCAGATTAATGAAAGTTAAATGTGTAAAGATTTATTTTAAGTCACTGTGACACAGTAGCACTCAGTTGACATACGCTTATTTACACCTAGGGGCACCATCAGCCAGTCAAGGCACAGCTACAACAGGGACTGCAGCAGCGAGGGAGGAGAGTGAGGAGGCAGGGCCAAGTCATGTCCATGCATCACAGGATGAGGAGGACACAACTGCCATCACACAGGAAGAGGAGACAGTCCTGACCCCCGAGTGTCCACACTCCCCACACCTTTCCCAATCCCCAGCATTGCAATTCTCTCCTGAGACATCCCCATCAATGCTACAGGCTGCACCTGCAACCCCACCAGCCAGGAGGCGACTCGTGGCCCCACTGACAATGATGGAGACAACAGAAGCTGAGGATGATGACACTGCACCTAGGCCTCAAGCTGCACTGCAGCCCAACACAGATCCTGACACCATGCGCAGACGTCGCCGCATGCCCAGCACTGCAGGTGGCACTGGACATGGCACTGTCTTCCGTGGGCTGGAGGGAAGCATGGTGCGCATTCCAGCGCATGCAGGGCAAATCTATACAGGCCTGCCACCGCCAAATCCGTGCCGTTAAATCAGACTATAGGAGAAATGGGGAAGGGCATTATTGACATCGCACAGAGCAACAGGGACATTGTCAAATCAAATGATAACCTAGCTGCAGGAATAACTTCTGCAATCACGCAGCTGTGCACTGAAATGAACAACATAGAGCACACAAGGCGCAGGGACGCCCGAGCAACAAATAGGGCCATTAATCGCCTCGCCACTGCCACAGCCCAGCTATGCCGTAGAGGCAATAATATGCAGGAAAGCCTCACCCAGAACACGGCCGAGGTCACCAGGGTCATGGCCAGAATGACCAGTGCCCTAGAGGCAATGCTGATCTCTCAAACAGCTCAAAATCCTGCCCTGGATGTGCCTGAAGGAGAGGACACCAGTAGCCGCAGCAGCTTGGGAAGTGCTGTGTTGCCACCTCGTAGGAGCCGCAGGCGCCCAGCTGAGCCTGCAGGCCAGGAGGAAGGTAGTGAGGAAAATCCCAGTGGCTCTGGGAAGCGGGCACGGAAGTGACTTTGCCAGTGTGGGTGATGTTACCCAGGACATGTTGTCCCCCCCCTTTGTTTAATTTCATTAGTTGCACTTAAGTGCTTTAAGTTTGTGGCAACATATAAATACTTTTGTTCCATACACAACCTGTCTGTGTCTCATTACTTACTCAGAAATAGTTGCTTGTTATTTCCTCACGTCTGTATCTGCCATCACTTGGTGTTGTGACTCCAGCAAGTTGTCTCTCAGGCACAGCATTGTCGTCGTCATGATCCTCGTAGTCAGACAACTCGACCTCTGTACCCTTCCTCACAGCCAAGTTGTGCAACATGGCACAGGCAGCTATGATTTTGCAGCAGGGGGTGGGGGTATACTGCCTTGCGCCTCCACTCTTGTGAAGGCATCTAAATCTGCTTTTCCATATGCCAAAGGTCCGTTCTACCACATTGCGTGTACTTTTGTGGGCCTGGTTATACCTCCTTTGGCTGGGTGTGGAGGGGTTGAGGTAGGGAGTGAGGATAAATGAACGTAGGGCATATGCACTGTCTCCTAAAAGGGAAATGGGAATACATTACTCACATGCATACTTGTAATTCTCACTGCAATAGGTGTGGAAGGGGTCGCAGACTCTGTCTTACCTAGGAGGTATCCTTCACCAAATTCCCCTGCTGACAGACGTGCATAGATGCCGCTGTTCTGAAATATATAGGAGTCGTGGGTACTTCCAGGGAATTTTGCGACAAGGTCTGTGATGACATACTTTGCGTTGCAAATCACCTGGACGTTGATGGTGTGGCTTGACTTCCTATTGCGGTAAATGTATTCTGTGGCAGCAGGGGGACAAATGGGGATGTGCGTGCCATCAATGCATCCGATGATATGGGGAAATCTTGCCATCTGGTAGAACTCTGATTTTGTTTGAACAAGTTCAGCATGGGTGGATGGAAAAGAAATGTAATGCTCCATCCTGTGCAACATGGCGTCAAGGAATTTGTGAAAAAACCTTGAGAGGCTGCTCTGGATCAACCCTCCCACCGCAGCAACCACGCTCTGGTAGCTCCCTGACGCCAGCAGGTGGAGGCTGCACAGCACCTGCACATGGGGTGGAATTGCATGTGCCCTTGGGGTGGGGTGCCGCAACAGTGGGTGTAGGTCCCTGATGAGCACCAAGATGGTGTCTGGAGCCAACCTGTACCTTTGAAGTATCTCTTCCTCTGTGAGCATGAACAGGGTCACCCTCTGCCTGTAGACCTGCTCCTGTCTCAGCCATTCCCTCTCTCCTTCCTCCCGTAGCCGTAGCCGTCTTGCAATGACATAAAATGCCGCCATTGTGCAAACTGAATTGCATTTTGGGTCCTTTTTTATAGGCTGCACCTGGTTACCACCTGATTTGAATCCATGGTAAATACCTACTCTTAAATACCGATTTTGAGGCAAAATCGGTATTTCAGAGCCTCCCTACATCTCAATGTTCAATTTTACCTATTCTTATTTACCGAATCGGTAAATTTACCGATCGGTAACTATTCCGATCGGTAACTTTACCGATCGGAAAGTTTACCGATCGGTAACTAAACCGATCGGTAAATTTACCGATCGGTAACATTACCGATCGGTAAATCTTCATAATCGGTATTTACCGATCGGTAATTTTACTTTTTATTTTCTATCACCTACATACCGAACGCTCAATACCGGTCGGTAACGGCCGAAAATCGGTATTTTCGGCCGTTACCGACCGGTATTTGGCTACCTACATCTGGCCCTTGGACAATTAAATATTAAATATTGTAATAGGTAATTAATATCATAAATATCTGTTAAACAAAGGAAGAGGGGGGATTATGAAAAGGAATGAAGAAGGGAGGAGCATACCAGTACATATAATTCATAACAAATTCATAACAAATGATCGGGTATTCAAGTATATAGTCAGCTATCTTGATACCTGCCATATAAGGTTTAACTATACAAAACTAAAAGCATAAGCAAGCAGGCTTTGGGAGAAACTGTGAGGACAAAGAAATGTTAACATAGGTATATATTGAAGTATATTGGAAAAAGGGAGTAGAATGAAAGAAAAGTCATATAATGTAGGCAATATATAAGAGAATGAACAAGAGTTCAGGTACTCATCTAGTCACCATCTTCGGAAAGCAAGAAGGCAGCAGATGTCCATCAAATCATCAATATAAAAAAGGTTAAATATTTAGCCAAAGTGCAAGACACATTCTCCTCGGATAGAGGGGGGAAGAGATGTAGTAGTCATTGTCTCTTTCCTGTATAAAGGCTGCCACTGCTTGAAGAATGTATAATACCTTGATTTATTCATTTTCAACTTAAATAAGTGTCAAGACATTGGAATTACAAATGATCAAAAATGCAGGGAAATCAATCAATCAACAGAATTCAGGACACACCCTCCTCTGATGAGGGACGTTTTTAGAGGAGAGCGTGATTTGTCCACGTCTTTGTCCTGTGTGAAGACAACTACTGCCTGAAGGGCCTGTGCTTGGTCTCCTAAAGGGTGAACAGGTTGATCTAAGTCTCGGCCCCTGTTTTAGGACCGGCCTGGATTACGTAGGGATCCACCTGTGGATATAGTAGAGTTTAATGATGGGAGTTGGAAACCAGGTTCTGAGGAGAAAGATTGTATACAAAATTACTAAGGTCTTCTGGGTTAAAGAACTCCTTGGAAATCCCATCTTTGGTAATCCGTAAGCGTGCAGGCTCAAAGAGGTAATTTTTGATATCCAGTTGTCGTAGGCGGGGTCTAAGAAAAAGGAAAGCTTTGCGACTGTCATTAGTTTCTTTTGAGAAATCCACTTCCATTCTGATCTCATGCCCTTCGAATGTATATGGGCAGTAGATAGGAGACGCTGTGATCAATTGGCGGACCTGTTCATGTCGTAGGAAGCAGACGATAAGCGGACGTGGTCGCATATTTTTCCCTGTGTTTGGCGGACCAATACGATGGGCTCTCTGCAAAGTAAGACCTGTGAGCTTTGGAAGAGTTTCTCTAAGAAAGGATTTTGTATCTGAGCCTTCTATTTTCTCAGGAAAACTAAAAAAACTGACATTGTCTCGGCGACTTCTATCTTCCAGATCTACTAACTTACTCCTGAGAAATAAAAGCTCCTGGTCTCGGTCTGGTATAACATCAAGGCGGATTTAATCGCTACAACCCGAGCAGTTATGCCATCCATCCGGCTCTGAAATACAGCAATGTCTGTACGTATAGATTTAGTCTCAGTTGTGAGAGTAGATATAGAGGTCTCCATACCCTCTAATCGTCAGCCCACAGCAGAGCTCTCCTGAAGTATTCATTCCATAGTAGAATCAGTCGAGGTTGACATTGCAGGATTAGTTGACTTCTGAGTCGATAAAGTGGTGCTGGTAGAATCATAGGTGGGGCAGCCCTGGTGTAAGGCTTCCGAAAAGAGGAGTTGTTTTGCGGATTTACCAGAAGGCATCACCAACTGTTTTATGATAGACTTTTGACACAAATTCTTTCATACAATTGATGTTTATGATACAATAAATAAGATTAAATCAGAAGTGGTGCGCCGTGAGTGATGGTGTGCAGCAGAGGGAAGTCAGCTGGTGAGTGGGGCTGGTAGCGGGGTTCGGCTGCCGCGTTGGGCAGCAGCGCGGGAGGTCGTGCTGAGGCTTCTCACCCCCCTTCCTTGCTGGTTCCAGTGCTGCGGCCTGTTCGTAATGGGGCAGTAGAGTCCCCCCCTGGTGTCTGTGATCAGGCCATTGTCGTTGTGGAGGGCTGACCTGGCCAGGGGTGGTGTAGGTGCCGATTGGCTGCACATTACGGGGAGCGGAGCCCCTCCCCAAGCCTCGAGAACCGAATCCCACATGCTTCTGTGCTCGGCCAGCGTTTCGGCTGGCGTCTACTGAGACACACCAACGACGGTGGGGCCCGTCTGCGGGCCCTCTCGCCAGGCCGGCCCTGGGATGCAGGACTTGAGTGTGGCCTCCCTGGTGTGGGGAGAGGGGACCGGCTGCCGCTTCGGGCAGCGGCGCAGGTGGTCGTGCATGCCCCCCCGGTCTGGCGCTGTGTAGCATTCTTCATCCCCTCTCCCTGCTGTGGGGCTGACTCCTGGAGCACTGGTGTGTGATGACCTGGCTGTCTGACGTGGGGCGTGATAGACTGTGTTTGCGGGTCGGGCCTCCTCCTTGTTGATCACAGCGGCCTACCACGTGTGGCTGACCTCCTGCCCTGCCTGAAGGCAGCAACATCCCTGGTGAGTGGGGCGGGGGCTGGCTGTCAGTTCGGACAGCAGCGCGTCTGTAGGGGGAGCCCCCCTGCAGGATTGGCGGCACAGGAAGTCTCTCCCACCTGCCCGTAAAGAACCAGGGTTTGGCAACTGCTGTCACTCAGGGTGCTAGAGAGGCCATCCCCTGTGGCCCCTGTTGTGTGGGGGACAAGGCCGGCGGCACGGCCCACCGGGTGGGTGGTGCTGGTTCTGCTAATTTGCCACATCAGCTGTCTACCTTATCACCCACTGCCTTGTGCCGCATTGCCGCCTCCCACGACTGGAGAGTCCTGGCCCGTGCCCCTGGTAGAAAACTTCTTGGGCAGTGGTGCGAGGAATCTCTGCCTCACTTTATCTTTGGGGGTGCCTTGTGAGACTGTTGACCTGTGTTTTGAGGGGAGGTCTGCTTGCCCAGCCCTGTCCGGAATCATCTCCCGGTGGGCGACGTACCCTTTAGGGGTCGGGACCCTCCCTCCTCTCTACCGCCCCTCCACTGGATGGTAGCATCACAACAGCTTCAGACTCCCTCCCGGCCTCCGCTGTCAAATGGTGAGGAACTCGTTGCCACATCTGATTGGACCTGCCTTCGCCCCAGTGGACCCGATTGCCCATGGCCAGCCACCAACACAGAGTGACACCTACTACCTGCGGGTTGTCTGCCTCCTTCCGCCGTGGTCCGGAATGGCGGTCCATCTTCCTGGGGCCCTCCATACCTGGCTCTCCACCGCTCCTTCCAGGCCGAGAGGAGGTATTAAGCGTTGCGGCCCGTGGCATCAGACCGGGGCCAGGGGGCCTTGGAGGTGTATTGGCCTAACCCAGCAGTTTGTTGGGTCATGAGGGGGCTGACCTGAGTGCCCGGGCCTGAGTATCGATGGTCTGGGTGCCAGAGCCACCACCACCCGCTCTGGGACTGCTGATTGCCCCCCTTGCCGGTGCGGCCGCCAGACTCCACCCCTGTTGATGATGGGCAAGCCTCGTGTCTCGCAGCTCCCTAACCTTCACACCCAAACCAAAATGGATCAATACACCACAACGGATCGGGGCACTGGGGGCGGAGCCCCTAACACGCCTGCTCCCGCTGGGAGTGATCACTCCACTATCCACTATCCTTCAGGCGATAGGCACATTACAGGCCTCTGTTGAAAATAAGATTGGCGAGGTGAGGATGGATATGGCCCTCATTCGCCAAGACCTGTGCAATGCACGCATCACAGAAGCGGAGTCGCGTATCTCCACAACCGAAGATGACATACGTCAACTTAAGACCCAAGTGGCTCATCTTCAGACCCAGACCTCGGATATCCACCGTCGGGCAGAGGACGCCGAAAACAGATCAAGGAGAAATAAATTACGCCTCCTAGATTTTCCCGAAGGGGTTGAGCAAGGCTATGCGGACACATTTGTGGAGACTTGGGTGCGATCCTGGATGCCCAAAGAATCCCTCGCCCCTTGGTTCGCAGTCAGCGTGCCCATCGTTCCCTAGCCCCCTGACCTCCGCCTGGGGCCCCCGCCCGGCCCATTATCCTGAGGGTCTACAACTTCCGGGACAGGGACGCCATCCTCAAGGCGGCTAAGGCACAGGGTCCCCTTGTGTTCCAGAACAACAGGATCATGGTCTTCCTGGACTATACCAGGGAGGTACTGGCCCACCGTCGAACTTATGATGATGTTAATCAGAAGCTCCATAAACTGGGTCTTCGCTACGGTCTGCTCTTTCCAGCCCGGCTCAGAGTTGTTTTTCAAGACAAGGCCCTCTTCTTTGATAGCCCCCAGGTGGCCTGGACCTGGCTCACGGAGGAACGTCCCCTCCAGAACCGAATGGCCTCCTCCCCTACGGGACCCTGCGCAGCCTCGGCCAACCTTACCTAGACCACAGAGTCTCCGTAACAGGTCCCGCAAGAAGGGTGACCATTTTGATGATTCTTTTCGATCAACGGACGCAGTATCCATTCCACCCCCTCCCCAGGCTTTATCCCAGAGGACTGCACCTTCCGTCTCGACTGGCTCCTTGATTGACTTGAGCCGAAGACCGGACCCCTCTGAGATGCTGCGCCCTACCATATCTGACTTTGAATTGTCGAGGAGCCCCATACTTCGTGGGGCCGGGGACAACGAGGGAGTTTGAACTCAGGGCCCAAAGGCGTGGAGTCCACACGTTTCCCAAATTGCTCCTACAGATGAGGTGGTAATCATATTTATGCAGTAAGAGCGGTCCATCTTCACCACGACCATGTTCTGCCCATTGTTTCTTACCTTAACTCTTCACTGTATTTCCTGTTGCATAAATGTTTCAACTCTGCATGAAGCTGTTAGTGAATATCAAATCCAATTACATGGAGAGGTCCATCTCTGCCACATTCATGTCCCACTAACCGTTTTAGCTTTGCTCTCAGACTCATTAGTGTTGATGTTTTAGGGTGTTTCCTTTTTAGGGTGACAGATGCTTTATTTTTGGAAGTGTAGGGTGGGGAGTGTTGGGGCGAGGGAGGGTGGGTAGACCGTTGTCTCCCAATTGTTTATTGTTTTTGAACGCCTACGGGCCGCTGTTCTTTGTTTTCCTTGGTAGCCATCTATACGCACATGCCACTGCTGCCGATTTGAGACTTCACAGACCACACGCACTTTGCCCCCAGACCACGGCCGTGGGTCATTATCTCCCCTGGGACCTGGGTCCGCTTGCACTGCTCCTTACACACACTGCCTACCCAGATGGCATCCACCGTGCATAGACCCCTCCACATTATGTCGTGGAACGTCAATGGCCTAATAGACCGCATGAGACTTAACAGACTGCACGAATTTCACCTAAAGGCCCCCCTGGGACCTGGATCTGCGTGTGCTTGCGCTGTTCCTTCCACACACTGTCCACCCGGATGAGGTCCACCTTAAATAGACCCCTCCACATTCTGTCGTGGAACGTCAACGGCCTACTAGACTGCATAAAACGTACTGCTGTTCTTCACAGCGCCCAGCGTCATGCGCCTGATATCCTTTTTCTACAGGAAACACACCTTCTGGGCACTCACTGCACCTTCCTCTAATGGTATGGGTTCGACAGTGTCTGTCATTCTGGTTTCGCACATGGCTCCCGGCGGGTTGCCATACTGCTTCGTAAGGGGCTTCCCTTTACCTTGGTACAGGCTGAGACGGACACACAAGGCCGCTACATGGCCCTGACGGGCAAGATTGAAGGGCATCCTTTTAATCTCCTGTGTGTATACATCACCCCCGCCACAGCGTCCTCTGCCCTTCGACGTCTCACACTCGTAGTCTCCACCTTTCTACAGGGTCTGATGGTCATCGGAGGCAACTTCAATGCCGTTATGCAACCCTCCCGCGACACGACAGGTGCTCCCTCGGTGTTCCATCTTGCCTCTGCTAAGCGCCTATCTGACTGGTCCTCCGCCCTGGGACTCTGCGATGCATGGAGGGTGTGGAATCCCCGTCGGGAACAATATACTCACACTTCGGCGGCCCACCATACTCACTCTCCTATCAACCTGCTCCTGTTGCCAGCCCCGACTGTCATTGAAGTCCGGGGCTACAATCCTGCCCCGAGGCATCTCGGACCACTCACCTGTTTCCCTCCATCTCGTGAACTCCCTTGATGGTGTTTGAACGGCTTGGCGGAAGAACGCTTGGTTTCTGCAGAATGCGGAACGCATTGAATCCCTCAGGCAGGAACTGAGGCATTATTTTTCGATTAATACGGGTACGGTCTCCTCGCCAGGTACATTATGGGAGGCTGGCAAGGCCACTATAGAGGTTTGGTCCACGCGAAGCGCACATAACAGGCCGCCTTGTTGGCCATGCTGCACAGTTGGAGATGGCCAGGCGATGACTCAGCTCGGCAGTTTACATTGCTCCGTGAAGAGATCTGTCAGATCTAGCTGGAGTCCACTAAAATGACATGGCGCTCTTCCGTGGCGCGCGTGTACGGTTGGGGTGATAAAAATGGCAGATTACTTCATAATTTGGTTTCATACCCCAAAGCCAACCGCATTATTCCCGAGATCCGTGATGGGACCGGCGTTCACCACGTTACCTCTCGAGCTATTGCCCAAGCCTTCGCGGGCTATTACGCTGCCCTTTACGTGGCCCGACCTCCCGAAACCTCCCTGGCTGATTTGCTGTCCAAAACCGGGACCCAGCTGCCCGCCTCTCTCAGATGGTCTCAGAGACTCTGGATCTTCCCTTCACCCTGGAGGAGATATATGGGGCCATTTCGCTCCTGCACTCCAGTAAGACGCCAGGGCCGGACGGCTATCCCCAAGAATACTATGCGACCTATCGAGACATGTTGATCCCACACTTAGTGGAATTGTTTAAGCATGAGGTGGACACAGGGTCCTTTCCCCCAGAGACAGATATAGCCACTATTGTGATCCTCCCAAATACACAGCCACCTTCCTTTGCATGTGCGGATTACCGCCCCATTTCCCTCATTAACACCGAAGTTAACATTTTTGCCTCAGCCGTGGCTCAACGACTCCGCCCCCATTTACAAGATTTGTTCCATCCAGACCAATATGGTTTTATGCCTGCCCGGGGTACCCGACATTGCATACGCTGCCTCCACCTCGCCCTTGCACACCGCCATCATCTCACCCCGTAAATGTTCCTGCTCTTCATTGACTTTGAAAAAGCATTTGATACGGTGGACTGTAGCTACTTGGGAGACGTGTTAGAGGTGATGGGTTTCGGCCCCCCTGTTTCGGTGCCTCATCTGTGTCTTATACTCCAGTCCTAAGGTGAGGGTCCGAATTAATGGTGCGCTCTCGGAGACGTTCCCATTCAGAGGGGCACTTGCCAGGGCTGTCTGCTCTCGCCGCTCTTATTCGCGTTAGCGATGGAGCCCCTGGCCTCTCTCATACATCAGGACCCTCACATTCGAGGATGGGCTTGGGACTCTTACCAGGTCGACAAGATCGCCCTCCACGCCGATGACGTCCTCCTCTTCCTGGCAGACCCCGACAGCTCTGGCCCACAGTGCGTGGACGCCCTCTCTGCCTTTGAACGGGCCTCCGGCCTCTGGCTCAACCCGGCAAAATCCACTCTGGTTCTCCTCCACCAGTCCCGTGCTTGCTTCAATTGGCAAATGACCATTCCCCTGTGCAGGCAGTCATTCAAGTACAGGGTGTGTGGGTCGCCCTCCTTCCAGGACTCGAATGGTCCCTGAATATTACGCCCCTGGTTACCAAGGCCAAGGCGGACCTCAGGAAATGGCAATCCCTCCCTCTCAACCCCCTTGGCAGAAGTGCCCTTTTTAAAATGATAGTTCTCCCCTGTTTTTTATATATTTTACAAAATATTACTCTTCACCTCCCGGGGAGCTGGTTTCGTGAAATTGACAGTATACTCACCCGGTTTTTATGGGGGGGCGGAAGACCGCGAATGTCCCTGGCACACTGCCACATACCTCCCTATGACAGGGGCATGGGGGTAACCAACCTCCACCTCTACTATCTGGCCACGAGACTCATCGTGATTCATGACTGGTTCGCAGGCGGCTGGTCCGACCCGGCGTACCGGGTGGAGCGCCAATCATTGGATTTCCCACAACTCCAAGCCTACCTGTATGGGGCCCCCATACCGCAGATCCTCCCCCATCACCCGAGCGGTGCTCATGGCCTGGCGCACAGCCTTGCGCCACACGAAATGGGACGGGAAACTCTCCAGGCAGACGTCCTTGTGGTGTGGTTTTTGGCTGAGAAAGGCCTCGTCTTTCCAGGACTTCCGTTAGTGGGACCACATTGGGATCTCGCTACTAGGGGACGTCTGGGTTGGGGACCACATCAGATACTTTGCAGATTTATAGCAGCACTATTCCCTCCATTCCTCCCAATTTTATAAATACTTACAGCTAAGGCATGATCTTCGAGTACATATTCCGTCTCCCACCTCCTTCCCTGAATTCAGCCCCCTTGAGGCCCAATTGATGATGAGGAACGTGGGTAGAGGGGGGGTGTAACGGATTTACCGCTCCCTAGTGAACAATGGCCCGCATCCCTACACTGGTTACGTGCCCGTTGGGAGGGTTGGTTGGGCCCCCGAGAAGACGCAGACTGGAGAGATGCTCTCATGGCCCCCAAGACCTTGACGACCTCCTCCAAGTTGCGTCTAGTCCAACTCTATTACCTCTATACGGCTTACCTCACTCCTACGCGCCTATACGGCGCCTGTATGCGGCCCTACCACATGATTTGGCAAAGCCCTGTCCTTGCACCATTTTGGGCGGGGTGGAACTGGAACTCACACAGACCCTGGGGTGGACGGTTCCCCATGACCCACTACGTTTGGTCCTGGGTGTGTTTGATGGCCTCAATGGATCTCGGGCCGATAAGCGCTTCCTAGGAACAGCCGTGGGAGTAGCGAAGCGAGATATAGCGGCACTCTGGTCTCAGGCAAAGCCCCCTACTATACGGAATTGGAGACGGGGTGGATTGTTGTGGAACTCAAGAGGAACCCCTCTTTAAGGACCGGGGCTGCCCCGAGCTTTTTGGCAAGATATGGGGCAAATGGTTCAATCTACTGCCCTAAGGGGCGCGTGTATGTCTTGTACAGGAATAACCCTATGCAAGTGTTTTTATTCATCCTAGAGAATGATTTACAAGTCTCTGTTGTCTCTCTTTCAAATGTATTTTATCCAAATAATGTGCTTGATTTCGCTGCCAATGTATTTTGTGATTTTGTTTTAAAACCAATAAACTTGATTATCAAAAAAAGAAAATTATCTCAAGGAAAAAACACAAGGGTCATTAGACTAGTAACCCAATCTAGTTCGATGCAAAACAGCAAAGTTCAGTACAGCATGAGGTGTGGGGCACAGAATAAGCATCCTAAAGCAGAACTGGAGCACACACCGCTCCTTAAGAGGAAGAGGTCACCTCATCTCGGCCTATGACCAAATAAATGCAAACCCCGCCTCTGAGTTATTGGAGAGCCTGAAGAAGTGGTGCGTAGCTCTTTCACCTCAGATCAGTGCTGTTCTCTCACCCTGTCTTAGAACGCCGTAAGCTCAGACCAACAATGAGTAGTAATAAACTTTAGAAGACGTCTTCAGGTAATTAAGACAGTAGACCACTGAGGAAAGAGAAAGACAGAGATGGTCAAAGACAGCCCACTCTTTGTTGCAGCAATGTAGCAAGGAGCCCTGGGACCGATAGTCCCACCAGGTCAGTGAAAAGCAGCAAACAGAGACTCACTGGGGTTATGGAGTAATCCAGCCACTGAGAAATCTCACAAGGCACACATATCCAGAGGCACTTGTCGGGGCTGTAAGTATAGACTACTCGTAGGGAAACCTGGGTAAGTCAGAAGGGTCCAACAGAGTAAAAGAGCAGCGTTTAGTACACAGTACTCCATCTAGATGCACGAAAACACACTAGTAGTAATAGCGTGGGACACTCTGTTGGAATAACCAGGCGCTCTAAAAGCTGTATAATAATGATAATAGTAGGTCCAGTATCACTGCATGTGAGCTAAAAGTCAGCACAGGCCGCTGGACCAGTAAACTGAAGTTCTGGTTAGAAAAGTAATAGGCAGCATCTCGTTTTACCTCATCACTTCACGTCAACAAATGGCAGCCTTCAGAATCAGTTGCTGCCGTTTCTCAGTAGGCTGAACAGTTCTCTGTCCATATATTTTCGGAGCACGGTGTAGTAGCAGGCCAAGCCACCATTGTCGTTTGCACAAAATGGCGGATTAGTGAACTTCAAATCAGTCAAAGGCAGCCACAAGGAGTGCCTCGTTCATCCGGGAGGCTCGTCAGTAGTCAGTCTAACCTGAATGCTGCAATATATACTGCGGTGCACACCACTCTCCCATCCACACCACAGTCAGGAAGCCAAAAAGTGAAACATGGTGGGCGCTGCCGATCCGCTAAAGCAGAGCAGGTCACCTCATTCGCCTCATCCTCCAAGGGGCTGTGTCAGAAGGCTCCAGAGATAGTGGAATCAAGTGGTAGTCGGGTCAGCTACGGGCCGGACCAGCCAAAACAAGTGAGAAGAGGCTCCTTTTCTCCTCTGCACACAGGTTCACAGGGTTACTTCACGGCTTTGTGTCTGCATCATGAGCCGCCATTTTCCTCTCATAGGGCTGTATGTAGCGCATCACTGGAGAACTTCATTTGAGGCCATCCACTGTCGTCGTTCATTCATTCATTCTTGGCTGTCTCATAATCTAATAAGAGCGCTCAAACCGGCAAAATGCAGTGAGAAAGCCCTCACGCTGCCGTCTGGGGCTCCCCACAGCGTGGAGCTCCAGAATCAAGCAGCCATCTTGCTTCGTGGCCAGACAACGCCCCCTATTTTGGGTCTTTTCAACCATTGTTGTTAATAAAAGCTGTGACTCGACCCTCTTGTGACATCTTTTCCCCGCTCTCCTTTGCCCCATTTCATCCGCTAATGTAAATTAAAGCAGGGTTGTGGAATCCAGCACGCTCGCTTTCCACGTGCCTGTCCCGTGCTGTGCCAGCTTCTCATCTCATAACGTTGACTCTCTTCCCCCTTCTGGTCCTGCAGTCATCACAGCTAAGAGGCCTTGGTGCTCTCCACTGCCTGACTGCGAAGGGTGACTGTGTTTCAGGCTCCCTCTGAGTGCTTGTCGGAGCAGTGGCGGGCATCAGTGCCATCTTATTGGAGTTGTCTGTGCCCCAATGCGTGGCTTCCTCTTACTGTGCTCCCAATGCCAACGTTGCACATTGTTCTTTAGACCTTGTTGCCTTCAACCCTTCCTGTGGTGCTTTATTTGGGAAACATCCTTTACCACGAAAGTTTTACAACGCGGTACCATTACCACGCAGGTTTTACAACGCAAGTCGTTACAACGACTTGCGCTGGAGGGCGCTGTAGGATAGGGAATAGTTTAATTTACTATCCAACTCCTTCCCTACTATCCATGGGGACTGGAGTTGGAATAGTAAATTCAAGTATTCACTATCCAGCGCCCCCAATGCAAGTCGCTGTAACGACTTGCGTTGTAAAACCCGTGTGGTAACGGTACGCGTTGTAAAAGCACGCGTTGTACCGTCATACATCCGTTTATTTTCATGAAAAACGTGAGTTCCCTCACAGGCTAATTTCTATTGCGTAGTCAGTGGAGCAGAGACCCAGAGCAGTCACTCCGTCGCCATCTTGGCTCCGCTCACCCGGCCAAGCTGCCATTTTTTTCTCCAACCACATTGTATGAACCTCCTCTGCAGACACCTATCTTTGCCCGGTATGTGATAATGTTTGAAGGACAAACTGGCTACTACATGGAATAGCTCATACCTCATGCAAGCAAGAAAAAGACTACAAGAGTTGCTGTTGTATACAGCTATTTGCAGTTTGCTTCCTCTTGCATCTCTCTGTTCTCTGAACCTATGCCTGCAGTCTTCTTCAGCTTCCACTAGAACATGTCCCATTTAAGGCCCCATACCTTTCATCACTCCTCCTAGCAGAGTGAATGAAGAAAGGGTTTTAAAACACTTATTTCCTCATAGACTATGGTGGGCTGACTGTCAAGTTTTGAGTTTGCCGCCAGATCAACTGAATTTTTTCAGATGAGTGACTCCCTGCCTCAATGACTATCTGATTTAGTGAAAAAAATCATCCAAAAACAATTCTATGGCAGACCAGTCGGCACATTAAATATTTTGGAAGGGTCAAAGAAAGACCCCTCCAAAATGGGGTATGTCTTCTGAAAATCTAAAAGGAATACCTCTAGGTGCATTGAAAGTTTTCTCCTGCAGGCGTGGGAGACATTCTTATATTTTTCGTATCCATGTACTTGACAGTCCTAAAAAGAAAAAAGTCTGGGGTTGGAGACCAACCTAGATAAAATGGGGCTTCCTGCGCATTTTCTGACAGTGGTTGCACTGCTGTAATTTTTTTTTTAACAGCTGAACCAGAAGTGGCTCCAAATGAGGCAGGCAACGTGAGACGTGGGCTTACATTGCACCTGCTGAATTTTGACAGATGCCTCATTACCACCCACTTCATAACGGGCCCGTTAAAATGGTCTGGAACATCCGATCATAACAGCTCCACATCCTTTCTCTACCAACATGGTTGCTTGCCACAATCCCCATGCTGCGTCCTGGGAGAAAACATGTGGCTCCATTTGCGAATTGTCTCTGGATAGCCGATCAGTTTTCACACACTCAAAATTACCAATACTATGAATCAGTGGGATGTTGGAATATCACGGTATTCCAACTTGGACCTTTGAGGGTAGACATCAGAATTCATCACAGAAATCGAGTTGATGCACCCGATTCCTGATGAATTACATATTTTTTTGCCATTTGCCGCCCAGTACATTGAAACAGATTTTCGCCTTGGAAATGTCCAGGTGGGGGAAATACCAGGCATTACCGCTGTCAGACATTGGTGAAACAGCACAGAACCTAGAAAAGCGTGTTTCAAAGTGTAATGCTTTGAACACTGGCATTTCACTGGTAGATCAACATTTTTTTGTGATAAAATGGGGTCACAGACATCTAGCACAGGGTGTTGCATCTTACCAGATGGTATGGTTTGTACTTTTCTTGTATTTGACTTCAAATACTTTTCATTTGACCCGTTTTACCATTAACAACATCCTCATCTTATTGTGAAAACATGTCTATTGAAATAAAATAAGATACATTGCTTACATTGGGTCTGCTGTTGAGGGAATATTTGACTGAGTTGACAGGTTCCCTATGGAAAGGTTCCTTCCGGTTTGATTTGTCAGACTAGATACCCAGTGGTACAGCCACCAGGAAGAAAGTTCACGCGAAGCTGTGAAGACAAAATGTGGGCAGTTAGATTAGTAAAGTTAAGATCTTGTTGAAAGCTGTGATGGGCAGATTTCACAACAGCAGACAGAGGTAGTGTCATTTCTATTGGATGGTGAGATGCCCTGACCTTTTCTTCTTAGGCCACCAAGTTTGATAAAGAAGGGAGGAGGTGACATAGATTAACTGGATGGAGAGATAGGTCATATCCCTTGTCTGACATGTAGCTTAGCCTAGATAGAGGGGGCCAATTGGAAATTGGCTGAAATAAGAAGACCGCTCATTGATTATCTATGACGAGAGAGCTAATAACGCTTATTTAGGACAGAGAGAGATAGCATCAGGGAATGGTCAAAGTTAAGCACTTTCAGGAGAACGATAGAACCTCCACCCCTTAATTGCTATAGAGACGTTAGCACTTGTATATAATGACTATATCAGTAATCTGTGATATGAAAATATACATAGTAGCGTTGTACTGCTGCTGTCTCCATGGATCTGCTATCATTATGACTAAGCTGCTACTTAATGTGCAGATCCCTCAATTCCAGGAAAGCTCACTCAATGTAAATAGCTCGGTCTACAAAATCCTTAAGGATAGCAACTTTCCCCAATTCTCCAGCGTCCCACCTGTGGCAGAAGCACAGTGAAGCAGGTTTTTTTTTTAAACCTTCTCTCTTGTTCCCGGGACATTTAGTGGTTTCTAGTCATAATTAAGCTGGGTATTGCTGTTTAGCACTGATGCCCCAGACCTTTTTTGTATACTTGACTCTCTCACGGTAGCAGAGCTCAGTAGTGAAGTTTGAAACACAGATACAGTACGGCACAGTAATCACACACACAATAAAATCAATGTACCCTCAGACTGATATCTTTAAAAAAACAATCGGTTTTTATTTATATAGAGGAAATTAATGGCGGTTAGTAGAGACACACCTGAAGGTTTTATCACCTTCTCGAGTGTCAATATGACCTGGTGTCTCTCTAGCATTGACACAGTGTGGATGTGCACTCAGTTAGCATTGAGAGTCCATGGGCAAAGTTATCCAATGACAAAGGAACACAAACACAGCTGCTAGACCAGGTACACATGTGACTACATTACCCCTTTGACAATCACATTGAATTAGTCCCTTTGCAAGCAGGTTGAACATTTAGATCAGCATCTATAACCTCAAAAGGCAGTTAAACTAAAACACCGCACTACCTAAGTAAGAATAGAAGATTATCAGGGAGCCATAAGCATCTTCAGAGCACCAAATATTTACACCTAGAGACCAAACACTACAACAAGACCACTTACTCCTGCTTTTTCTCAAGATGCACACCCATGTTCTGGAATAATATACCACCAAGATAAGACCGGACCCTCTTTCACTTCGTTTAAAACTGGACTCCAAATAAGCCTGCTTCTGACAAACACCAGAAACATCATCTCTAACAATCCCAGTTGATGATTTTCCAGAGGAACTCTCACTGAGACCAGGCCCGCATCCAAGACTATCAATGCTGATGCTTCTTAAGGTGTAGGATGGTAAAATCTGCCTCATTTGCTCCCTTATTGAAGCTCTTCTCTCAATTGCTCAACACATTAAACGCGCAGTACAGAGTAACTGTGATTTGAGCTTTTTTAGACACACTCCAAAACACTCCAAATTATCAAATATACAATATTGCTGCTAATCCTTGGCAACCCTGCTACTACGTGATGTCGTCAGAATTTTCCAATCACTCAAGAATGATAATGCAAACAATTTTGATCATTTCCGGGACAGAACACACCAAATACATTCTTGTCATAGTTGCCGCTAGCATTGGCAAAAGTCAACAAGTCTTGTCTTTCAAATGCAGGTGCAGTGTTACTGGCTTTACCAAGGCTTTGCCAATGCGTGTTAGCTTTGGCATACTTTATGGCCAAAGCCATTCAAACTTGTGCATGGAAGGGTAGACATCTTGGAGAGTTTTTGTTCATGAAGTGCTGCACAACATTTCATGATAACTGCCCGTGCCTAAGCATGGGCAGATAGATATCCTGAAAAGTATTTTTTGCAAAGTATAACACATAAAAATCATTCCAAGCTGGTCACCGATGAGTACACGTGTGCTCATGCATCGAATAATTATTTTTTAGGACGTCTTTATTCTTATGGTAAGGGTATTTTGGAACTGTCAATTAAGAAATAAAGTATAAGCAAGGATTCGGCACAAATAGAAAGAAGCAAGCAGCTCAATAGCAGTGTACAGTTGTCGAACCTTCAGAAAGAAATAATAACAAGCATTTACAATGCAATAGTTTGCAAAAGCGATCCCTATTGTATTGCAGAGCTTGGTGCCCAGTAAACGGGAACCGCACAAACCATTAAAGTTTTTAAAAAAAGAGAGAGACAGAGTGCGGTGTCCCTGAAGCAGGCGCCGCACTTAGTATTAAAGTTCAAAAAAGAAACAGAACTTGGTGTCCCTGAAGTGGGCGCTGCGCTCAGTATTAAAGTTAAGAAAAAAGAGCGCGGTGTCCCTGAAGCGGGCACCGCGCTCAGTATGAAAGATTTAAAAAAAATGAAACAGAGTACGGTGTCCCTCAAGTGCACTCTGCACTCAAAATGAAAGTTTAAAAAATTTGGGGGACACTGAGCATGGTGTACCTAAAGCGGGCACCACGCTCAGCATGCAAGTTAGAGAAAAGCGGCCACCATTGTCCAGAGTGGGCGCGCTGCAAATACAAAAAGAAGCTGCCATTGTCCCCATCAGTGGCAATAAACAGAATAGTGCTCACCGACTTATAATGCAGACCGTGTAACAAGACAAGAAAAAGGCCTAGTCGTTATGGGAGGTAACAAATGCAGACAAGGCGGTACCAAGGAGGGACTAAGAAGCCTATTTACGAATCATAAGCCAGCACTTACGAAGGACAATGAAATGACACAAGCCAATAACAAATATGGGCGGAGAGTGGGCAGCATGCCTTGCAGAGCAAGCCGTGCATGCGCTCTGCCCCTTGGCTCGACCTAAAAATAAAGTAGGGCGCAGGAGCAACAAACGAGTTGAGAAGTGACCAGTAAGGTAATTGTATACAGCTGCTGAGTCCTTTGAAAAAAATATACAATAAAGCTGGGGGCAGGAGGAGGAAGGGCAGTGGAGCAACGGACAAGCAGGACATTTAGTGGTGGAAAGCATGAAGAAAGTGGCTGAGGGAAGGTGAGATGAAACCCATGCACTCCCATGGATTGCTAAATGTAAGTGAAGAAATAGTTCCCTGACGGCAGAAGTTGAAGGATACAACTCGTACAAACAAAATGGTAAAGAAGCCACGCTCGAGGAGTGCAGGGGGACAAAAACGGGAAGAAAAGCCATTGAATCAGGATCATCGAACTAAAGAGACAATAACTCCATCCAATCATGCAAAAAGTGCTGTCCCAAAGGCCACTTTCCATATTGAACTGAAGACAAAATGCCAACAGACAACATAAAAATGTATTTGTTAAATGTTGAACGACTACCAATTTTAGTAACAAATCCTAAACAAATATGTCCACAAAGCCTGCCAAAATTGTAGGTTGACAGGATTTGTATAGTTGCAGCTACAAACTACATGTTTTGTGCCATTATTAGGACTCATTCCGTCATAAACTACATATTCTAGCATTTTGGATAATGAAATCAGCTAACACTTGAGTGAGATGCTCTAACAGTCCCCACACATTGCAACTGCAGATTGTGAAGTACACAGAATAAGAGTCTTGAGTTACCTTGCATTAGGAGGAAGAAGCATAGGATGGCACATGCCAAAGGTGTGCCCACTGCATTCCAGTATGCCCTATAGACCAGGAAGGAGAGCAAGCCTTCCTTCTTCTCTTCCTCGTCGGTGAGGTCGTCGGCATACCCGGAGTATCCTGCCGCCTGCCCTTTTTCTGTATCACAGTGGAGAATGGTGTCAGGCTGAGGGCATTCCCCTGACTGCTCCTCCTCCTCTTCAGGCTGATCTCCTAAGTCCATAAGACTCTGTCTCTGTTCCTGTTTAGCATCCTCTTCTTCTTCGTTGTCACACTCAGTTGATGCTGTTAAGACAGAGCACAACTAAGTCATCAAAGAAGGTGCACAACCCTAATGCGCTCAGCTCAGATTGATAAAGCTGGCATCCTTCTCCAGGAATGATTTGTGAAGCTTATGTTATTCATTGGAAAACAGTCATAGCATTGGCTGCACAGTTCTATGGCACTAATTTAATTTACTAGTAAGAAGTAGATGAGATTGAAAATAAACACAAACCTCTTTATCTAGGAACACCCTTGGGTGACTGGCTCCTGTGTATATTATCAATGGTAAAACATCCACAGAGTTCACATGACGTTGGAAACAGACTTCATGCTTAGTCCTCCAGATCACTTCCCTTCTGGCTACATCAAACACGGTTGTGAACATCATTAAAAATAAACGTAAGGATTATCGCACATACCTTTCAATATCTGAGTACTTTTGCATAACTTATATTTTCTAATTCTAGTTGAGGATTCCATCGCTATTTCTCAATTCCTCTCTTTAACTCAGACTTTGTTTGGTGTTCCAGCCCTCTCTGTATATGTCAGGATTCATCTTCTTAACTTAGAATCCTCTTTAGGTACTCTGTGCTTAGTTCTGGATTTTCTCCAGGATATAACCCCTTAGCTCTGGACTCCTGACATTTCCACGACTTCTCACCTCACCAAAGGCTACCATTGCTATTTCATGATCCCATTACCCATCTTGGGATTCCCTCATTATTCCAGGATCCCTCTCTTTACATCAGGATCCACTTGTCATAGCAACATTCCTCCCCTTAGTACAGCATTCCCCATTTATTCCAGAAAGTTTCTCCGTAGCACAGGATTCCCTTCAGAATCTCCATTTTCACTCGGGATTCTCTTTTATAATTCCAGGATCCCTCACTGTGGCTAAGGAGTTTCTCTCTATTCCGAGATCCCTTTCTTTAGTGTAAGATTCTCTCTATATAATTGCATTCATCTGCTTCGCCCAGTAGTCACTTACTATTCCAAAAGCCATCCAGACACCATCAGTAAGGCTCACTATTGCGGGGATTCTCGTTTTAGGTGAGGATTCTTCTGCTTTTCAAGAATCACTCTCTTCTGCTCAGAATTCACTTCAGGGTTCATCCCCTTAGCCAGAATGTCCCTCCTATTTCAGGACCTCTCTACTTAGTTAGAATCCCCTATAGAATTTATCACCTTGGCTCAGAAATTCTCAGCTGTAATAGCCTTTAATTCCAAGCTCACATTTCCTTTCCTTTGCCCAGAATACCTCATGTCCTTCTATTACTCTTCTCTGTAGTTTACTAAATATTGACATCACATATTGGACCTTGTAATGTAGGTTAGGACGCTTGCCACCTTTTTTCACTGAAGTCTGATTGTCAGGTGTCAGGAGTCAGAAGTGGTAGCCCTCAGGCCCCAATTTCACAAGCATACATGGGGTCCATGATAGATGGAGTTGTTGTAAGCATGCAGGGCTGGTGGTGAACAACTGAGAAAGTGACTCTTAAAGGGAGGTACCGGCCATTCACACCTAAGCCTTCTCTTCATAGCTGTGACACAGCAACAAATGAAGTAGTAAAGAGAATGAATTCAGTGTAACCCTACATCATCTTCTACTACCCTGATCCTGCAATAGCGGGATATGATGGAAAACCTACTCACAAATATGATATTGTGAAAGATGCACCATTCTAATATTCTTACCCACAGACACCTTCCTTCTCCTCTTGTTGCTGTGCTTAAGTGTGGCTTCCACCAGCGGAAGAATTTCAGAGGGTGTGCCTAAAGGAGAAAAATGGACAAAAAAGGAGTGTAAAATAATTATGTCAGTGCCCTGATGCTGCATATATCCGCATAATTATATAAGCTAATGTTTAATTTGGGCTTACAGCTCATCTCAGCTTCAATATAGAGTTTAGGGAAAGGAATGGTTTAAGTGTCAAGTAGGAAGCGTAGCCTAGTGGCCAATATGACATTAGCAGGATGCAATTTACTGGTTAATCCACTGGGTGTAAGGTTAGTACATTGAATGGCGAACTGTGGCTGGACGGCAGGCTTGTGTATTATTATCTTTTGTAATTTTGAGGAGCTAGTTATGTAGCCAACACCTTATCCAGGAGGTCCAAAGAGTACTTTCCACAGGTCTTGAATACATGTCAAGACAAATAGATTACATGAGCATGAAGACTCTTTATGGAAGATCAGTGGTGCTTACACTTCTACAGGGACAAGCAAAGACATGAGTACATTCATAGCATCTGCCAAGCAGAATGGAAGTCGGTGATAAGACAGGACACATGTCATAAAGAGGGGATTCAAGTTCTGCCCAGAAAGTGTGCGGGAGACATGCCCCGATAAAGGGATAGATCTTTCAGGAAATTGGAGGATATTAGAAGAGAAAGACCATATTTCTTGAATTTTCTGTCCCCAATTGGGGATCTCCAGTTCCAACCTAAAGCGGGAAGGAAGTTTTCTTGGTAAGTAGTCCTGCTTACTACTGTGCATGGCCTTGTAGATGATGCAGAGTAAATTGAACTTGACACGGGCTGGAAAATGGGAGCAAGAAAAGAACCATAAAGTGAGTTAGCCTGGCGGTGATCAAGCCGCAAGTAAGAAAGTTTAAGGAGCAAGTGGGAAATGAGAACGCAGTCAGAAAAGCCAATGAGCAGTGCCTTGCTGTAGCAATGCAGGTGAGAATCTTCACTATGTTTGGTGTGTTTTTCAGGAGTAAAGACAATAAGCATAATGTTGTGGCTACAATTAGAAACAACGGCAACAAAATGATTTCTCAGGGAGCAAAAAATGTATTTCCATTGCTGGTTTAAGTATTTGCAGAGAAAATACATAGTTTAAACTGCATTGTGGGACAATCAATGTTGTGTTTTTTGCTGGAAATCAAAAGATGCATTTCAGTCAGTCAAGAATACAAAGAACCAACAAAGCAAATACTAGCGCCCTAATAGCAGTTCAATTTAAAAGCCCCTGAACAGATTAGGCAACACCAATCCAAGAACAGCATCTCGACACACATTAGCACTGCTGCCACACATGGGACAATTATGAATGATTTATGGTGTGTTGGGTGCAGGACAGTAACCAGCCCAGCCAGCCTGCAGCTTGCCTTTGCATAGGAAAGACCTGCTGGTACTAGCGGAAGTGATGCCGGAGTCAGATTGAGGCCAAGAGCCGGCTTTTGCCACTGGAGTTGCCATGGGGAAGGTGGTAGTGGAATCCTCAGGGAGGCTTTTGATAGTGGTGAGACCAGAGCTAGCAGAAGTATGTGGTACTCATATAGTATCTAAGTAAAGCCCCCGTCAAGCTTTCTTTGAGTACAGGTATTGGAAGGTTTGCGGTCATGGGAGAAAGTTATTACCTGTCTGAATGATTTTTCCTTCATCCATCAGAATCAAGAAGTCAGCTTTGCTCAAGAATTCTGTCCTGTGAGTGCAAAGGATTCTGGTCTTATCTCTGAGAATTCCCATAATGCACTTCTCTAGCAGGTGACTGGCAACATCAGCATCAACGGCGGCCAGAGGATCATCTAGAAGATAAATCTCTTTATCCTGAGAATAAAGATTGAACAGATCAATGAAAACAACAGTAGTAATGACAGACAATACTTCACTTTCTCAACAGTAGAAGGAACACAAGTTAGAATTCCTAGAAAGTGGTGTAAGATCAGGGCCTCCTGCTCTCAGCAGGAGGCTACACCTTCAATGATGCCTACACAAAAAGGTGTTCTCCGGAACTCTAGTGCCTTCTATTAGACATTGTTCCTTGAAATATTCCACCCACCTGACCACACTGTCATAAGTAACCTTCAATTGGCAGTATGGAACGCGCTGCCCACTTGTAGTAGTACAAATGGGGGTGGGGTCGCACACCACTCACACACCGGCGGTATCGCCCCTAAGGACTCTGGTCAACGTAGTTACGTGTTCCGCGATGCATCTTCTTTCGATTCTCTGCTATCTTCGCTGTCCTCACCATCCCTGGACATGTGTTTTGGGGTATCACCCCTCGTCAGCAGGGATAGGCCGTGTTCTAGGGTTGCCGCTGGCTGCCAAATATCTGCCAGGTTTAGTACCACTCAGGCGCGCAGGTGTGGGGTCCCAGGCTCGTCAGCCAACTGCTCAAGGGAGCTTTAACATTACAAATGGGGGTGGGGTCGCACACCACTCACACACCGGCGGTATCGCCCCTAAGGACTCTGGTCAATGTAGTTACGTGTTCTGCGATGCATCTTCTTTCGATTCTCTGCTATCTTCGCTGTCCTCACCATCCCTGGACACGTGTTTCGGGGTATCACCCCTCGTCAGCAGGGATAGGCCGTGTTCTGGGGTTGCCGGTGTGGGGTCGCACACCACTCACACACCGGCGGTATCGCCCCTAAGGACTCTGGTCAATGTAGTTACCTGTTCCGCAATGCATCTTCTTTCGATTCTCTGCTATCTTCGCTGTCCTCACCATCCCTGGACACGTGTTTCGGGGTATCACCCCTCGTCAGCAGGGATAGACCGTGTTCTGGGGTTGCCGGTGGCTGCCAAATGTCTGCCAGGTTTAGTACCACTCAGGCGCGCAGGTGCGGGGTCCCAGGCTCGTCAGCCAACTGCTCAAGGGAGCTTTAACATTACAAATAGGGGTGGGGTCGCACACCACTCACACACCGGCGGTATGTGATGAGGGAAGTTATCCCGAAACCCAAGACATGTCTCGGGCGATATCCTAAAACACGGGACATGAATCGGGTCTAGAGATTCATCAGTCCACCAAGTACCGACTTGCACCCACCTGGGTGATCCACTAAAGAACTACAAGTACCAGAGTCCCGAGGGGCGATCCGGAGGAGGGCCTAGCGGTGTGCGCTCCATTGATGACTAAACACAATATGGCTCCCTTGAGCTTTGGGCCGACGGGCTCTTGGACGACGCACCTGCGTGCCGGTTCTGGCATCGAGGCCTTTGACTGTTGTGTGGCGGCCTTCTCTTCCACCCCTAACGATCTTTCTCTACTGATGAGGGAAGTTATCCCGAAACCCGAGACATGTCTCAGGCGATATCCTAAAACCGGGGACATGTATCGGGTCTAGAGATTCATCAGTCCAACAAGTACCAACTTGCACCCACCTGGGTGATCCACTAAAGAACTATAAGTACCAGAGTCCCGAGGGGCGATCCGGAGGAGGGGCTAGCGGTGTGCGCTCCATTGATGACTAAACACAATATGGCTCCCTTGAGCTTTGGGCCGACGGGCTCTTGGACGACGCACCTGTGTGCCGGTCCTGGCATCGAGGCCTTTGACTGTTGTGTGGCGGCCTTCTCTTGCACCCCTAACGATCTTTCTCTACTGATGAGGGAAGTTATCCCGAAACCCGAGACATGTCTCGGGCGATATCCTAAAACCCGGGACATGTATCGGGTCTAGAGATTCATCAGTCCAACAAGTACCGACTTGCACCCACCTGGGTGATCCACTAAAGAACTACAAGTACCAGAGTCCCGAGGGGCGATCCGGAGGAGGGGCTAGCGGTGTGCGCTCCATTGATGACTAAACACAATATGGCTCCCTTGAGCTTTGGGCCGACGGGCTCTTGGACGACGCACCTGCGTGCCGGTTCTGGCATCGAGGCCTTTGACTGTTGTGTGGCGGCCTTCTCTTCCACCCCTAACGATCTTTCTCTGCTGATGAGGGAAGTTATCCCGAAACCCGAGACATATCTCGGGCGATATCCTAAAACCCGGGACATGTATCGGGTCTAGAGATTCATCAGTCCAACAAGTACCGACTTGCACCCACCTGGGTGATCCACTAAAGAACTACAAGTACCAGAGTCCCGAGGGGCGATCCGGAGGAGGGGCTAGCGGTGTGCACTCCATTGATGACTAAACACAATATGGCTCCCTTGAGCTTTGGGCCGACAGGCTCTTGGACGACGCACCTGTGTGCCGGTTCTGGCATCGAGGCCTTTGACTGTTGTGTGGCGGCCTTCTCTTCTACCCCTAACGATCTTTCTCTACTGATGAGGGAAGTTATCCCGAAACCTGAGACATGTCTCGGACGATATCCTAAAACCCGGGACATGTATCGGGTCTAGAGATTCATCAGTCCAACACATACCGACTTGCACCCACCTGGGTGATCCACTAAAGAACTACAAGTACCAGAGTCCCGAGGGGCGATCCGGAGGAGGGGCTAGCGGTGTGCGCTCCATTGATGACTAAACACTTGTAGTAGTATATAATCTATAATTTATTGATTGTGTTTTACCAGACAGCCCTACCGGTTGTCTGCCAACCCCCACTAGAGTCCTGACCCATGGGCTTGCATGGTATGAAGCCATTCCCATTGCCTTTCCACACCCGTTCCTAGGTAAAACCAGGCCACATGAATGAAGATTAATCCATGCATGGTTTACTTTCATCTCCAGCTCTATACTACAGCTGCTGTTTTACTAAATATGTCATCAATACATTCAAGCTGTACAATGTAGATGACACACCAGTGAAAGGTTGGCTAAAATGCATGAGCTATTTCTAGACATTGCAAATGCCCACCAGACATACTGGGTCATACAAGTCTCTCACAGTAAACAGTAATGAATCAGCTAAAGGCTCACTGATTAAAGAGAATTAAACCAAGGTCCAGATTCACTGGCATGTTGTGGAAAACCTTAACTGCCTTGTCCAGTAGCAGACACCAACTTCTCTCTCAGATGTTTTTGTTAGTTTAATGCAAGTGTATTGAAACAAAGAATAATACCAAGGAAACATGACGGCAAATGTCACCAGGCGTAGGCAAAGTAAACCACAGATCATACAAGTTGGACCCAATGGAATTCATGTGTTTAGTACCGTTGGTTTAGGCACTAAATAAAAGGAGAGTGCAATATTAGCTTGGAGCTTGTAGTAGCTTTTCTTGTTATGCACAATATGTTCAAGAGATACTTACTTGCAATCACACAAAGTCTCACAAATGACTCCGGATGTTGACATTTGTGTCAGATCTGGAGTAAATCACATATTTTAAAGCATGGGCATTTAGAAGAAGCATCACAGTAAAGCATAGATATGCTTTTGCAGATGGACCAGCCACTGTAATATAATCTGGTGGTTGACCATGAGAAAGGCAATTATAACATGTTGAGAGGGTGGACTTTATGTTGCATATGTGGCCCCAGTATGCCGTAAATACAACAAGCATTCGCAATGTAATAGGTCTCACATTTGCAAGAGTGTAAGCTATTGGCATTGTAAATGACAATACCTTTTACGTATCTGTTTTGATAATTAACACATACATAAAAGGCATTGTCATTTACAATGCCAATAGCTCAAACTCTTGTAAATGCGAAACCTATTTCATTTCAAAGAAGCTGCCACCATTGTCCCAGGCTGCTTGGAAAGTGAAAGCGTGCATGGCGCGCTCAATGTTACAGGAAAGACTGGACTAGGAGAAACTCATTAAAGAAAATAGTGCTTACAGACTAAACAAGCATACTATGTAACAACAGAGGTAAAAGGGCCAGTCCGCATGGGAGGTTACAAATGAAGACATGGCAGTACTAAGGAGGGACTAAGAAGCCTATTAACGAATCAGAAGCCAGCATTTAAAAAGGAGAATAACATAAGCCAATGAAAAATATGGGCGGAGAGTGGGCAGGGAATACAGAATGCCTCAGAGAGCAGCGCATGCACTGCCCAAGCTCCACCTAAAAAGGGATGGATAATGGTAAAGAAGGTCACATAAAGGAGAACAGGGTTTTGTATTGTTCACCTTAAACCACAATGCCTGAATATGTGCGTGCTCCTGGATCGTATGTAACAGTTGTAGCAAAGGAATAATAATGTGAACTGCGTGGGTTGGGGATAGGGGGTCTTTCACCTGGGGATCGGATATCTCGGCTTCCAAATCTTTATTCCTTGATCTTCATTGATGCCGCAGGGGACGACGTTCTCTCACCCCGGCCGAAGACCTCACTGCCGCCTCTGGGTGCTTTTTGCTGCCCGGATCCATTCATGTTTACATCAGCATTTTAAGTGTGCTCGCGGGCGCTTGTTTGCGCTTCGCCCTGAGACCCTTTCTATTGAAGATGTCAATCATCGGTCTCCCAAGCTGCTGGGAGAGTGTTCACGTAGCTGGAATGGAAGGGATCGACGAGCGGGCCAGCTACTTTGTTGCAGCTGCCTCTGCAATATTCTGTGCCAAATTGCCTGCAACAGATGCCTAGCGGTGTTCTGTGCAAAAGAGGCTGCTCTCCGCTTCATGCTGTCTTTGCCTGGTGCTAATGAGTGTAGCTTCCACCGGGTTTTTTACTTGGACAGGGTAAGTGGCTTTGATAACTATAACCTCCCTGCAACAATGGCAGCTCAATAGTGGCTTCGAGGTATTGTCCTCTTTTAGTCTGTGTGTCTCTGTCTATTCTACGTATCTCAAACAAGCCTCAAAAAGGAGCCTGTCAAGGTTATTCATTCACTTTTTAGCTAATACTCAAAATGGCCACCGCTCAAAATGGCCTCAAAGTTGATCTGATCGAGAACCTCTTTAACTTCTGAAGCAGGTACTCGCAGGACCCCTGCTCAAACAACATTGTTGTTCACCTGAGTAGTTTTTCTTTAAAAACAAAATGTATTTTTCACCTAAACCAGACCCTCTTCAACTTCTGGGGCAGGTATTCTCAGGATCCATATTCTGACGACATTGATGTTCACCTGAGTAGTTTCTTAAAACAAAAGTATTTTTCACCTGATTAGCTCTTAAAGAAAGTATTCTGAAATAATTATTTGCCCAGATAGCTACCCCATGCACTGATAATAGATTTATGACAACACTGGCAAAATAAATACCTACGCCTATCATTAGCTCAGAATTCATTACCCACTCATCTCACCGCTCTGGCAGCGCAAAGCTGAACATACTCTCCTTTTATACTCACCTATTGAAAATCTAAGTCCACTAATAACTTATAACACCACTCTGGCAGCGCCAAGAAGAATATACTCACTTATTATGAGTCAAAGTATAAATCAGCCGAAGGTACGCAGCCAGGACAATATTCTCAACCATGGGACAATATCATTAAACACCCGGAAGTTCATCATTTTAGTTATGATTCCGCTTTGAAAATTGGTATCTTTGCTACCTCAGGCTTACTCCCATATTGCTGGGATCCCCATCCCAATCTACCGTCCCCTGCCTTCCGAGGGCCCCCTTGCGGTGGCATTGTCAACACTCACGGGTGAGTGGATGCTAGCTTCCCTTCCCTTGAATAGGACCCCCTACTAAACGGGGCTTCCTAGACACCCCTTATTTTCTTTTGTATCCTTTAATTGCTGCCCAATACGCACATCAGGCAACATGGCACAAAATACTTATCATGCTTCTAACCCCTTTGTCCAATCGGGCGTAAACTCGGTTAAGATCATCTACCCTCCCAACCTTTCAGTAAAGGCTAAGAAGACTTTCAAGCACAATATCCTCAAGAGGTGTCCCGAAACTCTAATATCTGACACATATATCTCAAATAAGGGCACTATAGTTACTGATCTCATCTTCTACACTAACAGAAGAGGGCAGTGGAGAAAGACCCTTACCTCCATGCTGCACTCCAAATAGACCAAAACTCTGCATGGTTTTTGTTTAACTACGCTTCCATCCAGTGGCGTCACTAGGGGGGTGCGGGGGGTGTGGACCGCACCGGGTGTCACCCCATCTGGGGGTGACACCAATCTAGTAAGTTAGCTATTACTTACTATTACTGCTGCCCAATGAATCTAGTAAGTACTGTTAGCTGGCAGTGGCCACTAGTGCAAGCGCACCGCGCATGCCACCCCGCGCCAAGAACGCACGACGCACCGCACCAGATGACGTACCTGATGATCCGGATGATGGATCGTCACTGGTGTGCTGGTGGGCTGCAGATGCCTGCGGCACGGCGTACGCCGCGTACCCAGTACCAGTCCAGGACCGTCAATCTAATTCGCGCTACCACGGTAATGATGGCCCTGGGACAGCCCCCGAGCACCTGCTGCTCTGACGTGTCACGGCCGGCGGTCACGCGCCCGCAAGAGGTCGGAGCATGCGCAGTGGTGCATGCATCGTCCTGAGAATAAAGAATTGATAATACCGACGACGACATCACCAGACATCCTTCTATATCGCGATTGGATTCGCAAGCGCCGTCGTGGTCTCTCCAGTCTCCCCTTCAAATTTGGGACAGTGAGGTGAGAGAGAGAGAATGAAATAACATATTTATTTATTAGAATACTAAGTTAAAAATGTGGCAGTGCAGTGGCACACAAATGAACTGATCATGATTCAGTTAGTAGTACATCCATGCTTTTTTTACTGCACAAACGAACGAAAACACCGCCGTCTTCTTCGGGCAGGTGCACCGTGCACCACCAGGCTAACTAAAGCTTTCTTCCTTGGGCAGACTGTCAGTCACGACGATAGGCCTGGGCCTCCCCCCCCCCACACCTCATGGTGTGCCCCCTAAGTGCGACTTGCGAACGCTGATTGAAAACACGGTGTGTAGTGTCAAAACAAGCTCTCATTATCACCTAGTAATCAGCGCTGAGCGCAGGGCTCTGAAAGAGATTATCCTTTTAAATCAACACCCTCGATGTGGACATGAAAAAATCTTAGACAAGATGGCTTGTGGAAGAGAACTGACACAAAGAAGGACTTTCTTCTTAGCATGATTCAGCAAGGCCTTCTGTGCTGCGCACTTCCTCCCAACAATTGCAGCCATGTCGAGACTGTTGTTCTAAAGGAAGAGTTCAACTCATGTATAGGAAGTGCTTTCCTGCTGTACCCTGCCAGCCGGTCAGAGGGAGCCTGTTAATACCAAACACCAGGAGCGGGCCTGCCACCTGCATGCTAATTCTAAAGGTCTCCCAGTCCCCACCCTTTCTTAAGTCGTTATAGGGGTGGGGGGTTCAGACAGTTAGTATCACAGGCACCACCCTATGACACGCTAGAGTGGGGTACCTTACCATCCTAGCCAACCACCACAAGGTCTCGAGTCGGGGCCACTCGAAAAGCAGTAACCATTGAAGCCCACCTTTCAGCCACCATCAAGCGCCACTGCCCACTGCCGGACACCTGTCTGCTTCGCGCTGCCCTGTAGGGCGGCCGACCCGGAAGCTGGATAGCCGGGTTGCAGTCTCGGCAGGGACACCCAACACACGGAGCTTCATTCTGGCCAAACCACACATCTCCCTCCCTGTGCCTAAACATGAAGGAGCCCCCCTGTAATATCTAGGTGAAGAAACAACTCTCTCCCCCATCTGTACTTGATTGATCCCTTCAATCGTTGTGAACACAATGTTGTGCAGATTCAATACAACCGGTATTCGCACATTCTATGGGTTTATAATGCTAAAGGGAGGGTGTTGTTTCCGCAGTGTTCATCGTGTCTCTTTTGTAAAGCAGTACGGATGTCTAAGGTGGTTATTTAGACAGACCGTGTTCTGTCTGGATGTACAGTGGGCGTTTTGTTTCACAAAAGGTGTAGCCCATGCCCCTTCTAGCACAATAGGAATGCAGGCAGATCTCATGGTGTGCCCAATGGGGATGATGCTCTACAGAAAGACTATCAGATTTTGTGCACTTATTAACACAGTGGGTGTGTGGACAAATCTACCTGGGTGAGAATATAACGATGCTCTCCAGTTGACAAAAAGGGCACCTTGGCAGATTTTTCGAGTGAGTGTTGCTGGGGACTGCGCTTTAATGGCATTTTGTTTGCTTTGATACTTGCACAAGTGCCACCATTGCCTACGAACGTAACGTTTGTTCTTGTGCTTGAGTGTCTACCATATATTGCAGTATTATACCACTTCTAATTGTACTTTGTTTTCTCTTGAGCAGACTTCACTTTAAAATAGTTTATTGGGGTTAGACTGTAGACACCTGGTGCAGAGATCTTTGCTTACCCAACAAATTCCAAAGCATTGATTGTAGCTGTAAGATAACTTTGGTGGTGAATACACTTGCTGGCGAGATCTGTGTGCAGTCTAGTTACAGGCCGGCCTGACTCATACAAAGTATAAAGAGACAGAGTTAATGTGATGTCCCAGCTGCAAAGTGAAGCATGCACCATGCAGGTCACAGATTTGTATTTTACTTTTGAAGCTCAGCGAGTTACTGCTTTCATTGCAGACATTCTTGAGTGAGATAGGTCTCAGGTTACCATCCTTGTAATATACCTGCTTAATGAATTATAAACCATCTTTAAGGAATTGCATGCTATACTAAGGTATAAGTTTAGAAATAGTGCTTTTTGCTCAGTATTTCATTATTCAAATTTTTCACAAAAGTGTTCCTTTAGTAATAAAGACGCATTAGTAATTGCTTTTATACATTGTTATTAGTTTAATTACTCGTGTAGATAATGCATCTGGCATTCAGACAGTGGATGTGAAGCTCTTAGATTCAGGGATTGGAAAATTCAAAACCTGCCTTCAGTCATAGTTTATCTTTTAAGCACTTGTAACCTGCACACATGTCACTTTTTCCTCCTGTAATGCACCGTTTGCAACCTCATTTATTTTGTTTGCTCACAATTGTCACTTTTGCCTCTTGTAACTTAACGTTTGCTTTTGTAATTTGTTCACTTGTAATTTTCTCCTCATGTTTCATTACTGTTCCTATTGTGAAGCGCTCTGACGCCTTTGGGTAATGTCTGCGCTATATAAAAACGCATAAAAAAAAGAAAACCAGAAGACCCTGTCCGGCCCCGCCCTTCCAGCCTCCTAGGCTAGTCTTGACCCGGGCGGTGTATTGTGCTTGCAGTTGCACACGGCCAGCTGCCTGATTCATTGCTCAAGGCAGGGAGCAGCAGGCCAGGCATTTCCTTGAACTCATCACTTCACTTGCAGGTGGTTCACTTCACAGTTAGTTCACTTCATACGTATACTATGAAGTGAACTGCTATGGCTGAAATATGCCTGCTTTGCTGGCCGGTCTTCATCCTGCTGCCTTATTGTCCATCCTGGCAGACTGCAGTGGCAGCTTAGAAAGTCGTGAGGGGGTGACACCATGAGTTACCCGCACCGGGTGACACCAACCCTAGTGACGCTGCTGCTTCCATCCCCGGCCCTTATGGCGGAGCTGACTATCTCCCTTAACAATAATGGCAACGTCCTTATCCAAGCCTCTGACCTGAACCTCAAGTGTTTCAATTATGCCTTCTTGAGGTTCAAGAACAATCTAACTAACAGCAATACCTCTAATACCTCCACCAGCAGTCAAAACATGCCGCTCTCTGGCTCTGATCCTGAGGTGATTGACAGCCCCTAAGTCCCATTATCCAAGCTAGAGTCTGTTATCACGCCTCCAACAGCTTGACCCAACTTAACAGAGGCTACCCCTACTCCCCACATCATGACCCCGAAAAATCCATATATGTCTCGTGCTGACGAAGTCTTAATTGACCTAAGTACCTCACACTTTGTTGCCATCCGCACCACTGTTACTCCTTTACCTTGCATCACCTCCTTTCCTCAATCCCCTATGTCACTTGCATTTCGCTCTAACAACGGGTGTGTTGAACACCCTCCCAACCCCAACAGTCAGATAGGATCGGATACTCTCCCCTTAGGCTCTGGATCTTCCAGTCGCAGGGCCCGGAAATGTACTGATGTCTCCTACACGCAGACCAAAAACAGATACTCATCCACACTTCCACTATACACCTCTTCACCCTCCACTCCTCCGAATTCCACTCTGCCTTTACCTACTCCTACTCCTAGCTCTGTTTCCTATCTTGATTATGACCCTAGCTCCCTATATAACTGTGCCAATGGTCCTATCCAACCCTCAACTAACCATACCACAGTGGAACCTGTCCTATTTGCGCGGGCTACTCCTGCGAATAATTGCTTGAATAATCATGACCTTGAGAATAGGATTGATGACCTTAAACATGATATCTCTGTAGTCAAGAAGTTGGTGCACAGCATTCTACAGCTCTCCTTGAAGATGGAGAAGCGTTGGCTATCACCCACCGCGCAGAGGAATGATATCTACATTCACAGAAACTGCACGAAACCAAAGACCTCACCGCCTTCTGCCCCTATCGTAGCACCAGCTGGAGCTGTAGGCCTCTACCTAACCACCAGTCTCGGCCCCAAAGACCCTTACCTCAGCTATCGGATGAAGATATTCTCATCCTGCTTGGGACCTACACTGACTCAAAGAAGGTCTCTCAACCCAACTCCACTCTCAACATCCCCACAATCACTGCAGACCCTGACAGGGAACCAAGCCCTAAATTCAGTAATGTGAACACTGAGAATCTACTTCACATAAACACCTCCTCTCAAGAAGTGTTCACTTCCAACCTGCACATCAACTCAATGCTACTCAATTGTAGATCAGTTGTGAAAAATGCAGCTGATATTTCTGATCTCATCATTGCGCATACCCTGGACCTTCTGATCATCACTGAAACCTGGCTCAATGATACTTCATCCCCTATTCTTGACATCTTAATCCTTCCCGCCGTTATCAGAAGTGATCGACAGGATAAAATAGGAGGGGGTATTGCCTGCATTCACTGTTCCAACCTAATAGTAAAACAATCCACATGCACTGTTTTATCCTCCTGTGAACAGCTAGTCTCTGGAATCTGGAACAAAGGCAAGAAGATTTGTGCTGCATGCGACCTATCACCCTCCTGGTGGCAATCTAGTCTTCATTGAGCACATCATGGAAGTCCTTAGCTCGAGCTCAGATCAACTCTGCCACATATTCCTCGGAGACTTCAACCTTCATTGGAATGACACAAATGATGCAATGGTCTGTTCTTTTAAGACTTTCCTCTCTTTCCTCAATTTCTCACAGTTCAGCAAAGGCCCTACTCACAAAAAAGGTGCCACTCTCGACCTCATCATTGCCAAAGAAAACTCCATAAAAATAGGTGAAATACTACCTTGTGACTAGTCTAATCGTTATCAAATTCCCTTCCTAATCCTAGACAAGGGAACGGCTTGATAGGGTCAACCCCTAAAAGCGAAACAACTGACTCGCAACATGAGAGACCTCGACATTATCATGATAACTTCTATCACCAAAAATAGACTTCAACCCCACCCAAATTTGACCAACCTTGACGATCTTTCTGAACATTACATGAATACGTTCTCTAACATTCTTGACTCTATTGCTCAGACCCAGCTCAAAAAGATCCCAGTCAAACCTTCTAAACCATGGTTTAATTGTGCCCTGAATGATGAATGGCGCAATCTAAGGTTCTCAGAGAGACTCTGGAGAAACTCACCTTCCACCTCTAAGCTTTCTTAATTGAGGAAAGTGAGAAGAGTCTACAACAAACACACTTGCATGGCTAAAATCGAACACTTCAGAACTCAGCTGGATAGAGCCAAAAAATAGACCAAAAAGACTTTTCAAAATGATTAAGGAACAATCTAACCAATCTTCTAACCAGAGCTCTGCTACGCTACCCCTGCTCCCTAGTGGTGATGATACCGTCCGCAGGATTAGGGGAGGTGGCAAAATCCACGACAATATACTCGCCTTTGGGCAGCTCTCTCAAAAACAACGCCTCTTTGAGAAGATTTCTCCTACCAGATTGCTCTGAGATTCTGCGCAACATGTCATCCAACAAACCCTCTAACCACTTTGATGATCCTCTACTCCCCAAACTCTATAAAGATTTAATCCCAGCCTTTCTCCCTCTTTGGTCCAGGATCATTCATGAATCCCTCTTACAGGGAAAGATTCCGGACTGCCTAAAAGTTGGGCAAGTTACTCCCATTCCTAAAAAGCCCAATGTGGACCTATCCGATCCAAACAATTTTCGACATATCACCAGCAGTATGACTCTAGCTAAAGTGCTTGAAAAAGGCGTACATTTGCAGCTCTGCAAACACATTGAGAAATATCAACTCCTGGATCCTCATCAATCAGGATTCAGATCAGGGCACAGCATTGAAACGGCACTAACTCACATTGTTGATGACGCCGTGAGAGCCCTTGGCCAAAATGTCCCATGTCTCCTGATCCTTCGAGACTTGTCCTCAGCTTTCAATACCATCAATCATTAAAACCTGATTGATCTCCTACAACATAGGCTGGGATTTGTAGGCCCGGTCCTAAACTGGTTTGCCTCCTTCCTTCACAACCGCACGCAAATGGTCAAAGTTAATCATGCCCTCGCTTCCAATACCCCTGTCCTGATTGGAGTCCCCCAAGGTTCTACGCTTTCACCCACGCTATTTAACCTATTTATGGAGCCTCTTGAAGTCATTCTGAACAGAGCGAACATTCAATACCACATGTATGCGGATGACACGCAATTGTACCTTAAGATCTCCTCGCAAGATGACATAAAAACTTTAAATGCTGCACTTGCCCAAACTCAACAATGGTTAGCTCGATCTCCTACTAAATATGCTCTAAACTGAATTTCTTTTGTTCACCCCACCTAATCACTCAGCTCCTACACTTCACTGGATTAAACACTTAACTGCTCTGAACTGTACACCTCACGTTGTAGACTCTGCCAAATTTTAGGTATCACCTTGGATAAACACCTAAATAAGCAAGCACGCACGAGTGCTACTAATAGAGGTGCTAATTTCCAAATCAACACACTGAAGAAAATCAAACCATTTCTATCCCCTGAAGATCTCAGGCCGGCGGTTCAATCTCTGATTAGCCCTAGATTAGAATATGGGCTGGTGACCCTAGCAGGACTTCCCAAAGCTAGCTTGGCCCCACTCAGAGCTACCTTGCATGCATCAGCCAGACATTTGGGCTTGAGGTAATTTGATCACATTTCACCCGACTTGCTGCAGCTAAATTGGTTATCCATTGAAGCGGCAATCCGACTAAAGATAGCTTGTCTGACGCATAAAGCCATTCACCACAACACCCCATACTACCTTGCAAATAAACTTGAGCTATCGGGCTCCAGCCCAGGGATGTGGAATTCCTATAGCCCAATGCCATGGACATATTGTTTGGGGTCAAGGGCAACAAATGTTCATGTGTATTTTGTCCTTGGGACAAGTAGGTTCAACCCCCTGCAGCACAAACCCTTTGGCTGAAAGTTTGTAGGACCACATTATGGATCAGGGAAGGGCACTGTCTGCAGTTAAGGTAATATTTTTTCCCATATGTTTATGCTGTTCAAACTTGTATTTATGGTTCATTAATTGAAAGCCTTTATTATTAGGGTGCGCGCTCCAAGTAAAAGTTGTAAGCTCCGACAGCACTACCGACTGTGGTTCCAGTATAAAAATGTGTACACACGTTTTCAAAGTTTAGCAATATGAGGTTATGTTTAATGCTCCCAGAATGCTCTGTGATTTGATGCAAATATTTGCAGCAGTTTGAAAGCAAGATTGATGATTCTTTGCTATCAAAATACAATGTTCATAAAAAAAAATGAAAGCAGGAAAAAAGCATTTTGCTAAACTGCTGTAAAATTTCAGGTACCATTTCTTTGCAGCATCCTTTATTAACACATGTTGATGCATGCTAGTATTTCCCAAAAGTATTCATAATGGAAAATCAGTGTAACCAATTTCAATAAGATTATGGAAAACAAAAATAAACAAGCATTGGCAAAGCCAGTAGGTCTGAAATTGGTGGTCAGCTTTGGCATGGTTTTTGTAAAACCATATTGATGTGGGGAGCTGCAAGGCCCTCACCATTATAACAAACATTGGCAAAAGCAAAAATTATTTTTTGGTCTTAAAAAGCACACACTGCCACAGTAGTTACTGGTACTGAACAAAAGTACTTTGAGTGCCGATATGCTCCTTGTGAAAGAGCAGAATGCAGTCACTCACAGTGAAGACAGGCATACAGAGAGAGGCACCAAATTGTAACCCCTTGACCGCGGCGAAAATTCCGCCGCGGTGCGGGTGATTTATGGCGTGGGCGTGGTTCGGACGGCCCCCGGCTGTCCGACGCATGGAAGGGGTTAATAAACACAAAAGGTCGCTGTCAACGCCAGACCAAATTAGGGGGGCAATTATTAAAGAAGGTCTCAAAAGGGCACCCATGGTATAAGTGCAGCTATACGGCTTTCGTGCATTGCCAAGAATTTACAAAAGTAGGAAAAGAAATGGTACTTCTGGAAAATATTTGTGAACTGCATTTTAGCATGAGCAAACATGCATGTGTAGATTTGCTCATACGAAAATCTGAGTCTTTGCAAGTTCACTTTCCTTCCACCACTTCCCCCCCCCAAACTCTGGAAGAAGGTTTATGTCTGCCATTGTCATGCATACATTTTCAACGTTTCTCAGTATGAGAAAAGATTAGAGAAGAGTTGTTGAAAACCCTTATAACATGCAAGTTAGTAGGATTGCACAGACTCAAAAAGGCATTTAAGCCCTGGAACTATTGCCTACCACTACCTTCAGCCCCATTATGTAGATCTGCGGAAACATGGCAACATAAGGGGATTGCAAGTATTCAAACAATACTATGGTATGAGCCCTGACCTAATCAGAGAGATTATATCATAGCTCCTGTATAATGAGATTGCTGCTATAATTTGTCGCTCCACTACTGGCACCAGAGGGGCAAGTGGATTGTGTTACAGGACAAGTAGGTTTATGAAGCAACCTACCCCATACACAAGTTAGAGATTGTATTAAATTCCACACCACTGCCAGCCGGTACCTCAGAAGTTCATCCACCCTCCTCTTGAAACCTCCAAGATTCAAAAAGAAAAAATCATACCCCTGTGCGTTCAGCGGTCTTGCCCTGAGAATCAGGAACTCCTTGCCATCCAAGATCAGATCCAATCCATCCACGACTCACTTTAAAAAACTGGTCAAAAGGCTACTAATGAATGAACGTTAACGCGATGATCATGCTCATGTGTTTTGTCAAGAACAAAAACCTTTAATTATTTTCACTGATATTCCATTATATGTTTTTGCCCTCTTGTTGTCCAAGTCCTAGATAGCTATTTTAACTGTATTGACTGTTCATTGTGCTAGTTCCTTCCTTCTGTTAAAATTCTTTGTGGCACATTGCACATCTTGGTTCGTTCTATTGTATGATATTTTCACTAGAAGCGCTCTATGGCACCTCAGTAACACTATACTCTTTAATTTTGAATGTTTTCCCACAGGTTGTAACTTTGCTTACTGGTTTATATTTTGTATACTTGCTGGTGCTAACTCTGGATAGCGCTCTGATACCCTTTTTGGGTCTTGTTCGCGCTCTATAAAAATGTTCAAATAAATAAATACATAAATCCATACTGATGTAATGTATAAATACATTTGTAGTGAATCCACTTGAGCCTGCCAAAGATGGGTACGGTTTTGACTAAACCATAGCACTGTTCTCATTCCATATGGGAAGGTACCAGCTGATGCTGCCCTCCCCCTACTGTGTCTCTGTTCTGTCTAGACAGTCTAATACTCCTCAGGTCATCTTCCAAGTAGGCAATCACCTGCTGAAGGACACTTCCAGGAGGAAGAGCGGTAGGAGTGTGCCAGTTCAACTTCATAAAGGGTTAGAGGTATTCATAGTTTAGGAATAGGGATGAGGGAATGCCAAAAGTCCATTTGGAGAGTAAAGAAACGTTTAAAGATGCAAAAGTCACAGCGTCCTTGAATCTTAGATAAGACAAGAGTAAACAAATAGATTTTTCCTTATTGGCAAGTCCGGAAAAAAGAAGTAGCTAATATCGAGGTAGCAAATAATCATATGCCAAAGTGTGAGTAAGCATCCTACTTCGGGTGCTCTACCCCTAAAATCCATAATATAATAGTGAGCCCAAATGTTGGGTGGACTGGGTGCATTCTTAACCTCAAGTCATGAGGCAATGTGTCCCATAGATAAGGTTGAGAAGAGCATATCAAAAATAAAGTGAATAAGAAAGGACTGACTCAAAAAGGGAGATCAAAAGTGAAATTAGAAAAAACATGAAGGTTTATTTCAAGAATTCAGAAGTACCTTTTTATATGTATGTTATTCTGCTATGCCTCGTCGGTTTACGCGTATCTTGGTGAAGCCTATATCCAACAAAAGTGCCTTAATGAGACAGTCGATGTGTATACGTGTTGTTCTGATGCCAATTGGGGGTGGGGGGGGGTTCTTGTAACTGTAATAATGCAAATTTGAAAAAGAAGGTTTAAAAAAAAAAAAAAGAATTCAGAAGAATCAATAAAGGGAAACCATATGCCATGAAGGCTCAAAGTAAATACCATAACACAAAAAATAGGCAAAATCAGAAATAGACCAAGGGCCTGATTTAAAGTTGGACAGATGGGTTACTCCGTCACAAACATGACGGATATCCCGTACGCCATATTACAAGTGCCATAGGACATAATGGCCTTGTAATCCGACGGACGGGGTATCTGTCACGTTTGTGACGGGTTAACCCAGTCTGTCAAACTCTAAATCAGGCCCTAAGTCTTAAATGTACAGCAAAATCAGTAAGAAATACGACAGCAACCCTTGTAAAGGCCAATAAAAACATGGCGCACTCCAAAATCACGTGTTTATATACAGTTTTCCTGCATAGAAATTACACAGACCTGCTCAGTCAGTGTAGTATGATCATTGCTGCAACAAATAACAGTTTTACAATTAAAAATGTTTCACAGCACTATCACAGTAACACTAACCCACTAAATGAATATTCATTCAACCCATCTGACCTAATGTCATTCAGAGGTGTCTGAGCAAACTAGTTATATAAACGACAGGGGACCATTGTGTATTAATCCAATACTGAGTGTACGCGAAAGATCTTTGAAAGTTGTTGCAAATGTGGGGGTGCTAGAGGGCGCACTGCGGGATGGCTGGCTGAACAGACAGCTCCGCCGGACGGACGATAAATGGCATGATTTTTTCCGTTTTTAGCAACCGGATATAACTTTGCTGCACATGATCTGCAAGCGGAATGAGCGGTGCACCACATACGGGAGGTTTAGCCGCTGGACTGATGCCATGAGCGGTGAAATTTGCAGTGAAAGTGTACCCCAGGACATCACACGGAGCGGGTAAGATGGCGCCTGCACCGCAACAACTTTGTAATTTACGCCGGCTCTCTGGCCGTAGACCCACAGCGTAGAGACCGGAGCTGGAGGAAAAACCCCACTCCCCCCCCTCTGTACCCGCTAAATGAGCGGGCAATTCGGTGGCTGGACGGTCTCATTGCAATTCCCGACCTCCCCCTTCTAACACGGATAAATTCCCAAGATGGCGGCCCGCAGTACATCCGATGGCCCCGAGCGTTCCTTCCAGCACTGGTTGCAAGAGGTTGCAATCTCGGGCATGCATCTTTCGCATTAATATGGCCCGAACGAGTGCTCATTACCCACGCTGTGGCCCGAAAGTCTTAAAGAAATACATTGCGCAGTACCGCGCTGGAGGCAGATAACGGCGCGAAACCGGGAACTAAGATGGCGGCGCCCAAGGATATTGTTGCGGACTAAGGTACCCACGGCAGATCTACACTGCTTACAGCCCTGAAAGTACAGCTGATAACCGCCGAGCAGGGCTGTGTGACCCCTGGAACACCATAAGCTCACAATTATTGTTAAACGACTGAGTTTGCTGCCGACACAAGTCTCACCCCCCTGTGATGCGGCTTACAAACGATAAAACGCATGAGCCGTAGCTCCAAGCTAGCGGTAACTGCCCGTGATGCTATACGTGGATGAGCAGACCTCACAGGAATCAGTGCTTTCGGCTGCCGACTCTGCCTCATAGCAAGCTGGTCGCAGTGACAACTGGCAAACAGGCAATATAGCTACTGGACAGGATTGTGCCTTGAAGACATTGACTCTCTTGCGCTGGGAACACTACTAGCGCTCTGAACACTGCCATAACGTGGACTGCGGCCCAGTTGACAACGCGGCGCGGCGGACCTGTTTCACTGGTGACAGTACACTACGAGTCATCATAAACAACTGATATGCTCATTGCTCGCCAGGATTGTTAAGTGTCCCATATCAACGCGCGCAATGTGAGCGATGTGTGTGGCCCCGGACAGCATTGCTCATGAGATGACTCGTTTGGAATCTCCTTTCTGACCTAGCTGACTCTTCACTTGGATGCAGGTGGCTGTGCCACGGTTCATGACCGTTCAGACGAGGAGACACCCGACTACTGTCGGTCGCCACCGCCTCAGCCAGCGATTTTCAGATTCATCTCACAACCAGGTCATTTTGGGCGCCATTTCCGCACGACCACGTTTTGCGCTGCAGTGTCACTGCTGTGCTGTGCTGATAGATCTGGAACATACGTCTACCTTACTGCCTCGCATACCCTGCGAAAAAACGCGGACAAACAATGGGGAAGCCAGATAGGCAGCAACCTAAACTCACCTTTGAACAACGCAGACCAACTAGAGGCCCAACATCACACTCGGACACGGAAACTGATGCGGAGCAGACCTCACCCAAAGGCATGGAGTCTATGCTGAAAGCCATCCAGACGAGCCTACAGGACATTCATGGCAAGCTAGATCACCTCACTACTCGCATGGACACTATGGCAGCCAAGGTGGACCGACACGGCGAGAGGTTGGACAAGGCTGAAACTCGGATATCAGTGGTGGAAGACGAGGCTCATGTGAGTACTTCCAAATGCACCGCTTCGAGAAGATATTAGAGGGGATCAAATCCAAGGCGGAGGATTTGGAAGCCAGATCACGCCGCAACAACGTCCGAATAGCGGGCGTGCCGGAATCGACAAATATTGGCAACATGGAAGCTTACGTGGAGGAAATGTGCCTCGCTCTGTTTGGTAGAGAGAAAATGTCTCCAGTCTTTATTGTGGAGAGAGCTCATCGAACATTGGCACCACGACCGCCGCCAGGCGCTTCACCCAGACCGATAGTGGCTCGCATATTAAACTATAGAGACCACGATGTTATTTTGAGAATGGCAAGGGAGCAGAAAGATGTCCACTACCAAAACAACCAGCTCGAATTCTACCCTGACTACACACAGGCTGTACAGCAGGCCCGCAAGGAGTTTAATGGCGCCAAGGCAAAACTACGCGATCTACAAATTGAATATGCCATGCTCTACCCGGCACGCTTGAAGGTCACCTGGGAAGGAAAATCGACACTGCTTCTCTCACCTAGGGCAGCAAATGACTTCATAAAGAAGATTATAACCCATCGCAAAGACAGCAAGCGTCAGGCCCAATCTCAGGATGAAGATTGAACGGTCGTGGTGGTAACGTTACGCTCTCATGACACTTGGTGGAGAAGAGCAGCTGGGGTGTAGATGCTGCACCTCCTCCGTCACTTTGTGCCGGGGTCTAAAATGATGAGATGTCGCTGGTGGTGGTAAGTCTAACGTGTACATTCTTCTTAATTGATGACGGACATAGCTACCAGATATCTGAGACCTCTGAGCTGTTTTGATAGTGTGAACTACGAACCTGTGCACACCTCTCCCTGGCCACTGAGCGCGGTTTCGACCACAGATGGGGGTTGGGACCTACAGGACCTCTGCACACCCCGACACGAAAGCTTATGGGAGCGGGGGCTGCCACGACTGACCACTTGTTGCTGCCTTGAGGGTATAAGGAACAGAGAACAATGTATAAAAATGCACTGTATGTCCTCCTTTGAAAGATGTATTTTCACTGTAAGCTGGCGAACACTGTACTGATGGGGAGGAGACACTTGGTGTAAATATGCGACTGACGATCCTCTGGGAGACACAGCGTCAACTAGTTGGGCGCTTTACAAATGATAATCTGCGTATTCATGCCCTACACTGTATAGCTTGTCATTATATTGCAGTGGGGAACGGGGAGCGGTACTACGCTTGATTACTGTACCTTATTCTTATCAGGAAGGACTACATATCTTAACGGTTACTATGGCACCAGTGGCCTATATACGCTGCACAGTCCGCTTCTTATTCAGTACTATATGATGTACCAATTTGGTTGCTGATAAATAGTTGTGTTCGTCCACATCCGCTAGTTGGGATGGAGATGCGCAGCCCGGGCGGACCCCCCCATGGGTGACCCCCACGAAAGTTCTATGCAATTGGGTTGTTTATTTGGGGTATGGCTTCAGCAGGATTGGGCTGCTGATGTGGGCAGGGGGTGGGGGATGAAGGGTGATGTTTTAGTTTATGAATCAGACTGCTTAGGATGCACTGCCAACACCCTGCCGAGATACACCTACTGTTTGCTGTATTGTGCCGTAATACATTATTGGTTGCACCTCACAAGGGGGTATTGTCTGGATCAGACAGGGAACAACTTCAGATTATACTAACAGATAAAATGACTACTTCTACACTGACTACACCTTCGTTAAACTTCCTTACCTGGAACATTAGAGGCTTTACCAATCCGAGAAAGATACGTCGGATATTTGCCTGCCTGGACAGATGGCACATTGACATTGTTATGTTCCAAGAAACACACAAAGCTCCACACTCGCATACACAGGTGGGAAGGAGATGGGCGGAATCGATACACAGCTCCAAATACTCATCTTACTCTAGAGGGGTCTCCATACTAGTGAAGAAAGGCACAAACTTCAAAATTGACTCGACTACTCTAGACGAGTATGGCCGTTACATAATACTAAGGGGTAGACTGCGGGGTAGACCGTTGACACTGGTCAATATATACGGTCCAAACACAGATGCTCCTAACTTTTTTCATGACCTAGGACTGCGGTTAACCTCTGAGGCTGATCAGGTATTGCTTTGGGGAGGTGACCTGAATATTGCCTTAGATGATAGTGTGGACAGATCAGGTAACACGACAGAACACCACACGCAAGCACGAGCCAAATTGAAAGATGTCATGTCAGATCTAGATATAAAAGACATATGGAGAATGCGCCATCCGGGGGTTACAGAAGCGACACACACGTCAGCAGCGCATAGCAGCTGGTCGCGTATTGATTACTGGTTGGGCTCAGATGAATTATTATTGTGGACCCAGGCAATAAAACACATGCCCAAAACTCTCTCGGACCACAACCCCATAAAACTGTCCTTACTAATTCCAAATTATACACCACCACCATACAATTGGAGATTCAATGCTGCAGCACTAACTGACTCCCTCTATGCGGATACCATAGCAAAGGCAATTAAGGAGTATTTCCACCTGAATGAAACATCGACAGATGACGCTGGACTCTTATGGGAAGCCACAATCCGTGGGGTTTGCATCAGCACGACTGCGGGGATATTACGTGACATTAGAACGCAGCTGAAGCGTTGTGAGTCCAAACTTAGCACACTAGAACGTCAATATGAGCGTACACCAAAACCATCGACACTTAGCGAAATCAGAAACACACTAACAGAGCATCAAGCTTTCGCAGCCGATGAGATTAAATACTTAAATAAAAAACACATAGCCAGGGCATATGGGGAAGGAGGTCGACCTGGGCGAGTAGTGGCGTCCAAAATTTGTGCTGGCCGTACAACGCACACTGTCACACAGATTACTGGAGACGACGGTGTTACACATACAGATCAGATGGGAATACTGCAGAGCTTTGTCCAAAACTATAGAGACTTGTACACACCACGACCGGTAGCTACACAGCGGGACACATTACATTATCTAGATGACATTGCCATTGCCTGGCTGTCAGACGCTCAAAGACAATACTTGTCTATGCCGATAACTGTGGAGGAGGTAATAGAAGTGATCCAGTCAGTGCCAAACGGCAAAGCTCCAGGCCCTGACGGGTTCACTTGTGAATTCTATAAAATGTATAAAGATATCCTGGCGCCTCGTTTAGTTGCAATGTTTGGTGCTGCCCATGAAGAACAGATACTCCCAGCTACATTGCGCGAAGCAATGATAATTGCGCTTCTTAAGCCTGAAAAAAACCCTGATAGATGCAATTCTTATCGCCCCCTGTCTCTGCTAAATGTGGACTCGAAAATACTCGCTAAAACCCTCGCCACGCGATTACAACCACTAATGGTAAATCTGGTCCTACCGGATCAATCAGGGTTCATACCCTCTAGAAACACCGCGCACAACACCAGGACGCTCTTTGCGTTTTCCCATTACTTGAGCCCAACCACTAAAGCTGTGGCGGTGATGCTGGATGCCGCAAAGGCGTTCGATTCCATTGAATGGTCCTATCTAATCACAATCCTCCACAGAATGGGATTCCCCCTCATTTTCATTCAATGGATCCAGCTGTTATACACCAAACTCACGGCTAGGGTTAAGATCAATGGCTATGTATCGGAGTCTTTTGCGATAGTAAGAGGGACAATGCAGGGCTGCCCCCTATCCCCTCTTCTGTTAGCTCTGGCCCTGGAGCCCCTGGCCTGTATAGTACGGCAGCGACACCATCACCTGGCGCTCCAATTCCCGAGTTGGCCCTTGCATATATACTTATATGCGGACGATATGTTGCTATATGTCCGCGACCCCGCACAAAACCTGGACTCCCTTTTACGCGCATACATTACATTTGGTGGATATTCGGGACTACATATAAACTGGGACAAGTCCTCTATATTCCCACTGACTGACACTACCCTACCGCACCCGGTTGAATACCCATTAGAATGGCAGACAGACCCAATACGCTACCTGGGCATATGGTTCCACAGAGACCCGTAATTAGTCATACGGACAAACTATGGCAGGACAATAAACAGACTAGAGGAAAAGGTCACAAAATGGATTCAGCTCCCATTATCACTAGCTGATAGAATAGCGATCGTAAAGATGGTAATACTTCCTAAACTACTATACCTCTTCAATAATATTCCCATCCAACCACCAAGGGAAGTCTTCAAGTGTTTGACCACAATGGTGTTGAAGCTTATATGGGCAGGTAAGCAAGCGCGTATTATCCTAGCTGTGTTGACACTGCCCTACGATAAAGGTGGGTGGGGCGTTCCTGACTTCTTACTCTATTACCTCTGTGCCCAGGCCCAGTTCGCTACCCACTGGTACCACAAAACCCCATATTTGACACATGCAGCTGTTGAGGAGGGTGACGCGGAACCGGTCCCACTAGACGCCATCATCACACATCACAGGCCTCCACTCCACAGCAACAACATCAATACGATTGACACCACAAACGCTGCATGGAAACGATTGGGCCAACTGATGCATAAACTGCCCATGTATGCTCCTGTACTGCCGCTACACCATCATCCGAACAGATCAACTGGTAACGGCTGAAACTGTAGGTATGGGTCTCCTAAAACAGGTGGGGATAGCCTCCATGGGTGACTTATATAAGGACGGGGTATTCATTACGGAACAAGACCTGAATTATATACAAAACCCAACTTTGTTGTTTCGCTTTACGTTCCACAGGCTAAAGGGAGCGATCAAGCAGTATTACCTAACCTTTCCAAATGAACCGTTAACTATGGATACATTACAATTCCTTCTAACAAACCCCAACAACGCACACTTAGTCTCACGGCTCTACAAAAGAGCGCAGGCTCAAATAGGCTGTAAAGCGACCAGAGCTCAAGATAGATGGAACGCAATACTGGCGGTTCCCCTCGCAGATAAAGATTGGGAGATAGATTGCTCACTTATCACAATGGTCTCCGTGATGAAGCCCGTTGCAAACGCTGTGGTCAAAATCAAGCTGACTTTATACATTTAGCATGGCAATGTGCGGGAATACAGACCTACTAGACCGAGGTTGTGGCTAAATTATCTGAGATGGTGGGAGTTACTGTTGCGTGTACAATCCGCTGTTGTCTGTTGGGGTTACTGGGAAATGTGAAAGCAGCGAAATGTAGGTTCTGCGCGGTGGCCTTGCTACTGGCCAAGTGAAGGATCTCCATGTACTGGGAGAGCACTGGGGTACCATTGGTCAAGCAGTGGCTGAAGGACATGGCGCACTGCCAAGACACACTCCGAACTTATGAAGAATCACTACCGCCTAGATCCAGACCTAAGGACTACTGGGTGTATCTTACCACCTATTTGAATGCACAAATAGAAGATTGAGTGGTTTTGACTGTCTGTTGCTTAGACTGATCTCCAATTATGATTGAGCAGCGTAGGCACCATATGTTTCTTTACACTTTAATGTCGGCAGGGCGAGGAGTGCGGTAGTGGAATGATCCAGTTCTGGTTTGAGAATGTTCTACAGTAGCAAAAACAAAATCTGAGACCAAAATTTTATTGTTAACGCGGCAGTCCCACAGTGGTTGTAGGCGACTTGCTGTGTATTTTATATAATTGTATTGCACTGTCGCTATATAACATTTCTGCAACGAGTTGATGCGCTGCCGGCCCACGTTGGATTGTAGGCACCAAGCCGTGTAACATTGACGTACTGTATCAATAAAGGTCTTGGTATAAAAAATAAAAAAAACAAGTTGTTGCAAATGTTAGCTTTTTGAAACCGGCGTCATTCACAAATAAACAAATTTGCAGAATGTAGAGGGGATACACACCTGTCTTATCTATTGCAATGAGGACTTGTAGAAGCATTTTACACTCAATGTGATCACGGACATTTCTGAAAGTAATATAGGAATTATGGTTGTATGTATGTATGTGGTATTTATTTTGTATTAACGAGCGATAGGAGAAGTAGCTGGGTTGTGTACTGTGAATAATGAATTGTGATGTAATATTCTTTAGAGAAGTGAGTCTTCAACTCTTTCTTAAATTGGACAGGAACGGGGCGGTTCTAGTTGGTGCTGGAATGATGTTCCAGATCCTAGGTTCATAGATGGAAAATGCCTGCTGCCTTGTTTTTAGTTTTTTACACTTCTCAGTTTCCAGTCTGATGATATTCTAGCTATGGGCGTGTCAAGAACCACCAGAGATTCTGAGTTTTCCTGTAAAGTAAGCGGGGTGCTGGTTGTGATGACTTTATAAATTATGCAGTTGGTTTTGTAGCTACTGCAGGCTAGCAAGGGAATCTAATAAAGTTCCACCAGGAGGGGGGTGATGTGATCATATGGATGAGACATACTGCAGGATGTATTATGCCCTTAAGGGGTGTCAGTTTCTGGCTGGCCATGGAGCAGGGTGTTAACGCCATCCAGATACTGAAGCAAGGACATTGTTACCCCCCGAGCCTTTGTGGGCTCCGTGGACCCCATCCCCGGGCCAAAATCTAAGGGGGCGGAGGAGTGCAGTTGCCCTCCCTGAGCTCAAATCGGCCCGGGGCTCCATCCCTCAGGGACAAATAAAATAAAAAGGGGGAGGGGGGCACTAAAGCCCCCCCGCCCCCTCCGCTAAGCCTTATTAGGCCTTTGCCTTTGAAAAGCAGTTCTGGTGAGGCTGGTGCTCAGGGTGAATCCTAGTGACTTGACCTCCAGTGAAAGTTGGGGTTTGAAGCCATCAAGGTTCATGTCATTAAGCCAGGAATGAACTGTTTCTTGTTCTTGGTAAATAACAGTAAATCTAACTTGGTTGGGTTGAACTTCAGGTAGGGCTTGGACATCCAAGACTGGATGCTATGCAAGCAGTGTTTTAGGCCTTGGATGTCTGACGAGGCAGAGACTTTCAAGCACAGTATTGTATCATCACCACAGTGGCTCCATGTTGAAGATGACAGGAGATTGTATGGAACCCAGTGGAACTCCACACGTGATTGGGATTGTTTGTGACCTGGAGGTGTCCATGTGAACAGGTGATGAAGATGTTTTGTAACATGGAGGTTCGTATGTAAATAAAATTGTGTCAGGTGAAAGGGTAGGAGGAGAACCAGTTAAAGACTTTGCTTGTGAATCCGGTAGGAGACTCCAGGGTACTTATAAGGGTGGGAATGGCCATATGACAATTTCAACTTAACTAGAGCAGTTCTACTAGGTATGCTATAGTCATTTTTTCCCAAAAGATGATATTTCTGATGTCATCTTGACGGTCTTTCATGAATGGTCCAAAAAGGTGCATGTACTCCACATTCTTTAGGTCCTGATGATGACCTGATAATCACTCCAGGTTGAAACGCTGTCAATGCCTTTGGCCCATCACTATTACTAGCCCGTACTTTCTGATTACCTTACTGGGGCGATATTCATACCATTACTATTGACTTTATATGGGCCACTGCCAGTTTCATCCACACTATCAGATAATGTTTTTATATTTCACTGTGTGATCACATGAGCATAATTCTGATGAAATTTCTTGGTCAGTGTCATTGTTGATAGTATATGTCTTTGGATGATCTGTAACTTTAATTAAAATGTTAGGTGACTGCATGTGTAAGGCAAGGCATTTTGTGATGAGGGGCTTGTAGGTGTTAGAGCTGGACAAACAATGATATACTCACATCAGGGTAAAGAAACATAAATGTATTAGTGGGTTCCCTGAATGCTAGAGGGGCATTCAGCATAATGCTCACACATTTTCTTAGGAATATGAAAAAAACGATTGGTGTCAGTTACTCACCTGATATATTGCTCTTGCCAGGGCGATTCGAGCCTTCTGTCCCCCACTGAGGGTGACCCCATTTTCCCCCACTTTAGTCTGGTCACCAGCTGGTAAAATCTGAAACAGAATATATAGTGTATATAGAATATATAGTGGACTTTTCATTCTAACTGTGTGCCTGGTATTTACATATACATTTTGCTACAATTGTACTTGGATTCAGAGAATTTCCCCTTCAACATGGAATATCTTACAGAATTAATGTGGCATATGTTACCATACTTAATATGTACAAAGTTATCAACAGCTACTTCTTGATGGTAATCGGTCACAGTTTTTCATTGATGTGAACCAGCTTTTTTGCACTTATACTGTGGTATGTGAGCCCTTTTCTTGCGATCGGAGGTTATTGGGCAGTAACTATTAAGGTTACTCTCATTTACTACTAGTGCTCGGGTACCACAAAACATTTGTACTGAAATTAATGGGCAAGTATTGCCTTTTAGCACCTGACACTCTCAGTTTGGAGGATTAACCAGGAGGTGCTGTGAGGTTAGACATTTAGCAATAGTACAATACTTTTAAGATAATGGGAGCTGATTTGTGGGTCTGAGAGCAAGCAAGGGTTACTGGAAACCCAACTGTCCAGTAACCTAACTGTGTCTATTGGGGCCTTTTTTCCTCCCACGGATCATGATCAGACCTATCAATGTACCCAAAAATGAGAACCAAGTACACACTTTTAGCACATAAGCCTCAGAGCAGCCTCCGAACAGCAAAGCTAAACTGTCCAAGATATACTAAGGGAGATATCAGAGGAGTTAAGGCCCCAGTCTAAGCACAATCACAATACCACACAATAAAACAATGCTTGACCAACCTGTTATCTTTAAAAAGAGAAAACAATGCTTTCTTGGTACAACTCTAATCACCAGATTGAGGTAGCTACACAACCATGGGCGTCCGCAGACATTTTTCCAGGGGGGGGGCAAAATGTTAACATCATCACCATCCTCCGACATGATGTGTGCCAGGTGGGGCACAAGAAACACTGCGGCGCAGAACTGGGATAGACTCAATTAAATGCCAGGAATCCAGGACATGTGTCTGACCCTGCTACAGGCCAACAAGCACCACCTGTAGGGAAAACGCTAAACTTTCTGACAAGGTGCTTTATCTCTGTCTGCTAGGTGTACAGACTTCCGGGTCCTCGATCCAACACCAATTAAGGCTGTCTTCAGCACGATTCGATTTTTATCATAATGCTTTAAAACAGCCTATGATTAAAGCACCAGATTGAATATACTGTATGCACAGTGTATGTTAGGGATTATTTGTAGCACACATATTTACCAATATTGGCTTCTTGGTGCTAGAATTCATGATAACTTTTATCCAAAGTTAAAGCACAACGTCAAAGTTAGTAATAAATAATGCAGCAATCACACACGCTAGTGATTCACCAATGGGTGCTCCCTTTACTAGCATTCCCCGGGCTTTGCTACATTTTACACACATTCAATTAATTTATATAAAATAAAATGTATAGGTCCAAATGTTAGCTATATTTTTTAAAAGAAACTTAGAGTCAGTGTCAAACTGACAACGTGCCCACAGTTAGGGATACAATAATGGCCAGCTCCCTTATGCGGAAGCCCGGCCCCATAAATGTGTGGCACATGCGGCGCCCGCAGCAGCGGCACATCACAGGTCCAGGGATGCTGAGTCTTACACAGTGGTCGACTGCGACTATACTGGGTATTTAAGCTTAAGAAAACATGGCGCTGATTAGATTGAGAAAGGCTGCTGTGTCCGCTGAAACACGTCTCTCTTAAAAAAGCCTTAAATCCAGATGCCCTCGTGGCGTGCTCTTTTGCAGGTGGAGCAGAGGTTTTGTTCTATATATATATAATTGTGTATAGTGCTAACAGTTCAAACCATGTTTCAAAATGTTACTTCTTATGTCCCTGCAGCCATTACAAGTAGCATATAAATAACATTATTTCCAAAACATGTTTTACAAAAATAACTTTTCAAAAATATTTTTTACAATAACATCGTTTTCCTATATCATGTTTGACTGAATTTATTATTGAATCCTATTGCACAAAGAGCGGTATTTAGATTAAACAGATGTATTTGTAATTTGGCAAAATTGAGGTATATATTTTAACTTTCACTTGAGAACATTTTGTAACTAATTTAAACCATCTTATGAATATTTTGAATACTGAATAAACATTTAAGGATACAGAGATAAAATAAAAATGGTAAGCTTACATAGAATTAATAAAACACACACACACTAATTATATAGTATGTGTGTCGTTAATTATATGTAAGCCTACAGTTTTTATTATTTTTATAAAACATGTTTTGGAAAATAATGTTATTACATGCTACCTAAAATGGCTGCAGGGACTACAAGTAACATTGTGAAAATGATTTTGAACTGTTAGCACTAGAGATACATTAGAGACTACCACGTTTAAAATATTGTGCAAAGTCCTTCCTGTGAGTGTGCTAAAACTCCACTGCATACACCTAAAGTGGAGCTTATGACTCAAGAAAGACAGTGGCGAAGCAAAGCAAAAAAGCAACAAGATCCTACAAATCTCCAGTTTACATATGATTTATTTATTTATTTTGAGAGTTTGTAAAGTAATCTGTCACACATGAATTAGATTTCTGTCGCTGTAGATAGCTAAAATAGCGTTCACAGTGGCTAGAAATGTAACTCTCATCACTTGAAAAATCAGGTTTTTAGTTCTACTTGGAATTTGAATAATTTAAGCTTGCTTCTTATTTTATGAGGGAGGGAATTCTGAGTAGGGTTTCCTCCCCATTTTCTGAGTTTAAACTTCTTTAAAGAGAATTTAAGATTATTTCTTGATCTAAAACAGCAGATAGGGGAGCCCTTACTAAATGTATCTGATGATAAAGAAGAATTCTGACTGTACAATCTTTTAGGAAGGATACAGCTAGATTTAAACATGATCCTTTAGTTAAAGGGGAGCCAATGCAGCTCTTTAAGATATTTCTATATGTGATTTCATTTTCTTAAATTGAATATTATTCTGACTATACATTTTGAATTACCATGTCTCTGCTCAGCATAGCCTCCACTTTATCATCATCTGCGTACTCTGATAACTTGTGTACTCCTAACCATTATCAACAGTTCTCAATGTGAGTGCTACTGGCATGCACTAGACCAAAACATGGACACCCTCGGAAAGACACATACCATATTGTGTATGGAGCATTGGTGCTAACAAAGGCAAATAGATCAAAATGCAGTTCTAAAGGTATGTATTATTAGATAGTGATTGTGTAGTCAAGAACCATTGGGTGGATTTACAGACCATAGAAGATAAGGATTGGATGTTTTGCAAAAACGACAATTCGGTAATGTTGGACAATAGTATCTATGCTAAATATTTTCTTACTTTTATTCAGCGAATGATCAACAATTATTACTTTAAATAATTTAGTGATATCTATACCTGCAGAACATTAAGATAATCTCATAAATATGAGGTAACATTTCAGGCATTTTGTTATCTAATTTTATTGGGGAACTTCCCTTATTGTCAGGCTGGTCCATAACCATGTCACCATCCCCATGTTTTAATGGTGCAGTGAGAAACAGAGGTACCTTAAAAAAAAGAAGATTGATAGCTTTAAAGTATTCCTGTAGGCTTCTGGTGCAAAGATGTATTCAGATGAAGGACAAAATCTAGTATCTTAGCCACACTCGTCAAATGGCCAAGAGACTGTGAATTGCGCAGTACAACATGAGGACAAAGATGACGCCACCAGTGCAGGACAATAAGTCAGTACCAAAGAATTAGGAAGTGAAGCAAAGCAGGGCTAGCCAAATTAAAGGCAGGAAGTGAGGTGCTGAAAGAAGACAAACCAGAAAGCATAGATTCAAGCGCATGTTACATCACCCTTCCTATCAATGACTTTAAGTGTGTTTATAGGAAGGAAGATCTATGCCTTCATGTGTATTTATGGTCTCTCTTCACTCTATCAAGCGTTGAGAAACTTTATCTGCATCCTAGCATGTGGTCTAAAAAGAAGGACAAAAGCCTTGGTGAAACTTAAGTCCACAAGCTGTAGGGGCTTCCCACAGTTTGGTCTATCTTTCAGGATATCTTTGCATAGAAATATAAGACAAATATCTTCCCTTTGCTAATTTAAACAGACTCAAGTGTGGGAATAAAACACCATACAGAAATACATTTCTGCTTCTTTATAGTAGTTGACCAGGGGGTCTCAATTATTTATTGTAGGTACGTTGTATAGCACACTGGCATGTCAACTTTTGAGTCACTTCAGAACACTAGTTACAAATGCGAAAGATCTTATCATGTATGTTTGCCCCAGGGGCTGTTGGAGGCTGCAACAGGAACCTTTAACAATGGCATCAGTCAGTATCTAGAAGGTGTGAGCAGAGTAATGTGCATGTAGGTTAGGCTTACTGTGCAAGGAAGGATGACTGAGGTGGATCTTTGTTGGCGGCTAGAGTTCAGTCCGAATCTGAGGTGAAAACTCACACTGCCATTCTTCTTTTGCCGCATATTGAATGATGATAAAAGCAGTGCAAGCAACCTACTATGGAGAGATCGTTACATCAGCTAATAATACTCCCAGGGAAATCTTCAGGATCGCACAGGATCTTCTAGAACTCACAACAAATGACATATCCATTGAGGCCACCCGAGAACGGTGCAATGCACTCACAGAGTTCTTCAAGGGAAAAATAATAAACTTTATAACATATTCCGCAAATCTCCTTGCCCTATCTATCTGGCAGATACCACGATGCCCGTACAAAATTTAGAGCTTGTACTTAAAGAATTCTCAGTAATGAACCTGGACAAGCTGACAGAAATTGTTCCACAAATTAAATCAGGCTCCCCTTTAGAGCCCGCTCCCCCACATATTCTACATAAAGCAGGGAAGGTGATTCTACCAAGCCTCCTGGAAATGATAAATCTTTCCTTGTCCACAGATTTTGTTCCAGGCCCTTGGAAGCATGCGATGGTCAAGGCTTTATTGAAAAAACCTAGCCTAGACACTAGCGACTTAGGAAATTTCCGCCCAATAATCACTGCTACCGGTAACTATAATAATTTTGGAGAAATATGTAAAAACTATGCTTTTGAATTTCCTAGAGACCCATGATCTTCTACATGCCACCCAGACGGGGTTTCGTCCTAACCACGGTACTGAGACTGCCCTTCTTACAGTGGTAGAGGACGCCAAGCAGATCCTGGATCAGGGAGGAGCAGTTGCCATCATCCTCCTTGATCTAAGCTCTGCCTTTGATACGGCCAACCTCTCCATTCTAGTAGAGAGACTTAGGAGACTGGGGATGCAAGAGAACGATATCACCTGGATACAATCTTACCTATATAAAAGAACCTTCCAAGTCTTTTCAGGGATGTTACATCTCAGAAACTCGAGCTCAACTGCGGAGTCTCACAGGGATCCTCGTTGAGAACCACTCTCTTTAATGTATTTATGCAGCCATTGGCCGATATCATCGTGCCCCACAGAATTAAGATTATGACCTATGCGGATGACACTCAGCTGGTCATAACTCTTAATGGGGCCGGCAACCTTCCGTCGGACTTTGAACTATGTGTAGAGAAAGTCACCTTGTGGATGGAGCATTCTTGCCTCAGACTCAACGGAGGAAAAACCAAGCTGATGTTTCTAGGTAACCACCTCAGTGTAGGCCCCATTCAAACCTGGCCGAAGTACCTAGATTTGCCACCGACTCCCAAAACCAAGATAAAGAGTCTGGGTGTCTGGTTAGACAACTTTCTCAAGTTCGACCATCAAGCAATGAAGATAACCGGGGCTTGCTTTGGTATTCTGAGATCTCTCCAGAAAATACTCCCATTGCTCCCAATGGAGGCATGGAGAATTCATATCCAGGCATTGGTTTTGTCACATCTGGACTATGGCAACTCCTTCTGTCTGAGCGCATCCATGGCAACACTAAGAAAGCTTCAAGTCACTCGAAACTGCGCAGCAATGATGTTACTTGGAATACCAAAAACCCAGTCAGCCAAACCAACCTTAAAAACCCTTAATTGGCTGCCGATCACCGAGAGAATAAAATTCAAGGCCTTGTGGTTGTCATTCCCCTCTCAACAAGCTCACGAGTCACTCTGCCTTAGGATTTAGAGCACCTGTAAGCGTTGTGGGTAATTTTCAGATATTAACAGGCATGACACGGATCCTAGATCTGTAAATGGTTCAAATTTTGTCATCTGCGTCCAGAAACCCTGGATATAGATAATCAAATGAATGTCCGAAAAGTTCAGTCTGCAGCAGTTTCCTAAAACAGAAAGGCCTTGGTTTACTCTCAGTGATAGATTGAGGGTTTTCAAGAGTTTAAGCTCTTGAATTCTTAATGACCATCACCATGCATGTAAACTAGATCAGGTTACACAAGATACAAGTACCATCTCTAACAGAATAACTGGAATAAACAAGTCTTGACTTATAAGACAGAAGGTGGGGTTAATGTCACTGATAATCCAAAAAGTGCTGTTTTTTGGAGGTTTCCAGGATAGGATGGGAGGGTTTGAGCCTATGATTTGAGTGAAGAAAAATGTCCAGATGTAAGTGGAGCTGTAGAATGACAGGGAAGGTAGGAGCGGAAGCGGGGTAGCTGAGGTTGGTATACCTACAAAGGTATTGAAGTCACATGCAATAATGAGAATAAAATAAGAATCAAAGAGAAGGGTCAACCATGCAGCTGACATGAGCATTGTCACTACTCAGACATATATGAAAGTCAACGATCTGCACTATTACTCACACTGAGATCTTCCGTCAGTGCACAGGCCTCAATCACTTGCTGGTAGAAACTGCCATTGAACATGTTTCCAAACAGGATGTTCTCTCTCACTGTGGCAAACTGTATCCAAGGTTCCTGTGCCACAAAGCCGAATCCATGCTCTTGATCGGAGATAAATACACAGCCGCCTTTTCTGAAAAAAGTAAGCAACACTAGAAACGCAAACTGAAGTGTAAGGACTCTAGTAATAACAGATTTCCTTCACAATTCTGGGGCACACGTTATAGGAATTTAGCTTTTTCAAAATAGTGGAAGAGAATTTACAGGTGAATAATCTGCAACAAAGTATTATTTACAAACATTCTATATCTTGGGTTTCTTTGTTTCTTGCATTCTAATCTCCAATTCATACCTGAAGAATATTTAAGTATATGTATTATTATATGGCACCCATAGGAACCATCACCAAAATATGAAGGAGGTTTCCTAGTACTTAGAAAAGGAAGACAACGGGTATATGTATCAACAAAGCAAGAATTCCCTTTTCATGAGTCAAAAAACAAGCCAAATCTAACCAATAAATAACATGGGCAAACCGGATGTAAGGTGCATGTGATATAATATGTAGAATAACTACTCCCAAAAAGTCTTTAGATAGACTTAACATCAAAGGAATGAAAAGAAAAGAAACAACTGTCAGATTGCTGAATTGTGAAGCAATGAAAAGCAATACACTTAAAAAAATCAATATAAAACTTATGACGAGATTTATTCAGAACTTATTTAAAAACCTTCATCATATTGCTCAAATCTTGACAAAGTGCAAATGCAATAAGTTAACAAATTAATGTCAACAAAATTTCATTAATACAAAAGTTTCGTCCTTTTCATACATATCATGGAAAAACAATATATTTGCAAAGGAGTTAAAATTAGTAAAAAGAACTGTTGACGCGGCGTTTCGTGAAAGTTAAAAATGTTGTCACCTTCTTCAGGACAAGAAATGCATATTATCTAAATACAAATATGAAAGCAATAAGTGTATTGGAATGAAGATTTTTTTATATGTACTTTTTACATTGCAAAACACATACATATTACACCATACTGAAACATCAAGGTGAAGAAAAACCAGCTGTGTTATGTATTCGTAGATGTGAGAAACAGTGTAAGAAACATCATCACCTGTGCAAGAAAAACCTGTGCAAAATCTTCAAGAACACAACTTACTCTGAACTGTAGGTTAAAACCACCCACTGGGTGTAAAACCAATGGTTCAGTCCCCCAATATTCTGGTTAATGAAGAAAACATACATGCCAACCAACCATCGCCAATATATGTGATGCAGCATTTATTTATTTATTTATTTATTTATTTATTATGCATCTTGTACCGCGCAGACTAAAACCCGAAGGTGTCAAGGCGCCTACCAAAAAAAGAATCAAAAAGCAGGATGCAACTACTCATACGCTTGTACAAAGAGGCGTGTTTTGAGGGCAGCTCTAAAGGTCTGGAGGGAGGGAAGGGACCTTAGCTCCAATGGAAGATCATTCCACCATTTTGGAGCCAAATAGGAGAAAGCCCTGCCGCCCCATCTGGTTTTCCGAATACGGGGAATGCGGAGAAGAAGATGGTTGGAGGAGCGGAGGTTCCTGCCAGGATTGTAGTAAGACAGGATGGATCCAATGCCCGTAGGGCTACTTTTCGCCAGAGCCTTATAGACCATGCACATGGACTTAAAGACTACCCGCTCCTTTATCGGGAGCCAGTGAAGCTGCTTCCTGGCCAGTGTGGCCGAAGAGCGTCGGGGAAGATCAAGGACAAATCTGGCTGCCGCATTCTGGACTACCTGCAAGCGCTGCAGCTGACTCTTATTCAGTCCAGCGTACAGCGCATTGCAGTAGTCCAGACGAGAACCCAACAAGGCGACAGCAAGTTGTCTTCTTGCCTGCAAGGAAAGGTAGTTCCTAATCTTCCTGAGGATGTGGATTATACCCCAGCAGGTAGATACCATCCTATTGACCTGTTGACACATACCCAGGATGGGGTCAATCATCACCCCGAGATTTTTAGCCGAGGAGGTAGGTTTAGGGCAGGCGCCCAACGAGTCAGGCCACCACTCCATAGACCAAATGTCTTCCTTACCGCCGAACACCATCACCTCGGTCTTCTCCCCGTTCAATTTCAGTGAGTTGTTAATCATCCACTGGCTGACAGCCTCCATACAAGATCTAAATCTGGAGGCTGTCAGGTCAACCGACTGGGAGAGTGACACGAGGATCTGGGTGTCATCAGCGTAGGAAACTACCTCCATCCCAAAAGATCTAATAAGTCTGGCAAGGGGGGTCACGTAGATGTTAAAAAGGGTAGGGCTAAGCGCCGACCCCTGAGGGACCCCACATTGCACAGACAGGGATGGAGATAGAAATTTTCCCAGCATTACCCTCTGCTCTCTATGATCGAGAAAAGAGGAGAGCAACCCCAGGGCTGCCCCCCGGACCCCTATCTCACCCAGACGGGATGTTAAGACACGGGGAGATAGGGTATCGAAGGCAGCCGTGAGGTCCAGGAGGATCAGGAGGGATGTCCGACCCTCATCCACACTCATACGGATGGAATCGAGCACCAGGGTGAGGGCAGACTCGGTGCTATGTTCCCTCCTGAAACCATGCTGGGAAGGGTCCAGGCAGCCCGAGTTCTCCACAAAGACAGCCAGATGCCCATTTAAATGGGCCTCAAGCATCTTTGCGGGGGCCGGAAGCAGTGAGATGGGGCGGAAGTTTTTTAATACCCCGGGATCTAGGGAGGGTTTCTTAAGTAGAGGTTTAACCACAGCATTTTTCCACTGCTGTGGAAAGACACCCTCCCTCATTACCCCATTCATGATGTCTAATAGAGGGGGTAAGAGAGATCTTCTGCACTGCTTCAAAATCTTAAGGGGACAGGCATCTAACGGAGACCCTGACTTCGTTTTATCAAGCAGCGTCTCCAGATCTTGTAAAGAGAGCGGAGGAAAGGATTCCAAACAGCCGGCTAAGGGAAGTTCCGCAGGAGAGACATCCGGGACCACAGTAGCCAATGGCTCAGCCGTTGAGAGCCTCAGTGACTCCAAGGAAGAGTAAATGTCCGATATTTTGGACTGGAAGAAGAGAGCTATGTCATTGCAGAGCTCCTGAGATGGAATGACAGGATCGGGGACCTGAAGAGATGTAAGGGAGTCCACGATCCTGAAGAGCTCCTTGGGAGATGAGAGGGAGGAAGTCAGGGCCACAAAGTAGTCTTGTTTGGTCCCAATGACTTCCAACTTATATCTCTTGAGCAGGGTTTTATGAGCTTCCCTGTCTTTGGGATCCCAACTGGTATGCCATTTACGCTCCTGTCTCCTTACTTCCTGTCTAAGGAGTCTAAGTTGTTCAGAGAACCAGGGGGCTGTTGGTCTTTTCCTGGCAGAATAACAGGACCGGGCCGGCGCCAGTTCGTCCAAGGCCTCTATAAGGACATTGTCATAATATGGCACCGCCAGGGAGGGATCCATCTCCCGAGTAGAGGACAAACTGGGGATCCACGGATCAAAAGAGTGTTCCTCGATGTTTTTAAAATTTCTACGTACTTCAGTAGTACTCGGAACTTTCCTAGGAATCTCCTGGCTGGGGAAGGCCACATTAAAGGGAACGGCCAGGTGGTCTGACCAGGAGAGAGAGAAGGGATCCATTACAGACAGTCTCTGATCGTTAGAGAAGATCCCATCGAGCGTATGACCTGCTCGGTGGGTGGGACCTTTCACCAGTTGGGTGAGACCACATGCTGTCAATGCTTCCAACAGTGCCGAGGTGTCATGGGACTCCGATAACTCTAGATGAAAGTTAAAGTCACCCAGAATCGTAAGGTTCTCACGGCCAAAGTAGGGCTCCAGGAACTGAAGCAGTTTTAAACTAAAATCTGCTCTAGGACCGGGCGGACGATAGACCAAAATCCCGTTAAATGGAGACAAAGAGGAGTCATGTAATGAAAAGTACAGTACCTGAATGGCGTCCTTAGGGTCAGATAGGGGCGTAATACGACATTGAGAGCTATCTCTATGCAGGATCGCTAGTCCCCCACCAACCCGGCCAATTCTGTCCTGCCGAGTCAAACAATACCCGTCTGGGACTGCTTCAATGAGGTCAGGGCCCGATGAATCCTTGGCCCACGTTTCCGTTATAAAAACCCAGGTCAGCATGAGTTTGTACATGCTCAAAGATACACTTACTGTCCAATACTAATCCCAATATCGCACCACCTAAAAGTATCTACGAATACATAACAAAGCTGGTTTTTCAGCAAGCATACATTATCCACTCTGATGTAATGACCTTTAACTGAATTGTATTGAGCCATGGAAATATAAAGTTGAACTTATAGATCTCCTTAAGTGCTGAACTAATTGTTATATTTTTGATTATGTTTTGATTTACAGTGTTTCCCCAGACGAAGGGACAATGACAAGTCCTGAAATGCATTGGGCTATCTACATCTGCATTGCTTAAAGGATAAAATTGTATCTTGTTATTTTGTTTACCTGAAAATTACGTATATCAATGTTTTTGTAAACATCAAGGTGAAGATGTTTTTGAATTGAGTATTAAATAAGTAAATTCTTTCTTTAAGAATAAAAAGAATTGAACGGTAATTGTGTTTTAAGTTTAATCTTTACATTGTAATTAACAGTGTGTAAATCTTTCATAGTGGTGCGTGCCTGAGTCTAGCAGGCAGTTTAGCAGCCTAGCCACCGCTTACAGTTTCACTAGAGTGTTTAGTGTTCAGTCAGACACAGCACACTGATCAAACGATCAGTGTGCCACCCACTTACTGATTTCCAACCACAGGGTTTGCCACAATGAATCACAAGACAAACAGACCTCAATGCCCAAATGGCACCATCCAGAGCAGCACTGATGGAGGCCATACAGGGGAAACCCACGGTCCTAGAAGGCAAAATAGATTCAGTAGCTATAGAGGTGGGGAGAGGTGGGACAGAGAGAGTAACTGCCTCAGAACAAAGATTGGTGGACTGGACCAAAATATTGACGCATTGAAAGACCAAGTGGCGAGACTGAAAGCCACGTCTAAGATACTAGAGGACAGAATGGAGAACGCGGAGGGATGATCCCCCCGTAACAATACCCGCATGGTGGGGTTTCCAAAACGAGTGGAGGGGGACTCAGCAGAATCCTTTTTGGAGAAGTGGATACAAAATACACTCAAACCTGAGGGATTAACCCATATGCTAACAGTGGAGCGTGCACACCATGCACTAGGCGAACGCCCTCAGCCGGGGACCCTCCCAGAGCATTGATTGCTAGGATCTTCTTACCGTGATCAGGGCTGTATTCTCAGAGCGGCTTGCACGTAGGGTCTGCTGAAATCTAAACATCATACAATATTCATCTTCCATGACTGCACCAGAAAAGTACTAGCCCAGCAGAAATCGCTTGTAGAGGTTAAGCAGCAGGTTCGGACTATGGGTCTCCCTTATTTATGATGGTTTCCCGCAAGGCTACCAGTGGTTGCCCAGGGTAAGACAAACTTTTTCGACTGCCCGGAAGATGCGTGGTCATGGCTCGAACGTTGGGATAAAGTACCGATGGGCAACCGAAGAAGAACCGGTAGAGACAGTAGAGCGGACGCCGAAGTGCAGCTCCATAGAGCACATCACAGAGAAAGTGGTCAGTGGCGGACACACCCGATAGCCAAATTGAAGTTCAAGAAGATGGAACATTGGCAGATATGTTAAGGGACAGTGCTGGCTCTTCCAGCACACAGAACAGTGGAGCAGATATGGTGCCGCCGACCCCGCTGGAAAGGAAAATGCTACCTACCAGTATGCATCTGTTCTTGGCTTGAAGAGTTGTATACTTTAGCATAGATTGCCATCTGTACTTGGGCTCGATTGTTTGTAGTTTCTTTTTGTCGAAGAAGAAGACCTACTTCGCTATCGCGCGCATTGCTGTGCATACTTTTAATCTGTCATATCCTGTATACCTGGGCATATTGTTTTAAATCGCGCTGCCTCTGATCGCGCTGTTGTATTCTCTGCCTACTTATTAGGCGCTTGCCATCTACTGTAATTTGGGGTATAGTCAGGCTTACCTGCACTATAATCGTCATTCATCCGCATTTGGCGGGACTTAGTTAGTGGGGTCCCTGCTTGTGGCGATCCGACCGCCATCTTGGGTGGGTGTTTGAGGCTTGGGCCATTTTCAGGCGCCATATTTGGTCGGGTCCAGAGGCTATACTAGCCGGACCCCCGCGTGGCGTAATACTATAAATAGGTATGGGCGAGCAGGCGCGCAGCGGGCGCACCGTAGGCGCACCAGAGGTGCGCCAGAGGTAAGCCCGTTTGCGCCCGTTCGCGTCCCGGTTGCTTCTGGTGTGCCCGTAGTGGCCTCTCCTCAGTCGGTACACCCTCTGGAGGAATTGTGCACTCCGACCGGCCACACTGATTTTGGTAAGCAGCATTTGTTGCCTCTATCTCCTCATGGTGCCCTCTCCTGTGGTTTGCTTAATGTTCGTTCCCTCGTTAAGCATCACGCTGAGATTGCTTTTTTAATCGAATCCTCAAATCTGGATATATTGTTTTTAACTGAGACATGGACAAAAGCAGACAGTGGGGTAGAGCTTGGTTGGGCCTGCCCACCGGGTTACCTCATAAGACACACTCCCCGAGCTTCTGGTAGAGGTGGCGGGGTGGGATACGTCTATAGAGACTCCCTCTCCCTCTCGCAGCTTGTGGTAAAAGAGGTGTTGGGGTTTGAGCTCATGGGCTTCTCTATAACGGCGCGGGGTGGTACTCTGGTAGCAGGTCTTCTTTGCTATAGACCGCCTTCCCTGACTACCTCGGCCTCCCAGCTATTGATCGACCTGATCTATGACCTCTCAAACTCCCATGCTAGATTCATAGTGTTGGGCGATTTTAACTTATGGGCCACTGGCCCTCAAGACCTGGATTACAGAGAACTTTGCCAAGCGTGTAGTAATGCACAACTTGAGCAACTTGTGCTGTCACCCACTCACGCTAAGGGGCACACTTTGGACTTAGTATTTGCTGACAAGGAGCTGGTTGCAGTTAATGAGGTCTTGGATCAATGTTGGACCGATCACGCACTGATTCTCATGTCCATCTCTTTGCATGGAGGACCGTTAAATATAAATGGTCCGAGCAGGCTCAAGTTCAGTAGACAATGGTCTCGCTTATTAAGGGAGTCGAGTCTACCCACATTACTGCCTAGAGCTTTTACTGTGGAGGACAGCGTGGACAAGAGTTATGCCGCCCTATGCCAGCAGATTTTGACAGCATTGGATGAACTGGCCCCTTTACGAAGGGTGAGGGATAAACCTATGAGAGCCAATGCCTGGTTTACTAGCGATCTTAGCCAGCAGAAACTTCGCTGTAAACAGGCGGAGCAGGCTTGGAGGAGAGGATATAGGAAGTCTGATAGGGCAGCATTTAAAGAGGCCTTGCAGGAATATAAAGTCCATCTAAAGAGGGCCAAAGCAAAGTTTTTGGAAGATTCCTTGGCCAAGGCTTCCAATAAGTCGCAGACCCTTTTTAAGCTGGTTAATAATCTAGCTAATCCAGCTTGTGCAGTTCCAGCTATCCCGGCTTTGCAGGAACTGTGTGATTCCCTGGCCTCTGCGTTTGAGGAGAAAATTAGGACAATTCTGAATGGACTTTTGGCTTCTGGTCAGTCTGACCCGACATTGCCTTCTTCCTCAGAATTTCCTTATTCCTCGAGTTCTGAGTGGAACGACGACAGGGTAGAGCATCCTCAGCTATCCTGTTTTCCTATCCCCTCCTTGGAGGAATTTTGTGTACTGGCCAACGGTGTCTCCTCAGGTTCACCACTTTATCCAATGCCACACAAAATCTGGAAGTCATTCCAAGCTGAGTTGTTTCCCCCGCTCTACTCCATCTGCTGTCAGTCGTTGGCTACAGCGTCAGTTCCAGACAGCTGGAAGCTGGCAATAGTAACACCCTTGCTAAAAAAGGCCTCTCTGGACCCCCTATGTCCGGCCAATTACAGGCCCATTCCGCTTCTACCATTTCCGATAAAAATCATAGAGAAGTTGGTCACAAGAACATTATCCAACTTCCTTGAAACTAACTCTTGTCTGGATGTAGCCCAATTTGGCTTTAGGCCGGCCCATGGTACTGAGACCGCGTTGGTCGCCGTGTTGGATGATCTACGAACGCGTGTCGACAGGGGTAAGTCAGCATCTTTAGTGCTGCTCGACATGTCGGCCGCGTTCGACACGGTGGACCATGCGGTTCTACTGGGCCGCCTTCGGAGTGCGGGGGTAACTGGCCTGGCTTTAAGCTGGTTAACATCCTATCTTTGTAATAGACAGCAAGCTGTGGCGCTACCACCGTTCCGATCAGCCATTCGACAGGTGATGCAGGGTGTACCCCAGGGGTCTGCGATCAGTCCGATCCTTTTTAATCTATATCTTCGACCCCTAGTAAGTCTGATAAAGTCATTCGGCATATTAGTCATCAATTATGCCGATGACACTCAACTGATCTTTTCATTTGAGGGTAAAGAGACAGTTTCGAGGGACACCTTCCACCGGTGCATGTCGGCAACTGCAGAATGGTTGCGAGTTAACTCGCTTCAATTCAATGGGCCAAAAACCGAGGCTCTCCACTGCTCCTTGTGTTAGAGAATATTTGAAACGTGCGGTGTGTAGTATACGTAGTATAGTAACGCTCTCTTGACATCTAGTGTGTGAAGAGCACGTTCTACCACTGAGATTGGTTGAGGGAAAAAAACGGGAGTTCAACAGACTGATTAAGGTGGAAGGTAGAAACTACCTCGGGTAGAATTTTTGGGTTAGGCCTAAGAACTACTTTACTATGATGCATTTGTAAAAATGGTTCTTGTATGATTCATGCCTGGAGTTCACTATCTCTCCTGAGGGATGTGATAGCTACCAGGAAGGCTACTTTCCAAGTGAGGAACTGTAACTCACATTTGTGTAGAGGTTCAAATGGGGGCCCATGAGCCTGGTAAGGACAATATTGAGGTTCCAGACTGGGGAGGGTGGAATTCTAGGTGGAATTATTCTTTTAAGACCTTCCATGAACGCTTTGATAGCAGGAACTCAAAATAGAGACACGTGTTGTCTGTTTTGGAGGTAAGCGGCTAATGCAGCTAGATGTAGTCGTATAGATGTATATGCCAAATTACATTGTTGTAGATGCAAGAGAAAACAGATAATGTTTTGAATGGAAGCATCTAGTGGGCTGATTTTTTTATTTGTACAATAAAAAATTAATCGCTTCCACTTTGCTGCATAGCATGCTCTTGTGGTAGGACATCTAGCCTCTTTGATGACATTCATGCAATCTCGTGGGGGAGTGAGTTAGCCAAACTCTGGGACCTCAGGAGCCAGATCATAAGATTGAGTTGATTGGGATCTGGATGTCTTATCTCTCCATGATTCTGTGTAAGACGTTTGGGTGAGAGGTGTAGCTTCTGATGTGGCACTACTAATAGTTCCAAGAGGATTGTGAACCATGCTTGTCGGGCCCATGTTGGAACAATTCGGATTATTGAGAGGGAATGCTGTTTGAGTTTCCGAACCACTAACGGAATGAGCGGGAGAGGCAGAAAAGCATAAGCAAATTTGTTTGACCAGTTCATCCATAGCGCATTGCCTTTGGACAACGGGTGTGGATACCTGAAGGCGAAGTTTGGGTATTTTGCGTTGTGATGTGTGGCGAACAGATCTATGTCTGGGTGTTCCACATTTGAAAGAATGGAAGAAGAACTTGAGGATGAAGTTCCTATTTGTGGATTTGTTGTGTTTGCGGACTGAGCAGATCCTCAATCTGATTGTGTACTCCTGGGAGATGTTCCGCGAGGAGGTATATCTTTTGAGGAATAGCCCATCTTCCTATAGTTTGCGCTAGGCGTGAAAGTTGGAGAGAGTGTGTCCCCCCCTGCTTTTGAATGTAATACATTGCTGTCATGTTGTCTGTACGTATTAGGACAGCTTTGCCTAGTAGCAAAAGTTGGAAAGACTTTAGTGCTAAAAAGATTGCTAGTAACTCCAGGTGATTTATTTGGAGTTGTTTCTGTCGAGGGGTCCATAAGACTGAACAGTTTGACTTTGTAGATGAGCTTCCCAGCCGGTGAGCGACGCGTCTGTTGTTGGTACTATCTGTGGAACCAGGTCGAGGAACGGCCGCCCTCAGGAAAGGTTTTGTGCATTCCACCACTGCAGAGAGTGATGTGTGCGGCTGTCCACTAACACCAGATCTGTCAGCTGACCTTAAGCCTGGCTCCAATAATGTGCTAAGCATTCCTGCAAGGAACGCATCTGGATGATGCAAAAAGCCATCATCCCGATTAACTGCATAACACTCGAGCTTGCAACAAGTGTTGAGGTCGAAATTGTAATATTAGAGCCTGCATGAGTGAATCCTGCCTGGATTGGGGTATGCTAGAGTTTTTGAGGTGTCCAGAGTAGCCCCTAGATACTATTGTAAGTTGGATGGTTGAAGGTGAGACTTGTCGAGGTTTAATGTGAAACCTAAGACGTAAAGTAGCAGGATAGTTTTGTGTGTGCTGCACAAAATTGTTGTGGGATTTGGCCTTTATGAGCCAGTCGTCCAGTTAAGGGAACACATGAATGTGTTGCCTTCTTAAATGAGACGCTACCACTGAAAAGCATTTGGTGAAGACTCTGGGTGCTGTGGTTACTCCGAATGGAAGGACTTTCAACTGATAATGTTGTCCGTCCACCGTGAAAATTTAGATACTTTCTGTGAGAGGGGTAAATAGGAATATGAAAGTAGGAGTCTTTTAGATCCAGAGTGGAGAGGAAGTCACCTTGTTGCAGTAGTGGGAGCACCTGTTGGAGAGTGAGCATGTGGAAGTGATCTGATAGGATGTAGACGTTTAGGGGTCTGAGGTTTAATATTGGCCTTAGAGAGGGAGTGAAGCTAGCCCAGCCTGCAAGATGGTCGCTTCGTAGGTGAGCTCCTTGCGGTCGCCTATCAATCCTGACATTATCCTCCTTCTCCAGCCTGTCCTGTGCACCAGAATCCATGGATCCACGCACCGCAACACTGTGGCAACCGCTTGCGCTGAAATCCAAAAGTGTCACTTCCCGGGAAGGCATCGATAACAGCATCAACGCAGCTGACATCGCAGGGCCGATGAGAGACGCAGGCACGGCCTCGGAGGCCGCAGAGAGCTGTCTGTGTGGTCCCTCTCCTGCTCTGAGGGACGCCGCAGACGGAGCCGTGCAGCTGACTTCTATGGCGTTGCGGAGGCCAGGGGCGAGGGGGCCCTAATTGTGCCGAGGACTTGAGGTGGGGGCGGCCTGCAGCGGCAGGCCGTGCGCTTGACTGGGACCCGGCTGCGGCAGGTGAGGGGTGGACCGCGGCGGTGTCCGGTGGCACTGCGGGGCCTGCCCCGGAGGTCGGTGCCTCTGCTTTGCCCTCCTTTGCTCACTCGCTGCTGGCAGGGGACTCTGGGCCCAGCTGGTGTGACTCGGCGACCGATGGTGGGCCCTGCGCAGCGTCCCGACGGAATACGCGGGCGGGAGCGGGTCCCGCGCTGACTGTTCATCTGTGCCCCCCGGCCTTAAGACCAGTGTTGGTTTTGCAGACTGGACAGCTGGAGTCTCGGGTCCCGCTGGCGTAGAGGTGAGATCGCGCAGCAGGCGACCCATAGCTAGAGGCCCTGTCCCACGTGCACTGAGCTGCTAATGCACACCCACCATGTTTGATCGCCTCGAAAGTGTCAGCTATTGAAGCAGGACACCCACGCTCCTTGGGCAGATCTGGAGATGGCGAGGCATATCTCTGAGGAGCTCCTACTGTCCTTCTGAAAGCATGCTATCGCCTCAAGAATGTCCACTTCCATGGACTGCGCGCCAGGCGCGGGCGCACACACTGCAGCGCCCAACCAACAGAATCGGGCTCTGCCTGTGGCTTAACATCGGATTGGCGCTTTGGCGGCTACTGACCAGCGACAATGGACAAGCCGGACCCGAATCAGCCCAGACTTAATTTTGAGCAGGCAAAGAAAATGTCGGACAACTCTGGGGTAGAACAGATATCAGCGCCTGCGTTGAGTACGCAGCCTGCTACCGCCGTGAACTTTCAAACTATGTTCTCGACAATCCAGGCAACGCTGACCAACATAGACGGGAAGATTGATTCATTGAGTGGACCGCATGTCTGAAAGGCTAGATCTTGTACAAGACTACAGGAGTGTAACCCTTAAACCGCGTTGATATTAGGGTAAGCATATGAAAATAGGGTGGAAGGCAGGCACGTGCGCGGGCAACCGGCGTCAAAGTGGGCAGCACGGGGGGGCGCAGGCAGGGGGTGGAAATGGGAGGCTATGTCACTGGGGTAGATCAGGTGGAGTGGAGTGGGTGAGTAAGTAGTACAATGGTCCACGGGGCTACGTGACTATGCGACTCTGAAGGAGTGGGTAAAGGAAGAAAGGGGGGGGTTGGGTGTTATGTGATTGGAGTGGGGAACAAGCACGCGCCTACCTTCCACCCTCCCATCCCCTACCCTTACCCTCTTTCCTTTCCTCCTTGTACAGCACCAATCCAACTCACAACCCAGTCCTGAAGATGATCCTGACGACAGAGGATCGGAACGTCGCCGACCATTCAGTGCAATAGATGGCGCATCCCCCAATGTGGCTAGATTCAAATAACTCTACCTGTATATATCTAAGCACCTTGACACCATGCGCCGTTCCTGCTGATCACAATTGTCACTTGAGTTGCCACTTCTTGTGTCACCTTCACATGTTTAGCACCAATTCCAATTTGGGTTGTTTTGCATTTATTGATGTACAGTGCTGTTACAACTGTATATCCCATGTTTTCTCTTTCCTTTAATTATACAATGCCATGAGCACGTTTCAAATCCTTGTCTCTGTACGCGTAATACTTTTAGTATACCTATTCAAATTGCCTTTTAAATAACACCAGTTAAGGTATTGTTGTTTATTGAAAGGCTAGATTGGCACACAGAATGGATAGATATGGCGGAGAGGCGGATCTCTGATGCTGAGGATGCGCAGTGCCAAGCAGAAACAAAACAGGAAAAAACAGATAAAGTGCTGGTGACACTCATGGCGAAATCAGAGGACTTAGAAATGAGGTCTCGTCGCAACAACCTACGCTTCATGGGGATTGCGGAATCGACCAACACGGGCCCCATGGAACGTTATATAGAGTCCCTGCTGATTGCGCTGCTGGGTAAATACACCTTCTCACCCGTCTTTATTGTTGAAAGTGCGCATAGGTCCTTGGCGCCACTCCCTCCACCTGGTGCGAGACCGCGTCCCATCATAGCAAAAGTCCTAAACTATAGAGATCGGGTGCAGAACTCCAAAAGGCAAGGGAACTGGGAACGGTGTCACACAAAGGCATGACGATTTCCATCTACCCAGATTTCACTCAACAAGTTCAAGAGGCCCGGAAAAAGTTTGTGGATGTCAAGAAAGTGATTCGCGACCAAAACATTCCATATTCAATGATCTACCCCGCTTGTCTCCATGTTACGGAGGGGGCAAAAGCAGACTCTACAATGACCCTAAGGAGGTGCAAACATTTTTGAAACAGAGAGGGGCACAAGCACCGCGTAGACGATCGCCCAGGGGCGAGCAAGAGTCTCAGGAGCATGTTTCAGATCTGGAATAATAGTCATAAATCCTTTGTCGAACATTGCAGGGGTCGTTGACTCCTGGACGGATTTGGCAGCAAACCATACGGACACAGATAAGTGATCAACCCAAACTCAAGATGTATATTGTCAGTTATGCCTGGCCCTGGTGGGGGGAACACTTTTACAATGGGTGTGCTATCGCACCAGTACTAAGCGTCTGAGCTGATTCATGGTTGACATGGGAGGGCGGAGTTGGGTGTCATTGCAAATTCAAGGCGACCCCCATATGAGGGCTGTCACTGGGTCCACTGGCTGGCTGCTCCTGTCCCTGTGTGTATACCGCACAAGATGTTTAATTCCTATGGGGTTTGTAGGGGGAGGTGGGAGCGGGGGTGGGTATTGTTAGGGGATGGCTTTGGCGAATTGGGACTGCTGAAGTGGGTGTGGGGAGGGGGAGGGTGTTGGTTAATGATAGGATTGTTAGGCTGTGACTATACCGAATGTATTGATGAGACAACTGTTGAATACACCTGTCGGTGGATAGCAACACAGCAATGACATTGGCTATTCAGTTACACAAGAATGAGCGTGGTTGAGTAATACAACTGCATAACCTGGAATGTCCACAGCCTCAACACCCCCAAAAAAATAAGGCAGGTGTTTGCTTATTCTGACTACCATGACATTCAGATCGCTCTGCTACAGGAGACGCATCCAACTGCGGCTTCCGAGACTAAGATTGCACTTAGATGGGCAGGATACAAACTGGATTCATCGTACTCCTCATATGCTAGAGGAGTGCTTATTCTGGTGAAGCGGGGAGTACACTTTACACCTATCAGCACCTACGCGGATAAGGATGGACGATGCGCCATGGTACATGGTAAATTAGGCACTTCCCTCATTACCCTGATCAACATCTATGGCCCCATGGCAGAAGACCTAGAGACCTTCACATGATTATACAGCACTATGCACGAGTGACCCGAGGCAGCCACGGAGTGGGGCGGGGACTTTAATACATATTTAGATTCTCAGCTAGATAAATCTAAGCCCCAAAGATTACGCATACCTAAAATTGCGAGGAGTGTCAATGACGCTATGCTGGAATTTGGGCTAGTGGACGTGTGGAGACTACGGAATGGAACAGCTAAAGTGGGCACGCATGCCACACCCATGCATAATAGCTGGTCTCGCCTTGATTATTGGCTTTTAAACGGTGAGGCGAATAGTTGGGTTACAGATGTGGTGATACTCCCACGCATGTTGTCAGATCACAACCCAGTGCTACTTACATTTAAAATAGAGTCAATGAGCGCCGACCCTATACATGGCGCTTTTGGGCGCAGGCACTACTGGATCCTCTTTATAATGACGCAATATGGACGGTCATAGAGCAATATTTTGACATTAACGTAGGCACGGTGGACAGTACGGCCACGCTATGGGAGTCCTTTAAAGTCAGCATTAGAGGGGTTTGTATTAGCACCACAGCCGGTATTTTAAAAGATATCCGCGGGCAACTTGCTCAGGTTGAGCGCAAGCTGGCGGAGACCGAACGACAATATGCACTCACCCCCAGTCCTGATATGTTAGCAGGCATACACAACCTGTTACAACAGTATGATTCTTTAGCGGAGATCGAGATTCGCTACATAGCGCGCAGGCGGGTTGCACATGCTTATGGAGAGGTGGGTTGCCCGGGCCATAATTTGGTCACACAAATAAAGGTGCAGGAGGACTTCCACCACATTACTAAAATCACAGACACCCAGGGGATGGCCCATCATGCACCGAAGGCTATAGTAGAGCACTTTTGCGACTCCTACTCTGATCTCTATGCGTCGTGGGGTGGCGCGGAGCCGGAGATGGATGCTTATCTGGCAGACATAGCATGCGCCTGGCTCTCGAACCATCATCGCCAATATTTAGATCAACCCATTGATGAAACAGATATCAAAGCAGCTATATGATCAATGCCCAATCAGAAAGCACCGGGCCCGGATGGGCTCACGGCCGAATTCTACAACGCTTACATAGATTTAGTAACCCCCCACATACTTGAGATGTACGCAGAGGCACATGAATCTGGCGTATTGCTGTTGACTCTTCGCCAGGCATTAATTATTACACTGTTAAAAAAGGATAAAACCCCTGAGATCTGTGAATCTTATCAACCACTGTCGTTAATAAATCTTGATGCCAAGATCTTGGCAAAAATATTGCCTACTAGATTGCAGCCCAGCCTAGTTCTCCCAGATCAGTTAAGCTTCATCCCGGAAAGATCAACGTCTTATCATTTGAGAATGGTTTTCGCTACGTTCCATGTTTTAGATCCCGAGCTGCCTGCTGCCGCAATTCTACGAAGGCGTTTGATTCCATTGAATGGGAATATATGTTCCATATACTGAGAAGAATGGGATTCCCGACGTTATTTATCGGATGGGTGCAGCCTTTGTACGCTGATCCCTCAGCACTAGTGCGGGTTAGAGGACTGCTGTCCCGACCATTTAAAATGCACAGGGGCACCCGCCAGGGAGGCCCACTATCACTGCTACTATTTGCACTGGCCCTTAAGCCGTTGGCATGTGTCATTCGCCAGCGTCACAGGAGTGTGGCACTAGATTTTTTTCCTCGACCGGTTGGCATATCGCTCTATGCTGACGACATGGTACTATTTTTAAGGGAGCCAGGTCAAGATTTGGCCGAAGTGTTGTGGGAATATATACGATTTGGTCTTTTTTCGGGACTGCAGATCAACTGAGTTAAATCAATTATCATGACACTCACAGCCAAAACAGCATCCCCCAGCATGGACTATCCATTGATGTGGACCACAGAGCCTGTGAAGTATTTGGGGGTCTGGGTACATCATGACCCTGATCTCGTGGTCAGGGAAAATGATGGCAGGGCAAGCATGCAATTAGAGCAGCAGGTGGACAGATGGAACAGGTTGCCGATTTCCCTTATCATATAGCGATCGTCAAAATGGTTGTATTGCTGCGTCTCCTCTATTTGTTCACAAACATCCCGGTTAAATTGACTTGCCAATTCTTCGAGGAGGTGCAAACCTTGCTCCTTCGCTTGATATGTTGCGGTAAGCAGGCCAGAGTGACCTGGGCTACATTGACGCTGGATTATGCTAGGGGTGGATTTAAGGCACTAGACCTATATCTTTATTACTTATGTGCGCAGGAACAATATGCATATTATTGGTTCAGGCCACACGCTTTCACTCCGCATGTTGCGGAGCAAGATGGGGACTCACACCCAGTGCCGCTGGCGGGGGTTATCACACATAACCCCAGGAACACGCCCGCGCAGAAATCAACTCAGTAGACACAACTATAGGAGCGTGGCAGGCCATAGGAAAACTTACTGATAGATTGCCTCTATATGCACAAGCACTACCTATAGTACACCATGCAGCCCTCTCTGTCACACAAGAAGAAAGCCCCATCAAAGCCATGAGGGAAGTTGGTCTTGTGTGCATGCGGGATATATATCCGGAGGGGAGATTTATTATAGAGGAGCACTTGTCCTACATAACAAATCCCTCACTATTGTTTAATTTTATCATCTTCAGGTTGAGGCGCACGATTATGGATCACTATCATACATACCCAGACGAACCACCAACACTATGTGCCCTACAGATGCTGCTGGTAGCGCCATCTTGACGCAAATTGATTTCTAAACTATACAGGGAGGTGAGGGAGGAGAGGGTCCATGCCCCAGACAGAAGTCTTGCACGATGGAACTAAAGTGTAACTCCTCAACTATCAGACACAGATTGGGAGCATATTTGTAGACTGACGGGATCCCTTACTCCTAACGGAAATTTGCTCATAATTCATTTTAAATACATCCACCAAACCTACTACACTACAGCCAGGCTACATAGATATGGACTTAGAGACACAAGTAATTGTAAACGGTGCGGTCATCCTGACGCTGACTTCCGTCACCTTGCGTGGGGGTGTAGACGTGTATTAATGTTTTGGGAGGGTGTGGTGCAACGACTTCAAGAGAGAGACAGGGTCTACCCTAAAATGTACACCTGCTGTCTGCTTATTATGTTTTGTGCCGCAGCTGAAGGGGGCAGTGGCAAAGTTTGTACGTATTGCACTCCTGCTGGCTAAGCGTCAAGTGGCGCTACATTGGGAAAGCATCTTAGCCCCAACTATTAAATTGTGGATTAAGGACATGGTATATTGCAATGAGCAATTGGCACTGTATGCGGAAGAACTCCCTATGATGTCAAGGCTAAGAGACATATGGGAACCGCTCAAGCAATACCTTCTTCGGCAAACTGATACCACCCCACAGACTGAATAACAAAATATTGGTGTAAGAAACAATGTAACGGACCATTGAGGTGTGTCATATTGGAAATAAGGTATACATCAGTACTATATTACTGCGTGTTCAGTGGGTCAGAGCGTTGTTGTAATGTTTTTTATTGTTATAATGCTCCCTAGAGCTGTATTGCGCCTACTATTTGGAAAAACAATAAAAAGAATTAAAACAAATAAAGTAATAATAATATTGGCCTGAGAGAGCCATCCTGTTTTGGAATCAGAAAGTAGAGTGAATAAACTCCTGTGCCCTGTTGGGGTAAGGAGACCAGTTCTATTGCATTTTTGTGTAGTAGAGAGAGAAATTCCTGTTTGAAGAGAGTCAAATGTTCTGTGGACATTGGACGGTGTTTGGGAGGAATGTGTGGGGGAGTGAACGTGAGTTCCAAGCAGTAACCATACTGGATAATTTGCCTCACCCACCTGTCTGTGGTGATGGAATTCCAGACAGGTAGGAACTGTGAAAGGAGTCCCCCGACAGGTGTGGAGTGGTCGGGGGGAAGCACAGGGAAGTTACTGCATGGTGGTAGGGGAGCTGCGGGTGTTGTTACCCCGGCCTCTGTGTTGTTGTTACCCCAGTAACTTCCCCTAAAGTATCATATGGAAAAGGAACTCTGATTGGGGCTTTTATCAGATGAGGATGGGTGATCTGGTGTGTTGGTTTTTGAGCCAGCCCTATAAAAGGAGCGTTGAAAGGAGCCTCTAGAAGAAGATAACTGCAAGGCTCCCATTGACTTTGCAGTTTCAGTGTCCTTTTTCATCTTTTGTAAAGATGTGTCCACTGCAGGGCCAAAGAGGTGCTCTTGGTCGAAGGGCTGATTAAGGATACTGGTTTGCAACTCTGCAGCGTCGAGAGTACATTTGATTGATGTGTTTGTGATTAATTTGCCTTTCTGTATGAGGTCATTGGCCTTGTCTTTGTATTACTCTGGTAGGTGTTTAATGAGTTTCTCTAGCTCATCATAGTGACCCCTATCATACCTTGCCAAGAGAGCTTCTGTATTGAGTATTTTCCAATAACGTGCAGCTTGAGACGCCATACGTTTGCCTGCTGCTTCTAATAATTTGGATTATTAAGAGTTGGCCCTTTTACATGCATTAGCCACTACCAGGGAATCTAAAGGAAGCTGACCCTTAATGTATATGGGACCACTGGGAGCAGCTTTGTATTTCTTGTCTATCCTTGGGTTAAGAACCCTAGTCCCAATAGGGTCCTTAAACACTTCTGGTGCGTGTCTAATGAGCCCTTTTAACATTGGTAGGAAGCATGAGGTTTTTTGTGGCTGAGCAAAAGTCTCTTAGAGAAAATCCTCCTCTACAGGGTCAGAATGTAGATATACTCTGTGATATGTTGGGGCCCTATTGATTAGTTGGGCAAAACCTACATTATCATCTGGTGGGGATGGCTTAGAGGGAGAAAGATCTGGGTCTGTTAAGTCAGGATCTGTGTTATAGTCTATCCATGGATCTGGCTCCTGTGGGGAATCATCATTGTCATCATTGTCTAGTTGTTGGATTATGTAATCATCCCCTTGTCCGTCCCCATCTCCATTATCACTATCCTCTGGCTGTGAGAGTGGAAACGTGTGTTCTCGAGAGTGTACTGGAGAGATAAGTAAATTGGGATCAATAGGCGGAGGAGGAGGTGTAGGGGATGGAGAGGTGTTAGTGCCCATGTATATTCCTTTAGCCGGAACCGGAGAATTTTGCAATAGGTCCGGTTTCCTTTTTGTAGGTTGTTTGGAGAGAATATGACCAGTCTTTGGATGGATATAAATTGTTTTCTGGATTGAATCCGTGACAAAAAGTTCTTCGGAGCCGGTGTTCTTTTTCGGTGCCAAAGATTTCTCCCTATGAGGTGTCTTAGACTGTTTAGGCATGGGGATAGTGTCAGGTTTAGAAGCCTTTTCTGGTTCTGAAGACTTCGGTGTTGGTTATTTCGGCTCCGGAGTCTTTTGCTATGGGGGTTTAGGCGTCAAAGGTTTTTCACTGGATTGTTTAGGCTCTGATGTTTTCGGTGTCAAAGTTTTTCCTTTTTGCTTCGGCTCAGAGGGTTTGTCATTCAGCTGTTTCAGTGCCGGAGGGTTTTCCGGTGCCGATGGAGGAGGGCATGGGATATCGGTGGCTTTGGACTTAGGTGCCGAAGGCGGTTTTTCGGTACCGGAGTGTGGTTGGCACGAGCCCGAGCAGGAAGGCTTGTCTTTGCTTTTCATAGCCGAGCCCAAGGGCGAGGCATCTGAAATGTTTGACCGGTGTGGACCTGGGCCTTGTGGCGAAGGTGTTACCGGAGCCTTTGATATGGGCTTGGGTGGGGCAGGGGTCTCGGTACTCACGGTCCGCTGAGCTGAGGTGACTTCGTCCTCGACGTCAGAGTCATCTGCTTCGGAGACTGAGACCTGTTCCTCCTGGGCTTGTTCCGGAATGCTGTCAGGCCTGGATGGAAGATGTCCGGAATGGAGCCGCTTCTTCTGGACATTTCGTGGCGTCAAGCTCAACGATTTCAAATGACCTTCTTAGACTTGAAAGATAGACAAGCCTCACAGGTATCCTCTCGATGCTCCGTTCCATCGACTTCCGTCGGAATTGATCGGGGTAGGCCCAATGGCCCTCGTCAAAGTTTATTGAAGTTTTTTTGATTGAAGAAGATGCGTGCCGAGAAAGGGACACACGATCGAGACAATACCGTTGAGTGGTAGGTCATTGCGCGTCGAAGGGGGTTTCGATAACGACCCAGAGCGCAGCAAATCACATCCGAACCCGATGGCAGAAAAAAACAATCTGGGGATGGAGTCGATGCCCATGCGCACTGTCACCATAAGGAGGAGTGACCTATCTTGTGACGAACAAACACTTCTTCGACAAAAACAAACTGCAAACATCCGAGCCCAACACCAGATGGCGATTTATGCTAAAGTATACAATCTACAGCTCATATGCCTCGAACATATAGATTAATAGACTGGTTGAAGTACACCTTTGGTGGTCGAGTGGGCTGATGTATTATCTCTGCATATTTTAACTACATTAGAGATTGGGAGAGGGGGCCTGCTGACACCAAAGGGGGTCAAGGTGAAGAGGGTAACTACCGGTTAACAGACACTAGATGAGACATGCCATGCATTCTGGGGGAAAAAAGTATTTGGCTCTCGCAGAAACATCATTATACAAAATTAGATGGGCAGCTGGGACGAGACCCAGAGCAGACTTTTGCCCCTTGATGGGGGTGAAGGGCAGTGCTGGCACCACTCGCTCCCTCATGGTATGGGGATTAGTTTGAGCTGCTGTGCTAGGGTTGGGAAACAGTATTAGTTTTGGAACACCGACCAGTTTGATAACAGACGGGTTGCGGGGGAAAGGGGGGGGGGATATCTGTGTCTATGGAGCAGGGAATGGTGGGCAATCATGACATTGTTGATGTTGGTTGTTGTCTGTCAGATTGACTAAGGTGGGTTGGGTGTATATGTTTTACTGTTGCTGTGGTTGCGGTACAGGATTTGATATGCCACGCATTACTGAGAACATTGAGAGTGGGGAGTATGAGGTGTGAATGTTACAGACAATCCCATGATAAAGGATTATAGAAGTCACATGGAACATTCAAGGGCTTGGTAGTTATGTTAACCGATACAGGGTACACTCCTATTTGAGACGCATGGGATTGGCGACTGCCTTCCTACAGGAGACCCATCTCACAGACACTGAGGCGATCAAGCTCCATAAGAAGTTGAGGGGGCAGCTATACTCCTGCACTTTCTCATCCTACGCTTGTGGGGTAGTATTCTGGGTAGCCCAAGAGGTTCCCTTTTGCTTACTCTACTCAGAAGCAGATATGCAGGGTAGATATGTCTGAAACGGATATCACTGACTTGAACATGTAAGCACCTAACTTTGATAAGGACTTCTTCCTTAAACGGCAATCAATCGTGACAGATAACGTGGTAGAGAGACTGCTGTGGGAGGGGGATTTTAATTGTATTGGATGCAATATTAGATTGACGGCCCCCTAGAGGAGTAACTAAGGCAGGCATGATGGGCACATTGACTGATGCTATGCATAACCTACAATGTGTGGAGAGAGCATTTTATACCAAGACAGGAATTATTTTCTTACTCGCCCACCCATGATACCTATAGCTGACTGGACAGATCTTAGGGAACTACAGATATACGATTGGATATACAGAAGGTTACTTACCTGGGTAGATTCTTCTTTACTGCTGGAGTAGAACAGCACTAGGACACATAATGATAGGGGACATTGGTGATTACAGATGGAGGTTTTGCTGGATGCACCATTCAAACAAGCCATAGGTGATAACATAACCGAATACTTTGATGCTGATTGGGGTACGACGATTAGCAGGGGTACCGAATGGGAAGCGCTAAAAGCAGTCATACGTGTATGAGTAAGGTAGGCGGCCTGTGCTAACATCTCCAGACTAAGCTAGGGGATATTGAGAAGCAGTTGGCGGGTGGGCAACAAATGGAGTGTGACTGCAGTAGAGATATTAGTAGACGGCTAAGAGAATTGTGGGACAGATTATACAGGTTTACTAGACGCAAATACATGCAGAGACTACACAGGGAAGGTGACATACCTAGTAAATTGTGGTGAAGTTACTTTAGAGGAAGATGGAGAGCCCCCATCATTATGATCCAACATAGGGATGGGACTACGTCTAACATGCAACACATCCTTAATGAAGTGCTGTGAGATCATCTGAGGGACCTAAATGGGGGGAGTGGCAGTAGAGGAGCAGATAGTGGAAGACTATTTAGCAAGTGTGGCTGTCTCTGTGTTGCCATCCCATGTTCAGGGGGGAAAAAGAAGCTGAGCTCCCTCTTGAGGAGGTGAGACAGGCGATTAGGGACATGCACTGCAGGAAGGCGCCGGGAAGCAATGGTTTCCAGATATAATTTTATCAAGCATATGGAGCACACCTGGCGGGTTCACAGTTGGAGATGTTCCAGGAGACGAACGTGAGTGGTGTGTTGCCTATGAATCTACCAGAAGGGGCAGTCTGCATGGTACCCAAATCAGGGGGAGAATCAACAGATCCTTTGTCATATAGAACTCTCACCATGCTGAATGTGGACACAACGGTGCTGTGTAAAATACTAGCGACCCGACTGACGGGAGTGATGGGGACGCTGGTCCATGAGGACCTGTGTGGTTTTACACCAGAACGCTGCACGGCTTTTAACCTACGTAGACTAGCTCATGTTCTGCATGAGACCATGGGTAGAGAAAAGGAGCTGGCACTGGTGTCAGTGGACAAAACCAAGGCATTTGATACAGTGGAGTGGGGTTAACTGAAATGTGTGTTGTGGAAGATGTGCTAGGGTCTCGTTTTTGCCGATGGGTGGAGATACTATACACTGAACTAAAGGACAGGGTAAGCAGTGGAGGTATGATTTCAGAGGCATGGGAATACGGTGGGGTAGCCGTCCGGGATGCCTGCTCTCACTACTACTGTTCGCCTTGGCAATGAAACCGGTGATGGCACTCCTCCACATGTCTATAAGTGCAAATGGTGTCAGAGTGGGGAACGCTGTGCATTTAATCTCGCTGTATGCAGGCACCCCAGAGAGACTGTACCATGACTGTTGGCACACTTAGACAAGTTTGTTAGGGTGACTGGACTACAAATAAATAGAGGTAAATCCCAGTTGTTCCCACTTGGGACATTGGAGGGGATTCTGGTCACAGACCTGCCGTCATTGGGGCTGAGATGGGAGACTGACTCCTTTCGATTAGTTATTCCTCTTGACATTTCGAGCAGCCGGCCTCCGGGTTGTAGGCCATGTGCTGTGTACGACACGTGATACAACCAATAAAGGTCTTTGAAATAAAAAAAAACTATTCTTAGAGAAACCAGAAATTCAACTTCCTAGAGACAGTATTTGACCTTGTCCTCTGAAAATAACATTTTATATATATTCTACTATGGAATGGTCTCGATTTTTTCTTCTGTAAACTTAGAGCCATTTCATAAATGTCATTACATGATTCATCAGTTAGCTTTGCCAACATCATACTTCATGTTTTGAATGACGCTTATTGCTTTTAAATGCGTACTATACAAATGCTCATTTTTCGTGTGCAACCTTATCAAATGCATTTTGTGTATTGTGGGGTAGAATTGTGAACACATGCTTATGTTATGTTTTAAATGCTTAGGGATTTAGTAATATTAGACATAATACGTGGAGTGGGTGTTGTATAGTGTTTTAGGACCCTAGTGTAATTTTCCCGTTTCATGCCCTTATACAAGTATAAAATATCCTATCCTTACATAGGCATAGGAATCATAACCATATTAAGACATAGCTTAAGTAGTCCTAATACGGCTTGGCTACTTCCACTAGTTCCGAAAATCTACAACTATTTCTTGGAAAACCCCGCCTTCAGCAGTCAGGGACTTCCCCCTGCATGGATATTGATTTATCCAAGAACTCATGGAGTTTTCAAAGAACTAAGGGCTAGATGTAGGTAATTGTAAATTACCGATTCGAAAATACCGAATTTTTCCGATTCGGTATTTTCGAATCGGTAATTGCAATGTAGATAATAATTCTGTAAAAAATACCGAATCGGTAAGATTCGGTATTCGGAGGCCCATAGGAATGAATGTCAATTACCGAATCGGTAATTACAGATTCAGTAAAATTAGGAAAAAGTCAAGGGTGGCAGGGTGTCACTTTGACACCCTGTTGCACCCCTGATTAGTGCTTGTGTGAACATGTGGCACACATACATGCCCTAAGGGCATGTATGTCTGTCACATGGCAAAGGTGTAAATGCACATATTTGCATTTACATAGGAATTCGTTTTTTACCACCAACTAATAGTTGGTGGTAAATAACGAATCCTTTAAGCCCAGAAGCACTGTTTGAAGTGCTTCCTACATTTCATTTACCGACTCGGTAAATACCGAATCGGTAAATGATGATTCGGTAAATACCGAATCGGTAAATATGCCCCCTACATAGGAAAAGTCTATTACCGGTCGGTAGCGGCCGATTTCGGCCATTACCGACCGGTAATAGGCCACCTACATCTGGCCCTTAGTCTTTGATGACGTTATTATGTCCAACCTTACGTCAAACTCGGCACCTTCAAGGTATAAATATGCCCATACCTGCCCAAACAGACACACGGTGGTTTGGAGCAGTTCGACTATCTACTTGCCCGACGCCCTGCTACAGCAAGTGCCGAAGGAAGCCGACCCTCCTGCAGACGCACTGAGAGAGACGCTGTCTTTTCTCTTGCCGAGAAATCTAGCTCCAGTGTTTCCAACCCACCCTTGCGGGTTGTTGGGAAATCGAGTCCTGAGAGAGAAATACAAGACCTCCTTCATTCTGAAACCAAGGGACGGAGCTGATTAGACCCTTAGAGAATTCTTGGATTAGATTCTTGGCAAAAGAATACTTAAACTAAGCTACACCTCACTTACTTCTTCCCTTGTACTAGACCTAGGTTAGGTACACTGGGGTAGGCGTATTTTAGAAGCACCAGTTGAGTACTTTTACTCTTTATTTATTAATGTATGTATTCTATGTATTTTATGGCTTAGAAACCATATCATGCTTTTACAATATTATTTTATAATACTCTTAGTACTGTACGCATTATACTTTGCAACCAGTATTACGATTGTAGCAGTTCATTTCCTCTGCATGAGAAAGAAGAGTGTTCAATAAATACCCTTTTATTGAAAACGCCCGTCTCTCTATTTCTCTGCACCTCTGGTGAAACGAAGCATGCACGATTGACTGAGTGGAATAACTATCTATTGTTTCCGCGACTCTAGAGATAGATTCCTTATTCTTGGGAAACAAAGTTGTCATGTTTATGCGGTTATCAGAAACTAATCCCTTCTTGTGTACTCGAGAAAGTTTCTAGTGATCTCTGAGCTAGCTGGCAATCACACTTAAGTCTAGTATATTCGGTAGAGACCTAGTCGACTTCAGTCCTACGTCAAATCTATAGGATATACTGTTCCAATGCGCAGAGCCTATTGGGAATATAGGAGATACACTACACTTCCAGCCAGAGCTCGAGTCCCCCAACCCTCCAGCAGCCGCAGCCTCCCCCTTTAGGCTGCCCTTTCATCACCATGACCATGCAGGCAGAGGCAGGATACACCATCACCTGCATCACTGGCTGTTAGTAACATCCGAGCAATGGGTTTTGCAAACTGTCTAAAAGGGTTACTCTCTCCCTTTTCTGGATACCACCACCCAACCCACCCGTGCCACCCAATTAGAAAAAGCTGAGTTAGGATCGTCTCTCAAAGCTTCATCGGGAAGTGTGGCTCTTTTGGCCAAGAGAGCCATAAAGAGGTTGGGGGAATCCGTAGTACTGGCTACTGGTATGAGTTAGTGCTTCTTCATGATATAATTTTGAGGACAAGCGCATTGTAAGCATTGAGGATTAGCAGCATAAAGTGAAGGAAATGAAGGCTTTAACATAGCGGAATAAATGGTTGTGTTGAGAATAGGCAAATTAGGGTGCAGATCGTGTATATTACTTCATAAGTGCAGAGAAGAGGATTATATGTTCCACTAATATATAGGAACTTGACGATATTTACAATAATATTAATTATATAGATCGGTAGTATCACACGCCCCAGGAAGTAATAGAATTAGCTTCGTTGTTTGGGGCACCTGTTGGCAAGGAGAACTACGAGTCCCAGGGGGGCCTGCATATTTCCCCGTACCTGAAGCTGCTTGATTGTCAGGCCTACATAATGAGTCATCTATACTCGTCCCGCGGGACGCGCGCGGGCGTGCCCCGGGCGAAGCCCGTGCTAAGGGCGGGCCCGTTTAAGCCCGTTGCAGCCCGGAGGAGACCGGACCGGGCTACCCCCCTTACAGCTTCAACCAGGCTCCACGAAGACTATCTCCCAATTTCGTGAGTACCTACTGTCTATCTAAATTGTGTGGGATAATGGCGGGCCGTGATAGGCGAAGCAAGAAATCCACTACAGGGGGATATGTGGCTGGGACATTGGATACATTTATTACTAGGGCCACGAGTGTCTTGGAAAAATAAATTATCCTCACGGAGCGACGGCTCTCTTTGGATACGGCATTTGGTAAAAGATCGTCTTTGGGGGATTTGGCTGGTGCTCGTTCACCTGAGCACATCATATCAACACCACAAATCTCTATCTCTGAAGGGAGTACGAATGCCCGTAGCCCGCAGACTGTCGAGGGAGGGGGGAAACTACCCCCAATCGGGGAACACCCGCCCCAGGAAGATAGGAGCAATGATAGGAGCAATGAATCGGTGTCACTATCTGAATCTAACATTGTGGCATCTGGTGCGGAAGCACAGAACTCTAGACATTCACGTGGGCGCCGGGAAGGAGCAGTCCCCAAAAGGAAGTGAGGTGGTGGACCAAGTCGTGGGAAGAAGTCTAAGCTCCCTAAATTGACTGAAACTACTATCCCTAATACGCTGGCACCGAACATTCAAGTAAGTGGCCAACCCAAGGAAGCAGTAGTAATTGATCGTATTGAGCCAACAAACTCTCAAGTTTTATGCCCATTTGAGGATGCTTTGCTAATGAAACTGGGCACACTCCTGGATATGTCCTTGCAGCCTCTGGAGGGGAGATTATTACAGATTGAGCTGAGGCTGACAAAAATTGAAGGGAGCATTGAGGCCTTGAAGGCCAATAAGGACCAAACCGCTCTATTTAGACCAGTTGATTCGGGAGAAGGGACTTTGTTAGGATCAAACCTATTATCAACTAACTCTCATCCCCCCCTTGAGAAAAGGCCAACTGCTGTATCTGACACTAATTCAACTAAGGATATCACAAGGCCAGCAGCTCCTATCCAAAACATAAATGTCTATGAACAGATGGGAGGTGATCACCGGAGAGTTGCCAGTGGTCCGACAAAACGGAAGACGACAGTAAATGGCCCACATTGTAGCGCACCCTCAATCGGTCTCCCTCCGGAAAGTGTGCCATATGTGGTTGTTTTGACTGGAGTCCCACAATTGGCTGGAAAAGGAACTGAAACATACCATGAGTTAAAAAACGAATGTATCCACTGGTTGAACACTTTCAGACCGTTACCTAGGAATGTGCATTGTCAGATTCTATTTGCTAGGAGAGTGGGATGGGTTGGAAGTAGAGCTAAAGAAATAGAGGGGGACTGTATTGTCATCAATTTTACAGATAGAAGGGTGGTGGAACACATATGTATGAGTCGTGCAACACCGGCCCCTTCTAAAATCCGCCCTCTGAGCTTGAATTGTTTTTATCCCCCTCCTACAAACAGCCCAAATGACAACTATTGGGGATGGGTAGACCAACATGTATCACTGGATCCTGTGGAAAATAGGGGTGTGAACCAATCTCTATGGGATTTCCCAGTTAGCAACAGGTTTAACCCACTTGACCAGGTTGATTGACTGCCACCAACCTGCCCATCGCTGACTCCACCCCAAGTTGACCAGAATGCTAAAAATAATACCCCAGAACAGGGTTTTGGGAATTTAGATCTACAGGGAGATCTGTTACCAGACACTGCAGAGATAAATGGGGGGATGGTTGGAAATGTTGGGAGTCTTAGTTTATTGTCATGGGATATCGCAGGCCTAATGGCCAAACTAGACCTGCCAATCTGGCGAGTTCTTATAGATTCCTTTGGGATCTGCCTTTTTCAAGAAACCTGGGCACCTAGTCCTCTCCATCGAGTGGGCTTTATGACCTATTTTGAACCTGCCACTTAGGGCCCCAGAGGTAGACCTTGAGGGGGTATGTGTATCTGGGTGGGAACTCACCTTGAATGTGAGGTAAAAAGAATTAATACCTTTTCACCAGATATAATCTGTATTCTTCTGACTTCTAAAAACCGCCAAAAATTGGCTTTAATCAATATATATTCTAGGCCTGTCCAGTATAGTGGCACATCCCGACTCTGGTTAAATTAGACACTCTCATTAAATCACTACCTGGAGATATCCCTTATGTCATTGGTGGGGATTTTAATTGCCAATATGAACCTTTTTATGGACTGCCGCAATCTATTACCGCAGAAGAAGATGAAATCTGGGGAATCCCACCTTCTAACACCTATGTGGTAAAAAGATGTACCCCACTAGTGCTCCAACTGACCTCACTTACACTATCCTCCTCTGTACGGGTGTCTAATAGGCGTTTTAAGAATGATAACCCAGGGTTCCCAACTTTTAAAAGATTAGACCAAGCGACTATAATCGACTATTTTTTAATTAGTTTGAAAATTTGGCATAGAGTGATGGATTTTAAGGTCCTGGAGCGCTTGGAAAGTGACCACAATCCACTCACTATTATGCTGGAATTTCAACACGGTAACTCTGACCAAGGTCCTTTTATTTCTCCTAGGTCTGACCTTAGAATAGTTAATGGAGGGAGGCGTGTCCGCTGGGCAAAAATTGTCCAATCCCCTGACTCAGTGGCAAATATGTATAACGCCATTATCTCCCTCCTGGAAAAGGTGTCCCTTGTGCAACAGCCTATTAGTGATAATATGGCTAGCTCCGATTTGGGTAGTATCCATCGAGAGTTGGTGGCAACCCTTGCTGATTTTTTCTACCGCCCCCAATTAAACAACCTGAAACCACAAGGCGATAAAAACCCATGGTTTAAAAAGAGCTGTAGGGTTGCTAAACAATCACTCTTAGCTTCTCTGAAGGGCGGGTCCCTGTAACTATCAAGGCAGCAAGTGCCGATTTAAAAAAAGTTATTACTATTGCCAAATCAGAATGGGAAACATATAGATGGTTAGACATTAAAACTGCGCTTGACGAAAAAAATCCCAGGGCCTTCTGGAATTTGGTCCACACAGGGAATTTTGAGGGCAAAGCTGGTGTGGAACCGAATATCTCGGAGGAATCTTGGCGCCTTTATTTTAAAGATCTTTATACTGTATCCGAAAAAGAAGCATGTGCCGCCTGTAGTACTTTTAGCACCTGACCCTACTTGGATGATCCATCCTTGTACAGTGGACGAGGTAAAGTTGGCACTGAGTAAGCTCCAATTGAATAAAGCCCCAGGCCTAGATAGGATCCCAGGTGACCTGTACAAAAGTGAATTAGGAGTGTGGGTTCCCTATCTCTATTCCCTTTTTAATGCAATTTTCCAGGGACTCAAAATACCTAGTACCTGGTTTGGGGCAGAGATCATAACCATTTTTAAAAAAGGTTCACCTATGGACCCAGCAAACTATAGGCCAATTAGCCTCATTGATGTTTGCCAAAAACTCTACGCCAGGGTACTTCTGCAACATCTGCAGGATTGGATCAGTGATCACGACATTCTCACTCCCCTGCAAGCGGGTTTTAGGGCCAAAATTTCTACGATAGACCAACTATTTCGTCTCCAGTTAATTTACTGGAAGCACGTTGTGTTGGAAGGTGGGAGCCTATATTTAACCTTCGTTGACTTAAAATCCACATTCGATACCGTGGACCGTAGCCAGCTGTGGACCATCTTGCTGACTATGGAGGTTTCTCCGTACCTATGCTATTTACTTAAACAACTTCACGAAGGTACCTTTGCCAAAGTTAGATATGGTAGGAACGGCCAATTGACAGATCCGTTCCCCGTTGAAAAGGGGGTGAGGCATGGATGTGTGTTGGCGCCCACCCTGTTCTCCCTCTTTTTAAACGGCCTGATAGATGACCTACTAGCGATCAAGGATATAGACGCCCCAAAATTGTTCCAAACCCGCTTTCCCGCTCTAATGTTTGCCGACGACACCTTGTTGTTGTCAAAATCTGCGCAGGGAATGCAGCGTGTTCTCAATCAATTTGCTAAGTTCTGTAAGAAACGGAATCTCGTGATCAACATTAAAAAAAAAAATACATGATTTTTAATGCTAGATCCATTAATTGTCCACAACCCCTGCTAGATGAGGGAGTCATTGAAAGGGTCGCAATCTTTGATTATCTTGGCCTTTCATTGACAGAAAAAATGGGATGGGACCCTCCGATGGTCAAGGCCAATCTTAGACCTACCCAGTCAGTTGGGGGTATTTTAAAAGTCCACAAGAGCTGTGCTTTAAAAAACATTAGCCCCCCATTGGAAATACATAGGGTCCAAGCAAGATCAGCTTCCCTTTATGGGGCAGAACTGTGGGGGCATAAGTTTTATAAGGACCTCACAGTCACCGAAAATAAATTCTTAAGGCAGCTTCTGACTCCCCTCGTTCCATTAAGGCTGGACTTAAATATTATTCCTGTTGCGGATATTATCTCCAACCGACCACTTTTATACTGGCGGCGACTGTGGAGTACTGCAGAGTTGGCCAGTTATAAAGAGGAGCTTAAAACAGTGCTGTCCATTTTGGGGGCGTGCAATCTACCATGGTTCTCTTATATAAAATCTTCTTTTAAGACCATTGGTATGGAAAATTTATGGATCAATCCCAAAACATCTTGTCCTGCTATCTCTCAGAAATCCTTGGTGAAGGTGCTAAAGGAATATAAATTGACACAGATATATCAGCTAGCTAACCCTTCAAGCTTAACATATAGATTTTTAGATTTTAAGAGCAGTTATGACCTTGAAATGGCTTTGGACGCTATTCAACCGACCCTAGCCAAGAAACTGTTCTTGCAGTTCAGATATGGAACCCTCCCTCTATTCGCGATTACCAACAAATGGGATGGAGGTTGTTCTTCCCTCTGTCTCGGGTGCCAGATTGAGGAAGAATCTTTAATCCATGTTACGCTATTCTGTGAAGCCTATAAACACCCAAGGCGTAAATGGATTATTCAACTTTGCAGGAATCTGGGGGTTAGAAACTACCTTGATTTCTTCAGGATCTTAAGGACTGATACTGACCCACTGTATGTGGTCGCAGTATCAAAATTCTTGTTCTCTATGTGGCTGACACGTAGACATTTGTTAAAATCTGAACTATCTAAGGCTAACGACTAGTTTGTTTGGATTGATATATAGAGCACCTTGACTCGTATTTGCATTGTATATATTTATTATCTATAAGCTGAAGAGGGAGATTTGGTGGGCTACAGCTAGGGAATTGAGTGATAGGGACGACCAGTTGAGAAGTTTTTAATAGTTTTTATATATTAAATGTATGATGTAAATTATATTTTTATACTGTATTATATTTTGTAATTATGTTTTTTTTATCAAGACTGTATTTGATCCATCTTGCCATAATACTATGTGTTAACTGAATGGCGTATTGTGATCTTGGACTGGTAATATGATTTGTATTGTTGTGAATGTGCTTTTATGGCTATAACAAGTCGCAATAAAGTTCAAATGAATGAGTAATAGAATTAGTACAGAGTGTCTTGCGTTACGAAGTGGAATTGGAACCAGGCGGCTGTGTGGCAATACGCAATCGGATGCCGAGTGGTGAAGCTGACGGGTAGGCTGTTTGGGTATAATGATGTGCATTTATGCAGAGGTCCAAAGTGGAACATAGAACTAAAACTGTCCTTTTTTTATTGATTATAGAGAGTGTGGAATAAATATAACGATTGTCAGGAAGTATACGGCTGGGCTTATGATATAATTGCACCACGTCATAGTGATAACATTGGAAGGTAAGAGTTAACTTTGGCAAAAAGTTTGTAACCTTACCGCTAGGAGTCCATTATGGAATTTACATTTTCTGCATATACATATTTTTTTAAATAGATTGAGACGGATACGAATTCATTGATACTACAGGATTCTCTGACTTACTTTATGATCGTGGGGGATAATACACCTTTCATGAGGTAGGAAACTTTTTAAAAATATTGCAATTACTGAACAAATACCTATGCATGGTCTGACCTTGCCTAGCCTGTTTAGACATAACAGAAGTTCATTGTTTTATTTTATTTATTTTCCTTACATTAAAAAATCAAGACTAAGCATTCTGGAGGTAACTGTGTCCAAGGACGTAGTTTAAGAACACTGTGGTCTCAGTAGGAAGCTATGATAGGAAGATCACAAACACGTAATAAGAGTCATGAATAATGATGTTTGCGTATATTATAAAGTGTAAATATTTGATACTATTATGGATTGATAAGAACACAATATTATTATAAGAGAGAATTATTCTCTCCTGTATGATGAGGGGATTATGCATACATATCATGCATGTGTCACAGTCTTGATCGATGGTGGGTGCACAAGGTTGTTGGTATTGTGGGCTCTTTATCATTGATTGAATAGCATTTGAGAATGTGATTGTAAAGGCGCATTTTGTATTGTTTACAGCCCTGAGGAAGCCGGTTGGTTGTCTTAACCACGGCGAAACGCGTTGGCAAAAGGGATTGGAGTTGGTAAAATAAACGAAAAAAAGACCTTCAAGAGCCTAATGGATAATTGTTGTGTTCTTGTGCTAAATAATTTTATGATTGGATTGTGATAATTGGTGTGCTTCAAACACTGTCAAAACATTGTTCAATCCCAGGATTGCATTTAGGGGAGTAGGGTGTTCTCGTCTCTTGTTGGTTTGGAAGGAACCTAGAGGAACCTGATTGAGGAAAAGATATTAAGTGGGATTACTATACACCCAGTGTTAGAGTAGTATGGCATGTTTGCTATTCTAGCTATTTCCTGGTGCCCAAAAAGGATTAAGGCATCTGTCCTATCCTCGAACCGTGCCCTCTCAACTTCTTCTTGAAGAAGAAGTTCAGGATGCTCACTCTCGCTCAAATTCTGTCTGCCCATTACCCGGGATACTGGATGGTTGCGGTGGACTTGCAGGACGCATACTATCACATTCCTGTCCTGCCTTCCCACAGACACTATCTGTAATTCACATGCCAAGAGCATTTTCAGGTCAGTGTGCTCCCATTTGGTCTCACCAGCCCGCCCGGGTGCTCACCAAGGGGATATCCGTGGTTGAAGCACATGTGCAGAGGTCAGGGGTTCCATTCTTTCCCAACCTCAACGATTGACTGTTGAAGGCGAGCTCGCCCCAGGCTTTCGTCTTCCACCTCCAGACTACGGTGACCCTCCTGCATTTTCTGGGGTTCACTATCAACGTGCCGAAGATCTACCTGACTCCCTCTCAGATGCTCCCTTTCATCAAGGCTGTTCTAGACACAGTGCGGTTTCAGGCCTGTCCTTGCCAACGGCAAGTCCAGGGTATTCAGGCTATAATACCAATGTTTCAGCCACTATCCTGGGTTTCAGTGAGACTGACTCTGCGGCTGCTGGGTCTCTGGGCTCCACATCAATTGTTTGGAGCTTGGGTGATCCAACCTACATTGAAGGCCTTCCTTTCTTTAATAAAGGGAAGGCTAGTGCGGGTGTTCACGGTCAACACCACCGCCATGTGATACTGCAACAAACAGGGTGAATGGGGTTGTGGACCCTTCATCAAGAGGCGCTGAACTTTGGACATGGCTGGAACACCAGGGCATATCCCTAGTGATTCAACACCTGGCAGGCTCTTTGAACACCAGAGCAGACAAACTCAGCCGTCAAGGTCAGCAGTTTTTGTACTGGGGTTTCCAAGGCAGCTCTTACTCGGAGACACTTTTCATTTCAAGTGAAGCTCTGACTTCTTGTACACTTTTCTGCCAGTCTCACTCCTGCCCAGAGTTCTGAAGCAGATCAGTAACGACCGGCCCCAAGTCATCCTTGGTGCTCCGGTTGGGTGTGGACGGTTTAGTACCAAAAACCTCTGAGCATGAGCATCAGTCCTCTGATCAAGCTGCCTCTTCAGATGGTTCTCCTGTCGCTGAAACACGGCAGGGTCCTGCACTCGAACCTGCAAAAGCTCTGCCTTCATCTTTGGAGATTGAGTGGCGACTGTTGACAGTTTCTGACCTACCATCCGAAGTCTGCAATGTTATTCTGGCAGCCAGGCGTCCATCTAGTGAGATGGTATACGCATGCCATAAATGCTTTGGGGCATGGTATACAGAGAACAACATTGATCCTTCATCTGCACCTCCTTCACTAGTTCTCTTGTTTATTCTTTCCTTGGCCCAAAAGGGCTCTGCTTTGGGCATCACCAAAGGTTACATTTCTGCCTTCTCTACCTTTTTGCAGTTGCCAGATCAGCCATCGCTGTTCAAGTCCCCTATTGTAAATAGGTTTTTGAATGGGCATCAACACGTTTCCACCGACGCCCTTTGAAAATGCCTCAGAGGGACCAAAACTTTGTTCAGACGTTCATAATGTGTGCTCCCTTTGAGTCGCTACACACTTGCCCACTCAGACATCTCACCATCAGAATAGTATTCCTTGTGGTAATAACATCCGCCCGGAGGGTCAGCGAGTTGCAGGCACTGTCTGCTAACTCTTCATATGTATTGTTCTATCGAGGCAAGCTGGTCCATTGGACTTGTGCATTCTTCTTACCCAAGGTGGTAACTCCATTCCATGTAAGTCTATCACATCATACTAAGGAGGAACAGAGACTCCACTGCCTAGACCTAAAAGAGTGTTGTCATTCTACCTTGTTTGTACCACAGTGTTCCTGGTGGATGATCAGCTCTTCGCAGGATATGAGAGTGCCAAGAAAGGGAAGGCAGTGAAAAATGTACCATCTCACGATTGATGCTACTCTGCATCAAAATGTGGTATGCACTGGCCAAGATGCAGCCCCTGGAGGGCTTGAAGGCTCATTCTACCAGGGCCAAAGCTACAACACTTCTTTAGCTTGCGGAGTCCCTGTCCTGGACACAGGGACATCTGTCAGGCAGCAAAGTGGGTGTCTCTGCACACGTTCACAATACAAGCCTGCCTAAACAGTGAGATCCGTCCTGATGGGCACTTCACCCATTTGCACCTAAGGGTTTTTCTAGTATAATCTATTTCGCAACCCCACCTCTATTGCTTGGGTATGAGGACAGAAAGGTTCCATCCTCATCCACCGTGAGCGTATGAACAGGATGGAACCATTCCATCCTCACACCCACCCATGGGGGAGGCGCTGGCACTATTCCTGTGGTCCACCCTTCTAGAGGCCACAGCCAGGGATACAAGCGGAAGCGCTCCCGCTGTCCACCCCCGAACGTCATCGGCATCTGATGATGTCAGAGCACGCACAGCGCGCCAACATCATCAGAAGCTGCCGGGGACATACTGGAAGCCATTAGCTTCCAGCGTGTCCAGGACAGAGACCCATTGTTGGTAAGTCCTTCTCCTGAGGGGGTGGGAGGTGTTGTAGGTGCCAGGAAAGAGTTTTTACTTGCCCCCTGTGTCTGCATGTACTGGATTCCCACTCAACGATCACAGGTGGTGCCTCGATCGTGCTGCAGGAATCCAATCCACTGAGAGTAGTTTATCTTTTGTTTGGGTAGTGACCCGTTAGGCAAGGGTATTGTATAATCAGTGTTTGGACACCTCCTCCCCCAGAGGCTAATTCGGTCATTTTTTCTGGCTGATCTCCCAAAGGAGGAGAAAGGATCAAAATCCAGTAGAAGCCAGGGACTCTTTTGTTTTGGTCAATTGCAGGGAGTGACCCCATAGACATGGGTCGCTCCCCTGGGACACATTATAATCCGTGGTGTCCCAGGATTATAATGTGTCCCAGGCACAACTAGTAGAGAGCCAAAGCCATAAGCTCCAAATGATCTCACAAAGTCCTGGGTTGGGGGCGGAGCAGCAATGGGGGTGAGGGGGGGTGGTAAACCCAGTAGTGAGTACAGAAGACCTTCACAAGGTGACCTACCAGTAACAGCCAGGGAAACGGGCTTGGCTATCAATTTGTTTAATCTATCAACCTTCAATGCTTTTGTTGTATTCAAGGATTGTTCTCCAGATTCAAAGATGACATTTCTTCAGTGTCATCAGTCTGTGATAGGCAGCCTTGTTGTAGTGGAACAGGCAAATATTCCTAGAGTTGAAGTGGTGGGGGACATAGCTAGGTTGAAAGATCGCCACTTTCCGGATTACATTCCTCACACACCCCAGAAAAAAAATTCCCAGTAGGAGATGTAGAGTCTGTGTCCAAAGAGGCATGGGGAAGGAGAGTAGTGTTTACTGATCCCAGTGTCCTTCTAATACTGAGCTATGTGTGCCCACATGTTTTAAATTGTACCACACGCAATGGAGTTATTGGAAGCAACCGTGAAAGTAAAAGTTAACTGGCTGGTTTATATAGTAGTATCTTTTTTGTTCTGATTTCATGTTTGGCATTAGTGTGAAGTATTTAGTTAGAGCTGCTGTGTTTGTAGTTCTAGTTTTGCATCTACTTCCAATTGGTTTTTTGTTTAAGAAAAATAAATGTGATGGCGGGGTGCGTGGACTGGAGCTTGGCTGGCGGAGTGTGTGGACTTGTGCTCAGCTGGCAGTGAGCATGGACTGGTCATTTGATTGAGGTGTGTGTGAGCTGACATTTGGCTGGCTGTGTGTGAGTAGTAACTTGGTGCTGGTCACTACACACACACAGCTGGCCAAATGCCAGTTCACATGCTCAGTCAGTCACCAGCCAGTGCGATTGCTGTGTCAGACATGTGGGTGTATGAAAGTGATGGGCCCTTGAATGGCGCTGTCAGTTGATGTGAGTGTTGTAATATGCTAAGTCCGCAGCTGGTGGTGTGAATGGTCTAGCATGTGTCACGTATGAAAGCTGTGTGAACGGCTTGGACAGTGGTTGGTACTTTCACACAGCTTTACAGCTCACGATCTGTGAATCACTGGTTCAGTTTTCTTACCTTTCAATTATTAACAGTGTATTTCATCTTTGTGAAATCTCTTGTTGATAAAATTTACATTTTGAACCTCTCACTCATCCTCATGCCAAATCCAACCAGTAAGTGTGTGCACTTGAGGAATAGGTGGTTGTGATGTATTATCTGTCTTTTCTGCTTTTCTCTACAAGGGTGTACATTGCCTGTAGGGAAAATCTTCCAACTCTAGATATTTTCATAAACTAGACACTCAGGGGAATGAAGGGAGGTGTGTCTCTCATGGATCACATCAAGTTTTCGTACTCACAATGCCCTGCAAACCTCAAAGTGTTACTAAAATCACACATGTCTAGCATTTCTGTGCCATATTCTTCGAGAATCAGAAGGAAACCACAAAATGCCGTACCTCCCAGCATTCCCCAAAGTAGACTGATAAAAATGCTACCTCACGTGTGATGGTGGGCCAAGTGCCCACGACAGGGAAGGGTCCAAAATATATTGTGGATACATCAAAATTATCTATCACGAAACAACCTGGTTTTGCAAAGGAGGCATCTGCGGTTTTGGTCCTGGTCTCTGCTGCCTTATAGAGAAACCTACCAAACCCAGACTTTTTTAAACCTAGACACCTGGGGAGTCCAGAATGTGTGGCCGACGTGGATCCTCCAATGTTTTCCTACCCAGAATCCCCTGCAAGTCTCAAATTTAGTTACAAAGTCATATTTTCCTCACATTTCTGTTTGGAAAAGTTATGGGATTGCGGGCCGGCACACAATTCCTATTATCCAGCGTCCCCCCTCAGTCTCCCGATAAAAATGATACCTCACTTGTGTGGGTGCCCAAAGCAGAGTTAGTCTAAAAACGTATAAAATGAAAAACTGAGGGGGAACCAAAGTGGGTCCAAAATGGAAATCTTTAAATGTTTTAGGTCCTTGACTGTCACAGGCACTTGGCCCACCCACACAAGTAAGGCATAATTTTTATCAGACGACTGAGGGGAACGGTGGGTGGTAGGAAATTTGTGCCCATGAACTCCATATTAGATTCCTTTTCACACAGCAGGTGAGAGTAGAATGAAGTGGTGAGTAAACACAGTATTGTGCACACAAGGATTGCAAGAGTAAGCTAATTATTTCTCTGACTCTTGCTGTTGATATCACGCTCCACGCTGGGTTCCCTGAGGCGCTGAAGAGTGCTTTGTTTCTTTTGCTTGCCCGGATTACTGCTTGCGGAACCCGCTGCGCGGGTCCCGCTTCGCTGAGGCCACCACCCATCAGCCTTACCGAAGGATCTTTGCCGGTAACTGCGGGGACCTGCAGGGCTGCGAGCGTGTTGTGGGCGCAGGACTTCAAGTCCCAGGAGCGCCCACAACTCCCAATTACCAACAGCTGGGACGCTTTCCCTGCAGGCTCCTCCCTTGGTTCTCCAACGCGGTAATAAGCCGCCTTTCTACCTGCACCGGTGGATTTCTCCGACTCTTGCTGTTGATATCACGCTCCACGCTGGGTTCGCTGAGGCGCTGAAGAGTGCTTTGTTTCTTTTGCTTGCCCGGATTACTGCTTGCGGAACCCGCTGCGCGGGCCCCGCTTCGCTGAGGCCACCACCCATCAGCCTTACCGAAGGATCTTTGCCGGTAACTGCGGGGACCTGCAGGGCTGCGAGCGTGTTGTGGGCGCAGGACTTCAAGTCCCAGGAGCGCCCACAACTCCCAATTACCAACAGCTGGGACGCTCTCCCTGCAGGCTCCTCCCTTGGTTCTCCAACGCGGTAATAAGCCGCCTTTCTACCTGCACCGGTGGATTTCTCTGACTCTTGCTGTTGATATCACGCTCCACGCTGGGTTCGCTGAGGCGCTGAAGAGTGCTTTGTTTCTTTTGCTTGCCCGGATTACTGCTTGCGGAACCCGCTGCGCGGGTCCCGCTTCGCTGAGGCCACCACCCATCAGCCTTACCGAAGGATCTTTGCCGGTAACTGCGGGGACCTGCAGGGCTGCGAGCGTGTTGTGGGCGCAGGACTTCAAGTCCCAGGAGCGCCCACAACTCCCAAAAACCAACAGCTGGGACGCTCTCCCTGCAGGCTCCTCCCTTGGTTCTCCAACGCAGTAATAAGCCGCCTTTCTACCTGCACCGGTGGATTTCTCTGACTCTTGCTGTTGATATCACGCTCCACGCTGGGTTCGCTGAGGCGCTGAAGAGTGCTTTGTTTCTTTTGCTTGCCCGGATTACTGCTTGCGGAACCCGCTGCGTGGGTCCCGCTTCGCTGAGGCCACCACCCATCAGCCTTACCGAAGGATCTTTGCCGGTAACTGCGGGGACCTGCAGGGCTGCGAGCGTGTTGTGGGCGCAGGACTTCAAGTCCCAGGAGCGCCCACAACTCCCAATTACCAACAGCTGGGACGCTCTCCCTGCAGGCTCCTCTCTTCCTTTTCCACTTTGGACAGTATATTAACAACCGCAGATTCCCGCGGCGCGGGAGGGCGCCGGGAGAAGCCCGGGACAAGGGCGGGACCGTCTGTGGCCGTCCGGGGACGTACAAAGACGGGACGGGCCACCTTATTTTTACCTTTAATTGATTTTCTATCTCAATCAATATGTCTAAGTTGCCATAGGATCCTTGGATTGAGTAATAACCGGCAACAGCGTGGAAAGGTATCTTCCGTCTACTTGCTTGATGACTATTTGAGCCGTTAACACATCATTCAACATCAGAGCGGTAACTATCATCTAAAATACCCATAAAACTGAATAAGGAAACTTTTATGGCCTTCAAAAAACTCAGATCTCGCACTATATTCATGAAGAGAATGGGCACCGAGGTAGCAATAAGGAAATCTTCCGACAAAACAATAAAACAAGGTCAGATAACTGGAACACCTGCAATTAGTAACTATTTCTTAGCCTTATCGCCAAAAAACCAAACCCAGTCTCCCGTTCAAGAAATTCCTGTAAAAATTGAAAAAATTGAAATAACACCATCTAAAGAGGCTTCAGAGTTGCCTCTCCTGGACTTACAAACTACTCTAGTTTCAACTGTTTCGGGTCTCGAATTCAACCAGCAGATCTTATTTTCAACACAGGAATCTCAAATACCGATTCACGAGTCTTCACATCTAACAACTTTAACACCCATAAAACAAATAGGTAGCCTCTCTGACACCGAGGATCTTTTTCAAAATGAGATAAAGATGATGGAAAATATCTCAGATCTACAGCTAAATCCAGACAATCTACAAACCGGGTCCCAGGAGCAATCCTTAGATTATAAAACAGACCTGGATACATCATTGGATCCATTTCTTCCTAATAATATCAACTCAACTAATACTGCGACACCTATTTCAAAGGCTCTTTACACTTTACAGGAAATATTGGAATCGGTTCTCTCTTTCTTAGGTAACATCTTGGAAAATTCCGATCAAACTTTGGATGTTCAAATCGGTATTTTAAAATTTTTGGTAGAAGAAAAGAGGAAAAAAGATCTTGTCGACGTAACAAATAGCAAACAGATAATCGAGGCGAAGCAGGAGAATCACAAGACTTCTTCTTCCAATAATACTTTAACTTCCGAATCACAAAACAAATGTGACACTAGTACCCAAACATCCGTTCAAAAATTATTAGATCAATCAAATATAAAGATCCAGAAAAAGTCCAAGGATGTCCCAATATATTCCTTAAAGAAACTTTTCAGAGAGGAGCCTTCAACAACAGCTAAAGAGTACTCTATTTTCTCGGTTGCGAAAAAACACAATCTGCAAAAAGGTACCGATGAAGGAGAAGAAGGAACCTCCATTATACTTTTACCTGATGAAGTTGGAGATGATAAGATTTCCCAATTGAAACCTAACAAAGGAATAAAGGGAAAAAATAGAAATAGGAAACCGCTAAGAAGAATTAATAAAAAGAAATCCCGAAAGATCAAATTCAAAAATGTAATCACCCCTCAAAATAACCAGGAGGGTCAACATGATAAAATAATAGTCAATCATTCTTGGGTAGAGGCACTTAGCGATATAACAAATACACCATCAATAAAGTTATTGAACCACAAAGCGCCTGAATATATACCTTCCAAAGTTACTGATAGAGCAGGTCAAACAAACAATGAAACAACTGAGATCAATAAGAAGTTGTCCCTCGGCGGCGACCGAACCGTGACTAATCATTTACAGTTTGAAGAACTTTTTCCAATTGACAATCTACCACTAAATCGAGGAAGGATAATTAATTTGCTACAGCAAATACATTCTTTACAAACTATCACTAGCAAAGAAATAGACTTGGTGACCTTCCCCATAAAAGAAAATCATAAAATAGCGGAAGTAGTCTTCTGGTCATCAGTTCTTCCTGGGATTATCATAAAGGAAAAAGAAACATTACATAAATGTGGTTACGATGTTATTGAAATATTTCCACCAAAGAACATCAAAATTAAAAACAAATTTACCGGCCTCCAAGGTACTAACTTGAATATCCCAATTAACAACTGCTATACCAATATCTCCAATCATGTCGACTCAGGGCTAAGTTGTTCAAGGAAGGAAATCTTGAAAATTCAGGTAAATAACGGAGAAAGGAATGTGTGGAGCCAAGACCAAGAAGAAAATGAGGTCAGAAAAACAACAAAATCCTGGGCTTGGGTCTCAGAGACCATAAACAGTAATAAATTTGTGCATCAACAACAACGCAATGTTTAACAATGGTCTAAAGATTACCTCATGGAATATAGCCGGAAAAACAAACAATAAAATGAATACAGCATTGAAAAACTATCCTGATGTTTTAGCTATACAGGAAACATGGGCGATAAAATCCTTTAATCAGACGGGCTATTATGTTTATGATACTCCTGCTATAGCAACAAGCAGAGGACATGCTAAGGGTGGTTTGGCAATTTTATTGAGTGAGGAGCATTTATGGTCTCAAGAAGTTATCGAATCTAATTCCAACAACTTCCAATGTATCAAGGTTATACTGAAGCCTCATATTCTTGACCAAAAAAAGGCTTTTTTACTTTTCAACGTGTACATCCCTCCAGGCACTAACCAGGACGTCACCTTTGTCGAAACCATAGATGCAATTGCAAAGATAATTGAAGATCGAGCAAATACGTCATATCTAATCATGGGTGACGTGAATGGAAAAATCTCTAATGCCGAGATTGGTAAATGGGCAAAACTCTATGAAGATGAAACTCTGGATCTATCTATCCCAATATTCCCTAAAGGGAAAGTTTCTGATAAAAGAGGAAAACTGTTACTAGCATGTTTGCCAAATTTAAATGGGACAATTCTGAATGGTAACGTAGATGGTGATAGACCGGCGTCTTTCACAAGACGTGGATATGGATCCTTATCAATTATTGATTACTTAATATGTGGTATGGAGCTAGTGGATACAGTCTTACACTTGAACATTGACTTTACAGATGACAGCGACCATGCTCTTTTATACTTAAACACTGGATGGTCGGTAAAGTCTTCCTCGTCGAACCCAATTATGTACCATAAAAGCAATATTGAAATTGACAATAAACGGAGGCGAATCTACTGGAATTCAGCGACCTTAGATTACATTAATGAAACGATCTCACAAAATCACCTCTTAACTAGTATACACTCTGAAGATCAAATAACAAACTTTGAATGTATTATGACCAATCTTAAAAGATCTCTCTTAAACAGGATAAAACAAGATAAAAAGAGAAATTACAAGATGGCCAACGAAAATACAATCAGGAGGAAGCTCAATAAACTCATTCGAGGGCAATACTTGAACTTTTCACCTGTTATACAGCAAGAAATAAATAAACTAAAAAATCAATTAAGCAGAGATAAGAATAGTCAAAAAAGAACGTTGCAGGATAAAAATTGGGTGGCTATTCAAGAGGCGGCAAAAAAATATAACCAAAGAAAATACTGGTCTTTGAGTGCCAAAATGACTGGAACAAAAAAGAAACTGCATGCTATACCAGTTCCACCGCAGGAATGGGAAATTTATCTAACTGACCTATACAAAGAAAATACAATTGAATCAGACAGAAATGATACTGATATCGCTTTGGAAAACAAATTAATCTTGATAGAAAAAACTACAGCATTTTCTATAGAAACACATATTAGAAAAGCTAGGAGTACTGCAGCGTCGGGCCCTGATCAAATACCCATTAAGGTTCTGCAGTCACATCCAAAAGAATGGAGCCAGATGTTATCACCACTTTTTAATTATATCTTCTGTACTAGGAGATTACCAAAGTCGTGGCAGGGAAGCACTATAATTCCAATACACAAAAAGGGGAGCCATAATATCGCTGGTAATTACCGCCAAATTGCGTTGATGGACGCTACAGGAAAAATCTTCGCTGCGGAGGTATTGGATAGACTAAAAGACTGGTGCTTCGCGCAGGGTATAATACCGAAGTACCAAGCCGGCTTTCGTCCCAATCATTCAGTCACTGATAACATTTCAATTCTCCAGACTATTTTAGACAAATACATCGGTCAGAAATCACAACCAGTGTACGCTGCGTTTATTGACTATTCCACCGCGTTCGATCGCGTAGATAGACCTACAATATGGAAAAAATTGAGAAGACTGGGGATTTCCGAAAATTTACTGCAAATTATAATTAAGCTCCATACTAACACTTGGTCCCAGGTACAAATGGGAAGTGAAAAAGGTCTGACTAAACCAATTAAAACTTCGAATGGTCTTAAACAAGGGTGCCTTCTCGCACCAATTTTATTTTCATTATATCTGAGTGATCTGCCGTCCCATCTGCAACAATGCTCTAGTCTGCCGCCAAAGATTGCTTTACAGAGCATCCACGCTTTGTTATATGCAGATGACATAGTAATGCTGGACCTTACACCTTTTGGTCTTCAAAAGTTACTGGACTCTTTAAATGTTTATTCTAAGGATCATTTTTTAATCCCAAATCTAACAAAAACCAAAGTGGTAGCTTTTTCAGGTAGGAAAAAAAGTGTCAAATACTGTTGGAATCTTGATGGGATCAGAGTAGAGGAAGTAGAAGAATATACTTACCTCGGCAGGATTTTCACAAAGAACTTACAAAACTTAAAACAAATAAATAACCTAAAGAGAAAATCAGAAATACATGCCGGGGCACTCTCTAGATTGTATACTGCTACCGGAAATAGGCACTTCTCCTCATTACTTACAGTGTACAGTGCAAAAATACCCCCGGTTTTATCTTATGCAACAGAGCACATACCAACAAAGCAATGGTCCTATATGGACATAACCGAAGGAAAGATCTTGAAAAAAATACTAAAGGTTTCTAGATCAACATCTGTACAAGCTCTCAGACTGGAATTTGCATTAACAAGCTCCTATGCTACAGCCGTGGCAAATGTCATCAGATGGGCTTACAATATTCTGCATGCAAAGGAAGGAACATTGAGATTTTTGTTAAAGACCGAGACATTCAATGCAGATTCTTTAAAACTTAATTTTTTCAGGAATATGTCAGAGGCATTTAAAATTGCTAATCTTACCAAAGACATTTTGCTCTCTTGGTCGAAATCCCAGTTGAAACTCTTTTTGAAATGTTTTACACCAAGATTGAGCTATGATCTCATATATTGTAGTAAGTTATCTACATATAAAACTTTTATCGAGACATTGGAATATAAGCAAATGCGGCCATATTTGGGGTTTTGCCTTTCACACGGAGCCAGAAGGGCCATAACTATGTTGCGCTTAGGCATCCTACCTGTATCTACCTTTACCTCCAGATGGTCACTAGTAGATTCCCCGACATGTAACCTCTGCCAAGGAGGAGATCAGGACATTGTGCATATTTTATTTGTCTGTCCCCATCCAAATGTAGTTAAAGCACGGGCAAGATATCTTGACCCGATATATCGGAAATGTAAAATCACTACAGTAAATAATTTGTTATCATTAGGTAAACAACCACCTAATGAATGGGTCTGTTATAATCTCTATACATTTCTAAAGTCTTTTTTAATACTATACTAATTTTTATGATTTTCTTCATGTAAATTGTTTTTAAGTTTGTGGTCCTCAGTTGAGTACCAAAGCAAATAAAAATCCTTTGACTTTGACTTTGAGTAAGCTAATTAATAAAGGAAGAGATCTGTAATGACAACCACACACTTCTGGGGAGAAGAGTGTACACAAGTTAATTTACAGCACCACATGAACAAACAGATGCCTACAGGGTAAGCAACATTTTTGTAGCATATGTTGCAGTAGATACACATACTCCTCATTGACTGTAAAGCAGTTTCCCTCCCTACAAGCAATGGCTAGTGTGTGGATGATGAAGATTTCTGGAAAAGGGTCCTTAAGGCCGTTTGGCCAACTATAGCTTGTTGCTTGATTAAGCTATCCACACACTAATGCTTAGCTAAGGTGTGTGGGGGTGACTAAGTGGTAGCTTTACATAAGTCAGCTATGGGACTATTTCCCCCAAAAATCTTTGTTGCTGTCTTCTTTTGTGCAGAGTGTTCCCGGAGTCTGTCGGGGGGGAGGTGGAGGGTGGCACTCTTTTAGCTTTGTGGTAACAAGTCTGGAGGCACTTGACTTTCCTTCTGACAATGCCAGCTTAGGTTATGTCATTTGAGATGTCATCAGTGATGTCATCAGTGATGTCACTGACCATGTCATGAATGATGTAATATGTGACATCAGCAGTGGATTGCGGGTGCGCGATATATAGTTAGTGCAACTAACTATATATGGAATTTCAATGGTTTTGTGTGAGTAAAAAAAGGTTTTTTAAATGCTAATTCCTAACTATATATGGTCTATAACCTATGGTTTTTTCAGTGAATTTTCAAGGTTTTGTAAATGCTAATTCCTAACTATATATGGTCTACAACCTATGGTTTTTTCAGTGAATTTCATTGGTTTTTTAAAAGCTAATATCTATAGCTGTAAAATGTATTTTTCTTTAAATCAAAAAATTTATTTTATATGTTTATTAATATTTTTTTTATTATTATGCTTTAGTTCGCTCCCGGTTCGCGAACCGGGAAGCTTCCCGTTAGCTTAATTTGGTGCCGCGACCCGGTCCGCGAACCAGTAAACGTTCCGTTTGCGCAACTGCCGCGTTAGAAATCAACATCGTGACGCGTCGCGGAAGCGCGACGTATCACGTTGTCGCGTAATGCGTCTTATGACCCGCCGCGTTAGCGCACCCGGAAGTGCTCCGGAGCGCGAACCGAGGCGCGAAGCGCAGCTCCCCGGAAGCGATCCGGGGCGCGTTCCGCAGCACGTAACATAAGCGTAACAGGTCATGTGACTTGTTAATAAAACTTTTCATTGGTTCATCTCACTTTTGGTTTCCTAATGATGTAAGGCTAGGTCATGTGATCTAAAAATAACACTTTTCATTGGTTTAGAACTTTTTTTTGTCCCAAATGATGAAAACCCCTCCTTCTTTCCTCACTCTGACTTTCATCTTTGTGAGAGGAAGACCCTTTGTGATCACTGAGCAATGGCTTCATTGGTAGCTTCAGCTGGTGCACCCCCACCACCACCACCACCTCCTCATGGGAAGAGAGGACCACCTCCACAGTTCATTAGCAACACAGAAGAGGAAGAGGATGAACAAGAGGAAGAGGAGATAGAGGGACCACAGTTTTTACAAGAGGAGCCCCGGGTTTCTCATCGTAGAACTAGTTTTATTTGGCAGTTTTTTTCAATCCCTGAAGGGCAGAAAAAAGTTAATGCTAGATATGTGACGTGCCTGATATGTAAAGAGGACTTATCTAGAGGCACCTTAAAGAAGTATAGCTTCGGCAACTATACCATGCACCGTCACATGGTGAGGTGGCACCCACTAAACTACAGCCAGGCAGAGATGCGTGACCTGCAGGACAAGCCACAAACTCCTGTGGCCAGGACATCAACAGAGGTATCTTTGTCAGGACCAGAGGCACGGGAAACCGTGCCAAACATTCAGGACAACTTTGTCCATATGAAAATTACATGTTTATATTGCGGTACATTACTGTCATGTGCCAATATGAGCATTAACTTAATCAACAGAGCATTTGAAAATCACAAGTGCTCTAAACGCCCCAGAAAGTAATTTTTTTTTTTTGCTCCTGTTGAGCCCTTTCCAATGCCTGTTTTTTGTTGTTTCCCCTCCCAAAAAAACAAAAAAAACATAAAACTGTTCAAAAAATACAAAAAAAACAAAAAATGTTCAGAAAAATAAAAAAAAATATAAAACAACAAAAACATTTAAAAAAAAGTTCTTTTCAGAACTACCTCCCCTTTCAAAAAAAATTGCTAGAATGTTAAGCACTCTGGCAAGCTGTATTTCTTTTGGTTCGCTTCCTGGTTCGCTCACCGGTACGCGAACCGGGAGCGAACCAAAAAAAAATTTAAAAAAAAAAAGAAGAGTAAGTATAAGGGAAGTAAACAGAGAGTAATGTTAAAACAAAGACAGCTATAGGGTCTAAACCAGAGATACTGTTTAATAGATTTATTTACCGAAGAAAAGAGGGAAGAGGATATAATTGTGAAAAACAAAATAGATAAGGAAGTGAAAGAAAAAAAGGAGAGTAGAAGAATAACAAAGAAGACTTTCTTAGAGAATATGAGTGAATGTTCAAAATAAGATTAAAACATGTGCAATAACAGAGAGAAAAAACAGAAAGCAGAAAAGAAGAAGTAACAGAAAAAGATTAATTGAAACAGCAAAGAAATGTAAATAACATAGGGCCATATTATCAACATAGGCAATAAAAGTTTTGCAGCTTTTATCGGCAGAAATGTGTCGCTAAAGCCGCTTTTGCGGCAGAAAACTGCCGCTAAAACCACTTTTGCAGCAGTTTTCTGCCGATAAAAACAGCAATAATTTTATTGGCTGTGTTCATAATATGCCCCTTAGTGTGCTTCAACTACACAGAAAAAGCATAATGAACAAGTAGTGAAAGAGTGATCAGTCAAAGACACTAAGAGTAATAGAGATGGAGTGAGTGAACAAGAGTGAGGAACTATGAGAAGAGAGGGAGTGAGAAAAGGAGTGGAAGGAGTAGAGTAAGTAGGTAATAGAGAAAGGAATGAGGGAAGTAGCAAAGGCAGGAAACTGAGGGTTAAAGAAATGAAGCTGTGGAACTAATAGTAGGTGAATGTGATAGAAATGTAACGAAAAGAGTACAAAACATTTACCTTATAATTGTCGTTAACTTACTCACTTGTTATTTTTATACTTTCAATCTGTGAAAGAGAGACCAAACATTTGAAAAATATTAAAACATGTATTTAAAAATTAGAAAAGACAAGGGAAAAGATTGAAGGACAAACAGTTTGTCAACAACTTTGACACTTACAGAAGCTTCTGCTTCTCCAGGCCCCCTACACAGTCCTAAAGATATACATTTAAAACTAACAGTATCTTGATGCAGATGAAGTGAGGCCTATCTTGAAACATGGTGCATCTTTTGCACTGCTGTTGTCTCACAAAAGTGTCGCAAGACACTAACATTTTAAATGATTGTTTCAGGATGCCAATAAGATGTGTCCTATCCAGAGGTTTGTTTGAGGTGAGGCCTACTCAGGGTTCCAAATGAAATTTCCAGTTGTTGAAGAGAACAGAGGACATAATACATGTGAAGGTCTACCAATGAAGTAAGTCATGTCCACTTCACTCTTGAACAAACGCCAGACCTCTTCTGTGTCCGTGGACCGACTTAAAGTTCATCTGCACAATGTCATTCATAAACTTAGGAAACACTGGTGATGTAATTGAAAAATGTGGAGTTTCTTTTCCTCATTTCACAATCACATCACCTGTGTTTCCTTTGCTTAGGTATCTCATAGTGCAGATGGAGTCTAGCATATCAAAGAGTACACAAAAGTTGAGCAGTGTATACAACAATTTTGACATTTACAGAAGACTCAGCTTCTTATCTTGTTGGAGATGAAGTGAGGCCTGTCTTGCAACATTGTGCATCTTTTGCATCACTGCTGCATCGGTTTCATGTGGCACGGGTTTTTTACAGCATGACACATCTGCCTAGATGCATCAATTTGTAATTTTGTCGCCTCATAGCAAATCTTTTGCACGGCCACTGCGTCACAAAAGTGACGCACAGTGGCGCAAAAGAGGCATACACCTATCATAAATCTGTCCCTAACATTTTAAATGATTAATTCAGGATGACGATAAGGTGTGGCCTCTCCAGAGGTTTGTTTAAGGTGAGGCCTACTCAGGGTTGCAGATCAAATTTACGCTTGTTGAAGAATACAAAGGAGATAATACATGTGAAAGCCTACCAATGAAGTAAGTCATGTGCACTTCACTCTTGAACAAAGGCCAGACCTCTTCTGTGTCCGTGGACAGACCTAAACTTCATCTGCACAATGTCATTCGTAAACTTAGGAAACACAGGTGATGTAATTGAAAAACGTGCAATTTCTTTTACTCATTTCACAATCACATCACTTGTGTTTCCTTTGCTTAGGTATCTCATTGTGCAGATGTAGTCCAGCATATGAAACAGTACCCAGAAGTGCAGCACTGCATGCAACAACTTTGACACTTACAAAAGCTTCAGCTTCTGCATGCCCCCTACACAGTGCTAATTATATACATTTTAAACTGATGGTATCTTGCTGGAGATGAACTGAAACCTATCTTGCAACATGGTGCATCTTTTACACAAAAGTGACCCACAGCGGCGCAAAAGAGGCGCACGGCCATCATAAATCTGACCCTAACATTTTAAATGATTGTTTCAAGATGCCGATAAGGTGTAACCTATCCACAGATTTGTTTCAGGTAAGTCCTACTCAGGGTTGCAGATGAAATTTAGGTTTGTTGAAGAATACAGAGGAGATAATACATGTGCAGGCCTACCAACGAAGTGAGTCATGTCCACTGCACTCTTGAACAAATGTCAGACCTCCTCTGTCTCCTGGAACAGGCCTAAACCTCATCTACACAATGTGATGTGTAATGTTAGGAAACACAGGTAATATAATTGAAAAACGTGCAATTTCTTTTGCTCATTCCACAATCATATCACCTGTGTTTCCTTTGCTTAGGTATCTCATTGTGCAAATGTAGTCTATCATATGAAGACTACGTAGAATGTGAGCACTGTATGCAACAACTTTGACACTTACAGAAGCCTCTCCTTCTCCATGCCTCATACACAGTTCTAAATGTACATCATAAATGCAAACAGTACAGAATTAATTATACATGTTAAATGGTTTATTTTTGCTGTTCTCAGAATGTATCAAATTTCACTAAAAACAGTGACTTGAAGGTATTCATCATATAACAGCGGGGGAAAAAAAACACAATCAAAATGATTGTGTTTAAAAAACCCATACAACATAACAAATCAGAATTCAGAACTCCTTAAAATTAACTTACTTTCCATGACGTCGAAGGATGTCCTATGAACAGCTTACACTCTGTTGTGCTGTTATTACTTTCAGCCCGCCACTTTCTGAAAGAAAACCTCCATCGTTTTGAAAAGTATGTTACATACAATAAATGACTTCTCGCTCTCTACCACACGTTTCCACAAGGCCAAATCATGTAAGAGCCATTTATAACTCTTGGAATTCTTGTAAGCCAATCCCGTCATTTTGTATTTCCGCAACTTTCAGAATTAAAATGTTGAAGATCATTTTCACAATCCTGGACTAGTAATATCTTACCCTTCTTGCTCACTCATGTTCTACATTTCCTATGACACTGATACTGCTTACTATGAAGCAGACTTACACTACCTCTATGACTACTACAATTATTTAATTCTGTACATCACTTTTAATCACAAAGCAATATAAAACAGTAGACAGCATTGCAGACTTACATTCCCTCTACTCCATGTTTTGATTGGCTGCTTCAATTAGCTTATAAAAAGAAAAAGTTTTTCTGAACTCATTCAAAGTGCAGTTATTTTTCCATGACGTCAAGTGTTATGGTAAGAAGTTATGTCTCTGTACTACACTTATCCTCAAGGCCAAATCGTGTAGGAGCCATTAGAACCTCTTGAAATTCCTCAGAGCACATCCCGAGATTCTTTCCCTAAAATTTTGGTTTTAAAATCACCAGGTAAGAATTTTTAAGGTCATACGGCAATTTTTTTTTGAAAGTTAAAACAGAATCGTTGCAGAATGACCAGCCATTTCTAGACTTTAAATAAGCTGTGTAATGTCCTGATGTTATTGAAGGACCGTCATGATATATAATTGCTGCAGTTACAAAAGTCCTTCCTGATATTGACAACTGTGAAGCCACAAAATTTTTAATTAAAGTTGTCAATTTTGTTCCATCAGGCCTACATCGTTGGAACATTAAAATGACATACTGGCCATATGTTCGTATAAATAATGTGGACAGCATTGCAGACTTACATTGGCTACACTCCATGTTGTGATCAGCTGCTTTTACTAGCTTATTAAAGGACACTGATTTACTGTCTGGCAAAGTTAAATATATAAATCTTTCTGAGTCTACACTAGTAGTACTTGATACCCTACAGTTCTCGCAGTCATGCTGCCATTGATAAGAAAGCCCAAACAGGTGATCTACATCTACACCTTCAGCATGCAATACATCAAGCATATACATTAAAAACTCCTGACAATCTTGCTGAATATTTTGAGAGAATTGTGTTTGACCTGAACATCTGTCTAACAGATTTCGAATTTCAGACACACTTTCTATTTTTGTTCTATCAGTGCTACATTTCTCTAACACAGAATTCAACAAACTGCAAAATCTTTGATCCGAATTGACCACAATCTCTTCTTTTACATTTTCTAGAGAAAACAAAACATTAACCACTACATTAGCATAGCAGTTGACACCAGAACTGTTTTCAAATTGAAAACCAACAACATCTTCAACAGAATCCTTTTTCTTTCTGCTTATAACTTCAGGTTCATCGACTTTTCGTCTTTTTGCTACAACCTCTCTACTATTGGTCACATTTCTTCGTTTCCGGCCTACCACACGTTTCTCAAACAAAGGATATTGAGGCAAATGTGGCGCATACTCTCTTCTTAATCTATTGTATTCCTTAACACAATCTAGATCCGCACAAATGTTTGTGACATCACACTCAATCAAGTACAATCCTGATAAAGTTCTAACTCGTGACAATGCCACATATGCCATACCCTCCTTGAACACAGAACTGCCAATATTCACCAATGCACTGTCTACACTTAAACCTTGCGATTTATGGATTGTCACCGCATATGCCAAGCAAACAGGAAACTGCTTACGGCGAACATATAAGTCTTTTACAAGCAAAAATCTAGCAGAACAACGACCAATTAGCTGTACTTCCTCAATGCCATCAAATTTAATTTTTAAAAATTCAATTCCATCTCTATTTCTGTATTTCACAAAATCAACAACATTACCCATTGATCCATTTACCAGACCTCTTTCAACATGTAAATTCCTTCTTAAAATTATACGGCAGTTTAAGCACACATTCAGAGTCTTTTCAAAACCTGCAGTTTTAGATATAGTCTTCTCTAATGAATCCAATTTTGATTTCAAATTCTCAGACAAAATAATTGTTGATCCCATATGCTCTACTCTGTCAATAGCTTCCAGTTTCACAATCTCTTGGTTTTCTAAATGCAACATTTTGTTGTTGAAGATGGCACATTCTGCAAGAGTTGGCATCAAACATATTCCAGATTTCTTCTCAGTAATTTTCTGAAAAATATTCTCAGGCACAACATCTTGTTCTGGATATAAATTTGACAGTAATCGTGCATGTAAAGCTTCTTTCCCATGCTCGGTCACTTTTCCAATTCTAACATCTTGTAGAATATTCTTGTAAACTTCATCCTTCGCCTGACGCATATTTTCATGCAGTTCAGCATAATTGAAGTTTAACCATATATTGACGTTGCCAATGCTCCCTAGGCACTTCCTGGTATCTTCATGCGTGAGCATTTTGAACACAGGTTGTCCTTTCACTGGTTTCAGCTGCAGAAGATCTCCGAAAACAATGATGTGTTTGCCACCAAATAACACATCATACTCTGTTTTGAGAACTTCTTGCATTCTCAAATGCACAAAGGCAAGCATGACATTGGAAACCATGCTTACTTCGTCAATGATAAGAAGTTTCATTTTCCTCAAGACTCTTGAAACTTCACAACAAGCATCTCCAGATAGCTTGTGATATTATAATTTGTTGTCATGCTCCACTGGCAGCATCAGTAAACGATGTAAAGTAATCCCTTTAATGTTATGTGCTGCCAGTCCAGTTGGAGCGGTGACAACACAAGACAGCAATGACTCAGTCCTTTCCTGCAAATAACATGAAATTGCTTTAATGAGGAAACTTTTTCCAGTTCCCGCTTCTCCACTCACGTACAGTCGGACAGGCTTGAACGACGTACATGAGCACTCTTTCTTCTCATGACTTAATCCATGATCAATTTGCTTGGTAACTTCGTCATATATTTTCCTCTGCTCAACGTTGAGTTGTCTTTCCAAGTCTTCTAAGTTAACCGCATCCTCCTGAGCATGTGCCATGGCTCTTTCCACTTCATTCATGGCAGTGGCAGCTTCGTTTTCGATAACAGGTCCTCCTAGTGGATCCTGACTCAATGAAACAGAACTCTGACTGTCCTGAGAACTGTCTCTGGCAATCTCGGCTGCAATCGTTGCTTCCTGCTCGATTTCCGCATTCAACATTTCTACATATTTGGGAAAAGCAGGACATTCTATGGTCTCCTTGGCGGCAGTGAAAGAGTCTTCGTAACAGAGGAAATCTCCAAGCAGTTCCTCTTCTGCACGCCAAGGCTTGAAAAGTTGCAAAAGTGCTAAATAGAAAAACTCCTTTTTTTCAGGAGATTCGCCACTCAATTTTCGATGATTTACCAAGTGGCATTTTCTTTGCTTGACCAGACATCCCTCACTTCCAATTACAGCATACACTCCTTTCTCAGTATCTTCTTTGATGTTCCTCTTGAATATGTAATTTTGTAGAACCTCATACAGACAAACATTCTCGAGGTGACTGCTTCGATTTGGATAATATGTATCCAACATGTTGGTCTTCAAAATGTCGGTACTGTTTGGCTCCTTTTCCGCCAAATACTCAATTTCCCGCACAGGTTTCAGAACTCGATTACGCGTTGCAGCAAGACCAAGACTCGCCCAAACGATACTCCTAGATTTGGCATAGAGACTTGCTGAAGACAACCAGTCAGAACATTCGTAAGCTCCGATTTCTCGATGCGACAACATCTTCAGACTGAAACTGTACAACTTCTTACTGAAGCTCTTTTCATGGGAAATGTCCTCCCACATATCCTTCAATTCTGTCTTTTCTTTTTTGGTGATGTAAGATGTCACATACCGAGCCACAGCCATACAGTTATCAGCCACACACTGTATATCCATGTTAGCATTCCACATGGACAAAATCACTGGGTTGTAGTCGTTGATGTACTTGGACTCTTCGTTCCTCTTCAAATTGTATGTGTTTTTAGGTGATTTCTTCATCACATTATGTCGCAGCGAAGACATCAAACTGTTTACTCTTCCTTTAGAAATCACCGGTCGTGGAAAGCCGAAACGACATTTGGTGTAGAACTTGTCCTTGTTTCGGAATTTACGACGACAGTACTTTCCACAACGATGGCTTTGGAAACGTAGAACTTTTTCTCTTAGGCTTTTCTTCTCCTTTGCGTTTGGAACAGCACACGTAGAATACTGTTGTATGAAACTCATCACTGAGTCTTCTGGATCTGTTCCAAATTTAGGTGCATCCTTGATCCACAGCAGCATATGTATATGAGGAGCACCTCTTGCTTGGTACTCCTTTCTCCAGAAGAAATCCAACACCTCTCCAAGAGGTGGATTCTTCTTATTCATGATGAAAGACATCATAGCTTCAAATCTATGATTGAAGTACCTGCATACATTGACTGGATCCAAAGAGCACAGTTCTCCGGGTGTCTTGAATTCGATGTTTTCAATGTTTCCATTTGCCTCTCGTAGAAATTCAAGTAAGTCTTCCCAGCCATACTCGGCACAGCTCAGAGTGAGGAACCATGTGGGACTTCCTAAGTTCCTCAGCATACATTTTAAATCACCATGGCGACGGTACCAGTACTCATTAGTACCACGCTGACACGCCATGAGATTAATCAGGTGACAATCCAAAATACTGTCTTGGACATTGACTTTATCCATAAAGTCACTTGCCGAGATGTTTTGCATGTGTATACCACTTTTCAAGATGTGGTTCACTGCATATGACAGTCCAGACCGATCGCTTTCAAACAGGAGATGAAACAAATAGGGAATACATTGTCGAAACCTAGCATCTCCTGCATACAATCGCAAAGTCCGGTATTCAGAAGCAGGAATTTGATGAGGTCGCTCATCATATCTTCCTCCCTGACCTGTTGGAAAAAGCTGTGGGAAACACCGAGCTTCCAAACTTTCCTCCCAAACACTAATGGGACTCCCTTTGGCTTGTTTCATTTGAAACAACTCAATAGCATTCCCCATGACTTCCTTGGAATGCAAAGGATGAACACTATAATGTTCATATATTTCTTCACTAGTAGAGGGTTCTACTTTCTCAATTTGACCAGCACACAAATCGCTATCCTCTTCCTCACTTACTTCCTCTTCTGCAACATATACATTCTTATAGTACTTATTATTTTTTTTCAAATACAATGTTGCCTTTTTGACTTTCCTAACATCCACTAAATCTTGCCATATTTTCTTATTCTTTGTCGGAACCCCATTAACTAAGATAACCAGAGGTTCCTCTTCCACTTTTTCTACTCCAATTGTGTTAATGTTTTTCTTCAAATCTAGAGGCAAATAAACAACTCTTCCCTTTAATCCTCTCTGTAAATCTGATGGAGGCAATTTCCCTGTCTTTGGCTCCATTCTTACAATAGCCTGAAAGGGATGGATACTTTGAATCAAAATAGATTCATAAGTATTTAAATCCTTCAATTCAGAAGGAATCTCAACCAATTCCAGATTATTATGAACTGCTCTAGCAGGCATCTGGTTTTGATTTAATTTGTTACAACAATAAGTACACACACGTTGATCCGATCCCAAATCAAAACAATTTTCTACCATCAAGTATGTTGTGAAATCCTTCCATTCACTATTATTTTCCCTTTCACTTTTTGCATATAAATCCACTAACTTAGTCTGATTCTTATAATAAGTGCGTCGACAACACACGCAAGTGAAATTAGGCCTCTCACTTGATTTCACCTGAAACGTCGCAATTTCCCTCTGAAAATTATCTGTACTGGAAACCTGTACACTATCTTCCACATTACCCTCTTCTTCTTGGTCAATTTCAACATTCTCCTCTTTACTTCCAAAGTAACAAAACTCAATTTCTGCATAAATATTCTTCACATCTACTTCTGAACCATGCAAAAGAGCAGCGCATAATTGTTTAAGCATAATTGCTGGACTCTTAGCATAATACAACATTCTAACTAATTTCCTCACTTTATTATGATGCACTGCTAGCATCCTGAAATGATGAAAAACACTCTGGCATACTCTCCTGGAAAGACAAGCCAGTGAATGACCATGCCAACCTGTCACTTCTCTCACTCTGCAAGGATCTAATTCTTGCAACAACTTCATTTTCTGCTTCAAACTTTTCTTATTAAATGTCCGTACAAAATCACAAAGCAAATTGATGGAATCCTGTCGCACACTGCAAATACTACTACACTCCCAGGTGTACACAGGACCCTTAGGACGTCTTCCTAAAACCTCATTACCTAACACCTCTTCTGTCTCTGTTGTCACAAGTTTTTCTTTTTCAACTGGACAACCATCTTTCACCTCATAAGCTCGACCGCTGGTGTCAACTGCATGCACCAAATCATTATCCTGGAAATAACTCTCCTCATTGAAAAATGCCTCACAACTTGAACTATGCATCCATTCTCCGGAAAAAAGTTCACAAAAATTACTATGATTAACTATTCTCTTCCATCTACTATTTCTTTTGAAATCATAAATTGCCTTGTTTAGCTTCCTAATTCTATTGATTATCAAAATAAATAACTTACGTTTAATTTCAAATGCCTGATCAATAACTTTCTCAACTTTTTTTTTCTCTTATAAAAAACCACTTTCTGTTGACCTTTCTTAATATTTTTTAACAAATTGCCAATTATCCTGTTGCGGAACATTCGTTTACGAATGTCCCTAAACTGTTGTTTCCTTCTACTATCATGCACAGAGTTATCTCTTCGTCTAGCAGTAACATTTTTCATTGGCCTTTCCTTTCCGTTTAAATTGCTTCTCTTTTTCTGGACTGAAACATTTTCTGTAGTAATACTTTTTTTACTACAAATATTACTTATGAATGATTTCGTGGTCTTACCCGGTGCTTTCTTGGTGACTTGACAACTTTTTTTTGTAGAGGACTGCTGCAGTATTTGATACACCTGCTGTCTTTGACGTTTTGTAGCCTTTCTAATTCGAGCCTTAGTTGGCATTTTCAAATTTTGAAATGGTCTGCAGTTGAATCTGTGGTAAAATATAATAAAAAATGTTATTAACCACTATTACCAAACAGTAAATCAATAACAGTCGTCAAAAACTTAACACACTACTTGACATTTTTACATAGAATATTTTTTAGTGCGTTGGCAAATTTAGAATACACAAATAGCAGAAAAGAAATGGAATTCTTCTTCATTTACCTGTCCTGTTTTATATGTGAATCTGATCTAATTTTATGAGCATATTTTAATATTTTATTGAAGACACTACACATAACCTGTTTTTGAAGGTGTGTTTAATTTAAAATTAAACAGTTTACATTTTTACTTTTCATTTATTGTAAATTTTAAAAATAAATGTTTATAGTTCCATAGGCTCAAGCAGGTCAGCTTCCCACCCTATGTCATACAATTCTGACAAATCTGCATCCTCATCATGTTCTTCTTCATCCTCAGGATTTAAATCATCCAAGGGATCTACTTCCACTGATGTTTCAATTATGAGTTCAATGATGAGGTCGAGATCAACTGATTGCTGATTGTCGCTCATGTTGATGTTGTCGTTATCTTTAAAGAAAGATAACAACAATGAGATGTTGCAGAGTAAAAGACAAATCTCAGAGATTATAATAGTAAAATTGTTTAACAAGAGTAACATTTTGCAGCTATTATTTATCCATGTCCAGCGATGCTGAGGAGGTGAGGCCTATGTCCAAGTTTTCAGTGAACAGGACTCATCTCTTCTTAACCTTGGATAAGCCTCACCGACTCTGTGTCCCCTGCTCATACTTAAATGTACAGGGGCAGATTTATGCTAAGTGGCGCATCCCCACGGATGCACCAGTTAATGTGCACCGCTGCTCTGCCAGCCATAGTGTGCCGAATTTACAATGTGGAGCACCATTGAGCAAAAACAGCACAGATGCGTCACACATCTGTGCCGCAAAAGCAGCACATTGCAGGAATCACGTCATAAGCGCGACATGTCTACTGCAATGTACAGGAGGAACCCTCACATTGCATGGTGTATCACTTCTTATGCCTGTTTCAAACAGGCGTAAGGATTTGATTCAGCAATGCTATAAAGCTGACTCAGTGAAATCTTCTAAATTTCACTATGTTAGTTTTACAGGGCTTTCTTGCAAATTAATGCATACCTTGCAACAAAACACCTATATGAAAACTGACGCAGGTTTCATGTGGCACAGGACTTTACAGCATGACACATCTGCCTAGATGCATCAATTTTTAAATATGTTGCCACATAGCAAATCTTTTGCACCACCGCTGCGTCACAAAAGTGACGCACAGCGGCGCAAAAGAGGCACACGCCTATCATAAATCTGTCCCTAACATGTTAAATGATTGATTCAGGATAACGATAAGGTGTGGCCTATCCAGAGGTTTGTTTAAGGTTGAGGCCTACTCAGGGTTGCAGATTAAATTTACGCTTGTTGAAGACTATAGAGGAGATAATACATGTGAAGACCTACCAATGAAGTAAGTCATGTCCACTTCACTCTTGAACAAAGGCCAGACCTCTTTTGTCTCTGTGGACAGACCTAAACTTCATCTGCACAATGTCATTCGTAAACTTAGGAAACACAGGTAATGTAATTGAAAAATGTGGAGTTTCTTTTCCTCATTTCACAATCACATCACCTGTGTTTCCTTTGCTTAGGTATCTCATAGTGCAGATGGAGTGTAGCATATCAAAGAGTACATAGAAGTTGAGCAGTGTATACAACAATTTTGACATTTACAGAAGACTCAGGGGCAGATTTATGAAGGCCTTGCGCCGCCGGTGCGTCACTTTATTTGACGCAACGGCGGCGCAAACAATGCGCCCTATTTACAACGTGACACATCTAGGAGATGCGTCACGTTGTAAAACCCTGCGCCATAAGGAGGCGTTCCTGCGCAGGTGGGGGGCGTTCCTGCGCAGGAACGCCTCCTAAAAGTGGCTCAGTGAAATCTATGAGATTTCACTCAGTCACTTTTAGGACAATGCTGCGTCAAAACCCTGCGCCTGCTTGAAGCAGGCATAGGTCTTGACGCAGCATTGTGGAGATGGGGCACCCCTGAGCCTTGCTGGAGCTGCGTCGCGCTTGTGATGCAGCTCCAGCAATGCACCACCTTTACGGCACAGATGCGTCACACATCTGTGCCGTTTTTGCCCCATGGTGCGCCGCATTGTAAATGTGGCGCACCATGGGTGGCGGAGCAGCGGCGCAGGATGACTGGCGCATCCCTGGGGATGCGCCAGTCATCATAAATCTGCCCCTAAGCTTCTTATCTTGTTGGAGATGAAGTGAGGCCTGTCTTGCAACATGGTGCATCTTTTGCATCACTGCTGCATCGGTTTCATGTGGCACGGGTTTTTTACAGCATGACACATCTGCCTAGATGCATCAATTTGTAATTTTGTCACCTCATAGCAAATCTTTTCCACCGCCACTGCGTCACAAAAGTGACGCACAGTGGCGCAAAAGAGGCATACACCTATCATAAATCTGTCCCTAACATTTTAAATGATTAATTCAGGATGACGATAAGGTGTGGCCTCTCCAGAGGTTTGTTTAAGGTGAGGCCTACTCAGAGTTGCAGATCAAATTTACGCTTGTTGAAGAATACAAAGGAGATAATACATGTGAAAGCCTACCAATGAAGTAAGTCATGTCCACTTCACTCTTGAACAAAGGCCAGACCTCTTTTGTGTCCGTGGACAGAGCTAAACTTCATCTGCACAATGTCATTCGTAAACTTAGGAAACACAGGTGATGTAATTGAAAAATGTGGAGTTTCTTTTCCTCATTTCACAATCACATCACCTGTGTTTCCTTTGCTTAGGTATCTCATAGTGCAGATGGAGTGTAGCATATCAAAGAGTACACAGAAGTTGAGCAGTGTATACAACAATTTTGACATTTACAGAAGACTCAGGGGCAGATTTATGAAGGCCTTGCGCCGCCGGTGCGTCACTTTATTTGACGCAACGGCGGCGCAAACAATGCGCCCTATTTACAACGTGACGCATCTAGGAGATGCGTCACGTTGTAAAGCCCTGCGCCATAAAGAGGCGTTCCTGCGCAGGGGGGGGGCGTTCCTGCGCAGGAACGCCTCCTAAAAGTGGCTCAGTGAAATCTATGAGATTTCACTCAGTCACTTTTAGGACAATGCTGCGTCAAAACCCTGCGCCTGCTTGAAGCAGGCATAGGTCTTGACGCAGCATTGTGGAGATGGGGCACCCCTGAGCCTTGCTGGAGCTGCGTCGCGCTTGTGATGCAGCTCCAGCAATGCACCACCTTTACGGCACAGATGCGTCACACATCTGTGCCGTTTTTGCCCCATGGTGCGCCGCATTGTAAATGTGGCGCACCATGGGTGGCGGAGCAGCGGCGCAGGATGACTGGCACATCCCTGGGGATTCGCCAGTCATCATAAATCTGCCCCTAAGCTTCTTATCTTGTTGGAGATGAAGTGAGGCCTGTCTTGCAACATGGTGCATCTTTTGCATCACTGCTGCATCGGTTTCATGTGGCACGGGTTTTGTACAGCATGACACATCTGCCTAGATGCATCAATTTGTAATTTTGTCACCTCATAGCAAATCTTTTCCACCGCCACTGCGTCACAAAAGTGACGCACAGTGGCGCAAAAGAGGCATACACCTATCATAAATCTGTCCCTAACATTTTAAATGATTAATTCAGGATGACGATAAGGTGTGGCCTCTCCAGAGGTTTGTTTAAGGTGAGGCCTACTCAGAGTTGCAGATCAAATTTACGCTTGTTGAAGAATACAAAGGAGATAATACATGTGAAAGCCTACCAATGAAGTAAGTCATGTCCACTTCACTCTTGAACAAAGGCCAGACCTCTTTTGTGTCCGTGGACAGAGCTAAACTTCATCTGCACAATGTCATTTGTAAACTTAGGAAACACAGGTGATGTAATTGAAAAATGTGGAGTTTCTTTTCCTCATTTCACAATCACATCACCTGTGTTTCCTTTGCTTAGGTATCTCATAGTGCAGATGTAGTCCAGCATATGAAACAGTACCCAGAAGTGCAGCACTGCATGCAACAACTTTGACACTTACAAAAGCTTCAGCTTCTGCATGCCCCCTACACATTGCTAATTATATACATTTTAAACTGATGGTATCTTACTGGAGATGAACTGAAACCTATCTTGCAACATGGTGCATCTTTTACCCAAAAGTGACCCACAGCGGCGCAAAAGAGGCGCACAGCCATCATATGCATTTGAATGACGCATTTCTGGGTCACTTTTAACATGGCTATGTTAGTCAAAGAATTAAAATCTAAATTTGCCAAGCACAGATGGGGGCATATTTACAAGGACCTTGCTCCACGGGGAAAGGTCTTAAGTTAAAATGGGAAAAATAAAATCAGAGAGACTCAAATGCCTTATAAATATGCCCCAAGCAACCTATGAAGCTCTAACAGTACATTTCAAGAAACCTAATATTTTTCAAAAAACGATTTTAAACACATCAACAAAATCAATGATATACCTACATTCAAGGGGAAATGACTTAAAATGGCCTAAGACACATGAAAGCGTTTTTTTAAGGCCCTTGCACCATTTCTGGGTCACTTTTAACATGGCTGTGTTAGTCAAAGAATTAAAATCTAAATTTGCCAAGCACAGATGGGGGCATATTTACAAGGACCTTGCTCCACGGGGAAAGGTCTTAAATTAAAATGGGAAAAATAACATCAGAGAGACTCAAATGCCTTATAAATATGCCCCAAGCAACCTATGAAGCTCTAACAGTACATTTCAAGAAACCTAATATTTTTTAAAAAACGATTTTAAACACAGCAAAAAAATCAATGATATACCTACATTCAAGGGGAAATGACTTACAATGCCCTAAGACACATGAAAGCGTTTTTTAAGGCCCTTGCACCATTTCTGGGTCACTTTTAACATGGCTATGTTAGTCAAAGAATTAAAATCTAAATTTGCCAAGCACAGATGGGGGCATATTTACAAGGACCTTGCTCCACGGGGAAAGGTCTTAAGTTAAAATGGGAAAAATAACATCAGAGAGACTCAAATGCCTTATAAATATGCCCCAAGCAACCTATGAAGCTCTAACAGTACATTTCAAGAAACCTAATATTTTTCAAAAAACGATTTTAAACACATCATAGAAATCAATTTTATACCTACATTCATCGGGACATGACTTACAATGCCCTAAGACACATGAAAGCGTTTTTTTAAGGGTCACTTTTAACATGGCTATGTAACTCAAAGAAACAAAATCTATTTGTAAAACACTTGACACAAAGCAACATTTTAAATACACAACTTTCTTCATAATTTTCTCCCTAAACCATACTATTCTCTATCTAAATTAAATGAATCTTTTCTCACCTTAGCAAATACTTTATGAGTTTCAAAACAGTCTCAGAAATACACCAATTTGTCTTCAGCAGAACAAAGGGTATGCACTCCAGAGGCTGCAGCTATAGAAAGCACAGAAATGCTGTAATTCTTCACACATATCTCTCATGTCACCCAATCAAAACTCTTCCCTCACTTTTTTCAAATCAAAACCCTTCCCCCCTCTGCCCTTTCTGCCTTTTTTGCATAGCAACCACCTCCTGGAAGACCTCTGGTGTTTGCAAGTTCACACAACAATGTTTCAATTGAACTCTGAACTCTCAGTGCACCTGCGTATCCAGTGCAATCTTTCATTAAATGATTTTTTTTTTGACCATTCAAATGACATCTTTCAAAGAACTCATCCATGCACCCTAACTTTCTGTTTTCAGCAATCAAAATCCACCAATCACTGTTACTGCTTCATTAACACAGAAACTCCACCGTTTTTTTCATTTTAAACTCTTATTTTTTCAACTGCCATTTCATTACCACACTTCATCTGACTGCAGCAGAACCTTCTCTCACCATGTTTTCTGTCTGGATTGTTGGACATAGTTACATCTATTGGGCTCAGAGGTATGCTGAGAACAGAAATTTACCTAACCTCAATTTACAAGATGTGGAAATTAAGTGGTTTGGCCACAGAGGATTAAAATGTCACCAATTGATACCATTGGTGAAAACCTTTATGCATTTGCCAAAACCTGACCTGTTAATTGTGCACTGTGGAGGTAATGATTTGGGCACTTTGACTGGAGTAGGTCTGGAAATGCTTTTAAAGGACACCTTTGAGCAATTAATGGCACTTTTTCCTCAAACTGCCTTGGTATATTCAAATATATGCCAAAGACAGAAATGGAGGTGGTCGAACCAATTTTGTCCACAAATTGAGAAGTCGAGGAAGCATGTAAACAAATCTGTTTCAGCTTACATGAGAGACCATGGAATGGGCTCCGTGTACAACAATAACTTGCTTTACTACATGCAAGATATCTACAGAGGAGATGGAGTTCACTTCTCAGATGAAGGGAACAGAGTTTTCATTCTGAATTTAAAAATGTGCATTGGTACCTACTTATAAGTACCTAAATGTACCATAAACCCAAAAGCTCTTCTCAGAGCTACCCTACATCTGATCACTCACAATTATTATTTTACTCTAACTTTTTTTACTAATTTTCAACAAAGTACGCTCCCCGGAGCGCTACCCGGTACGCGAACCGGAAGCTAACCCGCGCGAAATTTTTTTAAAAAATGGTTTTTTTTCGCACATATGGGCCTCCTCAGCCATCCTCAGAAAACCTAGGGGGTCAAAATACGTCTACCGTGTCCCCTTCTACCCATTCTGAACATTATGTGCCCTCCATCTTGTATCTTAATTCGACCGAAACACAAAATGGTGGACTCCCGTAACGCTTAAGGTTCGCGTACCGGGGCGCTCGCCAGTTCGCGTACCGGGGCGCTCCCCGAGAAGCGCTCCATTAAAAAAGGTGGGAAAGTAATTTACAGAAGAAACCCTTGAGACACTTTCACCAAATATAGATTTGCTCATACTACATACCAATCCCTACCATTTTCACAAATGTTGTTGAAATTCCATTTAGCCATTTAGCCTGTAGACCTCTCTAAATACCCTGAGGTAAATTACTTCACAAAACACATCTGAAGTGTTGGAATTCACAACCAATTAAAATGTTACTTTCATTTTCTATTTTTGTTTTACCTGACATTTGATTGGTTATGTACCTGAATATATATAAAGGAAGAGAAGGAAACACAGCCATTTTGACTACTACTTCCTGGTGTACATTTCAATAGGATTTTCACTAATCACTTCAACTTCTTTGTAAAGGTAAGTTGTTATTTTAAAAACTGAAGTATATTGTGCACTATAAGTAAGTTGTTATTTTAAAAACTGAAGTATATTGTGCACTGTAAGTTAATATGGTAAACTTTTTCTGATAGTTATATACTATCCCTCTGTAGTAGTTATAGATTTAGATAGACTTCTCTGTTATACTTATGGATGGAGTTAGGTTTCTCTTGTATAATTATGAATTTACTTACGTTAAATCACATACACTTTTTTATATTCCTACTTCCACTCTGATACTATACACTGCTCAAAGATAAATTCACTGTTAAAAACTGCCTATCTAAAATTAATCCCAACAGTGCCCTATCTCTACTAATATATTTTTTATCCAAATTTCAGACAAAATGGAAGGCGAACACAAAGTTTCATTTGAAATTGTCCTGCAAGAGACCAACCAAGAAATAATTGATCCAAATTATATAGAATTTATGGATGAAACTTGGGACCAAGAACTACTGCAATGTGTGCAAGCAGTAGATGTCCTCCTTGAAAATGAGGACATTTTACACACTCAAACATTACAAGCTATGTTCAATGAAAATAACGACATTTCAGACAGTGAAATGTTAGACATTTTATTAAATTTTGAAACACAATAAATAATTGCTTAAAAAAAGAAAAAAAAAAAATAATAATCAACAAAACCAACAATCAATTAACATACAGTATTTGAAAAGTCTATCATTCTTTTTTCCTCATAGTACGCTCCCCGGGCCGCTTCCCGGTTCGCGAACCGAGCGCTATCCACGCAAAAAAATTTTTTTTTTTTTTGTTGCCCCGCGGGGCCCTTTTAAAGCCTCCACATCAAACCTAGGGGGTCAGGGAGGATCTACTATGCCCCCTTATGGTCATTTTCGCCTTTGTTTTGACCTCCTCTTGTCTCTCGATCCTACCGAGAGACAAGATGGCGGCCGCTCCGGACTGTTTAGAATGTTGACAGACACCGAAGAGCCAATCAGCTTCGCTTCGCGAAGTTCCGTTACGCGTCAAGTACGCGAACCGGGGCGCTGCCCGGAGCGCGCTTACAGATATATATCTTTTTTTGAACGTTAATTTCTCAAAATCCACTGGAGCACATATATTGAGACCTAGCAAAGGCACATCGGGCTAACAGTCCCTACAATTTTGCCAAGTTTCGTGCAAATCCATTCAGCCGTTCGGGCTAAAAGTGAGGCCAACCGCCCTATGGAAATTAACATGGGAAAAACGCGTTTCGGGACCCCCCTTTTTTCTCGGCCCCCCCTTTGACGAACCCCCCCCCAAATTTTCAGGGCCTACCCAGAAACAAAATGTTCCATTTTCCTGAAAATTTCAGCCAATTCCGTCCACAAACGCCAAAGTTATTAGACATAGAATTTTCAAAAATCCCATAGAGAAAAAATCCTAACTATATATACCTACTGGCGACCGCCAGTAGGTAATATATATATACACATACATACATATATCTTTTTTCTTATACCGATGCAGCTCCCATTTAGTAGGATAAACAATGTAATAATACACATAAACTGCTTTAGCTCAAAAGACATCATATATGTATAAAAACACATGAGGGCAAGAAGCACTTGAACTCTGTTTTTAATGAGTAAACCTCATGAGTAAACTGCAAAAGAAAAGCAGGCATTGTTATCCTACAGGCTGCATTGTAACACAGGAACATAGAAAATGAAAGCATTTTCTCATATAACTGGGACCGTGCCTTTAAGGCAGCCATGACCCCTAGCTTCCCATCATGCCTCAGGGGTGACAGTTAGGTCAGTTGTTCTTTGCGTAACCCTGAAGATCAGGGCACCAAGAGAACATTTAACAATGAAATAATCTAATTTGCCTGGGGAGGTGGGTGGGTTGCTTATGACTTTGATGAGGATACCCCTGGAAGAGAACTAGGATTACAGGTAAGTAAATTATCCTTCTCTTGCACGGGATCCTCATCAATAGTCATAAGCACTGAAGAGAACAGCAAGCCCATCATCCACCTGCAGGCAAATGAGAAACAAAGTGACCCAATTAACAACAACCGAAAAATCAGCTGTTGAACAGATTCCACAAGGAGGCTTGACCTACTTGAGTGTCCACTCTAGTATCTGAGTCAAGGCAGTAGTGTCTTGTAAATGTATGCACTGATCTCCAAGTGGCTGCTTTACAGATCTCGGAGAGCGGAACATTATTAAGAAAAGCAGTCATAGCCACTTTTCCTCTCATGGAATGAGCTTTGGGAGCGGTCAAAAGAGGCTTCTGCGTTAACTAGTAAGCCAATTTGATGTATGAGACTATCCATCTGGAGATGGACCGATTTGATGCTGGAAAACCTGTCCTGATCGAACCATAATTAATAAATAGGTGATCAGACTTTCTCAGAGACTTCGACCTGTCAAGATAAAACTTCAAAACCCTTTTAAGTTCTAATGAATGTAGAGCCCCCTCAGGTGGAGTGGAGGGATTAGGATAAAAGGTCGGAAGAGAAATGGTTTGATTTACATGAAAATCGGACACCACCTTCGGAAGGAAAGAAGGATGTGTTCTGAGGATTACCCTATTGAGATGGAAGCCCGAGTAGGGCTCTTTTGAACAGAGGACCCGTATCTCACTCACCCTACGAGCTGAGGTGAGAGCCACCAAGCTACCTTCCACATAAGGTGTTGTAAGGTTGCTTTGTGGATAGGCTCAGAGGGTGGACCCATCAATTTTGATAGTACCAAATTCAGTTCCCAAGGAGGGGAAGGAGGTCGGACCGGAGGGTAGACCTTCTTGAGACCCTGCAGGAAATCCTTCACCACCTGTAACTGAAAGAACGAGGGTTGAGAAGGAGAATGCCTGTATGCTGTAATGGCTGCAAGTTGTACCTTAATGGATGAGAATTTCAAACCTGCTCTGGCTAGGTGAAGCAGATAGGACGAAATTACCTCCTCCTGCCCCTTTGGTGGGACTACAATTATTTTGCACACACCATATGTAAAAGCGTTTCCATTTGCAAGCATAAGAGTGCCTTGTGGAAGGTTTCCTTGCCTCTTTCAATATGGTCATGCAGTCCTGTGGAAGACCTAAATGCCCATACTGGAGGACCTCAGGAGCCATGCTGCCAAGTTCAGTGATGGAAGGTTGGGGTAATGAATCCTCCCGTTCATCGCGGACAGCAGGTCCGGTCTGCACGGCAGCCTCTTATGTGGACATACTGACAGATGTAGAAGGTCCAGATACCACCACTGCCTCGGCTAGTCCGGAGCAATCAGTATCGTTGTAGTGTCCGAGTGTGATACCTTGGTCACCACCTTTGGGATGAGAGGCCGGGGTGGAAAGGCGTACACAAATGCCCCTAACCAGTCGATCAAAAGGGCATTCCCCAAAGATCCTGGCCGGTAGTACCTTGAGGCGAGTCTCGGCATTTTGTGTTTTCGTCATTCGGGAACAGATCTATGCTTGGACAGCCCCAAACCTGGAAGATACCGTCGACCACCTCGTTGTTGAGAACCCAGTCCTGCTGGTCCTCGAAGTGGCGGCTGAGAGCATCCGCTTGAGAATTCTGCTCTCCCGGCAGGTGAACTGCTGCGATGGATAGATTCCTCACCTGGAGCCAGTACCAAAGGGTCTGCGCCTCCAAAGAGAGAGTCCTCGAGCAAGTTCCCCCCTGCTTGCTCAGGTAGTACATGGTGGTGGTATTGTCCGTCTGTACTGGGATGGAACTCGCCTGAATAGAAGGGAGGAAAGCCTTGAGAGCAAGATGAACAGCCCTTAGTTCCAACATGTTTATGTGGTACAACTGCTTTTTTGAAGACCATAGGCCTTGCATCTGGAGAGACCCCATGTGGGCTCCTCATCCTTGAAGGGATGCATCTGTGATCAGAGTCTGCGGGGGGGAGTTTGCTAGAATGGAACTCCTACTCTCAGGTTGTCCTTCTTCATGCATCATGGAATGGATGCTCTGGCTGCGTGTGATAGACAGATTCTGTCTTCCCAGCGAGAAGACCGCTGACCCCATTTGTCCTCCAGATCCTGATGTAGAGGACGCATTTTCAATCTGCATTGGGAACCAGAAAAATGCAGGATGCCATCGATTCTAGCAGGGAGGGTATCTGACGCACTGAAGACAGGTTGCTCTTTAAAACCTGTCTGCCTTTTTGAGTGATGGATAATTGTCTCTCCTCCGAAGGAAACACTTTTCCTCGCTCAGAGTCTATCAACGCCCCCAGGTAGTGGATTATTTGTGTGAGCTGCTGTGTCGACTTCTCGAAGTTCACATGGAGGCCCAGTTTTTGACAAAGGCCTAGGCACTGCTGAAAATGGTTCCTCACTCTCTGGGGGGAGGGGCCTTTAAGCAGCCAATCGTCCAGGTAAGGGTAGACGAAGATGCAGCTGCCACTACCCCCATGCACTTCGTGAACACTCGGGGGCTGACTTCAGCCCGAAGGGCAGCACTTTGAATTGATAGTGGTACGATCCGACTATGAATCATAGGTATTGTAGGTATTGCCGGTGATGCTGACTTATCGGTACATGAAAGTAGGCATCTTGCAGATCCAGCAAACACATCCACTCCCCTTTCCTGAGGTGAGGATATATTTGGTGGAGAGCGAACATGAGAAATTTCTCCCGTTTGATGGACTTGTTGAGTGCTTGTAGATCCAGAATGGGCCTCTATTCTGATTTTCGACCTTTTTTCTTTACCAGGAAATATCTGGAATAAACTCCTCGACCTCTTTGGGATCGTGGAATCTTCTCTATGGCTGATTTGCGGAGAAGGATGTCCACTTCCCTTTGCAGCATGTTGACCTGGTAGCATGATGGCGGTACCGAAGGGATCGAGGTAGGACGATGTTGAAAACGTAGAGCGTACCCATTCTACACCGTAGCTAACACCCACTTGTCCTTCGTGATAGCTTGCCACTCTTGCAGATGATTTGCAACACTTCCTCCTACTAGAGTGGTGAACGGTAATGGAGGTAGCGGGCACTCATTGTTTGGCTGAAGCTTTCATAGAGGTAGAGGCTGGCGATCTGCTCTTCTTCCCCTGTTGGATCGTCGGCCTTGATACTGTGATTTCTGCTGACCTTGTTGGTTTTGGTGCTTCTGCCAATGAGGGGTTTGAACCCACTGTTGGAAGGAACGGCAATCAGTATTCCGGTAACGGTGACAAAACTCTTTCTTCATTTCCAGCTTTACTGCTTTCAGGGTATCTAGCTCGGTCTTCATCCGTGCCATCTCCTCATCTGTGTGAGAACTGAATAACAATGAGCCGGAGAACGGAAGGTTGAGAATCCGGAACTGCGCTTCTGGCTTCAGTGCTGTGAGGTGAAGATCTGCTGGTGCAAATTCCGTGGACGTAGGAGTGTTCTGAAAGTGTAGCTCCATCCGCCGAAGCACTAATCACTTGGTTCGCCACCAAGCTGCCCTCTGGTAAAATCTCCTCGAAGTCCTTAGGGTCTTCCTTGGGTAATTGTTCAGTAAAACCCTGGAGAAAATCCCACAAAGTTCTATCGTAGCGCCCCAACAGAGCTGATGCACTGGAGACTTTAAGCATGGATGCAGAAGTGTCACATACTTTTCTCCCCCACAAATCCTGTATTTTGCTCTCCTTGTCTGGTGGTACTGTAGACGAGGAGGCCACAGAAAGGGTCTTTCTAGCAGCAGCCACAATCACAGAGTCCGGTGGTGGATCAGACTTCAGAAAGGAGGGGTCCCCCTCCGGTGGACGATACTTCTAAAGGATTCTCGCCGGTGCGGTCCTGAGAGTGGCCGGCATGAGAAAAATGTCCATAACCGGTTTAAGGAGCCAATGGAAGTAACCGTTGAGAAGACGTCTTCTGGTTTAATGTTTTGAAAATAACTGAAGAAGTACTCTGCTGAATTGGCATTGGAATGTTCAGCTTGCTAGCCCCCCTGGAGAGCACGTCCTGTAATGTGCACATATTGTCCACAGGAGAGATCCTTGACCGTGGACTGTCGGTAAGGGCGGGCGAGTAGTCTCTTTTTGAGGAGTATGTTGACGAGGTGGAAGGCGTTGGAGATCTGTGCCTCCTCCTTCTGCTGCGTGACCATGATCTCCTCCTGGATGGTGATGTAGGAGAGCAAGTACGAGCTCTACCTCTTTGCGGAGAAAGATCTGCATCTTGCGCTAGGCGAGCCAGAGGGGACCTGTGAGTAAGACTCGGACCCCGCCTCAAGCCTACTGACTGCGTGGGCTCAGCCCAGTGGTGTAGTGGTCGCATCCATCTGGGAGAGAGGTGAATGGATGGAACCCTCTCTCCTCTAATAGGAGAATGATGTGTGGAGGGAGATTCCCTTCCTTCCTGATGAGCCTTTTCTACTGAACGTTGATGTCCAGAGGGAGAATCCTGGCTACTTGAGAACCAGACCTGGCGATGGAATGGTATGAGCCTGTTCTCGACGTCGATGAAGGAGACGGAGAGAAGCTTACAGGGATGGACACCAATGGAGACTTCTGCCTCGACGTCGTTTGTCTCGACGTCGACCTTCTCTTTCCCGGCGGAGACATGTGCCTCAACGCCGACTGCCTCGACGGAGACCGGCGTCTCGACGTCGATCTTCTTCTCTTCGATGGAGGACTCTGCCTCGATGCGAGTGTCGTATCGACGGAGATTCCTACCTCGACGTCAAGCATATGCTTTTTGACGGAGACCCCTGTCTCGACGCCGATCTTCTTTTCTTTGTCGGAGGTCTCTGCCTCAACGCTAAACGCCTTCCCTTCGACAAAGGACTTTGCCTCTACGTCGGCTGTGAAACTGACGGAGACCCATGCCTCGATGTTGAGTGTCTTGCTGACATCGACGGAAGCCTCTGCCTCAACATCGACAAGTGAAAATCCGACGACCTGTGCTTCGCCGTCGATCTGCGTTGAGACGCCGACGGGGACTTCGCTCTTGACGTCGAAGATGGTGACTTACCTCTTGATGTTGAGGATCTCTGTCTCGATGTCGATCGTTGCTGAAGAGTCGACGGCGGAGGATCTTGTCTCGATACCGGATGCTTTTCTAACACCAATGGAGACTTGGCCCTCGAAGTTGAAGAACGACGCTCCTGCACCAAAGTCTTCGATGACGACTTCGCCGCTGGTACCTGTGATGTCGAGCCCGACGCCGAAGGAGAACATATCGGGACCTTGCTCTTCGACGCCAAACGCGGTCTCTTCTTTCTCCTTACTGGAGACCTACCTCTTTCTGAGAGGCCATAAAGACGGATTCTCTCCCTGTCCTTGATGGTTCTTCTAGATAGCTTCCTGCAGTGTTGACAGGAGGTAGGAGAGTGACACTCAGGAAGGCACATAATGCACACTTCATGTGTGTCTGACTTGGCCTTCTTTTAGCAACAGGCTGGGCAAGAATCAAACAAAGAAGGGATTTTCGACAGAAAAAACTCTTTCTGCCACAAAATAATTGGTTTAACCCTCACTCTTATATCAAAAGACGTTGAGTGAAGGCAAAAAACCCCACAAAAAAACAAGGTATTTTTGACAGAAAAGTAAAAAAAGAGAGACCTGTGAATCCAGGGTCCTGACAGAAGGAGCCGGAAAGAACAACTAACCTATCTGTCACCCCTGAGGCATGATGGGAAGCTAGGAGTCATGGCTGCCTTAAAGGCACGTTGCCAGTTTTATGGGAAAATGCTTTTATTTTCTATGTTGTTGTGTTACAATGCAGCCTGCAGGCTAACAATGCCTGCTTTTCTTTTACAGTTTACTCATGAGGTTTACTCATTAAAAACAGAGTACAAGTGCTTCTTGCCCTCATGTGTTTTTATACATATATGATGTCTTTTGAGCTAAAGCAGTTTATGTGTATTATTACATTGTTTATCCTACTACATGGGAGCTGTAATTGGTATAAGAAAAAAATTATATATGTATGTATATTATTGTTGCACTGGCACTTTGTTCCATTTCTGCGCATTTTGCACAATCGTGCAGTATTTTGCACAAGAAAGGCAGGATCACCCTGGGTTTAGCTAATGCACACAGATCTTGACTCCAGACATTGCCATCTATATAGCGTTTTACATATATCAAATTGTTGCCATTTATACATATTATTTATGCAATCTATAAAAATATATTTGTATACCCATAATGTTTTTAGTTGCATTTCTGATATATTTAATTGTTTTTATCTAGGCACTCTGCACATTTCATAAGCATGCCATTATATATTGCATTGCATATCACGTTATGATATATTTGAACTGGAGAAGATTTACATTATCCAATGTGCATTTAGTTCTCTGTGATTGATGGGAACCTTTAGACGATTGATAATTTTACACTGTGCTTAATTGTGCGTTTGTTATATAGAATCGGAACATATTGTAAGATGGCTTTCTCCATTTGTAACACAGGACAAACAAATAAGTCTGTTTTCTGAAGTATATTTTCTATGTTCATGACGTAATGTACGTACCTGGTTGGTGCCAAATGGGTGTTTAAATGTAATATTTACGCCTCCCCGTTCATTGAGTGAACAAGGACACAGCCCTGTGTCCGAAACACATCTGAGGCATGCACTGTTCCAGCACTGTTCCATAGCAGCCCAGGTTAACACCAGAACCTGGGCTGCTATGGGAATTTACAAGGGCCTATTATCAAGCCCATTATTGCTGCTTTATCTGCAGTTTTCTGTCGATAAAAGCGGTGATTATGTATTGCCTTATGTTGTTCATAATATGCCGCTTTGTTCCGTGCCCTGCATGGCATTTTGCGGAGCAGGGCGCGTTACGAAATTCGGGGCATATTATCAAGGACCGGTGTTAAAATTATCGCCATTTTATCGTATTCGTAGCGTATCCTGAGAATGATTAGCAGTAGAAACTATGGTGCGATCACTCTCTCACTGTCAAATGAGAGCACAAGGCGAGCTATGAGAATAGTTAGAAGTGGTCACTTATTGGAGATCCGATTCAGCTGTGTGTCTTATTGTGCGATGTTAGGCAATGCTTACATGATTACGGTAACTGAGCGTGTGGTTTGATTAAAAAAAAGTTGTGTTAACTCCTCTGCATGGGAAGCTGGATGTTTTCATTTGGCTGTCGATTTCGACCTTGAAAGCAGAGTCAACCAAATGAGTCGTATAAGAGCGCTATTGTCTCAAAAAGAGGTCGCTCTTACATCTGCTAGGGAAACATTTGTCCTTCATGTAGCAAACACCCACACAGAAGTGTATGCTTTGTTAAATACAGACGTGCCGTGGAATTTTAGGGAGTTAACTTAGACTATCTTTAATGCGTCCTCGAGTAGGGGGTTAGCGTACTTTTTTAAAATTATAAGAATTGGTCTTGTGACTTCTGTAGAAAGTATATTTGGTGTCTTGTCGGTGTTTTTTCATTGCATTTTTTGCAGCATCTTTGGTGAATTGTGCTTAATGGTCACATTAGTTGCCAGTGTGCTTGTATTAATTTGTTTACCTAAAAATGGATGCACATCTTGCAGCAGACGACAATATTTCTCGGTTGTTGCTGGTCCGCAACTGAATGCTTAGTTACTATGGCGCGCTGCCTCTTGCAACGTTGCGTGCAGCTTATGGATTATCGTTTCGATTCTCCTATTTCACATGCGTTCAGCCTGTCTTCCATTGCCTCAGCTGTGATTTCGACTGGGCCCTGGATTTGTGTCTCTGCAGTACGGTGTCTCCCAATGCGGATTACGACCAGTTGATGAGTCCTTTAGTGGTTCATGACGTGCTCTGTTCTGGCGGCGGGATTATGGCCTTAGCAGCGACACATGGAATAATGGGACGTTGGAATGTTTTTGCAGCGGCGCATGAGTTATTTATTTATTTATTTATTTATTTATTTTAAACATTTGTAAAGTGCGAAACGAAGGCCCATGGGCATCTCGGCGCTAAGTAACTGCAATGTTTGGCCAACAAGGGAACTGGCAGATCATTGATTAAAAAGCCAAGTTTTGAGGTTTTTTCGGAAAGACCAGAGGGACGTGCTGGTCTTGATCGAATGAGGCAGTGTGTTCCAAAGTTTTGGAGCAGCCACAAGGAATCTTCTGTCACCCCAGTTGACAGATTTAGTTCGGGGGATCACCAGGTCCAGGGAGCTGGAGGAGCGCAGTGCTCTAGATGGACAGTAGGGAGTAAAGTTCTGGGTGAAGAATGCTGGGGCAGCGTTGTGTAAAGCCTTGTATACCAGGCACAAGGTTTTAAACTTAATCCTCTTCCTCACCGGAAGCCAATGGAGTTGTTTCATGGTGGGTGAGACCGGATGGAATTTGGGGATTCGCCCTAGGAGCCTGGCGGCCGCGTTCTGTATAGACTGCATTTTTGTTAGCACTCTCTCCTGGGCCCCTAGAAACAAAGCATTACAATAGTCTAGGGTGGAGAGCACCAGGGAGCTTACCAGCGTTTTCGCCATGTTTTCAGGTAAAAAGGGCAGAATTTTTTTGATGAGCCTAAGTTTATGAAAGGCTGAAGAGGATATCTGGTTGGCATGTGGAAGGAAGTTCAGACGGTTGTCGAACATGACTCCCAGGTTCCTCACTTTGTCAACCGGGACTGGGGGCTGGCCCATGGATGACGGCCACCAAAGGGGGACCACTCCGGAGAGAGATTACCAAAAATTACAACCTGCGATTTGTCGGAGTTTAGCTTCAGACAATTGTGTGACATCCAATTTCCGATAGCCGACATGCCTTGATTGAACATGTTAGCTTTCTGAAGCCCGTCATTTTTGATGGCAAGGACCAATTGTGTGTCATCAGCGTATGAAGTGAGGCTCATCCCGTGTGCCCTGATGACGTTGGCAAGGTCCGACACATAAATGTTAAATAGTGTCGGACTAAGGGATGAGCCTTGCGGGACTCCACACGGAAGTGACAGAGGGGAGGATTCAAAAGGTCCCACGGTGACGACCTGGGTCCTGTTGGCCAGGAAGGAGGCAAGAAGATTTTTGGCGTTACCTTGAATGCCAATGCTTTCGACACGGTCGACCAAGGTGGTATGGTCGACCGTGTCAAAGGCCGCCGACAGGTCTAGTAATATCAGGACGGCGGTGCCTCCCGCATCCCGGATAGATCTGATGTCATCCGCCGCTCTGACCAAGGCCGTCTCGGTTCCGTGAAAGCGACGGAACCCAAACTGGGATTCATCTAGGCATTTATTATCCTCGATGAAGGAGGAGAGTTGGGCATTCATAATTTTTTCCACTGTTTTTGCTAATAGCGGGAGACTGGCGATGGGGCGGTAGCTTTTAAGTTCTTCTTTGTCAAGGGTGGGATTTTTGAGCAACGGTTTTATTAGGGTTTTCTTTAGTGTCTCGGGATAAGCGCCAGTGGTAAACATGGAGTTGCAGATGTTGGTTATAGAGGGTAAGACTGCATCCATGATAGGTCTCAGGACCTTCAAGGGACATGGGTCGAGGGCCGATCCCGATTTGATGGTGGATATAGTTTTTAGCACCTGCGGACACGTGACCTCGCTGAACTGCGAGAGAATGGGTCCTTCAGGTTGAATTGATGGTCTATGAGAGAGAGTAACATTATTGGCGAAAACCCTGTAAATGTCATCAACTTTGCTAAAAAAGAACTTTGATAAAGCGTCGCAAAGGGTTTGGGACGGGGGAGGTGTGAGATCCACAGAGAAACCCGCTAGTTGTTTGGTGGTCTCATATAGGCATTTATTGGAGTTTTGGGCGGTTTCAATTTTGTTGCAATAATACTTTTTTTTTGCGTCCAGGATAAGGTGTTTGTATTTTGCTAACGATTCTTTATATAGGAGTTTGGCTTCGGGTGTGTAATCCTTCCGCCAGTGTCTCTCTCTATTTCGGCACTGTTGTTTTTGGGTACGCAGTTCCTCTGAGTACCACGGGGCCGAGGGGGTAGATCTGTTGCGTGACCGTTGTTTAACTGGGACCAGATCTTTTGCTGCTGAGCTCACCCAGTTGTGAAATTGGGACATGGCGTTGTTAGGATCCGGAGATAACGTAGGGCGGGTATCATTAAGCAAGGTTTCCAGCCTGCAAACATCTAAGTTGTCCCATGCCAAATAGGGGAGACAGGGGTTAGGGTGGGGTTTGTCTACCAGGGGGTCGCCCACTGGAAGTGAAGCCAGGATGAGATGGTGATCCGACCAAGTTAGAGGGAGTATTTCTGTAAGTTTGAGGCCCGAGGCGTTAGAAAAAATGCCGTCTAGTGTGTGACCTCCTTCATGCGTAGGGGAATGAACCAAAGGGGATAGACCAAAAGTGGACATGTCAGCTAAAAACGTGGCTGTGTCGGGATTGTCGGGCACATCAAAATGAAAATTAAAATCACCTAGAATGGTGAAGGAGTTCTCCAGCGCGGATGTTTCCAAAAAGGATCTGTGAACCCCCAGGAAGTCACACCTGGGGCCCGGAGGTCGATAAAGGAGGATCCCTTTGAAGGTGTAGGAAGGGGTCAGTTTTATTGCGAATTCTAAAGCTTCACAAGAAGTCTGGGGAATTAGTGTGTGCCTTACAATATAGGTGTCACGGGCAATGATAGCAATGCCGCCGCCTTTTTTCTTGGTTTGCCTGTCCAATCTGTAAGTGGTAAACCCCGCAGGGACGGCTATGACAAGATCCGGATCAGAAGCTTGTCCCATCCAAGTTTCCGTCATGAACAGGATGTCTATTTTATGGTCCTGTATCAGTTCATGGATGTCCTGGCTGTGTTTGCCCAGCGAGCGGACATTTGTGAGCGCAATGGTGTAAGATTCCGTAGGATAGTGCTTGCCAATCTGATGAGATTTGCGAATGGATAGTAGCGTAGCGTGACAGCCTGGGCAGTATGCTGCAAGCTTTGTGGCGTTAGGGTGGAATATGCAACATAAATGAGTGGTCGTGGGGCGTAAAGACAGTAGCTGAGCTGCTGTATAACGGAATCGGGGGGTAGGGAGGGATGAACCAGGGGGGATGGCCCTGGGCCCGGGCCAGGCGCGGACGGGCGCAGACGGGCTTGCCTGTGGCGCGCCGCGCTGTTTAAAATATTTACAGAGGTTAAGACAAATAAAAACGCATATAGTAATCAATCGTTTTTAAATCATCAAAAGTACACAGAGCAAACCTCCGGCTTCCGCCTCAGAGGGAAAACATTGACAATTACTGGCTGAGCGAGGAAACGCCTTTTAAATACCCTGGGAGGGCGGGAGGGGCGCAGAGCAAACCGGGGAGCCTTCCCGACACAAGATGGCGCCCAAAGTCAAGCTGATAGCTTCCCAGCGCGTTAACAGCGTCGCTGAGGGAAGATAATGAACCCGAGCCTCGGCGAATTGGTCTCGCCTGGGTGGGGGGGCGGGAATATAAAACAGTAGCTGTTTAAAATATTTACAGAGGTTAAGACAAATAAAAACGCATATAGTAATCAATCGTTTTTAAATCATCAAGAGTACACAGAGCAAACCTCCGGCTTCCGCCTCAGAGGGAAAACATTGACAATTACTGGCTGAGCGAGGAAACGCCTTTTAAATACCCTGGGAGGGCGGGAGGGGCGCAGAGCAAACCGGGCAGCCTTCCCGACACAAGATGGCGCCCAAAGTCAAGCTGATAGCTTCCCAGCGCGTTAACAGCGTCGCTGAGGGAAGATAATGAACCCGAGCCTCGGCGAATTGGTCTCGCCTGGGTGGGGGGGCGGGAATATAAAACAGTAGCTGTTTAAAATATTTACAGAGGTTAAGACAAATAAAAACGCATATAGTAATCAATCGTTTTTAAATCATCAAGAGTACACAGAGCAAACCTCCGGCTTCCGCCTCAGAGGGAAAACATTGACAATTACTGGCTGAGCGAGGAAACGCCTTTTAAATACCCTGGGAGGGCGGGAGGGGCGCAGAGCAAACCGGGCAGCCTTCCCGACACAAGATGGCGCCCAAAGTCAAGCTGATAGCTTCCCAGCGCGTTAACAGCGTCGCTGAGGGAAGATAATGAACCCGAGCCTCGGCGAATTGGTCTCGCCTGGGTGGGGGGGCGGGAATATAAAACAGTAGCTGTTTAAAATATTTACAGAGGTTAAGACAAATAAAAACGCATATAGTAATCAATCGTTTTTAAATCATCAAGAGTACACAGAGCAAACCTCCGGCTTCCGCCTCAGAGGGAAAACATTGACAATTACTGGCTGAGCGAGGAAACGCCTTTTAAATACCCTGGGAGGGCGGGAGGGAGGGGCGCAGAGCAAACCGGGCAGCCTTCCCGACACAAGATGGCGCCCAAAGTCAAGCTGATAGCTTCCCAGCGCGTTAACAGCGTCGCTGAGGGAAGATAATGAACCCGAGCCTCGGCGAATTGGTCTCGCCTGGGTGGGGGGGCGGGAATATAAAACAGTAGCTGTTTAAAATATTTACAGAGGTTAAGACAAATAAAAACGCATATAGTAATCAATCGTTTTTAAATCATCAAGAGTACACAGAGCAAACCTCCGGCTTCCGCCTCAGAGGGAAAACATTGACAATTACTGGCTGAGCGAGGAAACGCCTTTTAAATACCCTGGGAGGGCGGGAGGGGCGCAGAGCAAACCGGGCAGCCTTCCCGACACAAGATGGCGCCCAAAGTCAAGCTGATAGCTTCCCAGCGCGTTAACAGCGTCGCTGAGGGAAGATAATGAACCCGAGCCTCGGCGAATTGGTCTCGCCTGGGTGGGGGGGCGGAAATATAAAACAGTAGCTGTTTAAAATATTTACAGAGGTTAAGACAAATAAAAACGCATATAGTAATCAATCGTTTTTAAATCATCAAGAGTACACAGAGCAAACCTCCGGCTTCCGCCTCAGAGGGAAAACATTGACAATTACTGGCTGAGCGAGGAAACGCCTTTTAAATACCCTGGGAGGGGGGGAGGGGCGCAGAGCAAACCGGGCAGCCTTCCCGACACAAGATGGCGCCCAAAGTCAAGCTGATAGCTTCCCAGCGCGTTAACAGCGTCGCTGAGGGAAGATAATGAACCCGAGCCTCGGCGAATTGGTCTCGCCTTAATATAAAACAGTAGCTGTTTAAAATATTTACAGAGGTTAAGACAAATAAAAACGCATATAGTAATCAATCGTTTTTAAATCATCATGTGGAAAATTAGCACGGTTTGGTGAACATTATCTACGCCATCTTGCCTCTTCCCCCGATGCCACACTTTTCGTGCGCACCCGCCATTTTTAATGCCCTGATCAGAACAAGATGCCACTGGCCCCCGACATGGCCCTTCGCCCTCACCAAGCCTGCTCGCTGACCAACCCCCTGCTTGCACCTGCCTTGAATCATAAACCCCTCTTCAGCGCTGCTCTGCCTCAGACCCCCATCCTGTTCCCAGCGCAACACCTCCCTTCTTCCCTTTCCTGGTCCCCGGCCCTTTGATGCAAACCCTTTTTCCCCGTGTGCCCGTTTGTCTTCTTCGTTCCCAGGCCGACACCCAGCTCTGCCGATACTACCCCTTGCCCCTCCCCGTGCAATAGAAAGCTTCCCTCATCAAAGGACCCCCGAGTTGATCAAAGCCCCCACCCCATGAGATCCGATCGAACCCCGCATTCCATGAATTGGCGGAATATCCAGCTGCGCGATAGTCATCACCTGCTGTGACCGGGGGGGGGACTTCTACTGTAAAAATGTGTGGGAACGGGCCCAAAGGGGGATTCCGGGAATGTCTTTTCCGTACATCAAAGCATTGTCATGAGTATGTAAACTGTAATAAAACCGCTAAAGACTGAATATAAGGGCCAGGCCCCAGAAATAAGTTAGAGCACCTCAGAACGATACCTGCTGTCTGTTTTGCTGTGTTCTCCTCCGGAGAGAATAAAACCTTGTTTCCTGCTTTTCAGTCTCCAGCGCCTGCCTCTTCATTGATTAATAATTCGTGGGTCACAGAGGCAATACCGCCGGGCAAATCTCGATTGCCCCCGACCAAATACAGGTTTATACATTTGGCGTCCCAAGCGTGGGGCCCATCAGCGACTCGTGGATCCAGTGGGAGAGGTCCCGACGACAGAGTGAACGACTGCAACGATCGGGAGAGCTCTTGCCCAATAGACCCTCGTCTGGCAGCCGATCATCCGATCTCCACTAGTTCCGAACAGACCTCTCTCGAGCGATCTACGGTCCTGACTGGGGACCATTAGGAGTGCCGTGAGAAATACGAGAAAAAGAGGACGAACAGGCGCTGGATTCGGAAGACAAGAAACTGTCCATACGGTCCGGGTAAGGTCGTGTAAACACGACGGATTGCGAAATAATTGCTTGATTGTTTAAAGAAAAAAAAAATACTAGTATTACTCTTTGTTAACTTATTTTGGAGATTCACTGTCTGCACGCGGAGAAACAGTAGGCTCTTTCCCTCTTGCAAACAGTGAAGGATAGGTAACGCAGCCGTCGTGCCTATTTTTCTCCCCCACTGACTCTATTATTTCTTAAACGGTTTTTGGGAGATTCCCTCTCCCTCACTGATTAACTGGGTTCTTTGACCCCGAACTACTGGTCGCAGATTGTCTTCTGGAGATTCTCTGTCTGCAAACCGGAAATAACAGATTCCTCTTTGTGGATAGTGAAAGGGTAGAGGACGCAGACTTTTGCGCCCTACTTACTCTCCCCATTGATTCTACTCTATCTTATTTATTATTGATTGTTCCTCGTTACTGGTTACTCTTTTTTATTTTTTGTTCATGAGGTATTCACTGCCCGCAAACAACGTAGAATAGAAATATTCTGTCTAGTCTTTGCGCACAGTGATAAGATAGGCAGTGCTGACTTTTTGTCCCTCGCTACGAGCCGTCATGTCTGTCTTCTCCCCACTGATTGATAATTGGTTCAGCCCGGCCCGTGTATTAGAGGTGGACCATATAGCTCCACTGGAAGGCACCCCTAATAAGGACATGTTCATAAACTATGGATTAGTCACCATAGCCTATAATAAATTATGGCACAGGTATACCAAAGAATGTCAAGACAAACAGTGGCCACTGGTAGGGTCCTTTGACCTTGGTAAAATAGAAACGTTGGAAATCGCCCTTCGCAATAATAAGACAACGCCTATTATGCTCGACAGTCTCGGTATGTGGCGCAGAGAGGCTATGCAACGACAGAGAAAAGACGAGGACAGATCAGGTAGAGAAACATACCGACAGGACAACCCCGAGGCACCACGACCCAAAAGTTATCCCCCGACACTACGCAAAAGACGGCCAGACTTAGGGCAAGACCAATGCGCTTTTTGTAGATACGTCGGACACTGGAAAGCCCAATGCCCGACTCTACTGAGCGTGAGTAGGGGCAGAGGGCCGACAGGAACGACAGGCCGGCAGAATGAGAAAAAGCGCGAGGCAAAGAAGAATCAGACTCGCATGGACAGACCAGATAGAACCACCACGTTTGATTATGCCCGATGGCACAGATTTCGCCAGAACGATTTCAGCGACATGTTCGAATTTTCCTAGGACCGGACAATGTAAAGACGGGAACCCAGCCTTGTTCTAAATTAACAGACAGAAAGAGAAAAATTATGGCCAATCACTGTTTTATGTTTGTCTTTGAATCTTGTGTATCATGCTTTTTACTGTCCCCGCACCCCCCGTTTGAGTTTGTGTGTACGTAATATATGAATCTGCGTCATCCCCCTGCACGTGCTTCCTTGTTACATAAACTATGTTAATAGAAAATGGGAAACGACATCAGTAAGCCGCTGATAAACATGAACTTTTATTTTAACATAACAAGCAAAGGAAAAACACAAAAACGCTAGAAACACAAGAACGGTAAACTGTAGAACATGAAAGCCAACTGAACACCACCCCCCCACATTCTGGAACCTTCCAAAGCAGGGCAGGGTTACGGCTACGCCCAACCGGCGGCAACCCATATAAGGCGGGCCCTGCTGCCAGCACTTGGTCAGGAAACCTCAACGTATGGGGGAGCCGGAGGAGAGGCAGGGGCCAGCGGAGTCCAGCCGCAGCGGCCCTAGGTAGTTGCCGGTAGTCCCGCCACATGTCCACCCGGTCCGGCCACCAATGGCCAGGGACCGGGGCCAACTGAGTCCGGCTGCAGCCGATGACCTAAGGAATCCCGGTCCAGAGAAGAACGAGGCACCTCTTTCTTTTCCCCTCCGTAACAGCCGCAGCAGCTCTGGGCGGCGGGATGTCCTGCACGTACCTCCACAACAATTTGTCCAAGTTGGGCTGGGAGGGAGAGGCGACGCGGACGAGCCTCTCCCACCTCCACGGATAGGAGGTCTCCCAGCCCCCGGCCCAACACCGAGCACCCCCAGCCAGGTGATGGTGCGCCAATACTTGCGCAGCACCGAACGTGCAATGGTACCCATATTTTCGGAGCACCGAATATGCAATGACTGCACCGATACTTGCGCAGCACCGAATGTGCGCCACAGGTGGCCATACTTCCACTCTTACAGACTCGATGAGAGGGGACTGCTGCAGGGCCTCAAAATGGCGTCTGGGTCCGCTGGAAGGCGGGCCTCGGCCACTAGAGTAACTTTGAACGGCAACGTAACTCGGTCGCTCGCCCACCGGAGCACGAGCCCCCACCTCCGACAACATCTCCACAGCCTTGAAGATTCTGCAAAGGTCACCGGAGGAACCCTCGGCCACTGCAGGCCTCCGGTAAGGGACAACTGCCTTGATCGCCAACGGAACAAACATGACATTGCCACTCCTTCTGTTAGCATGAATTCTAGAACTGCCGAAAAGGACTCTGGTCCAACTGCCGATTGTAGGAAACATTTTCCCTGATGCTACTTGCGGACTAACCCGGCCCCGCCCAAAATGGCGCCGGTATCGATAGGAACTTACGAACACCTCGTGGTGTCCCTTTGTACTATACAAACTTAATGTTGTGAGACATATATGACCCTTTTTGTACACTTGCCAAGAAGAAAGGAGAGCTCACTCGGGGAACATGTAAACGGATCCCGTTAAAATGATGATTATAAATGTACGATGTATTATGTTTTTATATAAATATAGCCGATGTATAACCTCGCTTATGATGCACGCACACGGTATGCATATAGGAAAATCTGATTGCAACTAGTCTGAACTATGCTTCTAAATTATGAAATAAACGCCCCCGAGCCCCCGGCCAACTGATAGACGTTCTAAGCTTGCTACAAATGAATTGCTAAAACTTTCTAACGTTCTTATTGCTGCAAAACGACACCCCGCTGTACGCACTTTAGCCATTACCGTGTCCGGCCAAATACGACTGCACCCTCATAAGTCTACGTGCTATGATTTTGCAAAAATAAAGGTCTTCGAAATGATGAACGGGTATTGCATGCTTTATTGAAAATATGGGATGGGCGGGAGAGTTCTTTTCTGTGCACCCTACTATGCTCCCTCTTTAAGGTTATTAAGAAGATGGCTGCCCAGCCCTGGAGGACGGATCGGGTCTACGACACGACACTCTGCCTTCAAGGTACGCGACTGACTCATGAACTCTCGCATGGAGGAAGACCTCGACTTCCAAGGATGGGTAAGAAGAACGGTATAAATGAGGGAATGTAAAAGAAAGGGTAAAATAAAACGATGTAAATGTTATAAAGTACAACGACTCAAAGGTATTAGGGAACAGAGCTGACCCTAGAACTGAAGAACCCTAGAACGTCACAGCGTTGAAGGAGATTTTTAAGGACCCCGATAGTGAGATACATCTGCTAACTAGACACCTCGCACTAGGCACCTCTGGTTCCCTTTTCACGTTTCCCCGCACACGACCTATAAGGACACACTGCCCCCCCCGACTCCAGAAACCATATCCCCGGGGACTCTACCCCGATGAGGAAAGACGAGTATGAGGTCAGTAAAGGACTCTCGAATCCATGTATTTTATATGCGCGAATGTTGTCCCCCTCCCTTCCCCTCTTTTTCCTCCCTCTACAGGTTACATCAGGGGCCGAAACCGAGGTATGACGAGGATCTGAAGCCTTGCCCCGTCTAATACGCGAAGCGGACCAACGCTGCAAGATGGCACATAAACACGCCTGCAAACTACTCATTGTAGCACACCCCCGTAAAACTAGTATGATCTGAGGAAAAATGATCACCCTTAAACCAGGCTGCACGAATGAACCCATGTCACGTATGATCCGAAACTATGAGAGAATGTGTGTGTGTGACTGAAGCGTTGACTCAACTGGTCGAAGTACCAAGAGTGCAAGAAAGTGCGACACAACGGTACCTCCCCTTTTTTCTCTTTTCCTCAAAGCATGCCCCCTCTACCCTGTCTAATGCTCGTCCGCCTCAAACTGCATGCTTTCAAGATTCTAACGCAGACCCATAACTGTCCTTTGCTGTGTAATGCACTAAATAGCCTTTCTCGAATACACTGCCACCCTCCCGTCGCACGTGTACTATTTAGCCTGCCGTTGCTCTCGCTCGCTCTCTCTCTCTCTCTCTCTCTCTCTCTCTCTCTCTCTCTCTCTCTCTCTCTCTCTCTCTCTCTCTCTCTCTCTCTCTCTCTTCACACTCCCACTCTTCCAAGCGATTAGCTCAGAAATTGGCAGACTACCACCCCTAGCACACCACCCAATTGGCTTCAAATACCGCCAGTATTTGCTCAAAACTTGTCTTTAATACAATCGCCCTAACGCTGTGCCACTACCTCTCCTTTCCGAAAACTATTTTGAATTGGCCATAAGGGAAAGGACGGGTAAGACGACTGAGGTTCCCTAATCTGACCCGTAATAAGGGAACTACGTCAGCGGCTCCCCTGATGGAATAGAGTGCCCCAGATAGCGCGACCTTCCCCGTTCCGAATTGTCACGATACCCAAACCATAAAAGTAACCGAAACCCCCCCATCTTCCCAGGACGCGCCCAGTACTGCGTTCAGTTGCCCCCCGATAAGAGTTTTTGACTATCCCCCACCACCGTTTTCTATGTCCCTAGTTGTTTTCCCATAAGATCCCTGTCTTTTCAAATTTTGTAATTAGGCCGTGAGAGACCGCATAGGAACCAGAATGATGTTTTACAAAGTCAAAGATTAGACCGAAGCAAAGATAACCATTACAATGAACATTGCCGAAAAGCGAAAATGTTTAGGTAAAAAGCAGGAGGCAGTGATAATAGGAAAAATGTTTTGCCTATGTTCGTCCCACGTCGAGATGCCTGTTAGTACTGTGCTGATAGCTCACGACACCCTTTTTAAATATAGACCCCTAGAGAACGGTATAGCATTGTCAGGCCTGTATTCAGATGAACTGTCGTGATTATATTAAACAATCGTGAAGAAAAGTCATAGTAAAACCGGCAGGCTCACCATCGATCATTTATATGTCAGTTGTGAACACTAACATAACGGACGTCTCTATTCTCATTTACTTGGGGCTGGGAGAGAAATAGACTTATGTGGTTACCTTCCTCTACCAATTCTCTAAAAGACTGTCTTTTTCGAACTCCTGCAAGGGTACGGCTGCCGGAGGAAAGAAGGACCGGATGTGGGAGCACGTGGCCTGACTACGGACTATGGAACGTCTGCGACATGGGCCAAGGCGAGACCGCGACAGAACAGAGCTACAGGACGAGGCACTATCTACAACAAAAGGAGAGGAAAGGGCTAACTTGATGCCCCCGCTCCATGTTCGAATGTGTGCCGAAAGGTCCCCGCTCTCTAGACGCGGTCATGAGCCCGCTCACCTGAATATCTCGTTTCCCTAGTTTGTTCCCGATCTGGCCTTGCTCCATCCCCCCCCCTTTTTTCCTCCGACCTACCCTATGGACTATTTGAGCACTCTTCTTCCTCCTGAACTTATTGACTATTGATCCCAAAGGACGCAGGGCGAAAAAGACCTTTCTGATCAGAAACGCGAGGAAAAGGTCGTGCTCTGCAACACGGAACTTAGAATAGAGCTGGACTCGTAGCTCCACCGCCGGTACTCCACAGTGCCAACAGAAGACGAAAAAAATTGCCGACAACTTACTAAACTTCGAACATTCCTTCACTATCATTTCTGCTACGTCTCGTTTCTCTCCCAGCCCGCATTGTATTAATTATGTAACAATCCATCAGTTCACCTTATGAAATGTACGCACTTCGAATTATTTTTGTATTGCATTACTATGACTTTCCTGCTACACAAGTTTATCAAAGTTTATCAATAGGTCCGCCTCCTAAAACTAGAGATCTTAAATGTAATGTTTACTACTCCTTCACCTAGGGTTCCTACTGCTTTTTCTTATGCCCAGCAGAGTAGAACTGTGTAGAAAATGAATCAGCAAGATGTCTTGAATATGTTAAAGGGAGGGCTGTGGAAAATTAGCACGGTTTGGTGAACATTATCTACGCCATCTTGCCTCTTCCCCCGATGCCACACTTTTCGTGCGCACCCGCCATTTTTAATGCCCTGATCAGAACAAGATGCCACTGGCCCCCGACATGGCCCTTCGCCCTCACCAAGCCTGCACGCTGACCAACCCCCTGCTTGCACCTGCCTTGAATCATAAACCCCTCTTCAGCGCTGCTCTGCCTCAGACCCCCATCCTGTTCCCAGCGCAACACCTCCCTTCTTCCCTTTCCTGGTCCCCGGCCCTTTGATGCAAACCCTTTTTCCCCGTGTGCCCGTTTGTCTTCTTCGTTCCCAGGCCGACACCCAGCTCTGCCGATACTACCCCTTGCCCCTCCCCGTGCAATAGAAAGCTTCCCTCATCAAAGGACCCCCGAGTTGATCAAAGCCCCCACCCCATGAGATCCGATCGAACCCCGCATTCCATGAATTGGCGGAATATCCAGCTGCGCGATAGTCATCACCTGCTGTGACCAGGGGGGGGACTTCTACTGTAAAAATGTGTGGGCACGGGCCCAAAGGGGGATTCCGGGAATGTCTTTTCCGTACATCAAAGCATTGTCATGAGTATGTAAACTGTAATAAAACCGCTAAAGACTGAATATAAGGGCCAGGCCCCAGAAATAAGTTAGAGCACCTCAGAACGATACCTGCTGTCTGTTTTGCTGTGTTCTCCTCCGGAGAGAATAAAACCTTGTTTCCTGCTTTCCAGTCTCCAGCGCCTGCCTCTTCATTGATTAATAATTCGTGGATCACAGAGGCAATACCGCCGGGCAAATCTCGATTGCCCCCGACCAAATACAGGTTTTTACAATCAAGAGTACACAGAGCAAACCTCCGGCTTCCGCCTCAGAGGGAAAACATTGACAATGGCACGCCGTTACATTGAAGATGACCCGAGTTTTCCTCCGATGGTGATAGAGGCTCCGGTCGTTGAGGAACATGTATGTTCATTCTCACTATTGAATTGGATGGCTGAAATGTTTTCAGATGAGAACAATGGCTTCCTGTTGGAGGCTGTTGCTACATACTGTGCTTACACGCTGTTGGATTAGGACTCTTTGATTTTTCTGCGTATTCTTTATTTTTTAGCTACTGCTTTCTATCAAAGAGCGAATAACTTTTTTTGGAAATGTGAACTTGACTCTGGTTTTTAGTCTTGGAATGTGCGTTTCTAAGTGGCACACGTTTATATCACGTGCTTTGATGAAGAAAGGGTGCCGTGGGGCTGAGGCTTGCACTCACAACCTGTTAAGTTAGCATGGGTTTATTAGAAGCTTACACGCTATTTTTGCTTTCCTGCTCTGCGTTGCACGTGACACATACTTGTGATATTGTTTAGAGAAGGCTGAGTATTTTGTTTTATATGAGAATAATTTGGTATGCTAGATTTGTAAAGTGCCTCGCTAGTTTTGTGTGTATAGTGAGAGCATGGAACATCAAAGTTATCTTGAATACTGTGTCTGTTCAGAATGATCCTCGGAAGTTCGAGCCATAATACATATGTAGTTGTGTCCACCTTTGATACTTGCGCTTTTCATAATGCATTGTGGAGGCAAAGTTACACACAGTTGGAGAACATTCATAACTTGATAGTTTGTGGAGCACTGAATGTGATCTAGTACCAGAGGTATGGGTCTGACCATGTAATCCTATGAGACTTTCTGTAGTTATAAACTAATCTGCTAGGTAGGGAGGGTGAAATGTAGGTATATTTTAAATTTGTTTACCTTTAGTATTATGGGATGCTTTTTCCGTTTGTATCTTATAGAATAGTAACAATGCTGACAACCTTGTTTGTGATAATATGTTTGGTTGTATTACCTAAGGTACTGTGCATGAGATTTTGGCGTTAGAAATAAACATTTCAAAGTTGCACGTTTCTTTATTTACATCTTGTATTGGACTGGTGTAAGACTATAATGAAAAAGTGCTATTGTTATCCACGTTACTTCATGTAATCTAAGTGGCATGTTCTGGGTTGACTAGTTATTGGTGTTTTTGTCGTAGGGCAGTGGTTCCCAAACTTTTGACTCTTGAGGACCCCCCCTAGAGTCATCACTGGAAGCTGGGGACCCCCAAGCAATTTGTAGGATTTAAATTTCAAACATTAAAACCGTAATTCGAAAAAAATTAACACATATGTGCACACAAAACAAATACTCAAATTACTAATGATTTTAGTGGCATATTTACAAGCCCCTATCACCATGGGAACATCACTTTCTGAGAGTTTTCTGTGGCGATAGGGGCTTTGCTTTATTTACAAGGCAACGTTAAGCCACTTAACGTGGCTTAACGGTCCCTTGTAAATAAGACTCCCTTTGACACAATGCTTAGCGTGAAAGCGGTGGGCAGTGCGTGTTGTGGTGTGCGTTTCCTCTGCGACACCCATTGATTTTGACGCTGCCGCCTATTTACAAGAGCAGCGTAAATGGGAAGCAGCGCCAAAATTAAGGCCAGGGAAAACCTGGTCTTAACTTGGCGAAACAATGAGAAATGCTTCATTTCTCCTCGTTTTTGTTAAACGCCTTGGATTGTTTATGTTCAGGAAGGCGACCCTTCCTCCACATAAACAATCTTTAAAAAAAAAAGACACTTTGTAACTTCCATGTGTGATGCATTAAGCAGTACACATAGAAGTGACAAAATTACATTTCAATATTGTTTATGTGAAGGAAGGGGGACCTTCCTGCACATAAACAATCTAACCCTATTAAATGTAGCGCCAGTGCAGGGGAAACGCAGGGCTGCACCATATTTTTGTAAATATGGTGCAGCCTTGCGTTTCTGAAGTAGTAGAGTGTGTTGTTAAGCCAAGGAGGCTGGTCTGGAGAAGCACAAACTTAAGGAGTGCTGGTCTGGAGAAGCACAAACTCAGGATTCAGAACATAACACAGTGGTTAGCATTGTCTTTAACAATAAAAATGTATTGCCACCCAAAGAAACCTTTTTAGAAGCATCAGGATACTGAAAGACTGAAAAAAAGCATGTCACTAACTTGTACCTTGCAGTTTGCAAGCAGTTGTTTGATGACAGTTTTGTGGTCACTGTGCTAGATTACGATTGTCACTTATGAACTGCAGTGTAACAAAATAATCTGTGTGACAAAAGCAGTAACCCACTGAACGATGCATATCAAATACTGTTTTTTAAAATGTATGGTACACTTCTTTGCAGTAGGCATATTAACCCTCTGTGTTACATTAGTTCAGTCACAGCAGTCACTGGACTAAACTCTCATGTCACTCCAGCAGGGAAATCAATCACTGTTGTTATCTTGACATTTTTATTGTTCTTTGAAAACTGCTAATTAAACAAGATACTTTGCAGTGCTTTTAAAACTGCTGCCTGTGGAACCCCTGGGAATGTGTGAGGGACTCATGGGGGTCCGCGGACCACTGTTTGGGAAACACTGCTCTAAGGCGAAGAACCAATGAGTCACTGATTGCTAGTCTGGTAGGTTGTTTGTGTAGTAAGGTGGGTTTTGGAACACCGTAATTCACTGAGGTCCTACGTCTTTATGCACAGTTCTGTGTACGAGCAGAATTCCTGGAACAGTAGTTACAACAAAAAGGCTCGATAAAGGGCTTGCACTTTGAATATGAATATAAAATAGAAGAATAGTTGATAATCACAGTTAAGGAAAGCAGCAATTAGATGTGTGTATGTGTGGATGATGTGTAGATTGAGTGGAAGATGAAAAACTTGAAAAAATAGAGAGGTTGTAGAGATGCAAACTTTCCATTTCTTTGTAAAGGAAGTGGGTGTTTACTTTTCCAGTGCATATATATAATATATTCACTGAAAAAACCATAGGTTTCAGGCACGTTATAGTCAGGAATTAGCATTTAAAAAAACCTTTAGAAATTCACTGAAAAAAACCATAGGTTTCAGCCACGTTATAGTTAGGAATAAGCATTTAAAAAACCTTGGAAATTCACTGAAAAAACCATAGGTTTCACACACGTTAAAGTTAGGAATTAGCATTTAAAAAACCTTAGAAATTCACTGAAAAAACCATAGGTTTCACCCATGTTATAGTTAGCTGGACATTTCTCTCATACAAAACCATTGAAATTCCCCCGTTATAGTTAGTTCAGCTAACTATAACTCGCGCACCCGCAATGCACTGCTGATGACATCACATATTACATCACTCATGACATGGTCAGTGACAACACTCAAGCCACCATGCGATCAAGCCACCTTCGGTGGTGAAACACGTAATGGCCGACGAATAAACTTGTGATTCAGCACCAAGAAATGGGTCCGTGTCTGCTTGCTTAAGGAGACGTTTGGAGCAGCTTTTAAGCAGTGTTCGTGGATATATATATATATATTGTTTCCCAAAGGTTTTCACTGCTTCGAAGGCGCACTACATAGCAGACAGGTAACTCCTTAATTAATACATATAGGCGCAGTACCACTCCGACCTTGAAGTCCTCATGTCTAACATGTTTCGAAGATTCTTTCTTCTTCCTCAGAGGCATTGCGTCATCCCACAGTAATGCTAGTTCAACGAGTTCCCCTGCTTGCTCATTCCTTTATAGGCCTCTGGCGTGCCTGCTACAATGGATTTATTCTGTTGCATGCTGGGAAATGTAGTTGTATGTTTTTTCATATATAATTTTTATTATTTACGGGGTCCCCGCACATGGGCGGGAATATTCAGTGTTGATTACTATTGATGAGGATCCCCTGGAAGAGAACTGTCCTTTACCAACACTAGATCCTCCATTTGACCCTCTGCTTATGATCCTTAGGTTGAAAGGCATTGGTGCAGCAAGTGCATGTAAAGCTGGGTGTGATGTATTATGGTGAGGCATGAGACCATCATGTCAAGCAGGCCATGAAAGTTCTTACTGTGAGGTGACCGTTCCGCTGAAAAAGAGACACGAGCTGTTCAAATGCCAGGACTCTTTGTGGGCTAGGTTCTGTCTGTCAATAAACAAAGTGGAATCCACTGGGGAGTTAATGTGGTCCCCACTGTGGTGGGGAGCACACAGTGTTGTTTTAATACCCCTCACACACCAAAAGGACCCTTGGTGTCATTCTACCATCATTGGGGTCTTCGCACCCCTTTAAGGAGTGCGGCATGCTGCGACCTACGGGTACGCGGGAGCACTTCAAGTGTGGACTATGTGTGGTAGTGTGTGGGGTATAGAACGTGAGTGGTGAAGTGGTGAGAGTGATAATTAAAAAATACCTGGCACGTGGGGAAAAAAGACTTTAATTACGCCCCGGCTGGTATTGTTAAAAAAGAGGTGCTCTGCGAGGCTACTACTCTAAAATTATGTACAGCCACCTCTTATGTGCGTCGACATGGACATGGTTCGGAGTATCCAACTCCTTCTTCAGGACGGGAAAGCACAAAATTCCCCACCTTACTCACATGTGCGTATGTTTTAAAGTGTATTATACAAAAATTAATTAAAAATTAAACTATAGGTGTATGTGTACCTATCGTGTTGTTCAGTACGAAGTCCTAGCGCCCAGTTGGCGGTTAAATTGGACCTGGAGGGAGAAAAGTATACAATCAGTACCTATCTCATGTACAAAGCATAACTTAATCAAGCAGGTATCATTGACCTAAAGGACTAGAAGTATGCACATGTTGTTTCACATGTAGGGTTGCTGATTGCCTCCAGATAATCATGCACCCTGTGGAAAAAAGGAAAGAAAACAAAAAAACACAGACACATACATAAAACACTAGTGTGACACATATCTTTGATGATTCCAGCCTTATCCTAGGTGTTGAGGATAAAGGAAAAGGTGCTATTGTAGGAATAAACCTTACTTATTTCATAAGTTACAGTGCCTCATGAGCTTTTGCGCCAAATGTTGGGGAGTCCCATCAGGCTAGATTCAGCTCTCTGTAGGTATGAGAGAAAATGAGGCTTTAGGGTCTTGTTAAAAGTTTCGCCTTCGTTTACCAATGATGCCTATAGGTTTTTTCACTCACGGTTCCCTGAAAAATGCTCCTCTGACTGCCCCTCAGCGCTGCTCCGATTATAGTGCAGGTGGGTGGAAGACGGGGCTTATATACCTCCCAAGCGTCGAGTGACTGCCAATTAATTATTCAATTACCGGCGGATGTGTGGCCAAACATGGGCATCTCTCCCGCGAGTGAAGCTGCCTGCATCAATTGGTTAGTCTCCCTCGCGCGTGCATGCTCAGAGCGGCTGTAGCTCTAGCACGCATGTGCTGGTGTTAGTAGCCGGTCTTAGCACATGCGCGGAGGATCGGGAAATTTGTTTTAGACGCATGCGCAGATGGTGCTTGATCCCGTAGGTGTTGAATCGGGGTTTTCACATTAAAAAAAACTATAAAGACCACATCACTATGTATTATCAAAAGTGTGAGAAAATAACTTGTTAACGTGTCTCGTAGTTAGGAGAGAGAACACAATATTTAGCCAGTTGCGAGGCCAAATGCAAGTGTGGTTCTTGGGTTACCAAATACATGCCTCTGTACAAGTAGAAAAAATGCTGTGATGAGCCAGGGCCATCGAACTAAGTCAGATCTAAGTGCTGAACTACTTGTGAATAGTTTTAATGACCATATGTGGAACCTGATTATTCGATTCTGTATTAAGCCCAGGCTACCAAACTAACTCAAATACAAGTACAGAAATGATTGTACAAGGTTCTGGTGGTCACGTGTGGAACTTAGGCACATCAGTCAATGGGTAGTTACATCAGTTGGGACCATGGTATGGCGTCATTGAGTCTTTCTACGTGGGTCTCCAGCCGGAATACCCATCTCTGTTCTTTCTCAAAAAGGCCAGTATCTGACGATAATTGTTCAATGACTGTCCATGATAGTTCATTGACACAGTGTTGTCTTTCAAGATAATGAGCTGCCATTTTTGTTGTGGACTTCTTACATCTTACGTTGCTTTTATGCTCATTTATCCTTACTTTGACCGATCTTGTCGTCATGCCCACGTATTCCAGACCACAGAGGCAGGTGATCAAGTATATCACATTTCTCCTATTACAGTTAGTGAAATTTCTTTGTTCCCATCTCCTCCCAATCCTAAAAGTGAGTGATAGACTCTTTTTGGTCAGGTGGCAGCTGCTGCAATTCCCGCAGGGGTAGTGTCCATGCACCCCTTGTAGCCTTGGCTGGTGGTCTGTTTGTGGACGGGGTCTAGTGTGGACCAGGGTGTCCTTGAGGCTTTTTTCTCTCCTGTGAGCAAATAAAGGTTTTTCAAAGTTTAGATTACCACTGGTTAGGATTCTCCAGTGCTTGTTCACCAATTTAGAAACTTGGTTAGAGTGTGTACTATACGTTGTCACACAAACTGGCCTTTCCTGTGTCTCATCTTTGGTGACTTTGTCCTCCAGTAGGGCCTCTCGGTTATTATTCCGTGCCCTTTTCATAGCAGTGTCTATGACTTTACTAGGATAATGTCTCTGCTGCAATTTCTTTTTCAGATCTTGAGCCTGAGCCTTATACCTGCTGATGTCACTGCAATTATGTCGCAGGCGGAGAAATTGCCCATAGGGTAGATTTTCACGCAAGTGGCGGGGGTGGAAACTGTCAAAGCGCAATAAGAAGTTCCTAGCAGTTGGCTTGAAGTTGGTCTCTGTTTTTAGCATCCCCGACTCATGATAAATGTTTAGATCCAAAAAGACCATGCTCTGTTTTGACATGGTGTGTGTGAACTTTAAGAAAGCATTCTGCTGATTTAGCCAAAACAGGAAGTCTCCTACTATGTCACTCCCACCTTCCCAGATAACCAGGACATCGTCTATGTACCTCTTCCATATCTGTATGTTGTTCACTGGGTTCAGGATTTTGGTTGTTTCCAGATGGTGCACGTATAGACCAGCCAGGCTGGGCGCAAAAGTGCTGCCCATGGTGGTCCCATGGCATTGTAAATATATGGTTCCCTCATACTCGAAGAAGTTTTTGGTTAGAGCTGTGGAGATGCACTCCATGACAACATTCCGTGGGGTTTGATACTGCCAGGTGGTTGAGTGTAATACTTCCTCCATGATGGGCTACGTCCCGACTAATAAATTTGACCTCTTCCGCCTTCACACGGAAGTACAACAGTTTATCGGGAGCATCAAACTCAAGGCCTTTTTCACAATCGAGAAGAGACCCCAGAGAAATCAGACACAGGCCTAAGACCGAAGTCCACATTCACCCCTCCTGACCACACATTACCGGTGGAGGTGCTGGCTTTTGAAAAGGCCCTAATGGTGGAACTGAGCAAACTGGATGCTAGTGCTCACCAGGCCTTTCACAACATGAGCAAACAAGAGACCGAGGCGATAAGAGAACTATCCCAGAACAGGGATATAACCATAAAACCCGCTGATAAAGGGGGAGCTGTGGTTTTGCAGACCACTACAGCTTATGATCAAGAATGCAGACGACTTTTGTCTGACAAAAGGAACTACGGTATACTACCCAATGACCCTACAGAACAACTCAGGATAAGCATAGGAGCCATGGTCGAGGAAGCCCTGGCCGACGATTGGCTAACAAAGAAAGAAGGAGAATTCCTTACACAAAAGAACCCTCGCACCCCGTACTTCTACAGTATACCCAAAATACACAAAAGTCTGACACAACCACCTGGCAGACCCATAGTGTCGGGTATCTCATCCATCCTAGAACCACTGTCTAAGTTCGCGGATGCCTTCCTAAGACCATTGGTCCAGAACACCGACACCTACCTGAAGGATACAAAAGCTGTACTCCAACTGTTACAGGAACTCCCGTTCAACCCAGACAACCAGATCCTGCTGTCGTTGGACGTGGAGAGTCTTTATACCAGTCTGCCACATGATGAGATTCTGCTCATCATGGAGGAAGTATTACACTCAACCACCTGGCAGTATCAAACCCCACGGAATGTTGTCATGGAGTGCATCTCCACCGCTCTAACCAAAAACTTCTTCGAGTATGAGGGAACCATATATTTACAATGCCATGGGACCACCATGGGCAGCATGTTTGCGCCCAGCCTGGCTGGCCTATACGTGCACCATCTGGAAACAACCAAAATCCTGAACCCAGTGAACCCCTTCAGGAACAACATACAGATATGGAAGAGGTACATAGACGATGTCCTGGTTATCTGGGAAGGTGTGAGTGACATAGTAGGAGACTTCCTGGTTTGGCTAAATCAGCAGAATGCTTTCTTAAAGTTCACACACACCATGTCAAAACAGAGCATGGTCTTTTTGGATTTAAACATTTATCATGAGTCGGGGATGCTAAAAACAGAGACCCACTTCAAGCCAACTGCTAGAAACTGCTTATTGCGCTTTGACAGTTTCCACCCCCGCCACTTGCGTGAAAATCTACCCTATGGGCAATTTCTCCGCCTGCGACGTAATTGCAGTGACATCAGCACGTATAAGGCTCAGGCTCAAGATCTGAAAAAGAAATTGCAGCAGAGACATTATCCTAGTAAAGTCATAGACACTGCTATGAAAAGGGCACGGAATAATAACCGAGAGGCCCTAATGGAGGACAAAGTCACCAAAGATGAGACACAGGAAAGGCCAGTTTGTGTGAAAACATATAGTACACACTCTAACCAAGTTTCTAAATTGGTGAACAAGCACTGGAGAATCCAAACCAGTGGTAATCTAAACTTTGAAAAACCTTTATTTGCTCACAGGAGAGGAAAAAGCCTCAAGGACACCCTGGTCCACACTAGACCCCGCCCACAAACAGACCAAAAGCCGAGGCTACAAGGGGTGCATGGACACTACCCCTGCGGGAATTGCAGCAGCTGCCACCTGACCAAAAAAAGTCTATCACTCACTTTTAGGAATGGGAGCAGATGGGAACAAAGAAATTTCACTAACTGCAATAGCAGAAATGTGATATACTTGATCACCTGCCTCTGTGGTCTGGAATACGTGGGCATGACGACAAGACCGGTCAAAGTAAGGATAAATGAGCATAAAAGAAACGCAAGATGTAAGAAGTCCACAACAAAAATGGCAGCTCATTATCTTGAAAGACAACACTGTGTCAATGAACTATCATGAACAGTCATTGAACAATTACCGTCAGATACTGGCCTTTTTGAGAAAGAACAGAGATGGGTATTCCGGCTGGAGACCCACGTAGAAGGACTCATTGACGCCATACCATGGTCCCAACTGATGTAACCACCCATGGACTGATGTGCCTAAGTTCCACACGTGACCACCAGAACCTTGTACAATCATTTCTGTACTTGTATCTGAGTGAGTTTGGTAGCCTGGGCTTAATACAGAATTGAATAATCAGGTTCCACATATGGTCGTTAGAACTATTCACAAGTAGTTCAGCACTTAGATCTGACTTAGTTCGATGGCCCTGGCTCATCACAGCATTTTTTCCACTAGTACAGAGGCATGTATTTGGTAACCCAAGAACCACACTTGCATTTGGCCTCGCAACTGGCTGAATATTGTGTTCTCTCTCCTAACTACGAGACACGTTAACAAGTTATTTTCTCACACTTTTGATAATACATGGTGATGTGGTCTTTATAGTTTATTTAACGTGAAAACCCCGATTCAACAACTACGGGATCACGCACCATCTGCGCATGCGTCTAAAACAAATTTCCCGATCCTCTGCGCATGTGCTAAGACCGGCTACTAACACCCGCACATGCGCGCTAGAGCTACAGCCGCTCTGAGCATGCGCGCGCGAGGGAGACTAACCAATTGATGCAGGCAGCTTCACTCGCGGGCGAGATGCCCATGTTTGGCCACACATCCGCCGGTAATTGAATAATTAATTGGCTGTCACTCGACGCTTGGGAGGTATATAAGCCCTGTCTTCCATCCACCTGCACTATCATCGGAGCAGCGCTGAGGGGCAGTCAGAGGAGCATTGTCCTGGGAACCGTAAGTGAAAAAACCTAGAGGCAGCATTGGTAAACGAAGGCGAAACTTTTAACAAGACCCTAAAGCCTCGTTTACTCTCATACCTACAAGAGCTGAATCTAGCCTGATGGGACTCCCCAACATTTGGCGCAAAAGCTCATGGGGCACTGTAACTTATGAAATAAGTAAGGTTTATTCCTACAATAGCACCTTTTCCTTTATCCTCAACACCTAGGATAAGGCTGGAACCATCAAAGATATGTGTCACACTAGTGTTTTATGTATGTGTCTGTGTTCTTTTCTTTTCTTTCCTTTTTTCCACAGGGTGCATGATTATCTGGAGGCAATCAGCAACCCCACATGTGAAGCAACATGTGCATACTCCTAGTCCTTTAGGTCAATGATACCTGCTTGATTAAGTTATGCTTTGTACATGAGATAGGTACTGATTGTATACTTTTCTCCCTCCAGGTCCAATTTAACCGCCAACTGGGCGCTAGGACTTCGTACTGAGCAACACGATAGGTACACATACACCTATAGTTTAATTTTTTATTAATTTTTGTATAATACACTTTAAAACATACACACATGTGAGTAAGGTGGGGAATTTTGTGCTTTCTCGTCCTGAAGAAGGAGTTGGATACTCCGAAACATGTCCATTTTGACGCACATAAGAGGTGGCTGTACATAATTTTACAGTAGTAGCCTCACAGAGCACCCCTTTTTTAACAATACCAGCCGGGGGCGTAATTAAAGTCTTTTTTTTCCCACGTGCCAGGTATTTTTTAATTATCACTCTCACCACTCCACCACTCACGTTCTATACCCCACACACTACCACACATAGTCCACACTTGAAGTGCTTCCGCGTACCCATAGGTCGCAGCACGCCGCACTCCGTAGAGGGGTGCGAAGACCCCAATGATGGTAGAATGACACCAAGGGTCCTTTTGGTGTGTGAGGGGTATTAAAACAACACTGTGTGCTCCCCAACTCAGTGGGGACCACATTAACTCCTCAGTGGATTCCACTTTGTTTATTGACGTTGCCCAGGGAGACTGAATCCACTGTACTCTCTCTCTCCCCCTCTTGTTACATATAGGTTCTGTCTGTGACATAGTTGAGTATAGCCCTAAAAAAGGCTGGCTCTTTAGGGGTTGTAAATGGGACTTGGTGGTATTGATGGTAAACCAGAGGCTGTGGGATGAGTGACATTGTAGCCTATATATATGTAAGGTAATGGCTCTTGCCTGCTCTCTTGACCAGTAAGAGGAAGACATGTATGTTCCCCCTCCTTAGTTGGACAGTAACTACTAACAGGCAATTGGTGAAGATCCTTGGAGGAGTGGTGACACACGTTGAACTGAAAATGACTGCCACTTAAAGCCTCAGAGCCCAAGGGCTGTGGAGATCCGGAAGGCTATGTTTCTGTCAATGGGCTTGATGCCCGACCCCCTCAACGGTGGTTTTCTGCCCAGACTTGAGGCAGTTTTGAAGGCCTTGTGTGTGTCTTGTGCCAACCATAGTCAATGTCCTGGTGGACGTCTTTCTCCGGGTACCAAATGGTGTGGAAGAGAGAGAAGCCTCTTGGTCTTCTTTATCTGAATCAGAATCAGAAGGAATGGTCATCTCTAGGCTATACGATGGCTGGTGGGGTGGAATGGGACACCCAAAGGACAAGCTTTGTCAATCTCCTTGAAGTCATGAGAGTGATGCTCCTAAGCATGCTGTGAGCATTGGCAGAGGCTTGTTGGTGCATTCTCTGATGGATCACCTTCACTCACTTCAGCACTGAAGAGTTTTCTTCGAGCAGACGTTAAGGTAGGCCTCGCATGTGGTGTCACCGTGGTCATGGTAGAGGTTACACACTTCATGTCAGTCAGTCCATTGGAATTTCGCATGACTTTGGGGACAGTTCTGAAAGGGAGTCCGTTCCAACACCCTGAGTTAGATTCTCGCAAAGTTATCTAAGGAATTACTGATGAGGGGCTCACGTCAACGGAAAGGACCTGAGGAACTGGCTAGTAGGAGTTGCCTGTAGCTAGTCTTCGGGAAAACAATCACCAAGGAACTTGCGTAAGGAAAGCTGATTTATTCCCTGAGTATCAGAGTTGAACTGACCCATTGGGCACGAACAAGAGATTGAGGAAATGTATCAGACTTGGAGCCCAGATAATACACATACTAACTCGATGGCAGAATAAAATCTATCTAAAATGAAGGTCGGTGCCCATGCATATGGCCAACTGAGGGAGGAGTCATGCATACATGCATACAGACATGTTAGGCCAAAGCCAAATGGCTTTAGATTGTTGCTTCCAAACCTCACTCAATCCATAAAAGGAGTTTCTATGACTTTCCTGGGTAACACAGTGGCAAAGCTAGACTAGCTGCCGTGGTGGTCCTTCCGCCATGGCCGTATGTAAGAGTGGGGGGGGGGGTTTGCTGGTGATGCAGCCACCCCCAAAACTCGTGTGGCCCCACTCTTGCTGTGCCACTGGGGGAATAGCAGCTACTTAGTCTACTCCCCATACTTTTAATAAACATTACTGTGTGGATGTTTAAGCCAGCCAACAAGCTAGAGTTGGACAGGCTCTTATGCACACTTTTTCAATCTTCTGCAACATCCTCAACCTAACCATACCACTAAGGGAGAACTTCTTTACCGTCTATGCACAGCATGTGTATCTACAGCTACAAATGCCACAATCGGAAAAGGTTATTTACCCTGTAAACATCTGTTTGTGGCTTGTATCACTGCAGATTCACATTCACCCACCCTCCTTCCAGGCAGCCTTTGGATGTTACAGGCACTTTTTATACTTTAACATGTACTATTCTTTCCCATGGACATCTTTTCCGCAATCTAACAATGATGCCAATGCCCATGAGCATTACAAGTAATACATATAGGTGATCAGCTCACACAAGTATTGTCAACAGTGACCGCTTTATTTACATCAATTGTTTTTGCAACAGGAGGCAATGGTGACCACATTATTTATGCTAGTTTATTTTGTTGTTATATATATATAACACAAGGGAACCCAAAGGTGCAATAAGCTAGGGACCTTGGGTAGTTATGTATCATAAGAGACTATGGTCCCTAGACAAGAAACAATTAATCCAAATGAAAATAGACTAAATAGTTCTATATCATGTGTCCAGCCGACAGTTTAATTTTCAATGAATAGAATACATATAAAAATCAGTGTGATACAAGTGGGACACCAGTCGGTGCCCAACTAACACACTCAAGGGAAAACAAACAGGGGAATTTCTAGGCAAATTGTGGCGGTCTGAATATCATAAATCATATACAGACAATACAAATTATGCACATATGCAAATAGTAAATCACATAATGGTTATGCATTTAGTGTATTAAGGTCGACGACGTTTCGAACCCAATTAAAATACAAGGTTCATCCTCAGGACAATAAATTGCCTAATGAACACAAATATAAATAGTGCCCACACTGTGGGGTTATTTTGCCAATACAAACAATTAAGGGAAAAATGGAAAAGGGGAAGGGGAAACAAGGAACAAATTAAAAATATATATAGGCATGTCAACCATTCAATGCATATAAACAAGTAAAGCCATGTTAGACCACTGTCGTGCAAGTCCTGCGAAAATGTGCACGTGACCTTAAAAGTATGCGCGGCCTATTAGAGAAGTAATTATAAGCCTATAGTGATTATTATAACCATCTAGTGACTGTACATGCAGAAATTTGAAAAGTGATTAGGGGAGGCGAAGGGAGATAGAAAGTGAGTGACGATAACGGTGCAATTACCAACTACCCAAAGGGACGCGCAGACGTCAGGCTGCATCAAGAGGTGAACGGATAACAATTACGCGCAAGGATTAATTAATTTAGCCCGCAGGGATTCTAAATTAAGACCGGAACGACCGGAGGATAGAAATTTGCTCAGGTGACATGTCCGGTGGGATACAAGGCAGGGGAAGGTGAACCTGAGACATGCAATTGTTCGCAGTGAGCAAAGCTTACCAGGGGACGCCGTATTAGGCTCAGTAGTTACGATAATAAATTGTGGCAATATACCAATCCTATGGGGAAATAAGACAAGGGATTTAGGAACGGAGCAGGGGATATGATGAGAGCATGCGTGCTCAAGGGAATATTTGCTTACCCGGGAACCGCTGTTGCGGTATCACAATATCGGGCAGTTCTGCAAGAAAGTAAAAATTGATAAGCCCACTGGACACTGGAGGGGTTTAGCGATATGAAAACGAAACACGGGCGGAATACGCTTACCGTATCTAGGAGGGCACAGGTCCTCAACGGGGGTCCTTGTGAGTCGTGGGAAAAACCTCACGATCAGAGAGAAGCCGTGGTGAGGATGGAAATGGGGCCATTCCAGGTCACATGGTATCGGTTTAACCAATAGAATTACGGATTGAAAATGGCGGCCATATTAGCACGGTTAGTGAAGTGAAAAGGATCGGCCATTACTAAGTGGTGCAGGTGATAAGTGGGGATGTGAAAAAGGACATAGAAGTGACATGTAGCTAATGGCAGTGTGACTTAAGACCATCCTTCGTGAAGTCAATTATCTAAAAAACAAACCAGCTGGGTAAGACCTAAGATTACCTAATGCATATGTTCATCAACGTTCTATGTGGTCATCATTAGAATTACGACATTACAGATTCAACTTATCTATTATTGACTAATTGTGTAAACTTCTGTCAAACAAAAATATACACAACTGTCAAAAGAGGGAGTAAATACACATGTATGTAACACAACAGAATTTTTATTATGACATAATAAATCAAACAAAATAAAATTTAACAAGAACTACAATTCATAAAACCTTTCTTGTATCAATTTATAATTAAAAATTACAGATAATCAAAGAATAAAAACAGTTTTTCAAATGTGAATAACTAAGGTTCCTTCCAAATCCTAAAACATATAAAGAGGACCTATATTCACAAGAAACATAAAACGTGGCCAGAAAACTAATTTCTGTTCGACGCGCGTTTCGGCGTTTCCACAAACGCCTTCTTCAGGAGCCACAAGATTAGACTGTAATCATCTTTAAAGAAAAAGGAGAGAAAAATATTTTCATTTACCTTCTGTCCATTTTAAAAAAACACAGCACATTCTCATTATATACAAAAACACATATGTACACATTCCCTCATACTTCTCAAATTGTTACACAAATTTCTATTTACATATTGAGTATCTATCATAGGCAGTGAACCACAGTCCTCAATTACTCAACCTATTCCTAGCTTACACCAGCTGTATTATTCATCTTATATCACATAATTATTTACACGGTAGAAAGATTTGTCAGTTCATGATAAGTTTCTAGAGCAGTTTCGGAGGGGTACCTTACTAATGTTAGAGGATACAACCTAATACAGACCAAGGTCGTTTTAATATTAAAAGAAACACAGGGCTGTCCCTTACTAAGGTATCATTTATTATGTAGTGCAGATGATGATTTGCATGTAGGGGTCTACTTTACTAGAGACAGGAGAGGTAAAGGACATGTTCACCATCCACCATGAATAAAGAGCAGAAAGGGCAAGATATCATTATATATTATCATCATTAATATTTTGGCTTCAAAGATAACCCTTCAACATTGCAATAATGCAAACACTCCATATAGTGGCATCTTATATATTGGTCTCTTGTTTATTTCTCCATTCTGAAACCTACGTTACATTCTATCGCATGGTAGACGATACCAAACTGTCAGAAAAAGGACCCCAAAATAGCTACATATGTTGACATCTGATACATATGGTCAATACTGCCTTCAAGCTGGTTATCCCAATATCCCTTCTACTTACTTCAGTTAGAGCGGAAGACTCGTTTTTTCACTGTTCTGGTTTTTCTAATTGCAGAATGAAAATAATTCACATTCTTAGAGCCCGATTGTTTCAGCGTATACTGGAAACCAGCATTACCAAAAGCTGTCCGCAGAGAAAGCCAGAGTTAACTGAATGTATTGGCAACCAAACTACTTAATCGTTACTGCGCTAAACCTGGTTTCCTGGAAATCCCTTGTACTTACTTAAGTTTAGGTAAAAAGGCTCGTTATCTCAATGTTTTCGTTTTGAAAAAATGTTGAAGGGTTATCTTTGAAGCCAAAATATTAATGATGATAATATATAATGATATCTTGCCCTTTCTGCTCTTTATTCATGGTGGATGGTGAACATGTCCTTTACCTCTCCTGTCTCTAGTAAAGTAGACCCCTACATGCAAATCATCATCTGCACTACATAATAAATGATACCTTAGTAAGGGACAGCCCTGTGTTTCTTTTAATATTAAAACGACCTTGGTCTGTATTAGGTTGTATCCTCTAACATTAGTAAGGTACCCCTCCGAAACTGCTCTAGAAACTTATCATGAACTGACAAATCTTTCTACCGTGTAAATAATTATGTGATATAAGATGAATAATACAGCTGGTGTAAGCTAGGAATAGGTTGAGTAATTGAGGACTGTGGTTCACTGCCTATGATAGATACTCAATATGTAAATAGAAATTTGTGTAACAATTTGAGAAGTATGAGGGAATGTGTACATATGTGTTTTTGTATATAATGAGAATGTGCTGTGTTTTTTTAAAATGGACAGAAGGTAAATGAAAATATTTTTCTCTCCTTTTTCTTTAAAGATGATTACAGTCTAATCTTGTGGCTCCTGAAGAAGGCGTTTGTGGAAACGCCGAAACGCGCGTCGAACAGAAATTAGTTTTCTGGCCACGTTTTATGTTTCTTGTGAATATAGGTCCTCTTTATATGTTTTAGGATTTGGAAGGAACCTTAGTTATTCACATTTGAAAAACTGTTTTTATTCTTTGATTATCTGTAATTTTTAATTATAAATTGATACAAGAAAGGTTTTATGAATTGTAGTTCTTGTTAAATTTTATTTTGTTTGATTTATTATGTCATAATAAAAATTCTGTTGTGTTACATACATGTGTATTTACTCCCTCTTTTGATAGTTGTGTATATTTTTGTTTGACAGAAGTTTACACAATTAGTCAATAATAGATAAGTTGAATCTGTAATGTCGTAATTCTAATGATGACCACATAGAACGTTGATGAACATATGCATTAGGTAATCTTAGGTCTTACCCAGCTGGTTTGTTTTTTAGATAATTGACTTCACAAAGTGTTTATCCCTGTCGCTTGGTTTTCTTACTCCAAAACAGGGGGTCCTTGTTTTTTGCACCAATTAAGACCATCCTTCTCCTGTATATTGAGATCTAAAAATGGAATACTGGAGTGACTGGTGGATAACGTGTAAGTTAGACCACTGCAATTACTATTGAGCCAATGTAGGAATGAAGGGGGTAACTCTTCCAAGTTGGTCCAAATCATAAAGATGTCGTCGATGTAAAATAATGGTTTGTCCTCTTGTATTAGGTCTTGCCTTGCAATAATGGTCATAAGTCACACTGCCATTGGCTACATGTCACTTCTATGTCCTTTTTCACATCCCCACTTATCACCTGCACCACTTAGTAATGACCGATCCTTTTCACTTCACTAACCGTGCTAATATGGCCGCCATTTCCAATCCGTAATTCTATTGGTTAAACCGATACCATGTGACCTGAAATGGCCCCATTTCCGGCGTCACCACGGCTTCTCTCTGATCGTGAGGTTTTTCCTATGACTCACAAGGACCCCCATTGAGGACCTGTGCCCCTACTAGATACGGTAAGCGTATTCCACCCGTGTTTCGTTTTCATATCGCTAAACCACTCCAGTGTCCAGTGGGCTTATCATTATTTACTTTCTTGCAGAACTGCCCGATATTGTGATACCGCAACAGCGGTTCCCGGGTAAGCAAATATTCCCTTGAGCACGCATGCTGTCATCATATCCCCTGCTCCGTTCCTAAATCCCTTGTCCTATTTCCCCATAGGATTGGTATATTGCCACAATTTATTATCGTAAGCACTGAGCCTAATACGGCGTCCCCTGGTAAGCTTTGCTCACTGCGAACAATTGCATGTCTCAGGTGCACCTTCCCCTGCCTTGTTTCCCACCGGACATGTCACCTGAGCAAATTTCTGTCCTCCAGTCGTTCCGATCTTAATTTAGAATCCCTGCGGGCTAAATTAATTAATCCTTACGCGTTAATGTTATCCGTTCACCTCGTGATGCAGCCTGACGTCTGCGTGTCCGTTTGGGTAGTTGGTAATTGCACCGTTATCGTCACTCACTTCCTATCTCAATTCGCCTCCCTAATCACTTTTCAAATTTCTGCATGTACAGTCACTAGATGCTAATATCACTATAGGCTTATAATTACTTCTCTAATAGGCCACACATACTTTTGAGGTCACATGCACATTTTCGCAGGACTTGCATGACAGTGGTCTAACATGGCTTTACTTGTTTATATGCATTGAATAGTTGACATGCCTATATATGTTTTTAATTTGTTCCTTGTTTCCCCTTCCCCTTTTCCATTTTTCCCTTAATTGTTTGTATTGGCAAAATAACCCCACAGTGTGGGCACTATTTATATTTGTGTTCATTAGGCAATTTATTGTTGTCCTGAGGATGAACCTTGTATTTTAATTGGGTTCGAAACGTCGTCGACCTTAATACACTAAATGCATAACCATTATGTGATTTACTATTTGCATATGTGTATAATTTGTATTGTCTGTATAAGATTTATGATATTCAGACCGCCACAATTTGCCTAGAAATTCCCCTGTTTGTTTTCCCTTGAGTGTGTAAGTTGGGCACCGGCTGGTGTCCCACTTGTATCACACTGATTTTTATATGTATTCTATTCATTGGAAATTTAACTGTCTGGCTGGACACATGATATAGAACTATTTAGTCTATATTTATTTGGATTCATTGTTTCTTGTCTAGGGACCATTGTCCCTAGTTTATTTTGTTGTGACGACACTTCAAGAGTACAGGGAGAAACAGGCAACACATGTAAAGCTTTCCTAGAAGTATAGTGTAGAAAAGTGCAATTTTTGACATGGTCATACCCACCTTTCGATTACTTGTACTGATGTTGTTTATAGGTAAGTGCACTGGGACCCCGCTAACCAGGTCCCTGGGCCAGAGCTCTTTCCCTAAAAACAAAACACATGTTCAATTGTAACCCAATTGACAAAGACTTTAGCACCGATCCTCCTTGGTCAAGTAATCTCTTGGATTCTTTGACCACTGCTAAGAGAGCAGTCTCTGTACCATGGCGGGGTCTAACCCCCAGATTCATCAAAGTCATGTTTTGCGAGTCCTTAATAGCGAATTTTAAGGATTCGCTATTAAAGACTCGCAAAACGGGATGCATGTAGAAATCGCAATATTTTTAGCGATTTCTACTGCTTCCTTATTTGCGATTCGCTAATTGCTAATCGCAAATAAGGAATGGCTTTCCCATTCTTTCCTATGGGCCTAAAGGCCCATAATGGGGAGTCATTCCTTATTTGCGATTAGCAATTAGCGAATCGCAAATAAGGAAGCAATTTCAAGGTTGCCAGGGTGTCCAAAGGACACCCTGTTGCACCCCTGAAATTGTTGCGCACACACATGTCCCAAGGACATGTGTGTGTGTAACATACAACTTAGAAAAATGCACTTAAGTGCATTTTTCTAAGTTTTTGCTATTTACCACGTAGTTAGACTTCGCGGTAAATAGCAGCCCCAGATTGCGAATTCGCAATTTTTAAATGGTTCATGCATTGCATTTAAGGAATCTCAAATTGAGATTCCTTAAATGCAAATAATCGCAATGTAGCGATTTCTAAAATTGTGATTTTTGCATTTGGGATGATGCATCCCAAATGCAAAAATACCGCTCGCAAAGGGCCAGATTCTAGGAATCTGGCCCTTTGCGAACAGATTTTGGTTTGATGAATCTGGCTGTAAATCCTTTCTGGGTAAGGTGGAGTAGGTTGTGACTCTCTAAATGGTTGGAGACAATCCGGTTGACGTATTCTTCTGCTATCTTACTAAGCAAAGGGAGGAGAGAAATGGGCCGGTAGTTCCCTAATGACAAGGGGAACAAGTTCGGCTTTTTGACCATAGAGAGTTTCCAGGCCATAGGGACATCGCCAGTGGTGAGAGACAGATTTATCACTTTAAGTACAGCAGGGTGCATCTCATCCGTAGCTATACCTAGGCTGTGCAGAAGGGCAGGGGCAGACGGGGACCCTGATTTAATTTGGTGGAAGATCTCTGAGAGCATATGAGAGTCCATTTCGGGAAAATCCACAAGTCCCATACCAATAGGAAGCAGGTGGGCATCACCGCACAAAGGCGATGGGGTGGAAGTGGCAGCGTGAAATAGGTTGTAAATATCTTGAATTTTCTAGTGGAAAAATCTGGCTAGATCGTTACACCATCCAGGTTGCAGTGCTAGATTGGTACGAGCAGACGTGAAACTTTGGCAATGCGAAAAATTTCCCGTGGTGAATTGCCTGGCAGATTAATTTTTTCTTCAAAGTAAACGGCCTGAGCTTTTTCAATTTCTGCTTTATAGGTTTTAATATCAATTCTGTAGCTCTGCTTGCTTGCTTCCCCATAGTCTTTCCTCCATATGCTCTCTGCTAGTTTATAGTGTTGTTTAAGTTCAGGCAACTTAGGAGCGTACGAAGGAGACTTTTTTTCCTTAGCTCTTCTAGTAAGCATTCTCTGGGGAATGATTTGATCCAGAAAGGATGTAATCCAATGAGTAAACTTGTCAAAGGCAGAGGTGAGATTTTCGTCTAGGGTGGGTCTAAGGTCAGTAAGACGGTAAAATAATGAGATGCAGATTTGAGTCTGGAGGGTTACTGTGGAATGAAATTGCTGCTATTGGGTTATTTTGATGCCAAGGTAAGAGTTCAGGTGGCAGGGAACCAGAGCTAAAGTATACATGGTGAAAAAGGGCAAGTTATTGCTGAGAGGAAGAAAACAGAGGAAAGTAGGTAAAGCCTTGGAATCCAATCACCTTGAAACGGTATTGTTGATTGAGAGAGGGAAAAGGGAATGGTGGAGGCATGAATTTTCCAGAGTATTTTGTGAAAAGAGATGCCTGAAAGGTTTTTCACATTGGATAATATTACAGCAGAATGTCATAAAGTCAGAAATGTACCTTTGGCTTTAAGAAGATCTCTTTGTGAAGAGTTAGAGAGTTTGTATAACAGTGGGATCATTGAAGCAATAGAACTCTCTGAGTGCTTTTAGCCTACACACCTAATGGTTCAATAAGGATGTGCATTGATCAGAGGTGCATGGGTGGTCGAGCATCCATTGCCTTTATGTTAATGAGATGTTAGCCACTTCACAGCGAAGCAAGATTATTTACCAATTTAGATCCATCAAATGTCTATCATCAGGTGAATTTCCACCCAGAGTCCCACATTTGATATCCTTTATCACTTTGAAAGGAGAGGATCTGTTCGTAAGGATGCCATTCGGGTTAGCCTCTGCATCATCGGTTTTACAGTGAGTGATGCAGAAGTTGTTTGAAGAATGCTGAAAGTCAAGTATTTCCAGAACAATACCTTAGTATGGAAAATAAAATCAGGAGGAACATGATAGTGTAGTTAGAAAAGTATAGGGAATACTGGAAGAGGCAGGTTTGATAGTCAGCATAGATAAGTTTGCTGTTTCTGAAATTGATTTTTGGGACACAAATTTCAGGTGAAGGAGTTAAACACAAAGGAGGTTCAGACTGCTTAGAATAAGGAGCAGTTTAGTTCTTTCTTGAGTATCAATTATATTCCACATCTATTGCTCATTTGGCTATGCAAGAGGCCATCATGCCTCGGAGGAGCCTTACCTTTGACTGTTGCCTGGAGATTTGGTTGAAAAAGAGGAAGCAGTGCTTGGAATGCTTGTATCCATGCTGGGCTGGGTTATGCTTTCCCAGCACATGAGTCGAGTGTGGCCCCAAGGAAGGGCTGTACTTGCAGGAGTTGGAGATGAGACTTGGTGTCACTGATAGTAAAGCCTGGGTTTGGGTGTGCGCTAGACTTTGCTGTTTCATTGGAATCCTGTTCAGCCAATCGTCCAGGTAAGGTAAGACGTGGACACAGCTCTTTCTGAGATGAGTGGCTACCACTACAAGACACTTTGTAAACACTTTGGGAGCTGTGGTTACTCCGAAGGGAAGCACCTTGAAATGATAAAACTGGCCTCTTAACACAAGCCGAGGGAACCGTCAATGTGAAGGGTCGATTGGGATGTGGAAGTATGCGCCCCTACAGGTGGAGGGTGGTGAACAAGTTGCCTTGCTCTTGTAGAGCAATGACATCCTGCAGTGTCACAATGTGGAAGTGCTCTGACAGGATGTACTTGTTGAGGGGCAAGAGGTCGAAGATGGGTGTTAGGAACCCGTCCTTTTTGGGAACAAGTAAGTATAAGGAGTATACCCTTTTGCCATGGTATTGGGGCAGCACAGGCTCTATGGCTCCTTTGCTGAGTAGTGCAAGCATCTTCTCTTGAAGTAGACACTGTTGTTCCGAGGAGAGTTTGTGTCTGCCGAGGGAATGTGTGGTGGTGTTTGTGTGAGTTCTAGACAGTACCCGTGTGCTATGATATTTAGAACACATTTGTCCAAAGTGCTCTCTGCCCAGCAGGAGAGAAACCCTTACAACCTTCCCTGAGAGGTGTTAAATGTTCAGTGGAAGGGTAAGTGTGGCACTGCTTGAAAGGTGCAGTCCCAATCGGGGCTGTGCCTTTTCCTCATCCCTACCGTTACCTTTGTATCCTACCCTGTAGTAACCCCAATAGGGTGTTTGCTGCTGCTGCTGTCTAAGGAAGCATGTGTATGCCCTTAGCTGCTCCACGGTATGGTGGGAGGCAAAAGGTGCCACAGGAGGATGGGGTCTGTAGGACACCCATGGCTTTGACTAACTCTGTGTACTTCTTAATTTTCTCCAGCATGTCATCAATCTGCAGGCCGAACAAATGCTCACCATCGCAAGGCAAGTTGAGGAGATGTTGCTGAATCTCTAGTTTAAATCCAGCCACTCACAGGAACATCCAGTTCCTGAAAAAAATGGCGTGCCATGTCTCCACCCTTGAGACACCCCCCAGGAGAAAGGAGACCTAATTTTACGAGTAAAGCGTCTAAGCGAGCATACATAGAAAAACATACATTGAATGCAGCTTATTCGATCAGAAAAAGAAAAGTAATACATTACAATATTATATCATATATTATCCTGTGCCTCATATACTGGGGAGGGTGGGGGGTGGGGTTCACGGTGGGAGGTTGGTGGGGGGGCAGGGTTGGTGGTGGGGGTGTAAGGCAGTGGTAGTTGCTAGTGGTCAGGTTCTTTGGCACAAATTTGTTTCAACTCTGAGATCTTTTTTGTCTCTATCCTTTTGTGAATTCAGGAAAGAAGAGATAATGATTACATTTTTTAGACCCACAATTATGTTATAAATGGATAGGAAGATCAAAGTATGTACTTTAAATATTAATGGCCTTAATGACCCCAAAAAAGTAGGAGTTCTACGTAGATTGATTCAGTTGCTAAGTCTTGATATTTTGTGTTTACAAGAGACACATATTCCTTGGGATAAGCGAACGCTTTTGAGAAATCTGGGGCTTGAATTACTAGTAACTTCTAAACAAACGGGGGTTAAAAGAGGTATCGCGATTTGTATGAAAAAAGGAGTTGGTAAATGTGTTAGAACTTTAGCGGACAAATGGGGGAGATGGGGTCTGGCAGAACTAGTTGTGGAAGGCCATAAGTTTACTGTCTGTTGTTTATATGGTCCTAATTTGGATGAAGGCGAAATATTTAATACCGTTAGCTCGGAATTGTCAACCTGGCCTCAACCCATAATTTTGTGCGGGGATTTGAATGTCCATGTCGAATCAAATTGTAATATTAGATCTAATTTAAAATATACTGGTCGTAAGACTAGAACTTATAGAGCTTTAAGAGAACTAGCTCTAGAGAACGGATTATTTGATGTGTGGAATAGGTTGCAACCTAATGACTCTGGATATACTTTTTTTTCAATCCCCCATCAGAAGTTTGTTCGCCTAGACTATTTTTTTATTTCATCATCATTTATGGAGAATGTGGAGATAGAGCTATTACCACAACTGGTTTCTGATCATAATCCTGTTATACTGGAACTAAGGCTCCCTTTTAAAAGTCCTAAATTGAACTCACAATGGTCCTTTCAAAGAACTCTGTTGCTTGATGAAGAGTACCTTCAATATATGGCCAAAATTATTAAGGACTTTTTCCTCTACAACAATGAGACAGCCTCAGTCCAAGTTGTGTGGGATACTTTTAAATCTGTTGTTAGAGGCGAAACTATTAGTTACTCCAATTTTAAACGAAAGAAAACACAAGCTGAATTCCAAGAATAAATTAGTTCAAATTCGGGATGCCGAATTAAATCTAGTCTTAGCACTCAGAAATGGTCAGGGTGCGGATAAAGCTCAGCGTCTTTTAACTGTTAAAAGGTCTGTCCTATATTCTTATATAACAGACCAGGTGGCGGTTAAATACAAACAGCACAGGGCTGAGTGTTATGTTATGTTATGTTAAAAATGCTTGTTACCGCGCACGCTCACCAATTGGTTTCTTGGCGCTCAGAGACAAGTCAAGTGGGGGAAAGCGCTGGGGTGAAAGAGGCTAGTCGTAAGCAAGACAGAAAAGGTGGGTTTTCAGATGTTTACGAAAGGTGATGTAGTCTGGAGCAAGGCGGATGGGGAGGGGAAAGGAGTTCCAAGTAGAGGGGGCAAGAAAGGAAAAACAGGCACCACCGTGTTTCTTGCGTTTGAACCTGGGGGTGATCAAAAGGTTTTGGGCAGATGACCTGAGGAGTCGTGACGGAACATGGGGATGGAGACTAAGAGAGATAAAAGCAGGAACAGGAGTGGACAGAGATTTGAAGACAGTGCAACCCATTTTAAAAATGCATCTGTACGCTACCGGGAGCCAGTGAAGTCTTTCCAACAAAGGTGTGATGTGTTGGTATTTCGGCTGTTGGAAGACTAATCTGGCAGCCTGGTTTTGTACCAGTTGGAGCCGGTGAAGGTGGTATGCAGGGATCCCCACGTACAGACAGTTGGCGTAATCGATACGTGAGGTGACCAAGGCCATAATAACTAGAATGAGAGCCTCCGGAGATAAGTACCTTCGGATTTTCCCGATTCTACGGAGGTGATAAAAGCAGGCCGAGGTAACTGCGTTAATTTGGGGCCTCATTGAAAGGTTGCGGGAGATGATGACACCAAGACTTTTCACAGTATTAACGGGACAAGGGGCGGGATCAAGGGCCGAGGGCCAAAAGTTGGGGCTCCAGGAGTTCGAGGGCCCATCGATCAGTACAAGCTCGGTCTTGCTGGGGTTGAGCTTCAGCTGGCTGAAGTTCATCCACTCATAGATGGTGAGCATTATAGTTTGAAAGTTAGAGCAAGAAAGAGGGGAAGAGTCAATGGGAAAGATTAGTTGCAGATCATCTGCATAATTGAAAACGGTAACAGGAGAGTGACGAAGAGAGACAAGAAGAGGCTGCATATATAAATTGAATAAAAGAGGGGACAGAGCAGAACCCTGGGGGACACCACAGGAAAGTGAGATATGGGGGGCAGAGAAAGAGGACAGCTGGACCGATTGGAAGCGATGTTGGAGAAAAGGCCCAATCCATGACAGGGCAAGGCCCTGGACGCCCGCATTTCTGACACGGTCGATCAAGATATCGTGATCGACCGTGTCGAAAGCGGCCGAGAGATCTAACAATACCAGGGCCTGGGTCAAGTTCTTATCCGCCCCCTGTCTCAATACGTCCATAACCGCTACCACCACTGCCTCCGTAGAATGGGCCGGTCTGAAGCCTGCCTGCTGATCATCGAGAAAGTGGGATCTCTCAATGAAAGCGCTAAGGCAGCGAGTGACGTAAGTCTCCAGTACCTTGCCCAAGTAGGGGAGAAGAGAGATGGGTCGGAAGTTCCCCAAAACAGTGGGGTCAGATCCAGGTTTTTTTAGGATAGGAACTACCACAGCTTTTTTGAAAGCATCGGGGACAGAGCCTGTAGCGAGGGAGAGATTGAGCAGGTCGAGGGGAGGGCCTGGACCAGCCATGAAAGCGTCTCTTAAGATTTGAGGAGGACAGCAGTCATGGGGGGAGCCAGAGCTGACTGTCTGTAGAAGAGAAAAAAAAACATCTAAGGAAATGGGGGGAAATTCGTGCAGGCTACAAGGATTCGGCGGAAGAAGGGCACTGACATGGGAAAGGGAAGGGGGGGGATATTATTTTTGATGATGGAAATCTTGTCAATAAAGAATGCATTGAGGGAGTCACACAAAGCCTGCGAGGGTTGGGTCTGAGCCGTGACACGGTCGGGGAGGGAAAGTTCAGCAACAATAGAAAAGATCTCCTTAGTTTTTGATGCAGAAGAGAGGATTTTTTGAGAGTAGTAAAGGGATTTAGCCGAAATGATTGATTTTTTATAGGATTTTAGTAGGTCAGAAAAGATGATTTTAAGTGAAGGGTCGTAATTTCGCCTCCAACGGCGCTCAGCTTGTCTAAGAGATAGCTTATCTGCCTTGAGTTGTTCGGTGAACCAGCGCTGGGCGTCGTGTGGGCGTTTGGTTTTAATGGTTTTCACCGGGGCAACCACATCGCTGGCTTGAGACAGCCATTGGTCCACTATGGTGGTTTGAAGGTTTGGATCAGAATGGGCATTGGGGAGAGTGGAAGAGGGAAATATCAGCGCGTTTCCAATTACGTGCCGTGAAGTTAGATACTAGTGGAGGGCGAGTGGGTAGCGACAATTGCAATGAGAAAGAGATAAAGAAATGGTCCGACCAGGTGCAAGGGTAAACAAGGGGGGGGAGATATCCAAGTTAGTTGTCCATAACTGATCTAGGGTATGACCCTTGTTATGGGTAGCAGTGGAGATATGTTGGGAAAAGTTAAAACCAAGAAGAAGATTTGTGAATTCGATTGATAAGGCAGATTCATGGGGGTCTAGTGGCCAATAGTTAAAATCGCCTATGATCAAAATCCTGGCGGAGTTAATGGCCAACTGGGAAATAAGATCACCAAATGAGGAGGAGAAAGAAGGCATATTAGAGGGGGGATGGTAGACTAAGACACAGGTAAAAGAAATTTTGGGAGTATGAATATAGTGAGCAAACGGGGAGGATTTTAGCTCGGCGGCTCAGACAGAAAGCTATGCAAAATGAAATAGTCGGAGTTGTAGATTTAGAGGGAGCACTACAAGAGACCAGGGTAGGGATACTGCAAGCGTTCAACTCCTTTTATAAGGCTTTATATAACAAAGATAATAATTAAACTAATACTGCCAGTGCCCCAATGGAATATTTGAATAATATTGATAACACACCACTTTCTGAAGATCATAGAGATTCTTTTACAGCTCCTATCACATGGCAGGAGATTGAAACGGCAATTCTTAGTCTTGCTCCTGGGAAAGCAATGGGGTCAGATCAAATCCCTCTTGAATTTTATCGTACTTTTAGAAATATTCTCAAACCTGAGCTAATTAAAGTCTATCATCAAGCTTTTCAAGGGAATCCACCCACTTCATGGTCTATGGCTATTATTGTAGTATTTAACAAAAAAGGAAAAGATTCAAAAGAGCTAAGCTCATATCGCCCAATATCTCTCATCACATCAGACAATAAAATCTTTTCCAAAATTCTGGCTAACAGATTGAACGATATAATGCCCAACTTAGTGTGTAAGAATCAGCATGGTTTTATTAAGAAGAGAGATACCACAGATCATGTTAGACGCATTATTACTTTGTTACACTGGGCACAGGCCACGGAATCCCCGGTCGGGGTCATCCTGTTGGACGCTGAAAAAGCCTTCGACAGGGTCGTCTGGGGGGTTCCTGTGGTCTGTCCTGGTTTGGAAGGGCTTTTCATTCGAATTTATTACGGCTATTCAGGCGCTGTATTGTAACCCTATGGCAATGATTCGCATTGGCATGGAGATGTCTGACCCTTTTTCGATCAGCAGGGGAACAAGACAAGGCTGTCCTTGTTCTCCACTACTCTTCGCGCTATACATAGAACCATACCTGATTAAACTTATGCGAGACACAAGGATTCCTTCGGTTAAATTGTATCAGTTTGAGCACAACGTCCTTGCCTATGCAGACGATGTCGCCATTGTGACTACTGATGTTGTCTTAGCGCTACCGAAAATTGTAGAACTGGCCCATGAGTTTGGTAGGCTCTCAGGATACAAGCTCAATATCTCAAAAACCCAAATACTACATTCCTCTACTGGTCGACCAGGTGGTGTCGTTCTGGCTTCGACAGTTACATATCTTGGTGTTACAATTTCTGCGAAGGTAGAGGACATAGTCCGGCTTAATATGGATCCTTTGTTAGTTTCTACTAATAGGACATTAGAGAGACTGAATAATTTGCATCTATCCCTTGTTGGCCGTACAAACGTTGTGAAAATGCTGATACTTCCAAAGTTTCTTTATTTTTTTCGCACCATAACACTTCTTTTTTCCTCATTAGTTTTTAGTAAAATAGATCGAAACATATCTAGGTTTTTATGGGGTTATCGCCATACCAGGAGATTCATCAAGTGGTGTGTTCTTCCGAGAGTACGTGGTGGTTTAAGCATCCCTAGTTTCCGACTTTATTATTGGGTTATCACTCTCAAATTGATGGGAATCTTATTATTCCAAGATTACAGTTTAGACGAATCTTTAATACCATCTATATATGAAATGTTGTTGGGAACTGAAGTGCGTCAATGTCTGGTAAAATTTTCAGAACCCAGTTATTATAAAAAAAACAAGTTCAAGATTATGATATCTGTATTTCAGCTATGGAAACAAATTAATAAGACATTTTATTTCCTATCTAAGTTGAATTACTATACGCCACTATTTGGGAACCCTTTACTACCCGGGATTTTTTCTGTTCCTATCATGCACCGATGGCACGGTCTACAGATTTGTTCACTTGGGCAGTTATATCAAGATGGATCTTTTGTTTCGTTTGCTGAGTTACAGATGCAATTTGACCTCACTAGAGGTGATTTTTTTAAATTTCTGCAGATTCGCAGTTTTTTGGAATCTAATAATTTACTACACACTGATTTAATGCACATGTCTGACGTTTTGGAGAGCTGTAGGAAGAAAAATAAAATCGGTGTAATTTATCAATTAATGTTAAACAGAATGCCAGATAACTTAGATTTCTATGTGGAGAAATGGCAAAGAAGTCTGGGAATTGAAGGAATTGATATTTCTAGGGCTCTAGAGGTGGGTAATAGGGTTCTAGTTAATGGTTCCCTTAAAAGTCAGCATTTTATGTCTGTCTTTGACCTGTATTATACACCATCAAAACTAGCAAAATGGAAAGCTCTAAAGGGGACTGGATGTAGCCGTTGCGGGCTTTTTGCCGCTGATTTAAACCACATGCTCTTTAGTTGCCCGAAACTTTTGCAATTTGTGTTTAAAGTTCAAGAATTTTTGAATATTGTGTTGAATGTCAATATTATCTTATCACCTGTATTAATAATATTTGGAATTCAAACGGAACTTTCCGAGCTATCGGCAGCTGAAGAAGGTTTTATATTTATTGCAATGGCAGTATTACGATCTTGCATAACCTCCCGCTGGCTTGACACGGATTCGCCAACGTTTTATCATTGGCATTCTAAACTATTAAATATTTATAGGCTGGAGAATGCCGTTTACAAATTTAAGGGTCGGAAAAGGAAGATCTTTGGCCAAAAATGATGGTCACCGATCGCAACTTGGATATGAGTATTCTGGTTAGTTTTTCTTTTTCTTTCTCTTTCTTGAGGGGGTTTCTTCGTTCTGTAGTCTTATTGCCATGAATAATTGTGCCTTCTTTTGTTATATGTACTGTATGCTATATATGTTGTATAATATATGCAATTTACCACTGCCCAAAAAAACTCAATAAAAAAATTATTAAAAAAAATAAATCCAGCCACTCATAGGCAGGCATGCCTGCGAAGAAGGGTACGGCTGATGACGCCATGAGCAGTAGTGTCTGCTGCGTCTAGGGCGCATCTAATGTTGGTGTTAGAGATGAATTTACCTTGTGCCAACAACTCCTAAATTGGTCTGGGTAGTGCTGAATTAAGTCTCCCATTTCATCCCAATGGGCATGGTCCTACTGGGAGAGGAGGCCCACTAACTTGGCAATACACCAATGTGTGGCAGACTGGACGGCGACATGTTCGCCCGCTGCATCAATCTTTTTACTCCCCTGGTTGGGAGAAGGCACATCTCCTGTGAATTGAGAATTAGCAAGCTGCAGTGTTGTGTGTCCGAAGAGCGACAGCAGGAGGAAGATCCTTCTCCCACCTGGCCGCCAAGACCTGGAACTCACTTCCGACCAACCTGCGCCTGACCCAAGACCACCTCTCCTTCAGGAAGAAGCTCAAGACCTGGCTGTTCGAGCAGTAGCGGCACCCCCCCCCCCCCAGCGCCTTGAGACCCTACGGGTGAGTAGTGCGCTCTACAAATGACCTGATTGATTGATTGATTGATTGTGTAGTACCAGTATTTTGGGTGGAGCTGACCCTTGCTGTAAGGTGGGTCTCAGGGGGATGCCTTAAATTATTTGTCCACCTGCGGCGTGATGATTCGAGCCTTGACCGGTTTCTTAAAGATAATGTGGGCAGACCTTAGAATCCCTCTCAGCACAGGCAATACTGCATAGACCTCTGGATGGACGATTGTCTCTATAAGGAAGTCATCCTCCTGCACGGTAGAGGAGGCGGGGTAGGAAGTTGAGGCAGAATTAGACAATGAAGAATGTGGAGAGGTACCTTTGTCATGTTGTAGGAGAGTAGGGTCTGCTTCCTATGGTTACCCCTACTTTTTGCTGTGATTCACTGGTTTTTCGACTTTAGTATGGCTGAGACCCTGCTAATCGGGCCCACAGCCTAGCTGTTCTCTCTCTAAATTGATACCATGTAGTTTAGGTACATACCAGATTGGTTACGGAGGCACCCTTGTGAGCCCCTGTATATGGTACCCTAGGTACCCAGGGCATAGGGACCCCAGAGGCCTACCAGGGGCTGCAGCATGTATTGTGCCACCCCTGGTTAGCCTTTCAAACTGACACCACAGGTCTGCACCTGCAGCCTGGGTAAGGTGGTGTAATCACCCCTTACTTAGATATAGTATACCTATATCTATATCTATCTATATATTCACTTAAAAAACCATAGGTTTCAGGCCTTATATAGTTAGGAATTAGCATTTAAAAAACCATTGACATTGCTCCTATATAGTTAGTTGTACTAACTATATTTCGCGCACCCGCAATCCACTGCTGATGATGTCACATATTACATCATTCATGACATGGTCAGTGACATCACTGATGACATCACTGATGACATCTCAAATGACATCCTTTTGGGACCCCCTGAGAAGAGCTAGAGGGTTGGGGGGTCTCTACCCTGCCCCCTTTTCGTGTTTTCCACTCTTGTTTTGGGATCTCTTGTGCCTCAGTTCTCCTGAAAAACAAGATGGTGGCCAACACTTCCTGATTTGGACACTTTGGAATGTTGACAGTTGACTGCCAGCCAATCAGAAACTCGCTCGCGCACGTAAGGGTACGCGCACGTACGGTACACGTACCGTACGTGTACGGTGCGCGTACGGTGAGGGCATATAGATGTATAATTTGCTCAAATTCAATTTTCTCAACAACTACTGGAGGGATTTTCACCAAATATAGAAAAGGCACTACTGCATACCTGTCCCTGTCCCTACCATTTTGCCAAGTTTGGTGTAATTCCGTTCAGCCGTTCGGGCTGTAGCCGTGTCTAAAGGTCCCATAGAAAATGCCATTTGAAAAATTTCAAATTCAATTTTCTCAAGAACTACTGGAGGGATTTACACCAAACATACAAAAGGCACTGCTGCATACCAGTCCCTACCATTTTGCCAAATCTGGTGTAATTCCGTTCAGCCGTTCGAGCTGTATCCTTGTCAGAATGTCCCTATGGAAATTAACATGGGGAAAACACGTTTTGGGACCCCCCTTTTTTCTCGGCCCCCGCTTGACGAATCCCCCCGAAACTTTCAGGGAAAGAGCGAGGCAAATTTAATGAAAATTACAGGCAGATCCCTCAATCGGCGCCAAAGTTATTCCCAACAGAATGTTCGGAAATTCCAATGGTAACTATGTCCTAACTATATATACCTACTGGCGACCGCCAGTAGGTAATTAATTAATTAATATATATATATATATATATATATATATATATATATATATATAGATATATATATATATATATATATATATATATATATCCAACGAGATGGTTCCTGTTCCCTTTTCCTGGCGCTACATAGCGGTGCGTTGCTCTTGCAGGAGAACCAAGCTGCTTGTAATATCAACAAAGTTTTAATCCAAGGAAAAAAACGAAAGAGCCGCAACTCCAGCCACTGTTTCTTTTTTAGACAAAGAATTTATTATCTTTACAAAAACACAACGATGAACCAACACATTTCGGTAGCTTCTACCTTGTTCACGGTTAATTGTTACTGTGATTACACACTATTTAAACAGAGACACATCCTCCACCCCAGGAAAACATGTGATCTCCAAAACTTCCTGTTTGTTCCCTGCTGGGAATTCTCGACTCTGTAGTTCTTAAAACAATTATATTGTTTAGGTATTTAAATCATGCTTATTTATCTCATTTCTGCGCCTTAAAACATTCTTAGAAGCCCACATTTTTAATAAGTTCTAGACATTACGCAACGCATACAATTTTTCTTTACATCAAATTGAATTGAAATTAATATATATATATAGACACATATTTACCTATAAGTCACTCCTATGGCAGGCCTTGACAATCCTGGAGGCAGAGAGCTTGGTTTTGTGTGAGAGGGTGCCCTAGCAAGAGCTGAGCCCCTCTGCAGCTTTTGGAACCATCTCCTTATAGATGTTCTATGTTAAAGCCATACCATATACTCTTAAGTGCATTATAATCCTCGCGGTTAATGCTAACTTTGGTTTGGCTTTATCAAAACATGTCGTGTAAGGTGTCAAACACTTTGGAATACTAAACCCCTCCCACCGCCAGTTCTGGTAGCGGGCGTAGCATTCCACTCTTCTAGAGGGAGTAGACATGTAGTTACTGTTAAACCCGGTTAAAGTTAAACAGAACCCCAGCATTACAAAATGGATGCTGCTGCCACAGACACGAGTCTGCCCTCCTGCTGCTGGACGAAACTCCGGCATAGGTTTCCTGTCCAGGGAGGTGCTGGCACCTCCCCAGACACGCTTTAGTGTATTGGGGCAGGGTGGGTTGCATTCAGTGAATGTTTTTCAGACACTGCCTGGGGCACATAAGGTGCTCCATGCATTTCCCAGTTCAAACCAGTTGCTGGGGCACTCAGCCCCAGCTCTGGCGTGAAACTGGTCAAAGGTGGACCTTAGAGTTAGCCCAACCAGTAATCTTGCTATAAGAATAGGATCCCAGTCCCTAGGACTTTAGATTACCCTGGACGAAACTCTGCAACATATATCTTGGACCTTCGACATTCCATATCGACTGGAAGACGGAAGAAATCTCCCTTGTGGTCAAGGAGTGACCACCCTGTCCAAACAGGCACCAACTGCATCTTTGCCGGTGTGCACTTTCGAGGCTCCCGCCGGATCCCGAAGAATCAGCGACACAGGACATGGACTTCCAGACATCTCTGCCGCTGACCCAAGCTCCCAGCAAAGCTGAGACCCGTAGCGGACACGAGAGACGTGGGACCGAAACTCCTGGACATCCTGCAGTTTTGCAACTGCACCTACTTCCCGAGGTATCCCGAAGTTGTGCATTGGGGTATTTGAAGCCCCTGCTCGAGCACCTTTTGCACCGAAGCTCAGAGGCCCACACTCCACGAGTGTCCCGTGGGCCCACTTTGTGCATTTCACTATGATGCGCCTTCGCGGTTCCTAGTCCGTTGGCTAGTGAGCCCCCTCGAAGGCCAGTCTTTGATTGGGCTTTCCTGGTTGCTCCAGACGTGCTATCACTCCTCTCCAAAGGAGGAGTTCCTCAGACCTTGCTGGTCTGAACCGAAGCCAATCTTGTCATCTTGCGTGGATTGCTGTTGCCAAGGCTTGTTGGGTCCAATCCGGATTCCCACGCTGCAGCACTCGAGATCCTTTGTGGGACAGCTCCTGGTCATCGTTGACGCCTCCTGGACCTCGTGGCTGAAGAGTCAAGCTTCACCTCTTTTACCTGAAATCCCTCGACATCGGCTGGCATCTTCCCATCGCCATCCTGGTCACTGGCTAGTGACCCAGACTCTGTCCCTTCTGCTTTCAGGTTCTTCACATCTCTGATCCACCCTTGGATCCACCCGGACACTTCTCCTCTGGTCGCCTGCAGCATTTCTTTGCAGCCCTCCATTGGAATCGACAACGAAACCCGACACCAAAAGACACCTATGCACCCGGCTTCCGTGGGTGAGGTAACTCGAGTACTCCAGTGCTCCCGTGGGTCTTGACTCTCGAAGTGTCTAAGTCTAAAAGGGTTCCATCGTAGTTCACCTAGAAGTGCCCTTAATCTTTAAAACTGTAACTTGGTCGTTCTCCATAGAAAATCAATGGTGATCCGCGGCTGTGTTTAGACACTGCACGCGCCCCCCGTGGGCCTCCTGCATCCTATCCATTGGTGGTTACAGGTAGCCCCAGCGGTTCTACAGGCCCTAGGCCTGCTTTCTAACCAAGACGTGGTTCTTATACCACTATTTTAGTGTATGGTTTGTGAGGCCTCTAGGGCATTATGTATACTGTACAACTTATCGTATGCTAATTAAGTTCCTTGTATTGTACTTTTACCTCTGACCTCATAAAGAGACCTGAGGGGTTGTGTTTAGATTAAATACATATATATTTGATATATACCTTGTGGCGTGTGCCTTCATTTGATCATTCAAGAGATTATAATTGGTAAAACAACTTGCTTAACTCGCCTCTAAGTCTTAGCCTGAAGGCTGCTCTCCACAGCTACCACTAGGATAGCTTTCTATAAGGTTGACTTTACAACCTACCATCAATAAGGGTCGTTTGGACTGGTGCAAGGTGCCCACTAGGAACAGTGGACACCATATACCAGGCCAACTTCTCACATTGGTGTGCAGCGTGTGGGATTACAGCTTGCATTGTTTTACCAAATAATCTTGAGAGTGTCATTTGAAAAATTACATTAAGGTACCAGTAGGTACATATAAATCAAGCTTAAAATACATAAGTTCTACTGAACTGAGAAATTGTAGGTGTTAAGGGCTTAGCACACCGTGACTACAACTCCTAGAGAGGTTCTAGTAGGAAACCAAGAAGTGTAGGTAGGTGCACACACCACACCTCACTAGTCATGGCTATAAAAGTAGGGCCTAGTGTGCCTCTGCTAGATGACAGCTCAGTGCTGCCAACTAAATATGACACATTCTCCTGCCAGGAGTTAAGGGGTTTGTGTGCCATAGGAAAACTAAAGCAAGGACAAAGTCCCACCACCCAACACCTGATAGATATCTTAGTGGCAGATGACTTGGAAAAAGCATCAGATCCAGATAGACTAGGTAATGGGAGTGGGGGGGCATCCATCAACTGAAGAGCCTTCTACATGGGGTGCCCCACCACGACTCTGAAGATGATGAGAATGCAGACCAGGTTGATGTCAATGGACCCAACCTGGGAGACACACGGCTACCTGGAGGTGAGGTGGGCCAAAATGGGCCTCCCTCCATCCCCCCACGTAGACCTACTGGTGTGCCTAGAAGGGGAAGGTCACCTTCAGTGGAATCTAACCATTCTGGTTCATCAATAGGGTCCTCTGCTCATAGGAGAAGAACTTCTCCTGAGAAGGGGGAACATGAAGCTAGAATGAAAGAAGTCAAGCTCAGGATCAGAAGGCAAGAGATTGCCTTAGAAAACGAGACCCTAGCTCTTGAAAGAGAGAGAAAAAAGATGGGGATAGAATCCCCTGGTGGCAGCAATATCCCTAGTGTTAGGGATAGGTCTTATGACCATAGAAACCTAAACAAGATTGCCCCTCCCTATTTGACTTGGGATGACATCCACAGATGGATCACTGCACTGGAGAGGACCTGCAAAGTACAGAAGGTACCCCAGGAGCAGTGGGCAGCAATCGTGTGGCTCTCCTTTGCAGACAAAGGTAGAGACAAGCTCCTCACTGTCAGAGAAGAGGCTGCTGATGATGATTACAAAGTCCTGAAGAGTGCTCTAATAGATGGGTTTGGCCTAACCACTGAACAGTATAGGTTGCATTTCAGAGATACCCAGAAGACACAGACTCAGGACTGCACTGACTTTGTAGATTGTGTTACTAAGGCTCTGGAGGGCTGGTTACTGGGCAGTAAAGTGTGTGACTATACAGGATTGTATAATCTAATCATGAGAGAACAAATTCTTAATAATTGTCAGAACCAGTTGTTGCATCAGCACTTGGTTGACTGTGATCTGACCTCTCCCCGAGAAATGGGTAAGAAGGCAGACAAATGGGTCAGAACCAGGGTGAAGCAGAAGATACAGAACCAAGGTGGTGACTGTGAGAAGTTGGCCTGGTATATGATGTTCACTATTTTAGTGAACACCTTGCACCAGTCCAAACAACCCTGATGGTGATGGTTGTAAGTCAACGTTATAGACCAGCTATCCTAGTGGTAGCGTGGACAGAACAGTCTTAGGCTAAAAGACTCGTGAGGGCGTGTAAAGCCAGCTGTTTTACCATATGTAACCCCTTGAATCTCAAATGAAAGGACACCACACAGGATATATATAAAATATATATGTATTTATTTACTAACACACTCCTCTGAACTCTTTATGAGATCAGAGGCCAAAGCACATAACAAGATACTTAGTCAGAATACGTTAAGTTGCACAATTTACGGTTAGGCCCTAGGGGCGAAGCAAACCATATATTAAGAAAGTGGTATAAGTACCACGTCACGAGAAAAGGAAAGGCCTAGGGCCTAGGGAATCGCTGGGGCTACACTATCTGAACCTTAGTTTAGAAGTAGGAGGCCCACAGGCGGCGTGTGCAGTGTCTTTACACGCGCGCGAGAGTCAATGCAAAGTTAATGGGAACTTAGAAGTTAGATTTAGAAGGATTGAGGACACTTCCGGTTTAGCTAGGAGGAAACAACTAAAAACCTACACATTTGGATAGTCAATACCCTTGGGAGCACCGAAGTACTCGCGTTACCTCACCCACGGACGGCGGGAGCATAGGTGTGAAGATGTGTCGGGTTTCGCCGTTGAGTCCTATGGAGCCTTTGAAGAAAGATGCTGCAGGCGACCAGGAGGAAGATGTCCGGGTGGATCCAAGGGTGGATCGAAGATGAAGAGGACCTGAAAGCAGAGGGGACAGAGTCTGGGTCACTAGCCAGTGACCGGGTGGAACCAGAAAGGAACCAGACAACGTCGAGGAGCAATCAGGTGCTGTCTTGAAGCTTGTCTTTGCAGCCCCGCGGACCAGGAGACGTCGAGGACGACCAGGTGCTGGAGAGGAGCTGTCCCACGAAGGTTCTCGCAGATGAAGGGGTCGACTGCCGGATTGGAGTCAACAGGCCTTGGCAAAGGCCACCCACGCAGGATACAACAAAGGCTTCTGGTGCAGACCAGCAAGGTCGGGGGTGCTTCTCCTTTGCAGGGAAGCAAGGGCCAGTCTGGAGCAACCAGACCAGCGATGTAGATCAAAAGGATTGTCGTCACAGAGGCTACCAGCCAACGGGCCAGCAACCGGACAACACAAGCAGAAGGGCCCCACGCAGAACTCGTGGAGAGTGGAGGGCTGATCTTCGGTGTAGGTGGAGCTCTGGTTCAGGGTTTTTCAATCCCCAGTGCACAGCTTCGAGGATGCCTCAGGAGCTGGACAGTTAGCAAGTTGCAGGCTTTCCAAGATGTCCGGTCCCACGTGTCTCGTCGCCTCCACGGATCTCAGCTATGCTGCAGTCGTGAAGAGAGGGTCAGAGAGGTCTGGAAGTCTGGGTCTTGTCAGGCTCTGTGCTCGGGTTCCGGCGGGAACGTCGACAAAGCAAGCCGTTGATTTGCTGGATGGTGCCTGGTTGCCCAGGGTGGTCACTCCTTGGCCACAAGGGAGATTCTTCAGTCTTCAGCTTCAGCAGAACGTTGAAGGTCCAGAGTTTCGTGTCAAGTTTCGGTTCAGGATTAATCTAAAGTCTCAGGACTCAGCTCCTACCTTTATACAACTAAAGGGGGCTGGATTACTGTCTATTATTATTATTACAGATTTGTAGAGCGCATGGCTGCGCGTAAGCGTCCCAGCGCTAGTGAGGAAGAAGAAGAAGGGGAGGGGGAGTTTTAAGGAAACAGCCATGTCTTGAGAAGTTTACGGAAGGGAAGGATGTCAGATTGGGCCCGAATGTTCAGTGGGAGAGAATTCCACAGTTTGGAGGCGTTGTAGGCGAAACAACGGCCACCTGAGCGAGCTTTCTTAATCCTGGGTGTGGAGGTGAGGTGGAGGTGGGATGAACGGAGTGCTCTGTTGGTTGTGTGAGGAATGATGAGATCCTTCAATATGGGTGGGGCCTTCTTGTGCAGGATTTTGTGGGTGGTGCAGAGGGCCTTGAAATGCACTCTTTCTTGGATCGGCAACCAAAGTAGGGACTTGAGGGAGGATTTGGCCGAGCAGCGATTGCTCGTGCCCTTGAGGAGGCGTGCAACCGTGTTTTGTACAACTTGGAGTTGTGAGATCACCTTTTTAGGAGCTCCGAGGTACAGGGCGTTACCATAATCCAGATGGGACAGTATTAATCCCTGTATCAGGAGTTTTTGGGACTGAGGGGGCAGCAGCGGAAGGATTTTCCTGGAGGTCTGTAGGAGGCCATAGCAGATGCCAGCTGTTTTCCGAGATTGGGTGGAGAAGGTAAGCCCTTCGTCCAGCCAGATCCCCAGGCTTTTAATTGCACATTTGGGAATTGGAGGGGGGCCAGAGAGAGTCCGGGCGAAAAGGAGATTGATTGCCCAGAACCATGATCTCGGTTTTTCCACTGTTCAGCTTCAGGTGGGATCCATCCATCCACTTGGTTATCTCTCCGAGACAAGTGTAGAGATCAGGAGAGGGGTGGTTAAGCTGGTTGAGGGACACTACCATCTGGGTGTCATAAGTGTAGGTGAGTAGCTTGATCCCGAATGGAGCGACGATCTTCTCCAGGGGGGACATATGTACATTAAAAAGGGTCGGGCTAAGCGACGAACCCTGGGAGACCCCACAGTGTATCGGTGTACTATTGGAGAGTAAGTCCCCGTCCGCCACCCGAAAAGATCTATCGCTCAGAAAGGAGTCGAGCCACGACAGGGCAACCACTGAGATACCCAGGTCCCTGAGCCTACGGATCAGTATGGAGTGGTTGACGGTGTTGAATGCCGTGCTAAGGTCCAGGAGGATCACTGCCACTGACCCTCCTTCATCCATGATCTTTCTGGCTTCATTGACCACCGCCACCATAGCGGTCTTCGTACTTTGGCCTAGCCTAAAGCCTGTCTGGGAGGGTCTAAGTAGGCCATTCGTCTCTAGATAGTTAGAGATCTGTTGATTAATTATCTTTTCTGCAATTTTGCTAACACCAGGCAGGAGGGAAATCGGGCGGTAGTTATTTAATTCAAGGGGGTCCAACTTTGGCTTTTTAATCAGAGCTTTAACAATTGCCTTTTTCCAACTGGGTGGGACCATTCCATGGGAGAGTGAAATATTGATCAGGTTGACCAACTGAGGCATAATGGTCAGGGAAACTAATTTTAGGATATTTAAAGGGGCAGGGTCCAGTGGGGAACCACTTTTGATTGACTGAAGGACAGGTAAAAGTTTGTCTGCTGTTGTCGGGGCAAACCAGTCTAATTTAGGTTTTTGTGCTTGGGGTAAGACTTCAACCTGTTCAAGCGGTTCAGTAGTCTCTGGGGGGAGCGATGGGAGAGAGGTCAGAATATTTTTGATCTTGGTGTCAAAAAATTCAGCCAGTTTGTTACAGTGGCTGACCGAAGGCTCCACGGGGGCCGCTGGGTCGGGGATTTTTAAAAGGGTTTTCGCGATATTGAATGTCTCCCTGGAGGAGTTCGCGGATGACCTGATTTTATCGTCGAAGTACGTGGACTGTGCAGATTTAAGGGCTTTTTTATAATTGAGCATCAGGCGCTTGTATTCTAATTTCTTTGCAAGGTCAAAGTCCTTTCTCCAAGCCCTTTCAGCTTTTTTACAAAGTTTTTTTAGAAGGCGTACTTCTGTTGTATACCAGGGCGACGATATTTTTTTTCGGGGCTTGCAGGTGAATCTTTTCGGGAAGGTAGTGTCCAATGAGTCCCCTATCCATAGTGAGAACTCGGAATCGGCCGATATGGGATCTGATCCGCCCCTTGGAACGGTGCGCTCCAGGTGGTGCTTCCAGATTTCTAGGTCGAGTTTAGCCCAAGGGCGTGTAGGTCGGCTCGGAGGGGGTCTGTGGCGGGGGGGGGAGGGGATTGGAATCTGCCACTTAAATGTAACTACATAATGGTCTGACCAGGGTATCGGAAATGGAGTGGAGATTGAAAGGTCGGGAACATTAGAGAAGATAGGATCAAGGAGATGTCCCAGCGTATGGGTTGGAAGGCGGCTTTCCAGACGGAGGTGATAGGATGCAAGATCTAAAGAAAGGTCCGAGACCAACTTATCTTCATTCTTATCAAAATGGAGATTCAAGTCTCCTAGGATCATGAAGTTGGAATAGGTGGCGGCCATTGTAGAGGAGTGTTCCACTAGTGAGCTGCAAAATTTTCCTACCGAGCCCGGGGGGCGATATATAAGAAGGCCTGATAGAGATTTGAATGAATGAATGAAATGAAATTAAAGGAGTTTTGTAGAGCGCGGCTGCTGCCCAAGGGCGTCCAAGCGCTGAGTAAAGATAACAGAACTCTGAGGGGGGGGGGGGGATCCAGGTAGGGGGCTAAATGCTGAATAGATGTGTTTTTAGCTCTTTACGGAAGGATGAAAAGATAGGGTTAGACCTAAGTGAAAAGGGAAGGGAGTTCCATAATTTAGCAGCGTTAAGCGAGAAGGACCTACCTCCTGCTCTGGACCTTTTTACTCTGGGAACTGCAGCAAGGAATGCGTTCTCTGAGCGAAGTGACTTACCGGGACAGTAGGGAGTTAGAAGAGTGTGGTTAATCTCCGGTCTGGCTTTGTGGAAGGCTTGGTGCGATATGCACAGAGTCTTAAATTTTATTCTATCCCTGACCGGGAGCCAGTGCAGTGACCTGATCCCTGGTTTAGCCGATTCTCTGCGTGGAATTTGGAGAAGCGTGCGAGCTGCACAATTCTGTGTGCGCTCAAGTTTCTGCAGCACGTAGTCAGGGGCTCCTAGGTAGAGGGCATTGTTGAAATCGAGTCGGGATTGAATGAGGCCCTGGATAACAATCTGTTTGGCTTCTAGGGGTAAAATAGGCAGAATCTTCCTTAGCATTCGGATAATCCCGAAGCACGTTGCTGCTGTTTTTGTTGCCTGCGTATTGAAGGTAAGGGTTTTGTCCAGCCAGACTCCCAGACTCTTGATGTCCTCCTTCGGGGATGGGGGCGGATCCAAGCTGGGAGGCCATAGTTGGTCCATGGGAATGAGAGTAGGGGGGCCAAGGAGCATTATCTCGGTCTTATCACCATTGAGTTTTAATGAGGATGCTGTCATCCATCTCCTGACGTCCTCCATGCATGCTGCTAGGTTGATTTGGGCAAGCCTGCTGTTCTTCTGTGCCAGAGAGACCACCAGCTGAGTGTCGTCCGCGTACGAGATGATCTTGACACCGTATTGTGGGACGACCTCAGCCAGCTGCCTCATGTACACATTGAACAGTGTGGGGCTTAGGGAGGAGCCTTGGGGAACCCCACAGTTTAAAGGTCTGCTAGTGGAGCAGGAGTCGCCATCAAAGACCTGGAAGGTCCTTCCGCTCAAAAAGGAGCCCAACCAGTCAAGAGCGTTTCCTGCGATCCCCAGATCAACTAGACGAGACAGCAGGGTTTTGTGGCACACCGTGTCAAACGCGGCGCTTAGGTCAAGGAGGATCACTGCCACTGACCCCCCTTGATCCAAGATCCTCCTAGATTCCTCCGTTACCGTCAGAAGGGCAGTTTCTGTGCCGTGTTTTGGACGGAATCCTGTTTGGGTGGAGTCCAGTAGGGAGTTCTCCTCGAGGAAGTGGGTGAGGTGGAGATTAATGTGTTTCTCTAGAATTTTACTTGCCCAAGGTAACAGGGATATAGGACGGAAATTGTTGGGGTCCATAGGGTTGAGGTTGGGTTTTTTAAGCAGTGCCCTCACCATAGCCTGTTTCCAGGGGGGAGGAACCACTCCAGTTTGCATGGAGCTATTAAGTAGGTCCATGAGGGAAGGGAAAATGACTTGATTAGCCATGTTCATCATCCGAGGGGGCACTGGGTCAAGGGGGGAGCCTGATTTTATTTGGTGCGCGAGGGATTTGAGTGAATCCAGATCTAGTGGTGAGAATGTATTCATGGAGGCTCGCGGAGGGTGTGCTGTATCGCTTGGGGACACTTGGATTGTGAATAGGGTATTTTCACAATCTGACAGGGGACTGCCTTGAAGGCGACAGGAGAGATTGTCCCTATGAATGATGGCTATTCCCCCTCCCTTGCCCTTAAGGCGGTCTAGATGCTGTATGAGGAAACCTGGTGGGAGGGACCTAACGATGTCCGGATCAGATGAAGGTCCTAACCAGGTTTCCGTCAAAAAGAGAACTTCCAACTGGAGATCCTCTAGCATGCTGTAAATTTCTTGGCCATGTTTAGGGAGTGATCTGCAATTCACTAGGGCCATGCGAACATCCGTGGAGGGGGAAGGGCTAGGAACATTGGTGGTGAGTTTGAAGGGACAAATATGACAGTGTTTGACTGGACCGTCCCCCAGGATAGAGTGGGAGCAGGGTGGGGAGGTCTTATGTCTCATGAGGAGTAGAGCTTCTTTAGAATATGTAAGGGGATTCTGGGGGGTAACTACCAGAGGGCTGGGCTCTGAGCTCGGTCGAGCGCGGACGGGCGCAGACGGGCTTACCTCTGGCGCACCTCCGGCGCGCCAACGGCGCGCCTGCTGCACTCGTCCGCTGCGCGTAGGAGTTGGAGGGGACATTTTGTAGTGGGAGGGCCTAAATCGCCCTCACCACTAGACCGCCGAGCGAAATTACCCCCAAGATGGCGCCTGTGTATCAGCGCTCGTGATCCTGAGCCCGCGTCCCAGGAGCCCTAAGTCGGCTGCCCAAGGACGTGTGGGCCCTCGGGAAGGGAGTGGAGAGGTAGTTTTTTTTTTTTTAAAGTAATGCACAGTATAAATTAAAAAGATGCGATTTTACACAGAGCACACAAATTTTCACACAATAAGATTAAAACGGGTAAGGTAATTTCCCAGAGTTAAAAGCGATTTAAAATAAAGCCCCTGACTCCCGGCTGTGCCTCAAGAGTCTTGCTTCTGTCTTCTAACACTGAGTTGCGGGCTCTACTCAGTCCTATATGAAGTGGGAGGGCCTAAATCGCCCTCACCACTAGACCGCCGAGCGAAATTACCCCCAAGATGGCGCCTATGTATCAGCGCTCGTGATCCTGAGCCCGCGTCCCAGGAGCCCTAAGTCGGCTGATTAAGGACGTGTGGGCCCTCGGGAAGGGAGTGGAGAGGTAGGGTTTTTTTTTTTAAAGTAATGCACAGAATAAATTAAAAAGATGCGATTTTACACAGAGCACACAAATTTTCACACAATAAGATTAAAACGGGTAAGGTAATTTCCCAGAGTTAAAAGCGATTTAAAATAAAGCCCCTGACTCCCGGCTGTGCCTCAAGAGTCTCGCTTCTGTCTTCTAACACTGAGTTGCGGGCTCTACTCGGTCCTATATGTAGTGGGAGGGCCTAAATCGCCCTCACCACTAGACCGCCGAGCGAAATTACCCCCAAGATGGCGCCTGTGTATCAGTGCTCGTGAACCTGAGCCCGCGTCCCAGGAGCCCTAAGTCGGCTGCCTAAGGACGTGTGGGCCCTCGGGAAGGGAGTGGAGAGGTAGGTTTTTTTTTTAAAGTAATGCACAGAATAAATTAAAAAGATGCGATTTTACACAGAGCACACAACTTTTCACACAATAAGATTAAAACGGGTAAGGTAATTTCCCAGAGTTAAAAGCGATTTAAAATAAAGCCCCTGACTCCCGGCTGTGCCTCAAGAGTCTTGCTTCTGTCTTCTAACATTGAGTTGCGGGCTCTACTCGGTCCTATATGTAGTGGGAGGGCCTAAATCGCCCTCACCACTAGACCGCCGAGCGAAATTACCCCCAAGATGGCGCCTGTGTATCAGCGCTCGTGATCCTGAGCCCGCGTCCCAGGTGCCCTAAGTCGGCTGCCTAAGGACGTGTGGGCCCTCGGGAAGGGAGTGGAGAGGTAGGGTTTTTTTATAAAAGTAATGCACAGAATAAATTAAAAAGATGCGATTTTACACAGAGCACACAAATTTTCACACAATAAGATTAAAACGGGTAAGGTAATTTCCCAGAGTAAAAAGCGATTTAAAATAAAGCCCCTGACTCCCGGCTGTGCGTCAAGAGTCTCGCTTCTGGCTTCCCTCCTATGGGTGGGACCAGGAAGGGGGGTGGTTACACCCCCTCTCCTTTGTCCAGTTTCACGCCAGAGCTGGGGCCGGAGTGCCCCAGCAACCGGTTTGAACTGGGGTATGCATGGAGCACCTTGTGTGCTCCAGGCAGTGTCTCAATCTATTCAGCCCTCCCTGTCCAAATATGTAATGTCCAAACCTCAGTGACTGGAAGGACTCCCAGCAGCAGGAGGTCAGACTTGTGTCTGTGGCAGCAGCGTCCATTTTGTGACGCTGGGGCTCTGATTAACTTTAACCGGGATAGTCAGCAACAACATGTCGTCTCCCTCTAGAAGGGTGGAATGCTACCCCCGTCGCCAGAATTGGCGAGGGGGTAGTATTCCAAAGCGTATGACACCTTACACAACATGTTTGTATAAAGCCAAACCAAAGTTAGCATTTAACCGCGAGGATTATAATGCACTTAAGAGTATATGGTATGGCGATATCATAGAACAGCTATAAGGACATGGTTCCGAAAGCTGCAGACAGGCTTAGCTCATGCTAGAGCACCATCTCACACATAACCAAGCACTCTGCCTCCAGGATTGTTAAGGCCTGCTATAGGAGTGACTTATAGGTTACTGTGTGTCTATATATAAGGGTAGATATAGGAATACTATACCTAAGTAAGGGGTGATTACACGACCTTGCCCTAGCTGAGTGATCAGCCAGTTGTGTCAGTTTGGATGGCCAGCCAGGGGTGGCATAATACATGCTGCAGCCCCTGGTAGGCCTTGGTTGCACCTATGCCCTGGGCACCTATGGCACAGGGGCTGATAAGGTGAACCAATTCCCAATTGTGGATGTACCTAGAGTACATGGTATACATTTAGAGAGAGTGCATCTGGGCTGTGGTTCTGATTAGCAGGCCCACAGCGAAATCTAAGTCGAAAACCAGAGAAGCAAAAGCAAAAAGTGGGGTTGACCATAGGAAGCAGACCCTACTCTCCTACAGTGACCAAAAGAAGCTACACCAAAAGGGTGGGGAGAAAGGTAAAGACCAGAAGTCTTCACAAGGTCCCCAAAAAGCTTCTACTGGTGGGGGTTCCCAATCCAAAAAGAAAGGAGGTCCAAGAAAACCATGGTGCAAAGTTTATAAAAATAATACTAACTGGACTAGTGAGTGCACCAAAAAGGAGACAGCTCCAGACACCATTGCCCCTAAGGCAACTGTTCCCCCTAGTTCAGCTCCAAGTGGTGGTTCTCAACAGAAGGGTGTAGTAGGGTTAAGCGAAACAAAAGGGGATGATGGACGGAGCGTTTGAGCAAATCAAACACTCACCCCCAGTCAACTGATCTGGGTTTAATCCATCACCATTCTTTAGCCCACTCAGCCACCCCAGTTCGGACATGGCCATATGCAAATCAGTCTGACCCTGTGCCTCATGGGAACAGTCCAGCCCGAACTGCCAAGCCATGTCTTCCCTGGACCGGAAACAAGCATCCTGGGACCGGTTTCGGATTCATAATCCTCATCAGCCAGGCTATCTTGAATCCAGTGGCCAAGTGAGCAAGGGACTCACATCTAAGCATACCCTGCCAATTTAGGGCTAACAAAGCGAAACAAAAGGGGATGATGGACGGAGCGTTTGAGCAAATCAAACACTCACCCCCAGTCAACTGATCTGGGTTTAATCCATCACCATTCTTTAGCCCACTCAGCCACCCCAGTTCAGACATGGCCATATGCAAATCAGTCTGACCCTGTGCCTCATGGTAGTAGGGTTAACCCTGGGAACTGAGATGGATTCTGGCCTAGTCAGAATACCAACTCAAGTTGTTTTGATCTGTGATGGAGGCATGGATATGTCCTCCTCTGTAAGTCCCAGTAACCAGGGCAAGTACAGAAAAACTCATTTAGTCAATGAGAAAAAGGCTCAGGCCTACATGGACACCGGTGCCAGGGTCACAATGGTGATACCTGACTTTGTGGACTCTGGACAGATCATACTTGGTGAAACCTACCAAGTGACCAATGCTAGCAATGTCACTACCACACATAGTATGACCGTTGTTAATTTCTCATGGGGAGGGGTAACTGGCCTTAAGAAGGTTGTTGTTAGTTCAGACCTCCCTGTAGAATGTTTGCTTGGCAATGACCTAGAGACTTCATCCTGGTCTGAAGTGGAGTTTAGGACTCATGCAGAAATGTTAGGAATCTCAGCACATGTCCTTGCAGTGACTAGGTCACAGGTCAAAAAGTCTAACACTGAACAGGCACTGGATTCTGGAATAATGGACCAGTTGCCTCCCAGGACAAGGAGCAGTAGGGTTAAGGCAGCGCCTTCCCCCCTGTCTCAGAGTGAGGATCAGCCTTCTGAGGAAGCTGATTGTGAGCCTGAAGAAGGAACTGTCCGAGAAGAACTTGCACCTGATCAGGTTGAGTTTCTTGGGACAAGGGGCCCTTCCAGGGCAGATCTGAGGCAGGCGCAGTTGGACTGCCCTTCTCTTGAACCCCTCAGACAGCAAGCTGCTGCTGAGGCTGCAGGGAATGCTAGTGGCACCCATAGAATCAATTGGGATGAAGGGCTCCTGTATTCAGAGGCTAGAGACCCCAAGCCTGGTGCTTCCAGGAGGTTGGTCATACCTTTGGCATTCAGGGGCTTCCTTTTGACACTAGCCGATGATATTCCCCTTGAAGGACATCTTGGCCAGAACACGACTTGGGACAGGCTTGTCCCTCACTTTCACTGGGCCCACATGTCAGAAGACACAAAGGAGTTTTGTTGCTCCTGTGTAACCTGCCAAGCCAGTGGCAAAACAAAGCCCCCCCTTATACCACTACCTGTGGTGGGGGTTCCCTTTGAAAGAGTGGAGATTGATATTGTTGGTCCAATGGATCCTCAGACAGCATCTGGGCACAGGTTTATCATGGTGGTGGTGGATCATGCCGCCAGGTACCCAGAAGCTATAACCCTTAAGACCACTACAGCACCTGTTGTGGCAAGGGCCCTCTTGGGAGTTTTCTCAAGAGTGGGTTTCCCTAAGGAGGTTGTATCAGATAGAGGTGCAAACTTTATGTCTAGTTACTTGACTGCAATGTGGAAGGAGTATGGAGTGAACTACAAGTTCACCACACCCTATCACCCACAATGCAATGGTCTAGTTGAAAGGTTGAACAAGACTTTAAAGGGTATAATTAAGGGTCTCCCAGAAAAGCTCAGGCGGAGATGGGATATCCTGCTACCCTGCCTTTTGTTTGAACACAGAGAGGTTCCTCAGAAGGGGGTTGGCTACAGCCCATTTGAACTTCTGTTTGGGCACCCTGTCAGAGGCCCACTTTGTCTGGTGAAGGAAGGATGGGAGTTACCTCTCAAACAGGATATTGTGGACTATGTACTTGGTCTCCGTTCCAGGTTGGCTGAGTACATGAAAAAAGAATCCAAAAACCTGGAGGCTAGCCAGGAATTATGGAAGGCCTGGCATGACCAAAAGGCTGTACTGACTGTTTACCAGCCAGGACAAAAAAGTGTGGGTGTTGGAGCCAGTGGCCCCACCAGCTCTCCAAGACAAGTGGAGTGGAACCCACACTATTGTTGAACCGAAGGGAGAGGTTACCTATTTGGTAGATCTTGGAACTCCCAGAAGCCCCCATAGGGTGCTTCATGTCAACAGACTGAAACCATATGTTGACAGGGCAGACATAGGCTTGCTCATGGCTACTGATGAAGGACAGGAGGAAGAGAGTGACCCTCTCCCAGACCTGCTCTCTCAGAACCCTGATGATGGGTCAGTAAATGGTGTAGCCTTGGCAGACAGCCTCACTGATCAGCAGCAGGCTGACTGCAGGCAAGTTCTGCAGCAGTACAGACATATGTTTTCACTCACTCCAAGTCAGACTACCTGGTGCACTCATGAAGTGGACACTGGGGACATTCTGCCTGTTAAAAATAAGATTTACAGGCAACCTGATCATGTCAGGGACTGTATCACGACTGAAGTCCAGAAAATGTTGGGATTGGGAGTGATTGAACCTTCAGATAGCCCTTGGGCTAGTCCAGTAGTCCTAGTACCCAAACCTCACACCCAGGGTGATAAGAGAGAGATGAGGTTTTGTGTAGACTACAGAGGTCTCAATGCTGTCACTAAAACAGATGCCCATCCAATACCCAAAGCAGATGAGCTCATAGATACTTGGGCCTCAGCCAAGTTTCTGAGCACATTTGATCTAACAGCTGGCTACTGGCAGATCAGACTAGCTGATGATGCAAACCCAAAAACAGCATTTTCCACCCCTAGTGGACATTATCAGTTTGTGGTAATGCCCTTTGGTCTGAAAAATGCACCTGCCACATTTCAAAGGTTGGTGAATAACGTCCTCACAGGCCTGGAAAACTTTTGTACAGCTTATCTTGATGATATTGTTATCTTTAGTTCCACCTGGGAAGACCACCTGATCCACCTGAAAAATGTTTTGGAGGCCCCTGCAGAAGGCAGGCCTAACTATCAAGGCTACTAAGTGCCAGATAGGGCAGAGTCAGGTTGTATACCTGGGCCACCTTGTAGGTGGAGGCCAGGTTCAACCATTGCAGAGCGAAATGCAGACAATAATGGATTGGGTTGCTCCAACCACCCAGAATCAGGTCAGAGCTTTCTTGGGCCTGACTGGGTACTATAGGAGATTTGTCAAGGGGTATGGTTCTATTGTGACGCCCCTGAATGACTTAACTTCTAAAAGAATACCTAAGAAAGTTAAGTGGACAGTCAGCTGTCAAAAGGCATTTGATGACCTGAAGCAGGCCTTGTGCACTGCACCAATTCTGCAAAGTCCTAACTACTCCAAAGAATTCATTGTTCAAACAGATGCCTCTGAGTTAGGGGTAGGGGTTGTGCTATCACAATTGAATGAAGAAGGTCAGGACTAGCCAGTAGCTTTTATTAGCAGAAGGCTGACCCCTAGAGAGAAACGTTGCTTAGCTATTGAGAGGGAGGCCTTTGCTGTGGTTTGGGCTCTGAAGAAGCTGAGGCCATACTTGTTTGGTACTCACTTCACAGGTCTGACAGACCATAAGCCCCTCTTATGGCTAAAACAGATGAAGGGTGAAAATCCCAAACTACTCAGGTGGTCCATTTCCCTACAGGGGGTGGACTATACAGTGGAACATAGACCTAGGAGTAATCATGCCAATGCAGATGGACTCTCCAGATATTTCCACTTAGAACATGAAGACTCAACTGGTCAAGGTTAGTTTAATGTCCCTGCGTTTGGGGGCGGGGGGGGGGGTTGTGTAGGAGAGTAAGGTCATCTTCCTATGGTTTTCCCCCCTTTTTTACTGTGATTCACTGTTTTTTCGACTTTAGTATAGCTGTGACCCTGCTAATCAGTCCCACAGCCTAGCTGTTCTCTCTCTAAATTGATACCATGTACTTTAGGTACATACCAGATTGGTTATTGAGGCACCCTTGTGAGCCCCTGTATATGGTCCCCTAGGTAGGGACCCCAGAGGCCTACCAGGGGCTGCAGCATGTATTGAGTCACCCCTGGTTAGCCTTCCAAACTGACACCACAGGTCTGCACCTGCAGCTTGGGTAAGGTGGTGTAATCACCCCTTACTTAGATATAGTATACCTATATCTATATCTATATCTATATCTATCTATATATATATATATATATATATATATGCTCCAAGGTTCCCACCTGTTGGAGAAGCACACTGACATCCACTGCAGCAACCTTCATGAGGTAAAAGCCGGATCGGCGAGCGGATCCAGTTTACAGCATGCCTGTCGATTCACGCCGGACGCGTTTCATGCTCATTGCACTCTTCAGCGGCGCGACAGTCATTTTGGCATAGAGGCCACACCTCCCACTTAAAAATATGAGCCCTCCAATGGGCAACTCAAATGAGTCCTCGTTGGTTTGTGGGTCTTGTAGTGAGTGCCTCAGTTATGTGCCGCTGTCTGAGCTGTTTCAAGCCCACCAATGGGCCTCCACGCGCACATCCGGCTTGTCAATCCTCCATGGATGCCTCCACATTGAAACTCCGACAAGCCGGATGTGCGTAAGGTCGAGAACAGGTCTGTGGGAGGTTAGTGCTCACTTTCAGACAGATTTCAATGCCAGACACGGTCAGTGAAGGCTCGTCCATCTCAGCTGAAGGTTGCCCTCTGTGTCTCGGCCGAGGAAGATGTCATGTCGGGAGTGCCGTCCTTTTGAAGATGCACCAATAAAGCTGAGGCGATACGACGAGGTCAGCAGTTTCAGAGAGTTTTCTTGTTTCGAAAAGGTGAGACAACTGTACAGGAGACCACCTGGTGATCGGGGGACAAGCAAGGTTACAGACTTTGCTAAATGTCTGTCCTCAGACAGTTTTCACAACACTTTGGGCAGAAACAGAATGGAGTCCTTTCCATCACACGGACATTGTCCTACATCGAGGAAGTGATGGAGGCCCTAAACAAGACGTCAAGGTTGTCCAACCACTCGCCCGAGCAGAAAGAGGTATGCGATGGGTGGCTCCGGGAGTAATTGCAACTGTCATTTCTACCAACAAGGAACGGATCTGAGCAGGACTGGAGACACCACCACGTGGTATCGATCTGGAGCTCAAAGGGACATGTCTGAACTCGAAGGCACATTGCTTGTAACAGGTGGAGTCACTATACCTGGTGACTCGAAATACTTCTTTGAAGAAAAACCACTTCCACACGTCCGAGCCCAACACTAGATGGCAGTAGTAGGCATAGCATGTGCATCTACAGCTACACATGCCACAGACATATATATTCTCAGACAAGGAAATAATGGCTAATAGTATACCACCACCACACACTGTACCCACCCACCTCCCAATTCTGTCCTCATGCCTAGCTGTAAATATCCATATTGTAGTGCAGACATATGTACTGTCTTATATTGTGACATACTCTTCAGTTATCGTAGCCCCTATACTGTTTATGTTATTCACCCAAGTTGTTCATGATCTACTTGTAGTTAATTTTGTTGATAAGTATAGCATTTCTTGTTGTCATGATCTGATGCTGTTGTTATAAAGAAAGAAAGAAATAATGCATAAATACATTATTTAAGTTTTAGTTTTATTTGTGCCTCTTCTCTCAGATAGTGCACTAATATAAATAAGAACTCAATCGTTTCTAACGGACCATAGTCAAGTTCATAGGAGAAATGCTTGAAACACATGGAGCTCATGATGTGAGCCTGGACTATTTGTTCCAAGGTATAACTGCAAGTATGGTCTTTAGTAGAATGTGATTGTTACATTAAAGCATATCCAAAAAACTCAACACATTTATCATTGTTACCTGTTCAGCTCTCCAGTGATTGCTGCAAGGAGGGAGCTTTTCCCGCAGCCAACTTTTCCAACAACTCCGACCAGAGCGCCCTGAAGAGGAGAACAATGAACAGAAGAAAAATGCTCACAAAGTGAGTCTGGTAAACTTGCTAAATATAGTGCACAACAGATGACCTCCCTCCATTTGAACCAGTAGCAAAAAGTATATTGAGGTGTGAACTCATCAAAAGAGGTATCCCCAGGGACCTGTCACTTGGATTCCTATTGGCACATCTCCACATTGGACTTAGTGAGGCTCATATGATGCTAATGTGCATCGTTGGTTGAATATATACCTACACTTGCAGAAGCTGGCAACTAGACAAAAGCACAGTTAAAAATGTTCAAGTTACTAAGAAAACCCGATTCTTCTATTCACCCTTCACAAGCCTTTAGTGATAAACCTCATTTCTACTTTCCTAACAAAACACTCAACATGATTGCACCAAATTAAATTATTTGGGATGGATGACTGCCCACTTTAAGATATAATCCCAACCCTTGTCAGGATGAATCCTCGAATTCACTAAATGAATCTTAGCTAAACCTCCTGTTAGCTATGGCACAAAGTAGGCAGGTTTAATCCCTAAGCTACTAGGCCTTTTCACCTCCAGTGCCAAGCCTTTTTTTGGCTATTTGGGGCAGTTTTGAGCTCATTACTTTTTTCCACGTAAGGTATCCATGCCAGAATTGCGCCCTTTTTTTCAGCATCCTGGGGATTCTAAAGGTACCAAGGGTTTGTGGATTCCCCAGGAGGAGACTCAGAAAATAGCCAAAATATAGCTGCATTTAGATTCTTCATTGGGGGGGGGGGGGGGGAGGCTGGAAAAAAGTGCTCTGGATAAGTGTTTCTTTTTCCCCCCTAAAATGGCATCAATTGCTGTGCTAAAGTCACAATCTTCGTGGCTTTCAGGAACATGCAGAGCTGAATAAAAACATTTTTTTTACCACAGTTTTGCCATTTATCAAAGAGGTATCCAATTTTTCCTGCTATCAACCTACTTCCAGTTTGTGGTGGAAAACAGTGTTAAACCCATGGGTGATCCAGAAAAGCTATACATTTCTGAAAGGTAGACAAAATTCCGAATTCAGCAAGAGGTAATATGTATAGATCCCCGAAGGTTTTCCCAAAGAAACTGTTAAAATAAGGAAATATTGAAAATAAGTAGGAAAAAACAGCAAATTTGTGACAATGTTTTTATCTATAAACTTTTGTCACGTTCAAGCGCCAAGATGGCTCCTTTCGGTACCAGAAATTCACCAGAGCCGGCCGATATAGTGCGCTGATTGTACCTGCAGTGGGCTAAAAGAATCACTGTGATGAAGCGGCTGCAGTTGTGGCGCTGACCTGACCCTATACGCACCCGGCAACAAGATGGCAGCAGCGTAATCAAGCTGCGAGACCTGTAGGCTGTAGACTTAGGGCTGCAGTGGTGACTGGCCGAGGACGGGCACGACCCTCCAGGAAAGTGGCTGCTCTTTGACTGGGGACCCGACCGCGCCGAGAGGTCGCTGCGTAAGATGGCGCCCTCCATACAGAATGCCCGCTCCCTGACAACCCTGTACTTCCTAGGGCACAAAGTCATGATTTTCCCGGACTATACCAGGTAGGTCCTGGCGCAGCGCCGATCCTACGTGAAGTTAAAGCAGAAATTGCGACCCCTGAACCTCCAATACAGACTGTTGTTTCCAGCTCGCCTCAGGGTGGTCTTCCAAAACAAAACCCATCTCTTTGACACCGCAGAATAGGCATGGACCTGGGCGACCAAGGAACGTCTCCTCCAGCCCCACAGTACCGCCTCTCACCCCGCACCTCGCTCCTGATCCATGACACCCAAAGGCGTTAGACCACAGAGAGAGCGCACCGGCTCTCACAAAGAAAGTAACAGCCGCAGAGAGGTATCTGCTTCATCCAAGGCTGCTGCTCGAGGCTCCAATGAACTGCCCAAAATACCGAGAACCACAAGCCTGCCACAAGACTAATGCGCCGGGGAGACGCGGTCTGACAGGAGGCCCCGCTGGCCTCTGGTTGTTGGATGTGACAATTTAATGGAAACTCAACTAAAACCAGTCCCTGCAGCCAGCTATAGATGGTATCCTGTAAATGCTGCTCTTGCCCTTAATGGCTCTGGTGCAATTAATGAGACTTGCTCTAGAGACAAACGGATCCTGCCACATTGAGGGATCCACCACGCAGCTCAAACACTAAGCCTATAGCTTAGTCTTGTTGCAACTTGTTGTAGTTAGGGCGACAGAAGCTTCCTTTAACGAGGTATAGGGAGGGTGGTTGGTTGGGGGGGGTATCAGGACCATTGTCCCAAGGTTAATCTTAGGTTTGTTTTCTAGACGCAGCACCTAACTTACCACGTTAGACACATGTGCAATTCACCTACAGTGTGAACTGAATAGGCCTTCATATTGCTCCGGCCCTCGGGCGCCCTGGCCCGCCAGCTCAAGTACGCTACTGCTACCCCCTTGCACACGCTATGTCTGTAACCCAATGCAAGAGAGACCCCTGCAAATTCTCTCCTGGAATGTCAATGGGCTCCTGACAAAGTGAAACACACTGCAGTACTGAAGTACTTCCAAAGGTTGGTCCCCAATGTCCCTCTGCTCCAAGAGACGCATCTCATGGGGAACTAATGCCCCTTCCTCGCCCGCCAGGTGTTTGACAGTGTCTGGCACTCCAAGTTTGAGTGGTGTTCCCGGGGAGCTGCGATCCTCTTGCGCTGCACCCTTCCTTTCACTCCTGCCAGTGTATCCAGGGACTCACAGGGCTGCTTTGTGTCTCTATGAGCCTACAGCAACCCTCGCCCTGAGCACTGAGATTGACACTATCTCCTCCCTTCCCCCGGGTCTGACAGTGGTTGGAGGCGACTTTAATGCAGTCATGCAAGCAGCACAAGATGCCACTGGCATACCATCCCCACAGAGGACCCAAAATGCTAAGCGAATGACAGAATGGGCAACACATTGGGGCTGTGCGATGTCTGGGGGACATAGAACCCCAGAACGCGACAATACACTCACACCTCAGCAGCGCATCTTACCCACGTGTGCATTGATCTGGTATTCATGCCAGCCCCCAACTGTCGTGCAGTAACGGAAATCTGTATTCTCCCTCGCAGCATATCACACCATTCTCCCCATCTCCTCCAAGTGGTGGGCCCTACAGGTGCCCTGCGTCCTCTATGGCGGCTCAATGCCTGGTTCCTCCAAGATGACAATTTCAGCACATACTGGGGGAAGAACTCAAACAATACTTTCTTGCTAACCAAAACTCAGTCCTCTAGCAGGGCATGCTGTAGGAAGATGGCAAAGCCACTATTTGAGGGCTCGCTAAGGGGCTTCTCAAAGCCAAGCGTTTGGCAAGAGAACCGGCTCTCCCTCCTGGAGACCCAGGCGACTTGCTTGGAGCAGACCACAGCCGAGACAGGGAGAGGGAGGGAAAGCTAACAGCTGGAGCTCCTAAGGGAAGAAATAAACCATTTATCGCTTTAATAGGCGAAGCTAATGTGGAGGTCCCCCGTATTCCGCGTTTATGGATGGGGAGATAAAAACTGTAAACTGCTCCACTGGCTGGCCTCCAAACCCTTGGCAAACCGAATAGTCCCAGAGATTCTCGACCAACAAGGTCAAACCAATTGCACACCTACTTCCATTGCTTAACCTTCTGCAGATTACTATTCCTGGCTCTACACGGCAGGTCGGCCCCGGAGCCCTGACCCATTGTCGATGCGACTGGACCATACTCTCCTTCCCTGACTAACAACATCAGAAACGACCCTACTAGACCAACATATCACAACAGAAGAAATAGAGGTGGTTATCTCCTTGGCTGCAGCTGGGAAGACACCTGAGTCTGACGGGTACCCAACGGAATATTATATGGCATACAGTGACACCCTGATACCTCACCTCCACGCACTATATAAAGAGGTGGTAGAGAAGGGAGCCTTCCGGCCAGAAACAAATATGGCAACAATTGTGGTCATACCCAAAATCCAGCCCCCATCGGCCTACTACTCAGAGTACTGTCCGATCACCTTAATAAACCCAGAAGTCAAAATCTATGCAAAACCTATGCAACGATCCTAGCCAAGTGCCTTAAGTTGGTCCTCAATAGACTCATCCACCTGGACCAATGCGGATTGATGCCACTTCGTAGCACTGCCTACAGCGCCTTCATGTGACACTAGCCCACCTCCAACTTTTCACCCCTTACCTCGCCCTTTTATTAATCGACTTTGAAAAAGCTTTCCATACATTTTGACTGACGGTATCTGGAAGAGATGCTGAAGGCGACGGGTATGGGACACCACTTCCGCAGTCTAATGCGAATACTATACTTTAACCACTTGGCACGCCTGCTCTTAAATGGAACTCTTTCAGACGCCTCCCCAATCCAGAGAGGGATGAGACAGGGGTGCCCCCCTCACTCTATACTGGGAACCGAACTGAGCACTCTCCTGTGCTGGGAAGTCCCACTAGCTCTACTCCTAGGAGTCATGGATGGCCTGGATGAGACCCGGATGGATAACATTTTTCTAGGAACGGCTGTTATGGTGGTCAAGCGCAATATAGTGGCTGCATGGAAAGACCCAACCGTCAGTATTGCTAAATGGCACAGAGGGGTGGACAGGAACGCCGCACAAGAAAAGTCCATCTATGAAGCGAGATGCTGTCCCATCAAGCATGGGGGAAATGGTGGGGAATACCGATGTAACAGGCGGGGGAGGGTCCCAGGGACCAAACTAGAGTTGGTCATGATTATTAGTACTTCACACTGAGGCTACACCACTAACATCTATGACAGTATTTGAATGTAAAATCCGTTTGTGCTGCTGTTTCTAAGCCTTAAAAACCAATACAATTTGAATATGAAAAAAAATCATGATAGCCGATTTACAAAAGCAATATACCACTATGTTTTGGTTGTGGGGATATATAGGGTTTGTAGGTTCTCCAAGGACCCGAGGCACCAAGAGCCAACAAATGAGCTGCACCTACACTGGTTTTAAATTGTGTACTGAGTATAGATCAATTCATAAGGTGAAATATGTAGAGTTAAAATTGTTAAAAATAGGTATCAAGGGGGAGAGGATGTAGCCTTATGGCTAGAGCGGTCGACGTTGAAGCTGGGGAACCTGGTTTGAGTCTCGGCAACGACGCTCAACATCCTGTGATTCTGGGCAAATCACTTAGGGCCAGATGTAGGTCGCCCAATACCGGTCGGTAACGGCCGAAATTACAGAATATCGTCCATTACCGACCGGTATTTGGCATTTGGAATGTAGGTGGCATGATTGTAGGATTCGTTATTTTACCAAATCGGTAACTTAAGGAATCGGTAAATAACCGAATTCTTAACATACCAATTCGGTAAATAACCGAATCGGTAATGTAGAGTGCAGTCAAGTGAGTGCATTCCTCAGGTAAGGATTCTTTATTTACCACCAACTACAAGTTGGTGGTAAATAATGAAAACCTTTGAAATAGCAATTTTCTGCTTTTCCAACAGTGCAATGTGGCAGACATACATGCACTATTCAGGGGTGCAACAGGGTGTCAATGTGACACCCTGCCACCCTTGAATGTGTTCCCGATTTTATCGAATCGGTATTTACTGATTCAGTAATTCCCATTCATTCCTATGGTCCTCCAGGCCCATAGGAATGAATGGGAATTACCAAATAGGTAAATACAGATTCGGTAAATACCGAATCGTACCGATTCTGTAATACTTACCGAATTTTTTCCGACATAGCATTTACCGATTCTAAAATACAAAATCAGTAAAATTCGGTATTTTAGAATCGGTAAATTTGGATTACCTACATCTGGCCCTTAATCTCCTCGTGCCTGACAAAAATGAATGTGTCCTTGTGTAACGAAACTGGTGCTATGTAAAGCGCTCTGATACCCAATATCTTCGGGTCTAGTTCGCTCTATATAAAACTCTTAAAAAAAAAAAAATGTCTTTCTGAAATAGGCAGAAGATATGGAGTTTAGGAGCAGTGGTTATTTGTACATCTCTGAATATGTGCGTAGCCGTACAAGCATGTGATTTAGAGGGTATTTTTCAAAATGTCTTCTTTCTTACACACTGGCATACATTTGTAGGGCACAAATGCAGAAAAATCCAATAGGTAATAACAAATATTCTACTATTATATGCTCCCACATGTCTTTTGATAAAAATGGTACCTCACTTGTGTGGGTAAGCCTAGTGCCTATTACAGGAAACGGCCCAAAACGCAACTTGGATATATCAAATGTTTCCACTAAAAGCTGACCTGTTTTTTGCAAAGTGGGTAGCTGTGGATTTTAGGCCCTATCTCAGTTGGCACCTAGAGAAACCTACCAAGCCAGTACATTTAGAGAAATCAACGATGGCGTGACCTGCAAGGCTCTCACCGGATCGTTTGACCCACAGTCCTTTGCAATCCTCAAACTCGGGACTAAAAAAACACACATTTTCTTCACATTTCTGTGAGGAAACGTCCAGAATCCGCAGGAAGTATTAGTTTCTTATCTGTAACTCCAGTTCTCTCGTTTGGGAGTCTCCATTGAAGACATAAACGTTTGAATAGTTCCAACCGTGTGGAAATTCTGGAGCACTCCTTTATAGAATATATTCTTAAGTGTAGATGTTCGCCTTTCTTCAGGAAGGCCTGTAGAAACACTTATAGAAAGAACATATGGGCATATTATCAAGGGGGTTTATCTCCGCTTTTTTGGCTTTAAAAGCCAAGAAAGCGGAGATAAAATTATCTCCATATTACCTACCTGTCGCTAACACCAGTTAGCGACAGCTAGAAGGAGATAGCGACCATCTTGGGCCCCACTTTGCATGTCAGTGACATTTATCACTAATGACATGCAAAGTGGGCGTGCCAAGATGATAGCGACTGGAAACAGTCGCTAACATCGCTATCTCCTATTACCAACTTTTGAAAATATTTGCGCTAAGCGCGAATATCTCCAAAAGCTAACACCTGCCCCTGAGCAGTTCTTAGCCATGTTATCCAATGGTAGGTGGATAACATGGCTAAGAGCATTAGCTCGGTAATGCATGAATGTCGCTGACTTTTCAGCGATATTCATGCATTGCGGCCGTTTTTTATCGCATTTGCGATAAACCTTGTTAATACCAAGGTTTATCTGCGATAAAAATCGCCGCAGCTCAGCGGTAAATTTTTGTCTCTAACCAAGCAATAGCGATAATTATCGCTATTGCTTGGTAATATGCCCCATAATGCACAGCCTAAAAAACAGGCTACATTGGACTTTGCACTCACAAAAGGGTTAAAATACCTTTGAATACAAATAATTTTGAAGTCAAAATTTGATAAAACAGCTTAAATCTCTTTCAAAACCCTTTTTTGTAAAGGTAGAAGATGAATCATAGCAGGACAGTGCAGCACCATAGCCTAGTGTATGAGCCTTTAAGGACTCAGAAACCACCAGTATCCCATCATGCCTAGCAAGTAGCAATTGCCTCAGTTCTTTTAGAAGGAATGCGTTGTGATAGGCATTTCCAATAATATCCTCTGTTGTATCCACCGGGGAGGCGGGTGGGTTGCTTATGACTTCAGTGGTGATTCCCCTACGAAATGGAGTTACAGGTAACAAACTGCTCCTTCTCTTGTAGAGTATCTCCATCGATAGTCATAAGCGTTTGAATACAATAGCACGCCTATCCCTACCAAGGGTGGTGGAAAACAATTGAGGAATGACAATTGGTTACAATTAAGCAAATACATTTCTGAGGGAAGCATGTCCTACTTGAGCAACTGCTCAAGCATCCAAATTCAAACAGTAATGCTTAGTGAACATGTAAAGAGACCTCCCTGTAGCCGCTTTACAGATCTCCGCTTAAGGGACATTTTCTCATCAAAGCAGCAGTAGCTGCTTAGCTTGTAGAAGAACGTGCCTTCAGTCTAGCTGCTAAGGTCTTGTTGGCTTTTTTATAGCAAAAGAGAAATCAAGACACTACCCATTGTTTGGAAGTAGCTAAAACTGTAAGGACTGGGCCGTAATTTATAAACAATGTGTCCAATTAACATATGTCACGAGTCTTGTCTAGATAAAACTTCAAGACCCACCTCACATCAAGGGAGTGAAGAGTTCTTTCAGTCGCAATTAAAAGTTGCTGAAAGAAAGTTGGCAATGAAATTGTCTGATTGGCATGAAAGTTCGAAACTACCTTGGGGAGGAATTCTGGGCAAGTCCCCATAACTAACTTGTTAGAGTGGAAGACCATGTAGGGCTCAAGAGTACATAACGCCTGAATTTTTCTAACCCGACGCGCTGATGTAATTGCTACGAGGAAAGCTGCTTTCCAAGAGAGATGCTGTAGGGACGCCTTGTGAATAGGTTAAAAAAAGGGCCTGCATAAACCGTGAAAGGACTATGATTCAGTTCAGTTTTTATTAGTTTGATATCATGACTATTAGGCCATGCAAACCACCCATCTCACAATAAATACACAATAACAATTATCGAAAAAGTAGTTAAAAAAGCCATATAACAAGTAATAATCCATACAAGTCCACTCCATCAGTTAAACGAACATCCAAATAAAAACAGACTTTACAATCTCTACCATACCCACTCAATCTCTGGTAAAACATCCCATAGCAGTGAGGCAGCCCAACCATAGCCCAGAAGAAATCAGTTATTTGCCAAATGCGCCACTTTGACTATTATACGAGTAAGCTTATAAAATCAAATTGTGCAAATAGACGCCAATGTGCAAATTCAATTAAAACGTTTACATACATACCCCCCTTTTCTATATATGAAAGATGTGACTATGTTAAGCTACCAGGTAGGAGAAGGACATTATTAGGAGAGAAAACTTATTTAGCCCTTCAAGAAAGTCCTTAATCAGTGGGATTTTGAAAAAAGAGGTATGTGAAGGACATTTCCTGTAGGCAGTGAGAGCAGCCATTTGGAATCGTATGGAAGAGAATTGCAAGTCAGATTTTGCCTAATGGAGAAGATAAGGAAGAATGACATCATCTTGGCAAGTAGTAGCACACATTCTTAGAGGAAAACCAAAAGCGAAATCTTTTCCACTTCAAGGCATCTGCTGAATGGATCAACAGCCGTTTCGTCGCTTTGAGGATGTCCATGCAGTCTTGTGCCAGATTCAAGTGTGCATACTGTACTATCTCAGGAGCCATGCTTCCAAATTCAAACAGGAGAGAATAGGGGGAAGCATTTGGCCTCCAAACTTCGTTAGCAGGTCTGGTTGGTTGTAGTGCTAGAGGGACTCTTATGGTTTGACACCATGTGATGACCTTTGACTACCATAATTTTAATTGACTTTGGTGTTTCATTTAACCCTAGCATGAATATATACGTCCTACATATATGCCTTGTTTCCCTTGAAGATTTAATCTTGCAGTCTTAAAGTGGGAGCTGTCACAGAGTATAACAGCTTGGCAAGAACAGAACGTGTGGGATGTGATTTGAAAGCATGAAGAGAGAGAGAGAGAGAGAGAGAGAGAGAGAGAGAGAGAGAGAGAGAGAGAGAGAGAGAGAGAGAGAGAGAGAGAGGTGTGGAATGTACTTTTTGGTCTCAAAGTGCAGTGTTATGATCAGTGGTGCTCAAATGTGCATTGTGCTGTACATTGAGAGATGAAGTATGTGATGCTATAGGCAGTGGTGCACAAATGTGCATTGTGTTGTACATTGGGAAGTATTATGAAGTTCTTACTATTGGCTGTGACAGGCCATCATCTCGAATCCTGACTCTGTCTTGCTCTCCGAGCACAGGCAGGCCCCCAGATTGCTCAAGTTGTTTATCCACGTTCAGGGTTCTTTTGTTTTCCACTGGATGGAGGCTTTCGTAAGCTTTGCTGGGATAATGTGTGGGAAGTGTGCTTGGTGTCTTTAAGAGCAGAGATTGTTGTTGCCAGAGAAATGTGTGGAATGTACAGCTCTGTCTTGGAGTCGAAATACAGCGGCCTGGCCAGCTTCTGTCTTGACCTTGACACAGACCAGTAGGGTCAGCTCAGTTTTTTGTAACAGAAGAAATGGGGCGAGGTTTTTAGAACCTTCACAGTACTTTGAGTAAAAGGTATTAAAGGCAGAGAATCTTGGCAGGCAGCTTAGGAGCTCACTTGTGGGGTAGCCGTGCAGTCACAAGAAGAATCTGGATTTGATTCCTGATTGCGAGTCCATGACTGACTTCCAACAGGCTTCTCCAGCTTGAGTTAGCAAGGACATTGAGTAAATAATCTGGTTAGGTGATTTATTTCCGACTAGTGCCATTATGATGCGTGACTGTTCATGCGTGCATGTTTAGTTTTCAGTAGCTATGGTAATTTGAGGTGTTTTCATTCTGATGTGTGAGTGAGTCAGAGAGCACATCTAAAGTAATCATTTGTTGTATTTAATGTATATATCTTTCTGATTTCTTGCAGGATGTCCAATATTATTTGCTGCTTGTTTATTCATTATTATTATTCATGCATTTAACAGTTGCATTTGCCAAGTAATATTATTGCTTGCATATAAATATATATCTCTATAAACATTTGAATGTGGTTCATTTGACATCTTGGAAAGCCTTTCTGTTAGAGAGCACTACATATATAAAATCCCAAGCCTTATTCTAAAAAGATAGTCTTTGATGTCTTTCATGTTGTAAAGTGAAACCCCTTTCTAAGAGCTGTTGTTGTGTTATATGTCTCCTGCTTCGTTGTGTTTGGGACATTGTGTAAAAATTGCATTTTGGGAGGTCAAAGCAACACATTGGCAGGGTGCTTGAGTTTTGGACGCTGCGACCAGTGAAGGAGGTCTGTGAACCACCAATGACGTGGCCACTCTGGGGCTATCAGGAAGAGTCTGGCTCTCGAGTGGTACAGCTTGAGGAGGACTTCCAGAATGAATGGGATTGGTGGAAAGGCATAAAGAAATTTGCCATGCAACCAAAGGAGAGATTGGGGTGAACCATTTGGCCTCTAAACTTCGTTAGCAGGTCTGGTTGGCATGGCAGCTTGAGATGTGGACGCTGCGACCGGCGATATCAGGATGAGTCTGGTTCTCGAGAGGGACAGCTTGATGAGGACTGCCGGAATCAGAGGGATTGGTGGAAGGTCATAAAGAAATTTACCTGACCAGTCGATCTTTAGATCATTCACCAGAATTACTGGTTGGAAGTACCTCGAGGCGAAGTCTTGGCATTTTTTGTTTTCTGCAGTGGTGAATATAGCTGGAAGATATCTTGCACCACTTCGTCGTGAAGGACCCATCAAGGATTTTCTTGCAGAACCCTGCTGAGGGTGTCTGGCTGCACACCTGAGAGGTCAGTTGCCATGATCTGCAGGTTTCTGGTTACAAGCCAATTCCTAAGTGCTTAGGCTTTGTGGGATAAAAGGTCTGGTCCGTGTCCCCCCCTGTGTCCATCTGAACAAGCAGGGACTGGGTCTTGAATGACGAATGAAACGCTTTCAGCATGAGGTGGACATTACAGAGCACGAGGAGAATGATGTGATATGTCATCTCCTTTGGAGACCATGTGCCTTGGATTTGAAGATGACCAATACGGTCTCCCCATCCCAGTAATAAAGCATCTGTCTTTATGGTTTGAGAGGAAGCCAGCTGATGGAAAGGTATCCCATGAAAGAGATTGGTCAAAGAGCACCATCATGTTAGAGATTACTCCACATGAGGTGAGAAACTGATCTTGTCTTTCCAATTGCCTGTTGCTTGATCCCACTGGTCCTCCAGACCTTCCTGCAGGAGACGCATGTGGAAGCATGCATGCGGAGTGAGGAAAACGCATAAGGCCATGGGTCCGAGGAGGGATGACACTGACCTCATTGTGGGATAATAGGCCTCCAAAGGACACACTTTTTCATGCTCTGTGTCAATGGTAGCCCCAAAGTATTGAAGAGACTGAACCAGAGTGGAGACTGACTTGTTGTGGTTGATGTGAAGACCCAACAGTTGAAGGACATTGCATGTCCAGTTGAAATGTCACAGGGCTTCCTGTGAAGTTGATGCCTTGATTAAGCAATCGTCTAGATAGGGATAGATGACAATTCAGTGCCTCCTGAGAAGAGCAGCAAATACTGCTGTGCACTTTGAGAAGTTCTAGGAGCTGACTTGAGGCCAAATGGAAGGACCTGGTAATGCTAGTGGTCCTGCCCCACTACAAACCTCAAGAAGGATTAGTTACTTACCTGTAATACTAGTTCTCTTCCAGGGGTATCCTCATCAAAGTCATAAGCACATGAATATTCCCACCCATGTGGGGGACCCCGGAAACACATATCATATATGTAAAAAACATATATGTAGCTCTATATATGTATATTACCTCATACCTAAAGTCCATAAAGAAATAACTCCTATACCAGGACGGCCCATTATATCGGCCATCAACAGTATGGGGGAACATCTTGCTCAGTACATCGATTACTTCCTGCAACCCCTGGTCACCAACTTGCCCACTTATATCAAGGATACGGGACATTTCTTGAATAAAATCAAAAATACCGCTTGGACAGAAGACTCTCTTTTGATAACGCTCGACATCGAGGCTCTATATACGAGCATAGAACACCAGATCGACTCAGGGCCCTTGAACATTTCCTGAGAACCAGACCAGCAGACTGTTATAATCACAGTAAAATTCTGGTTGCGTTAGTATCATGGAGCCTAAATCATAATTTCTTCATGTTTGGCAAAGACATTTATCTACAAAAGAGGGGAGTGGCGATGGGGGCATGCTTTTCCCCTAGCTACGCGTGCTTGCACGTGGGCTATTGGGAGAAGCATGTCCTCATGGGTACGCATCATGACATCTTTTCAGAAAATGTGCAAATGTGGGTAAGATTTATTGATGATGTGTTTTTAATTTGGAGAGGCGATGAATTGAGTGCACTTGCTTTTATTGAAAAACTTAACGCTAATGAGTATAACTTGAAGTTTACTCATCCCATCAATAGCAAATCAGTTGATTTCTTAGACATAAGGTATATCATAAATCAGGCAGTCTGGCAACCACCCTCCATAGAAAGGCTACTGCGGGCAATTCCACTCTGCACGCTAGCAACGCTCACCCGCACCACACAATTGAGAATATTACCTATGGGGAACTGCTCCGCCTTAAAAGGATTTGCAGCAGTGAAGAGGAATTGGAGAAATGTACGATGGAAGCCCTTAGTAGGTTCAAAACAAGAGGGTACCATGTTGATACTCTTAAAAGAGCAGTTAATAAAATGAAACAAAAGTCTAGAGACTGCCTTCTCCAACAGACAAGAGTAATTTCAACAAACAGTGAAGACCCTGAAAATTCAGCTTTGAGATTTATAACACCATACAGCTGCCAAAATAGAAAAATAAGATCGATCCTTATGAAAAGTTGGCCAATTCTTCAAACGGATAGTGTCATCTCAGCTGAACTCCCTGATAATCCTAAGATTACTTTCAGGAGAGGACCTTCTTTACGCAACCATGTCACCAATCCATTCACTGAATTACTCAAACAAAAATCCTGGTTCCCGCAACGTCGAGGTTTTTTTAAATGCTCGAGTTGCCGAGCTTGCAAATTTGGTGTTAACACCAGCACCTACATGACCCCATTCAGTCCAATGCCATTACAGATCAAGGGCAATTACAGTTGCATGACAGAGTATGCTGTTTACGTCCTGGCGTGTACTTGCAGCCTGAGGTATGTTGGGAGTACTCAGCTTGCGGTGCATGCCAGGATATTACAGCATCTCCGAGCAATTGTAAATAATGACAACTCTTATCCAGTGGCGAGACACTTCAAACGTGTGCATAACAACAATTTGGAGTGTCTCAGCTACTTTGTGTTGACATCTGTACCCCAACCCCGTAGGGGAGGGGATAGAGATAAAATGCTCCGTCAACTCGAGTCCAAAATGATATTAGAACTTGATACCAAGGTACCTAATGGTCTTAACACCACAGAAGACATGTATCATTTTCTTTAAGGTTGTCTTATCTAATATATATGACTATTCTCTATAACCCATTCTGACCTAATGATTTGTTTCATTAGTTTTTAGTAAAATCCGCTTGTTTGATAACATATTTGTTGTCTTAGCCATAAAGGTTTTTTCCTTTGCTGTTTAATTATTCATATCTTTTGTCTTTCACCCTGATTATTTTTTCATTTTTGGTCTTAAAAGTGAATATAGATAGTCAGTTTTTCACTGGACCATATCAAAAATATATATAAAAAAACTTTTTTTGATTTCACTTATTAGATGTTGGGTACACATATAAAAACACGGAGACTAATCACCAGACGTAGGCTATATTTTTGAGATCGGAGGGGTTGCCATCATGTTTAGATGTCCCCTCAGCATCATCACCAGTTGGGGTTGCCATCAATATTAGATGTCCCCACAAGATTGTAAATATCATATATGGATTTTAATATACAGTATTTATTGGCATCTTTTGCACATGATATATCGTCTATATTGTACAGGGGTTTATAGTTCAATAGGATAAGTGTTTAGAATAATATTCCTTTGTGATATACCAAGTGTATTTTTCCACATGATTGATTTATATATAATTTCCTATTGATATGCATGGAATTTAGTATTTATTTACTTTGAAAATTGCCATTTGATAACATTTTAAATGTACATTACTGTATTTTACCATATTTTAAGCATTTATGCAGAAACAATCTTGTCATTACACATTAATTTATTCAGTTAATAATTGGTGTTTGGGAGACATACTTTGTGTAAATTGATTCAAACCCATCCATACTCATAGTTATGCCAGTGGTACGTAGTAGTATTTTCTCCATATCTATTGTTACTAGCACTTTAAAAGTTCAGGCATGATGGGTTAACATTTGACTGTGATCAAGGGCACCCGCCCGAAACGCGTCAGTTTTCGCTTCTGCTCAGTTTTGCTCATTAAACTTTTCAACTGCCTCATATCGGAGTCGTTGAGTCGTCTGTTTGTCCTGGGGACCTGGGGCTACAGTTTGGCTTTTGTCTCGAGCATATATACATATACATATACATATACATATATATATATATATATATATTCATTGAAAAAACCATAGGTTATAGACCATATATAGTTAGGAATTTGCATTTACAAAACCTTGAAAATTCACTGAAAAAACCATAGGTTATACACCATATATAGTTAGGAATTAGCATTTATAAAACCTTATTTTACTCACACAAAACCAATGAAATTCCATATATAGTTAGTGGTACTAACTATATATCACGCACCCGCAATCCACTGCTGATCATGTCACATATGACATCATTCATGACATGGTCAGTGACATCACTGATGACATCACTGATGACATCTCAAATGACATCACTGATGACATCACTGATGACATCTCAAATGACATCACTGATGACATCACTGATGACAACATCCAGTGACTGTATTTTTCTGTAAAGTTAAAATATGTCTTACATATTTAAGAATGAGTGGATGTATAAGTGTCTGGATGAAGGATTTAGTAGGTACATGACTGACTGTATGAGTGAGTGGTTAAATTTGTCTCACTGAGTGCATGGGTTAGTGACTAAACTGTCTTAATTTGTGCATAATTATGTCTGTTGTTCTGTAAACTGCTGCATGTGTTGATCATTAGCTATATGAGTAACTATATGGGTTATTGATTGGTTGCCCAAGCATTTGTATGGGAGACTGAGAGTGTGTGTGGGTGGCTGGGAGGTGTATGACTCTGTGCATAGATGTATGGGTTCAAAAGTGCATGTGGAAACAGCTGTATGGGCGGTTGACTGTGTGCATGACTGTATTGGTGAGTGAATACATATCTCAGTGCTACGTGTCAAAGTAAGTACATATGTAAAATACAGTACATGTGAGAGTTGACATATATAAATAACTGTGCATAAGAGCCAGTGAATGTGTGAGTTGCTGTATGGATCATTGTGCTCTTGTATCCAGGATTGTATAAGTGAGTAAATATGTTTTAGTATATGTTTGAATAAATAAGGTGTGTATAACTGTATAGTTGTGAAAATGGAGCTGTGATTGATTCTTTGCATGACTGACTAGGTGTGTAAGTAACTCCATGGATGAGTGACAGTCTGTGAGTGTCTGTTTACACTGAGTGTATCTAAGGTTATATTAGAGTCTGAAGAGGTTCATCGTATTATCACATGAATGATGTCATCAGTGATGTGATCATTAATGTCAAATGAGATTTTATCAGTGATGTCATCAGTGATGTCATTTGAGATGTCATCAGTGATGTCATCAGTGATGTCATTTGAGATGTCATCAGTGATGTCATCAGTGATGTCACTGACCATGTCATGAATGATGTCATATGTGACATGATCAGCAGTGGATTGCGGGTGCGTGATATATAGTTAGTACCACTAACTATATATGGAATTTCATTGGTTTTGTGTGAGTAAAATAAGGTTTTATAAATGCTAATTCCTAACTATATATGGTGTATAACCTATGGTTTTTTCAGTGAATTTTCAAGGTTTTGTAAATGCAAATTCCTAACTATATATGGTCTATAACCTATGGTTTTTTCAATGAATTTCATTGGTTTTTTAAAAGCTAATATCTATAGCTGTAAAATGTATTCTTCTTTAAATATAAAAATATATTTTATATGTTTATTAATAATTTTTTTTAAATATTTTTTTTGTTTCGCTCCCGGTCCGCGAACCGGGAAGCTTTCCGTTAGCTCAAATAGATGCCGCGACCCGGTCCGCGAACCAGTAAGAAATCAACATAGTGGCGGTATCGCGTTGCCGCGAAATGCGTCTTGTGACGTATCGCGTTAGCGCACCCGGAAGTGCCCCGGGGCGCGGACCGAGGCGCGAAGCGCAGCGACCCGGAAGCGATCCGCGGCGCGTGGCGAAAGCGCGACGTATCGCGTTGCCGCGTAATGCGTCTTGTGACGTATCGCGTTAGCGCACCCGGAAGTGTCCCGGGGCGCGGACCGAGGCGCGAAGCGCAGCGACCCGGAAGCTATCCGGGGCGCGGACCGGAGCGCGTAACGTAAGCATAACAGGTCATGTGACTTGGTAATAAAACTTTTCATTGGTTCATTTCACTTTTGGTTTCATAATAATGGAAGGCTAGGTCAGGTGACCTAAAAATAACACTTTTCATTGGTTGAGAACTTTTGCTTTTCCCAAATGATGAAAACCCCTCCTTCTTTCCTCACTCTGACTTTCATCTTGGTGAGAGAAAGACCCTTTTACTTTATAGAGAAATGGCTTCCATTGTTGCTTCAGGTAGTGTTCCCCCACCACCACCCCCACCTCCTCAAGGGAAGAAAGGACCACCTGCTCAACCAATGTTTGAGGAAGATCAAGAAGAGGAGGAAGAGCCTGAGTTTTTGCCAGAGGAGCCCAGGAGGTACAATAGAAAAGAAAATTACATCTGGCAATTTTTTACATTTCCAGCAGGGCAAAAAAAAGTTAACGCAAGATATGTGTTTTGCCGTATTTGCAAAGATCGACTGTCAAGGGGCACTGACAAGAAGTACAGCTTCGGCAATTATACGATGCACAGGCATATGAGTAGGTGGCACCCAAATAATTATAGTGCTGCCCAGCTTCGTGATGAACAACAAAATCCCCTGGCAATGGTGAGAACATCTGCTGTGAAAGAAATATCGGGACCAGAGGCGAGGGAGGTGATCCCGAACATTCAAATAGACATGGGGGAAGTAAGGCAAGTGTGCGTGTGGTGCGGCCAAACACTTTGCAACGGAGAAAGAAGCATTATTCTTATAATGAGAGCTATCAGAAATCATGATTGCCCGAAACGCCCCAAAAAATAAATTCTTCTTTTTTTCTTTGCTCCTGTTGAGCCCTTCTCAATGAATCATTTTTGTTTCCCCCCTCCCCCCCAAAAAAACAAAAAAATTACAAAATGTTCAGAAAAAACAAAAAAATATAAAAAATGTTCAGAAAAATAATAAAAAAAATTTAAAACAACAAAAACCAAAAAAAATAGTTCTTTTCAGAACTACCTCCCCATTATAAAAAAAATTGGTAGAATTTTTGAAACTCTGCCAATCTCTATTTCTTATAGTTCGCTTCCAGTTCGCACTCCGGTACGCGAACCAGGAGCGAACCAAAAATTTTTTTTTTAAAAAAGAACAGTAAGTATAAGGGAAGGAAACAGACAGTTATGTTAAAAGAAAGACAGCTACAGGGAGTAAAGAAAACATACTGTTACCCGCAATCCAATTCTGATCATGTCACATATTATATCATTCTTGACATGGTCAGTGACATCATCAGCAGTGGATTGCAAGTAACAGTATCTTTTTTTTACTTCCTATAGCTGTCTTTCTTGTAACATAAATGTCTGTTTCCTATCCTTATACTTACAGTTCTTGTTTTAAAAAATTTTTGAGATCATTCAGAGACAGAATGAGTGAATAATAATGAAGAAGTATGAGAAGAGAGGGACTGAGAAAAATACTGGAAGGAGTAGAATAATTAAGTAATAGAGAAAGGAATGAGAGAAGTAGCAAACGCAGGAAAGTAAGGATTAAAGAAATGAAGCAGTAGAACTAATAGATGTTAAATGTGATAGATTAAATGATTGATTCAGTATGACGATAAGGTGTGTCCTCTCCAAAATTTTGTTTAAGATGAGGCCTACTTAGGTTTGCATATCAAATTTATGCTTGTTTGAGAATACAGAGGAGATAATACATGTGAAGGCCTACCATTGAAGTAAAACATGTCCACTTCACTCTTGAACAACGGCCAGACCTCTTCTGTGTCCATAGACAGACCTAAAGTTCATCTGCACAATGTCATCCGTAAACTTAGAAAACGCAAGTAATGTAATTGAAAAACGTGGAGTTTCTTTTGCTCATTTCAAAATCACATCACCTGTGTTGCCTTTGCTTAGGTATCTCATAGTGCAGATGTAGTTCAGCATATGAAACAGTACACAGAAGTGCAGCAGTGTATGCATTAATACATGTGAAGGCCTACCAATGAAGTAAGTCATGTCCACTTATTACATCATTCATGACATAGTCAATGACATCATCAGCAGTGGATTGCGAGTTAAAAGAGTAGAAAACATTTACCTTATAATTCTTGTTAACTTTTTCAAATATTTTTTCATACTTTCAATCTGTAAAAGAGAGAAGAAACATTTCAAAAATATTAAAACATGTATTTAAAAATTTGAAAAGACAAGGGAAAAGGTTCAAGAAGAAACAGTTTTTCAAAAACTTTGAGATTTACAGAAGCCTCTGCTGCTATACGTCCCCTACACAATGCTAAAGATATATATTTTAAACAAACAGTATCTTGATGCTGATGAAGTGAGGCCTATTTTGGAACATGGTGCATCTTTTGCACTGCTGATGTCTCACAATAGTGATGCAATAGCAGCGCAAAAAAGATGTAAAGCCATCATAAAATTGTGTCTAACATTTTAAATGATTCTTTCAGGATACAAATAAGATGTGTCCTTTCAAGAGGTTTCTTTAAGGTGAGACCTATTCAGTTTTCAAAAAAAAAAAAAAGTACCCAGAAGTGCAGCACTGTAAGCATTAACTTTGACACTTACAGAAGCCTCAGTTTCTCCATATCTACCTCACATTTCTAAATGTATATCATAAGTACAAAAAGTAGAACATTAATTATACATGTTAAATGGTTTATTTTTGCTGTTGTCAGAATGTATCAAATTTCACTAAAAACAGTGACTTGAAGGTATTCATCATGTAACAGCGGGGAAAAAAAAACACAATCAAAATGATTGTGTTTAAAAAACCCATACAACATCTGAAATCAAAATTCAGAACTCCTTAAAGTTAACTTACTTTCCATGACGTCCAAGGATGTCCTATGAACAGCTTACACTCTTTTGTGCTGTTATTACTTTCAGCCCGCCACTTTCTGAAAGAAAATCTCCATCGTTTTTAAAAACACGTTACATGCAATAAATGATTTCTTGCTCTCTACCACAATTTTCCACAAGGCCAAATCTGGTCAGAGCCATTTATAACTCTTGGATTTCTTGTAAGCCAATCCCGTCATTTGGCATTTCCGCAACTTTCAGAATTAAAATGTTGAAGATAATTTTCACAATCCTGGAATAGTAATATCTTCCCCTTCTTGCTCAGTCATGTTCTACATTTCCTATGACACTGATACTGCTTACTATGAAGCAGACTTACACTACCTCTATGACTACTACAATTATTTAATTCTCTACATCACTTTTAATCACAAAGCAATGTAAAACAGTAGACAGCATTGCAGACTTACATTCCCTCTACTCCATGTTTTGATTGGCTGCTTCAATTAGCTTATAAAAAGAAACAGTTTTTCTGAACTCATTGAAAGTGCACATATTTCTTCATGACATCCAGTCCTATGGTTAGAAGTTATGTCTCTGAACTACACTTATCCTCAAGGCCAAATTGTGTAGGAGCCATTAGAACTTCTTGAAATTCCACAGAGCACATCCCGAGATTATTTCCCTAAAATTTTGGTTTTAAAAACACCAGGTAAGAGTTTTTAAGGTCATACGGCAATTTTTTTTTGAAAATTAAAACAGAATCATTGCAGAATGACCAGCCATTTCTACACTTTAAATAAGCTGTGTAATGTCCTGATGTTATTGAAGGGCCGTCATGATATATAATTGCTGCAGTTACAAAAGTCCTTCCTGATATTGACAACTGCGAAGCTACAAATTTTTTTATTAAAGTTGTCAATTTTGTTCCATCAGGCCTACATCGTTGGAACATTAAAATGACATACTGGCCATATGTTTGTATAAATAATGTGGACATCATTTCAGATTTACATTGGCTACACTCCATGTTGTGATCAGCTGCTTTTACTAGCTTATTAAAGGAGACTGATTTACTGTCTGGCAAAGTTAAATATATAAATCTTTCTGAGTCTACACTAGTAGTACTTGATGCCATACAGTTCTCGCTGTCATGCTGCCATTGATAAGAAAGCCCAAACAGGTGATCTACATCTACACCTTCAGCATGCAATACATCAAGCATATACATTAAAAACTCCTGACAATCTTGCTGAATATTTTGAGAGAATTGTGTTTGGCCTGAACATCTGTCTAACAGATTTCGAATTTCAGACACACTTTCTATGTTTCTTCTATCAGTGCTACATTTCTCTAACACAGAATTTAACAAACTGCAAAATCTTTGATCAGAATTGACCACAATCTCTTCTTTTACATTTTTTTAGAGAAAACAAAACATTAACCACTACATTAGCATAGCAGTTGACACCAGAACTGTTTTCAAACTGAAAACCAACAACATCTTCAACAGAATCCTTTTTGTTTCTGCTTGTAATTTTAGGTTCATTGACTTTTTGCTACAACCTCCCCAGTATTGTTCTCATTTCTTCGTTTCCGGCCTACCACACGTTTCTCAAACAAAGGATACTGAGGCAAATGTGGCGCATACTCTCTTCTTAACCTATTGTATTCCTTAACACAATCTAGATCCGCACAAATGTTTGTGACATCACACTCAATCAAGTACAATCCCGATAAAGTTCTAACTCGTGACAATGCCACATATGCCATACCCTCCTTGAACACAGAACTGCCAATATTCACCAATGCACTGTCTACACTTAAACCTTGCGATTTATGGATTGTCACCGCATATGCCAAGCAAACAGGAAACTGCTTACGGCGAACATATAAGTCTTTTACAAGCAAAAATCTAGCAGAACAACGACCAATTAGCTGTACTTCCTCAATGCCATCAAATTTAATTTTTAAAAATTCAATTCCATCTCTATTTCTGTATTTCACAAAATCAACAACATTACCCATTGATCCATTTACCAGACCTCTTTCAACATGTAAATTCCTTCTTAAAATTATACGGCAGTTCAAGCACACATTCAGAGTCTTTTCAAAACCTGCAGTTTTAGATATACTCTTCTCTAATTAATCCAATTTTGTTTTCAGATTCTCAGACAAAATAATTGTTGATCCCATATGCTCTACTCTATCAATAGCTTCCAGTTTCACAATCTCTTGCTTTTCTAAATGCAACATTTTGTTGTTAAATTTGGCACATTCTGCAAGAGTTGGCATCAAACATATTCCAGATTTCTTCTCAGTAATTTTCTGAAAAATATTCTCAGGCACAACATCTTGTTCTGGATATAAATTTGACAGTAATCGTGCATGTAAAGCTTCTTTCCCATGCTCGGTCACTTTTCCAATTCTAACATCTTGTAGAATAGTCTTGTAAACTTCATCCTTCGCCTGACGCATATTTTCATGCAGTTCAGCATAATTGAAGTTTAACCATATATTGACGTTGCCAATGCTGCCTAGGCACTTCCTGGTATCTTCATGCGTGAGCATTTTGAACACAGGTTGCCCTTTCACTGGTGTCAGCTGCAGAAGATCTCCGAAAACAATGATGTGTTTGCCACCAAATAACACATCATACTCTGTTTTGAGAACTTCTTGCATCCTCAAATGCACAAAGGCAAGCATGACATTGGAAACCATGCTTACTTCGTCAATGATAAGAAGTTTCATTTTCCTCAAGATTCTTGAAACTTCAAAACAAGCATCTCCAGATAGCTTGTGATATTGTAATTTGTTGTCATGCTCCACTGGCAGCATCAGTAAACGATGTAAAGTAATCCCTTTAATATTATGTGCTGCCAGTCCAGTTGGAGCAGTGACAACACAAGACAGCGATGACTCTGTCCTTTCCTGCAAATAGCATGAAATTGCTTTAATGAGGAAACTTTTTCCAGTTCCCGCTTCTCCACTCACGTACAGTCGGACAGGCTTCAACGACGTACATGAGCACTCTTTCTTATCATGACTTAATCCATGATCAATTTGCATGGTAACTTCGTCATATATTTTCCTCTGCTCAACGTTGAGTTGTCGTTCCAACTCTTCTAAGTTAACCGCATCCTCTTGAGCATGTGCCATGGCTCTTTCCACTTCATTCATAGCAGTGGCAGCTTCATTTTCGATAACAGGTCCTCCTAGTGGATCCTGACTCAATGAAGCAGAACTCTTACTGTCCTGAGAACTGTCTCTGGCAATCTCGGCTGCAATCGTTGCTTCCTGCTCAATTTCCGCATTCAACATTTCTACATATTTGGGAAAAGCAGGACATTCTATGGTCTCCTTGGCGGCATTGAAAGAGTCTTCGTAACAGAGGAAATCTCCAAGCAGTTCCTCTTCTGCACGCCAAGGCTTGAAAAGTTGCAAAAGTGCTAAATAGAAAAACTCCTTTTTTTCAGGAGATTCGCCACTCAATTTTCGATGGTTTACCAAGTGGCATTTTCTTTGCTTGACCAGACATCCCTCACTTCCTATTACAGCATACACTCCTTTCTCAGTATCTTCTTTGATGTTCCTCTTGAATATGTAATTTTGCAGAACCTCATACAGACAAACATTCTCGAGGTGACTGCTTCGATTTGGATAATATGTATCCAACATGTTTGTCTTCAAAATGTCGGTACTGTTTGGCTCCTTTTCCGCCAAATACTCAATTTCCCGCACAGGTTTGAGAACTCGATTACGCGTTGCTGCAAGACCAAGACTCACCCAAATAATACTCCTGGACTTGGCATAGAGACTTGCTGAAGACAACCGGTCAGAACATTCGTACGCTCCGATTTCTCGATGCGACAACATCTTCAGACTGAAACTGTACAACTTCTTGCTGAGGCTCTTTTCATGGGAAATGTCCTCCCACATATCCTTCAATTCTGTCTTCTCTTTTTTGGTGATGTAAGACGTCACATACCGAGCCACAGCCATACAGTTATCAGCCACAAACTGTATATCCATGTTAGCATTCCACATGGACAAAATCACCGGGTTGTAGTCGTTGATGTACTTGGACTCTTCGTTCCTCTTCAAATTGTAAGTGTTTTTAGGTGATTTCTTCATGACATTGTGTCGCAGCGAAGACATCAAACTGTTTACTCTTCCTTTAGAAATCACCGGTCGTGGAAAGCCGAAACGACATTTAGTGTAGAACTTGTCCTTGTTTCGGAATTTACGACGGCAGTGCTTTCCACATCGATGGCTTTGGAAACGCAGAACTTTTTCTCTTAGGCTTTTCTTCTCCTTTGCGTTTGGAACAGCACACGTAGAATACTGTTGGATGAAACTCATCACTGAGTCTTCTGGATCCGTTCCAAATTTAGGTGCATCCTTGATCCACAGCAACATATGTATATGAGGAGCACCTCTTGCTTGGTACTCCTTTCTCCAGAAGAAATCCAACACCTCTCCAAGAGGTGGATTCTTCTTATTCATGATGAAAGACATCATAGCTTCAAATCTATGATTGAAGTACCTACATACATTGACTGGATCCAAAGAGCACAGTTCTCCGGGTGTCTTGAATTCGATGTTATCTACGTTAGCATTTGCCTCTCGTAGAAATTCAAGTAAGTCTTCCCAGCCATACTCGGCACAGCTCAGAGTGAGGAACCATGTGGGAGTACCTAAGTTCCTCAGCATACATTTTAAATCACCATGACGACGGTACCAGTACTCATTAGTACCACGCTGACACGCCATGAGATTAATCAGGTGAGAATCCAAAATACTGTCTTGGACATTGACTTTATCCATAAAGTCACTTGCCGAGATGTTTTGCATGTGTATACCACTTTTCAAGATGTGGTTCACTGCATATGACAGTCCAGACAGATCGCTTTCAAACAGGAGATGAAACAAATAGGGAATGCATTGTCGAAACCTAGCATCTCCTGCATACAATCGCAAAGTCCGGTATTCAGAAGCAGGAATTTGATGAGGTCGCTCATCATATCTTCCTCCCTGACCTGTTGGAAAAAGCTGTGGGAAACACCGAGCTTCCAAACTTTCCTCCCAAACACTAATGGGACTCCCTTTGGCTTGTTTCATTTGAAACAACTCAATAGCATTCCCCATGACTTCCTTGGAATGCAAAGGATGAACACTATAATGTTCATATATTTCTTCACTAGTAGAGGGTTCTACTTTCTCAATTTGACCAGCACACAAATCGCTATCCTCTTCCTCACTTACTTCCTCTTCTGCAACATATACATTCTTATAGTATTTATTATTTTTTTTCAAATACAATGTTGCCTTTTTAACTTTCCTAACATCTACTAAATCTTGCCATATTTTCTTATTCTTTGTCGGAACCCCATTAACTAAGATAACCAGAGGTTCCTCTTCCACTTTTTCTACTCCAATTGTGTTAATGTTTTTCTTCAAATCTAGAGGCAAATAAACAACTCTTCCCTTTAATCCTCTCTGTAAATCTGATGGAGGCAATTTCCCTGTCTTTGGCTCCATTCTTACAATAGCCTGAAAGGGATGGATACTTTGAATCAAAATAGATTCATAAGTATTTAAATCCTTCAATTCAGAAGGAATCTCAACCAATTCCAGATTATTATGAACTGCTCTAGCAGGCATCTGGTTTTGATTTAATTTGCAACAACAATAAGTACACACACGTTGATCCAATCCCAAATCAAAACAATTTTCTACCATCAAGTATGTTGCAAAATCCTTCCATTCACTATTATTTTCCCTTTCACTTTTTGCATATAAATCCACTAACTTAGTCTGATTCTTATAATAAGTGCGTCGACAACACACACAAGTGAAATTAGGCCTCTCACTTGATTTCACCTCAAATGTCGCAATTTCCCTCTGGAAATTATCTGTACTGGAAACCTGTACACTATCTTCCACATGACCCTCTTCTTCTTGCTCAATTTCAACATTCTCCTCTTTACTTCCAAAGTAACAAAACTCAATTTCTTCACATTTATTCTTCACATTTATTTCAGAACCATGCAAAAGAGCAGCGCATAATTTTTTAAGCATAATTGCTGGACTCTTAGCATAATACAACATTCTAACTAATTTCCTCACTTTATTATGATGCACTGCTAGCATCCTGAAATGATGAAAAACACTCTGGCATACTCTCCTGGAAAGACAAGCCAGTGAATGACCATGCAAACCTGTCACTTCTCTCACTCTGCAAGGATCTAATTCTTGCAACAACCTTATTTTCTGCTTCAAACTTTTCTTATTAAATGACCGTACAAAATCACAAAGCAAATTGATGGAATCCTGTCGCACACTGCAAATACTACTACACTTCCAGGTGTACACAGGACCCTTAGCACGTCTTCCTAAAACCTCATTACCTAACACCTCTTCTGCCTCTGTTGTCACAAGTTTTTCTTTTTCAACTGGACAACCATCTTTCACTTCATAAGCACGACCACTGGTGTCAACTGCATGCACCAAATCATTATCCTGGAAATAACTCTCCTCATTAAAAAATGCCTCACAGCTTGAACTATGCATCCATTCTCCAGAAAAAACTTCACAAAAATTACTACGATTAACTATTCTCTTCCATCTACTATTTCTTTTGAAATCATAAATTGCCTTGTTTAGCTTCCTAATTCTATTGATTATCAAAATAAATAACTTACGTTTAATTTCAAATGCCTGATCAATAACTTTCTCAACTTTTTTTTTTCTCTTATAAAAAACCAGTTTCTGTTGACGTTTCTTAATATTTTTTAACAAATTGCCAATTATCCTGTTGCGGAACATTCGTTTACGAATCTCCCTAAACTGTTGTTTCCTTCTACTATCATGCACAGAGTTATCTCTTGCTCTAGCAGTAACATTTTTCATTGGTCTTTCCTTTCCATTTGATTTCCTTCTCGTTTTATGGACTGAAACATTTTCTGTAGTAATATATTTTTTACTACACATATTTCTTATGAATTGTTTTGTGCTCTTACCCGGTGCTTTCTTCGTGACTTGACAAATCTTTTTGTTAGAGGACTGCTGCTTATTTTTTTTCACCTGCTGTCTTTGACGTTTTGCATCCTTTCTTTGTCTTTCTATTGTAGGCATGGTGAAATCTTGAAATAATCTGCAGTTGAATCTGTGGTAAAATATATTAAAAAATGTTATTAACCATTATTACCAAACAGTAAAACAATAACAGTGATCTTCAAAATATTTTGCATTTCCTAAATAGCGAATTTTAAGGAATAAATAGCGATTCTTTACCATTCCTAATTTGCAATGAGCAAATTGCTAATTGCAAGTTACCCATTCATTTCCATGGGCTAGGAGGCTCATAGGAATGAAGGTTTAATTTGCGATTAGCAATTTGCTCATCACAAATTAGGAATTTTTCCAACGGTGCAGGGGTGTCTCAAGAACACCCTGCTGCACCCCTGAAAAAGAAATTTGGGGGCATATGGCACACATACATTCCTTAGGGCATGTGTTGGCGTCATATGGGACCTTTTGTTTTTTTTAAAAAAAGCTTTTTGAAAAGAATTCACAAATTACCACCAATTTACCACAATAGTTTCCAAATCCTTAATGTCATTTTTACATATTTTTTGTTTGATACATTGCATTTATGTAGTCACAAAATTTGCAAATCCTTCAGTGCAATTGCAAAATAAGGAATAGCAAATTTTGCTACTCCTTATTTTGCATCAAACTTGTTTGATACATACCATTTGTCTAATTTACATTTGCAAAGGCCGAAATTCGTAGAATTTTGATCTTTGCGAATGCTAATTAGCTTGATACATATGGCCCCAAGTGAGGCCTGTCTTGCGACATGGTGCATCTTTTGCATCACTGCTGCATCGGTTTCATGTGGTACGTTTTTTTTACACCATGACATATCTGCCTAAATGCATCAATTTGTAATGTTGTCGCCTCATAGCAAATCTTTTCCACCGCCGCTGCATCATAAAAGTGACGCACAGTGGCAGAAAAGAGGCATACACCTATCATAAATCTGTCCCTAGCATTTTAAATGATTAATCCAGGATGACAATAAGGTGTGGCCTATCCAAAGGTTTGTTTAAGTTGAGGCCTACTCAGGATTGCAGATTAAAGTTACGCTTGATGAAGAATACAGAGGAGATAATACATGTAAAGGCCTACCAATGAAGTAAGTAATGTCCACTTTATTGCACCAGCCATCATAAATGTATCCCTAAGCTTCTTATCTTGTTACAGATGAACCACCATATGTACCATCAAACTATTTTGCATTTCCTAAATAGCAAATTTTAAGGAATAAATAGCAATTCTTTACCATTCCTAATTTGCAATGAGCAAATTGCTAATTGCAAATTACCCATTCATTTCCATGGGCTAGGAGGCTCATAGGAATGAAGGTTGCAATTTGCGATTAGCAATTAGCTCATCACAAAATAGGAATTTTTTCAAGCGTGCAGGGGTATCTCAAGAACACCCTGCTGCACCCCTGAAAAAGAAATTTGGGGGCATATGGCACACATACATGCCCTAAGGACATGTATGGGCGTCATATGGGACCTTTTGTTTTTTAGAAAAAAATGCTTTTTGAAAAGAATTCGCAAATTACCACAAACTAGAAGTTGGTGGTAGTTTCCAAATCCTTAATATCATTTTTTACATATTTTTTGTTTGATACATTGCATTTAAGGAATCGTAAAATTTGCAAATCCTTCAGTGCAATCGCAAAATAAGGAATAGCAAATTTTGAATTAAGGACATTTTAAGTCATTTCCATATGTGCAGTGTTTTGAAATTATGATTTGAAAATCGTTTTTGGGGAAAAGTAATGGTTTGCAAATTTATGACAAGGACATAATGGTGTATGCTTCTCTATAAGGCATTTCAGTGTCTCTGATGTCATTTTTCCCATATTACATTATAAGACCTTTCCCCATGGAGCACATTCCTTGTAAATATGCTCCCACCTGAGCATGGCGAATTTAGATTTTGACTGTTTGAGTCACATAACCATGTTAAAAGTGACCCAAAAAAATTGCAAACGTTTTAAAAAAACACATTCATGTGTCTTAAGGACATTTTAAGTCATTTCCCCATGGACAGTGTTTTCTAAGTGGCGCAAAAGAGGCATACACCTATCATAAATCTGTCCCTAGCATTTTAAATGATTAATTCAGGATGACAATAAGATGTGGCCTATCCAGAGGTTTGTTTAAGGTGAGGCCTACTCAGGATTGCAGATTAAAGTTACGCTTGATGAAGAATACAGAGGACATAATACATGTAAAGCTCTACCAATGAAGTAAGTGATGTCAACTTCATTGCGCCAGTCATCATAAATGTATCCCTAAGCTTCTTATCTTCTTAGACATCAACCGCCATATGTATCATATAACTATTTTGCATTTCCAAAATAGCGAATTTTAAGGAATAAATAGCGATTCTTTACCATTCCAAATTTGCGATGAGCAAATTGCTAATTGCAAATTACCCATTCATTTCCATGGGCTAGGAGGCTCATATAAATGAAGGTGCAATTTGCGATTAACAATTTGCTCATCACAAATTAGGAATTTTTCCAAAGCTGCAGGGGTGTCTCAATAACACCCTGCTGCACCCCTGAAAAAGAAATTTGGGGGCATATGGCGCACATACATTTTAACAACATTCCTTTACCTCAAAAACGATTTTCAAATCATAATTTCAAAACACTGCACATGGGAAAATTACTTAAAATGTCCTTAAGACACATAAAAGCGTTTTTTGATTGCCTTTGCAGCATGTTTGTATCACTTTTAACATGGCTATGTAACACAAACATTCAAAATCTAAATTTGCCATGCACAGGAGAAGTGTGGCTCACTGGTTAGAGGAGGCAGACCTGGAAGCAGACGTCAGCCCGGGACCAGGGTTCAATTCCCGGCTCGGCGGGGTCTTGAGTCCTAAAATGTCCATGGACTCGACAATTCTCGCTCCGGTGCCTACTCGATTCACGGGTTCACACTCTGCGACTCTGGGCAATAGCTTGCTTAATCTCCACAACGGCCCCTCGCGGCGGGATGCCTGGCTTTCACCTTGCGGATACCCTGCCGGGGTTATCTCACAGGGGAATACCAGGACGGGTTCCCTAAGCAAGCGCTTAGAAACCGCTTGGTGATTTGCGCTATATAAATTCCTGTACATTTACATTTACATTTACAGGTGGGAGCATATTTACAAGCAATTTGCGCCACAGACAAAGGTCTTACACTAAAATGGGAAAAATAACATCAGGGACAGTCAATTGCCTTATAAAGAAGCATACACCATTATGTCCTTGTCATAAATTTTAAAACAATTCCTTTTCCCCAAAAACGATTTTCAAATCATAATTTCAAAACACTGCACATGGGAAAATGACTTAAAATGTCCTTAAGACACATGAAAGCGTTTTTTGATTGCCTTTCCAGCATGGTTGGGTCACTTTTAACATGGCTATGTAACACAAACATTTAAAATCTAAATTTACCATGCACAGGTGGGAGCATATTTACAAGCAATTTGCGCCACAGAGAAAAGTCTTACATTAAAATGGGAAAAATAACATCAGGGACAGTCAATTGCCTTATAAAGAAGCATACACCATTATGTCCTTGTCATAAATTTAAAAACAATTCCTTTACCTCAAAAACGATTTTCAAATCATAATTTCAAAACACTGCACATGGGAAAATTACTTAAAATGTCCTTAAGACACATAAAAGCGTTTTTTGATTGCCTTTCCTGCATGGTTGGGTCACTTTTAACATGGCTATGTAACACAAACATTCAAAATCTAAATTTTCCATGCACAGGTGGGAGCATATTTACAAGCAATTTGCGCCACATAATTCATAATTTTCTCCTTAAAGCACACTATTCTCTATCTAAATTAAAGAAATATTTTCTCACCTTAGCAAATACTTTGTGTTTGAAAACAGTCTCAGAAACACACCAATTTGTCTTCAGCAGAGCAAAAGGTATGCACTCCAGAGTCTGCAGCTATCAAAAGCACAGAAATGCTGTAATTCTTCACACATATTTCTCATGTCACCCAATCAAAACTCTTCCCTCACTTTTTTTTCAAATGAAAACCCTTCCCCCCTCTGCCCTTTCTGTCTTTTCTGCATGGCAACCACCTCTTGGAAGACTTCTGGTGTTTGCAAGTTCACACAACTTTGTTGCAATTGAACTCTGAACTGTCAGTGCACCTGCATATCCAGTGCATTCTTTCATTTAATGATTTTTTATTGACCATTCAAAATACATCTTTCAAAGAACACATCCGTGCACCCTAACTTTCTGTTTTCAGCAATCAAAATCCACCAATCACTGTTACTGCTTCATGAACACAGAAACTCCACAGTTTTTTTCATTTTAAACTCTCATTTTTTCAACTGCCATTTCATTGCCACACTTCATCTGACTGCAGGAGAACCTTCTCTCACCATGTTTTCTGTCTGGATTGTTGGACATAGTTATATTCACTGGGCTCAAAGGTACGTTGAAAACAGGAAATTACCTAACCTCAATTTACAAGATGTGGAAATTAAGTGGTTTGGCCACAGAGGATTAAAATGTCACCAATTGATACCATTGGTGAAAATCTTTATGCATTTGCCCAAACCTGACCTGTTAATTGTGCACTGTGGAGGTAATGACTTGGGCACTTTGACTGGTGTAGGTCTGGAAATGCTTTTAAAGGACACCTTTGAGCAATTAATGGCACTTTTTCCTCAGACTGCCTTGGTATATTCAAATATATGCCAAAGACAGAAATGGAGGTGGTCAAACCAATTTTGTCCACAAATTGAGAAGTCGAGGAAGCATGTAAACAAATCTGTTTCAGCTTACATGAGAGACCATGGAATGGGCTCCCTGTACAACAATAACTTGCGTTACTACATGCAAGATATCTACAGAGGAGATGGAGTTCACTTCTCAGATGAGGGCAACAGAGTTTTCACTCTGAATTTAAGAATGTGCATTGGTACCTACTTATAAGTACCTAATTGTACCATAAACCCAAAAGCTCTTCTCAGAGCTACCCTACATCTGATCACTCACAATTATTATTTTACTCTAACATTTTTCACTAATTTCCAACAAAGTACGCTCCCTGGGGCGCTACCCGGTACGCGAACCGGGAGCTAACCTCGCGAAATTTTTTTTAAAAATGTTTTTTTTTCGCACATATAAGCCTCCTCACCCACCCTCAGAAAACCTAGGGGGTCAAGATAACTCTACCGTGCCCCCTTCTACCCATTCTGAACATTATTTGCCCTCCATCTTGTATCTTAATTCGACCGAAACACAAAATGGTGGACTCCCGGAACGCTTAAGGTTCGCGAACCGGGGCGCTCAACGGTTCGCGTACCGGGTCGCTCTCTGGGAAGCGCACCATCAAAAAAAGTGGGAAAGTAGTTCACAGAAAAGCCACTGGAGACAATTTCACCAAATATAGATTAGCTCATACTACATACCAATCCCTACCATTTTCACAAATTTGATTGGAATTCCATTTAGTCATTTAGCCTGTAGACCTCTCTAAATACCCTGAGGTAAATTACTTCACAAAACACATCTGAAGTGTTGGAATTGACAACCAATGAAAATGTTACTTTCATTTTCTATTTTTCTTACCTGACATTTCATTGGTTATATACCTGAATATATATAAAGGAAGAGAAGAAAACACAGCCATTTTGACTACTACTTCTTGCTGTACATTTCAATAGTATTTTCACTAATTCCTTCAACTTCTTTCTAAAGGTAAGTTTTTATTTTTAAAACTGAAGTATATTGTGCACTATAAGTTAATATGGTAAACTTTTTCTGATAGATATATACTATCCCTCTGTAATAGTTATAGATTTAGAGAGACTTCTCTGTTATAGTTATGGATGGAGTTAGGCTTCTCTTGTATAATTATGAATTTACTTACGTTAAATCACATACACTTTTTTATATTCCTACTTCCACTCTGATACTATACACTGCCCAAAGATAAATTCACTGATAAAAAATGCCTATCTAAAATTATTCCCAACATTGCCCTATCTCTACTAATATATATTTTTTTAATCCAAATTTCAGGCAAAATGGAAGGCGAAAACCAAGTTTCTTTTGAAATGGACCTGCAAGAGAGCAGCCAAGAATTGATTGATACAATTGATCAAATTGACATTGAATTTTTCGATGAAACTTGGGACAATGAACTACTGCAATGTGTACAAGCAGTAGATAACCTCCTTGCAAATGAGGACATTTTACACCCTCAGAGACTACAATGTATATTCCATGATAATTATGAAATTTCTGACAATGAAATGTTAGAAAGTTTAATAAATTATGAAACACAATCACATTAAAAAAAAATACTTAAAAAATAAAGAAAATAAAAAATAATCAACAAAAACAACAATCAATTAACATACAGCATTTGAAAAGTCTATCATTCATTTTTCATTGCAGTACGCTGCCCAGAACGCTTCCCGGTTCGCGGACCGGGCGCTCCCCACGCAAAAAAAACAAAAATTCTTTTTTGTTTTTTTTGCCCCGCGGGGCCCTTTTAAAACCTCCACATTAAACCTAGGGGGTCAGGGAGGATCTAGTATGCCCCCTTATGGTCATTTTCGCCTTTGTTTTGGCCTCCTCTTGTCTCTCAATCCTACCGAGAGACAAGATGGCGGCCGCTCCGGACTGTTTAGAATGTTGACAGACACCGGAGAGCCAATCAGCTTAGCTACGCGAAGTTCCGGTACGCTTAAGGTCCGCGGACCGGAGCGCTGCCCGGAGCGCGCTTACAGATATATATCTTTTTTTAAATGTTAATTTCGCAAAATCCACTGGAGCACATATATTGAGACCTAGAAAAGGCACATCGGGCTACCAGTCCCTACAATTTTGCCAAGTTTCATGGAAATCCATTCAGCCGTTCGGGCTAAAAGTGAGGCCAACCGCCCTATGGAAAACTCAATGTTAAAAACACGTTTTGGGACCCCCCTTTTTTCTCGGCCCCCCCTTGACGAAACCCCCCCAAATTTCCAAGGGCTGCTCAGAAACAAAATGTTCCATTTTCCAGAAAATTTCAGCCAATTCCGTCCACAAACGCCAAAGTTATTAGACATAGAATTTTCAAAAATCCCATAGGGAAAAAATCCTAACTATATATACCTACTGGCGACCGCCAGTAGGTAATATATATATATATATATATATATAATAGTTAGGACCTATTTGCCATATGAAATCAACAACATTCTATTTGGAATAACTTTGGCGCCGGTGGACGAATCTTCGCGAATTTCTCCAAGAAAATGGCCTGCTCGGTTCCGCTCCTTCCCTGAAAGTTTGGGGGTGATTCGTCAAGTGGGGGCCGAGAAAAAAGGGGGTCCCAAAACGTGTTTTCCCCATGCATTTTTCCATAGGGACCTTTAGCCAGGGCTACAGCCCGAACGTCTGAACGGAATTACACCAAATTTGGCAGAGAGGTAGAGTTCGGTTCGCAGATTGTGCTTTTTGTTAAATGGTGTATATCCGTTCAGTAGTTTCTGAGAAAATTACAAGAAAAGTCATAGCGATATCTAGAGACAGAGTTCTACACGCGGACGGAGATCCGTTCAATTACGAGCGTGAGCTGCATGCTGATTGGCTGTCAACTGTCTGTCAACACTCGAAACCAGTAAGTGTTGGTGGTCATCTTGTGCCTCGGTAGAACAGAGTCACAAGAAAACAGTAAAACAAAGTTGAGAAATTAGGGGGCATGGTAGAAACATTCTGACCTTATAGGCTTGCTCAGGGGGTCATACATGGATTTTTAGGGTCAATTTTAAATTTTTTTTAAATAAAAAAATCGCGGCGTATGGTACTCGTACGCGGTGGAAAAGGGAAAAAAACTATAAGTCCGTTTTATTCATTAGGTCTCGGGGGGGCAAATTCCGGGGGCAATTTTTAGAGCTATATTTCTATGACAGTATGTAAAACTTTCCGTTTTTTTCCTTGCATCAGTTGTACTCTCTACGCATGCGCAGCCTTGTTTGCAAGTGCACTTTTTTTTCTTTTTCTTCAAGTTCGCCAAGCAAACTTCTCCTGATTTTAGGTATTAAATTTGCCTCTTTCTTTTCCCGGATCATGTGTGTCATCCGGTGCTATACTTTTGTAATATATTAATAAACATATGGTATGTATATTTATTTTAAATGTAGCGTCGAGGTGCCAAACGTTGATTACATACTCCGTTCAACCGCCATTTTAGTAGTTTTCCTCCATTGTTTTTATTATACCTGTTACTTTCATTTTACCCTGCGCATATTTTCTCTGTGATCGATGAGATTTCTTGCCACAGACACCATGGTGTTTGTCCTTGGCCTCCAATCTTATCAGACTTGGTCACACGTATATCTAGAAACTAATTTGAAGGATGTAAGCCGCAGCCATTACAACGCATGTTCGTCAACGAAAAAACATTAAGATTATGCGTGGTAAATGCATACTAGTTGTAAAAGCATGTGTGGTAAAGCGATATGCGTGCTAATGGTTTTGTGGTGACGATCACGCGTGCTTATGAACCGGGTCTGTGCGTGGTGGGGTCTAGGGCAGCAGGCGGAGGGCCACGCAGCTCCACTCATACAATATAGAAGTAATATAGGATTTTTAAAAGTTAAAAAAATTATTTCATAATTATCCTAGATTAAGTCTTTTGTTAGTATGTTCATTAAATACATGAATATATGTTTTTAAACAATTAAAAACATTTGCGTGTTTCGCGTATGGGGCACCGTACATGACATCACACTGAAGCTTTGATGCGACGCGTAACGTCAAAGAGTATTCGTAGCGTATGCTAAGAATGATTAGCAGTATAAACTATGGTACGATCACTCTCTCACTGTCAAATCAGAGCACAGGGCGCGCTATGAGAATGGTTAGAAGTGGTCACTCATTGGAGATTCAATTCAGGTGTGTGGCTTATCCAAAGTATCATAACGTTATTTGTTAACCTGTATAAGTTTGAGGTTTGCATGAAATACTATGCTATAGGCAGATATGGATGTTTAGGCAGCGCTTATGTCCATGAAGCTTGGTTATTACCACTTACATATAGGTGCCTGAGGGAGGGAAAAGAAGTCTATCTGAATGGCGAGGATTGCACAATAGCAGCAGATCACTCCTTAATTTGTAGACACATACAATTGCATGGCTCTTGTAAACAAGATGCGCCTAATTTGGACTGAGTTTGGAAAGGTAGTCCGACACCTGCTATCATAACAACGTTCAGTTTACTGGAAACGGGAGTTATTTACTTTGAAATAATGGTGATTGTGGTGCAATGTTAGCAGGCATCGCTTACATGATTATGGTAACTGAGCGTGTGGTTTGATTAAAAAAAAGTTGTGTTAACTCCTCGGCATGGGAAGCTGGATGTTTCCATCTGGCTGTCGATTTCGACCTTGAAAGCAGAGTCAACCAAATGAGTCGTATAAGAGCACTATTGTCTCAAAAAGAGGTCTCTGTTATATCTGCTACAGAAACATTTGTCCTTCAGGTAGCAAACACCCGCACAGAAGTGCATGATTTATTAAATACAGACATGCTCTTGAATTTTGGGGAGTTAATTTAGAGTATCTTTAATGTGTCCTTGACTACGGGGTTACCTTACTTTTTTAAAGTTAGAAGCAGTGGCCTTGTGATTTCTGTAGAAAGTATATTTGGTGTCTTGTCGGTGTTTTTTCATTCGATTTTTTCCAACATCCTTGGTGGATTCTCCCTAATGCTCAAATTAGTTGCCGGTGTGCTTGTATTAATTTGTTTACTTAAATATGGATGCACATCTTGCAGCAGACGAGAATATGTCCCTGTTTTTGCTGGTCCGCAACCGAATGCTTAGTTATTACGGAGCGATGCTTCTGTCTACATTGAGTGCAGCTTATGGATTATCATTTTGATTTTCCTTTTTCACATGAGTTCAACCTGTCTTCTATTGCCTGAGCTGCGATTTTGACTGGGCCCTGGATTTGTGTCTCTGCAGTACGGTGTCTCCCAATGCGGATTATGATCAGCTGATGAGCCCCTTAGTTGCTCATGAATTGCTCTGTTCTGGTGGCGGGATTATGGCCTTAGCAGCGATACATGGAATAATGGGACGTTGGAATGTTTTTGCAGCGGCGCATGACTTCTTGGCATGCAGTTACATTGAAGATGACCCGAGTTTTCCTCTGATGGTGATAGAGGCTCCGGTTGTTGAGGAACATGTATGTTCATTCCCACTATTGAATTGGATGGCTGAAATGTTTTCAGATGAGAACAATGACTTCCTCTTGGAGGCTGTTGTTACATACTGTGCTTACACGCTGTTGGATTAAGACTCTTTGATTTTTCCATGTATGCTTTATTATTTAGCTTTCTATCAAAGAACTAATAACTTTTTTGGGAAATGTGAACTTGACTCTGCTTTTTAGGCTTGGACTCTGCGTTTCTAATTCGCCCACGTTTATATCACGTGCTTCGATCAAGGAAGGCTCCCGTGGGGCTGAGCTTTGCCCTCACACCCTGTTAAGTTAGCATGGGTTCATTAGAAGCTTACACACTATTTTTGCTTTCCTGCTCTGCTTTGCACACGACACGTACTTGTGACATTGTTTAGAGACCGCTGAGTATTTTGGTTTATATGAGAATAATTTGGTATGCTAGATTTGTAAACTGCCTCGCTAGTTTTGTGTGTATAGTGAGAGCATGGAACATCAAGGTTATCTTGAATACTGTGTCTTTTATTCAGAATGATCCTCGCACGTTTGAGCCATAACACATATGCAGCTGTGGCCACCTCTGATACTTGTGCGTTTCATAATGCATTGTGGAGGCAAAGTTAAACACAGTTGGAGAACATTCATATCTTGACAGTTTGTGGAGCACTGAATGCGATGCACTACTGCTGACTACCAGAGGTATGGGTCTGCCCATGTAATCCTTTGAGACTTTCTGTAGTTATAAACTAATCTGTTAGGTAGGGAGGGTGAAATGTAGGTATATTTTAAATTGGTTTACCTTTACCATTATAGGATGCTTTTTCCGTTTGTATTTGATAGAATAGTAACAATGCTGACAACCTTGTTTCTGATAATATGTTTGGTTGTATTATCTAAGGTACTGTGCATGAGAATATGGCGTTAGAAATGAAGATTTCAAAGTTGCAAGTGTCTTTATTTACATCTTGTTTTGGACTGGTGTAAGACTATAATGAAAGAGTGCTCTTGTTATCCAGTTTACTTCATGTAATTTAAGTCGCATGTTCTGGGTTGACTAAGTATTGGTGTTTTTGCTCTAGGGCGAAGAACCAATGAGTGACTGATTGCTAGTCTGGTAGGGGGTTTGTGCAGTAAGGCGGGTTTTGGTATACCGTAATTCACTGAGGTCCTAAGTCTTTATGCATAGTTCTGTGTATGAGCAGAATTCCTGGAACAGTAGTTACAACATAAAGGCTCGATAAAGGGCTTGCACTTTGAATATGAATATAAAATAGAAGAATAGTTCATAATCACAGCTAAGGAATGCAGTAATTAGATGTGTGTATGTGTGGATCATGAGTGGAAGATGAAAAACGTGAAAAATAAGAAAGGCTGGAGAGACGCAAACTACCCACTGTATTGTCAGTGAAGTGGATCTTTGAATTTCCAGGTCATTACACAGATAGGGTGTTGGTTTCTACAGTGGGAGCAAGAGAAACTAGTACCACATCTAAGGAAGAAAGCTAGTGCATAAAGTACACACAGTTCGGCAGATTTACAAGCTTGTGAGAAAAATGATGGAAAAGTGGCGCAAGGGGCTTGTAAACCTGCCCCAGTGTGTGGTAGAAAAGACGCAAGAAAGGATGGAAGTGTGAAAATTAACCACTGCTATTCATGGGTAGTAGTTACCAAGAAGGCTGAATAAATGGCCTGCACTTTGAATTTGAATTAAAAGAAGAATAATTGATAAGCTCAGCGAAGAATGGTAGCAAGTAGGTGTGTGTATTTGTGGTTGTTGTGTTGATTGAGTGGAAGATGACTAAGGTGAAAAATTAGAGAGGTTGCAGAGATGCAAACTTTCCATTTCTTTGTAAAGGAAGTGAGTGTTTAGTTTTCCAGTGCATATATATATATATATATATTCACTGAAAAAACCATAGGTTTCAGCCATGTTACAGTTAGGAATTAGCATTTTAAAAACCTTGCAAATTCACTGAAAAAACCATAGGTTTGATACACGTTATAGTTAGGAATTAGCATTTAAAAAACATTGGAAATTCACTGAAAAAACCATAGGTTTCATACATGTTATAGTTAGCTGGACATTTCACTCATACAAAACCTTTGAAATTCTCCCGTTATAGTTAGTTCAGCTTACTATAACTCGCGTGCCCACAATGCACTGCTGATGACGTCACATATAACATCACTCATGGCATGGTCAGTGACATCACTCATGACATCACTCATGACATCTCAAATGACATCACTGATGACATCACTGATGACATCATTCAGTGAATGTTTTTTTTCTGAAATTTAAATATGTTTTCTATATGTCAAGCTGAGCGAGGAAAGGCTTGGGTGTAAGATCTTCCCCCTCATCTTGGTGAGAAGGTCCGGCCTGCACGGAAGTCTCCGATGCGCACGAATTGACAGTTGCAACAGATCCGGATACCACCACTGCCAAGGCCAGTCTGGTGCTATTAGGATCATCTTCATTCTGGATCTCAGAAGTTTTGCCTCTACCTTCGGAATGAGAGGGAGGGGTGGAAAGGCGTATGCAAACGTCCCTGACCAGTTTATCAAAAGTGCAGTCCCCCTCGTTCCTGGTCGGTAAAACCTGGATGCGAAGGCGTGGCATTTTCTGTTTTCTTGGTCTGCGAAGAGGTCGATGCAAGGATGACCCCACCTGTGAATAATGTCTGCCACCACGTCGTCGTTGAGCACCCAGTCTTCTTGCTCTTGGAAGTGACGACTGAGGGAGTCTGCTCGAACATTCTGCTTCCCTGGCAGATGGACTGCCTTGATTGATAGGTTCCTGGCAAGCAGCCAGTACCAAATTGCTTGGGCTTCGAGAGACAGAAGACAAGAGCGTGTTCCACCTTGCTTGTTTAAATAGTACATGGTGGTTGTGTTGTCCGTTTGAACCAATATTGATTCTGACTGTATGGAAGGTTGAAAAGCCTTGAGAGCCAAGTGACCTGCCCGCAGTTCCAGCATGTTGATGTGATAAGTCTGTTCGGTGGGGATCCAACTGCCCTGTGTCTGAACATGACCTAGTTGTGCCCCCCAGCCCTGAAGTGAGGCATCTGTAATCAGGGATTGTTCTGGCAGAGGTTGGTGAAAGGGAACTCCTACCAGGAGATTCTGTGGTTGCATCCACCAGAGGATGGACTTCTTTGCAATAGGGGACAATAGAATACGGTTGCTCCATTGCCCCGAGAACTGATTCTATTTGTCTTCCAGGCCTTGCTGTAATGGCCTCATCCTCAACCTGACATTGGGTATGTGGAAGATGCTGGTGGCCATTGAGCCCAGCAGAGAAGCCACTTGCCTCACTGATGGCTGAGGAGTTTGAAGGATGATGTTGCCTTTGACCCTTATTGATGACAATCTTTCTGCCGAAGGAAACACTTTTCCGAGGACGGAGTTGATATTGGCCCCCAGATAGTGGAGTGACTGGGTCGGTTAAAGGACCGCTTTGTCCAGATTGACATGCAGGCCCGAACTTTGAAGGAGGTTCATACAGATGAGAAGGTGTTCCTGCACCATGAGAGGAGATGATTCCTTCAGTAGGTATGGATAGACGTGTAGGTTTTGGCGATGTAAAGCGGCCGCTACAACTGCCATGCATTTCGTGACTACCCTTGGAGCTGATTTTAGACCGAAGGGTAAGACTTTGAATTGGTAATGTTTTTTTCCTACCATGAAACCCAGGAATTTGCGATGACGTGCTGTGATCGGAATGTGGAAGTACGCATCTTGAAGGTCCACCGAAAACATCCAATCGTCTTTCTTCAAATGAGGAAAAATTTGATGAAGAGACAGCATCCAAAATGTTTCTTTTTTTATGTATTTGTTCAGAATGCGCAGGTCTAAGGTGGGCCTGTACTTGTTCGGTTGGTCTTTTTTCTGGACAAGGAAGTATCTCGAATAGATTCCCTTCCCTCTCTGCGCCGGAGGGACCACTTCGAGAAGGGTCGGCACTTCCTGACGCAGGAGGTCCAGATGATGCTGTCGAGAATTTGTTGGAGGAGAGTCTCTTTGGGACGCACAAAAACTTTGTGCGTACCCATTGTCTAGTATATTTAGCACCCATTGATGTCCGGTTCTTCTGCGCCACTCTTGAACGTAGTGTGTTATACTTCCTCGCACTGGAGTGTGCAACGGTGCTAGAGGAAGCATTGATTCATTGCTTTCCTGGAGTCTTTGCTGAGGAGGAGGATTGTTGCTGGTGTCCTCCTCTTCCTCTTGAGGAACGCCGGCCCTGGTATTGGGATTTCCCCTGCTTGCTTTGTGACCATTGAGGGATTTGAACCCTCTGTTGGTTACCTTTCTGATTATAGGGCCTGTATCGCTTCCTGAACTCCTTCTTTTTCTCTAGGCCCACTGCCTTTAAGGTGTCCAATTCAGCCTTCATTCTCGCCATCTCCTCGTCTGTGTGGGCCCCAAACAGAGAAGTACCCGATAAAGGAAGATTCATTATGCGCTGTTGTGCATCAGGCTTTAATGCAGTGAGACGTAACCAGGAGGAACGACCTGCACATTGCCGTGCGCATATGAATGAGCCGCCAGAGATACCCCATCTGCAGCCGGGCTTATCACTTTGTTGGACACCAGAGCGCCTTCTTGAATAATTTCCGAGAAGTCCTGCTGATCCTCCTTTGGAAGCTCCTCTTTAAAACGATCCAATGAGTCCCACAGGGATCTGTCATACCGCCCCAACAGGGCTGCAGCATTGGAAACTTGCAAAGAAGATGCTGCCGAGCCACAGGCTTTCCGTCCCCAAGAGTCTTGAGGTCTACTCTCCTTATCAGGAGGAGTGGAGGATGAAGAGGCAACTGAGTGCGTTTTCTTAGCTGCTGCAATAATAAAAAAATCTGGGGGTGGGTCCGATCTAAGAAACAGAGGATCTGATGCAGCTGGCTTGTATTTCTTCATGAAACGTGCAGGAGCTGCTTTCGCCGAGGATGGGGCTAGAAACACATCCATTACTGGTTCGATGACTCCCAGTACCATGGGGAGCAGAGGTCTTGTCTCAGATCTTTGATGCAGAGTTTCAAAGATAATGGATGTGGTCATCTGAGTAGTTGACATGGTAATGCCTAATTTCTGTGCCCCCCTGGTAAGCACATCATGGAAAGTGTTCACATCGTCAATGGGTGACACTCTGCTAGGTGGACTATCTGTGAGGGTAGGAGAGTAATCCCTCCTAGATGAGTACGTGGAGGATGACGACCAAGATGGTGTACGCCGCCTTTTGCGATACCCCTGTGCTGACCTACACATTTATGTAGGAGCAGTGTTCAGAGAGCTGCGGACGCCACAAGCCGCTGACCACGAGCGGAGAGGTGAGGAGAGGGATTTGGCTCTGGCGGCGGTCTGTTTTGGGAGTCCCAGGAGCCTTGAGCCGGAGCCGTAGCCGAGTATGTGCCGGAGCCGGCGTTGAGCAGCTGTGAAGTGTCAGGAAACCGGCTCCGAGCATCGCAGCGGAGCCGCGACACCGGCGACCCTGGTGATCTGAGAACCCAAGCTACGGGGCTGCAACTGTCGAGCCGAGCTGTGCCGCGCTGTGCCGTGCCGCTTGTGTGGCCCTCGGCAGCTGCGGTCCGGCAGGAGCCTGACTTGCCTAATCAGCTATTCCGGAGAGTCGGCTGCATGAATCCGCATGAACCCGCATGATCCCGCAGCGAGCAGAGCAGAGCTCAGATTAGGAGTCAGAGGGGCGAGCAGAGTGGAGGAGCAGCGGATTTGGCGAGGAGTTTGCCGTGACATGGGAAGGTGAGCCACCGGGACCCCTGATGTGACCCCTGACCCGGGGCCAGAGTGACGCGTGTCCCTGCAGCAGTAGCAGAGCAAAGCAGAGCAGCAGAGCCTCTAGATCCACCTGATCCACTAGAGCGACACCAGAGCGGAGTCAGTGGAGCGGAGCTGTGATAGAGGAGGTAGAGGAGCGCCAGAAGAGCGGCGGCGGAGGTTTTGGCGAGGCATGGGAAGGTGAGCCGCCGTGTCCCCCGTCGTGACCTCCTGAATCGCGACCAGAGTGACGAGAGTGACTTGAGCAGCAGTGCCACCAAAACGGCCCGTGGTCCAAGGGTTGCTCCCTGCCCCTCGCCGCACCACTGCCGCATCACTGCCCTTTTGCTTGCTCAACAGTCAATAGCCAACGGCCATAAGAGCCATAACAGCCATAACAGGCACAACAGCCCCATCAGACATTAAATTAAATAGTCGATCCGGCCAGCCCGCCGTACTTGCCAGCAAGCCGTAGACTTAGCTGACGAAGCCCAGTCAGCTTGTCTGCAGCCCCGTGGCAAGCAGAGAGACAGGGGTCAGGGTCCGGCAGGACCGCGAGGAAGGAGTGGAAAGAGGAGAAGGAAGAGAGGAAAAAAGGAATTACGGCAAAATGATCAACAGGAAAAGTAGCTTCACATATACTGTGTCCCCTGCACTCTCCCTGTGAATGGCGCACGAGTACCCTGAACAACCCTTCCAAAATCTATTCAAAATCCATCCAAATTTCTTGCAGCCGCTGTTCCAACTATGCTTGAGGCTTGAGGACAGTGGGGAGAGGACACCTAGAGAGTGGTGCATTCTGTGACCCCGTCCCTTCCCCTGTACCTGTACCTCGCCTCCGCGATTCTAGCCACTGAACAAGTTCTAGCCACTGAACAAGCTTCTTGGAGCGAAGCCTGCTCAACCAAGCGGGTTTCTGAACTTACTGGCTTAACGTATTGGCTTAATTTCAGCATGAGGTCAGGCAAGAAAAGGGTTCACCTCGAGAACAAGCCTAAAACCAAGGTAAAGGCAAAGCAGAATGCTGCAGCAATGGCCAACAAAAAAGAAAATATAAATGAAGTAAGCGGGAATCGGGATTCATCTCTAGGATAAATCAGAGCGGCTAGTGATCAAGCCCCACCGGGTGCGAATTCTCGCCCCAACCTTCGACAACCAAAAATTACATCAAAATTTAACTTTTTGAAGGATCCACTCTCCACTATCTTTTCGTCCAGTGGAAAAATCCTAGGACTCCAGGACTCACTTCTTCCATTATCCCCTTGTGAACTGAAAAAAGACCAACCCTTGGGTCAAGTAAGCGGTATCGCAAACCGCTCTTCCACAGCAGGCGGCCTACCTGTATCATGTCCACCTCCAGAGGGGAAAACAGGGCCCGTGGGTTCAGGCGAGCTCACAATCACGGCCATCTGTAACCCACCAGCCCCACGGCCAGGCGACAGGGGGGCTACATCTGACCCACACTTATCTTCCTCTCTTACGTACACCAACTCCCCACCGACACCAACTACTTTACCTTCACTTGTAACTAGTCAGAATCCAAAGCATTCCTCGCACAACCTCACGACCTGTAGCGGCAAGGACTTCTCTCAATGGCAAGAAGCCCAAAGCATCGACAACCCAGACAATCCAAACAAATCGAGGATCTCCGATAATAGCCTCCTGGACCAACTGGACAGCTTAAAATCTCACCTTCTGCCAACTTAAGATATATCAAAAGACCAGAGCTCTGACAACTATCGGAAGGAGGTCGCGGTAAACATACCAGTTCTTGGGAGCGACGGCCCTGCCAACTTAACCTACTTGGGCTCACAGGAGTGGGCTGAACTAGTTGCCTCATACATTCCGACAACGCTGGTTAAACCATCCTCACCTACAGAGGAATCGATTAACAAAACCCAGTCAACCAAAAGGGGCCCTGACCGGGAGGGCATTTGCTCAAATTCAACCACCTTACCAAATTTTTCTTCCTTGTCGTCAACAGCCAACAAATTGACAACCCAAAAAAGGTCCTTACCCAGGACCCAAGCATCAGACGTGGCAAACACGTGGGATATTCTTCTAAACACCATGCAACGAACTGTAGACACTCTTCACTTCCAATCTGACAAAATGGACCTTCAGCTGACTTTACTTGACACTTTGGCTGTCTTTGTTGGGCAAATTGATGAGAAACTCGGCCAATTAAATTCACTAATTAGTAGAGCCCAGCAAGAGGCAAAGCTGGTATGCAGCTGCGGTCCCATCATCGACAAACTGTCAGCTCTTCCAGTAATAGTATCCTCTCTCATAGAAGGGTTGCCAAAAGGGCTCAACGGAAGGCCCCAGCACATCAATCCCGGAGAAACAGCCTTCCTCGTACCACCAACGGGAGGGCCTATTATAGTCAGCACTGCAGATAAGGGTGCATTGAGGCTACCAGTGGGTTGTCAGGTGCCGCCAGCGGGTCACCCGACAACATGCTCCTCTCCACCTCCAAAGGTTAATACGCCGCCCCTGAACGCAAAAGGGCGGCGGCAGCAAAGGAGGAAAGGCCGGAAAAAACTAACAACCACAAGCATGCCGGCAGTTTGCCCACTTTTCAAGCCAGGAAAAAGACAGGAGCAGCAAGACCTGGGCCCAATCATAGGAAACAACGCCAGCGGAGAATCAATCTCTACGGGGCACAGATTGTCCCCAAACGGAGTACACGTAGTAGCTCTCATAGGGGCATCTATGCAGGAGGATGGGAGGGCTCCGCCTGGCAGTGACACTGGAAACTAAAACACGATGGAAAACCGTGGCCCTGACAATGAGAACGACGCCAGCCCCGTAAAACTACTTTCAATACTCGAACCAAGGGGGGTACAGCTAAAGCACAGTTCGGTCTCGGCACAAGAAGTTTCAATCATCACCCGCTGTGAAAGATCCCGAGCTCAAGAACAGAGAGAAATAGGGCCCACGTGCCCCCAAATTCAGCAATATTCCACCGTAGCGAGTGTCCCAGCAGTACCATCTGCGCCCAGTTTCAAGAATCTCTCCTCCGGGAACTGTCTTACAGGAAACGCACCTCAGTCTGACAAGAGCAACTTCAGGACTCAAGTCTTGACCCACCTGCCAACAGCTCAGTCGAATGATTCAAACAGGACCTCTACCATTATTCTTTTCAATCCAGAGTATGAATCAAAGGGTCCATTTGATATACTGAATAGAGGCAATTTACTACAGCTACGTAGCACCATACCAGCGCTAAATGATATATCCTCAGCCGACCTTCTTTCTATAGAATTCATAAAACCAGACAGGACATACGGCAACGAAGCGACAAAAGCAACATGGATTTCACCTGAAATTGCAAATAAAATCTTAGATGAGCAAAATCTCCTTAAAACATGGGGGATTAAAGCTGCCGTGTACCACAACACAGGATATCCGCTGCCCCTGCTCGAGAGACCTAAGCAGCGACTACATACAACAACTCTGAAGACAAGGTCGGTGCTGAGGGGCGCACTGGGTCGATCTCCGACAACCGCTCAGGCGACAGTGATTAAAAACAGCTCAATGATCGCCAACTCATACAGCGCGGTCGAACACCGCCTCTTCAGAATAAGCAATACACCAAGTAACCGTCAATGACAAGGAAATTTAACGGAGTCAGGTCTGTGCTCGGACGCACCACATCTGGAACTTTGCTCGTGGAACTTAAATGGCCTCAACAACAAAGTAGCTGACACTGACTTCCTACAATACATGAAATCATTCGACATCATTCTCCTCCAGGAAACATGGCTGGAGGAGCCGGTTCACATAGAGGGCTACACCTGCTACCATTCCCCAGCTACAAGGAAAAGCAAGTTCGGTCGGCTGGCAGGCGGCCTAGCAACTTACATCAAAATCTCAACTCTTGGCAACGTGCAGGCACTCACCACCAACTCTCCGGCCATAAACACAGTTGGGATTCCATTACATTTTGGGGGAAAGGAGAAAGAGGTCCTGTTGATTAACACCTACGTTAATCCTAAAAAGAAGAAACAAGAGGTAAAGTGCCTAATGGACTACCTATATCATGTCATGACTAAGCAAACCTCACTCAATTTAATCATTTCCGGAGATTTCAATCAATGTATCTTAGGGTCATCCTTGAACAGTGACATTCAGGCCCAGTTTTACCACTGGAATATCCCAATTCAAACATTCAGCAGCCAAGGTAAAATCCCCAAGCTTGCAAAGGAGCTGCTGGAAGACTTGGAACACATGGGCCTGAGGGTTCTAAATGGAAGATTTCCGGAAGATTCTCCCTCTGTGGCCTCGTTCAACTCAGGCAACGCAACCTCTACAATAGACTATACGTTGGTCTCTCTTCCACTTTTTCATCACGAGCTGGGCTTTAATCTAGGGGACAAGGGAGACAGTGACCATCGCCCTCAAGAAGTCTCCTTTTGTTCCCTTCCGGACCTAATTCTTTCAAATCCAACAGGACCTCACGCCAGCTATACCGTAAACCTCAAACGAATCAAAACCTCGGTCGCAAACACGGTGGAGGTACTTCAAACAGCAAAACTTCAATTAAACAGCCTAAACTATCCTTTGGGCAACCCAGTAGCAGGATGGGAAAAATTCACGGCCGATTTTGCAAACAAATATTCAACAACTGTACGGCATTTTCCATCGTCTGGCTCCGGTGCCCCAATGAAGACCTCAAGTACCCAGAAATTAGCCTTAAAAACCCACAAAAAGGCAATCAATAAATCCTTAAGACTGTTGAGAAAAAGCCCAGGGGACGGGGCTCTTCTTGCACAGCTTCATAAGCACCGGGCGGACCTAAAAAAACTGAAATGGGCAGTCAAAAGATCCAACGAAGACGACTTCTGGGCCAAACTTCACTATGACTTTAAGGGAAATAACAGCGCCCAGTTCTGGTCCACAATAAACAACGCTAAATCCGAAAAACTGTGGAATAACATCCCACATAACCAAATCCTCGTGGGAATCTTTCTTAGACACACACTTTAATGAACAGGTCGCCACAACGAGCAAGCTCCAGGTTGCTTCAGAGGGCTAACCCCCACAAATAATAACATCATGTGAAGAAGCCAAATTTGAAACCACTGTGGTTTTACTCAGGAAAGTAATCTCGAAAGGAAGAAAAGATGGCGCAGCAGGGCCAAACGGAATTCCCCCGGTCCTTTTCACACTTGAGCCGGAATACTGGGCAGATACGCTGACCCCCCTCTACATGTCTGTCAGCTGATCTGGGCGCATTCCTGCCTCATGGAGGGGCTCGACCATTTCACCAATATATAAGGCGGGGGACAGAACACTCCCAAAAAACTACCGCCTGATAGCACTTTTGGATATTGAGGCTAAATACTTTGCGGGGCTCTTACTGACCGAGCTGCGCGAATGGGAAACAAACCGCGACCTAATCCCATCTAGCCAAACGGGATTCTGCAGAGACACGGGGACAACAACAAATCTGCTGGCAATTTCGCTACTTATCGACAAGGCAGGGGTGACTAAACAGGCTCTCCACCTTTGCTTTGTGGTCTTCAAGGCGGCATTTGACAACGTCAACCGGGGCAACCTTTGGAGAAAACTGGCCTCTTGGGGGATCCCCGCACCTCTACTAAACCTTTTGATTGAACTGCATACCAACACGTGGGTTCAGGTAAAGCTCGGGAATGGCACACACCTCTCTAGGTGTATTCCGACCACAAAAGGCCTAAAGCAAGGCTGCGTTTTAGCGCCTACCCTTTTTAATTTATTTACAGCTGACCTGCCACCCGCACTAGAAGCCTGCAACGCCCACGCACCACGTTTGGGGGGCAATGCGCTGCCCAGCATATCCTATGCCGACGACGTGGTCCTGGTTAGCCACTCGAAAGTAGGTCTCCAAAATCTTATTAACACGCTGCACGGATACGCCGAAGCAAACCTACTAGAAGTAAACATCGACAAGACCAAAGTTCTGTCTATAACTGGGAATAAAAAGCCGCACACTTGGTTCCTCAGAGCAAAGGTTGTCGCAAATTGCTCAGAATACAAATATCTTGGAATCTTGGTCGACAAAGGAGGTCGCTTCTCAAACCAACTGGAGGCCGTCAAGAGGAAAGGTATGATGATAGCTACGACACTTAAACAGCTAAAGTCAAACCTGAACGGTTCCACTCTTCTGCCACTGCTCCGCGTGGCGCAAGTCAAAATAGAGTCTTCTATCACGTATGGTAGTGAGGCTCTAAGAGGTACAGAGGCGAAACTGCTGGACACAACCATTGCAAAGGTTTACAGACTTCTCTTTAACCTGCCAACCTACACCTCACAAGCCCAGATCCGGTTAGAATTTGGTCTGACCTGCCAAATGCTTGCAAGAAGAGGGTCATACATAAAGTGCTGGCATAAAATAAAGAATTCACCAGAAAGCACATTGAACCATCAGCTCTGGGAAGACTTAAGCAGCTCCTCCAAATCGCCGGCAAAAACATACTTAGAGGAGTCCCTGACTGTTACAAGTCTGAAAGAATTATGGGAAACCCCACTACTGCATGCGCAATTCAAGCATGTAGTAAATAAGTGCATAAAAAGACTCTCGCATGTGGAAGACAAAGCAACCTTTTCCCACAGGCGTCATGCCTGAATGACTCTGTCCACATACAAATCACCGGGGCTACAAGCATACTTTGGTTTGGGGTACGTCAGGAAAACTAAAGAAGCCTTTTTAAAACACAGGCTAGGAATCCTACTATCTATACCACATCTACAACCCTGGCTGAGAAGGAATTGTGGGACAAAATGTAGGATGTGCGGTGCAGAGAACGAGGACTTCCAACATCTGCTATGTACCTGCCCGAGGCTGAAAGAGGAAAGAGCAGCCCTGCTAAAAACTGCCATTAATGAACAAAGAATCCGCACACGAAGAAAAGCAGTTCTCGCTTGTTTCGACCCTGGTCTTCCGCCATTAAATGGGAAGTTGGAGAAATTCTTGAAACTAGTGGAGCTGAAACTAACAAGCCATGACTTCGGCCCAGACTAGACCAAAGGAACTATGGCCAAGACTAGACGCAATGAACAACGCTCACCTCCCATATAATACTGTTTTTAGCATTATTACTTTTATAACTAAACTTTCCTGTTTTTAAACTTTTTCTTAAAACTTTTACCTATGGACACGTGCTTTCAATGTATTTTTGTGATGGTTTTAATTAACATAAAACAATAAAAGTTTACTTACTACACATTTATGTGTAGGTAAGGACGGGGATCCGCTTGTAGATGCCGCTTCGTAATGGATTTGCCTGATGCGTTTCGAAGCTCCATATGCTTCTCTTCAGAGGCTTTAATGGAAACGGTGTGCGCAATCGCTGACCCACTTCACCCTATGGAGCTTCGAAAAGCATCAGGCAAATCCATTTCGGAGCGGCATCTACAAGCGAATCCCCGTCCTTACCTACACATAAATCAAGCTGCTGGTCGTGTGCTACTTAAAGGTGGACAACTTTTGGAGCGATAATTAACACGTGGCCGTCTAGCAGCGGAGTATGCACCACCCCGTAATTCTTGGGGGTCACGAAAGTGAAACAGCAGCCGTATACAGGATCGAGGACGGGCCCACTTGCAGGGTCCATTCAGGACTTGATTGTGTGCTCTCCGCACTACACTTCCCATAATACACAGTCTCATCTGAGCCTCCCATTGGTGGGTGTGTCATATGGAAAATGGTGAAGTGGGTCAGCGATTGCGCACACCGCTTCCGTTAAAGCCTCTGAAGAGAAGCATATGGAGCTTCGAAACGCAAATCCATTACGGAGCGGCATCTACAAGCGAATCCCCGTCCTTACCTACACATAAATCAAGCTGCTGGTCATGTGGTACTTAAAGGTGGACAACTTTTGGAGCGATAATATATATATATATATATATATATATATATATATATATATATATATATTACCTACTGGCGGTCGCCAGTAGGTATATATAGTTAGGATTTTTTCTCTATGGGTTTTTTGAAAATTCTATGTCTAATAACTTTGGCGTTTGTGGACGGAATTGGCTGAAATTTTCAGGAAAATGGCACATTTTGTTTCTGAGCAGCCCTTGAAAATTTGGGGGGGGTTCGTCCAGTGGGGGCCGAGAAAAAAGGGGGGTCCCAAAACGTGTTTTTAACATTGAGTTTTCCATAGGGCGGTTGGCCTCACTTTTAGCCCGAACGGCTGAATGGATTTGCACGAAACTTGGCAAAATTGTAGGGACTGGTAGCCCGATGTGCCTTTTGTAGGTCTCAATATATGTGCTCCAGTGGATTTTGAGAAATTAACGTTTAAAAAAAGATATATATCTGTAACAGCGGACCGGGCAGCGGCCCAGGACGCGTACTTTTCGCGCAACGGAGCTTTGTGAAGCGAAGCTGATTGGTTCTCTGGCGTCTGTCAACATTCCAAACAGTCCGTAGCGGCCGCCATCTTGTCTCTCGGTAGGATCGAGAGACAAGAGGAGGCCAAAGCGAAGGGGCAAATGACCATAAGGGGGAATAGTAGATCCTCGCTGACCCCCTAGGTTTGATGTGGAGGTTTTAAAAGGGCCCCGCGGGGCAAAAAAAAAAATTATAATAATAATCGAACGGCTGAATGGATTTGCACGAAACTTGGCAAAATTGTAGGGACTGGTAGCCCGATGTGCCTTTGCTAGGTCTCAATATATGTGCTCCAGTGGATTTTGAGAAATTAACGTTCAAAAAAAGATATATATCTGTAACAGCGCTCCGCTTCGCGTAACGGAGGTTTGCGAAGCTGATTGGTCATTCTGTCACTGGGCTATAGTTGGGCTACATCTGGCTGATATTTGGGCTACATTTGTTTTTTTGTGTGTCTGGCGGCCATCTTTGGGCTACATTGGGCTACATTGGGCTTCATTGGGCTACATTCGGCTAATTAGCAAATAGCTCATCGCAAACTAGGAATGGTAAAGAATCGCTATTTATTCCTTAAAGTTCGCTATTTAGGAAATGCAAAAAACTTTGATGATATATATGGCGGTTCATCTCTAACAAGATAAGAAGCATAGGGATACATTTATGATGACTGGCGCATCACCAGGGATGTGTTAGTCATTCTGTGCCGCTGTTCCGTCACCTATGGTGTGCTGCATTTACAATGCGGCGCATCATGGGGCAAAAACAGCACAGATGCGTGATGTATCTGTGCCGTAAAGGTGGCGCATTGCTGGAGTTGTATCGCAAGTGTGATGAAGCTCCAGCAAGGGTCGGGGGTGCCCCTGTCGCAGGGTTTCTGTTCTCACACAGAACTGTGGACAGAGGATTGGAACCTCGGCGAATGCATTGCTGGAGTTGTATCGCAAGTGTGATGAAGCTCCAGCAAGGGTCGGGGGTGCCCCTGTCGCAGGGTTTCTGTTCTCACACAGAACTGTGGACAGAGGATTGGAACCTCGGCGAATTAGGGTGTCCCAAAACTCACGTTAGTAATCAAAAACTCCTTAGCAAGCTAGGTACAGTGTCACATTGGATATAACAAACTCTCAATGTTTAGACAATCCAGAATATGAACTTATAGTACCTCAGGATACGTGGAACTCATGAACAGTCGGTCGTTATAGATTTCTTAGAAACCAGAAAATGGAGTTAAGAAGAACAGATGTGTATTTGAAATGTTTATTTAGTAATGCCGTCTTCTCAGGCGTAGTACCTTAGATAATAAAAGTACACATATTATCAGTAGCAAAATTACCAGCATAGTTACTAGTACATAAAAAGTGAATGGTGATAGTATGTTAACATGCTGTAAATGAATAAGAGTTAGCAACACTTATAAGCAGCCGCGGGCCGTGGAGGGAGTTACGGTGAGGCAGGGAGGCGGGGAGGGGGAGAAGCAGGGTGGAGAATACAAGTACACATATTATCAGTAGCAAAATTACCAGCATAGTTACTAGTACATAAAAAGCGAATGGTGACAGTATGTTAACATGCTGTAAATGAATAAGAGTTAGCAACACTTATAAGCAGCCGCGGGCCGTGGAGGGAGTTACGGTGGGGCAGGGAGGCGGGGAGGGGGAGGGGCAAGGTAGAGAGGGCTCCACCCTGCTTCTCCCCCTCCCCGCCTCCCTGCCTCACCGTAACTCCCTCCACGGCCCGCGGCTGCTTATATCTCACCCTCCCTAATACACATATTATATTATTTGCTAAGAAGGTCTCTTTGTGTTGGTTTAGGGCGTGCCCATACTTTAGTGTCTTAGATTTGAAGGAATCACATCAGCATACACCAGCTCTCTCTTCATGTGAACCGCATCAACTGTTGTGTATGTGTGTTCGGCAAAGCAATATAAAACCCGCCTCATGCCCAGAATTGGCAGAAGTTGCACTTATGTTATGAGTATGAAGTCGTGGAGATCAGACCTCATAACAATTCTGTATCGTGTTGTTCTTGAAACTTTAGCACTCGCTGTACAGATATAGTTTAACAAGTAAAGCAGATAGTAGACCAATAACATATTATTCTCATGTAAACCACGATGAACTACTAGGTGGAAAGCTAAAGCAACAACTAAGTGTCGTGTGCAGAAGTTGCAAAAAAGGAAAAATGGCGTTTAAACCGGTAATGAGCCCATGCTAACTTAACACGGTGTAAAGATATCCAGGACCTAGATGACACCTCCTCATGATCCGGAAACGAACTGAATAAGATAATAGAAGTGCCATCTCATGAGAGCAGATTGCAAGTTTATATGTGGACGGTCCGCAAGGTAAAGCATTAAAAACTAGGAAAATTTAATGCTAAAGAAAAATAAAACAGCCAAGTACTTTATCGAGTCTTAAGCCAATAGGCAAGGTAAATAATAAAAACTTGACAAATAAGTTAATGAATTGTCAATGAAATGCTAGTACTCAGCATATCAAACATGAAAAAGGTCTATGACATAACTGTGTATGCAAAATAAGCTGCAACAGCCTCCAATAGGAAGTCACCGTCTTCATCCGAAAACAGTTCAGCCATCCAATTTAAAAGCGGAAAAGAACATACGTGCTCTCCCAGCACCGGATCCTCTATCACCATCAGAGGACAGCTCGGTGGGTTTTCAAGAAAGCTCTGTTCCAAGAAAGACTGTGCTGCCGCCAGTAAATTCCAGGGACCAAGTAGTCCATGCATCAATGCCACAGCCATAATCCTTTCGCCAGGACAAACCAACTCGTGAGTAATGATAGGAGTCATCAGCTGATTAAAGTCGACGTCAGGAGAAACCGGTCCGCAGAGACACAAATCAATGGCCCAATCGAAATCACAGGTCAGGCAGTGAAATACAGGCTGGATACAGGTGAAGTAGGAGAACCGAAAAGATAATCCATATGCCGTGCTTAATATCGCCAACGGCATTGTGCCATAATATTCTAGCATGCGATTGCGGAACAGTGTCAGCAGCTGCAGGGTCGGAGGTTGCATAGGAGGGACATCCATATTTAAAAATGTAAAAAAGCACAAGAGCGTCCGCTGGTAATGCAAGTAAAAATGCCAATCCACGAACCAGAGTGCAGAAAATACAATGAAAGGAAGCAGGGATGACTCCAAAGATTTTCTCAAATGAAGTCACGAGGCCACTGGTAACAACTTTAAAAAAGTGTGTCAGGGACTTTGTGGAGGATGCGTTAAAGATAGTCGGAAACATGTTGCTGAAATTGAAAGGCAAATCTTAATTGAAAAGGGTGTGCACCTCTGTACGGGTGTTCGCTATGTGAAGTACGAAAGTTTCACGGGCCGAACTCAAGGCCACCTCTCTCTGAGACAAAAGAGCTCTTATTCTTGCCATGCCGTTGAAACGTGTCCCAAGGTTGGCATTTGTGGCCAGATTGAAAACTCCCTATGTTCATGTGTGGGAGGAAATAGAACATTTCTGCAGCAAATAACCCGTTCACTTACTGTTACGATAAAAGGAATACTTTTAATTAACTCAGAACAATCTTCATTATTGAGCATCAAATAACTACCATTTTCCAACAACTTGAACGTGGGGATGATAGCAGGAACTGGCGTGCCTTGCAACACGCAAGCCATATTTGGTCGGTGTTTGTTGCATGAACCGTGTAACTGTATGTGCCTACACATTAGTGAATGATCTGGCGTCTCAGTGCATTCCTCTCCATTCAGATAAACTTCTTGATCATCTTTGAAACATCTGTATGTGTATGGAAGCGACCAGACCTCATGAAGAAAAGCACTACCTAAAGGTTCATAACGACCTATTGGTATATATTTCATACAATTTGAAAACTTATATAAAGCAAAAGGCAGCATTATTAAACCGTGGATAAGGCATGTTGTCAAAAAACCCGCAATCCTCTGCTGATGATGTCACTGAGCATGTCATGAATGATGTAATATGTGACATCATCAGCAGTGGATTACGGGTAATAGTATCTCTAGTTTACTCCCCTATAGCTGTCTTTATTTTAACATAAGTGTGTGTTTCCCTCCCTTATACTTACTGTTTTTGGTTCGTTTCCAGTTCGCGTACCGGCGAGCGAACTAGGAAGCGAACTAAGAGAAATAGAGGTTGGCACAGTTCCAAATATTGTACCAATTTTTTAATAACGGGGAGGTAGTTCTGAAAAGAACTTTTTTTTTTATTTTTCTGAACATTTTTTTACTGTTTTTGAATTTTTCGGAACAGTTTTATATTTTTTTGGGTTTTTCTTGGAGGGGGCAATGAAAACGATTCATTGTAAAGGGCTCAACAGGAGCAACAAAACAAAAAAAAGAAGTATTTATTATTTTGGGCGTTTCGGACAAACTTGCATATGATAGTCAATAGCTCTGTTGATCAGAGTGATGCTTCTTTCTCCGTAGGAAATGAATCCATCGCAAAATACGCAGGTGTGTTTTACTTCACCAAATCTCATTTGTATATTTGGCACCATCTCCCTGCCCTCTGGTCCCGTTACTTCCGGTACAACAGATCTTCTGGCCATAATAGGGAGATTATCTAGGTCGTTCCGAAACTGTGCAGCACTGTAGTTGTTAGGATGCCACCTAGTCATATGGCGATGCATTGTGTAGTTTCCGAAACTGTATTTTTTGTCGGTCCCTCTGGACAGTCTATCTTGACATATAAGGCAAGTTACGTATCTTGCATTTACTTTTTTCTGACCTTTGGGAATTTTAAAAAATTGCCAAATGAAGTTTTCTTTCCGGTGAGACGTCCTGGGCTGCTCAGGCAAAAACTGCCTCTCTTCGTGCTCGTCCTCCTGTTCCTCTTCTTCTTCTTCTTGTTGAATTATAACTTGAGCAGGTGGTCCACTCTTCCTTGGATGTGGTGGAGGTGGTGGGGAAGCACCAGCTGAAGCTACTAAAGAAGCCATTGCTCAGTGATCACAAAGGGTCTTTCTCTCACAATGATGAAAGTCAGAGTGAGGAAAGAAGGAGGGATTTTCATCATTTGGGAAAAACAAGAGTTCTCAACCAATCAAAAGTGTTCATTTTAGATTATATGACCTAGTCTTACATCATTAGGAAACCAAAAGTGAAATGAACCAATGAAAAGTGTTATTACCAAGTCACATGACTTGCTGTGTTTACGTTAAGCGCTTTGCAGGGCCTCCCGGTTTGCTTCCAGAAACCTGCGCTTTGCGACTCGCTTCGCGTACCAGTTCGCTAACGTAGTACGTCATATGACGTATCACGCGACAACGTGAAACGTCATGCGGACGGGAGGCGTCACGATGTTGTTTTGTAACGCGGCACTTGCGGTAAAGAAACGTTTACCGGCTCGCGGTCTATTTCGCGGCATCAAGGTCAGCTAACGGGAAGCTTCCCGATTTGCGAAGCGGGAACGAAGAAAAAAAAATATTTTAAAAAAAAATTATTCATAAACATATAAAATATATTTTTGGATTTAAAGAAGAATACATTTTACAGCTACAGATATTAGCTGTTAAAAAACCAATGAAATTCACAGAAAAAACCATAGGTTATGGACCATATATAGTTAGGAATTAGCATTTACAAAACCCAGAAAATTCACTGAAAAAACCATAGTTTATAGACCATATATAGTTAGGAATTAGCATTTACAAAACCTTGAAAATTCACTGAAAAAACCATAGGTTATAGACCATATATAGTTAGGAATTAGCATTTAAAAAACCTTATTTTACTCACACAAAACCATTGAAATTCCATATATAGTTAGTTGCACTAACTATATATCGTGCACCCGCAATCCACTGCTGATCATGTCACATATTACATCATTCATGACATGGTCAGTGACATCACTGATGACATCACTGATGACATCTCAAATGACATCACTGATGACATCACTGATGACATCTCATTTGACATCATTCTTGTGCTAATACGATAAACCTCTTCAGACTCTAATATAACCTTAGATACACTCAGTGTATACAGACACTCACACACTGCCACTCATCCATGGAGTTACTCACACACCCAGTCAGTCATGCAAAGAAACAATCTCACCTCCATTTCTTCAACTATACAGTTAAACACACCTTACTTATTGAAACATATACTAACACATATTTACTCTCTTATACAATCCCTGATACAAGTTCACAATGATCGATACAACCACTCACTCATTCAGTGGCTCTCATGCACAGTTATTTATATATGCCAACTCTCACATGTACTGTGTTTTACATATGTACTTACTATGACATGTAGCATTGAGATATCCATTCACTCATCAATACACTCATGCACACAGTCAACTGCCCATGTAGCTGTTTCCACATGCACTCTTGAACTCATACACCTAGTGAATAAACTGCTCACACATCTATGCATAGAGTCTCACACCTTCCAGCCACCCCCACACAAACTCAATCTCCCATAGAAATACTTGGGCAACCAATTAATAACACATATAGCCTCTCGTATAGCTAATGATCAACACATGCAGCAGTTTACAGAACAACAGACATAATGATGCACAAATTAAGACAGTTTAGTCACTAACCCATGCATTCAGTGAGACACATTTAATCACTCACTCATACAGTCAGTCATGCACCTACTAAATCCTTCATCCAGACACTTATACATCCACTCAAGACATATTTTAACTTTACAGAAAAATACAGTCACTGGATGTTGTCATCAGTGATGTCATTTGAGATGTCATCAGTGATGTCATCAGTGATGTCACTGACCATGTCATGAATGATGTAATATGTGACATGATCAGCAGTGGATTGCGGGTGCACGATATATAGTTAGTGCAACTAACTATATATGGAATTTCAATGGTTTTGTGTGAGTAAAATAAGGTTTTTTAAATGCTAATTCCTAACTATATATGGTCTATAACCTATGGTTTTTTCAGTGAATTTTCAAGGTTTTGTAAATGCTAATTCCTAACTATATATGGTCTATAACCTATGGTTTTTTCAGTGAATATATATATATACACATATATATATATATATATATATATATAGAGCTACATATATGGTTTTCACATATATGATATGTGTTTCAGGGGTCCCGCACATGGGCGGAAATATTCATGTGCTTATGACTTTGATGAGGATCCCCTGGAAGAGAACTTGTGATGTTTCTTGGCAATAGGCACATGAAATACGAAATTTGGAGGTCCATGGAACAGAGCCAATCCCCCTGGTGTAGTTGGGGATAGATCGGATGTAATGCCAGCATCCGAACCTTTTCTCACCAAATCTATTTGTTGGCTGCTTTTAAGTCGAGAATATGTCTGAATTCGTCCTTGTCTTTTTTCTTCACCAGAAAGTATCTGGAGTAGATGCCTGTACCCCGTTGTTTGCGGGGGACAATCTCCACCATGCGCTTCTGAAGCAAGATGTTGACTTCTTCCTGAAACCTGTGCAGATGGCTGGATGGCTTCGGTTATTTGGTCGGAGGAGGGCTGGTGAATCTGAGAAAGTAGACATTTTGAACAATATGAACCCAAGCATCTTTTGATATTTTTTGGCACTCTGCCAGAAAGTGTGTGATGTTTCCCCCTACTGAAGTGGGTAATGGAAAAGGGGGAAGGAAATTCAAGTTTTGACGCCAGATGTGGGTTTACCCCCTTGGGCAGGCTGATGGGAAGAGCACCATCTAAATTGTTGTCACTGCTGTTCTGATAGGGCTGGCTCTGGTACCAAAGAGGGTTTTGCACCCTCTAGGGTAAAACTGGTGTTGGTAAGGCCTGAAGGAGCGACTTTGCTCTTTCAGTCTTTTGTGGCCGACCGCCGTAAGAGACTCCATTTTACACTTCATGCAAGCCATCTCATTGTCAGAGTGGTTGCCGAAGAGAGTAGACCCCAAAAGAGGAAGATTTAACTTCTCTTGCTGCCACTCTGATTTTAGAGATGTGAGCCAGGAATGCTGTCTTAAGGCAATGGCATGACAATATGCATTTGCCTTTAACAGGGAGGTGTCTGCTGCGGCGCTGATGAATTGGTTGCACACCATGAGGCCTACATTAACAATCTCCAGGAAGTCTTCCCTTTTGTCACTGGGAAGGTCGTTTACAAGTTGTTGGATAGAGTTACAGAGCACTCTATCATATCTATCCAGGAGGGCAGTAGCACTGGCTGCTTTCATGGTAGTTGTGGCTATATTACAAACTTTGCGACCCACTGAGTCAAATGTTTAGCTCTCTTTATCAGTATGGACTGAAGGAGCAGACATGGTAGCATGGTGCTTCTTGGCCACTGTATGACCACCGAGTCAGGAGGTAGATCCTATCTGAGAGGAAGAGGATCTTGCCCAGGAGGTCTATATTTTTTCTGCAGCCTCAAAAGAGCTGTTTTGGTTGAGGCTAGGGACAACAAAAGTTAATCACTGGTTCCAATAGACCGGGAACCAATGGAAGCAGAGGTCTTGAAGCTGACCGCTGGTTTAGAGGTTCGAAAAGATGTGGTAAGTGTTGGGACCAACATCTAGGGAAGCTACCCATTGAGGTGGTCTGAGGGGACCATAGCCCTCCCAAGTTCCGGGTGGGGTGCGGCGCCAGGTGTGTGGAGGTGAAGGGGCCCAACAGGCCACAGGGGCTGTTGCGCCCCCTGGTCGGCAGCAGGTTAACCTCCCCCCCGCCCTCGAGCCCAGCAGCGTGAAGGGTGAAGAAATCTCAGCATGACTGCAAAAGGCCACTGAGCGGCCCTCCAGACCTCAATGGGCAAGCCCACCCAAGAGTAGATGCCCCCGTGGAGGACGCTGAAGACCAGGCCCCCCAAACCAGAAACAAAACCTCCTTGGAAGGCAAGATTGATACAGTGTCCACAGAGATAACCCTAATGAGGGCCGACTTACGAAACATAGGGACGCAAGTTAAAGAAAATGAAGAATCCATCACTGCGCTCCAATCCGAGACCAAAACACTCCGCATCCAAGTTGGAGAACTGAAAGATCTGACACAAGTGTTGGAAACTAGAATGGAAGATGGAGGGGGCAGCTCCAGACGTAACAATGTTCCCATCCTTGGAATACCAGAGAGGGGGGGCCCGCAGTCAACCTGTTCGTTGACCACCTAATACTTAAACATCTCCAACCCAAAGGCTTGTCAAAATACTTCTCGCAGGAGCGTGCTCACCAGGTGCCGGGAGAGGCGCCAAGATCTGTGTCCCCCATGTTCAATTATAGCCCGCATCTTTAACTTTAGAGACAGAGATATTGTCCTTCAAGCGGCCCGCACTGCCCCCCTAGTTACATGGAACAAAAGTACGGCCACGTATGTCGGACTTTACCCTACAAGTCCAGAAAATATGGCGCTCGTTCCTGGAGGTGAAGAAGGCTCTAAGGGAAAAAGAATTGAAATGCGCAATGCTCTTCCCTGCTAGGTTGAGGGTGGTGGCCAACAAGAAGACTTGGGGCCAGATGTAGGTCGCCAAATACCGGCCGATTTCGGCCGTTACCGACCGGTATTTGGTGATTGAAATGTAGGGGGCCTAAAATTTACAGAATCGGTAAATTTACCGATTCGGTAAATTTACCGAATCGGTAAATCTAGATGTAGGTGGCACTGAAAACAGTGCCACAGTCCCTTAAGAATTCGTTATTCACCATGAAATACTATTTCATGGTAAATAACGAATTCCTGTATACATGCACATCTGTGCATGTACACCTGTGCCATGTGGCACACATATATGCCCTATGGGCATGTATGTGTGTCACATGGCACACAAGCCAAAATCAGGGGTTCAACAGGGTGTCAAAGTGACACCCTGTCCCCCTTGACAAATCGGTAATTTTACCAAATCGGTATTTACTGATTCGGTAATTGACATTGATTCCTATTGGCCTGTAGGCCCGGCCCATAGGAATCAATAGCAAGTACCGAATCATACAGATTCGGTAAAAATTACCGAATTTTTACCTACATCTGATTTACCGTATCTAGATACCGAATCTGTAAAATTCGGTATTCTAGGGTCGGCAAATCAGATTTACCTACATCTGGCCCTTGGTCTTTTGATACTCTGGAAGAAGCCTGGTCCTGGTTAGAAGGATGGCGAACAGTCAGCCGGGGAAGGGCTGGGGGAAGAAGAAATACAGAGAAATCTGGGACATATTAAGGGGGCCCCACTGAAGATACTGCCATGGAACGGGTGGGAAGACAAGAACGAGGAGGTGTTGATCTCCCACCATGAACGAATCCAGGGCATCAATATGAAATGTTGACACTGCAGAACACAAGTTGAGGGGTAGATCCCTGGGACTCATATGTCTTATGGCTTTCAGAGAATGCTACAACGCTAATGACTATTAAAGAAAACAAGGGTCCTAAGGGGATCCAAAGTAAAGAGGGAATAAACTTATAGTCCACAATCAGTACTATAGTCAAGTTTCCAAGCCCAGCCGGGCGAGGAAGTGTTTAATTTTGGGATCAGCAAACGAATTGGTTGACCATGAGAGGGTCAAATACAAACATTTAGATAGGGCACAGTCCTGTACCTATCCCAAGAATAAGAAAAATATAGTGAAAGAAAATAGTGAGTAAAGGAGAAAGAGTTTTCAGGCAAAAGGTTTGGAGCCAACTGTCGCTTGTCAATTATTACTCAATTCAAACAAGTTATGACATACAGTATCTACAGAATAAAATACAATTGATTTTCATGTAATACTGTTCAAGCGTCAACGTTTCGATCCCCTGGCTCCTAATGAACCGGGATCATCATCAGGACTATATTAATCATTGCCTGTTTTGCTACGAATGCCTGTGGGAGTAAAGGGAAGAAAATAAAAGACAACATAAGGCATCCGCCCAGAAAAATAGAAACTTATAAGTAAGTACAGTAGCGAGGATCATATTGGTGGTTTCATGCGCATAGCAATCATTTCTTGGTAAAGGGTTGTAACTAAATCATGCAGGCCGTGGCCGGCGTGGCCCGGTGAAATTGAACAGTGTGACCAGTGTCGGTCGCCCGCCGCAATTGCTCGTGATCGGGTAGTGGCGCGGTTGATGTCAGTGAACTATTAGGTGACTAATTGATTGCCCGGGTATAGGATTGATGAAGTGGATGGCCGAAAACCGGCATCTTGAAGTGAAAAATACATGCGGTGCGAACATGACACTATGGAGGCGTGGTGCCAGTGAAGGGGTGGAAGTGGTGAAGTCGATTCAGGTTTGAAACCTTACTGTAGTCCCTTGTCCACGGGGGATAAAGTGTTGGACAGGGTGGGTGATGGTGTTTGCTTGAGCCGTGTCAGAAACCGTAGGAGGTTTTTGAGCTGACCTGCTGAGTCTTAGGATCAGTCCCGGTCGGGCGCAGTTGCTAGTTGCAGGAATCGCAGAAACTCTGGATGCCTGCAAATGGGTAAAAATAAGTAAGGGATGGGTTAAGACCGGGTGTGATTCCTCTACTGAGGTTGCCCGTGCAGATAGTTACCTAGTCCGAGTCGAGGTAAGTTGTGCCTTACGAGCGACTACTCCTTAGCGGTATTGCTCGGGGATTAGGAGTGTGTTGCTCCCTTTGTTGAGGAGCCGTATGATTTCGGCTAGCAGGATGCTGAAAAATAAGGGGTTAAGGGGTAAGCATGGGAGTTCCATTAATGTTGTGACCTGCCACACGAAGCAGGGCCAGCGCTTACCTAAAATTGCGAGTTGTTCAAAGGGGTCGATGGTGGAGACTCGGTGGTCTCTCTCCTCATCTCCTACAGCGACGGTCCGCTGCTGTGGTGTGGAGAGCTTGCTCGCTATGGATTTAGACTAGTGAGGAGCCGACATAGAGGGAGGACTACCCGACGCGATGCAACTATGGCCGCCATTTTGGATAGGGCGAAATGCGCCGAGTGGAGGAGGGACTAGTCTGGTGTGCACGGTGGGAAGTGACGTGAACGTGATCAGTCAGTGAACGAGTGAGGCGTTTGGAATAAAAATTATTTATCTGGTGATGGGCCGTGCTCGTTTTTTTTTTTTTTTTTGCAGAGTTTTATATAGCGCGAACTAGAACCGAACCAAATCAGTTATCAGAGCGCTTTACATAGCACCAGTTACGTTACATGAGGACACACTTTCATTTTAGGCACGGGGAGATTAAGTGATTTGCCCAGAATCACAGGGGGTTTTTTTTTTTTTTTTTTTTTTTGGCGTCGTTACCGAGACTCGAACCGAGTTCCCCAGGTCTGAGGTCGAGCGCCTTAGCCGTTAGGCCAACCCCTCTCCCCTAATTTTGTGGTAAACCAACCTGCAGAAACAAGCCCTTTTAACACATTGGACTATTTACACATTATTGTTTGAATGAAAATGCTCAAGTATCGGTACATCCAGTATGTGCAATACAGCATTGGGGTTCACTCAGAGAGGTACATATGTGAAGAACCGTACAATCAGAATTACAGTTTGTGGGGTAAAGCAGCTGGCGGCTCACCCCCCATGTAGGAGTTATAATTACCAGATGGTCGCAGTTTTATCAGAATAAAAGTTTTACCAGACTGGTGAGAATAAAACAGTGAGGGACTTAAAGAAGAGAGGTCCAATCTTCTGTCCGGTTAAGTCCATTGCGGATCGAGTCCAGCAATATTATACATTTCAGTTCATCTTTATTAAGGAGAGTCGCCATGCTACCCCCTCTTTGGGGTAGTTTCAGTGCCTTTAAAATTGTCCAGCGAATATCATCCTCATCATGGTTTGCATCAATGAAGTGTTCTACCAGCGGGGCGTTCGGTGTTCTGCACCTGATGCGGCTTCTATGCTGGCAGATGCGTGTTTTGATTTTCTGTGACGTTTGACCCACATACACTTTTTTGCATGGACATTCAATGAGATATACAACATTACTAGTGTTACAGTTTGTAAGAGTGTTACATTTAAACTTAATGTTGTTAAACTCCAGTGTTTTACCTTCAATGGTCAAATTGCATACAGTGCAGCCTCCACATTTGACATGTCCAACAATGGGGGACAGGCCCCATACAGTTTCAAGGGTAGAGGATTGGTTAGGACAAGGGAGGGCTGCGCGGACCAAATGGTCCTTTAAGTTCTTACTTTTTTTGAAAGCAAAAAGAGGTCGCTCAATCTCAAGGGTGCCTGCATTGATTACAGGCCAGTGTTGTAAAATCATTTTCCGCAGTTGGTTAGAGATTGGAGAGAAAGTTGTAACGCATGCTATTCTGTCCTGCTCTTTCTTTGGGTTTGGGACAAGTAATGTTTCTCAGGGGCGATACCATGCCCTTTTCAATGCATTTTTTACAACTTTTCTAGGGTAGCCCCTATCTTCGAGTTTGTTGGCAAGGATGGCGCTCTCTTTAAAGTAGTCCTCCCTGTTTGAGCAGTTCCTCCTAATTCTTAGGAACTGAGAGAAAGGTAGCGAATCCCTCAGAGCCCTGGGGTGATTGCTGGTGTATTCTAACAGTGTGTTCCTCTCAGTGGGTTTCCTGAATAGGCGTGTAAGGAGTTCTCCTTCATGATGGAAAATTGTCAAGTCCAAAAAGTTTATAGATAACTTATCAGATGAGAAGGTGAAATTGAGACCTGAACAGTTATTATTCATCCAGTGCATAAACTGGCGTAGAACATTGATGTCAAACCTCCATAACATGAAAATGTCATCAATGTATCTACGCCACATGATGATACCGGTGAAGAAGGGGTTGGATGATGTCAGAATAATCCGCCTCTCTATTTCATCCATGAATAATATGGCCAGATTCGGTGCAAAAATTGCGCCCATGGCTGTCCCCTTTATTTGTTGGTAAAAAAGGCCTTTGAATGAGAAGAAGTTTCTGGTCAGGCAGAGTTCCAAAAGCTGGCAAATGAATGTAGTTGGTGTGGCGTGGGGGCGTGGGCGTGTGTCAAGGATTTTCTGGATGACATGGAGTGCCGCAGTCTGTGGTATATTGGTGTATAGAGATTCCACGTCCATGGTACACAAGGTGTCTGTAGTGGGATTAAAGGGATGGTGTTCGATCAGATTTATCATGGACATGGAATCTCGTACATAACAGACTGTCGGCGGGACAAATTCTTTAATAAAGAAATCCACCAATGCCCCTAGCGGTTCCAGTATTGAACCGCATGCGGATACAATGGGGCGTCCAGGTGGTGTGGTTATATTCTTATGGACTTTAGGCAGAGTGTATAATACAGGCATCCTAGGACTTTTTACATTTAAGTAGTTAGATTCCTTCTTAGTCAGAAAGCCATCCGCTACTGCATCTGATGTCACCTTTTGTATTAGATCCTGAATTTCTTTAGTGGGATTGGATGCCAACCTCAGGTAGTGATCCTTATTGTCTAGCTGCCTTTGAATTTCTGCAGTGTATGCATCAAGCTCTTGTATAACAATTCCACCACCTTTATCTGCACTTTTAATGACTATAGATTCATTAGATTTAAGGGAGCTGATGGCCTGTTTCTCCTTGAGTGTGATGTTATAGGGTATGAATCTCCTTTGTTGTTGTAAGTTTGAGAGGTCTTTAAGGACCAATTTCTCAAACGTTATCACCTCTGATGGTATCATTCCTGCAGATGGGAATCACGTCTGGTTGACCAACAGTTCAATACCAGAACAACTAGAAAAACTAAGGAAGAAACAGGTCCGACTACAGCTAATGGTACTAATGCTGACGGACTACCTTAAGGCAGACGTGATCCCTTTAGGCCTGCAGGTCCGCAATATACCAGGCATATTTACGGACAACCCCAAATATACATCAAATTTCAGTTACATAGGGACCACTTGCTCCCGCCATTGGCTGGTACTAGGCATCGACATTGCAACCAAAACGTTAAAATCCCTAGAGGTAGAAATCTCAGACATCCTCAAACAAATTGAGAACTCTAATAACACATCTGAAAGCAAAAAACTCATAGAACAGGTGGACAAGACCGTTGCTGACTTTTACAGAATCGAGCAAAACAAAAAATCAAACAAAGTCAAAAAAGACATAAAATCTTACAATATCGAGGTTACCTACCCCTACTTACATAAAGACTTTTATACCAACAAGTCATATACCAATCCTCAACACAACAGACCCTGGGGAAGATTTAATAGACAACAGAACTTGGTGGGCTTTTCTGACACCTCCGCCGAATCTTCTGATAACTCAGACGCAGGCGAGGGTTCTAGTACATCGAGACGGGGAGGGGGTGCACAACAGAATTCCAACTCTTTTTTACAGAGAGGCCAACAAGAACCGCCCCAACGAGGGCGGGTCAAGAAAACCCAAAGATGGTTCAACCCTCCGGGGGAGCGGAGGACCAGGAACAATTACTACCAATGGTAACACCGGGTCCAGCTCAAATTGATACAATCCCCATCTTTAATCTCACTAGTTACCAACTAGCAGAAGATGAACTCTCCCTCCTCAAAAAGGGCCTTACTTTCGTCCCCACAATAGCACCTAATTTCATGGAGGCCCAGACTGAACTACTACGTTTTTTCAGACGCATTCGTCTAAAGGCATTTTTTCAGATTCACCCATCATCTGATATCAAGACACATACCCCTTTCCGCCCACCCTCAAGCTTTTTACCATCTGCAGGAATGATACCATCAGAGGTGATAACGTTTGAGAAATTGGTCCTTAAAGACCTCTCAAACTTACAACAACAAAGGAGATTCATACCCTATAACATCACACTCAAGGAGAAACAGGCCATCAGCTCCCTTAAATCTAATGAATCTATAGTCATTAAAAGTGCAGATAAAGGTGGTGGAATTGTTATACAAGAGATTGATGCATACACTGCAGAAATTCAAAGGCAGCTAGACAATAAGGATCACTACCTGAGGTTGGCATCCAATCCCACTAAAGAAATTCAGGATCTAATACGAAAGGTGACATCAGATGCAGTAGCGGATGGCTATCTGACTAAGAAGGAATCTAACTACTTAAATGTAAAAAGTCCTAGGATGCCTGTATTATACACTCTGCCTAAAGTCCATAAGAATATAACCACACCACCTGGACGCCCCATTGTATCCGCATGCGGTTCAATACTGGAACCGCTAGGGGCATTCGTGGATTTCTTTATTAAAGAATTTGTCCCGCCGACAGTCTGTTATGTACGAGATTCCATGTCCATGATAAATCTGATCGAACACCATCCCTTTAATCCCACTACAGACACCTTGTGTACCATGGACGTGGAATCTCTATACACCAATATACCACAGACTGCGGCACTCCATGTCATCCAGAAAATCCTTGACACACGCCCACGCCCCCACGCCATACCAACTACATTCATTTGCCAGCTTTTGGAACTCTGCCTGACCAGAAACTTCTTCTCATTCAAAGGCCTTTTTTACCAACAAATAAAGGGGACTGCCATGGGCGCAATTTTTGCACCGAATCTGGCCATATTATTCATGGATGAAATAGAGAGGCGGATTATTCTGACATCATCCAACCCCTTCTTCACCGGTATCATCATGTGGCGTAGATACATTGATGACATTTTCATGTTATGGAGGTTTGACATCAATGTTCTACGCCAGTTTATGCACTGGATGAATAATAAGTGTTCAGGTCTCAATTTCACCTTCTCATCTGATAAGTTATCTATAAACTTTTTGGACTTGACAATTTTCCATCATGAAGGAGAACTCCTTACACGCCTATTCAGGAAACCCACTGAGAGGAACACACTGTTAGAATACACCAGCAATCACCCCAGGGCTCTGAGGGATTCGCTACCTTTCTCTCAGTTCCTAAGAATTAGGAGAAACTGCTCAAACAGGGAGGACTACTTTAAAGAGAGCGCCATCCTTGCCAACAAACTCAAAGATAGGGGCTACCCTAGAAAAGTTGTAAAAAATGCATTGAAAAGGGCATGGTATCGCCCCCGAGAAACATTACTTGTCCCAAACCCAAAGAAAGAGCAGGACAGAATAGCATGCGTTACAACTTTCTCTCCAATCTCTAACCAACTGCGGAAAATGATTTTACAACACTGGCCTGTAATCAATGCAGGCACCCTTGAGATTGAGCGACCTCTTTTTGCTTTCAAAAAAAGTAAGAACTTAAAGGACCATTTGGTCCGCGCAGCCCTCCCTTGTCCTAACCAATCCTCTACCCTTGAAACTGTATGGGGCCTGTCCCCCATTGTTGGACATGTCAAATGTGGAGGCTGCACTGTATGCAATTTGACCATTGAAGGTAAAACACTGGAGTTTAACAACATTAAGTTTAAATGTAACACTCTTACAAACTGTAACACTAGTAATGTTGTATATCTCATTGAATGTCCATGCAAAAAAGTGTATGTGGGTCAAACGTCACAGAAAATCAAAACACGCATCTGCCAGCATAGAAGCCGCATCAGGTGCAGAACACCGAACGCCCCGCTGGTAGAACACTTCATTGATGCAAACCATGATGAGGATGATATTCGCTGGACAATTTTAAAGGCACTGAAACTACCCCAAAGAGGGGGTAGCATGGCGAGTCTCCTTAATAAAGAAGAACTGAAATGTATAATATTGCTGGACTCGATCCGCAATGGACTTAACCGGACAGAAGATTGGACCTCTCTTCTTTAAGTCCCTCACTGTTTTATTCTCACCAGTCTGGTAAAACTTTTATTCTGATAAAACTGCGACCATCTGGTAATTATAACTCCTACATGGGTGGTGAGCCGCCAGCTGCTTTACCCCACAAACTGTAATTCTGATTGTACGGTTCTTCACATATGTACCTCTCTGAGTGAACCCCAATGCTGTATTGCACATACTGGATGTACCGATACTTGAGCATTTTCATTCAAACAATAATGTGTAAATAGTCCAATGTGTTAAAAGGGCTTGTTTCTGCAGGTTGGTTTACCACAAAATTACGAGCACGGCCCATCACCAGATAAATAATTTTTATTCCAAACGCCTCACTCGTTCACTGACTGATCACGTTCACGTCACTTCCCACCGTGCACACCAGACTAGTCCCTCCTCCACTCGGCGCATTTCGCCCTATCCAAAATGGCGGCCATAGTTGCATCGCGTCGGGTAGTCCTCCCTCTATGTCGGCTCCTCACTAGTCTAAATCCATAGCGAGCAAGCTCTCCACACCACAGCAGCGGACCGTCGCTGTAGGAGATGAGGCGAGAGACCACCGAGTCTCCACCATCGACCCCTTTGAACAACTCGCAATTTTAGGTAAGCGCTGGCCCTGCTTCGTGTGGCAGGTCACAACATTAATGGAACTCCCATGCTTACCCCTTAACCCCTTATTTTTCAGCATCCTGCTAGCCGAAATCATACGGCTCCTCAACAAAGGGAGCAACACACTCCTAATCCCCGAGCAATACCGCTAAGGAGTAGTCGCTCGTAAGGCACAACTTACCTCGACTCGGACTAGGTAACTATCTGCACGGGCAACCTCAGTAGAGGAATCACACCCGGTCTTAACCCGTCCCTTACTTATTTTTACCCATTTGCAGGCATCCAGAGTTTCTGCGATTCCTGCAACTAGCAACTGCGCCCGACCGGGACTGATCCTAAGACTCAGCAGGTCAGCTCAAAAACCTCCTACGGTTTCTGACAGGGCGTAAGCAAACACCATCACCCACCCTGTCCAACACTTTATCCCCCGTGGACAAGGGACTACAGTAAGGTTTCAAACCTGAATCGACTTCACCATTTCCACCCCTTCACTGGCACCACGCCTCCATAGTGTCATGTTCGCACCGCATGTATTTTTCACTTCAAGATGCCGGTTTTCGGCCATCCACTTCATCAATTCTATACCCGGGCAATCAATTAGTCACCTAATAGTTCACTGACATCAACCGCGCCACTACCCGATCACGAGCAATTGCGGCGGGCGACCGACACTGGTCACACTGTTCAATTTCACCGGGCCACGCCGGCCACAGCCTGCATGATTTAGTTACAACCCTTTACCAAGAAATGATTGCTATGCGCATGAAACCACCAATATGATCCTCGCTACTGTACTTACTTATAAGTTTCTATTTTTCTGGGCGGATGCCTTATGTTGTCTTTTATTTTCTTCCCTTTACTCCCACAGGCATTCGTAGCAAAACAGGCAATGATTAATATAGTCCTGATGATGATCCCGGTTCATTAGGAGCCAGGGGATCGAAACGTTGACGCTTGAACAGTATTACAAGAAAATCAATTGTATTTTATTCTGTAGATACTGTATGTCGTAACTTGTTTGAATTGAGTAATAATTGACAAGCGACAGTTGGCTCCAAACCTTTTGCCTGAAAACTCTTTCTCCTTTACTCACTATTTTATTTCACTATATTTTTCTTATTCTTGGGATAGGTACAGGACTGTGCCCTATCTAAATGTTTGTATTTGACCCTCTCATGGTCAACCAATTCGTTTGCTGATCCCAAAATTAAACACTTCCTCGCCCGGCTGGGCTTGGAAACTTGACTATAGTACTGATTGTGGACTATAAGTTTATTCCCTCTTTACTTTGGATCCCCTTAGGACCCTTGTTTTCTTTAATAGCTGATTTCCCATGGTCCAAAGGTACTTACTGGGTTCCCTTGTTTACATGAAAAACAACGCTAATGACAGTAAGGGAAATTTGATGCACCTGAACATTCCATGAGACATTGTTGCAGCTGCCAATGCAGCAACAATCTTAAGATGGTGGGGTGGCAGAGGCTGGGAGACGAGGTTATCGCTCCCCAGATGTTCAGACTGTGTTTGGGGCTACAAGACGTTCTGCATAGTTGGGGAGGTGGTCGGTTTAAAACCTGTAGCGCAGGGAGGGGGGTTAGTTTGGGAATGTGTTTGGATTGTTTGACTGTATTTTTGCAGCTCACGTTAAATGCTCCTAAAATAGACGAGGACCGACGACCTGCTACCTGGCTCACTACCCCACGCATCCACCTGTTCCTATATCCAAGGGTTGGGGAGACAGGTCCTAGGAAGAAAAAAGAAAATAAAAGAAGTAACAACATGAAAGGGAAGTTCCCATTACTCTAATGGACCAATAGGTTCCAAAATAGACAATTGCCCACAGAGAAGCTGGTGATATTAAATCATTTTATTGTCAAGTATATATATATTTATAAAAAAACTCCATAATTTCAAAGACTATATTAACATATATAATTCATATAACGTCAGCCCAGAACATCAAGGTACAATAAAATCATTTTATATACATAAGTCACTCATACCCTCAAGCATACACACATCCAAAAATAACCACATTCATCAGAATACCATCAACTATAAACACATTCTCAGCAAACAGACAAAAGAAAGCGCCGACGCGCGTTTCAGAAAATGCCACAGTGGGGAGTTCCATCATCAGGGCGCCAGTCATTCAATTATGTGTGGCCATCAAAGTCCTCCAATTTATCAAAGAGATGAAATTTAGCTCAATTCCAAGGTTTCTGGGCAAACAACAGCATATCACCGCGTATCTGTGGGCAAAAACAGAATGAATCAACCAAAAATCCATAGTACTAGGGGGGAAGGTAAGGTCAATTAATGGAGTACAACAAAGACAAAATTTAGTCTAAATGCATTCAATAAACAAACATGCAAACAAACAACTTTCTACCAAAGTGAGAAAAGAGTATTCCTATGCGCGGGTAACATACAAACAACGGAATAAGAAAAAGCCAGTTTCAATTCTCCTAAATAGAAGATAGGTGAGGGGGGGAAAAAGCCTGTTACTTCAATGTTACAATAAACTAGAAAAGATGGCCTAGGCGGAGTCTCTATGTTCACATACCAGAAGAAAGAACAGCATCAAACCCTTCAGGGCGGAAAACGGCAACTCCCCTCAGTTGTCGACCGGATCACCTTCTGCACCAGAGAGGAGGGAGTGCCTCTAAAATCATGGGCGAATATATACCGCACTGAAATGGTATAATGTGTTACACCTGTGCCAAATCGGGTCTAACCGCACTAGATCGGTAACCTCTGTCCCGTCCGATGATAAAAGAGGGGAAAGGGAACGACGCCATATTGGGGCCCCTGTTTTATCATCGGACGGGACAGAGGTTACCGATCTAGTGCGGTTAGACCCGATTTGGCACAGGTGTATATTCGGCCATGATTTTAGAGGCACTCCCTCCTCTCTGGTGCAGAAGGCGACCCGGTCGACAACTATCGTGAGAGATCCGCTATGTCTGACGAGTAAGTTCTTTCTTTGCAACGAATCTTGACTTTTATTATCTATTTTCTCTTGGCTGGTGGACTAAATCTGTCCGTCTTATATGTATTTCTTTAGAAACAATTATTGAAGCATATATCCTGTCGTCACCTGGCTGGGCTCAGCGTGTGCAATTTTTATCGGTGTGCCTCACTTGGTCATACCCATGGGGAAGTTTGAAGGTAACTTCTGTTATTTGGTTATTCGACTGGCCTTTAGATACGGATCCCTAGCTGCTTGATATATTATGCACTGTATATTTTTACTCTTTGTTTGAGAGCTACTATTAAATACGAGCCCTTTTTGATACAACTCGGCCGCATTTTGTGATCTGGTTGTTGCTCAACTAACCACCTTTTATTCTTGGATGGAATAGGCAATTATGTATTCTTTGATTCCCCTTTAGAGTTTTCCCTCTAAAATACGTTTTTGCAATCCACTGGCATCGGGACTGCCGCACCTCACTTCCTTTTGAACAACCGCTCCCCCTAATATACAGGTGAGCAGTTACTACTCGTCATTGTTGTGCAGTTATAATTAAGCATGAAAGTTAATAGGATCCTCTGTACCTTTAGATTCTTTAATGTACTTTTTCTTATGGAGATGGTCTGACTACAGCCTTCCCATTTCATCGTATAATTTTTGACATGCACATAGGGCCGCTCTTTTCTTATTTTAGATACCTTGGAGTATATATGGAATATATGGCAACCGATTGTTCCCTCCTTTTTATATACAGTTTACAGAGTCTGACTATTCTTCGCCCTCTTCTATGTCAGCTGCCATCTACTGAGGGGAGTTTTCCCTCTAAAATACGTTCTTGCAATCCACTGGCATCGGGACTGCCGCACCTCACTCCCTTTTGAACAACCGCTCCCCCGAATATACAGGTGAGCAGTTACTACTCGTCATTGTTGTGTAGTTATAATTAAGCATGAAAGTTAATAGGATCCTCTGTACCTTTAGATTCTTTAATGTACTTTTTCTTATGGAGATGGTCTGACTACAGCCTTCCCATTTCATCGTATAATTATTGACATGTACATAGGGCCGCTCTTATCTTATTTTAGATATCTTGGAGTACATATGGAATATATGGCAACCGATTGTTCCCTCCTTTTTATATACAGTTTACAGAGTCTGACTATTCTTCGCCCTCTTCTATGTCAGCTGCCATCTACTGAGGGGAGTTGCCGTTTTCCGCCCTGAAGGGTTTGATGCTGTTCTTTCTTCTGGTATGTGAACATAGAGACTCCGCCTAGGCCATCTTTTCTAGTTTATTGTAACATTGAAGTAACAGGCTTTCCCCCCCCCTCACCTATCTTCTATTTAGGAGAATTGAAACTGGCTTTTTCTTATTCCGTTGTTTGTATGTCACCCGCGCATAGGAATACTCTTTTCTCACTTTGGTAGAAAGTTGTTTGTTTGCATGTTTGTTTATTGAATGCATTTAGACTAAATTTTGTCTTTGTTGTGCTCCATTAATTGACCTTACCTTCCCCCCTAGTCCTATGGATTTTTGATTGATTCATTCTGTTTTTGCCCACAGATACGCGGTGATATGCTGTTGTTTGCCCAGAAACCTTGGAATTGAGCTAAATTTAATCTCTTTGATAAACTTGGGGACTTTGATGGCCACACATAATTGAATGACTGGCGCCCTGATGAAGGAACTCCCCACTGTGGCATTTTCCGAAACGCGCGTCGGCGTTTTCTTTTGTCTGTTTGCTGAGAATGTGTTTATAGTTGATGGTATTTTGATGAATGTGGTTATTTTTTGATGTGTGTATGCTTGAGGGTATGAGTGACTTATGTATATAAAATGTTTTTATTGTACCTTGATGTTCTGGGCTGACGTTATATGAATTATATATGTCAATATAGTCTTTGAAATGATGGAGTTTTTTATAAATATATATATACTTGACAATAAAATGATTTAATATCACCAGCTTCTCTGTGGGCAATTGTCTATTTTGGAACCTATTGGTCCTTTAGAGTAATGGGAACTTCCCTTTCATGTTGTTACATTTATTGATTTCCCTGGTGGGTTGTTCCCCCGTATCCATTAATTAGGTCCAGAGTCCCCTTTTTGTTTTTTGAGACAGGTCCTAGGCCCATGACTGCTCTGCGCACTGAACTGAGGGGGTCCTTGCCCTCAGGTAGTCCAATAGGCCCAGATATCACACCATGCCTGAATAGGAATTAAAGGTTCAAGATACTTTCCTGGAACGTAATTGGACTGGGTGACAGAATAAAAAGAGTAATAGTCCTCCAACACCTGAAGCAACACGCACCAGAGATAATCCTCTTGCAGGAAACGCATATCCAGGGTACACACTATGGCGCGCTCAATAGATGGGGGTATAAATTAATTGCACACTCGGGCTACTCTAGAGGCTCGGGGGAGTTGGTATTTTGATGAGCACTTCCTTCCCCTTTATGGACCCAAAAATTACGCATGACCCGCAGGGACGCCTAGTGTCGGACTCAACTGCTGGGAAGGCCAACACTACAATCTTATTTCGATGTATATCCCGCCTAGGTGGCAGTCCCTTGTACTGTCTGAACTAGGGGTGCTGCTTTTAAAGCTCCCGGAGCATAGAGTGGTGATAGGTGGAGATTGCAATGCGGCTTTGTCCCCAGTTCTTGACCGACTGCCCGTGCGACCACAGGACCAAGCGAGCACAGCACTGAATGATTTCTTGTGGGCTATGATCCTAGAGGTCATTTGTAGTGGCCTTCACCCCAACTCACAGTACAATACATACCTCTCTGGGGTGCACTGCCGTTTGTCACGCATAGATTACCTCTTCACCCAGGCCCAACAGGTGCCCTATTTTTGGGACGCCGATCACCTGGCCCGTGGACTCTCTGACCATTACCCAGTCTGTGTCGATTACGAATTAGATGAACCACGCCGGTCATGCATGGGTGGGATAAGTCCCGGTATTGTCAAATCCCCCTCTTTAGGTCCAAAATCCAGGAGGCAACAAGCCAGTATATTACTGAAAATACGGGAGCAGTAGATTCAGCATGTACCCTCTGGGAAGCATATAAGGCAGTGATCAGAAGACAGGGCATCTCATTAATGGTGGGTGAAAAAAAGCGTAAGCACTTGCTGCTAGATAAGTTGAAACAGGACCTCAGGGAACTGGAGACCCTCCTGATCACGAACAATGATGCTCAAGTGAGACATCATCTGGTGCTCAAAAGGTGCTCAAAAGGGCTGAGTTTAGAGCGGTGGCTGAAGAGACAGTGAAAGCCAGATATTGGGTGACATAACATAACCTTTACGAGGTGGGGGACAGAGCAGGTAAACTGCTGGCATGGCTAGATAAAAAGACTGTTGCCTCAAGATGGGTACATGAGGTTAAGGGAGGTGATGGAGTCATAGTCGGGGGGAGGGGGATAAATAGCGGACGCATTTGTGGACTACTATGAGCAACTTTACACACCAACTTCCTCCACTTCAATAGCAGACTCACAGGAACTGCTGGCCACACTCCAGCTCCCCGCCTTGACTCGGGATTTAAGGACCTCCTGGAACAATATCTGACAGAAACTGAGATATCCCAGGTGATTAGAGACCCTAGATCAGGCAAGGCTGGCAGCCCTAATGGCTTGCCAATCGAGATATACAAGTTAACAACCACTAAACTAGCACCCCCTACTACAACATATGTTTAATGAAAGCTGTAACAAAGGGAGGCTTCCAAGACACCAAAGAATAGCAAACATCATGGTGATTCAGAAGCTGGGTAAACCCCCTAGGGGATGCGCTTCCTATAGGCCTATCCCCCTTTTGAACGCAGAAGTTAAAATCCTGGCCAAATTGTTGGCAACTCGCCTGACCCCAGTGATGCATTCTCTGGTCCATCCTGATCAGTCGGGCTTTATGCCAGGGCAAAAAACAGTGCTCAATCTTAGAAGGCTGCACGGGGTAATAGGTAGGGGCGTGACTATCTGGGAAGATGCGCTGGTCGCATCCCTGGGCGCCCGCATGGCATTTGATATGGTGGAGTGGTCATTTCTATGAGCAGTACTGGAAAGACTGGGTCTTGGGCCAAATTATTTTAAAAGAGCCCTTAGCATAGGTCTTGGTGAATGGGAGTGAGTCCAGAGTCTTTGCGCTGTGGAAGGGAACAACAGCAGGGATGCCTTCTGGCCTGGCGTTGGCATTAGAGCGTTTGGCACTGTGGATCCGAAGGGGTCCCCTGATCCGGGGACTGCGGTGGATGCCAGCTGGGAGGATAACATTTCCCTCTATGCCTACAACATCCTAATGTATGTGGCAAATCCTAAGGTTATGATTTACAGAATACTGCATATATTCGACCTATTCCGCAAGTATTCGGGTTATGCAATCAATTGGGAGAAATCAGTGATATACGTCCTGACAGGAAACCCACCCAGCCTCCCCAGACAATGCCAGATCCGTGTGGATACAAACGAGTTCCGGTACTTAGGGATATATATCACTAGGGATCCTGCAAGGTTCTATGACCAAAATCTGGCGCCCCCACCAGACCACCTGAAAAGTGACATTCAGCACTGCGCTCATTGCCATTATCCCTCCCGTGCACAGCGGCGCTCTTCAAAATGATGGCATTGCCTAGATTCTTGTATGTACTTCATAACACACGCTATGCTGTGCCCCATCATACTTCCGATGTATAAAAGCCGCAGTGAGACAGTTATTGTGAGATGGGGGTGCGTCACAGATCTCCCTAATGAAATTGACCAGGGGATGGTGTGACGGAGAGATAGCACTCCCCTCCCCCCAGAGTTACTACTGGGCAGCCCAGCTCACAGTAATCAACCACTGGGTACATAAACCCATATCAGAGCCTGCATACAGGATAGACCGTCATAATATACAGCCAGGTGGCTATCATAGGGCGCTTTACAGGGGAGAGCTGCAGACTCCGTCCACACACCGCCCTCAACTATACTTTGAATCTGGCAGGAGGGAACGAGGGCACTGAGTTGGCATAATGGAAACAATTTATTGACCCCTTTGTGGGATTCTAGACGGCTGGGCTTGATGGTAGATGGGACATGATCGGAATCTCCAGGGTTGGTGACCTCTCGGAGAGAGGAGGCATTAAAACCTTCTTGGCACTGCAGAAGGAGTTCCAGATGTCACAGTCGGAAACTGTTAGGTATCTCAAGGTTACCCATACATTGAGAGCAGCAATACCTAAGGGGGCAGTGTTCCCCAAAGCTTTTCCACTAGCGGACAGACGATTGGATGTCTATTTAGACAAAAATGCAACTTCCCTGGTGTACCACAAACTTAAAAACAACTCCCCGGACCCCTTGTCAACGCTGAGAACTCATTGGGAGGGGGACTTGGGCACTCTAGAAGATGAAGATTGGTTGGAAGCCTCAGCCTCTCCCAAGGAGGTAGTTAGGTTAGTGCAGCTCAAGATTCTACATAGAGCCTACTACACATGTACCACCTAGGTGAAAGTGGGGTTGCTAACCTCATCACTCTGTCCCAGGGGATGTGGACGGGAGGGTACTTGCTTCCACCTACTGTGGGAATGCCCACCACTACAGGAGTACTGGACAGCAATATGGATGAACATGAGAGAAGTATATAAGGTGGAGGAGGTTAAATCACAGAGATGGTGTTTGCTGAATAGTTGGGGAAACTCGAACCTTGTCCATAGCAAACGTTTATGGGTAACATTGGGATTCATGGTTGCAAAGCGTAATATCGCGCAAAGGTGAAGAGCAGAGACTGCCCCGACTTTGAAAGAATGAAAGGCTGATATGGACTGGTGTATGGTTGTGGAAAGGGAGGTCTATGAGAGCAGAGGCTGGCCACAAAAATGGACAAAAATTTGGGGGAAATGGAACGAATATCTAGGGATGCTGTGCAGACCGGTTGAAGATTTAAACATGATCAAGAAACGACATAGCTGTATGATTGGAACGAGGGATTGGGGGAGGGGTGTTCCTAGGGTAATTAACTGATATAGGAGAAATATTTATGATTCATTATTGTACAGGGGACTCGCTTGGCTATTTTGATGTGAAACATTCACCATGAGTAGCAGGTAGTTGTTTTAATAAAAAAATGTATTTAAAAAAAAAATAAAAGAATGTATTCTATGAAGAAGTGCTCTTGGACTCCCTCATGTGGGCGGAATTATTCAAACGCTTATGACTTCAATTGAGAGTCCCCTCAAAAGTATCTACAAAATTCCTTCCACCCAGTATTGCCCAGCTTGCGCCGATAAAAACGCTGCACCACTTGTATGGCTGGTCATAGTCCCTGCGACAGGAACGTATCAAACCAAGGTCAATGGGAGCCCTTGCCTCGGGGAGCCCAGACAAAGTTAGAAGTTTTCAGGGCATTGTGGGTAAGTAAATGTCATGGGGTTCATGCAAGGCATGCCACCCTGTAATCCCCTGGTTGTTGACTTGTAAAAAAAATGTCTGAAGTTGGCAGGTTTCCATGGGTGTGAACAAGCACGGTCCCAAATCTCGCAGCAACCCCTACTGCTGATCTCTCCATGTAGAACTTAAGGGCCTTTTTTGTCAAGGTCTCTTTGCCCACCCACATAAGTGAGGTACCATTTTCATCGGGAGAGTTGGGGGAATGCGTGACACGAAACGTGTGGCTCTCTGCAGATTCTAGAAGATTTTCTCACAGAAATGTGAGAAACATGTTTCTTTTTTGTCCAAGTTTGAAGTTTGCAAGGCATTGCGAGTACGAAAATGGTGTGGGATGCATACGAAGCACACCACCCTGGACTCCCCGAATGTCTAGTTTTAAGAACTGTCTGGGTCTGGTAGGTTTTTCCAGGTGGGCCTTCACCATTGCAAGTAGCACAATATTAAGAGTTAGCCACATTCTCTTGGCCCATTTGTAAAAACAACACAGATTAGTTACTTACCTGTAATCCTAGTTCTCTTCCAGGGGTAGCCTCATCAAAGTCATAAGCACTAGAATATTCCTGCCCATGCGCGGGACCCCGGAAACACAATCATATATGTGCCCTACATATATGTATCTCCATATATATATATATATATATATATATATATATATATATATATATATATATATATATATATATATATTCACTGAAAAAACCATAGGTTTCACACCAGTTATAGTTAGGAATTAGCATTTAAAAAACCTATTAAATTCACTGAAAAAACCATAGGTTTCACACCAGTTATAGTTAGCTGGAAATTTTACTCGCATACAACCATTGAAATTCCCACGTTATAGTTAGTTGGACTCACTATAACTGCGCGTGCAATGCACTGCTGATGACGTCACTCATGACATGGTCAGTGACATCACTCATGACATCACTGATGACACCATCCAGTGAATGTGTGTCTTTCTGAAAAATAAATATGTGTTATGTATGTATATATATATAAGTTGATGGAAGAATAAATGTTTAAATAAGTGTTTACATGGATGTTTTAAAAAAAAAATTTGATTGGTTTACTGGTTTATTAAGTGTATCTTAGTGAATACATATATTAGAGAGTAATGTTTAAATATTTAAATATATGGATTAGTGTTTCACTTTGTGTATAAGTGGCTGCATGGGTTGGTGAGTAGCTACATGTGTATGTATATGGGTTATTAGATGTTTTTCTTAGTATCAGTATGAGTGTTTGTATGGTTTGGTGGGGGTATTACTTAGCACATAGATGCATGAATGACTGACTCTCTCTTTGTATGTGTTTTGAAGACAGCATATGTGCAGGACTGTATGGGTGGATGAGTGTGTATATGTGTGTGTTAGTGAGTCAATGACTGTCTCACTAGTGTCTTTATCAGTAACTACATATGTTTTAATGTAGTATATGTGAATATTGATGTATATAAGTGAGTATATGTGAGAGTGAGGGATTGTAAGAGTTCCTGTTTAAATAAGTATGTGTTTCTATAAGTGATTGTTTAAGAGAGTAAGTATGTGTAAGTTTCCTTAGAAGTAAGGTGGTAGTGTGTGTATAGCTGTGTATGCAAATAAATGGATGTTCAATAGTTTATTTGCATGTGTGAGTATGTGTGAGAGTATCTTTTGGATGACTGTCGGTGTGTAACAGGATGTATAGGTGTATCACTATATATGATGAGTGAGTATATGTATGAGTGACTATATAGAACTGTTGGTGAATGAGTGGATGTGTATATAGATGGTGGAATTATTGAATTGGTTGTTGTAACTTGTAAGGGTATCTCCATTTTTTTGAAAATGTTAGTTTCTATTATTGAATATGCGTTTCAAGGGTTACATTACAGTGAAAGGAGGTCTGTCACTCTGTCACAAGGATGGTGTCATCAGTGATGTCATGAGTGATGTCACTGACCATGTCATGAGTGATGTAATATGTGACGTCATCAGCAGTGCATTGCACGCGCAAGTTATAGTGAGTCCAACTAACTATAACGTGGGAATTTCAATGGTTTTATGCGAGTAAAATTTCCAGCTAACTATAACTGGTGTGAAACCTATGGTTTTTTCAGTGAATTTAATAGGTTTTTTAAATGCTAATTCCTAACTATAACTGGTGTGAAACCTATGGTTTTTTCAGTGAATTTCATAGGTTTTTTTAATAGCAAATCTCTATAGGTATGAAATGTAATATTTTTTATAACGAATTTTATATTGTATAATTATGTAATATTTTTTATTTTTATTTTTTTATTTTTTGCCCTGGAGCGCTCCCGGGGCGCGTACCGATGCGCTCACTGGTAAGCGTAGTGCAACGGCGCGCCCCGGGCCGCGTACCGGTGAGCGTCCCGTTAGCACTATTCCCGCGAACGAAAACAACATCGTGACGTATCTCGTAGCCGCGTGATGCGTCATATGACGCACAGCGTAAGAGCACGCGAGCGCATACGATCGCGAAACGTCCAGACGCGCTTACGCAACGCGCCCCAGGGCGCACCCCGGGGCGCGTAGTGTAAGCGCGTCGGGTCATGTGACCTGAAAATAACACTTTTCATTGGTTCACAACACTTTTGGTTTCCAAATTATGAAAGCCCTGGTCATGTGACTTGAAAATAACACTTTTCATTGGTTCACAACACTTTTGGTTTCCAAATGATGAAAGCCCTGGTCATGTGACTTGAAAATAACACTTTTCATTGGTCCAGAACAGTTTTGTTTTCCAAATGATGAAAGCCCCCACCTTTTTTCCTTATTCTGACTTTGTCCTTTGACTGAGGAAGACCTGTTTGGAGATCTGTCTCTAATCTTTTCTACTTTAAAATGGCTACAGTAGCAGCAGCAGCTGGAGCATCTGCCCCACCACCACCACCACCACCACCATCAAAAAGACCACCAGAAGATTACATTGGTGGTCAAGAAGAAGAGGAGAAGGATGATGAAGAGGAGGGACAGACAAGGCATTTCCTGCCTGAAGATAATCAGCCCTACAAACCAAAAGAGCACTTCGTATGGCAGTTCTACAGAATCCCAAGGGGTTTCAAAAAAGTCAACGCTGCGAAGGTGACTTGTCTGATTTGTGATGCTGAGCTGTCCATGGGGAACCCTAACAAAAAATATTCCTTCGGGAATCATACCATGATTCGGCACATGATCCGTTGGCACCCAATCAACTATTCTGCTGCAGAGGTAAGGGACCTCTGCAGTAAGCTACCCCCATCAACATCTAGACCCTCAACATCGAAAGAACTAACTCCATCGGGTTCAGAGGCAACAGAGACAATACCTATCATACAATCAAAATTTAACGATTTTAAAATCATGTGCAAATATTGTGGAAAGTTACTTTGCTATGGTGAGCAAAGTATAAAACTTATCATCTGTGCTGGGGATAACCATAAGTGCCCGAAAAAAACCTAATTTTTTCTGCGTTTTTTTGCTCCAGTTGAGCCATTTACAATTCCCTGTGATTTGTTTCTCCCCGTAAAAAATAAAAACAAATATAAAACTGTTCAGAAAACCTCAAAAAAGTAAAAAATGTTCAAAAAAACAATAAAAAAATATAAAACAACAAAAAGAATAAAAAAAACAGTTCTTTTTAGAACTACCTTCAATTTATAAAAATAAACCTATATTTTTAAAGAATCTCTGTCAATCTTTTTTCTGCAGGGTACGCGTACCGGTACGTGCAACCAAAAAAAAAATAAAGAAAGAGTGAGCATGAGGGAAGAACACAGAGAGCGTAATGTTAATAGAAAAAAAGCTAGAGGGAGCAACACAGAGGGATTATTTATTACATAGTAAAAAACAGAGAAGGTGTAATAGGGTGTAAGTGAGAAAAGGAAAATGAATAAGGGAGCGAAAGAAGGGAAGAGAGAAAAAGAAGACTAAAGTAGAGGTACTGGTAGAATGTGAGTGGGTGTTGAAATATAAGGAAGGACAGTAAAGAATGGTGAATGAGGGGTAGTGACAGAACCGGAATAAATGAACAACGGTGAGGGAGGGTGAGAAAAGAGCAGTGAGTGTAAGTAAAGAGAGGTGAAAGAGGGTGGATAAAAGTGAATAAGGGTAAGACATGGGGAGTGACAGAGAGAAAAGAGAGAGAGTAAATGAAGGAGTGACTGAAAGGGACTGAGTGAAGCAGCAAAGAAAGGTAAGTGAGGGAGTGTGGGTGAGTTATAGGGAGTCAGTGGGTGTAGGTAGGGGTGTGGGTGTGTAAGGTGTGTGTGTGGGTGTGGATGTGTGGGGTGTTTGGGTGTGGGTGGAGGTGTGGGTGTGTGAGATATGTATGGGGGTGTGTGGGTATGGGGGGTATGTGTGAGGAGTGTGTGTGTGTGTGTGTGTGTGTGTGAGGAGTGTGTGTGGCTGTGTGTGTGTGTGTGTGAGGTGTGTGTGTGGTGTGTATGTCAGAGGTGTGTGTGTGTGTTGGGGGAGGTGTGTGTGTAGGAGTGAAGTAAATGATTAAGGGAAAGAGAATGAGTGAGGGAGCAAAGGAAGGGAACAGAGGGTAAGGGAAGTAAAGAATGGGGACTGAAAGAAGTTGAATGTAGGAGGGGAAATAGGGAAAGGGGAGTAAACATGGAGAATATAAATAAGTGAGGGAAGCAGAGTAAAGAAACAGGAGTGAGGTAGGTTGAGAAAATAGTAGTGAGGTTAAAGCAAAGGGTGATGACAAACTACATTTTTTTTGTCACACTTACCATATAATAAATGTTACTTTAATTACATTTTTTTACTACACTTTGTATCTGTGAAAGAGAGAAGAAAAAATAAGGTATAATTAGTAAAATATGTATTTTAAAATAAAAGATACAGATGATGAGGTTAAAAATCATAACAGTGTATTTAGAAATAAAGTAAGATTGAAGGACACAGAAAGGGAAATAAGTAAGGTAGAAGGACAAAAAGAGGGAAAAAGAAATAGAAGGAGAGTAAATTACTAAGAGTAAGGCTTATAGATTCACTGACAGAAAGGAAGAGAAGAAGAGAAAAATGAACTGAAGGTAAGAAAGATACTAAAGGAATGTGAGTTAGCAAAACTAAATCAGGAAACAGGAGTAAGTAAAAAGATAATGACTGAGAGGGAAAGGAGTCTAATTAAGGATGCATTTAGAAGAATGAGGAATGGAAGATAACTGAGAGTAAGTGAAGGAAAGTCATAGAGTGAAGGGATGAAGGGAGAGAGGATAATATAGAAGGATTGAGGGAAAAGGAGTGAGGAAGTTAGTAGACAGAGAGACTAAGGGAAGGACTGAGTGAAGTGGAGTACAATAAGTGAGGAAAGAAAAATGAGTAAGGGAGCAAATGAAGGAAGGAGAGGAGAAGAGGACTAAAGCAGTGGTACTGAGAGAAAGTGATTCGGTGATAAAAGAGAAGGACACTGAAAGATAGGAAACGAGGGGTAGTAATGGAACCGGACTAAAAGAAGTGGGTTGAAGAACGATGAGAGAGGAGCAGTGAAGTTGTTGTAAGAGAAATGATAGAAGGTAGATAAACACAAGTGAACATAACACAAGGAGACTGAGGGACTGAGGACATAGAGGTAGTGAACGGAAAATAGAGAGAAGAGGTCAAAAGAAAGGAGCAAACAAAGATAAGCGAGGGAGAGTGGGTGAGTTATAGTGATAGAGTGCGACAATACTGGTGAGTGAGTAAAGAGGAATTACTAAAAGAGCAAAGGAGGAAAAGACGGAAAAGGGAAGTAAAGCAGAGAGACTGAAAGCTGAATAGTTATGCAAGGAAGAGAGGGGATGCAGACAGTTGAAATGAGAATGAGGGGTTGTGAAAGAAGTGAAGTAAAGGAAAGGGAGTGAAAGAGAGTGAGAGAAAGACATAAGTGAGTAAAAAGAGCTGAAAGAAGGTGGAAAAAGGAAAGTGAGTGTGAGACAATGGGAATACAATTTAAATTACAGAATACAAACTATAGAATAACTTGTACAACATGTTACATAGTTTATTTTTGCTGTTCTCAGAATATATTGAATTTCACTTAAAACAGTGAGTTCAAACTACTCATCATATGACAGCGGGAAAAAAAACCACAATCTAAAAGATTGCGTTTTAAAAAAAACCTTAGAAACTTAAAAATCACAAATGTACACTAATCCTTCATTCACTTACTTTTCCTTTAGGCCAAATAGTATATCATGAAGGTCCTTTTCGTTGAAAAGTACTCTGCTGTTCATTAAAAAATCCATTTCATCGACTTTCTAGAAGAAAAGCTCCAAGAACATCTGAAATATTTTCATTATTTTCATATACTCCTTTTTTTCAGTCATGACTCTTTGCTCATTCCTTTACTCTTCCTTAAGGCCAAATAATGTCAGATGTATGAGTATATTTTCAAATTAATTAAAAGAAACTCTGAATTTACCGTTTTTCCGATGTTCTGAAAGAAAGGCTCATACAACATATTCACAATATTTAAATATTAGTAAAACCATCTCTGAGTCACCCATGTTCATCATTTTGTATAATACTGATATCACTTACTATGTGATCCACTTACAGTACCTATATGACAAGTCAATTTTGTATATTATCTTGATCACTTTTACTCAGAATATAATTTTAAACAGTAAACTAACTTTTATTAACTGCTCCCGTCTTCATAGGCCAATTACATTTACTTAAATTTTAGTTCTAAAAACTCTAGGTAAGAATTTTTTAAGTCAAAAGGCAAACGTTGTTTGAAAGTCAAATGAGTGTCATTACAGTGGGTCCAACCTTTACGACTTTTTAAATAGCATGTGTAATGCCCTGATGTTGTTGAAGGGCCGTCATGATAAATAATAGCTACAGTTGCAAAGGTTCTTCCTGAAAATGATAACTGAGAAGCCACAAAATTTTTAATAGAATTTGTCAATTTCGTTCCATCAGGTCTACATCGTTGGAACATTAAAATGACATAGTGACCATAACTTTGTAGAAAAAATGTAGACAGCATTGCAGACTTACATTGGGTACACACCATATTGTGATCAGCTGCTTTAACTAGATTAGTAAAAGACACTGATTTGCAGTCTGGTAAAGTCAAATATATAAATCTTGCAGTGTCTATTCTAGTACTACTTGATAAACTACAGTTGTCGCAGTCATGCTGCCATTGATAAGAAAGGCTAAAAAGATTTTTTTATATCTACACCTTCATCTTCCAATACATCAAACATATACATTAAAAATTCCTGACAATCCTGCTGCATATTCTGTGAAAATTGATTTTGACCAGAACATATGTCTAGAAGATTTCGAATTTCTGAAACACTTTCTATTTTTGCTCTATCACTGCTACATTTCTCAAACACAGAATTCAATAAACAGCAGAATGTTTCATCCCGATTTTCAACAATCTGTTCTTGTAAATTTTGAAGAAGAAAAACAACATTAAGCACTACATTAGCATAGCAGTTGACACCAGAATTGTTTTTAAACTGAAATCCAACAACATCTTCAACAGAATCCTTTTTCTTTCTGCTTACAATTACAGTTTCATCTACTTTTTGTCTTTTTGCTACTACCTCACTGCAATTATTCTCATTTCTTCTTTGTCGGCCTACCACACGTTTTTCAAACAGAGGATATTGAGGCAAATGTGGAGCATATTCTCTTCTTAACCTATTGTATTCTTTAACACAATCTAGATCAGCACAAATCTTTGTCTCATCACACTCAATCAAGTACAATCCTGATAAAGTTCTGACTCGTGATATTGCCACATATGCCATACCTTCTTTAAACACAGAAGTTCCAATATTCACCAGAGCACTATCTACACTTAAACCTTGAGATTTATGAATTGTCACCGCATATGCCAGACAAATAGGGAACTGTTTTCGGCGAACATATAAGTCTTTCACAAGCAAAAATCTAGCAGAACAACGACTGATTTGTTGTAATTCCTCAATGCCATCAAATTTAATTTTTAGAAATTCAATTCCATCTCTATTTCTGTAATTCACAAAATCAACAACATGACCCATTGCTTCATTTACCAGACCTCTTTCAACATGTAAATTCCTTCTCAAAATGATATGACAATTTAAACACACATTCAGAGTCTTTTCAAAACCAGCAGTTTTAGATATACTCTTCTCTAATGAATCCAATTTTGATTTCAAATTTTCAGACAAAATAATTGTTGTTCCCATATGCTCTATTTTATCTACAGCTTCCAGTTTCACAATCTCTTCATTTTCAAACTTTAACATTTTGTTGTTGAACATGGAACATTCTTTCACAGTTGGCATCAAACATATCCCAGATTTGTTGTCAGTAATTTTCTTAAAAATATCCTCTGGAAGAATGTTTTCATCTGGATACAAGTTTGAAATTAATCGCGCATGTAAAGCTTCCTTCCCATGCTCACTTAGTTTTCCGATTCTTACATCTTGTAGAATATTTTTATAAGCTTTATCATTTGCCTGTCGCATATTTTGAAGCAGTTCTGCATATTTGAAGTTTAACCATATAATAACGTTTCCAATACTTCCTAGGCACTTCCTGGTATCTTCATGCGTGAGAATTTTAAACACAGTTTGTCCTTTCACTGGAGTCAACTGCAGTAGATCTCCAAAAACAATAATGTGTTTTCCTCCAAATAAGACATCATAGTCTGTTCTAAGAATTTCTTGCATTCTCAAATGCACAAAAGCAAGCATTAGATTTGAGACCATGCTTACTTCATCAATGATAAGAAGTTTCATTTTCTTCAGGATTCTCGAAACTTCGGAACAAGCATCTCCAGATAGCTTGTGGTATTGCAATTTATTATCATGCTCAACTTGTAGCATCTGTAAACGATGTAATGTAATCCCTTTAATGTTATGTGCTGCCAGCCCAGTTGGAGCGGTTACAATACAAGACAGCGGTGATTCAGTCCTTTTCTGCAAATAAGTTGCAATTGCTTTAATCAGAAAACTTTTTCCAGTTCCCGCTTCTCCACTCACGTACAGTCTGACAGGCTTAAATGATGTACATGAGCACTCTTTTTTCTCATCACTGAATCCATGTTCAATCTGTTCTGTGACTTCATCATATATCTGTTTCTGCTCAATGTTTAGTTGTTTCACCAAATCTTCTAAGTTAATTACATGCTCTTCAGCTTGTTCCATAGCTCTTTCCACCTCATCCATGGCAGTGGCAACCTCATTTTGAATAATTGGTCCTCCTAGTGGATCCTGACTCAATGAAGTAGAACTCTGACTGCCTTGAGAACTATCTCTAGCAATCTCTGCAGCAATTGTGGCTTCTTGCTCTATTTCTTCGTTCAACATTTGCAGATAGTTTGGAAAAACAGGACATTCTATGGTATCCTTGGTTGCATTAAAAGAATCTTCGTAACAGAGAAAATCTCCAAGTAGTTCCTCTTCTGTACGCCATGGTTTAAAGAGTTGCAAAAGAGCCAAATAGTAAAATTCCCTTTTGTCTGGATTTTCGCAACTCAATTTTCGATGATTAATCAAATGACCTTTTCTCTGTTTCACTAGACATCCTTCACATCCAATGACAGCATATATTCCATTATTGATATCTTCTCTGATGTTCCTCTTATAAATATAGCTTTGCAGAACTTCATAGAGACAAGCGTTCTCAAGGTGAGGACTTCTATTTGGATAGTATGTATCCAACATGTTTGTCTTCAAAATAGCTGTACTTTCTGGTTCTTTCTCCGCCAAATATTCCATTTCTTCTACAGATTTCAAAACTCGGTTTCGTGTTGCAGCAAGACCTAGACTCACCCAAATGATGGTTCTAGATTTGGCATAGATGACATTCGATCAGAACATTCATATGCTCCAATTTCTCGATGCGACAACATCTTTAGACTGTAACTGTATAATTTCTTGCTTAGACTCTTTTCATGTGAAATGTCCATCCACATTTCCTTCAGTTCTGTCTTTTCTTTTTTTGTGATGTAAGATGTCACATATCGAGCCACAGCAATAGAGTTGTCAACAACAAATTGAATATCCATGTTAGCATTCCACATGGACAAAATCACTGAGTTGTAGTCGTTGATGTACTTGGACTCTTCGTTTCTTTTTAAATTGTATGTATTTTTGGGTGATTACCTCGTCACAGTATGTCGCAGAGAAGACATCAAATTATTTACTCTTCCTTTAGAAATCACTGCTCGTGGAAAACCGAAACGACATTTTGTGTAGAACTTGTCCTTGTTTCTGAATTTTCGACGACAACGATGGGATTGAAAGCGTAAAACTTGTTGCCTTAAACTGTTTTCTTCAGTAGTTTTCGGAACAGCACATGTTGAATACTCTTCAATGAAGCTCATCACTGTCTCATCCGAATCTGTTCCAAATTTGGGTGCATCTTTAATCCACAACAACATATGTATGTGAGGAGCACCTCTCGCTTGGTACTCCTTTCTCCAAAAGAAATCCTAAACCTCTCCAAGGGGAGGATTTTTTTTGTTGGTAATGAAAGACATCATAGCTTCAAATCCATGATTAAAATATCTGCATACATTCACTGGATCCAAAGAACACAGTTCTCCAGGTGTTTTGAATTCTATATTTTGTATATTTGCATTTGCCTCGCGTATAAATTGAAGTAAGTCGTCCCATGCATACTCGGCACAGCTAAGAGTGAGGAACCATGTAGGAGTTCCTAAGTTTCTTAGCACACATTTCAATTCCCAATGACGACGGTACCAATACTCGTTTGTACCACGCTGACATGCCATGAGATTGATTAGATGAGATTCCAAAATATTATCTTGCAGATTAACTTTCTCCATAAAGTCCCTCGCCCAAACTTTTTGCAGATGTGCTCCACTTTTCAGTATATGGTTTACTGTATAAGAAAGCCCAGACAAGTCACTTTCATACAGTAGATGAAACAAATATGGGATGCATTGACGAAACCTTGGATCTTCACCATATAATTTTAAAGTCCGGTATTCAGATGCTGGAATTTGAAGTGGTCGATCGTCATATCGTCCACCTCGACCAGTTGGAAATAGCTGTGGAAAACAACGAGCTTCCAAACTTTCTTCCCATACACTAATGGGACTTCCTTTTGCTGATTTCATTTGAAACAAGTCAATTGCATTCCCCATTACTTCTTTGGAATGCAAAGGATGAACAGTATAATGTTCATATATTTCTTCACTTCTAGACACATCAACTTTTTCAATTTGGCCAGCTGAACAATCACTGTCTTCATCTGCAGCTGTTTCCTCTGCTCCAACACACACATGTTTGTAGTACTCATTGTTTTTGACCAAATACAACGTTGCCTTTTTGACTTTCCTAACATCCACTAAATCTAGCCAGATTGTCTTACTCTTTGTCGGAACCCCATTAACTAGAATAACCAGAGGTTCCTCTTCCACTTTCTCTACACCAATTGTATCAATATTTTTCTTGAAATCTAGAGGCAAATAAACAACTCTTCCCCTAAATCCTCTCTGTAAATCTGAAGGAGGCAATTTCCCTATCTTAGGCTCCATGCGAACAATTGCCTGAAAAGGATGGACACATTGAATCAAAATAGACTCATATGTATTTAAATCCATCAATTCAGGAGGAATGTCTACCAACTCAAGATTATTATGAACAGCTCTAGCAGGCATTCTGTTTTGATTTAATTTATCATAACAATATTTACAAATACGCTGATCAGAACTCAAATCAAAAGAATTCTCCACCCACAAATAAGTTGCAAAATCCTTCCACTCATAATTATTTATCTTTTTACGTATAAATCAACTAATCTAGTTTGATGCTTATAATGAGTTTGTCAACAACACACACAAGTAAAATTCGGCCTTTCACTTGATTTCACCTTAAACCTGATAATTTCCTGGTCAAACTTTTCTGTACTTGAAATCTGTACATTGTCTTCCACATTACCCTGAATTTCTGTGTCAATTTCTACACTGTCCTCTTTTTCACTAAAATAACAAATCTCAATTTCTTCACAAGTCTTCTTGACATCTAATTCAGTTCCATGCAAAAGAGCACTGTTTAATTGTTTAAGCTTAAGTGCTGGACTTTTTGCATAATACAAACTTCTCACTAATTTCCTCATTTTGTTATGATGCACTGCTAACATCCTAAAATGATGAAAAACACTCTGACAGACTTTTCTAGAAAGACAAGCCAGTGAATGCCCTTGCAAACCTGGGTTTTCTCTCACTCTGCAAGGATATAAGTCTTGCAACATCTTCATTTTCTGTTTTAGAGTTTTCTTACTATATGTACGTAAGAAATTACAAAACAAATCGATTGATTCCTGTCGCACACTACAAATATTACTACACTTCCAAGTGTACACTGGACCCTTAGTACGTCTCCCTAAAACTTCATCAGTTAACACCTCTTCTGGTTCTCTAGGCACAAGTTTCTCTTTTTCAATCGGACAACCGTCTTTCACCTCATATGCTCGACCACTGGTGTCAACTGCATGCACTAAATCATTCTCCTGAAAGTAACTCTCCTCATTAAAAAATGGCTCACAACTTGAACTGTGCATCCATTCTCCAGAAAAAACTTTACAAAAATTAGTCCGATTAATTACTCTTTTCCATTTACTGTTTGATTTGAAAACATCAGTTATCTTGTTAAGTGTCCTAATTCTATTGATTATTAAAATAAATATTTTTTTCTTAACTACAAAAGCGTGATCAACAATCTTCTCTACACTTTTCTTTTTCTTATAAAAAGCAGATCTCTGTTTACCTTTTTTAATATTTTTTAACAAATTTAAAACCACCCTATTGCGAAACATTCGTTTACGAATGTCCCTAAATTGATTTTGCCTTCTATTCCTATACATATTATTGTCTCCTGCTGCAGTAGTAACATTTTTTGGGAATCTCTCCTTCCTCTTCAAATTTGCTCTCTCCTCTTTTTCTACATTCTGTCCAACATTTTTTTTTGATCTACATATGTTCCGTAAGAAAGACTTAGTTGTCTTACCAGGAGCTTTTTTCATGTTTTTTGAAGTATTTGTTGTAGGAGACTGCTTTAATTCCATTGCTGTTTTTGATTTTTTCCGCTTAGCATCTTTTCGTCTCCTTTGCCTTGAGGGCATATTTCCTTACTATTGAAATCTTGATTTTAATCTGTGGAAAACAAAAAAAAAAAACTCATTATAGACCACTATTACCAAACAACAAAACAATGACAATAAGCAAACAATATAAACACTATAATAATTATACATATGACCTTATCTCTGTTTTTTAAATATAATTCTAAAAAATATTTTGGGCACATGAATTGGTTTTACATTATTGACAAGGATTAGATAGTATCCGCATGATTAAAAAAATATATTTGCACATTTCACATTCATATCACCTGTGTTTCCTCAAATTAGTAAGCAGATTCTACACATGAGGTAAGGACTGTCCTGGGGAGCATAGGTGGTGAGGCCGGTGTCTAAGAGTGCACTGGACTGCACTTCATGAAGCCTATCCCCAACTACACTCTTAGACACAGCCCTCACCTTCTTTCCACCCCTGCACAGACCTCTCTTCCACTACACTCTTCAACACAGGCATCACCTCCTATGCACCCCTGGACAATCCTCACCTCATCTGCAACCCTGAATAGACCTCAACTCATCTGCACCATTAGACAGGCCTCAGTTCATCTACACCCCTGGACACGCCTCATCTCATCTGCACCCTGTTACCATCAATTATACTCAATGTATTGAGGCCTGTCCAAGGGGCACAGATTAGATAATGCTTGTCTAAGGGTCAGAGGAGGTAAGTCCTCTCAATTGCACTCATGGACACAGGCCTCAACTCCTTTGCACCCCTGGACATGCCTCACCTCATCTGCACAATCCACTTCCTAATTTGAGGAAACACAGGTAACATACATTTCCTCTCTCTTGCAAACATTCCTACCAAGCATTACCAAAAAAATGACACAAACCAACAGCAAAGAAGCTCAGTCTGCTTCCTAATCTGAGGTAACACAGGTGACATGATTGTGAAAAGTTCAAATATTTTTATGTAATCATGCACACACTATTTATTCCTTCTCAAAAATGTAAGAGCCATTGATTTGCCCCAAAATCGTTTTTTGAATAACATTTTAGAAACACAGCGCAGGTCCTATGTACAAGCATTCCATTTCAGCACTGAAAACTCCCTATTTTACAAAATACATTTCCTCTCTCTTGCAAACATTCCTACCAAGCTTTACCAAAAAAATGACACAAACCAACAGCAAAGAAGCTCAGTCTGCTTCCTAATCTGAGATAACGCAGGTGACATGATTGTGAAAGGTTCAAATATTTTTATGTAATCACGCACACACTATTTATTCCTTCTCAAAAATGTAAAAGCCATTGATTTGCCCCAAATTGTTTTTTTGAATAACATTTTAGAAACAGAACGCAGGTCCTATGTACAAGCATTCCATTTCAGCACTGAAAACTCCCTATTTTACAAAATACATTTCCTCTCTCTTGCAAACATTCCTACCAAGCTTTACCAAAAGAATGACACAAACCAACAGCAAAGAAGCTCAGTCTGCTTCCTAATCTGAGATAACGCAGGTGACATGATTGTGAAAGGTTCAAATATTTTTATGTAATCACACACACACTATTTATTCCTTCTCAAAAATGTAAAAGCCATTGATTTGCCCCAAATTGTTTTTTTGAATAACATTTTAGAAACAGAACGCAGGTCCTGTGTACAAGCATTCCATTTCAGTACTGAAAACTCACAATTTTACAAAATACATTTCCTCTCTCTTGCAAACATTCCTACCAAGCATTACCAAAAAAATGACACAAAGCAACAGCAAAGAAGCTCAGTCTGCTTCCTAATCTGAGGTAACACAGGTGACATGATTGTGAAAGGGTCAAATATTTTTATGTAATCATGCACACACTATTTATTCCTTCTCAAAAATGTAAAAGCCATTCATTTGCCCCAAAATCGTTTTTTGAATAACATTTTAGAAACAGAGCACAGGTCCTATGTAGAAGCATTCATTTTCTCTACTTAAACCCATTGATTTTCCTCAAAATCGTTTTTGTAATAACATTTTAGAAACAGAGCGCAGGTCCTATGTACAACCATTCAAGTTCACTACTGAAACCTCACTATTTCACAAAATAAAAATCCTCTATCTTGCAAATGTAGATACCAAGCATTATCAAAAAGCATGACACAAACCAACAGCAAAGAAGCTCAGAGCCTCATTTATGAGGCCCTGCGTCAGCTTTGCGCTGGTGATGCGTCACTTTTTGTGACGCATCGGCAGCATAAAACATGTGCCTTGTTGCGCCATATTTAAAAAATGACGCATCTAGGTAGATGCGTCACTTTTTAAACCCCTGCGCCACATTATACCTGCGTCAGGTATAATGTATGCAGAGGGGGCGTTCCCCTGTAAAAAACCTAGTAATAGTGACGCAGTGAAATCTATGAGATTTCACTGCTACACTTTAAGGACGCTGTTACGTCAAAATCTTGCGCCTGCCTCACAGCAGGCATAAGACTGACGCAAGCCCTTTCACATGGGGCTTTCCCCATTTGAAAGGACGCATTGCTGGAGTTGCTTCACTCACTTTTGTGACGCACTCCAGCAATGCGTCACTTTTGCCCTTACAGATACGTCAGAAATACTGACTTATCTGTGACTCCTTGCGACATGATGCGTCATACATTAAATATGACACATCATTGGTGTCGCAAGGAGTGCGCAGTGAAAACTGACGCATCGCTGTTTTCATAAATAAGGCCCTCAGTGTGCTTCCTAATCTGAGGTAACACAGGTGACATGATTGTGAAAGGTTCAAATATTTTTATGTAATCATGCACACACTATTTATTCCTTCTCAAAAATGTAAAAACCATTGATTTGCCCCAAAATCGTTTTTACAATAACATTTTAGAAACAGAGCGCAGGTCATATGTACAAGCATTCCATTTCAGTACTGAAAACTCACTATTTTACAAAATACATTTCCTCTCTCTTGCAAACATTCCTACCAAGCTTTACCAAAAAAAATGACATAAACCAACAGCAAAGAACCTCAGTCTGCTTCCTAATCTGAGGTAACACAGGTGACATGATTGTGAAAGGTTAAAATATTTTTATGTAATCATGCACACACTATTTATTCCTTCTCAAAAATGTAAAAGCCATTGATTTGCCTCAAAATCGTTTTTTGAATAACATTTTAGAAACAGAAAGCAGCTCCTATTTACAAGCATTCCATTTCAGTACTAAAACCTCACTATTTTACAAAATACAAATCCTCTATCTTGCAAATATTGATACCATGCATTTTCAAAAAGCATCACACAAACCAACAGCAAAGAAGCTCAATGTGCTTCCTAATCTGAACTCTCTATCTATAATGAATGAATCATAACTCACCTTTACAAATGCTTTGGGAGATTAAGAACAGTGTCAGATACACACACCAATATTTCTTTAGCATGCAACCATGAATGGCACAGAAAACCTCTAATTCTACACACATATTCCTCATGGTAACCAATCAAAACTGTTCCCTCTCTATTTTCAAATCAACACCCTTCCCCCTCAACCCTTCCTACCTGTTACCATAGCAACTCCCTCCTCACTGAGCTCTCAGGGTTAAAAGTTTATTCTACAATGTTGCAAATGAACTCAGCAAGGATGTTTGACCTCTCAATACACCAGCTTATCAGGTGCAATCTTCCTTTTAATGACTTTTTCTTAACCATTCAAATTACTTCTTTCACAGAACAGAACCATGCACCCTAACTTTCAGTTTTCAACTATTTGAATCCACCAATCATTGCTTGTGATTCAAGAGCACTGAAACTCCACATTTTTTTTTTTTGCAAACTCCTACTGTTCCAACTGCCATTTCATTCCTACACTTCACCTTACTGCACCAGAACCTCCTCTCACCATGTACTCTGTCTGGATTATTGGACATAGCTACATTCACTGGGCTCAAAGGTATGCAGCTATCAAAAATGTTCACAACCTTGATTTACCAAATGTGCACATAAAATAGATTGGCCAAAGAGGATTGAGATGTCATCAATTGATACCATTGGTGAAAACCTTTTACCATCTGCCACACCCTGACCTCATAATTTTGCACTGTGGTGGAAATGACCTAGGCACTTTGACTGGGGTAGGTCTGGAGATGGTTTTAAAGGACACCTTTGGGCAATTGATGACACTTTTTCCACAAACTGCCTTGGTATATTCCAATATATGCCAAAGACAGAAATGGAAGTGGTCCAACCAATTTTGTCCACAATTTGAGAAAGCACGGAAACATGTGAATAAATCTGTTTCTGCTTACATGAGAGACTATGGAATGGGTTCAATATACAACAATAACTTGCGTTACAACATGCAAGATATCTACAGAGGAGATGGTGTGTACTTCTCAGATGAGGGGAATAGAATATTCCTCCTGAATATAAGACTGTGCATTGGAACCTACTTGTAGGTACCTAAATCAGCCACAGAACCCTAAAGCTCTTTTTCATAGCTACCCTACCTCTGATCACTCAAAATGATTACTTTACTCTAACTTTTTTCACTGTTTTTCACCAAAGTACGCTCCCCGGTACGCGTACCGGGCGCTCCCCCCGCGAAAAAATAAAATAAAAAAAGATTTTGGGGCCTATATGGGCCTCCTAAGCCCCCCTCAGAAAACCTAGGGGGTCAGGGGCTGTCTACCGTGCCCCCTTTTACCCATTCCCAACGTTGTTTGTCCTCCATCTTGTGTCTCAAATCTACCGAAACACAAGATGGAGGACTCCCGTTGCGCTTACCGGTACGCGTACCGGGGGCGCGCACCGATGAGCGCTCCCAAAAAATTTTAATGGTTAATTTACATAAAAACCACTGGAGAGACTTTCACCAAATATAGAATAGGCCCTACTACATACCAGTCCCTACCATTTTCCCAAAAATGGTGGAATTCAATTGAGCCACTGAGCTGTAGCCCTGTCTAAATATCCTGAGGTAAATTACATGACAAAAACACATAAGAAGTGTTAGTATTTACAACCAATTAAAATGTTACTTTCATTTTCTACTTTTTTTCCCTGACATTTGATTGGTTATGTACATGAATATAAATGAAAAATGAGAGGGAAACACGGCCATTTTGACTACACCTACCTGAGGTACATCTTGAAAAAATGTTCTCCATTTATCTTCATCACCTTTTAATAAGGTAAGTTGTTAATTTGTAAGAGGCACTTTAAGTTAATTTGTAAAAACGTTTTCTCATAGTTACTTACTGTCCCTCTGTGATAGTTATAGATTGAGATAGGTTTCTCTGTTATAGTTATGGATTGAGTTAGGCTTCTCTGGTATAATTATGAATTTACTTAGACTTCATCACATGCACTTTTTTATATTTCTACTTCCTGCCTGATACCATACACTGACCAAAGATAACTTCACTGTTAAAAACTCAGAAGTACCTGTCTAAACTTAAACCCAACCCTGCCCTAACTCTACTGATATATTTATTTTTAATGCAATTTACAGCAAGAAAATGGAAGGAGAAGCAAATATTTCTTTCGAAATAGTTCTTCCAAACAATCCTGAGGAAGACTTTGACTTTATGGATCAGTCTCTAGACGAAGAGTTAGTTAATTATGTGGAAGAAATGGACTCATGGACTGAAAATGAGGACATTCCTGACGATATAATGTTGGAAGTGTTATTAAATTTTGAAAAATCAGAGCAATACATTTTTATTTAATAATTAAAAATTGTTCCAGACATTATTCTTTTTTATATGTAATTCATGAAATAGTACCAAAATGAATATAATATAATGTGAGACTTATAGTATACTGTGCAACTTTTTTATGTTACATAGTAATTTTGATCATAGTTACTTCCTTTCTCCCACTATATTATCTCCAATGTGTATTTGACATCTCTTTTTCATCACCTGCCATGTTGTTTCTACTTTCCTGACAAACTATGGTATGGATTCCATATACCACAATAACTTATGTAACAACATGCAAATTATCTACAGAAGAGACAATCTACATTGAATTTAAAACTCTGCATTGGTACCTACATGCTGGTACTTATATCACCCACACAACACAACAACTCTATGCAGAGCTACCCTACCTCTAAGCACTTTAAATTATTATTTTACTGTTTCACTGGGTTTTCCCCTTGGTACGCTCCCCGGTACGCTACCCGATGCGCGTACCGGGCGCTCCCCCCGCGAAAATCGGAAAAAAAAAAAATGTTTGTCCCGCGGGACCCTTTTATGGCCCCCACATCAAACCTAGGGGGTCAGGGGGGGTCTACCCTGCCCCCTTTTGGTCATTTCCCCCTTTGTTTTTGCCACCTCTTGTGTCTCGATCCTACCAAGACACAAGATGGCGGCCGCTCCGGACTGTTTGAAATGTTTACAGACACCCGAGAGCCAATCAGCTTTCCGCGCGCGAACTCGCGCTGGTACGCTCCCCGGTGCGCGTACCAGGGCGCGCTTATAGATATATATATTTTTTTTAACCAAATTACTCAAAATCCTCTGGAGCGCATATCTTGAGACATAGCAAAGGCACATCGGGCTACCAGTCCCTACAATTTTGCCAAGTTTGGTGAAAATCCATTCAGCCGTTCGAGCTAAAAGTGAGTCCAACCGCCCTACGGAAATTAACATGGGGAAAACACGTTTTGGGACCCCCCTTTTATCTCGGCCCCCGCTTGACGAATCCCCCCCAAACTTGCAGGAAAGGAGCGGAGCGCCACGAGGCAAATTTGAGGCAGATTCCTCACCCGGCGCCAAAGTTATTCCCAATAGAATGTTGAGATTTCCCTATGGAAAACAATCCTAACTATAACTACCTACTGGCGACCGCCAGTAGGTAATGTATATATATATATATATATATATATATATATATATATATATATATATATATATATATATATTCACTGAAAAAACCATAGGTTATAGACCATATATAGTTAGGAATTAGCATTTACAAAACCTTATTTTACTCACACAAAACCATTGAAATTCCATATATAGTTAGTTGCACTAACTATATATCGCGCACCCGCAATCCACTGCTGATGATGTCACATATTACATCATTCATGACATGGTCAGTGACATCACTGATGACATCACTGATGACATCTCAAATGACATCACTGATGACATCACTGATGACAACATCCAGTGACTGTATGTTTCTGTAAAGTTAAAATATGTCTTTCATATTGAAGAATGAGTGGATGTATAAGTGTCTGGATGAAGGATTTAGTAGGTGCATGACTGACTGTATAAGTGAGTGATTAAATGTGTCTCACTGAGTGCATGGGTTAGTGACTAAACTGTTTTAAATTGTGCATCATTGTGTCTGTTGTTCTGTAATCTGATGCATGTGTTGATCATTAGCTATATGACTAACTATATGGGTTATTGATTGGTTGCCCAAGTATTTGTATGGGAGACTGAGTGTGTGTGTGGGTGTCTGGGAGGTGTATGACTCTGTGCATAGATGTGTGAGCAGTTGATTCACTAGATGTATGGGTTCAAAAGTGCATGTGGAAACAGCTGTATGGGCGGTTGACTGTGTGCATGAGTGTATTGGTGAGTGAATGGATATCTCAGTGCTACATGTCAAAGTAAGTACATATGTAAAACACAGTACATGTGAGAGTTGACATATATAAATAACTGTGCATAAGAGCCAGTGAATGTGTGAGTGGCTGTATGGATCATTGTGAACTTGTATCAGGGATTGTATAACAGAGTAAATATGTGTTAGTATATGTTTGAATAAGTAAGGTGTGTATAACTATATAGTTGAGGAAATGGAGGTGTGATTGATTCTTTGCAAGACTGACTAGGTGTGTGAGTAACTCCATGGATGAGTGACAGTCTGTGAGTGTCTGTTTACACTGAGTGTATCTAAGGTTATATTAGAGTCTGAAGAGGTTCATCGTATCATCACATGAATGATGTCATCAGTGATGTGATCAGTAATGTCAAATGAGATGTCATCAGTGATGTCATCAGTGATGTCATTTGAGATGTCATCAGTGATGTCATCAGTGATGTCACTGACCATGTCATGAATGATGTAATATGTGACATCATCAGCAGTGGATTGCGGGTGCGCGATATATAGTTAGTGCAACTAACTATATATGGAATTTCAATGGTTTTGTGTGAGTAAAATAAGGTTTTGTAAATGCTAATTCCTAACTATATATGGTCTATAACCTATGGTTTTTTCAGTGAATTTTCAAGGTTTTGTAAATGCTAATTCCTAACTATATATGGTCTATAACCTATGGTTTTTTCAGTGAATTTCATAGGTTTTTTAATAGCAAATCTTTATAGTTTTAAAAAATAATAAATTTTAAAGCGAATTTTATATTGTATAATTATGTCATTTTTTTAAAGAAATTCTTTTCGGTGCGCTCCCGGGGCGCAGACCGGTGAACGCACGGGTAAGCGCAATCTTGCGGCGCGCCCCGGGGCGCGTACCGATGAGCGTCCCGATAGCGCTATTGCCGCGAACGAAAACAACATCGTGACGTATTGCGTAGCCGCCACGCCTTGCGTCATAAGACACGTATCGCGTAGCCGCGAGATGCGTCTTATGACGCACCGCGTAAGCGCACCCGGAAGCGCATACGATCGCGCAACGTAAACGCCCTGATGCACTTATGAAACACGCCCCGGGACGCGCCCTGGGGCGCGTAGCGTAAGCGCGTCAAACCATGTGACTTTAAAATAACACTTTTCATTGATTCATAACTTTTTTTTTCCAAATTGTGTGAAACCCACCCATTTCTCTCACTATTGCTTTGTACTTGGAGAGAGCAAGAGCTGTTCTGTGTACTGTCTTCATCTCCTACTTTCCTGATCTACAGCAATGGCTGCAAGAGAGTCATCTAGCAGTGATTCCGATGGATTTTTAGAGGAGGACCCTCCTCAGCAGAAGAAAAAAGACCATTTCATCTGGAAATTCTATGACATCCCTGAAGGACAAAAAAAAGTCAACGCTCCAAAAGTAACCTGCAAAATATGTGGTAGTACTTTATCCAGAGGCAATCCTCTGAAAAAATATAGTTTTGGAAATGCCAATTTAATCAGGCATGTCAAAAGAAGACACCCAAACAACTTTGCCAGGGAGAGTGTCAGAGAGCTGGCACGGAATTTACCCACAGATGGCGGCAGCACCTCCACTGGTGGAGCAACACCTTCGGGACCATCCCGTGGAAGAATGGTCCCTAACATACAGCCGGCATCAAATTTCTGTGCACGGAGTGTGACGAACTGCTCTGCTATGGGGAGCAGAGTGTTGAACTCATTGCCATAAAGAAACAGCAACACCGCTGCTCTGCCAGTCCCTAAATTTTCACATTTTTTTGCTCCTGTTGAGCAGTTTTGGAATCCCTGTTTTTGTTTTTCTCCTGACAAAAATCCAAAAAAATATAAAATCGTTTTAAAAAGTCTAAAAAAATATAAAACAACAAAAACAAAAAAAAGTTCTTTTCAGAACTACCTCCAATTTATAAAAAAATGCTATTTTTTTTTTTTAAAAGAAATCTGTCATTTTTTATCACCATGGTACGCTCCCCCGTACGCTCCCCGGTGCGCGTACCGGGCGCTCCCCCCGCGAAAATCGATTTTTTTTTTATATTTTTTTTTTACCCGCGGGACCCTTTTATGGCCCCCACATCAAAACTAGGGGGTCAGGGGGGTGTACCCTGCCCCCTTTTGCTCATTTCCCCCTTTGATTTTTGCCACCTCTTGTGTCTCAATCCTACCGAGACACAAGATGGCGGCCGCTGCGGACTGTTTCGAATGTTTACAGACACCCGAGAACCAATCAGCTTGCCGTGCGCAAGTCGCGTGGCGCGCCCGGATCGCTCCCCGGAACGCGTACCGGGGCGCGGCTCTAGATATATATCTTTTTTTAAACCTAATTTACTCAAAATTCACAGGAGCACATATCTTGAGACCTAGCAAAGGCACATCGGGCAAACAATATCTACAATTTTGCCAAGTTTCGTGGAAATCCATTCAGCCGTTCGAGCTAAAAGTGAGTCCAACCGCCGTATGGAAAAATGAATGGGAAACACGTGTTTTGGGACCCCCCTTTTTTCTCGGCCCCCCCTTGACAAAACCCCCCAAATTTTCAGGGCTGCTCAGAAACAAAATGTTCCATTTTCCTGAAAATTTCAGCCAATTCCGTCCACAAACGCCAAAGTTATTAGACATAGAATTTTCAAAAATCCCATAGAGAAAAAATCCTAACTATATATACCTACTGGCGACCGCCAGTAGGTAATATATATATATATGTATATATATATATATATATATATATATATATATATATATATATATATATATATATATATTCCACAGCAGTTTTCTTCACAGAAAAAACTCGCACTCAGGATAAACCACAGTTTATTACGCAAAGGGTTACGCGTTTCGACAGCAAAACTGTCTTGATCACACAGTTTGCCATTGATACAGGAAGTCTATACATAAGCTTGAGACACCAAAAAAGGACTCATTGTTTAGTAAATGGTGTCTAGATCAACTTGGCGACCATCTTAGAGTGGTATACGTGTACATAGTATATGGCACAAGTTCATAACTTTACATGTATTTACATATATATACATTTCCAATATCCAATAGGTCACCCAAAATAGTGATTGTAAATACATATTTACATAATCATCCATATTTGTACTGTACATTTATACAAAAATACAAAATCAATGTTCTTTAGACATAGTGTCATTATAAAATCACAGATGACTACGGGAGATATCTCCTATTGGTGAGAATATGTAAAATCATATATGGCTTAGTGCCCCAAATATTCAAAATATTGTCCTATATGGCATAGTGCCAAGAAAAATCTTATTTGAACATCGCCCTACATATCGTGATTTTTAATTTAAGATAGACCCAAATACATTCGTTGATCACCTATGTAATGATCCCTGTACCAACTAAAGAGAAGAAAGAAAGAAAATAGAAGTGCACTAAATTGAGTGAATTCTTTATCTGAAAAGAATAGAATGAATTCTTATCTGAAAAACAGGACCCTTGGGAGAAAGGGGTAGGTTATCAGGAACGGATGAAACAGTCCGCAGCACAGGTAACCTGCCCTTTCTTCCTATAAGTAGAATAGAATAAGAATTAACCCCTATGTGGATATAAAATCGTCATATGGTATTTTTACACATAATCATATTAATAAAAAGCAAATATCCATAAGCACTAAACATGATTGCGGAATAATCATTATTGAATAGTTCAATAATTGCAACTACACATCAGTAACAAGACAGATAATTAGTCCTTTAGGTGATAAGCAAGTTCCTCATCGAGGTTATGGCCTTTAGGATATTTTGTCTCGAGATTAATTATCCACTTTGATTCCCGTTTGCGTAGTGCAAGGGTTCTATTGCCCCCTCTGGGACCAATATGAACTTGTTCCAGGGCAAAAAACTTAACAAATTACTATTGGAAAGATGAAAAAGTTCAAAATGTCTAGCTATTGGGTAATGTGGGTCCTTGTTGTTTATGGCCCGCATATGCTCAAGTACTCTCTTTTTAGTAGTTAATGTAGTACTTACGACATATTTCATCTTTCATGGGCACATTAGTACATATATACAAAAAATAGAAGTACATGTCAGGAATTGGTCAATCATTCTAGGAGTATCATGGCCTGGGATTACAACAGATTTAACCATACTGCTATTGCGACAGGCTTTACAATGCCCACAGGGGTAGAAGCCCTTCAGTTGATGATCATTCTCTACTCTTCTCGGTGTAACATCATTATGGATAATGATGTCTCTAGTGCTTCTCCCTTTTCTGTATGTTATTTTGGGTCTGCGTGGCATGGCTGGACCGATGATAGGGTCGCTGGTTAGTACATCCCATTTATCGGCTAGTATCTTCGATATTTGGGTAGAATTACTACTATAGGTGAATATTACCCTTGTAGTATCTTGTGACTCTTTGTTATCACTCTGAGTACTAGTCTCTTCATTGGGGCTAAGCAATGAGTTACGATCTACACTTCTAACTCGATCTTTGGCTTTATTTAGTACCCATTCAGGATAACCTCTGTCCCTGAATCTTTTGATCATAGTGTCCATCTCTAGTTCAAAAGCAGAGATAGTACTACAATTTCTTCTTGCCCTCAGCAACTCGCCCTATGGGATACTCCACTTAAGGGTATCTGGGTGGCTGCTGAGGGCATGAAGAAGAGTGTTCCCTGCTGTAGCCTTTCTATAGAGGCTAGTTTTCAGAGTATTGTCTTCAGATGTTATACGAAGATCTAAAAACTCGATCAATGTGTCGCTGATCTGACTGGTCAGTTTGATATTGTAACTATTGGTATTCAAGATGTTAATGAATTCTACTGCTAGTGCTTCACCACCTGTCCAGATTAAAAACAGATCGTCAATATATCTGAGCCACACTTTTACCTTCGAAAAGTAAAAGTTTAAAGTGTGGTCAGATCTGATCTCTTCCTCCCAATTGCACAGGAAGAGGTTGGCAAAACTTGGGGCAAAACATGTGCCCATGGCAGTGCCACGGATCTGTTGGAAAAGAGTACCATTAAACATAAAAATATTGCCAGTCAAACATAGTGACATCATGTCTAACAACATCCTAGTATGTTCCAAATATTGTATAGGTCTCCTTTTTAGGTAGTGATAACTAGCCTGTATACCATCCTCATGGTCAATAACTGTATACAGAGAGTTCACATCCATAGTAATTAGTAAATCAGTTGTCTCCCAGGACACATCTTGTATTTTGCACATAAAGTCTGTGCTGTCTCTCACATATGATGGTAAACCAATGACATATTCTCTCAAAAAGAAGTCGACATATTTAGAGACATTCTCTAGAGCGCTCCCAATGGAAGACACAATAGGGCTCCCTGGTGGAATAGTGGGGTTCTTATGTATTTTTGGCAGAAGATACAATATGGACAATTTGGGGTAGTCCCTTTTAAAAAAACAGTACTCTTCCCATGTTATATAACACTTTTGTTCCAATTGCTTCAATCTTTCCCAGATGTCAATAATACTGGTGTTATATACATCTGTGTTGACTTGGATGTAAAACTGTTTGTCCTCTAACTGTCTCTGTGCTTCCATGATATACAATTCCTTTGCCCAAATGACAATATTGCCTCCTTTGTCTGCGGGGCGAATGATGATATCTGTATCATTAGCCAGATCTGTAAGGAATTTTCTCTGTTCACATGATAGATTAAAACATAGTTTTTTGTTAGCTTTGCGTTTAAGTTTCAACAAGGCTTGAGTTACCACATCTTGAAAAGTGTCTATATTATCATGTGGTAAATTTGGACAGAAAACGGATCGTGGTTTAAATTTAGTTGGTGGAATCCGATCCGTATTCATACCCAACTCCTATTCATTGTCCAAAGATGTAATTGCATCTTCTGCATTAACCAGATCCTGTATATTATAGATTCCTGATGCATCTCCAACATTGAGATTGGGGAAGGTACTGGCAATATTATCTACTTGTGAGTATGTTAGTTGATGGTTTTGTTTGTACGAATAATGTCATTTCTTAAGTTTCACCTTTCTCACAAATTTATACAGATCTATTCTAGTGTCTGCATAATTAAAAACTTCTGATGGACAAAAAGTTAATCCTAGACAGAGAGTACTCTTCTCAGCAAATGTTAATTGTCTTTTACTCAAGTTAATAATGGTTTTATTTACCATATCAGGATCCATTATTCTTTGTTCATTGAGCCTCGTGTTCTCGTTCCCATGGGCTCTTGTGCGATTTTCTTTGATTTGCTTTTGTTTTCTTCGTTTCCGTCTTTGTTTGCTCCTCCCCTCCCTCTTCCTCTTCCACGACCTCTTCCACGTGATTTTCCTCTCGTCGGTGGTGACTGGGTCGTTGATCTTGGTACTTGACGGCCCCTTCTCAGGACCCTGAATTTGTCTAAAAAATGTGCCCGTCTTGATGGTATTGGTCTTTCTGAGATTGAACTCACTGTTGAAACTGAGAGATCAGTGTCTGACCCACTTGCATGTATAGTTGTATTATTGTTGGGTGTCGCAGTTCCTGCCTGTGTTGTTGGTAGGTCCTCAAAGAGATAGTCATACTTTGGAATATATGTGAGAATCCGGTCGGATTCATAGTCTACACAGTCTCTATGTAATTTACGTTGTTTTCGCTTTTTTATGTCTTCTTCATGATGTTCCAATTTGGGTTTTAAATCTTTCAAAAATCTATTGATCGTATCCTGATCATTACTTTTTGATAAATCATCCTCCAATGCCTTTATCTCTGCCAGAATCATTTCGCGATCTTCCCATGCATACTTTATCAGAATATTCATCATAGTTCTAGATCCATTGGCAGAGTTTTCTTGCCAATCCAATAACATTTGAGGATTTAAAGATTTGTAAGACGGCATAATATAGATGCGTAGACCTCTTGGGACCATTTGTTTGTCTATATAATCCTGCAATGAGATGTCCTCCCACCATTTAGATGTCTCCGACTTTTTGAGTTTTTCCAATTTTTTCAGTTTTGTATTAAGTGATATATCCAGTGGATTGTCATTTTTTTGTATATTGCCTGTGCCTACGCCTGGCGCTCTTGCAAATAATGCTGCTGCCGCTGCACAACGTTCTGCTTCCTTGTTCGATGCAGTAGATAAAATGTGAGTCCTTGTGTAATAGATGGTTTAGTACACATGCGTGGTGCAAAATAGTTGTTATAGTAAGCACTTCTCTTTACAAAAAACTGTGGTCGTAATCCCCCTTCTACTTAGAAGATTTCTGTTGCCGCTTCCGTTTTCGCTGATCTGTTGATATGAAAATCGTATCAAGTAGACAAATTGATCTGATTCACTGTCGATTATGTTTTAATTTATATTCCGTAACGACGGCATCTATTTTCTTCTTTCTTCTGCACACACTTTCCTTGGAATCATATACAGTGTCCGTCCATGTTTCCCCATCAGGAACTTGGACTCCTTTTAGTGTGCACGTACTCCAGAGAATCAAAGATTAGAGCGACCAGAGCCGGCATCTCCTACAGTAATACAGCGGGCAGACGAGCGGGCGCGTCTGCTCCCAAACGTATCCACCCTCTCCCTCTGTACACTCCCCAATGAAGGGCAAACGGAGATGCTTACCTCCTCAGCGCTATCGACGAACCAGTGGCAATATTGGCGAAACTATTTCCAATTCTTCAAATTAGATGGCGGCCGGCCATTGGGCTTCTCCGATTAATTATTCCTCCAAAGTGACCCGTTTACAAGAAGTCTGCGGCCCGTACACAGATGGCGAGTGAAAGCCGAGCAGGTCTCTCGGCGGTTACATATTCCACAGCAGTTTTCTTCACAGAAAAAACTCGCACTCAGGATAAACCACAGTTTATTACGCAACAGGTTACGCGTTTCGACAGCAAAAGCTTTCTTGATCACACAGTTTGCCATTGATACAGGAAGTCTATACATAAGTTTGAGACACCAAAAAAAAGACTCATTGTTTAGTAAATGGTGTCTAAATCAATTTGTGCCATATACTATGTACACGTATACCACTCTAAGATGGCCGCCAAGTTGATCTAGACACCATTTACTAAACAATGAGTCTTTTTTTTGGTGTCTCAAACAGCATTTATTTTCGAAACCGGCATTACTTCTGCAAATGCAAAGTCCCTTACGCGTTTCAGAGCGCGATGGCTCCTTCGTCAGAGGGTGATGCTGGATGAACTGCTGAACTCGTCAGGGCACCATTTAAGCTGCATGCTAATTAATTTCCATGTGGATCTCACAGGTGAGTTATCTTCAAAGCATGCTGGAACCCGTAGTTTTCTCTCCCATGTGGGTGCTGTTCAACTGCAGTGTCTTTTTACTTCAATTGATAAAATCCCAAGTGGGCTGCAGAGAAATGTCAGTTTCCTTTCAATTAGCCCGTCTGCGCCTCGTGGTCCGATGATTCAAACCTTTGGCCCCATATTAAGTTCATGGTGGGGCATCCTTCTCGGCCAGGCTGCCGAGTAAAATCATCTCACAAATGCCCTGAAGCATGGATGCCCACGCAGTCAGGAGCTTTCAAACAGCATTTATTTTCGAAACCGGCATTACTTCTGCTAATGCAAAGTCCCTTACGCGTTTCAGAGCGCGATGGCTCCTTCGTCAGAGGGTGATGCTGGATGAACTGCTGAACTCGTCAGGGCGCCATTTAAGCTGCATGCTAATTAATTTCCATGTGGATCTCACAGGTGAGTTATCTTCAAAGCATGCTGGAACCCGTAGTTTTCTCTCCCATGTGGGTGCTGTTCAACTGCAGTGTCTTTTTACTTCAATTGATAAAATCCCAAGTGGGCTGCAGAGAAATGTCAGTTTCCTTTCAATTAGCCCGTCTGCGCCTCGTGGTCCGATGAATCAAACCTTTGTCCCCATATTAAGTTCATGGTGGGGCATCCTTCTTGGCCAGGCTGCCGAGTAAAATCATCTCACAAATGCCCTGAAGCAAGGATGCCCACGCAGTCAGGAGCTTTCAAACAGCATTTATTTTCGAAACCGGCATTACTTCTGCAAATGCAAAGTCCCTTACGCGTTTCAGAGCGCGATGGCTCCTTCGTCAGAGGGTGATGCTGGATGAACTGCTGAACTCGTCAGGGCACCATTTAAGCTGCATGCTAATTAATTTCCATGTGGATCTCACAGGTGAGTTATCTTCAAAGCATGCTGGAACCCGTAGTTTTCTCTCCCATGTGGGTGCTGTTCAACTGCAGTGTCTTTTTACTTCAATTGATAAAATCCCAAGTGGGCTGCAGAGAAATGTCAGTTTCCTTTCAATTAGCCCGTCTGCGCCTCGTGGTCCGATGATTCAAACCTTTGGCCCCATATTAAGTTCATGGTGGGGCATCCTTCTCGGCCAGGCTGCCGAGTAAAATCATCTCACAAATGCCCTGAAGCAAGGATGCCCACGCAGTCAGGAGCTTTCAAACAGCATTTATTTTCGAAACCGGCATTACTTCTGCAAATGCAAAGTCCCTTACGCGTTTCAGAGCGCGATGGCTCCTTCGTCAGAGGGTGATGCTGGATGAACTGCTGAACTCGTCAGGGCGCCATTTAAGCTGCATGCTAATTAATTTCCATGTGGATCTCACAGGTGAGTTATCTTCAAAGCATGCTGGAAACCGTAGTTTTCTCTCCCATGTGGGTGCTGTTCAACTGCAGTGTCTTTTTACTTCAATTGATAAAATCCGAAGTGGGCTGCAGAGAAATGTCAGTTTCCTTTCAATTAGCCCGTCTGCGCCTCGTGGCCCGATGATTCAAACCTTTGGCCCCATATTAAGTACATGGTGGGGCATCCTTCTCGGCCAGGCTGCCGAGTAAAATCATCTCACAAATGCCCTGAAGCAAGGATGTCCACGCAGTCAGGAGCTTTCAAACAGCATTTATTTTCGAAACCAGCATTACTTCTGCAAATGCAAAGTCCCTTACGCGTTTCAGAGCGCGATGGCTCCTTCGTCAGAGGGTGATGCTGGATGAACTGCTGAACTCGTCAGGGCGCCATTTAAGCTGCATGCTAATTAATTTCCATGTGGATCTCACAGGTGAGTTATCTTCAAAGCATGCTGGAAACCGTAGTTTTCTCTCCCATGTGGGTGCTGTTCAACTGCAGTGTCTTTTTACTTCAATTGATAAAATCCCAAGTGGGCTGCAGAGAAATGTCAGTTTCCTTTCAATTAGCCCGTCTGCGCCTCGTGGTCCGATGATTCAAACCTTTGGCCCCATATTAAGTTCATGGTGGGGCATCCTTCTCGGCCAGGCTGCCGAGTAAAATCATCTCACAAATGCCCTGAAGCAAGGATGCCCACGCAGTCAGGAGCTGTCAAACAGCATTTATTTTCGAAACCGGCATTACTTCTGCAAATGCAAAGTCCCTTACGCGTTTCAGAGCGCGATGGCTCCTTCGTCAGAGGGTGATGCTGGATGAACTGCTGAACTCGTCAGGGCGCCATTTAAGCTGCATGCTAATTAATTTCCATGTGGATCTCACAGGTGAGTTATCTTCAAAGCATGCTGGAACCCGTAGTTTTCTCTCCCATGTGGGTGCTGTTCAACTGCAGTGTCTTTTTACTTCAATTGATAAAATCCCAAGTGGGCTGCAGAGAAATGTCAGTTTCCTTTCAATTAGCCCGTCTGCGCCTCGTGGTCCGATGATTCAAACCTTTGGCCCCATATTAAGTTCATGGTGGGGCATCCTTCTCGGCCAGGCTGCCGAGTAAAATCATCTCACAAATGCCCTGAAGCAAGGATGCCCACGCAGTCAGGAGCTTTCAAACAGCATTTATTTTCGAAACCGGCATTACTTCTGCAAATGCAAAGTCCCTTACGCGTTTCAGAGCGCGATGGCTCCTTCGTCAGAGGGTGATGCTGGATGAACTGCTGAACTCGTCAGGGCACCATTTAAGCTGCATGCTAATTAATTTCCATGTGGATCTCACAGGTGAGTTATCTTCAAAGCATGCTGGAACCCATAGTTTTCTCTCCCATGTGGGTGCTGTTCAACTGCAGTGTCTTTTTACTTCAATTGATAAAATCCCAAGCTGAATAATGCTGTAAGGACTCCCCATTATATTATTATTATTATTATTATTATTAGGCTGAAAAGGGAACTCATAGCGAACTCATAGCAACATAGAAATAAACTGGCACCGTGCCTTTGAGGCAGTCATGACCCCCAACTTCCCATCATGCCTCAGGGGGGACAGTTAGGTCAGTTGTTCTTTGCGGTGACTGAAAAGTCATAGCACAGAGAGTTGACATTAACTTTAAAAATACAATACATCCTTTGCCCGTGGAGGCAGGAGTGTTGCTTATGACTTTGATGAGGATACCCCTGGAAGAGAACTAGGATTACAGGTAAGTAACTAATACTTCTCTTCCAGGGGATCCTCATCAATAGTCATAAGCACTAGAATAGAATAGCGAGCCTCACCTCATCCCACTGCGGGCAAAGGAAAAAAGAACGGCAAATTAACCAACCAGCTCAGATAACTAAGCTCGGATAGACATCTTACTATCCGAATAGATATCTCAAGGAGGCCTGGCCTACTTGAGTATCCACCCTGGAATCGGATTCTAGACAATAATGCAGTGTGAAAGTGGGAACCGATCTCCAGGTTGCTGCCTTGCAAATCTCTGCCATTGGAATATCATGCAAGAAAGCTACTGTGGCCGCCTTTCCTCTAGTGGAGTGTGCTTTAGGAGACAACAAAAGGGGTTTATTTGCCAACTGGTAGGCCAATTTTATACAGGACACAATCCATCTTGAAATGGATCTCTTGGAGCATGGAAAGCCTGTTCTCATGGCACCATAATTCAAAAATAATTGATCTCCTTATACCCTTAGTCCCCTCCAAATAGAATTTGAGCACTCTTTTGAGGTCTGAGGAGTGTAGAGACCTCTACGCAGGAGTTGCAGGATTGGGAAGAAAGGACGGTAGGGAGATTGACTGATTAATATGAAAATCAGACGCCACCTTTGGCAAAAAAGCAGGGTGAGCCCGTAACACTACCCTGTTGTGGTGAAACACAGTATATGGTTCCTTAGCACACATCGCTTGGATCTCACTTACTCTGCGCGATGACGTTATTGCCACCAGGAAAGCGGCCTTCCATGTCAGGTGCTGCAAAGTGGCTTCATGAATGGGCTCAAAGGGAGGGCCCATCAATCTAGACAGCACCAGATTCAATTCCCAAGGAGAAGGAGTTCGAACCGGGGGATACACTTTCTTCAACCCCTGAAGGAAATCCTTAACCACCAGCAATTGGAAGAAAGAAGGTTGGTTGGGGGACTTTCTGTACGCCGTAATGGCTGACAAGTGAACCCTGATTTAGGAATATTTCAAACTCGCTTTGGCTAAATAAAGGAGGTAAGGAAGAATGACCTCCTCCTGCCCCCTTGTAGGATCAAAATGATTATGAACACACCATAGGTAGAATCTCTTCCACTTAAAAGAGTACGACGCTCTCGTGGAAGGTCTCTTAGCCTCTTTCAGGATGTGCATGCAGTCCTTTGGTAGATTTAAGTGTCCATATTGTAGGACCTCAGGAGCCATGCTGCCAAGTTCAGTAAAGGAAGGCTGGGATGAAGAATCCTCCCGTTCTTCTTGGTCAGCAGGTCCACTCTGTAAGGCAGCCTCTTGTGGAGGAGTACCAACAACTGAAGCAGGTCCGGGTACCACAACTGACGTGGCCAGTCTGGGGCTATCAGAATCATCTTCATGTTGGATCTGATGAGCTTGGACACAACCTTCGGGATCAGAGGCAGAGGAGGAAAGGCGTATGCAAATGTCTCTGACCAATCCATCAAAAGTGCATTCCCCCTTGTCCCTGGATGGTGGAATCTGGATGCGAAGGCGTGGAATTTTATGTTTTGGTCGTCTGCAAATAAATCTATTGACGGATGACCCCACTGCTGGAAAATATCTGCCACCACCTCGTCGTTTAGCACACAGTCTGGCTGATCTTCGAAGTGCCGACTGAGTGCGTCTGCTCGCACATTCTGCTCCCCTGAAAGGTGCACTGCCACAATGGAATGGTTTCAAGCCAGAAGCCAGTGTCATATCGCTTGGGCCTCCAGGGATAAAGGGCGAGAGCGCGTACCACCCTGTTTGTTTAGATAATACATGGTGATCGTGTTGTCTGTTTGGATCAGGATCGAGCTGGACGTGATCGATGGCCAAAAAGCTTTCAGAGCAAGATGGACAGCTCGAAGTTCCAACATGTTTATATGGTGGAACTGCTCTCTGGTGGACCACCGGCCCCACATCTGAAGGCACCCAATGTGTGCCCCCATCCCTGTAGAGATGCATCTGTTATCAACGACTGCAATGGAATTGGTGGATGGAAGGGGACTCCCACCAATAGGTTCGGCGGCCGAGTCCACCATATGGTGGGCGACTTTGCTGCTTGAGAGAGCGCAATTCGGTCCTCCTGTTGCTTGGTCCCACTTGTCCTCTAGATCTTGCTGCAACAGTCTAATTCTCAGCCTGGCATTGGGAATGAGAAATATGCAAGAAGCCATTGATCCCAGCAGAGATGACTGTTGGGCGATCTGTCTGGAGCAGAGTTTTGCACTTCTGCTGCATCGAAGAAAGTCTCCCCTCCGAAGGAAACACATTTCCTTTGTATGAATCCAGGGTTGAGCCCAGATAATGGATTATCTGGGTGGTTCAGTGAACTGATTTCTCCATGTTCACGTGAAGTTCTAGCCTGCGGAGCAGACTCAGACAAACTTGAAAATCGCTCCTTACTTTTTGAGGAGATGGTCCTTTGAGAAGCCAATCATCTAAGTAAGGGTAGATAAATAGACCTTTTCTGTGTAGGGCCGCCGCCACCACTGCCATGCACTTGGTAAAGACTCGTGGAGCAGATTTCAGTCCGAAGGGAAAAACTTTGAACTGGTAATGCTTGCTGCCGACCACGAATCGAAGATATTTGCGGTGATGCGGATTGATCGATATATGGAAGTACACATTTTGGAGGTCCACCGAACACATCCAATCTCCTGCTTATAGATGTGGATATATTTGATGAAGGGTCAACATGCAAAACTTTTCCTTCACGATGACCTTGTTTAGCAAGCGAAGATCCAGGGTAGGTCTGAATTTGTGCTCTTGATCTCTTTTGGGCACAAGAAAGTACCTGGAGTAAACTCCCTTTCCTCGCTGCGCGGAAGGAACCTCTTCTATGGCCTTTGTTCTCAGAAGAGTTATCACTTCCTGCCGAAACAACTTTAACTGGTGAGGACGAGATCTTTTCAGAGGAATGTCCTTTGGAGGCACACGAAAACGTAGTGCGTATCCATAGCGCAGTATACTGAGCACCCAATCTTTTGTTATGCTGCACCACTCTTCCAGATGATGTGAAGTACTTCCTCCCACTGGAGTGGGCAACGGCGCCAGAGAAAGCTCCTGCTCATTGATTCCCTGCCGACCTGGCCGTGTTAGAGGATTGCTGCTGGTGACCTCCTCTACCTCTGTTGGACTTACAGCCTTGATACTGCGATTTCGATTTGCCCTGCTTTTTGTTCTGGGACCATTGAGGGGTTTAAACCCTCTGTTGGTTGCGTTGATTGGGTCTGTAACTCTTTCTTCTTCTCCAATCCAACTGCTTTGAGGGTATCAAGTGTGGCTTTCATCCTACCCATTTCCTCATCTGTATGGGTGCCAAACAGGGAGGAGCCGGAAAAAGGGAGATTTAGGATCCTCTGTTGAGCATCTGGCTTGAGAGCTGTTAGTCTCAACCAGGAGGACCTCCTGGTGCAAATCCCATGCGCGTCGGAGTGCGCCGACAGCGTGGCACCATCCGCCGCTGTGCTGATCACTTGGTTGGCAACAAGTGACCCTTCCGTGATGACCTCCTCAAAATCCTTTTGATCTTCCTGTGTCAATTTTTCCATGAAACGATCCAAGGAGTCCCATAAGGCTCTGTCGTAGCGACCTAATAAGGCTGCTGAACTAGAGACTTTGAGCGATGAAACTGCAGACCCGCAAACCTTCCGTAGCTGGTGTGAGGAAAGTGTCCATCACAGGTTCCAGAAGACCGCGAACCAGAGGAAGCAATGGACGAGAAGCTGCTCTCAGATCTAGAGTCTCAGAAATAACTGTTGTTGCCACCTGAGGAGCAGACATTTCGATGTTCAGCTTCTGAGACCCTCTCCGAAGCACAGCATGATATGTGTTAATGTCATCTATCGGTGATACTCTTGACAAAGGGCTATCCGATAAAGTGGGTGAATAGTCCCTCATTGAGGATCGAGTGGAAGAGGAAGACCACGTAGGTGACCTTCTCCTTTTACGATGGGAACTATATCTGCGCTCCCGTGACCTGCCCGCACTTACTCCACATCTGGGAGAGGGCAATCTATCCACTTCCTGCACCAATCTTTGCTGAGGTAATCTATGAAGAGGACTGGCGTATTCTTTACTCCAATGATGGAGGGGAAGAAGCCATCTCGGGGACAAATGAACAGCCGGGGAAGCCTCCCTGTGCTGCGAAGGAGATCTATGACTTGGTCTGCCCGAATGCCTTCTGGTGAGGCAGATGTCCTGTTGAAGGATGTCTTGAAGAAGATGAGTGACGTGACGCCGATTCTGTCCCCAGAACCGTAGATCCTTCTCCAGACCTCACTGAAGTGGGTCTTGACGTCGGGCGTGTGACCTGCTCTGACTGCGCCCTTCTTGACACTGACCTGGACCTCCTTCTCGACGGTGATGTCCGGCGTGGTGTTGGAACCGGTCTCGATGTTGACTCTCTGTTCCTCGACGTCGAGTGCCTTGCAGACATCGCCGGAGTATCCTTTTGTCTCGACGTCGAACGTCGATGAGCCGACGAAGGAGGAGGGGTTCTGCTCCTCGAGGCCGAACGTCACCGTGCTGGCGAAGACAATGGCCTCTGCTCCTCGCCGTCGAGTTGACGACGGCGGAGTGCTCATCTTCCTCGAAGCCGATCATTGCCGAGACGACGGCAGAGGGCTTCCAATCCTCGATGCCGATCGTCGTCGTGACGACGGCGGAGGGCTTCCTATCCTCGACGCCAATCGTCATCGAGATGACGGCGGCGGAGGACACCTGACCCTCGACGTCGATCGCCGATGGAATGACGACGACGACGGAGGGGTACCCATTCTCGATGCCGAACGGCGAGCTGACGACGGCGGGGGACTTCTGCTCATCGACGCCAATCGTCGCCGGGTTGACGACGGCGGAGGGCTGTTACTCCTCGACACCGATCGTCGCCGAGTTGGCGATGGCGGAGGGCTTCTGTTCCTCGACGCCGATCAGAGGATTACGATTCTTCGACGTCAAAGACGTACCTGAATGATGAAGTCTTCTCGAAGGCGAGCCCACCGTCTATGGTCTTTTCTTGGACAAATGACCCACCGGTGGTAGATTTTTCAGCGCCAAGACCGACGCTGAAGCAGAAGAGCGAGGGACTTTGCTTCTGGATGGAGATCTCGCCCTCTTGGAGCCCTTCCTCACCAGTGACCTGCCTCTGGAAGATGCCTTCTCTGCCAGCCCATAAAGACGGATTACTTTCTGTCTTTTAGAGTCCTTTTGGATAGGGACTGGCAATGAGGACAAGTCTTGGGGACATGGTCCTTAGGTAAACATAGAATACAGACTTCATGGCCTTCTTTTTTCCACAAGAAGGGCAGGGGTCAAAAAGAGATGGCATTTTGAGAGGAAAAAATGCCCAAAACTGTCCAAAAAAGACATCAACTTACTTCAAAAGATGAAAGACGTCGAAGTAAGTCAAAATTTTCCCAAAAAGTGAAGATTATTTCTGACTAAAATCAGAAATAACCAGGATCCTTCTTGAAGGAGCCGGAAAGAACAACTGACCTAACTGTCACCCCTGAGGCATGATGGGAAGCTGGTGGTCATGACTGCCTTAAAGGCATGGTGCCAGTTTATTTCTATGTTGCTATGAGTTAGCTTTTCAGCCTTTTTAGGCTATGTTTTCTGCAATGCAGCCTGGGAGTAGTCAATGCTTTCAGTCCTATCTGAGAGTTTGTGCTAAGTGCTAAATATTAAAACAGTTTTTAAACATGCTCTGCTGTTGTTTTTCCCTGTTTCTAATGTATTGTTTATGATATAATGGGGAGTCCTTACAGCATTATTCAGCTCTAGTGTGTGTAAGGCTGCATTTGCTTTTTTATTGTATATATATATATATATATATATATATATATATATATATATATATATATATATATATATATATATATATATATATATATATATATATATATATATATATATATATATATATATATATATATATTACCTACTGGCGATAGCCAGTAGGTATTTATAGTTAGGATTGATTTCTATAGGGAAATCGCAACATTCTATTGGGAATAACTTTGGCGCCGGTTGAGGAATCTTCCTGAAATTTTCCTTACCTTTGCCTCACCGCGCTCCGCTCCTTCCCTGAAAGTTTGGGGGGGATTCGTCAAACGAGGGCCGAGATAAAAGGGGGGTCCCAAAACGTGTTTTCCCCATGTTAATTTCCATAGGGCGGTTGGACTCACTTTTAGCCCGAACGTCTGAATGGTTTTCCACCAAACTTGGCAAAATTGTAGAGACTGGTAGCCCGATGTGCCTTTTCTATGTCTCAAGATATGTGCTCCAGTGGTTTGTACGAAAGTTAACGTTGAAAAAATATATATTGGGCAACATTGGGCTATATATATGTTAGAGCCCAAATGTAGCCCAATGTAGCCCAAAGATGGCCACCAGAGACTAAAAAAACCAAATGTAGCCCAAATATCAGCCAGATGTAGCCCAACTATAGCCCAATGACAGAATGTCCCAGAGTGTTCTAAAGAACAACTAGAGCGCTAACAGTCTTACTTATGACAAAAGTATGGCACACCTGAATTCATCTTGATTGGAATAAAGTGTTAACACTTAAAACATTTAATTTGCAAAGGAACAAAATGAGGGGGTTCATTTTGCCATAGAAATTATGATTAGTGCTGAAGAAAGAAAAATTAGGGCACATTTTGAGTGACTTCTCAAATTCTCTTATATTTCATTAAAAAAATTCTGATATTCAGTCTCCCAAGATGGCCACCAGAGACAAAAGAGCCCAAATGTAGCCCAAATATCAGCCAGAAGTAGCCCAACTATAGCCCAATGACAGAATGTCCCAGAGTGTTCTAAAGAACAACTAGAACGCTAACAGTCTTACTTATGACAAAAGTATGGCACACCTGAAGTCATCTTGATTGGAATAAAGTGGTAACACTTAATACATTTAATTTGAAAAGGAACAAAATGAGGGGTTTCATTTTGCCATAGAAATGTTATATATATATATATATATATTCACTGAAAAAACCATTGGTTACACACCAGTTATAGTTAGGAATTAGCATTTAAAAAACCTTTGAAATTCACTGAAAAAACCATAGGTTTCACACCAGTTATAGTTAGCTGGAAATTTTACTCGCATAAAACCATTGAAATTCCCACGTTATAGTTAGTTGGACTCACTATAACTTGCACGTCTGCAATGCACTGCTGATGACGTCACATATTACATCACTCATGCGTATATTTAAATATTTAAACATTACTCGCTAATATATGTATTCACTAAGATACACTTAATAAGCCAGTTAACCAATCAATTTTTTTTTTTTAAAACACTGAAAAAACCATAGGTTTCAGGCCTTATATAGTTAGGAATTAGCATTTAAAAAACCTTTGAAATTCACTGAAAAAACCATAGGTTTCAGGCCTTATATAGTTAGGAATTAGCATTTAAAAAACCTTTGAAATTCACTGAAAAAACCATAGGTTTCAGGAGTTATATAGTTAGGAATTCGTTTTTAAAAAACCTTTGAAATTCACTCAAAAAACTATAAGTTTTAGTGGTGTTATAGTTAGCTGGACATTTTACTCATACAAAACCAATGAAATTGCTCCTATATAGTTAGTTGTACTAACTATATTTCGCGCACCCGCAATCCACTGATGATGATGTCACATATTAGATCATTCATGACATGGTCAGTGACATCACTGATGACATCTCAAATGACATCACTGATGACATCACTGATGACATCATCCACGTGACAATCACATACACCTTTTCATACACTATTACAATTTTTCATCACTGTTTGTAAAATACAGAGTATCATATTTAAATCCATTGTCACAGCAATACAATTATCTATAAATCCACTCAGTGATTCATAGATGTATACACACATCTAATCACTTACCTATGGATTCACTCATACATGCTGTCAATGAACAATAGAACACTATAAAAAATACTTATACATCTATATCGACATTAAACAACAGCACGCATCCTATTCACATATGAAGTCATCCTACTCACTTATGCAAACAATGGATCATACTCACATATTTACTTAGCAAAACACTTATACAAACACCACTTCTTCTATTCATTTAAATAGTAAGTCATACTTAGTGAATTATAAAATCATTATTACAAGTATACAGTTATCCATACAGTCACTCACACAATCATTGTGTCTTATGTATACATATTTATATACAACAACTGACACATACACTGCCTTTTATTTTTCTAGTTTGTTGGACCTGTACCTTTGAGAAATATATTTGCTCATCACCACACCCATAAAGAGATTCCCTCACCCAAACTGTTAGAATATGTAGTTTTAACTTCATATATCTACTGAATCAACTATTCACACATCTTTGGACAGTCACACACCCCCCACTGAACCACACACACTTTCACACTCCGATACAAATACTCAGTTAACTAATCAATAACTAATATAGACTTTCACATAGCTAGTAACCAACTGTAGAATCAATTTACACAACAACTGACAAAGTGATACAGATATTCACACAGTTTAGTCACTATCCACTATATTTAGTGAGACATTATAAATTGGTCAAGTAAACAGTCAATTACACTGCTACTAAATCCTCCATCCAAATATTTATTTATATATATCCACTCATTCTTCAATGTAAATTGCTATATATATATAATGCATATTTAAATAACGAAGCAAACCACATTCACTGGATGATGTCATCAGTGATGTCATCAGTGATGTCATTTGAGATGTCATCAGTGATGTCACTGACCATGTCATGAATGATCTAATATGTGACATCATCAGCAGTGGATTGCGGGTGCGCGAAATATAGTTAGTACAACTAACTATATAGGAGCAATTTCATTGGTTTTGTATGAGTCAAATGTCCAGCTAACTATAACACCACTAAAACTTATAGTTTTTTGAGTGAATTTCATAGGTTTTTTAAAAACTAATTCCTAACTATATAACTCCTGAAACCTATGGCTTTTTCAGTGAATATATATATATATATATATACACGTGAACAAGGGCCTACGGGCTTGAAACGCGTTGTGTTGGGTCACCCAAAATAAACCATACTTTTGCCCACAGAACCTCGGAGGTCTGTGTCTCTTTCCTCGCCTAATCTGCCGTTGGCGGAATCAGGAAGTGGTTCGAGTTTCCAGGGGATATATATATATATATATATATATATATATATATATATATATATATATATATATATATATATATATATATATATATATATATATATTACCTACTGGCGGTCGCCAGTAGGTATATATAGTTAGGATTTTTTCTCTATGGGTTTTTTGAAAATTCTATGTCTAATAACTTTGGCGTTTGTGGACGGAATTGGCTGAAATTTTCAGGAAAATGGCACATTTTGTTTCTGAGCAGCCCCTGAAAATTGGGGGGGGGGGGTTCGTCCAGGGGGGGTCGAGAAAAAAGGGGGGTCCCAAAACGTGTTTTTAACATTGAGTTTTCCATAGGGCGGTTGGCCTCACTTTTAGCCCGAACGGCTGAATGGATTTGCACGAAACTTGGCAAAATTGTAGGGACTGGTAGCCCGATGTGCCTTTTGTAGGTCTCAATATATGTGCTCCAGTGGATTTTGAGAAATTAACGTTTAAAAAAAGATATATATCTGTAACAGCGGACCGGGCAGCGCTCCAGTTCGCGTACTTTTCGCGCAACGGAGCTTTGTGAAGCGAAGCTGATTGGTTCTCCGGCGTCTGTCAACATTCCAAACAGTCCGTAGCGGCCGCCATCTTGTCTCTCGGTAGGATCGAGAGACAAGAGGAGGCGAAAGGGAAGGGGCAAATGACGATAAGGGGGCATAGTAGATCCTCCCTGACCTCTTAGGTTTGATGTACCATTTTGCCAAGTTTGGTGTAATTCCGTTCAGCCATTCAGGCTGTAGACGTATCTAAATGTCAATAATCGAACGGCTGAATGGATTTGCACGAAACTTGGCAAAATATTAGGGACTGGTAGCCCGATGTGCCTTTGCTAGGTCTCAATATATGTGCTCCAGTGGATTTTGAGAAATTAACGTTCAAAAAAAGATATATATCTGTAACAGCGCTCCGCTTCGCGTACTTTTCGCGTTACGGAGCTTTGCGAAGCTGATTGGTTCTCCGGCGTCTGTCAACATTCCAAACAGTCCGTAGCGGCCGCCATCTTGTCTCTCGGTAGGATCGAGAGACAAGAGGAGGCCAAAGCGAAGGGGGAAATGACCATAAGAGGGCATAGTAGATCCTTCCTGACCTCTTAGGTTTGATGTACCATTTTGCCAAGTTTGGTGTAATTCCGTTCAGCCATTCAGGCTGTAGACGTATGTAAATGTCCTATGGAAAATTGCATGGGGAAAACACATTTGAAAGTGTTGAAATTTAGAACCAATTAAAATGTTACTTTGGTTTTGTATTTGTGTGTGATGAAAGTTAATTGGTTATGTATATATGTCAAATGAGAGGAAACCACAGCCATTTTGTGATACTACTGTCTGAGGTACATTTGTGAGGAATTTTTGGTGGTGAATTTCTGGTGTTTGATTTACACAGTACTAACACTTCTCCTACTTTTAAAAAGGTGAGTTGTTAATTTGTAAGGGGAACTATGTTGTACACTTGAAGATAATTTGAAAAATGTTTTCTGTTATTTATTTGCAGTCCTTTCTGTTATACTAAATACTTGATAAAGTTAGTTTTATATTATGTATTACTAAAAACGATAAATGAAAGTGATTATTTTTTCTGCAATTTACAGCAAGCAATTTCAAAATAAAATGGCTCACAATGAAGAGACCGTGGCAATTTCTTTTGAATTGTCCACTACATTGATTGAAATTGAGAGCACCAATAATGAAATATTGTCACATGGAGGAGATGACTTGTAGGATTCCATTAGATTGATTGAAATGGACAGCACCAATAATGAAATATTGTCACAAGGAGGAGATGACTTGAATGATTCCACTACATTGATTGAAATTGAGAGCACCAATAATGAAATATTGTCACAAGGAGGAGATGACTTGTATGATTCCATTAGATTGATTGAAATGGACAGCACCAATAATGAAATATTGTCACAAGGAGGAGATGACTTGAATGATTCCACTACATTGATTGAAATTGAGAGCACCAATAATGAAATATTGTCACGAGGAGATGACTTGAATGATTCCACTACATTGATTGAAATTGAGAGCACCAATAATGAAATATTGTCACAAGGAGGAGATGACTTGAATGATTCCACTACATTGATTGAAATTGACAGCACCAATAATGAAATATTGTCACAAGGAGGAGATGACTTGAATGATTTTTTTGATCAATCTGTTGATGGCGAATTTATCGAATGTTTGGAGACCATAGAGTTACAAGAATCATCATTGCAGACTTTTCATGAGGAAATTGCTGATGAGGACATGTTACTAGTTCTTTCAAATTTAGAAAATTCTGAAGAATAAATTTATATTTAGAAATCAAAAATTGTTTGAGACATTATTCATTTTTATTTTTAATTTATGAGGTTGTAGCGAAGTGATTGTAGTATAAAATGAGACTTATAGTATAGAGTGCAACATTTTTATGTTACATGGTAAGTTTACTCATATTTACTTCCCTTCTGCCACTATATTATCTCCAATGTGTATTTGACATCTCTTCTCCATCTCCGGCCTCCTTTCTCTCACTGTGTGTCTCCGATGCATCTTATCGCTGCTATTTTGTGTAATTACAGAAGAGAGTAAAATAAAATAGTTCGGAACGTGAAAAGGGGGCAAAGTAGAGTACCCCTCACCCCGTAGGCCTTTTCAGGCGGTCCCAAAAGGATCAGTTTCTGCTTTCCTGAGAGATTATGGTATGAGTTCCATATACCACAATAATTTGCATTACAACATGCATGATATCTATCTCCTATTACCAACTTTTGGAGATATTCGCGCTAAGCGCGAATATCTCAAAAAAGTTATACCTGCCCTGAGCAGTTCTTAGCCATGTTATCCAATGGGAGGTGGATAACATGGCTAAGAGCATTAGCTCGGTAATGCATGAATATCGCTGACTTTTTAGCGATATTCATGCATTGCGGCCGTTTTTTATCGCATTTGCGATAAACCTTGATAATAGCAAGGTTTATCTTCGATAATTTCTGACGATGCTTAGCGGTAAAAAATTCGTTGGTAAGCATCGTTAGCGATAAATATCGCTTAACTTTGGTAATATGCACCAACGTCTGTTAACGTTCGATTCGAAGGAAATGAGGAAGTGTTGAAAAACATTGTTTGCGCCATCTTGCCTTTTTTGAAATGCCACACTTTTGTCGTGCACAGCAGCCATTTTAGATGCCTTGACCAGACCCACTCTCTGCACGCTGTCGATTCGTAGCATGGCTCCCCACCCTCGCAAGCATCTTCCCCAGGCACTGGTCACCCCCGCTCTCTGTCTTATGCATGGGCAATAAACCTCCCCCCATCTGCGCTGCTCTTCCCTGAGAATCACACTCTGTGCCCGCCCGACACCTCCCTTTCGCCCTATTCACTACCGCACCCTCTGACACTCCTCTTCCTCTGTGTCCGATTGTCCAGGCTATCAGCTAGCCCTGCAGATGTAGTTTATGGCTCCAGCTGTAAAGAATCACCCCTCTTTAAAGGAGTTATAGTAGATCAAGGCCCACACCCGATGAGATCCGTCACACCACACGTGTTCCTACTATCTGAAAACCATCCTGTATTGTGATTGTGGAGGGGACCGAGCCTGAAGCGTAAGATTCCAGGAATGACTCTTTGTACATCAAAGTTTTTACAATTATGTGTCACATTAAAAATATATAGCACTCCAACAAAGTAGTAGGAATATAAAACTTTAATAACATATAAATATATACAACAAAACAAAAACAGTAAAAACATTTAAACAACGAAGAGACCGTGGCAATTTCTTTTGAATTCCTGATGAGGACATGTTACTAGTTCTTTCAAATTATGAAAATTCAGAAGATGTTGCCTGGGGGTGGGTCGTCAGTAGCAGTCTGTTGTGCGAATAGTTCCAAGGCAGCAGAACGCGCTGAAATCTAGATGGCACGAAAGTGATGTCTAGTAAGTTGCCGCCCAGCAAATAACGGCGTGGGGCGCCGCGGGGGTGAGTGAGTCCAGTAGGCACCACAGCTATTCTTACCGGCATTGCAGAATTACTGCTGGGGACAATGCCTGTGCTGTAGCAGGGTCACAGCAGAAACAAAAAGGATTCTGTTGAAGATGTTGTTGGTTTTCAATTTGAAAACAGTTCTGGTGTCAACTGCTATGCTAATGTAGTGGTTAATGTTTTGTTTTCTCTAGAAAATGTAAAAGAGGGGGAGGCAGTCCAAAGTTCCGTTAAAAGGGCAAAGGAAAGGATCGGTGGTTTGAACTATCAGTCATAAAGGGGAGGGGGTGCAACAATTTTTCCTACCGGGTCACACTGTGCTTTCACCGGAACTGAGGTCTGCAGGATTCTAGTAATTCAAAGTGAGGCTGGCACCAGCATGGGAGCGCCGACGTCCCGCGGATACAGTTTCATCACTCCACGGGCGATTATGGCAGTCATTCCCCATCGGGGGTGTCTGCGGGGGTCGGAGACTCCCGCGGCTCCTGTAGAATCTTCAAGGTCGTGGAGGACTACGGTGGTGGAGTCAACCAGTGACCGGGCCATTTCTTTATGCTGGGCCCGCTCTTGCCAGGTCGACCGCCATTTTGAGAGTTCGGTAGCTACTGGCGATCGTGGGGTCAAATGAGCGGACGGGCTCCACCCTGCCGGGCGAGACGTTGCAGCATCGCCATAGTGGAAGAACCCTTTTCCGGGCGCTTGGAGCGCCGAGGGTGCAGGTGGGAAGCCTCCACTGGGGAGGCGGGAGAGGCCTGTTCGCATCGTCTCTCCCTCCCAGTGCACCCCACGGCGTCTCGCTTGAGATTTGTTATGGCCGGACCAGGCGATGAGGACGAGGGGGGGGGGGGTCGGAGGCATGTGCAAGACATCCCCCCCCAGTGTTGTCGCAGCCATTATTCAAGAGAGAAGAAGTGTCCCGTCCGTCTTCGGGCCGGGCTTCCGGTGGATGTCGGCCGGACGCCCCTGGCTCTGGCCCCATGAACGGGTTTCTTGGTTTATCGGCTGCAGCCAGATCTCGTCGGCCTCGGCCCCCCGACCGTTGGTGGCCGGACCGGAAGAGCATGTGGCGGGACTACCTGCAACTCTCAAGGGCCACCGCGGCCGGACTGGGAGAGAGAGGGGAGGGTCGAGGAGACATTCCCCCCCCGAAACTCTTCAGCGTTGTAAAGGCAATCCCCTGGCCGGGTCCCGCTGGCCTCGGCCTCTCCTCCGGCTACACCCTACGTTAGGATCTCCTGGCCGAGGCGTGGCAGCAGGATCCGCCTTATATGGGCTGCTCCCGGCTGGGCGTAGCCGCAACCCTGCCCCACCTTGGAAGTTTCCAGAGTGGGGGCGGATGTTCTACTGACTTGCATTTTCCCTAGTCTATCGATTTTTTTGGCGTGGCAGGCGGTGGGACAGCGAGGGGTGATTTGGTTTCTCTTACTGTTTTTCTGGTCTCTCACCACTGGCATATTTCTAACGTTTTCTTGTTTCTAGGACATTAATAGGTTTTATCATTACGTTATGTTATCGTTTCTTTGTTCGTTGTTTAATAAAAGTTTATGTTCATCAGTGGCCTACTGATTTTCGTTTTCCTATTCTTTTCTTTCCAGGTTGTTTCATGCTAAAGTTTCTGTTAACAGGATACAGTGATCACTTCGTTATTATTGCATATGTCCTTTTCACTAGGGGTGCTCTCTGGTCGGGCCAGATGACGTATCTCTAGTAAATGGTCCGGGTGAAACAGGTGCATCAATCAGTGGGGAGTAGATAGGCATGACAGATTACAACGGGGGAGAAAGGTCCGCATTACGTACCCTTTCACTATTTGCAAAGATTTTCCTACGTATATTTGCAAAAAGGGAATACCTCCAAAAAGAACCAATTCCCAAACAGTCAATGTTTGGGGAAACAATCAATCAATGAGGAACGAAATAGGCACGACGTGTTAAAGGTTTGCGTTACCTACCCTTCACTATCTGCAAAGGGAGAGAGAATATTCCTATTCTTCCTCGTTTGCAGGCAGAGAAGATTCTTAAGAGAACCAACTTCGAACAATTCAATGCTCGATTCAAACAATCAAGAAGGGGTACTGTGAACACAAATGAACGCCGCTTATGTACATACACATTGGTATTATCAACAGGTTGTTCCTAATGTTTCTATTTTAGGGAGGTCAAAAAGAGATCCCATTAGTGGCCTACTGATTTTGCTCGATTCCTTTTCTTTTTTTACACGATTTTTCGCTATCTGCAAAGACTAAACAGAGTATTGCGACTCTGTGCTTGTTTGTAAATAGAGAATGAACCAAAGAGAACAATCAATCAAATGGAGAGAGAAGCAGGCACGACGGATTACAACGGGGGCAAAGGCCTGCGTTAACTACCCTTCACTATCTGCAAAGAGAGAGTACTCCTAATAGAAATGAGGGGTGGGGGGCAGCATTCAAAGCAGATCAGTGTGCATAAACACGAAAATGTTTTTACTTACCACGTACTTGACATTCGACAGCTTATAATATTTGCTATTAAAAAACCATTGAAATTCACTGAAAAAACCATAGGTTATAGACCATATATAGTTAGGAATTAGCATTTAAAAAACCTTATTTTACTCACACAAAACCATTGAAATTCCATATATAGTTAGTTGCACTAACTATATATCGCGCACCCGCAATCCACTGCTGATCATGTCACATATTACATCATTCATGACATGGTCAGTGACATCACTGATGACATCACTGATGACATCATCCAGTGACTGTGTGTTTCTGTAAAGTTTAAATATGTTAGATATATTGAAGAATGAGTGGATGTATAAGTGTCTCGATGAAGGATTTAGTAGGTGCGTGACTGACTGTATGAGTGAGTGAATAAATGTGTCGTACTAAATGCATGGGTTAGTGACTAAACTGCCTGAATGTTTGCTTCAGTATGTCTGTTGTGATGTAAACAGCTGCATGTGTGGATCATTAGCTATACGAGAGGCTACATATGTTATTGATTGGTTGCCCAAGTATTTGTATGGGAGATTGAGTTTGTGTGGGGGTGGCTGGGAGGTGTGTGACTCTGTGCATAGATGTGTGAGCAGTTGATTCACTAGGTGTATGAGTTCAAGAGTGCATGTGGAAACAGCTATATGGGCGGTTGACTGTGTGCATGAGTGTATTGATGAGTGAATGGATATGTCAATGCTACATGTCATAGTAAGTACATATGTAAAACACAGTACATGTGAGAGTTGGCATATATAAATAACTGTGCATGAGAGCCACTGAATGTGTGAGTGGCTGTATGGATCATTGTGAACTTGTATCAGGGATTGTATAAGAGAGTAAATATGTGTTAGTATATGTTTGAATAAGTAAGGTGTGTATAACTGTATAGTTGAGGAAATAGAGGTGTGATTGATTCCTTGCATGACTGACTAGGTGTGTGAGTAACTCCATGGATGAGTAACAGTGTGTGAGTGTCTGTATACACTGAGTGTATCTAAGGTTTTATTAGAGTCTGAAGAGGTTTATCGTATTAGCACAAGAATGATGTCAAATGAGATGTCATCAGTGATGTCATCAGTGATGTCATGTGAGATGTCATCAGTGATGTCACTGACCATGTCATGAATGATGTAATATGTGACATGATCAGCAGTGGATTGCGGGTGCGCGATATATAGTTAGTGCAACTAACTATATATGGAATTTCAATGGTTTTGTGTGAGTAAAATAAGGTTTTTTAAATGCTAATTCCTAACTATATATGGTCTATAACCTATGGTTTTTTCAGTGAATAAATATATATATATATATTTATATATATACATATGTTTATATATGGAGATATATACATGTGGGGCATATATATGATTGTGTTTCCGGGGTCCCGCGCATGGGCGTGAATATTCTAGTGCTTATGACTATTGATGAGGATCCCCTGGAAGAGAACCAAAAGAACCAAATTTCCTCTTGCTTGCAATTGAGATTGGCTGCTTTAGTCCGGAAGGGAGCAGAAAGACTGCTGGGGTTTTAGGGGTGAGAGTGGTGGCTGACGTAAGGGTGGGCAAGACTCACCCCATAATTTTATCAAAAGTATATATTCCTACCATACCATTGGCTTTCTGCCCCCCACCCCCGGGGTCAGATGGGTTAATTGACCCCATATGCTCCTGAGTAGGGCAGCCTGGATCTTATATTTAACAACATTTTAAAAATCCATGGCATCTAGTGGACGTTTTGCACTTTTGGGGGATGGGGGAGGGGGCAGATCAGGGTAAATGACTGAAAGACAATTGCCCCAAGTAGTTGGGGTGGGATGACGGAAAGGCCTTGGTTGGCAGCCCCCACCCACCCACACTCTTATATTGTTCTTAAAAAAAATGTTCCCTGGCTTCTACTAGGTTTTATGCCCCTCGTGGGACAGATTGGAAATAATTATTACTCCCATTTGTCCCCTCCCATTTGTCCCCACAAACAGGACATTAAGACTGTGGCAAAATGTACTTGGGTTGGGCATGGCCATTCCCATGCTGGGCAGCTTCCATCCCTAAAGTTTTATTTTTACAAATACCTGGTGTCTAGAAGGCTTTCTGCCCCCCGGGATGGGGGGGAGGGGGGTGGTGATTCGGGTAGTTACCCCAATCTTACCCCCGGGAGGGCAAAAAAACTGGGGCACTATTTACTTAGAGTACGGTCATGGCCATGCCGGGCAGCCAACACCCCTATATTAAAAAAAGAATCCCTGGTATCTAGTGGAATTTCTGCCCCACCACCCCTGGGGGGGGGGGGAGGCTGCTGCCCCATTTACTTGGGGTGGGCACATGGCTATGCCCATGCTGGGCAGCTTCCAAACCCATATTTTTATTTTAAAAAATCCCTGGTGCCTAGCGGGCTTTCTGCCTCCCAGGGGGCAGATTGGAGGTAATTACCCCATCAACTCCCCAGAGGGGCAGAAGAAATGCGTTACTTACCTGTAACTGCAGTTATCCAGTATTGGTATCTTTCATAGATCTACATGCATGAATCGTTCCCCGTCGTCGGGATGGGAGTCCCCGGTACATAAATAAAGTAATGTCTCATTAGACATAAAGAGTAATAGGCCAAGGGCCTCACATTAGTAACATATCCATGTCCTTTTGAAAAAAGGACCAAACTTCGGAGAAGAGCCAATCAGCTATCACCACCATCTGGAACATTCCTGGAAGGAGCTCTAGTCCCTCAGATTTTCGTAAGCACAGTGCTAAGTAGTTGTAGTACTGAGAGGACTAGGAGAGCCTTTCCAGGGGAGGTGGGTGGGTTGCATATGAATCTATGAAAAGATACCAATACTGGATAACTGCAGTTACAGGTAAGTAACGCATTTCTTATCCAGTATTAGGGTATCTTTCATAGATTCACATGCCTGAATCAGAGTATCAAGCAATGATAAGCACATTTCGGATGGTACAGTATCACAAATTCACCAGATAATAACATATCAATGTGAAACATAGAAAGTACCAAAATGCAATGACAGAGAATAGTAAGGAACACAATAGAGAAATGTGCGTATAGAAGAAAGGATGGTGGGATGAGGAGAAAGGCTCATCTCTAATGAATTAGATGACGGTGCACTGCTTGTACCACTGCAGCATCCTTCATGAGTTCTGTATCCAAGCAGTAATGATTGGTAAATTTATGCGGCGTCTTCCATGTTGCCGCCCTGCAGATGTCTGTAATAGGCACCCCTGCAAAGAGTGCGATGGAGGTAGAAAACGCTCTAGTAGAATGGGCTCGAACCTTGGAAGGCAGTGGTTGTCCCACCTGCTAGTGACAGAATGTAATAGCTGCAGAAATCCAGCGAGAGATACTTTGCTTAGTGAGAGGAAGACCTGTTCTAGGTCGTCTGAAAGCCACAAAGAGTTGGTTGGATTTGCGAAATGTCTTTGTCCAGTCAATGTAAAATTTAAGGCAGCGCTTGAGATCTAGAGAATGTAGAGTTCTTTCTGCCGCCATTTGAGGGTTTGGAAAAAAGGATCGCAATACTATAGGCTCATTGAGATGAAAGTCTGACGGGAACTTAGGCACAAATTTAGGATTTGTTCGTAGAATAACCCTGTCGTGTTTGAATTAAAGGAAAGGGTCTTGAATGGAAAATGCATGAAGCTCGCTTACTCGTCTTGCCGAGGTAAGGGCTAGAAGGAGCGCCGTTTTCCAGGAGAGATATTTAAGATCAGCATTGTGTATCGGTTCAAAAGGGTGTTTCTGTAGCGATTACCGGCAAAAGCAAATACAGGGCGCGAAAAGGTCGAAACCGCTGCTGCACTACAACATCCAGAATGCCCTGGGTCAAGGTAAACCGGAACTCACTTCCTGTGCAATTATAAAAGTACTTCCCTGATTTTGCCAGGTGCTTGTCAATCCTTCCGGTAGTTGTGACTGAGCTTGTGGTATACTTCTCCTCGAGTGCTGGTGTGCGCGGACGCTTTCTTTCCCGCTGGAGGACGCCGAGTGCTGGCGTGCGCGGATGCTTTCTTTCCCGCTGGAGGACGCGAGTGCTGGTGTGCGCGGACGCTTTCTTTCCCGCTGGAGGACGCCGAGTGCTGGTGTGCGCGGATGCTTTCTTTCCCGCTGGAGGACGCCAGAGACTTCGAAAACCAAATGCCGCTTACTCCCAAATTCCGTGGGTAAGAGGTAGGACCTAGAACTTGCACGGCCGTGCTTGTTTTGACATTCGGAACTTCTTAATATTTCTTTTCTCCTCTCTGACTTTGGGAACACTTCGTGCCTAGCTCACCAGTAGTGACGTAAACTACCTGGGAGTGTAGAACACTATTCCTGTAGTTCTTTGGGTTTTTGGGCTGTGGGTGAACAGCTACAGAAGCTTCGAGACCCTTGAGACCCACGAAAGAAACATTGACGTATTTCAGGCTCTTTAAGCGTGGGCCACATGTAAGTGTTTCCCTTGCCTCCACATACCACATAGTTGGGGTTTATTAGAAGAACTTTCTAATCGGTTATTCTTGTGTTTTCTAGAACTGTTGTGCATCAGAGAGACCTTTGACCAGACTTAGAGGGGTGTCTTCTCAACAACCTCCCTGTTTTTCTGTTCCCTTCCCTTTTTCCTGGAATACTACCTGTCCCTTGTGCGTAGTATCGCACAGGGAGGGTTTGTGCTCTTGGGAATTGGGAAGACTGTCGTCAAGCTGTGGTCCCCGCTGGCTAGATACCTCAGGTTAGTGGCTTGTGTGTTCTTTTCTTGGGTTTCTTCACCGCTGCTAACCGTGACAGATTGATAAGCCCAAGGAAAGAAGCCTAGCCTGGGCCATGGACACGAGTGCGGCTTTAGACTCTCTGCTTTAGAGCTTCAGCGTACTTCAGCAGGAAGTCCATGTTTCCCGCTTGGAGAATCAAGAACTGAGAAAGGACATGAATACCATGCACAGGGAAGTCGCTGGCATGTCACGTAAAAGCCCAGGAGCGGGGTCCTACATCAGGGAAGCCACGCTCCCCCCTCCGGGTCATACCTTATCCCAGCCTACTCCCCCGATGGCAACTGGGGGTGGGTTCTTTGCCCCTACAGCCATGCCTTCGTCCTCCACAGACCACTCACCAACTGTGCACGTGATACAGAACACCGGAATTCCTCTGGCCCCTCCTGAACGGTTTTATGGGGACCCTAAGAAATTCGAGACATTTCTGAACCAGTGCCGTCTTCACTTCCTATGCAAACCTACTGTGTTCCAGGACGACGCGGCAAAGACAGCGTTTATGATGTCCTATATGGGCGGGAACGCCGCAAGCTGGACGATACCCTTAATGGAAAGAAACGATCCAGTTCTCCATCAGTTCCCAGATTTCTGTTCGGCTCTAAGGAAACTGTTTGACCGAAAGACACATATGTTGTCCTTGGATAAGGAACTCCTTACGCTGTGCCAGGGGTCACAAGATCTATTGTCTTATATCACGTCCTTTAACAGACTCGTGGCCGAAAATGATTGGCCACAAGAGAAACGGACTTCCTTGTTTTATCAAGGATTAAGAAGTGAATTGAAGGACGTCCTATCGCAGGTAGTCCAGATGCCGGCGACGTGTGAGGAACTCATTGATCTCACGGTACAATTAGACCATCGCCTGGTGGAAAGAAGAGGGGATCGGAATAAGAGCGAAGGAAGAGGATGGTATCCCAAACCAAAACTCCTGACAGAGGACAGCACCAAAGGCACAGACGGGACCGAACCGATGCAAATCGGTGGGATCCGAGGGCCCCTGTCCGCGGAGGAACGAGATCGACGACGCAAAATGAAACTATGTCTTTACTGTGGCAAAGGGGGACATTTCATAAGGGAATGCAAGGCGAGGGCCAAACAACCAGAAAGAAGCCCGGCTCCACGAAAACCTGCAGTCATGGGAACCAGAGAGACGTCGGAAAACTAAAACGTCCAAACCAGACGGAGATCACTGGGTTGGACGATCGGCGAACATCGATCTCCTCGATCCTAGCCAATAATATGATGCCCGCAGTGGCCCATATCAACATGCCAGTATCTTTGTGGACATCGGAGGACAAGGTCTCACATATGGATGCTCTGCTGGATTCCGGTGCAACGGGCAACTACATGGACATTGACTATGCAACCTCCCTAGGAATAGCTTGGGAGAAGAAGGATGAACATGAAAATGTGAAGGCTGTGGACGGTTCCGCTTTAACCTCCGGACCTGTAACAATGCATACTCTACCTCTGCGCATGCAGCATGAAGAACACTCAGAGTATATCCAATTTGATTTGATTGCGGCGCCTCAGTTTCGCCTTATATTAGGTATGCCCTGGCTAACGCTACATGACCCTGATGTGAGCTGGTCCGCACGGACGGTATCCTTGAATTCGACCTACTGTAAGGAACATTGCCACGGTCATATCCCCTTGGCCACGGAAGGCGAAGCGATTCCCGGTGCTCGCCACTTAGTTATGACATGTACTGTGGAACAGATCTGTAGCGCTACCAGCCTGCCTGAAGTCTATAATGGATTTCGTTCCCTCTTCGACAAACAGAAGGCTACCCGATTACCCCCGCATAGGGTATATGACTGTTGCATCGACCTCCTCCCGGGGGCGGCCATTCCATGCAGTCGCGTGTATGCGCTTACCGAACACGAAAACCGGTATCTACAGAACTACATTGAGGAAAATCGGGCTTCAGGGTTCATCAGTCATTCCACGTCCCCGGCTTCGTCGCCCTTGTTTTTTATACCGAAAAAGGACTGTGCCGAGCTGAGACCGTGTATCGATTACAGGGCCTTGAATAACATCACGGTCAAGAATCGATATCCCCTTCCATTAATCTCGGTATTGATGGACCAGATAAAAGGAGCCCGATACTTTACCAAGCTAGACCTTCTAGGGGCCTATCATTCAGTCCGGGTCAAACGGGGTGACGAGTGGAAGACTGCGTTCCGAACCAAGTTCGGCCTATTCGAGTATAAGGTTATGCCTTTTGGTCTCTGCAACGCCCCTGCAGCCTTCCAATATTTTATGGATGAAGTGCTCAGGGGCCTACTAGATACCATATGCATGGTTACATCGACGACATTCTCGTCTACTCACGTACCCTCCAAGAACACGAGCAACACGTCAAGGACGTCTTAAGTCGCTTACAACAACACGAATTGTACGCCAAATTGGAAAAGGGCCTTTTTCACGCAACTGAGGTGTCCTTTCTAGGGTACGTGATCAATGCCAATGGCTTTCAGATGGAGAACGGAAAAGTTGAGGCCATCACGAATTGGAAAACCCCGCAGTGCGTCAAATCTGTGCAAAATTTCTTAGGCTTTGCTAACTATTATAGGCGCTTCATAAAGGATTTCTCCAGGATTATCCACCCCATATCCAGGTTACTAAGGAAAAACATTCCCTTTGTATGGGGTGATGAAGCCGAACAGTCCTTCCGAACACTCAAAGAACGGCTCTCCCAAGCCCCTATCTTGCGCCATCCGGATGCCCACCTTCGCTTCATTTTGGAAACTGATGCGTCCCAATACGCATTGGGAGGGGTACTATCACAACGCCACCCCACAACAGGGCAGATCCACCCGGTTGCCTTCTATTCAAGAAAACTCAATCCCAGTGAGATCAATTATTCCATCACCGATAAAGAGTTGCTTGCCATCAAAAGAGGATGTGAGGAATGGCGACACTACTTGCTGGGAGCCCGGCATACCATCGAAATATTCACTGACCACCGGAATTTGCTGTTCCTGAAAACAGCAAAGGCCCTCACCCCTCGACAACTCAGATGGACCCTCTTTTTCTCGGACTATGATTTTGTCATTAAATACCGTCCCGGGCCACAAAACGGAAAGGCCGATGTTCTTTCCCGGAATCAAGACTCCCCTGACCCTCAGCCAACCGTCTACGAGGAACCACCTTCTATCCTGCCTGAGGGGTCTTTTCCCGAAAGCACCATTGCCTTGCTCACATCCACAGACTTTATCGAGGACATTAGGGTGGCGTTGACAGAGGTCGATGCCCAGGCCTGGCTCCAGGATGAACCCCAATGGCGGTCACAGACTGACGAACTCTTGTATTACCGCCATGCCTTGTATGTTCCCGACCCAGGTTTACAAATGCAGGTACTCAACTGGGCGCATGATTCAATGTTAGGGGGACATTGGGGGGTGTACAAAACAATCGCCACCATAGAACGGTTGTTTTGGTGGCCTACCTTACGAAACGACGTCAAGAAATACATCAGGAACTGTTCGGTGTGCACCCAGTGTAAAGCAATTCATGCCAGACCTACGGGTCTCCTCCGCCCTATTCCCATTCCCCCTAAACCTTGGCACACGGTCTCTATGGACTTCATTGTGGAAATGCCCTCATGTCAAGGAAAAACAGTAATCCTGGTTCTCATAGATCACTTGACCAAAATGGGCCATTTTGTGCCGTTGGATGGATTACCAACGTCAGCTGAATTAGCAATGGTGATGCTTCAGCACCTAGTCAGAGCTCATGGAATCCCGAGTGTCTTCATCACGGACAGGGGGTCGCAATTTACGTCACGATTTTGGAAGGCCCTTTGCAAATCATTAGCCATCGATGCCAGACTCTCAACGAGTTACCATCCTCAAACAGATGGCAAAACGGAACGGCTCAATCAGACCATAGAACAATACCTGCGTTGTTTCACCTTACAAAACTCAACGGACTGGGTCACCCTCCTGTGGTTAGCTGAGTTCACATATAACAACTCCGATCATTCCACCGTGGGTTGTTCCCCGTTCTTTTGCCTTCTGGGGTATCACCCGAACATTCTCCCCTTCGAATGGCCGGTGTCGTCTCAGTTGCCCAGCATTCAGGAACATCATGCGCATCTCCAGGCGGTCCGGATCGATGCGGTGCATCATTTGTCGGATGCTCAAGTCTCTCAGAAACGCTATGCTGACAAGAAACGCTGTCCCGAACCGGTCTACCAGGTGGGGGACAAGGTATGGCTCTCCACAAAAAACATACATCTTCGGGGTATTAACAAACTGAAGCCTAAATACATTGGTCCCTATAGTGTTGAGGAGGTCATCAACCCTGTAGCACTAAAAGTGGCTATCCCCCGTTCCTGGCGTATACACCCCGTTTTCCACGTCTCTCTGCTCCTACCCTGTTACGTTGACACTAGATTGCCCGATCATCCCCCCCCCCCGGTGTTGGTGGAGGGTTTGGAGGAGTATGAGGTGGAGGAGATATTAGATTCCAGGATTCACCGGGGAAGGGTCCAGTACCTGGTGAGTTGGAAAGGTTTTGGGGTTGAGTAGAGGACCTGGGAACCTGAGCGGAACCTCCATTGCCCTGACTTGGTAGCACGGTTCCATCGGGTGCATCCTGGGAAGCCTGGACGACCACCGTGTCGGTGGTCCTTGAGAGGGGGTTCTGTAGCGATTACCGGCAAAAGCAAATACAGGGCGCGAAAAGTACGAAACCGCTGCTGCACTACAACATCCAGAATGCCCTGGGTCAAGGTAAACTGGAACTCATTTCCTGTGCAATTTTAAAAGTACTTCCCTGATGTTGCCAGGTGCTTGTCAATCCTTCCAGTAGTTGTGACTGAGCTTTTGGTATACTGCTCCTCGAGTGCTGGTGTGCGCGGACGCTTTCTTTCCCGCTGGAGGACGCCGAGTGCTGGTGTGCGCGGACGCTTTCTTTCCCGCTGGAGGACGCCGAGTGCTGGTGTGCGCGGACGCTTTCTTTCCCGCTGGAGGACACCGAGTGCTGGTGTGCGCGGATGCTTTCTTTCTCGCTGGAGGACGCCAGAGACTTCGAAAACCGAATGCCGCTTACTCCCAAATTCCGTGGGTAAGAGGTAGGACCTAGAACTTGCACGGCCGTGCTTGTTTTGACATTCGGAACTTCTTATTATTTCTTTTCTCCTCTCTGACTTTGGGAACACTTCGTGCCTAGCTCACCAGTAGTGACGTAAACTACCTGGGAGTGTAGAACACTATTCCTGTAGTTCTTTGGGTTTTTGGGCTGTGGGTGAACAGCTACAGAAGCTTCGAGACCCTTGAGACCCACGAAAGAAACATTGACGTATTTCAGGCTCTTTAAGCGTGGGCCACATGTAAGTGTTTCCCTTGCCTCCACATACCACATAGTTGGGGTTTATTAGAAGAACTTTCTAATCGGTTATTCTTGTGTTTTCTAGAACTGTTGTGCATCAGAAGAACTCAGAGACCTTTGACCAGACTAAGAGGGGTGTCTTCTCAACAACCTCCCTGTTTTTCTGTTCCCTTCCCTTTTTCCTGGAATACTACCTGTCCCTTGTGCGTAGTATCGCACAGGGAGGGTTTGTGCTCTTGGGAATTGGGAAGACTGTCGTCAAGCTGTGGTCCCCGCTGGCTAGATACCTCAGGTTAGTGTCTTGTGTGTTCTTTTCTTGGGTTTCTTCACCGCTGCTAACCGTGACAGTTTCATAAGCTGAGCAAGAACTGTGTTAAGTTGCCAGTCTTTACAGGAGGGAATGTCCTGAATAGGCCTTTGTGAAACTGTTTCATGAACCTATTAGACCAAAGAGAAGGGCCTGCAGAGGATCTTCTGAAACGGGATATTGCTGCCAGGTGAACCTAAATGGAAGCGTGAGCAAGACCTGAGGTCACCAGATGGAGAAGGTAAGGCAATATTTGTTCCGGAGAAGATGAAAGAGGGTGTATCTTCTTCGACTTGCACCAGATACAGAACCTTTTCTGTTTTATTGAATAAGTTTTGTTGGTACTGCCGGCCCGAGCCAGAACTGCCCTGCAGTCTGGAGGAATGTTTAGGCCATGGAATTCTCTGAACTCAGGAGCCAAGCCGATAATTTGAGTGATGCTGGATCCAGATGTTGGACTTGTTGGTGGCTCATTGTGAGAAGGGAGGGAAACGGTCTCAACGGGATCGGCGGTTCCAGGGAGAGAAGATGAAGCTCCATGAACCAGTGTTGGTGCGGCCATGCTGGAGCTATCAAGATGAAAGTGCAAGGTTCCGCATTCAACTTTCTGAGGATCTTGGGAATCAGGGGAAATGGTGGAAAAGCGTATGCAAAGACGTTGAACCATGCGGTCGAAAAGGCATTCCCTAGAGATCCCTTTTGGGGACGCTAGCTTGCGAAGTGTTGCCATATGGCGTTCTGCTTGGATAATGAATAGGTCCAGGTTAGGGGTGCCCCATTGAGAGAAAATGTGGTTGAGAGTCCGTTCGTGGCACATTGTTTGTTGTCTGCTTAGTGAGTCGGCGAGAACGTTGTCTGTTCCTGGGACATACTCTGCCCGAAGTGAAATGTTGTGATGAAGCAGCCAGTTCCAGATTTTTTGTGATTCTTGAGAGAGTGTCAGAGAACAGGGAGCTGTTTGTTTAGATAGTCAATTCAATTCAAAAAACTTTATTTCGGTTAGTGTGACCTTAAAAGTACAACTCCTAAAATCATATGTTAAAATACACAAGGGCATACAGATATCAATTTGGAACGCTATAAAAAAACAATACACCTATATATTTAAATTGACTGCCTTTATACATTATGAAAAATATAGTTTTTAGGTGATATTGCTAGGCGGTAAATACATAATAATTTCGGAAAGTGCATAGTGCAATAAATAAATAAATAATTTAGCTAAAAAAGGAAATTCATAAAAAGAGACAGGTCCATAAATCAGAAAAAGTTAACTTAATCATGGGCAGCAAATATAAGTTAATAGAAGTTTCATTTATCCCTATAACAAATCCTGCACCTCCTTGGATGATTTCAGTAAAATCCTTTTAGTACACCACATGGAAAACAGGAATCCGGCAACTGAGAAAACAATCGGGATGCTGAGGTCAAACTTCAGTATCCGAAACACCTCAAGGCAATGCCTGCTGCCAATATTCCTACAAATCTGGACCAACCAGCGTTTCCTTGCTTTGTAGTGGCCAGGGCAACTAAAAAAAACATGTAACACTGTTTCTTCTGGGAAGTCACATGCAGGGCAATGTACCATTTGTTGGTTTCTCCACTTCGCTGTAAAACAGCGGAGCGGAAGAACCCCAAACCTGAATTGTAAAAAAAAAGCTTTCTTGCCTCCACCGGTTTGATAAGATCTAAAACTACCTCAAAGCGAAAATTGTCTTTTATTTCTAAGAAAGCTAGAAATAGTTTGCCTGTTTTGGAACAGGAATGAAGTTGGGCCATTCTATACTCTTCATAATGGACCTTCATTTGTCTCCTTGAGATTAGAAAACAGGCACGGTCAGGTTCGGCCCAGCAATCTCCCAGGCCCATATTAGTTAGTAAATGTTTAATATGGTCAAGCCAGGAAAGTTTAACAGCACCCTGTACCAACATGACTTCAGATAACTCCTCCCTATACGATAGAAGTTCAGGAGTGGTCCACAGGCGACGCCAGTACATTAAAGGTTTAAGGCTCGACACTTCTGCAATCGCCATTAATCCCGTATCCAATTGCAGTGGAATCAATGGGGTACCCAGTGGTAGTCTAAACAGCTCTCTTAGATATTGGTTTTCCACCTTTGATAGGGTCTCAAGTTTAGAATGGCCCTATAGCTCGGCTTAGATAGTGCATTGTTGTGGTATTGAATGTCCGCACAAGCAAATTCTTGACCATGGGAAGGAATGCCAGAAGAGCCAGATAGACAGCTCGCAGCTCGAGGAGATTTATGTGAAGCTTCCTTTCGGAAAGGGACCACTTTCTGCTGATCTGGTTGTTGAAAATTAGTACGTTTTGGTGAACATTATCTGCGCCATCTTGCCTCTTCCCCTGATGCCACACTTTTGTCGTACGCGCCCGCCATTTTTTTAAGATGCCCCGATCAGAACGAACCCTTTTGCATGCCGCTGGCCCCTGACATAGCCCCTCGCCTTCACTAAGCCTGCACGCTGACCACCCCCTGCTTGCACCTGCCTCGAGTCATAAACCCCTCTTCGGCGCTGCTCTGCCCCAGGCCCTCATCCTGTTCCCAGCGCGACACCCCCCTGCTTCCCTTTCATGATCTCCGGCCCTTAGATGCAAACCCCCTTCTTCCCCGTGCGCCCGTTTTGTCTTCCCCGTTCCCAGGCCGACACCCAGCTCTGCCGATACCATTCCTTGCCCCTCCCCGTACAATAGAAAGTTTCCCCCATCAAAGGGTCCCCGGGTTGATCAAAGCCCCCACTCCATGAGATCCGATCAAACCCCCCACATTCCGTGAATCGGCGGAATACCCAGCTGCGCGATACTCATCACCTGTTGTGACTAGGGTGGGGACTTCTACTGTAGATATGTGTGGGAACGGGCCCAAAAGGGGGATCCCGGGAATGTCTTTCCGTATATCAAAGCTTTGTCATATGTATGTAAACTGTAATAAAAACCACAAACACTGTATATAAGGGGCCAGGCCTCAAACGTAAGTTAGAGCACCTCAGAACGATACCTTCTGTCCGTTTCGTTGTGTTCTCCTCCGGAGAAAATAAAAACCTTGTTTCCTGCTTTCCAGTCTCCAGCGCCTGCCTCTTCATTGATTAAATAACTAGAGGGTCACAGAGGCAATACCGCCGGGCAAATATCGATTGTCCCCGACCCGACTCAGGTTTTAACAATTGGCGTCCCAAGCGTGGGGCCCATCAGCGACTCGTGGATCCAGTGGGAGAGGTCCCGACGACAGAGTGAACGACTGCAACGATCGGGAGAGCTCTTGCCCAATAGACCCTCGTCTGGCAGCCGATCATCCGAACTTCACTAGTTCCGAACAGACCTCTCTCGAGTGATCTACGGTCCTGACTGGGGACCATCAGGAGTGCCGTGAGAAATACGAGAAAAAGAGGACGATCGGGCGCTGGATTCGGAAGACAAGAAACTGTCCACATGGTCCGGGTAAGGTCGTGTAATCACGACAAGTTGCGAAATAATTGCTTGATTGTTTGATTGTTTAAAAATACTAGTATTGCTCTTTATTTATTTGGAGATTCACTGTCTACAAACGGAGAAACAACGGGCTCTCTCTTTGCAAGCAGTGGAGGATAGGTAGGGCAGCAGCCGTGCTTATTTTTTCTCCCCCACTCAATAATTACTTGAAACTGAACTGTTGTTCGCAAAACTATTGTTTCCTGGAGATTCCCTGTCTGCAAACAGGGAAGAGACCACCCTTTTTGCAGATAGTGAAAAGGGTAGGTAACGCAGATCTTTGCGGACCTACTCATTCTCCCCATTGTTATTTATTGGTCTTTTTGTTATTTTTGATCCATGAGGTATTCACTGCCTGCAAACAACGTTGAATAGAAATATTCTGTCCAGTCTTTGCACCTAGTGATAAGATAGGCAGTGCTGACTTTTTAGTCCCTCGTTACGAGCCGTCATGTCTGTCTTCTCCCCACTGATTATTAGCCTGTTTAGCCCGGACCGTGTATTAGAGGTGGACCATATAGCTCCACTAGAAGGCACCCCTAATAAGGACATGTTCATAAACTATGGATTAGTCACCATAGCCTATAATAAATTGTGGCACAGGTATACCGAAGAGAGTCAAGACAAACAGTGGCCACTGGCAGGATCCTTTGACCTTGATAAAATAGAAACGTTAGAAATAGCCCTTCGAAATAATAAGACAACGCCAATTATGCTCGACAGTCTCGGTATGTGGCGCAGAGAGGCTATGCAACGACAGAGAAAAGACGAGGACAAACCAAGTAGAGAAATATACCGACAGGACAACCCCAGGACGTCGCTACCCACAACTTATCCCCCGACACTATGCAAAAGACGACCAGACTTAGGGCCAGACCAATGCGCTTTTTGTAGGTATGTCGGACACTGGAAAGCCCAATGCCCGACTCTACTGAGCGTGAGTAAAGGCAAAGGGCCGACAGGAACGACAGACCGGCAGTACGAGAAAAAGCGCGAGACAAAGAAGAACCCGACTTACATAGACAGACCAGACAGAACCACCACGTTTGATTATGCCCGATGGCACAGATTTCGCCAGGACAATTTCAGCGGCATGCTCAAGTTCTCCTAGGTCGGGCAACATCAAGACGGGAACCCAGCCTCGTTTCAAATTCGCAGACGGAAAGAGATAATTATGACCAATAACTGTTTTATATTCGTCTTGGGTCTTTGTATGTCGTACTTGTACTGTCCCCCGTCTGAGTTTGTGTGTATGTAATGTACAAATCTGCGTCATCCCTCTACACGTGTTTCCGTGTTACTCAACCTCTGTTAGCAGAAACTTAGCATAAAAGCAACCTGGAAAGAAAGAAATGGTAAAACAAAATCCGTAGACCATTAATGAACTTGAACTTTTAATTTAGCACAACAAACAAGGAATAATAACGGTAAACTGTAGAAAATGAAAGTCAAACAGAACATTCGCCCCCCCCCCCATTCTGGAACCTTCCAAAGTAGGGCAGGGTTACGGCTACGCCCAACCAACGACAACCCATATAAGGCGGGCCCGGCCGCCAACTCTTGGTCAGGAAATCTTAACGTATGGGGGAGCCGGAGGAGAGGCAGGAGCCAGCAGCCGGGGCAGTTGTAGGTAGTCCCGCCACATGTCTCCTCGGCCAGCCGCAACGGGCCTGGATAGACTTAAGTAGTCCCGCCACATGTCCAGAGGAGAACGAGGCACCTCTTCCTTTTCTCTTCCGTAACAGCCGCAGCAGCTCTGGACGGCGGGATGTCCTGCACGTACCTCCACAACAATTTGTCCAAGTTGGGCTGGGAGGGAGAGGCGACGCGGACGAGCCTCTCCCACCTCCACCGATAGGAGGTCTCCCAGCCCCCGGCCCGACGCCGAACACCCCCAGTCAGGCGATGGTGCCAATACTTCCACAGCACCGAACACACCATGGTGGCACCCCAGTACTTGCGCAGCACCGAACGTGCAATGGTGGCCATATTTTCGGAACACCGAACCTGCAATGACTGCACTGATACTCGTGCCGCGCCGAATGCGCGCCACAGGTGGCCATACTCCCACAGCACTGAGCACAGGACTTGGGGAACACCGGATGTGGAGAGACCTTCATGCGGGGCGATGAAAAAGAACAGCATGGAGTGCACCGGGAGAAGGAGACGGCGCGAACGAGTCTCCCTCGCCCCCCCAGGTGGGGGCATCACAGCTGCACCCCAGCTGAACGTCCCGCTTTCACACAACAGGGACCTCTTCCGTTCACTCCGAAGGATCTCTCCCACTCTTGCAAACTCGACGAGAGTGGCCCCTGTAGGGCCTCAAAAAGGCGTCTGGGTCCGCTGGAAGGCGGGCCCCGGCCACTAGAGTAACTTTGACCAGCAATATAACTCGAACATTTGCCCCCTGGAGCACGGGCCCCCATCTCCGACAGCATCTCCGCAGCCTTGAAGATCCTACAAAGGTCCCCGGCGGAACCTTCGGCCTTTGCAGGCTTCCGGTAAGGGACGGCTGCCTTGATCGCCAACAAAACAAACATGACATTGCCACTCCTTCTGTTAGCATGAATTCTAGAACTGCCGAAAAGGACTCTGGTCCAAACTGCCAGTAAAGGGAAACATTTCCCCCTGATGCTGCTTCCGGACTGAGCCGGCCCCGCCCAAAATGGCGCTGGTATCAATCGGAACTTACGAACACCTCGTGGTGTTCCTTCGCACTAATATAAACTTGATGTTCTGAGATTTTATATGATCCTTTGTACACTTGGCTAGAAAAGACAAGGAGAACTCACTCGACGAACAGTATGAAAGGATCCCCGTTACAAATGTTGATTACAAATGTACAATGTATTATATTTTTATAACTGGTGTAAACCTCATTTACGACGCACACGTACGGTATGCATATAGGAAATCTGATTACCACTATTATGATTATGCTTCTAAATTATGAAAATAAATGCCCCCGAACCCCCAGCCAATTAATAGACGTTTTAGTCTCTTACAAATGAATGAGTAAAACTTTCCGATGTTTTTATTGCTGCAAACGACACCCCCCACTGTACGCACTTTAGCCATTGCCACGACCGGCCAAATACGACCGCACCCTCATAATCCTCATGCTGAAATGATTTTGCAAAAATAAAGTTTTTGAAACTATGGACGGGTATTGCATGCTTTATTTTAAAAATGTGGGATCGGTGGGAAAGTTCTTTTCTGTGCACCCTACTCTGCTCTCTCTTCAAGGTTAAAAGAAGATGGTTGCCCAGCCCTGGAGGACGGATCGGATCGACAACACGACACTCCGCCTTCAAAGTACGCGACTGACTCATGAACTCTCGCGTAGAGGAAGACCTTGACTTCCAAGGATGGGTAAAACGAACGGTGTAAATGAGGGAATGTAAAAGGAGGGTGAAATGAAATAATGTAAATGTGATAAAGTACAACGTTCCAAAGTATCAGGGAACGGAGCTGACCCAAGAACCGAAGAACCTTAGAACGCCACAGCGTTGAAGGAGGTTTCAGGATCCCGATAGTGAGATACATCTTTCGACTAGATACCTCGCACTAGGCACCTCTGGTTTCCTTTTTACGTTTCCCCGCACACGACCTATATGGACGCACTGCCCCCCCGACTCCAGAAACCATATCCCCGGGGACTCTGCCCCGAGGAGGAAAGACGAGTAAGGGGTAAGTAAAGAACTTATGAATCCATGTATTTGAATATGCGCGAATGCTGTCTCCCCCATCCCCCCCCTTTTTTCCTCCCTCTGCAGGTTACATCAGAGATTACAGCCGAGGTGTGGCGAAGATCTGAAGCCTTGCCATGTCTAATACACGAAGCGGACTAGCGCCGCAAGGTGGTGCCTAAGCACGCCTGCAAACTACTCACGTATCGAACAAAACCCGGAAAATTAGCACAACCTGATAAAAAGTGATCACCCTTAAACCAGACCGGACGAATGAACCCATGTCACGTATGATGCGAAACTATGAGGGAATGTGTGTGTGTGACTGAGGCGTCGACCCAACTGGTCGAAGGACCAAGAATGCGAGAAAGTGCGACAAAATGGTACCTCCTTTCTTCTTTCCTTTTTCTCAAGGCACGTCCCCTCTACCCTGTCTAATGCTCAAACTGCATGATTACAAGATTCTAACGCAGACCCGTGAATGCCCTTTACTGTGTAATGCACTAAATAGCCTTTCTTGAATACACTGCCACCCTCTCTGTTGCACGTGTACTATTTAGCCTGCCGTTGCACTCTCTCTCTCTCTCTCTCTCTCTCTCTCTCTCTCTCTCTCTCTCTCTCTCTCTCTCTCTCTCTCTCTCCCTCTATTTTTGCACTCCCACTCTTCCGAGTGATTAGCCCCGAAATTGGCAGACTGCCACCCCTAGCACACCACCTAATTGGCTTCAAATACCGTCAGTATTTGCACAAAAACTTGTCTTTAATACAATCACCCTGAGGCCGCGTCATTACCTCTCCCTTTCCGCTAGAAGTCAATGAACCGAGGTTGGGCCGCAAGGGAAAGGACAGGTAAGACGACAGAGGTTCCCTAATCTGGCCCGAAATAAGGGAACTACATGTCAACGGCTCCTATGGTATAAAACAAGGACCTCAGAATACGCGACCCCCCCCCTCCCCGAATTGTCGCAATACCCAAACGGGAAAAATGATCACCCCTGTTACCTCCCCTGTATCAGCCGCCCAAAAACTGGAATTATGAAACTACCCCTCATTTCCGGTTGTGAGAGATGGGTCGATTTATGCCCTTACCACAAGTTTCCTATGTCCCTGGTTGTTTCCCATAAAACCCCCCTGTCCTTCCTAATTAAGTAATCGGGCTGTAAAAGGTTACGTAGGATCCAGAATGATGTTTTACAAGGTTAACAGACTAGTCCAAGGTAAAGAAATCATCGAAATAAACCCCGTAGTAGTTGAAAAGCAGGATGCATCGATAGAAAGGAAATGTTTAGCCATGATCGTCTCTCAGCAAAATACCTGTGTAGTACCATGTTGACGACTCACAGTACCCTTTGTAAATATAAAACTCTAGAGAACGGCATATCTTTGCCAGGTTCGTCTCACGAAGGTGGGTCACCATCAGATGAACTGTCGTGATTGTAATAAATAATTGTAAAGGAAAGTCATAGTAAATCCAACAGGCCCGTCACCGGTCATTCATATGCCAGTTGTGAACACTAATATAACGGGCATTTTCATTCTTTGCCTGGAGCTGGGAGAGAAATAGACTTTTTGATTATCTTCATCTGCAAATTCTCTAAAGACTGTCTTTTCAAACTTGTTTAAGGGTACTGCTGTTGGAGGAGAGAAGGACCGGATGTGGGAGCACGAGGCCTGACTGCAGACTAAGGAACACCTGCGACATTAGCCAAGGCGAGACCACGACAGAAAAGAGCTGCAGGACGAGGCACTGTTTTCGACAACATGAGAAGAACGGGTCGACCTGATGCCCCTGCTCGATGTCCAGTGTCTGTCGACAAGTCCCCGCTCTCTGAATTCGGTCACACGCCCGCCTATTTGAAGTCTCTCGTTCCCCTAGTTTGTTCCTAATTTGGCCTTGCTCCATCCCCCTTTTCCTCTGACCTACCCTATGGACTGTTTTGTACGCTCTTCTTCCATCTGAACTTTCTGACAATCACCTCAAAGGACACAGGGCGAAAAGGACCTTTCCGACCAGAAACGCGAGGAAAGGGTCGTGCCCTGCAACGCGGAACTTAGAACAGAGCTGGACTTGTAGCTCCACCGCCGGTGCTCAACAGCGCCAACGAAAGGCAACAAAGAATGATGAGAACTCGTTAATCTTCGAACATTTGACATCCCCAATCGCCGTTCCTGCTAGACCTCATTTCTCTCCCAGCCGCCATTGTATTGATCATGCTCCAATCCGAACCTGATATATATGTAATAACCTGCCAGTATGAAATATCCTTGCTGCTCTCGCTACAGAATCGTTTTTGTATTACATTCCTATGACTTTCCTGCTAAACAAATTGATCAAAGTTTATCAAATAGGCTCACCTCCTAAAAACTAGAAATGTTAAAATGTATTGTTTACACTCTTTTCATCTAGGGTTCCTACCGTTTTCTTTCTCATGCCCACCACAATAGAACCGAGTAGAAAATGAGCCAGCAAGATGTCTTGAATATGTTAAAGGGAGGACTGTTGAAAATTAGTACGTTTTGGTGAACATTATCTGCGCCATCTTGCCTCTTCCCCTGATGCCACACTTTTGTCGTACGCGCCCGCCATTTTTTTAAGATGCCCCGATCAGAACGAACCCTTTTGCATGCCGCTGGCCCCTGACATAGCCCCTCGCCTTCACTAAGCCTGCACGCTGACCACCCCCTGCTTGCACCTGCCTCGAGTCATAAACCCCTCTTCGGCGCTGCTCTGCCCCAGGCCCTCATCCTGTTCCCAGCGCGACACCCCCCTGCTTCCCTTTCATGATCTCCGGCCCTTAGATGCAAACCCCCTTCTTCCCCGTGCGCCCGTTTTGTCTTCCCCGTTCCCAGGCCGACACCCAGCTCTGCCGATACCATTCCTTGCCCCTCCCCGTACAATAGAAAGTTTCCCCCATCAAAGGATCCCCGGGTTGATCAAAGCCCCCACTCCATGAGATCCGATCAAACCCCCCACATTCCGTGAATCGGCGGAATACCCAGCTGCGCGATACTCATCACCTGTTGTGACTAGGGTGGGGACTTCTACTGTAGATATGTGTGGGAACGGGCCCAAAAGGGGGATCCCGGGAATGTCTTTCCGTATATCAAAGCTTTGTCATATGTATGTAAACTGTAATAAAAACCACAAACACTGTATATAAGGGGCCAGGCCTCAAACGTAAGTTAGAGCACCTCAGAACGATACCTTCTGTCCGTTTCGTTGTGTTCTCCTCCGGAGAAAATAAAAACCTTGTTTCCTGCTTTCCAGTCTCCAGCGCCTGCCTCTTCATTGATTAAATAACTAGAGGGTCACAGAGGCAATACCGCCGGGCAAATATCGATTGTCCCCGACCCGACTCAGGTTTTAACATGGTGTACTTGGAGGAAAGCTCCCCAACCTTCCAGGGACGCATCTGTTGTGATGGTATGTGGAGAAGCTGGAAGCAAGAAATGCAAGCCTTGAGAAAGGTTCTGAGGGCGATTCCACATGATTGTAGAGCCTTGACCATCTGAGGGGTCACCAGGATGACTTCGTTGAACGACCCTGCACATTGGACAGATTGAGCCGATAGCGCTTCCTGAAAGGGGCGCATGTGGAGGCGACATTGCGGAACCAGTAGAATGCAGGAAGACATCATTCCAAGAAAGGATTTGAAAAAGCACACTGTGAGAGACTTTTAGGATCTTATGTCATTTGCCAAGTAAAGAAGCCTGTTTTGTGGCTCTTGCGATGGAAAAGCTTTTTTTCTGGGTCGTGTCGAGAGTGGCACCCTGGAAAGTTATACACTGGGAAGGCTGGAGGACGGACTTGATTGAGAGTGAGCCTCAAGCAATTGAAAAGCTGTAGGCAGGCGTCGGAGCACCTGGTCGCACCTGCTAGAGAGGGTGCTTTGACGAGCCAGTCGTCCAGATATGGAAAGACTTGATGGTGCGGCCACCGGAGAAAGGCACTTCGTAAGAATGCGTGGCGCCGATTTGAGTCCGAAAGGCAGGACCCGAAATTGGTAATGCCTGCACGCCACTGCAAACCTCAGAAACTTTTTGTGATTCCGGTGGATAGGGATGTGAAAATAGGCATCTTGAAGGTCTAAAGACACCATGTAGTCGTTTGCGTTGAGAAGTTGCAGCACTTCCTGAATGGTAACCATGCGAAACAACTGCTTCTTCAAGAATTTTTGGAGACTTCTCAAGTCTAGAATTGGCCTCAATTCCTTCTCCTTTTTTCGCAACCAGGAAAAAAATGGGAGTAAAACCCCTTCCCTCATTTACGAGGAGAAATCCTTTCTATAGCTCCCTTCTGGAGCATAAGTGAAAGCTCCAGGAGCAGAAGACGTAGGTTTTTGTGAAGCATAGGTCGGGGAGGGGTTTGAGGAGGAATTTGAATGAACTCTAGCGAGTGTCCAAATTGAACCAGTTGAAGAACACAACAGTCTGTTGTTATCTGTTTTCAATTGTGTAGGAAATGGGAAATTCTTCCTCCAACCCTGGAGGGTGGAAAGTAAGTGGAGACGGGTGGCAGTAAAGAGTCATTGTCGCAGAGCAGCGTCTTTCTGTTGACCTCCTTTCCTCGAAAGGAAGACTTAGTGCTGGTACTGTGGCCGATATTGCTGATTTGAAGAGTAGGAAGATCGGTAGTGTTAGTAGTCCACTCTCGAAGAAGACTGTCCCCTTCCTCTTGAGCTACAAAAAGGAGGGGTTTTTAATTGAAGGGTACCCAAAGCCCTGGCCGTATCGGTATCCTTTTTTATGCCCTGAAGAGCTTCATCGATATGCGAGCCGAAAATAATTTTAGTTTGTACTTCCGGTCGGAATGACATGGCCTTTAGCCAACCTTGGCGCCGTAATACTGCAGCGCTGGCCAGTTGGCGGGATCCAGTAGAGGCGATATCCATAGCACAATGATTTCGGACGTCGAACGTTCGCCTTCCAGCAAGATCTTCTTTGCTTCTTACTTCGAATCGTCCGGCAAGGCCCCCAGATATGGAGCAATGTCTGCCCACATTTGTCTGTTTTAGCGTCCTAACAGTGCCAAGGAGTTGGATGCACGCACTGTTAATGCCGACATGGACGAGAAACGTTCCCCAAATTATCAAGCCGTCTACCTTCTTTGTCTGGAGGAGCAGCTAGGGGAGCGGAAGGATCTTTGGATTTCCGTTGAGCGGCTTGTGTGATGACTGAATCGGGTTTGGGGTGTCTGGTCAGGCAGGCTGGAGCGGTGTCCTGAGCCCTGTATTTTTTGTCCAGCCGAGGTAAAACCAGGGGTAGCGAAGAAGGGTTGTGCATAATCTTTACACCCTGATCCCATATATAGTCACTAATAGGTATAGATCTGACAGATTTTTTTAAAGGTTCCTTAAAGTGATAAAGGAAGCAATCCTGTTGTTGTGAAGGGCATAGGTATAGGTATCTGGAAACATTGTGCCACTCTTTCCAGGATGTTATGGAACCCCACGATATCCTCAGGAGGAGAGTCAGCTTGAGTAGGCACCGGGGATGCTGGACAGGGGATTACATAATCATCCCACTCATCATGTGTTTATTGGGAATCGTGAAGTTCCCCTTCCTCATGTGGGTCAACCTCCTCATCATCCATGGAAGGCGGAGGCAGTGATGTGGTAGGCTCAGGCTGTAAAATTAGAGGTGAAGGCCGAGGTCTTGGTGGCGGAGAGACTACTGGAGGAGGAGGAGACGTAGCCGAAGTTGGAAACCTCTGCTTATAGTCAGTGATTAGAAACTGGTGATCGGAAACCAGGGACGCAGGTAGGCAAACCATAGGAGGTGGAGGTGGATGGCACTCTTCAGGGTAATCCCCCTTGTCCTCTGGTTCTTGGTCGTCATCAATCCGAGCTGTCTTGGTACTTGACGTGAAGTTCAGATGGGCTTGTCGCAGTTCTGAACATTCTGCCATCGTCAGAATCTTCCTCCTCCAAGAGGTGAGCAGGAGGCAAAGGTTGGACCCTACTAGGGGAAGTCAGGGCCGGTGTCAGCGTGCGCTTTGTAATATTGAGGTGGACATACGCACTGTGTAGCTTGGGTTCTGTTGTCGTCGACGAGCCCGTCGACGGAGTAGTCGTCGAAGGTGAGGCATCAACGGACACCATGGTTGGTAATGTCGACGGAACTCCCGTCAACGGAGCTGTCGTCGACGGTGTTGTCGTCGTTGATGGGGTCCTCGCCGACGGTGCCGTTGTCGTCGTCGACGGAGCCCTCGTCGACGAAGGGGTAGACGTCGACAGAACAGTCTTCGTCGACGCAGGTGTCGACACGCGCGTCGACGATGATTTCTTTATTTTTATCATCGACAAGACAGACTTATCAGCCTTCGACGAAGAAGTCGTCGTCGTGGACAAAGTTAAAGACGCGACAGATGTTGAGACTGTGGTCGTCGACGAGGTTACAGTCAAAGATGCAGATGGAGATTTCCTCATTGTTAAAGCCACAGTCGACGAGGCCTTCCTCGATGAGGTGGAAACAGGCTTCTTAAAGGTATGAAGAATCTCCTGAGGAGAAAGCTTTGTCGGTAGAGCCTTAGGATGTACCTCCGAAGACTTTTTGTGTGTCTTCTTTTGAGGTGGCTGCGATGAAGGTTCTGGAGAGGCCACTATGAGTCTTTTCTGAGAGGAACGTGAAGACTTGGAGGAATCCTCACTCTCCTCAGACGATACGGCTTGGTCTTTATCTTTAAGCCTCTGCAGCCAAATTAAGAGGTGTCCCTCCTTGTCTTTGAGGGTTTTAGAAGAAAAGGTACGACATACCTTACAGTCCTTTGAGAACTGATCCGGGTAAAGGCAATAGAGACAGTCCTTGTGTTGGTCACCCACATATAGTCTCTTTTTACCACAGGAAGCACAGACCCTAAAAAGGACTTTTTTAGGAGTATCTGCCGTGGAGACTCCCTTAGCACGAAATGCGGTAGAAAATATGAGGGACTAGAATTCCTTCCAGGAAGATTCCAGAGGGTGGTGATAGCTGATTGGCTCTTCTCCGAAGTTTGGTCCTTTTTACAAAAGGACATGGATATGTTACTAATGTGAGGCCCTTGGCCTATTACTCTTTATGTCTAATGAGACATTACTTTATTTATGTACCGGGGACTCCCATCCCGACGACGGGGAATGATTCAGGCATGTGAATCTATGAAAGATACCCTTATACTGGATAAAGACTGTTGCTTTATTTGCTTAGGGTGGTGGTATGGCCATCCTGGGAAGCTATCCTCCCCTATATTTTTCTTTTTTTTTAAAACCCTGGTATCTAGTGGGATTTCTGCCTCTCTGGCGGGGGGCAGATTGGGGGTAGTTACCCCCATCTGTCCCATCGATGTACTATTGCTCTATTTACCTAGGATGGGGTCATGGCCAAGCCGGGCAGCCCCCACCCCTATATATAAAAAACAAATCTCTGACACATAGTGGGTTTTATGCCCCCGAGGGCAGATCGTGGATAAATACCCTAACCTGTCCCTCAGGGACGCAGAAAGATTAATTTGGGGTGGGGTCATAGCCATTCCCAAGCTGGGCAGCCCCCACCCCTATATTTAAAACAAAAAATTCCCTGGCATTTAGTGTGCTTTCTGCCTCCCAACACCTGGGGGGCGAGCCTGCTGCCCATTTGCTTTGGGTGGCGCATGGCCATGCCCATGCTGGGCAGATTCCATATATATTTTTATCTTAAAAAATCCCTGGTGTCTAGTGGGCGTCCTGACTCCCAGGGTGGCAGTTTGGGATTAGTTACCCCCATCTGTGCCCCAGAGGGGAGAAAGACCATTGCCCCATTTACTTAGGGTGGGGGCATGGCCATGCTGGGCAGCTTCCCTCCCTATATATATTTATTTTAACCCTGGTGTCTAGTGGTCTTCCTGCCTTCCTGGGGAGGGCAATCAGGGGGTTATTAGCCAACTGTACCCCAGGGAGTGAGGGGGGCCAGAAAGACTGTTGCCCCATTTACTTGGTCAGGGGCATGGCCATGCCCATGCTGGACAGCTTCAGCCCCTATATTTTTATGTAAAAAAATACCTGGTGTCTAGCAGGTTTACGGTCTCTTTGGTGGAGGTGTGGGGGAAGATTGGAGGTACTTACCCCATCTTCCCCCCAGGGAGGGCAAACAACTGTAGCACTATTTACTTAGAGTCCATCCCTATATATAAACAAAAAATCCCTGGCATCTAGTGGGCTTTCTGCCCCCCAATCCCTGGGGGCAGCCTGCTGCCCCATTTACTTCGAGTGGGCACTTGGTCATGGCCATGTTGGACAGCTTCCCCCATATATTTTTTAAATCCCTGGTGTCTAGTGGGCTTCCTGCCTCCCTGGGGGGCAGATTGTGGGTAATTATCCCCATCTGCATCCCCGTGGGCAGAAAAACTGTTGCCCCATTTACTTGAGGTGGGGGCATGGCCATGCTGAGCAGCTTCCCCCCGACCCCTATAGTTTTATTTTTTTAAAACCCTGGTGTCTAGTGGGCTTTCTGCCTCTCTGCGGGGGGCAGATTGGTGGTAGTTACCCCCATCTGTCCCTCCAGGGAGGGCAGAAATTCTGTTGCTTAATTTACTTAGGGTGGGGTCATAGTCATGCCAGGCAGCCCCCACCCCTATATTTAAAAAAACATCCCTGGAATATAGTGAACTTTTTGCCCCCAGGGGGCACATCAAGGATAATTACCCAAATCTGCCCCCAAGGGATGGAGAAAGATTGCTACCCCATTAATTTAGGGTGGGGCCATAGCTATTTCCAAGCTGGGCAGCCCCCACCCCTTTATATAAAAAAAGAAAAGAAGAAATCCCTAGAGTCTAGTGAGCTTTTTGTCTCCACCCCGCCTGTCTCGATCTGCTCTCCAGGGGGGACAGAATGACTGTTGCCCTATCTATTTGGGGTGGAAGCATGGAGTATTCAGAGTGGGGCCGTGGGCATCCTGCAACACTACACTGCCCTGTCAAATGCCGCTTGACAGGTCTGTTGAGTTATATGTAACTCTTGGTGCACACTAAAGGGTAAGAATAGGATGCCAAGTCAATTCTTGTAGCTGTCCTGTCTGGTTGCTGAAGGATGCTACTTTTGTCTTGCCAGACACCTGTCTCTGGGTATGTTGTGGATACTGTGCCTGCTTCATACAGGATGTCAGTGTTAGGTGTGGGAGCACACTAGTGATTTCCTTTTGACACTCTCACTCACACACCCTGAGCACTCAAGCCCATGTTTAGTATGACCAGGTAAGGTAATGTAAGATTTATTATCTAGTTAATTAAAACCTTAACAATTTTACTGTTTGAGACAACCGTAATGAAAAACAGAATTTTAAAATCATTCATCAGTTCAGTGTATCAGCAATAAGCTATCATTCAAATTTAAAATCTACTGTTAATGATAGGAACTCTCTAAAAACCAGTGAAAAAAGTGCTAGAACATATGCACTGCTGTTTTGTACAAGACGGGCTGACATAAACCAGAAATTAACAGGTGTCAAAGTAGCTTCATTTCCAGCAAAGAGTTAGTTGTAATTAAGATTTGAAGTCTCTACGTCCGGGCTGGTCATGACCACTTGCTGGCTGCTTTAAGTGCCAACCTCAAGCCTTCTGAGAATGGACCCTCTCATTTCAGCATTGACTTCACTGCCTGGTCATGTATGCGGAGAAGCGTAACCAGTTGCAGTTGTCATACACGCTACGGTGACGGCCCGATTGGACAACGCAAATAGTCTATATGTAGGTTTACCTGCATACCTGATTAAAAGGCTGCAAATGGTCCAAAATGCGGCGGCAAGAAGGATTATGCGAGTACCCTATCGCCACCATATCTCGCCACTCATTAAGAAGCTCCACTGGCTGCCCATGCAAGGAGAATTGAATTTAAGGCCATGACACTTGCTTTCCGTGGTAAATGTCCGAGCTATCAGAAGCAGCGCTTATGTAGCTACAAACAAAACAGGCTCCTGAGATCAAGCTCCTTGAACCTACTGTGCGTCCCGAGGTTCAAGAAAGCACGAATTGAAGGGAGATCCTTCACGGCTGTGGCTACTAAGCTTTGGAACGCTTTGCCCAACTTTTTACGACATAAAAAATCCGAGCCAATCTTTAGGAAAGCTCTGAAAACTTGGCTTTTTATCATCGATCCATAGGGCTAGGCTAGCGTTTGGCGGTCTTGCTGTACGCACTTCTGTCTTGCTTTTAGCGCCGGGACTGCTTGAGGTAGCTGTTCGCTCTCTTATCAATTCTGTTATTATTATTATTAATATTATTATTATTATTATCTGAGGGTCCATTGGATCTAGCCCGTTGATAATAGTTTAGTATGGCCAAATTCTCTCCCCCTCTTGGAAATGCCCTGAAATATGGAATATTTGGTCTGTTTGCTGCTAGGCAAAGAGGAACTACTGAAAGAGTGGGTAGGGTTGACTATGGGAACCTTAATCCCATTGGTTAGAGCATGGTCCTATCCAAGCTAAGATGCCTGCGTATGGTGGCCAGGCACAGAAGTAACCTCTAAACTTTGTGTACGGTTGGAGGAACTGGTGGGCTAGTCCTAGTAAACTTAAGGACCGAACGAGGCAAGGCTTTCTTTGAACTGCTATAGAGCCTGGAACCATCAAATGGCATAGTGATAAGAGCTGTCTGGGCAGCAAAACATCCAGTGGAGCACATTACAGGCATAATGTGCTCCACAGAATCGCCACTGGCATCTGGTCTCCAGCGGATTAGAGGTACCACATCAATCTCTCTGAGTTGTGTGTCACACAAGGCCATCCGGCTATTCATCAAAGACACACCTGGTCCTGACCAACATGACCACAATGTTGAACTGCAACAAGCAATGTGGCGTGGGGTCATGAGTACTGTGCCAGGAAATGCTGAGACATTAGTGTTGGCTGGACCAAAGAATATCCCAGATAATCACCTTTGAGTCCCTCAAAGCCAGACAAGATAAGCTCATCTATCTGATCATGATTTGCCTCGATGCTGATCAAGGCATTTTCACCCAGTGGACATGTATTAGTTAGATATTTTTGCCAACGCAGAGAATACTCAGAGTCACACCTTTTGATCCCTGAAGCTCTCGCCTCGAGTTCCTTGGGAGATGTATTCTACCTTCTGTCGGACTCGGGTCTCCTATATGTGTTTATCCCTCTGGCACTACCTTCCTCGAGGCCTGAGGAAAGTCCGACAAGACTGAGCTCAGCTAATTCTGACAGCCTCGAACTGGGCTCAAAGAGTTTGGTACTCTGAGCTGCTAAGCCTATGCATTTGCCCTTTGATCTGTCCACCTCTTTTGAGTACCTGGCATCCCAGCAACAGGGCTAGTTTATCCATCTGACTCTCTACAATCTGCACCACAATGATTGGAGATTGAGCAGAACCAGCTGAGTAGTTTCAGCATATCTGTGGAGAGGTGGATGTCATTTTGATGGCCATCTGCCAAGTTGATCTATTTTAGCCATTTGCCAGAATTTGTGTCATGGTGAGAGGACCGCCGGATTCATCACTTCAGTCGAACATTTCTGCTTTACTTCTATTTGTTCTGTCCTTAGTCCAGCAAAGCTATGCAGTAGGCAATTTTAATGATAACTGTCAGCTTTTCTGCATTTGCCTATCCAGCTTTCCCTATTTAAGTCCCTGTTGTGATGCGTTTTTGAAGGTGCTTAGATATTTGGCTCGTGTTGAGCACTTTATTATGTTGAAGTGGGACCTTAATTTATTTGGGACTCAGATTCTGTGTGTGCCCACCTTTTGAGCATAAGCACAGTTGTTCTAAGAGGTTGCTGACACTTAAGACTATTTTCCTAATTGAGATCACTTCTGCATGGTGCATCAATGAACGACAGCCACTATCGCTGAAACCCCCATGTACGACCTTCTTCCTGGGCACGTTGGTACTCAGAACCTGGGCATTCTTCCTGCCAAAAATAAAGACGTCCTTTCTTGTGAAGCAGTCCACCACGATACCTTCGATATGATGAAAAGAAGATGCTTCATTGGATGGTGGTTGAACAAACAGGTCGTGTGCCGAATTAGACAAACATCACCATTAATAGTAAAGATTCATTGTGACCTGACCTGTAGTGTTGCTATTCTGACCTGCAGTATGGTGTACATACGGTGAAGATCCACCGTGCTCTGCAGTATGGTGAATGTATGGTAAAGATCATCCTGACCTACAAAGTGCTAAATATATATAAAGATCCTTCCTAACCAGCCATATGGTGTATATGTGGTAAAGACTTATGTATGGTATTGTTGCTAAAGATTATTTTCGAAAAGCAATATAATAAAGATTCATTTGAACAGCTGTACAGTAAACTATGAAGTGATAACAATTCCTTAAGATCTCAAGACTGGTATACCTCTCTAACCTCCTTCCAAGTTTGAGAAGACAGTAATTACAAAGTTCCTGTGGCTCGTGGTTCCGAAGTCTCATGTCAACAGAAATCCCGTTGAGAGGCCAGAGACACTACCCTGCCTCAATAATATTCGATTATTTAAAAAAGAACAGTGATTCCCGTGGAACGATACTTATTATTTACTGATAATGTAATTAGCGAAAATCGCATATATAGGCATGGATTAAGTGGGATGTCAGATAGAAAGAGACTCAAATGCACTGGTTTAGGCTGTACAATGAATTGTATTGAATCAAAACAAGAAATAAAGAATAGAAATAAATCCAGAAAAGTTCTACAGTAATTATTTACAGTCGTGGATTGTGTCCCAAGTGAAAATATGAACCAAAACTTATGGAAACATTTGTGAAGCCATATGTGTAAGGTTTCAGATAAATATTGTTATATACAAAAAGCGACCAATTTCTTTTTCCAAATACATAACATCTATAAAGTGATAGAATGACAGTTCTATTGGTTCGTTTTTCTCAAATGTCGACGGCGTTTCGACCCTAACATGGATATCGGGTCTCTTCAGGACTTATGATGTGGGGGACATCTAGGAAAATAGAATTGTATATTTAGAATCTAAGACCAAACTGTAGTTTAAGACGTTGTCTTAGAGAATTGTGGGCTGGAATTTACCTGTAGTCAGGATTGCTCAATGTTGGTGAAGTGCGTGGGAACCATGTGCAGGTGAAAATAAAGATAAAAGTACTCACTAAGAAACCCAGCCGGGTTCTATAAGAGAAATAAATAGTCTATATTAGGAGGAGAGTATTATCAGCAATGCTCAGGCACGAGTATGGGAGCAATTTTTGCACCGAATTTGGCAAATATATATATGGACTACATAGAACAGGCGTTTGTCCTAAATACTACCAACCCCCAACATGGAAATATTAAATGCTGGCACAGGTACTAGGGATGACATTTTCCTGATCTGGAGGGGCAGTGAGACTAACTTTCATAACTTTGTACTATACCTAAACACAGTGCAATCACACCTGACTTTTACATCCACTCTACATATATCTAATATAGCCTTCCTGGACTTGAACATTAGACACAGGGAAAATTAAATTTACACCACCTTACATAGGAAACCTACGGAGCGCAACACGCTATTATCCTATAAAAGTCAACACCCCAGAGCACTCAGGGATGGATTACCCTTCGGGCAATTTCTGCGCATTTGTAGAAATTGTTCACTTAAGGAGGATTATGTGCATGAAGCAGAAATCCTGAAAACAATGCTACTGTCCACAGGATATCCAAACAGAGTAGTCAGAAAATCATTGAAACAGACATGGTACTGCCCCCGGGAAGAACGTATGAAACCCAAACAAACAAAACAACAAGAGAAAATTGTATGTGTGACCACCTTTGGCGTACACACAAATGAAGTAAGGAAAATAATCACAAAGAACTGGGACGTAGTTGAGAGCTATGACCTAGAAATGACAATCCCACTTTTTGCATACAAAAGAGGGAAACAAAATAAAAGACCACCTGGTCATAGACCGAAGGTAAACACATTGGAATCTACATGGGGCCTACCAGAGCTTAAAGGCCATCACAACTGTGGAAACTGTGTCATATGTCCCTTTACCACCAATACAAAGACTTTCGAACATGGATCATGGAAGCACACTTTGAATTTCTTTTCATATTGCAATACCCGAAATGTGATCTACTGTATATGGTGTTCATGTGATTTACCATATATCGGACAAACTCAACAACCCATTAAAGCCCGCATTGGACAGCACCGGAGTCGCATACGACGTTCGTGGAAAATGCTCCTCTAGTGGCCCACTACAAGGACATCAGGTGGCAGGTTATTGACATTGGCTTTTGCTTTACTGGTTTTCGACTTAGATGTGGCTGTGGGCCTGCTAATCAGACCCACAGCCCAGATGCACTCTCTCTAAATTCACACCATGTACTCTAGGTACATCCACAATTGGGAATTTGCTCACCTATTAGCCCCTGTAGAAGTGTACCCTAGTTACTCAGGGCATAGGTGTAACCAAGGCCTACCAGGGGCTGCATCATGTATTGTGCCACCCCTGGCTGGCCACTCAAACTGACACAACTGGCTGATCACTCAGCTGGGGCAAGGTCATGTAATCACCCCTTACTTAGGTATAGTATCCCTATATCTACCCTTAAAAATAGACACACAGTAACCTATAAGTCACTCCTATGGCAGGCCTTAACAATCCTGGAGGCAGAGTGCTTGGTTATGTGTGAGATGGTGCTCTAGCATGAGCGGAGCCTGTCTGCAGCTTTCGGAACCATGTCCTTATAGCTGTTCTATGATATTGCCATACCATATTCTCTTAAGTGCATTATAATCCTCGCGGTTAGATGCTAACTTTGGTTTGGCTTTATCTAAACATGTCGTGTAAGGTGTCATACGCTTTGGAATACTACCCCCTCGCCAATTCTGGTGACGGGGGTAGCATTCCACCCTTCTAGAGGGAGAAGACATGTCGTTGCTGACTATCCCGGTTAAAGTTACCCAGAGCCCCAGCGTCACAAAATGGATGCTGCTGCCACAGACACAAGTCTGACCTCCTGCTGCTGGGAGTCCTTCCAGCGAGGGAGGCCTGGACAATAGGTTTCCTGCCTAGAGAGGTGCGAGCACCACCCCAGACAGGATTTTGTGTATTGGGACAGGGAGGGCTGAAAAGAAACAGACACTGCCTGGGGCACACTAGGTGCTCCATGCATAGTCCAGTTCAAACCGGTGCTGGGGCACTCCAGCCCCAGCTCTGGTGCGTAACTGGAAAAAGGAAAGGGGGTGTAACCACCCCCCTTCCTGGTCCCACCCATAGGAGGGACAGAGTGAGTAAACCAGCCCCCTTTAGTTGTATAAAGGTAGGAGCTGACCCAGGAGACTTTAGATTAATCCTGGAATTGAACTGAAGACGAAACTCTGGACCCTTCGACAGTCAACTGAAGCTGAAGACTGAAGAATCTCCCTTGTGGCGAAGGAGTGACCACCCTGGGCAACCAGGCACCATCCATCAACTCGACGGCTTGCTTTGTCCCTGTTCCCGCCGGAACCCGAGCACAGAACCTGACAAGACCTCGACCCCCGGACTCCTCTGACCCCACTGCACGACTCCAGCACAACTGAGCACCGTGGAAGGCCTCGGAATCCGTGGAAGCAGGCAACTTGGAAAGTCTTCAACTTGCTACCAGCGCAGCTCCTGAGGCATCCTCGAAGCTGTGCACTGGGGACTGAGACATCCCGACACCGAGCTCCACCTGCACCAAAGACCAGCCCTCCACACTCCACGAGATCTGCGTGGGGCCCTTCTGCTTGTGTTCTGCTCGTCGCGTTGTCCGGTTGCTGGCCCATTGGCTAGTAGCCCTCTGACGACGACTCCTTTGAAAATCCATCGCTGGTCTGGTTGCTACCGACTGGCCCTCACTTCCCTGAAAAGGTGAAGTACCTCAGACCCTCCTGGTCTGCACCAGAAGCCTTTTGTGTATCCTGCATGGGTTGCCTTTGCTTAGGCTTGTTGGCTCCGATCTTGAAGCCAACCCCTCCATCTGCGAGAACCTTCGTGGGACAGCTCCGCTCCAGCACCTGGTCATCCTCGACGCCTCCTGGTCCGGGTGACTGCAACGACAAGCTTCACATCTGCACCTGATTGCTCCTCGACGACATCTGGTTCCTTCCTGGTTCCACCTGGTCACTGGCTAGTGACCTAGACTCTGTCCCCTCTGCTTTCAGGTCCTCTTCATCCTAGATCCATCCTTGGATCCACCCGGACATCTTCCTCCTGGTCGCCTGCAGCATCTTCTTCCGAGGCTCCATAGGAAACGACGAGAAAACCCGACACACTTTGACACCTATGCACCCGCAGCCCGTGGGTGAGGTAACGCGAGTACTTCGGTGCTCCTGTAGGGATTGACTATCCTAGTGTCCAGTTGTTTTGCTAGTTGTTTAATCCTAGTTAGACCGGAAGTGTCCTAAAACTTCATTACTTACCTTTTTACGTTCCTATTGACTTTCTATTGACTCTCGCGTGAGAGTACTGACTCTGCACGCGCTGACTGTGGGCCTCCTACTTCTAACCTAAGGGTCAGACAGTGTAGCCCCAGCGATCCTCTAGGCCCTAATCCTTTTCCTTTCCCAAGTCGTGGTTCTTATACCACTTACTTAGTATATGGTTTTACGCGCCCCTAGGGCCTAACTGTAAATTGTGCTATTTAAAGTATTTCTGAGTATAACTTGTTATGTGCTTTTGCCTCTGATCTCATAAAGAGTTCAGAGGAGTGTGTTAGTAAATAAATACATATATATTTTATATATATCCTGTGTGGTGTCCTTTCATTTGATATTCAAGGGGTTACATACGGTAAAACAGCTGGCTTTACACGCCCTCAAGAGTCTTTTAGCCTAAGACTGTTCTGTCCACGCTACCACTAGGATAGCTGGTCTATAAGGTTGACTTTACGACCATCACCATAAGGGTTGTTTGGACTGGTGCAAGGTGTTCACTAGAATAGTGAACATCATATACCAGGCCAACTTCTCACATTGGTGTGCAGCGGTTGGGATTAGAGCTTGCTGTGGTTTTACCACTTGTAATCTTGAGTTATCATTTGAAAGATCACATAGGTACCTGTAGGTACATATAAAAACAAGTCTTAGTATACTTAAGTTCTACTGAACCTAGCTGTTGTAGAGCCTCGGCCTAGCACACCCGGACTACAACTCCTAGATAGGTTCTGTAGGAAAACACATAGTGTAGGTAGGTGCAACACTCCCACCTCACTAGAAAAAATGTCTCAGACAGCGAACCCCAGTGGTTCTCTGCCTGCAGAAGTAGATCCCTTGGGGACTGCTTCAAGATATGAAGCCTTAGCCTTCCAAGAATTGAGACAATTGTGTACTTCTAGAAGGCTAAAACAGGGTTCAAACCCTACCCTAAAGTTCTTAGTTGAGCTCTTAGAAGAGTATGATGCTCAAAAGACACCCGACTCAGGTGCTTCAGGTAGCTCAGATGAAGTCCTGCCCTCCACAGAGGATACCACTGATCTTCCAGTTCTAGATGAGGAAGAAGAGGAAGGGGGAGAAAGAGATGATTCTGACCCTGAGACAAACAGTCAGACCATAGTCAGAAGGCTTAGTCAGGCTAACTTAAGCATACATGGGAGTCAGTATGGGCAGCCCTCATACAGACCCCCAAGTGGGCTTAACCAGAGGCAGAGAAGAGGGAGATCCCACTCCAGGGACTCTATCAGATCTCATGCTTCAAATAGCTCTGATGGCCTTCCTCAGAGAGGGATGACTTCCCCTCAGAGAAAGGAACATGAGGCAAAGATGAGAGAAGCTGCTCTTAGGATTGAAAGACAGGAACTTGAGGTGGCCCTGGCCAAAGAGAAGCTTGCTCGTGCTAGAGAGCATAGAGAGAGTGGGTTAGAACCCACTGGTGGCAGCAATATCCCTACGGATAAAGATAGGTCCTATGAAAATAGACACCTAAGCAAGATTGTGCCCCCCTATAAAGAAGGGGATGACATCCACAAATGGATTACTGCTGCTTTGGAGAGGGCCTGCAAAGTGCAGCAGGTACCCCAAAGTCAGTGGGCAGCAATCTTATGGCTCTCCTTTTCTGAAAAAGGTAGACAGAAGCTCCTCACATTTAGTGATGGGGATGCTAACAACTACTCTGTCCTGAAGAGTGCTCTGATTGATGGGTTTGGCCTAACCACTGAACAGTATAGGTTGATGTTCAGAGATACCCAGAAGACACAGACTCAGGACTGGACTGATGTTGTTGATTGTGCCACTAAGGTTCTGGAAGGCTGGTTATTGGGAAGTCAAGTTAGGGACTATACAGGATCTGACCTCTCCCCAAGAATTGAGAAAGAAGGTAGACAAATGGGTCAGAACCAGGATCAAGCAGAAAAACCAGAACCAAGGGGGTGATCAGACAAAAGGCAGACCAGAAGGGTAATGAGCAGAAACAAAAAGCCCAGAAGTCTTCACCAGGCCCCCAAAAGGCACAGGGGGAGGGTGGCTCCAGAAAGAGCAAACAAAAACAAGAAGGTACAAAGAAGCCCTGGTGTGGATACTGTAAGTCAGTCTCTCACTGGTTTAGTGAGTGCACCAAGAAGGGCACAGCACCAACCACCAATGCCCCTAAGGCAACTGTTCCCCTTAGTCCAGCTGTAAGTGGTGGTTCCCAGCAAAAGGGTGTAGTAGGGTTAACCCTGGGAACTGAGGTGGACTCTGGCCTAGTCAGAGTACCAACTCAGGCTGTTCTTGTCTGTGATGGGGACATAGCAATGTCCTCTACTGTAAGTCCCAGTAATCTGAGCAAGTACAGGCAGACACCTTTTATTAATGACAAGATGGCTCAGGCCTACAGGGACACATGTGCCAGTGTCACTATGGTGACACCTAACTTTGTGAAACCTGATCAGATCATACTAGGTGAAACCTACCTAGTGACCAACGCTAGCAATGCCACTACCTCCCATAGTATGGCAGTTGTTAACTTCTCCTGGGGAGGGGTAACTGGCTCAAAAGAGTTGTTGTGAGTTCAGATCTTCCAGTAGAGTGTCTGTTAGGTAATGATCTTGAAACCTCAGTTTGGTCTGAGGTGGAGTATAGGACCCATGCAGAAATGCTGGGAATATCAGCACATGTCCTTGCTGTGAGCAGGTCACAGGCCAAAAAGTGCTTACCTGACCAGGAGCTGGATCTTGAAACAATAGACCAGCCACCAACCAAGAGAAAGAGCAAGAGGGTTAAGGCAGTGCCTTTCCCCCTGCCTCAGGTTGAGGATCAGCCCTCCCCGGAGGATGATTCTCAGATCCAAGAGGGAACTGTCCTGGAAGAACTTGAACCTGATCAGGTTGAGTTTATTGGGACAGGGGACCCTCAAGGGCAGATCTGAGGCAGGCTCAATTAGATTGTTCCTCTCTTGAACCCCTCAGACAGCAGGCTGCTGCTGAGGCTGCTGGGAATGTTCAAGGTACCCATAAAGTGTATTGGGATGATGGGCTCCTTTATTCAGAGGCTAGAGACCCCAAGCCTGGTGCTTCCAGGAGGTTGGTTATTCCTCTGCAATTTAGGGGCTTCCTTCTTACCTTGGCCCATGATATTCCCCTAGCAGGACACCTGGGCCAGAACAAGACTTGGGACAGACTTGTCCCTCACTTTCACTGGCCCCATATGTCAGAAGATACCAAGGAGTTTTGTCGCTCCTGTGTTACCTGCCAAGCCAGTGGCAAATCAGGTGGCACAACAAAGGCCCCCCTCATACCACTACCTGTGGAGGGGGTACCCTTTGAAAGAGTGGGGATAGACATTGTAGGACCAATGGACCCACAAACAGCATCTGAGCACAGATTTATACTGGTGGTAGTGGATCATGCCACCAGGTATCCAGAAGCTATTCCCCTGAGGACCACAACAGCTCCTGTTTTGGCAAGAGCCCTACTTGGAGTTTTCTCCCGAGTGGGCTTTCCAAAGGAGGTTGTCTCTGACGGAGGTGCAAACTTCATGTCAGGATATCTAACTGCAATGTGGAAGGAGTGTGGTGTCAACTATAAGTTCACCACCCCTATCACCCACAGTGCAATGGGCTTGTGGAGAGATTCAACAAGACCCTCAAAGGGATGATAAAAGGGTTACCTGAAAAGCTGAGGCGAAGATGGGACATCCTTTTACCCTGCCTTCTGTTTGCTTACAGAGAGGTCCCACAAAAGGGGGTTGGCTACAGCCCTTTTGAGCTTTTGTTTGGGCATCCTGTAAGAGAACCCCTATGTCTTGTGAAGGAAGGATGGGAGTTACCTCTCAAAAAGCCTAAACTTGACATACTGGACTATGTACTTGGTCTCCGCTCCAGGATGGCTGAATATATGGAGAATGCTTCTAAAAACCTTGAGGCCAGCCAAGAACTTCAGAAAGCTTGGCATGACCAAAATGCTGTGCTGACTGTGTACCAGCCAGGACAGAAAGTATGGTTGTTGGAGTCAGTGGCCCCAGCAGCACTCCAGGACAAAAGGTCTGGACCCCATACAATAGTTGAACAGAAGGGAGATGTCACCTACTTGGTGGACTTGGGACTCCCAGAAGCCCCCACAGGGTGCTTCATGTCAACAGATTAAAAGCATTTGTCGACAGGGCAGACATGGGCTTGCTCATGGCTACAGATGAGGGGCAGGAGGAAGAGAGTGACCCTCTCCCAGACCTGCTTACTCAAAAACCTGGTGATGGGTCAGTAGATGGTGTTGTCTTTGCTGACAGCCTCTCTGAACATCAGCAACAGGACTGCAGACAAGTTCTTCAGTCCTTCAGACATCTGTTTTCTCTGACCCCAAGTCAGACAAGCTGGTGCACCCATGAGGTGGACACTGGTGACAGTCTGCCTGTCAAGAGTAAAATCTACAGGCAACCTGACCATGTCAGGGACTGCATAAGGACAGAGGTCCAAAAGATGTTGGAGCTGGGAGTTATTGAGCCCTCAGAGAGCCCTTGGCCCAGTCCAGTAGTCCATGTGCCAAAACCTCACACTCAAGATGGTAAGAGAGAGATGAGGTTTTGTGTGGACTACAGAGGTCTCAATGCTGTCACTAGGACAGATGCCCACCCCATCCCCAGGGCAGATGAGCTAGTTGACTGATTGGCTTCTGACAAGTTCTTGAGCACATTTGACCTGACAGCAGGCTACTGGCAAATCAGGTTAGCTGAGGATGCAAAAGCCAAGACAGCATTTTCGACCCCAGGAGGACATTATCAATTTGTGGTAATGCCCTTTGGTTTGAAGAATGCACCTGCCACTTTCCAAAGGTTGGTGAACCAAGCAAGTCCTCACTGGGTTGGATGACTTTTGTGCAGCTTATCTTGATGATATTGCTGTCTTTAGCTCCACCTGGGAGGATCACCTGGTCCACCTGAGGAATGTTTTAGAGGCTCTGCAAAAGGCAGGCATCACTATCAAGGCTACAAAGTGCCAGATAGGGCAGAGCAAGGTTGTGTACCTGGGCCACCTGGTAGGTGGGGGTCAGGTTTAACCACTGGAGAGTAAGATCCAGACCATCAGAGACTGGACTCCTCCAATCACCCAGACACAGGTCAGAGCTTTATTGGGCCTGTCTGGGTACTACAGGAAGTTTCTGAAAAACTATGGGTCCATTGTGACACCACTGAATGATTTAACTTCCAAAAAGATGCCAAAGAAAGTTCAGTGCACAGTTAGCTGTCAAAAGGCATTTGATGACCTGCAGCACGCCATGTGTACTGCACCTATTCTGAAAAGTCCAGATTACTCCAAAGAGTTCATAGTCCAAACAGATGCTTCTGAGTTTGGTGTGGGAGCTGTACTTTCACAACTGAATATAGATGGTCAAGACCAGCCCATTGCTTTTATAAGCAGACAGCTGACCCCTAGAGAGAAACGTTGGTCAGCTATAGAGAGGGAGGCCTTTGCTGTGGTTTGGGCCCTAAAGAAGCTGAGGCCATACTTGTTTGGCACTCACTTCAAGATTCAGAAAGACCACAAGCCCCTCCTATGGTTAAATCAGATGAAGGGTGACAATCCCAAACGTCTTAGGTGGTCCATTTCCCTACAGGGGATGGACTTTACAGTGCAACATAGACCTGGGACTGACCATGCCAATGCAGATGGACTCTCCAGATATTTCCACTTCGAACATGAAGACTCAACTGGTCAAGGTTAGTTTAATGTCCCTAAGTTAGGGGGGTGGTTGTGTAGGAGAGTAGGGCCTGCTTCCTATGGTCACCCCCACTTTTTGCTTTTGCTTTACTGGTTTTCGACTTAGATGTGGCTGTGGGCCTGCTAATCAGACCCACAGCCCAAATGCACTCTCTCTAAATTCACACCATGTACTCTAGGTACATCCACAATTGGGAATTGGCTCACCTTATCAGCCCCTGTAGAAGTGTACCCTAGGTACTCAGGGCATAGGTGTAACCAATGCCTACCAGGGGCTGCAGCATGTATTGTGCCACCCCTGGCTGGCCACTCAAATAGACACAACTGGCTGATCACTCAGCTGGGGCAAGGTCGTGTAATCACCCCTTGCTTAGGTATAGTATCCCTATATCTACCCTTAAAAATAGACACACAGTAACCTATAAGTCACTCCTATCGCAGGCCTTAACAATCCAGGAGGCAGAGTGCTTGGTTATGTGTGAGATGGTGCTCTAGCATGAGGTGAGCCTGTCTGCAGCTTTCGGAACCATGTTCTTATAGCTGTTCTATGATATTGCCATACCATATACTCTTAGGTGCATTATAATCCTCGCGGTTAGATGCTAACTTTGGTTTGGCTTTATCTAAACATGTCTTGTAAGGTGTCATACGCTTTGGAATACTACCCCCTCGCCAATTCTGGCGACGGTGGTAGCATTCCACCCTTTTAGAGGGAGGAGACATGTTGTTGCTGAATATCCCGGTTAAAGTTAACCAGAGCCCCAGCGTCACAAAATGGATGCTGCTGCCACAGACACAAGTCTGACCTCCTGCTGCTGGGAGTCTTTCCAGCGAGGGAGGCCTGGACAATAGGTTTCCTGCCTGGAGAGGTGCGAGCACCACCCCAGACAGGATTTTGTGTATTGGGACAGGGAGGGCTGAAAAGAAACAGACACTGCCTGGGGCACACTAGGTGCTCCATGCATAGTCCAGTTCAAACCGGTGCTGAGACACTCCAGCCCCAGCTTTGGCGCGAAACTGGACAAAGGAAAGGGGGTGTAACCACCCCCTATCCTGGTCCCATCCATAGGAGGGACCTAGTGAGTAAACCAGCCCCCTTTAGTTGTATAAAGGTAGGAGCTGACCCAGGAGACTTTAGATTAATCCTGGAATCGAACTGAAGACGAAACTCTGGACCCTTCGACATTCAACTGAAGCTGAAGACTGAAGAATCTCCCTTGTGGCGAAAGAGTGACCACCCTGGGCAACGAGGCACAATCCAGCAACTGGACGGCTTGCTTTGTCCCTGTTCCCGCCGGAACCCAAGCACAGAGCCTGACAAGACCTCGACCCCCGGACTCCTCTGACCCCACTGCACGACTCCAGCACAGCTGAGCACCGTGGAAGGCGTTGGAATCCGTGGAAGCAGGCAACTTGGAAAGTCTTCAACTTACTACCTGCGCAGCTCCTGAGGCATCCTTGGAGCTGTGCACTGGTGACTGAGACACCCCGACACCGAGCCCCACCTGCACCGAAGACCAGCCCTCCACACTCCACGAGATCTGCGTTGGGCCCTTCTGCTTGTGTTCTGCTCGTCGCGTTGTCCGGTTGCTGGCCCGTTGGCTAGTAGCCCTCTGACGACGACTCCTTTGAAAATTCATCGCTGGTCTGGTTGCTCCAGACTGGCCCTCGCTTCCCTGAAAAGGTGAAGTACCTCAGACCCTCCTGGTCTGCACCAGAAGCCTTTTGTGTATCCTGTATGGGTTGCCTTCGCTTAGGATTGTTGGCTTTGATCTTGAAGCCGACCCCTCCATCTGCGAGAACCTTTGTGGGACAGCTCCTCTCCAGCATCTGGTCATCCTCGACGCCTCCTGGTCCGCGTGGCTGCAACGACAAGCTTCACATCTGCACCTGATTGCTCCTCGACGACATCTGGGTCCTTCCTGGTTCCACCCGGTCACTGGCTAGTGACCTAGACTCTGTCCCCTCTGCTTTCAGATCCTCTTCATCCTAGATCCATCCTTGGATCCACCCGGACATCTTCCTCCTGGTCGCCTGCAGCATCTTCTTCCGAGGCTCCATAGGAAACGACAAGAAAACCCGACACACTTTGACACTTATGCACCCGCAGCCCGTGGGTGAGGTAACGCGAGTACTTCAGTGCTCCTGTAGGGATTGACTATCCTAGTGTCCAGTTTTGCTAGTTGTGTAATCCTAGTTAGACCGGAAGTGTCCTAAAACTTCATTACTTACCTTTTTACGTTCCTACTGACTTTCTATTGACTCTCACGTGAGAGTACTGACTCTGCACGCGCTGCCTGTGGGCCTCCTACTCCTAACCTAAGGGTCAGACAGTGTAGACCCAGCGATCCTCTAGGCCCTAGGCCTTTTCCTTTCCCAAGTCGTGGTTCTTATACCACTTACTTAGTATATGGTTTTAGGCGCCCCTAGGGCCTAACTGTAAATTGTGCTATTTAAAGTATTTCTGAGTATAACTTGTTATGTGCTTTTGCCTCTGATCTCATAAAGAGTTCAGAGGAGTGTGTTAGTAAATAAATACATATATATTTTATATATATCCTGTGTGGTTTCCTTTCATTTGATATTCAAGGGGTTACATATGGTAAAACAGCTGGCGTTACACGCCCTCAAGAGTCTTTTAGCCTAAGACTGTTCTGTCCACGCTACCACTAGGATAGCTGGTCTATAAGGTTTACTTTACAACCATCACCATAAGGGTTGTTTGGACTGGTGCAAGGTGTTCACTAGAATAGTGAACAGCATATACCAGGCCAACTTCTCACAGTCATCCACCCGGAACTGGCGTGTGCAATCCAAATAGAATGAGCGCGCACGTTTTGGGTCCAGACGGTGGAGCCTCTCTTCCTCTTTCGAGGGATGCGGAGAGAAGGTGGGCAAGGTGATGGACTGCCCGATGTGGAAGGCTGTGACTACCTTGGGCAGGAAAAAGGGTCGCGTCTTCAACACAACTTTGTCCGGATGGACAGAAAGGAAAGGAGGTTTAGAGGAAATAGTCTGGAGCTCACTCACTCTCCTGGCAGAGGTGATGGCAACCAGAAAGGCAGTCTTGAGAGAAAGGAGATGAAGAGGACAGTTATGAAGTGGCTCGAAAGGAGCGCACAACAGGTAAGTCAGAACAAGGTTCAAGTCCCACTGAGGCATCACGAAAGGAACAGGAGGAAACGTATGAGTGATGCCCTTCAAAAACCTATTTATAACTGGGGACTTGAACAAAGAGGGCTGATCAGGGAGCTTTAAGAAGGCGGAAATGGCAGAGGTAGCCCTTGATAGTGCCCAGAGCAGAGCCCTGCGGGGCAAGAGAAAGAAGAAAGAGGATAACCTCTGTAAGGGGAGAAGAAAGGGGATCCACAGCCTTTGCTGTGCACCATGCCACAAATTTGTTCCACCTGCAGGCATATACCGATTTTGTGGAGGGACGCCTGGCTGCCAGAATCACATTACAGACTTCAAGAGGCAAGTCAAATGGCCTCAACTGCCGCCGCTCAATCTCCACGCATGTAATAGAGACTGGACAGGTTCGGGTGGAGGATCGTCCCCTGCTGCTGCGACAGAAGTTCTTCCTGAAGAGGAAGACGAATCGGGGGATCGAAAGACATGCTGTGTAGCTCGGGATACCAGTATATTTGTGCCCAGTCCGGAGCCACAAGGATAACTTGGGCCCGGTCGCGTCTGATCTTCTTCAGCACTCTGGGCAGAAGTGGTATAGGCAGAAAGGCGTACAACAGACCGCAGCTCCATTCGCGACGAAAAGCGTCTCCGAGCGAGTGCCGCCTTGGAAATTCCAATGCGCAGAACTGATGACATTGCGCGTTCTCTTCTGTGGCGAATAGATCTAACCAAGGCTCTCCCCACTGCTGAAAGAGGCCTTGTACCACGTCCGAGTTCAGACGCCATTTGTGATCCATCATGCACCGACGGCTGAGTTCGTCCGTCCTGGCGTTCAGGGAACCTGCCAGGTGTTGAACTACCAGGGTCACGCCCTGATGTTCCAGCAGAGCCTCCTGGCATAGGGTCCATGACCCCACCCGCCCTGTTTGTTGCAGTACCACATGGTGGTGGTGTTGTCCGTGAACACCCGCACTACACTACCCCGGACATAGGGGAGGACTGCCTTCAGTGCAAGCCAGATCGCCCGCAGCTCCAGAAGGTTGATGTGGACCCGGGACTCCCCCAGCCCTGGAGGGACGTCCGTCACAACTACGTGCTCCGGTTGGGGTAGGGAGAGGGATCTGCCGCTGACCCAATCGTGGTCCGTGAGCCACCACTGCAACTGTCTTGTAGTGCCCTCCGAAATCAAGACATGGTCGGACAAGTTGCCCTGATGCTGGGCCCACTGAAACTTCAGGTCCCACTGCAGAGTCCGCATCCGCCACCTGGCGTGATGCACCAGAAGGATGCAGGAGGCCATCAGCCCCAGAAGCCGCAGCAAGACTCAGGATAACGGCTGAAAGATCGGAATCAGAGCCTGAATATCCTGAACCCGCTGTTCAGGAGGATAAACCCGAAACTGCGCCGAGTCTAGAACCGATCCGAGGAAGAGGAGCTTCTGAGAGGGACACATGTGTGACTTTGGCCCATTGATGGAAAACACTAGTAGGTGCAGGATGTCGGCCGTAGTCTGGAGGTGGCTGACGACTGTCTGGGGCGAGCCCACCTCCAACAAACAGTCGTCGAGGTAGGGGAAGACTGAAACCCCTAACCTGCGCAGATGAGCTGCGACCACCGCCATCACTTTCGTGAACACCCGTGGGGCGCTGGTAAGGCAGAAGGGGAGCACGGTAAACTGAAAGTGCTCGTGGCCTACCGTGAACCGCAGGTAACGCCGGTGGGCCGGCATGACGGGGATGTGAAAATAAGCGTCCTGCAAGTCCAACGCTACCATCCAGTCTCCCGGGTCCAGGGCAGCTAAGACCTGAGCCAAAGTCAGCATCTTGAACTTCTCCTTCCGGAGGAAGCCGTTGACGTTCCGCAGGTCCAAGATAGGGCGTAGTCCCCCTTTGTCCTTCTTGGGAACCAGAAAGTAGTGGGAGTAACAACCACACCCTACTTCTGGCCCAGGAACGCGCTCGATGGCCTCCTTGGCCAAGAGGGCCGTAACTTCCTCTCGCAGAAGATTCAAGTGATCCCCCGACACGCGGTGGTACTGCTGTGACATGGCTGGAGGGGTCGCCTCGAAGGGGAGGAAGTAGCCCCTTCGGACGATTTGCAGCACTCACCTGTCCGAAGTGATGTTGCGCCAGTGAAGGAGGTGATGGCGAACCTTGCCCCCACTGGCGTCATGTGGGCCTGAAAGCTTGGACTAGGAATGCTTTGAGGCGGATGCTGCGGGGGTGGATGTGGACTGGCCTCGCCGTTGTCCCCGGGCACCACCACGGCGGTTATCACGTCTGCCACCATGCTAGATGTTAGTCTGCGGCCCGTGGCTGGCAGGACGTGTGGGGGCGCCCCTTCCTTGGCCACGAAAGGAGCGAAAGGCAGCAGGTTGCTGGTGCGGGGCCGACAGGCCCAAGGACTTGGCCGTAGCCCTGGAGTCCTTAAAGCTCTCAAGCGCACTGTCTGCCTTGTCGCCAAAGAGGCGACGGCCATCAAATGGCATGTCCTTAAGGGTGTTTTGGACATCAGCGGAAAAGTTGGCGGACCTCAGCCAGGCATGGCGACGAATCGCCACCGTCATTGCCATCGCTCTACCTAGCGAGTCCGTTGTATCCAGTCCACACCGGATAGAATACCGTGCCACATCTCGACCCTCCGCAAGGGCTTGGGCGAGTTTTAGTTCGGGCCTCCTCCGGACATTGTGGCAGCACGGCCGCGACCGTGTCCCACAGAGAGTGGGTATAACGGCCCAAGAGGCACGCAGTGTTAACTGACCGCAACCCCAAACTCAGGGAGGAGAACATTTTCTTTCCATACTGTTCGTACCTCTTGGATTCCAGATCGGGGAGAGCCGTCGGGAATGCGGTCTGGGAGTTAGAGGCCTGGATGACCAGGCTCTCGGGGGTGGGGTAGGTGGACAGGAAGCAAGGATCGCCCGGAGCCGGGCGGTGGCGTCTGGCCACATTCCTATCTACAGGCGGACCTGTAGCGGGCCTAGACCAGGTGCCCAGAAGAACGTCAGATAAGGCCTCATTAAACTGCAGCAGAGGCTCCGAGGAGTTTGCCTGCGGTTTAAGGACCTCAGTGGTGAGGAGGTTAGTCCTCACGGCCGCGACCGGGAGTTCAAGGAATAAGGCCTTGGCCGCCCGCGTCAACACCACACTATAGGCAGCCCCCTCCTCCTTGGCCACGGTAAGTGGGGGGACAAAACCAGTGTCTGGCAAAGTGACCAGACCACTGGCATCCCCAAGCTCACCTGCCCAGTCCTGGCAAGGCTGGCACTCACATGCCAGAGGGTCCTCAGAACCCTCCCAATCCTCCTCGCCACCCATCTCCTCATACTCAGGGTCAAAGGATGGGGCCGGGTCATAGAAGTAAAAATCTCCTAGCAGCGGCGAATACGGCGCAGAATGGCCCCGCTCCGGCGCCAGACCTAAATCGAGGGTAGGACCAGGGTCGACACCCTGGGGGTCGGCGTCGGCGAGGCCGTTACGGTTGACAGGCGACGATCCGGAGCCGGAGCACCCGACGGCGCCGGGGCTGAAGCACCCGGCCCACTTGGGGACCCAGTCGGGCCGCTGGGCCCGAAGGCACCGCGGAACCAGACGGAGGAATGAGCGACCTCATGGCCATGAGGAAGGCCTCGATCTCCTCCGGTATCGCGTTCTGCCCAGGGACCGGCGAGTACGGAGCAGGCCGCGACACCTGCGGCTCTGGCGTAGCTGTGTGGGCGGTGTCGCCCGAACCCCCGGTTGCGTCGCGCGAGCGTCGGGGGGAGTCAGAAGAGCGATGTCACCTCTTCGACTTCTTGTGCCTCTTACCTGAGAACTTGGAGCCCGAGGAATGGTGGCGACTCCCAGAGCTATGACGACTCTGGCCCAGTGACCGGGACCTCGAACGGCACGGGCCGACTGCCGGAGCTCGAGTCGCTTGCGGGACCGCTCCCGCCTAGCCTTCGACGTCAAGGCCCGGCAGTCGGGGCACTTGTTGTCGTGGTCGGGCCCCAGGCAATGAAGGCACCGGCGATGGGGGTTGGTAACCGACATCAGTCGGCTGCAGTCGACGCAGGGTTTGAACCCGGGCATCCCTACCGGCACCGTTGGAGTCGGTCGACTCGAAAAACAGATCAAAAATTGAGTAAAGGGTACCACTTTCTCAATTCTCCGGACCTGCGCTTGCTGGCGTGGAAAAAAGAAGAACTGACGTCAGCGCGCGAGGGCGGCGTCTAAGTACTCCGACGACATAATCCCGGCACCAACGACGCAGACGACAGACGCAGAGCCGCAGACGACGCCTACTGACGCGTAGCAGTACTGCTACGCAAAATTTTCCGGATCCAGTCTGATGCCTGGGGATATTCTAAGGTATGGAATCTACTACTAACCTGTTTCTTTCAGATATCCATGTTAGGGTCGAAACGCCGTCGACAATTGAGAAAAGCGAACCAATAGAACTGGCATTCTATCACTCTATAGAAAAAAATTGGTCGCTTTTTGTATATAACAATATTTATCTGAAACCTTGCACATATTGTTTCACAAATGTTTCCATATGTTTTGGTTCATATTTTCACTTGGGACACAATCCACGACTGTAAATATTTACTGTAGAACTTTTCTGGATTTATTTCTATTGTTTATTTCTTGTTTTGATTCAATACAATTCATTGTACAACCTAAACCAGTGCATTTGAGTCTCTTTCTATCTGACTTCCCACTTAATCCCTGCCTATATATGCGATTTTCGCTAATTACATTATCAGTAAATAATAAGTATCGTTCCATAGGAACCACTGTTCTTTTTTAAATACTTATAATACCCTGGTTCCATTGTGAGTAGGGTCCCCTTGTCCTCCTTCAATAATATTCGATGTCCAAGAATTTAAAAAAATGCAATATGCAAAGGAGTTCTCATGTCTTCTAAGTCACGGCAATCAAGAGAGTTTCAAGGGTGTGCAATTGCGTTCTCATTATTTTCCATCAATTGTATTTTTGGAACAAAAAACGTTTGCCACAATGCTACTTAAAATCAACAGTTTCAATTATACCAACTAAAACCCCGTTTGTACACCAAATAACCAGAAACTTTGTTTTATAATTGTTCCACATTAAACTCTTCCGATTTTCAGAAATATTTATAGTAAAAAAAAATACAACATGTAAAAACACAAGTGTTCAATTTAACTTTTCTGTTTTTTTGAGCGAGATAAAATGGACATGGATTTGATGACTTTACCTCATGCTCCAACTCATGTCTTTCCTCCAATGGAGCTAAATTTCCAGGACACTCCTACCTTTTTCACAGCCAGATGATCGATGACAATCTCCAAGGAACCCTTTTGCTCTTTCTTGGGATCAACCCGACCAACACCGGATTCCTTCGGCAGAGACCAGGAGAATGTGGCTTTGCGTACTTCTAGTGCAAATTCTTGATCTGAAGAGGGAGCTGGGAAAGAACAACACAAAACATACGTTCAAAAATCAGCCAGTAAATAAGATGGATTTTTACTTATAATGTATCTCTTTTTGAAGGCTGTTTCCAATCGAAGGAAGGGTAGCCAGCACTATGACCATGACACACAGCTCCACATGCTAACAGACGGAATGTGGCGTATTGTACCTTAATCCCTCTGCCTCGTCACCATTCCTATATTTTGAGGTTAATTCATGTCCATAAAAAAGTGATTTGCGCTAGCCCTTTAAACTTTACAAAACCAACTTTAGTGATGAATTTCAGCGACATCAATGTAGTCTGCTCATGGTATGACTGACCACACTCAAGTGAGATGTGAGGACAGATCTCAGTTGTAGTTGGCACCAAGTGTTTTTTTCATACATTTTGAAAGTTAATAGCACCAATGGGTATATTCGATCAGTGTATTTATAACTGATGTGTGCTACTGTTCCCTCTCATTGGTTTTGCTCTGTCGGGCTCTTCGTTTTGTAATTCTTGGAACATTCTGATAGAGCAAGATCTGTGACCAAGAATATTTGGTCTTGGAGCAATGAAGATTGCTGACAAGTACTCATGTCATTACTGCTTATCATGTGCAAATGTTTGCCCTGATACTGACAACCAATATGCAACCTCTGACCCTGCTTGCAGGCAGGTCGCCCCCACGCCGCTGCTCGTCACTTCTTGCCTTGCTGCCTCTGTGTCCCTGAGCTGCTCCTCGCCTCCCTCTGCCGTGCGCCAGCTCCCCCCAGCCCCACCGCTCCCGTTCCGTCCCTTCCCGCCGCTGCTCCCCTGCGGCCCGCCCCCCGCACACCCATTGGCCTTCCCGCTCCCGCCTCCCAGCTGCCCCTCCCTCCCAACCCACCTCATAGGCAGGACGAACAGCGGTAGCAGGAAAGACCTCTGACCCTGCTTGCAGGCAGGGCACCCCCACGCCACTGCTCTTCACTTCTTGCCTTGCTGCCTCTGTGTCCCTGAGCTGCTCCTCGCCTCCCCCTGCCCGTGCGCCAGCTCCCCCCACCTCCCACCGCTCCCGTTCCGTTCCTTCCCGCCGCTGCTCTCCTGCGGCCCACCCCCCGCACACCCATTGGCCTCCCCGCTCCCGTCCCCCAGCTGCTCATCCCTTCCAAGCCACCTCATATGCAGGAAGAGAAGCGACCGTGCAGCGGACGTGCCGCCGGCGTACCGCTGGTGCGCCGAAGGCGTGCCCAAAACAAGCTTGTCTGCGCCCGTCTGCGCTAGGCCCGCGCACGCCACGACACCAGAATCCACTACGACGCCAGCACCCTCCGCGCACTCAACACAGTCCGAAACCACACCTGCTTCCAAGCTGCCCCGAAACTGACCCGCGGACCCTTCTCCTGCCACACCTGCAGCTTCACCTGCGACAGAACCACCAAACCTCCAAAGACTGGAGCCAACCACCTCTGCTGCATACTCCTCAACACCCGCTCCACACGCAAACACGCCGTCGAGCTCTGGGATCTACTCCACAATGTGACAGAATGTGGCCGTATTATAACTTTTATGGTCGCCCCCACGCCGCTGCTCGTCACTTCTTGCCTTGCTGCCTTTGTGTCCCTGAGCTGCTCCTTGCCTCCCCCTGCCAGTGCGCCAGCTCCCCCCACCCCCCACTGCTCCCGTTCCGTTCCTTCCTGCTGCTGCTCTCCTGCAGCCCGCCCCCCCGCACACCCATTGGCCTTCCCGCTCCCGCCTCCCAGCTGTTCCTCCCTCCCAAGCCACCTCATATGCAGGCCGAGAAGCGACCGCGCAGCGGGCGTGCCGCTGGGGCGCCGAAGGCACGCCCAATGCAAGCCTGTCTGCGCCCGTCTGCGCCAGGCCCGCGAACGCCACAACACCAGAATCCACTACGACGCCAGCCCCCTCTGCGCACTTAACACCGGCCGAAACCACACCTGCCCCCAAGCTGCCCCGAAACTGACCCACGGACCCTTCTCCTGCCACACCTGCAGCTTCACCTGCGACAGAACCACCAAACCTCCAAAGACTGGGGCCAACGACCTCCGCTGCATCCTCCTCAACACCCGCTCCGCATGCAAACACGCCGTCGAGGTCTGGGATCTACTCGACACCTCCGCCCCAGATGTGGCCTTCCTGACCGAGACCTAGTGGAACATCTCCTCGGCGCCCGACATCGCCATAGCCATTACGGACGGCTACAAGATCACCCGCAGGGACCGCGCCAACGGAATCGGAGGAGGAATAGCCATCGTCAACAAGTCCATCCTCAAGGTCTTGTAAACAATGGGATTCTATCACTTCTATTTTTTGACAATAGGCTATGTGATGTGATAAGGATAGTGGTATGTGTTAGGGAGTGTAGGGACCTGTTTACGTGAATGGTGGTGTAAAAAAGGGTAAAAATTCCCTGGCTGGTCGAATTTTTTTTATTTTAATGGCTTCTCAAGCTGGGAACATTAAAAAGGGGTTAGTAAGTAGAATTACAAGTGTAGTCAAAGTAGACTACACTTGTAATTCTACTTACTAACCCCTTCACATCACATAGCCTATTGTCAAAAAATAGAAGTGCTCCCGCATCACTCGTAGGTTGAAGCACGCCCCGACCCGTAGAGGGACGGGAAGACCCCAATGATGGGAGAATGACACTATGGGATTCATAGTGTGTGAGGGGTATTTTAAAAACACACAGTGCCCTCATTCTTTCACCCGCAGAGAGGCCTAATTTTCACATTGTAGTTTTTCACAAGTTTAGAGAACATCACCACTCACATTGATAGAATCCCATTGTTTACAAGTCTATTTCAGGAGGGTGATTCTATCATCTTCTCTACACTTCCCCAATTGATTTTTTGGCATCCTCAAGGTCACCACCTATGCTGACGACACCCTTAACACCGCCGAACACCTGCACTTCCGGATCCACACCGACCCCAACACCACACTCAGAGGAACCCTCGTTTACAGACCCCCCGGACCCCAGGCTCAGTTCAGCGACTCCTTTTTTAAACTTTTTTTAAACTTTTTTTTTTAATTGTTTTTTATTGAGAATATCCTGGTACAAAAAAGGAAAAGGATCCAAAACATAGATAATTCATTGTCAAATAGTTATACCTTTAACTTTAAAAACGACAAAAAGAAAAGTTAAGAAAGAGGTACAGCTTGAAATTTTGGAAATCATACAATATATCAACAAAAATAAGGAGATTAAATGATAATTCATCTAATAATAGATTCATCTATGTTGCCCTGTTTGTACCCCGAAACATAACATGATTACAGCTATTATCTCCAGTTTAAATTTTTTATTTGTCTGTACCTCCAATTTTTTAATGGAGCCCATATCTTTAGACCCATCTCCCGTGTTCTCCTCCCCTTACCCTCATAGAGGTAGGATTCAATGTTGTGTATACCGAGAAGTCTCGTCAACCAAACTGACATAGAAGGTGCACAGGTATCCTTCCAGATACCTATGAACACAAAGTCTTCCAACTCTTTCTGTAGGTTCAGCCTACTGTCACAGCCCAGTATCATTATCATTTTTTTTTTTTTTTTAAGAACCTTTATTATTTCAGCACAATAATACAACCGTAGGCCTACAAACCAATCCGGCCGGCCGCTACGCAAATCAGGAAAAAAGGCAATATAACGTAAAAGATACAGCGGTCCGGAGGTCGAAGGCTGATTAACATCCAGGATATGACATATAAGTAAATTACCACGCAATAATAAGGATCTGAGATGGTTCATTTTGCCATAACGAAAAAATTTATTAAAAATCAATGTCGCACAATCATACACTCCCCCAGCACAGCTAACTAAAAGCAAAAGGTTACGCTAGCGATGTACATAGATTGAGAATGACGGGGGAGGGGCAATGGGGTAAGGAGAGACGCAATAAACACTAAGCAATCATGGCGAACTAGTCCCACCCCTCAAGGGAAAACACACTATGGGAGACATGAAAGACGACGACATCGAAAAAGAAAAGGGCAAAGGGCCATAGAGACAGAAAAAAGAACAAAATAACAAACCCATCCCCCAACCCCCAACCCTGCACCCCTGCAGAAGGCTATGGCCTACCCCCCCCAGCAGCGTGCCTGTCGCCCTAAATAGAGACCCGAAATACAGAAAAGAAAAAGAGAAAAAGATAGAGAAAATATACAGGAGAAGGGCCCTCAATCCAGTGTTCCGGCCCCTCCCACCTCCGCATTCAAAAAGCTTCGAAACAGCAACGGTAGAAAAATACAAATAGCAACAGTCACATATAAGCAATCAATAACAGCTCCGCGAAGCGCTCCTTAAATCACCATAAACCATCCATGAGTCCCTCCATGCCCCAAGCAAAGTCACCCCTGGCCTCTTCTGTCGATATTACCAACATTGAACCATTTCACAGACAGGATACAAAATAGTACAAGAGGTCCGATTGCACCAGGAGGATCCGGCGGTGCCGTCAGTCCATAGGATACGAGCCATTTGAGTCTCGCCGATGATGCATGGCAGAAGACGGACCGCGACAATATCAACATCGCCGACAGTCTCAAGTCCGAACGCAGTCCCGCCAGCCATGAAAAGGGAATCACACGGAGCGGGAAGCGCCGAAACCCCGCCAGGGCCGCCCAAACCATGGACCAATGCCGTTCCCCCAGTCGCAATTCAAAGATAGGCCCCAAGGAGACAATCACGTACGTAACAGGTGTATCCACAGCCAGCTCATGAACCAAAGCTATCCGCGTCTCCACGAGTGCAGATTCATCCGAGGAACACGTCAATGTATCAAAGGCAGATACAGCGGCGCCTCCTTGAGAGCGATCCGCGCCATCACAAAATGGCGGAACAACAATGGCGGCCATCCTGTTCCCCAAATCTCGGGTCTCCCGGGTCAGGGTAATCTGCAGGTTTGTTAATGCAGCCAGGATATCTCTGGGGGTGGGTGTTTTCTCATGGTGCCAAACCCCGGGATTCTCTCGTACACCGGCTTCTCTGCCCGGTTGAGGGGCGTGCAGGAGGGCATCGTCCGCCATTTCAGCTGTTCAAGTTTCTCTTCCTTCCACCTCACCGCGGAATCGGGCCCAGCTCCCGGACACTGCAGGATTCACAGCAGGATCTCAATAGTCGGGGCCGGTAACAGAAAGGAGAGTCACCGAAAGGTTAAATAAGCCCCCGTCGCTCCTCGAAAGTCACCAACAGATTCCCGGGGTGGGCTATGAACATGAACGGGTATCTCACCGAAGGGACCTGGGCATCACGAATTTCTCTCCGGCCCAGCTATATCGCACCTTCCGCAGGTCAACCCACTATGGGGAGTGGGTTGACATCATCTCTGTCGGCTCGCGGATCTCAGGTTCTCTCCGACCGGCTTCCCAGTGCAACCAGCGGCCGCTGGCGTTGTACTTCCGGCCGGACACTCCCCACACTCGAGATCCCGGTCTCAGCACCTCGAAGGCCGCCAAACATTCGGGGACATTCCGTCGGGTCTACTGCACGGCGGAGCCTCAGAAGCAGATGGTAAGTGAATACTTTCCTTCACCTACTCAGATTAGCAAAGACTGTTCAGGATAATCGCCAGGATATACGTGCGGCCGGGAGGGAGCACGGAGCCGAGCGTTTATATAACCATCCCGATCGCCATCTTGGCTCCTCCCAGTATCATTATCATTAATGTGGAAGATACTTCAACCTTCTGAGCAAGTAGTTTTTCCCAAAATTACTTGATTCCCCTAAAAACTGGTTTTAGTTTTTCACAGCCATGTAACATGTGCAATAGATTTGCTGGTCCTTGCGTACACCTAGGGCATTTATTGTCATCTCTTTTGCCCCATTTGAACAATTTATCTGGCGTGTAATATAAATTGAATAGCGTTTTATAGTGTTGAGCTCTTAGATTTGAGGACCGGAGTATTTTTTTGTCTAGGTGCAATGCCTTATCCAGATCCACATCTGAAGTATTCAATTTCTGGGCCCAGGAGACCTCGCATTTCTCTATATCATCCTGCAGCTCATTCATTAAAATCCCATTGATTATTCCGATCCTGCTGCCTCCTTTTAAAAGGAAATCCAATAGATTGCATCTGCTCCCCAGTGATATCTGAGGTCTCATAGCCTTTAATGTCTGGGATACCTGCATATATTTGAACCTCTGGTTATGAGTTATACCAAATTTCTGTTGGATTATCTCAAACCTGAGACCCGCATATCCCTGCATAATGTCCCCTATAGTTCTAATATCCAACTGTTCCCATTGTCTCCACATACCATCCCTGCTGATTAGTGGAAAGATCCCAGATTGCCACAGTGGTATAAAGTGGTTAATTTTGGGGATTACACATAACCTTTGTATCGATTTCCAAACCTCCCAAGCACTACGTATAGCCTTATATCTAGTTTTCCTACAGTAGCGCCGCTCTGTTTTCCTCAGTAGTAGCCCAAACGCCTCCCTCCCCAACAATAATTCATATATTGACGATGGGCTTTGATCCCTTATTGGTGTGTCGGCACCTCCAGTAGAAGGATCAAGCAATACTGCCATCTGGGAGATCAGGCACGCCCAATGATAATACCTAAGATTGGGGATTCCCAGCCCACCCTGTTCCTGGGGTAGGGACATACATTTCAGTGCCCTCCTAGTCTTGCCATATTGCCACATAAAATTCATGAATATTGATTCCATTGATTTTAAGACAGATTCATCAATGATAAACGGTTTTGGCCGGAGCATATACAAAATATTTAGGAACATCGTCATTTTTAAAACATTCGCTCTGCCTATAAGGGACAGGTGTAGTACATCAATTCTTTTAAGATCAGCAGCGATTGTTTTTAACAATGGTGTAAAGTTATCTCCTATAATTGATTCGACAGCTGTATTTATTGTAACCCCAAGATAGACTGCGGATTCAACATATCTGGCATCTAATTTAGCAATATTGTTCGTACAAATTATCTGGGTCTTGTCCTCATTCAATCAGTAACCTGAATTTCCCCCAAACATCCCAGTGATCTCGACAATTGCCTGCATTGCCAAAACAGGTTCAGGGGTGATTATTGCTAAATCATCTGCGTAAGCCAGAAGTTTAGTATCGTACCCATTAGTGGTTACCGGCTTGATGTCCCTGCATGCTCATAGCTTCTGAATCAGTGGGTCTATGTACAATGTGAAGAGTATGGGTGAGCAGGGACACCCCTGGCGTGTCCCCCTTGTAACGATTATCTTCTCCGAACTCTCACCCATTAACTGTACCCTGGCCGTTGGATAGCTATACATAGCTTTAAGAGCTTTTAGTATCTTTAAGTCAAATCCCCTCCGGGCCAACACTCCCCATAGATATTCCCATATTACAAGATCGAACGCCTTTTCTGCGTCGAGGAGGATCATAGCCAACCCCCCCCGTCCCGTCCCCCCGTGGCAGCATGGAGATCAAACAGAGTGATGGCATGTCTTATATGGTCGTTTGTTCCACGGCCTGGAATTAATCCATGCTGCCAAGGGGAGACCAGACCGCCCACGACCCTCCCTAGCCTCTTGGCCAAGATCTTAGCGTAGACCTTAGTGTCCGCATCTATCAGGGACATCGGTCTATAAGATCCGGGGTTTTCCTTGGGTTTGCCTTTTTTGTGAAATATAACAATATTAGTCTCTTTCCATGTGTCGGGGATACGGCCGGTGTAAATTATTCTGTTAAATAGATCTAGGAGTATTGGGGCTAATTCATTTGAAATATTTTTATATATTTCTAGGGGTATACTATCTGGCCCTGCCGCTTTACAGTTTGCCAACTCTTGTAACGCCTCACATACCTCATTCAATGACACATCCTGCTCTAGTAATTCTTTATCAGCCTCATTGAGTTCAGGGCCTACTTCCTCTCCTTCTCCATTCGGTCTATCTGACACCCCCTCCTCCTGGTAGAGTGCCTGATAAAAGTTTTTTAAAACTTTCAGGCTATCTGATGGCTCCCCATAGTCACAGCCGTTCTCCTGTATGCTGACTATTACATTTTTATTAGCTCGTTGTCTGGTACGCAGCACCAGAGCTCTACCTGCTTGCTCACCTGTTTCGTACATATTACACCTGTGGGCACGATAGTCACTAGCAGCATTTTTTGCCATAAGTTTATTGATATCAGCTTTAATGGACATGATTTTCTGATGGCTCGCTTTCCCATCCCTTCCATGTAGGATGTCGCTCCCGTGTTCCTCCTCAGCAGCTACCAATAGCCCCAACATCCTATCGTTCTCTGACATTTCCTGTTTCCTCATACTGGCTACATAGCTCACTGTTTCCCCTCTTAGGGTAGCCTTAAAGGCGTCCCACACGTAGTTTCTTGATGTGCTATATCGGTTCATATCAAAGAATGCTACCGCCCACTCCCTTATATGTTCTAAGTACCCATTGTCCCCTATCAACTTTCTATCGAAAGTCCATCTAGGTTGTTTTATCGCCGTCATACCCTTAGCGTAGCTTAATATAAGAGGACTATGATCAGAGATCACTTTGGGTAGTTTGCTTATACTAACTTTCCTCATCTTAGGCATAGATATCAAGAAATAGTCCAATTGTGTGTATCTTTGGTAGGGGCATGAGAAATAAGTGAACCCTGGACTATTCTGCTTTTTATTTCCTCATACGTCCCCTAGTCCATGTGAGCTGATCAGAGCACTCAGTGCTTTAAAAACCCTAGGTTTCCGGCCTGTATACGAAGTTTTGCTGACAAAATCAGCCGAGATATTTAGATCTCCACAAATAACAATGGGTGTAGGCCAGTTAGTTAGTTCACTCTCTAATGTGTTGAAAACCTTGGGGTCATCCTGATTGGAGCCAAAGATCCCACAGATAGTTCCCCCACAGGAAAGTTCTACCAGAGCCCACCTTCCATGTGAGTCAGCCTTATTCCGTTTTATACCCCCTAATGAGGTCTTACCCAGGATTGCAACCCCTCCGATTGTCGAGGTCTGGGAGGAGCAGGCTAAGATCTCAAAACCTTTAATATTCAGCCAATGTCTTTTTCCCCATGGTAGGTGTGTCTCCTGTAGGCATAAGATGTCTATCTTTGTTGACCTTACAAACTGTGTCAACCTTTGCCTCTTATTCCAGTTATTTAAACCCCCAACGTTAAGGGTACATATATTAAGATTAGCCATTGTTCATTATACTTTTGCCAGTTTGATTGTATCTTTCAGTCATCAAGTACACAACCTTAAGACATTTTGTATTGGAAAAATGACCTGAACATAATACCATATATTCTCCTTTTCTTCTGAGTTTCTCCCCCCCTGCCCTCCCCCCGCTCCCACTCCCTCTGCTCCGCCCCCTAACCCCCCTCGCCCCTCCCCCCTCACTCACCATCTCCTGAGAGCGCTCAGACCTCAGTCTGTGCATTTGCTGGATAGAGCGGTGGTGGTAGACTGGGTCATATTTATAGCACATGTCTTTCCCCAGAACCCCCATATCACTCAAAGAATAAAGTGTACTAAGGATCAAAATAAACATCAAATAATCATCAGAAGGGTCTGATTAGTTGCCTTAGCCTCCAGCGCCTCTCCACCGTTGCATGGCAAACGTCAGGGCGCACAAAGAATGATACCCCCCCCCCCCGCTTGACCTCTTGGACTCAGGTCTGGCCTTCTCTGAAATTGCCTGACGTAATAAGAAATTGCCTAGAAAGACCAGGATGGCCCGGGGCTTTCCATCTCTCCTTGCAGTGTCTCGGATCTTGAATGGGGTGCGATGTGCTCTTTGCACCTCGGCGGCCCAATTCCACTCAGATATCTCTGGGAAGGCCTATTTAAACAACTCGATGATAAAAGTGCTAGCATCTGACCCTTCTGCCCCTTCCTGGATGCCTAGGAGTCTGAGATTTTTCCTCCTCTGCCTGTTCTCGAAATCCTCCATCTTCCACTGGATATTGCTTATTTGGGCACTATGAGCTTCTGCTTGCTGTGAGGCATTGGAGGTCTCTGCCTCCGTTGAAACAATCCTTTCTTCCAGATTAGTCACTCTTTCACCAATTTGGGTACAGGCCTTGGAGAGCTTCCTCACAACCCCCTCCATCTTCCTCATAGCTGGCCGTGTCTTCCTGTCGTCCTGACGCGTCTCCTTCCTATGGGAGAGGATGGCCTGATGTATAACATCTAGCGTGGCTGTAGAGGTAGGGATAGGGGCGTCCGATGGGGAGTTACCAGCAGGAGGTGTTGTTGAGGAATGATCCCATTTTAAGTTCGTTTTATTGCACGTTGATGAGTTTGCAAGAGGGTCTAACTTCTTAGTAGTTTTTGGGGGGTCCGTATCACTCCCTTCCACGTCTGTGTCCAGTTCACTATCCCCCAGGGATGAGCTTGCATCATCGGACCCATCTGCCCCTTCCGAGACTGACAAGAAGCAGTCGCTAGGATCATTTTCTTTATCCAGCTCTGTATTAGCTTCCGGTAGGCACATCAAGCCCGCCGTTGTTATCATGGCCGGTTCCTCAGCAAGCATATGAGGTGCCTTCACTTCTGTGATTGCCTTCACAACCAAAGCTGTTGTAGTGTCTGTGGTGAAGCTTCCACTCGTTAATACATTATTTCCAACCGGGATTAATCCTCCTGTGGGGGTTCCTACCAATTCGTCATTGTTGCCATTATCGCCATTGTTCCTTGACACCAGGGGGGCCACTTCGTATGCTTCACGTTCTTTTGCTACAGTGCCTAAGCTTGCGGTGATTAGCACTTCTCTTTCCCCTAATGGGGAATCAAGGTCCAGCAGAGGGCCCGAACCCGGGGCTTGTTTACTAGTATCTAGGGTCACTGCGCAGCCTCTATTGGCTATACTGTCTGTGGCATATTTCTCATTGTGGGTGGATTTAGATTGGCCAGATTGATCTTTCACCCATCTGAGCAGATCAACCACAGTCTGTTCATTCGCCTGGGTTTTCAGCGCGGCCCCCCCTTGCCTTTCCTCACCGGATCAGTTGTTGATGGTTGGCGTGCCTCGCCGTTGGCCTCTGCTGATCTCCGCTCCGCCGTGACTGCTCCCCACTGTCTTCGCGCTGCAGCAGCCGCCGCGCCGTCTTTGATCCGGTGCTCGCTACCTGCTTCGGGGCCATTTCCGATCCTGCCAGAAAAGACAGAAGATAGGAAAGTCGAACTCTGACTACCCGCTCCACTATCCTCGAGCAGACAGCCCAGAGCCTATGCTGCGGTCCTCGCCTCAGCTGCATGCAGGAGTTACACCTTTTTCTTTTTCCGCCAGATTACGTGAATATGATAATTCGTGTTATTCCATTAGTACCGACTAGTCTAGAGTTCCATCATATGTCACTGTGGTCCAGGATTTAGATGAGACATGACCCGGTCGCACCTGCGCTCCTAACGACCTTACAGCTCGGTCGCCATCTTACTCCACCCAGTTCAGCGACTCCATCGCTGACCTCGCCAACACCCACGCACTCGCTTCCACGGACTACATCCTCCTCGGGGACCTGAACTTCCACCTCGAGAACAACAACAATGCCAACTCAGCCACCCTGATCGACAACCTCGGCCTCGGACAACTCCTCACCGCACCCACCCACGCCGCTGGCAACACGCTTGACCCCATCTTCTCCACGGGCTCACACGTCTCCTTCGACCACACCACCGAACTCCACTGGACTGACCACCGCTGCATCCATTTCACCTTCAAGAAATCAACCACACACCACTGCACCCAACAGCTGCCTCACCGCTGCTGGAGCAAAGTCACCGAAGACCAGCTGATCACCTCCCTCGCCAAGATCCCACCCACCAACCCAGACGCCAGAGCCCGCAACCTCAGACAGTGGATCCACGACTGCGCCAACACCCTCGCCCTGCTCAAGAAACCCTCCAACAGCCACACCAACAAGAGAGACACCTGGTTCACCAACGAGCTCCAGGCATCTAAACGCGCATGCCGGAAACTGGAGAAGACATGGCTCCACCAACGCACACCGGACAACCACGCAGTCCACAAGGACGCCACCCGCAGACATCACCACCTCATCTGATTAGCCAAAAGATCCTCCTTCAGAGACCGCTAGGATAACAACGCACACAACAGCAAAGAGCTCTTCAGCATCGTAAAGGAACTCTCCAACCCCAGCGCCAAAGCCATCCCGCCCTCACAAGAACTGTGCGACTCACTAGCCATCTTCTTCCACCGCAAGATCGTTGACATCCACGACAGCTTCAACACCACGACTGCCCCGACCACGCCAGACTCCACCCCCCTGTGAACTCTCCAACCCCAGCGCCAACGTCAATGAACGCACAAGAACTGTGCGACTCACTAGCCCTCTTCTTGCACCGCAAGATCGTTGACATCCACGACAGCTTCAACACCACGACCGCCCTGACCACGCCAGACTCCACCCCCCCGTGAACACCACCGACGCCAACCGCCTGACCTCCTGGTCTAACATCAACGACAACAAGACACGCAAGGTCATGAACTCCATCCACTCAAGATCTCTGTCCGACCAATGCCCACACCACGTATTCAACAAAGCAGACACTGCCATCGCACCCCAACTACAGAGGGTCATCAACATCTCCTTCGAAACAGTGACATTCCCGGAAAGCTGGAAGCACGCCGAAATCAACACCCTCCTCAAGAAGCCCAAAGATGACCCCAAGGACCTCTAGAACTTCCGGCCCATCTTCCTGCTCCCGTTCCCTGCAAAGGTCATTGAGAAAATCGTCAACATGCAACTGGCCCGCCACCTGGAAGACAACAGCATCTTGGACCCGTCCCAGTCCGGATTCAGACGAAACCACAGCACCGAAACAGCCCTTATCGCCGCCACAGACGACATCAGGCGCCAACTAGACAATGACGAAACATCAGCCCTCATCCTCCTGGACCTGTCAGCCGCCTTCGACATGGTCTATCGCACTCTAAAGACACGCCTCCTAGAAGCCGGAATCCAAGAGAAGGGTCTTGACCGGACCATGTCCTTCCTCTCAGGAAGAACCCAGAGCGTCCGACTCCCACCCTTCCATTCCGAAGTCACTAACATCATCTGCGGTGTCCCCCAGGGATCATCCCTCAGCCTGACGCTGTTCAACGTCTACATGGCCCCCCTCGTACAAGTGGCCCGCCATCACGACCTCAACATTATCTCCTACGCCGCCGACACCCAGCTCATCCTCTCCCTCACCAAGTACCCACACACCGCCAAATCCAACCTCCATGAGAGAATGAAGGCCGTCGCCGACTGGATGAGGACCAGCCGCCTGAAGCTGAACTCGGACAAGACAGAGTTCCTCATCCTCTGACCCACCCCCTCAGCCTGGGACGACTCCTGGTGGCCAACCACACTGGGAACAGCACCAACACCCACCGATCATGCATGCAATCTAGGATTCATCTTTGACTCCTCCCTCTCCATGTCAAAGCAGGTCAACACCGTCTCCTCCTCCTGCTACAACACCCTCCGCATGCTCCGCAGGATCTACAAGTGGATCCCCACCGATACAAGACGAACGGTGACACAGGCCCTTTTCAGCAGCAGACTGGACTACAGCAACGCATTCTACGCAGGAATCCCAGACAAACAGCTACGATGACTACAACGCATCCAAAACGCCTCCGCCCGACTGATCGTCAACGCCCCCCCGCCGCAGCCACATCACCCCCCACCTGAGAGACCTACACTGGCTCCCCATCGACAAGAGGATCACCTTCAAGCTCCTCACCCATGGATACAAAGCACTCCACAACGCCGGACCAGCATACCTGAACAGCAGACTCAGCTTCCACACCCCCACCCGCCAGCTCCACTCCGCCAGCCTCACCCTCGCAGCTGTCCCCCGCATCCAACGAACGACCTCTAGTGGCAGATCCTTCTCCTACCTCGCCGCCAAGACCTGGAACACCCTCCCTACCTACATACGGCAGACCTAAGACCTTCTCGCCTTGAGAAGGCTCCTCAAGACCTGGCTCTTCGAGCAGTAGCAGCATCCCCCCCCACCCCTGCCCCCAGCGCCTTGGGACCCTCACAGGTAAGTAGCGCGCTTTACAAGTATGCTGAATAATTGATTGAATATGTGCAAACTCACAAACACATTAAACCGGACTTCTTCAAAAATCCAACTCTGCATAGCAAACAGTTGCTAAATCTGGAACATACCCTAACATATTAGAAATTACAGAACTTTGTTGCTTGCAATATCCTTTAAAGCTAGGCAAGATTTTGACAAAGTTACATCGAGTGTGGTTCAAGCTCAGAATCATGTAGTAGTGAGGATGTCGGCAGATAAGTTGAATTCTCATGTAACTGTGGTGTTATTTGTTTAAATGGACCATTAATCCCTTACACAAATCTGTGTTGCACAATTTTCAATTCTTCCTTTACAAATGAGTCAGTGCCTCAGAATTTGGAAATGAACAGAGGTAGCCACAATTACAGCCACTAAGACAGCTCTCAACACGGGTCATAAGCATGTGTTGGAACGCCCATGGAATCCCTAATAACAGGGTTTCACATCTTTTAGGTATTCTTTTTAGAGGTATTGAAAATTCATCATCAAACTACTTCTGAGTTTTCACGGTGCATCATTATGATTAAAACATGCTCATGCTTATACAAACACCTTCCACACCTTCTAACAGAAGCATGCAGCACCTAAGAAAATCCCTAAAATAAATAAATAAATCATGATCTCTACTGCTGAAAATTGCTCTGTCTTGAATCTGGTGACACACCAAAAGCACCAGTAGTGACTGTCCCATCCTGACAGGTGCTGTGGCATGGGAATGCACATGCTCTCCAGCAGCATTTATTGTTATGCAGTTCGGCATGTGTAACAGATCTCACTCATGCATCAGTGGATTCATTATAGAGGACAAGCAGAATCAGGGGACAAGGTGGTTGCCAAGTGCTGTTTTGGTACCAACTTCTAAGGAATCAGAATCGTATACGATGCCTTTGTGACCACAGATAACATCCACCTCCTGATATTTCTGGACCTCTCAGCTGCCTGCACCACAGCTGATAAACCCACAATGACCCACATCCTGAATTCACTGGCAATATCCTTAACTGGTTTGTCGACTACCTTTTCATAAACAACACCTTTGTGTTCACATGGGCACCCGGAGATACCAAAATATTAATTTTAGTTTGTAGTTTCTCAGGGTTCCATATTGTCATGTGTCATCTCCAATCCGGAACCCCAGTCTCTACCACGAGCAAAAACAATCCACAAAGTTAGTGATGAATCTATCTTCCAAAATACTGACCCCTATTGAGAAGCAAGTGCTGGAAAAAGGTCTCTGGTTTGTACCGACCCTCAAAAAGGCCCTTTTTGCCTTACTAGGGAACTGCGTGGATTCTTAGTATACTTTCAGGACAAAGAACACAACATGGAAGAGGACATCTCCTGGATAAAGTTCCAAAAAAAGAAAGAACATGGAGGCATCGCCAGTACAGATCTTTACCAATATTACCACGCTTTCCATCTGAAGAACTTCCGTCAGCTGTTTATGGGAAGCTCCTGCCTGTCCCCGCTTTTTAGGGCTCTCACGGCAAGCTCTCAATTCCAAGCATATTTTTTCCTTTTAAAGTTCGGTCACCCAATTTTTTTTAAGAAGGTGAGGTTAAAGGTCCTTCTAGCGGCTTCCAAAATCTGGTACCAAGTGAGATTGGCCTACAAGTACTCTATTACAACGACATAGCACCTATCTGGGATTCTCCAGGCACTTCAGATTGCTCATTAGATGCTCTTGCAATCCTGCTACGGGCTGTGGCATTTTCAGGTCGGAGCAGCTCATAGAGGATGCTAAGCTAATTTCATGGCAACGTTTTTCAGAGATTTCTGGAAATGCAGTCTCTAAATTCAAATACTATACATTTTTAAGCTAGGTTAAAACGTTAGGGAAGGAGGGCAAAGGGAACATGGATTTGGTGGCTAGGATCTGCTCCCGCTCCACTCTATGGAAAGAAGTTGCAGAGTGGTATTAGATGCTAATTCAAAAATGGAGACGAGATGCCAAACCCGTTTACAGAGATCTGGATTAGGGCAAGTATCTTTGCCTCATCTGTGTTTATATGTGAAACCTGCTCCATTAAGGAAAAAACATCATTTTACTGTCCACAAGGCCTACTAGATGCCACGAAAGCTATCAAAGCTGGGGAGTCGAGCAGTGAAGAAGTGCCCAAAGTGTGGAGAAAACAACGCGAACAAGGCCAACATGTTTTGGTAGTGTCCGTCTATTCCAGCTTTTCTGGCAGCAAGTGGGTAAGACCATCTCAGGTATTGTGGGCCAGGAGATTAAGGTGAGCTTAGCCCTTGTGATTGTTGGAGTGGTCCTGGGAGGGGTGAATAACTGGGGTCTTCGTAAAACTAATAAAGCCCTCATTTTTGTCCTGATCCTCCTTGCACGCAAGGAGCTGTGTGTTAAGGGGATTCTTCCTTGTCCCCCCCACTGAGGCCAAATGGTTTCACTCTACACAAAAAACTTCGTATCTTGACCGGGCTAATAAACCAGTCAAGACAACACAATTTGGGAACTATGGGACAACTGGTTTAAGTCTTACGTCTCCAGCTTATTACATTGAGCACAGAATCCTTCTCCTTCCCTCCCTGCATCCTTCTCTCTCTCTTGTGTCATCTTGTTCGCCTTTCTTTCCAACCCTGTTATCTACCCTCTTTAGTTTTTGCATAGTGTATCCTCAAGTTATTTTTTGAAACCTTATGGTCCAATGATTCATTGTATGCTACACAGGTTGCTTCAGTGCTGGGTCACCGCTCTTTTTGGAACCTGTATCAGAGGAGTCAGTGTTACCAACCAGCAAGGAGGTATTTTTTCTGGGCCCAGGATATTCCTATCCCTCCTCCTTTGTGGAGAAACCGGGTACCTCGCTGCCTCTTTGTGGTCTGGTTAGGTCTGGTTAGGTTTGACCTTCCTGAATTCAGAGCATAATTTGATAAATGAGGGCAAAAAAAACATGGAAGTGGACACAGGCCTCAGAACCCCTACCAACCTTCACCCCGCATGAGGGGATGACTCCCCACGAAATTCTAACCTTTGAGCAAGCCATCCTCAAAGACATCCGTGCATTCGATACCAGAAGACCATACCAGAATACCTCATTCCAGGAACGTAAAACCAGCTGACAAAGGGGGAGCGATTGTGATTCTCATGACGTCTGATTACAATAATGAATGTCTACGCCAATTGTCCGAAGTCGGACGCCTCACAGCTGATCCTACTGATACTCTCTTCACCATGATCAAGTCCCTAGTGGATTTGGCCAAATCTCAGGGCTGGTTATCCTAAAACGAAGCCAGTTCCTCATCAATACGGACCCGAGGGTTCCCTATTTCTACATCCTACCCAAGATCCATAAAGGGACCCTCCCACCCCCTGGCCGCCCCATTGTCTCAGGCATAGGATCGCTCTTGGAACCCCTGAGCAAATTCTACGATCACTTTCTGCACATAAGCGCTGAGATCACACACCATTTACCTTAGACATGGAGGAGTTATACACCAACATCCCCCAGGAAGCCACTTTGGTTGTTGTAGAAGCTAGCCTATTAGCCAGAAACTGGACTTCACAAACGCCTGTCAGCTTAATTATGGAGTGCGCAACCATAGCCATGAGAGAAAACTTCTTCTTACTCCAGAATATCTTGTACCACCAGATTCAGGGGACATCCATAGGGAGCACCTTCGCCCCAAGCTTGGCTTGCCTCCATATATGGCAGAGTTTGATCATGCCCACATCCACCAACAACCCGTACTCAACCATGATCATGACATGGCGCCGATTCATAGACAACATCATCATCTTCTGGAGGGGAGGAGAGAAGACCTACAATGCTTTTTATGAATGGATAAATGTACTCATCCCATTTCTAAGGTTCACACGTACAGTTTCAGATCAATGGATCAACTTTTTGGACCTCACCACCCGGCTTAGGAATGGCCATCTCTCAACGAATACATTAAAAACAAGCATTTGCAATGCAATTGGTCTCGCATTTGCAGAGTTTGAGCTATTGAAATTGTAAATGGCAATGCCTTTTATTTATGTGTTTTGAAAACATGAAAGTGGTTTGTAAACACTTTTCCAAAATAATCCCTAGACTGCGAGTCCTCGGTTAACAACGTGCGCAGGCACTCTGTGTTATGCTGATGACAAAAGAGCTGCTTCCCCTGCCATTTTAACATGGAAAGAGAACACCAGGTTACAGCTGTATTGTATTTAAAATTTGTAAAGGGAGCTTGTCTTTTTATAATTGTTTTGTTGCTTTATATGGGTATTGTAATGCAGCTGGGCACCACGCTTAAAATATGTGCTGAGAGACATTGATGACATAAAGAAAGTTTACAATAAAGAATGAAATATAGCTGTTTATGTTGGCGTAAACAAATGTGCTGGAATCTGTAGAAGTGCCTGGAAATATTTTGAATAGAAAGTGGGAAGCAGTTACGGGAACGGTGGAGTACCGCACAGAGTAATTTCACTTATGGTTTCAGATATAATGTGCGAATATCCAAAAGTATATGTACATGTGCATTCCCGAAACAACCTAAAGAGAGCGAGTCTTACATAAACAATGTGCCCTGGCTGTTGTGTTATGTGCATTACAAAACAGCCACTTCTGATGGGCAGAGAACCCCAGTGTCCATTTGTGCACGCGATTGCACCTGTGCAAGTGTTTATGTTTATTAATCTTTTTTTGTTATGTTACTTTTTTATAGGCTGTGTTAGATGCTTAGAAAGACAGCGCCTGAAAAAGCCACTTTCCCACAAAAGTAGCATATAAAGGGGGCCCCAGTATCCATCTGTGCACGCTTGCACACCGCTGCAAGTGATTACGTTTTTTCTATATTGTTTTTTGTTTTGTTATTTTTGATACACTGGTTCGTAGGCTTAAAAGGGCAGGTCCTGGACAAAACATATCTAAAATCAATGCATCCAATATTTTAGTTGTAGAGGCTTAGGTAATCCACCAAAGATAAATGTACCGGGAATAGACTTTTCCATCCATGTAACAAACGAAAGAAAGGTACCTTAATAATGTGAATATTTTCCTTTTTTTAAAAAAATATTTTTATTGCCATTTTTTACATAATAAATGCATTCCCACCCTCCCCGTCCCCCCCTTTCCCTGACCAAGAACATGTCAAAAATAGATAAGTAAGCAGCTTATTATATACATACAACAGAAATTAATCCAGTATAATGTACTTTGCCATAAGGATACAAAAAAATATAAATGTAAATAATGCTATATACACAAAATACACTCATGTATGTCTCTGGATCCACAGTAACATTGGTGACCAAATCCGCATGCCCATTAATCTTTTTTTAGCGCCTTTGTTTTTATAAATTGCAACTTCCAGCCTACAAGTGGCTAATAGCCTAGCCCTCCATTGTTGAAATGCAGGTGGATCTGGATCTAACCAGGCTTAGGCAATAGTAAGTCGAAATATTGCCATGGCCACAAATATTAACCCCTGGGTTTTTGTCTGCACTTCCCGATTTGCTACCCCCAGCATGATTTCCTCCGTTGAGATTTCTATTCTTGTTTGACAAACTTCTGATAGAAATTCCGAGATGTCATTAATCAGCTTAGTAAGTGTGTTACATGTAGCAAATATATGTATAATGTCGGCCCCATATAATGCACAGCGAGGACATGTTGTTCCCTTCCCTGTTCCCCATTTAGCGATTTTCTTAGGGGTGTAATATAGGAAGAAGAAGGTTTTATAAAATTGTGCCTGTAGCTTTATCGACATTAATGAATTTAGAGCTAAGTCATATGCTATGCGGGGGATATTCGAATGTACTCCCAATTGGTCCTGCCAAATTGCGCATTGTTTATCCATATCATCTGGGGCCATTAAATTCAAAGTTTCATAGATTTCCCCAATCCTGGGAGTAATTTTTTTACATATAATATCAATCAATTGATTGTTCAGGAAGTTCTCCCGCCCACCAGTTTTCTTTGTTAGGAAGTCTCTAACCTGCAAAAACTTAAAAAAATCCCTGTGGCTAATATTATATTCCACATGCAGATCCTCAAACATCTTAAGACAGCCTTGTTTATAAAAGCAGCCCAGTTGCACCATCCCTGCCGAAACCCATCTGTTTATACAGCTATCATGAAATATTAGAGGCAAATCATTATTACTGTTCATTGGTGTGTAAAATGAAAATCGCCCTAGCCCCAACATCTTGCGGATGCTACTCCATGCTTTATAAGCCCCTATAATAGTCTTAAACTTGACTTTCTTAAAACAATTATCGTTTGTATGGCACAATCTTCTCCTAATAAAAGTTTTTGAGGGGACGGAATCTCTTGATTAATACTATCATTCAAAATCAAATTGGTGCAATATTTTAGAACAGTGGACCAATAATACAATTTGAAATTCGGTAGGGATAAACCTCCCTTTTCCTTCGGTAGTACCAATCGTTTAAGAGCCCGTCGGGGTTTCTTATATCCCCAAATGAAACTTGAGAGCATAGAGTCGATAGTCCTAAAGATTTTGGGGGAAAATTCAAGGCAAATAGTCCTAAAAAAATATAAAAATTGGGGGAAAAAAATCATCTTAATCAAATTACAACGGCCCCCTATAGTTAGATGTAAATTATCCAATCGGACCATCTCCTTCTTGGTTCTAGAAATCAATGGTTTTAGGTTAATATCAACAATGTTTTGAATTTTGGCACTTATTGTAACCCCTAGGTAAACGGCCTCCTCAGTAACTCTTGAGTCCCCCATCACAATCTTGTTGTTTAACACAATCTGGGTTTTGTTAGAATTCAGTTTATATCCAGATACCAATCCAAATAGGTGTGCTTCCTCTTCTATCACCGGCATAGATATATTGGGGTCTCTAGTGACAAGCGCGATATCATCGGCGTATGCCAAAGTTTTGGTATTATGGCTACGTATTTTGATTGGTGATATACATACACAATTGTCCAACCATCGAATGAATGGATCGATATATATTGCAAATAAAAGGGGTGAGCAGGTGCATCCCTGCCTGGTTCCTCTCGTGATCGCAAAGTTCTCTGACAGGAGCCCGTTGACTAATACTCTAGCACTCGGTTTATTATATAGTCCTCGAGTAGCTGTAAGGAATTTGTCGGTAATTCCACTATAGGACATTGCCGTCCATAAAAATCTCCAGGAGACTCTATCAAACGCTTTCTCTGCGTCCAGGAGTATAAGTGCCATAGGGTCTCCTGTAGACTCTGTATAATCAAACAGCGAGATCACCCGTTGAACATGATCAGTTGTTGACCTTCCTGGTATAAATCCATGTTGGTGTTTAGATACTATTTTATTTATTATTGGTGCCAATCTGGCCGCCAGGAATTTCGAGTAGATTTTTGAGTCCCCATTAATTAGAGTAATAGGTCGATATGACCCTAAATCAAGTGGATTTTTTTTTTTTCAAGAAGACCACAATTATAGCTTCTGACCAGGAGGGTGGGGGGGTACCTCCCTGAAATATGTGGGCAAACAAAGTCATCATAATTGTTTTTAATTGATCAGCGAATTTCAGATAGAACTCAGATGGTATCCCGTCCAGTCCTGCCGCTTTCCCACTTTTTAATGTTTTTAAAGATAGCAGGATCTCAACCCAGTTGGGTAATTCATCCAGCATGTCCTGGTCCTTCTTCTCAAATCTAGGACCTCGATTTACATCTAAATAAAGATCTGGATCCCCCAATCCATTTATAGGTTCTGTATATAGATCTTGATAGAATCTCTGAAATGCGGCCCTAACTTCATCTGGTTCTGATTTTAGGCCTAGTCTAGGGTCTTGAATTTCTCTGATGGTGCCTGCTGATGTCTCTTCTCTAATACGCACCGCTAGCTGATGCCCAACCTGTTCACTCAGCTCATATATCTTTTCCTTATTTACTGATGCTTTAATGATGACTTTTTCCACTATTATTTCTGTGATAACATTTTTTGCAATGGCTACCTGAGATAATGCATTGTCTAGCCCCTGACCTTGTTGAGCTGCAGCGATCAGATCTTCTTCGGCTTTAAATGTAAATGTAAATGTAAATGTACAGGAATTTATATAGCGCAAATCACCGAGCGGTTTCTAAGCGCTTGCTTAGGGAACCCGTCCTGGTATTCCCCTGTGAGATAACCCCGGCCAGGCATCCCGCCACGAGGGGCCGTTGTAGAGATTAAGCAAGCTATTGCCCAGAGTCGCAGAGTGTGAACCCGTGAATCGAGTAGGCACCGGAGCGAGAATTGTCGAGTCCATGGACATTTTAGGACTCAAGACCCCGCCGAGCCGGGAATTGAACCCTGGTCCTGGGCTGACCTCTGCTTCCAGGTCTGCCTCCTCTAACCAGTGAGCCACACTTCTCCACTTTACCCAAGTTATAATGTAGTGCAGCTAGGTGGGATTTTCCTTCTTTGTTAATCCTAAGAGAAAATTGTAATGTCTCACCTCTTATGCATGCTTTAAGGGCATCCCATACAAATACTACAGAAGTGCTTTCTAGGTTGTCTGCAATAAAGCCTGGAATCCACCCCTTCATATGTTCGCAATACTTTTCATTCATTAACGGAGCCCTTTTAAACGTCCAGCTGTTAGTTGGATGATTATTCGGAATGTATGATAGTGTAAAAATTAGCGGGTTATGGTCTGATAATAGGCGTGGTAATTTATCTATCATACATACACTTTTCAGAGAATTTGATATAAGCATGTAATCAAGTCTTGCATGTCGCGAGTGTGGATATGAATAGAATGTAAAACCAGGATCTCCCCAGTGATTATGTTGCCACCCATCTATTAGGCTATGTACCATACATAAGTCTTTTAGAGCCCGAAAGACTCTAGGTTTCCTACCATGATATTTAAATTCCGGATCCGTGGTCCAGTCCCCGGGGAGATGTAGGTTAAAGTCCCCACACACTATAAGGGGTAGAGGCCAATGAGCGAGCTCGTTGGAGACCTTTATTTGCATCTCTGGTTCATCAAAGACACTCCCATATATAGTGCAAATTGTTATTTTATTTCGACCCTTATTGGACTTGCATTCGGCGATTGCCCATCTTCCGAATTTATCGGAAAGTACTCTATCAAATTGGAGCCCCCCACCTTTAGCTAAGATTGCAACCCCCTTAGTTCTGACTCCCTGTGTAGAAGCAGTAATGAGATTATATCCTAGTGACTTCAATAAGTGGTGCTGAGAACCTTCGATATGAGTTTCTTGTATGCAGGCGATATTAGCCTCCATTAATTGTAATCCTACCGTCACCTTCTGTCTTTTTTTTATATCATTGAGTCCGCAGATGTTTAAAGAAACAATTTTTAACTTAGCCATAATGAAATTAGAATTATTGCCATCAGCCTAGTGTCATATCCATGTCTTTGTTTCCTAGTCATTGCACGATTATCTATGATTGACATTCCTTGGTCCTATGCTCCCTCCCCCTTCTCCCACGTCCCACCCTTGGTTCCCCCCACCCTCCCCTTCCCTTACCATCCCATGAGGCATCCTAGGTCCCGGGTCCTAGGTGTGGGCGCCCGTATGGTCAGATCGCCAGAGCGCACCCCACGGCCTTGACAGATTTATAAAACAAAATGTGATTAACCACAACCTTTGTACATGTACAGGATTTGTTTCAGCATATTAATTTTAAACTTAAACTCATAATATGCTCCGCCCAGCTTAACCATTCTAGTAATTCCCCATGCATTCCCAGAATGTTCAATTTTCTTCTGCTACTTCTTTATATTTTATTTAGTTATTTCCCCGAATTTCGGGTCTCCATCTCTGAAATTTCTCTTAAGTATTCTTCGGCTTGTATTTCACTCGTAAAGCTTCTGGTTGAACCTTTAAATATATTTTTCAGCCGTGCCGGATTCTGTAGGAATACCTTAGCACCAATTTTTTCGAATGGTGCAAATAATTGGCGCATTTTCCACCTTCGCTCTACGGTGGTATGTGCAAAATCAGGCCTGACAAAAAAATTAAACCCTTTATGTTCCCTTTGGCTTGTGGGTCTTGCAAGATCATAAATTGCTTCCCTAAGAAGAAAGTTCCCAAAGTAGATAAGCATAGCCCTGGGATATTGGCGTGTTTTGTGAGAATGTTTTGATAGAGTCAATGGAAAGCGATGAACACGCTGAATCTCTCTCTCTATATCCCAGGCCTCCAATTCTGGGAATGCAGATTTAATTAGAGTAATCATTGTCCCTCTAGCATCATTTCCTTCAAAATTTTCTGGGATACCAAGAAATCTGAGGTTGTTCCGTCTGGATCTGTTCTTGTGATCCTCGACTTTCGCCATAAGATCTTTGATTATTCCCTCATGTTCTTTTTCTGTCTTTTGTAGTTTGATGACGTCTGTTTCCAGATTTTCGGTGCGAGTTTCTACTGTGGCCATTCTCTCGGAGATCTCAGTACAAATATTTTCGACTTTTTTAACTGCGCTTTGCAATTTGTCAATGGCAGCACGGTTCCTTTGGCTATCTTTTTTGACGTCCTTATGAAAATTCTTTATTGAACTCAGAACATCACTTAGTGAGGGTTCGCTTGTCAATCCAGATCCGCAGCTGTTTACCGTTGTTTTTTGACCTCCTTCTATCTCGGCCGAGCTGCATTTCTGACGTGGTGTTTCTCCCATTGATTTTACGAACGAGCTTTTTCGAGGAGGATTTGTTCTAGTTTTGCCATGATCAGTATTAGTGCCTGGGTCTGTTGTCTCTTCGTTGATGAGGTTACATTCTTGTTTGCTACTTATCCTCTTTTTTTTTCTCGTTTTTTCCGTGGATTTGTTTCACAACATTTTCCCGAGTCATGTGGGCCAGATATCTCCGAAGATAAGGTCTCCATTTGTAGACCTGGGCTAGCTTTACTTGTGTCACTTAGTTCATTTGATTCACTAGATATTGACATCCCTGTTTGATATATATCTGAGTCAGAATCTTCCTCGGAGTATGATTTATTTTCTATATGTAGATCTTGCCCTTGTGGAAACATCTTACTTTGATCCGATTGCTCCCTTTGATTAGTCATCATTGTTTTTATTTTTATGGGTGCCTTAGACCCTTCAGTGCTCCCACTTGGAGCTACGATCTGGTTAGTGATGTTCGCATCTCGGATGTCGTTTTCCTCTCTTTCAATGTTCTCTAGGGGCACACCAGGGCTGTCTACAGAAGTTCCACTTATATTACTTGAATATTTGATCTGTACTTTTTCGTTCTTTAGGGCATTAGTCGCACCATCCTTATGTAGAGGGCTGAAAATGTTAGAAGTTCTAGGCTGAGAAGTAGTCGGAGAGCCTGGATTTTTTGCATTAGCCTTTACATTTTTTATTGTTTGTAGCCTCTGAGCTTTCTTGGCCATTAACTCCACTTTGGCATCTTCCTCGATATCTCTCTCCTTCTCTTTCTCCTTTTCGGATTCTTTCTCTTTCTCTCTCTTTCTCTTTTATTCGTTTTCTTTTCTCCTTCTCCTTCTCTAGTTTTTTTTCTGTATTTTTCTCCGCACTTTTGCTTTTACTTTTCCCACTCTCATGAGGTTAATTTCTTTCCAAATCCTTTTCCTTTTCCTTTGCTTTGGACCCTCTGGTTTCAGGGCCTCTCTGTCTATCGTTGGTTGTTTGTGAAACATGAACCGTTTCCATTGCCTTTTCCATATTGTGTGGGTGTGGTCGTTTTCCGAATTCTGAATGTTTTCTACATGTTCCAGTATTTCTTGGGGTATATCTTGGGGTTGTACCTGGGCCTCACATGTTCTTTGCTGGGCTGTGACTTCCCCTTCCATCTTTCCTCCATCGGGTTCCAAGTTGGTCAGCACAGTTGCTCCTCTTCCTGTTCCGATACCTCCAGTATCATCATCAGCAGCAGCATCTCTTTTTTCTCTTCTCTCCATGTCCTGTTTTTTGGCTGAAAATCCGATTTTTTTCGGTATTTTAGGAGCTGTCTCTGTACCCGTGTCTATACCTGTAGTTGCCACCAGAATTGAAGCTGCACTTGTTTTTTTTTTTGGGCTTCCCTGCTTTTCCTTTCAGTTTGCAAGTTGATTTGCCTCCCTGGTGTTATCTGTGGATCTTTAATTGTCTTATTGGTGGTCCAAGCGCATCTTTTGCAAGTGCTGTGTGCCGATCTAATTTGGGGACATATGTTATCCCATATGTTATCCCAATATCGATACCAAGCACGGCTATACCTGGAGTCAATTTATTTTCACTCTTTCTTCTGGCCTCTCTGGTCTCTCTGGTCTGTCTGTGGCACTCCTTAACGTCCGATCGCCCCCGGCACAGCGAGATACAAAAGTTCTTTTTCAGCGGCATTCGTTTGTGTTTTTTTTCCCTTCTCCTTTTACAAGCTTTCACTGCCCCCTTCTGGCTGCCTCTCTCAGTGCTGAATCGTACGTCACATCATTACCACGGTAATGAGGGACGCAAGCTACGCACTGCGCACAACATTTACTGCACGCGACCTGTGTGTGCAGATGACGCCCAATGCTGCCGGTGCCGGATATCGGGCAGAGTGCTCCAGTAATCAGTAATCAGAGATCACCAGATGAACGGTACGCTGAACGGTAGGAGCGCAGCGAAAGGGAGTGCGAAAGGGAGTGAAGTTTTCATCAATGGACAATGAACTGTGAAGGCCGAGAACGTGCAAGAGGTAGAATCAGGCAAGGAGGCTCAGAAAATGTTCAAAAACGATCGTAACGTAGCCCGTAGTGCCCCTTACTCACAACTAGGCTCTATTCTTTGCTCGATTCTTTGCTCGATCCACAACTCAAGGGCTCAGGTTTTTTTTTCCTTACGAACGTAAAAAATGCAGCCGCATTTCACCCCCCGAAGTTTTCCAGCATACATCAAACAGTTCAATTGCGGTTCAGATTTACTCACAATTTTTGCTGTCCTTTAATCACAGCTTCAGGCCTCAGCCTCTGCCCACAGCGACAATCCTGCTGTGGTCTTCCTACGGCCAGTTGCAGTCCACGAGCATAAGAAAGGGCATCCCCAGTTTCCAATCTCTGGTCACCAGGCCTTTTCCTGGTAATCCTGGTTTTCCTGGGTTTTCCTAGTATTTACTCCAATAAAAAGATCCGACGATGGTTTCATGGTTACGGTGGTTCTAGCAGGATAGCCGTAGAGTGTTTCTTAAGCTCTTTTTGCCGGAAAGGTTGCGAGATTTAAGAATACTAGAATCTGTCCGGGCTCACAGAGCGCTGCTGATGCGACCGCTCACTCAGCCGCCATCTTGCCTCTGCAGTGATGCAGTAATGAGAATATTTTCCAGTTACAAAATACACTGTTGCTTATGTGGGGAATTAAAATACCGGTGACAGGACAACTTTTTTGAAAATTATGCTGCATAAAAAAATTTTGTATAGTGTTCACATATTGTAAAATAGCATATAAATCCTTAATGTTTGTGTATTTGTAGTATAATGTAAACGAGGATTTTTTCCAAATGGAAAAGAAAGATGGCTCAGTGAGCTGAATAATTACCACTTACAAAGTGTGGTGTAAAATTAGAAACATGCAATAACATAAGTGCTTTAATGCCTTGTTTGGAGTAGTAAGCACTGTCTAAATGCAATCTCAATGCAATAGAACGTATTTCAGCCAATAGTGGTAAGTTTCAGTACCTAACCATGTTAATTGCTGTGTGCACTTTGCCTTCCTTATATTTTTGTAGGTTAAAAGGTGCTGAAAGAGGTTTTGGGCACCTTGTTGTTATAAGAGTGGAGAGTAAGTTCCACCCATTTAAACGCAGGAAAGAAACGTGGCTCGGTGAGCTGAATACTTACTTGTGTGTGCTGTCAACTTAGCATATATTAAACATAACCAGGTAAGGTAATATTAGAAAATGCGTACATAAATAAGAAAAGTCTGTGTGTGATGATACAAGAAGAATTGTTTCCCCCCATTTAAATTCGTGCAGAAAGGGAATTTTTAGAAAGTGTGGGTGTAAATATGGTAATTGCAAAAAGTTAATTAAAAGCATGCTTAAACAATGGTTGCAACATATCTTTAAATACACAGTTTTAATGCATTCAGCCCAGGAAAGTGCATAAAAAAGCACATTACAATACTAACTATGTTGCAGTGTGTGCTGCCATGAGAACAATTCAGCACGTGATAATTATATGGAGGCAGGGAAATGTCTACCAATGTATATTTAAATTTTCAAATTGGAAACAATTTGTTAAAGGCACATTTTGTAGTGCGTGCTGGCAAAAAATGAAGAGTAATACTTATATGAGGAGATTAAATAAATAACGGTGATAGGGACTATTATGCAGTTAGAAGCACGCTCCAAATATATGAATGCATACTTATATCAAGCAATTAAAGGAATACGTTGATTACAAAGACAAATATACCGTTTGCCACCACAATTTAACATGTGCAGCCATTAAAATGTAACTAAAAACGTGAATAAACAATAAGAGGTTAGGAGAAACAAAAATGTTGGCGTGCGTCTTACTAGGAAAATAATTCCTGAAATGTATCAGCTAAAGTACAATTGAAATGCGTTTAGCGTTGAAAAATAAACTTAATCCCCAAGTAAATAGTACAAGTGAAATAGTTATGGATGTAACTAGGAAAACATTGTTTGCTTAAAATACATCAGTAGAAGTCCAGTTTTAATGCCTGCAGTAAGGGAAATGTACAGCCTATGGTAACGTATGGTAACGTATGGTAACGTTTGGTAACGTATCCTGGACAAATGAATAATGGCGAGATTGTTCCACCCAAATGCCAGCCATCTAAACATAGGAGAGAAATATGGCTCAGTGAGCTGAATGCTTGTCACTTGCAAAGTGTGGTATAAAAGTAAAAACGTGAAACAACTAAAGTTCTTTAATAATTGACGTTTTTAGCATATCAGAAAACATGCGCTCCCTCTGAAATGTATATATTTTTTACGTATACATAGATATATAAAACACAGCATATTCCAGACATGTTTGTTAGCCATGTAAATGTAGTGGGGGAAGCAGTATTATGCATAATGTAAAGAACGAACAATCTGCAAAATAGCTCAAGATTCACCAAATATCTAGTGAAATCCCTTTGTTTAATAGTAATACAGCACACCCTCTGGTTCAGAATTTGCTCAAAACTAACGTTGGAGGCCATACTGGGACAAACCACAGATTACCCCCTCCCCACCATGTCATCAGAATTAAGAGTAAGAAGATAACAGGCCCAAGAAACAAAACAAAACAAGCATTTGAAATGCAATAGGTCTCGCATTGGCGAGAGTTTGAGCTATTGGCATTGAAAATGACAATGCTTTTTATTTATGTGCTACTCATAAGCAGAGACTATAAGTACAAAGTGGGTGTTTACGCACCGCTTGCAGGTTTTCAAAACACATAAATAGAAAGCATTGTCATTTACAATGCCAATAGCTCAAACTCTTGCAAATGTGAGACCTATTACATTGCAAATGCTTGTTTTTCTCAAAGAGATCTTTATTTGTTACTTGTGGAACTTGTACGTAGCTTAGATAATATGGGCTTAAAACCACCAGAGAGTGGGCTGAATTCCTTGTGTGTCCAGGAGTTTTCAAGCAACAATAAAAATGTCAAGATAACTGGTGAACGATGATTCTTGTAGTACAAGATCAGGATTTAGTTTGGTGACAGTTTCACTCATTATAAAGTAGCGCAGAGGGTTCATATGCGGATATACGCTGATCTCTGAAGTCAAGCATTTATGGGCCATATTAAACAGAAACACAGCTCTGTACTGATTGTACTCGCAGTCTAGAACATTGGCTGTTTGTTCGCTGGGGTCCTGGGTTTGCAGCTATAGCGCACTTCCCTTTTACTTCAATAAACCGGTTAAACCTTACTGGCAATTTGGCATTTATTTATCACTAGGAGACCATCCTGCGAACTTAGTGCCCTTCCATTTCTGCAGCAGTTTTAAGTTGTTTTTAGAGGTTCTTGTTGCTCAAAGAGGTGCCTTTTTTGAGATTTATATATTTCCCTCTTATTCATTGCTATGATTTTGCATGCGAGAAAATATCACTCATAGCCGTCGAAGGTCACTCATAAGTAGGCTAAAATTATGAAAATGTCACACATAAGCAATCTGAAACCCTGGCAGCTATGCAAACTAGAAGACAAAACTAAACGGCCCATGGAATTTCAAAGTCTTTTTTATTTTTTTTTAATTTCTATTCTTCCTTTGAACCTAATCGCCACAAACATCGAATAAACGGCATTCTTTATGCTATGTTTATTTAGCCTAACTACCATTAATGCGAGAGAAGAGCTGTAATCATGCGCATGTTTGACCACTTCCATAATAAAGAAAATTACCAGGATAGCAAAATGCGAGCAAAGGTTGAGTGAACAGTTCATACATATGCGGGATGTGAGCCTAAGTGAAAACCGAAACCAGCGCTTAACCACACTGACATTCTTCCAATGAACACAACCATGAATACAACCGACCCACAGAAGCGGAAACGATATCCTCCAGTGACAGTAACTGACAAAACGATTTTAGTGATTCTAGTGTGTTACCTCTGTTAACTGCTATGAGCTTGTTTTACTGTCACCAACTTGAGTAATATTACTGCAAATTCCTCTCAGTCTCTATTGGGCTGTGTTTCTATTTGGCTTTCCACTTCACTAGAGCGGTGCTCATTAGACTCATTTTACAATTCATGTCTGTGGAAACGTCTGCTTGGGCATGACGAGTATTAGACTGGGGGGTGCAGACGCAGAGCTCAGTCATGGCTTGAATTGAAACAGATAGAGGGCAAGTACGGCAGAGAAATCAGGTGTCCATAAAAAGTGTGTGCGTTGAAACATATGCCCTGAAAACTCTCTTTTGGTACCTATCTATTAGTGTCTGACTCGTTTCCAGCCCTCCCATTCTTTCACATGACCATTATGTCTCGAAACTCCCTTCTGAACTAAAATCCGAAACAAGAAGAGGTCTGTCAGGGCACACAGACAACAGCTGCACGGTATTGGTGCTGCAACTGACATTAGATATATAGTTCTGGTGCTACATACATACTGTAACAAGTTGCGAGACAACGGACAGCGGGGGGGGGGCGGGAACATGGACAACGGGAAAGGGGAGGAAAAGAAAGGCACAGTCGTTCTTATTGATTAGGGGTGGCTGCTGCACTGCTTAAAAAAATTTGAATAAAAACACTGTCACAGCGCAGCTAATAACGCACAAACAGTAAAAGCCTAGAACGGCACATCCAGTCATTGCTCCTCACTGAAACGAGCTGCTCTCTCACGCACCTCATAGACTGTGTCACGAACATCTGATAAGCTGCACAGATGCACAATGATGATGCACAGGCAGGTAAACCGTCCTAGTGCCTTCACACTACTCAAGCTATAGGGTCCATACAACTATCCTGCTGGCCTTCCTGCAGAGAATCACTACCCCCGACTGACCCAGTAATTTGGCCATTAGCTGCTGTGCAAACCCTACCTTCCCAGCACCCGCGGTCTGAGGTGATAGTACAGAAGCTGCTTAAAATAACAAGCACGCGCCTCCATGGCCGCCACAAGCTGCGAGACAACGGACAGCAGGGGAAAGGGAGCGGAAAAGAAAGGCACGGCCTTTGATTGATTAGGGGTGGCTGCCACACTGCTTAAAAAAATGAGAATAATGAAACAAGCGCGCGCATCCATGGCCGCCACAAGCTGCGAGACAACGGACAGTGGAAGGGGGGCGGGAACAAAGGGAACGGGAACTCGGTCAACAGGAAAGGGGGCGGGAGGATGGAGAACACGGCCCACGGGTGGGGGGGACAGGAAACTAAAAACGTTAAAGCCAACACTTCCAAACTCGGCAGCTGGTGGTGAACGGCGGTGCAAAATAAACAGGAAAGTAGTCCCTAAATGAATAGATAATGCCGAGCAGCGGAACTAAACTGTAGTTGGTCGGTGCTGCTTCCTGCAAAATGGAAGCAAAATGTAAGTCTCGTTTCGGACCACCAGCCAATCAATGAGCTACATAAAAAGAGCAATGCCAGATTTAACCAATGGCAAGCCAAAAAACCAATATAAACGCAATGGATGGAGTTTCACCACCAATACTGACTACTTGATGCCTCGTAGAGGCAGCGCATGCGCTGCCTATGCGAGACCTAAAAATATCTGATGTGTTTCTGAAGGAGGTATTGTTAGGTAAATTGCTGTCAGTTTCACTTTGCCACTGGATTCAAGCTAGCATGGCTAATGACGGCTGATTAGCCAGAAACCCGTCCCAGGATGCTTTTTTCCGGTCCAGGGAAGACATGGCTTGGCAGCTCGGGCTGGACTGTTCCCATGAGGCACAGGGTCAGACTGATTTGCATATGGCCATGTCTGAACGGGGGTCGTGGAGTGAGCTAAAGAATGATGATGGATTAAACCCAGATCAGTTGACTGGGGGTGAGTGTTTGATTTGCTCCAACGCTCCGTCCATCATCCCCTTTGGTATTGCTTTGTTCACCCTAAGTTGACAGGGTATGCCCAGACGTGGGTCCCTTGCTCAATTTGCCACTGGATTCAAGCTAGCCTGGCTGATTAGCCAGAAACCGGTCCCAGGATGCTTGTTCCCGGTCCAGGGAAGACATGGCTTGGCAGTTCGGGCTGGACTGTTCCCATGAGGCACAGGGTCAGACTGATTTGCATATGGCCATGTCTGAACTGGTGTGGTGGAGTGAGCTACAGAATGATGATGGATTAAACCCTAATCAGTTGAGTGGGGGTGAGTGTTTGATTTGCTCCAACGCTCCGTCCATCATCCCCTTTGGTATCGCGTCAGTTTCACGAGTGTCATAAAATAAAGCCTGTTTGAAAGTCTTTAGTAAAAAAGAGCTCTCTGTGTGCAGTGCTGTAGCAGGACCCCGGCTTCACCTCCATCTGCAGGGGCCCTCGGTGCAGGATGGGCTGTGCTTTATGGCAGGCACGGAGGGAGGGAGGGACGGTCTCGGCTGCAGCTGCGGCTTCATCTAGTGCCCCTGCTATTACCAGTGAGCGAGCGGCGCTGAGGATACAGCACAAGGGAAGTGGGTGAGAATGGAGGAGGAGTGTAGATATGAAAGGCTCGGACAGAAGAGCGAGTTCAGTCACAGTGAACAGTGAGATGTCGTGATTGGGGGACAGGAGAAATAGTAGCTGTCGGCTGTGCGCATTAGAAAAGGCAAACACTAGAAGCTTAAAACAGGAGCCCAGACAAATGAACAAAAAAAATGAGCATCGACGTGGGCTCAACATCGGTAATTTTGGAAAAATAACAATCGCCCCTTGCCTATCCAAAAATTAATGTGTCTGTCTGTATCAATTGGCCCACAGAGATATATGTATGGTAAATATACAAGAGGTTGGACGCCAATTTCTACATCTGCGCAGGAACAGCAGCTCCATTGCCACTTTTAACAAAGAAGCCGAACTACTGAGCCAGAACCTAGCGGCTCCTAACTATCCTACAGCCATGATCAAAAAATCTCAGAAGAGGGCTAAAAACAACAACAGAGAGGCCCTGTTGGAACCTAGGACCAAGGAGGAGGAAGACATGATCACATGCGTGACAACGTTCACCCCCCAACTCAAAGAAGATACAGAATGTAATACTGAAACACTGGCAGATTGAGGAATCAGGCGATCTAAACATTCCAACACCAAGCTTTGCCTTTAAACGCACCAGTAGCTTTCATGACATGTTTGTCCATACCCTCCCTCTAACCAAGCAGACACCATCACAGAAGACATTTTGGAATATGACACCTGTCACAGGACACTATCCCTGTGGCCAGTGTGGAGTGTGCCATTTGACAAAACCCTCTAAATAAGTGCAACTGAATAACAACCAGATCTGGACTCAACGTACACATACAAATTGCAATACTAAAATTTTCATATAACTCATTGAATGTCCATGCCCCTTGAGATACATTGGTATGAGCAGAACAGTCATGACCTGGATCATCGAACACCAGAGCAACATACGGTGTAAAAGAAATACTACCAAATGAGTGCACATTTCATCAACCATTGTCATTCTCCAGATGAAATATCCTGAACTGTGATAGAAACCAATCCTTCTTGGCACAAGAAGAAACTCTTCGAGATGGAAGAAAGGTGGATTTTTTGCCTGTCCACACAAAGAGACGTTATGAACGATGAGATCCCGTGGTACGAACTGAATATATAACTATATGATTTTACACCTACATGTCATTCAAACCCCTTTCCCACCTACATGCATGAGGTAGGCACTATGAGATTTTAAAAATAGTGGACGCATACTATATCTACCCCCATTTTAACCAATTTTCTCTGAACCTAACTCAGTACCTCATAGGTGTTCCACAATTAGGACATTTAGATGTTTTACAACCGGCGCATCTACACTACCCCTGGGAGCATCCAATACCTTCATTATTGTGCTCAGGATTCACACTTTCTATCCAACACTTTTTAAACTGAGTTGGAATCCACCCCCTCTTGTCTTCACTTCCTGCTCTTATGATGCCGTCTCGCAAACATGGCCACAAACAGACCAGTACCTTTTGAGGTTGCCCTATCTTTTAACTAATTGCATCCCTAATTCCTTGTAGTTTCATATGCTACAATATTTTCTTATTTATATGCCCGCCCCCTGCTATTCTGTACCCTAACTGCACTTAGACACTTACTCCCGGTCTCTCTCTGGACCTATCTACCACAACAATATGGCTGCAGCTAACATGCAGATGAGGCTATGCATCCACCTGAGATGCGACCATGTGACCGGCCCTAGTAGATGGGCTTCACCGAGCTGGCTTGACGTTCTAGGATGTTGGAGGCGATTAGGTAACCAGTACCGTCTCGTACACCTATCAAATAAATGCTCCCCTACCCACACCACCGCTCACACCCATGCCTCCGCGGCCTTTCCACTACGGAGTTTATTTACTCTGGCTCCAAGACACTCCTGTGGGCACATTTTTCACCGGTATAATGTCACGCCGTTGTGGTCTACACATTAGGCTTACAACCAGCATACCGCAACGTGACATCCAGCCTAAGGCAACTACAACCCCCCCTTTATTTCACATAGTCAAGGGCTGGGTGCACCTTAACAAGTTGGAGACCCCCCCCCCATGTGTGCTCTGCCACATAAGACTGCGCCTATGTCATCCTCTACCCTGAGAGTACATACAATGTCTCTACTCCATTTCAGAGAATTGTTAAGGTAAACACTTAGAAACCAGTAACTGTGGGGTTTCAGCTTTGGACACTATTTCACTCCCGTTTTCACGCAGCCTAGGGGAGGCGGCGCTCAACGAGGGGCATGGAGGTAGAATTACATCAGAACAAAGCACAAACGTGCGTGGAACTATTGATAGTCAGATGACACATGCACCTCGAACCCGCATGTGTTAGCCAACACTCATGGTGAAACCACTATTGAATGATAGTTCTCTTCCACCTTAATATCCGAACACCTACTCTAATAAATCGGGGCTCAGGTTGCTTATCAGCATGTCTCACCTAAGTGCCACTCTATGACTGTCATCTGGCATTACAGACGCCGCAATCGCATGACATCATAATGTGGACCTACTTACTGGGAGGAATATAAGGAACATTATGTGCCTGGCCATTCTGCTCTCTTTCTTTTTATACTTTCTTTTTTTTTTAAGGATGACCTTAGTCCCTGTGTTTCTCCTCCCTAATCAATATGTCCCTCATTCTACTCAGGACCCTCCAACGTAACTAAGGAGAACTATTCCGCTCACCTTGGCGTTAAGTTATGACTGCACAAGAACGTGCCCTCCAATACACCATGTGAGAATGCCTGTATTCTAGCATACCATGTCAATCTAGTCTGCTGATTGAGTCTTCTATATTGTTATTTTGTACCTTTCTGTGGGGATTGAGTGTTTCCTTAATGAGCGCTCAAACAACCACATTTGTTTTAACTTTGAATTGTCAATCGACTCTGAACCATGCAGATGCACTCTTGAATGTATTCTCCGTATTCTCCTTATGATTACATTTGTGTGTCTATAGTGGATACTGGTACACATTTCTGTCGCTCTTTGGTTGGCCACTTCTTGTCTCCTTCTTCTTCAGGTGGACTTACTGTGCTGCAACTAGTTTTTTGATCCTTACGAAGTGTCGACCTACCTCTGGGCTCTGGAGGCATGAAACATGTCGACCTCACGTAGTTAACTGCTATCTTGGTACATTGTAACCTCACGATAGCACCATTGCTTTAACCCAGTCCTGTTACACTTTTCATTATAAAATTGCTCAAAGGTTAACAGAGACTATTTAAGATATCCCTCACCTTACACTTATCGCTTTCTCACAGAACCCTCCTTCATGCATTCACCTTTACGGTGTTACCAGATCAAAAGATCTCCGACAAAGAGCACCCAGGCCCGTCAGGCATTGCAGCGCCTGCCAGAAGAGGAGCGCCCAATGATGAAGCATGGCATCCTAAAAGGTGTGTGAGGGCACCAAGATCTGAGATTCAGGTCTCCCCGCGACAGGAGTTACAGCCATGGGACCCGCCCTCTGTGACCCAGGATCTAGAACAGCATGCCCTTATCAATAAGAAATGCTTCAATACTGCTTCAATTTAGGAAAGAGCTGAAATGTATCTCATTAAAGAACAGTACATCACAATGAAGGAACATTACACTTCTACTCCCAGTCCCCAACAAATTCCCTATTTATTTGTCGACTGTAACTGTCCTTTGACTCTCTAAAGCACGACACTGTTCATGTAAGAGAAATAACACATGCATACATACCTATTATCCTACTTACAACCTCCTCCCTGTTAGCTGAAATATGTGTCAACTCTAACCTCTTGCATTCGAGGACCTTTGTAATTCTAATTCAACCCATCTGCAAGCAACGTTTGCCTGGTATGTCCCTGCCAGAGATTTCACTCCAGGGATTATTTCTCCTTCATGTCCCCAGCTTCAGAGATTCTTCAAAAGTGAAGATATATTTCAGCCCAAGCTAAAAAGCTATGATCTCAAAGGGTTATTTTGATCTCAGATTTATTAATAAAATTAGAACCTTTAGAAAACAAATGTTCTTTCCCAGGTCTAAACACAACAGCACCTGACCACATCCAGGTCAACATATGGAAACAGAACCCCACTGTGGGATTCTCCTATTGCACAAACGGCCCAAGAAGACTCAGATTGGCATGCAGAATGGAGACTTGATTCCTGGGGGTTACTTCACCTGTAGGAGTGAGACTACATTTTATTTTGTAGACTCTTCACAACCTCCATGTGCGCTTAGATGCGTTTCTCTGCACCGCAGATGTTCATGGCTCCATACGGGCTATTGGATACCTATCTAGAACTGTGCCAGATCATAATCTAATCTGACTGATTTAGACCTGGGAGAAGACACATCCATACATGCCAATGTGGAAGTTGAGGCCAAAGTCCCGAGAGGACGCGGTTTTCCGGAATACCGTGGGAGGCCATATTAGACAACATTTAGAAGACAATGTTGACTCAGCCTCATCCATTCAAGTGGAATGGGATGCCTTTAAGGTAGTGCTCCGAGGCAGGTGTACAGCTGAGTCGGTGGGGGTGAGACACACTTACTAGCGGATGTTTCGGCATCAAGGAGGTCTTGCGGAGAGTTGAGTTGAATAGACTAGGCCACTCGGAGTTGCAAACAGAGCTCTTAGAGGCTAAGGAAACAGTGGTGGAGCACGTGGAGTCCCTACGTTGTTTTGACTAAAATTCCTATGCGATCAAGGCACATGCAGAAAGTGACTGTACCGGTACTCTACTGGCCTGGCTGGCTAACCCTGCAACACGGGGCTATGTGATTCTTGAAATTGAATTTGATTCAGGACAAAGAATGTGTCAGCAGGCCGATATTAATCAGGCGGTCTATGGCACTTATTCTAAACTCTAAAGCAGCTCGCTGTCTTGCTCTGAAGCCAAAATTGATACTATCCTGACACCTCTGACATCCCAGACACAGTCCCCTAGGGAGGCGGAGGAACTGGGTGGAGAGATCACCCTGCCAGAGGCTGGAGCAGCGATAAAAGCCATAGGCCAGGGTATGACGCCCGGCACTGATGGCCTTCCAGTGGAGCTACACGCTGCCTATGTGGAAGACGTTGCTCGTAAGCTAGTACATCTATAAAATACAGCTAAAGACACAGGCATGTTGCCGTCCCCCACCTGCTCGACCCTGATAGTCCCTTTGTTGAAGCCAGGGAAACTAGCCCACGACAAAAGGGCCTATGTCCCACTGTCAATGTTAAACAATGATTATAAGAAATTTAGCAGGATTCTTGCTACTAGGCTTCTCCCATATATACCCGAGCTCATACATCTCAACTAGGCAGGCTTCATTCCTTGCCGTAATACTGCATCTAATATACGAAGACTTTCGCCCTACTTGATGCGGACAAGAACGATAGTACAAAGGTGGCAATCTCCATAGTAGACATAGAGAAGGCTAGAATTGGTCTTTCTATATGCACTCATGTGACTATTCCAGTTGGGTGATTACTTTGTAGCCTGGACCAGGCTCCTATACACGGCCCTTACAGCCAGAGTCCATACAGGACAATGTGTGTCGGACTGCTATCGGGCAGGCAGGGGAACCCGACAGAGATGCCCTTTGCCACCCTTCTTATTTGCCCTGGCAATGGAGCCACTGGCTACCTATGCTAGAACTGGAACAGGAAACGCTTACCAGGATATAGAATGTGCAGGACAGCTTCACCACATCACCTTATATACTGACAATCTCCTGATCTTCTTACACAACACGACAGCAGCACTGACCGGTGCCCGAGAGCTTCTGGATCATTTTGGTCTGCTATCGGGGCTGAGAGTTAATTGGCATATGTCGCAATCGTTCCCTACACTAACGGACCAAGACACTCTGGGAGGGATAGCGGGACTGCAATGGGAGCCCCTCAGTTTCCAGTACTTAGGATGAGAGTCTTCCATGACCCCACTGATTTGCTGGAGGGGAATGTTGGGAAGGCAGTCCGCGATCTTAAGAAAAGCATATAGTTTTGGCGGATTGCTCCCCCTGCCGGTAGCTGGCCGAGTTGCACTACTGAAAATGATAGTGCTCCCACGACTGCTCTATAATTTTGTGGTGTTACCAGTGTGGGTTCTCCAAACTTATGTTCAAAAAGCTGGATACACTTATTACAGCTTTCCTCACAGACGAGTGGCTATAACTACTTTGAAAAGACCGGTGAGTGAAGGAGGGCTTGCTATACCGAAATTTGAGACCCATTATCTTGCGGCACAACTCAAGTGGCTGACCTAGTGGGTAGCGGGCATACTGACAAGACAAGATGCATGTCAGGTGAACGTATGTGCTTTAACAAATGTCTGTTTTTTACTTACATTGGCAAACTTCTGGTGCTTATAACACTTAAGTACCCAAGCGCTGCAGATTCTTCTGAGTTTCTGGTGCTGCGCCACTGTTGGGCTCGGTGTCTGCTGAAAACTTGTGCGAGAGTCTCGTATTCGCCGGGTATCAATATGCTACACTTAGAAGTGCTGCCACATGGCAGGGATTGGTGAGGTTTGGTGGAATAAGTAGCTGCGAGGGGATCCATGCTGTGCAACATATATTGGACAGAGGCACTCCTCCCCTTCAAAGAATTCTGGACAGAACATATCCTGCCTAGGAGTAATTTCTAATGACATGGATCTGGCATTTGGACACAGGACTGGTAGAGTCACCACAACTCACACAAAAAAGAGGGGGGACAGGGAGCAGAATTGGAAAGAAAGAGGTCCAGTACCCGTGCTCCCACAGATAAACATGTCTACACTGCGGCGGTAAAAGTTCCCCTAAAGTCAAAAAGAGATGCAAACCAAATTATGGTTCATGAGGAAGAGAGATAATAGAGAAGAATGATTGAGAAAAATGCTAAGTGGTCTGGCTCTTGGTAGGTTGGTATTGAGAAGTGTAGTGAGGGAATTCCTCCTTTAGTATATAGTGCCCTCAGACACCCTTGCGAGTGTCATGTATCATCATAGGGCGTTGCTCCTCGTGTGGGTGGCGCTGCAGTCCCTCACGGGCCCCGCCAAAGGGCTCTTTAGCTGAGATCTTTTAAGGAGACGCCGCAGTTGTGCCTGTGAGTGTGATGGCCTAGGGAAATAGGTGAGTGATTGCGTTAAAATAACCAAACGGTACCCAGAATCTCTATTTATTCAAGGGTCCGGATGGTCAATTAAAAGGGTGTGAATCCTGCAGCTCCCCTACAGAAACAATACAAGGGGTGGTTGTGTGACTAGCCGCTGCTCTCAGGATGGGTGCTCTAGTGAAAAAAAGAGGTTTTTCACTAGAGCACCCATCCTGAGAGCAGCGGCTAGTCACACAACCGCCCCTTGTATTTGTTTTTGTAGGGGAGCTCCAGGATTCACACCCTTTTAATTGATCTCCTTAAAAGATCTCCGCTAAAGAGCCCTTTTGCGGAGCCCGTGAGGGACTGCAGTGCCACCCACACGAGGAGCAACGCCCTATGATGATACATGACACTCGCAAGGGTGTCTGAGGGCACTATATACTAAAAGAGGAATTCCCTCACTACACTTCTCAATACAAACCTACCAAGAGCCAGACCACTTAGCATTATTCTCAATCATTCTTCTCTATCATCGCTCTTCCTCATGAACCATAATTTGGTTTGCATCTCTTTTTGACTTTAGAGGAACTTTTACCTCAGGAATGTAGACAGAGTTACCACAACACCTGCCAGTACACTGTCACATTATCTGGGACATTTAAGGCTGTAACTTGCTGATAGAGAACAATGGGAGGGGATACGCTACTGCCACTGACTGCTCTCCGGCGCAGGTGACAAGGAGATCAAGGGGACCCCATACAGAGCAAGGACTGGACAGAAATATTAAAAAGAGTACCCAAAGTGTTGAGGAACGCTCTCTTTAAATGTATACATTTTTATGTCATACACTTGGCAAATCTCACTCAGGGTCGGAAACAACCGATATTTTAATACATCAAGTGCCGAATGTCCGAGGTGTGGCGAGAAGGGAGCAGACTTTATGCATATGTTTTGGTCTTGCTCAACGCCTACATCCAATTGGGGTAAATTACTGGTGTGATTACCGAAGTCATTGGGAGAGAGGTCCCATGCACATCAAAACACTGCTGCTTGAGTGGTTTCAACACACTGCTAAAACCAAAGCCACAAGCAAGTTTCAAGACCTAGCACTCCAGCTTGCAACGCTGGAGATTATCCGCAATTATAAAGCTTAGTATGGACCCCAAGTGGCAGTTGGCAAAGGGAACTAGAGCAATGGGCAGGTTATGAATGAGCAGTGCTACTACAGGAGGCTAGATGGGGCCAGGGGTCAATAGATATGGCCTGTGCCAGGGAAGTGTTGGTGGATACAGCGAGACCCCTCTCCACCAGGAACGCCAGCTGGGCACCCCTCAGCAATGAACACTTACCTAAAGGGTTGTTAACACCCCTGCCCCAATGCCTACCTCACAAGACGATAAGTACTGGGCCACCAGCTCACATGACTGACTTTGCCATGTTTCAGGCCTGATTAGAAACAGCAGGTCACACCTTGCATATACCACTTTCATATGTCGATACAAAGGGGCATGACGGGGGAGGCATGAGGGAATGGTTGCATGGGGTTAAAAAAAATTCACAATAATGGCCCTCCTACTATGATGACTATGTAACTGAATGTCTTGAAATTACCATGACTGCTTGCTGTTACAAGCCAATGAAAATTAATATAATTTCTTTAAAAAAACAAAAAACATATGGAATCAGAAATATCTTAGACAAAATATTGATGTACCATTACCTTTGAAACTGCTGTGTCCACATGCACAAATACATAGTGTTCTAAACATTTGCAAGGCAGCATATTAACACTGTAAGAAGGAAAAGTTTTTTGAGCCACAAAGTGCTTTGCTGCCATACCAATTATAGATGGTGCTAGTCATATGCTGATAACATAACATAGTATGCTGCATGTGTCACATATCATCATTGTATGCTTTCGTCAGTCTGTGCCTCCAAGGGACTGCCATTATTGTGAGACCAGTAAGTACTGTTGCACAAGATGCTCATTAACTTAATCAAAACTTAGGGCCAACCAGGCATGCTGACATTCTTTCTTTTCTTTCCGTACCAGCCAGTGCTGATCAAGAGAAGAGCTGCCCCTTTGTCACTTTTTGACTGGATTTTATCAACATTTTATCGACTCCTTTTGAGGTTTTTTCATCCTCGTGTGGCAGGGATGTCCTCCAAGTATGGAAATACTTTGATTTGACCCCTACCCCGTTTGTAATGGACTGTGTACCAATTACCATGAAAGAACTTTTTCCAATTTCAGCGCAAACTCTATTGACAAGTCACCAGGACTTCTATGGGCAGCACCTTTGCTCTGAGCATTGCTGATCTTTACATGCACAGCTTTGAGACCACTCACATTTACCAAGCTGACAATCTCTTCCAGCTGACCTTAAAGAGTGGGAGAGATACACAGATGGCATCCTGGTGATCTGTGAGGGAGACCTCACCTCCCTGAATAATTTTTCAGAGTGGCTGAACACAAGGAACAACAATCTCAAATTTACCCGTGAGTACAGCAACGTTGCTCTCCTGTTTTTGGATTTACTGTTATACCCAAAAGATGGGGGCATAGTCTCAGAACAGTACAAGAAACCCATGTTCTGCAATTCTTTATTGTGCTACAATAGTTTTCATTCATGAGCACTACGCAACAACCTTTCAGTGGGGCAGTTCCTCAAGATCAGGAGGAACTGCACAGAAATTGACAAATTTAAAGAACATGCAGCTACATTGAGCACTCATCTCGCCCAAAGACAATATCCACAATACTTCATTCGCAGGGCACCAAACCACTGAGCTAGAAATAACAATTGGGAGGCTCTTCTCCAGACCTACCCCAAGCTTAGTTCAGACAGACTGGTTTGTGTCAGCATATACAGTCAACTCATATACAGTTCAGAAGGCTATTAACACCATGCGTGCGGTGCAGATTTCCGCGGTGCGCTGAAGTTCGCAAAAACCCGTGGTTATGAGTGTACGAGAGGTGTACCTCATGACGAGCTGAGCTCGTCATGAGCGTCGAAGGGGTTAACAAAAATTGGTACATCCTTAACACAGGAGACAAAACACTGCCTAAACCCTTGTTTGCAGAAATATTGCAGCCATAGTTGTCCACACTAGACAACGGTTTACCTGTCAAACAGGGGTCCCAGATACTCTATGGTCTCTGCCTCCGGTGAAGGGACACTTTCCATGTGGCTCTTGTTTGATGTGTCACTTGACATAACCAATCACCCAGCTCGACCTTGAAGACACCTTCTGAATTATTTAAACATACTTATTGCAACACTGAGGGTGTTACCTACCTTATCGCCGGCTCCTGCAAACTGATGTATGTGGGCATGACTACCCGTAAAGTTAAAACCAGGATAGTTGAACATCGGGGCTCGATGAGATGCAAAGAATCAAACACTAAACTCGATTAGGTAAAGGTCTGTAGCTTAGTCAGTCCACAATTGACAACATACACATAAATTCTAAGTTGCACACTTAAAGGATTAAATAGTTAAGCCCAAAATAGAAGAAGTTTGTCACACATAGAAAACAAGTTTTATATCATCTATGTGTGATAAACTTCTTCTATTTTGGACTTAACTATTTAATCCTTTAAGTGTGCAACTTAGAATTTATGTGTATGTTGTCAATTGTGGACTGACTAAGCTACAGACCTTTATCTAATCTAGTTATTCTCCCTATGTGTAGCAATGTCTATTATATATATAGGGGTCCCCATTTTGCAAAAGAAATAAAACACTAAACTCACCAGACATTATTTAACATCTGGGCACACTGAGGATGACATTAGGTGGGTGATTATAGACAAACCCCATTTCATGACTAATATGGGAACTCTAGAGGCACTGCTTTTCCGGAGGAAACAACGCTGGACATTTAGACTCAAGAGCCACGTACAGGGGTTAAATGATGACAATCTGTAGACAAACTTGTGACATCAATGGTTCACTGTCCACACAGGAGTCTCCTACTTATGGACTCCTCAATGCCCCCAGAGATGTTTCCGACACATGTCAGGCCCTTCTCTGATGGTCTCTCTCCAACCTCACCTAATAGAAGGCATCTTGTTGTCACATCTACACCTTGGTAGAAGACTATAAGACAGGGTGGCTTTACTAGACACGACTCATGAAATAGGTATCTCACTGATATGTTTGACATTTTATTTACATTAAGAAACAATGTCCCCTCCTTCTTAGCTCGTCTCCCCGTTGCCTAAGCTTATGCCACACCTTAGGTCGTTTATGATCAGCTTGGACTATACACCCCATCTTTCCTCTTGTCTCCCGTCTTCCATTGTCATTACTACTGCTGTCTTCTTGGGGGTGGGGGTGTTTTTGAAGCGCCCAACATCACCACTTACTCCCGAACATGTTGTCACATGTCCTTTGTAGCCACACGAATACCAACAGTATTGTTTCTATTGACACTTTAATTATCGACTTTTGTGCCACATCACTGGAGAATTGGAGTTGTTTGGGGCTCAAATCCCAGGTGCCCAGGGCCTTTCATCGCCATTAGGTGTTTTGTCTGTTTTTTATGACGCCCCGGCATTATCATCTTCAGTTTGGCCGGGCTCGCCATCAGAAGCTCTCCTTAAGCAGTTGGAGATTAGTATACATTGCCCTTACATACTATCACTGCTTTAATTCCCAGGCATATGGGTGGGCCTCGTTTTGGGACCACATATCCCATTTTTCCCCTTTTCCCCGCTCTCCAGCATCACGTAACACTGATTGGTGGCACTCTCACCGGGCGCGCCGTAGATGTTACCTTCAGTGAAAATTTCAAGTTATGTGGACTGGGGGGGATAATGGGGGGGTTCCCACCTCCACACCTACAGTTTAGAGAGAGCAGCCCCGTAGTGTGCTGCTAACATGTCTCAACTTAGAAGTTGTATTTGCCCCACACTTTCACATTATGCGATTGGTCTGGTGGTAGCTAGCAGGCCTCCTTCTCATGCCCTGAGTTGATTCATAGGTCACGCTTAGGCCTATTCATGCCCCTTTATCTTTTCCCCTCAAACTTTTGCATCGTAGTTCCTTTAAAGTATGCAAGGCTGGGGGTTGGCATAAGGCGATTCCTGCCGTTTAACATGTATACTTAAACGAGCTGCCATGTACTGAGGTGCTCACGTGACTGAAATTTTGATGTAAACACACAGCTCATAGGTTGGGCGTGCTCTGCAAGCCATGAAACACTTGTCAGGGTTGACATAGTTGCTTCCTGCTTTATACTTTTTAATGACACATAAGTTCACGGGTAATGTCGAGTATACCTTTTCCGTACACCTTGAAACTAATCCTTATGTTCTATTCCGGGGATCTGCAATCAAGAGAGTTTTCTCATCTATATTCCTTAATACATTATAAAGCTCTGCTGTAAAGGTGGCTTTTTCAGGCTTGAGAGTGCATTGTACCTCTCCATTTCGGGTAAGACGACCCGCATTTTCAAGCTGGGCATGAGTTTGCTTGTTGGTGCTTGGCACTAGGTGCACTTAACCAATACATATGGTACAATAATTGTCTCCTATTGTTTTGGTGTGATGTCACCTGAACGCTTTTAATTTTCGTCCTGTTTTGCTTTTTATAAAACGTTGGTGGACCCTTTGATGCGCTGGGCCATCCCGTTTCCATCTGTCTTACTTTTGTGAGACAAGAGGTATTGTGTTCTTTCTTAGCACAGTGACTTTCTTCTTTAGGTCCTGATGAATGCCTTGGAACCTTTTTTGGTCAATGGTAGGCACAAACATGTTGACCACATAAAGGGGGCATATTTTTTCCAAACCCCAAATCTTGCTTGTTTTTAATCCTATCTCGAGGGAACCAAAATAAAGTCTACTGAGCCCATCTGGAGATTGTTTTACTATTTTTCTCCTCTGTACTCTGCCCCTTAATCTAAACCAACACCTGTCATCATATTGAAAAACACCTCTGCTTCTCCCTATAGCAGAGTTTTAGCCCACACTAAGGGGTCCATTAGGATGGCGGGCGGATTGCCCCCGCCAGGCTGGCGGTAGCCACTGCCAGCCTGGTGGGGGCAATCCGCCCACCATCCTTCCCTGTATTCCCCACCCGCCATATTAGAATGGCGGGGGGATCACGGCGGAGCAAAACACCGCCCGCCACTTTTCCGCCCGGTCGCATTACGGCCGGGGCGGAAAATTATTAATATGGTGGCGGTGTCTATCAGACCCCTGTGGGCCCCCAGAGTGAAGGCCCAAGGGGGGGTGGCGCACGGGGGGTACCTGTGGTACCCCCTTGCATTTGCATAATCAAAGCGGCAGGCACCGCGCGGTGCCTGCCGCTTTGATTATGTAAATGATGCAAAGCATTTTTAGTATTGTGGCGGGCGGAGCAGAGAGCTCCGCCCGCCACAATACTATAAATACAGGATGTGCCCGCCACTGTGGCGGGCACATCCTAATGGTGCGTGCGGGACCCCCGCCCTTAGGGCGGGTGGTCCGGATTTCCAAGCCCCTAGGTAACTTGCGGTTCTGGTGTGACGAGGGAACCCAATGATGAAGCAAGTCACCTTTGGGTGGGTGAGGGTTCACCACACACCAACTCTCTGGTTCTTTTTGTCTTTCTTTTCTTTTTGCTAGAACCCGGACATACTTTTCATAATGTCCTCCAAGAACGTCAGCTTCAAACCCTGCTGCACCTGTCATTGACTTAGGTTGGTTATGGACCCATGTCTTGTATGCTTGTGGTGCCTCGAACACGACTATGACTCAAAGTCGGGCTCATGAATCTGAAGACCTTGCAGGAGTGATCCCTCAAGCTCATGGCTGCTCGGTGTGCGGCGCCACGACGTCGCAGTCCCGGTCGAGAGGAAGGTACCGGAAGCAGTTGCGGAGTCTGAGATCTCCGTCTCACCCCAAGTCTTCGGTACACGCGAGTAAGTCCTGTCATAAGAAAAAGAAGTCGTTGAAGAGGTCTTTGGTTTCTCCTCATCTGTCGGCCTCGTCATTCAAGGCCTAGCTGCGCGGTAGACCCTACACCTGGGTCGGCTCCGAGCCTCCCCAATTTTCCAGGAGCCAGACCCACCCCCGCCAAAGTAAAAGAGTTTTATGATGCCATGCACATCATATTTGGGCGGCATGACTCACCAGTACTCCTTCAGGCCCCACAGGGTTGGAAGGAGCCCCACTTGATTTTGTGCCAGTGGCTCCAGCCCGGCTTCTGTCAGTCCCCAATGATCTGTTCCTGGACTGGCATCGGTCATACCACCTCGATCTTCCCCGATGCCGGTACAGACGCCAACACTTCTGGCAGCGCATCCCCATTCTGATCCCCAACTCCGATACAGAGCCGGAATGGCGTCGTATGACACTATGTGTGGCGTCAATAGGAGCCTTGCCTCCTAGATCGGAGTCTGAGCAATATTCCGTTGTGTTATGACTCGAGGAGGAATGCGAGGGGACCCTGAAGAACATCAGTCAGACACAGAAAACCCTAACATAGACTGGTGTGAGGAACTGGGTGAAGCCAGCGAACTGGATACTTCTCCAGATACTGGCATGCTTTCTCCGACTACCGTGGCTACAAAGGTGGGAGCTTCTTATGTAATGGTGGTGTGAAGGTCCTCTACCTTCAGCTGCCCTCAGTGGCAACAAGACTAACGTCTTGTCAGAGGTTCTGCAACCAGGAGTCCTCTCCTCAGAACAGTTACTCCCGTTCAATCACACACTCACTGACATCCTTTTGGGGACTTTGTACAAACCCCAAACAGGGGCTCCTGTGAATAGGACGATAACCTGCCACTAACCAGTGCCCCAGTGGGCCCAAACTTCCTCACCCAACACCCTACCACAGAGAGCTTCGTGGTCCAAGCCTCAACATCTCAAAGTGTGTTCCCTTCTGCTTCCCTGGATAGGGAATCCAAGAGTCTGGACTCTTTGGGGAAGATGTTTTCTTGCACCAGCTTGGCATTGCGGTCCGTGGACACTGCATGCCTATTGGGCCGCTATTCCTGTGCTTTGTGGGACACTGTTGCGTAGGTGCTGCCCACGGTCTCGTAGGGGACCCGGGCCATACTCTCTCGAGCTGTTGTCAATGGGAGATATTATGGGTCTCGCCCTGAGGTGCCATGCCTGGCTAAGGCCAATACCCTCCTAGCCACTGCACATGCTCCCCAGCCTCGGTGTGACCGAGGGCGCAGTACCCATAGACCCTAGGGTCAGACAGCCAGCAGGCTCGTCAGTCCAACCCCCCCTTGCAGCTGCAGCCTCTAAACCTTCCTAATCTGCATTCTTACCAATATCAACAGCTGGTGGCAGGATTCACCATTACCTGCCTCGCTGGCAGTCCATAACATTGGACAGGTGAGTTTTGTAAATTATCCAAAGGGGCGACTCTTTCACCCTTTGTGACTGACCCTCCCTCCATGCCACCATCTCAAAACCGGCTGATGGAGGATCACCTGGACCTTCTGCTCGAGGAAGGTATGGCTCTCTTTGCCAAGGGTGCCATAGTGAGGGGGCGGACGCCAGATGTGCGTCGTGGTTTTAATTCCCACTACTTCCTGACAACCAAAAAGGACAGAGGGCTTCATCCTATCCTAGACGTACGGCCCCTCAATTACTTCCTAAAGAAGGAGAAGTTCAAAATGTTCATGTTAACTCAAAGTCCTGTCTGCGCTGGACCCAGGGGCCTGGATGGTATTATTGGACTTGCAGGACACATATTTCCACATTCCTGCCCTGCCTTCCCACTGGCGTTACCTGCGGTTCACGGTAGGCCACAAATATTTTTAGTTCACATTGATCTCTTTTGGCCTTATCAGTGCCCCAAGGGTGTTCACCAAGGTGATGGCGGTGGCTGCAGCTCTTCTGCGCAGATCAGGGATGCCCTTGTTCCCCTATCTCGACAAATGGCTGTTGAAAGTGGGCTCTCCCCAGAATGTCGTTTCCTCCTCCAGACAATGGCAAACCTTTTGAATTTACTGGGGTTCACTAGCAACATACCGAAGTCACACCTGACTCCCTCTCAGATGTTCCCTTTCATCGGAGCGGTTAGACCCAGTACATTCTGGGACTTATCCTCCAGAGCGGGGAGTTCAGGATATTCAGGCTATGATACAGATGTTTCAGCCACTTCTTGGATTTGTACGCGAGACAGACCTTGAGGTTGTTGGGACATATGGCCTATTGCATTCTGTTGGTGACTCATGCTAGATGGCATGTGCGGGCACGGCAGTGGGAGCTGAAGTTCCAATGGGTGCAGTGAAAGCTTTGCAGTAGTGGCAGAAGAATTGTGATTGTGTCAGAGGTCGACCCCTATCCTTTCCCCAAGCAGATCTCACAGTAGTGACAGATGCAGCCCTCCTGGGATGGGGTGGCTCTCTGGTAGAGGTGGAGATCAGTGGACTCTGGTCCCTGGCAGAATCTGGACTCCACAGCAACCTGCTGGAGCTCTGTGCGATCGGATAGCAATGAAAACCTTTCTACCCTCCATCAACAAAAGGTTAGTGCAGGTGTTCACGGACAACACAACCACCATGTGGTCGTGCCACAAACAGGGCAGAGTGGGGTTATGAACCCTTTGTCAAGAGGCCCTGTGTCTCTAGACATGGCTGGAACATCAGGGCATACCCGTGGTGGTTCAATACCTGGCATGCTCTCTGAATGCTAGGGAAGACAAACTCAGCCGTCGATGCCTAGCCGAGCAGGATTAGCGTCTCCATCCGTAGGTGGCGCAAGGTCTCTTTCAACAGTGGAGAGAGCCTTGGTTAGATCTGTTTGCCCCCCTAGAGAACATGCAATGTCAGCAGTTTTAAGTGCCGGAGCTTCCATGTCGGCTCTCGCTTGGAGGTGCATTTCATCTCGAGTGGAGCACAGGCCTCCTTTAAGCCTTTCCACCCATACCACTCTTGCCCAGAGGTCTCAAGAATATCAGGAACCACTAGGCCCAAGTAATTCTTGTGGCTCCATATCGGGCACAGAGAGACTGGTATCCTGAGCTACTGAGCATGGCCATCGTTCCTCCGATCAGGCTGCCCATTCAGGAGGATCATCTGTCGCAGCAGCAGGGAAGGGGTCTCCATCCAAACTTGTCCTGTGTCCGCTACCTACCTTTTTAAGCTCCTCCATTGTTGAAAATGGCAATGTATATGCACATAAGCGGCGTTCATTTGTGTTCACTGTACCCCTTGTTGTAAGCAGAACGGATATCGCGAAACACTGACTGTGTTATCCCGCCAGCATAGACCCATGCACACACGTACACGACAGCCATTTTAGGCACCATGGCCTCTCTGCCCGTTTGTTAAACCCCCGGCACCCCTCCCCGCGCGCACTGCTCATGCATCGGCCATAAAACCCTCTCCCTCTGCGTGACCCTGCTCTAGAAGTAACACTCCTGCTTGACCCACACCCCCCCCATTTCCTCCCAAGAACACCCTTCCCCTCTGCTGACGAGCCCCCCCCAGCTGCACTTAGCCTTTCGACCCGGTCCCAAGTCCTAAGACCAAGCCTCGTGGATGTACACCCCCCCTTTTTTCTGCCCAGCATAACAAAACCGTGATACACCAACCGAAGTGCCCGATCTTATCGCCTGCCCAACCTTTGATCTGATCATCCCCTCCTGCCCTCGTGTCCTGTAGGAATGTCCGGCTGAGAGATCACAATCTCTTGTTACATTCAGGAGGGGAGGATGACATCTGAGCGACTGGTATGGGAATAGGCCTGAAGCTGGGATTCCAAGCATGCTTTTTCCTACTTCAAAGCGTCTTTATTGCAATAAGGAATGTTTGTGCATCATAAACATGTGTATAAAAGACGAAGCCTCAGAGAAACTTGTTAGAGCACCTCCTGAAGACACTATGCGAGTGTCCGACATGACAGGCTCTCCTCATGAGAAATAAAACTCTGTTCTTGTTTTCCTGCTCCCAGCGCCGTCTCTTTATTTGGTAATTGTTCAAAATGGGAACTAAGAGGCGTCTTGCGCCAGCAGCCTGGGCATCAGGTGCGTTATGGGCTGACTTTTCCACAATTGGCGTCCCAACGCGGGGTCCATCAGCGACATAAGGTCCGGTAAGAGAGGTCCAGACGATGGGGTGAACATCTAAACGATTGGAGTATACCTGCCTTGAGAGGGCCCTCGTCCGGCTGCCGATTGAATGAACTTCACCGATTCCGAACGGACCTCTCTCTCAAGTGACCTACTGTCCTGACTGGAATCCCACAGGAATGCTGCGGTAAAAACATGGAGAAAGAGAACTATTGGGCGCTGGAAAAGGGAAGGCGAAGAATTGCCCACACGGTCCGGTCCGGGTAAGGTTAAGTAGGACGTCTTTACGTCCGATTGGTAGGATGGCTTTATCCATCTGATTGATTGATTGATTGTACTTGAAGTATTGGTTCTCTTTGAGACATTTTCTATTTGCAAACAGCGATGAATAGGAACTTTCCTCTCTCTTTGCAAATAGTGAAGGATAGGTAATGCAGACGTTTGTCCCCCATTGTAATCCGTCATGCCTATCTTTCTCCCCACTGATTGTTTGTTATCGATTTTTATCGATTATTGCTCTTTGAGATATTCCCTGTCTACAAACAGGGAAGAATAGAAATATTCTGCCCCCCTTTGCAGATAGTGAAGGATAGGTAATGCAGATTTTTGTCCCCTATTGTAATCCGTCATGCCCATCTTTCTCCCCACTGATTGATTGATTACTTGGACATTTTATTGTTCAAGGAATAGTTCGTTCGAGGCATTCCCTGTTTGCAAATAACGTAGAAAAGAAATATTCTGTCTAATCTTTGCAAGTAGTGAAGGGTAGGTAATGTGGACCTTTGTCCCCCGTTGTAATCTCTCGTGCCTATCTACTCCCCACTGATTGGTAAACTAGTTCCACCCGGACCATTTATTAGAGGTAGGTCATCTGGCTCGACCGGAGGGCACCCCTAATAAAAAGGACATATGCAACAATAACGAAGTAATCACCGTATCCTGTTAACAGAAACTTTAGCATGAAACACGCTAGAAAGAAAAAAAAAAAAAAAGAAAGAAATAAGAAAGCAAAATCAGTAGGCCACTGATGAGTTTTTGATTTCGCTACAAATAGGAACGTGTTGGTGATCTTTACTTATTGCTGGGAATACCTGTTTTATGAAATTTTTTTATGAAAAATGAAAGAATAAAGATTGAAGAAAGAGAAAGAAGTGGATTATATTTTTTGAACCCCCTGTGTTGACTAAGATTTATGTTGATATTATTGTGCCATTAATTTAAATAACTTTTGTATAACTCTATAACCAATAGAGTTCGAAACATTGGAATTCAGGGCCTATTATTTATGCCCTAACGGTTATGAGTACTTGTTTACAGGAATAGCATAGACCCATGCACACACGTACACGACAGCCATTTTAGGCACCATGGCCTCTCTGCCCGTTTGTTAAACCCCCGGCACCCCTCCCCGCGCGCACTGCTCATGCATCGGCCATAAAACCCTCTCCCTCTGCGTGACCCTGCTCTAGAAGTAACACTCCTGCTTGACCCACACCCCCCCCATTTCCTCCCAAGAACACCCTTCCCCTCTGCTGACGAGCCCCCCCCAGCTGCACTTGGCCTTTCGACCCGGTCCCAAGTCCTAAGACCAAGCCTCGTGGATGTACACCCCCCCTTTTTTCTGCCCAGCATAACAAAACCGTGATACACCAACCGAAGTGCCCGATCTTATCGCCTGCCCAACCTTTGATCTGATCATCCCCTCCTGCCCTCGTGTCCTGTAGGAATGTCCGGCTGAGAGATCACAATCTCTTGTTACATTCAGGAGGGGAGGATGACATCTGAGCGACTGGTATGGGAATAGGCCTGAAGCTGGGATTCCAAGCATGCTTTTTCCTACTTCAAAGCGTCTTTATTGCAATAAGGAATGTTTGTGCATCATAAACATGTGTATAAAAGACGAAGCCTCAGAGAAACTTGTTAGAGCACCTCCTGAAGACACTATGCGAGTGTCCGACATGACAGGCTCTCCTCATGAGAAATAAAACTCTGTTCTTGTTTTCCTGCTCCCAGCGCCGTCTCTTTATTTGGTAATTGTTCAAAATGGGAACTAAGAGGCGTCTTGCGCCAGCAGCCTGGGCATCAGGTGCGTTATGGGCTGACTTTTCCACAATTGGCGTCCCAACGCGGGGTCCATCAGCGACATAAGGTCCGGTAAGAGAGGTCCAGACGATGGGGTGAACATCTAAACGATTGGAGTATACCTGCCTTGAGAGGGCCCTCGTCCGGCTGCCGATTGAATGAACTTCACCGATTCCGAACGGACCTCTCTCTCAAGTGACCTACTGTCCTGACTGGAATCCCACAGGAATGCTGCGGTAAAAACATGGAGAAAGAGAACGATTGGGCGCTGGAAAAGGGAAGGCGAAGAATTGCCCACACGGTCCGGTCCGGGTAAGGTTAAGTAGGACGTCTTTACGTCCGATTGGTAGGATGGCTTTATCCATCTGATTGATTGATTGATTGTACTTGAAGTATTGGTTCTCTTTGAGACATTTTCTATTTGCAAACAGCGATGAATAGGAACTTTCCTCTCTCTTTGCAAATAGTGAAGGATAGGTAATGCAGACGTTTGTCCCCCATTGTAATCCGTCATGCCTATCTTTCTCCCCACTGATTGTTTGTTATCGATTTTTATCGATTATTGCTCTTTGAGATATTCCCTGTCTACAAACAGGGAAGAATAGAAATATTCTGCCCCCCTTTGCAGATAGTGAAGGATAGGTAATGCAGATTTTTGTCCCCTATTGTAATCCGTCATGCCCATCTTTCTCCCCACTGATTGATTGATTACTTGGACATTTTATTGTTCAAGGAATAGTTCGTTCGAGGCATTCCCTGTTTGCAAATAACGTAGAAAAGAAATATTCTGTCTAATCTTTGCAAGTAGTGAAGGGTAGGTAATGTGGACCTTTGTCCCCCGTTGTAATCTCTCGTGCCTATCTACTCCCCACTGATTGGTAAACTAGTTCCACCCGGACCATTTATTAGAGGTAGGTCATCTGGCTCGACCGGAGGGCACCCCTAATAAAAAGGACATATGCAACAATAACGAAGTAATCACCGTATCCTGTTAACAGAAACTTTAGCATGAAACACGCTAGAAAGAAAAAAAAAAAAAAAGAAAGAAATAAGAAAGCAAAATCAGTAGGCCACTGATGAGTTTTTGATTTCGCTACAAATAGGAACGTGTTGGTGATCTTTACTTATTGCTGGGAATACCTGTTTTATGAAATTTTTTTATGAAAAATGAAAGAATAAAGATTGAAGAAAGAGAAAGAAGTGGATTATATTTTTTGAACCCCCTGTGTTGACTAAGATTTATGTTGATATTATTGTGCCATTAATTTAAATAACTTTTGTATAACTCTATAACCAATAGAGTTCGAAACATTGGAATTCAGGGCCTATTATTTATGCCCTAACGGTTATGAGTACTTGTTTACAGGAATACTGTCAATAGTTTCTCAAAACTTTGTTTGACAAATAGGAAAACGTTAGAAATAGCTCACGATAAAATACATGATTTCGCTAGAAATAAGAAACGTTAGAAATAAGCCCGTAATAAGAAACATGAAAATGGTGAGAGAAGCCAAGCTTGACATCGCGACGACCACGAGGCAACTAGGCTTCGCCACCCCTCATTGCTCCAAACATGTCTGTCCCACCGCCTGCCACGCCCCAATAACGGTAACATGAGATAGATACAAGTCAGCAGATACCTACCCCCATTCTGGAAACTCCCGAAGTGCAACAGGTTCGCGGCTACGCCCATCCGGAAGACGAGATCTTCGGCACGTGTAGGGCGGGTCCTGCTGCCAGCCGTCGGCCGGGGAGATCGTCGCATAAGGTGGGCCAGAAGAGGAGCCGAGGCCGACGGGATCCGGGTGTCACCTCCTCTTCTTTCTTCAATAATGGCTGCGACAACACGGGGGGATGTCTTGCTCATGCCATCGACCCCCCCCTCGTATCCCCTGGTCCGGCCACGGCTTGGTATGAGCTCCCCGTTCGGCCCTGAAGCGGCGCCTTGCAGGCCACCGGGGGGGGGGGGATGTCTTGCCTATGCCTCCGACCCCCCCCCCCCTCTCATTGCTTGGTCCGGCCATCATGAATGTCAACGCCGAGAAAAACGGCATGGGGTGCGCTGGGAGGGAGAGGCGGCGCGAACGAGCCTCTCCCACCTCCCCAGGTGGAGGCCCCCAGTGGCACCCACAACGCTCCACTCACCCGACAAGGGTTCGTCCACTCTTGTGATGCAGTGACTGCTGGAACTCGTAAAATGGCGGTCGACCCTGCAGGAGCGGGCCCGGCGTGAAGGGATGGCCCGGTTGCTTGTTAATTAAGAAATGAGTCCCACAATCAGAAGTGTCCTCCTCGACTTTGAAGATTCTATAAGAGCCACGGGGGCCCCCGACCCCCGCAGACACCCCCGATGGGGAATGACTGCCATGATTGCCCGCGGAATGATGAAAATGTAGCCGCGAGACGTCGGCGCTCCCATGCTGGCGCCAGCCTCAGTTTGAATGACTAAAATCCTGCAGACTACAGTTCGGATCAGTTCCGGTGAAAACCCAGTATGACCCGGTAGAAAAAATTGTTGCCTCCCTCCCCCTTTGACTGATGGTTCATATCGCCGATCCTTTCTGTTGCCCTTTAACGGAACTTTTGGACTGCCGAAAGAGGCTCTCTGCCAACCACGAGTTGGTGGAGATTTTGACTATGCCTGGATCTGCCTGGCTGCACCCAAAATGGCGCCGGTACAAATGAAACTTTCAACTCCTTGTTGTACCCCGATTGCTCAGCCTTGGTGTCATGAGATATGTATGCAGTTTTTTTAAACACATGGATTGATATAGGATGTGTACTAATTATATGTTCGGACAATGAATTGATATGGGATGTGTACTGTCAGTTCGGACAATGAATTGATATGGGATGGGTACTGATTATGTGTTCGGACAATGAATTGACATGAGATGGGTACTGATTGAACATTCGGACAATGAATTGTTGTTAAGTTTTGGCGCATCATGATTATTGAAAGTTCGAATTTCAACACTTATGATACTCGCTCACACTGAAGTTTCGATATGATTTTATTGCACTTGTCGCACTTTTTATTATGAAATCAACGACCACCGACTCCATTAGGTTTTCCACTAATAAGTATCCCCACATGTACAGTTCCAGCCCGCTCCGTGGCCGGCCCACGGAGTTGTAGGCCCGTATTTGTGCACCGACATTCTTATTAAAGATTTTTGGAAAGAGCAAACGCAGTTGTCACGCGTAGATTGGTAAGTTTCGAATAAATGACCACTATTTCCGATATAACTAAAATACAGGTGAAATGGCTCAGCTCGATTAGTTACGGGTTAAAAAGTATACAGCCTGATTCATGTACATGCCGTTTTGCGTGTCCCTAATAGCGAATCATAGCGATTCGCTATTGAGGACACGCAAAACGGCATTCATGTAGGAATTGCTACTTAAATAGCGATTCCTACATGTTCTTTATTTGCGAGTAGCAATTTGCTACTCGCAAATACTCCCCATTCATTCCTATGGGCCAAGAGGCCCATAGGAATGAATGGGGAGTATCCCTCATTTGCGAGTAGCAATTTGCTACTCGCAAATGAGATAGCGATTTTAAGGGTGCCAGGGGTGTCCAAAGGACGCCCTGTAGCACCCCTAAAATGCACATTTGAACAGGTGTTGCGCACACACATGTCCAAAGGACATGTGTGTGTGCAACATGCAACTTAGAAAAATGCTTTTAAAAGCATTTTTCTGAGTTTTTGCTATTTACCGACAGGTCTGACCTCTCGGTAAATAGCGGCCCCAAAAGTCCAAAATCGCTATTTTGTTTTGTGTCATGAATAGCATTTGAGGAATCTCTATTAGAGATTCCTTAAATGCCATTCCACGCAAATATGCGAATTCTTACATAGCGATTTTTGCATTTGGTATCATGAATACCAAATGCAAAAATCGCACTCGCAAAGGGCCAGATTCTCAGAATCTGGCCCATTGCGAGTGCAATTTACCTACATGAATCAGGCTGATAGTACGCAGAAATATTGCAAATATGAACGGTCCAGGTTTTTTGTTGTATGTGTTTTTCATTTTTGTACAGCCTAAAGCAACCGCTAAAGATCCTGGTATTTAGCCTATACTTTATATGCTACCTGTATCAGGAAAGTTGTTTTAAAATGCCCCTAAGTCGCCCCGAAGGAGTGCCACCTGACCCCCCTAGTACGAACGACAACGACCCCGTACCACTGTAGGTTATCCCTCTTCCTCAAAGGAGAGCACGAGCTCGCCCCCCACTTTACACCGACTGCCCTTTGTTCTGACACCCCCCCCCCCCCTGCACACGATCCGTATTACCACACTTGGGCGACCTATGCTATCCACAGGCTTCCGATAATCATCTCTCCCACACTAAACGGTCCACCTGGGCTTAAACGCCAAGTTGGCAGGGACTGCATACCGTGGAGATAGGCCGAGTATGTAGTAAGTAAAAGCCTTTTCGGGGTTTATGCGCGTTAATGTGTTTTTAAATGCTGCCCCCGCCCCCCTTCTTTTTCCCTCTTTCTGCAGGTCACATCGGAACGTCGATTAAAGTACGAAAAATGGTGATCTAGCGGACGAAGAGATGGGAAAAAGGGGTTTGATTATGGTGCCTACACACGACGAGCAAACAATGACTATTTCTCTCCCTGAACTTAGCGCTTGGGAGGACAGCCTGAAGCGGAAACTACAAAATATGACTTCGCTTGGCACCCCGAATAATACAACCAAGAATGACGTGCACTAATGAATAAATTCCTACGTTTAACTAAATAGGGAAAGTTTAAGGAATATTCTGAGGTGAGGTTTACCCAAGTACCCTCCGCCTGGAGGACTAGGAATGTTGCCAATGTTTAAAATCTACTACCTCCTTTTCCCACCCTCATAGACATGAAACTGAAAGCTGCCCCATTGTTCTCCCAACTGACACCCACTGTTGCCTCAGCCTGGAAACACATTTGATTAAAAAAAAATGATTCGAAAATCCCACCGTGAGCATTAGCCCGACCAGGTTAGTTCTTGACCAATTGGCAAAGGTGTAAGTGTGTGCAACCAAAGCCACCAGTGAAGGCAGCCGACGATAAAAGAGAAGAAAAAGGTAAAAAGAGCTTAGGATGCTAAGGATGCACAGCATACAGGAAGAGATCATTTTGGCCAATAACTGTTCTATGTTTTGTCTTGGATTTTTGTATATAATACCAATAACTGTTCTATGTTTTGTCTTGGATTTTTGTATATAATACATGTACTGTCTCCCCCGCCTGAGTTTGTGTGTACGTAATGTATGCATCTACGTCGTCCCTCTGCCTGTGTTTCCGTATTACTTGACCCCTGCTGTTCTGTGTTGTGTGCGCACTAAATGGCCTATTATTGTACACGTTTCTCTCTCTCTCTCTCTCTCTCTCTCTCTCTCTCTCTCTCTCTCTCTCTCTCTCTCTCTCTCCATGTCTTACGTGTACCGAATGGTTCGTTTAGAGTGCGGATGACTCTCTCTCTCTGAGGGTCCCCCTGTTCCCTCCTCCCTTGTGTAGGTAACGTTGTGCCCCACCGGCACAAACCTAATTGGGTCTCTTCGAACACAAAGGTGTTCGGCAAAATTGACAGGAACTAAAACGATTGTAACTTGCCATATTACTACCTCTCCTTTCTGCAAAACGATAGAACCCGAGTTGGTATTGAAAGAAAGGACAGGTAAGACGACTGATGTCCCCTAATCTGGCCTTTTTATAGGGGGACTATAACGTCAATGGTCTTCTGTTTTTCAGTTCGTTAGAAATGCAATCCCCAATGCCCAGATTGCCCCACCCCTCTGCACTTAAGTGCGGATGTCCAAAGCGTCCTCGCTTCTCCCGATTGACCCCAGCTCCCTGTCCAAAGCGTCCTCGCTTCTCCCGATTGACCCCAGCTCCATATCAGCTATCCCCGAAGCGTAATTGATGACCTTGATTAACCGTCGCTCCCCAAGAAAAGCATGTTTAGCCTCTGCCCCCCTCTCATGATGATAACCCCCTGCTTGCAAGAGTTAGCCGCCCCCGAAGGGAAATGTAAGATTGTCAGTACTTGGGTAAAAAAAAAAAAAGGCGAGTCTCTACCTAAGGACTCGATTTCGAGTTTGATAGAATACACTGTCGATGGGAGTCCGATTTCTCTCCACGTACGTCACGAATGAACGCCAAATAGGCTTACGAATTCAGTGGAAATGCCCTCCTACATACTCCATAAGTGATGACTTCTGACTGTGACCGATGAACCTATCCCCCACCTACTTAGGATTGGGGACGGAATTGAGATGTATAAATGTCTTCTCCTGCCAGTTTTTCTAAAACTTGTTTTGTACCCATTCAAAGATACAATCACCGGAGGAGAGGAGCTGGACGTGATGCACAGCCTGGCCACAGATCATGAAGCACGTGTGACCTCAACCAAAGGTGGAGTCGCAGAGCAACGAGACGCGGGACGAGGCACCACTCTCAAACTCGGCAGATGAAGGAATGAAGGGATGCCTTGAAGCCCTCGATTTGCTGACCCACTCGTGCCTGAAGTCCCCGTCCCTTTTGAGCCCGACTGATGGGCCTGCCTGCTCGTCGTCCTTTGCTCCCTTGGTCCCTTGGTGTGTTCAAAGATCTGATCCCGCTCCGCCCTCTCTTCCCTCGATTATTCAACAACATCACCCTTTTCGCATAACTTTTGACTCAGAAAAGAAGAGCAGCATTTAGATAGAATAAGGTTTTGCCACGAAAGAAGAAAGACACGCAGGTGCCCAGCATGAGGCACCCCTAAGAAGATCAGTTAGGAAACAGGACTGTGATCTAACAGCAGAGGACTGATCGCACCCTGCAACGCGTAAGGATGGATCCGAGCTGGACCTATAGCTCCACCGCCGGTACTCAACAGCGCCAACGAAAGAAGACGGACTACCAGAGCCTACCAGTGATGGCTCGCTGTTAAAAAGACATTGTGACGAAGACCCCCCTTCCTGAACTTTCTACCCACCCCTTGACTAATTGCTTGTATCGAACCGAATTCCTCCCTCAACCATTTTTGTATTGCTTTCAAAAATGTTACATCGGTCACTCATGTATTTAGTTTTCCAAAAGTCTCATATAGCACTGACAAGACCCGAAGGTATCAGAGCACTTTTTACTGTATGTTGATGTCACCGGAGAGAAAGTCAGAACCTGATTCTATAATGTGTCGGAACCTTTTTCTTGATTGACCCCGACTAAGTATTATGCCGATCTCTAGACTTGTATGAATAACCCAACAAATGTAAATTCATATGTACCGCATTCCGCCAATCGTATCGACTGCATATGGTTACACGCAATCTGCTAGTATTGACAAACGCTATTTCATTGGCCACACATGGCTATATGTACACTCCGTCAGTTGGGGTAAACACCGAAATGAACTAACTTATGTTAAAAAGCGGCGACTGTTGAAAATGGCAATGTATATGCACATAAGCGGCGCTCATTTGTATTCACTGTACCCCTTGTTGTAAGCAGAACGGATATCGCGAAACACTGACTGTGTTATCCCGCCAGCATAGACCCATGCACACACGTACACGACAGCCATTTTAGGCACCATGGCCTCTCTGCCCGTTTGTTAAACCCCCGGCACCCCTGCCCGCGCGCACTGCTCATGCATCGGCCATAAAACCCTCTCCCTCTGCGTGACCCTGCTCTAGAAGTAACACTCCTGCTTGACCCACACCCCCCCCATTTCCTCCCAAGAACACCCTTCCCCTCTGCTGACGAGCCCCCCCCAGCTGCACTTGGCCTTTCGACCCGGTCCCAAGTCCTAAGACCAAGCCTCGTGGATGTACACCCCCCCCTTTTTTCTGCCCAGCATAACAAAACCGTGATACACCAACCGAAGTGCCCGATCTTATCGCCTGCCCAACCTTTGATCTGATCATCCCCTCCTGCCCTCGTGTCCTGTAGGAATGTCCGGCTGAGAGATCACAATCTCTTGTTACATTCAGGAGGGGAGGATGACATCTGAGCGACTGGTATGGGAATAGGCCTGAAGCTGGGATTCCAAGCATGCTTTTTCCTACTTCAAAGCGTCTTTATTGCAATAAGGAATGTTTGTGCATCATAAACATGTGTATAAAAGACGAAGCCTCAGAGAAACTTGTTAGAGCACCTCCTGAAGACACTATGCGAGTGTCCGACATGACAGGCTCTCCTCATGAGAAATAAAACTCTGTTCTTGTTTTCCTGCTTCCAGCGCCCGTCTCTTTATTTGGTAATTGTTCAAAATGGGAACTAAGAGGCGTCTTGCGCCAGCAGCCTGGGCATCAGGTGCGTTATGGGCTGACTTTTCCACACCATTTCTCTCTAAAGAAGAGGAACTTCACCGTCTGGGCCCAAAAAGCATGTTGTCATCCTACCTTGATGCACACAATAGTTCTGGGTGTACAACCAACTCTTTGTGGGGTATATTGGTGCAAAGAAATGTCGGGCTGTGTAGAAGCAGACCACATCCAGAAGGCCAAGAAGCAACCTTCTGAAGGCTTGCAAGCTTATTCGACCAGAGCTAAAGCTGCGACCACTGCATTAGCCCGTGGAGTTCTGGTCCTGGATATCTGCCAGGCAGCAATGGGGGCTTCCCTGCACACGTTCACCAAACACTACTGCCTGAACAGTCAGGTCCGTAGGGATCGGCATTTTCGGTCTTGCAGGACTTCCTTTTATGAAAATGGTCTGCCGACCCACCGCCATGGATGGTATTGATTTGGTATCTATTCTAAGGTAAGGAATCTGAGGTTACTTACCTTCGGTACATCTAGCTACAGATTCCTTACTGATCCTCCCCACTCTGAAAACATATTTATAGGGACACGTTTTCCCTTTTAGGGCCCTAGTTTTCAACACCAGTGGTCAGTGTTCTTCATGGCTCCATGCTTCTGGCATGGAAAGCTGTGAAAAGAAACTGATGTTGGCGTTCCTGGGTGGCGCCTATGTAGGTGCCATAGAAGACAGCGCATGCAAAGCCAAAAAACACCTAGTACTGGCATGCAGGGGTGCTGCTCATGAAAAATATTCTGGATCCTGTCTGACGCCTAGGAAATTCTATGGTTAGAAATCTGTGGCTAGATATAGTCTCTACCAGATAAGGCGATACTAAAGGGAAGTAACATGTTCATTAGTTTCACATTGTCTGCATTCACCTATAAACTAGTGTGCTCACCTAGCATACTTATCTTTTAATGTAGTTTTTAGGCTGAAATACTGAATGTGACATAACTGTTATCTATACTAATATAATAAAGAGAGAGCCCAAACCTTTGAGGCGGGTAATCTCAGGAACCACAGCACCAATCACAACACCCAATACAGCGTTGGAAAGGGCAGTTGCAGCAGAAGGACATAGGCTATGCAGACGCCCACCATATACATTTAAAAGGTAAAAGTAGTCCCTTGTGGGCGTGTCTGCGTTGTGCTGTGGGCGTGTGCTGGGGGCGTGACAAACGCTGGGGGCGTGTGGTACGTTCCGCCCTTCATGCCATATCTCATATCGTGTGCTGGGGGCGTGTGCGGGGTGCGGGATTACGGAAAAAAAGCGAGCGTTGTGCCCAATATTTCATTGTTTTTACTTCCCAGGTTCTGTACATTCCAGTTCCGGGTGTCCACCCTGCTCCCTTTAAATACCCCTGCACCCCATAATCTTAACCCATCCTTACTCCTTAAAATACCCCAACACCCTTAAACACTAACCCATCTTAACCCTATAAATATACCCTGTACCCCAAAACCCAAACCTACCCCTGAACCCTAAAAATAAATCCTGTACCCCAAAACCCAAACCAAGCCCTGAACCATAAAAATACCCCTGTACCCCAAACCTACCCCTGAACCCTAAAATACCCCTGTACCCCAAAACCCAAACCTAGCCCTGAACCCTTAAAATACCCCTGTACCCCAAAACCCAAACCTACCCCTGAACCCTAAAAATACCCCTGTACCCCAAAACCCAAACCTAGCCATGAACCCTAAAAATAACCCTGTACCCCAAAACCCAAACCTACCCCTGAACCCTAAAATACACCTGTACCCCAAAACCCAAACCTAGCCCTGAACCCTTAAAATACCCCTGTACCCCAAAACCCAAAGCTACCCCTGAACCCTAAAAATACCCCTATACCCCAAAACCCAAAGCTAGCCCTGAACCCTAAAAATACCCCTGTACCCCAAAACCCATACCTAACCCTAAAACTACCCCTGTACCCCATAACCCAAAACTATATCTGAACCCTTAAAATACCCAAACACCCCAAAACATATACCTCAGTACCCCAAAACATATACCCCTATACCCATACTTACCTTATCCAAACATTTAAAAAAAACATGCTTTTACCATTCATGCATTTAGAACGAATGTCGTTGTAAATGTATGCGTGGTAAAAGCATATAAAATGTAATGCCATGCGTTATAATGGCATTGCGGAGTCATGGTACTTTCGTAATGAAAGTATGCGGAGTGATGGTATGTGGAAAGAGAGTTGCGGAATAATGGGTGTTTACCCTCCCCCGGTAAGTACATTGGTGGCACGGCGGCCCACCTCTCCAGCAACATACTCATATTTTTCACCACCTATTTGAAAAATGCACAGGTCTCTCTCATTGATGGCCAGCACCGACATACACTTTTAGACACACCTCCCGCCACAAGTTCTAGAATTGCGAACTTCGGCATCAGCTCAACATCCTGTGATTCCAGGCAAACCCCTTTGTCTCCCAGTGCCTACCACAAATGAATGTGTTCTACTGTATTGTAAATTGTGCTCATGCCATGTTGTCGAGTTTGCGCTATATAATATTACAAGGAAGAATAAAGTAGTGAAACTCGAGTTCACACACTACTGAACGCGCACTTTTAAGTGCATCAGCAGTGCACTGTGAATCGGAGCGTTTCACAGGCCTGTCACAGATAAGAAATGCTATCAAAACGAAATCCTACAAAACAATATACTACTGGCCGGCAGCAATTCATACCCGGACGGGCTGCTAGTGGGATATAAAGCATGCAATATAGAGAGTGTATACCATCCATACTTAATCCTAATGTCTCCAAGGCATTGTTTTCCTCTTCTTTGGGTTCATCCAGGTCAACACCAGATTCCTTCAGCAGAGACCAGGAGAATCTGGCGTTTCGTACTTCTATGGCCAAGTCTGGATCTGACGAGGTAGCTGTGAAAGAATTCCACAAAAGATAAATAAAAAAAATTAGTCGGTATAAACGATGATTTTCAAATTACAATGTATCTCTTATTTAAGTCTGTCACCAAACGAAGGTGGCAGATCAAGCTCTAGGCATATTATACGTAGTTCTTCATCCTGATGAACAGAATGGCTAATATAATCAGCTAACTTAAATATCAGAGCAAAGTAACTGGAAAATAGCAGATTACAGCTAAATGTCTGAATGACAGAGCAACTTCTTTGGTACCCTCTGGCTATATTACAACTTTTCTGCCTTGTCAACATTATTATATTATGAAGGAAAGTCATGTCCACAAAAAAATTATCTGCGCTAGCCCTTTAAACTTAAAACCAATTTTAGTTATGAGTTGCTGTGACATTAATGTTGTATGGTTATGGTAGGACTCACTACACTTAGGTGAGACATTTTAGGACAGGCCTCAATTGTATTTGGTAATTAGTGGTTTTGAAGTACATGTGAAGACTAGAGTCCTTGGACTCATAAATGCATGCTGTACAATGACCTCTCACTCCAATTAGTGATTGTTGTTTTCCCACACAGGAGTAAACCAAAGCAGCAAGTATACCATACTGTGTAGGCGACAGTCCAACACTCTTAATCTGAATCCACATCGAGAATAGTCATACTTTCTACTACATCCGTGGTGAGGTCCCTAATGGGAGACCAAGTGTTTGTATCACTTATGGGTATGTCCTGTCAGTACATTAGAGATGTGTGCTACTGCTCTCCATCAGACGTTTTGCTCTGGCCCCCCTCATAGCTGTTGTACTTAGAACATACAGATAGAGTCAGGACTGTGACCAGGAAGACTTGGAATCTGAGTAATGAAGATTAGTTACAAATACTCAGGCCATTAATGCTTATCATTTACAAACGTTTGCCCTGATAGAGAACAACCAATATATGCAAACACGTGCACCCATTTATCTGGACTTCTTCAAGACTAGGCTCTGCATAGCTAACAGTTGCTAAAGCTGGAAAATACCCTAACATTTTAGGAATTACAGAACTTTGTTTGCCACAACATCCTTTGAGGCTAAGCAAGATTTTGGCAAAGTTACATGGTGATTGGTTGAAGCTCAGGGTCATACAGTAGTGAGGGGTTTGACACATGCATTCTTCTGTAACTGTGTTTTTGTTTGTCTAACTGGACCATCAACTCATTACAAAAATCTGTGCTGCACCACTTTCATTTCTCATCATATATTCTTTTACATATTTGAGATGTTCAGTGAGTACCTCGGAATTTGGAGATGCCACCACTTATGGCTCACTCAGATAGCTCTCAGTACCAGCCATAAAGCATTTGTTGCACCCCCCTCGCCCCCCCCGGATCACTGAATAACAGAACTTTCACATCTTCTATATAGTCTTCTTAGAGGTACTGAAAATTCATCATGGAACTACCCCTGTGTTTTCATGTTGCATGATTATGATTCTGAAAATGCTTATACGACCATCTTACACCTCTTCTAACAGAGAAAACTCCTAAAAAAGAACTAAATCATGGTCTCTACCACTGGGCCTTGTCCTGTCTGAATCTGGTGTCATGCCAGAAGCACTTGTGGTGACTGCCCCAGCCTGTCACTGGTGCTGTGGCACAGCATAGGAGTGCACATGCTCTCCAGCAGCAGTGGCTGCTGTGCACTTCAGTATGTGTTGCAAAAGCCACTCATCAATCAGTAGATTCAGAAAACAGGAAAGGTAGAGTCAGGAGACATGGTGACTGCCAAGCGCTGTTTTGATGCCAACGTCTCATAAACCCTCATCATAGACAGGGCTTTCATGACCACAGATAATTCCTGCCTCTTTATATTGCTGGATCTCTCAGCTGCCTTCAACATAGTCGACCGTCCCACCCTCATCTACATCCTAGAGTCTCAAAAGGGGTTCACTGGCAATCTCCTTCACTCCTAACTTTACAACAAACACCAGTGTGTTCACATGGGCACCCCATATACCACAAGACCTGCATAGTATCTCCAGGGTGCATATTGTCCCTCGTCATCTCCATCATCCACATGGAGCCTCTTGGAGCTCCACTCACAGAAAACAGCATCTGAGTTCACCAATATGCTAATAATATACAACTATACTTGAACGTCTCCTGTGCTTCAGACATCCAACGCCTCAATCACAGCCTACACATCACTCAGACCTGGATGTACAGCACCTACCTTAAGTTCAACCCAACCAAGACAGAATTCCTGTTATGTGCCGAAACAACAAGAAAGAATCATACAATTTCAATTTCAACTTTATTTGATCATTCTTAGGTATGGTCATAAAAGTACAGAAATAACAATACATTTAAAAGGGAAACACAATTCTCATAAATAAAATATGGTAACCATTTAATCTAAATTCTTATTGAAAGAAGTTAAAAATCTTACAAAGTTTAAGTTTATAAGTACTAAAATCTGCCATATCAAATAGAAGTTAAAAAGCAGAATATATATAGTTAAATAAATTTACCTAAAAAGTTTTATAATCCAAGATCTTCCACCTTTTTCTACAAGCCCATAGAAATGAGGCTAGGGAGAAGCACACTAGATGGTCTGGTAATGATTTTAAAAAGAATAGTGCAACCCTACATTGGACAAAATTATGGCTCTTTAAAATATGTACAATGTACGTTTTCCTTTCTTTACAATAGTGACCACAAAAGAACAGTATATGAAGATCTGTTTGGGCAGAGTACTTGTCACAAGGACAGTTAATCTACTCCAAATGGTTATAAGTTTTCAATGGGAACCCCAGCATCAGTAGGATCAAATTGAACCAAAATAAGAGTAATATACATTTGTGGTGTGGTATTGTAACCTCCTCTAGGTAGGAGAATATACCTGCCCAAGTAGATAAATGTGGTTGATAAACCAGAGTAGACTTCTTCCTGTGGTTGTTCTCCCTACAAATCTACTGGGCTTTCAGCATAAAAGTGTCGACCAGTCTTTGCTTGGACATTAACCTACAAGACATCGGGTCTGTAAACAATACTTTCATACCTAACTCCATCAATTCTCACTCGACATACTTAATCCATCTGACTCGCTTATAATTGTCGAGGCTCAGGCAATCGTTTATTATACTCTGAATTAAAGGGAGAGTTTTCCTTCGCCAAATTGAAAACAACAGGAGCAAAGGAGCCAATCTAATTGAATCCGTAATATAGGTTAGGCTCAACTCAGTGTGGAGTATAAAATTAGATTGGGGAAGGGAGACCAAGGATTTAAAAAATGTATCTTCAATGATTTGGAGTTGTTCGAGGTGTGTCAGACCCCAGACACCAGCTCCATATGTGGCCGCAGATTTCATTTTAGCGTTATAAATCTTAACAGTGGCCAAAGGTTTCCTGCCTATCTTGGAGGTAAATGCTTTTAATGCTCCCAGACTCCTTTCCATTCACATGGCCCTTGCATCAATTAGTCTAGACCACGTTTGATTCTTATCACGAAGCACCCCAAGATAGGGGAACAACTCCACCACCTCAATTTTCCCTGATTCTGTGTGTAGGTGTGATAGTTTTCCTCGAACACCCCCTTGGCAATAATTACAAATGATTTTGACTGGTTAACCTTCATGTCAAGGGAATCCATGAAGGGGGCATAAGTGGTGATTAGGCGACGCAGCCCTATCCCTGCTTTGGCGATAAGGACTGCATTGTCTGCATAGGCCAGAATTGGGAACTGGATAGACTCTGACACGGGGTGATCAGGGGTTACACCCAGAAGGGCGTTTCCCATGACTTTCGTATAGATGGAAACCAAGAACGGCGCAAGGACACAGCCCTGTCCTACCCCCCTTAAGATCTTAAAAAGACAGGTACATTCCCCGTTTTTCTCGACTGATGACTCCGAGTACAATTGCCGGATAAAGTCAATTATTTGAGGGTTGATCCCATCATCTTCTATGATATACCAGAGCTTTGGGTGGGAAATACAGTCAAATGCTGCTGAAAGGTCCATAAAGGCAAGATAGATTTTCCCACACTTAGCCCTTGTATATTTTTCAATGATCAGTGAAAGATTTTGTCCACCCTAAGCGTGGAAGGGTATACTCAGATGTGAGTCCCTTGCTCATTGCACCATCAGGATTCAAGCAAGCCGGGCCGAAGACGGCTGAAATGCCAGAAACCGGTCCCCGGAAGCTTGTTTCCTTCCCAGTGTAAGAATTGGCTTTTGTAGTCTGGTCTGCCCTGTTACCATGATGCACTGGGCCAGGGACAGACTAATTTGCATACAGCCAGGTTCTGAAACTGGGATGGTGCAATGAGCTAAAAAAACAGTGTTGGATCTAGCCCTGATCTCTTGACTGGGTGAGAGTATTCTGATTAATTCAGAGACTCTGTCCATCACCACCCCTTGTTGTAAATAATTTTGTCCACCCTAAGCGTGGAAGGGTATACTCAGATGTGAGTCCCTTGCTCATTGCACCATCAGGATTCAAGCAAGCCGGGCCAAAGACGGCTGAACTGCCAGAAACCGGTCCCCGGAAGCTTGTTTCCTTCCCAGTGTAAGAATTGGCTTTTGTAGTCTGGTCTGCCCTGTTCCCATGATGCACTGGGCCAGGGACAGACTAATTTGCATACAGCCAGGTTCTGAAACTGGGATGGTGCAATGAGCTAAAAAAAACGGTGTTGGATCTAGCCCTGATCTCTTGACTGGGTGAGAGTATTCTGCTTAATTCAGAGACTCTGTCCATCACCACCCCTTGTTGTAAATAATTTTGTCCACCCTAAGCGTGGAAGGGTATACTCAGATGTGAGTCCCTTGCTCATTGCACCATCAGGATTCAAGCAAGCCGGGCCGAAGACGGCTGAAATGCCAGAAACCGGTCCCCGGAAGCTTGTTTCCTTCCCAGTGTAAGAATTGGCTTTTGTAGTCTGGTCTGCCCTGTTCCCATGATGCACTGGGCCAGGGACAGACTAATTTGCATACAGCCAGGTTCTGAAACTGGGATGGTGCAATGAGCTAAAAAAACGGTGTTGGATCTAGCCCTGATCTCTTGACTGGGTGAGAGTATTCTGCTTAATTCAGAGACTCTGTCCATCACCACCCCTTGTTGTAAATAATTTTGTCCACCCTAAGCGTGGAAGGGTATACTCAGATGTGAGTCCCTTGCTCATTGCACCATCAGGATTCAAGCAAGCCGGGCCGAAGACGGCTGAAATGCCAGAAACCGGTCCCCGGAAGCTTGTTTCCTTCCCAGTGTAAGAATTGGCTTTTGTAGTCTGGTCTGCCCTGTTCCCATGATGCACTGGGCCAGGGACAGACTAGTTTGCATACAGCCAGGTTCTGAAACTGGGATGGTGCAATGAGCTAAAAAAACGGTGTTGGATCTAGCCCTGATCACTTGACTGGGTGAGGGTATTCTGCTTAATTCAGAGACTCTGTCCATCACCACCCCTTGTTGTAAATAATTTTGTCCACCCTAAGCGTGGAAGGGTATACTCAGATGTGAGTCCCTTGCTCATTGCACCATCAGGATTCAAGCAAGCCGGGCCGAAGACGGCTGAAATGCCAGAAACCGGTCCCCGGAAGCTTGTTTCCTTCCCAGTGTAAGAATTGGCTTTTGTAGTCTGGTCTGCCCTGTTCCCATGATGCACTGGGCCAGGGACAGACTAATTTGCATACATCCAGGTTCTGAAACTGGGATGGTGCAATGAGCTAAAAAAACGGTGTTGGATCTAGCCCTGATCTCTTGACTGGGTGAGAGTATTCTGCTTAATTCAGAGACTCTGTCCATCACCACCCCTTGTTGTAAATAACAGTGAAAGATTGAGGCATTGATCTACAGTTACCCTACCCTGTTGAAACCCATACCGAGCTTGCATTAATATATTCTTATAAACTGCCCAAGCTTCTAATCAGGCTAAAAGCCGACGGCCCATGAGTTACGCAGTAGTGTCTAAAAGGGAAATAGGCCTGTAGTTTTTAGGGCTACCCTTGTCCCCCTTTTTTTATAGATAGGAACTGTTATACTTGTGTTCCATAAAGGGGGGGGGGGTCTACTATTGCTATTTTGTTAAAAACATGGGTCAGTATTGGAACCCAAAGGTGATAGTTGTCCTGGAAGAGGTCTATCGTGACCCCATCCGGACCTGGGGCTCTTCCTGTATTGCATGACGTTAGGGCCCTCCTAACCTCAGTAAGCGAGAATGACAAGAATACCTTCCTATTATTCAGCGGGACAGATGGGCAATGGGCAGTGGGGTCAGCAGACGAGAAGATATTAGTAAAGTATTCTATCCACTCCTCTCTAACATATGTATCCAACGAAGGGTCCTTATGGGTCTTAAAATACGGTGAGTTGATTATGGCCCAAAACTCCCTACTATCTCCTGCTATAGTAGCTTGAGTAAGCCTTTCCCAAATTTCCTCCCTTAGTATGCTCTCCCTTTTTCTTCTAGCCAATTTAAACTGGGTACGCAGTAGGGCGATCTGGGTTTGATGGCGTGGCCGAGTTTTAAGAGCATTAGTAAGGGCTTTCTTGGCTTTGCTACAGGTGGTGACAACCATCCCTTTTGGGTAGGACTCTTTCCATTGCTTTTACGGGTAAGGGCTGCCTTTTTATATGCATCAAGAGATCAGTAAACGAGTGGACCCGTGTTGAGGGTGCTGTGGATAGGTCCAGACACCTTTTAATACAAGTTTGGGTGGTTTTTATTATTTCAGGGATAAATTCAAAACTATCAATTTGAGCCCATTTCAATTGATAACCGTTTTTTAGGCCAATACAGGGCGATCAACTACCATATGTGTGTCCTTCTCATTGGAATTCAAAATATTACCAGTTAAAATAGCGGGATCACTGAAACCTTTGAATTTAGCATCTGTACTACTAAAGCTGCCATCAACCATAGAAGAGACTAGTATAAAATCGATTGTTGACTCATAGGCCTCCTGGGAAAAGGTTTTCATAGAGGAGCCCACTAAATTACCCCCAATATTCATGATAGACAAATTTCTACTAGACAAGGTCCTGTTAACCCCTTCGACGCTCATGACGAGCTGGGCTCGTCATGAGGTAGCCTCCTCGCACGCTCATGACGAGCCCAGCTCGTCATGAATAATGGGTTTTTTAAAACATGAGCACAGGAGGGGAATTTCGCTAGCGCTCATGTGGTTAAGGCAATTACCGTAAATGCTATGAGCAAAAAGGGAGGCAGGATTACTTATCAAATCAACCAAACCGCATAGTTTGTTTTGATTATGTTTGCATGGATGGATGTTGAAGTCTCCCAATCAGATTATGGTAAACACCTCATCTTGGTTTTTGCATTTAGACATCTCCTCGATTCAATTACGGTATTAACCTCATTTACAACAATGTACATTTTTGGGCCAAAGTTATTATTGTAAAAGTTTATCAGAATACAAGTTCCCTTTTTGGAAATTCAAAAACAAGATGGAAGAAAGGGCTCCTGTCATCAAATTTCCTTATTTTTAATGATGTTGTATTAGGTATTAAAGTTAGTAGGCGCCCTTTCAATCGCCCGGCGGTTGATGGCAAAGCCATAGTTTGGAAAGAGCGGTACCCATTAATGAAAACATGTTCTGTAGCCCAGGTTTTCTGGAAGCAGATGATATCATTAGCCTGCCAAAGCGTTTACCAGTCTGCGTTATCCAACGTTTTGTAGATTCCCGGCACATTCCAAGAACTTATTTTAAATAGGTTATTGTTCTTTCCCTCAGGTTCATTCTGTCTGGGAGAAAGCGAGGAGGTAAAAGATAAGTGGTGCTCAGAGAGAGGCGCTTTGGATATTGATGGGGATAGTCAATCACAATAATCTAGGTCCGAGAGTGGGGCATACCTATTTGTTGTACAAATTCCTGGCCCTGCTACAGCCGTATCCCTCTCGGTTATATTTCTGACTATGCCATCCAATGGGTTCTTACTGAAATCTTGAAGGCAGGATGGGGAGCGATTGTAGAAACACACCAGTGGGAGACCCTTGGTCTGTGTGTCTTTTGGGGGCTGACTGTGTAGTTGGTTCAATACATATTTCAATGCATATGGGTTGTTAAAGTTAATCACCACACAGTCCCCCTCCAGCGATTTCCTCGATGGCCCCACCCAGGCTACCCCGTGCATGATCATTTGGTTTTTTAAAGAAGGGCCCCCTCTGGGCTTAATTTGGCGAGAGAGCCAGTGTAGTGGTTTGTCCAGTAGTTGGCCCGTAGATTCGTACTGACCTTCCCTCAGGATTGGAACATTCCACAAAACTAGTACAAGGGGAGAAGATGCAGGAGGGAGCTGAAGTGTCTGATGACCAGTGCCCGAGGGACCCTCATTAATAACCCCACTAAATTTGGCCTGGCCCAATGGATTGTGATCCCTTATGCTATGAACTGTTCATGGTGTTACTAGACAATGGTTGTGGGGGCCCAGGTGACCCAGGATTAACATTTCGGGTTGTGTCGGGGGTTGGTGAGGACATAGAGCCAGGAATAAGTGGATTTGTTCTTGTAGTAGTTTGGTGGTTCTCTATTATACACATCTCAGGGTGAATAGGTTTTTCAATCCCCCGGATAGCCCCCACTTCCTCAATGGTTTTGAGCCTCTCCTCAATTTGAGTTATTTTGAGGAAAAGTGGTTCCAAAAGTGTAGTGACTATAGTCTTGAATCTTTCCCAGGTGTCATTGTCAAGTGATCCCGGGGGTTGAGTTTGCGTAGGTATGGTGTTCCTGTTTAAAGTCTGGTTTGATTCAGCAACTTTAGTCCCTCCAGTCCCTCTAGATTTCACTGCCCAAGCTGGTTTCTGGGGTTATTGTTTTTGTGATCCCCCAGTTTTCCTTTTTTTTTTTTACCAGCGGTTCATTGTCATTCACAGGTTGATTTTTTGCAGCCTGTCCCCTCTTGGTAATATTAGGGCCCTTGGATGCCTCTACCAAGGGGGAAAGTGAAATTGGTACAGGGGGGCGGGGAAGCAATGGGCGATGTTTGGGTGATGGTTGGAGTTTCCCCGTCCCTAGCATACTGCCTAGGGAGCAACGCTTTTGAGAGATAAGAGATCCCAATAAAAGCCGTCATTCTGCCAACTGGATCTCATGATTAAGGACGGACTCCGCCCTGGTTGAGAAAGCGTCCAGTGTCCCTGTTGTTCCTTTCCCGATTTAATCAGTAATACCCTTCCTTTTAGCCATATTAGTGATCCCAACAAATGGCAGAGTTTAAATCAAGAGCGCCCAAAAACAGATAAAGGAACGGTACCTTGTGTAGAAAGAGTATCAGCACTCAGGAAGTCTCGGGTACTGGGACTTAGAGGAATGGCCCAGCCCAGCCTCTTCCAGGCTCCGACGGACGTGGGCGGGCTGGTTTTAAGAGCCTCTGGGCACTTTCCCTCTCGTGGTGTCGGTAGCGCCGCCAGGCGAGATGGTTTTATGGGGGCTAGAGTCCACTGGTGGCAGAACCGGGCAGTTAAGTCACTTTTCAAAATTTGCACATGGTGGGACAGGACAGCAGAGGCTGTGGGCACAGAAAAAGGAGCGAAAACAGGCGAAACCAGTGGATGCCTGTGGGTGAGTGAGGATCTACAGTCGGATGCAAGCTGCACCCGGTGCTACCAGGGCCGCCTCCGCTTCCAACTGGGGCACACTCTCCACAGCCTCCGTCTGACGGGCCGCACTCACTCACACACACACACAGAGTGTACATGCACCTTCCTTTCTAAGGCATCAGGGCTGCCCAAGCTTAGGCGGGATCGGGTTCAGAAACTGCTTGGTGGAGGGGCAGCTCCTGGTTCTCGGCACAAATGCGAAAGAACCGTAAAAACCTGGCTCATAGACATGCACCTTGATGGCTTCGAACAACACTAACCTTAACTGAAATCACACCGGACACCAACCTCATCCTCAAGGAACACACTGCCAAAAAACAAAGATAAACTGGTACAAGCTCTTTTTCTAAACAAAATGAAACCATTTCTTCCAGAAAACAAGTTTAAGCCCTCATACTCTTGCATCTGGATGGATTTCCATGGTCCTTCGGACTCCACACTCTTTACAAGGAATCCTACACACCACAGCACATCTAATCCATGGCCAGAACAAATATTTTCACATCATGATGGAACTCAACTGGTTCATCTAGGCAACCTGCACCATCTTCAAAATCAGCTGCATCATTTAGAAATCCATCGTGACCATCACCCCTGTTAATCTTGCAGACAAGTACACCATCTCTGGTGGATCTCGGCATACCCGCAGCTAGGACATGATTGGACTGGAGACTAAAACGTGTCAAAAAGGAAAAAACAAGGCAGAAGTATTTTATATACCTGCACCCAGGAACTAAAACAACACAAACTTACTCATAAGGACCTCCACAATGCTGCTCCAATTTTAGGAAAGAGTTTAAGATGAACCTCTTTAAATAACACTACATCAATGCAATCACAGTACACTTCTAGTCCCAGACCTAAGCAAACGCTCCATTCATTTGTTGAGTAGAATTTGCCTTTCACCCTGAAAATCACTCTGCTGCAGTTTGGCTAGGTTTGTGTTAGAGAAATAACAAATACATACATACCTGCTTACCCTACTTACAACTACCTCCGTTACCTGAAATATGTGTCAACTCCAGCTTCTACATCATGTTTTCTTTACTTGTGTGTGCTAAGGATAGGCATTGTTACACCATGATTTCTATATACCTACATGGTGCACACAGGGAATGTTAACTACATTTTCTCCAGCATGATCCTTCATATTTCTAGTTGGCATGTTAGATTGCATCACATGTCAAAGGCGTAAACACTCTTCTTATGCTGTAAAATATAAAAAGAGACCATATCTGTAGGCTTGGTAGAGCCTTCCATTGAGACACTTAATCCAATTGAGTACTGCCTCAGTGGCACTCAAGTACCCTTGTAATTGGAGGCGCTAGGGGGCGCACAGCGGAATGGCTGCCTGAGCTGCAGCTCCGCCGGGCGATCACACGCGATGTGATCCATTGACGCTGTAATCCCACCAACCCTCGTTTCACGACCCGCTATCTGTGTCGGAAGATGAGGGGCTTGAGCGGACCTGATAAATTGTGGTCTCCGTCCCCGTGTTGAGGAGAACGCCGAGATAGCTGCGGTGAGTGCCGGACTGCCTGACAAGATGGCCGGCGGCAGACAGCGGACCCTGTGCTCATGTGGTGACATCGGCGGAAGACTGCCTGGAGGACCCAGCGAGCACGGATCGGGGGTAAGCTCCTGCTGCCTGGTAAAGAGTGCATGATCTCCGCACCTGTCGCCCCTGCACAACGCAGACTGTGTCCTTCACCGTCCCGCCTGCATGCCTGACAAGATGGCGGCGCTTATTGCCGTAATGGCGGAAAATGCAGACTCGCGCCGGTGACCGCGAACTAGACTGTGTGGCGCTGCCTGGTCGGAGATTTAGCGGGGGCGGCGACTGGGAATAAATTTGCTGACCGATTGAGACTGGGAGCGGCCTGCCACCTGCGACCTGAGGCCAACCTACTGACTACCCAGGGGAGTGAATTCCGGAGCTGCCAGGGGGCATCAGGAGCAAGAACATATACGACTGTGACAGATTGAGGCGGTGCGGCCCCCCTGTGGACGCGGGCGTGTCCAGCCGCCTCGTTTCCTGAGGCTCCTGAGGTGGACTGACCACATACCACGCGTATCCTGCACGCCCTGGAGGGTGACCACTGGCGGTGACCGTGTCGTGTGGGAGGTGAAGGTCAGGTGCAACTGCTGGGCCCCACTGCCAAGACAACACGGCGACGACGGTCCGGATAACGAGGGCGTCTGGACCCACATTGCGGAAAGTACATTCACCGATCGCCACAATGGGTAAGCCGGATAAGCAGCAACCAAAACTTACCTTTGACAACAGGAAGGCGACAAAACCTGCGGAGGATATGGCGGAGGCCGGCGGCTCTTCAGACTCACCGTCAACTAATAACATAGAAAAGATTCTGATGGCAATTCAATCGAACCTGCAAGATATAAATGGTAAGCTTGACAATCTTACGTGCAGGATGGATGGCATGGCTGCTCGACAAGAAAAGCATGGAGAGCGACTGGATGAAGCGGAAACGAGAATATCGGCGGTTGAAGATGAAGCGCGAACGTCTACCACTAAATGCGCGGGAATGGAACGAATATTGGAGGTGATAAAAGCGAAGGAGGAAGATTTGGAAGCGCGCTCGAGGCGTAATAACGTGCGCATCACGGGCCTGCCAGAAACGACCAACACGGGGCGGATGGAGCATTACATCGAGGGCCTATGTAAGGATATCTTTGGTGCGGAGGCGCTGTCGCAGATCTTCATCGTCGAAAGAGCCCATCGGACATTGGGCCCCAAACCACCAACTGGTGCTACGCCTAGGCCGGTGGTGGCGCGGATCCTCAATTATCGAGACAGGGACACGATCCTCAGGCTGGCAAGGGAAAAGGGCAAGATCACCCATCAAGGCAACAGTCTGGAGTTTTACCCTGATCACACAGTCGCAGTACAACAGGCACGTAAGGAATACACAGCAGTAAAGGCTAAGCTAAGAGAGATGAACATTGGCTATTCCATGCTATATCCTGCCCGACTCCGAGTGGTGTGGAAGGAGAAGGCGACAATACTGGCGACGCCCAAAGTGGCCCTTGAATTTGTTAAGAAGATACAGCGGGAGGCCAGGTCGGAGTCCCAGAACGATCGGAACGAAGACTTGGAATGATAATAATAGTGGTGATTCACGTGGTACGGAGGTGAGTGTTGCTGTGCAGTTGACTACAATGGGCTGCTACATGACCATCTCCGGCTATACTGAACGGCACTGGCTGATACAAGTCTCCTAGAGGTGAGAGGTTGGCGCATTGATTCGACATTGGGCATAGAAGGGGAGGGGAGGGGAGGGGTGGGGATGACGAGGGCCGTAATGCACTCCTGGCCTGAACTGTAACAGATATCCATGTATGGCCCTTGCTGCTGTACACTCCCCGCCGGATCACTACTCACGCAGCCACGTTAGACTGTCACTATGGCTGCTTCTAGGTGCGGTGGATCAGGACCTCTCCACGTGGGTGTGCTCTTAGACCCGCTGAACTGAAGCGCGGTGGTGAAGAAGGAGACGGCCATTTGAACACTGAGGTACATATCGGGTAGTGCTGTGGAGACTGGCAAAGGAGGGATCATCCATGCCCGCCGCTGCTATCCGAATAGAGTGTGTCAGAGGGTGGCCGGGTGCAAGACAGACTGATGACGGGTTGATCTGCGACTAGTTTCAAACACATACGGCTGATTAATGTGAGGGGAGGTTGCATCTCCTATATGACTGCGCTACTGCTTGAACTCATGTGAGGAGTAGTGTTGGGGAAGTGGGGTCTGTGGATTAATGGACACATATATCACAAACATGTTTAAGTTTTACTAGTATCGCCTGCACCCGTCCGTCGGGTGTAGAGATGTGCTCCTGGCGGTCCTCCATGAGGGTAGTACCCACTACAAGTTCTTAGTGTGAGCACTGAGTTGAAGGTTATGTGGTTGCGGGAATTGTGCTCTGAAGGGGTATGGCTTCGGCAGGTTGGGGATGCTGGAGTGGGTGGGACTTGGGGTGGGGGGATGTTTGACTGTTTACCAAGACCGAAGACTTTACAAATGTACACATTATTGGATTCTACACGGCGAGTGAATGTCATGGCGACGTATGATCACAGTGCTGGGTGGGGACGGGATCCGGGCATGACCCTTGTGTGTGATGGTATGAGTGGTATTGCATTATTTATGAACACCAGGTTCTGGACGTGAACGCAGAGTTGGCCTGAACGTTCTTACTTGGAACATACGCGGATTCTCACGCCCTCAGAAAATTAGACAGGTATTCGCTAGTCTTACTAGATGGAACATTGATATAGCATTCCTGCAGGAATCACACCTCGCACCGCACACTCACGCCACATTGGGGTTGAGATGGGCGGGGAGGTCCTACAGGGCATCATACTCATCTTACTCCCGGGGGGTGCTCATATTGATTAAGAAAGGGATCGAATTTGAGGAAAAGCATGTAACGCAGGACCCGGCTGGCAGGTATGTGCTGGTGTCAGGTACACTGAGAGGACAACATATAACACTCCTTAATGTATATGGCCCGAATACTGATGCGCCGGAATTTTATCGAGAAGTGTGGGGACACATGCAGAAACACACTGCCACACACATGTTATGCGGGGGGGACTGGAACGTGACATTACGGGACGGGCTGGATCGCTCATCACAATCAGTGGAACAACACAAACAATCTAGGCTCATGATGGGTCACATGATGGAGGATCTGGCCTTAGCAGATCTCTGGCGATTACAACACAATGACGCACCTGGCGCTACACACATCACTGCATCTCACAATAGCTGGTCCAGGCTGGACTACTGGCTGGGTTCCAAAGACATGGCACTGTGGGTTCGCACGTTGCAAGTACTGCCGCGTACATTGTCAGACCACAACCCGGTACTGTTGCAATTGGACATTCCACATTATGAACTCCCCCCTTTTCAATGGCGTTTTAATTCCCAAGCCCTCACAGACCCAATATATGTTGACACCTTGACTAACGCGATCAAAGACTACTTCGCTGTTAACTCTCAGACTACTGAGGACCCATGTCTCCTCTGGGAAGCCTTTAAGGCCACGATTAGAGGGGTCTGCATTAGCACTACTATTGGAGTACTCAAGGACATTAGGGGTCAGATTCGCCGCTGCGAAAGTCAAATGAGGGACTTGGAACTACAATACGAAACAACGCAGGACATCTTATTGTTACCCAAGTTGCGCGACTTAAACACCGAACATACTGATTTTTTAACATCAGAAATTAAGTACTTAGATCGCAAGCAAACGGCTAGAGCCTTTGGAGAAGGGGGTAGACCAGGAAGTGTACTGGCACGGAAAATATGTGAGGGTCGGGGACAGACAGCGATACTACGAGTTAAATCTAGGGAGGGGGTATTACAAACACAGTCCTCTGACATATTGAAATGTTTTGTGGACTCCTATAGCACTCTATATCAATCTCAATCAACAGCGGCCGAGGAAGAAACATATGATTACTTGCATGATGTGGCAATTGGCTGGCTGTCGGACGCCCATAGAGAATATTTAGCGCGGCCAATTACGGTGGGAGAGGTCACCGAGGTGATCGCTTCACTCCCAAACGGAAAAGCACCGGGCCCTGATGGGTACACGTCCGAATTTTATAAGAAATTTGTAGATGTCATCGCCCCCTATCTGGTGGACATGTATGGTACATCATTTGAGAAATCACTGCTCCCCCCCACACTACGGGAAGCCATGGTCATTGCACTCCTAAAACCATCCAAGGATCCGGAGCACTGTGATTCCTACAGACCCCTGTCCCTGATCAACGTAGACTCGAAGATAATAGCTAAACTGTTGGCTGTCAGGCTGTCCCCTTTGTTGACTCTACTGGTTCTTCCGGACCAAGCGGGGTTTGTACCCACTAGGTCAACCTCGCATAATACCAGATCCCTATTTGCATTGGCACACTACCTGAAGCCTTCGGTTAGGGCGGTGGCTGTGATGCTTGACGCTGCGAAAGCGTTTGATTCTATTGAATGGCGTTATATGCTAGCTGTCCTAAATAGGATGGGTTTCCCGAAAAGATTTGTCCAGTGGATCTCCTTGCTATATACTCAACCATGTGCAAGAATCCGGGTCAATGGCTATGTATCGGCTCCATTTGATATTGGGCGAGGAACAAGGCAGGGCTGCCCCCTGTCACCCCTGCTCTTTGCGCTGGCGTTGGAGCCACTAGCGTGCATAGTGCGACAAAATTACAAGGAATCGGCGTTACAATTTGTGGCTAGGCCACTACACATATCGCTCTACGCAGACGATATGCTACTGTACGTGCGCGATCCGGAAGTACATCTAAACCCGCTACTCAGGGAGTACATCCGTTTTGGAGGACACTCGGGATTAGCGATTAATTGGTCCAAATCCTCAATCATACCTCTCACGGACGCCACAGTTCCCTTTGAGGTTGATTTCCCGCTAGAGTGGCAGCAGGATCCGATTCGCTATCTGGGGGTCATGTTTCACAGAGATCCGGACGAAGTCATGCGAGCTAACTATGGGGTGGTACTTTCCAAACTGGACGAGAAGGTCCGTCGGTGGATCCACTTACCTCTATCGCTTGCTGATCGAATAGCGATCGTCAAAATGAACGTTTTACCCAAGTTACTGTATCTTTTTAATAACATACCCATCCCGCCAACACGAGAGGTCTTCCGCCATATAAAGTCACTGGTACTAACCCTGATATGGGCGGGTAAACAAGCTCGTATCGATTTACAGACACTGACGCTCCCGATTGCCAAGGGCGGATTCGGGGTGCCTGATTTCCTACTATATTACCTATGTGCCCAGGCACAGTATGCAGCATACTGGTACCACGAAGTCCCCTATCTTACTCACGCGGCTGTTGAGGAGGGAGATGCCCACCCTATCCCCCTATCCGCGATATTGTCGCACACCAGACCACCGCTGCATGCGAAGGATATCAACACTGTCGACACCACGATTAAAGCGTGGAATAAGCTAGGGCAGTTGGCACGCAAAACCCCGTTATATGCACCGGACATGCCATTGCAGTATCATCAGGCGCTGTCAGTCACTGGCGAGAGGGTGGGGATGTCCTTGCTGACTAGAGCTGGCATTGACAAGATGGGTGACGTATTTCAGGAAGGCACATTTCAGGACATAGACCGATTGAGTTATATCCAAAACCAGACTCCTATGTTTAGATTCACATATTATAGATTAACGAGGGCATTGAGGGAGCACTACCCGTCCTTCCCTGCGGAACCGGAAAGCCTGGCACCCCTGCAGATGCTGATCACTACAAGAGACTTGTCACACTTGGTGTCCAGACTGTACACAGCTGCACAATCAGAAATAGCAGGCCACACACTTAAGGCTAAGGAGCGGTGGGATGCGCTGCTAGATACTCCACTAACAGATGAGGAATGGCACAGCTCCTGCGCACTGACACAGATACTGACACCAAATGGGAATCTGAGAATTATTCATTTCAAATTCATTCATCAGGCCTACTACACGCCGACGAAACTGCGTAAATTTGGACTGCAAGAGGAAGACAAATGCAAGCGTTGTGGCAGGGAGGGTGCGGATTTTGTGCATCTAGCCTGGTCTTGCGAGAGAGTAGCGGAATACTGGGAAGAGATTACTGCCAAACTCACGACCATGTTAGAGGATGAGGTACAGTGCACGCCACAGGTCTGTTTGCTAGGTATTATACCCCAATTCAGAGCGCTAAAGCGCAAATTCTGTGCAATCGCCCTGTTATTAGCGAAAAGACAGGTGGCGCAATGTTGGCACAGCCGTAGGGTACCGACTACAAAGGTGTGGCTGCATGACATGTCCATCTGCCGAGATAAGCTGCAAACGTATGAGGAGGAATTACCAGTGCACTCGAGACCAAAGGATATATGGTGTTTCTTATCAGAATACCTAACCTCACTGCAGGGAGATGAGGAGGATTAGATTGTCCTACAGGCTACGCTGATGTGTGTGATGCTGGGGAGAGAGTCGGGGGGGGTCTGGGGGTTGCGCTGAGGGAATGCTGGACTACTGTTCCACTTTCTGTATAGGTCGTGTATGAGGTAAATGCAAGGTCTTAAGTTGGGGTATGTTTACCGTTACTTTGTTCTGTAATGACAAAATGTAAGACTCATACTGACTGTTTGCCGAGAGTCCTACGGAGGGCATACAAGGCGGCTCGGCCTGAAATTTCCGCACTGCATTACATGGCTGAATTATTGCTTTTTGGATAAACATCATCAATAGCGGGCCGGCCTCAGGGTTGTAGGCTCAGGCTGTGTAATTTGCTATCTGTGAATAAAGGTCTTACAAAAAAAAAAAAAAAAATAAGTACCCTTGTAATTCTAATTAAACAAATTGCAAACCAAGCTTACCTGGTATGTTCCTATCAGATATTTCCACCGCAGGGAGGATGCTCGAGTGTGGCCTGTCTTACCTCTCTCCCTGACTGGTAGATCAGCAATCTTTAAAATGGTGCCGTGCTTCCTATACCAGCTACAAGACTTCCTGTGCGACATGCCAAGACAGCGGTTTTGGAAACTAAATAGTATCCACCTTAGCTTCCTGTGGGACGGTGACATCCTCCATATTGCTCTTAGCAAATGTTTTAAATCTACTTACTTTGGGGGTATTGCAGCGGCCGATATTGAATCATACTACCAAGCCTCACATTTACTGATAATTAATGACCAGTGGTACGACTTCCGAGGCAACTCAGCCTTTGTATCCGACATGTGGGCTATGGCTGACACCCCCTTGGTCTCGTTTTTTTATTGTGGTGGCAGCCTTGGTGGCCTTTCTCTGGTGACCAGGGTGGTTTTCAACCTGTGGAGATGCACCTGCCAACAGATGGGCTGGTGGGGGAGGCTACCGGAGTTGATACCACTCTGGAAGGGCCGTATGCTGGCGCAGGTGGCCGGACTGGAGTGATTTCAGGGATGGGACCTGATAGGGATTTCTACCCAGGGTTGTGTTATGAGTGGGAGTACTCTTAAGTCCTTTCATATTTTGCAAACTAAGTATAAGCTGTACTGCAGTCAGTTCCATTGCTACCTACAGTTCTGCCATGCATTGACAACATATATAATGGCCCTGAAGGACCCCCCTGAATTTCATCCGCTAGAGGGTAAGCTTATTTCAGGAGACTTGGGGGACCATAAGGTCGCTAAGATATACCAGACTCTCATATTGCTGTGTGTTTCTTGAATAACCCATTATCATTTTCTTTTCTAGTTGCTTAATTGTGCACATTGTAGGATGCTTTTAATTTGCACATGTAGTGTAGTTCCTATATTCCCAATAGGCCCTGTGCATTGGAATAATATAAATAGTAGTGTAGACGTAGGACTGATGTCGACTAGGTCTCTACTGACTATATTAGACTTAATTAGTTTTGCCAGCTAGCTCAGAGGTCACTAGAAACTTTCTCGAATGTTCAGGAAAGAGTTAACTCTCCGGATTTAGGCAAGAAGGGATTAGCTTCTGACAACCGCATAAACATGACAACTTTGCTCCCTCAGAATAAAGAGTGTATCTCTAGAGTCGTGTGAAAACAATAGACGGTTATTTCACTCAGTCAATCATGCATACTTAGTTTCACCAGAGTGTAGAGAAATAGAGAGACGGGCGTTTTCAATAAAAGGTGTTATTTATTGAGCAGTCTTCTTTCTCATGCAAGAGAAATGAATTGCCACAATTGCAATACTTATCATGAAGTAAAGTGCGTACAGTAAAAGTAGTATTATGAAATAATACTGTAAAAGCATTGATATGGTTTCTTAGCCATGTGATACTTTAAAATGGATAAAATATATACATACATAAAAACATTTACTAACGTACTCAACTGGTGCTTCTAAGATACGCCTACCCCGGTGTACCTGACCTAAGCCTAATGCGTGGGAAGGAGTAAATAAGTTGCAGTTTAAGTTAAGTTGGCTTTTGCCAAGGAATCTGAATCAGGAATTTTCTTAAGGGTTTAGTCAGCTCCGTACCTTGGTTCTAGAATGTAGGAGGTCTTGTATCTCTCTCTCAGGCCTCGATCTCCCAGCAACCCGCAAGGGTGACTGGAAACACCGGAGCTGGAATTTTCTCGGCTGGAGAAAAAGACAGCGTCTTACTCAGTGCGTCCAAAGGGAGGGGCGGCTTCCTTCGGCTCTCGCATCAGCTGGGCTTCGGGCAAGTAGATAGCCGCTCTGCTCCAAACCACCGTGTGTTTGCTTAAGGCAACGTAGGTATATTTATACCTGAAAGGTGCCGGGTTTGACGTAAGGTTGGACATAAGACGTCACTAAGAACTAACAGTTCTTTCTGGACTCTAGGAGTTCTTGTGCAAATCAAAACAAGAGCAGGGGGATTTCCCATGCTGCTGGAGGCTTGGTTTGTTTAAAGAACGTGTTGTACTTTCTAGGAGTCTAGGGGAGTAGCCTTGCCGTATTTGGACTGCATGGGCTATTACTAAATATGGATATGATTCTTATGCCTTTATAAGGATATTATTTATTATAACCATATAAGGGCATAAATCGGGAATATCGAATTAGGATCCTAGATAGAAACACAACACCCACTCCACGTATTAATGTCCATCATTACTAAAAACTAAGCAATATTAAACATATAACGATGCATGTGTGTTTTCCAACCCACCCCAAAATACATAATTCGCATTTGAAATGGTATATGGTAAATACACGAAAATGAGTATTGGTACTGTACGCTTATTAAGCAGTGTTATCATTCAGTTAAATGCATATATATATATCAGCTGAATGAATTGCGAAAATTACACATGAAATGGCTCTGAATATATTCCATCACATATTTATACAAATGCTGTACATATGTTAGAGGCTGAGGTAAAATATTGTCTCTAGAGTTCCTAAAATAGAAGCTCTGTTCTCTAAGAATAGTTCTACTTTAAGCAGAGTACCATGTGCCAGAAAAAGGTAAATATTTGGAAGTGAGAAAAAATTTCGCTTTCAGGGGAAAAATAGTTCCAAATGTTTTCAGTAGCTGTGTTTATCAAAAGCTCAAGGCCGAATTCAGAGTTCAGGGAACGCTGTGTGCTTGTTGTTCAGGGGAGAACATCATATCAGACTGGCTTGCAAAAAATTGGTCTACAACATCAGGTGAAAGTTCGACCAAGTTTGAAAATGCTGAGATTGTGCATATGTGAGAATGATTGCTATCATCGATGTCAGGGTCAGCAATGCTCACAGAGGGTTGTACCTGTTTGGTGCTGCTTTCCTCTCGTACTTCACCGCCACCTACTCGTAGTGGTGAAGTCTCAACGAATGCAGTCATCAGAATAGGTAGCCGCTGGGGACAACACGATGCATGAGTCGTTTCCGGACCTAGCAAGGTATCTATATCCATTGGTACTGCTGATGGTAGTGTAAGACAGACGTCCAACACGCATTCTTCTCCGCATAGCAGACATTGAAGCACAGGTAAAATGCAATCTTGCCAGATTGGTCTAAATGAAAGAAACCAGGTTGCACTTAGGTCTCTTAGCCGGGCTAATCCGAGGACTTTAGTGATGCGGTCCCGGTAGCTTATAGCGAGGATCGTTTCTCCCATCATTGCTGGAGTCTTGTCTGTGGTTTGGCTTGCCATATCGGAGCAGAAGGATCAAAAATAAAATTCCTGCTACGAGTCCCAAAAGAAGAGGCAGGCCGCCAAATAATGAATGGACAAAATTCGGGAAAATGCCCAGAACTGTTTCAAAGGGTGCTAACAGTCCCGAAAAAACTGTCTTAAATACATGTGCGATGCCACTGGTATCCGACATGTTTAAGATTTGACTTAACATTTCTACAAAATGGACGGGGCAATTTGTTGATAATAGGGAGTGTATCTCTGCCGCTGTCCTTGCAACGTGCAGATCATACGTCTCTTTGGACGAGGTTAAAGGCACAGTTGTCTGTAAAAGAATAGATTTCATTCTGCTTAAAGTATCAATTCGAATAGAAGAGATATTCAAAGAAGGCCATAACGCAGCCTCCATGTCTGGATTGCTGTGTGGATACAATACTTGCATACAGCAAATGACCCTGGAAGTGACGGTTACGAGATAGGGGTTTCCTGGCACCATGCTACAACAGCTGTGGTCACTTATTAGAACATATCTGTCTTTGGAAAGCTGTCTGAAAGATGGCCTTATCTGTTTTGCAGGAGTGCCATGCAGGTGACATGAAAGGTTATTTGAAGACCCTTCGCAGGCTCCATGCAAGTTAATACCTTGACACAGAAGTGTACCTCTTAGTGATTTTTTACAATTGTTACCACTAAGGAATACTTCATTTTTTCCTTCACTATAACATTTGTGTGTGTAAGGTAAATCCCAGGTTGATTTGATGTATCCTTTACCCAACCTTTCATACTGGCCTGCTGGTATATACTCTTGGCAATATTTAAACTGGAAAGTTGTTATCGGAATTGTAATTGTTCCGTGTATTATCCATTCAATGACAGGTCTTTCTGACATTGTCAATGGTAATCTCTCAAGTTTTTCAATGCTCAGAATCGTATAGTCTGCTCCTTTTTGTGCCAAACTGATTTGTTTATCGGTAAGGTTAAAGATAGAGAATAATGACGTTATGTTGATTAGACGCCATGGCACGTAGCCTGAACGCAGATTTTGCAACGTCCAGCCAAGCTCTACAATAGAACGCAATTGGGACTGACCATGTTGTAACATTAGCAAGTCCTGCTCTATTATGTCAATAGCAGATGATACAATGCTGTCCAGTGAATATATTCTGGAGGACAGAGTCATTAACCAATTGTCCACTACAGAAAGTGATTTTTCCAAATTAATACGATCAATTTCTCGTATTTTTTCAGCAGTTTCAATTTGTGTTTCTTTCCAAGCTTCGTTGTATGCAGCGTATATACGAGCCGCTATGAAACGTTTTTGACGCTGTTTGCATGGTCCCAGTATGAAATCACGCAAGTCAGCACCGTCTTTAAGTAAAGTCAAGTGCTGCTTAATTTCAGCCAGTGTGGATTTCTGTAGCCATTCGAGGCAAAGTTTCCCTACACTGTATGTTGTAACTATCCCTGGATGTTGTCTCTGGGAGTATCTAGGGTCTGGACTGTTCTGTTTAAACCCCTGTTTTGTTCAGGAATCTATCTTGACAGTTATTAGTGTCTGTGGGCCAGATCAACGATTTTTTCCAATAAGGATTTGTTCTATTTTGGTATAAAATATGGGATACGTCTATCTCCACATCTGTAGTGCTATTACTATCGGGTATGGGCTTTGGAATAGACGGTTTATTTAAGTATTTTATCTTGGCTAGGCCAAGACAGGATGTTTGTTGAATGGTGTCATTCAGAAATATTATTTGTTCTGGGATCATGCAGGCCCTAAATAATGCTTCAAGGCCTTGTACCTGTCAGTCTTTTGAACCCCAGATGGTTTTTGTTTCAATATTGTTTTTCCAAAATTCAAAACCAAATATAGACATCTTGTCATAAAATCTTTCAGAATAAATCAATTTAGTATTTGTCAACATTGTTTTCATTCCTGTCTTATTTAACACTTTGAAATAAAACGTTTCTGGATCACTGTTGTTAAACCCCGAGAAGTATTGGAATTTCTCATAAAATGTTTTCGAGCTGCCTTTTGGCTGAGTTGGACAATGTTCCCATTGGTTATAAGTTAAAACATTTCTAGGTTGAGCAGATTTATGCAAATAGTGATCGCCAAAATGATTATAACAATATAACTCTTCATAATTTGATGAACCCTGCAAATAATCATGTTCTGTAAATTTTGCTGACATTACTAAATCTGACATCATATTATTCATGTTTTCAAAGTCCCAATCATCAGAGAAAGTACTTGGTGTCACAAAGTCACTTAAGGAAACCTTAAACTGGTATGGATATTTCAAGAGCTCAATCGGGCCATAGATTTCATAATCCGTTTTGTCCCATGCTACCCCACCGGGTATTGGATTGGCTGTGATGTTTACTGATGACAGTTCTCTTTTCTCGATGTGAGAGGATGAGTGAGGATTTAGGACCAAGTTGATGTTCTGACTTGCTGTGTCCATTGTACTATATTTTCTATCAATGAATCTACCCAAACATAAAACTATGATGAGCCAAAGCAGGAAGAAAAGTACACCTAACACAATCCAAAATTCAATCCATGGTGAAATCAGATATGTTTCTTTTAGTTGGTGAAATAGTTCAGTCACTTTGTCTTTGAAAGTTTTTGTTGCTGGTGTTTCTTCATGCTCGCTTGGATCTTCAGAAAAGTCATCGAAATTGATGAAGTAGCAAGATGCAGTTCTGTCAATTGTTGGAATTGCTTCAGGATTTTCATTTGCTTTTGGATTTTTCTTTGTTTCATTAGCATAGTCTGAGGCTACATCATTGTAGACAGGTGTTTCTTGACGAACTGTTGCAATTTGGGTTTCAAGAGGCACAAGTTCCATGGCTTTGTTGCATAGTCCTTTTTTATTCACTGCAGGTTTATCAAATGTGATTAGTCTTTCAGTTTGAACCTCTTGGATTGTAGCAAAATGTGGTCTTCTGCTATTTCTTGGGAGTCCACTGGGCCTACTACTTATTATTGGCCACATGATTGTGGTTTTACCAGGTCGATGGATACAACTCGGTTCTCCTTTTTACCAGCAAGGGGCTGTAGTACTAATGATCTTGTTCCGCTGACAGCTAAGACAGGTACTGCTTTTCTGTAAGAAGGCCCAAATTCCTTCTTCACCGCGATCTTTTCTCTGACTAGATCCCCAATCTTTGGAATCCAGACAGGTCTTGCTGGGACAGGTGGTTTTTCTTCAGTGGCTGTTGGCTTTAACTTTATATTACTCAGACTTCTTCTTGTTTCATTTAAGTCCTGTAAAACAGCCAAACGGTCTTTGATATCAAAAGCTTTTTCTTCTACCACTGAAGTGTGACAATCTAGTTCCTGAATGTGCATTCTAGTGCCGAACAATAGTTCGTAGGGAGTGAGACCTTTTAGAGAATTTCTTGGCAGATTGTTAAGACTACGTTGAACACTTGTTAAATGTTTGACCCACCCATCACCCGAACCTAATACCCTCGCCGTTATAGATTGCTTTATGTCACATTATTTTCTTTCCACTACCGCATTTCCCTCAGGATGGAAGGGAGAAGAGTACCGCAATGCAATGCCCATGCTGGTCAGGGCCTCCTTGTAAGCCCGAGAGCTAAACGCAGGACCCTGGGCAGAATGTAGCATGCCAATTGCGTATGTGCCGATAAAGACTCGCAAATCTTTTATAACAGTTCTGGCGTCAGCCGAGCGCTGGTGTCTACATTTTAAGTGAATCTAGTCTTAAATATTATGGGGAAGCATTTCTCCTACTGGATTTCTGCTTATAGATAGCCTAATGCTTTCTAATAAAGGGGTCCTGGCACTAGTCTGGTCCGGTTCACAACTGCGATCTCTGTTGCTGTCTGGACAATCCTTTGCAAATTTGTAGTGTTGCAAGCTCATCCCCGGCCACCAGTATTCTGATTGTAATTCTTTCAGAGATTTCACAATCTCTTGTTGCCTTAAACCCAATCCCATGTGTGCCGCTTCAATCAAGAAGATTCTCCGGTTCGTGTTTGGAATTACTCTATCCCCCACTCCAGGGACTTGAGCAAAAGGAACGGAGTTTGCATCAATTATGTATGTATAACTGAGTGGATAGTCGAGAGGTAATGCTGCATAGTCGCCTTTTAATGAGGCTTTTACCGCCAGCATGGTTTCTCCGTCTATGTGTTTTTTAGAACGCTTTTTTGTGGCTACGGAAGTCGGTTGAACCGCTTCCGCTGTGGCTCTGGGAGCCAATGAATTCCCTGCAACGTGAACATCATCACATTGATGACTCAGTGTATGTATCACATGAGTCTTTTGTGGTTCTTTCTGCAAAAGAACTACCTGTTCCCAAAGCTTTTTATGCTTTATTGTGGCACCTGTGTCATCTTTGTAATCGATTTAAACCCAGTTTTGCAAGTCATTATTGTAAGACCTGATGCAGAAATGCGAATCGCACACTATTAGTGTCGGGAATTCACGATCTTGGCTTTGAGACATTCATACAAAAAACGAATGCTTCTTTCACAAAAGGCTTTGTTAAACATGTTTATGAGTTTAATGTCACAAAATAAGTGCATCAAGCTTTTAGCCTTTGTGGTACCAGGTTTATACTAAACTCAAATAGTTCCTTTCAAAACCTGGTGAAATCATCTAGCAGGGTACAATTCTGAAGCTAATAATCATTGTTTGTGTTAAATGTGTTGTATATATTGAAAAAAGTATTTATTTATAATTTTCCAATGTGTTTAATGTTATAGTTTTGTAAATACATGCTCTGTGCACGACAAAGCAACCTCAGACTTTTGGCTCAAACTTGCAGAAAAAATGTACTGTAATTTGTAACCAATTGAAAATTCAAAACATCCAAGGATTAAGTACCTTAGGGTGTGACTCTGCGTTAAATAAAACATAGGCAGATCAAAACAGTGACCGGGTCTTTCCTTTGTTTAGCATTAAATGTTGTCCTACCCGGCCAACTTATAGGACACAACACCAATATTTGAGACGGGAATTCACGATCGGCATTTTCAAGTGCCATCTTTAAAGATCTTATTTCAGCTCGCTGAGCTGAACAGTTTCTGAGTGATTCAGTTTTGGTGATTATTGGTCTGAATTTACCAAAGCGCCAGCGACCTTTAACAATCGCGCACGCTGCGTTGTAGGATTTTTTCTCTACATCGTAGTGTTGTGCAAATCTGTCCATATAGATTACACATGTGTACTGTTCGAGAGGCAGAATTTCAATTGGCAGAGGATATTCTTCTTCATAATCTTTTTTTTTTTAGTTTTTTAATTTCTGGGTCAAAATAGTGCTTTACGTCTTCTGCAGCAAGAGAATTTTCCCATTGTATCCATTTTGGATCTAATGCCACTGCATTCAGATTGTGTGGGCTTGTTAATGCCTCAAGGGCTGATTCTGCTGTTAAAACAGATATCCTTCTGTCTTGGGCTTGGGCTCTTTCTTTTGCTACAGCAGTTTGAACCGCTATTAGAATCTTTTCAGTAGAACTGAATTTCATTTCAGCTTGTGTGTACAAGTGAGATTTGTAAGCTATTGGTACCGTTTCTCCCTCATTAGAGGTTAGGTATGTGAATCCGCATCTTCCTGGGATGACTCGGATTACAAGGTTGCGTACGTTTTCGCGTGTTTGCAATTTTGTTTTAGCTAACATGTCTGTTTGCAATGATCTTAAAATTTCTGTCTGTTTCTGAGTCCAATTGATTGGTTTGAAATCAGGTTTTATTAATTAACCCTCTCTGCATAATTTAGAATGTATGTTCTTCCGAAATTCAGGAAACCTAGTATTGATTGTAAATTCTTCAGCGTTTTTGGTGCTTGGAGTACAGCACACTTCTCTAAGAAGTTGTCTGTTAGGCTTTTGCCTTCACTTGATAATTTATATCCTAAAAATAGGACAGTTAGATGGGCAATTCGTGACTTTTTAAAGTTGAATTTGTAACCCTCAGCTGCAAACCCAGGTATTATGGTGTTCACTCTTTTCAAGTGTGTCTCCAGGTCATCATCTGTGAGATAGATGTCATTGACATAGGATAATGCCTCATCATCATATATTTGTAGTAACTCTGTTACCCTTGCTGAGAATAATCCTGGGCTGTTCTTGAATCCCTGTGGGAGTCGACAGAATTGTTTTTGTGACCCCATTATTGAGAAAGCGGTCAAATACCTGCTTTCAGGTGCAATGTTTTGACAAAAGAATCCATTAGAGATCTCTAATGTCGTTTTATATTTTTTGCGCACGATGTTATTCATTAGTGCTGCACTGTGTGAGTTTTGTACTGCAAATGTTTTGCAACAGGAGTTTAGGTGTCTGTAGTCCAAAACTAGACGATATGAATCGTCTGGCTTGGAGACAGGAAACAAAGGAATGTTCATTTGTGAGGTGCATGTTTTAATCACCCCCTGGTATTCGAGTTGATCTAAGATCTCCCTGACTTGCTTTTTAGCTTCTTGTTTAACTGGGTACTGCCTCTGTGCAGTGGGCTGATTTTTTAACTGGATTTTGTGAGGAGGAGAGTCCTCATCCCCATGATTTTTATATAATGCAGGAGCTTGGGCCACTGCCCATTTTCTTGCAAATGTGTATTTTTTATGAATTGGAATATGATTTGAGAAGGCAGGCATAATCATTTCTTCGCCATGTGGGCACTCCCTGACAAACTCTGGTGGCCAGTCTTTCTCAGCTAACAGGATGTCATAGCCTTTCGAAAGGTTATCCCAAAAGAGACCCCTTACTTTCCTAGTCTTGTCCCCCTCTATACGTAATGTTATTTCGTATAATTTATGGGGTTTGCTAACTCTGGTGTCTGCAGTTTCCACTTGAATGTATTCATTCGTGTCCACTGTCTCCAGAAGATTCATCAGGATCTTGCGAGCTATTGTCACTTCTGCTGCGCTGTCTAGCATTGTCTGGGCCCACTCTCCGTTTTTCAGTTGTGTCCTCAGTATCCTCTGCATGTTTTATTTAAAAACTGGCTACCTTCTTTCTTGGAAATTGTAATTTTTTACTTTGATGAGCAGGTTCCTTGTCTTTGGACTTAACGTGCTCTTCTTTGTGTTCTGACCGTCCTCTTCTTTCCGATTTCTGTGAGGAAGTCTGAAAAGATCGAGACGGACATGTATCAATATCTTGATATCTATCAGGTTTTCTTAATTTATCCCTATCTCTAAGGTTGTATCTTTTCTCAGAGGGCTCCCTCTGGGGAGACTTGTGTCCTCGGTCCAGAGATCTTTCTCTCCGTTGAGGAGACCTTCCTGTGGACTGGAATCGTTTTTCTCTGGGAGTGGATTGTTTATTTCCATCCCAACTCTTTTTTGGAGTGTTTAGATTATTTTTAATAAATGTTTTTTCAGGATTTTCAGTTAGTTGGGGTTTTACTGGTTTCCCACCCAAACTATCTCTTCCTAGTTCTTCATAGGATTTTTCTATGATTCTGGCAAGTTCAAATGTTTGTTCTGCTATATCTATTTCTTTCAATTTCTGGAGGTATGTTATATCCTCCATTGCCAATTAAACTAATTCTCTATATGCCTTTGTTAATTCTTTTATTTTAACTAAAAGATCTTCACTTGACATTTTTTCTCTGTCGGATTCTGGTGTGTAGCTGGCTAGAACCGGCAACGTAGCTCCTGGTCTATCTAGTGGACCGAACCTGGTGATGTTATTTTGATGTTTTAGGGCGCCTTTAAACCAGAGCAGGTGCTCTTGGTAAGTTAGTGGGATTTCAACGTCCTCGAAAGGAGTGTATCCATCCGGAGGTTCCTCTATTTTGTAATAGTGGAAGTCTTGTGTTACAGCGTTTGCTGCTGGAAAGTTTATCCATGAATAGAATACCTCTGTCTGCCGATATTCATGGGCCTCTACCACGAATATGACTGTACCACCTCCTGATGATAGTCCGTTTGCCATAAGTTTAAGAGTTATAGTTCTTCTTACATTGACCGGAATGAGTGTAACATTCGGGTCATTCTGCTGGATAGTTGTGTCATCCACTAAGAGCTGAGCTGCTATTCTAGCTCTCTCTGTTTCATCGTCACTTTCCACCATTTCTACTTACAGAAAGTTATTTTTTGTTGCAGATCAAGTTTCAAGGAAAACAAAGATTAGGTGCACAATATTTAGGAACACTGTATCCTTCAACGTTGACTAAACCAAAAACTATACATAGGAATCTCTTCCTACTAAGTTCCGGCGGATTTTAACCTTTTACCCACTCCGGACGTCTATTGGAGTTTTTACGGGAAAAAGGGGTCTGTGTGAAAAAGCACGACTGAGTTACTCTAATGTCTTGCGTTAGATTATCGCCTTACCAAACGTTGGGCGCCATGTAGTGTAGTTCCTATATTCCCATTAGGCTCTGCGCATTGGAATAATATAAACAGTAGTGTAGACGTAGGACTGAGGTCGACTAGTTCTCTGTTGACTATATTAGACTTAATTAGTTTTGCCAGCTAGCTCAGAGGTCACTAGAAACTTTCTCGAATGTTCAGGAAAGAGTTAACTCTCTGGATTTAGACAAGAAGGGATTAGCTTCTGACAACCGCATAAACATGACAACTTTGCTCCCTCAGAATAAAGAGTGTATCTCTAGAGTTGTGTGAAAACAATAGACGGTTATTTCACTCAGTCAATCATGCATACTTAGTTTCACCGGAGTGCAGAGAAATAGAGAGACGGGCGTTTTCAATAAAAGGTGTTATTTATTGAGCAGTCTTCTTTCTCATGCAAGAGAAATGAATTGCCACAATTGCAATACTTATCATGAAGTAAAGTGCGTACAGTAAAAGTAGTATTATGAAATAATACTGTAAAAGCATTGATATGGTTTCTTAGCCATATGATACTTTAAAATGGATAAAATATATACATACATAAAAACATTGACTAAAGTACTCAACTGGTGCTTCTAAGATACGCCTACCCCGGTGTACCTGACCTAAGCCTAATACGTGGGAAGGAGTAAATAAGTTGCACTTTAAGTTAAGTTGGTTTTTGCCAAGGAATCTGAATCAAGAATTCTCTTAAGGGTTTAGTCAGCTCCGTACCTTGGTTCTAGAATGTAGGAGGTCTTGTATCTCTCTCTCAGGACTCGATCTCCCAGCAACCCGCAAGGGTGACTGGAAACACCGGAGCTGGAATTTTCTCGGCTGGAGAAAAAGACAGCATCTTTCTCAGTGCGTCAAAAGGGAGGGGCGGCTTCCTTCGGCTCTCGCATCAGCTGGGCTTCGGGCAAGTAGATGTTATGTTATGTTGTCTTGTAAAGTGCATAGCTACCCCAGCAATGGGGCGTCCCAGCGCTGTAGACCACTGGGGAACCCGTCCTGGCTTTCCCTGTGAGATGATCCCTGCTGGGTATCTCCAAGGTGAAACCAGGCATCCCCGGTGTATGTGGGGGGCCGTTGTAGAAATGAGGCAAGCTACTGCCCAGAGTTGCCGAGTGTGATCCCTGGTTAGAGTAGGCATCGATGCGAGAATTATCGAGTCCGCTGACCCTGGTCCACGACCCTGCCGCTTCGGAAATTGAACCCTGGTCCCGGGCCGTTCTCTGCTTCCGGGTCTGCCGCCTCTAACCAGTGAGCCACACCACTCCAGAGAGGAGCAGATAGCCGCTCTGCTCCAAACCACCGTGTGTTTGCTTAAGGCAACGTAGGTATATTTATACCTGAAAGGTGCCGGGTTTGACGTAAGGTTGGACATAAGACGTCACTAAGAACTAACAGTTCTTTCTGGACTCTAGGAGTTCTTGTGCAAATCAAAACAAGAGCAGGGGGATTTCCCGGGCTGCTGGAGGCTTGGTTTGTTTAAAGAACGCGTTGTACTTTCTAGGAGTCTAGGGGAGTAGCCTTGCCGTATTTGGACTGCATGGGCTATTACTAAATATGGATATGATTCTTATGCCTTTATAAGGATATTATTTATTATAACCATATAAGGGCATATATCGGGAATATCGAATTAGGGACCTAGATAGAAACACAACACACACGTTACTATATAACGTGCTTGTTTTTGTGCCACGTTGTATTTTCACACAAAACTGCACATTTTTGTATTTTCCTATTTTCCTGGGCTTTAGTCTGAAAACACTAGACAAGGTCAAACAACAATGCCCCTTGTTATCCTCTCTGGTCAGACACAAGCACCTAGACATAACAAGAAAATGCAGCCTTTATTTGGGAACACACATGTCTTGTCATATAACTGAGGACAGGTGTTCTGAAAAAACACACACTGAGCGAAGGTCCTGAGGCAAGAATGCTGAGTCAGCTGCGAAGTAGAACATCCACCTATGTATGATAAGGTATGGGGTCCAACACTAATCCCAGAGATCTTCTATATATAATCATTTAGCTTCAGTAGAAAGAGTGGGGGCTTAGGCTAATATGTCTTATAGCATGACAGGGCTTTTTATGATATGTGTGTCTGATAACCATGCTCATGATAGTTTTGGTATGTATTTGTTTTCTAATTGTGGTGCAAATACTACATCTTAGAGCACGTTAGTTTAATTATATACTATAAACTTCCTTCCTGTCTCTGGTTTATCTTATTGTGGACAGGTATAAGTGAGAAAGCGAAAACGTGTGCCCTGTCACTGCGATCCCTGAGAGGGTCAAGAGTGTTGTGTTATGGGGTGCCAATTCACTTGTTGCTCTAGAAAGTTTAGGCACTAAAGTGAGGCACTATAGCTAGTCAGACTCAGGCTCATAGATGTAAATGTATTGCGACTTATATAGCGCACGTATCACCCGAAGGTATCAAGGCGCTTGCTTAGGGAACCCTTCCTGGTATTCCCTGTGAGATACCCCAGCAGGGTATCCACAAGGTGAAAGCCAGGCATCCCGCCGCGAGGGGCCGTAGTGGAGATTAAGCAAGCTATTGCCCAGAGTCGCAGAGTGTGACCCTGTGAGTCGAGTAGGCACCTGTGAGAAGTTGGCCTGATGTGCAGTGTTCACTATTCTAGTGATCACTATATATCAGTCCAAACAACCCTTATTGATGATTGGTTGTAAGTCAACCTTATAGACCAGCTATCCTAGTAGCATGGATACGAGCAGTCTAAGGCTAAGACTCTAGAGGGCGTGTTAAGCCAGCTGTTTTACCATCACATTACCCCTTGAACACCCAGTGAAAGGACACCACACAAGTGTTATGAAAATAAACAATGTATTTATTAGAATCACAACAACCCTGTACTCTTTATGAGGACAGGGTGCTAGGCACACAACAAAACTCTTACGAAAATACTTAAGTTAGCACGTTATACACAAATGCCCGAGGGGCACGAAAAACCATATATTCTAAAAGTGGAATGCGAAATTACTAGCAGGTAAGTACAGTACTAATAGGCTTTGGAATCGCTAGGACTTGACTATAGAATCGTTAGATTACTTCTAGGAGACCTAGGGGACTCGGGTGCAGAGTGTGCACTCTCACGCGGGATGCGGGACAAAGTCTATGGAAGCTAGTAAAGGCAAAGTTAGTGTTCACGGGCGAACCCGACCTGGTAGGAAGAAAACGACAGTGGATCCTGACCCTAGGATAGTGAGGCTATGCTGGGACACCGAAGTGCCGAAGTTACCTAGCCCAGGGGCTGCAGCTGCATAGGTCTGAAAAGACGTCGGGGATCTCGTTGCCGGACCAGGAGCCTGGAAGAAGGAAGTTGCTGGCAGGCGCCCAGTGAAGGAAAGTTCGTTGGATCCAAGCCTGGATCGAGGAAGAAGAAACCTGAAAGCAGAGGGGACCAAGTTCTTGAATCACTAGCCAGTGATTAAGTGGGCACCAGGATGGCACCGGGCGAAGTCACCTCGACTAGGTGAGTGGGCGACGCTGGCTCTGCAGATCTCACGGACCAGGAGGCGTTGTCGGCGACCAGGATGGAGAGGCGAGCTGTCCCACGATGGATGAAGCTGTCGGCGTCGAAGTTACCCAGGATTGGGCAACAAGCCTTGGCTAATTCAAGCCCACGCGGTGGACTCAAAATGGCGTCTTGAGTGGACCAGGAGGGTCCGGGGTGCTCCTCTTTTGGAAGGGAGCGAGGGCCAGCCTGGAGCAACCAGACCAGCAGCAGAAATGTCGTCGGGCGTCGTTCAGAAGGCCACAAGCCAGCGGCTAGTAGCCAAACAACGCGGTGAGCAGCAAAAAGCAGAAGGGCCCCACGCAGATCGTGGAGATGCTGGGAGGCTGCACTTCGGTGCTGGAGCTGCTCAGGGTCGGGGCTTCTCGGACCCCAAAGCACTCACCAGGAAATTACTCGGCGGGCTTGCTGGAAAGAAGTCGTGCAGTCTTGAAGATGGCCGGTCCCTCGAGGTCTCGTCACACCCACGAATCTCAGCGTGACTGATGATGCAGGTAGAGGTCAGAGGTGCCAGGGAAGCCGGTTCTCGTCGAGCTGGGCAGTCTTGATCCGGAGGAGAGACTTGCAGCAGACCGCAGTGTTCTTAAGGTGGTGCCTGCGGATGCAGGGTGACTACTCCTTAGTCACAAGGGAGAAATCTTAGGAAGAAGTCTTGTGTTCCTTTCGTGGAAAGTAGTTTCAGGATTCAAAGATGATCTGATTTGGAAGGGGGCCAGTTCCTACCTTTATCCTGTAAAAAGGGGCTGGCACGCGACTAAGTCCTGCCCTAGGGGTGGGACTAGGAGGGGGGTGGTTACACCCACTTCCTTGGCGGGCTTTTCCCCAGCACAGGGTCTGGAGTGACCCTGGAACTGGTTCCAGCCAGCCTATGCACAGTGAGCACCGGGGTGCCACGTGCAGTCACCTTCCTCTAAAGCCCTGCCTACCTACAATACACAAAACCCTGTCTGGGACGTTGCTGGCATAGGAGTGACTGATAGGAGATCTGTGTGTCCATTTTAGGGTTAGATATAGGTATACTATATCTAAAGCAAAGGGTGAGTACACCACCTTGCCCCAGCTGTCGTGCAGCCAGTTGTGTCAGTTTAGTTAGTCAGCCCAGGGGTGGCATAATACATGCTTCAGCCCCTGGGAGACTTCTGGGTACACCTCAGCCCTGGGTACAGGGACTTGGAGAGGGCCCAGTGCCAATTCAGTACCTGAGTACAATTTGGATAGAGAGAACAGCTAGGCTGTGGGTCTGATTAGCAGGCCCACAGCCAGGGAAAGTCGTAAACCAGTGCAGCAAAAAGCAAAAATCTGGGTGATCATAGGATTGCAGACCCTACTCTCCTACAGCACCGGAGCGAGAATTGTCGAGTATGTGGAATTTTTGAGACCGAGACCTGCCAAGGCGGGGAAACGAACCCTGGTCCACGGCCGATCTCAGCTTCCGGGTCTGCCGCCTCTAACCACTGAGCCACGCTTCTCCACTAAAGATGGTACGGTGACTCAGCCCCTACTTGCTGATGTTTTATGGCCCCAAGCATAGTTCTGTTCTTGGCAGAATCCCTGCAACAATATCTAACCAACCAGACATTAATTCCCTCTGAAGGGTGTGGGAGACTGATCTAGGAGAACTTGACGATAAGGATCGGACTGAGGCTAGAGGAGCACCTAGAGCCGCTGCTATAGTGGGCAGGCTCAGGCTGATCTAGCTAACGCACCTCCACAGGACATACCTTGCGCGCCATCGCCTGTGGAAGATAGGGGTTATTGCCTCTCCCATTTGTCTCTGTTGTGGCAACGCAGAGGGGACATTCTTACATACTGTGTGGGGCTGCCCTGCTTTGTATCCATTCTAGTGCGGGGTGACTTCCTGCCTGGGTGTACCCCAAACGTTCCCTCCCACATATTAATGGTATGCTGGGTGGTTATCAAAACAAACTAATGCTGCTCTTCCTGTGACGGACCCTTGCCAAATGTGACATAGCAAGCCACAAATCCCCTTTCTTTGGTGGAGTAAAGAAAGGGGACGGATCATTACATGGGCTTAGAGATAGCGGTGTATAGGGCACAAGGTTGCCCACAGAAGTATGCTTAGGTGTGGCAGGCATGGATGGAGTACAGGAGTATTGTATTGGAGCCTGACTGTCCTATGTAGCAAGCTTAGGATGCAGAAATTTGAACCATCATGGGTTGAGGCACATCCGGGATGGGTTAAGGCGATTAGTGCCGATTTCATTGATGTTGCATTTACTAACCGCAGGTGGGTGGTTGGGAGGGGTGGGTTCTACACACAGGGATATGTTTGCATTTGTGTTAATTGTGTTTTTGCCCGCAGGGGCAGTGTTCCTGTCTCAAAACCAATACAATCTGTTTTTAAAGAAAGATATTGCCACCCCAGTGATTATTCCCTCCTTCATGCCCCGTGCTTCAGAGGTTCTTGAAAAGTGAAGAGGTATCACTGAACAAGTTCAGAAGCCATGCTCTTGAATGGTCCTTATGATCTAAGATTAATTATTAGAGTTAGAATGTTTAGAAAATAAATGTTATTTTCCAGGCCTAAACACCACACAGGACACAAAAGCACCTGAACACATCCAGGGCAACACATGGAGTTAGAAACATCTTCAACAAACCATTGAAGTACCATTACCTCTGAAATGACTGTGTTCACTGACATAAATACATAGGGCCAGATGTAGGTCGGTCGGTAACGGCCGAAAATCGGTATTTTCGGCCGTTACCGACCGGTATTTCAGAAATGGTATGTAGGGGCATTATTTTACAGAATCGGTAAATTTACCGATTCTGTAAAATACCGAATCGGTATTTTTACCGATTCGGTAAATCTGAGATGTAGGTGGGACTCTTCTGAGTCCCACAAGCCTTACCGAATCGGTATTTTACCATCAAATCCAATTTGATTGTAAAATACCGATTCCGGTGTGCATGCACATGTGTGCATGCACACCTATGCCATATGACAGGCAGACCTGCCCTTAGGGCATGTATGCCTGCCACATGGCACCCGAGCCTGTTTTGGGGGGGCCAGAGGGTGTCAAAGTGACACCCCCTGCACCCTTGTGAAAATCGGTATTTACCGATTCGGTAAATACCGAATCGGTAATGCCCATTCATTCCTATGGGCTTCAAAGCCCATAGGAATGAATGGGCATTACCGATTCGGTATTTACCGAATCGGTAAATACCGAATTGTTCCGATTCGGTATTCCAGCACATCTGGAATACCTACATCTCCACCCCTCTGATTTACCGATTCTTAATTACCGAATCGGTAAAATTCGGTAATTAAGAATCGGTAAATCATTCCTACCTACATCTGGCCCATAGGGTTTAAAAATTATTTTTGAGTTTTACATAGCGCTAGCTAGACTCCGGGGTATCAGAGCACTTTACAAGATGTGATCAAAGGTTAATTCAAGATAATTGTGAGGATACGTGTGGGTCCAAAGCAGTGAAAAAATAAAGTATATAAAAACAGCAATAACATAGTAAGATCAGTCAAGAAAATTACATAACAATGCAGCATTAGGATAGTGATGTTAGTGCCAAAGTAGAGACTGACTGGGTCAGTAGATCGTAACAAATGAGTCTGTAGATGGTGGCTAGGTCTTTAGGAAATGTGGATCAAACTGTAAGGTTGCTGAAGTAGCTGTTAAGCAGTAGAGATTTGAGGTCCAGTTTAAAGCACAAAAAGGAGGTGTTGCAGCAGAGATCTTTGGGGAGTGAGTTCCATATCCTGGGAGCATTTCCTTAGAAGGCATGTAGGAAAGTAGGATCTGCTTTCATGGTCATCCCACTTTTTGCTGGTGTCATTATGTTTTACTGACTAGTCTGACGGGGATCCTTCTAATTGGACTTGGTGAGTACTTAGGTACACTCCAGATTGGCTACTGGTGTTCCCTGATAAGTTCCTAGTATATGGTATTAAGGTTCCCAGAGCATAGGTACACCAGGGGTCTGACATGCGCTGAAGCATGCATTATGTCACCCAGGAGAGACCAATCAAATTGTGAATCCAGGCCTGCCATTACAGCCTGTGTAAGCTGGTGCCAGAACCACTTACGACAGACATACGTTTTCTTAAATCTGAAGTCACTGCGCTTAAAATCCCTAAGGCAGGCCTTTCAATCTGAATGCCGGGTGCTCAGTTCTTAGTGTGAGGAGGGCCCAGCATGAGCGGGACACCCCTACAACCTTCAGAGTACATTCTCCCGGTTGTAAGTGAATCAGCATTACGATATATAGAGTGGCTATGCATCATTACACAATGACCATCTCTAAACTGGCTATAACAAACCCTGGTATCAAACATGTTGGAATTATACCCCCACTCCGTAAATGGTGTAGGGGTATGATTACAGTGTGTGAGGTATGATTCCATGCACTGTAAAGCTCCTCCGGGAGTCCCTCAGTGCTCCCTCTACCAGTCTTCCAGAACCAGACAGCAAGCTAGGGCGGCTGTCGACCAGAGAGGTGTTTCTGCCCTCCTGCTGCTGAGCCAAGCTCAAGCAGGGAAAGGCGGAATAATAGATATCCTGTCACAGTAAGGTGTAACCACCTCCCAGACAGGGTTTAGTGTATTGAGGAAGGGTCGGGCACTTGCCAGTGCCACTGAGACTACTTGAAGGGCACACTTGGTGCCCTCCTTGCATACTCCAGTTCAGTTCAGGGAGATGTTGGCTCCCATTGTGGTGCGAAACTGGACAAAGGACACGGGAGTACACTAGCAACTGCCTAGCCCCTCTTCTGAGAGGGACCCTTGAATCGTCCCAACACTTTCCTTAGGGTACTTAAGGGCTTACCGGTGGGTGGGTCTCTAGATTCATTGTGGGAAAAGATTCTGATCACATACCACTTTAACTTCGACCATCTGAGCACAATGGACATTACTGGACTTCGTGTTGGGAACCGAGACTGCAACTGGGAAGAATCCTGTTGCTCCTAATCTCATTGTCCTGCAAGTCTGCTGCAACGTCTGTGCCTGTGCTCCATATAGGTTCTTCACATGGCCTGTGGACATCCAATATACCTGAAGGAATCTCCCTTGGAGTGAAGGAGTCACTCCCCTGCATCTGCAGGCACCGCAACACTGCTGACCAGTCTGCTGATCCTGGGCTCCCACAGACTCCGAAAGGCTCAGCAGCACAGGTGGTGGTTCTACAACTCCATTGAGGCCTGCACTGTCATCTCACCGAGTTTGAGGCCAGTATCCCTCCTCGGAACCGCTGGAACAGAACCCCTGTGCACCACGTTGACTTGCCGTTGCCAAGGCTTGTTGACTCTCTACTCCAGAGATCTTTGGGCTCCAAAAAGCTCCAACATCAAGCATCTCCTGCAGCCAAGATCTATGCCTGTATCGCATCCTCTGCACAGTAGGCCTTCATCTTTTGGTGAGCTGCTCGAGGGCCTGTTGCAACTCCTCTGCCTCCGGCCCATGAGTCCTCTCAAGGGTCTTCTTTGGCTCCAGTGGGTTCCCTTGCTTGCTCAGGGACAGCTCTGGCTTACCTAGTCGTGGTGAGTCACTTGTGCCTTGCTAGTCCCAACATTGCCCCTTCCTTACAGACTAGGTTGTTTGCTGCTGCCAAGAATTATTGATGTCCCCCCTGGCTCTTGACATCTGATGTGAGACAGCTCGTAAATGGCTCCTGGTATTCCACAGTGTCGCCTGGTCCACACAGCTGCAACCTCAAGGGCACTGTCGAACACTCCTGCATCCCGACATCAGTGAGCAATCGTCTTCAGTGCCTCCTGGTCACTCCTGAGTGACATAGACTCTGTCCTCTCTGCTTGCAGGTTCTTCTCATCTTGAATCCACCTTTGGGTTCCACCGGACTCCTTTGTCTTCTTCTCCAGCAGCACCTTTCCTGAAGCCTCTATTGTGGTCTGCGGAGGTTTCCGACTTCACTTGACACCTATATACCCAGCTTCCCTGGTATAGGTACCCTGGTTCCTGGGGTATTCCATCTTCTACGGGGTGTCTTCAGAGTCTGCTGGGAAGGATCCTTTTTCTTTAAAACTGCAACCGCGACTTACCCAGTGCCTAACATTGAGCACGTGGTTGTGTTCCCACTCTGCACATGACCTCTGAGGGGTTCCTAGATACTCACCTTGGGTGGTTAATTGGGACCCTAGCTCTTCTACGTCTTCTGGATCAACTCCTGTCTTGAGTTGTGGTTCGCATTCCACTATTGTGGTACATGGTTTGGTCTCCCCCTGTGTATTTGTGCTACTTACGTGTTCTATTTCCTAAGTATTGTGTGTAATGTTGTGTACATCTCTGGTTAGGAGATAATACATTGTGTTAGTGAGTGTTGTAATAAAATAACTATTTTTATAACTAAACTGTGAGATTCTTTTTCACTTAACCTATACCGTAAGATTAAGTAGTGGTAAAATAAGCTGCTTTATACTCCTTTTGGAATAAGCCTGAAAGCGGATTTCCACAGATACCACTTACAGAGCTTTCTAAGTTTGTCTAAGACCACTAAAATTACCATAAGGGTTGTCTGGATTAGTGTAGGGTGCTACACTTACATAAGTGTGAACCACATATTAAGCCAGCCTCTCAGAAGGTGTGTGCCTGGGTGGATTTCTTTGTCAGATTAGGGGGTATGAGAAGAAGTGAATTGGAATTACTCAGTACCCAGCCTCTACCTATTTTCGAAAGTTTGATTTCAAGGTATTTGGGGTTTTTTGTATGAAGGGCTTTGTGGGTGATGCAAGCTGCGTTGAATATGTATCTTCCTTGAATGGGAAACCCGTTGAGACTCTTAACCCCTTCCATGCTGCAGCGATTTTCCCCGTGTGCTGCAAAATCGCGAGTGGATGGGTTTATGACGGCCCCAGCCGTCATCAGCACACGAGTACCGTAGTGCATGACAGATGGGGGCCATCATCAGCATGCAAGGGGTTAAGAGCAGGTGAGATGTGATCAGACCACTTTATTCCGGTGAGGAGTCTGTTAGCCACAATGAAAGTGGCTTTCAGAGGGGCAAGGTGAATTTTTGGAGTTCCAGTGAAGATGGTGAACACTCACAACGCAGCTTAACACCGTGTGAAGGAAAGGTGTTTTGTGCCACAAAGTGCTTTGCTGTGAAAATTGTAGAGTGTGCTATACAAATATCCATAACACAACATAGTGTGCAGTATCTGTCACTCATCATCGCCGCATTTATCCATCAGTCTGTGCCTCAAAGGGGCCATTATTGTGAGAATTGTCCGATTGATTAGGTTTGGAATTAAGTATGGGCACTATTATAAACTTCTAGTTTCTTATCCTCTAGGATCCAAGTACCTCACTAAAACCCTGTTTGCTGATAACTTATTGTAGATTTCATACTAAAATAAGTGAGTTTTTGGTATTAAACTACTTTGTACCGTTATTATGCTGCTGGTTACACAGTGCAGTTTAATGACTAGATAAATTATCTTTTTACATGGTTCTTGTGGTCACGATCTAGTACTGTATAGCAAATTTTAAATTTGTTTATTAATAAGTTTTAATACCGAATGTTTTAGGATAGCGTTCGATTATAAATTCGTATGAATTCATGTATGTCAACATGATTACTCAAGGTTCATGCCCTCTTGCGCTGGTACACCACTAGTCCGACTGCTACTGTTAGGTTTATCTGGGTTCATAGATGTGATGACAATATGAATTTATGTTGGTAATTTTTGTGGAATGTAACATGCTTTAAAGAAGTATTTTTATGTGGAATTCTGCGGAATTCCAAATCATAATAAATAAAAATAATAATAATAATAATTGTGAGACTAGTACTGCTGCACAAGATATCAGTTTACTTAATCAAGTCTTAGGGGCATACCCCCACTCCTGTGTAGCGTAGCTCCTATCTTCCCAATAGGCTCTGCGCATTGGAATAATACCTACAGCAGTAAAGGCCTAGGCCAGACGTTAACTAGGTCTACTACTGTCGATACTAGACTTAAGTTTTGGGTTTGCCAGCGTAGCTCAGAGTTCGCTAGAAACTTTCTCGAATGTTCAAGGAGGAATTAACTTCCCTGATTAGACAAGAAGGGATTTAGTTTCTGACAACCATAGAACATGACAACTTTGCTCTCCCCTAATCAAGAGTCATTCTCGAGAGTCGTGTGAGCACAAGGCAATTATTTTACTCAGTCAGTACGTGCATTCTTAGTCTCATCAGATTGTAGAGAAAAGGAAGAGACGGGCGTGTTCAATAAAAAGGTGTTATTTATTGATCAGTCTCTTTTCTCGTACAAAAGAAATGGATCGATATTATTGCAATACTTATAGTTAAGTAAAGTGCATACATTAAAAGCAATAGTATAAAATAATACTGTAAAAACATTGATATGGTTTCTGAGCCATATGATGTTTAAAATGATTAAAATATATTTACATACACATATACATTTGACTAAACGTACTCAACTGGTGTTTCTAAATACGCCTACCCCGTGTACCTGACCTAAGTCTAATGCGTGGGCGGGAATAGAAAGTTACAGTTTAAGTTAAGTTTGTTTTTGCCAAGTGAATAACTAAAGAATTCTCTGTGAGGGGTTATTCAGTTCTGTACCTGGAAGTTAGGATGAATGAGGAATGGTATCTCTTTCTCTGCTCTCGATATTCCAGGCTGCCTGCGAGGGCTGCCCGAAAGCGCCGGTGCTGGGTCTCTCGGCTTGAGATAGCAGCGCGTCTCTCAGCGCGTCAGGAAGGCGGGGCTGCTGCCAGCGGGGTCTGCTCCTGCTCTCGGCTTCGGCGAGTGTGGCTGCTCCGTCTCGTCACCACGCGTGTGTTTGCATAGGGCAAGATCGGCAATATTTATACCTTAAAGGTGCCGAGATTGACGTAAGGATGGACATAGATACGTCAATAAAGATGTCATACGACTTGCTCGTTAGCACATTCTTTACTAAAGTTCTCTGTGAAATCAAAACAATGGCCGCACGGATTTTCCAGGTTGTCATAGGTTTGATTTGTTATGAGAACGTCGTATGCCTTATCAGGGGCTGGAGGAATGTCGCTTGTCTAATTAGATCTCAAGCGTTATGACCTAATCAGATAACACGTTCCTGTGCCGTAGTGTGACTGCGTCAGATAACGGTATCTGCATCATGGGGGCTGTTCTTGCCTCATGGGCTGACTGTTAGTTAACTTGATAGTTAGTTTAACCAGAATAGGGTCAGGAATAGGGGGATCGATTCAGAACCTATAGGAATACATGACACCCACTCCACGCTAACTATGGTCATATTTACTAATCTATGCATAGTATAACATAGTACAACATACTATAGAGTATAGTGTATACCTTACCACCCCAAAATACATAAATGCTTTTTGAAATTTTCAAATATACTGAAAAATTGCAGTCATATATATTGTATGCACTTAAGCTATGAAATAAACGCTAAAGTAAACACGCATTTGTATGCATTATTGCTTATTTGGTATATGAGAAATACACATGAAATGGCTCTTAATATAGCTATACAGAAAGGAAGTTCGAGACCATTTCATCACATAATAAAATATTTGTGAACATCCCAGCGGGCAACTTAAGTCTATAAAGTATCTAAAAAATAGAAATCTTAGTTCTCTAGGAATAGTTTCTTACTTTAAGCAGAAGATAAGTGTCCCGAAAATTTTGTAAAAAATAATTTGGGGCTTCTAAAAAATTGCTGTCCGTGAACTGGTGGGAAAAATTGTTCATGTGACTTTATTTTTAAAGTTGAAGGCCGAATTCAGGGAACGCCGTGTGCGAGCTTGCTCAAAAGTCTCTATTTCTGTTCTGGAGAGAACATCATATCATTAAGGCTTTCGAAAAAACTGTCAACAGCTTCATGGGAAAGTTCCACTAAGTCGGAAATAGGTGTAACCATGCATTCGTGCGCATGATTGTTTGCATTGACATTCTGATTCGCATTGCTGACAGAAGGTCGTACCTGTTCGATGCTGCTTTCATCTTGAACTTCACTACTCTTCAATCGTAGTGGTGAAGATTCCAGGAATGCCGTCATCAGGATTGGCAGCCTTTGAGGGCAGCACAAAGCGTGAACCTTGGTAGGAACCAACAATGTATCTGCATCCACTGGCGCATCCGATTGTAGCGTCAGACAGGTGTCTAACACGCATTCTTCTCCGCATAGCAGACACCTTAGTACAGGTAAAACACACCTTTGCCACATCGGTCGAAATGATAGAAACCAAGTCATGTTTAGGTCTCTAAGCCGGGAGAGTCCCAGGATTTTTGATATCCGGTCCCGGTATCCAATGGCTAGGATCGTGTCTTCCATTGTCGCGAGAGTTTGATCTGTGACATGGGTTGCCATAACGAAAAATAAGGACTAAGAATAGGATTCCTGCAATTAGTCCCAGGATCAGGGGAAGTCCGCCAAAAATCGCATGGACGAAATCTGGAAAAATACCCAGTATGGCTTTGAATGGTGTTAATGCCATCGAAAATACTGTCTTAAATACCTTTGAGACCCCAGTGGTATCAGAAATATTTAAGATTTCGCTCAGGATTTCCGCGAAATGTACGGGGGAATTAGTTGATAATAATGTATGTATCTCTGCAGTCGTCCTTGCGACTTGTAGATCATACGTTTCTTTTGATGACGTGAGCCTTGTAGGCGTCTGAAGAAGCACTGTTTTCATTCTGCTTAAAGTATCTATTCGAATAGAAGTAATTTTCAAACTGGGTCATGCCCTTGCCTCCCTGTCTGGAAAGGAGCTGGGGAACAAAGAACGTCCACAGCACTTGACCTTCGCAGTCGTAGTGACTAGATAAGGAGTCCCGGGCATAAGACTACAACATCTGCGGTCTACAATAAGAATGTAACTCCCATTATAGAGTCTTTGAAAGAATGGTTCTATTTCAGTTGCAGGTGCGCCTTGCTGGTGACATGAAAGGTTGTATGAATTCCCTTCACAGGCTCCATGCAAACTAATTCCGTTACACAGAAGCGTGCCGCTTAGTGACATAGCACAATTGTTGCCACTAAGAAACACTTTCTGTCCTTTATTACTGACACATGCATGTGAATAGGGCAGGTTCCAAGTTGTTTTAAGGTACCCCTTTCCCAATTTCTCGTACATGCCAGCCTGTATATATTTTTGGCAGTATTGAAACCTGAAGGTTGAGATTGGAATATTTATGATTCCGTGTATTATCCATTCACTGACAGGTCGTTCTGACATTGTCATTGGTAATCTTTCTAGTTTTTCAATGCTCAAGATTGTATAATCAGCACCCTTTTGCGCCATACCGATTTGTCTATCAGTAAGGTTAAAGATTTGGAATAGTGACGTTGTGTTGATTAAACGCCAAGGCACATAGCCTGAACGCAGATTTTGTAACGTCCAGCCAAGCTGTACAATAGAACGCAATTGTGACTGACCATGTTGTAATAGTAAGTCTTGCGATAACATATCGATTGCTGAAGACACAATGCTGTCCAATGAAAAAATTCTGGAGGACAGAGTCATTAACCCATTGTCCACTACAGAAAGTGATTTTTCCAAATTAATACGGTCAATTTCCCGTATTCTCTCTGCTGTCTCAATTTGAGTAACCTTCCAGGCCTCATTGTATGCTGCATATACAGAGGCTGCTATGAAACGCTTTTGAGGCTGTTTGGGTGGTCCCATTATGAAATCACGCAAGTCAGCACCATCAGTAAGTAAAGTTAGGTGTTGCTTAATTTCAGGCAGTGTGGAAGTTTGTAGCCATTGAAGGCATAATTTGCCCACACTGTAGGTTGTTATTATCCCTGGGTGATGTCTTTGGGGATATCTAGGGTCTGGCCTGGTCATTTTGAAACCCTGTGTTTTATTCAGGAATCTGTCTTGACAGTTATTAGTATCTGTGGGCCAGATCAACCATTGTTTCCAATCAGGATGTGTTCTGTTTTGGTTTAATATATGGTTTACGTCTATCTCTTCATCTGTATCAGAGTTATTGCTAAACATTATTGGCTTTGGAATAGACGGTTTATTTAAATCTTTGATTTTGGCTAAGCCAAGACAGGTGGTTTGTTGAACAGTGTCATTTAAAAATATCATTTGTTCTGGGATCATGCAGGCTCTAAACAAAGCTTCTAAACCCTGTACTTGCCAATCTTTTGTACCCCACACACTTTTCAAATCAACATTTTTGTCCCAATAATCAAATCCAAAAGTATTCATTTTTTCGAAGAATGAATCTGAATATATCAATTTTGTGTTGGTTATCATGGTTTTCATCCCTGTCTTGTTTGACATTTTAAAATAAAATGTTTCAGCATTACTTGTGTTAAAACCTGAAAAATATGAATATTTGTCATAAACGGTTCTTGAGCTCCCTTTTGGAGGTGTAGCACAATGTTCCCATTGATTATAATTTAAAACATTTCTAGGTTGTGCAGATTTATGTAAAAAGTGGTTACCATAGTGGTTATAGCAATACATACTATCATAATTTGTAGAACCTTGCAACTAATCATGTTTTGTAAATTTAGCAGACATTACTAGATCAGACATCATGTTATTAATGCTTTCGAAGTCCCAATCATCAGCAAATGAGTTTGGTTTTGCAAAGTCACTCAAGGAGATCTTGATTTGGTGTGGATATTTCAGGATCTCGACCGGACCATAAATTTCATAGTCAGTGTTGTCCCAGGCTACCCCACCAGGTATCCGATTGGCTGTGAAGTTGGCTGAAGAAAGTTCTCTTTTCTCGACGTGTGAAGATGTGTGTGGTTTGAGGACCAAGTTGATGTTCTGACTTGCTGTGTCCATTTTAGCATATTTTCCCTCAATGAAGCGTCCCAAAGTAAACACCATGATGAGCCAAAGTATGAGGATAAATGCACCAAAACCCACCCAAAATTCAATCCAAGGAGAAATCAGATATGTTTCTTTCAGTTGGTTCAAAAGTTCCTTAGCTTTGTCTTTAAAGGATTTTGATGATGGCTGTGTCTTTGATTCACTGAAGTCTTCAGAGGAATCATCGAAGTTGATGAAGTACCCGGATGCAGTTCTGTCAATTGTTCCAATTGCTTCAGGATTTTTGTTTCTTGCATTGTCACTTGGTACTTCATTGTAGATTGGTGTGTCTCTGCTAAATGTTTTTATTTGGGTTGTCAGAGGTCTGAGTTCTATTGCATTGTTGCATAGTCCTTGTTGTTCTTCTGTAGGCGTTTCGAATGTGATGAGCCTCTTTGTTAGGACCTCTGTACTGGTAGCAAACCTTGGTGTTCTGCTACTTATTGGGAGTCCACTTGGCCTACTGTTTGTTATCGGCCACATGTTGTGGTTTTACCAGGTCGATGGATACAACTCGGTTCTCCTTTTTACCAGCAAGTGGCGGTAGTACAACTGATCTTGTCCCGTTGACAGACAAGACAGGAACTGCTTTTCTGTAAGAAGGCCCAAATTCCTTCTTTACCGCGATCTTCTCCCTGACTAGATCCCCGACTTTTGGAATCCAGACAGGTCTTGCTGGGACAGGTGGTGATTCTTCAGTGGTTGTTGGCTGTTCTTTCAACTGTATGTTGCTCAGGTCTTTTCTTGTTTTGTTTAAGTCCTGCAAAATAGCCAAACGGTCTTTGACATCAAAGCTTTTTTCTTTAACCACTGAAGTCTGACTGTCGAGGTCAGAGATAATCATTCTAGTTCCAAATAATAATTCGTACGGACTGAATCCCTTCAGAGAATTTCTTGGCAAGTTATTTAGACTACGTTGGACACTTATTAGATGTTTGACCCACCCAGCTCCCGAACCTAATATCCTTTCTATTATAGATTGCTTTCTGCCTTGGTTTTTTCTTTACACCATCCCGTACCCTCAGGAAGGAAGTGAGAAGATTCCCGCTGGGCTGTGCTCATTTGGCCATGTTTCCCCCCAGGCTGGTGTGCCTGAGTGAAAACAATGGTCGAACGTAGCATGCTCTTAGCGTATATGCCATTTAGACTCGCAAATCTTTGTATAACAGTCCGGACGTCAGCCGAGTGCTGGTGATCTACATTATAAGTGGAACTAGCCTGTATATGTTAATCGCAAGCCATTCTTTTTACTGGTAATGTTATCTGCAGTCAGATTCCACCGTATTGTATTTTTTCTCTCCCCACTGCGATTTCTGTTGCAGTTTGGGCAGTTTTTTACAAACATGGTATGATGTAGGCTCATGCCTGGCCACCAGTACCGTGATTGTAATTCTTCCAGAGAATCTTTCAGTTTGAGGTGTCCAAGACCCTCACCCATATGTGCGTCTGCGATTAACAAGTGTCTCCTGTCCATGTTTGGAATCACTCTATCCCCCACTCCAGGGATTCGAGCAAAAGGGACGGAGTTTGCATCGATTATGTATGTATAATTGAGTGGGTAGTTGATCGGTAACGCTGAGCAGTCGCCTTTTGATGACGTTTTCACCGCCAGCAATGTTTCACCGTCAATGTATTTTAATGTACGCTTTTTTCGAACTACGGGAGCCGATTTAGTGGCTGCCGCTGCGGCTGTTTCAGCCAATGAATTCCCTACAACGTGAACGCCATCACGTTGATGACTCAGTGAGTGAGTCACGTGAGTCTTTGGTAGTTCTTTTTGTAAAAGAGCTATTTGTTCCCAGAGCAGTTTCTGCTTTATTGGTGCATCTGTGTCATCTTTGTAACCGTTTTGAATCCATGTCTGCAAATTGCTGTTATATGATTTGACGCAGTAATATGAATCTGACACTATAAGTGTCGGGAATTCGCGATCCGCATTATCTAGCGCCATTTTCAATGCTATTATTTCAGTTTGTTGTTCTGAATTAGTTTCTACTGAGTGTGATTTTGTTAATAGAGGTTTTAATGTACCTCCGCGCCACACTTCTTTTGTAATCTCACATGTGGGGTTGTATGCTTGTTCTCCCCAAACGGAGGGTTGAGCATGTCCGTCTGTATAGATTACACAGGCGTAATGTCGTAGAGGCAGAATGTCGATTGGCAGAGGATACGTCTTTTCATACTTTAGATTTTTTAAGTCTTCTAGTTCTGGATCAAAGTAGTAGTATACTTTGTCCGTTGTGATTGAATTCACCCATTGTATCCATTCCGGATTCAATGTTGTTGTTGGTAAATTACACGGTGTTGTTAGTGCCTCAAAGGCTGATTCTGCTGTTCTGACTGTGATATGTCTACCGTCAGCTATGTCTTTTTCTCTAGCTATTGCGGTTTGAACTGCACGAATGATTTTTTCTGTATTACTGAATTTCTGTTCAGCTTCTGTGTACAAGTGTGATTTGAATGCAATTGGTACCTTTTCTCCCTCATTAGAGGTTAGGTATGTGAATCCGCATCTCCCTGGGATGACTCGAATCACAAGATTGCGTGTGTTATCACGTGTTTCTAATTTTGTTTTAATTAGCATGTCTGTTTGTAAGGATCTCAAAATTTCTGTGTGTGTTTGAGTCCAATTGGATCTTTTAAAGTCTGGTTTAATTAGATCATAAAGGGGTTTGACCCTTTCTGCGTAATTTGCAATGTATGTTCTTCCGAAATTTAGGAAGCCTAGAATTGACTGTAGGTTTTTTAGTGTTTTAGGAGCTTGGATTACGGCACATTTCTCTAGGAAATTGTCAGCCAGGCTTTTGCCTTCACTTGATAACTCATATCCTAAGAACAGGACTGTCAGATGGGCAATTCTGGACTTTTTAAAGTTGAATTTGTAACCCTCTGCTGCGAACCCAAGTATTATGGTGTTCACTCTTTTCAAGTGAGTATCCAAGTCATCATCTGTTAAGTAAATGTCATCGACATAAGATAACGCTTCATTATCATATAATTGTAGTAATTCTGTTACTCTCGCTGAGAATACCCCCGGGCTGTTCTTGTACCCCTGGGCTAACCGACAAAATTGCTTTTGAGTGCCATTTACTGAGAATGCAGTTAAATATCTGCTCTCTGGTGCTATGTTTTGACAAAAGAATCCATTGGAGATGTCCAAGGTTGTTTTGTATTTTTTGCGCACTATGTTATTCATTAGTGCAGCACTGTGTGAGTTTTGCACTGCAAAGGTTTTGCAACATGTGTTAAGGTGTCGGTAATCCAAAACTAGACGATATGAATTGTCTGGTTTGGAGACCGGAAACAAAGGATTGTTCATTTGTGAGGTGCAAGTTTCAATCACCCCCTGGTATTCTAGCTGATCTAGTATTTCATTTACTTGTTTTTTAGCTTCTTGCTTAATTGGGTACTGCCTTTGTGCAGTAGGTTGTGATTTTAACTGGATTTTGTGAGGAGGAGAATCCTCATCCCATCCTACATGATTTTTATATAAAGCAGGTGCTAAGGCCACTGCCCACTTTCTAGCAAGTGTATATTTTTTATGAATCGGGATTTGATTCGAGAAGGCAGGCATAATTATTTCTTCGCCATGAGGGCACTCCCTGACAAACTCTGGTGGCCAGTCTTTTTCAGCTAGAAGGATATCATAGCCCTTGGAGAGATTATCCCAAAATAGTCCCCTTATTTTCCTAGTCTTATCTCCCTCTATACGTAATGTTATCGCGTATATCTTGTGGGGTTTGCTAACTCTGGTGTCTGCAGTTTCCACTTGAAGATATTCATTCGTGTCCACTGTCTCCAGATGATTCATAAGGACTTTGCGAGCTATGCTCACCTCTGCTGCGCTGTCTAGCATTGTCTGAGCCCACTCTCCGTTTTTCAGTTGTGTCCTCAGTATTCTCGGCATTGTTAACTACCTTGATACTGGCTACCTTCTTTTTTTGGAATTGTAATTTCTTTTTTAGCTGAGCAGGTTCCTTGTCTTTGGACTTGGCGTGCTCTTCTCTTTGTTCTGATCGTCCTCTTCTTTCCGATTTCTGCGAGGAATTCTGAAAAGATTGAGAGGGACGTGTATCAATGTCTTGATATCTATCAGGTTTTTTAATATTATCCCTATTTCTAAGGTTATATCTATTCCCAGAGTGGTCACTCTGCGGTGACCTCTGTCTTCGGTTTGGAGATTTTTCTCTTCGCCTAGGAGACCTTCCTCTGGACTGGAATTTCTTTTCTTTTGGATTGGATTGTTTGTTTCCATCCCAGTTCTTTTTTGGTGAATTATTATTAAAAAATATTTTTTCTGGACTTTCAGTCAGTTGCGGTTTTACTGGTATTCCACCTAAACTATCTCTACCTAGTTCCTCATAGGATTTTTCTATGATTCTGGCAATTCCAGCTGATTGGTCTGCTATATCTGTCTCTTTTAACCTCTGGCGGATCGCCACGTTTGCTGCTTCACCTTTTATGTTGGCTAATAATATAGTCGAGACCTGCTTGAAGTCTTTCAGTAATTTCATACCAAGAGTTAAAGCTGGTTCTGGACCGTATTCATCTTGAATTTGTTTTAGCACATCTGGTATCACCGAAATGGATGGAACACCGTGCGTTTTTGTGTAGATGGAAGCAAAGACTGTACCCCAAGTGTCACAGTCCTCTATGTGTGGTGCGATTCCCATTGGGAGACATATAGTCAGAATCCTGTGTTTTTCTAGCGGGGTGGTGTCAGGAAACACCGCCTCTATTTGGGTGATTTTCTGTGCCAACCAGAATGGTATCTGTTCCCGTTTAGCCGGAACTTTACCTAGGCAGGATTGGATGTTCTGTGGTGTGATTTTATTTGTGTTCCCCTGGTGAGGGGTCAGCTGTGGAAGTTTAATCGCTGGCTGAATTGTTGAAGTCCGCATTACATACTGAACTAATTGTCTATGAATTTTTAGTAATTGTTTTAGCTGTGTTAACAGCTCTCCTGTGGACATCCCTTCGATGTCTGGGTGTGGTGTGTATCCGGCTAGTACCGGCCACGTTGCTCCTGGTCTACCTAAAGGACCGAGCCTTGTAATGTGATTGTTATGTTTTAGGGCGCCATCAAATAAGAGCAAATGCTCTTGGAATTTGAGTGGTACTTCCACCTCCTCGAAAAGAGTGTACTCATTAGGAGGTTCCTCTATTTTGTAATAGTGTAAGTACTTTGTCACATCATTTGCTGCTGGAAAATGTATCCATGAATAGTATACCTCTGTCTGCCGATATTCGTGTGCCTCAATTACGAATATGATTGTGCCACCTCTAGGTGTCAGTCCATTTTCTATAAGTTTTAGAGTTATAGATCTTCTTTTGATGACCGGAATGAGTATTATATCCGCGTCTGCTGCTTGCATGGTAGCATCAGCATCTGCGAGTTCAGTTGCTAATCTAACTGCCTCTCTTTCGTCATCACTTCCTGACATTTTACTGTTAGAAAGGTTATTCTTTTTGTTTGCAGATCAGGTTTCTTATGGAAACAGAGATTAGATGCACAATATTTTGGAACTGTTTATCCTTCAACGTTGACTATACCAAGAACCATACATAGGAGTTCCCTCCTGCGAGGTTTTGGAGGATATAACCTTTCACCCACTCCAGACGTCTTTGGAGTATTTGGGAAAAGGGGTCTGAGTGAGAAAGCACGACTGAGTTACTCTAAATGTCTTACGTTAGTTTTATCGCCCTTTCCAAACACGTTGGGCGCCATGTAGTGTAGCTCCTATCTTCCCAATAGGCTCTGCGCATTGGAATAATACCTACAGCAGTAAAGGCCTAGGCCAGACATTAACTAGGTCTACTACTGTCGATACTAGACTTAAGTTTTGGGTTTGCCAGCGTAGCTCAGAGTTCGCTAGAAACTTTCTCGAATGTTCAAGGAGGAATTAACTTCCCTGATTAGACAAGAAGGGATTTAGTTTCTGACAACCATAGAACATGACAACTTTGCTCTCCCCTAATCAAGAGTCAATCTCGAGAGTCGTGTGAGCACAAGGCAATTATTTTACTCAGTCAGTACGTGCATTCTTAGTCTCATCAGATTGTAGAGAAAAGGAAGAGACGGGCGTGTTCAATAAAAAGGTGTTATTTATTGATCAGTCTCTTTTCTCGTACAAGAGAAATGGATCGATATTATTGCAATACTTATAGTTAAGTAAAGTGCATACATTAAAAGCAATAGTATAAAATAATACTGTAAAAACATTGATATGGTTTCTGAGCCATATGATGTTTAAAATGATTAAAATATATTTACATACACATATACATTTGACTAAACGTACTCAACTGGTGTTTCTAAATACGCCTACCCCGTGTACCTGACCTAAGTCTAATGCGTGGGCGGGAATAGAAAGTTACAGTTTAAGTTAAGTTTGTTTTTGCCAAGTGAATAACTAAAGAATTCTCTGTGAGGGGTTATTCAGTTCTGTACCTGGAAGTTAGGATGAATGAGGAATGGTATCTCTTTCTCTGCTCTCGATATTCCAGGCTGCCTGCGAGGGCTGCCCGAAAGCGCCGGTGCTGGGTCTCTCGGCTTGAGATAGCAGCGCGTCTCTCAGCGCGTCAGGAAGGCGGGGCTGCTGCCAGCGGGGTCTGCTCCTGCTCTCGGCTTCGGCAAGTGTGGCTGCTCCGTCTCGTCACCACGCGTGTGTTTGCATAGGGCAAGATCGGCAATATTTATACCTTAAAGGTGCCGAGATTGACGTAAGGATGGACATAGATACGTCAATAAAGATGTCATACGACTTGCTCGTTAGCACATTCTTTACTAAAGTTCTCTGTGAAATCAAAACAATGGCCGCACGGATTTTCCAGGTTGTCATAGGTTTGATTTGTTATGAGAACGTCGTATGCCTTATCAGGGGCTGGAGGAATGTCGCTTGTCTAATTAGATCTCAAGCGTTATGACCTAATCAGATAACACGTTCCTGTGCCCTAGTGTGACTGCGTCAGATAACGGTATCTGCATCATGGGGGCTGTTCTTGCCTCATGGGCTGACTGTTAGTTAACTTGATAGTTAGTTTAACCAGAATAGGGTCAGGAATAGGGGGATCGATTCAGAACCTATAGGAATACATGACACCTGAACATCCGAATTGTTTTATGATACTACATCAAGGTCAATAATATCGAGCTACAACTATATCACCTCAATTTATCAGAATCCTTATAGAGCACTGCTAATCACCAGTAACATCCAGTACATCACCTACTATTACATAGTCATGGTAAGTATATTACCCCTATTATTAGCTCCACATCATCTGCGTTAGCATGTTAAATATTGCATTCCCCTAGTATTCTTCCCTTGCAAATTAGTAGTTACGCTGATGTAGTGAATGAGATATAACTCATTTGATATCAGACATATGATATAGCGTCTACCACTCATATAATCCTAATTGTGTCTTAATATAGAGCTTCTCACTGCTCTTCTGCCATTTTTAGGCAATGTAAATACCATTTATTGCTATTACCCAACTTAGTTGTAAATAATTTACCAACCTTGGAAAGACACAAAGCTGAGATGGCTTAACTGGGATTTTAACTCATGACCTGCAGATCACAGCAGATGTCAGAGACAGGTGTTTAACTCAGAGATCCAGTGTATCAGCCTTCAATGGTCAATGTTGAACACACCTCTGCATTCCTGTATGTGGATTTATATTTTCCATTCAATTATAACATAGCAAATGCATTTTATGCCAGAGCTTCTGCCAGACCTAAGATTACTTAGGCACATTCTTCTGGATCAGGTTCCTTTTGAGCCCCCCTGCCTTCCCAATTCTGTTTCCTTCTTTTCTGTTTCTGACCCATCGCGGGCCTCGTACCTGTGACGTAATAGGAATCCACATCTTGATCCGGGACTTGGAGGAACCGCTCAATCCGATCCAGAGACACCTTGGCTTCCACAATTGAAGTTAACATCAATGGTAAGATGTTGAGTGACACGATCAGCATTTCAATGAGAGATAAGGTTGTAAACACCTATGATAAAAGAAGTATATGGTATAACATACTTTTTTGACAGTCTTATAGACAGAGGAATTAAGGGACAGTGCATTGCTGGCATAACTAAAAGAGAGAGCAAGAGCAAGGGAACAAAGCCAGACCAATATACAGGCACACAAATAAAGTGTAGTGTGGGCAGAAAAGAAACCCCATTTAGACTTGATGTCTACCACATCAAAATATACTTTGTGCAAGGGAATTAGCCAAGGGACCCAGCAGACAGAGGATTCAGCCATCCCACTGACAGAAAAGGGGGACACTGAGGCTCTCAGCACAATATTCAACAACCTAATAATGACTAAGGCACTAACACACGTGGGGCCTAGACGAACAAAACAATTTAGAAGAGGAACAAAAAACAACAGACTCATCAGCAAAATAAATCAAAAGTGGGGATTGGAAAACATAGAATGTGACAAAAAAACAATAATTACAGCACAGCCAAACAGGACAAAAACACACATTCCACGCCAAGAATAACCACAATGCCGGCAAACCGTCAGACACTACATACAAACGCCAGAATACAAGCAGACGACAGAGAACACTCATGACCAAGATCTTTCTCCCTTTCAGGTAACGGGAAACTCCTTGAGGCACTGGACGAAAAAATTATCAATCAGGAACACACAAACAAAGGACCAGGAAAACAAAATAAATGCTAGTATGATCACAAACTTAACTGAGGATACAGCATCAACGAAGGTCGACATACCACCACTCGATAATGAAACCATCTCTAGTGCACCTGCCCAAATATCGACTGACAATGGGTTTGAACTTGAACACCCGGATGAGAAAAAAAACCTACAACAAAATGTCAGTACTAGAAAAAAGAAACAAATTGAACTAGAAGAAAACTTATCACGAGTCTCGAGCAGTCAGCCCGGTCTCTTCATCTCGTTATTACACACTCTACAAACCTCAACAAGAGCAATGGTATTGCAATCCGACAAACTAGACATACAAATAGACTTTTTTTTCAAAAACCTTTATTGAACATTTGGCATGTTACAAACAACATCTGTCAGGAACTGCGGCACATATTGCAATCATGAAATAGCGGACACTGTGATAGGGATACTATATAATACTCATCATGGTGCAACTTCTTAATTGAAAAAGAGAATGGAACAAAAGAGTGTGAGTGACTAGGTGGACTGCGGGTGATCTATAGGACAACTGGACTCAATCGTGTCAGACTCCGCATCGGTGGTGTCGGAGTCAGTGAGATAAGGATCCTCAGGACTGAAGGACTGGACTTTTAAGTACCAGCGGTGCCAGGGAACAACACCTGAAACCTTCGTAGGATACCTGTTCGGCGCACAAGTGACAGAGACACGGGACACTTCCTTCGGCGTCAAAGATCAGCGTTTATTACTGCAGGGATGCAAAAGTCATGGGAAGTACAACAGAGTGTAGGTTCCAAGAGCCTGCTTCAAATTGCAAATGTGGATCGCTCCTTTTATACACATTTTCAGCATTCAATAACGTAACGAACAAAAGGTTACAACTCAGTTCCCACAATAAACTTAAAAGGGCTTCATTCATGGTGTCGGAAACCCGGAACATAATCACAGTAACATTTGTCGGTTCCCAACTGTAAAAGCACATTATCCTGCTGCTATGCACATTCCACTCTAATTGTAAAAGGACGAGAGTAAGAGACAGGAACAGGTGCAAGGAAGTCAGACAACAGAAGAAGAAGGAGTGTGGAGGTAGTATCGGAAGCGTAATCCCAGGATCAAAGGATTCGAGCCGAGCGCATGCAAGGCTGAAACAATAGGCCAACGTGGGAAGATTACCCAGCTGCGGAGCCATCTGTCTCTGTCGTGTCATCCCCCAGTCTTGGGAATCACAGGGTCATGAGGCAGACATTTGCCTGTTCGCTGACTACGTGAGGGCAAGAAACAAAATGGATGCCGTATCTAAAATGGAACCCGAGGGTAAAAATGAAGAAACCTGTAAATAAGACGAACCCTTCTAAGTAGCGTAGCGAAAATGCGTACACCTATTAATCTCGTCATTTACGGTTCATAGATACCACCCTCGCTAGCATCGTAACGGTTCTCATTGCTCCTCAGACGCTCCTTTTGCCCTCATGTAGGCAAGCACTAGTCGGAATCATAATCAATTTCGATATTCATCAGATCATTCAAGTGTTGCTGGAACATCATCTTATTCATCAATGTCTCGCCGGTAACAGATGGCCTTCTTATACACGTTGTAGCACAAAGGCCACATAAGGCAGGACCACACTGCACACAAAGACAACACGTGAACAGAAACGTCACAACAACCCCTATAATCATCAGAATTTTCCAACCCCAAGTTGACATCAGACCCCAAAACCATCCTAGAAGCGTCCAATCTCCCTCGTCCACGTGTATGGACTCTGAGATTTTATGCAACTTCGAGATGGCTTGGTAAACCGTTGGAGCGTTATCAGGTATGAAAATGCAGCAGCTCGAATGGATGACCTTGCACACACCACCTCTGTCTGCTACTACTACGTCTAGAACCATACGGTTCTGTAGCGTCATAAGCCTATCCGCTTGAAGCTCTGCTGTCAGATTACCAAGGGCGCTTGCAGTTATGTCAGCAGTTGCTTCCACTACACGAGTTAACTGTCTCAGATTCCTGCTATTGACCATAGGGCCCCAAAACGGTAGGAAACCCTTAAAGAAATCTCCTGCTTCTTGACCGGCAGTATCTTCTTTACTAATGGCACCTGTCACAACTCTAGTTTTGTGATAATCTGAGGCAACAGTGAAAGTCGGAGGCAAAAGATTCGCGATATAGCAGGTACCCGAGAAGTCATGAGGTAACCACGTATATGCGCGATCATAACATACAAAATAGGTACCCTTGGCAGTCAGAAAGACAGGGGAAGAGAGCGTTGGTAAAACGTAAGTATCAACACAAGCACTCTTCCCAAGCTGAGCTCTCGGATTGCGACCAAGACCTTGCAGACAGAAATGACCGAGATGAGGTACGATCCAGATTGGAGATGAGCTTTTAAACTGCCTATCATTCACTGATGTACTATACTCGACCTCACTCAGATCCTTATAAGCTCGCACCTCTTTCTCTGGGATAAGTGTTGCGTCAAAAATATCTCTATTTAAATCTGCAATTGCTATCGCCAAAGACTTGTGGTACGGGCCAGGTCCAAGGTCTGCAGAGCGAGGCTCTCGATGGGGGTAGGAATCTAGTGCACTACAGAACATGGTCTGGAATGCTCGAGCTGACCCCTGGGGGCTATAAGGAAGAACAAAATATGGGATACCCTTATCCATGGTATGTTGCATTAACCCACATACCCAACAATTGGTAGTGTTCATCACCAACTGATGCTGATGTAGAAGTTGAACAAAAGAATTGTTCATAAATTCCGCACGTCTGGCCTGTTCATGTTGGGGCAGAAGATGAAAGGAATGTGGGGACATAGTGGAAACAGAATTTAAATCAAGAGAAGGAGGAGTAGGTAAAGTAGAAGGCAGCAATGATTGAAAACCAAAATATACTCCACCCACCAGCAGCATAGAAACAGTTAGGAACAACATACAAACCTGTAACAAAAAACATTTTTTTCGAAATGTCTTGTGCAGTTTGGATCTTTGCGCCACCATTTTCTCAATTTCCAACAGCTTAGAAGACTCCATCTTCTAAAAACCGTCCGTGACGTTCTTGACGCACTTCGTTCTGAGTAGCGATTATCAATCCCCAGGAGTTCCCAGAAATCGATAAAAGTAATCGACCTAGTGTCAGATACCTGCTAAACAGGAGGAAGTACCCGCACGGCCTTACGTTAACCCAGATGAAAAGGTTTTTAATCAAGAGTTCATTGAATTCAATATACGCCTCCTAGCTGTAAGGAAGAAGGTACACAATATATATATATATATATATATATATATATATATATGTAATGGCCACAATTTTTATGGCAACAATAGAGGTGATGTAGATTCAAAAAAATAAAAAAAACAGAATTTATTAGTCTGTTAGCGCGGTCGAAGAAAGTATCGACTTCTTCCGGGGCGAGTCTGCTCTTCAAACAGTGGATCAGACGGCAAAGGAGTGTTCGATTGTCCACGCAATTGTTCAGAACTTGAATTCTCCAATGTTGCTGAAAGAGGGTTAACTCCGGATGGTTCAACAGGGGTGTCGGGTCTTACTGTGTTATCTCCTACAAGCTGCGCGTCACTAAACGGCACGTAATTTAGAGGGACGTAAGTTTCAGACGAGCCGAATCCTTTTCTGATCCAACTATCTGCTGGCAATGGGAGCGGAATTTTCTTGGTGTGGGTGGCATGCACCCAATGTTTTCTCCCTTCCAGCCGAACCGCAGTCCTCGTTGCCAGCAACACCTGGTAAGGTCCCATGAACCTTGGCTCAAGATTTCGTTTTCGTCCAAAGTTGCGGGTAAGAACCCAATCACCTGGTTGGAGCCGATGACCATGACCCTCTGTTTGTGTCGGTAGAGCCTCAAAGACCTGTTGATGAATCAAACTCAATTTAGCAGTCAGATCATGGAGATAGTCAATTAACATTGGATATTCAAGTCTGTCAAATTCTTTAGGCCTCGGAACTCCCCAAATGTTCGCAGGACGGCCGAACACAATCTCATATCGGCTGAGCCCTACTCGAGAGTGCACAGTCGCTCTGGTCGATAAGAGAGCTAAAGGCAAAGCGTCGGGCCATGATAGACCAGTCGTTGCCTGGATTTTGGCAAGTTTCAGTTTCAGAGTGCCATTATATCTTTCCACTAAACCCGCAGACTGAGGATGATTAGCACTATGAAACTTCTGATTTATGCCAAGACCACGACATACACTCTTCATTACACTTCCCACAAACTCACTTCCGTTATCTGACCATACAATCCGCGGCATTCCATACCTGGGGAAATATTCTTTGAGTAGAACCTTTGCTGTGGACAGGGCAGTATTATCCTTTAGGGGGTAAGCCTCAATCCACCTGGAGAACGCACAAACTACAACCAAGACGAACTTCAAATTATTGCATCTCTCCATGTGGATAAAGTCTAACTGAATAATTTCAAAGGGACATGTGGGAGGAGCAAAATGACCACGTGGAGTGGGGGTGCCCTTGCCAGGATTATACATCAAACATACCATGCAATTTTTTTATTTTTTTATTTTTTTATTTTTGGTTAAAAACTTTTATTGAGCAATCAGTTAAAAAGTACAGAGATGGGCCTACAACCACACGGGCTGGCCGCTAAGTCGCGAAGCACGACACATGAAGTAAACAAGCATTTCCGTGGCCAGGCCGAAATCATAGAGTAAAATTGCTCCAGACATAGGACAGGACACAACAATTTTATATATTAAACATTAAAATAATGAACACCAAACAAGGCGAATGCAGCAATCAAGTCAGCCCGGATGTCAGAGGGGAAGGCCACCAATCAGGAAAACAAAGGTAAATCAATGAGACTCGACAAGGCCGGGGGGGGGGGGAAGCAGGGAGGACAGGAAAATCCTAGAACAGAATGAAAAATTTCGGGAACGTCAGCCTAGGGAGACAGGGTAACATCGGAGGTGGCAATCAAGGGAGGGGCACAAATTTCTCCACGATATGTATTCCATTGGCCCCAAATTTTCGTCCACGCCCTGGGTCTGCCCCTAGCCACATAGACGGTCTTCTCTCGGAACATGGACCAGTCCATGTTATCCTCCCACACCGAAACGTCTGGAGGTCGGGATGCGCCCCAAAGTTGCGCAATGTCACGCTTCGCGACCATGTAACCCAAGGTCGCCCATCTAGTCTGGGCCACAGAGTAATCGGAGGGTTCCCACACGTTCAGCAGGCATCGTCGGGCCTCAGGCCGCAGGGCTACACCAGTCACAACAGTCATTACCGCAAGCACATCCACCCAGTAGGCTGCCACCACAGGGCACTCTCAGAGTATATGCATAAAGGTAGCGCTCATCCCACAGCCACGCTTACATAAGCCATCCGGGGAAAATCCCATTACAACCAGACGCGGACCAGTCACATACACCCGGTGGAGGATCTTAAGTTGCACCAAACGAAGATGGGCAGGAATGGCGACCTCTTTCGGAGAGGAGAGTGCCGACTGCCAATCCTCGTCATCTAATTCCAATCCGTCACCGACCCACATCTCCCTAAGTCGGACCAACAAATCAGCGCGATTATGAATCAATTTTTTGTAAATAAGGGAGATAGTGCTGTCGGGCAGGTGTCCATCTAGTATACGATCTTCAAGGGGGGATGACTCGGGCAGGGCCACATCAGGAGTCAGAACCGAGGCCAGGGCATGCCGGACCTGCAGATACCGGAAAAACTCTCTATCACTCAAGCCGTATTCTGCCTTAAGGGCCTGGAATGACTTTACACTACCATTCACACAAACATCACCCACCTTACAAATCCCAATCATATCCCAGCGGTCAAAGCCCTTAGTAGACCAGAGACACCCCAAACGTTCAGAAGCATAAAGCGGGGTTGCCAGCGTCAGTCGGTTCTCCCATCCCAAACTCACATTCGCGGCGCGCCACACGTTGACTGCGGTCCTGGACGGGCCCGTAAGATGGCGCCCGGCCGATCTAGAATAAAGCGCTCTATTAAAGTCCCCTCCCGGCAGCTGGAACCTATCCATCTCAAAGGCCGGATCGCGACCCGGCGAATACATCGCGTGGTTAATAGCAGACAGCTGGGCAGCCCAGTAATATCTCTTGATGTCGGGGAGCGCCATGCCCCCGTCGTACCAAGGGATGGTAAGTTTCGCCAGGGCTATACGCGGACGCCCGTCCCAAATCAGTTGTCTTTGCAGACTCTCGATTTCTCTGAAATAGGTAGCGGGAATGTCGTCATAAGAATTTTGAAGTGCGTAGAGGAACCGCGGCAAGGACATCATTTTAAAAAGAGCTGCCCTACCCAGAGGAGATAGGGGTAGCTTACGCCAACGGGCCACATCCAGTCGCAGTCTAAGAAGCGGGGGGAGGAGATTACGCTCAAACCGGAGTGAGGGGTCCAGGGTAATAAAAATCCCCAAATACTTAAAGCCAGACTGGACTACCTGGATAGGAAATCTGTCCGGTAAAGGGGGCAAAACACCCGAAAGAACATACACACAAGACTTAGCCCAGTTAATAACAAGGCCCGAGTTAGCACCAAACGAAGTAAGAACATCAAATAGGACATTTAAAGATTTACGCGGGGAGGTAAGATATAGAAGAATGTCGTCCGCGTAAAGAGAGACACAGTCCTCAAAGTCCGGTGACCAACGGATCCCTTTGAGTGAAGGCTCCCATCGAAGCCACGCAGCTAACGGTTCCAAGGCAAGCGCGAAAAGCAATGGAGACAAGGGGCAACCCTGACAGGTCCCCCTACCAAGGCAGAAGGGGACAGAAACTCTACCGTTCACCACTACTTGCGCTAAGGGTTCAACGTACAACAACTTCACCCAACCAATAAACTCAGGTCCAAAACCAAATTTTTCGAGAGCTGCCCAAAGATAGGGCCACTCGACAGTGTCAAAGGCCATCGAGGCGTCTAATGAGGCCAAAATGGCCGGCTCCGTCAGAAGCCCCGCCCTCGCTACAGCACCGTGGAGACGACGTAGGTTAAGAGCCGTGTTGCGATGTGGGATAAATCCGGATTGATCCGGATGAACCAAGTCACTAATGACCGTCAGTAGGCGGGTCGCCAGGAGCTTAGCTAGGACCTTAGGCTCAACATTTAACAGGGAAATGGGCCTATAAGACGAACAAAGATCCCGCGGTTTCCCGTCCTTGGGAATTACTACTATCGTAGCCAGACGCTGGTCATACGGGAGAATACCCCGTTCCCGGGACTCCAAAAACATGGTACGAAGATAGGGCGCTACCCTGTCAGGGCGTAGTTTGTACAGCTCAATTGGTAACCCATTCGGGCCCAAGGCCTTGCCCGAACGGAGCGAACGAATGGCAGTCGCTATCTCATCCGTAGTAAAGGGGGACTCCAACGAGACACGATCTAGATCGGAAACACTGGGCAAAGCTATATCGCGCAACAAAAGGCGAGAGTCAGCCACATCCCGTCCAGACACAGGGGTATAAACCACACGAAAATACTCCGCAAAACATTCAACTATTCCAACCGGGTCTGTCACTTCGACACCATTCGACGACTGAATCACAGGCACCACACGATTCGCCCTCTTTTTCTTATCCAACCATGCCAACAATTTACCCGCTTTGTCCCCCACATCATACAGACGACCCTGCTGTTCCCGGAACATCAATTTAGCCGCATCCGTGACCAAGGACTTATAGGAAAACTGTTTCAAACCCAGGGCGTGGAGTTTATCAGAGGTGACATCTGACTCTAAATCTGCCTCCCTCTCCGCAATCTCTCTCTCAAGGTCCACCACCTCCCGATTCCTGGCCTTCTTGGATTCAACAATAAGGGAAAGGGCCTGCCCACGAATCACTGTCTTAAAGGCCTCCCACAGGGACACCGCCGAGGAAACGGACCCCTCGTTGTCTAAAAAATAGGCATCCAAAGACTTAGTCAAAAGGTTGCGGGTCTCAGGGGAGGCAAGGTACCAGGGGTTAATAGGCGCCACTCGGCCCGCCGCCTCCACCCCAAACTCAAAACAAAGCAGAGCGGAGAATGATCGGAGATGACCCGGGGGAGGTGTCGGATCTCACGCACCGCCGGCGTCTGCGCCGCGGGCATCAGGAAATAATCCAGTCTAGACAGACTCCCATGGGCCCCCGAATGGAAAGTGTATTGAAGCTGGGTAGGATGCAGAAGCCTCCAGCAATCCACCAAGCCAAACGTATCCAAAAACCCACCCAGCCACTGTTGGGCTGAAGGAGTATCCCTCGGGGGGTAACGATCGTGTAGACCGGAGATCACAGAATTAAAGTCGCCTGCAATAAAGAGAGTACTTTCAGGGAGGTCCAACAACACACGGCCCAAATCGGAAAAGGTAGAAGTCTGTAGGCCGGGGGGCACATAAACAGTAAACAAGGAGAGGGTACGACCCTCATAACGACCCACGAGGACAGCATAACGCCCCGATCATCAAGGATCACATCATCAATAGCTAGGGGGAGGGAAGCCCGAACAAGGATACCCACACCCCTGGAACCCGTGGTAAACCCTGAATGTGCGGCAAGGCGATATCCCCACCTATTCATCGCACGACAAGTATTACCCACCAAATGAGTTTCCTGTAGAAAAACAATATCTGGAGATAAACGGCGTAGACATTTCAACACCACACTCCGCTTAATGCGATCTCCCAGACCATTAACATTCCACGAAACAAACCTCAACCCGCTACCCCCCATCCCACACAGCAACGCCGAAACCCCTCTGCAATGAGCATGACATAAAAAACATCAGAAACAAGATTGAGTCGCCTTGAGAACACAACACATAAACATCGAACATCCCAACCACCCACCCCCCAACAATCAAGAAAACACCCCCCACCCTGCACCCCTGCAAAATGCTAAAAAGCCACCCCAACATGCAGTGTGCCTGTCGCCCAAGAACCCCCATTCTACAAAAAGAACCCCGGAGGAGGAAAGGCTCTGGCCCACCCGCCACCCCGAGCAAGACAGATAATGAGGAGAACACACAAACAGTAGAGGCACTGAGGCATAGAATCCCTGAAGAGTTTACTCTATACGAGGGCCCAGGTGCAGACGAATCGTTCAGCTCTCCACACCACCCTCAGCACCACCCGGGTGGGCGGCGGACTCAGTCGCAGGAGGTCGGTCAGGCAGAGAGTCCAGCCAGTCATTCACAGAATCAGGCCGATCAAAGAAGAAGGTTCGGTCATTGTACTCAACGCGCAGCCTGGTCGGAAAAAGCATAGCGTAGCGTAACCCCATGTCTCTGAGACGTTTCTTGACACCACGGAAGCCCATACGCTGTTTCTGGACCTGTTGAGAAAAGTCCGGATAAAAGTTCACCGTGGCGTTCTCGAAGGCCACCGGGCCCTTCACACGTGATGCTTGCAGGATAGCGTCCCGATCCCTATAATGGAAGAGTTTCGCAACAATAGGCCTCGGCAGGGCACCTGGCTTACCCTGGCCCCCCGGAACACGATGGGCACGCTCCACTGCAAAAAATTTACTCAGACCAGACGGAGAGAGGTAGTTATGGATCAAGTCCTCAACAAGGAGATCAACAGAGTGAGGTTCTGGATTCTCCGGAACTCCGACCACTCGCACATTACAGCGACGTGCCCTGTTCTCAAAGTGCTCCAAGCGCCGGGTCATGAAGTCGTTCACCCTACGGAGGTTGCCGATCTCCGTCTGTATCTCCGAGACGTCTTCCGTGAGGCTGGACGACTTGATATCCAATGACTTCACCTTCTCATTGGTTTTCGACAGGTCGGCTCGAATCAAGTTCACATCAATGGCCACAGTGTCGATTTTGTGGGCCAAAGCTTCATATTGTTGGCCTATCGCCTCCTTCATGCCAGAAATGGCGCCCATGATGTCTTGCAAGGACGGCTCCGTTGACGCATCCACAATGTGGTCCGCAGTACTTGATCCGGGCAGGGCGGCTCCGGGGGACCCTTTTGAATGGGTGTAGCGGTCCATAACATTAGACTGGACCGGGCCCCCACGCAGGGGCGTCTTGGTCTTCCGAGTCTCTCGGTCCCCTCTGCCTGCCATGCTCGAACTGCGTCACCAGGAGATTGACCAGGCTCGATGGAATGGCCACAGGAAAGTAGGGCTTCGGGACCAAAGAGCCGCTGCTAGGGTACCACTAGGATAGGGCCAGCAGATAGGAGAATAAACCAGCCAAAGGCCCGACAGCCGTCTCGCGCCCCGGATCCAGCCCAGGCCAGGCTCCCCTGCCAGATGTCTCAGTCTGAGGCAGAAACGAAACCGAAACTTAAGAGGGGGACCCACAAGTCGAATCCCCCTGCCGCTGTTGTTCAACTCCAAGACGGCCACAGAGCCTCACCCAGTCCCGGGCGTACCTCGAGGGCGGAGCCCGAAAGTTCGAATCACCGTAACTCCGGCACCCCGGGTCCAAATCAAATTTCAAAAAGTTCCAGGGCAATCAGCTCAGCATCCTCTACACAAATCCTCGTAAAAAGTCAGGATATGTTCAGGATATCATGCAGGGAGTGGCGGGGGTCCGGGGAGCGCTGTGCTCACGCGGCCATCTCGGATGCCCGCCAAGCTCCTCCTCTACCATGCAATTTTTAACCACTCTCTCCGCACATTTAGTAATTCCATCATTCTTCCATACGGGCGACAGCAACTTACATATGCCTTTCGTATTAATGTGTGATGTACCATGAGCCATAGTAACAACAGCAAGCACGTATGCATCTGGTAACATCCATCTCTGCTTTTCCGACAAATCAACCCAACATCCATTCTCGTCTAACTTTCCCGTACTTTCTTTCCACTGAATCTTTTCCATCTCAGTAGCTTCATCCTGTATCTTCTTCACACTCTCAACTGTGTCCTCACACATACTAGTCTCCGCTGGCCATCTTACTGAACTCGCAACGTACATTCGATTTGTCAGATCTCTAGCCGTCTCCTTCGCAATCTCATCCGCAAACGCATTACCGCGACCAACATCATCCGTCACCTTCCGATGCGCACTACATTTGATTATTGCCACCTCTTTAGGCAATGTAAGTGCGTCCAAAAGGTCATTCACAAGCTGTCCGTGCTGAATCTTCGTACCATGCGACGTCAAAAATCCTCTTTCTCTCCACAATCGACCAAAACTATGCGCCACACCAAAAGCATACTGGCTGGCTGCAAACACATTCACCCGCTTCCCTCTGGATAACACACACGCTCTCGTCAAGGCGATCAACTCAGCCGCTTGGGCCGAATTCTGACTCAATCTCGCAGATTCCACAACCGTACTCAATGTTACTACAGCATACGCAGTCGTCACATCACCATTTGGTAACTTAAAACATGAACCATCCACATACAAGGTACCATCGGGATCTACCAATGGAGTGTTTTTCAGGTCAATACGACCCTTCGTCTCCTCTTCAGTTCTCAAATAGCAATCATGTGGTGTTACATCACTTAATTCCATTTCGATCGGCAACAACGTTGCTGGATTCAACACATTACACCGTTTTATCCGTATGTGACTTGCCAATAACGTCAACTCATATCCAGACAACCTTGCGCTCGTCAAATGTTGAGTTTTCGTTCGGTTCAAGAGAGTGTCGACTGCATGCGGGACCATCACCGTGAGCATATTATCCATGACCAGACCTGCGGACTGTCGAATGGACGCCGCAGCTGCCGCTGTTGCTCTCAAACAACTCGGCAAGGCTCTAGCTACTGGGTCTAAGGTCGAAGAAAAATATGCGCATGGACGCTGTTTGTCGCCAAATTGTTGTGTCAGAACACTCAACGCACAACCGTCCCTCTCGTGAACATAAAGTGTGAACGGCTTATTGTAATCAGGAGTACCCAACACAGGAGCCGAACACAACGCATCACGCAATTCAGAAAAACTTTTCTGACACTCTTCAGTCCAGGGCAAAGGAGATGAAACATCCTTGCACGTAAGGGCTATCAATGGTTTCGCCGACAATGAAAAATTTGGAATCCATTGTCTGCAGTATGACGTAATACCTAAAAAGGCACGTACATCTCTCTGAGTCTTTGGCACAGTCATTCGAGCAATCGCTGCAATTCTCTCTGGGGTCAACCTTCTCCCATCCTTTGACAGTAAGTGACCTAAGTAGGTTACTTCTTGACAACAATATTGTAGCTTAGAAGGTGACACCTTGTGATGTAAGTCACATAGGTGCTGTAACAATGATACTGTAGCGGTTTTGCAAATAGCCTCTGTATCAGCTGCCACTAATAGGTCGTCAACGTATTGAACTAAGGCTGCGCCTGTCGGCAACACAAATGCATAAAGCTGACTTTTAAGTGCTTGGCTATAGATCAATGGACTCTCACAGTAGCCCTGTGGTGCGCGTTTAAATCTAAAACTGCGACCACCCAGTGAAAATCCGAATAGGTCTCTGCTTTCCTCAGCGATCGGAATACTAAAGAAAGCATTCTTTAGATCGATTACCGTGAACCAGGAGGCAGAAGCCGGAATCAGGGTCAACAAAGCCGTGATGTCAGGCACCACAGGAAACTGGGGAATCACGATTTTATTTACTTCTCGTAAATCAATTACAAAGCGGTATACAGGAGGTTTAGTTGGATCTGTGCGTTTCAAAATCGGTAACACAGGACTATTACACACATTGCCTCGAGTTTCTTCAATGACATCCTTTTCGATCAGGTCATAAATGATCGCTAATAGTGCTCGCTCACCATCAAAAGAGATACGATACTGTGGTATACGTGGGAAACGCACGTTCGATTTCAACTGAACCACATAAGGTGGGATGTTCAATAAGCCTACATCATTGGGACCCGTAGCCCATAACGACGCAGGAAGGGAACTCAATTCCGGTGGGAACTTATCAATTGATAAGTACATAGGAGAGATCGCTCTCTGACCTAATGTAGGCTCCACTCCCGCAGGAGAGCAGTACAAAGTCGCATATAACCGTTTTAACAAATCCAAGCCCAAAAGATTCTCACCACAACCAGTAGATAAAATCAATGGGGCCTCTAGCTCATGAGGACCAATCGTAAGGGACAAAGGGCTAGAGACAGGGTTGCTAACAGGGGCGCCAGAGAATCCAATGGAAACATTTGTTAAGCAGGACAAAGGTGCGCCAGGGAGTTTCGAATGCATGATGGAACTTTTCGTCGCACCAGTGTCTAACAGAAAAGGCTCAACTACGCCAGATGTAGCAACTGCGACGTAAGGCCCACTCTGATCAACCGGAACTGATACTACTCCCTCTCTCTGTCGGTGGCTGTCCTAGTAGTGGTTACCTGCATCAATCTCATGTTCGACGTAATAATCGTCCACATGATACTGTGCTGATTTATAGGACCTCACATTTCGTTGGTCAAAATAATTATTCGCGTCTGATGGGGTATGAGGGCGCTCATGATTTTGATTTTGAGGGGCACCGCGGCCTCTACCTCGGGGTGCTTGTTGAGGACCACCACGACCCCCTCGTGCCGACACACCGTTAAGCCGGTCACGCAAAGCTGGACAATCATATTTTATATGGCCCTCTCTTCTACAATATGCACACTGATTATACCCAAGCGTAGATCTAAAGTCGGAGAAGTCAGATCGTGACTGCATCCTGGAAGATTGTAATTGTGGTCGATATTGCTGCTGAGAATCATTTTGATTTGAACGTGGAGGATACGCTTGCTGTAACAAAACCTTCGTTTTAAGCTCCTTCGTTTTCTTGTCTGAACGATCACTTTCTTCCTTTTCCCTATTCTCATAGTATTGAGCTGTCGCTAATATTTGAGCAGTAGTTGAAACCGCCCAAGCACTTTCAGAATTTTTCAATTTGTTGCATAGCTCAGGCAACAAATTCAATACAAATGTATCAACAAATAACCGTTGGCCTCCCTCGGTGCCCATATCCTGACCACTATGATCGACAAATGCCTCTTCGAATCTGGTAAAGAAATCGGAGACACTCTCGTCCTTCTTTTGCTTACAAGCTGCTAATTTATCCCAATTTACCTTCATCGCTGGCATGAGCGTTTTCATAAGTGTAATAATTTTCTGAGGCAGATCCGTAATTAACTGCTCAGGCTTAGCCCCACCAACTTGTCGTCCATCTGCCGCTACTAGTGTAGCCCAGTCACCACCTAACTCAACTAAATGATTCTCTTGGCGAATTTTCGCCCAAATCGGTTGTGGTACGACATTGCCAAACAGCATGTCGATGTCCGCAAGATTCATAATAGTAGCGTCTACCAGTTGAGACAACTCCTTATAATAACCTGCCGGATTCTTGCGTGGATCAGGTAAAGATTGTTTCACCTGCAAAACTTCTGATCGCTTCCATGGGAGGTGTATCCAAACTCTCTGAAAGTATGGCAGAATCACAGGATTAGCTTGCGGGTCCCCTGGCATGTATACTGGCGGAACCTCTCTTATAAGATACTGACCAGAGTTCGTTTTCTGAGTATCGGAATCGTCATCAAACGACACTCGAGAAAACACTGTGCACCGTAAGGCCAATAATCGCTCTAATGCACGTCGTACATCTCCACCTACAATCATGCCGTTCGAAAATTGACTCTGAAGTTCAGTCATATCGGGCGGTACATTATCTAAATCATCATTATACCATTCTTCTCTCAAAAAGTTACACATTTCTTCAAACACAAATCTCTGATTGGGGTCATTAAACTGAGAAAACGTATCAAAGACCACGCGCGGCGGGTAGTTAGCAGGGTGACTTATCCATCTACGCGCCATAGTTACCAACGTGGCACTCTCCCTTCCACCAGGGATTTGACTGCGCCTCTGAGGAGTTTCAGAGACATCGGGTCGAAATAACGATCCAGAAAGTGGGGAGTAAAGAGTAGCGACAGTATTAGGGATACGATTACGAACAGAAGGAGAAAAAAAGAACAGGAGCAACAACATTAGAAGTGAACGTAGGGACAGCAGAGGTAGCCGGGACGGCTGAGGTAACAGGAACAATTGACTGAGGAGGTACAGGCAAAGGAGCAGTAGGAATAGGACCAGGTGGTAGGACAAATGCAGGACCAACAACAGGCTGACCAGCAGCCGCTGGAACTACAGGAGGAACTACAGGAGGAACTACAGGGGCTGTAGCACCCTGTGCATAAGGAGGTGGTGATTTCATCAAATATGCTAACAGAGGATCCTCCTTCGAGTCCTCTCCTGTCTTATCAAGACTAGTTGATAATACCGGATAACATTTGTCTATTCTCATGTGATGTAGTCTAGTAGAAACTTCTATTTCTTTTTCTTCTTTATCTCGCTGACATTGTTGTACAACTTGCATTATCGGGACGATACCTTCTTTACGATTCTTTTTAAGCTGTTTGATTTCTTTCTGTTTGGCCTCTTTATGCCACAACCGAAGGGAATCAAACATAGCTGGCCTAGCTTTCTTCTTAAATAATTTAGTTTTTAGATTATCTAAAATCTCCATTTCAAAACTTCCGTGTGGTGGCCAACTAAGGACACCATCCTTTCTCGTATAACGGACCCAACAGTCACTATATATAATAGGGCCCACACCATGTCGACTATAGAGCTCATATATCGGAGTTCCAACTGGAGGTATCGGACACGAGTCCTCCAACCGGGAATCCTTGTTGCAACATTTGAAGAAACCAATGAAACCACTACGGCTAGGCATCATGCACACTAACCAAGTATCAAACTTCAAGGGTTACCAAAGTACTAAATCTTCGTGAAAGACAAAACCCTCGGTTTTTGGCAATTGCAACTGTCAAATAACAACTAAGGACCAACAACTAAGCACCACAAATGCAATGGAACCATGCAAACAACTAAGCGCCAACAACTAAGGACTGGGAGCAACCCACAAATACTTAACTGAGAGCTCGATGGCGTCACCAGGAAGGCCCGTCTATCGTCTCGCCATACAAAGGACTACGCCAGGCACCAAAACAGGTCGACAGTCAGAGCATCGATCCGTTGCAGCCGTCAGGAGGCGGGAATCTTCGCGGGAAAAATCTTTGGACCACTTATTTCGACAACAGGATCGATGAAGCGGGGTGCACCTTTTCCTCGGAGATTTCACACGAAGTTCCTCGCAATCGTCAGGATTTGGACCGGTACCGCTGATGTCGCCCCACGTTGGGCGCCAACTGAAGGACTGGACTTTTAAGTACCAGCGGTGCCAGGGAACAACACCTGAAACCTTCGTAGGATACCTGTTCGGCGCACAAGTGACAGAGACACGGGACACTTCCTTCGGCGTCAAAGATCAGCATTTATTACTGCAGGGATGCAAAAGTAATGGGAAGTACAACAGAGTGTAGGTTCCAAGAGCCTGCTTCAAATTGCAAATGTGGATCGCTCCTTTTATACACATTTTCAGCATTCAATAACGTAACGAACAAAAGGTTACAACTCAGTTCCCACAATAAACTTAAAAGGGCTTCATTCATGGTGTCGGAAACCCGGAACATAATCACAGTAACATTTGTCGGTTCCCAACTGTAAAAGCACATTATCCTGCTGCTATGCACATTCCACTCTAGTTGTAAAAGGACGAGAGTAAGAGACAGGAACAGGTGCAAGGAAGTCAGACAACAGAAGAAGAAGGAGTGTGGAGGTAGTATCGGAAGCGTAATCCCAGGATCAAAGGATTCGAGCCGAGCGCATGCAAGGCTGAAACAATAGGCCAACGTGGGAAGATTACCCAGCTGCGGAGCCATCTGTCTCTGTCGTGTCATCCCCCAGTCTTGGGAATCACAGGGTCATGAGGCGGACATTTGCCTGTTCGCTGACTACGTGAGGGCAAGAAACAAAATGGATGCCGTATCTAAAATGGAACCCGAGGGTAAAAATGAAGAAACCTGTAAATAAGACGAACCCTTCTAAGTAGCGTAGCGAAAATGCGTACACCTATTAATCTTGTCATTTACGGTTCATAGATACCACCCTCGCTAGCATCGTAACGGTTCTCATTGCTCCTCAGGAAGCTCATCGGAATTGGCTAGTCTGTGAAGATAAGATATTAGGGGGCCCCAAATATCTGGATAGTGGAAAGACCGGGTTGTCATTTTTGAAGGTGGCCCTAATGTGGTAGTAAAGCAGTTTGTCTAATGGTGCAGCATGTTCCGGCAGTGTGAGAAAGGTGTTACTGGGGTAGATGTCAGCATTGGTGCGCATACCTAGATCTGCTGCTTGGTGAGCCATGCCCCTTGCCTGCAGCGGGGGTGATGCAGGGTTGCTTACGAGATGCATTAAGGTTGTGAACAGTGTTTTCGAGCCAGTGTATTTGCGTAGCCCATCCCACTCCCATTGTATGCAATCCACCATGTCTATTTCGCCCAGGGGGATTTAATGCAGCAGAAATAGCGCTGTTTGCAATGGCCAAGGAGATGCAAGATCCTCATTGACCGCGACATGTGGCTGAAAAGGTGTGAGGTGAATTCAGAAATGGAGGAAACTAGCTTGGGCATATAGCGCTTAGAGTCAGAGATCGGGTCACCCATTCCACCCCTCGCCAGGGTTAGTGTTAGGACGTCATAGGCGATACATGGCTGCTGCCCCGCCCAAATCAAGGTAATAATGTTGGATTTCATTTTTTTTTTAAATTGCAATGTGAGTGGTATAGGTATATTTATAAACAAGTACAGGAATTTGGGAGGTGCGATCATTTTTGTGATAGCAATACAGCCCGCAAGCGAGAGGGGAAGTTTTTGCTACATTTGCATCCTGGTCTCCAGCCTATTGCTTTACCGAAATTGGATCTCCACAACTCATCCAAATCCCTGGTCAGCCAGATGACCAGGTATCTGGGGGAACCAGCAGCCCAATCAAATGGATAGTCGGTGGGAAACGGTTGTGTGGTGTCTAAGTGGGAACAGGACGGACTTGCCCCAATTGATCTGGACCCCAGACAGGCAGCTGAAACAGATAACCTCTTCAGTCATGGGAACCCGATTCTCTTGTGGCTCGCGAATATATATCTTTACATTGTTGGCATACATGGACATGACCAGAGGACGGGACGTGAAACCAATGCCTCACTGAGGATGGTGATGGCATAGGCGTGCCACCATGGGCTCCATTGCGATAGCAGATAACATGGGGGACAGGGGACAACCCTGTCTGGTGCCCCTCGTGATTGTTATAGGATCAGTCACCTGCCCATTGACCCTAATACGAACCGTCTGTATGTATAGAGGAGCTGAATTTTCCGAACAAAGCCAAGACTAAATCTCAGGCATGGTACGAGGTAGAAAAGGAAAGACCACTCGAGATTGTCAAAAGCCTTGGTGGCGTCTAGGAGGGCAGCCACAGCAGGCAATGAGGGATTGATATGGTGAAGGATCGAAAAAATAGTGCATAAATTATATGAGGTGGCACAACCCGGGATGAACCCCGATCAGTCAGGGTGAGCAATTAAGGGCATCAGCGGGAGGAGATGGTTGGACAAAAGTTTCACATACATTTTATTGTCGGTATTAATTAAAGATATCGGATGATAGGAATCGCACCTCTCAGGGGGTTTATCTGGTTTTAACAAAAGAGAGAACACGGCTTCGTGGAGAGATGGGGGAAACCTGCCCAGGTCCAGGCACTCATTATACATCTCAGCCATGTGGAGGACGAGGAGTGAAACATACTCTTTAAAAAATGCAGGGGTGAGCCCATCTGGCCCGGGGCCTTGGTGCCCGGGGGGCCTGAAATGACCCTTGAAAACATGTGTGAATGGTTCATACAGATACTCCTGGTGACCGTTGCGAGCCATAACTGCTCAAAAGAGTCAAAATATTGATCAAAGGATTCTCTAGAAGCGGCCTCCCCTGTGGTGTACAAGTGTGAGTGGTAAGTAGAGATTCTCTCAATAATTTCCGAGGGGGAGGTAGTTCGCCCAGTGCCGTAATGTAGGAGGATGCATGTGGCTGCCTAAGAAGATTCGCCGGGGTCCTGCAGGGCCGATCGCCCTCACCGTAACGTTGAGCGCAGGTCTCCCTACCAAAGAACACCACCTCCCTATCTGCCTCCTCATGAAACTCCATGAACTTGGTCCTAATGGAGGCCAGAGTGGCAGTGTTAGGGTCCTCGGAATGCTGGAGATCTATAGTTTTTTCCAGGCACTCAAGGGTGCCCCTATTGGATTTCAACACCCCGATTGCTTTACGATGCATTCTCCCCTGATTGCAACATTGAAGGCCTCTCAGAGCATTGAGGGTGACTCAATGGAGCTAGTGTTGCACTCAAAGTATTCAATAATGGCACCCCAGACGTCCTCCCGGAACGCGGTGTCGCAGAGCGAGTTGGGAGAGAGGAGCCATGCGATGCTGGGTAAGCGGAGAGACTGAGACTGTAGACACCAGGGTTAGCTCTCCACATAGGTTATACAAAATATTACTCCGGGTGGAGGGAGACATACCAAGAAAAGTGAAAGCACTCTTTTGGGAGAATCTTTCAAAGGGTTATGATATAGTTCTAGCAGAACAGGACTGGCCACCAGAATGTGTCAGGGAGTGCTCACATGGTGAAGACATCATTATGCCAGCCTTCTCCAACCATGTTCCAGTACATTTAAAATATACTTATGCCAGGAAATGGGCAGTTGCCCAAGCCCAAGCATTATACAAAAATCATGTAGGATGGGACAAGGATTCATCTCATCATAAGATCCAGTTTAAAAAAGTCAACCAACTGCACAAAGGCAGTACCAAATTAAGCAAGAAGCTAAAAAACAGGTCAGGGAGATCTTAGATCAACTTGAATACCAAGGGGTGATTGAAACATGCACCTCATCAATAAACAATCCTTTGTTTCCTGTTGCCAAACCAGACAATACATATCATCTAGTTTTGGATTACAGACACCTAAACTCTTGTTGTAAAACATTTGCAGTACAAAATGCACACAGTACAGCTTTAATGAACTGGTCATCACTGGCAGGGTCATCATAAATCGTACCGAAGCCTGGCTTTTGGACAAAGATATTTTGTCCCACTTCCAGGCTGGGTTCAGGCGCAATCTCGGTGCAATGGACCAGGTCTTTCGATTCTGTGCAGTCTGTTGGAAGTCAGTATTAATTGCCAAGGGTAGTTTATACTTGGCTTTCGTAGACTTGAAAACAGCATTCGATGTCATCCCAAGCGCCAAACTCTGGTCAGTCCTATCTGATATGGGTCTCCCCAGCTATTTGCTGCAGTTTATTATTAAACTTCACGAGGGGAACTATGCAAGGATTCACTGGGGAAGTCAGGGCCAACTGACAGAGAAGGTACCGGTCAACAGAGGAGTGAGGCAGGGATGCGTGATGGCTCCAACCCTGTTCTCCCTCTTTATAAATGGGGTGGTGGACCATTTGAGGGAGGACCCCGCTGATGCCCCTGTCCTCGCAGGAGAGAAAACACCTACACTCCTCTTCGCAGACGATACCCTTCTGATGTCCAAATCCCCCATGGGTTGGCAAAAACTGCTTGATCGTTTTTGTATTTTTTGTAAAGATCGAGGGTTGTCGGTAAACACCACCAAAACAAAGTTGATGGTGTTGTCCGCCAATAAAAAACATAGGAAGGTTAACCTCTCGTTGAACGGCATTCCCCTTGAGATGGTGGACGAATTCGATTATCTCGGAGTGAGACTTAGTAATAATATGAGTTGGAATTCCCATATCTCTAAAATGGTTTTAAACCTTAAAAGGGTCTCTGGAGTGATATCAAAGAATCAGCGGCTCTCTATTAGCAGACCCATAGCTCCTACCTTAGCAGTTTATGAGGGGAAAGCGTTAGCAGCAGCAGTATATGGCTCTGAACGTTGGGGTGCAGAGAACACCAAAGCACTGGCAGTGGCTGAAAATAAGTTTATAAGAGACATAGTCTCGCTGCCTTTATCGACCCCTCTGAAACCATTATTTTTAGATTTGGGCAAAAGAACGATCTCTGACTTAGTCCAAATTCGCCCCTTGTTATATTGGGTACGGCTTAGAAGGACCCCCGAACTTTTTAACTATGCTTTAGTGTTGGATGAGCTAATCAGTTTGAATGTAGCTAATAAAATAAAATGGCTCAACAATTTAAAGAAGTTGGTGGTATGTATAGGTCTAGGGGATTGTTGGATCTCCCAAACCCCCCCCCCCGTCAAAACAAATTGTTAAAAAACTTTATTGGGATTGGGTTGTGGCAAAGGAATTAAAGAACCCAAATTGGGGCCCCTTGACGAATATCTTCCTCGACCACAAGCCCCTCAGAAAGCTAGAGTCATTTTTGGACTTTATCCAGACCCCCTGTGATAGAACTTTGTTTCTGGAATTAAGATACGGTATCATGCCCCTTAATTCATTCAAGGTAGGGTGGAAGGGATGGAGAGAATCTGACCAAAAATGTCCAGGCTGTTCTTGCACGAAAGAATTTCTTGGCCATTTTTTGTTTGCATGTGATGCATATAAACAGACGAGAGCAAAATGGCTGAAACCTGTTTGTAGGGAGCTTGGAGTTAGGGACCACAGATCTGCAATGCGTATCATTTTAACCAACGTTTCTTCCATGTATATTGTTTGTGGGGTAGCCAAATATTTGGTGAGTGCTTGGTTTATCAGGTCGAAATTGCTACTCGATGTTTGATTAATTCCTCTAAGAAAAGAACCTTTTACCATGTCCTTTTTAATGTTTTATGGATCTGTAATACTTGTAACATTGCTTTATGTATTTTGTATGTTGAATATTTGTACTTTTATGAAACATCGTTTCGAATAAAGTATTACAACGAATATCATTGTGCGTAAAAAATATAAACATTAGATATTTCTAACGGTTTCTTTTGTCAAAACATAGCACCTGAAAGCAGGTATTTGACAGCTTTCTCAATAATGGGGACCAAGCATCAATTTTGTTGACTCCCACAGGGGTTCAAAAACAGCCCGGGGTTATTCTCAGCAAGGGTAACCGAGTTACTACAAATTTATGATGACGAAGCATTGCCATATGTCGATGATCCCTATTGACAGACGATGACCTGAACAGGCACTTGAGCAGGGTGAACACCATTATACTGGGCTTTGCCTCTGAGGGTTTTAAATTCAATTTCAAAAAGTCAACAATTGCCCATCTCAACGTATTTTTCCTTGGATATGAACTATCAAGTAAATGCAAAAGCCTGACAGCCAACTTTTTAGAAAAGTGTGTGCTGCTACAACCTCCAAAAATGCTGAAAAACATAGTCGAATCTAGGTTTCCTGAATTTTGGAAGAACATACACTCTAAACTATGCAGAAAGGGTTAAAAGTCTCTACGAATTAATCAAACCTGATTTAAAATCACACACTGGACATAGGAACACACAGACATCCTGCGTTCACTTCAAACAGATATGTTAGCAACAAAACACTTACAAACACGCGTAAACGTACACAACTTAGTGATCAGAATCATTCCGGGTCAATGCGGATTCACCTACTTGACTTTTAACGAAGCACAAAACGCTTTGGAAACAAGTAGTTCAGTTGCAAAATAGACTACAAAACACTCATGTGATACACACGCTGAGTCATCAACGTGATGGCGTTCACGTTGAAGGAAATCCATTGGCTGATGAAGCCGCAAAGGGGTTTGTGCAAATGGCTTCCGTAGCTGCAATCACTCGTTCAAAAACAAAAACAGACTGAAATAATACTGGCTGTCAATGCTTCAAGTGAAGGCAGCGTGCAGCGTTACCTAAAATGTTTCCACTCAAATACTCGTATATAATTGATGCGAACAACGTTCCGTCTGCTCGAATCCCTGGAGTGGGGGATAGGATAATTACAAACATGAAACGAAGAGCAGCTTTGATTTATGAAGCACGTCTGGGTGAGGGTCCGACACATCAGGGGATCTCTAAAACAATATTAACATTAAAAGAAATGTATTGGAGGCCAGGAATGAATACAATGATTCCCATTTTCATCAATAGCTGCATAGACTGCAATAGAGGTCTCAGTACAGGCACCTGACTACGACGTAGCCAGCCCAGTTCAGACACCATTGTTAGACAGAATTAGACTATCTATGTGCAGGCGTCCTTTTGGACAAATGCTATCCCATAAACACTAAGTCAAGGTTCTTTGGATGTGGCCTCAGCGCTCGGCTAACGCTCGAACTGTTATAAAATATTTGCAAGTCTTTATTGGCACATACGCAATAGGCACACTACACTCTGACTACGGTCCTGCGTTTAGCTCTCGAGCTTACAAAGAGCCCATGGCCAGTTTGGGCGTAGCATTGCAGTATTCTTCTCCATTCCATCCTGAGGGAAATTCTGTTGTGGGAAGAAAAAAACGGGACATAAAGCAGTCTATAACAGCTAGGGTATTAGGTTCGGGTGATGGGTGGGTCAAACCTCTTTATGGGGTCCAACACTCATTAAATAATTTGCCAAGAAGTTCTCTAGGGGGTGTCACTCCATATGAGGTTCTATTTGGGACTAGAATGTTGATACCGGACCTTGACATGAAGGGCACAGTGGTAGAAAGTAAAGAATTTGATATCAAAGTTCGTTTGGCTGTTTTACAGGACTTAAATGAATTAAGATCGAAACAAAGCAACGTGTACCTGAAGCCAACCACCACTGGGGAAAAAACAGCCATCCCAGCAAGGCCTATCTGGATCCCAAAGCCTGGTGATCCCGTCAGAGAAAAGATCGTGGAAAAGAAGGAATTTGGCTTTCTTACAGACATTATGTCAAAAATATTCCCTTTGGGCAACTTAATTCCAAGACAGTAGTTTTGACTGACACATACACATAAATTGGACCACATAAAAAAATCTATCTATTGAGGCAATGCATATGAACAATAATAAAAACCAAATAAATTCAGCTAGCACAGTTTATTCATTTACATAAAAACATATCTAAAATATAAAATTAAAATTAAAATTGGGAACACAGACAATATAATGAAGGAACAAATGATACACAAATATTCATCAATACTTCCTATTACTACAGACAAGGGAAGGTACACAATAAAGGTAACGTTCTGCAACAGTCAGAGTAGTCCTTAATTAGTATATAGTGTGCTGCTCCCTTATTTCAACGCGTTTCGACAGACAGTATAGATTTAGCCGTCTTCATCAGGAAAATATTAACTGTCTTCCCAAAAACTTCTTAAACGACATAAAGGAAAGGGATGAGTAACCTCCTTCCTAAGTATTTAAAATTCTCGTCCAGCGAGACAAACGATTCCTAGTTCTTATCCACTCACAATTATCTTATGTGGACTTTGATCATAGGCAGATTCTACTTCGTCTGTTTACAGCTCCAGATGAATAAATATAATGGATAATGTTGTTCCCATGTAAATGTTTGGGAATAGATAATATATTGCTTGGACGATGTCTATGTATATCTTTGGTTCTGTAGACATCAGACTTAAAAGTTGTTCAGATTATATTAACTATTCACGCGGTAGAAACATCGATAGTGACAAAGCGTGTGAAGCGTCTATATATATAAAAACACGTCTCCCCAGAGGTAACAATTCTTGTTTTTATCTCAGTTGGCATCAAACTAGAGGAGTTATGTTCAGCCTCAATGCCCTATTTCTTTCAGTGTATACAGCCTCTTAAATAAGAGTGCGCCAGCGTCCCGCGTATCGTCCCGGCAGCCTTGTTGAACAGACAACCAGTACCTCTCCTAGCAATTCACGGATCAAGAACAGTACTTTTGCCGCCCCTTGCTAGTAAAAAGGAGAAAAGATTTGTGTCTATCGACCTGATCAAACCACACTATGTGGCCGATACTAAGCAGTAGGCCAAGTGGACTCCGACAATGTAGCAGACGCACTCCTCTAGCTACAATCCAAGAGGTTCAAACTGAGAGACTCATCACCTTTCAAGATTCTACAGTGAGAAATTAAGGACTAAGCAACAATGCTATGGAACTCGTTCCTCTTGAACCCCAAATACCAGTTTGTCCTGTCTACAACGAAGTAATAAGTGATCAACTGGTTTCAGCGATTTCAACTAATCCTGATGTAATTCCAACCATTGACAGAACTGCCTCTGGCTATTTCATTAACTATGATACGTTTTCTGAGGATCTCAGCGAACCTGAAGCAACGCCAGCACAAAGAATCTTCAAAGAATAAACAACATATTTTTTTCATCTCCTGAAAAAGACTTGTCTGGTTTCACCATGGATTGAACTATGGAATATTTTGGGAATATTCTTCTTTCTACTTTGGTTAGCTCTGGTAATAACTCTGGGTATGCTGATAAATGGAAGATATATTCAAATGGACACAGCAAGTAAAACAGTGAACTTACTTCTCCAGCCACACAAATGATCCCCTCGTGAAGCAAGAGACTTGTCAGCAGTGAACATCACAGCCGTTCCTATACCAGATGGTATAGTTTGGGACAAAACCAAATATGAAATTTTTGGCCTGTCGGAACTTTTGAAGATTCCACACTTATTTAACATTTCTTTAAGTGACTTTATTATCTCTAGTACCTTTTCTGATGATTGGGACTCTGAGACTGTTAAAAATATGATGTCTGATCCAGAAATGTCTGCAGTATTCACAAATCATGAATATTTGGAGGGTTCATCAGACTATGAACAAATGTATTGTTATAACCATTATGGCCATCATTTCTTGCATAAGACTGCAACACCTAGAAATGTATTTATGTATAACCAATGGGAACATTGTCCTTCACCTCCAAAGGGTAGCTCCAAAACTTTTGCAAAGAAATTTAAATATTTTTCAGGTGTTATGTGGGAATCTAGGACCCTAGTGAAATGTTCCCGATTCATGCCCATATATAGGTATAAATCACCCAATCCTTATATAGGCATAAGGAATCATTACCTTATTTAGTCTTAGCCTGTGCAGCCCAAATACGGCATGGCTACTTCCACTAAACTCTGAGAATCCACAACGATTTCTTGGAAAAACCAGCCTTCAGCAGTCAGGGACTTTCCCCTGCTTGAATACTAATTTATCCAAGAACTCCTGGAGTTTTCAAGGAACTGAGGCACTAGTGACGATATTATGTCCAATCTTACGTCAAACTCGGCCCCTCCAAAGTATAAATATGCCTACATTTGCCCAGTCAAACACACGGTGGTTTAGGAGCAGCTCGACTAACTACTTGCCCGACGTCCTCCAGCAGCAAGTGCCGAAGGAAGTCGACCCTCCAACTGACGCACTGAGAACACGCTGTCTTTTCTCTTGCCGAGAAATCCAGCTCCGCTGTTTCCAGGCTACCCTTGCTGGTTGCTGGGATATCGAGTCCTGAGATAGAGGTACAAGACCTCTATCATTCTAAAACCAAGGTACGGAGCTGATTAGACCCTTAGAGAATTCTTGGAACAGATTCTTGGCAGAAAATTACTAGACCTAAGCTACACCACACTTACTCCTCCCTCGTACTAGACTTAGGTTAGGTACACCGGGGTAGGTGTATTTTAGAAGTACCAGTTGAGTACTTTTAGCCCCTATTTTATCACTGTATGTATGTTATGCATTTTATGTATTCTATGTTTATGGCTTAGAAACCATATCGTGCTTTTACAGTGCTATTTTATTATACTATTCGTATTATATACCTCGTACTTCTTAACTAGCATTTTAATTGTAGCAGTGCATTTCTTATGCTTAAGAAATAAGACTGTTCAATAAATACTTTTATTGAAAATGCCCGTCTCTCTATTTCTAAAGCAACTCTGGTGGCATGCACGATTGACTGAGTGAAATAGCCGTCTATTGTTACCGCGACTCTAGAGATACGTTTCATTCTGGGGAAACAAAGTTGTCATGTTATGTGGTTGTCAGAGACTAATCCCTTCTTGTTTAGTCGAGAAAGTTTCTAGTGACCTCTGAGCTAGCTGGCACTCACAATTAAGTCTAATAGATTCGGTAGAGTGTGGCTCAATGGTTAGAGCGGCAGACCCTGATGCAGAGGTCTGGCCCGGGGCCAGGGTTCAATTCCTGCCTCGGCGGGTATTGAGCTAAATTTCCTCGCCTCGGTGCCTATTCTAATCATGGGTCCCACTCTGCAACTCTGGGCAATAGCTTGCTTAATCTCCACAATCGCCCCAAAAGCGCTAGGATGCCTGGCTGCACCTTGGGGGTGCCCAGGAGTGAGCGCCTCATAGGGAAAAGCCAGGAAGGGTTCCACAGCAGTATTCGTACAAGCGCCGGAGAGACCCCATGTGGGGTGATTCAGGCGCTATAAAAGTACTACAACATTTACATTTACCTAGTCGACCTCCGTCCTACGTCTAAACTACAGGATTTATTATTCCAATGCGTAGAGCCTATGGGGAATATAGGAACTACACTACACAGGTTTCAACTTGTCTGGGGTACAAAAGATTGGCAAGTGCAGGGGGTAGACGCTTTGTTTAGAGCCTGTATCATCCCTGAGCAAATTATGATTTTGAATGACACTGTCCAACAAACATCTTACCTTGGGATAGCCAAGATCAAAGACATGAAAACTCCGTCCAAACCTGCACCTGCAACTTATAGCAATACAGAGGGGGAGGTCGATGTACATACTATTTTGCATCATAACAGATCAGATCCATAATTGGAAACAATGGTTGCTCTGGCTCACAGACACAAACAACTGTCAAGATTGATTCCTGAACAAAATACAGGGTTTCACTATCAATAGGCCAGACCCACGCATGTTCAAAGACAGCATCCAGGGATAATAACAACATACAGTGCAGGGAAACTTTGCCTTGATTGGCTACAGAAAGCTACACTAGAGGATGTGAAACAACACTTAACTTTACTTCAAGAAGGCGCAGACCTCAGGAGGAGCCTAGCCTGCAGCCGCGATGGCCGCCTGATCCCTCGGCTCCGCCGACCTTCTCGCTTCCCTCCCGCCCCGTGTCCTGTCGAGGCATGGATCCTGATTCTAAGTTCTGATTTCGGGTGCGGGAGGGGGCCCCGACTCCGATGGTGCGTTTCTTTCGCTGCTCCATGCGGTGACGGCGGTGGGGCGCCCTCACCTCCTCCTGGCGCTGCCCGGCGTGGACGGGTCTTTGTTCTCCGGGTGCGGCCGCCATTACACACACTACAGCGGCTGCTGTGGTCGGCACTGGACTGGCCCGGACGGCGGAATGCCGCGGCTGCATCCCGTGTGTCTCCTTTCACCGCTCGGCTTCTCAATCCGCAGGGGATACACTGACGGCGATTGCTACATTGTTTCACCGCCCGTCCTCCTGTATGTCTCTGAGTGCCTTTGATCTCGCTCCGCGACGCAGGGGGAGCCGTCTTGAGGACGGAGTCATCGGAGCCCCTTTTTCATGATCCTTGGCTGTAATTGCTGACATGGCTGCTCCGACGGCCGCACTTACGCCTGTCTGGTACAACTTGGGCGGTGTTCCCTTTGTACCCCTGGACCGAAGGTGTTCTACGGTGTGCGGGCGAGGTACACAGCTTGGTGATGGTGAAATGGATGGCAGACCTTGTGGGCTGCGCCAAGCTTCTAAGCCCCGCGTGCGAGGCTCCGTTGCATCCCTTTCTCCTGTGGCGCCAGTGCGACTTCTGGATATTCTGATGGCCCTGGAGGATTTTCACACTGCCATGTGTAAAACTGCCTGTGACCTAGAGCGCAGTTTGGATTCGATTCTCACTGTTATGTCCTTGCCTGCCCACGCACATTTGGCGCTGAGTCTCATCCTGTGCCCGACTATGGTGGACTGCCTGCCCTGGTGTGCCCGGAGAGACTAGTGATCTGCGCTCTCGATACCCCCCCAATGCTGTCCGCGACGGGGAGACATCGGTCGGATGTATGGGTGCTTGCTCAGTGTGTGGGGTCTCGTCCACGGACGCCATCTTTGGATACTCCAGTTTTGATGACTACTGGCGCTTTCTACGCTCTTCTGCGGCTGCTGCTGCCGTCTGGGCTGGGCAGGTTGTTCCTGGGTGATGTCTACATTTCTATCGCTGCTGCGCTCCTGACAGTGGATTGGACAGATTTTCTGAGACGATATCCTGATTTCCGGGGGTTACACGGTTTACTTGTTCCATTCAAGATGGCTGCGGTGCTACTGGACCACGTCGACATTCTTGACCGCCGGGGACAAGGTTGATCTTTCCCTCTCAATCACCGTGATGCCGTATACTGTTGAGACTGGAGATGAAGGACGGTACTATGAAGCGGGACTTTGTCATTACGCCGGGCGGGGGGGGGTGGGGTGGGGGTGTCTCCTCCTATGTTCTGACTGTTGTTACTCGTGCCGCTGGGTTGCTGATGGTTAGTCGGGGATGTTCGACGTTTATCCTGTATCGATGATGGGGTCAGGGGTTGGGCGGCCTGAGTAGTGCTCTTCGAGAGCGGGTCTGTTTCTCTCCTCCTCCACTCTTTCTTTCTTTATATACTTCTTCTTCTATATTTCGGGTGACTCTGGGCGACAGGCACGCTGTTTAGTGGGGTAGGCCATAGCCATTACAGTGATGTAGGGTGGGGAGGGTATTTTGTTATTTTAGTTTGTTTTATTCTATGGTCCCTTTTTGCTTTCTTTCCAGGGGGTGGGCTATGTCCTTTTGTTTTTATCTCCTTCATTTTGTAAGCGTCGGCACTTTCTCCTGTTTCGGGGCTGGAGGGCTGTCTATTTGGCGTCCCATTCAATTGTTTGCCATGATTTGTCTTTTATATTTGAACCCTTTTGGGGCATAGCCTGTGTTTGGGTCTCGCAATACGGTGATTATCTGACTGCGTGGGGGGCTGTATCCCTCCCGTCCCCCCCCCCTCTTTTTCTGTATATGTTGCATGCCCTGGTAGATATGGCCGCTGCCTCCTCTATATATTATAAAATGAAACCTTTCTTATCCTGGCGCTTCCTATGTAGCGATGTTATTCCACGTTTATCCTGTATTCTTTCTTTTACCGTACACATTGATGTTTCTCCTCTTTGACTCTCCTGATTTTGCGGCCGGCCCGTGTGGTTGTAGGCCTGCGCTTGTACTGATATTGTCTCTCAATAAAGGTTTTAAAAAAAAAATAAATAAATAAATAAAAAAAAGAAGGCGCAGACCTGAGGAAATTCTTGCTAGGTCCAGGAAGACCGCGTCAAAAACGTTTCTTATATGCCGGTATCTACGCTGCTCATTTATTTATTTATTTTATTTATTTACTGGCATTTGTAGAGCGCAACCAAATACCCGTGGGTGTCTCGGCGCTAGACTGCAGTAGTGTCTATCCTTAGAAGTAGGTACGGTGGGCTGAGTATATGAGTTACTGGTCAAATAACCACGTTTTTAGTTGTCTCCTGAACTGTAGGAGTGTTGAGCTGGATTTAACGTAGTAAGGTAGGGAATTCCAGATCTTAGAGGCTGCAGCAAGAAAGCGACGGTCGCCCCAAGTAGCTGTTCTGCTGCGTGGAGTGATTAGTTGATTAAGTGTAGAGGAGCGGAGTGTTCTGACTGGATTGTAGGGTTTTAATTGATCTTTAAGGAAGCGAGGCCCCTGGTCCTGCATTACTTTGTAAACTATACACATGGCTTTAAACTTTATCCTGTTTTGGATAGAAAGCCAGTGATAGGTTCTCAGAGTGTCTGAGATGGGGGCGAATTTGGGTTTTTTGGATAGCAGGCGTGCAGCCGCGTTTTGTACAGTCTGAAGTTTTTTAGTGACTCTTTTTTGTGCATTTAGAAGGAGGCCGTTGCAATAGTCTAGGGAGGTAAGAACCAATGATGTAACCAGGGTCTTGGCGGCCGCATCAGGTAGAAAAGGCAGGATTTTCCTAATCATCCTAAGTTTGAAATGGGCCGTGGAAGCTACCTTATTGGCATGGGTCATTAAGTTGAGTTGGTCATCAAACATGACTCCCAGATTTCTGACCTTGGAGGAGGGACAAGGTGGGGTGCCAAAAGTTGATGGCCACCAGGCTGTGGGCCAAGATGGTGAGAGCTTGCCAAAGATGACCACCTCCGTTTTGTCGGAGTTTAGCTTTAGGCAGTTACCTGCCATCCATTCACCTATCGCCGTCATGCCAGCTTGGAACCGTTCGGCCACCTCCTGACCATCACCCTTGATGGCCAGCACCAGCTGCGTGTCGTCGGCGTATGAGGTTAGGCTCATCCCATGTGCTTTGATGACACTAGCAAGGTCCGATACGTAGATGTTGAAAAGTGTCGGACTTAGGGATGAGCCTTGAGGAACCCCACACGGTAACGACCGGCTGGCAGATTGGAATGGGCCTAATGTTATAATGAAATATGGAACGTTACCCAAGCAGGAACTGCCGAAAGAATATGAGAAATTGATCGTATTAATTTAGAGAAATCTCTTGCTGTAGTAGACAATGGGTTAACAACTCCGTCGTCTAGGATATATTCATTGGACAGCATTTTATCCTCTGCCATAGACATTATGCAGCAAGACGTGGTAATGTTGCAACATGGTCAGTCTCAACTACGTTCTATCATGCGTGCAGGCTATGTGCCTTGGCGTTTAATCAACACTACGTCACTGATTTCAGAATTCAATCTCACTGATAAACAGTTCAAACTGGCACAAAGGGGAGCAGACTATACGGTGCTGAGCATTGAAAAACTGGAAAAATTACCATTCACGGTGGCAGAAAAACCAGCTACTGAGTGGATCATACATGGTAAAATTACTCTGCCTGTTACAACTTTCCATTTTCAGTATTGCATAAAACATATAAAAGCGGGCAAAGGATACATCAAGACATCCTGGGATTACCTTACACAGATGTTGGAGTGGGGTGCGTGAAGTGTTTCTTAGCGGTACAAACTGTGAAAACGTACTAAGGGTTCTCTCCTATGCCAGGGTATTAATTTACACGGGGCCTGTAATGGTTCCACTACAAACGTATCCTGCCACCTGCAAGGTTCACCAGCTGCAGTGATTAATCCAATTTTTGAACAACTTTCAAATGGAAGTTACGTCATGTTGAATGATCACAGCTGCTGTGGCATGTTGCCAGGTATCCCATATCTAGTAACAGTTACATCCAGGGTCACTTGCTGTATGCAAGTCATGTTCCCCCAAATATAGACAGCCAGGGAGTCACCTTTATGTCCTTCACTGAACATCTCTTCTATACGAATTGATACTCTAAGCAGAATGAAAGCCATTCTTTTGCAACAAACAGTGCCTCTGACCTCAGCCAAAGAAACCTATGATCTACAAGTCGCAAGGACTTCAGCCGAGATACAAGCTCTTTTGAATACAAACTGGATGTATCTTAAACATGTCTGATACGAGCGGTATTGTACATATATTTAATAACGTGTGTTCAGGTCTGTTAGCACCTTTTCAAGCAGTCCTCGGAATAATTCCCAACTTCATGCAATCTGTGTTTGGCGGACTGCCACTACTTTTAGCACTCGTTGCAGGGATCCTGTTTTTGCTCCTACTGCTACGATATGGCAAGCGTCACTCCAAGCATCATAGAGGATGCTCGACAGGAGATTAAGTTTTGTGAGTGCATCGTCCATATTTTGGGTTTACCTCGTCTACTAGAATTAAATGCCACATGTTTTCCGTCATTTAGACCAATCTGGCATGATTGCATCTTACCTGTTCTACGCTGCCTGCTTTGCGGTGAAGAATGCATGCTAGAAATCTGTCTACCCCACTTCCATCAGTCATGCCAACGGATAACAATACTTTGTTGGACCTGGTAAAGGCCCATGCTGTGTGTTATCCCCAGGGGCTACCAATCCTGATGACGGCATTCATTGAGATCTCACAGACTCAAATTGTTGCTGCTGAGGAATGAGAGGAATCAACAGGCACGCAGGTAACATCGGAATCGAACATAGCTGATGCTTCCAATGCTGAAGGCGATGCTTCGCATCTATGTGCGGTTAGTCTTCTAAACGAGGTAATCCAACTTTCACCTACAACGGTAGATGACATTTTGTCTACAGGATTAGAAGATTTCATGTTTTCTCCATCCCCATACACTAACTTGATTCAGCACACAGTGTACCGGGAAGACTGTGAATTTGGCCTTTATTTTTCAAAACAAAGACTAAACTTGGAACTTTTTCCTATGATTATTTTTTTCTCCAAATTTGTACTTTTTCTTTTTTTGGCAAAGTACTCTGCTTTCAGTAGAACTATTCATAGAGAACAGACTTCTTTGAAACACTTACAGAGACAATATGTCACCTTGTCAATAACAAATAGTTTATGTAACTTGCCATGAAATGGTTGCGGCTTTTTTTTCTGTATTTAAGAGCCATTTCATAATGTATACACTCATGTTCATTCATTTAGCATTCAATACCAACTTATGGTTATAATGAAACATTGCTTTAATATGTACAGCACAATTGCATTCTTAATGGATAGCATTAGTTTTATTGCATTTTTGATAATGTATTTTACACATGTTTTTAGCGAATTAATGCGTAGCTATATTTTAGATATGTTTAGCATGTTTAGAATTTAGTAATGTTGTTCATACGAAACTGGAGTGGGTGTTGTTTGTTGACTTAGATACCGTATACAGGTTTCCCAACTTATACCCTTATATAGGCACAATTTTCATTGCCCTTATTTAGGCATAGAAATCCTACCCTTATTTAGGCATTATCCATGCTAACCAAATACAGGCATGGCCACCTACATCCGTCTATCCACATCACAACGAGTTCTTGGAAAACCAGATTCTTAAGCCGTTAGGACTTCCCCTTGCTTGGATTACTGATTTCTCCACAAACTCATTTATTATGCATGAACATCTATTCCTTAGGGGTTCATTCATGACGCTCCTCTGCCCGACTTTTACGTCAATACTGGCATTCTTAAACACCTTCCAGGTATAAATATACCTTCACTTTCCATGGCAAGTCACGGCTGCATACTTGCGCGGCTCGCCACAGCAAGTTCGGAAGGAAGTCGAGTCCCGCCTGACGCACTGACCAGACGCTGTCATCCTCCTCGCAGAGAATCCAGCTCCAGTGTTTCTGACTCCCCTTGCAGGGTGTTAGAGATCGAGACCCGGAAAGAGATTCCAACCTCTCTCATTCTAAGGTATGGAGCAGACTAGAACCTAGAGGGAAATTTGGCAAATCTTGGCAACACCAATCCTAACTACAGCTAAACTAGACTATAGAAAAACAGCACCTACTTCTTACCTCGTACTATACTTAAGTTAGGTACACTGGTGTAGAACTAGCTAGAAGCACCAGACGAGTATTCCCATTTTAGCCTGTGTTATCTATTTTAAGGAATATATGTCATAGCTACAAACCATACTTTTAACAGAAGGGGAGAGAGAGAAGGTGTGGATTAGTTCTCCCTAGCCAGATTATCAAAAACAAAGTGCAATCCACTAATGGGTGACTGTGGTCCCTACAATGGTGGGGAGCACTAGTTTTTTTAAAAATACCCCTCACACCAAAAGGACCCTTGGTGTCATGCTTCATCATAGGGGTCTTCGCACCCCTCTACGGGATGCGGCGTGCTGCTACCTACCACTACGCGGGAGCACTTATATACAGACTATGTGTGGTGTGTGTAGGGTAGTGGTAGTCAGTGAGTAGTGGAGTTTGAAGTGTGATAGGTGATGATTAAAAAATATCTGGCTCGTGGTGTAGCTCAAAAAAAGTTTTAATGGACCACCGAGCTGGTATTGCTAAAAAGGTGTATAGTCAGGTTTTTAATGTATTGTGATGTACATAAACCTCCTGTGTGTGTCAATATGTTTCGGAGTCAAAAACTCCTTCAGGACGGGGTTGCACAAAATCCCCACCTTACTCACGTATGCTATAGAAACAGTATACTACAGAAAAGTGAATAAAAGGCTATATTTGTACCTAATTCACGCATTTAGGGAAGTCTTTTGCCAATAGCGAAACTGCAAGAGAAGACCTGAAAGGAATAATATATTCCAATTCACAATGGTATTCGTACCAATCTTGGTTTAGTGACCATAAAAAGTGATGGGAAGCCGATACCTAGACAAAATTGTCATACTATTAGTGATTGTGCCTCCTGGAAAAAAGAAGGACAGAGACATGATATACAGTACACATAACATAAAACACACGCTTCTATAGTTATCATCTACTTGGTTCTGGTGTTTTTTTCTGCTGCTGGGAAGGTAATGTAAATAAAAGCATTTTTAGTTCAGTACATACTTATTCTCAATGCATGCTGTGCCTCATGAGCCTTGTTGCGTACTGGGGACCAATCGATCCAATATGCATCCTGTTGGAAAGATGGAGGGTGACTCAGAATAACTACTTACAGGTTTTGGTTGTACTACCCTCTATAGTTTGACCGTTACTCACGATTACGGAGATCAGGATCTGTCTTGTTCTCCCCGACGCGGTTCCACTGGAACTGTGGTCTTCAGCGGGCTGCGCTTTTTTATACTCCTCCCTAGCGTCTATAATTGCCTCGTAATTGTTAAATTGAGAGCGGAAGTATGGACACCATGCCCAAACATGGGCACACCAGTGTCTGAAGGCGCACAAATGCTCCCAAATGCAGTGTTTAGGTGTTAGCGTGTGCGCACTCTATCACTTGTCAGCATTGATGTTTTCGGGCATGTGCTCGTGTTGACGAGCTCGATCGAGCATATGCGTGTGGTTAATACACTTTCTGACTGGATGGCCTTAATTTGTGGGAGGGTACAGTGGCCCCGCATTCTATTATTACCGTGAACGCTTATATTCATTGATGAGGTGGGTTATACAGTTAGCGTGAGCGCTTTTTAATGGGTGCTTTGAGGCAAGAGCGTACCCGGGCCCATGGGGGCCCCAGGCGGGCGGGCCCCGGGACTGCTTTCCCCCTCTCAGCAAGTCCGGACCTCACGGAAGTCTGCCTGAGCAAACTCAGAGAAAAAGGAACATCGGCAAGGGGCTGAGAGGCAGGAGCGAACCCGGGCCCTGGGGGCCCCTGGGGGCCCCGGCGCGCGCGCCCCGGGACTGCCTTCCCCCGATTCAGAATCGCCAGACCTCACAGAGGTCTGACTGACCCTCTCCCTAGTAATCCAGAGGAAATTTACCCCCCCCTTTCTTGTAATCCGTGCACTCGAGGTGGCAGAGGGGACCCAAGGCGCGAAAGTATCCGACCTCCTGGAGCCCTCGCTGGGATCCGGGAGGCAAATGGCACCCCATCGGGACTTCCAGGGAAGCCCGGCCATCTGGTCGCCCATAGGAAAGCATTGCGGGCGACCAGATGGCCGAGGGGATCTGGGCGACCAGATGGCCGGGCACGAAAGGGAAGCCATCTGGACACCCTGTGCCCCAACGAAGGAGTGGGATATCAAAAAGGGTTCACCCAAATAGAGTCATTGGGACCTGGGTAGCATAAGTACTGAGAAAGGGGGGTCCCAGCAACGAGTAGCACTTTCAAAATTGAATAAAGTAAAAATAAAAAAAATTGAAGAAAAATCAATTGAACTACAATGTTGTTTATTCACAATGTAGGTATGCTCAATTTGTCAATGATTAGAAAATAAAATCACATATACTTTGATAGTGCCCCAGGAAGGGAAGGGGAGTGACAAGGTGAAGTGAGGGTGGGTAACGGATAGTGCCAATATAACATTTATTGTAATATGTGAAGCATGATTTATATGAAATGATTTACTGAACGCATAGTTGTTTTACTTGTGTCTTTAATTTGGACTTTGATACGCGATACAATAAGGCCGACTGGCCGGTTTTATATTGGCACTATCCGTTACCCACCCTCACTTCACCTTGTCACTCCCCTTCCCTTCCTGGGACACTATAAAGTATATGTGATTTTGTATTCTAATCATTGACAAATTGAGCATACCTACATTGTGAATAAACAACATTGTAATACAATTGATTTTTCTTAAATTTTTTTTATTTTTACTTTATTCAATTTTGAAAGTGCTACTCGTTGCTGGGACCCCCCTTTCTCAGTACCAACGAAGGAGTGAGCGGGCGTCGGGGCATGTCGGACCGGAGTCCCGGGGGCCCCAGCTGGGCCCCAGCCATGGAGGCTGCAAGGGGGCCCCGACAGGCCCTCCGGCCCGGGGCCCGCGCACACCTTGACAAGCAGGGGAGGCCTGCCCGGGCACAACGGAACCCCGTCCCGGTCCTTTGGTAGTGCGGCAGGCCTGGGACAGGGCCCGGGGCCCGAGCACCCGACCCGGGCCCGGAGGCGCAGGGGAAGCCTCCCCGGGCCTGACGGACACCATCCCGGGCACCCTGCCACACGGCAGGACCCAGGAAGGAGCCCGGGGTGAGGAGGCCGCCCTCCCCAGGGCCCTCAGGGGCCCCTAATGGAGCTCCTGAACAAGCCAAGCAAGGGGAGGCTCCCCGGGCACAACGGATCGCCGTCCCGGGCCTTTGGCAGTGTGGCAGGTCGGGGGACAGGGCCCAGGGCCGGAACACCCAACCCGGGGCCCAGCCTGGCCCCTGGCCCCAGCCGGGGGCTCGATCCCGGAGGCACAGGGTGAGCCTCCCCGGGCCCTCCGGACCCCCTCCCGGGCACCCTGCCATGCGGCAGGACCCAGGACGGAGCCCCGGGTGGGGAGGCCGGATCTCCTGAACCCAGCCAAGCAAGGGGAGGCTCCCCGGGCACAACGGAACCACATCCCGGGCTTTTGGCAGTGCCGGCAGGCCGGGGCCCAGGACCGGAGCACGCGGCCCTGGGCCCGGCGGGGCCCCTGGAGCCAGTAAGGGGGCCCGGAGGAGCAGGGGACACCTCCCCGGGCCCTCCCGGACCCTGTCCAGGGCATCCTGCCACGCGGAAGGCCCGGGGACGGACCCGGTGCTGGGGCGGCATCCTGGCCCATTCAGCTGCCGGCTGAGGACCGCTAGGCCGAGGGGGGTCCCAGAGTACCTTGTCCCTAGTAATCCGGAGGAAGGCTACCCCTCTTTCTGGGAACAAGTGTGCACTGCACGGCTCAGGGGACTCTAGGCGCGAACGTGCCCGACCTCCTGGAACCCTGGCGGGGATCCGGGAGGCGAATGGCACCTCATCGGGACTTCTGGTCGCCCCATTGGAAAGCATTGGGCACGACCAGATGGCCGAGGGGAGAGGTGCGACCAGATGGCCGGGACCGAAAGGACTCCCGTCTGCCCACCCCGAGGCCTTTGCGGTAGGGCTCCCGCCTGCCCATGCAGGGCTCGGGGCTCGGAGACCCCGGCTGCTGGGCCTCTTTCTGGGAACCCGTGCACACCGAGTGACAGAGGGGACCCAGGGCGCGGAGGCGCCCTACCTCCTGGAGCCCTGGCTGGGATCCGGGAGGCGAATGGCACCTCATCGGAACTTCCAGGGAAGCCCGGCCATCTGGTTGCCCCATTGGAAAGCATTGGGTGCGACCAGATGGCCGAGGGGAGAGGTGCGACCAGATGGCCGTGACCGAAAGGACTCCCGTCTGCCGCCCGAGGCCTTTGCGGTAGGGCTCCCGCCTGCGCACAGAGGGCTCGGAGACCCCGGCTGCTGGGCCTCAGGCACAGGTGGGGCTGCCGGAGCTCTCGGGCCCGGACACCCAGGGAAGGACTGCCCGGGACCCATGGAGCCCATCCCGGGCACTTTGCCATGCCGCGGGCTGGAGGAGCGAGCCCCGGATGCCTGGGAGGTGTTGCCCGGGCAAAGCCCATCTGGTCCCCGGCAGTGAACCGCCCGCCCGGGATAATGATAATGATAATGACATTTATAGAGCGCTCAAATACCAAAAATGGTGTCTCGGCGCTAGAACCATGAGCAGAACCTCGACCGACTCCCCTTACTGGAACAGCTAAGTTGTCAAGTTTTTCCTGAAGCTCAAAAGAGAGCTGGACTTCCTAATTTCAGGTGGCAACAAATTCCACAGCTTAGAGGTACAGTCGTGAAAACTCCGACCTCCCCAGTGCAAAGTCCGAATTTTTGGCACTGTTAGAAGATTTGCACCAGTGGAGCAGAGTGGCCTACCTGGCTGGTACCACATAAAAAGCTCCTGCAGAAACAACGGACCCTTTTGTGTCAAGGCTTTAAAGGCCACACAAAGCGCCTTGAATTTGATCCGCTGTACCACTGGGAGCCAGTGTAGCTTCCGAATTTCACCAGCGATGGGTTTATGCCGGGGAAGACTCAGCAAGAGGCGAGCCGCTGAGTTTTGGACTGCTTGGAGTTTCCTCAAGCACTGCTTTTGGACATTCAGATACAGTCCATTGCAGTAATCCAACTTGGACTGTATGAGGGAGGTGATAACCACTTTCTTGGTTTCTTCAGGGATATAGGGAAGAACCTTCTTAATTTTTTTATCAGGAAATAGGAAGCCGAGACGGTGGCATTGGTTTGTTGGATAAATGTTAATCTGTTGTCAAACAGGATGCCCACATTTTTTGTCTTATCCATTGGAATGGGCGACAATCCCATTTCTGCAGGCCACCAAAGATTGCTCCAAGCAGGTTGTAAACTGCCAAAAATCAACACTTCCGTCTTATCGGAGTTTAACTTGAGGCAGTGTCTGTTCATCCAGATGTTAATGGCGGCCATGCAGTCATGGAATTGCACAGCAGGGGAGCTCTGTTTTTTATGAGCTGCAACCACGATCTGGGAATCATCTGCGTAAGATGTTAATGAGAAGCCGTAGCCTCTACGCCAATTCAGTGACATAAACATTAAACAACAATGGATTCAGCGAACTACCCTGCGCCACCCCACACGGCAGCACATACGGCTCCGAATTAAACCCGTCGAGCGACACCGTTGATCTCCTCCCCTGTAGAAAGGACGCCAGAAGGGCCCGCGCCATGCCTTCTACACCTAAAGTTCTTAATCGGTGAATCAGGAGAGTATGATCTACGGCAGTGTTTCCCAAACTGTGGTCCGCGGACCCCCAGGGGTCCGTGACACATTCCCAGGGGGTCCGCAGGCAACAGTTTTAAAAGCACAGAAAAGTTTCTTGTATAATTACAAGCTTTCCAGCAACAATTAAAGTGTCAAGAGAATGCCAGTGATTAATGTACCTGCTGGGGGAGAGTTTTGTTCAGTGGCAGCTTTGACTTAACTAATGTAGCACAGAGGGTTAATGTGCCTACTGCAAAGAACGTGTAACATGCATCTTAAAAAGCAGCATTTTATGTGCCTAGGTTTGTGGTTACTGCTTTTGTCACAGAGATTCTTTTGTTACTGTGCACTTCATAAGTGACAATCGTACTGTAGCAGAGGGACCTATAAACTGTCATCAAAGAGCTGCTTGCAAATAGCATGGTACCAGTTAGTAACTTTTGTTTTTCCCCAGTTATTCATTATCCTGATGCTGCTAAAAAGATTTATTTGGGTGGAAATACATTTTTAATGTTAAAGTCAGTGCTAGCCACTGAGTTATGTTCTGAACCCTGAGTTTGTGCTTTTCCAGACCAAGCACTCTTTAAACATTTTATATACACACTGATTTACATGTACGATTCAATGTCTCTATATGTGTGTGATGTAAGGGTGCTCTGACATCCTACAATGGTATGAGAGATGCTATAAAACAAATGAAATACATGTGACAGAGGGGCTATTACTTCAATATAAAATACTAAGGGCCAGATGTACAATCCGTTTTTATATGCGCTAAATAGGTTTTGCAACTTGCTATTTGGAAGGGGCATTCCCTTCCAAATAGCGAGTCTTAAAACCATGTACAAATGTTTTGCGGTCGCAAAACACTCGCAATTACCACTTACTTCAAGTAGATGGTAATGCATTTGCAAATGGGAAGGGGTCCCCAGGGGACCCCTTCCCCTTTGCAAATGCATGCAAAATTATTTTTTAAGGGCAGGCAGTGGTCCCAGGGACCTCTGTCTGCCCTTAGAAAATGAAAAGAAAAAGTTTCTTTTTTTTTTTTTTTTAAATGCATTGTAAATGGGCTGCATTTTTTTTTACACTGCTTTATTTAAAAGCAGTCCCAGACATGGTGGCCTGCAGAGCCCAGCAGGCACCATAACTAGGAGGGCTGGCATTCCCAATAGGCTCGCAAATTGCGAGAGGCTCATTAATATTAATGGACCTCGCAATTTGTGACCCCATTGGGAATCCGAAACAGTGTTAAACACACTGTTGTACATTTCATTTAGAGACTCGCAATTTGCCACTAGCAATGTGTCGCCAATTGCGAGGCGCTAAATGAAATGGTCGTACATCTGGCCCCAAAATCCTTAGGGGCAGATTTACAAGCCCCTTGCGCCTCTTTTACGCCGCCGTTGCGTCACTTTCGTGATGCAGCGGCGACGCAAAAGATGCGCCATGGTGCAGGGTATTTACAACGTGACGCATCTGGGAGATGCGCCACGTTGTAAAGCCCTGCGCCAGAAGGAGGCGTTCCGGCGCAGGAACGCCTCCTAAAAGTGGCTGAGTGAAATCTACAAGATTTCACTCAGTCACTTTGGGGCCCATGCTGTGTCAAAACCCTGCGCCTGCTTGAAGCAGGCGTAAGGATTGACGCAGCATTAACAAGATTCGGCCCCCCAGAGCATGTCTGGAGCTGTGTCACGCTTGCGACGCAACTCCAGCAATGCGCCACCTTTACGGCACAGATGCGTCATGCATCTGTGCTTTTTTGCCCCATGAGGCGCAGCATTGTAAATGCGGCGCATCAATGGTGGCGGAGGCATGGCACACAATAAGTGGCTCATCCCTGCTGATATGCATGGATGCGTCACTTATTGTAAATCTGCCCCTAAGTACTTTGTTTTGTGTTGCACACGTGTGTATTTTTTTCGAATTACTGTTTTAATATTTGAAATTTAACTCATACAAATTGCTTGGGGGTCCCCGGCTTCCAGTGGTGACTCAATGGGGGTCCTCAGGAGTCAAAAGTTTGGGAACCACTGATCTACGGTGTTGAACGCGGCAGAGAGATCGAGCAAAATTAATGCAGCAGTACCTCCACTGTCCATACAAGCTCTAATTTCTTCGGTCGCCTTAATAAGTGCCGTCTCGGTACTGTGCTCTTTGCAGAAACCAAACAGAGAATGGTCCAATAACCCATTGTCATTAATGAACTGGGTCAATTGGACAGTCATGATTTTGTCCACAATTTTAGCTGGGAGAGGGAGGTGGGCAATGGGGCGATAGTTCGATGTCATAGAAGCATCTAGAGTGGGTTTCTTAAGAAGCGGGAGAACAGAAGTCTCCTTCCAACTACTAGGGAAATTGCCTGAGGAGAACATCCTGTTAAAAATGTCTGCCAACACAGGGCTCACCAGATCGTCTAATTCTATCAGGAAAGCTGGAGAGCACGGGTCCGATGGTGAGCCTGATTTAGAGGCCGAAATATAGTGGTTCACTGTGTCGGCTGACACCGGGGAATATTCAAGAAACCTGCACGTACCGGCGGCAAGATCTGTGTATTGGAAGTTGGCTGGGCACTAAGGCAATCTTTGAAATTGCCAACAATATCCAACACTTTACATTTGAAATTAGACGCCATGTCATCAACAAACTGTTGACTACCTAGTTTGTTCAAAGCCCTGGGAACCGTACGTTTATTTATAATTGAAAACAGCTCTTTTGAGGAATGTTTCGCAGAGTCAATCTGAACTTTAAAATATTTACTTTTCTCGGTAACCACAAGCGCTTTGTAGGATCTGAGAGCTGTCCTGTAACTCTGTTTATCTGTATTGCGGTAATACATACGCCAATGACGTTCCATACGACGGCATTTCTGTTTTTCCGCACGAAGGAGATCAGAAAACCATGGTGCAGAGGGTGCTGCCCGGTTAACTGAGGTGTTCTTGATAGGAATCGCTGCGCTAATGGCATCAAATAACCAGCTGTTGTAATTATTGACTGCTTTATCAACGTTGGCACAGCCAGGAGGAACGGAGCATGTTAGGCTTGTTTGGAGAACAATTTTGTCCACTTTACTCCAGGCTCTGCGGGGGGCTGCCTTAGGTGTAGCCGTATTAACCTGCCGGTAAATACTGTTAGGGAAAGAAAAGCTAACGAGCAGATTATCCGACCAGGGGAGAGAAACCCCTTCTGTCAGTTTGAGCCCATGAAAGGAAGAGAAAATTCCATCCAGTGTGTGCCCCACTTCATGAGTGGGAACACCAACCAGCTGGGCCAACCCTGCTGCACTTAAAGTATCCAAAAGCACAGCAGTCTCTTTGTTCGTGGGATCCTCCAAATAAAAATTGAAATCACCCAGAATGGTAAATTCCTTATTCGCTAATACTGTTTCAAGCATTTCATTGAGGTTATTTATAAAAGTGGCTTTAGACCCTGGTGGCTGATACACGAGAATGGGTGTTTCCCGGCATACCCTGCCCCATGTAATCTGGAGGAAGGCTACCTATCTTTCTGGGAACCCGCGCACACCGAGTGACGGAAGGGACCCAGGGCGCGGAGGCGCCCGACCTCCTGGAGCCCTGGCTGGGATCCGGGAGGCGAATGGCCCCTCATCGGGACGTCCAGGGAAGCCCAGCCATCAGGTCCCCCCATTGGAAAGCATTGCGCGCGACCAGATGGCCGAGGGGAAAGGTGCGACCAGATGGCCAGGACCGAAATGACGCCAATCTGCCTGCCCCAAGTCTCAGCGGGAGGGCTCCTGCCTCCCATTGCAGGGCTCCAGGGCTGCAGGGCTCAGGGGCTGCAGGGCTCCAGGGCTCCAGGGCTCCGGGGCTGCAGGGCTCGGGGCTCCGGGGCAACAGGGCTCGGGGGCTCCAGGGCTCTGGGGCTGCTGGGCTCCGGGGCTGCAGGGCTGTGGGGCTCCGAGGGCTGCAGGGCTCGGGGGCCGCAGGGCTGCAGGGCTCGGGGGCCGCAGGGCTCCAAGGGCTCCGGGGGCCGCAGAGCTCCTGGAGCTCTGACACCCCACGCTGGGCTTCAGGCACGGGGAGGACCACCTAGTTCTCGGGCCCAGGCGCCTGAGGGAGGACTGCCCGGGACCCATGGAGCCCGTCCCGGGTAGTTTGCCACGCCGCGGGCCGGAGGTGGGAGCCCCGGACGCCTGGAAGGTGTTGCCCGGATGCTTGATTCCGGTCTGGGAAAGATATGGCTGTTGTAGTTCGGACTGGACTGTTCCCATGGGGCAATAGGGTCAGAGCTGATTTGCATAAAGCCATTATCTGACCCAGGGTGGTGTGGAGTGCAAAAAAACGATGGATTTGGGCCCAGATCTTTTGACTGGGGGAGTGTGTGACATTGATCCACATTCAGTCCATCACTTGTTGTTTTTTGCAATTGCCGCCCTAAGTGCGCTGGGGATGCCCAGACGTGGGTCCCAGGCACTCCACACCACTTGGAGTCAAGCTAGCCGGGCTGAAGAGAGGTGTTACCTCGAAACCGGTCCGGTCCTCGGATGCTTGATTCCGGTCTGGGAAAGATATGGCTGTTGTAGTTCGGACTGGACTGTTCCCATGGGGCAACAGGGTCAGAGCTGATTTGCATAAAGCCATTATCTGACCCAGGGTGGTGTGGAGTGCAAAAAAACGATGGATTTGGGCCCAGATCTTTTGACTGGGGGAGTGTGTGACATTGATCCACATTCAGTCCATCACTTGTTGTTTTTTGCAATTGCCGCCCTAAGTGCGCTGGGGATGCCCAGACGTGGGTCCCAGGCACTCCACACCACTTGGAGTCAAGCTAGCCGGGCTGAAGAGAGGTGTTACCTCGAAACCGGTCCGGTCCTCGGATGCTTGATTCCGGTCTGGGAAAGATATGGCTGTTGTAGTTCGGACTGGACTGTTCCCATGGGGCAACAGGGTCAGAGCTGATTTGCATAAAGCCATTATCTGACCCAGGGTGGTGTGGAGTGCAAAAAAACGATGGATTTGGGCCCAGATCTTTTGACTGGGGGAGTGTGTGACATTGATCCACATTCAGTCCATCACTTGTTGTTTTTTGCAATTGCCGCCCTAAGTGCGCTGGGGATGCCCAGACGTGGGTCCCAGGCACTCCACACCACTTGGAGTCAAGCTAGCCGGGCTGAAGAGAGGTGTTACCTCGAAACCGGTCCGGTCCTCGGATGCTTGATTCCGGTCTGGGAAAGATATGGCTGTTGTAGTTCGGACTGGACTGTTCCCATGGGGCAACAGGGTCAGAGCTGATTTGCATAAAGCCATTATCTGACCCAGGGTGGTGTGGAGTGCAAAAAAACGATGGATTTGGGCCCAGATCTTTTGACTGGGGGAGTGTGTGACATTGATCCACATTCAGTCCATCACTTGTTGTTTTTTGCAATTGCCGCCCTAAGTGCGCTGGGGATGCCCAGACGTGGGTCCCAGGCACTCCACACCACTTGGAGTCAAGCTAGCCGGGCTGAAGAGAGGTGTTACCTCGAAACCGGTCCGGTCCTCGGATGCTTGATTCCGGTCTGGGAAAGATATGGCTGTTGTAGTTCGGACTGGACTGTTCCCATGGGGCAACAGGGTCAGAGCTGATTTGCATAAAGCCATTATCTGACCCAGGGTGGTGTGGAGTGCAAAAAAACGATGGATTTGGGCCCAGATCTTTTGACTGGGGGAGTGTGTGACATTGATCCACATTCAGTCCATCACTTGTTGTTTTTTGGAAGGTGTTGCCCGGGCATCGCCCATCTGGTCCCCGGCAGGGAACTGCCAGCCCCAGAAGGGTGTCCGGGCATACCCTTGCCCCTAGTAATCCGGAGGAAGGTTACCCCTCTTTCTGGGATCCCGTGCGTGCTGAGTGTCAGAGGGAACCCAGGGCGCCAACGTGACCGACCCCCTGTAGCCCTGGCTGGGATACGGGAGGCGAATGGCACCTCATCTGGACTTCTGGTATCCGGGGCTGCAGGGCTCCGGGGCTGCAGGGCTGCAGGGCTCCGGGGCTGCAGGGCTCCGAGGCTCCAGGGCTCCAGGGCTCCGAGGCTCCAGGGCTCCAGGGCTGCAGGGCTCCGGGGTTTCAGGGCTCGGGGCTGAGGGGCTCTGGGGCTGCAGGGCACGGGGGCTGCAGGGCTCCGGGGGCTGCAGGGCTCCGGGCCGCAGGGCTCAGGGCCGCAGGGCTCTGGGGGCTGCAGGGCTCCAGGGCTCCGGGGCTCCAGGGCTCCAGGGCTGCAGGGCTCCCGGGCTGCAGGGCTCAGGGGGGGCTCTGAAACCCCACGCTGGGCCTCAGGCATGGGAAGGACCACCTGAGCTCTTGGGCCCAGGGGAGGACTGACAGGGACCCATGGAGCCCGTCCCGGGTACTTTCCCATGCCGCGGGCCGGAGGAGGGAGCCCCGGACGCCTGGGAGGTGTTGCCCGGGCACAGCCCATCTGGTCCCCGGCAGGGAACTGCCAGCCCCGGAAGGGTGTCCGGGCATACCCTTGCCACTAGTAATCCGGAGGAAGGCTACCCCTCTTTCTGGGAACCCGTGCGTGCCGAGTGACGGAGGGGACCCAGGGCGCCAACGTGCCTGACCTCCTGGAGCCCTGGCTGGGATCCGGGAGGCAAATGGCACCTCATCGGGACTTCCAGGGAAGCCCGGCCATCTGGGCGCCCCATTGGAAAGCATTGGGTGCGACAAGATGGCCGAGTGGAAAGGTGCGACCAGATGGCCGGGACTGACATGACGCCAAACTGCCTGCCCCAAGCCTCCGCGGGAGGGCTCCCGCCTGCCCTTCCAGGGCTCCGGGCCGCAGGGCTCGGGGGCCGCAGGGATCCGAGGCTCCAGGGCTCCAGGGCTCCGAGGCTCCAGGGATCCGGGGCTGCAGGGCTCGGAGGCTCCAGGGCTCGGAGGCTCCAGGGCTCTGGGGCTGCAGAGCTCCGGGGCAGCAGGGCTCCGGGGCTCCAGGGCTCCGGGGCTGCAGGGCTCCGGGGCTGCAGGGCTCCGGGGCTGCAGGGCTCCGGGGTTGCAGGGCTCCGGGGTTGCAGGGCTCCGGGGCTGCAGGGCTCCGGGGCTGCAGGCCTCTCTGGATCCAGTCTGACGCCTGGGGGAAATTCACAAGGTAAGGAATCTATAACTAATTTTCTCTTTCAGATCTGTCTGTCACCAGACAACCCTATCTAGTCTTTTTCCACCAATATCCGCAGTACTTTGTCTAGCCTATTAGTAAGCAGCTCAGTGAAAATCTTGATAACTAAATTAACCAGAGAAATTGGGCTATAAGATTTACATTCATCTGTTGGACTTTTCAATTTAGGAATCACTACTACCTCAAACTCTCTCATAGTCACTATGTTACCCAAGACTTATTCAAGATAGTTAAATTGTGCTGTGAATTTGCTTAGAAAGAGAAGTGTAAAGTCTTTAGAGAAGACCATTGAAATCATGACCAGGTCTGAGTTCTTGATGGGGTGCATGGATTTGATGGCCTTTAAGTTCTCTTGTGTTTGTATGGGTTTACCTAATTCCTCTTTTATACTTGAGGGATATTCGTGATCTGAATTTGCTTGAGAAAGGCTGGTATGCCTTCACTGTTCACCTACCCCTGTTATTTAAAATCTTTGCTAGAAGTTTAAAAACAGTCCTTAATGTCCGCTTAGGAGCCTTGCTGTTTCTTTCATAAAACAAATGATTAATCATAATATTTATTTTCCGCCTTGCTGGTCTCTAACACCCTCAATTGACCGTGCAAAAGTACAATTTATCTCTCTATTTAGTAGGTTCTTCTTTATGCTTGTGTGCAGCCTTTCAGGCTGCAGCACCCCTCTAGGATCGATGCAGCGTCTTTACTAGATTTTCACACATCACTCCACTTCGGAAGATTTGAGCGTCTTTAAGTGAAGAGACTACATGTCACATGATTCTTAGTGCTTCAGGTTTTTTGGGCATGGCTCTAATATAAAAGTGTTTCAATAAATTGGAGGAGGTAGAATATTTTATGTGGGTTTACCCAGCTTCCACAAACAGATTACTTAAATCAAAGAGGAGTGCCCACATCCTGGTAGGAGCTCTCAAACCCTATTGGTTTGTTTTAGGACTCTTACCCACTGTGTTCTCACTCCAGTGGCCTGCTTCATCATCAAGTCCTCGCCATAGATATTCAAAGTCATATCTGTACGGCTCAGCTTTGACAGTTTAAGGGAGCTCTTTGAATAACACCTTGGGCCAGCTACATTAAACAGTTTTACCTATTCTGTGTCTATGGGAAAATGTGTTCGTACATATGGGCCCTAATTCTGTAAGGGAAAAAGGGGGGTTCTAAATATTAAAATTGTCTCAGGATATCCTTAACGTAGGTTGAGGACAAACTGTCTCCTCTTTTCTCACCACAATGTCTGGTGTGGTTTACTGGCGTCCCCCATCTAGGATATGCCAGCAATACAGTAACTCTGTCTGCAGAAAAGCAACCTCTCCCCTATCTTGTACTTTGGTCCAGGCTTTGGGCTTCCAAAATTAAACCCACAGGCCAGCAACACACCTGTATGGCACACTATTGCTTTTAGAATACACGTACATGCACAACACATGGGATTTCACGTTCAGGATGGCAAGTTCACCATGAGCAGCAGACTTTACATGAATGGGCCAGTAGGTGTGCATTCATATCACAGAGGGATAAAGCCTGTCATTAGAGCTAACACCGCTCCTTTCCATAAAGGGTAGGGAAGGAAAAAGTAGAAAAAGTGGAATATACCCAAAGAAAGAGGGAGAATATGCTAGGTAAGCTAGATAAAAAGGAAGAAAAGCCAAATCAATGTTGGGGGTAAAGCAAAAGGAGACATCAACCTTATTCGAAGCTACAAATAGGATTTCAACAAATACTGAGAACAGGCAGCAAGGCAGTGGGGTAAAAGAGATAAATGATTTAGTCCCCATAATACAAATGTTTCCCCTTAGAAAAGAAAAGGGAACAATGGAAATGTCAAGCCAGGCACAAGCAGCGGAGGAGGGGAACTTGAGGTTGTATGTGGATACTTTTAGAAAAGGAAAAGGAAATGTGAAATTAAAACCAATAAATAGGAAACACCTTCTAGGGTGTTTAGGATCTGCATGGGATAACCAACAATTTAATCAGATGATATAAATCTGGTTGGTTTTATAACAACTGAGGAAGGGCAGGAAAAAAAGGGCAATAAATAATTCTCAATAAGGAAATCAAAAGGTCCCCACCTTCACCCTTTTGAGACACAATGCCGCCCTCTCAAATGAAGATGGTGTAGAACGTGGAACAGGGATGTAAGAATGCCTACCGTAAAGATGAGTTAAGTGAAAGATTAAGAGTAAGAATTTATAATATAATAATTATCTGGATGAATATGTGAGGTTGAGCCTAAGTGAAATAGACTAGGGAATACAAGTGCTCCCACACTGCCTTAGAATGTTGAGTTGGCATGCTCATGATCTCAGAAGATTAAAAAGCCCTGGTAAGCCAGATGTGTTAAATGCAAACAAAATTATATGCATGCAGGAGACACAGCAGTTTGGGAGCCAATGACGTTTGAAGGGCTTATTCATATACATTCTAAGGCAAAAGAAAACGCAGGAGGTGAACCCTTTGTTGTTTTGTTAACACTAATATCAACGGGTAAAGCATGAGACGTGAAACAACTGTACTCAAGATGTAGTTGGGCACAGATATCCAAAATTGATCTCCATCAGAATTTGGCGCAGATTAAATATTTCTTTGTGGTGAAGGTATATTTGTGGAAGAGGAAAATCTAAATCTAAGCAAGAACTATATTACTTCCTTGAAGATTTTTATGCTTGAAAAAATTATTAGATTAATGTTGATATGGGGAGATTTAATGCAAACACCAGGCTAGGGAGTATGACAGGGATTAACTGAAAAAAACATAGGTTTCAGAGACGTTATAGTTAGAAATTAGCATTTAAAAAACATTTGAAATTCACTGAAAAAACCATAGGTTTCAGGCACGTTATAGTTAGAAAATAGCATTTAAATACCTTAGAAATTCACAGAAAAAAAACAGGTTTCAGGCACGTTATAGTTAGAAAATAGCATTTAAAAAAACCTTAGGAATTCACTGAAAAAAATATAGGTTTCAGGGGTGTTCTAGTTAGCTGGACATTTCACTCGTACAAAACCATAGAAATTCCTCCGTTACAGTTAGTTCTGCTAACTATAACTCGTGCCCCTGCAATGCACTGCTGAAGTGTGGGAACCTGCGCTGTCCGCCAGTGCGTGAGAATGTTTTGCATCGCCGAGCCCAAAGCGATCGCTATCAGGCGACCTCTGCGGGAGCGCAGCGGGTATGTCAAGGGGTTTGGTAGCCCCAGGAGAACGTATGATGGGAGACGGGGAACCTCTGTATCAAAGTGCGAATCTACCTCGTCTAAAATCTGCCTCCAGTACCCTTGAAGATGCACGCAGTCCCAAAGCAAATGCACCAAGGTACCCACCTGCTCGCCGCCTCGCCACCACATCAAAGGTTTTTTAAATCCTAATTTCTAACTATAACTCCCCTGAAAACTATGGTTTTTTCAGTGAATTTCAAAGGTTTCTTAAATGCTAATTTCTAACTATAATTCCCCTGAAACCTATGTTTTTTTCTGTGAATTTCAAAGTTTTTTTTAAATGCTAGTTTCTAACTATGCCTACAGAGGTAGGACATGTGAAGAAAGAAGAAGAAAAGCACAGTAAGACGCAAAAGAAACGCAGAAAGAAGCAACCGAAGTCCTCAAAGACGAAGAAAAGTGCAGGAAGAAGCAAGACGTGCAGAAAGAACAAACAGAGGAGCAGAAAGAGGCCTTGTTGCAAAATCATCCTGTGCCCTCAATTTTTTCAGATCGGTACTGGTAGTAACTGACTCTGACTAACCAGGCGTAGAGCCAGTGCTAAGCTGAAAGACACAGAATACAGTTAAAACACCTACATACACCAGGGAACACTATGGGTTGGGGTACCCCTGTGATTAGCATGACCTCCTCTGTAAGGCCCTAGTACATAATAGGGCAGGGAGATTAAAACTACCTCTAAGTCAGAGGTGCAGAAAGGCCCTGCCCCCTCCCTTCACCACTGTGCAAACACGCACCGTGACTCGTTTTAAGTTGGGGGATTAAGTCACCTAGAATCCTGAGGGTCCCTGGGGTCCAACTGGCCCACCAGGTACCTCCAGTGAGCGCCACAGAGCTGCGTTGCAAAGAGGTGTAAAAAGGTGCGCGGCCTGGACCACCTCTCTGCAACGCACGCCTCTGGCAGTTACTGGAGGTACCTGGTGGGCTCGTTGCCCCCCAGGGCCCCTCAGGATTGAAGGGGAATTTATTCCCCAACTTAAAACGCGCCACCTTAGGTCACCTTAACAAACACCCACCGTGACTCGTTTTAAGTTGGGAGATTAAGTCACCTTGAATCCTGAGGGTCCCTGTGGTCCAACTAGCCCACCAGGTACCTCCGGTAAGCGCCAAAGAGCTGCATTGCAGAGAGGTGTAAAAAGGGGCATGATTTGGACCACCTCTCTGCAACGCAGGCCTCTGGTGCTTTTTGGAGGTAGCTGATGGGCTAGTTGGATCAGCAGCGAGAGCAGATCAGTTCATGCAGCAGATGTGAGGCGAGGCAGGGCAAGTGGAACGACGCATGCAGGGGGTCCAGATCGACCAGAGTTTTAGTCAGACCGGCGTTGGAGACAACTTCGCAAGTGGGTGCGAGCAGGCACCATCTGAAGACACTTCTCCCCAGATCATGCGCAGATCCATGCTACCCCCTCCAGTGGGTGTGCTTTGCTGAGTTCTCCCTGACTTGTCAGTCGCAGATGGTTGCCATAGGAATAGGCGAAATAAAGTCTTCACAAAGTCAGAAATCGGAGGAATCTGCTACGTGAGGTGTGCGCACACAACTGTGACTAGCGCAGTATCCCCCTTCCCCTTCCAAAAGAAAGTGTTGCAAGAGAATTTTCATCTAAATGAGGATGGTGAGGTAATACCTGTGCATATGGACTGGGATATGTGCGAGGAACTACAGTATATCATTTATTTTTTTTCCCTTTTTTTCAACGGATTAAGACTATTCACACTGTGCTTTAGAGACAGTGTGTCCCCCTTATACTGGCAATTGGGTATTCATTTGGCAAATTGGGACTAGCGTGTTTTGTGCAAGTTACGCTGCCTTCCTTACCATTATATCTCATCTTTGGGCAACTAAGAAAGCAACTTTTCCATTATACAAGTATCTTCTCTGCACCTTTGTCTCCAGCAAAAATGTTTTAAAAACATTTTTGCTGTGGGATAACCTTATTGTACCATGATGGCTGCGGCAAGTATGAGACACCCACCCCCTTTTCTAAATGAAATAGGAGAACCAGAGATATGATGGAAAGAGTGGGTCAAACTTTTTGAGTCGTACCTGATTGCCACTGGTGGTGAACGGTTCACTGCTATATGCAAACAGCACATTCTCCATCACAATTTGGGTGTTCAAGGGCGCAAAATTTACGAAACGTTGCCTGAACTACAAATCTCCAATGGCGAGGCAGTGGAAGGTATGGATGATTTTACTACTACCATGATAAAGTTGGAAACACACTTTGGGGACAAAATAAATGTAGTGTTGGAGCAGCACAAATTTTTCAGCAGGTCCCAAGGTAAGCAAGAGTCAGTTACCAACTATATTGCAGCATTGAGGGGCCTCACTCAACTGTGCGAATTTGGCAATCTGACAGACTCTTTGGTTAGAGACCAATTAGTACGGTGCACTAACAACCCACACATCCAAGAAAAACTGTTAGCAAAGAATCCCAGCCTTCGTGAAGCTGTAAGTATTGCCAAATCAGTTGAACTCACTGCTAAATGTAAAAATGAGATGAAGACCACATCAGATGTGATAGCTAATATCCAAGAGGAAGTGGAGATATGTGAAGTAAATAAGGTGCAAAGTAAGAATAACGTGCAGAAGCTTCCTGGGATTGAAAGAAATTATAGATGCTATAGGTGTGGTAGCAGCAACCATCTTGCTAACAACATCCATTACCCAGCTCGGAGTGTTACTTGCAAGAAATGCAATAGGAGGGGACATTTTGCAAGATTATCCAGAGAAGGTGAACCTCATCGCGGAGAAGGTGGTGGTGTAGAGGACACCATGAGTAAAAAAGTAAAATATGTCATGCCCAGTAAGAAAAAGTACGTTTTCCAAACAAAAGAAAATACTGGTACCGTAAATGTAATTTATCCAAAGTGTGAAGTTAAGTTAGAGAAGAAAATCATTACCAAGTTTGCTGACTCTTGCTCTCCTTTTACATTATTGAACTGTAGAGATTTCAAATGCATTGACGAGCAAGGAAGCAAAGCCATGCACAAACCTCACATTTTTCCCACTGGTTATAACAAAGAACCTATACCCCTTTTAGGTATGAGAGAGATGCAAATCAAATTCAAAGGAAGAAACACCCTAGGCAAAGTGTATATCGTGGAGACAGGATCTAATTTGTTAGGTTGGCAGCACCAAAAAGAGCTGGGCATTATCCTTAACCCAAACATGGACGAACAGATCCTGCTCATGGATTAGACTTTGCTCGGCACCAACATCTGTGATGAGTTCCCCAAACTGTTTGAAGACAGGTTAGGACTCCTTCGCGAGTACCTACACAGAATTAAACTCAAGTCAATGCTTTACCAGCTGTATACAAGTTGCGTCCAGTACCACACCAAATGAGAGAGCCTTTGGAGAGAGAGTTGAAAAGATTGTGCATGATGGGGGTCATACAATCTGCAGGCATGTCCGAATGGTTGGCGCCCTTGTAATATCAGCCAAGGCTAGTGGGGAGGGCATCCGTTTGTGCGTGGACTTACGAAGCCTCAACAAGAACATCTGGGTTGAAAGGCACCCACTCCGCAACATAAACTAGATGCTCAGCACCATGGTTAAGGCTAAATTCTTTAGTGTCATTGATTTGTCTATGGCTTACCATCAAGTAGACCTGCACCCTGACTCAAAGCCCCTCACTGCTTGCATTACCCCCAAGGAGCTTTCATGTTCAAGAGGATGCTGTTTGGGCTGGAATCCGTAGTGGCGGTATTTCAGAAAATCATGCACCAGGTCCTAAAAGCTGTAGACCATACTATGTGCTTCCCGGATGATATTCTGGTGTACGGTTGTTCTGTGGAAGACCATGACCGCACGATTAGACTTGTATTCAGGAAGTTGATAGATGCAGGGTTGACAGTGCAAAAGTCTAAGGGGCCCATTAGGATGGCGGGGGCAATCCGCCCGCCATCCGCACATAAATTCCCCCCGCCATATTAGGATGGCGGGGGGGACCGCGGCGGACAGAAAGACCGTCTGCCGCTTTTGACCGGGGCGGAAAAGGTTTATTATGGTGGCGGTATCTGATAGACACCGCCAGCCATATTATAATGGGCTGCTTTAGATGCCTTTCCGCGGCAGCGATGCCGTCACGTAAAGGCATGCGGTCTTCACTCTGGGGGCACTCTGCGGGCCCCCAGAGTGAAGGAGAGGGGGGTGCACACGGGGGATACCTGTGGTACCGCCCTGCATTTGCATAGACAAAGCGGCAGGCACCACGCGGTGCCTGCCGCTTTGTCTATGCAAATGCATTAATGCAATTTAGCATTGTGGCGAGCTGTGCACCGCCCGCCCGCCACAATGCTAAAAATGCAGGATGTGCCCGCCACTGGACCCCCGCCCTTACGGCGGGCGGTCCCAATCCCCGCTAGGATGACGGGCGGACAAAGTCCGCCCATCATCCTAATAGGCCCCTAAGTGTCAAATTAGAGTGACTTCAGTTGACTACCTTGGCCATTTAATTTCTGAGGAAGATTTTATACCAAGAGACAACCTGCTTATAGCTGTCAAGGACGCTCCCTACCCTCCAAATAAGGACCAATTAAAGGTTTTGCTCGGTCCTATGGAATACATGGCCAAGTTTGTCAAGGTTTTTGCTTCTAAGTGTGATCCTCTACGGGAACTGCTGAAAAGGAACAAATATTTTGAATGGCATGACCGGCACAAGTGCACTGTAGATGCGTTAAAGGAATAAATATTGCATTCACCTGCTTTAGTCACCTTTGACCCCACCAAAAGGACAATACTTACCACTGATGCGTCACAAAAGGGATTAGGGACCACCTTGTCACAAAAAGATGGAAAGGGGGACAAAATAATTGTGTCTGCTTCCAATTACTCCGCTATTGAAATGAGGCATTGGCATGTTTCTGGGCAGTAAAGCATTTCAAGTTTTTCCTTTGGGGGTTGAATTTTACAGTTTGTACAGACCATAAGCCTCTTACTTTCATCTTTACAGGGACGGAAAACTGCACTCCCCGGATAGGAAGTTGGATCTTAGGTCTGGAGAATTTCAACTTCTGTGCAAAATGAACAACCCGTAGAAATGTTAGACAACCCCATAATGGTGGTGGATGTGAGCCAGCGCTGATGGGAGGAGGAATGGGAAAAAGGTATGGAATAAGACAAAGACTTACACAAACTTAAGGTGGTAATGACAGAAGGATGCCCCAGCAAGTGCAGCAAACTAGAGGATAAGAAAACAAGTTACTTACCTGTAACTACAGTTATCCAGTATGGGTATCTTTCATAGATTCACATGCCTGAATCATTCCCTGTCGCCGAGGTGGGAGTCCCACAGTAATATTATATACAAAAGCAGTGCCTTAGTAAGAAACTCTAGTAGGCTGACAAGACAATAGGCCCAAAAGGCCCAAAGCTTAGTAGCCTATCTACCTCATTAAATGAAAATAACTAAAAAATAGTTCCAACCAATCAGCTGCTAGCACCCTCTAGAACCTTCCCAGCAGAGGCAATTCTCCTCAGATTTTCTTAGCACAAGTGAGAAGTAGTTATCCCAAATAGAGAACTATCCTGCAGGGGAGGAGGGTGGGTGCATGTGAATCTATGAAAGATACCAATACTGGATAACTGTAGTTACAGGTAAGTAACTTGTTTTCTTATCCAGTTTTGGATAACTGTAGTTACAGGTAAGTAACTTGTTTTCTTATCCAGTATTGGGGTATCTTTCATAGATTCACATGCCTGAATCAGAATAGCAATCAGTAGGTCTAACAATGTCGTTTGCGGAAGGTGAGAGACAAGGTGTATATCTATATATCCCCCATGCGGTATACAGACAAAATATCGAGTAAAAAATATTGAATTACATAAATATCGACTTCAAAATATAGAATGGACAAAATATTGAATGGACAGAATATAGTCAGCAAAAATATTGAATTTAAGGTAAGTAATGTAATATCGATTTTTATAAATATAGAAAGTCAAAATATCGAAGTATATAATATAGGTTATTAAAATATATTGAATTTTTAATACTATTTTTTAAAGTGTTTTGTATGTATATGTGTGAAAAGTGTATTTTTTTTAAATTTATTTTAAGTAATGAATTTTATGTTATTTAATTTTTGCGTAATTTAATTCTGTAGCAGGTTGTGGGTTTATAGGAGTATAGGTTGGGAAGTAATTTAATTATATTAAATAAAATATAAAATTTTCGAAATTATTAATAATTATTAATTTAATTTTGTGTTTTAGTTATGTAGCGGGTTGTGGGTATATAGGAGAATAGGGTGGGAATTGTAAATAATTAAATATTTTAATTTATTAATTGGTATTTATTTTGAATAAATTGTTAATTAATTTTTAATTGGTAATTAATTATTTTTTAATTGGTAATTCATTTTTATTAATTGATAATTATGTGAATTTTATTAATTTGTTTTCTGTAGCGTGCTGTGGGTCTATAGGGGAATAGGGTGGGAAGTAATTTATAATTAATTAAATATTTTAAATTTATATATTGGTATTTATTTTGAATACATTGTTCATTAATTTTTAATTGGCAATTAATTAATTTTTAAATGGTAATTAATTTTTATTACTTGATTAATTGATAATTACGTGAATTTTATTAATTTATTTTCCGTAACGGGTTGTGGGTTTATAGGGGAATAGGGTGGGAAGTTACTTAATTGTTATTCATTAAATGTTTTTATTTATTTATTGGTATTTATTTTGAATTAATTGGTAATTAAATTTTATTTGTTAATTAATTAATTGTAAATTGGTAATTCATTTGTATTAATAGTTAATGAATTTTAATAATTAATATGTTTTTAATTGATTAATTATTTTATGATATTAAATTGGTATTTACTTTTAATTAATTTTTTATTAGTATTGGTATTTAATTTATTTTTATTAATATATTGAATATTTACTTTCCCTACTGTTAAGCTCACTAGAGTGGGAATAGTAATTTTTAACCCTACGCTATCGAACGCGTTCCCTACTGTTGCATTCTCTGGAGTGGGAATAGTAATTTTTACCCCTACGCTATCCAACGCTTTCCCTACTGTTGCACTCTCTGGAGTGGGAATAGTAATTTTTACCCTCCCGCTATCCAACGCTTTCCCTACTGTTGCACTCACTGGAGTGGGAATAGTAATTTTTACCCCTACGCTATCCAACGCTTTCCCTACTGTTGCACTCTCTGGAGTCGGAATAGTAATTTTTACCCCTACGCTATCCCACGCTTTCCCTACTGTTGCACTCACTGGAGTGGGAATAGTAATTTTTACCCCTACGCTATCCAACGCTTTCCCTACTGTTGCACTGTCTGGAGTGGGAATAGTAATTTTTACCCCTACGCTATCCAACGCTTTCCCTAGTGTTGCACTCTCTGGAGTGGGAATAGTTATTTTTACCTCTACGCTATCCAACGCTTTCCCTACTGTTGCACTCTCTGGAGTGGGAATAGTAATTTTTACCCCTACGCTATCCAACGCTTTCCCTACTGTTGCACTCTCTGGAGTGGGAATAGTAAATTTTACCCCTATGCTATCCAACACTTTCCCTACTGTTGCACTCACTGGAGTGGGAATAGTAATTTTTACCCCTACTCTATCCAATGCTTTCCCTACTGTTGCACTCTCCGGAGTGGGAATAGTAATTTTTACCCCTACGTTATCGAACGCTTTCCCTACTGTTGCACTCACTGGAGTGGGAATAGTAATTTTTACCCCTACGCTATCCAACGCTTTCCCTACTGTTGCACTCACTGGAGTGGGAATAGTAAATTTTACCCTCCCGCTATCCTACGGTAAAAATATTGTATGTTTTTTATTAATATCATATATATATATATATATGTTTTAAAAAATAAAATTGTATGGTTATTTCAGCTTAAATTAATTATTGTATAATTTTAAGGTTATTTAAGTATTTTTTTGTTAATTATTTTTAATATTTCATTTATTTTAAATTACTTTTAAGACATTCACAAAAATGCGATATTTTGACTAACTATATTATTTTTAAACAATATTTTTGATTCAATATTTTTGTACTTACCTCTTTGTAGATAGGAATTCGATATGTTTTTAGTCGATATTTTATCCTCGATATTTTTGTATGTCTATATTTTTGTACTCAATATTATTTCAGTGATCCCCCCACGCATCCGGGAAGGTTAGAGGGCACTAGAATATGTAAATACATATAGAGGCTGAAACCTTCGGAAATTAAATAGTTATAGCCATACTGCATGGTAGTAAACAATACTTGACACCCCGAAACAGTATAGATAATATGATCATGGTCATATACCATAAATGCATTAACAGAGACATTCAAAATTCTAACCTTAATGAAGAAGATGCTGAAGAACAGCTTGTCCCACTGCTGCATCGTCCTGTGACGCAGACTGTAAGCAGTAGTGCTTTGTAAACGTGTGGACAATCTTCCAAGTCGCAGCACGACAGATATTCTCCAATGTGACCCCAGCATATAAGGCTGTAGAAGCCGACATAGTTCTGGTAGAATGTGCTTTCACCTTTCTGTGCTAAGGTTTGTTGGCTTTATCAAGGAAAAATTGTATGGCAGAAGATATCCTATCACAGCATGCCCTAATGTGGCTTGGCCATAAGCAACGAATAATTGATTTGAAAGTCTAATATCCTTAGTCTTTTGAAGATAGAATTTCAAACAACGTTTGACGTCAAGAGAATGCAAAGCCTTCTCCACCGGTGTAACTAGATCCGGAAAGAAGGTTTTTAGCTTTACAGGTTGGTTTAGATGGAACTGAGACGGTAATTTAGGAATTAATTTTGGATTTGTTGTTAACGTGACGTAATCCTTAGTGAAATGCAGAAAAGGCTCCGAAATTGTGAAAGCCTGGATTTCACTAACTCTCCGGGTTGAAGTAAGAGCTAATAAAAGCACCACCTTCCAGGTCAAAAATGTGAGCGCAGCCTTGTGAATTGGCTCAAAAGGTCTCCTCATTAGTTGAGATAAAACTGTATTGAGATCCCATTTTGGAGGTGGAGGTCGTATTGGAGAAAAGGCTCGAAAAAGTCCTTTTAAAAATTGTTTAATAAGTGACGAAGAACAAAGTGATGGTCTATTAGAACTCTTTTTGAATCTGGAAATTGCAGCGAGATGGACTTTGATAGATGAAAACACCAGACCTGTTTTGCAGGTACAGAAGAATGTCCTCTGGTGGAGCCTGTAGCGGATGAACATTATTTGTTTCACACCAGTGTTCAGTTGAGTAAATCTTTATTCGATGATTAAAAAACCATCATAAAATTACATATATACAGTTTTAAAAGAATTCAATTAAATAACATATCTGAACTTCATTTAAAATCACCAATACAAATAAAAACTGGTTAACAAGGATTTTATCTGGGACCATTGATTAACCCTGTCCTCTTGTGTTTCTTAACCTCACCGAGACTTTTATAAAATTCATAATGCAGCATAATGTACGCATGTCAGTTGCTCTTTGTAAGAAGAGCAAAGCAGTTTTAGCATGACGGAACTTTGCCTCTTTTAAAATATGTACCAAGAATTTCCGTTTAGGCATTTTATAAAAAGGACATAAAAGTACAAAATGAAGGGTGTCCTGCGGAGACCGATTGTCGCAGCCGCAGGCACCCTTCTGCTCAATTGTTAAAGTAAAACCTGGTGGGTCAGCCAGTATATTCGGTAATAAATTGAGCCTAAAATGACACATTAAAAACCTATCCTGGGAGTTATACATCAGGAACAAATAAGGTTCCATGCCCTCGCTGTTCTTGATGAGACCATGGGCACTCACTGACCGTTTGGAAAGTTCTATTCCTGCTCTAGGTGTGGCAAACTGGTCAAGTAAAAAAATTTTAATCTGTGGTTTGTCCTGATTTAATATTGCATTTGGGTTGGTAAAAAGATCCTCCCGGTCTAGATCCTTTAAGGTACTCTTAATGTATTTTAACCAGGGTATCTGTAGACCTTTATCCCTACGTAGACAATCCCTCAAGATTAGTCTACCTAGGTCTGCCTCAGGATTTGCCCAAATTCTCAACCATGCCATAATGGGGCTAAGCCTGATCTGATCCTCAATGAATGGTCTGCCCAGTTCTCTGTGCGCGATTACTGCTGGGGTGCAATGGGGGATTTTTAGAATCCTTCGCAGGTATTTGTCTTCCTCTTGCTGTAGTTGCTTAGTATCCACAAAGCCCCACGCTTCTGAACCATACGTGGCTTTCATAGTGCTTATCGAGCCATATAGGTTCATGACCTGTTCCGGGGACCAACGACCCAGCCTTCGGGCAAAGTTTGTTATAGCACCATTTGAGCAGATCATTCTTGAGCACCGTTCTTCTACCAAGGTTTTAAATTTCAAAGACCCATCAAATAGTAGCCAAAAATAAGAGAAGGACTTCACCTTCGCTAGGGTGTGGGTCCCTATTTTATATACAAAGTTCCTACAGGGCTTCGTTCCAGCCAACATCACAAAGGACTTACTCAAATTCACTGATAGAGCTAAGGTGCCCATAAAATTTACAAATCCATCGATTAGGCACTGCAAGCCCCTCGGAGTATGGGGAAGCAGGACCGTGTCATCCGCGTACAAAAGTACCGGTACATGGCGCGTTCCTGCTTTTGGGCAATCAGTATTCAGAGCAATCAAAGTTCTCTCCAGATTATTAATGTAGAGTGGGAACAAAAAAGGGGCAAGAATACAACCTTGTCTAATTCCACTGGTACAAGGAAAGGATTCTGTGTTCCCCCCCTCCATGTTATAGCGGACTTTGGCAGTAGTATCCCAATGTAGCTCTCTAAGAATATCGATCAACCCTGGGTCAATTCCCATGTTACTCATCATGACCCATAGCTTGTTCCTATTTACGTGGGCAAACGCAGCTGCTAGGTCCATAAACCCCACGTAAATAACTTAATTGCTGGCTTTCGTGTATTTAGCTACCAGCAAATAAAGGTTAAGACACTGGTCACTAGTAGACCTTCCAGACCTAAAACCATACTGGGTGTCCAAAATAGTATGAAGCTCTTCCGTCCAATCCATTAGCCGTTCCAAAATTACCCGGCCCAGGATTTTGGCTGAGACATCAATCAATGATATTGGTCTATAGCATTTGGGGTCGTCCCTATTTCCCTTCTTAAATATAGGGATGATTGTTGCAGTAGACCAGGAGCGGGGTAATCCAGTCTTAATAGCTGCGTTTAACACCCTCGTAAGGATGGGAGCCAATAGGCCTACATTGCTCAAATACAAATCAGGTGGCGTTCTATCTGGAACTGGGGCTTTATTGCGGGTGAGCCCTTGGATCGCCTTAGTTGTTTCTTCCAGTGAGAATTCTGCAACCGCTCTCCGCTTACCATCCCACGCCCCCTCCTAGGCAGAATCCTGGTTATGATTATAAAGACCCTCAAAGTGTGTCACCCATTGTTCGGGTAAGATGTTCGTTCCAATCACAGGGGCACTACTATCTTGAAAACAAGGCCCGTTAATAATCCTCCAGAATTCTGTCTTATCTCTTCTTTCGCCAGCCTGCCTTAAATCTCCCCACACTTCAGCTCGAAGAGAAACCTTTCTCTGCTTCAGCGCAGATTTATATAACTGTCTACAGAGGGCTACTTTTAATTTAACCCTGGGATTGGCTTTCAAGACTAGATTTTAGGTCTCTCAAAGCTTGTGAGCAGTTAGCATCAAACCATCTAGGCTGTATTATATTTCCCCTAGGACTCTTTCCCTTCATTAGCCCCTCTACCAGGCAGGTTATTGATCCAAATGCCTTGACCAGAGAACACCCTTCTAATGTCAAGTCAAGGCATTCTTCGAACAATTCTTTCCCCTTAACTATTAGGGATTTATAGAATGCCTCACTGTCAATTTTCGACCACCTCAGCCGTCTTCCCTGGTCGGTTGGTCTCAGCTCAATGCACGGCTGTAAGTTCTTCTTGGGTCGACCTCGGTATAGGAATTCCAGGAATAAGGGATTATGTTCGACAAATACACTCCAATGAATCCCTACCGAACTAATCCAGTTTTTTGAGAGACTGGATACTAGAATGTAATCTATAAAGGAAGAGCAACCTCTTCCTTTAAAAGTTGGTGTGAGAGACCCATCTTTTTCCAAGCTAGCCAAATCAATGGTATGTTCTAGGGCATGAGTCTTTAAGAGCTTGTTAAAAGCTGTTCCCTCAGCAGTATGTACAAAATGTGGACCCTTCTGAATTGGACAACCGGACCAGTCTCTATTTAGGGGAAGTAAGCTTGGGCATAGGCGGCAATTTAAATCACCCATAACTAGTACATTTGGTTCTACAACCCCTTTCCTACAGGCTAACTCCTGACTGAGTCTATGATCTAGTACCTGGAATGCAAAGTTGTTTCCTTTCGCAGACCCTATGTTGTAAATATTGAAAATTATCAACCTCAGCCCACTACCCAAAAATCTTACCGCCTGGAGAGTGTTTGATGACCAGGATGGAAGAGTCCAGACTCCTTCCAAATTAAGATCTGCATATAGTGCTAGTCCCCCGATTGCTCTTCCTGATCTAGCATCTTGTGATGGGACAAAAAAATACTTATAGCCTGCTATTTGAAAAGGGGTACTGTTTACCGCCCAGGTCTCCTGTAAACTTATTATCTGAAAACCCCCTGATATACTTTTGCCATTCGTTGTTATCAAATTTCCCTGCCAAACCCGCTATGTTCCAAGATAATATTTTTAGCCCTCCCTCTAAAAAATTCTTCCCTATGTGAGACCTCCCCACTCGAATTCTCAATAACTAACTCGTCCTCAAATAATGAAGGTACCAATTGTGCCTCCCGTCACTGCCTAAATGGGAGTGCTCTAGCCAACCCATGCCGGAGTTTTCCTGATGTTTCATGTGGGTTAATTTTAACACCCTCCTTCTCAGTAGAGTTATCTAAGTGGTCCGGCGACCTACTTAGTCACAGCAGTGACAAAAGCGCTTCCATTTTAAGCGATATGTCTTAATTGTACGTTGTGCACGGGCTCTAGATAGAATTTCCCGGCAGTCCTGAGATATGTTAAGATCCTTAAATTTTAGGAAGTCAGGAGCCAGGCATGCAAGTGAAGCAATTGTGGATCCGGGTGTAGAATCTGACCTCCCTCTCTTGTCAACATTGTGTGTGTTGGTTGTAGACGAACAGGGTGCTGCTGTGATAACATGAGCAATTCTTGGTACCCATACTGCTTCGGCCAGCGAGGAGCAATCAGAATGAGACTGCAATGTTCTCCCTTTTGCAGCATCCTCGGTATCAGTGGTATCGGGGGGAAAGGATACGCATAAATCCCTGACCATCACATGGACAGGGCATTCCCTCTTGACCCCCGTTGAGGAAATCTGCTGGCGTAGTAAAGGCATTTGCTGTTCTGTCTTGTTGCAAACAGATCTAAAGTTGGGGTGCCCCACACCCGAAAGACCTTCTTCATCTGCTCTTGCTCTAATTCCCACTTGTGACATCCTGCGAGGGATCTACTGAGGTTGTCGGCCAAAGTGTTCTGAATCCCCTTGACATGCTCTGCTCTGAGGGTTATGCCATGCTCTGTAACCCACTACCACAGCTCCTGAGCTTCCTGTGATAGGGAGAGAGACCTCGTTCCCCCCTGCTTGTTGATATAATGCATGCTGGTGGTATTGTCCGTATGGACCAGCACTGAGGAGTTTGCAATCCTCGGAAGGAATGCTTGCAGAGAGAGAAAGATGGCTTGTAGTTCCAGACTGTTGATGTGTTTCTGCTGATACTGTTGGGACCTTCGTCCTTGAATTTGAAGGTCCTGGAGATGCCCTCCCCAACCTTCCATGGGTGCATCCGTGGTTAGGACAAACTCTGGGGAAATAGTCAGGAACGTGAGACCCGGAGACAAATTTGCTTTTATTGACCACCAGTGAAGAGCCTGCATCATGCGTGATGTCACCTTGATGCAATCGTCGAATGACCCCACGGCCTGTTGCCATTGCCGGTGCAGTTCTTCCTGCAGAGGTCTCATCCTGAGCCTTGATAGCGGGACTAGGTTGATCGCCGAAGAGCACATCCCCAGAAGAGAAACGAATGTTCAGACAGAAACTGACTTTCTTTTTTAAATCAACTTGGACAGATTTTTTTATCTTGTTCGGCAATCTTCTGACAAGAATGCCTTGCACTGTTTGGTGTCTAATGTCGCTCCCAGAAATATTAGAACCTGGAGGGGTTGTAACTGTGATTTGCTTGCATGGAGCGTGAGACCCAAATTTGAGAAAAGATGAAGGCAACTCCTGACAGCCTTCCTTGTAACCTGTTTTGAGGGTCCCTTGAGCAACCAGTCATCGAGGTATGGGAAGACTTGTATCCCCTGAGACCTCAGATTGGCAGACACTGGAGCTAGGCATTTCGTGAAGATTCTTGGTGCCGATTTTAGTCCGAACGGAAGAACCTTGAATTGAAAATGGACGCCAGCCACTGTGAATCGTAGGTATTTGCGATGTTTGGGATGTATAGGGATGTGGAAGTAAGCGTCTTCCAAGTCCAAAGAAGCCATAAAGTCCCCTTCGTTGAGACAGCTTAACACATTGGCAAGCGTCACCATTAGAAAACTTAGCTTTTTTAGAAAATTGTTGAGTTTGCGCAAATCGAGAATCAGGCGCCACTCCCCCGATTTTTTCCTTATGAGAAAGAAACGGGAGTAGAATCCTCTCCTTTCTGCAAGACTGGAACTTTTTCTATCGCATTCTTGCGGAACATGTTTAAAGCTTCTCTGAACAGTACGTAAAGATGAGGGGAGGGGGGACCCTTGGGTGGGGTCGTAGGTGGTTTCGTTAGGAATTCCAGAGTATGACATCTTTGTATTAAGTCGAGGACCCACTGGTCTTATGTGATCTGTTGCCATTGTTGGAAGAAAGCTGAGATCTTGGCGCCCACAGGGAGGAGAGAAGGTTTGACTGGCGTTCGTCTGAGCTCATTATTTTCTATTTGAGTCACGGCCCTGATTGTTCGACCGTCATCTTCCGCCCTGATGAGAGAAATTGCTTGAAGACGATTGTTTGTAAGAGGACTGGTAATAAGGCTGTTTATATTGAGATTGGTATTGCCTGTTTTGTTGATTGTGATAATTTCCTCTAGAGGAAAAACCACAACCTCTTGATCCCCGGAAAGATCCTCTTTAATACTGTAGGGTACCCAGTGATTTAGCAGTGTCCATGTCAGTCTTGATAGTCAGCAAGGCGTCATTTATATGTTTACCGAATAGTGAGTCGCTGTCGTAAGCTATATCCAGTATTTTTGTCTGTACCTCTGGTCTAAAAGAGGTTGCTTTGAGCCATCTCTGGCGTATGTGAACAGCAGCCCCAGCTAGCTATCGAAAATTGGTATTTGCAATGTCTAGGGCGCAGTCAATAATTTCCGATGCCGCTCGTTGCCCCTCAAGCACTCTCTTCCGTGCTTCCTGTTGGCGATCTTCAGGTATGAGGTCTAAAAACTCCGACAAATCTGACCACATCTGTCCGTCATAACGTGCCAAAATCGCCAGAGAGTTTGCTGCCTTGATGGAGAATGCAGCATTGGTGGAACATTTCTTGCCTATCAGATCCAATCGTCTACCCTTCTTATCGGGCGGAGTGGAGATTGGGGTGGCCAGATTCTTTGACCTTGGTTGTGCAGCCTGTGAAATTACTGAGTCCGGGCACGGATGCCCTACAAGGCAAGATGGAGTTTCTGGCATTGCTCGATATTTTTTCTCGATCCGTGGAAGTACCGCGGGTTACGAGGCAGGTGTCTTCATTATTTTAAGTCCTTCATTCCAAATGAAGTCTATGATTGGTCTTGCTCTGGTGATTTTTCTATAACCTTCTTTGAAGTCATGTAAAAAACACTCAGAGTGTTCGATAGTGACTGGCAGTTCAAATCATGTTGCAGCCCGTTGCATGATGTTGTGAAAGCCGCCAATATCCTCAGGTGGAGAATCGGAGGGCTGAGGCATAGGAGGCGAGGGCATGGGAATAATGTATTCATCCCAAGGATCCCCAGTCACATTGTCATTGGGTAATTAACCTTCCTCTGTCATCATCAGAGGACAAAGTATCCTGATCCCCTTATGGTAAAGCTCCAGAAGGCTGTCTTGGTGATAGAGGATCTTCTACCGGTGGTTATGGTGCTGGTGTAGCCGCCGGTATGGGTGGTAGGATTGGAGTAGTCCGTTCACGAGGGAATCTTTGCCGATAATCAGCCAACATGGCCTGCAGATCTTGGATCAGAGAAGGGGGAAGATGACTTGTTTCTCCCGAACGTGGAACCTTATGAGACTGTCTATGATAGGGTGTAGACAAGTCTTCTTGATAAAAATGTTCTTGATAGTCTTCTTCTTCATCCTCCTCTTGGCATTTTAATCGCAATTCTGAGGGATGGCGAGCAATTCCAAAAGGACCTTCTTCCTCCTCGTCATCTTCATCAGATTCTTCATCTTCCACATATGTCTCCAAAATATGTGATGGTAATAATGGAGATATATTGGTATAGTCTTGCCAATGGTACGTTTTCAATTGAAAGTGAGTGAATGTAACAGGTGACGTCTGAGATACTTGAGGAATTGTTGACCAACCTCTCATCGGTGGGCTTTTCGTCATTAAAGGGCTCTTTGTCGTCGACGGGGGTGCCTTAGGCAAAGGCACTACAGACAACTGGGCCGTCGACGCTGACGTCGTTGATGCCGAGCCTGTCGACGGGCTCGACGTCGACGGTGCGGTCGTCGATGGTACTGTCGTCGACGGTGCTGTCGTCTACGTGCTCTTCGCCGACGGCGCTGCCGTCGATGGGACTGTAGTCGATGGGACAGACGTCGACGGACTCTTTGACGACGTCGACATGGCTTTCGTCGACAATAGCTTCGTAGATGATGGCACCGTCGTTGGTGAGGTTGACGTCGACGGAGTCGTCGTCGGCGACTTAGATTAAGCAGTTTTAGAAGAGGATTCTTTAGTCTCAGAAGATTTCTTTGGATCAGAGACTTTCGAAGACACAAAAGGTGATGTAATAGCCATAGTAGAGACCATAGATGTAGAACTTGAAGTAGAAGAGGTCATAGAAACTGTGTGAGCAGACACCAGAGAAAGAGTCTTGACCTGGGTTTTACTCACTGTTCTTGTAGATGAAGGAGAAAATGACCTCTTTGCCTGGTCCAAAGCTCTATGAGAGGATTGGTGATGTTTCCTCCCCTCTGGTGAAGAGCTGTCTCGGGATCTAGCTCTTTTGCTAGAAATAGAGGCTGTGTCATCCTCATCTTTTGAAGATGATTTTAGCCATAAAAGTACCCTTGTCTACCTGTCTGTGATAGTTTTGGCAGGGAAGGTACGACAAATCCTCCAATTCTTATGGTTAGGATGTAGACACTAGATGCAGTCCTTGTGCTGATCATCTACATGGACCCTTTTCTTATCACAGGTTCTACAAGCTATTAAGAGAGCTTTCCTTTCAGACATCCTGAAGAGAATATAGAAGAAAACTGAGTAAGCCCTCAGGGAGACTCCCTTCCACACGATGTGCGGCGAATAACAAGTACCGGAGAGCAGTGCATGCGCACTGACTCAGGCTCGACCTAAAAATGAAAGACTGGGTCATCCCTATCCAAATTTCAACAAGTAACAGGCATGTTAGACACAAATCTCTGTAGCATACATATTGACCTAAAAACTATTTTACAGCAGTGTTTTAATGTGCGATCTTATTGAGATGACATTCACAGAATCGTAATATTGTTTTTAAGCAAACCAGTCTCCCAAACTACATGTCCAGTAACTCCACCACCAATTTCTGTATTTTAATGTATAATTTAATATACTTTTCTTTAAATATCTGTCCTCAAATCCTCACCTTATAAACGTCATTTATCTTTCCCGGGAGAAGAGAAAGTGTTTGAGTGACATTGTATTGGTTTCTGGCAGCACCCCCCCCCCCCCCGCCCCGCTAGACTTTCAACCACCAAAAGAGTCACACATTTGATTGATTTAGCCCACAGGTAGTGCAACTTCAGATTCATGTTTGCTACAAATAACACAGTATTTCAAATATCTGAATCCACCATTCAGAAAAGTTACAACCCTTATTCTCCTTGAGATAAATACATACATCAACCATAGATCTTATTTTTTATTTGATTAGTGCTGTATTTAATTGATCATAGAGCCTTTATAGAAAATGGTGTACACGTATTTAATTTATGGAGAACAGAATACAAAACAATTTAACCACAGCCAAAACTAAGACTGACAAAAAGTCAACAAGTGTTCTTTCAACAGTCATAAAAGACCAGACAGTATAGGGAAGCTTTCACGCTGAGTGAAATTCAATGCATAACCAAGGAGTCAATGACCCAAAAGAATGCAAATTAGACAGGGCACAGGACAGTGCAGATCTACGGCATAAGAAATCTGAGCATAAAAATAACTCTAAGAAGAAAACTCTACCCAGTGAAGATCTTTTTTGCTTTTTTCCCCTTTAAACCCAGTAGACATATCAGAAAGAATTTGTGACATTACAATATATGGACTCATCATTCATTTACGCATAGGGTGCCCCATCAATATTCCAATACTGCTTCTGTAAAATGAGTGAACGTTCTATGACACTTCAACCATCGCCGTTTTCCTTACTAAGGGTTTCGTCACTCATTTGGTCGGCTAGGTATGTCCTCTGGCTTAAATTCTCACAGTTCGGAAAGGTAATCAGGTCCTTGAGCCACGCGTCAGGTTTGGTAGCTGCAACCCTATCCACGTTACGGCCATGCTGTGTTTGTCAAATAGCACTCCAATGCTCACACATTTTCTGTTCAATAGTGGCTTGACCAGTAAGGAAAGGTTAACCATCTCATTTATGTCCTCAAATATCTGCTTCCCATACTACACTATCTTCGGAAATGTCGGTGCCAGATGGATGAAATCTGCATCAGGGGATGAGCATCTAGCGCTTTTAGTGAACTCCCGCCATCCCTATTTGAACATAATGATTGATGTGTATGATGCAGGGATTTATTGTGCAACAATTAATCAGGTACTTGTAAAGGGCGACCACTCACCCATTAGGGTCTCAAGGTGCGGGGGATCTGCGGTTCAGTCGAAGAGCTGCAATTTGAGGTCCTTCCTGAATTGAGGCAGTGACGGTGATTGCCTGAGATGTATATCTATATTGCGTCATTGATTGATAATTCTTTTGTATGACTACAACAAACGTTCCATTGTGCATCAGTTCTTTCAGTCCTTAACCACATCGACGCTGATGACGAGCTCATGAGGTACACCGCGGGATTCTCAACTCTTCAGCGCACAGCGGGAAAATGCGCCGCACCGATGCGGTTAAGTCACTCAAACATCTTTCTCTGAATCGATCTGATTCTGTCAGCATGTCATTAATAACTGCGTTTTACATTACAGTATCTGGCCACTTCAGGGCCGGGCCTGCTGCAACTAGTGTTAATCGTTTACAGACGCCGGTTCCTGTGTACATGAGGGAAAGCTGCCCTTTATGATCAAATATGTCTAGTGATGTGTCATGTCCTGTGCACAGGAAGTCAGTGCAGGAGATGCATTGCTTGTTAATATATTAATTTGTAAATCTTTGAAGTTAAAAAATGCCCTTTTGTGTAATTCTTTCACCATTAGCGATTCCCTGGTGATAGGCAACATAGGCTGTTTACCTGCCCATACCAGTTTTACGAGCAAATATTGGAGTTGATCAAAGAAGGCGTGTACGCTGGACTTCACCTCCAAGAATTCAGCTGATCCTTTGCCTATAAAGTTGCTAAACTTTGCCCTTGATAACGGTTGCCAAAGTGATAATTTCCCCACCGTTACATTACATTTGTATGGCATTATTCTGCAAATATTTGACACATGAGCAAAGTATATGGTCTTTCGCGTAGATACTCTGGCTAATGGTATCCTTCTGACAGTAACTCTGATAGACCCCCTTATACAATGTCCAACAATTCACATTCATTACAGATATGCATGTCATAACCATGAAAAACACACAGACACAAAACATGCCACACCACTTATCAATACATTGTCCACAGCATAACAATCTATACACTATAAAACAACTACCCTTAAAAAGTCCAGAACTATTGGTTTTACTAATAGTTGCCTCGGTATAGTGAATCTGGCCATTTGGCACATTTGCTGACAGGGTAAATTAAAATAACCCTTCCAATCATTTTGTGTTTAGGTGCAAAAAATATCCAGAGGAAGGCCTGGGAGTGTCAATATAAGCAAAGTCAATATGCTTAAGACATGTTTTGTTTTACAGGGACAGAAGCATTCATGGACAATGTCTATGCGGACCAAGCCGCATCCGAGTATGAAAATATTCAAAGGGATGATAGATTTGAAGAAACTTGCGCAGATGATTGACTGTCACTGATGACTCAGTGGTTGCTTTGGGAAGCTGAAATCTATGTTCTCATCTCACACAAGTGATTCTGAGATTTGTTACTTTATGTTTTCTCCTGATTGATTCTTCATAAACACTTGAGCAGCATGACTCTCCCCTTGATTCAAACATGTCCCTCATTAAAAGTTTATGAAGAATCGTAATTGCTATGCTCTCACCCCATGAGTTATAATTACAATTCCCATGCTCACCCTAGTGCTGCATGCCTGTACCCATGAAACGTAGCCATGAAGTGGGGCATCTCCTGAGTCTTTAGTCTCATTACAAGTATGGATACAGATGCTTTTTTGAACCAATGCAATCCTTGAGAAACAAGCAAGGAAGTCATATCTCAGACAGGAAATATTTATTTTTTGTCAGACACATTTCTTTGCTTTGCAATGTAACCCGAGATACAATTTTCTGTTGGGCACACAGAAGTATACAATCCAGCTGATGAATAAAGTGCTTGGTACTGTTACAGAGTTTCTGACTGTTCAAACAGCTGTCCTGCAGAATGCATACCAAAAACTACATTGTATGCAATTTAGGCTTGATAAAAGGTGCTTCAATATGAGTGGACGATACAGAAAAGGGGGTGGTGATGAACAGAGTGTCTGAATTAAGCAGACCACTCTTACCCAGTCCAAAGATCAGGGCTTGATCCATCACCGTTATTTATCTCACTGCCCCATCCCAGCTCAGAACCTGGCTATATGCAAATTAGTCTGTCCCTGGCCCAGTGCATCATGGGAACAGGGCAGACCAAACTACCAAGCCAATTCTTCACCAGAAAGGAGACAAGCTACCGGGGACCGGTTTCTGGCATTTCAGCCTCTTCGGCCCGGCTTGCTTGAATCCTGATGGAGCAGTGAGAAAGGGACTCATATCTGAGTATACCCTGCCACACCTATAGTGGCCAAAAACGATACAGAAAAGGGGGTGGTGATGAACAGAGTGTCTGAATTAAGCAGACCACTCTTACCCAGTCCAAAGATCAGGGCTTGATCCATCACCCTTATTTATCTCACTGCCCCATCCCAGCTCAGAACCTGGCTATATGAAAATTAGTCTGTCCCTGGCCCAGTGCATCATGGGAACAGGGCAGACCAAACTACCAAGCCAATTCTTCACCAGAAAGTAGACAAGCTACCGGGGACCGGTTTCTGGCATTTCAGCCTCTTCGGCCCGGCTTGCTTGAATCCTGATGGAGCAGTGAGAAAGGGACTCATGTCTGAGTATACCCTGCCACACCTATAGTGGCCAAAAACGATACAGAAAAGGGGGTGGTGATGAACAGAGTGTCTGAATTAAGCAGACCACTCTTACCCAGTCCAAAGATCAGGGCTTGATCCATCACCGTTATTTATCTCACTGCCCCATCCCAGCTCAGAACCTGGCTATATGCAAATTAGTCTGTCCCTGGCCCAGTGCATCATGGGAACAGGGCAGACCAAACTACCAAGCCAATTCTTCACCAGAAAGGAGACAAGCTACCGGGGACCGGTTTCTGGCATTTCAGCCTCTTCGGCCCGGCTTGCTTGAATCCTGATGGAGCAGTGAGAAAGGGACTCATGTCTGAGTATACCCTGCCACACCTATAGTGGCCAAAAACGATACAGAAAAGGGGGTGGTGATGAACAGAGTGTCTGAATTAAGCAGACCACTCTTACCCAGTCCAAAGATCAGGGCTTGATCCATCACCGTTATTTATCTCACTGCCCCATCCCAGCTCAGAACCTGGCTATATGCAAATTAGTCTGTCCCTGGCCCAGTGCATCATGGGAACAGGGCAGACCAAACTACCAAGCCAATTCTTCACCAGAAAGGAGACAAGCTACCGGGGACCGGTTTCTGGCATTTCAGCCTCTTCGGCCCGGCTTGCTTGAATCCTGATGGAGCAGTGAGAAAGGGACTCATGTCTGAGTATACCCTGCCACACCTATAGTGGCCAAAAACGATACAGAAAAGGGGGTGGTGATGAACAGAGTGTCTGAATTAAGCAGACCACTCTTACCCAGTCCAAAGATCAGGGCTTGATCCATCACCGTTATTTATCTCACTGCCCCATCCCAGCTCAGAACCTGGCTATATGCAAATTAGTCTGTCCCTGGCCCAGTGCATCATGGGAACAGGGCAGACCAAACTACAAAGCCAATTCTTCACCAGAAAGGAGACAAGCTACCGGGGACCGGTTTCTGGCATTTCAGCCTCTTCGGCCCGGCTTGCTTGAATCCTGATGGAGCAGTGAGAAAGGGACTCATGTCTGAGTATACCCTGCCACACCTATAGTGGCCAAAAACGATACAGAAAAGGGGGTGGTGATGAACAGAGTGTCTGAATTAAGCAGACCACTCTTACCCAGTCCAAAGATCAGGGCTTGATCCATCACCGTTATTTATCTCACTGCCCCATCCCAGCTCAGAACCTGGCTATATGCAAATTAGTCTGTCCCTGGCCCAGTGCATCATGGGAACAGGGCAGACCAAACTACCAAGCCAATTCTTCACCAGAAAGGAGACAAGCTACCGGGGACCGGTTTCTGGCATTTCAGCCTCTTCGGCCCGGCTTGCTTGAATCCTGATGGAGCAGTGAGAAAGGGACTCATGTCTGAGTATACCCTGCCACACCTATAGTGGCCAAAAACGATACAGAAAAGGGGGTGGTGATGAACAGAGTGTCTGAATTAAGCAGACCACTCTTACCCAGTCCAAAGATCAGGGCTTGATCCATCACCGTTATTTATCTCACTGCCCCATCCCAGCTCAGAACCTGGCTATATGCAAATTAGTCTGTCACTGGCCCAGTGCATCACGGGAACAGGGCAGACCAAACTACCAAGCCAATTCTTCACCAGAAAGGAGACAAGCTACCGGGGACCGGTTTCTGGCATTTCAGCCTCTTCGGCCCGGCTTGCTTGAATCCTGATGGAGCAGTGAGAAAGGGACTCATGTCTGAGTATACCCTGCCACACCTATAGTGGCCAAAAACGATACAGAAAAGGGGGTGGTGATGAACAGAGTGTCTGAATTAAGCAGACCACTCTTACCCAGTCCAAAGATCAGGGCTTGATCCATCACCGTTATTTATCTCACTGCCCCATCCCAGCTCAGAACCTGGCTATATGCAAATTAGTCTGTCCCTGGCCCAGTGCATCATGGGAACAGGGCAGACCAAACTACCAAGCCAATTCTTCACCAGAAAGGAGACAAGCTACCGGGGACCGGTTTCTGGCATTTCAGCCTCTTCGGCCCGGCTTGCTTGAATCCTGATGGAGCAGTGAGAAAGGGACTCATGTCTGAGTATACCCTGCCACACCTATAGTGGCCAAAAACGATACAGAAAAGGGGGTGGTGATGAACAGAGTGTCTGAATTAAGCAGACCACTCTTACCCAGTCCAAAGATCAGGGCTTGATCCATCACCGTTATTTATCTCACTGCCCCATCCCAGCTCAGAACCTGGCTATATGCAAATTAGTCTGTCCCTGGCCCAGTGCATCATGGGAACAGGGCAGACCAAACTACCAAGCCAATTCTTCACCAGAAAGGAGACAAGCTACCGGGGACCGGTTTCTGGCATTTCAGCCTCTTCGGCCCGGCTTGATTGAATCCTGATGGAGCAGTGAGAAAGGGACTCATGTCTGAGTATACCCTGCCACACCTATAGTGGCCAAAAACGATACAGAAAAGGGGGTGGTGATGAACAGAGTGTCTGAATTAAGCAGACCACTCTTACCCAGTCCAAAGATCAGGGCTTGATCCATCACCGTTATTTATCTCACTGCCCCATCCCAGCTCAGAACCTGGCTATATGCAAATTAGTCTGTCCCTGGCCCAGTGCATCATGGGAACAGGGCAGACCAAACTACCAAGCCAATTCTTCACCAGAAAGGAGACAAGCTACCGGGGACCGGTTTCTGGCATTTCAGCCTCTTCGGCCCGGCTTGCTTGAATCCTGATGGAGCAGTGAGAAAGGGACTCATGTCTGAGTATACCCTGCCACACCTATAGTGGCCAAAAACGATACAGAAAAGGGGGTGGTGATGAACAGAGTGTCTGAATTAAGCAGACCACTCTTACCCAGTCCAAAGATCAGGGCTTGATCCATCACCGTTATTTATCTCACTGCCCCATCCCAGCTCAGAACCTGGCTATATGCAAATTAGTCTGTCCCTGGCCCAGTGCATCATGGGAACAGGGCAGACCAAACTACCAAGCCAATTCTTCACCAGAAAGGAGACAAGCTACCGGGGACCGGTTTCTGGCATTTCAGCCTCTTCGGCCCGGCTTGCTTGAATCCTGATGGAGCAGTGAGAAAGGGACTCATGTCTGAGTATACCCTGCCACACCTATAGTGGCCAAAAACGATACAGAAAAGGGGGTGGTGATGAACAGAGTGTCTGAATTAAGCAGACCACTCTTACCCAGTCCAAAGATCAGGGCTTGATCCATCACCGTTATTTATCTCACTGCCCCATCCCAGCTCAGAACCTGGCTATATGCAAATTAGTCTGTCCCTGGCCCATTGCATCATGGGAACAGGGCAGACCAAACTACCAAGCCAATTCTTCACCAGAAAGGAGACAAGCTACCGGGGACCGGTTTCTGGCATTTCAGCCTCTTCGGCCCGGCTTGCTTGAATCCTGATGGAGCAGTGAGAAAGGGACTCATGTCTGAGTATACCCTGCCACACCTATAGTGGCCAAAAACGATACAGAAAAGGGGGTGGTGATGAACAGAGTGTCTGAATTAAGCAGACCACTCTTACCCAGTCCAAAGATCAGGGCTTGATCAATCACCGTTATTTATCTCACTGCCCCATCCCAGCTCAGAACCTGGCTATATGCAAATTAGTCTGTCCCTGGCCCAGTGCATCATGGGAACAGGGCAGACCAAACTACCAAGCCAATTCTTCACCAGAAAGGAGACAAGCTACCGGGGACCGGTTTCTGGCATTTCAGCCTCTTCGGCCCGGCTTGCTTGAATCCTGATGGAGCAGTGAGAAAGGGACTCATGTCTGAGTATACCCTGCCACACCTATAGTGGCCAAAAACGATACAGAAAAGGGGGTGGTGATGAACAGAGTGTCTGAATTAAGCAGACCACTCTTACCCAGTCCAAAGATCAGGGCTTGATCCATCACCGTTATTTATCTCACTGCCCCATCCCAGCTCAGAACCTGGCTATATGCAAATTAGTCTGTCCCTGGCCCAGTGCATCATGGGAACAGGGCAGACCAAACTACCAAGCCAATTCTTCACCAGAAAGGAGACAAGCTACCGGGGACCGGTTTCTGGCATTTCAGCCTCTTCGGCCCGGCTTGCTTGAATCCTGATGGAGCAGTGAGAAAGGGACTCATGTCTGAGTATACCCTGCCACACCTATAGTGGCCAAAAACGATACAGAAAAGGGGGTGGTGATGAACAGAGTGTCTGAATTAAGCAGACCACTCTTACCCAGTCCAAAGATCAGGGCTTGATCCATCACCGTTATTTATCTCACTGCCCCATCCCAGCTCAGAACCTGGCTATATGCAAATTAGTCTGTCACTGGCCCAGTGCATCACGGGAACAGGGCAGACCAAACTACCAAGCCAATTCTTCACCAGAAAGGAGACAAGCTACCGGGGACCGGTTTCTGGCATTTCAGCCTCTTCGGCCCGGCTTGCTTGAATCCTGATGGAGCAGTGAGAAAGGGACTCATGTCTGAGTATACCCTGCCACACCTATAGTGGCCAAAAACGATACAGAAAAGGGGGTGGTGATGAACAGAGTGTCTGAATTAAGCAGACCACTCTTACCCAGTCCAAAGATCAGGGCTTGATCCATCACCGTTATTTATCTCACTGCCCCATCCCAGCTCAGAACCTGGCTATATGCAAATTAGTCTGTCCCTGGCCCAGTGCATCATGGGAACAGGGCAGACCAAACTACCAAGCCAATTCTTCACCAGAAAGGAGACAAGCTACCGGGGACCGGTTTCTGGCATTTCAGCCTCTTCGGCCCGGCTTGCTTGAATCCTGATGGAGCAGTGAGAAAGGGACTCATGTCTGAGTATACCCTGCCACACCTATAGTGGCCAAAAACGATACAGAAAAGGGGGTGGTGATGAACAGAGTGTCTGAATTAAGCAGACCACTCTTACCCAGTCCAAAGATCAGGGCTTGATCCATCACCGTTATTTATCTCACTGCCCCATCCCAGCTCAGAACCTGGCTATATGCAAATTAGTCTGTCCCTGGCCCAGTGCATCATGGGAACAGGGCAGACCAAACTACCAAGCCAATTCTTCACCAGAAAGGAGACAAGCTACCGGGGACCGGTTTCTGGCATTTCAGCCTCTTCGGCCCGGCTTGATTGAATCCTGATGGAGCAGTGAGAAAGGGACTCATGTCTGAGTATACCCTGCCACACCTATAGTGGCCAAAAACGATACAGAAAAGGGGGTGGTGATGAACAGAGTGTCTGAATTAAGCAGACCACTCTTACCCAGTCCAAAGATCAGGGCTTGATCCATCACCGTTATTTATCTCACTGCCCCATCCCAGCTCAGAACCTGGCTATATGCAAATTAGTCTGTCCCTGGCCCAGTGCATCATGGGAACAGGGCAGACCAAACTACCAAGCCAATTCTTCACCAGAAAGGAGACAAGCTACCGGGGACCGGTTTCTGGCATTTCAGCCTCTTCGGCCCGGCTTGCTTGAATCCTGATGGAGCAGTGAGAAAGGGACTCATGTCTGAGTATACCCTGCCACACCTATAGTGGCCAAAAACGATACAGAAAAGGGGGTGGTGATGAACAGAGTGTCTGAATTAAGCAGACCACTCTTACCCAGTCCAAAGATCAGGGCTTGATCCATCACCGTTATTTATCTCACTGCCCCATCCCAGCTCAGAACCTGGCTATATGCAAATTAGTCTGTCCCTGGCCCAGTGCATCATGGGAACAGGGCAGACCAAACTACCAAGCCAATTCTTCACCAGAAAGGAGACAAGCTACCGGGGACCGGTTTCTGGCATTTCAGCCTCTTCGGCCCGGCTTGCTTGAATCCTGATGGAGCAGTGAGAAAGGGACTCATGTCTGAGTATACCCTGCCACACCTATAGTGGCCAAAAACGATACAGAAAAGGGGGTGGTGATGAACAGAGTGTCTGAATTAAGCAGACCACTCTTACCCAGTCCAAAGATCAGGGCTTGATCCATCACCGTTATTTATCTCACTGCCCCATCCCAGCTCAGAACCTGGCTATATGCAAATTAGTCTGTCCCTGGCCCATTGCATCATGGGAACAGGGCAGACCAAACTACCAAGCCAATTCTTCACCAGAAAGGAGACAAGCTACCGGGGACCGGTTTCTGGCATTTCAGCCTCTTCGGCCCGGCTTGCTTGAATCCTGATGGAGCAGTGAGAAAGGGACTCATGTCTGAGTATACCCTGCCACACCTATAGTGGCCAAAAACGATACAGAAAAGGGGGTGGTGATGAACAGAGTGTCTGAATTAAGCAGACCACTCTTACCCAGTCCAAAGATCAGGGCTTGATCAATCACCGTTATTTATCTCACTGCCCCATCCCAGCTCAGAACCTGGCTATATGCAAATTAGTCTGTCCCTGGCCCAGTGCATCATGGGAACAGGGCAGACCAAACTACCAAGCCAATTCTTCACCAGAAAGGAGACAAGCTACCGGGGACCGGTTTCTGGCATTTCAGCCTCTTCGGCCCGGCTTGCTTGAATCCTGATGGAGCAGTGAGAAAGGGACTCATGTCTGAGTATACCCTGCCACACCTATAGTGGCCAAAAACGATACAGAAAAGGGGGTGGTGATGAACAGAGTGTCTGAATTAAGCAGACCACTCTTACCCAGTCCAAAGATCAGGGCTTGATCCATCACCGTTATTTATCTCACTGCCCCATCCCAGCTCAGAACCTGGCTATATGCAAATTAGTCTGTCCCTGGCCCAGTGCATCATGGGAACAGGGCAGACCAAACTACCAAGCCAATTCTTCACCAGAAAGGAGACAAGCTACCGGGGACCGGTTTCTGGCATTTCAGCCTCTTCGGCCCGGCTTGCTTGAATCCTGATGGAGCAGTGAGAAAGGGACTCATGTCTGAGTATACCCTGCCACACCTATAGTGGCCAAAAACGATACAGAAAAGGGGGTGGTGATGAACAGAGTGTCTGAATTAAGCAGACCACTCTTACCCAGTCCAAAGATCAGGGCTTGATCCATCACCGTTATTTATCTCACTGCCCCATCCCAGCTCAGAACCTGGCTATATGCAAATTAGTCTGTCCCTGGCCCAGTGCATCATGGGAACAGGGCAGACCAAACTACCAAGCCAATTCTTCACCAGAAAGGAGACAAGCTACCGGGGACCGGTTTCTGGCATTTCAGCCTCTTCGGCCCGGCTTGCTTGAATCCTGATGGAGCAGTGAGAAAGGGACTCATGTCTGAGTATACCCTGCCACACCTATAGTGGCCAAAAACGATACAGAAAAGGGGGTGGTGATGAACAGAGTGTCTGAATTAAGCAGACCACTCTTACCCAGTCCAAAGATCAGGGCTTGATCCATCACCGTTATTTATCTCACTGCCCCATCCCAGCTCAGAACCTGGCTATATGCAAATTAGTCTGTCCCTGGCCCATTGCATCATGGGAACAGGGCAGACCAAACTACCAAGCCAATTCTTCACCAGAAAGGAGACAAGCTACCGGGGACCGGTTTCTGGCATTTCAGCCTCTTCGGCCCGGCTTGCTTGAATCCTGATGGAGCAGTGAGAAAGGGACTCATGTCTGAGTATACCCTGCCACACCTATAGTGGCCAAAAACGATACAGAAAAGGGGGTGGTGATGAACAGAGTGTCTGAATTAAGCAGACCACTCTTACCCAGTCCAAAGATCAGGGCTTGATCAATCACCGTTATTTATCTCACTGCCCCATCCCAGCTCAGAACCTGGCTATATGCAAATTAGTCTGTCCCTGGCCCAGTGCATCATGGGAACAGGGCAGACCAAACTACCAAGCCAATTCTTCACCAGAAAGGAGACAAGCTACCGGGGACCGGTTTCTGGCATTTCAGCCTCTTCGGCCCGGCTTGCTTGAATCCTGATGGAGCAGTGAGAAAGGGACTCATGTCTGAGTATACCCTGCCACACCTATAGTGGCCAAAAACGATACAGAAAAGGGGGTGGTGATGAACAGAGTGTCTGAATTAAGCAGACCACTCTTACCCAGTCCAAAGATCAGGGCTTGATCCATCACCGTTATTTATCTCACTGCCCCATCCCAGCTCAGAACCTGGCTATATGCAAATTAGTCTGTCCCTGGCCCAGTGCATCATGGGAACAGGGCAGACCAAACTACCAAGCCAATTCTTCACCAGAAAGGAGACAAGCTACCGGGGACCGGTTTCTGGCATTTCAGCCTCTTCGGCCCGGCTTGCTTGAATCCTGATGGAGCAGTGAGAAAGGGACTCATGTCTGAGTATACCCTGCCACACCTATAGTGGCCAAAAACGATACAGAAAAGGGGGTGGTGATGAACAGAGTGTCTGAATTAAGCAGACCACTCTTACCCAGTCCAAAGATCAGGGCTTGATCCATCACCGTTATTTATCTCACTGCCCCATCCCAGCTCAGAACCTGGCTATATGCAAATTAGTCTGTCCCTGGCCCAGTGCATCATGGGAACAGGGCAGACCAAACTACCAAGCCAATTCTTCACCAGAAAGGAGACAAGCTACCGGGGACCGGTTTCTGGCATTTCAGCCTCTTCGGCCCGGCTTGCTTGAATCCTGATGGAGCAGTGAGAAAGGGACTCATGTCTGAGTATACCCTGCCACACCTATAGTGGCCAAAAACGATACAGAAAAGGGGGTGGTGATGAACAGAGTGTCTGAATTAAGCAGACCACTCTTACCCAGTCCAAAGATCAGGGCTTGATCCATCACCGTTATTTATCTCACTGCCCCATCCCAGCTCAGAACCTGGCTATATGCAAATTAGTCTGTCCCTGGCCCAGTGCATCATGGGAACAGGGCAGACCAAACTACCAAGCCAATTCTTCACCAGAAAGGAGACAAGCTACCGGGGACCGGTTTCTGGCATTTCAGCCTCTTCGGCCCGGCTTGCTTGAATCCTGATGGAGCAGTGAGAAAGGGACTCATGTCTGAGTATACCCTGCCACACCTATAGTGGCCAAAAACGATACAGAAAAGGGGGTGGTGATGAACAGAGTGTCTGAATTAAGCAGACCACTCTTACCCAGTCCAAAGATCAGGGCTTGATCCATCACCGTTATTTCTCTCACTGCCCCATCCCAGCTCAGAACCTGGCTATATGCAAATTAGTCTGTCCCTGGCCCAGTGCATCATGGGAACAGGGCAGACCAAACTACCAAGCCAATTCTTCACCAGAAAGGAGACAAGCTACCGGGGACCGGTTTCTGGCATTTCAGCCTCTTCGGCCCGGCTTGCTTGAATCCTGATGGAGCAGTGAGAAAGGGACTCATGTCTGAGTATACCCTGCCACACCTATAGTGGCCAAAAACGATACAGAAAAGGGGGTGGTGATGAACAGAGTGTCTGAATTAAGCAGACCACTCTTACCCAGTCCAAAGATCAGGGCTTGATCCATCACCGTTATTTATCTCACTGCCCCATCCCAGCTCAGAACCTGGCTATATGCAAATTAGTCTGTCCCTGGCCCAGTGCATCATGGGAACAGGGCAGACCAAACTACCAAGCCAATTCTTCACCAGAAAGGAGACAAGCTACCGGGGACCGGTTTCTGGCATTTCAGCCTCTTCGGCCCGGCTTGCTTGAATCCTGATGGAGCAGTGAGAAAGGGACTCATGTCTGAGTATACCCTGCCACACCTATAGTGGCCAAAAACGATACAGAAAAGGGGGTGGTGATGAACAGAGTGTCTGAATTAAGCAGACCACTCTTACCCAGTCCAAAGATCAGGGCTTGATCCATCACCGTTATTTATCTCACTGCCCCATCCCAGCTCAGAACCTGGCTATATGCAAATTAGTCTGTCCCTGGCCCAGTGCATCATGGGAACAGGGCAGACCAAACTACCAAGCCAATTCTTCACCAGAAAGGAGACAAGCTACCGGGGACCGGTTTCTGGCATTTCAGCCTCTTCGGCCCGGCTTGCTTGAATCCTGATGGAGCAGTGAGAAAGGGACTCATGTCTGAGTATACCCTGCCACACCTATAGTGGCCAAAAACGATACAGAAAAGGGGGTGGTGATGAACAGAGTGTCTGAATTAAGCAGACCACTCTTACCCAGTCCAAAGATCAGGGCTTGATCCATCACCGTTATTTATCTCACTGCCCCATCCCAGCTCAGAACCTGGCTATATGCAAATTAGTCTGTCCCTGGCCCAGTGCATCATGGGAACAGGGCAGACCAAACTACCAAGCCAATTCTTCACCAGAAAGGAGACAAGCTACCGGGGACCGGTTTCTGGCATTTCAGCCTCTTCGGCCCGGCTTGCTTGAATCCTGATGGAGCAGTGAGAAAGGGACTCATGTCTGAGTATACCCTGCCACACCTATAGTGGCCAAAAACGATACAGAAAAGGGGGTGGTGATGAACAGAGTGTCTGAATTAAGCAGACCACTCTTACCCAGTCCAAAGATCAGGGCTTGATCCATCACCGTTATTTATCTCACTGCCCCATCCCAGCTCAGAACCTGGCTATATGCAAATTAGTCTGTCCCTGGCCCAGTACATCATGGGAACAGGGCAGACCAAACTACCAAGCCAATTCTTCACCAGAAAGGAGACAAGCTACCGGGGACCGGTTTCTGGCATTTCAGCCTCTTCGGCCCGGCTTGCTTGAATCCTGATGGAGCAGTGAGAAAGGGACTCATGTCTGAGTATACCCTGCCACACCTATAGTGGCCAAAAACGATACAGAAAAGGGGGTGGTGATGAACAGAGTGTCTGAATTAAGCAGACCACTCTTACCCAGTCCAAAGATCAGGGCTTGATCCATCACCGTTATTTATCTCACTGCCCCATCCCAGCTCAGAACCTGGCTATATGCAAATTAGTCTGTCCCTGGCCCAGTGCATCATGGGAACAGGGCAGACCAAACTACCAAGCCAATTCTTCACCAGAAAGGAGACAAGCTACCGGGGACCGGTTTCTGGCATTTCAGCCTCTTCGGCCCGGCTTGCTTGAATCCTGATGGAGCAGTGAGAAAGGGACTCATGTCTGAGTATACCCTGCCACACCTATAGTGGCCAAAAACGATACAGAAAAGGGGGTGGTGATGAACAGAGTGTCTGAATTAAGCAGACCACTCTTACCCAGTCCAAAGATCAGGGCTTGATCCATCACCGTTATTTATCTCACTGCCCCATCCCAGCTCAGAACCTGGCTATATGCAAATTAGTCTGTCCCTGGCCCAGTGCATCATGGGAACAGGGCAGACCAAACTACCAAGCCAATTCTTCACCAGAAAGGAGACAAGCTACCGGGGACCGGTTTCTGGCATTTCAGCCTCTTCGGCCCGGCTTGCTTGAATCCTGATGGAGCAGTGAGAAAGGGACTCATGTCTGAGTATACCCTGCCACACCTATAGTGGCCAAAAACGATACAGAAAAGGGGGTGGTGATGAACAGAGTGTCTGAATTAAGCAGACCACTCTTACCCAGTCCAAAGATCAGGGCTTGATCCATCACCGTTATTTATCTCACTGCCCCATCCCAGCTCAGAACCTGGCTATATGCAAATTAGTCTGTCCCTGGCCCAGTGCATCATGGGAACAGGGCAGACCAAACTACCAAGCCAATTCTTCACCAGAAAGGAGACAAGCTACCGGGGACCGGTTTCTGGCATTTCAGCCTCTTCGGCCCGGCTTGCTTGAATCCTGATGGAGCAGTGAGAAAGGGACTCATGTCTGAGTATACCCTGCCACACCTATAGTGGCCAAAAACGATACAGAAAAGGGGGTGGTGATGAACAGAGTGTCTGAATTAAGCAGACCACTCTTACCCAGTCCAAAGATCAGGGCTTGATCCATCACCGTTATTTATCTCACTGCCCCATCCCAGCTCAGAACCTGGCTATATGCAAATTAGTCTGTCCCTGGCCCAGTGCATCATGGGAACAGGGCAGACCAAACTACCAAGCCAATTCTTCACCAGAAAGGAGACAAGCTACCGGGGACCGGTTTCTGGCATTTCAGCCTCTTCGGCCCGGCTTGCTTGAATCCTGATGGAGCAGGGAGCAATATGAGTGGAGCCCTATTTTAGGACTAACTTTAATGGTGTTTACTGCAAATCATTCCCTAGCTATTATGGTCAGAGTTGAGAAATGTCTTTGAGTTGAATGTGGTTGTTTTGTTTCTTCCCATTGCTCCATTACATTTTGAATTTCATATTGCTGTGAAAAGTTTTTGCTCTGTGTGACCATACTGGACAGAAACAATTCATGTACAGTGCGCCATTCTAAATGAAACATGGGGTCCTGTCATGATGGGGTTTACTGGCTCAGCACAAACCCACGCGCCTGTTTTAGGTCTCGCCTAGGCAGCGCATGCCCTGCATGCGCTGTCTCTTCGAGACATGTTGTATCTGGAATATGGGCTTGAAGCACCTCCCATGTGTTCTATTGGCTCCTGTTAACGCACTTTGTAAATGGCTGCTTCTGATTGGTGAATATAGTTAATTTGTCCCACCTTTTGATGTTTCAGACCCTCCCAGCAGACTTCCCCTGTTACATGTTGTTTTTTTTATATATGTGTGTTTGTTAGTGGCACTATTTTCTTTTTTTTTTTTTTGTTTGATTCTAGAGCTCACTCCTGCGTGGGCAGCGGAGAGCACTATAGGAGGCTGTGGGGGAGTGCCGGCAAACACCTCGGCATCCAATGCAACAATAGGCTATTCATCTTTTGTAATACAAGCACTGTCTACGAGAAATGTTTGTACGCCATGCGATTGTTACCCATTACTTCTGTCGATGTATAGCTTTAAAAAAAATTATATTTGCGTCAGCATTTGAGATTTCCTCCACTTTCAAATTTTCCCCCGACTCTAAGCACGTGTTGGTAAAAATAAAAGTGTTATTTCGGTTCTATGGCTGCATGTCTCTCATTCCCCAAGAAGGCGCAGTCATTACTGCTTGTTTTCTACACAGGCGAAGGGGCGAAATGAGTGAACTACAGAGAAACACGACAACTGAACTCAGCAACTGAAGTGGGCACTGGCCACATGTAGTACAAGGGTGTGGGAAATGTGCAGGGTTGTGCATTGCACTCAGTCACATGCGTAGCCACAGCCATGTTAGGGGCAGTCCATGCGTCACAGGGGTATTTTTTTGTCAAAGAAGGTAATATGAAACTATTGATGTTTTGCCTGACCTTTACAGGCAGCGTGAGCCCCGCCCATACCATGCACATTTATTGTACTAGCCTTGTGGAAGGGGTAACAAGCGTGCACTCGCAGTGTTTTTGTTCGCCTTCCCACTCCACTGCCAGTGCGTGTTCTCTCGGGTTACAAGACCCTACTGTTTATGCTCGCCATAGAGAGCACTTGTGCCCTGTTTTTTCAGCATTCTCGTTTTCTCACCACAGCTTTTGCCAGCGAGGAGTGTTAAATGCTTGCAAACACAAAAACAGAAGTAAAGAACTTTGTCATTAAAAATGCCAATAGCTTGAACTTTCTCAAATGCGAGACCAATTGCATTGCAAATTCTTGTTCTCTTTGTGATTCATATATGCCATAATATATGCAATCCCAGACAGTCCCAATATTCCCCCCTCACTAATGCCACAACCAGGAGGGAGATTCCCAGGTCCTTCATTGTGGCCATTCGGTGGAGTCTTGTCCCTGCAGCCTCCAAAATGGCCATCTGGTGTTGCAGACACTTGCGTCATAGGTCTCACACCAGGTCGCAGCACACATCCCATAAGTCTATGAGGCCTCAGGCCAGGAACTACTGGTCCTACCCTCTGCCACATTGTAGGAGCTCCTGTTTATCTGGGGTACCCAGTGGGGTTCTGCTGCTCTTCAACGCTTGGATGGGACTGGTAATTACATCTGAGCACAACAGTCATTGATTTAGTCTCTAAGCAATGGAAGAGGGATTCTTTGCACTCTGAGCTTGGAAATGAGGTGCTTCAGTTTATGGACTCATGTCCACATAAAGGTGGAGGACAAAGCACACTTGCATGCTGGTTTCATAAAAATCAAAGCTGGAGCAGAGCTTGGTTGGGGAAGTAAACACGCTAAATATATATAAGCGTGGTCATGGAGATTAAAAAAGAGCTAGGTGGACATGAAACTGAGGAATGCTCTGGTGTGAACAGTAAAGCAAGTGCTATAAATGTTTGAGTATCTTTGCAAAGCAGGTGCAGATCGGCTCAATGGTTCAGTGTATGGGAGCAGAGGCAGGCCCTGGACATGTACCATATTATCAAGCAGGTTAGAAATATGGCTAATGTAAGCTTAGGTCTCTTCAGGAGAGGAAGCTTAAGCAGGCAAATGTCAGCACGTACGGGCCAAATGGCATGTGAACTGGACACAGGAGATGAGGCACAAACAGGACCAAATAACCTTTACCTAATCCAAACTCCCATTAAGAAGACAGGCCGAAACATGTCAGTTTAAGTAAGTGGGTGTATAAAGTCTACAAAGACAGCCAGGAATAGATATTAAGTGGGCCATGTACCTCAGAATTTGAAGAAATGTGTGCAGTGCCTGCTGGCATTGACCTGCGGTTATGAAGCTCCCGAAGTTTGTCTGTGCACATCTGCTGTAGGTTCAGAGCTAAGGTGCCTGCACCTGTCCCTACTTCAATTCCCCTCACTCACAATACAATCAGCTGTCAAGACCTGAACAATATCTTGTATGGTCCTGAACATCACCATACAGCAGTAGATACCTTCTTACATTGGCATCCAACATTTGTGCTTCCATTTTGAACTTTCAACTCTAGCAGTCATCACTACCCTATGTAGTATCCCAGAGTGTTATGTTCCCAGGTTAGGCCCATTTAGCGAAGCTGCTAATTTCTTAAATGTCCTATTTTTCACAATAACATTTCTGGTGTGAACTTTTGCACATATTGCATGCACGACCATGTTGGATTCGCTTCTCTCAAACTACTTTGTTTACACATCTAGCTTCGCACAACATTATCACAGTGCCTCGAACATCATGTACAAGGCCTCTTTGCTTACTATGCACAAATCTCGTTCTATCTTCATCCACTGGGCAACAGATCTATCTACATATCCATAACATCGCTAATCTACAAAGTACATCGCAAGGCTGCTTTCTATTATAAATAATGAGCATCCTGATGGATTAGTAGAGGACACATACCCTCAGGTGTTGTATAGCATTTTATGACCCTAGTGTAATTTTCCTGATTCATGCCCTTATATAGGATAAATCACCTTGTCCTTATATAGCAATAGAAATCATAACCATATTTAGACATAGCCCATGCAGTCCAAATACGGCTTGGCTACTTCCACTAGTTCAGAAAATCCACAACTATTTCTTGGAAAACTCGGCTTCAGCAGTCTGGGACTTCCCCTTGCTTGAATATTGATTTATCCAAGAACTCAGAGTTGTCAAAGAATTGCGAGTCTTTGATGACGCTATTATGTCCAACTTTACGTCAAACTCGGCACCTTCAAGGTATAAATATGCCCACACTTGCCCTAGCAAACGCACGGTGGTTTGGAGCAGTTCGACTATCTACTTGCCGACGCATCTCGCTGCAGCAAGTGCCGAAGGAAGCCGACTCTCCAGCAGATGCACTGAGAGAGACGCTGTCTTTTCTCTTGCTGAGAAATCCAGCTCCAGTGTTTCCAAGCTCCCCTTGCGGGGTATTGGGAAATCGAGTCCTGAGACAGAGAGATACCAGACCTCCTCCATTCTAAACAAGGTACGGAGCTGATTAGACCCTAAGAGAAATCTTGGATAGATTCTTGGCAAAAGAATACTAAACCTATGCTACACATCACTTACTTCTTCCCTCGTACTAGACTTAGGTTAGGTCCACCGGGGTAGGCGTATTTTAGAAGCACCAGTTGAGTACTTTTAGTCTTTGTTTATTTATGTATGTATTTTATGGCTTAGAAACCATAATATGCTTTTACAGTATTATTTTATAATACTCTTCTTACTGTACGCATTATACTTTGCAGCCAGTATTACAATTCATTTCTTCTGTATGAGAAAGAGGAAATACTTTTTATTGAAAATGCCTGTCTCTCTATTTCTCGGCACCTCTGGTGAAACGAAGCATGCACGATTGACTGAGTGAAATATCTATCTATTGTTTCCACGACTCTGAAGATAAGTTTTATCTTGGGGAAACAAAGTTGTCATGTTTATGCGGTTGTCAGAAATGAATCCCTTCTTGTTTATTCGAGAAAGTTTCTAGTGAGCTTTGAGCTAGCTGGCACTCACAATTAAGTCTAATATATTTCATAGAGACCTAGTCGACCTAAGTCCTACGTCAATTCTATAGGATATATTATTCCAATGAGCAGAGCCTATTGGGAATATAGGAACTACACTACATGGCGCCCAAACATTTGGTAAGGCACTAATTTAATGCTAGATACTAGAGTAACTCAGTTGTGCTTTTCACAGAGACACGCTTTTTTCTTGTAAAATACTCCAATAGACGTCTGGAGTGGGTGAAAGGATAATATCCGCCATAACTGAGTAGGATGAAAATCCTATGTATTAGTTATTGGTTTAGTTCAACGTTGAAGGATACAGTGTTCCAAAATGTTGTGCACCTTATCTTTGTTTCCTTGAACTTGCTCTGCAAAACTTTCAGTCAACAAAATGTCGGAGAGCGACACCGAGAACGGTGGACCGACAGTCAATAATGCAACTGGCGGACCTGCAACTGCAGCCTGATCGGGTTTAGACGTTACAGGTCTCTAACAGAATGACCCGGATGCCATAATCATCCCGGAAAACTTAAGGAAAACAATAGCTTTAAAGCTTATAGAAAATGGCCTATTACCAAGAGGTGGAAAGGTTATATTTGTCATAGAGGCACATGAATATCGGCAGACAGAGGTATTCTATTCATGGATTATCTTCCCAGAAGCGAATCCACCAACACATGTGTTCCACTTCTACATGATAGAGGAACCTCCAGCGGAATACGCTCCTTTCGAGGACATTGAAATTCCACTAACTTACCAAGAGCATCACCTCTGGTTTAAAGGCGCCCTACAACATCAAAATCACATTACCAGGCTCGGTCCACGAGGTAGACCAGGAGCAACATGGCCGGTACGAGCCAGCTATACACCACATCCTGACATTGAAAGAATGACAGGTCCAGAACTATTAGCTCAGCTGAAACAATTAATTAAAATACATAGACAATTGGTTCAATATGTCATGCAGACTCTAACAGTCCAACCTGCTATAAGGATTCCACAGCACACCCCACACCAGGGGAACACAACTAAAATTACACCACAGACTATACAATCAGTCATTGGTAAATTGCCTGCAAAGAGGGAACAAATTCCATTCTGATTAGTTAAAAAAATTACTCAAATAGAGGCAGTATTTCCCGATAGTACTCCTCATGAGAAACACAGGATTCTAACAATCTGTTTACCAATGGGGATCGCACCACACTTGGAGGACTGTGACACATGGGGTACAGTCTTTGCTGCAATCTACACAAAACACATGGTGTTCCGACTATGGCGGTAATAAGAGACGTCCTGAAACAGATTCAAAATGAATACGGGGCATAGCCTGCTTTAAATCTCGGTATGAAGTTACTGAAGGATTTCAAACAGGTCTCAGCTATAATATTAGCTAATATTAAAGGTGAAGCAGCATCACTGGCAATCCGCCAAAAACTAAAAGAATTTGATGGAACTGAGCAACCATATGAACTGGCCAGAATAATAGAAAAATCCTATGAAGAACTAGGTAGAGATAGTTTGGGAGGGAAACCAGTAAAACCTGAACTAACAGAAAATTCTGAAAAGGTTTTTATTAAAAACACTCTCACTACTCTTAAAAAAAAGTGGGAAAACACTAAACAGACACCTCCGAGAAAGAAGCGTTCTCAGTCCAGAGGTAGGTCTCCTCAAAAGGAGCCCTCTGAAAAAAGATATAACCTCAGAAATAGGGATAATTTGAGAGAACCTGATAGATATCAAGATACTGATACACGTTCCTCTCGTACCTTTCAGAATTCCTCGCAAAAATCCGAAAGAAGAGGATGATCAGAACACAAGGAAGAACGCGTGAAGTTCAAAGACGATCTACACGTTCCAAAAAATAAGAAAACTCAATTCACCAAAAGAAGGTAGCAAGTTTAAAAATCAGACATGCCGAGGATCTTGAGGACACAACTCAAGAATGGGGAGTGGGCTCAGACAATGCTGGACAGTGCTGCAGAAGTTACCATAGCTCGCAGGATCCTGAAGGATCATCTGAAGACAGTGGACCTGAATGAATACATTCAAGTTGAAACTGCCGATACCAGGGTTAGTGTACCCCATAAGTTATATGAAGTAACACTCCGGATAGAGGGGCACATTACTAGGAAAATAAGAGCACTATTTTGGGAGAAGCTCTCTAAGCGTTATGACATTCTTCTAGCTGAAAAAGACTGGCCACCTAAATTTGTCAGAGAGTGCCCACATGGCGAAGACATCATTATGCCAGCCTTCTCAAATCATATTCCAATTCATAAAAAAAAACACCTATGCCAGAAAATGGGCTGTAGACCAAGCTCCAGCATTATATAAACATCATGTGGGAAGGGATAAGGATTTTCCTCACCATAAAATCCAGTTAAAAAATCAACCAACTGCTCAGAGGCAGTATCCAGTTAAGCAAGAAGCTACAAAACAGGTCAAGGAGATCTTAGATCAACTTGAATACCAAGGGGTGATTGAAACATGCACCTCGTCCACGAACAATCCTTTGTTTCCTGTCTCCAAACCAGACAACACATATCGTCTAGTTTTGGACTACAGACATTTAAACTCTTGTTGCAAAACCTTAGCAGTACAAAATGCACACAGTGCAGCACTGATGAATAACATTGTGCGTAAAAAATATAAAACAACAGATATTTCTAACGGTTTCTTCTGTCAAAATATTGCACCAGAAAGCAGGTACTTGACTGCTTTCTCAATAATGGGGACACAACGTCATTTTTGCCGTCTCCCCCAGGGATTCAAGAATAGTCCAGGGTTATTTTCAGCCAGAGTAACAGAGTTACAACAAACGTATGATGATGAAGCATTATCTTATGTCAATGACATCTATCTAACAGACGATGACTTGGATAGGCGCTTGAACAGAGTGAACACCATAATACTTGGCTTCGCATCTGAAGGGTACAAATTCAATTTTAAGAAATGACTAATTGCCCACCTCAACGTCCTATTCTTAGGATACAAACTTTCAAGTGAAAGCAAAAGTTTGGCAGTTAACTTTTTAGAAAAATGTGCGCTGCTCCAACCTCCAAAAACGTTGAAAAACTTACAGTCAATTCTAGGTTTCCTGAATTTCTGAAGAACTTACATTCTAAATTACGCAGAAAGGATTAAACCTCTCTACGAACTAATCAAACCTGATTTCAAACCAACTAATTGGACTCAAAAACACACAGAAATTTTGCGTTCAGTGCAAACAGACATGTTAGCAACAACACATTTGCAAACATAGGTAAACGTACGCAAACTTGTAATCCAAATCATCCCATGGAGATGCGGATTCACATACCTAACCTTTAATGAAGGTGAAAAGGTACCAATAGCTTATAAATCACACTTGTACACACTAGCTGAAATGAAATTTACTTCAACAGAAAAGATTCTGACAGCGGTTCAAACTGCAGTAGCAAAAGAGAGAGCCCTTGCACAGGGAAAACGCATAATGGTTGTTATGCCTGTACCTGCCTTAGAGGCAGTGATAAAAGCGACCATTCCCAATGCAAAGGCTTTACATCCAAGGTGGATACAAAGGGTTAATTCTCTTGCTGCAACAGACATTGAATACGTTTTTTACCACTACTTGAAAACTCAAGAATTTCTACAATACGAACAAGAATGTCCTCTGCCTACTGAGATTCTACCTCTAGAACATTACGGATGTATAATATATACAGGCGGATCAGCACAGCCCGCAATTGGAGGCAAACAAGCCTATAGTGCTGCGTGCGCGATTGTTAATGGTCGCTGGCGTGATGGTAAATTCCGACCCACGGTCACAAAAACACGATCTCTCGGAGACTGTACAGCTCAGCGAGCTGAACTACAGGCTTTCAAGATGGCGCTCGAAAATACCGATCGCGAATTCCCCACACTCATAGTGTGCGATTCGTATTATTGCGTTCAATCTTAAAACGAATACATGCAGAACTGGGTTCAGAACGGTTTCAAAGATGCAAAAGGTGGCACAATCAAGCATAAATTGCTTTGGGAACAAGTAGTTCTATTACAGAAAGAACTACAAAAGAATCACGTGATCCATTCAATGAGTCATCAGCGTGATGGCTTTCATATTGCAGGGAATTCATTGGCTGATGAAGCCGCAAAGGCAGGTGTGCAAACGGCTTCCGTAGCTGCAATCACTCGTTCAAAAACAAAAATAGACAGCGAAATAATGCAAGCTGTCACTGCTTCAGTAAAAGACAGTGGTAAAACACTTCCGAAAGGCTTTCCACTCAAGTACTCATATATAACTCATGCAAACAATGTTCCTTTTGCTCGAATACCTGGAGTGGGGGATAGGGTAATTCCAAACATGGAACATAGATTAGGACTAATCCTAGCAGCACATGAAGGGCTCGCCTCTGCACACGCAGGTGTTTCCGCCACAGTGTCGTTTTTAAAACAGAGATACTGGTGGCCACGCATAAGGAAACAGACCAGAAACTATGTTTTGGAATGTGAAATCTGCCAAAAAATGAAGGTTTCAACAGTGAAACGTCCTGCGCAGACGCCCCTTCTTATTTCAGATAAACCATTAGCGTGTGTTTACCTGGACCACTGTGGTCCAGGTAACTATAAATATATCATGGTCCAGTGGATTCATGCTCAAGATTAATTTGGATGTGGCCTCAGCGCTCGGCCGACGTCCGAACTGTTATAAAAGATTTGCGAGGCTTTATCGGCACATACGCAATCGGCACGCTACATTCAGACCAGGGTCCTGCGTTTAGCTCTCGAGCTTACAAGGAGGCCATGGCCAGTCTGGGTGTTGCATTGCGGTTTTCAAGTCCCTTCCATCCTGAGGGAAATTCTGTAGTGGAAAGAAAAAAACGTGACGTAAAGCAATCTATAACAGCTAGGGTATTAGGCTCGGGTGACGGGTGGGTCAAACATCTAATAGGTGTCCAACGTAGTTTAAACAATCTGCCAAGAACTTCTCTGGGTGGAATCACTCCATATAAAATCCTTTTTGTTACTAGAATGATTGTCGAAGACCTCGATCGTCATACTTCAGTGGTAGAACAAAAACCCTTTGATATCAAAGACCGTTTGGCTGTTTTGCAGGACTTAAATGAAACAACGAAGAAGTCTAAGCAACACATCACAGAAGCCAACGACCACTGAAGAAAAACCACCTGTCCCAGCAAGATCTGTCTGGATTCCAAAGATTGGGGATATAGTCAGAGAGAAGATCGCGGATAAGAATGAATTTGGGCCTTCTTACAGAAAACCAGTACCTGTGCTAACAGTCCACGGATCAAGAACTGTGTTACTGCAGCCCCTTGCTGAAAGGAAGGAGAACCGGTTTGTCTCCATCGACCTGGTCAAGCCACATCATGTGGCCGATAATAAGTAGTAGGCCCAGTGGACTCCAAAGATGTAGCAGACAACCAAATCTTGCTATAATCCAAGAGGTTCAAACTGAAAGACTCATCACCTTTGAAGAATCAACAGTGAGAAAAGAAGCACTATGTAACAAAGCCATGGAACTTGTGCCTCTTGAAACCCAAATAACAGTTCGTCAAGACACTCATGTCTACAATGATATAGCTTCTGACTATACTAATATGACAAGGGATCAAGCAGCTCCAGTGATCTCAAGTTATCCGTATGCAATTCAAACAATTGACAGAACTGCCTCTGGCTATTTCATCAACTTTGATACATTGTCTGAGGATCCCAGTGAGCCCGAAACGACGCCAGTAAATAAAACATTCAAAGAAAAAATAACAGAACTCTTTCATCAACTTGAAAATACATATCTGGTTTCACCATGGGTTGAATTTTGGATTGTGTTAGGTGTACATTTTCTCCTCTTTTGGCTCATTTTTGTTTTAAGTTTGGGGAAGCTGATAGATGGAAAATATAGTAAAATGGACACAGCAAGTAAGATCATCAACTTGCTCCTGAAGCAACACAAATCATCTCATCGTGAACAAAGAGACCTGTCATCAGTGAACATCACAGCCATTCCCCTACCTGGTGGTATAGCATGGGATATAACTGATTATGACATTTATGGTAGGGTCGAGCTGTTGAAGATTCCACACCAATTTAAGGTTTCCTTGAGTGATTTTGTTTCACCCAGCACATTTTCTGATGATTGGGACTTTGAGACTGTTGATAACATGATGGCAGACTTAGAAATGTCAGCAAAATTTACAAAACATGAATACTTAGAAGATTCATCAGATTATGAACAAATGTATTGTTTTAATCATTATTGTCCGCATTATTTGCATAAATCAGCAAATCCTAGAAATGTTTTTTCTTATAATCAATGGGAACATTGTCCAACGCCACCAAAGGGTAGTTCAACAAATTTTTATGAAAAATGTCCATACTTCTCCGGTTTTAATGTCACAAATCCAGAAACTTTTTATTTCAAAAATGTAAATAAGACAGGAATGAAAGGTATATTGACTAATACTAAGCAAATTTATTCTGCAGCCTGTTATGCTCGATTGTCCACATTAGGTTTCGACTTTTGGAACGACAACATTGAGACAAAAACTGTCTCGGGCACAAAAGACTTGTAGGTGCAAAGTTTAGAAGCCTTATTTAGAGCCTGCATCATCCCAGAACAAATAATGTATTTCTTTATTTTCAGTTTTGTATAGCGCGAACATGACCCAAGTGGGTATCAGAGCGCTTTACATACGGTTGAGGAAGTCCTAGGAAAACAGCTAGGGGAGACAAATCAAGGTAACAGTGGGACAATATATACTGTTTAATACGGTTTCTAGCCTTGCCGCTCCAAAGCTGGTGACTACGCCTCCTAGTCTGGAACTGTCCGAAGATCTAGCTCAGTTCTTCTTAAGCAAGGTGGAAAACATTTTTAACTCCCTTGAAGGTCAAGTTAGGGATAACTTGCCAAAGGCCAGGTCGGGGAAGTCAACAGCCGATCTAAGTGAGGACACGCTTTTGTACTTCTCCCCGGTGAGTACGGAGGAGATTAAGAAACTGCTATTAGGAACAAAGTCGGGCTCCCCCCGAGACCCCTGCCCGGCCACTGTGGCGAAGTTAGCTCCGGCTCCTATAGCCACCACCTTAGCCACTTTGTTCAACAACATGTTTGTGGCTGGTGACTTCCCGTCTAGCTGGAAATGGGCCTCAATCCTTCCTTTGTTGAAGAAACCAAATTTAGACATTACCGATCCTAATAACTATCACCCTATTTCCAGACTACCGCTACCGGCCAAACTAATAGAAAGAGCCATGAATAGTCAGCTTAGTGCATTTTTAGGAGCCACACAAGCCCTTGATCCGTCTCAACATTGTTTTAGAGCAGGTTACAGTACCAAATCTGCCTTAATCAAATCGACTGAGGAGATCAGGAAAGTGATGGATGTTGGGGGTAGAGCAGCCCTGGTTCTGTTGGATTTGTCGGCGGCCTTCGGTCCGGTCCATCACATGATTTTGGTGGACCGTTTGGAGGCCTGCAGGATACGAGGGAAAGCCCTTAACATCTTGAAAGCTTTCCTTACTAATAGGGTCCAGGTCGTGGCACTGGGAGAGTTCAAATCTAAACCTTTCTTGCTACCCTGTTGGGTCCCCCAGGGATCCTCCCTAAGTCCCACCCTTTTCAATGTTTACGTTTCCTCACTGGCCCCAATTATTCGATCGTATGGGTTTGAACTTACATCTTACGTGGATGATACACAGATTGTGGTGTCACTGCTACCAGGTAAAGAGGAAGGTGAAGCCAGCAAATTCCAGGAGTGTATGTCAAAACAGAACTAATCCTGATTGGAAAAAATGGTTAATCTGGCCCACAGACACGAATAACTGTCAAGATAGATTCCTGAACAAGACACAAGGGTTTACAGTAACCAGGCCAGATCCAAGATATGTCCAGAGACAACATCCAGGGATAATAACAACTTACAGTGTAGGAAAACTATGCCTTGAGTGACTACAGAAATCCACACTTCCAGACATAAAACAACACTTAACTTTACTTAAAGATGACGTTGATTTGAGAGACTTCTTACTAGGACCTCGTAAACCACGTCCTAAACGTTTCATATACGCCGGTATATACGCTGCTTATAATGAAGCATGGAAAGTCACGCAAATGGAAACTGCAGAACGAATACGAGAAATTGATCATATTAATTTAGAGAAAGCTCTCTCTGTAGTTGACAATGGGTTAACGACTCTGTCATCCAGAATTTATTCTTTGGACAGCATTGTATCCTCTGCCATAGACATAATGGAACAGGACTTGCTCATGTTACAACATGGCCAGTCTCAATTACATTCTATAATGCTGCTAGGCTGGACGCTACAAAATCTTCGTTCAGGCTATGTGCCTTGCCATCTAATCAACACCACGTCATTGTTTACTGGATTTAACCTTACAGATAAACAAATCTCTTTGGCACAGAGGGGAGCAGACTATATGGTGCTGAGCATAGAAAAACTGGAAAGATTACCATTAACTGTTTCTGAGAAACCAGTCGTGAAATGGATAATACATGGCACCATCACGATACCAGTGACGATTTTCCAGTTTCAATATTGTTTAAGACACATACCAGCTGGCCTGTATGAAAGGTTGGGTAAAGATTACATTAAGGGGACCTGGGATTTACCATACACATACAAATATTGGGGTGGGGGAAAGGAGGTATTTCTTAGTGGTAAAAATTGCAAAAGCTCACTAAGAGATACACTTTTGTGTCAGGGTATTAATTTACACAGAGCCTGCGATGAATCTTCGACCAACCTATCTTGCCACCTGCAGGGTTCTCCGGCAGCAGTGATAGATCCAATTTTTAGGCAGCTTTCCAATGGGAGCAACATAATGTTAAATGATCACAGCTGTTGTGGAATGATGCCAGGAATAGCCTATCTCGTTAGTGTGTCAGCCAGGGTCACTTGTTGTATGCAAGTATTGTTTCCTAAAACTAAGACAGACTGGGAGTCACCGCTATGGCCTTCACTGAATATCTCTTCTATACGAATTGATACTTTAATCAGAATGAAAGCCATTCTTTTGCAAAATACTGTGCCACTGACCTCACCCAAAGAGACGATCAGCAAGTAGCAAGATCTTCTGCAGAGATACATGCCCTATTATCAACGAACTGCCCCATACATTTCGTAGAAATGTTAGGTCGTATCTTAAACATGTCTGATACCAGTGGTATTGTACAAGTATTTAAGACGATTTTTTCAGGACTGTTACCACCCTTTGAAGCAGTCTTAGGCATTTTTCCCAACTTCGTGCACTCTGTGTTCGGAGGCCTGCCTCTCGTCTTGGGACTCATAGCAGGGATACTATTTTTATTTCTTCTGCTCCGATATGGCAAGTCCAGTCACCAGCGATAACCAGATTACCATGAAGAACGCTCTTCTGGCAATGCAGTATCGTGAACGCATAACACAGATTCTAGGCTTGGCTCGTTTGAGAGATCTGAATACCACATGGTTCCTTTCGTTCAGACCAAAGCTGGATAGTGAATTGCTTAATTTACTATTCCAACTCCAGTCCCCGTGGATAGTAGGGAAGGTGTTGGATAGTACATTAAACCTATTCCCTATCCTAGAGCGCCCCCCAGCGCAATGCGTTGTAATGGTTTGCGTTGTAAAAGTTGCGTCGTAAAGGCACTGCGTTGTAAAGGATGTTTCCCCTGTTATAGCACCATGGTAGAACTGTATCTACTATTTACGCTTTTGGTGCTTGTAATCACTCAGATCTGCTTCTGTCCATTGATTATCGCAGCATATGTATTCTTCGGTTCTATTAATATATTGAAAACATCCCACTGTGTATTCTGTATATATTTCTCTGAGCACAAGTAAGCACAAGTGACTGAACGAAAAGTTCTGATCTGTTTCCACGATCCCTGCGAGGTCAGGGTTGTCATGTTCAGTGGTAGCCAGAAACTATTCGCTCCCTGGAAAGGGTAGGGGGGCTTATAATGGCACTGTGAGCTAAATGGTCTCTAGGTCAACATATCATGCGGGTTGCCCAGAATCAGTCTAGGCATCTCGCCCAAAGTTTATGTTGTCCAACAAACGCACAGGTCCTATGGATTAGTAGGAACTCCATGACAAGTGATCTATCACCTACTAAATGACGAAGCTGCTACCTAAACTTTAATGTAGAGCCACTTTGGAAAAAACTACTCGCCATCCACAAAATCAGAATCCAGAGAATAGCAGCAATACATAAAAGTACCTAAATCCCTCCACAATAAAAGGCATATCCTGGCTCAAAGAATGCCTGGCACGCATCGAAGTCTGGTAGCCAATGACTACTTTTAACTGAACCGAAAAGCATTCAAATTATCCTCTACCCTAGCAATACTAGACAAAGCCCAGATTAAGGCCTGTTTTAATTACTACTAGTAATAACAGCCATGTGTAATTTTTATCGAAATTTATAACGGGCATATCTACAACTGATAATGGCACAGATGGGACTGTGCGATGTCTGGAGAGAGAGATCGGGCTCTCAACTTGGTGTTTCTTATTATAATAATAATTATAATAATAAGTATCACCATAAGTCTAGAATAGATTACATCCTGGTTAGCCATGACTTTAGGGGTAAAATCAAGGGGAAAAAAAGTATATAGGTTATTTGACCCCACACTTGTCCGACCATGCGGCTGTATGGTTGGATTTAATTGTGGAAGGTAAAGAACACTCAAGGGCATGGACATTTGATCATTCACTACTACTTGATGAACCAGAAGTCAAGTATTTATCTCAGGAATCAGAGTTTTTTAAATACAAATGAGGGCTCTGCCGAGATATATGTGGTATGGGATGCTTGGAAGGCTTATATAAGGGGCATGGTCACTATCAGGGTTTGTTATAAGAACAGGAAGTACAGGGAAGAAGAGTCTGAGATTAATGCAGTGGAGTTGAGTTTAAACAAGGAAATGATGCCCGCAAATTCCCAAGCACATCTGGTGAAATTAGCAAGACTGAAGGATCAGTTGGACACTATTATTCAGTCAAGGATCACCAAAAAATGGGAGGCAAGTAAGCTTGCTCACTTTGAATATGGAGAGGGGGCCAGTAAACTTCTGACATGGAAGGTCAAGGCTGATAGGACTAGAAATGTAATCAGGCAAATAGACAGCTAGGATCACAGCATCTCAGTATCGATTGATGAAGAGATTGGTGATGCCTTTTTCACCTTCTTCCAAGACCAATATGAAGAAGATAATGTAGTCGATAAAGTTAGTGTGAGTGAGAGGTTAACCGGAAGCAGGCTCACCTCCCTGAACTCGTCTCAGCAAGAAAATGTGGAGCTAGACATATCCCAGCAAGAGGTCAAGAAGGCTATTTCAGCCTGCAGGGGAGGTAAGGCTGCAGGGCCCGACGGGCTCCCAGCCGAACTATACAGATCCCTGGGGAGGCAGTAATTCCAACTATGACTGCACTTTTTAACAAGATACTATATGGAGGTATCAAGCTCCCTGTTTCATGGGGAGAAGCTACCATCTCACTGATTCTGAAACCATGAAAAATTCGGCAGAATGTGGGTCTTACAGACCCATTTCACCCTTAAACACAGACTATAAAGTATTTGCGAGGATCCTAGCAGATAGGCTGGGAGCAGCAGCCGGAGGATTACTTCACACCGATCAAAAGGGCTTTGTGAGGAGTAGGAATCTATCTAATCTCACCTATGATTTTATTGAGGCTATTAATTTGGCATCAAGCTTCTCACTACCTCTTGCAGCAATGACACTCGACGCTACCAAAGCCTTTGATAGGGTCAATTGGGTCTATCTTGCGGCAGTTATGGACAGGTTTGGCTTCGGACCGAAGTTCTGTCAAGTCATTCAGCTTATTTACCGTGATCCCTTGGCGAGACTCCTAGTTAATGGCAAACTAACGAATCCTTTTTAAATTACTAAGGGTACTAGACAGGGCTGCTCCCTCTCCCCGCTTCTCTTCGACCTATATATCGAGCCCAGCAACTGAGGGACGAACTGGGCATTTAATCTTTTAGGTTTGGAGCGTGCGAGAGGAAGGTAGCTCTTTATGTGTATGATGTTTTGATCCTTTCTTCCGATCTGAGACATTATTAAGCTGGCACAAGAGTTTGGGCAGGTTTCAGGCTAGGAAGTAAATGCTGGGAATGAGGAAATTATGGTATGAAACCTGCCGGACGCCCAGCACCAAACGAAGAGTGAGATAAGATATCTGGGGGTTAGGATTGTTCAGAATATTGATAAGATCTCAGGGGCTAACCTGGCTAACGTATCCAGAGAATGCCAGAAGCTTATGAAATCTTGGGCTCATCTCCCATTAACCATTTGGGTAGGATTAATTTGATAAAAATGGCCATACTTCCAAAATGTACCTTTCTCTTTGACACCATTCCTCTACATTTTGATAAACAGGGGATCGACAAGCTTCAGCAATCAATTCATTTGTAAGGGCTTACAAGTCCACGAGGATAGCATGGAAGAAGCTCAGGTGCAGGAGGGAGAAGGGGGGCCTTACACTCCCAGATATACAGTACTACGCTTGGGCTTTCCAGTTATCTCATGCAAGAATGTTGTTAAAAACTCCAGATCATACAGGGACAGGAGCCATGTTTTCTGCTATGCTAAAAGGAGGGAATCTCCCCCAGGAGGGATTCCTGTTCAAATATGGTGACCAGAAGGTTTTTTTAAAAGATCAGGCTGAAAGTCTTGCTGGGGATGGCTTGAATATGGGCTAAAATCAAACAATGCTCTAGCCTAAATTACTATTTAGTATGGCTGCCTTATGGGACTTTCCAGGGGCTCCAGATTGTTTGAAAGATAAATTAGCCACACCACTTATGACAGCGGGACTAAAGGTGTGGAGGGACCTAGCTTCTGATGGCTCCCTACATTTATGGTTATTACTCCAAAATAGAACAGAGGGTGGTATGTCCAAGTTTAAATACCTACAGATACAGAGTTGGTCCTAGAACCTTAAAAAACCTATACGTAGGAAACATCCTGGAGGAGCAACTAGTAACTAGGCCAGTGGGGAGGAAGGAGGTTTCCTTTTTCTACTGGTCTATAGAAGAAGGTATAGATGGAAATTTTTAACTTGCTGAAGTACCTTGGGGTACCCTTATGCCAAATGAACAGGCAAGCCTGTGGCAAAATTCTTACAACACCTTATATGCTACTGTTAAACCTGCCTGGCTTAAAAGGAATGAATATGCTTCTTACCAGTATGCATCTGTTCTTGGCATGTAGGGCTGCTGACATTCATATCTATAGCATAGATGGCCGCCTAGTGTTGGGTCCGGATGATTGCACATTGTTGTCCTGGAAGAGTCTTCGAAGTATCACAAGATAGGTGGCTCCTCCCCTGGACTACAGTGCGCATGGGCATCGACTCCATCCCCAGATTGTTTTTAGCCATTGTGGCGAAGATGGAGTGTAACAGTGTGAGCGATGACCATGCTAAGAGTAAATTGTGAATTCTGCAGCTGCTACAGGCGCCGGGGAGGAGGGCGGGCGATATAAATGTCAGCAGCCCTACATGCCAAGAACAGATGCATACTGGTAAGTAGCATATTCAGTTCGAGGCATGTGGGCTGCTGAATTCATATCTATAGCATAGAATATATAGCAGTCCCTCCATTAACGGTGGCCGCCTGTGCCAGCTGCAGACGTTTGAAAAAGTTTCTTAAGAACAGCCTGCCCTACAGCTGCTTGCTGCTTGGAGTGCACATCTACACAGTAGTGTTTAGTAAATGTGTGTGGTGTAGACCATGTGGCTGCTCTACAAATGTCTTCCAAAGGGATATTACCAAGGAAAGCCATGGAGGCCCCCAACTTGCGGGTGGAGTGGGCTCTGGGGGGAACCGTTAAAGTGCGCTTAGCCTTGTGATAGCAAATTTGAATACACTTAACGATCCACCTGGCTATACCTGCTTTGGAAATGGGGTTGCCTTTGTGCTGGGCTGAAAAGGCAACAAAGAGTTGTTGTGTCTTCCTAAAATCCTTGGTCCTATCGATGTAGTACATCAAAGCTCGTTTGACGTCAAGAGTGTGGAGCATTCTTTCGGCCACTCTCTCAGGGTTTTGAAAGAACGCGGGCAGTTCAATGGTCTTATTGACATGGAACTGTGAAACCACCTTAGGAAGAAATTTAGGGTTAGTGCGCAGCACCACCCTGTTTGAGTGAATTTGTATGAATGGCTCTGGTACAGTGAGCATCTGGAGCTCACTAACACGTCGTAGAGACGTAATGGCTATGAGAAAAGCCACTTTCCATGTTAAAAACTGAACCTCGCATGAATGCAGAGGCTCAAAAGGTGGGCCCATCAGCCTGGTGAGGACCACATTAAGGTTCCATACAGGAGCTGGCGGAGTCCTGGGAGGGATGACTCGTTTCAGTCCTTCTAGGAAGCCTTTAATGGCAGGCACTCTGAAAACGGAAAGATGCTGCCTGTTTTGGAGATAAGCCGCTATGGCGGATACGTGTATCCGAATGGAAGCATATGCTAGATTGCATTTGTAAAGATGTAACAAATAACAGATGATGTTGTGAGTGGATGCATCTAGCGGGTTGATGTTGTGTTCTGTACAGTAAATGACAAACCGCTTCCATTTTGCTGCATAGCAAGCTCTGGTGGTGGGCTTTCTTGCCTCCTGTATGATATCCATGCAGTCAGGAGGCAAATTAAGGTAGCCAAACTCTAAGACCTCACAACCCAGATCGCCAGGTTGAGCTGTTGCGGATCTGGGTGCTGAATGTCGCCATGGCTCTGCGTCAAGAGTCTGGGTGCGAGGTGCAGCCTTTGATGCGGTACCACGGAGAGTTCTAGAAACGTGGTGTACCATGGTTGGCGTGCCCACGTTGGAGCAACCAGGATGAGTGCCATTGAGTGTTGCTTTAGCTTTCGTGCCACCAGCGGTATGAGAGGTGGTGGGGGAAAAGCGTACGCAAATCTGCATGACCAGTTCATCCATATCGCATTGCCCTGCGACTGTGGGTGAGGGAACCTGGCGGCAAAGTTTTGGCATTTTGCGTTTTCCCTTGTGGTAAACAGGTCTATCTCTGGATGACCCCACTGCTGGAAGTACGGGTGGAGTACTGATGGATGTATCTCCCACTCGTGCATTTGGTGGCTGTACCTGCTGAGCAGATCCGCCATCTGATTGTCCTTGCCCGGGAGGTGTTCCGCCATGAGGAAGATGTTCCTCTGAATGGCCCACTTCCACATGCTCTGAGCCAGATGAGACAACTGCGGAGAGTGTGTACCTCCCTGCTTTTGAATGTAGTACATGGCTGTCATGTTGTCCGTCCGGATCAACACGACCTTGTTGCACAGATGTACTTTGAATGCCTTCATTGCCATGAAGATTGCCATCAGTTCTAGATAGTTGATGTGCATATTCTTTTGCTGCGCTGTCCATAGTCCCTGCACCGTGTAAATGTGTAAATTATTTATTGTATAGTTGGTTAAAACCATTACAATATACCAAATACTAAAACCACATTCCTTTACGCACTTTATACATAAAATACATATTGTAAAAAAAAAAAGAAATTAAAAAAAAAACTCTCCTAAGTAAAAAAGATAAAAACACAGCTACAGTGAATTTCCTATTTGAATTAATAACTTGTGCACAGTAGTTTGGGTTACAGATTATTAATCAGCCAAAGCAGTTCGCGATATCAGAGTTCAGGAGTTCAGGTTCAAATTGGATTTTTGGATACATTTTCAAAGTTGATAACAAATTTAATAATTCTACTAATGAATTGAGGATCTTCTGAGTCCATCACATTTAATATAGCGGAATGGCATGTACGAATACCTTTTGCGTTGAGCTTTTCCCTAAGTAAACTCCACCGGACATGCTCTAGCATTGGACAAATGCAAATCAGGTGGATCATGTCTTGCACCGCTGCACCACATAGGTTGCAATCCTTAGGACCAGGAGACCTCCAGCCTGGCTGGTCGGCATTTGTTGGTAATTTTCCCAGACGTAGCTTCAAATACTTTGATTTTAAGTATGAAGGGAAAGCAAGACCTAAATAAGCAGCTGGAGCCGGTCTTTTGTAGGATTGTATTATCATCCAGGCATGCGCACGGCGTCTTAATGTCAATTTGTCAACGGGTGCATATTGGCTGCTTTTTTTACAAGCTGCTTGAATACTGGTACTGGTAGTTTCTTTTGCCAAACAGATGTTAACTCTGTGCTTGTCAGAGAAGATTTTAAATAGTTCACATAGTGAGATTTCGGGTTATTTTGCAGGGCTTCCCAAATGGCAGAATTCATTTCTATGTCACAATTGAGCCAGATGTTATACCAAAATTTGATTGACTCATATTTTTTGTGCAATGTTTGAGACTGAAGGCCAAATTCGAGGCGTACCTGTGTGGGTGAGGCGTCACATGGTAAGCTGAATACACGTTTGTACACTCTCGTTTGTATTTTATCTAGTAACGGAGCACTTCTTCCATTATGCACCACACTACCGTATGATATTGTTGGTAGTGACTTAGCTTTGATGACTGTAAGGAGGGGAGTAAACAAAGGGCCTTTTAGCTGTTTTGATAGGCTACAGATTGCATGCAATAGTGCTGCTCCCTTTTTTTCGATAGCCTCGAAATCCGTCGAGAATGTGAGCCGTTTGTCCAGATGTATCCCCAGATATTTATAACTGTCCACCACCTCCAGGCTCATGTTGTTAATTGTAAATTTCCGCTGTTTAGGACGACGATGCGTTATGATCAGAACCTTTGTTTTTGTATTGTTTATTTCCATCAGATTAGTCTTGGTGTATCCGGCCAGCTCATGCATAAGGCGTTGCAGCCCTATTTTAGTTTGGCTGAGGAGGACAATATAGTCCGCGAAGGATAAATGAGTAAGGGCCAAAGTTCCTAGCCGTGGGGGATGTGCGTTGACCCCGTCTAACCTTGGGGTCAGATCTGCCATAAATAAATTAAACAGGTGAGGGGCCAAAACGCAGCCTTGTTTTAAGCCTTCGCTGGTGACGATCTTCCTTGTTAACCTTTGGCCATTGTCGATCTTAACCTGCATCCAAGTGTTGGTGTAAAGGTCCATAATTGGGTTTAAAATCGTGTCAGGCAGGCCCTGTTGCTTTAGTTTTGCCCATAAAATTTGACGACTTACCCGGTCGAAGGCCGCCTTAAAGTCCACAAAGCATAGATGTAAAGCTTGATGGTTTTGTAAGCTTTTTTCGGCAATCAGACTTATTGCCACGACATTTGCCATTGTGCCTATGCCGCGTCGAAAACCTGACTGGTTTATTGGGATTTTATTATTTTCATCGGACCATTTTACAAGGTCGGCTAGAACCAATGAGGCATAATATTTGGCCTCTGCGTCTATCAGTGCAATCAGGCGATAATTTGCAGGGTCCTTACGATCCCCGCCCTTGTATATCGGATTAATGATTGCACCTCTCCAACTTTCAGGAATACTACTGGCAACATTGATCGTCCGGAACAAGTTGTTAAGGTTCCTGGCCCAAAAATGTGGATCTTGCTTGTAGATTGCCTGAGGAACACCGTTTGGTCCTGGGGCACTGTCTTGCCTACTCTTCTTTATAATTCGCAGTAGTTCCATTTCTGTTTTGTCTTGGGTGGTTTGGCCCCAGACTTCGTTTTTCTTATCCAATGAATATCTCGAGTCGAAGGCAGTTACAGCAGAGGATTGTTGAGTCATGGAGTTTATTGAGAATGTATCAATTAGATGTTGGACCCATGCCTTCTCCGAGACGCAAGTCATGCTTATGATATTTGAGGTTCTATTCATTGAATTTATCTGTGACCAGAATGCTCTAGTATCAGATTTGTTTGCATTATACACTATCTTCGTCCAGAAGTCTATGACCACATTTTGTTTTTCAATCCAGATTTGTTTCTTGTATGATTTCTTTAGGGAGCGTACATCCTGCCATACTTTGGAATGAGAGTTATAACCTTGAGCTCTCCTCAGGGACTGTCTCAAGCGCCTTCTCAAGGCACATAATGCCTTACTGAGATGGATTTTGTTGTTACTTTTCTGTATCCTTCTAATGTTAACTCCTACTTCTGGTAGTTTATTCAGAAAGGAGGACCATGTTTGAACGATCGGTTTGTTTTTAGGGGAGAGAATTCACATTAGGTTTTTTGCATCTGAAGCTATTTTTGGTAGTGTAGCAAACGTCCACCTTAAACGTTTCAAATTTATCGTCGAGATTTCTCCTGCTATTATGGTAGCCTCCAGATGTTTCTGAGGAGTTATTTTGAGTTCGATTTGCTGGGCCGAATGATCTCTATTGGGTGTACATATGATTTCGAACTTCATAATTAGCCCAAGGAGGGGGAGAGTGACGATGGTGTAGTCCAAGTTAGAGCTTGAACTGGGGCCAATATACGTGCAGTTGGCAGGTCTATCCGGATTTATTCTCCCGTTTAACACGCGCATGCCTAACTGCTCAAGGTCCCAGATTAGTTGCCGACCCATTCTATCTGTTCGTTTAGCCAGCGGTATCATCTGCGTTTCTACTGCCCATATTTCGTTGGCAGTAATAACATTTTCTTCCTCTTCAGGGCGTGTAATAGGTTAGAATTGAAATCTCCTGTGAGAATTATTTCCCAGGTCGGATGTTCCAGGCGAAGTTCTGCTATACTGATACTGACTTTTTTGAAGAGCTCTTGTTTTGTTGTTCTTTTTGGGTGTGCATAAATGTTAATGAGTATGATTGTATCTATATCAGCGGATGGGCCCATTTCCAATTTAATTAATTGCATTTCTGCGGTGGTCGAGGATAACTGGATGGACTTGATTTTTAGTGCCTCAGAAATGTAAACTGTTAGCCCCCCCTTAGCTCGTCCGTATTGCTGGGTTCGGGTGGCACTGACATGATGACCAATTCTACCTGGCACTTCAACCGGTGTAGTTAGCCATGTTTCTTGTAATACAATTATTTCATTCGAGTCCCAGGACTCAGTCTTGCCTTTGTCACTCAGAATATCTTTTGCTCCAGCAATGTTCCAGGATAAGATTTTTATGGAGGCTTGATCAATTTTGTCGCCCAGGATCTGATTTCATTCCTCTCTGGAACCACTATGTGTTCTATACTGGGGGTCAGATATTAGATTTTCCGCGCCCTTGGCACCATACAGCACTGAGTATGTGATATCTTTTTCAACTGAAATTTTTTCTGTGGGGGCATCTAGCATTAAGAAGGGGAGAGGGTAGCCTGGTGTAACATCTTCCCTGAGTGAGATTCCCCACTCTTCAAATGTAGTGATTTCCTGCAGTATGTCCTTAACTATTTCGGCATTCTTCCAAGTCGCTAGGGTGCCTTCCTTTACTGGGTTGTTTTCTGTCATTACAAATTCGATAGCTAGTAGATCAGCAGTGGTTATGTGTTGTAAACTTGGAGTTTCTGCCATTAGGCGTAAGATGTTTCCTCTGTTCAAGTAATCTTGTCGGCCTTTTGATTGTTAATTTGGGATGAATAACATCCTTTTTTTTATATTCGATATGTTATCATCTTTTGGCATGAGAAAAATTGATTCCTGGGCATTTGTCTGGAGTCTTATAGCAGGTTTGTTATCTTTGTTATTTGAATCTTTGGGTGGACTTTTTTTGTTGTACCTGTTGTCCGTCGCAGTCTTTGCTCGATACTCATTTACCTTTGCTGTAACATTCGGGATATCTATCTTCGAGCCATTGAACCTAATGGATAGAGCGTGTTCCTGCTTGGTTTTCTGAAAGGCAGTTTCTTTTTCCATGCCTCCGGTATTCTTTAGGCCATCATATTCTGAATTAATGTTAACTAGTAGCCGGCTATTGTCAACATCCACAATGACTTGCCTAGGGTTTTTAATGGCGCAATTTGAAGCATTTTGTCTAGGACTGACGATTTTATGCTGGATGAGGCTTACTTTTTGTTTTTGTTTTTCGACATTGTTTGGTGCCTCTCTTTGTGATCCTCTTTGTGATCCACTTACAGGGTTTTGGTATTTGAAAGTTTTTCTATCTGTTATCAGATCATTCTCTGAATCAGCTGTGATGTGACCACTGTGGAGCTGTATAGACTGGACAGTGGATTTTACTTTGTTTCCGATGGTTTTGGATTGTCCCATTGGGCTCCCCACTGGGCTATATGTTCTTGATATTTCGGGCTCGCCACTCTCAGGACTCCTGTTCATTGTCATTACTTTCCTCCGTACATGCTGTTGAATTTAAGCTTGGCAAAACTGCTATCCCACGGGATTGCACTTCCGTAGGGGTAGTCTGGAGTTGGACTTTTTTTTTTAGCATTTTGTTTCTGTTGGTTACTTGCGTTCTTTGAGAGATTAAAAATTGGGTAAATGTCCAAGATCTGCTTATTAGTAGGTCTGCTATTTAGGTGTTGCTGTCTAGCCTTTCTAGCACGTTTTTTTGTCTTTTAGTTAAGACCGGCTGTTGGCTATCTATAATTATGGTCTGCTCATGCGTTTGTTCGTCTATTTCGGTGATCAGCAAGTCACTATTTTTGGTTGGACCCGAGGATTGATCATTTGACGATATTTGGCCCTCAGTCAATTCTCCGGTTTTTGTCTTTTTTCCGTTTTTTTGTAAAATATTTGATTCTTTTGTTTGTGACCTTTTATTAGGTGATTTTTCCTCCATCATTTTTGTTTTGTCTATCTCATCATGGCGTGTTTCTTTTTGGTGAGCTATAGTATTAATGTCTCTTGAGTCTGACGAGTGACACTCGACGTGTTGCGCCGTGTTTACCAACTCACGATTTGCATGTTTGCATTCCTGTAAAATATTTGTGAGTATTATTGGTAAATCCCTTAGCTTTTCTAGTATGGGGTTACACAGACAATTTGGAGGCAGAACCCAAGGATTACTTTGAATCTGAATTTTTGCCAGTGTGTTTGTCATGTTGTCCAGTTTTTTGTTTATGTCTGAAATATGTTCAGCAATAAGATTCATTAAGTTTATTTGAATATCAAGTTTATCGGACTGCATGTCCAGTGTTTTGATGGATGTTTCTAGTATTTTCCCCAGCGCACCATGTAATTTTATTAAAGATTCCAAGTTGTAAATAGAGTTATGTTCTCCCTTGGGAGGTTTATCTGCTTGCTGACAACGGTTGGTGTTGTAGTTGGATTGATGCACACTTTATGTTTTCTACCGTGCGTTCCCTTGCCATGTCAGCCCATAGTTCCAAATTTGGTTCTGAGGTTTGTTGCGTCTTGTGATGTGTTTTTGAGAGGACATGATCAGTCTGTTTCATGCTAGATATCTCTATTATTGTTTCCTTTCTTTCCTCTGGAAATATTTTAATTGATACTTCTGTGGATGCTTGTTCTACCTGTTCGAACCCACTTGATATTTCAATTGCATTATCCATTTCTGATTCTGAAGTTGGTTGTTTGCGGCGTGGGCCGCTTGCTTGTTTTTTTTATTGCAAGACACTGGATGAGGTTGTGAGCTTTTCAGTTTTTTTAATTTGCTTGAGATCAGTTTTTCTTGAATCCAGGGTTTGTTTATCATAATTGGGCGTTGTACTCGATGCGTGGAGTATTCCATTGTTATCCTGAGGGGCTTGTGACTCCGTCCACGTGTCGTAGGCCACTTTAACCTTTTCTTGATTTGATCGAGACTTTTGTCTAGGCGTTGAGTGATTATTAGGTTTTTCTTTGTATCCCGCATCAGATTTGGTTTTATCATAGCCGTCTGGTTCACGTCCTCGAGCTTGCCCTGTGCCCAGGGGGCTCTGAGTATGGCAGTGATATGGCGCCTCCGATCGGTCTTTATTAGTGTCACTGGTTGATTGTGGCGGGGGTGCGGTTGTCAACATTGCATTAGTTAGGCTTGTGTGCATTGTGAGGTTTTCCAGTGCATATTCCAAGATACTATCCGTGGTTCTGTTCGTACAATCATTTGAGTTCTTGTACTTTACTAGCTCTTGGTCCTGCTCCTGGCCATGGGCGCTCACACTCATATGTACTTGTGCTTGCGTTTGAATTATGCTCTTATTATTCACCTGGTTCATTGGCCAGATTGCCTCTTCTGTTGATAACTTGGTCATACTTGATCCTTCTTTTCCAATGATATACACTGTGCTTGACGTAGAGTGAGACAGTGTGTTTGATTTATCTGTGACCGTCTGTGTGCTTACTTTGCACGGTGTCAGTGGTCTTTGAAGACCATTTGGCATAGCTGGCATTGAGTAGATAGCCGCGACTGGGTCTTTCAAAAACGTGAATTTGCCAATTGATTTCATTGAGCCAAATATCGAGTACATTGGTGGAATTAGCGGAACTGTCTTTGTGTTAATTACACTGCTCTGGGAGGTATTATCATCTGTTTTGGGTTTGGTTTTCCACTTCATGGGTTGTGGAGGGTTCTTTCGTGTCCTACCGGACCTCATTATTCTGAGGGGAATATGACTTGGGCTGCCACTTGCTGCCAATGACCTGCGCTGACCCCCTTGCCACTTATACTCATGCTTATGCTGACTTTACACAAGCCCCTTGCGCATTTCCTAAAACTTTCTTAAAAAAAAAATGTTTTTAACGTCAGATGCGTAATACGCCTCACCTCACCTCCAGTTATGCCACTGGTCCGCCGCCTCTGTATGGGGAAGAGCGAGGCGAGGCAGCAAGTGGTGCAGGGGGATGTTGGTGTTGGTGTTAGTGGTAAGGGCGGTAGCTGGCGGGGGCTTACAATTCTCCAATGGTCCAGCTCTCTGGCTTGCCGGTGTTCCGCGTTCTCTCTGACCAGCACTCGGCAACAGCCAGATCTCTGCAGCACGGTGGCAATCGTTCTACAAAAGTTCACCAAGGGATCTACTCGAGACCGATCCCCTGCTCACGACGCCTTACCACGCCTGCACACCGCTCCCCTCGCTCTTCTCTCGATGCTCGCTACTCGCAGGTGCTGTGAGGATGGTTGCCAAAAGCGCGGGGGAATGCGGGAAAGGTGAGCGGGGGGAGAGAGCAGAGAGTTGTGGCCGGACTGCAGCGAAAGCCCAGGTGTCCTCTGCACTCTCAATGTTTCAGTTTTTTTTTTTTAAATCCCAGCAGGTTTCCTGCGGGTGGAGGGGCTGCACCGAGCTAGCGAGGCAAAGAAAGCCCGAGGGAGGACTGAGCCGCGCTGCCACACACGTCCTTATCTCCCCTCACCTCACCTCACCTCACTGCCTCGTGGTGCGTGCGTATCCGTCTCCCGGGGTCCGTCCTGCAATGCAACCAGTGCCGCCACTTGCCTCTCGCCTCGGCTCTTGCCACTCTTATGTTCGCCGCCCGCCGACTTTCTTCACCTCGGCTAGCTGTGCGGCTCGGCTCCAGCTACGGCTTTTTCGGCAACACCGCTCCTCTCCTCCGATCTGCTACACCCTCCGCCTCGCAATCTCCCGTTGCTCCTCCTCCCGCACTGGAAACGTGCTCGCGGCTCCTGCTGCACTGGAAGGCAATTCGTGACTCCCGCCGCACTATGGGGCAACTCGCGGCTCTCCGTTGTCCTGTGGGTCAACTCGCGGCTCTCCGCGCTCACACGTGCCCGGCGTTCTGTGGCTCTCCGCCGCGCTGTGGGGCAACTCGCGGCTCTCTGCCGCACTCAGACACACTCAGATGTGCCCGGCGGATTTTGCCGCGTTGAAAGAAGGCGACTAGTGCACCCTGCCGCGTTGTGAAGCCCGGCTCATGGAGCTCACGGGAGGGCACTCCAGCCGCAACGGCGGTGGCTTCTGGCTTCTGGCGTTCTGGCATCTATCGGAGTAGAAAGAGGACCACTAGCAGCCTGGGGTTGATGGCCTGCACTTTGCCTGCCTCATCCCTGCACCGTGTAGTGAAGGACATGAGCTCGCCAACCCTGGAGAGATGCGTCCGTCGTCAGGAAAATCTGTGGCACAGGCTCCTGGAACGGTCGGCCCTTGCAAGGGTTGTGTGGATTCCACCAATGCAGAGAGCTGTATGCCCGACCGGTCACCAACACTAGGTCGTTCAACTGTCCTTGAGCCTGCATCCGTCATCAGGATAATCTGTGGCACAGGCTCCTGGAACGGTCGGCTCTTGCAAAGGTTGTGTCGATTCCACCAATGCAGAGAGCTGTATGCCCGACCGGTCACCAACACTAGGTCGTTCAACTGTCCTTGAGCCTGAGTCCACTGACGAGCCAAGCATTCTTGGAGCGGACGCATATGGAGCCTCGCGTGCGGGACTATGAAGATGCAGGAGGCCATCATGCCTATCAACTGCATGAACACTCTTGCTGGAAGCGAGTGTTGCGGTTTGAACTTCTGGATCAGCGACTGAATGCTGTCGATCCTCACATAATTTGGCTGAGCTGTGGCTGCCAGAGTATCTATCGTCGCGCCCAGATACTGCCGCACATGGGCTGGCTGAAGGTGCGACTTCGGATAATTCAGTGAGAATCCCAGATCGTGAAGAAGGTGAATGGTGTGGGACATGTTGGCGGCGCACTGCTGGGCCGACTTTGCTTGGACAAGCCAGTCGTCCAGATAAGGGTAAATGTGAACGTTCTGCCTCCGGAGGTGCTCAGCCACCGTCGCCAGACATTTTGTGAACACCCTGGGTGCTGTGGTCACTCCAAAAGGTAGGACCCTGAACTGATAATGCCGACCCTGAATGGTGAATCTGAGGTATTTTCTGTGTGATGGATGTAGTGGAATGTGAAAATATGCATCCTTGGGATCCAAGGTTGCGAGGAAGTCCCCCTGATTGAGCAACGGAAGAACTTGCTGCAGCGTCAGCATGTGACAGTGTTCTTAGAGAATATACTGGTTTAGGGGTCTAAGTTCCAGTATGGGTCTGAGGGACCCGTCCTTCTTTGGGATTAAGAAGTACAGGGAGTACACTCCTGTGCCTTCTTCCTCCACCGGCACGAGGTCGATTGCCCCTTTTTGCAGCATGACAAGTACCTCCTGCTGCAATAAGTGCAAATGCTCTGTGGACATAGGACGGTGTTTTGGTGGCATGTTGGGTGGAGTGGATGTTAACTCCAGACAATAACCAAACTGGATAAGTTTCCTGACCCACCTGTCTGTGGTGATGGATTTCCAGACTAGCAGGAACTGCTGGAGTCTCCCCCCGACAGGTGTGGAATGGTCGGGGGGCAGTGACAGGGCGTCACTGTTTGTTGGTGGCGGAGGAACGGGAGTTGTTGTTTCCACGGCCTCTGCCCTTGGTACTGTTGCCCCGATAGCCTCCTCTACTCTGCTTGGTGTAAGAGGACTGCGCCCCACCTTTAGTGTATTGCGTTTGCTGGGACATCTGGCCTCTGGAAACACCTCTATTGCCTGAGTGACGAAAAGTACTGCCCCTAAACTGTTGTGACTGGAGCGCTCCCATGGACTTTGCAGTCTCGGTATCCTTCTTTATCTTTTCCAGGGTGGTATCCACCTCAGGACCAAATAATCTATCAGGGTTTACCGGCTGATTGAGGATGGTGGTCTGTATCTCCGGTTTAAATCCGGAGATTCTGAGCCATGCCTGACGTCTCAACATCACACTGGTGTTGATGGCCCTGGCCGCGGTGTCCGCCACGTCCAGTGTACATTTAATAGAAGCGTTGGAGATGAGCTTCCCTTCCTGAATAAGCATCTACGCTGTCTCTTTATACTGATCTGGTAGATGTTGTAACAGGGTCTCTAGTGTGTCATAGTGCGCCCTGTCATATCTGGCCAAGAGTGCCTGAGTGTTTGAGATACGCCAGATATTGGCCGCTTGAGCCGCCACCCTCTTCCCTGATGCCTCCAGCACTTTAGATTCCTTGTCAGGGGGAGGAGCATCACCAGTGGTTTGCGAATTCGCCCTCTTCCGGGCATTAGAAACGACCAGAGAGTCCAATGGCAACTGGCCCTTGATGTAGGTAGGGTCGCCAGTTGCCGGCTTATATTTCTTTTCAATCCTAGGGTTGATCACCCTGGCACGTGTGGGTTCTTTAAAAATGTCTGCAGCATGTTTCAGAACCCCTTTCAGCATAGGGAGAGTCTTGACAGTCTTTTCTGCCATGGAGAAGGTATCAAAGAGGAAGTCCACTTCAATAGGGTCAGCATGCAGCTGGACGTTGTGGTTTTTAGCCGCGCTCTCATTTAGAGCAATAAATGCCGCAGAATCCTCAGTAGGAGAGGTTTTGACATTGTACACCTGAGTGTCCAGGGCAGTTTGCTGATCCCCTGGGGCCCCCTGCATCTGCCCAAGAGTCCTGGTGATCCTGAGGATCAGTGTTGGCAGGAAAGTTATACTCCTCGTCATCACCTTCCTCAGCCTCCACATCTGAATAAGTGGGTGAGGGTGTAGCAACTCTTGGAGTCCGTGGAGCAAGTGGCTCAACCAGAACCGGTGAATCCGTAGAAGGCTTCTTGCGCTTCAAAGGAATCGTGTAGGACTCCAAAGACTGTGTCGCTGTGATCTTTCTCTTGTAGAGGGTAAGTTTCCCGGTGTCGGCGTCGATAAAGTGTTCCGACTGCTCCTCCATCAAGGGTTGTCGATGCTTCAAGCTCCCAAGCGGCTGAGAAGGCTTCGACCCTGCAGACCCTTGCATGGGCGCTTTGGCGACCGACCGTGGTGTGAAGGCCTTTGGTGCCACCTTCGGCGGCAACGTAAACAGGAGTGGCGTCGAAGACTTTGGCGTTTTGGCAGCTGGCTTCGGGGTGGAAGCATCCTTCGGATCGACCGCCGAAGCCTTGTTCCTGATGCGTTGCAGTGAGTCCGACACCTGCTTCGTAAAGGAAGCGGACGGTTTCGTCGACCCGACAGACGTCCTCGGTCCACCAGCGTGTGAAGACTCGAGCGTCGATGTCTTGGGCTTCTCCGGCCGAGGTACAGGATCAGCCCTCTTAGGTGCGCCGTGTCCTCCTTCTGTGTCGACGGCCTTCGGCGCCGACGTTTTCGGGTCGGCGGCCTTGACTACTGGGTTTGGGGCCCCAGTCTTCGGCTCGACGCCCTTGATCGATTTTGGCTCGACGCCTTTGACCGAATTTGGCTCTACGCCTTTGGTCGACTTCACCGGGTCGACAGCCTTCTTCGGCTTCGGCTGCCCCGACATATCGGAAGATGAGGAGGCGGCCAGAGGGACAGACGTCTTCTGTTTCGACGGCGTCTCCATCACTTTCGTTTTCGTCGACACCGAAGGTTTCACTTTCGGTTTCGTTTTGACCAACGGCGGCTCCGCAGAAGTGTCCGTAGCCGGGCCCGTAGGCGAGGCCGTGGATCTGGGTGTAAGGTCTTGGGTAAGGCCGTGTGGCGATCCCTCAACCTGAGCCTTAGTGATTGTTCGAACGGGGAATAGCTCTTCGCCTGAACTATCTTCCGTGGCCCCATAGGCCTCATTGTCGTCTCCTACCTCGTTGACGACTTCTTCTGCATTGAGCACTTCGACGTCCGCGTCGTAGTCGTAGTCGATCTCCTCTGCTGGAGGTGAAATCTGCATATGAACTTCTGGTTCGTCTGCTTCTTCTCTCTCGAAGATGTCCACCGGTGCCGGGGCCGACTGCTGGGCCTCCAGGCGCGCCACGCGCCGAAGCCGAATCGTCTTCTTCGATCGAAACCGGGAACAAGCCATACAGTTGGCTTCATCGCGGTCCGGCGACAGGCACTTGTTACACACCGGGTGGACGTCGATGTGGGGATACTTCGCTCCACACACGGGACATTTCTTGAACGGGCTCCGTTCCATGATGTGTCGTCGAAAGTCTTGCTGCGTCGACTGGGCCTCGAGCACCGAAGAGCCACGCGAGTCCTCTGGATGTCCGACTCGGGAACTGAGCCGGAACAGAGCTGGGCACCGAGCGCAAAACAATACCGACGGTATAGGAAAAGGCCTTCAGGCCTTAAGAAAAGTCTATATCGATTCCAAACTGGAGATAACGAATATACATCCGAACCCAATGGCGGAAAAAAACAATCTGGGGATGGAGTCGATGCCCATGCGCACTGTAGTCCAGGGGAGGAGCCACCTATCTCGTGATACTTCGAAGACTCTTCCAGGACAACAATGTGCAATCATCCGGACCCAACACTAGGCGGCGATCTATGCTATAGATATGAATTCAGCAGCCCACATACCTCGAACTAATTACTTTACGACCCACAGGGCTTATTTGTCTCCTGCAAGACTGTCCAAAATATCAAAAGGTCCCCCTGTCAGCTGCAAGAAGTGTGGTCTAGTAAATGCTTCGGACATTCATATGTTCAAAGACTGTCCTGCGATAACTGAATACTGGGGGAAAGTAGGCATAACTATATAGTACATTCTGGGATTCCCTGTTCATATATCTATCCCCTTGGTCATCTTCAGTAGAGCTAGCGAAGTAATAGGGCCTGCTAGGGGGTTCCTCTTCTACGCAATATTGCTGGCCAGGAGAGAAATTTGCAGGAAATGGACAGATGTTACACCCCCCCACACACGGAATGGCTAACCTCCCTGTATAAGACTTCCAAGACTGATCTGGTCAGATTGCAGAGTAGCAGGAAAAAGGCAATATGGGATTGTTTATTGAAGTGGTCTTAGCTAAATTAATTGCTAATTATTAAACAATAACTTTTGGATCCTATGATTATGTCCCATGGATGCTCTCCGGCTGTGTTGGGCCCTCCTCGAAGTTTTTACAACTAGCTGGCCAACATTTACAGTCTTTGGTCACAGGGTATCAGAAGAGAGTGTGACCAACCCCTAAATTTAGAATGGGGGACAGTGACATTATGCGGGATTGTGGTTTACTGGTAGGCAGGTGTTGTCCCCCGGTTCCATACTCGATGCCTACGTCTCCTTAAAACCGAGTAACTGTAATAGACAGCCTAATCTCTGTCAACTTAGGTCTGAGGCGAATGAGGATATTAAAAAAGAAAAAAAAATGACAGGTGTTACTATTACCTTTAAATTTACCTTGCTAAGGAGAGAGGAAAGCTGACGCTGCTGTGCCTTGACGTTGTGGCATTGCAGTTCACCATAGATTTTAACGAGGAGCGTTCAATTTACAGATTCAACTTTCTGGCTCTCCTAAATCAAGCTTCAGAGATTCACACCTCAACTCTAGACAAGTACAAAATCACTTAGATTCTAAAAAACGCATCACCTGCAAGATCTGCAACATCACATACAAGGCAGTGATGGCAAGTGCACCACCCTATCAAGATGAAAAAAATCCACCTTCAAAGGAGATCAATGAAACAGAAGAGAACACAACATAGGAAGATCTGAAACCAAGAAGAGCAGAACATAAATAAAAAAGCAGGAGCAAGCCTTGACAAATAAAGCATCCAGGATACTGAACAACATCTCTCCACATACATCAAACACTGTCCTTAGTTAAAATTATAGCATTGTTTCCTTGAACCAGTGTACTTCTGTGCCAGCTGCTTCAATCACATTTGTGCTGTGTTCTTTTTCCTCCTTGAAGAGCAGCCTTTGCCATAGTTACATTATCCCTCTTTCAGGACAATGCAGAGGAGCAAGGTGCAAACGGAGAGTAATTACCAATAGCTGGGAGTCTCCAAATCTGGGCTAATTAAGAAACAGCAGCATCAAGCCCTTAACACATACATGCATACATCAGAAAAGCTCCATAGACTTAAACTTTACACAGAAATGCCTACATAAATTACTTGTCCTCAGGACAAGAGAGGGGAGGGAGGGATCTCTGGGAAAATTACAACAGTCAATTCTCATCATTTATACAGGGACTGACAGAGTAATGTGGGAATTAAAGTCAGGTTTTTCTAATCTAACAATTTAAGGTAGTACGGGTAGGAGCATAAACATGGGACATTTCAGTGAACTTTGCTACAAAAGCTGCCATCAGTAGAAGTGAGCCTTGCAAAACATAGAAGCGACAATGGAAAAGGAACATTTGTTGACAACAGTTGACATTTGGCAGCCCAGTAAAACCAAAGATGTCAAAGTATGGAAATATAGCAATGTGCTTGCCCGATAATGGTTTTGAGCATAGGGAATGTGTACACCTACGTTTGTCTAGCTACGCCTTCCTGCTGGCATGTGTGGAATAACAAAGTTGTATCAGCTGACAGGGGCTAGGAAAGATGGGAACACACCCATGGTGAGAGATAGGGTAAATGTAAATGACAGCATAGACTTCAACAACCTTTTATCTAAACTGGACCAGAGTAGCACTGGGGCATAATCTCCTATGGGAGCAAACATGGATGCCTGGTACTCTCCAGAGGGGCGAGATGGGGTTACTGAAGGTTAGGCCTCATACTCTAGGAGACGTCCTGTTGCACAAGAATATGGGAGCATTATCTATTCACCAGAAACATGTGGTGCTGACGTATGCATGGGAAATAGTGGAATGAGTCGTGTATTTGGATGCATTGTTTCACGATTGGGGGAGCTATCTGGTAAAACACTAAAGAAGGTGGGATACTAGAAGCTCAGCTAATTCATGCAATATAGTGCCCACTCCAGAATCGTCTGGAAAGAACATCCACTGCCTAATGACAAGTGCATACTGTGTGAATTAAGGGACTACGGTCCACCTCAGAGTGCAGAACCTCTTCCAACATGGAGATTTGGGTGAGTGGATAGTCATAAGTAACATTGGCACTGCAAAATAAACACTTAATAGGACCCAAAAGACATAAGTCAAGTTACCACTAAGTGGATTTTATGTGACAGCAATATTTTAGAAACATAATCCGATCTTACGAGACACCTGTGCAGTTTTGGTGCATGATTAGTCATAGGACCGTGAGAGATGTACACTTTGCGTATAGCACAGTCTGTTGCATGTTTGCACTAAAATAGGCCCGCACTGTAGTTTAGTTTGTGTGTAACTTAGTGACAGGACAGTAGTTGTCTCATCGCAGTACTCATCTGCCGAGGACCTAGCTAGGGAGGTGCCTTAAATGGGCTCGAGCATGGACTCCATGAAATGATGCCCAAGGGTAGCACATCTGATGATAAGAGTTAATGCCAAAGGCTGGAAGGACCTTGCTTGCCAGCGCTGTAATTAACTTGGAGATGGTGGTCCATGCAAAAAAGTATTCCAGATTGAGGAGGTCCCAATCTTCAGGCGTGAAGATTGGGGATGTCGCCATCTTGGATGGTGAAAACAAGTGCACTCTATTATGGCCATTTTCATTACAATTTATGGACCATTTATATTTTCAAGGCATGGTTTATTTATTTATTTATTTATACTCTTATATAGCGCAGGACTCGACCCCCGAAGGGGTATCTCCACGCTTGCGCTTTTACCAGAAGAGCCCAATCAAGATTATAGACTGTGAAGTGACTAATAGTTAGGATGTTGAACATAAGTGGGTTTTTACAGACTTCCTGAAGGACTGAAAATTAGTAGTTTGTTTCAGAGTGGAAGGGAGTGAGTTCCAAAGAATGGGGCCTTTGTAGGAGAGAGCTCGACCTCCCTGTCTGGCTCTCCTGACCCTTGGAACCTGAAGTAACTGCTGACTACTGGAACGCAGGGAACGTCCTGGACTGTAGAGGTTGAATTTTTCATTCAGATATTTGGGGCCAGTACCAGACAAACACATATGTATGTAATTGTTATTGTTATTGTTAACAGATTTCTTGAGCGCCTGGCTGCCCGTGAGCGTCCCCGCGCTGAATAAGTACAGATGGAATCTGAGAGGAAGGTTTTATGGGAACAGCCAGGTTTTCAGAGCTTTTCGAAATGCCAGCAGGTTGGGCTGTGCGCGGATGTCAGGGGGGAGGGAGTTCCACAATCTGGAGGCGTTGTAGGAGAAGTGCGTAGGTTAAGAGTTTAATACCATGGGGGGTGACTATATTTTCCAGAGGGGACATATATACGTTGAAGAGCATAGGGCTCAAAGAGGAGCCCTGTGGTACTCCGCAACGTATAGGGGTCTCTTTAGATGTGTAACTACCCTCTATAACCTGGAAGGAGCGGTCATGCAGAAATGATATCAGCCAGGACAGGGCAACATCTGTGATCCCAAGATCTCTAAGTCGCTGGGCCATGATTTGATGGTTGACCGTGTCAAAGGCCGCGCTCAGGTCCAGGTATCCATGTATGGTGCAACAGATTTTAAATTTGACACGTTGCCTAACCGGAAACCAGTGAAGTTTGGCCAGAAGGGGCGTGAGGGGGTCCTAGGCTGGGCGTTGAGAACAAGTCTCGCCGCTGTATTCTGGACCACTTGTAATCTATTTAGTTGTTCCTCATTGGCCGAGATGAACAGGCCATTACAGTAGTCCAGCCTATTGACTACTATGGTCTGGACAAGCGTTTTCCTGTAGTTATCAGGCAAGAGTGGAAAAACACGACGTAAAAGTCCGATAACACGGAAACAGGATCCAGCAACTTGGCTTGTATGTTCTTTCAGCAATAGTGCCTGATCTAGCCGCACACCGAGATTTTTTACAGTCTGTTTTGGACAAGGTGCTGGTCCAAGGTCCAGGGGCCACCATTCTGGAGACCACAGGAGAGTGGCCTCTCCGAACAGCATGACCTCTGTTTTGCCTACATTACACTGGAGGCAATTTGAGGCCATCCAGTCCGATACTGCACTCATGCCGTCCGCGAAAGATTTTTGTATTGCGGGCGTGAGGGTCTGAAAAGGGAACAATAGTTGGGTGTCGTCAGCATACGACACCGGGGTGAACCTGTATGCTCTTACAATGTCTGCCAAGGGGGCCACGTACACATTGAAGAGGGTAGGGCTTAGGCATGAGCCCTGTGGCACTCCCTTGGTGAGCTCCCTTGAGATGGAATAGTGGGAGCCCAATCTGACTCCTTGTAGGCGACCTGAGAGAAAACTCTCCAACCAGGACAGAGCCACGCCTCCTATGCCCACCTCCCTCAAACGATCGAGAAGTATCTCATGTGACACCGTGTCGAAGGCGGATAAATCTAACAGCACCAGAATCATGGAGCCCCCTCCATCCAGTGCCATCCTGATGTTATCGGTCACTGAGAGGAGGGCAGATTCGGTGCTGTGATTGGGTCTAAATCCAGATTGAGAATAGTCTAGACCCTCCGCTGTCTCGATGTAATTAGACAGATGGGTGTTCACATGCCTCTCGGTCATTTTGCTAAGGTATTGCGGGAGAGAGATGGGTCGGAGGTTTGAAAGATCTGTCCAGGGAAGTGCTGCGTTCTTACGAATGGGGTTCACCACCGCTTTCTTCCACTCCATAGGCACCTGTCCTTCCTTAAGAGAAAAATGTATAACTGATTGAATCTGAGGTCCAAGCAGAGCGCTCAGGGAGGCAACCATTTTAGCAGGCAGAAAATCATCAGGGGACCCCGATTTTATGCGGCTAATGAGGTATGGAAGGTCTAGATCACTAACTGCCGGAAAAGTCATAAGTGAATTATCCCCATATATGGGCAGAATGGAGGGAGTTGAGATGTTGTTCCTTTGGCTGGAGGCCTTCATTATTTTATCATAAATCATATTTATCTTGTTTTAAAAAAACAGAGAAATATCATCGCATAGGGACTGGGAAAAGTCATCTGGACTTTCACAGGCTGCCGGTTTAGTAAATGCCTGTAGAATTTTATTTAGTTCCTTAGAAGAGTTGCTCGCCTCTGCGAGTTGCTGCTTAAGACTGTTCTTCCTTGCCAGCTTTATGTTTTTGTAATAATTAGATTGGGCGTCTTGATATGCTTTCTTATTTTTCTTTGTTCGAATTTTCCTCCATTTTTTTTCTATCTTTCTACATCCCTGCTTCTCAGTTCTTAGTGCTTCAGTATACCATATTTCTTGCTTAGAGGTGGGGTATTGTTTGTGTAACTTTAAAGGGACTAGTAAATCGATTGCCTCTATAAGAGAGTTGTTAAACTTAAGCAGTGCGGACTCCACGTTATCCTTTTCTATAAAAATAGGCTGTTTCCACACCCTCCGCAGCTCATCCACCGTGACTTTATGCCACTGTCGACGCCAGATTGGCGGGAGAGTGTTTTTTTGTGAAGGTTTGTTCATGCCCAGTAGAGAGAATTCCACTAAAAAGTGATCAGACCAATTTATCTGAACAATAGGTTGACACCGTACTTTGGAGCAGTTGGAAAAAAGTAGATCCAGAGAGTGACCCCCTATATGTGTAGGTCCACTATTCTGTGTAGGTTCGCTATTCTGCTATTCTGTAGGTTGTAGTCTTTATTGTCTTCGCATACAATACATTGGTGTATGCTAGTTAATATGTCAGGCGGATTATTGGGTAATGCGACACCTTACAAGGGGGCATAGAGATTAGGCCATATATATATATATATATATATATATGTATATATATATATATATATATATATATATATATATATATATATATATATATATATATATATATATATATATGAACCCAATCCTGTGTTCACAATCCTTTCGAAAAACAGGCACCGACTCCGTGGGATTCAAATCAAGGGTCTTTATTTGCAAGACTAAACGATCAGACGCGTTTCGGTGGACAGGTCCACCTTGCTCACTACATCTGAGTTCACCAAGTGCATGTTCAACATTTATAGTGACTACTGATAACCCATTGGTTCTTTTTGGTACGACAAAACTGACTGGTGACACAGTAATAGACATGGAAGATAATTACGTTTTTTGCAGAGTCATGTTTTAACAAATTAAAGCAAAAAGTCTATAATGCAATTGTTTTCATTTTTAAACATTTACGGTTCTAAGGATGCAATATTGAAATAAATTAAAACAGTTTGTGCATGTTTTCACTTTGAACAGAGAACAGAGAAAGTGAAGAGTCACTGGGCTATGTGGCAGTGGACATGAAAGAAAGGTTGCACTCTCTATATAGGCTGCGAACGCATGACCACTCTGTAATTTCCCACCCGCATTGATGGTTGTGCCTCGAGTTTCGACAGGAAGGTAAGAGAGTCTGGGTATCAGTTTGACAAATGCGAGGATTTGGCTGAAAGCATGTCCTTTTATTTATAAACAAACAATATCACAAAAGATCCTTTGGTCGAAAATAAAATAAATGCACTGAGTTTGTGTATACATTTATCAGTTTTTTACTTTCCACGGGGGAGACGGAGAGGCGGGAAGATTGGGGCTGGTTGTTTAAACCGAGTTGTTACAAACGTGAACCGAGGTGAAAAGGGTTCAGGATTTATGGATTTAGCTCAAGGGTTTACATTAGTGCTGGATAAAATTTAGCCAAGTGAGCACAGCTCCGTGTTACTGTTATGCTAAATGCGAGTGTTTGCTAGCTTCTGGTGCCATTAGAAACATTATTCGCTGTCCATGGCCTTCCGAGCCACGTGTTTATCTTGTGAGTGGCAAGTTCAAAACCAAGTTCAAAAACAGAGTTCAAAAACAAAGTTCAAAAACAAACAGCATGGTATGCCAAAGAGACATTTGTGTGTGATGGTATAATACCGTACATAGGTCTCAATCATGATTGGTACAAAATGTGAACAGTGAAAAGCATATGATGCCGTTTTTTCTCTCATAGTGTATAGGCACATGAGATACAATTTTATAGCATTCATGAGACATGATTTCAAAAAATAAGTTATTGCACCGCAAACACATCTGCCCAAGTGGGCAAGATAGCCATCGAGAAATAGCGTCAAAAGTATCCCCTGAGCGGGAGTGAAACATATTGTCTTGTGCCTTGTGGCTGGTTTACTGCTTCCCCTCTCCCTTTGTTAAGTAATGTGAAAGAAAAAAAAAACAACATTGGTCCCATTAGTTTATACAGGGAAGGGGTTCTGTGATTTAACTTATGAGAAACCAAGGACATGTCATCTCTATCAAGCACAATCTGTGTCACAGTTAAAGTCCTATTGCCGTTATGTGATAAGAGTGAGTAAATTTTTCAAAAACAAATATAAACAAACATTAAAGGTGTGACTGTGCGGGTTTAAAAAATATATACAAAAAGATGGTGAAATTAGATGTTAAGACAGCTTATGGTTTTAATGTTAGACCGCGAGGGGTTGCTTGAGATGTTTTAATAAACTTATGGAACAGTTATAAATGGACACTTAGTGCTTCATCAGCATTATGACCATTTGGAATCTTAGAGTTGAGCTGAATGATGTACTTGGACTCTAGCCGTCTCAGTGCTTGTAACCTGTTCCCACCTCTTGGATTTGGTGCTACATGGTCAATTACGAAATATGTTAATTCGTCTTTGTTGCCCTTGTGGTGAGCATTTATATGTCTTGCAAAAGGGTATGTCGGGTCATCATTACTGATGGCACGCAAGTGCTGCAAGATTCTCACATGGACGGGATGGATCGTACTTCCCACATACATTTTCTTACATGTGCAGCTAAGTACATACACTGCGTGGTCAGTTTTACAGGTAAAATGGCCTTTGATTGTGTAGGGTATTTTTCTGAAAGGGAATTCAACTGTTTTGGTGGTGACTCCATGTAAGCATGCTTTGCATTTTGGGCACTTGAAAAAACCTTTTTGAGGTTGTAACCAAGGCTTGTCTTTGTTCATGTTTTTGTTTATCGTGGGTGCATAGTTAACGAGTTCCTGTCGCATTGATATTGCTCTGCGGAAGGTTAACTGAGGTAACTTAGCACAACTCTGTCCAATGGTAGGATCCATTCTTATGAGTGGCCAGTGTTTGTACATGATTCTGCGAAGGTCTTTGTGATGTTTACTATAACCTGTGATCATTCTGGGAGTGAAGGGTTTGCTATCACCCTGGCTGGTTGTTGTCTGGGATTTCTCTTTTAGTAAGTCTATTCTAGTGAGTTTTTCGCTTTTACTTTTGGCTTGGTCTAGTGTTTTTTCTTTATATCCTCTCTCTCTCAACCTGGAAAAAAGGCTCTCAGTATTGTCATTTAGGTCACGTGCAAGAGTGCAATTTCTTTTCATGCGGAGGCATTCCGCATATGGTAAGCTCTCCTTCAATTTTACCGGGTGGAAGCTGGATGCGTGTAAAATTATATTACCCGCTGTCTCCTTCCTGTACGTTCTGGTTTCTATTTTGCCGTCTTTCTGAAAGACCTCCAAGTCTAAGAAGGCGATTTTTGTGGTGTTAGTAGTACATGTGAACTTTAAATTCAGACTATTTTCATTGATGGTTTTAACAAAGTCACAAGCACTTTCTTCTGTTCCCTTCCACACCATAAAGATGTCGTCTATATACCTCTTATATAGGACAACATGATTGAGGTATGTGTCGGTGTGGTGGGCCATGAGTACTTGCTCCTCCCACCAGCCCATATGCAAATTTGCATAGCTGGGGGCAAAGCAAGTACCCATGGCCGTGCCTTGGGTTTGTTGGTACAGAAGTTTGTTGTAAGTGAAAGTATTATTGACCATACACCATTCCGCCATTTGGACCAGCATCATTGTATGTTGGTGTAGTGTGATGTTGCGACTACCCAAAAAGTGTTTCATTGCATTAAGGCCATCTACATGTATATATATATCACATACCCCCATTTCAAATCTTTTTATCATTTTAAATCTTTTTACTGTGCAATAAAAATGACACAATGCTTGGTAAATGGGATCCTAAAGTCTGACTTATGTAGAACTGTGGTCTTTGAGCAGTGACAGAAGGATATAGACTTTGCCTGATGAAAAGCAAATCTTTTCAGATGAGCAGACTGCACACTAACCGTGGCTGCAGAGAGCTGGTGCCCCAGCGTTATGTAGACGGTGAACATCACAATAGCAAGGATCAGAGGCAGCGCGTCCCAGAAGTAGACACAGACCGCGTCCAGGTACTTGACGGTCCTCAGAATTCGAAGCTCCTTTTTACGAATGTCTCTCACTTTGGCAGCAAAGAGCTTCTCCCAAGCGTAGAACTTAATCACCTGGATCCCACGCAGGATTTCTGTCATCAGCTGAAAGACAGGAGTTGGGAGAAGAAATTAGAGGGCAAACCAGGGTTACTTAACATTGCCACAGAGCCATCGCAAGACGAAGAACTATGGATTACATTTATGTGTAACTCCGCTGAAATATATATACAGGGGGTGCCCAGTACTGTGAAACATGGCAGATACGTTGCTGACAACTTTTTCAGCATACATTTGCTCTGGAAATGTCACAGCACGCAACTCTCTTTGAAGCTCTCATGATCTATATGACACAATGTACATGTGAGTGTGAAACATGGAAGGGGTTTGTCCTGTAAGGATCAATAGGGTAGACAAATGGGACAATGTGTGACCCAACTACCACAAATCACACGACTTCTTCTGAACATTACACACATTCACAGTTATCGGCAATTCACAGATTTAAGATAGTCATAAGCCTACCTGTCACCTTATACATTGCTTTAGCTATCACAACGTATTTTAGGATTTTGCAAAAATGGTTTCAAACTCTAAACAAACATGCATTAGGTGAAGTAGTGAAAGACAACCCTTCACCTTCATAGAGTATAAAACAAGTATTGGACTCTTGATTTAATACAATAAAAAAATCGTCAACATAAATACATTGAATATCCTTCGAGAAATAATGGACTTTCTGAAGATCATATACGAGGTCCAACTGTCTTCATCATGACCCAAGCATCAATATGAACACCAGGCTTTGTGGAGGTGCATCAGTGGGTTCATCTGTTTTATCTGGATACCATGGAGGCTTACACAGCAGTGTCAGAAGGGAGACAATGGCCATGAATGGAGCTGGTCTGTGTTTGATCACTCTTTCTCCAGATTGGGTTTATACCTGAGAAGCTTTATTGCTTGACTTGGAAGGGAGGAAGATTTATCTACCTACACAAAGAGGTGTCTTTCGACTATCTCGAAATAGTGCCCTAATTCTAACAGACAATACAAGGCCAGCGAACTGGCCGGAAGGTTGTGATGACATTCCAAATAACCAAGCCCCCCACTGAGTTCCAAAACCCAACTGCTCAGGAGAAGCAACTACCATCAGGCCGATGAACTGTTTTGTCACCTTCAAAAGTTAAGAATATTAAGTCTATTTCGTGCCAGTTTCATCGCTTGCTGATATAGTGAATCTGTCTAACTTTTTATGGGCCCAATAGCTAGGCATGGAGTCCAATTCAGCAAGCAAGAGGCATCTGAGCGGATTCAAGAATTGTTTGAATCAGTATTTAGCCCTTGCAGTAGAGGACTTCCCTCCAGCTAAAGGTGCGGTTCTCAGAATCTGACAAGTTACCCTTTGCTACCTGTGACACCTTGAACAGCTGAAGGTGCTCCCCCCACCTACCTACCAGATAACATCTACTGCAATTAGTACAAATCAGGATAGAGGCGCCTGAACTTTTGGGCACTATTTTTGGGATAAAGGCAAAACTGGCCCTTTATTTGTCTGTCTAGCCCCATCGTAAGGCATTAGGGAAAAGCAGGGCAAACAACTGCTCCCTGGTCTCCAGTGACTTGCACTCTGACCCCTAGTTCTCATCAGTAGCCACCCATATGACTACCTGGACTTTGTTGAAAGTTGGCAAAGATTCCTGGAGGTAGACATCTTGTTGTTTGGATGATGAGTTTTTGGATAGCCATTTTTGAGGCTATATGCGTACAGTATTGCTGTGTGTGCCACCATCAATATCAGAACATGATGCAGTACCTGAGGTGGCCAAATCTTTTGTAGCAGGCAGTCACCCACTTCCATGAGTGGCGTGGTCCAACCCCGCCCCACCCTCCCCTCACCTCTCCCCTCTCCACCCCGGGTGAAGGTAAACATAGGCCATAGCACTGCAGCCTGCCGGCACGAGCTCTGACCAACACCTTCAGTGCTCTCACTATCCCTACAATGAGTTGTTGAGGAGGTGGGGGGCAATATTCTGCTTCTTCCCATAACAGATTAAATACTTACATATCCACCAAACATGAACAAAAAAGATGCAGACACCCTCTGGGCAATTAAAATGAGCAAAATATAACATGCTAGGTCAGTAGTAATCAAGAGAATTTGATAGAGCGAGCATAGCAAGATAACACCTTCCTCAAAGGCTGGTCAGTAGGGAGGATAGCCTTCTTGGAAAGAAGTGAGGGAACAGGGGCTAAATAGAGTGTTTAAAGAGCAATTGTCACTTAAATTTGCTAAAAATTTTATGGACTTTGAAACAACATTCTTGAACTATTCCAATACGTTGTGCCCAAGAAAGCCTAATCTTCCCGTGGCCTATTGTAGGTTCCACTGCCCTCTGCAAATTTTTGTCAAATTTGTGCATTTTTCAGCATAATTCCTGCAAACAATGTTCGTAAAGCTATAGGTGATACACACAGTTTAGAAAATCAATTGTCACTAGGCCTGGCCTTTCCCATAGCATCTATCTAGACATCTAGATGTTACTACCTTTTGTTTCTATCGTGCCCCTTTCAAGTGCAAACATCAATCTTGCAACATCAAGTATTACAGCTTTGAAAAGTCAATGGGTCATATCAATCCTCCAAACTACAGTCTTGTATAGCAAAAGTGAAAATCACTCCAATACCTACTCTTAATGTAAAGCTGGCAATACTATCATTTTGTCACCAAACATACGCTTGTCGGTGTATAAAAATGTGCATATTTTACAATCAAATATATGCTTTTAATTCTTGAAAATACAGGCAATTCCCAAAAACGAATGCTCAACATTTTGCATAAGATTATGCTTGTTCTGAATAATTGGCTTTTCACTTTTGGTAAATACCTATTTGCTGCCCAAATATCAAGTCACCATTTTTAACAAGAATTCATAGGTACTACTGCCAGACATGGATAGATTCTGACCATATCCTGCCATGAATGTGAATATTATATTATTAAATACTATGGCCAGTAGTATTCCCAGGATGATTACTGTCATACCGGGCTACCTACAACATGCCAATAATAACCACCAATATGCTAAGGCAAGCACTGTGTCAGTGATGTGCACCATCAAAATAAGGATGTCCCAATACACAGAGAATTATCATCACCAATATGCCAGAGACAGGTGCCAGCACACTCAATCACAAATGCTTTCAGGAGATTTGTAGGTCGAAGCCTACCAGAACGCTCAGTTGTCTGGATTGCTAAATACATCTTGGGGACATTCGACAGCTTCCCTGAGAGTATATTCTGCCCATTGCTTACCATTGGCTTTATAGTTTGTAACTCATGTGTTCTAGCTTTCTATTTGAAGGATTTATTTGTTTTAGTCTCTCCAGGGTGAATTTGTTCCACCCAAGGAGCAAAGTCTTGTCACACCAACTCCACTTGTATTCTTCCATGAGTTCTCCTTTCAGTAAACAGGCATGTAAATCTTGTTCTTATCTTGTCACATTTGCGGTGCACCCAAAGATAGAGGTCAATAAAATGTCAGGCTCTGTCTTCCGAAGAAGTTTGGTGTTTACTTTTGTTTCTCAGACTTCAAAGTGAGAGGATTTAAATCTTGCTGGATACAGAGGATACAAAAGTACTTTTTTCTAACACACAACAACATTTACATTTTCTATGCAGTCATTTCAGAATTAGGAACGCACAAATGAAGATTTTCTTTTGTTAATTATGAGGTTTTTTGGAAACAAATACTTTAATTTGGTCAAAACAAATAAATAATTATTGTTTATGCGCTGTACAGTTTTATTCGTAAAACTGTATGTCAGTGCAAATAGAATGGTAATTTCAGTTGAAAATGTGCTTTCTGTAATGGCAGAGTGCTACCACACTATGCATAATCCACTCTACTCTGCACCACTCAATTTCACATTGCTCCATCCCACTGCACTCTGCTCCGCTCTGCACCACTCCACTCTATGCCACTGCACTCTATGCCATTTCACTCTATCTCTCTCTACACTGCACCACTCTCCTCTACGCCAATGCACTCTACGCCACTCTGCTATATACCACTGGACTCTACACCACTTCAGTCCAGGCCACTACAATCTACTCTGAACAACTCCACTCCATGTCACTCTGCAAAATGCACTCTATGCCAATACACTCTACGCCAATGCACTTTGCTCTGTAACTCTCAGCTCAACGCGCCTGCACTCTATGCAAATCAACTGTACGTCACTCTAATCTACTCTTTACTTTACGTCATTACACTCAACGCAACTCTACTCTGCCCCACTCAATCAATCAATCAAAATAAGCTGTATTCGATTTAAGAGATTAAGGGATGTACATTGCGCAAAATAGCGCCTTGCAAATTGCGAGTCTTTTGCCACTCGCAATTTGCGAGGCGCTATATTGCATGTACAACAGTGTTTTGACCACTGTTTGCGATATCCAATGGGGTCGCAAATTGCGAGGCTCATTAATATTAATGAGCCTCTCGCAATTCGCAAGCCCATTGGGAATGCCATCCCTTCCAGGTATGGTGGCCTGCTGGGCTCAGCAGACCACCTTGTCTGGGACTGCTTTTTGATACAGCAGCTTTTTTTTTTTTTTAAATGCAGCCTGTTTTCCTTAAAGGAAAACAGGATGCTTTAAAAAAAAAATTTAACTTTTCAGTTTCATTTTTAGGTCTCGCCTAGCGTTGCAGGGCATATGTAGCTCGCTTTGCAAGGCATGTAGTATACAGTATTGCGGGGGAAGCTCCACTCACTTTCCGCCCATCTGTTTAATTGGTTCAAATCCTAAATGCTGCATTGTGATTAGTTTTTGGCTTGTTAGTCCCGCCTCCTGGCGGCCATGTCGTCAGTTTTGTCCTTCCTTGGCTATCAGCCCCTTTACTTTAAAAACTGTTTTGTTCCCATGCCTCTCCCCGTTCCCTCTAGCAATCTGGGACTTCTTGGACCATCACCATCGCCCCACCCTCTTCCGTTCGCGCCATCTTTCTCGCCCGCAGTTCCGTTTAAAATGTAATAGGTCTTGCATAAATACAAGTACTATTGCATTTTCAATGCTTGTTTGTTGTTTGATTGGAGGGTGAATTCGCACTCTTTGTCTCGCGTGCGCGCGATGCCTTACATTGTACGCATGCGTGACAAAACAGTTGGGTTTTTCCAATTCACGGCAGGAGGCAGAGACAGCACAAGCAGCAAAGCAAATCAGGACGAGGTGAAGCGCGGCGGGTTCCACTCCCTTCTTCTCACCCGCCTGACTACTCTTCTTCGGTCTGCAGGTGACTCGTCCTTTTATAAAATGTTGACATGTATGTAAGTGAGCCTGATTGCTCTTCTTTAAAACTTAGGATGTGATTGTCTCAAGTAAACATAGGAACCAGTGATGTAACAAAAAGAGGTGTGAAGTCACGCAGAGCCTCTGAAAAGGAGGCCGTGCTGCTGCAAATAAAGTAACAATATCATCAACGTTTTAAATGCATCACGGCTTAAGAACGGAGCCCGGAACACCAAACTCCGACATAGTGAGTAAATAATTGGGTTTGCGTGGCTGCTGAGGGTAGCTGAGTATCAGCCATCTTGTGCATAGTATGTTATATAAAACTTCACATTGTTAATATACAAAGTCTATGCACGGTCCCTGCTCGCAAAGAAGTAGAACGTCATTTATTGTTGCAGAACTTCTCGCACAGTCGGTGACGTTCATTGTGTAGCGCAGATGGGAACTCCAAAAACAAGTGAGGTTCCACACCCCTCCTAAGATTGCGCACACGCAGCTTTACTACGCTGCTTTCGAGTAGTGAGCGAGTGCGAGTTGCGAGTGGAGAAGCGTGGCTCAGTGGTTAGAGGCGGCAGACCCGGAAGCTGAGATCGGCCGTGGACCAGGGTTCGATTCCCCGCCTCGGCGGGTCTCGGACTCAAAAATTCCACGGACTCGACAATTCTCGCTCCGGTGCCTACTCGACTCACGGGGTCACACTCTGCGACTCTGGGCAATAGCTTGCTTAATCTCCACTACGGCCCCTCGCGGCGGGATGCCTGGCTTTCACCTTGTGGATACCCTGCCGGGGTATCTCACAGGGGAATACCAGGACGGGTTCCCTAAGCAAGCGCCTTGAGACCCCTGGGTGATTCGTGCGCTATATAAATCGAAATACATTTACATTTACATTCACTTTCCAAGACTGAAGACCTGTAACTGCGGACCCCAGGAGGCACTGGGTGCTGTGACAGCAATTGGGCGTGCCGAGAGACACCACCACAATTATTTGGGCCGGGCGCACTGTGTGCACCCCTTCTCATGGACCCACACCTTAGTTGTGCCACTGACACCTTTAATCCTTAACAACGGACACAGTGCCCGCACCCAGAAGCGGTAGGACCCAGAGGCTGGGTCATCAGGGATCGGCCAAGGGACCCAGAGCGACACGGTAAGACCCATATGGCTTCTGATGCCCTTATTTCCTGCAAATTATTAACTTTCCCGGGTACCGCGTGTTTCACGCCTCCTTTCCCTCAGGCACCCAGTGGGTACGATCAGGTGCTTGCGGTACCTCACTGTGACATCCGTGGCTTTTCTTTTTTTTTTAAAAATTGGGACTAGCTTACCAAATCAAAGCTAAAGCACAAGGCTGAGGGGTGGTAAGGCACGTTGTGGCCGATGACAGCTCTGCGAACAGCAGGGGGTCAACACCACGTGTAAAGTGCCTTATCTTTCTTCTGTGTGCTACACTGTTCTTCTGCGGTAGGCGTCCCCCTTTAATAAGCTGTTGACTTAGTGTCCAGTGTGACGTTCTCGATCACCGCTTTGATGGCTGCAAAACTGCGCTCAACTGGTAGATATTCTCAAAACGCTTGCTTCTGGGATGCAATGCCATTTCACAGTCACCCAGAGAGATTAGTGTCATGTTAGTTATGTAAACTCGGCAAACCCGGTGCATTTTTAATGTACTGAATCAGAACAAGAATTGGCAAAGTCAGTAGGTCTCGCCAATGTTAGATCTATTGACTGCATGGAATAAATGTCCAGAATATTTTGAGTTTCAACTCAGGGAGATATTTACACGCCATCTTAATGAGACGTTTAAACTCCTTATTACTAGCGTTTTTTATGCAGTGCAACTCAGAATGCCTTCACATGCTTTTTCATTTTGATTTTTGGTGAATATGCCGGACTCAAACACCCATCATTTAGTTCAGATCACTTTCACGTTTTAACATGCAAAGCATAGTCAAACGCTTTAGCAGACTATTCAGCGTGTTCATGTGCCCAGACACTTTAGCAGAGCAGTTCACGTTTTCTTTAAGATACCTGCAATGCAACTCTGAACACGCTCTCTAGCCTCTTTGCTGAGAAGTGTCATTTGCGTACATTTTTCATCTTGTGAAATGCCTATTAAATTGACTCTGCCTCAACTTAGCAAGTATTTCTGAGTCTCTATCATGCTGTCATCGTTCAGTGTTAGCAGGCAAATCAATTTTAGAGGGGCAGTGTTAACAAATGGTTGCACTTCTCAATTTAAACAATATTAAAAAACTGAGTTTGATCTCATCAAAAAACATCCTCTCCCTCCTATTTCTGTGCATTTTTAATGAATGGATTGGTTCATCTGGCTGCTTCTACTCTTTATGCAGCAGGGTTGGATAAATTATGCAGCAAAAAAGGGAAATTTGCAATATTAAATGTACAGTCAGTGGTCAGCCCAGGTGCTTTGTTAAAAAATTAGCAATCACTCTCATTGCAACACATATGAACATATTTGTTTCATGACAAGTACTTCTCAAAGCAGTGCTATAATATGCCTACTGCTGTCAAAGCTTCCATGTTAAAAAATAGTAAATGTTGCAGCGTGCACGATAATATGCAGCATGGCTAAATACTTATAAGGACCGAAAGGCGAGACCGATTGCATTGCAAACGCTTGTTTTAAGGGCAGGCAGTGGTCTCTGGGGCCATTGCCTGCTCTTAAAAAATATTTTCCCACATACTCACAAAGGGGAAGGGGTGCCCTGGTGACCCCTTACCCTTTGTGAGTGGTTTACCACCTACTTGAAGTAGGTGGCAAACTGTGAGTGTGCATTTGTGGCTGCAAAACATCAGTACATAGCATGTTGACTCGCTATTAGGAAGGGAGGCCCCTTCCTATTAGCGAGAGTCGCAAATGCTATTTTGCGAGTCAATGGCTGGCAAAATAGCATTTGTACATGCTATTACCCTTTTTTGCGGCCGCAAACGGGAGGATCTCCCATTTACGGCAGCCAAATAGGGTCGTACATCTGGCCCTAAATCATAAAAGCACATAATAAATTACAGTTATAAAATCAGCATAACAATGCTTTGTCACACATAGTCTAAAAACAATCGTATTGACTTAAAATTTTAAAAGAATGTTTAAAAAACCATCTGCCTTAATCACATTGTTTTCCTACATCTGATTGCGCTTTTCATTATTTAACTTAAGGAGCTAACAAACACTTCATGTTCTACAAATTGTAGTATGTAAAAAGCTGGATGAAATTGTCTCAATCCTAACACCTTTAAAATGGGCACTATCCATCTTTTTCTGAGCATAGTATAATATTTACAAAACAGTAACAGGTGCATTGTAGATTGCGTAGAAATATCATTGCATGGACACAAGCTTAAGTTTCTCAACCAATCATTCATGTCTGGAAAAGTTGTAAACCTATGTAGATGTCCTAAACGTAGACGGGTCAGCAGCATCCTGTCACACCCCCCTTTTACGGGTACAAGATATGGTTGCACACCCGTTTGAGTAAGTAGCATTTGCTTTTTCCTAACTGTAGATTTTACTATCTCAGACTACCATCAAATCGTTTTCAGAGGCTCTAGACAGTCAGTCTTTAGTGATTTTCTTGAGATTATGATAATACTACCTAGGTCGTTAAAATATTCAGGGTGCCCAAGATCTGTCATAAAATTCTTTACGTATTTTATCCAGGGAATATGGAGCGGCCTCTGAAGCTTAAAGCAATCACTTAGTACCTCACGCTTAAAGCAGGTAAAAGATGTTGAGCAAATCTTGTGCCATAGCAAGATCGGTTGAATCGTGATTACATCTGTGATGTACAGCAACCCAAGTTCTGCATGGCAAATATAGGAAGTGGTACTGTTCGGGACTGCTAACAGGTACCTCAAGAACGCATTCTCAATTATTGTAGCGGTTGTGAGTCAGCGTATCCCTAAATACCAGCGCCACAGATGGTAGTCGAAATACAATTCGCTTTATAAATTTTCAGTAGCTCAATAATCGGTCTTTACCCAGTTTGCTTGCGAAGTTGACTAAAGTGGTAGTTGATTTTGAAAATAGCAATTTTCTAGCTAAATAGCGTGTGACCAGGACCCCTTTTATTCGAAAAGAATCCCCAAGTAGGAAAATCTATTGGTGAACTCAATCTTACTGTTATTTATAAAAATTGTCACGACATTTTACGTTTCTGCTTCAACATTTCAGAATATAAGTTTTATTGGTATTTACTTGGAGACCTAAGTTGGACATAAAAGATGAGAAACTGGAGACAACTCTTTGTAGCCCTAGTTGTGTGTGTGACAGAAGTACAGTGTCATCCGCGTACAACAATGCTAGAATTGGGCGGTTGTCAATGTATGGAAAATCCTGGCACTCGCTTGTTAAAACTGAGCCAAGGCTGTTGATATATAAGGTAAAAAGAAAGGGGGCGAACACGCACCCTGTCTCACCCCCTTTCTTACTGGAAATTTGGCCGTGCTCTCTCCTAGACCACCATAACGAACCCTAACATGTGCATTTAGGTAGAGCTGCCTCAGAAAATTTATAATTGGCGTGTCCACTCCAAGGGCCTCTAATATGCTCCACAATTGGTGGTGTCTGCACAATCAAATGCAGAACTAAGATCTATGAATGCCAGAAAGAGATTCCCACTTTTGGCTCGTATGTATTTGGCCCAGATGATATTCAAATTTAACCCTGGTTCATCGGTACCAAGGCCCTGCCGGAAACCGTATTGCAGTTCCGTGATTACCCCGGCCTCCTCTGCCCATGTCTGTTCAATAGAATTCGACCGGCCACTTTCACAAAAGAATCCAATAGTGATATTGGCCGGTAACATATGGGATTGTTACGATCACCCTTTTTGAAGATAGGGACCAATATAGATTCTGACCAGCATGGAATAAAACTATAGTTGCAGCAGGCTTTCAAGACCAATGTTAATAATGAACCCCAAAGTAAAGGGTTAGATTTAAAGAGATCCACAGGCGCACCATCCGGGCCAGGGGCATTACTTCCTGCACTAGCCTTTATTGCGTGGATAATTTAATCCACTGTAATATCAAGGTCCATTGGATGAAAGGGAGTTAGATCTGGCTCTGAGGCTCGTCTATAAATGGCCGGCGATGTCATTTGGGGGTTATCATTGTACATGTTTGAAAAATGGTCCACACATTGGTCCTCGCCGAATGTGATCTCAATTGTTGGTAGATCTCTGGGGGCTAAAAACGGTGCGTTTACTGCTTTCCAGAAGCGTGTGTTATCCCTAAGTAGGGATGCTTCCAGGAGGGCCCGCCATGATTCTTCTCTTAGGGCATACTTTCGGTTTTTGAGAGCACTTCTATATTCTTTTCTGGCCATCTTGATCTCAGGCTGATTCCTGACTGGTCTATTTAATTCGTTTTTCAACATACTATGTGCTTTTCAGCAGTGTGCATCAAACCATTCATGCTTTTTAATATGCGTTTTTGTATTTTCCACAAATAGGTTCCTCTTGGCTTCAGAACATATTACCATGAAGGATTTCAGAATATCAGAATTTGCTGCAGTCTCGTCGAGACAGACAGCAAAATCTGATTTACAATTGTTGAAAAGTGTCTTAGTAAATTCCGTGGGGTCCAATTTTGGCAACACAAGTGAATATCCATTGATTATATTAAGACTATGGGCTAGATGTTGGTAAATTGGATTTACTGATTCATAAATACCGAATTTTACCGATTTGGTGTTTATGAATCGGTAAGTCCAATGTAGGTAAAAATTCGGTAAAAAATACCGAATCGGTAGGATTTGGTATTTACTGAATCGGTATTTACCGATTCGGTATTTGCCATTGATTCCTATGCGCCTGTAGGCCCATAGGAATGAATGCCAATTACCGAATCGGTAATTACCGATTCGGTAAATACCGAAAAATTCAAGGGTGGCAGGGTGTCACTTTGACACCCTGTTGCACCCCTGATTAGGGCTTGTGTGCCACGTGTGCACAGGTGTACATGCACAGATTTGCATATATACAGGTATTCGTTATTTACCACCAACTAATAGTTGGTGGTAAATAACGAATCCTTAAAGCCCTGTGGCACTGTGCCACTTACATCTTAAAATACAGATTCAATATTTTTACCGATTCGGTAAAATTACCGAATCTGTATTTTAAGATGCCCTACATCTCAGTATCCAAATACCGGTCGGTAACGGACGAAAATCGGTATTTTCGGCCGTTACCGACCGGTATTTGGATACCTAAATCGGGCCCCTATGTCCTTAACATGGTGTTAGGATAGACCCTTTATATTTAACACATTACATGGAAAATCAAACGTAATGCTTATGGGAAAATGTCGCTCAAGGCAAAAGAGTTGGTTACAAAATTGTGTATTCTACTATTTGAAACTAAGATGTAATCAATAGTAGAATGCATCCCTCGACCGTTGAAAGTACAGCTAAATGGAACTGTAGGGGAGCATAATTCATTTGCAGATCCAAGATCGGAGGAAAATGTAATTGTGTTTAATGATTCCCTAGTGTTGTGTGAGGAAAGTGGGCCTTATCTGTTCCATCATCAGTCTCTAAACCACATATACCTCCCATGGCATGCAAACACAAGGCAGGATTAAAATCCCCCCCCCATATAATACACATATCCATATTCTTCTCCTTATGTGTAATATTCAGGTCCTTCTGCAGTTTACTTATAATCCCCTCCACCCGGTCATTTGGGACATTATTATACAAATTCAATAGAGCAGTACAGTGTGTGTTATCAATATATAATATCATGACTTGATAGAAAATGTCTGATATCAAGAATACTAGCTTTTTAACATTCACTCTATGGGACACATAAATACATAGGCCACCCTTGTTCCTTCCGTGGAGAGATGGAACTGCCGGGGAATGGAATGTTTTGTAACCGTTGAGATGTAAGGTCCCCACCGCCCAGGTCTCTTGCAGGCACAGTATGTCAAAGTCTGGGACAAAGGATATCCACAATGGATTAATGAGTTTAGCACTCAAACCCGATACGTTCCAGAATAGTATATCACATAATGATGTCCTTCCTTGATCATGATTGTTATGCGTTTTGTTTGTGTGCTCAATTGCTGTACTGAGATGTTGTTCAGCAAGTATCTGTATACTCTGGCTGTCGACTGGCGATTTTATGTGATTTATTGGGTCATTGCCCCGAACAGACGGTGATACCCTAGTATCAAGATAAGTTGATTTCGTTGTAATATGATGAAGGGGCTCAACTCTCTTTATTGTTATATCTGGAATTTTAAGTCAATCAATATCCTCTAGGGAAGGCAGAATGTCAAAACGGTTCTGAGTGGGGATACTATAGCTGTGCAGTAGGCTTTCGAAAAGGCCCCTCCCCCTTGATCTTATCTGATTCTGGTTAGGTGGGCGGTAAAAATAACCCGGGGGCAGTACATTGATATCCGTTGTCGTAATGAATTCATTACTGACTCTGGTAAGGATCTCTTGTACCAGGTGAGGCGTATTAAATGTCAGTACTATATAGTCACCTGAGAGTGTTTTATGATCTCTTCTAAGCCACCCAACCCTTCTTGGTATCTTGAATTCGATTCGATTCAAATAACTTTATTTCGATTCCTCATGGAAAACATAAAAGTATACATCAATTTAAAAAAAAAAAAAAACATAAACCATAAACCATAATAAAATCACAAAACATTTCTATCTAATCTTATAGAAACATCATGATACATAGATACATAATTCTGATTTCCACAGATATGTTCAATAGCGGTTTCTGATTACAAGAGCGGATCTAATGAAATTCAATACAGCATTACAGATCTTTACATTTGAAAGTGATAACAAAAATTCGTAACCTTCTTTATAATATGACGTTCCGAGGGATAATAGTAATGGTCTGATGAAAGAGTTTCTTGGGTCCTTATACAAACTACAAAAAAGGATAAGGTGCAGGGTATTTTGCGAGACCTTATTATTACAAGGGCAACAGGGTAACTTTTCCCTCCAACCCGCCTGCTTTGGGAAAGCAAAGAGGAAATGTAAAGTACCAAGACGAAACCTTGTAAGATAAAAACGCCCTTGAGTATTCATAATGTATGTTAAATAAAATGGTCGCACTAATCTTCCCTGAACACGTAATACCTGTTCATTCATTTTTAAGGAACCCATTTTGAGGCTATACGCTTTTTTTATAATTTCCTTGGTATCCTTTTTAAGCGTATCAGGTTTTCTAAAAATAGTTTCTAACCCGATTTTATAGAAAGTATCCTTAACATAACGAAGCCATGGGATTTCCCCATAATGCTCAAGTTTAAGACAATCTGAGAGAATATCTTTTGTCAAATTCAAATCGTCAGATTGCCAAACTTTGGACCATAATACCAAGGGTGCAATATGAATAGTATCACGTACAAACTCAATTCCAACCTCACCATGGCAAAATATATTTGAAGTACCCGACGGAACAGATAATAAACGTTTTAAGAATTTGTTCTCCATAATCTGTATCTTTTCACAGTTTTGTGACCCCCAAACACCAGCACCGTAAGTCATAGCAGAAACACATTTAGCTTTGTACAAAGATATCATTTCAGGAATACGTCGTTGTCCTAACTTACTAGCAAAGCGAAATATAGCTTCAATTGACTGTGAAACCTTTTGAACTCGGGTTGACATCAGCGGTTCCCAGTTCAGTGTTTTGTTAAAAAGGTTACCCAGATAACTGAAGTTATCAACTTTCTCTATGTCAGAATCCCTCACCCTGTAATTGCGGATTTTGGTATTTTTTGGACCGCAAGTCATGGCAAAAGATTTAGTAAAATTGACCCCAAGATCTAATTCTCCCAATAAAGTATCAAAGGCATTCAGACAGGTCTGCATGCTATTGGGGGTAAGGGTCATCAGGACAGTATCATCAGCATATGACAACATTGGGATTTTTTCCCCATTAATCTTCGGGAAGTCAGCGCCAGTTTCAATCAAAAAACCTTCTAAACCATTTGTGTAAACCAGAAATAAAAAGGGAGCTAAAATACATCCCTGGCGGACACCTTCAGTAGAAAAAATATGTCTGGTTCTTTCTCCTCCTGGACCATATCTGATTCTGACAGTTGTGGCGGTGTGTAACCTACGGAGCAGAGTTACCAAAGGCTCCTCAAACCCCATAGTCCCCATCATACGCCACAATTTATCCCTGCACACTGTATCAAATGCACTGGACAAGTCCATGAATGCCAAGCAAATAAGATTTTTCTTGGCACCCATATACTTGCCCATAATCAGTGCTAAATTCAAGCACTGTTCAGTAGTTCCCTTCCCTCTTCTGAACCCATACTGTGATTCTACAATGAGCCCAGTTGATTCTGCCCAAGTTTCCAAACGAGCCAATATCACCCTACCCATTAATTTACAGGAGGCATCTATTAGCGATATTGGCCTATAACAGCGTGGGTCCGACTTATCTCCTTTTTTAAAAATAGGCACCACAACCGCCTCTTTCCATGAGGTCGGAATCTGCCCTAATACTACTGCCTTAAAAATGTTCAAAAGCAATGGACACCAGACCTTCGGGTTATGTTTAAATAGGTCTAAGGGAATTGCATCAGGGCCGGGGGCTTTTAAAGCCGCCCCCTTAGTCAGAGCTAACTCCAGTTCCTCAAGCGTAAGTGAATCGCTGAGTAGTTTAGCTGATTCCATATTAAAGTCACCATATTCACCATCTCCCATGGTAGCAATTTGAGTTATTTCATTAGGATTAAAGATTTTATTATAATGCGCTACCCAGGAATTTTCAGGAATATGTACTCGAATTGTATTGTCTTCCCCTGTTTTTAAAAAAGGCCTATTTATTGTCTCCCAAAAAAGCCTATTGTCCCTTAGATCAACCGCTTTATCCAGGTCATCCCATGCTTTAGTCCTCAAATCATTTTTCCTCTTTCTAATTGCCTCCCTATATCTATTCCTAGCCAGTTTAACCATTTCTCTATCACGTGGTTCCTGGCGAAGGGCCTTTGTTAAATAGGTTTGGGCAGATGAGCATTCGGCGTCAAACCATTTAGGACCTTGTTGTCGATTACTCCCCCCTGTCTTTACAAGACGTGAGGCAACATTACTCAAATAGTGTTTCAAAACTATTAACTACATAAATTGGATCGGCTATAGGTGTCAAACAAGCTTCTATATGATCTGCGTTTTCCTTAAAAATGTCTGTTTCCAATTTCTTTACATTTACTTTGTCCCACCTTAAGGTAATACCCTTATTTCGACTGAATACTATCGGTTGTTCCGGGCATGGTCTTTTCCCAAGAGCCAAATTAAAACTCAAGATTAGGGGATTATGGTCACTGGCTAGGTTCGCCTCAATTTTAAAATCCTTCAAGAAATGAGAAGACTCCCTAGAGACCATAGCAAAATCAATTGTGCTCATTCTACCCCCTGTGCCTTGAAAGGTGGGTATATTAGATGGGGCTGAGAAACTGGACATATCTAGGATACATAGATCATTATTCATGATGATACTATTTAGAGCTTCCCCTTGTTTGGAATGGGTAAAATGAGCCATAGGTTGGTCAGCTAGATCCAACATACCACACACCCTGGACCCACTGAATTTACATAGCTCACAATTGAAGTCACCTAACCATATAATTGAAAGAGGGAAAACACTATTTGTCACCTTAATAATTTCCTCCCGTAAATTGTCAATAATTACAGTTTCATGGGGATCAAATATATTATAGTACCAATTAATAAGAAGAAGATTTTCCGGGAATAAACCCTTAATCATAAGTAATTGGTACCAAGGTGATTCCAGCACTCTACTCACATATATTGATTTGTGGCTTACAGAGATCGCTGTCATTAACCCACCCTTTGCTCTCCCTGATTGCGATGGTATTGCAGGGACATTAAACATTTGGAACCCATCCAAACTCTGATCAGCTGTACTCCATGTCTCCTGTAAGCAGGCCATATCAAAAGAGTCGACATACTTTAACCAAACTGGATCCTCCAATCTACGACCAAGGCCAGCTATATTCCAGGAGATTAAACGGAAGCCATTAAACTCCTCTTGGTTACCTGCTTTTTCCTGTTGTTTTTTCGTTATGAGATGGGGTGGGTCACACCCCTCTGGCATGTTTCGTATAATATTTATTCCCACATCTAGTTCCTGATAATTTTTTATATCATCAGGTATACATGTACCTTCCCTACAACCCCCATCCAAGTGAAAATTACATTTCACTTTATCCAGGGGGATAGGAAAAGACTTGTTATCCCAAACTGGTATTTTTGATTGTAAAGTTGGGTTCAGTCAGTCATTTAGGTTCATGGGGGTCAGTGGATGAAACATATTTGATAACGGAATATTCCAGAATTCTTTTGGATTTGTGGGAAAATGATTATTTGGTCCAGAGTAAACATCAGGGTGACTCAATGAAGGAAAGAATTCAGCACTTCTGTTAGAAGTAGGTTGATTCCTAAGATGTTTCCGTTGGTAGGGGAGATCCAACCCAAAGTCATTCCGATAACCCTTCGGGTGGAACAACATGTTTTGTGGATAGAAATATGTTAGGTTCCGGGTTGACACTCCCCCATTGCTACCACACACAAACCAGTCACTTATATAAGATACCACCCTATGATCCCGAAAGTTAACTATAACCAGATCACCCTCTATGTCCTTGGGGCGTATACCCACCCATTGACATCTTCTAACTGAGACAATGTCTCCATTCAGGTGTGAGGGTAGTGGCCTGTTCAAGCGTAACCAGTGAATCACTTTATTTCTTAAACTGGCATTAGATTCCACCACTCCCTCTGAGACAGGAGGGACGCCAGTTAGAACAATGACAAAATTAAAAGAGTCCAGTGGCAGATCTACAATATTTTTATGATTTGGTTTACCTCTGCTAAGAAATTTTGTTTGGGTAGAGGGTATCTTATTACGGACAGTCTTCGAAACTACTAAAGGCATTTTTTCTTTGCTTATTATTGTTGAAGCGGTCATAACGGTTATGCCTGCTGGAGCACTAAGTGTCATGCCTCGGGACTCCCCTACGCTGTCCCTTTAAGACACATGCTATTTAAAGAACCAGGAAACAGGGAACGACGCTTCACGTTCTCGCGTCAAGCTTCCCTAGTTTCCGGTTCCGTCTACTCCTTGTTGCCTGACTCAGCAGTTCCTGTTTCACATCCTTGTTCCGTTGCCAGTTAGCGTATTGCGTCTCCTGCCTTCTCCTAACTCGGGAGACGCCTACGCTGCATTGTTTGGCAGTCTTCAGCTGCCTTCGGCGTACCTCGAGACGCCTATCTCCCTCTTCCCCTTTCCGTGTGCCTCGCCCGGCGGCCGGGCTTAGCTCCGCCATCCGGCCGGGCACAGCATTCACCGGTGTTGAGGAAGAGCCTGTACTCAGCGCCGGAGTATTTCTTCCTTGTCATTCTATTGATTGTGTTTCCACCCGGCGGCCGGGTCTTGCTCCGCCGTCCGGTGGGATTCTCAACTCGTCCTCAGGCTGCATTCTCCACCCGGCGGCCGGGCTTTGCTCCGCCATCCGGTGGGGATTGTTTTCCCTATTAATTCTCTGCTACTTGTGTACTGCACCCGGCGGCCGGGCTTAGCTCCGCTGTCCGGTGTCAGTAAATTCCCCAATTATTATTTTCTTTTCTTAGCTAGTTAGTTAGTTGCTCCCTCATCATTTTACCTATTCCTATCCTATTTCCACGAAGTCCCTATTACCCCCATATTCCAGTTCATTTCAGCCATATTCGCTGAGATAATACTGAATCCCTCCTTACTTGATATTTGGTGGCACTCTTGCGTGGATCAGGGTGGGTGCATATTCCACACTACCAAGAATCGCGATGGTGATACACTGTGTAAGATATCTCCAGAAGTGTTGGGTGAAAGTGTCTTCGTAGACTGGTTCATTATAGTTGATCTCCAGACGCTGTGCCTTTGTCTTCACCTTCACATGTTACCTCTGCTACATACTAAGAACCTGGGCCTACCTGTTTGTTCCGGTTCCTTACGTAGGGACACCATCGTATTCACTACTGGAGTGTACCATCAATCATCATTGTCTTCCCCCATCTTTCCTTGTTTTGTCTCCCTGTTTTCCCCTGGCGTGTCTCTCGTACTCTAGTGCTTGATAGAGTCGGAAGACCGTAGGGGAAGGCTGCGGATTACTCTTCGGATTCCTGACGCTCCTGTGGAACCAGCCTGCAATCCTTACAGAACGTGAAGCCCAAGTGGTACGTTCTGCCCGAGCGTCATGGATCTCGAAGCAGTGACCCTGGCAGACCTAGCTGGAATGTTAGGTAATCTCCAGGTAGAAACGCAAACTCTAATGGCTAGGATGGATGCCTTCCAAAGACAGCAGCCCTCGGGGGCTTCAGGTGGGGGTACACCAGTAGTACAAGTAACTACTCCCTCTGTGATTCCGCTGGCACCCCCTGAGAGATTTGCAGGAGATGCAGCCCGATGCGCTGCTTTCCTTAGTCAGTGTCAGTTGCACTTTTCTTGTAAAGCAGCATGTTTTCCCTCAGATCAGGCCAAAGTGGCATTTGTGATATCGTATCTTAGTGGGTCAGCGGCCGACTGGGCAATTCCATTGGTAGACCGGGATGATCCTTTATTACACAGCTACTCGGCCTTCAGGCGAGAATTTCGCAAATTGTTCGATAGGCATACATATACTCATTCAGCCGATACTGAATTGTTAGACCTTAAACAGGGCACCCAAGACTTGGTAGCTTATATAACCAAATTCCGCAGCTTAGTGGTTGAATCTGACTGGCCTGAATCCAAACAGTGTACTGTGTTTTATAGGGGTTTACGGGAAGATTTGAAAGACGCTCTCTCTCAGATAGTAGACCTTCCCACCTCCTGTCCTGCTTTAATCGATTTAGTCGTTAAGATAGATCATCGCTGCAAAGAAAGAAAGAAAGAGAGAGGGAAATATGATTACCGTTACACAGGCACAAAGGAGAAGAAGACCACTCCTGAGAAACCTAGTGATGACAGTGAACCTATGCAGATAGGTGTTGTTAGAGGTCCTTTGACTACAGAAGAGAGACAGAGGAGAAGAGCACTTAGATTGTGTCTTTATTGTGGTAAAGCCGGTCATTTTTTGCGGGAATGCCCTGTGAAACCCAAGTCCCCACAAACTAAATTACAGGGAAACTAGCAAGCCTGGGTTCGTGTGAGACAAGGAACCCAGGTAGATCTGGTCTTACGGTCTCTTCTTCTGATGTTAACGCCACTCCCACGAACCATTTATATATTTCAGTACATATGACTCAGGGGGCGCTGGGTTTACATGTGTTAGTTATGATCGATTCCGGGGCTTCTGGAAATTATATGGATCAAGTGTGGGCAAGAGAAAACCTGATAGCCTGTATGACAAAGGAGACTCCCAGTACTGTTACAACTATCGACGGCAGTTCTCTTATTTCTGGCCCCGTAACTCACTGTACCCGTCCTCTTCGCATGACTATAGATTCCGACCATCAGGAGGAAGTGGTGTTTGATTTAATAAGTTCACCACAATTTCCAGTATTGCTGGGTATCCCATGGTTGAGAGCTCAGAATCCGGTTATTGATTGGGAAACATCTAAGGTTACCTTTCCTTCTGTCGTGCCATCATCCTTAGTGGGGGCAGCTGTAGAAGACTTAAGTATAAACTGCAACAGCCAAGAGTCCAGTACGTCTTTACCACCCTGCTACCAAGATCTACAGGCAGTCTTTGATGCCAAAGAAGCTGAGGTTCTTCCCCCATACAGAGTATATGACTGCCGTATAGAGTTGGAGGCAGGAGCTAGAATCCCTTGCAGTAGAGTATATGCCCTTACCGAAAAGGAGAACGTTTATTTAAGGGACTATCTGGATACCATGCTTCAGAAAGGGTTTATTAGACAGTCTCGGTCCCCGGCTTCTTCTTCTTTATTTTTTATACCAAAACGAGAAGGGGGTTTGCGATGCTGTATTGATTATAGAAAGTTGAACGATGTTACCATCAAAAATCGTTACCCTCTGCCTCTCATCGCCTCCCTCCTTGACAGAATACGCAGTGCCCAGTTTTTCACCAAGCTAGACTTGCGTGGGGCCTACCATCTTGTGCGTGTCAAGGAGGGTGACGAATGGAAAACTGCCTTTTGCACCAAGTATGGGCTTTTTGAATATCTCGTGATGCCCTTCGGGCTATGTAATGCCCCTGCGGCGTTTCAATTTTTTATCAACGAGGTATTAAAAGACATGCTTGAGATCTATGTGATTGCTTACATAGATGATTTATTGATTTTTTCCGATACCCTGACTGAACACAAACAACATGTCCGTAATGTATTGGAACGACTGCTTGACAACCGTTTGTATTGCAAGCTGGAAAAGTGCACCTTTCACACCAAAGAAGTACCATTTTTGGGATATGTCGTATCCCCTAGAGGTCTTAGTATGGATACTTCCAAGGTAGAGGCTGTGTTGGCTTGGCCGGCTCCTCGTTCGGTGAAGGAAATTCAAAGCTTTCTGGGCCTAGCAAACTTTTATCGACGGTTTATTCGGAATTTCTCCACCTTGATATCGCCGGTCACTTCACTATTGCGTAAAGGCGTCCCCTTTGTGTGGTCTGGTGAAGTAGATAGGTCCTTTCAACTTCTGAAGAAGGCGTTCACTAGTGCTCCTGTCCTGCGTTATCCAGACCCTGCATTGCCTTTTGTGGTGGAAGTAGATGCCTCCCAAGTGGCCGTAGGTGGTGTGCTGTCCCAAGCGGATGCGGTGACTGGAGAGTCCCATCCGGTCGCTTTCTTCTCGCATAAGTTCACTCCTGCTGAGTACAATTATGCGGTAGGGGATAAAGAACTATTAGCCATTAAGAAGGCGTTTGAGGAGTGGAGGCAGTACCTCTTGGGGGCTAGATATCCTGCTGTTGTGTATACAGATCACAGAAACCTCCAGTACCTCAAATCAGCTAAGGCCCTATCCATGAGACAGTTACGATGGTCCCAATATTTTAGCGAATTTGACTTCACCGTTCAATATAGACCAGGGAGAAAGAACGGTAAGGCGGATGCTTTGTCACGATTGGGTTTTGATATCCCCTCAGACCCCATTGAACAAGTCAACATCATCCCCAGAGCTAACATCATAGGACTAGTACAGAACGAGGATGAATTCCTAACCTTGGTCAGAACTAGTCAAGTTGCGGCAGACATGATGCAGGTGGTAGGGCCACAAGAAATGTCGCTGCGAAGGGGACTGGTACAGGTACAAGGGGGAGTGGTGTTGCCGTCGAGGGAACTACAGGAACAGGTCCTACGGTGGTATCATTCCCATCCAGTAGCAGGCCATCCCGGCGTCAAGAGAACAATAGAGGCTGTGCGTGAACGGTTCTGGTGGCCTAATATGTTGAAAGACATCGAACACTACGTGAAGACATGTTGTGTGTGTGCTCAGACCAAGGTGTCACGTCTCAATCCAGTGGGCCTTCTTATGCCTTTACCTTCACCTGCAGGTCCATGGCATACTGTGTCACTTGATTTTATAGTTGAACTACCACTCACAAAAATGAAGAACAACACGCTGCTAGTGGTAGTAGACTTATTCACTAAAATGGCTCATTTTGTGCCCTTAAAGGGTTTACCCACCGCTGTAGAGTTGGCATCCATTTTCATGCAGCACATAGTCCGACTACATGGTTTCCCTTCTGCTCTAGTGTCAGATAGAGGGGCGCAATTTGTGTCACGATTCTGGAGAAGTTTATGTTCCCTTCTCCATATTGATGTCCGTCTGTCTTCCAGTCACCATCCCCAGTCTGACGGACAAACAGAAAGGGTCAACCAGTGTTTCGAGCAGTATATCCGGAATCAAACGTTACAAAGCTTGGATGAATGGGATGAGTTAGTCTGGTTAGCTGAAATCTCTTACAACCAAAGCTCACACTCCTCCACCAAGACCTCTCCTTTCTATTGTTCCTATGGCTATCACCCCAGGTTGTTGCCCGCCGGTGTCCCCACCGATTGTCCTACCCCAGCTGCCTCTGACAGGGTTGAACACCTACACGAAGTACAGAAGAGAGCTCTAGAGAATCTAGAAATGGCAAAGGTGCGATACACCGAAGGGGCAAACCTACACAGGAGACTAGAACCCATTTATACACCAGGAGATGAGGTCTGGCTCTCCACTAAGTACATCACTTTGGGGGGTCCACGCAAGTTTAGCCCCAAATACATAGGACCCTACAAGGTGGAGAGGGTGATCAATCCTGTCGCCATCAAGGTCATCCTGCCTCCCTCCTTTAAGATCCATCCGGTCTTCCATGTGTCACTACTCAAACCGGTTGAACCAGGGACTAGGATTCCGGTGAGGCCTGCTCCTGTGCTTTTGCAGGATTCAGAGGAGTACGAGGTTGGGGCCATTGTGGATTCCCGGAGAGTTAGAGGCACATTGCAATACCTGATACATTGGAAAGGGTATGGTGTTGAGGAACGCACGTGGGAGCCTGTGGACAATATACATGCTCCCCGATTAGTGAGAGAATTCCATCGCAGATATCCTGACAAGCCCAAACCTGGTGGGGAGCATCATGGGGGGAGTGTACTGTCATGCCTCGGGACTCCCCTACGCTGTCCCTTTAAGACACATGCTATTTAAAGAACCAGGAAACAGGGAACGACGCTTCACGTTCTCGCGTCAAGCTTCCCTAGTTTCCGGTTCCGTCTACTCCTTGTTGCCTGACTCAGCAGTTCCTGTTTCACATCCTTGTTCCGTTGCCAGTTAGCGTATTGCGTCTCCTGCCTTCTCCTAACTCGGGAGACGCCTACGCTGCATTGTTTGGCAGTCTTCAGCTGCCTTCGGCGTACCTCGAGACGCCTATCTCCCTCTTCCCCTTTCCGTGTGCCTCGCCCGGCGGCCGGGCTTAGCTCCGCCATCCGGCCGGGCACAGCATTCACCGGTGTTGAGGAAGAGCCTGTACTCAGCGCCGGAGTATTTCTTCCTTGTCATTCTATTGATTGTGTTTCCACCCGGCGGCCGGGTCTTGCTCCGCCGTCCGGTGGGATTCTCAACTCGTCCTCAGGCTGCATTCTCCACCCGGCGGCCGGGCTTTGCTCCGCCATCCGGTGGGGATTGTTTTCCCTATTAATTCTCTGCTACTTGTGTACTGCACCCGGCGGCCGGGCTTAGCTCCGCTGTCCGGTGTCAGTAAATTCCCCAATTATTATTTTCTTTTCTTAGCTAGTTAGTTAGTTGCTCCCTCATCATTTTACCTATTCCTATCCTATTTCCACGAAGTCCCTATTACCCCCATATTCCAGTTCATTTCAGCCATATTCGCTGAGATAATACTGAATCCCTCCTTACTTGATATTTGGTGGCACTCTTGCGTGGATCAGGGTGGGTGCATATTCCACACTACCAAGAATCGCGATGGTGATACACTGTGTAAGATATCTCCAGAAGTGTTGGGTGAAAGTGTCTTCGTAGACTGGTTCATTATAGTTGATCTCCAGACGCTGTGCCTTTGTCTTCACCTTCACATGTTACCTCTGCTACATACTAAGAACCTGGGCCTACCTGTTTGTTCCGGTTCCTTACGTAGAGACACCATTGTATTCACTACTGGAGTGTACCATCAATCATCATTGTCTTCCCCCATCTTTCCTTGTTTTGTCTCCCTGTTTTCCCCTGGCGTGTCTCTCGTACTCTAGTGCTTGATAGAGTCGGAAGACCGTAGGGGAAGGCTGCGGATTACTCTTCGGATTCCTGACGCTCCTGTGGAACCAGCCTGCAATCCTTACACTAAGTTCTTTATTAACAGGTACAATGTCAGTATTTTTAGAAGAATTATATTGACTGATTTGGGTATTTTCAGATTTCTTAGATGTATTTCTGTTTTTGTTTTCAGTTGAGATACCTGGGGCAATTAGGAGTGTTTTCTCTGGGGGAATGACCTCTGGTAGGAGGAGATCCAGCTTTTTGTCTAACCTCTTAAGCCTTTCAACAAGGGGAAGGATAAAAGCCTTTAAGAGACTTTCAATAGCCTCCAAAATCCCGTCATTAAGGGTATTTGTGTTACCGATATCTACATCCCTTTGTGTTGATTCTATCTCATCTATACTTTTCCCCCCAGCTTGCTCTAATACAGTTTCTTTAGGGGCTATTACACGTGGGGGCAACCATGGGTTTACCGACTCATTATTACTTTTCCCTCCCTTTCTCCTTCTCTTCCTAACTTGGGGTGATACCACATTTTTAGATTTTTGGTTGTCGCGTGCTTTGTTTTTCTTAATAGTAGGCTGAGAAGCAAGCAACGTCACAATCTCTGTTTGTATCTTTAGTGGGGGAGGTAAAGTATGACTAATAGTATGAGCAGCAATCTCCTGGGGAAGAGGTGTATTGAGATCTATAAGGTTATTAGTTAATACCGGGGACAAGTCAATAGTACCATCAACAACTACATCCGATACCTTTGGTGATAACGTGGTTTCTTGGAAAATCAAAGGTATACTATCTGTGTTGAATAACTCCGCATCTGTCTCTACTTGTTCTGTGGTGCTTACAGGAGATTTCGGTTTACTAGGAGGGGGAACCTGCCTCTTTAGTGACTCGATTGACAGACGGCGCTCAGCCCTCCTTTCAGCTAGAAGTAACTCTCGATCAATGTCCTTAGCCGCCTTGACAAAGAATTTATCAAGGGGGCCAAGAATAGATATATTCACACGATCAGGGAGAGGGTTAGGACTAGAGCTAGACATTACTAAAATAATTAATTAAAATGGATATCGCCTAAAAAAAAAAAAAACAGGATAGTATTAAATATAGGGGAGGGAAGTTAAAAATATCCGATGAGGGTATCAAACAATGTTTCAACACAGTTTTCCCCAAGTAGATTTAGTATTAATCAGGAGTATCAACCATAAAAAGAAATTTAGGAAGCCTATAACCACACCATGTAGCGAACTCGTCAGAGGGGGGGCCCAGCCCGGCCTCCTTCGGCCCCAGACGGCCCCGCCCTTGTCCCGGGCTTCTCCCGGGACGCTCCCGCGCGCTCCCGCGCCGCGGATAAAGACCTACTCTTAAGTAGGTGGGCCTATACGTAACAGGCGGGGCGTGGTGGACAGGGAGAGCGGCCAGGTGGCATGAGGCGCGGGTTGCCGAGACTTCTGGTCCTTGAAGTCCGGCCCCGCTTGCTCGCAGCCCTAGTCCAACCCGCACTTACAGGGGTGCAGTTTCCAGCCTTCCCAGGCGCAGCGGGACCCGCGGAGCGGGTACCGCAAGTTGTAGGTTTTCAAAAGGGAAACAGGGAAACAGGGTCTATCAGCGCCCTCGACAAACGGAGCTCGATTCAGCAAAGTGTCCCACGGCGATATCTCATCCCCCGCCTTTTAGGTGTGCAGGCGGGGCGTGGTGGACAGGGAGAGCGGCCAGGTGGCGTGAGGCGCGGGTTGCCGAGACTTCTGGTCCTTGAAGTCCGGCCCCGCTTGCTCGCAGCCCTAGTCCAACCCGCACTTACAGGGGTGCAGTGTCCAGCCTTCCCAGGCGCAGCGGGACCCGCGGAGCGGGTACCGCAAGTTGTAGGTTTTAAAAAGGGAAACAGGGAAACAGGGTCTATCAGCGCCCTCGACAAACGGAGCTCGATTCAGCAAAGTGTCCCACGGCGGTATCTCATCCCCCGCCTTTTCAGGTGTGCAGGCGGGGCGTGGTGGACAGGGAGAGCGGCCAGGTGGCGTGAGGCGCGGGTTGCCGAGACTTGTGGTCCTTGAAGTCCGGCCCCGCTTGCTCGCAGCCCTAGTCCAACCCGCACTTACAGGGGTGCAGTGGTCAGCCTTCCCAGGCGCATCGGGACCCGCGGAGCGGGTACCGCAAGTTGTAGGTTTTAAAAAGGGAAACAGGGAAACAGGGTCTATCAGCGCCCTCGACAAACGGAGCTCGATTCAGCAAAGTGTCTCGAATTCGCTGAATAGGGCCTCTGTGATCCCTGTTTTTGTGCTAGCCAAAAAAGTGCTTTATTTCTCAGCGAGTCCCAGGATTCTTTCGCCTGAGATGCTAGGCGTGGAACGCTGGCCAAAACTATTGTAATTAGTGTAACCGAAGGTGGCAGATCCAATCTAGCACTTCCCTCTTCTTGGTTGCTACGATTAAAGGGACGAGTTAAGAGATTTGACCCTGTATCAAAACTAGCCATTTATGGTCTATGTTTTGTATCATATTGTTCGTATGCCTATTATGAGAGCTTGAACCCTTAACTATGACACTAGGGTTAATGTTAGATGTAATTATTGATCCCAGTGGTCCCTTCCTTGTGTGTTGCTCATTAGAGTAGGCCATCCCTTGAATTTGTTCAGGATGCTGGGCGATGGGTCCCTGTCTGGGTGACTTAATACATTAGATGTATTAATATTGATAAGATCATATTGCATTCTACATGCTTATTTAGTGTATGTTCTATTACTGCCACCCTTGCCATGAGGTTTGCTATGGCATCACAAATTATTTTTTCTAGATGGCCTATTTTTATTGATATCTTGTTAAGATCCGTTAAAAGCACAGGACAATACGAAACAATACAGTTTAATCTCGATTAGAATTCTTCCAGAGTCTGGATGGTATATGAGCCCAGAACTAACAGAATTGAGTGACAGGTGAAGGTCCCCTCAAGACAGAGATACTCAATAATAAGCTGGTAATAGGCTCATGTCCACTCATGTGAAGGCTATAGGTTTTGTTTTGCAGCTCAGGTTTACTAGTCGGTCCCTTGATATCCCGGTGCGGCAATCTCTTAATATTCTTAGAATTCATTGCAAATCGGGGATTATTGGGCCAATACAGTCCTCAAATCCTGACAGCGACACTCACTTGGCCCGGGGGAACTTGTACCCAAATTAAACAGCAGAATCTCTGCAGTGAGTGTGTCCCAGACTACCAGCAACTAAAAGGGGAAGTCACCAAGTCCCGAAGTCGTTGGATCCAGGGGCTAGCCCAGCCCGGCCTCATCTGGTCTAGGACGGGCTAAGACGGCCGGCCTGTCTTCGCCGGCGCGTGTCCCGTGCTGCAGGAGTCCTCAGCGGTTTAAATAGCGCCCCTGCGCTCGATTACTCGTGCCGCTGTGAGACCCTCCCCTCGCCAACAGGATCCAAGGGACCAAGCAAAAAGTGCTCAGTGCAATACTCCAAGGACAGGGATTGTGGAAAAGTGCTTTGTGCTCAATGAAGTCCGGTTCTTTGAAAAGTCTGTGTCCACTCTACTCTACGCCACTTCACTCTACTTTAAAACAATTTATGCCATTTTACTCCACTCAGCACCACTACACTCTATGTCACAGCACTCTATGTGACTCTACTCTAAACCACTGCTCTCTATGTGAATGCTCTATACAGGATGTCACTCAGGGCACAAGTTGTTAAAAAAGAAGTGGGGGGACGCCGTCACTGGAAGTGACGTCACGACAGGAAGTGACGTCACGGAAGGTGCCGAGCTCCTCGTCCCAGAGAGGCCAAAGAGTGAAGTCCAGCTGTTTGGCAGGGGGGATGGCGTCCCCCCGGTAAAATAAGTGGGGGGGAGGCCGTCCACCCACGTGGTACCCTGACTCGAGCCCGGATGTCACTTCACTGCACTCTACCCCACTGTACTCTACTCTGCCCCACTGTGCTCTATGCCACTGCTCTCTACCCCACTGCACTCCTTTACTCTACGCCACAACATGGCACTCTTCGCCACTGAACACTACACCACTCTACTCTGCACTAAGGCACCCTATGCCAATGTATCTGCACCACTCTACTATGAATCACTGCACTCCACTCCATACCACTCTACGGCCCTGCACTTTCTGCTACTCTAAGCCACTCTACTTTACACCACTGCACTCTACACCACTGTACTCTATTCCACTACACGCTATGCCAGTCTACTGTGCACCACCTCACTCTGCACCAGTGCGCTCTACTATGCACCACTCTAAACTACGCCACATTAGATGCTGAATTTTTACACTGGTGGTCGAATGTTGGGGGACAAAAATGTTACTATTGCCAACTTTAAATTAAAAGTTGATATTTGAGTGAATTTCACTTTTGAAATGATTTTCCCAGAAACCCAGTGCAAAGTACTACTGATAAGACCATCAGCCGACTATCAAATATTGTCCTGAATTTCAGTTAGCAGAATGACCGCCATAAGCTGGCATTGGGTGTGGTGAATGTGCCCATCACATTTCCTGATGGAGATAGACCTGACAGCAACCAGTATGCTGATGATGAGCCAGAGACGTTAGCTTGTAGTGACATCGCCTTGTCTAAACTCATCAGACGTTTTAGGCTATAGTGTTTCTTTTTGCAGATGGTACACAGATATGTTAACACAAAAACTCCTCCAACCTTTCAAACCACTAGTCCTGTCAAAGTCTTTATTATTGCAATACATCTTTGATGCAGTAGAATTTCCTTGGGCTTAACTGAACTAAAATGGAGGGTCTGGAGTTTGGCAACAGAACTGCGGACCCCAGACATTTACCAGCTGTGTTGGCCTAAGTACCAACCCTGGCACTGTCATTCAGAAATCAAGGGGTCCAGCTAGATGAGGGGTGTGAGGCATCAACGACTCTAATAATAACAGAGGTAGTTTACCAGTGGTGTGCGAGTGCCACAATACTAACATGCTCTACCTATATTACTGTATACTCCCGCTTAGCACTTGACTCTCCGTTTAAGCCAGGAGGTGAGGGCTTTCAGGGCTCAGCCAAGTGTGCGCATAAAAACATTCAGCAGCTCCTGAAGCGTCTGATGTGCACTTTTCGAGTCTCAACGGGAGCCAGGACTTCAGGACCGAGTTATGATACAGACAGCTAGGGTTTTAGTGTAGAGGAACTGGTGGCGCTCTGCACAGTCTATGGAGGTCAATTGTACGTAGATCAATTGATAGTGGTGCTAACAAGAAAGAGGCGACCCTACTAACACCTTACTTTGTGGTGGAAAACCAACCACATACAACAATTGTAAGAGTCCTGTGCACACATAAAAAGTCAAAAAATGAACAGTATACGTTCGTATTCAGCATAACAAGACAACATTTGCTGTAGTTTTCTTGGTTACTTTAATGTGTATTGGCACAGAGAACAGCCAGCTGACAGGAAAGAATAATTCCAGTCATGGACAACTTTTCAGGCCGAAGGAATCCAAGATGTTCCTTACAGACAGGTGTAAGCGTCTATCGATACCGCCAAGACACGGGGTCCACGCCTGATAAATATATTGATAGATGCTTACACATGTCTGTAAGGAACATCTTGGATTCCTTCGGCCTGAAACGTTGTCCTTGACTGGAATTATCCTTTCCTGTTTGACCCCGTATTGGTGTTTTTGTTCTTCACTGTGCACTCCCAAGTCAAATATTATCCTTGCCATTATACTTTGCCGTGGTGGATGCCGGTCTGCACTTTGTACCGCCATACGGTTTTTCAATATATGCCTGAATAGGGTACCCGAATTCTGCGGTACTCTCTTGGAAACCCGACCGGGTTGGAATTATCACCGGTGCAGGGATTATACATACCGTCTACCTAGACTTTGGACCTGAAGAGTCGGAGACCACTGTTTCTCTGACGAAACACGTGTCGGCTGGCTGTACTCTGTGCCAATACACATTAAAGGAACCAAATGTTGTCTTGTTATGCTGAATACGAACGTATACTGTTAATTTTTTTGACTTTTTATGTGTGAACAGGACTGTTGCAACTTCAGAACCCAGACTTCCCTGCAAGCCAGGAGGTTGGGGATTTAGGTGCTGTACCACGAGGGCGCATAAAAACATCCAGCAGCTGCCGCAGCGCAGGATGCGCCTAGGCGCAGACTAGGCCAAAAGTGGCCAATCTGCATCTGTCCAAGCACGGATGAGGCTTGGCTGGGCCACCCCTCATGGCCCTGTTACTTTATTTTTGCTTCAGCAGGATCATGGGTAAGTGAAAAGAGAACTCATCTTATGCAGTGGGCATACACCTTTGCACAAGCACAACAACTTCTTCATTTCTTGATTCAGCAGTGGGTGTTTTCACTGAGGAGATTTCCATAGTGGAGGAACAATTGGGTCTAGGACAGCATGATCACAACAGTGGTAACCTTGCAGCTGCCACCAACAACAAAGAGGGGTCTATAAGTGGGGAAAGCCTATGCACCACTGGATATTTGGCAACCAATACTCAAACTGTTGAAGCACAAAACATCAGCCTCCTTTAGAGTCTGGTACTTCTGTGATTCTTTCACTGTTTTCGCAGCCCATAACTGGTGGTCTGTGGAGCAAGGGAAAGGAGAATAAGGAGAAGCAGACATCAGCTGGAAGTCCTTTACAGAACGTCGCCCTCAGGCTAGGGCTGAAGAAAACCTAAGGAGACTTGAAACTGTGATAGAGGATTCTTTTGACTCTTGTAACCATCATCTTAACAAGATTGAGGCTATCACCCTATCAATCTCCAGCAAATCACTTCTATGCGGGCACCCACTCCAAAAGACACAAGCAGCACAATCCCCAAACACATAAACACAAACACACAAACAACATACAACTACTATTGACACTGCACCCATAGGCACGACAACCACTAGCACACCCACAAGCACCACAATCACCAGCACACCCACAACCACCAGCAAACCCATAACCACCAGCACCCCCACAACCACCACCACACCCACATCCACACCACACCCACAACCACCACCACACATACAAGCACCAAAACAACCACCACACCCACAAGAACCACAACCATACCACCTACCTCAACAGCATACTCATTGAAACCAACAGACTCAAACAAAAGCACACCTACACGCAAAACACCACCAACCAAATCCAAACACATACACTCACCAGAATAGCAAACACAGCCAAACCACACACATCTAAACATAAACAACATACACCAGACCCACATGCAATTGCATAACATAGACATGCACCACACCAACATCCCCAATAGCACACTCATCCAAACCAACACACTCCCACAAAAGTACACCTACAACCAAAACAGCACCCACCAAAACCAAACGCGCACTCACCCAAACACCAAACACCTGCCAAAAAACACACAAACACACACAACATACATCAGACCCACATGCAACTGCAACATATACAGACACACACATCACCCACTCCAGCTTACCCATCCTACCCTCCGAGGCCCAGCAGCCTCAGAGTCAGTCTCATCAAAATGAAGGATAGACGCTGAAACATCGCTTTCATGGCCTGAATATCCTGGACTTGCCGTTCAGGAGGATAAGCCAAAACTGCATCGTGTCCAGAACGGCTCTGATGAAAGGGAGCATCTGAGAGGGAGTCAGGTGTGACTTTGTCATGTTGATAGTGAACCTCAGCGAGTGTAGGAGGTACGCTGTACTCTGGTGGTGGGAGACAACAGCCCGGGACGAGCTTGCCTTCAACAGCCAGTCGTCGAAGACAGGGCACGCTTGATCTCTGCAGATGAGCTGAAACCACCCCCATCACCTTGGTAAACACCCAAAGGGCGCTGGTGAGGTGAAAGGGAAGCACAGTGAACTGAAAATGCTTGTGGCCCACCGTGAACCACAGGTAACACCTGTGGGCAGGCAGGACATGGATATGAAAGTATGTGCCCTACAAGTCCAATACTACATCCAGTCTCCCGGGTTCAGGGCAGACAGGACCTGAGCTAGCGTGAGCCTTTTGAACTTCTTCTTGAGAAAGAAATCAGAGGGCTTAGGTCTAAGATAGGACAAAGGTCTCCTTTGCACCAGAAAGTAGCCAAAATAACAACCACGACCTACTTCTGAAGTCAGCACCCTCTCTATGGCTCCCTTGGCCCATAGACTGACACTTTCTGTCAGAAAAGGGATAAGTGATCCTCCCTCGACCTATCGCAAGTTGGTGGCATGGGGGGAGGGGTAGTCACGAAAGGGAGGTAGTAGCTCCTTCAGAAAATCTGAAAAACCCACCTGCCTGATGGAAAGCTAGTGGACCACAGGGTGCCCATGACAGTAAGAGAGCAGATTAGGAGGGTGTGGGGGCTGCAGCTGATGGACGGGTGGTGGATTGACCCCTCTGCTGGCTGCCTGACCTACGATGCCTGTCGATAACAAGCCCTCGGCCACACAGAACCTGAGAAGCGTGCGCGGCACGGTGGCTGGGGCGATATAAACTCAGCTGGAAACCCCTTCCATGGCCACAAAAAGAGCGAGTTCCGGATTGGAGGTGGCGAGGGGCGATGGAATGGCCCAAGGACTTGGCTGTAGCCGTGCTGTCCTTAAAGTGCTCTTGCACTAAATCCGCCTAGTCTCTGAAGAGGAGGGAGCCATCAAAGGGCATACCCCAAGAAAATCCAATTGTCCTCAACCAGGTGAGGCGTCGTAAAGCCACTGTTGCTGAACCTGCTCTGCCCAGTTAGCCAGTCGTGTCTAGTCCACATTCTATTGTGAACTTCGACACGTCTCTTCTATCAGGAATAGCTTCGGAGAGTACAGACTGGGCCTCTTCGGGGACCGTTGGTACCACCTGCACAACCTTATCCGACAAAGCGTGGGAACAGCACCCCAAAATGCACGTGATGTTCACGGACCACAGTGCTGGGCAGGTGGAAGAAAACATCTTCTTACTTAAGGAATCCAGCCTCTTGGATTCTTAATCTGGTGGTGCTGTTGGGGATGCGCCAGGATTTACATGGGAGGGGGAGGCTTGGACCACCAAGCTCTCCAGGGTGTGGTGTTGTGTGAGGAAGAATGGATCCCCCGGAGAGGGGCGGTGTTAGCGGGCAATCGTCCTGCTCACATGAGCCCCTGTGCTGGGCTTGGACCAAGTCCCAAGCAGGATGTCAGAATGTGCCTCATTAAAAAGGGAGAAGCGGCTCTGATGAGGACGCTACCAGCTGAAGCACTTTTGACAAGAAATTTGCTTTGACTGCCACTGAGGGCAAGCTGAGGTCCAGGACCTCTGTTGCCCTCTTCACCACTATTAGGAAGGAAGCTCCCTCCTCCATAGCCAGGGTAGGGGGGAAAAAGCATGCCAGTATCTGGAGAAGTATCCAGTCTACCGGCTTCACCCAGATCCTTAAACCTGTCCAAGGTGTCATAAGGCCAGTATTCCTAAGGGTCCAGCAAAGCTTCCCATTCCTCTGCAAGTCCTAGCTCATAGGCATAGGGATCAGGCTCTGGCTCGAAAAGCATGGCTCCAGTTGGCGCCAGAGTAAGCGTCAGACGAGACCCCTCCAGCTCTCCGGCTCTTTGTCGGTGGCAGGGATTACAATGGGGCAGCGCTGCCGGGAGTGTTGACATCGGGACCACTGCTATGGAAGGTCAAAGTGGCATGACTAGTCGCTGTCCGGATCCAGGAATGGATCCTAGGAGAACGACTGGTGCCATGACCAAGATGCTGGTGTGGAACTAGAAGGGGCCCCTTCCAAACCCTCAGGGCCCGAAGGAGCACCAGAGGAAACAGCCCACCCAAATATGATGTGCATGGCCTCATAGAATACTTTCAGCTGGGCGGGTCTCACTCCAGCTACCAGAAACTCAGGGCGGCGCAGAGAAAGCCCAGGCGCTCAACGGCAGAGCAGGACCTCAAATGCGGACGCTCCCTCGTCTCATTGGCCGATGAATGTGGAGAAGTCAAAGATCTCTTCGACTTCTTCTTCTTCTTCTTGTGGTGGTGTAACTTACCAGAGTGACCCAATGACTTAGAGTGCAACAAGGATGTCGGCCTCCACAACCACTTCTGGGACCTTCCTCTCGACCAGGACCTCGATTGTCGCAGTGTTGCACGTCGAGCCAACAAGAGCTTGAGGGAACGCCCTCTAAGGGGCTTTTGGGTTCATGGAGCGCAATATGGCACAAACCTTCGGGTCATGCTCAAAGCACCACAGGCATACAAGGTGCATGTGTGTCACTGACATCGATCGGTGACAGGTGTTGCAGGGTTTGGAGCCGGCCTTCCTTGATGACATATAAAGGTACCGCACCCAGCACTCTCCTAAAAAGTCGCTTGATCCAAAACAGCAGCAAATACTTGTACATACAATCACATGCTTAATGTTGATCATATATTCTTGTACTATTTTTGGAACATAATTGGTATATATAAGTCCAGGTAATAAGCTTTTCCCAAAAAGAACGCAATAAAGTTTCCATTAAAAAGTTGGTTTATTATGAAGAAACAACGCCTCCAGAGAAACAACAGCGAACACAAGTTTCATCACTCTTGACTTTTTCAAGGCAGTTAAGTAAAACAGTCTCCGGTGTCATATGGTCTATTCTAATAACTTGCTGTACTGTATCCACACAAGAAACATCAACTAAACGAGAGTATCCTATTCAAGTATGAGGAAAATTATGGCCCTCCAACGTATTTAAGATAGACGATAAAGCTTCAAATCCCATAGTATGTGAGAATCCATACCTGGGTACTTCGATAAATTGTAACCACTTTCACAGAAATGAGTTGATTTGAATAAGCTTGTATATGGTAGCCGGCCGCCCTGGTGAGCATACATGAAGGAATCCATGGTAAGCTTCCCCGCTGGTTTCGTGTACTGGTGCACGCCACCCCTGTCCTTTTGATATGGTGACTTGACCTTGGTTAGAGACATTATTGTGAGGTGCGGTTATTTCCCTGTTCAGGGCCACTACTACCCAAATCTGTTTTGTACAATCCTTGATGACATCCCTGTCAAAAAATTACTACAAAGGTAGCTCTTGTCTGGATCTGTACTGACTGGTGTGGAAAGAAAAGAACTGTCAGCGCACTGGGGTGGCGCCTATATAGGCACCGTGCACGCCACTACCAGCGCAGACATTGCCATGCAGAGGCTACCGACTTTACCTAAGAGTGAATACAGTCTGTTGCCTGGGGATAATTCTAAGGTATGGAATCTGCAGTAAGAAGTCTCTATCAGATACCTTGTCACGTGATTCAGCTAATGGACATGTATGTCTTCCTTGTCTTCCTTCACCACAAAGCACAATGCTTTCTAACTTGGCCCATTGTTTTTGCTTTATTAGCTGACCTACAATATGAGGGGCCCTTCCTTGCCCCACCCCCCACGCCCCCATCTCATTGCCATTGCAAGAAATGTATTGCCTATTATTTTGGGTTTAGGCCTTTGAAACAGCCCTAAGAGATGCATCTCAGAGGTATGTAATTATGTTCTGAAAAGTGTGCCTTCAAGTTGTGAGTATAGCTTTTCCCAATATTTATTAATATGGAGACAGTTCCACACCATGTGGAAAAAATCAGCAAGTAGGGAATCACATGAGTAGATACACAATATAAAATGTAGATGTATAAAACTAAACTGGGTATATAGGAGTATGTGTGTGTGCCAGCACCTTGTCCCACTCTCTATCTTCCAGTTCTTTAACTAATAATAATAATAATAATACCACTTATAAAGCATCTGGTTACACCAACTGGTGTGTCCCTGCGCTAAAGACCACTCTCTAAAAAGCTGGAAAAACGGGACACAAAGAAAAGGAGTAGAATGGATACGAGCTTCAGACCTGGAAAAGCCAAGTTTTCAATCTTTTCCGGAAAATGTTCTCTGATGGCTCGGCACGGAGAGAAGGAGGTAATGCATTCCAATTCTTGGCTGCCAAAGAGCCGAACGATCGTGCACCCATTCTTGCTCTTTGGACTTTGGAAACTTTAATCAGATAGGCTCCGATAGGTCTAAGATGTCAAATCGGATTATAGGGAACAAGTAAATCATGGAGATAACTAGGGCCTTTGTCCTGCAGGCTCCGATGACAAAAAAACACATGGCTTTGAAAAGGATTCTTTTATTAATAGGCAGCCAATGGAGGGAGTCAGGGCGGATAGGGATTCAAGTAGGACACTGCATATTTCTCCTTCAATGTACGAGCCACAGCTCCGTGTTAGTCCGGTGTCGAGTCATCACGGAGCTGTGGCTCGTGCGCTGAAGGAGGAAATCACCATTAACACAAAGATACCATGACCATCGAGGCAACAAGAAGTTTAGGAATTACACTTATTTGATGAACTCCGCGAATAGTGGTTCAAAAAGACCAGAACACCTGGAAATATGCAACGTCCTACTTGTATCCCTTTCCGCCCTGATGAAGACCTTCAATCAAACCATTCCTCGGTCCAATTATGAAGGTTGAAACGTGTTGGCGTTTACACCTTGAGGCAAAGAGTGACCACAAAGAACTAATACACAGAATAATGTATAGTCTGGGCTTGATTGAATAAGCGCAGATATAGAGTTCTAGATTAGCAATCTGACCCTTTCAAGACCTTGAAAGTATATAGTATCGAAGACTTGAATGTAATAGGTCCCGGTACCATAAAAAAGATAGTAGGACAAATGAGCCTGTTTTGATGTGTCTATACATTGGGTTTAACGCTGCATCAAATGTTTAGTGTTGTATTGACTTGTTCATGTATTAATCTTGTTTTTTAACACCAGATTAATTGTCTGTGTGTTATGTAAATATTGTAGTGTTTGTTTACACTGTTTCTAGTAAATATAAAAAATAACACTGAGATGTATGTTTTAATTCAAAATATGGGAACAACTTTATAAATACAAGACAAAATATTAATTGATGAATCTCAGAGTTAATAAATGTAACTTCTGAGGCTGTTAGATTAATGTTTGATCTTTGGTTGGAGGGGCTTTTATTTTTTATTGTTAGTAGGTATTTGATTCCAGCCTCTCCATTACCTAACTGAATCACTCCCCTTTTGTGCTCAATTAATCACTCAGTTGCCACACCATTTGTAAGCCTTTTTTCATGCTATCTGTCACGCAATTTTTCAAATAGAGGATAGAAAGATTTTACAACCTGTCATGCAGCTCTCTTGAATATGTTCACAATATATAATGCAATAGGTCATTCAGGAGGTATGGATTCAATAAGATATACAGTATTGTATATGTCTGCATGATGAGAAAAGAATATTATTGTCTGACATTGTTAATGCAATTTTGCTTGTACCATATAAAAAACAATAAAAAAGAGTTTTAACATAATCTTTCACGGAGGAGGTCATTCAAGGAGATGGAGCATGCAGACGTGAACTCATCATGCAAGCAGTCATGAAAGAGCAAAGGACCCATGTAGGGGCCATGCAAACATAGACATACCCCTAAGGCAGTAGTGGTACCAGTGAGATATTATATGGGGCAAGTCCAGGAGTGTTAGTAACCAAACCTCAGGTGGATGAGCTAGACCATCAGGAAATACTATGCAGAGTCATCCCAGGAGTGGCAATGGAGCAATGCATTGATGGCGCTGTTGAACTACTAAAGAGTGTTAGATGGTATTTAGGTATTGTCCAACAAGAGGCATTGAGGCCCAAATCCCCAGAAGCACGTTAAACCACCAATGAAACGCTACATGGAGTCAACCCAGAAGCAAGAGATGGCTAATCCTTGAGGACAGACTTAAACAGGAAATACCATATGGAGTCAATCCAAGACGGGCACAGAACAACTCAAGGTACCAGGCATTATATATTCAGATGTGCTTTTACATGGAAATAATAAATATTGTGACATGGTTAATTGCTAGCGCAAACCCAGCGTATTGCCAACTTAATCTCAGGTGACAGTTCTATGTATCCTTGCCGTACATCGTTTGGAAGCTATATAGGAGCATTTGCTACTCAAGAAGGCCTCTAATCGCCTCAGGAAAGAACACCACATACGTAGTCTCACTTCCGTCTATATAAATACATCAAAAACTGTGATCTCAGATTAGAGGCCTTTGATTGTTTTTGACAATCCTATTATATCAGTGGGTCAAGTTCCACGATGATATGTATAGCAGACCGCGCGATCAGTTAGTACGTTATTTCCAACATATGAGGAGCGGTCTCGATGTCCCTTGTGCATTACCAAAGATCAACACTCCAGAGGAAGGTGACTAAATTGGTGAAATTCATGCAACGTAGATAATCAACATGGAGTGAAGATTTTTGTCCAAATTCAGATACACTTTTTGAATCAGAAGATAGAGCAGATTTGATCACGCAGAAAAAATAAGCTGTTAACATTGGTAATCACTGTTAATGAAAACCCTGACGAAGGCTCTGCCGAAACGCGTTGGTAGCCAACTATCTTGACCAATGTTCAGAGATTGTATTTTATGATATCATCTTGTTTCCGTCTCTTGTATCTACACATCATATTGAATTGAGTGTTTAACAACTCACAACTATACCTTAAATACGGATGTAGATTGAAGTAGGGTCTCCCGTTATGTACTATTCGGTGGTTTGATAATTTAGGAATAATCATGTTCTGATCCAGCAATGTGTATATATTGGTTTTTCTCATGTAAATAATTGTTTTGTATGTAAAATGTTTTGAAAATGAATAAGATATAAAAATAATAAATCAAAAATATATTTTTTATATATTGTTCTGTGTATTTCGATTGAATAATAGGTCGCCAGGTCATGAGTTTCAGCTAAAAATATCCAGCACTGAACCCGGTGCAGCTTGTTTTCCAATAGTATTGTTCGCCTTGAAAGGGTTGTATCCATTAGTCAGGGGCCCCGTTGTTTTTTCCAAAGGACAGTTCTATGTACCGCATTTTGAGCTGATGGCCTGTACTTATATTTCCAAATACAACAAGGAGCTGCAAGGGGTACACAACAGGTCACCCCCCACTCACACAATCATAAATAACAATGGACCTGTTCAGAGGGTGAACACCTAGCTCAGTGGCCCTTCCAGATAGTCACACAACTTTCTTGTGACGGACCAGCGGAAATCCTAATGCCGTCTGCTCAGGAAGGACCTCGATCACCCATTTATTATTAAAATCAGTTGTGTCTGTGCATTCTCTCTCCCATTGTCTATCCCACCCTCTGGTGTGAAAAGACCAAACATAAGCAAGTATGAAAAAAGGTGAGAAAAGGTTGGCAGTGCCTCACGGGAGTAACACCATAGGAGTCTGCAGACTGGTACTCGCCTGCGTCCTCAGGTTCTCATCATCAGCAACCGCCAAACCATAACACAAATTGTGATAAAGTAAGAAAAAGCAAAAAAGACAAAGTGCTAGGTGTGGTGTCATGTGCTGCCAGTATACCAGATAGATTATCTGGATGTGTGGCAATGTCAACCCTTCAGTGACTGGCAGGATCTGGACTGAAACACCGCAATTCCTAGTCTAAAACCGAGCTAGACAACACTGGCCATGCTACTTTATTACGTACTGTGTGTCTGCTCATTTAAAAGCCGACATGTTTCATTGCCAGGGGGAACTTAAGGCAAATTCATCAGGGCAATGGTCAAATTTTCACACTGCACCAGTGATTGTCTATTTTTCATATATTTTATATATCGGGTTGTTGCCCATCATGGGCATACCTGTAAACCTCTCTCTAGTATGTGTGTACTAGTCCACAGTCACACTGGTAGTCACTTATGCTGCAAAACGTCAGTCGTGACAGCGCTGGTGTCAGGTCTTTCCTCAGCACCGGAGGTGCTGAGCAAAGGCCGGGGAGGTGCTGAGAAAAGGCCGCGCGACACCGAGCTCTCCTTTCCCGCCAAAACACCCTACAGGCCAACATCCTTGGTGCATAACACAGTCTGGCAGCCAGACTGTAAAGTATCAACTATTATCGTCATGTTTTGTAAGGGCTGAAATGCCTTAACTCTGTCTTAACTTTCGACGAGCAGCTAGTGAGCTATTTGGCCAAAGTTCAGTGCTTTCTCAGCGGTCAGCCAAAGGTTGTGGGCTAAGAGCACATTTCTCCAACTGCTTTCACTGTTCGCTCTATTTTACTCACTGTCTTATCGCACATTAACAAGTCTGCACAGAATCAAAGTGTAAGAGAGCAGTGGAAGAGACAAAAATGATTAGGTTTGGCTAAACCTTGACGAAACTGGCAGGGTCAGTGCACTTTTGAAGTGGACAATTGGTTGACATCCCCCATAACTGAATGATTGACATCCTTTCTGGAGGTCTGAGCTCCAACCACTTTCCAGCAAAAGAAAGCACTACAGTGCCATTCAACGTAGCCCCATTTACTAGTCTGGCAAAATGTGCAACAAAAATCCAGGAATTAAAAAGGGCATTTCAAAAAAGAAATCAAGCTCACTGACATCAAGAACATGTGTTAAGAAGACCATCATTCAGCAAACAGACTTCACATCCAGTCAACATCAAATGGCTAAACCCGGCTTTATGTTTCCGTCTGCGACACCAGCAGCAGATAATATCATAATTTCAACCCCAATCCAACTAGAGCTGGTGAACAACCCGTAACTGAAAATAGTTCAGGAAAAAGTGCCAAATCATCCACTCTTTAGCCTGGTGAGCAAGGCAGCGCCCATGATTAGTTCTGATCTGAAAAGGGCTCAGAAGTCTTCATTGAGTGCTTCCTCACAGAAAAAGGAAATATTCTTTCTTTCGATAACTTTATTTCGGTCGCAATGGACCATAAAAGTACTGAATAAAATACATGCATACACAAGAATAAAACAAATAAATAGATAAATAGCATAAAACAAAGCCAGGACAATCACAATCATATATGTACACCTGATTGACAAGATTAAAACTATACCCTATCCGTCCCATCATAAAACCATATTAAACATTCAATATAGTTATCGACAATGTGCAATACGTTTTATGCAAATATACCAACCATCCAACTATTTCAGTAAAAAATTGATACGTTTATGCCACATCCCGTTTAAAAAATTGGAGACGTCAAAAACGATAGGGGGGTGCGTATCATACTTTAATACTCTAAAGGCTTGAGAGCAATGTCTAAAGCCTAGGTTTCTACAAATGGGTATCACCCAACTTTTGCGTACAGCCTGATAAACGGGGCAAAAAAAAAGGACATGGATCTCATTTTCAAGGTTGTATTTATATGCTGGGCACTCAGTATTTTTCTTACTGTCCCATTTGCTGGTAAACGACATAAGCGGAAGAGTGCCCATCCTGAATTGCATGTATAATTTCCTCGCCAAAGCTGGATAAATAAGGTCTAGGAAGTCTTCCTTTTTATAATCCTCTTTTACGTGAAGAAACTGAGTTGTCAATCTACCAACTGTGGAACTCACATGAAGAGACAATAGATTATAATGCCTATAGTGGTAAACCAGATCAGCCCTAGATATTGCCAGGCACGCTACTTCTGGTATTCCCCATACCTCGGGTAAACCAATCCTACCGCTAAATTCCTTGATGTGAGTTAGCTACGGGATTTTATTAGTTCTCATTTCGGCCCAGAATTAATTTTTGTAGGCAGCTAGTTCAGGAACTGTCCATAATCTTCTCCAGTACGTAAGAGGCCGTAATGCCACTTCCTCCTCAATAGGGAGTAGCCCTACTTCCAACCGGAGAGGTACTAACGTGGTACTAACTGGAAGTCCCAACAGGTTCCTCATAAATGTATGCTCTACCCTTGTAGGCCTGTGGTGCCCCCAAAGCTCCGCCCCATAAATGAAAGCCACTCTGGCCTGTAATTTGTAAAATTCAATAACAGAAGCAGCTGGCTTAAACTCAGAAGCTCTGTGCATTTTTGATATTCCTCCCGCCATTTGAGTTAACGTTAGAGCAGCCTTTGCTAGCTGAGTATCCCATTCCAGATGTTCCGCAAGTACTCAAAGGTTTTCACTTGCTCCAGGGGAGTGCCATCCAAAACTGGATTTGGGCCGGTCTGCCTGGGAGGATTAAAAATCATAAACTTAGTTTTGGATACATTTATCTCCAGGCCTCTCAATGCACAGAAGTCAGTGAAGCCATCCAAGGTCATGTGCGGGGACCCCGGAGCAATCAAAAATAATATCTTAAGCTGTCTTCTGTGCAGTTCTGCATAGACACTTAAGAGAGAATTAAAGACAAATAATGCAGCCTATACATGCAAGGCTACACTGTCCAGTACTTCAACTAGAAATGCAAAGGATATTCCACCAATATCATATTCAGTACAGTCTGCCCAGTTTCACCCATAGAGAAACTTCCCCCTTCACAAAATCCTTGGAATGATAGAGAGGAAGGGATGGGTAGAAAAGCCCCCCATAGGCTCCCATTATCTGGCTTAAAAAGGGATACCGTGCCTTTAAGGAAACTTTCAAGAACTCTCGGTATCCGAGAATGCACAGCAACTCCCTCCACTTTCAGTTCTTTTTGGAGGTGTATAAAGCTAGACCTGTAGCATTCAGTATTTCATCCTTTTCTCTACTGGGGAGGAGGGCGGGTGCTTATGACTACAACAGAGATACCCCTACTACAGAACTGGAGTTACAGGTAAGAAACTACTCCTTCTGTAGTAGGGGATCTCTGTGTATAGTCATAATCTAGTGAATAGAATGGCAAGCCCATCCCCACAACCAAACCAGCGGTGGAGGAAAAAGACAACACCACTACTGTGCAAACAGATTTCATAACGAAGCCTGCCCAACCTGAGCATCTGCTCTGGCATCAGAGTCCAGACAGTAATGCTTAGCAAAGGTATGGACCGACTTCCATGTGGCAGCCCTGCAGATCTCTGCAATGGGAACATTACGGAGCAACGCTGTTGTAGCCGCTTTGCCCCTGGTGGAATGAGCCTAAGGCTTACCCACTAAGGTCTTATTCGCCTTTTGATAACATAACTGGATAGAGGACACAATCCACCTAGAGATGGACTGTTTAGAGGTAGCAAGACCAGTCCTGACCGACCCATAGTTGATAAACAATTGGTCTGACCTACGAATATCTTTAGTTTTATTCAGATAGAATTTCAACACCCTTCTGACATCCTGGGATGGAAGAGACCTTTCCGCTGGAGTGGAAGGATTCTGAAAAAACGTAGGCAAAGTTATAGTCTGGTTAACATGAAAATCAGAAATCACCTTGGGAAAGAACTTAGGGTGAGTACGCATCACAACCTTAGCAGCATGAAATACAGTATAAGGTTCCTGGAAACACAATGCCTGAATTTCACTCACCCTGCGGGCCGATGTAATGGCCACGAGGTACGCCGCCTTCCAGGACAGGTGCTGCAGCGAAGCCTTATGAATAGGTTCAAAAGGCTCCTTCATCAACCTGGACAGCACCACATTCAGTTCCCACGCAGGCGAAGGAAGCCGAACAGGAGGAAACACTTTCTTCAAGCCTTCCAAAAAATCCTTTATCACAGGAATCTCGTAGAAGGATGTCTGTGAAAGGCATTTCCTGTAGGCAGTCAGCGCAGCGAGATGAACCTTAATAGACTGGAAATTAAGGCCAGACCGCGCCAAATGCAAGAGGTATGGAAGGATGACATCTTCCTTGCATGTCGTCGGATCATAGTTCTTGGACGTGCACCAGATGCAGAACCTCTTCCACTTGTAAGCATAGGACGTCCTAGTGGAAGGACGCTTAGCCTCTTTTAGTATGTCCATACAATCTTCAGGAAGATTCAAATGGCCATATTGCACTATCTCAGGAGCAATGCCGCCAAACTCAAAGACGAGAGGTTGGGGTGTACCATCTGCCCCCCGAACTTCCTGAGAAGGTCCGGCCGGCACGGCAGCCGTATGTGAGGAAGGAGAGACCGGTGAAGCAGGTCCGTGAACCACCACTGTCTGGGCCATTCCGGAGCAATGAGGATCATCCGCGCCCTGGATTGGGACAGCTTGATGAGCACTGCCGTGATCAGGTGAATGGGCGGAAAAGCGTACAGAAAGCTGTTCGACCAGTTGATCCATAACGCATTCCCCAGAGTCCCCTGCTGGTAATACCTGGATGCGAAGTCTCGGCATTTGCTGTTGTCGGGGGTGGCGAACAGATCCACGTGGCGAAGACGTCTCCGAGCACTTCATTGTTTATGACTCACTCGTGGTTTTCCTGGATCAGTCTGCTGAGTGCGTCCGCCTGTGCATTCTGCACACCTGGCAGATGGGTAGCCGTTATCGTCAGTCCTCTGGCTAGCAGCCAGTGCCAGATCGCCTGCGCTTCCTGTGAAAGAGTGCGCGATCTCGAGCCCCCCTGCTTGTTGAGGTAATACATCGTGGTCGTATTGTCCGTCTGTACAAGCAGAGAGTTGGTCAGGAAGGACGGATGAAAGGCCTTCAGTGCCAAGTGAACAGCTCTGAGTTCCAGGAAATTGATGTGGTACGTGGACTCCGTCGGGGACCACGTTCCTTGGATCTGTAACTGTCCGGAATGCGCTCCCCAGCCGTGGAGAGAAGCATCCGTCACGATAGTTTGCGTGGGAATGTCCTTGTAGAACGGAACCCCCTGGAGGAGGTTCTCTGCTGAACACCCCCATCTCAGGGACTGCTGAGCGTGCAGAGATAGTCGTAGCCTGTCGTCCCAGTTCCCTCACCTCTGATCCCACTGATCCTCCAGACATTCCTGCAGCAGCCACATGTGTAGGCGTGCATGTGGAGTGAGGAAGATACAAGAGGCCATCGACCCCAGTAGAGAAGACACCGTCCTCACTGTCGTAGATGGAACAGCCATGAGAGCCTGAGCCTTCCAAAGGATTCATAAGTGTCTCTCCTCCGAAGGAGACACGCTTGCTGAGAGCGTATTGATGGAGGCTCCCAAGTACTGTAGGCACTGGACCGGAGTCGGGACAGACTTGGACATGTTTATGTGCAACCCCAGCTGGGTCAACAGAACGGCCGTCCTGTTGAAGTGCAATTGCGCTTCCTGGAAGATGGAGACTTTGATCAACCAATCGTCCAGGTAAGGGTAAACAAACACCTTGTTCTTTCTCAGGTGTGCCGCCACCACTGCCATGCACCTTGAAAATGTCCTGGGCACAGTCTTCAGTCCAAACGGGAGTATGTTGTATTGATAGTGATTGGTGCCGACTTAGAAGCGCAGGAACTTCCAGTGTTTCCATGCAATGGGCACATGGAAGTACGCATCCCGCAGATCTATCGCGCAAAGCCAGTCTCCCCTTTGTAGCTGAGGGTAAATCTGGTGCAAAGACAGCATGCAAAACTTTTCCCTGCGAATCCAGTTGTTTGCTTGTCGCAAAGCCAGAATGGGCCTGAACTCGTTCTTGTCTTTCTTGCATTCCAGAAAGAAGTGGGAGTAAAGACCCTTTCCCCTTTGAGACCGAGGGACGTCTTCTATCACCCTTTTTGGCAACAGGGTATCCGCCTCCGCCTGGAGCTCGCGCAGTTGAAACTGCGAGCAAACCGGTGGAATCGCTGGAGGCGGGCTGAGAAAACGAAGACTGTATCCATTGCAAACAATATTCAGCACCCACTTGTCCTGAGTAATTTTTCTCCACTCTGCCAAGTAATTTTGTATGCTTCCCCCCACCGGAGCGGGTAACGGAAGAGGGGGAAGTAGCACCTCAGGTCTTTGACCCGGCTGGGCCCTTGTTCGCGGAAGAGGACTGCTGACCACCTCTGCCCCCTGGCACTTTTGGAATGGCCGCCGCTGGTACTGCTGCTGCTGCTGTTGCTGCTGTCCAGCCTGCTGACCTTGCCCTCTGCCCTGCGCACCGTAACGCCTTTGGAACGGGCGGAAGGTCTTCCTCTGTTCCTTCGACTTCTCCAACCCGACAGCCGGCAGGGTTTCAGCCTCCGCCTTCATGCGGGCCATCTCCTCATCCGCATGTTTGCCGAACAGGGTCGCTTCTGAAAACAGTAGGTTGACGACCCTCTGCTGCGCCTCTGGCTTCAGTGACGTTAGACGCAGCCAGGCGTGGCGTCGCAGGTTGATCCCATGGCAGTATACCCGTGGGCTGCCAAGAGCGAGGAATCCGCCGCCGAGCTTATCACCTGGTTCGAGACCATCATCCCCTCATTAATGATCTCTTGGAAATCCTCCCTTCTGTCCTTGGGAAGGTGTTCCATGAACTGCTGCAGGGACTCCCATAAGGCCCGGTCGTAATGGCCCAACAGAGCCGAGGCACTCGCGGCCTTCGTAGACGTGGAGGCCGTACCACAGACTTTCCTGCTGGCCGAGTCCATCAAGCGGCTTTCCTTGTCAGGAGGCACCGTCGACGACAGGGCAGTGGAGTGCTGTTTTCTCACCGCCATCACTATCACCGAGTCCGGTACAGTGTCCGAGCAAAGGAACGCCGGGTCTGAGTCCGGGGCCGTGTATTTCTTTGGCAGCCTGGAAGGTGCCGATTTTGTAGAGGCAGGGGTGAGGAAGAGCTCCAATGCAGGTTCTTCCAGCCCTGGCACCAAGGGCAACAAGGGGCGAGACAGCTGTTTCTTATGCAGGGTCTCGAAGATGACTGAGGTCGATGGCGTGAGCACCGTGAGTGTAATGCCCAGTTTCACCGCCCCACGTAACAACACCTCTTGGAAGGAGACGATGTCGTTTACTGGAGACACCCTCGTCCGAGGGGAGTCTAACAATGTAGGCGAATAGTCCCGGGCACTGGATGAGTCCGTGTGGCGGGACCTAGACCTGTCCCTCCTGTGGCACCATCTGGACCGTGTGGAAGAGCGACGGTCACTTTTGGATCTGTCCCTCCACCTGGAGTGAGATCTCGGCCTCCTTGGCCTCGGTTTGTCCACTGGCCATAAAGGAGGCAGCCTAGGACGTGGAAGCCCTGTAGGTGGTGTCGGGAGATGAGGCAAAGAGAGAGACCTTGGCGGAGGTGGCAGTGGAGGAGGAGGAGGCTTATGAGGAGGGGGAGGAGGCGGTGGTGGCGTAGGATTACGCGGAGGAGGGTCCTTGGACAACGGGGGAGGTGTAGGCGTCCTGGGCCGTGAAGGCGAAAAGACCTGGGAGTACTCCGAGCCTGGAGACTCTACCACTTTCCTTCTTTTCTGCGCCGGCCTTTATGGGGGTGACCTAGAGGCCGACCTCCTCGTGGACGAGCGATGGCGCCGCCGCGACCGTGGGCTCGTGGAAGCCGAGGAAAGGCTGACTACAGAGCCCTGGGACTCCATCCTGGTCTTAGAACGCCCCCTAGACGTCGATTTTCTCCTTCTCGATGCTGACCTCCTCTTTGACGTCTAGCGCCTCGGCGTCGATCGTCTCCTCAACATCGATGATCGTCTTCTCGACGTCGATGATCTTCTTCTCGACGTCGATGATCTTTCTCCCCTCGACGTCGAAGATCTTCGTCTCGACGACGAACCTCGAGTAGACGCCGAATGGCGGTGTCGCCTCGACGGCGAGCGCCGGTGCCTTCCAGACCCTTCATGATGTCGATGGTGTCTCGACGACAAAGCGGTCCTCGACGTCGACCTCGTCCGAGGCCTCGACGTCACTCCCCTCGACGTCGAATGGCGATGTCACTTCGACCCAGAGCCCTGGGGAGACGGGGAGCAGACGGTAGACATCCCTCTCGACGTCGACGCCGAAGCCTTCGACGTCAACGGAGACCTGGGCCGTTTTCTGGCCTTCTCTTTCCTGGGGAGCCCCCCAGAGGCCGAAGTACAGGTAGAGGAAGAGGCCTCTTCATGCCCAGACCCACCTTGATCTTGCCTTCTTTGCTCCAGTCCTCGGAGCCGAGTCTTCTCCCTGTCCTTCAGGGTCCTGTTGGAGAACTGCTGGCAGATCTCACAATCCACAGGGACATGAGAAGAAGGGAGACAGAGGATACACACCCTGTGTGGATCAGATTTGGCCTTCTTCCTGGCACACTCAGGACATTTGTCAAATAAGGAAGGCATATCTAACAAAAGAATGGCCAAACTCACCAGAAAACTCCAGCAAAGGGAAGAAGGAGCAAAAACACGTAGAGTGAAACACTTTAAACACTTGAAAAGTGCAAAAAAAAATAGACAAAACACCCAAAAAGGGAGAGCTCAATACTCCAGGGTCCTGCTAGCAGGAGCCGGAAAAAAGAACTGAAAGTGGAGGGAGTTGCTGTGCATTCTGGGATACCGAGAGTTCTGGAAAGTTTCCTTAAAGGCACGGTATCCCTTTTTAAGCCACATAATGGCAGCCTAATGGGGGCTTGTCTGTCCATCCCTTCCTCTCTATCATTCCAAGGATTTTGTGAAGGGGGAAGTTTCTCTATGGGTGAAACTGGGCAGACTGTACTGAATATGATATTGGTGGAATATCCTTTGCATTTCTAGTTGAAGTACTGGACAGTGTAGCCTTGCATGTATAGGCTGCATTATTTGCCTTTAATTCTCTCTTAAGTGTCTATGCAGGACTGCACAGAAGACAGCTTAAGAGATTATTATTGATTGCTCCGGGGTCCCCGCACATGAGCGGGACTTTTCACTAGATTATGACTATACACAGAGATCCCCTACTACAGAACTATCTCTGCACCGCGCCAGGTATCCGGCGGGTCCCTGCCCTTTAGGATAGTATTAAACAGAACACATAGGTATTGGGCCCACATTTTTGTTCTGACCGAAATAGGTCCCCTGGAAGCTTGTCTAAACCGGGCGCCTTATTGGGTAGTAACTTGACGATAGCAAGTTCAACCACAGCGGGAGTTATCTCCCGTACCCCCACCAATCAATGCTCATGGAGGAGGCTTGTAGTTGAGGTTGATGAATCGTCATTGCCCGAGTATGCATACAGGGTTCCAAAATGGGCTTCCCACACTGCTGGTGCTACATTGGGTTCTGTCGCTAATCTACCCTCCCTCCCCCATCGCTATTGCCCAAAAAGATTTTGAATCCTTGCGCTGAAGGGCAGTTCTGAGATCATCCCATTTATTGGCTTCCCAATCTTTCTTCTCAGATTGGGAAACCCGCTTGTACTTCAACCAAAGTAGCTTTATCCTCGGCTTGTCCCTGGCCTTTACAGCTTCCAACAAATCTGTTTTGGCTTTGCGACAGGTAGCATTGTACCAGGGATGGGCTGAGTCTGGGTTTACCTTACTGCTTCCTTCCAGATAGAACACACAAAACAGCTTAGAAGTCAACTGTTTGTGTATTTCTATCGGCCTGTCGTCCAGCCCTACTTGTGTGCCCGATGACCCGACCTCAGCCATTTCTCCGAGGTATGGCACAACCTGCTGGTATATATGAGCTAGTTTGTTTGGGGAGTCTTGTATGTGGGGCCATTTTACTCTCCGTCTGTTGTTATGTAGCAAGAGAGGTTGTTGTGTTGAGTTGGGCGCTGCTACAGGGTTGGACAGGCCGAAACTCCCTGGCTTAAGTGTCATAACTAAAGCGTTATTGTCACTGTCTTTCCTCTGATGGATCTGAAAATCCAGGACCCTATCCCATGATCTAGATTCGACCAGAATGTAATCTATAGTCGAATTTCGCCCTTCTCTGTTGAAGGTGGATAGGCCAGGTCTGTCCGATTTTGTCCTCCCGTTACAAGCCCTCAGTGAAGATGAAAGGGTGAACGAGTTTATTTGGAGGACCAGCGGCGTCCATGCTTTAACAGGTGGGATCTGGGGTTCCGGAATATGCCAGTACTGGTCCTCATCGTCTAGGTCATCTGGGCTTGCATTGATAAGGGGCTCAAACTGGCAGTTAAAATCGCCCCCTATTATTAAAATAATTTCAGGGTCGAGAGTCAATATATAGTCCCTCAGTTGATCAATGACTCTAGACTCCTGCCCACTCTGCGTTGGCCTTAAGTAGATGTTAATTAGGGCGATTTGTATATTAACTGGAAGAGTTAGGAGAACACATTGTATGTCCAGAGAATTCGTTTGTAACTGCTCTGCTTTAGCACCCAGGTGCATGCCCACCCAGATGCTTAATCCCCCAGATGGTCTACCCCTGCCCCTCGTTGTGGCCAGTATGCTATAGGTGGCAAAGCCTCTCCTTTGGTTGTTTTCCAGAGCCCACGTCTCCTGCATTAGACAAACATCGTGCTTTTCTACAAACAAACCCCAATCTGGGAAAAATAATTTATTTTTAATCCCAGCCAGGTTCCAAGAGAGAATTTTAATATTACCGTTTGCCTCCCCCACTTGGGAATTCTTTTGTTCCCTAGTACATCTGGCATCCCCAACTAATGAATCATCGGTGTGTATCCCCACCATCCCAAGGTTAAGCCCCTTCTCCCTCAACTCTCTATCATGGACCCTTCCCGTAACCATAGTAGCTCCCATACGACTTACACAGGAAATATTAACAATAGTGACTTGGACTGCTGATTTAAACATACAGCATATCATCCCTCTCCTACTGGGGATGATAAATCCCTAGCGGTTTGGAAGTGGCTTTACACCACTCTAGACACAGTCAAGGCATTAGACTCTTAGGGGCATATGTATCAAATGATGTTATTGCGATTCTCAAATAGCGATTTTTAGAGAATTGCTATTTGAGAATTGCAAAACAGGATGTAATAAAAAAATTGCAAATATTTTGCGATTCCATGGCATTCCATGGCATTCCTTAATTGGGACTCGCAAATTCCAAATCGCAATTAAGGAATACCTTCCCATTCATTCCTATGGGCCCTGATTTAGCTTTGTTTTGCAGCCCATTCCTGGTCATAATTCCTAGCGGGGAGAACCAGGCGTAGAAGAAGAACGGAGGCCCAGCGGGATTGATCCAGTGTGGCGGCATTTACGAACCCTCTAGACCAGGGAGAAGAAGGTGGGGACAGAGACTGGTCCAAATGCAGCAGAGCGAGGGCCGTGAGTGCCTGGGGTGACAGGATAGGCAGGCCGGGGTTAGAGCAAAGTGACGGCGTGCCCATACCAACACCCGGAGCTCGTGGTAACTACCTGGTGGTGGGAAGCTGTGGACAAAGAAGACCCGGGGCTTGCGGATGTCTGCATAGACGGAGGTGGGCCAGCGCCCGCCATCTTGACGTCTACAGTGACGGTCCGGGGCTTGTTACGGCAAGGTGCTGCAGGTCCCCATAACGTGTGTGGTCCTGATCCGGAGGCTTTTGGACCCCCAGGGAGATTCTGTACGGCCGTCTCCCAACAGGGCCAAGCAGTAAATGTGATTGCTGCACTGGGGCTCAGAGGCAAGAGACGGAGACTGACTGCTGCCATTTTGCCGACATTCACAATTTGCGAGTACCCATTAGGTACTCACAAATTGCGAATGCAATTTCAATGGTGCAAGGGGGTCATGAGGACACCCTGTTGCACCCCTGAAATGAGCAAAAAGTGATTTTTTCAAAGAAATCGCAAATTGCCACCAACTTGAAATTGGTGGTAATTTGCGATTTCTTAAGGAGAAATCGCACAACTTGGGTGCTTTCTACATCGCATTTAAGGGATCGCAATTTGCGATTCCTTAAAAGCATTCACAAAATAGGGAATCGCAAATTTTGCTATTCCCTATTTTGCGACGGCCATGTGGGATGATACATCCCAAAATGTTTTTTCCCGTTCGCAAATGGGCCGATTCTGAGAATTGGCGCATTTGCTAACGGGAAATGGGCTTCATATATATGCCCCTTAGTCAACTAAATTTGAATTATAACCTGCCCTGTTAGAATATCTTGCCCAGTACAAATCTGTAAAACACGCTAGACTGGAGAGGTTACCAACATACATAAAGCAATTTGGTGAGTACACAGTTAATACAGCTGAACCATCTCAATTTACTCAATCATGCGCACCAAACGTAGATAAATTAATCTCTACTTGTGATTCTGACCTCCCTAGTGGAGAAAGTTAATCGATTCAAACGTCAAAACAACCACTGTCAACAGCAATCTTGCCTCAAACCATAGATAGGAATTAGTGAACAACAATATTTACCACAAATGACAAAACTCCATCAACAATAAATAACACTCAAAAATGTCCAAACAGGGAATAATACATTAGAATGAGGTACATCACATCCCAAACCCCTTCAGACCACTAACTTCACCTCTTCAACTACCACATTTCCCACTGAGTCTTCCTTAGAAACTCAAGAATGGTCTGTGAATCAAAACATGGTCATATGAAAACCAGATATCACAACTACCCCGGTTAAGAACAGTCAATCCCCTTCTAAAACTCTCATGGTATCATAAAGGAAAAGCAATAAACTCAGAGAAAATATCAAGAAACTAGCTAGAGAGGGGAAATTCAATCAACACAAACTGGTTCAACTAAAACTTTAACCAGGGGGGTGTGGCCAAGATGGAGGCTGGATAGGATGTACAATTGTGTTCTTCCAGCTTCGCCACAATTTAGCTTTGTTTAGCGGCCCATTCCCGGTCATAATTCCTAGCAGGGAGAACCAGGCGTAGAAGAAGAACGGAGGCCCAGCGGGATTGATCCAGTGTGGCGCCATTTACGAACCCTCTAGACTGGGGAGAAGAAGGTGGGGACAGAGACTGGTCCAAATGCAGAAGAGCGAGGGCCATGAGTGCCTGGGGTGACCGGAGAGGCAGGCCAGGGTGAGAGTGAAGTGACGGCGTGCCCATGCCGACACCCAGAGCTTGTGGTAACTGACCTGGCGGTGGGAAGCTGTGGACGCAGAAGACCCTAGACTTGTGGAGGTCTGCTTAGATGGAGGTGGGACAGCGCTCGCCATCTTGACGCCTGCAGTGACGGTCCGAGGCTTGTTACGGCGAGGTGCTGCATGTCCTCATAACGTGTGCGGTCCTGATCCAAAGGCTTTTGGACCACCAGGGAGCTCGGGTACGGCCATCTCCCGACAGGTACAAGCAGTAAATGTGATTGCTGCACTGGGGCTCAGAGGCAAGAGACGGAGACGGACAGCCGCCATTTTGCGACTTAAGGACGGTCGGAAGATCTTTGGGCCTATCGAGGCCTGCCAGGTGAGTGGTGGAACTCTCTGCGGCATTAGCGGACAATGTTCACTGCCCCTTGCGTCCCTACGGCCTCCGGAGGAAGGGAGCTACCCCGGCTCGCTTTGATGTTTTGAAGGTGTCAGACCTCCCCGCCCCAGGCCTACTTAAGAGACTGGAGCCCCGTGCAACTGGGATGAGGGGGCTCACGAGCTAAGAGGCAGAAGATTTGGAGTACCTCAGGGGCACGATCATAACAAGCTCCCTTAGGACACTTGAGCACTGCCACTCCACTGGCCCACATATGCACTTGGCCACGGCTTAGGTCGGAGATCCCTGGTGGTTTCCGATCAGCCTGCGAAGGAGAGAGTAGCCTTAGCTCTTTCCAGCACAGTGTAGTCAGCGGGCCTCCCCTGTAGCAGATCCTTATAAGTGTCTGGAGCTCTCTGAATCCATTTTGGGGGGTTATGGCAGGCTAAGCTACACATGGTGTATGATAGTTTTTTGGCGCAGCAATACTAACTGACATTGGGATCTCCGGGCGCTGTACACTCTCCAAATTACAGCCCCCACCTGAGAAGCATCAGCAGGTGCCACTCATTAACATGGCCACAGCTCGTACAAAGAAAGACAGGTCCCTGAAAGAAATGCTGCAGAAGCAGACTAGGACTTCTGGCCCGGTGGGCGGCACACACAGCAGAGAGGGTCAGTCGGAAGCGGTAGAAGGTGTTTATGGCCCAGCAACTATGGCTTTTATGACAGAGCTGTTTTCATCTCTCAAAGAGGACATCCAAAAACTGAAAGGCCAACTCTCCACTGACCTGAAAGAAATCAGACGTGATATAGAGGAGGTGGGAGAGCTTGTGGCCACCTTAGAGGAACATGACACTAGTATGGACGAGGAGATCGCTATGATGCAATAAGACTTTATTCACCTCCAGGAGCAGCACTTAGACTTGCAGGCGCATGCTGAGGACCTTGGGAATCCCTCTCGACAAAATAATGTAAGGATTAGGGGAGTTCCTTGGCAGGCGGAGGGTGACGATCTTATGGCATATGTCCTCGCCCTTTTTCAGCATGTGCTGGGCATCGATAACACCAAAGACATACAGATGAATCGGGTACACAGGTTGGGACTGCCTAGAGGGGAAGAAATGCGTTACTTACCTGTAACAGCAGTTATCCAGTATTGGTGTCTTTCATAGATTCACATGCCTGAATCATTCCCCGTCGTCGAGACGGGAGCCTCCGGTATATAGAAAAGTAATGTCCTATAGACATACATAAAGAAAAATAGGCCTAAGGGCCTCACCTTAGTAGCCTGTCCTCGTCCTTATGCAAAAAGGACCAAACTCTTAGAGCCAGCCAATCAGCTACCACCTCCCTCTAGAACCTTCCCTGCAGGAGCCTCAGTCTCTCAGATTTTCGTACGCACCAAGCTAGGTAGGCGTAATATATGTTAGAGAGCGAGATGAGACCTTCCAGGGGAGGCGGGAGGGTTGCATGTGAATCTATGAAAGACACCAATACTGGATAACTGCTGTTACAGGTAAGTAACTAATTTCTTATCCAGTATTAGAGGTGTCTTTCATAGATTCACATGCCTGAATCAGAGTAGTTAGCAATATATTATGCACATTTCTGATGCAATGATGCCATATAATCAGTTAGATAATACAGTTAGTATCATGCGACTGTAAGCATTAGCATACATCAACATAACCAAATAGAAGAGATGTGCATACCAGGATGGCGGGATGCAGGAAGGCTCACCTCACTGGAATAGATGTTGAAGCACCGCCTGACCCACTGCTGCGTCCTGCAGAAGCTCAACATCCAGGCAATAGTGTCTGGCGAACGTATGCGGTGACTTCCACGTCGCTGCTCTGCATATGTCCAGAATCGGCACTCCAGCAAACAGCGCTGCTGATGTGGACATTGCTCTTGTGGAATGTGCATGAACCGTGGCATTCAACGGCCGGCCGGCCTTTTCATGGCAGAATGCTATCGCCGAAGAGATCCACCTGGAGATACTCTGTTTCGTTAGAGGTAGACCAAGCCTTGGTCTACTATAGGCCACAAAAAGTTGTGACGACTTCCTGAAGTCTTTCGTCTTGTCCAAGTAAAACTTTATACACCTTTTAAGGTCTAAGGAGTGCAATGTCCGTTCTGCTGCAGTGGTAGGGTTTGCAAAGAAGGAACGGAGAACCACCGGTTCATTGAGGTGAAAGTCTGAAGGCACTTTTGGTATGAACTTGGGATTCATCCTCAGCACCACTCTGTCTTGTTTAAATTGCATAAATGGTTCCTGAATGGATAGAGCTTGTAACTCGCTAACTCTCCTGGCAGATGTTAGAGCGAGCAGAAGAGCCACCTTCCATGAGATGTACTTGATGGGTGCTCGATGAATGGGCTCGAAAGGGTGCCTCATAAGTTGGGTGAGGACCAAATTTAGCTGCCATGTAGGTGGAATTCTTCTAGGTCTTGGGTACGATCTATATAGGCCTTTGAGGAACTGTTTGATAAGTCTGCTGGACCAAAGCGAAGGGGCCTTCGAGGACCTAGTGTATCGAGAAATCGAAGCCAAATGAACCTTTATAGATGCATGCGCCAACCCTGACTCCGCCAGGTGTAGAAGGTATGGCAATATCTGTACTGGAGTAACCTGGAGAGGTGACAGTCCGTGTTCCACACACCATAAGCAAAACCGTTTCCACTTGAGAGAGTACGTTCTGTTGGTACTGTCCGCTCTTGCTTTCGCTAGGACCTCCCTGCATTCTTGTGGGATGTCTAGATGACAGAATTCTCTGTGCTCAGGAGCCAGGCTGATAATATGAGCGATTGTAGGTTCGGGTGTTGGATCTGTCAGTTGGACATAGTCAGCAGGGTCGGGTGCTGTCTCAGACGAATCGGAGTTCGGATGGAGAGGCGATGAAGGTCCGAGAACCAGTGCTGCCTCGGCCAGAACGGGGCAATCAGGATCAGGGTACAAGGCTCCGCCTTCATCTTCCTGAGGACCCTGGGAATCATCGGGAATGGGGGAAAAGCGTACGCAAATACGCTGAACCAACTGATGGAAAGGGCATTTCCGAGTGACCTTGGTTGGGGACGCCAACTTGCGTAGTTTGGGCATTTGGCGTTCTCCCTGGTGGCAAACAGGTCGATTCTTGGGGTTCCCCATTCTGAGAATACCCGATCCAGCGTACCTTGGTCGAGCTCCCATTCGTGGGTGAGAGACGTCTGTCTGCTGAGTGCGTCTGCAATGGTATTGTCCTTGCCCGGGACATAGTCCGCTTTGAGCGTGATCCCCTGGAGCACTAGCCAGTTCCAGATTCCTTGCGATTCGCGTGATAGCGTGAGCGAGCGCGTCCCTCCCTGTTTGTTCAGGTAGTGCATCGTTGTGGTGTTGTCCATCCTGACGAGCACCTGGGAGTTTTGGATACGTGGCAAAAAGGCCTTCAGTGCCAGGAACACCGCTCGCAGTTCCAGAAGGTTTATGTGGAATTGCCTCTCCTGCTCTGTCCATTTGCCGCTTATTTGGAGGTCATGGAGGACCGCTCCCCATCCTTCCAGGGATGCATCCGTGGTGATCACCAAAGGTGCTGCTGGAAGAAGGAAGGGTAGGCCTGCCGACAGATTCCGGTGGTTCATCCACCATTGCAGGGTCTTGGACATTTGTGGTGTTATTCTCACTGTGTCCTCGAAAGAACCCGTACTCTGAGTCCATTGGCATGCGAGGGCTTCTTGCAATGGGCGCATCCTGAGGCGGCAGTGCGGGATGAGGAGTATACAGGACGACATCATGCCCAGTAGTGATTTGAAAGTTCGAACTCTTATGGTCTTTCTTGAAGCCACAGCCGTGGCCAGAGATACGATCTTGTGTTTCCGTTCCTTGGAAGGAAATGCTTTTGCGCATTCCGTGTTCAAGGTCGCCCCCAAGAAGGAGATGGTCCTGGTTGGGGTCATGCAGGATTTCTCGAGATTGAGAGTTAATCCCAGCTGCAGAAAGAGATTGGTGCAGGCGTTGGAGGAGGAGGTTGCGCCTGTCGCTGAGGGAGCTTTCACCAGCCAGTCGTCGAGGTAAGGGAAGACCTGGTGACCCATTTGACGTAGGAAGGCTGCCACAGGAGAAAGGCACTTCGTGAAAATCCGCGGGGCGGATTTGAGGCCGAATGGCAGTACTTTGAATTGGTAGTGGCGTCCTGCCACCTCGAATCTTAGGAATTTTCTGTGCCCTTTGAGTATCGGGATGTGGTAGTAGGCATCCTGGAGATCTAGGGATGTCATGAAATCTCCTCTTTCTAGGATGCCTAGTATTTCCTGGATCGTCACCATCCTGAACGACTGACTCTTTAGGAAAGAGTTGAGGGCTCTGAGATCCAGTATGGGCCTCCACTTTTTCCCCTTCTTGCGAATAAGAAAGAAGCGGGAATAGAATCCCTGTCCTCTTTGAGATGATGGGACCATCTCGATCGCTCCCTTCTTCAACATCGCAGATATTTCCAGGAGCAACGGCCGTAGATGTTTGTGTGGCAGTTTGCGTGGCGGTGTTGGAGGTGGGATGGTGGTGAATTCCAGGGAATGGCCGAATCTTATCAATTGTAGGACCCACCGATCTGTGGTTATGAGATGCCAATTTTGTAGGAAATGGGTCAACTTTCCTCCAATTTTTAATGAGGGATATTGTTGCTGGACTGGCTGGAGTAATCGGTCACTGGCGTCCGCCAGTGCCCCTCCTCTGGTTCTTTCCTCGGAAGTTTGATCTTCCATACGAAGTTTGGCGACTCTGCTGTTGCTTCTGTGGATACTGCGATTTATTTTGGTAGGAATAGGAGGATCTATTCTGGAAGGACCCCCTGTAGGAGGGTTGACCTCTGGACCTGTTACCCCGAAAGGACTGGTTTCTAGCCTGCAGCGTACCCAGTGCTCTAGCCGTATCAGTGTCTTTTTTGATGGTCTGGAGCGCTTCATCAATTGTGGCTCCGAAAAGATGTTCTCCGTCGAAGGGCATGTCCTGCACCTTTGTTTGTACTTCTTGTCTAAATGAAGTAGCCTTAAGCCAGCCCTGGCGCCGCAGGACCGCTGCTCCAGCTAATTGGCGAAAGCCAGTCATGGCTCCATCTATGGCACAATCTATGATCTCCGCTGCAGAGGCTTGTCCTTCCGAGAGCAGAGCCTTGACCTCTTCCTGCACTGTATCTGGTAGCTCCGCCAAATAAGGGACTATGTCTTCCCACAGTTGGCGATTATAACGTCCCAACAGGGCTATAGAGTTGGCAACTTTGATAGTCATGGCTGACGTAGTGGTGAACCTTTTCCCGATGGTATCCAACTTTCTTCCCTCCTTGTCCGGTGGGGCTGACAAGGGAGAGGAAGGGTTGCGGGAATTCTTCTGAGCTGCCTGGGTCACCACCGAATCTGGCTTCGGGTGCCCATTGAAACAAACTGCCGCTTTGGTGGGAGCTTTGTATTTCTTGTCCAGGCGTGGGATCACTGCAGGTATGGAGGCCGGCGTGGCCATCAGTTTCTTTCCCTGCTCCCAGAGAAATTCAATAATTGGGATGGATTTCGTGATCTTTTTAGTTTGTTCCTTAAAGTCATATAAGAAACATTCTGTTTCCGTCGTTTCCATTTCCATGTGAAAACGCTTTGCTGCCCGTTCCACTATCTTATGGAAACCGCCAATGTCCACTGGCGGAGAGTCCGACTGGCGCGGTTGGGGTGAAGCTGGGGAGGGTGCGACATACTCCTCGTCGTCGTCCTGATCCGTGCGATCCTCATGGACTTCGCCCTCTTCCATCTCCTCAGCTTCCTCATCAGAGGACTCCACCACCTGAGGCGAGACAGCCTCATGGTAGGCCTGCGGAGGTGGTCGCGTCTGTCGTGGGGCTGCCGGTGGAGCAGAGGTAGCCGGCGTCGGGCCCCTATTCTCAGTAGCCTGCGCTTCCGGGAAACGTTGCTTGTAGTCCTGGATGAGATGTTTAAGGTCATCCACGATGGAAGCCGGAAGGCACACCATTGGGGTCACTTTCGTCCGTACATGAGCTTGGAAAGAGTGTTCCTGGTAGGCCAGCTCCTCCTGTTCCTCATCAGTGCTTTGGCATTTGACATGAAGGTCTGAAATGGACATAGCCTGAATTGTAGGTTCCTCTTCTGATTCTTCGCTCTGGAGAATGTCAGAAGGTAAGTGGCTTTGTACTTTGCTCGGGGATGTAGTTTCTGGCCTGATTAGGTTTTTAGGCACCTTGCGCGGTGGTGTCGGCGGTGGTAATGTCCATGACGACGGTTCTACCAGTTTGGACTTCTTCCATGGTTCCGCGTTGTCCCGGGTCGTAGACGACCCTCCCGCCGACGGTCTCGTCGTCGACGGCATATCCTCGGTCGTCGGCGATTCAACCGACGAGATTTTCGTTGTCGACGATGTTGTCGTCGACGACGCGGTCGTCGACGACGTCCTCGTCGTCGACGCGCTCGTCGACGATTCGTTCTTCGTAGACGATTCATTCCTCGTCGGCGTCTTCTTCGTCGACGGTCTCGGCGCAGATTCTTCCGTCGACGGCCCTGTCTTTATCGCCGATGGGATCCTCGTCGACGGTGTCGTCGTCGACGATGGGTGTCTCGTCGACGGTGTCGTCGTCGACGGCCCCGATTTCGTCGTCGATGGGATCTTCGTCGACGGGGTCGTCGTCGACGGCCCCGATTTCGTCGCCGAAGGTGTTTTCGTCGACGACAGCTTTGGCAGTATGACCGATGGAATGGGTCTACCCGCCGACGACGATGATGGAGTGGTCGTCGTCGAAGCGAGGACTGACGACGCCGTCGTCGTCGACACCGTCGTCGTCGACACCGTCGTCGTCGTTGTGGAGATGGCGAGTGGCATCACAGCTCTCTTTAGCGTTGAAGATGACGCAGGCTTGGAGGATGAGTGCGCAGGCTTCTTAAAGGCATGGGAGCCTGTGTCAGACACTGAAGAAGTTGTAGATTTTGCCTCTGAAGATTTCTTTTGTATCTTCATAGGAGGTGTGTCTGAGGGGCCAGGGGGGTCCCCCCTTGGCCTCTTGAGGGAGACGTCCGAAGTCATGGAGAAGCTGCCCTCTGAGGACTCCACATTATCCCTCTGTTTAAGCCTGTCCAGCCAAATGAGAAGTCGACCTTCTCTATCCCTCAAGGTCTTATTAGGGAAGGAGCGACATATTTTACAGTCTTTGGGGACGTGGTCCGGATAAAGGCAGTATAAGCACAGGTCATGCTTGTCCTCGACATGGAGCCTTTTCTTCCCACATGAATAGCAGGCCCTGAAAAGGGCATTCTTCTGGGATCCAGACATTCCTTAAAATTGTAAGGAAGGAAATCACTTACTGCAAGAGAAGAGTCTGAAGTATCTCTGTTGAAGAATTGGAGAAGGCAATCCTTTTCACAAGTGAAAAAAGTAGTTTTAGAAGATATCCTGAGGAGAGCTCAGGTTGGAGACTCCCTAGCACAACGTGCGGTAGAAAATCTGAGAGACTGAGGCTCCTGCAGGGAAGGTTCTAGAGGGAGGTGGTAGCTGATTGGCTGGCTCTAAGAGTTTGGTCCTTTTTGCATAAGGACGAGGATAGGCTACTAAGGTGAGGCCCTTAGGCCTATTTTTCTTTATGTATGTCTATAGGACATTACTTTTCTATATACCGGAGGCTCCCGTCTCGACGACGGGGAATGATTCAGGCATGTGAATCTATGAAAGACACCCCTAATACTGGATAAAAGGCTCCACCACTAGATATCCTTGTGTGTGTCCATGATTTCCAGCTCAAGGAGAAGCTTATTCGCAAAATGCGAGAGACCCAGCTGATCCGATTTCAAGGTCATACATCCACATTCTTTCAGGATCTAGCAACATCTACCTTGGTCAAAAGGCGAGAATTTCGAGTCATAACCTCCCACCTATGTGAACAAGGAATCTCGTACTTCTGAGGCCATCCTTTTCGAATTATCTTCAAGTACCAAGGGCGATTGAGGTATCTTTGTTCCCTTAAGGAATCACTTTAGGTGTTGGGGTGGACTAACACCTCGGTGGTCGAGCAAGAAGGTGGACCCCATGAGTTTTCTTCGCTGAGGCTCCCACGATGGCGGCAGGTCGGGGGATTGGCCTCCAAGCTCAAACTGGACCCAGAGACAATTGACAAAGAAAGGGAGGCAGTGCTCACTTTGCTGTCCCAACCTCCAGACCGCCCGATCTCCCCTTGAAATATCTCGCCAAAGGTCCACCTGGATGGTATACTTGAAGTCAAGCCGGGGGGACCCACTGAACCGGCTTGCGGCCCCTGTTGAAGGACACAATCTCGCCAAACGGCGGAGACGAGGTGCCAAGTCATAAAAGTCTGCTGCTTTGACACCACCCCAATGGGTCTCCATTTACAGACAAACTCTTGTCATTCTTTGTTCTAATTGTTCGGGGAATTGGGGGGTTTACTTTGTTTTTAGGAGTTGTTGTTTTTCTTTTTTTTGTGTTTCCGCACCAGTCGCTATCGACCTTTAGTCCACGATGGTTTGGGTAGGCCTGGGAGGGAGAACTGCACGTCAGCGGGTGTACCAACTTTATCGGGTATCAGATCGCTTTGCATAGCACCAGTTGCGTTACATGAGGACACATACATTTTTGCTAGGCACAGGGACATTAAGTGATTTGCCCAGAATCACAGGATGTTCTGCGTCATTGCCGAGACTCGTACCCTGTTCCCCAGATTCGAGCTCGACCGCCCTAGCGGTTAGGCCAACTCCTCTCCCTTAATATCAAACTATAGGTAGGAATCTAAAGGTTATAAGCCTCAATGTCAGAGGATTGAATAGTCCGGAAAAAAGGTCTGCCATCCTTTCCCTGTTGGAAAACTCGGGTGGAGATATTTGCCTTTTTCAGGAGACTCATCTCCTCTCTAGGGACATTATGCACATGGTTACATAACGCTTCCCACAGAAGTTCTGGTCCTGTGGCGCGACCAAGAAAAATGGGGTGGCAATCCTGATCTGAGCTCATTTCCCTGCTAAGGTAGGGGTCGGTTAGCTGAAATACGCGGGCGTCTTTTGGCAATTAGAATTTCATGGGAGAACACATACATTACACTGGCCTCTATCTACACGCCTAATACCCAACAAGAATTGTTTACTCTTAAAGCCTTAACAGAGGTGATGGCATCTCCAGATGCGGCTGTCCTAGTGGGAGGTGACCTTAACCTGGTAATGGATACAGAGATGGATCGGTATGGACTGAGGTCGGTACAGGCCGGGGCCTTCTCCTCCGGGGGTTTGGGGTGGTTGGCATATAACGGTCTTCAGGATGTCTGGCGCTCTCATCACCCTGGAGTGAAAGATTTTACATATTATTCTGCTGCCCATAAATCGTATGTTCATCTGGACCACTTTCTTGCCTCCAAACGATTGGCTCACCGGTTAGTAGACTCATCTATAGAGCCTAGATCTCTCTCTGACCTACTAACGCTAACCTTAAGACACCTCCACCCGCGCAAGCAATCTTACCACATATCTGAGAAGGAACTCAGAGCTCTCGCCCTCTCTCACAATCCTACCACTGCCACCTCTTCTCCACTAGACCTCACTGAAAACGAAATCCTAGCCATCCTCCAAAGCCACAACTCTGTCCAAGTCACCCCGAGCCCACTAGTTGCGAGTCCTGAACATGCCATCAGCACAGTCACCATCAACCCTAACAGAGCAGCTACACACGGTAACAGAAGTGTGGTTAAAAACAACCTTGCGCCTGTACTCCTGTCCACACAGATCCCTGACACTCCCCTGATCCCACCCTATCTGGTCTCTTAATCAACTGCTGATCAGCAGTTAAGCACGCCGCCGATATCGCGCATCTCATCCTGAACAAAAACTTAGACCTAGCAATTCTAACGGAATCGTGGCTCAACGACTACTCATCTCCTTGCCTGGACCTACTAGTCCGTCCCAACTACAACACTGCCAGACTAGACAGACAATCCAACAGGAAGGGAGAAGGCATCACCTGCATCTACCGATCTAACCTCCTTGTCACGGAACTCTCGGTGGACACCACGGACTACTGCGAATACCTTGTCCTCTCCATTTGCAGCAACTCAATTCAACTGTGCAATTTGCATATTTTTTTTATCACCCCTGAGGCCTGAACGACTCTTTCACCGATCATTCCTTAGAAATGATCACATCTAAGATTTCCTCTAACGCTAAAGAGATTTTTCTGGGTGATTTCAACCTGCACTGGAACGACCCCAAGGATCCACATGACAACGCCATCAAAGACCTTGTGGCTGATCTAGCCCTGACCCAAGCCTGCTCACTGCCAACTCACTCTAAAGGGGCGACCTTGGACTGGATTATCTCTAAGGAATCTTCCATCAAGCTTGTCTCCATAGACCCATGTGACCGGTCGGACCACCACGCCATTGCCTTCCTTTTACCCGGGACCCACAAGACAAAGGCACCGCAACCGGTGATCCCCAAACGCTGGATCAGAGACACTAAGAACCTTGACCACAGGAAACTGGAGGCTCGTTGTAAATCTGACCCCCCCACCTCGCATATCACTTCAGTCAGCGACCTCAATGATCACTACTCAGCGACTATATCGAACATCCTGGATGACCTTGCCCCACTAAAACTAAAAAGAACACAATTCAAAGACAGAAATCCCTAGTTCACTGGATCCCTCAACATGGAGAGGAGAATCCTCCGGCAATCGGAAAGAATTTGGAGACAGCACCCCTCTGCGGCGAATCTAAAACTACTCCGCCAGGCGAGAAACGCCTACAACAATAACATCCTCAACTCAGAAAAAGAATACTTCAGATCGGAACTGGGGAATGCCAAGAACAGACCCTGCAAGCTCTTTGATATGGTCAAACACCAATTAAATAAGCTAGCCAAAACAACGAAAGAAACTCCTAAATCCTTAATATCATCTGAGGAGTTCTCCTCTTTCTTCGCTGATAAAATCACAGCCTTAGGACATGAACTCAGTGCTGCTACATATTCTCAACCCTTCCCTGACCTGCCTCCCCAGTCTGGGCCACCCAAACTGGCCTCACCCAAAAATCAAGCACGCTGGACCGACTTCAAGTACCATGACGAAGACTCCATCTCTAAAATCCTCTCCACCTTAAACGTGAATAATCACTTTTATGACCCCCTACCTTCCAACTGCCTCGCTGCTGCCACTCAATCCATTGTTCCCAACTGGACTGCAATAAACAACGCCTCCCTCCAACAGGGATCGATTCCTGACTCTTTGAAAGCCGGCCAAGTCTTCCCCCATTTAAAAAAAACAAACATTGCTGGATCCTGCTTCCCCTGACAACTTTAGACCTATCTCCAAAATACCTCTGCTAGCCAAAGTGTTAGAGAAGTGTGTTCAACAGAAAACTAAGTCAACACATCAACAACTTCCACCTACTGGATGACTTCCAATCTGGATTCAGACCGGGACACAGCACTGAAACAACCATGCTCCACATCGTGGACGACGCCCTCCAAGCACTAGACCAAGGCAAAACCTGCCTCTTAATCCTCCTTGACCTATCCTTGGCCTTCGACATGGTCAACCATGAAAAACTACTCGAATGCCTCAAACTCAGGATGGGCTTGGATGGCTTTGTTCTAGAATGGTTCAGGTCCTTCCTCCACAACCGGTCACAGAGATTCCTAATTAACGGCAACCTATCAGCTCCCTCTCCGGTCACGGTTGGAGTCCCTCAAGGATCAACCCTGTCACCCACCCTCTTTAACCCCTTCGGGGCTGATGACGAGCTCAGCTCATCATGGGCGTAACCTGCGCTACGCTGATGACGAGCTGAGCTCGTCACTTAACGCGGGTTTTTTTAAATCGCAGCGCGCAGCGGGAAAACAGCTAGCGCGCATGCGGTTAATGTCTATTTAGAGCCGCATACCGAAGTACTACGCACCGCTAACAACTCCTACCATATGTACGTGGACGACACCAATATACATCAAAATTTCATCACTCGAGGAGATCCGCAAAGAAAACCGAATTTCTCCTAATCTCCCCTACAAAAGCCAAACCAGAGATTCAGATGTGGATCAAGGCTATTACAGCCTTAAACTGCCCACCGACTATCGTGGACTCGGCCAAATCTCTGGGAATAATCCTCGACTGCAACCTGAACATGCGGGACTACATTAACTCGATCGCTAAATCAGCCAGGTTCCACTTGAGCTACCTATGGAAGCTGAAACCCTTCATCGATGCCCCCGACCTAAAAATGGCAGTCCAAGCACTAGTCATCTCTAGGCTGGAATATGGCTGTTCCACCCTCTCGGGTTTACTCAAGAACTCCCTGGCACCTTTAAAAGCCTGCCTCAATGTGGCCGCCAGACTACTTACCGGCACTAGGAAATTCAACCACATCTCTCCACATCTGAAAGCATTGAACTGGCTCCCCTTAGAGGCCAGAATACAGCTGAAATTGGCTTGCATTACACATAAAGGTCTATACGCGAACTCCCCTGCTTATCTTGCTCAGAATCTAGTGTTATCTGGAGGAAGCAGAAACTCCTGTTCCGCCAGTGACCTCTTGCTCCAACATGCCCGTTTTCAAAAGAAAAAAACCTACAATCGAGCTTTCTCAAGGGCAGCACCAATTATTTTGAACTCCCTCCCACCCGCCATCAGAAAAATACCTTCTCTGGCACGCTTCAAAAAGGAGGCCAAAACTTTCTTCATGGGAAAATTCCTCTCCTAACCTCTGCCTTCAACCACCACAGACATCCTGACTAAGCTAAGACCATCTCCTGGTCCTCAGATCACCTACTCACCCCACCAAGAAGCTGTGAGGTTTTATACTGTTTAACTGCATCTGTAGCCACACACGTGTCCCTCTTTCCACTATGTGCCCAGCTCCCCTTCTGTATGTCTATGCCTTTTTTTAAACATCTGTAACCTTTTTTTTTTGTAAACCTTGTAAAGCGCTCTGATATCCTCACGGGTCAAGTTCTCGCTCTATAAAACACTAAAAATAAAATAAATAATGTAATCTCGGTCAGCATTTACGCGCACCATGGCCAGATAATTTCCCCTAGCTAGCGCTTGAGGGAAGGCCTCTTGCATTCCCCAGAGGTCATGGCTGCGATGAAAAACAAGCTGATAGAATACCTACATATTAATGATGTGGGGACCGCGTCCTTGGTGGCTGTCTGGGAGGCATTGAAACTGGTGCTGAGAGGCGAATTTATCACAACCTCTGCAGCAAAGAATAAGGTCCAGCGAGAAAAGCGTCAGGAGTTGGAGCACGGAGTAGCGGAGATGGAATCAAGACACACAAGAACAGTGGCTCCAAGGGTGTGGAGAGAACTAGAGAAAAAAAAGCTTTTATTGAAACATTTAGACCTAGATAGGGCAGAATATGCACTTCCGAGGGCACGGTAGACTCCCGCATCAATCCGCCACATAATCCAGACAATGATTGTACCCTAAAGACTGACGCTGCTGTCGGAGTGCAGAAGGAACCCGAGGATCCGACTCCAGTGCAAATCCGTTGTGAGGAAGTGCAGGCACGGAGCGAAGACTGCGGCGGCCTGAAGGCTCTTCTGCAGCCGGGGAGTCAATTTGGAGGTGATCCCGCCGGTGGCACTTCGGCACTGAGCACATAGCAGCGAGGGGGCCCTGGAGACTGTGTTGCCGGTGGAGGCTGGGCCCTGCTTTGACCCGCGGGTACGCTGAAGTAATGTGCACCGCCTCTCCTTCCCCGGGGGCCTGATTCCGGTGACCTCGGGAGCTGCGACGCGCCGAGCACACCCAGTGGACGACGGGGGCAGAAGTGATCCTGCACCGCAGGCAGGTTCGGTGCTTGCGGCGGGGTGGGGACGGTCCGCTGGGACGGGCGGGCTCGATCTGGACCCCATCTGGCACATAGGAGGCCCGGCGGAGCACGAGGGAGGTGTGCGGCCTACGCACAATGGTGAAGCCGGGTCCTCGATTGCAGTGAGGGCCCGGTAGCAGGACGGGGATCAGGGGCGGAAGGTGCCCAATAGCGCAGTACCACCTGCCCGAGAGCGGGGCACAGGACGGCGGCTCATCGGCTTGAGGGGAGCCTGGTGCAGTCCCCCACTATCTGATAGACAGGCACCCTCGGGGCACATAAGTAGACCTGTGGGCCCCAGCAAAAGTAGGGCCCAAATATATGCACCGACGGAGGCGGAGCTCGAGGACTACACAATATTAGGGAGAGCTGCAGGAGAAGGCACACTAAGCATTGGGAAGGTGAAACTGTGCAGTGCGTGATACAGGGGTGTAGCGTGGGAGACCCCCCCTTGGCCCTACAACGCCATTCTACCAGCATCCAGTGGCGCAGTGGGAAAACCAACAGGCCGCGTGTGGCAGGCGATCTCCCGGCAGGCGGCGGCCAGTACCAGATAGCGCAGAGTCATCTGAGAGAGGATGGGGGACAGGGGCCCATGCACGACGACCACCCAGTCCAAACTGGACAAGTTCGCCTACGGAAAGGTATTTCCACCGCTGCCTGAACGTGAGGACCCGGGGGACAAGGCCCCTGGAGAGGAAGGTGCACACAAAGTAACATTGGAGGACATAATGACCGGCTTCACCAGTGTACAATCGACAGTGGGATCGATATCAGCGGATGTCTACGAGCAGACTTTCAAAAAAGGATGGCCAGGGTCATGGAAGACGAGCAAGTGACGAAATATCTGAAGAAAGATACTACGGCTCTGATAAGAACGGTAAACCGCCTGGAGGCAGAGAACAAACTCATGACAGCAAAGCTGGACAACCAAGAAGTGCGCTCTCGACGCAACAATGTCAGAATTACGGGAATTCCTGAAAATGAAGAGAACCCAGCTATGAACTGTTCTGGCCCACATCTTCAATTTCAGGGATAGAAACGCTATATTGCAAACAGCAAGGGTGGCTCCGCCGCTACATATCCAGAATTCAGTTGTGTCATTCTTCCCGGACTATACAGCGGCGGTCTCCAAGGCCGCAGGAGTTTCATGGAGGTCAAGAAAGAACTGAGAACCAGGGAACTGCCGTACTCGATGTTATTCCCGGCGAGACTACGTGTGGTGGCGGATGGGAAAACATGGTTTTTCGACACGCCAGAGGAGGCACGCGACTGGATCGAGGGATGGCATCGGGTGGGAGGACCCAAGCGGTCGGAGAGAAACCAGCGACGTCGCGGGATGACTGAAGACCCCGGGGACCATGGTCAGCAGCAAGCAGAAGAACACCTGCACCAGAGTGAGGCCGAAGAGTGAGACTCGGCGAGAACGTTGTACTCTGCGATTGGGTGATGTGCGGAGGCACACAAGCGGACTTACCTGCACAAAGATCTGAACCATACTCAAAGCAAAAGCTGTCTTTGGGGTGGGGAAGGACTACGACCGTCCTTGGACCTCTCACCTCCCACACGCAAGTACTTTTTCGGGGTTGGGACTGAGCACTCTGCAAAGTTGGGGAGGCGGGCAGTTATGAATCCGTCGGGCAGGGAGGCAGGGAGGGGGGTTTGGGGGGAAGGGACAGTTTACATGGTTTTGTGTGTTATTGGTTCAAGGTTCCTAGCGGTGATTTCAGGATTGTAACATTCCCACACATTGGCCGACATATACAGTGTGCAAATAACTCCGTATCTGCTCCCACGCATTTTACTAGAAACGGCATCGCAAGCTCCAATTGCTCAAGACTCGGGGTCATACCCCAAGACCCAAGTGTCCCCTCTGTCATTACTCACATGGAATGTGCACGGCCTGGGAGACAAAATAAAGAGAGGCCTGGTTTTACAAAGTTTGAAGCGCTGCACCCCGACGATAGCCCTGCTGCTTACGGAAACGCACCTCACTGGTACCACATGTAAAGCGATGGACAGGTGGGGTATAAAATGATAGTGCACTCAGAGTTTTCGTCTGGTTCCAGAGGAGTTGGCATTCTGGTGAAAAAACAATCCCCATTTATAATACGTAAAACAAAAACAGATGATCAAGGCTGATTTGCGGCCCTATTGGGTCTGTGGGAGGGACGGTCTGTCAATATAGTATCAGTATAAAGTCCTCCCGCACTGCATTCGATAGCGCTCCCAGCCCTTAGCGAATTCTTACTTGACCTTCCGAAGGGGAACTTCTGATAGGTGGGGACTTCAATGCGACAATAGACAGTAATTTAGATAGATACACGGTGAGGGCGCAAATGCCTGGTGTGTCTTGCCTTCAGGGTTTTCTGGAGGCACTCAGACTTACTGATGTGTGGAGACAGCACCACCCTACGACGCGACACTACACCTTCTACTCGGGGCACATAGCAGCCTATCTAGAATAGACTACTTCCTGGCCTCAGCGGATAGTCTTAAGAGCATTGAAGGTATAGAAATAAGACCTAGGGGCATCTCCGACCACTCCCCGGTACTACTGACATTTTCATATCACCACAAGACTTGGAAGCACATCTACCCCATTTACCCTGGCTATTTACAGGTACTAAAGATCAAAAAAGTGGTTGCCACGGCGACGAAACACTACTTCAAAGAGAACTTTATGGCGGTAGCTCGCCGACTACCTTGTGGGAGGCCTATAATGCGATCATTAGAGGGCAAGCCATAGTTTCTATTGCAGGGCACAAGCGGGAGAAGCAGCGGGAACTACATGACATTGAACTGGAGTTGCACGAGGCTGAGACACACCACTCTACTAACCCCACACCAGCTACATCCCAGATGCTAGACTTTTGGCAGCAACAGTACAGAGAGTACCTTAGAGAGGTGACCAGGTCGAGGCTCACAGGCACTAAACATAAAATATACAAGACCGGGGACAAAGCCGGAAAGCTTTTTGCGTGGCTCGACAAGCGGGAGAGGGGTAATACAGGGATAGCAAAGATTCAGACGGAGGAAGGACAGACGACGACGGACCCACGGGCGATAATCCTCACACTAGCACAGCACTTTCAAAAAGTGTATACCTCATCCTCTATCATGACAATGGAAGATGCATTGACCTATATTTAATAAATAGCAATGCCTAGGCTCACCCCGGAGGCAGCTCTAGAGCTTGAGGCGGACCTCACGGTGGAAGAACTACAAGTCGCGATCCGATCATTGCAACCTGGCAAAGCAGTAGGACCGAATGGTATGCCTATTGAGCTGTACAAGAAAACGGTGGGAACTATTGCCCCACACCTACTGCACATGTACTCCGATAGCCTGGAGGTAGGTGAACTACCGCTCGATCAGCGGTTAGCTACCATAGTGGCAATTCCTAAACCAGGAAAACCTGCGGCAGAATGTACCTCGTATCGCCCGATATCGCTGATCAATGTGGAGGCTAAAAGCCTTGCGAAATTACTGGCGATTAGATTGACACCGCATCTTAAGACCCTAATACATCCGGACCAGTCTGGGTTTATGCCGGGCAGGAATACGGCACGGAACCTGAGACGCTTACATGGGGTAATGGCCCGAATTCCATATCTTCAGGAGCCAGCTGTCGTGCTATCCTTGGATGCACGAATGGCTTTCGATATGGTTGAGTGGCCCTTCTTATTCGCAGTGCTTCACCATTTGAGCTTTGGCCCCAAGTTTTGTTCTTGGAATCACCTCCTTTACACTAAACCAATAGCACACATTACGGCCAATGGACACATTTCTGATGATTTTCCACTCGCAAGGGGGACGCGCCAGGGCTGTCCCTTGTCACTGCTGCTCTTTGCCCTGGTGCTGGAGCCACTGGCGGCGTGGATCCGATGAGAGCCAATGATAAGGGGCCTCAGGTGGACAGATGGGTGGGAAGACCATATCTCCCTATACGCGTATGATGTCTTGTCATACTTGGCCTCCCCAGGCGCTCAATACTGGTTCTCCTCAATATCTGTGAGATTTCCGGAAGGGCATTGGGGTACACCATAAACTGGTCAAAATCAGTTCCCTACGTCTTACACGCCCCCCACCACAACTCCCTGCTGACTGCCCGCTCCAGGTCACGGACAACACGTTTAAATATCTAGGCATATACATTACAGCCAATCCAGATAACTTCTTCTCAACAAATCTGGTGCCCCGCTGGAGCGTCTAAAGAGAGATGCAACACACTGGGAATCGTTACAACTGACATTGTTGGAAAAGGCAGCACTTTTCAAAATGATGGCGCTCCCCCAGTTTCTATATGGACTAGAGAACACGCCATTCCCTGTACCGCTAGATTATTTCAAAAAGATAGCAGCCCAAGTATCCAACCTGTTATGGGGTAACAAACCGGCACGCATAGCGCAGAATAAGTTGACCCGCAGGTGGTACGATGGTGGGATAGCACTCCCAAATATACAACTGTATTACTGGGCTGTGGTAAATAAATAATTAATTACCGGTACTATTTTTTAATATAATCAATAAAACAGGTAGCTCAATAAATAAGAGTCAGGATTCGAGGTATCTTGAGTCGACAGGCTTTAATCAGGCATAAAGGACTGGAACAGGACAGCCTGTACGGGAAAGGAATGAAGGCAGCTGCCGGGGGCAGGATCTGGGAATCAGGCGGGCTAATTGGCAACTTTTAATATGGGTGCACAGTATATATACTTAAACAAATACATTACATTCAATACAGTAGGCGTAGCAGTAGGCGTGACTCGTAGCAGTCGCAAAAGATAAGGGCAAAATGATGTAACAAGAAGGCGTGTACAGGGCGTATACATAGACATGTGATGTAAACGTAACAGAATATGTCATAAACGGGGTGGAAACATGGAGGGGGCTACCTGAGCAGCTGGGACCTCTAACCTAGTGGTGCGCGCAAACGAGCAATGACGTGTTACCAGGGTGAACTGGGGGCTATGACTTATACGCTAGAAGAGGAGACTAAAGTGGTGTGTCAGAGCGACATGTACCCAAGGCATATCTAGTATCTGGTGTTTGGAGTACATGTTGATAGAATCCAAAAGTTATCAGGGCAAAGGCTAATAGACACTAAGGCTGGTGCATGCATAATTCTACATGTATTGCGTGTGCGAGGAATATTCTATGAATATTAATACAGTATTTCTCTTACATGGAGACATAAAGGCTAGACCATGACGGAAACTATTGATGCGATTCAGTAGCTTAGGAATGCAGAGAAGGAGGGCTGGACTGATAACTAGAAACATAACATACTCTTGGCAGACTGGGAGGCAGAGCCAGGCCGGGCCGGGCACTGCGAGGCATGAAGTAAGCTAAGGGTCAGGGATGCAGGTGGGGCTGTATCGCTCCTCGGAGAGGGTTCAGGAGACAGGAGCTGAATCTGGTGTCCGGGCCCTTTTGAGGCCTAGAAACGGGGACAATTCAATGAATTAACGTGCACACTGTGAGATGTGGCAACGTAAGTTTACATAGGCCTAATATTCGTTGTTTTCACGAGGTCTGGAAACTGGCATACTAGAGATGGACACAACTGTAATTGCGTCTTTAATCGATCCGAGGGGAATACATGCATCTCGATCATGCACATATAATATAAGATGGGGAACACGTAGGCACATATAACATGGCAAAATTTACTTTTCCACATTCCCTCCTTGTGCCCTACGTTTCCATCAGGAAACATCAATATTCATGATACCATCTATCATTTCATATAGCATCATTTGTTCGTCTCGAATTGTCTTGGAACGGGATTTAAGACTAGGAATACAAGAGGTAGCGCACATGCCGCAAATCGCAGGGCCACATTGTATACAGAGGCAGCAACTGAATATGATCATTACTGCAATACCTAGGAATGACAATATTTTCCATCCCCAGGCAGATATAATACTCCAGAGCCAACCGGACCATGTCCAGGTGCCTGGATTCTGGTGTAACTGATGGGCAATTTTATGAAGTCTGGTTATAGCTGAATAAACAGACGGCGCGTTATTAGGAATGAAAATGCAGCAACTAGATCCGATGACTCTACATGCTCCTCCTCTATCGGCCAGGATGACGTCAAGAACGAGACGATTTTGGAGCACGACAAATCTCATAGCAGATTGCTCTTCAGTTAAGTTACCTAGAGCAGAAGTAGTCTCATTCACTACAGCTTCGAGGGTTCTGGTTAACCTACGTATTAACTTACTATTCTGGATAGGTCCTATAAAGAAGAAGAAACCTTTATTGAAGTCTGTATACTGTTCTAGAGTAGTTTCAGTTTGATCGACAATTGGGGACTCGATCTCCCTTCTAGGTCTGACGTGTATTAGATGTGTGTTTCTGTGATAATCAGATGGAGCTAGAAAAACTGGTGGCAGTAGGAAGGCAATATAACATGTTCCATCCCAATCGAGGGGCAGACGAACATATGCGGTCTGACCACAAACAAAATAAGAATGAGGGGAGGCTTTGAAGATAGATTTCCCACTGTCACTATACTCGACAGTAGTAGTACAATCACTATGTCCTACATGTGCGGAACCATTCTTTCTGACACATAATTCGCCTTTGACTGGTAGTACTGAAATAGCAGGCAAATCTGGAGTAGTATCAGACTGAACATTCAGGACCATGAAATTCGAGGAATAATTACCTAAATCATATACTTCATTTTCTAGATCTAACCCTATTCTATGGGAGAGACCTTGCTTGTCTGGAAAACATGTTCTATTCAGAAGGGACATATCATTGGAAGATGATGTTAACGTGGACCATGCTCGGATAAGGAAAGAGTGGCAGAACTCCCTTCGGTGTCTGGAAAGGGGGGGAGTCGACCACACACCCAACAATTAGTGGCATTGCTGGTCTGGTGTGAATAGTGCAACATTCGGATGAATGTATTATTTCGCATAGCAAGACGATAGGATAGCTCGTGAGGAGGCAGATCACTAAATGTGTGCTCTACTGTAGCATTAGAAAACATATGTACATGTGAAATTGGAAAACATAAATGTAAAGCATAACTTGTGCAGGTAACCATAAGACTCAAAAATAACAAGAAACTTAGAACAATAATACATCTTTTAGAGTTTTGACTAACTCTCTCACTGTGGGGGTCTATCTCATGCATGTCAGGAACCTGTCTAACCGTTTCACCCGAGAGGGACTTAGACAATTAAACTGGCTGACTTATTTTACTGGACCTGAGTTTCTCTTTATACTCCTGTTGCGGAGTTTTCTCTAACAGGGGAACTTTGAGTTCAGAGTCTGTTTTTAGGCAGTCTTTAGGAATAAGGCAGTCCTTAGCAAAAGTCTTTTCTCGTAATCCATGGAACATCTTAATATGGCTCAGGTGGACCCACCCCTTTCTGCCTTCAAGTTTCACGGCGGTCCTTGTTGTTAGCAAGATCATGCGAGGCTCCTTCCAGCGGGGCTCCAGCGGACTTGAACTATCAAAATTTCGGACGAACACAAGATCACCGGGAACGACTTCATGCGGTTTCACCTCGGTGTTGTCTGGAAATGCGGCGGCAACCTGTGAACGACAAGAGTGTAGGGCAGACATCAAGGAAGCTAGGTAATCTGTCAGCATATTACTGGAAACATCTGTAATACTGCGGGGTCTAGGTGTACCCCACATGTTTGGGGGGCGGCCGAATACGACCTCATACGGGGACAGACCTGATCTGGAATGTGCAACCATCCTCATATAAAATAAAGCAACTGGCAGGGCAACTAGCCAGTCTACACCTTTCTCTTTACATACTTTTGCAATGCGTATTTTCAGGGTCTGATTATGTCTCTCTACGAGACCGGCTGCTTCAGGATGGCGTACACAATGGAACTTCCACTGGTACCCTAACAGAAGGGAAACATGTTTCATAAGCTCAGATGAGAATGGCTGGCCGTTATCAGAATACACGACCCTAGGGAGTCCATAGCGGGGAAAGAACTCACGAACCAACTGCCTGGCAGTGGTCGCAGCTGTGTAATCTGGAACTGGATATGCTTCTGTCCACCTGGACAAAGCGCATACAACTACGAGGACATACTTGAAACCTCGACATCGCTCCATCTGAATATAATCCATCTGGAGGACTTCAAAAGGGTGGTCAGGAGGTTGGAATCCACCTTGTTCCACCGGGACACTTTTCCCTGGATTGAACTGACAACATATCATACAGGTACGGACTTTCTGCTTGGCTGCAGCTCGTAAATGCTTGTTGAACCAAAGGTTCTGAATACTGTCTAACATAGCTTTTTCTCCTAGATGTGCTGGACTATGTGCGGTATTAATAATGACTTGAACCATAGAGTCGGGGAGAAACCATGTGGCTTTTCCCTTCGTCAACCATCCTTGATCGGTCTGGACCCCTCCTTGTTCGGACCATTTCTTTATTTCTTCAGGAGTAGCATGTAACTGTATGTCCATGACATCTTGTGTAGGGTCCTTAACTGTCATACAAGTAGTTTGATCTGGAGTGAGTGTCTGTGTCGTGTTAACTGGAATGTTTGGGGTCTGAGCTGTAAGCTTGGCTGTTCGATCTGCTAGATCGTTACCTTGGGAAATGATGTCAGTAACTTTCGTATGTGCCTTGCACTTCATGATAGCGATAGCTGTCGGTAAATGTATTGCATCTAACAGAGCTTGGATGAGGAGACCATGCTGGATCTTGGTTCCATGAGAGGTCATGAAACCTCTCTCCTGCCAGAGCACTCCAAAGTCGTGTACGACTCCGAATGCGTAACGTGAATCTGTATATATGTTTACTTTCAGGTTCTTGGCACGTATGCAGGCTTGGGTCAGAGCTACTAGCTCTGCTGCTTGAGCAGACAGGGTGTCAATACGATGTGTTTCTATAACTTCAGTTTCAGTAGTCACTGCATACGCGGCTACTAGTTCTCCTGTACTCGTTCTCATACATGAACCATCCACATAAAGTGTCAGGTCGGGATTAGGTAATGCAATGTCTGTCAGGTCTTGTCTTGGCTTTGTCATAGTGTTAACAACTTCCACACAGTCATGTGTGGCCGGATTTGAAGTAACTGACGGTAACAGTGTAGCTGGATTTAGAATGTTGCAGCGTCTGATTTCTATGTGTGGCTGGAACAGTGTCAGTTCATAACCTGTTAAACGTGCAATGGTCAAGTGCTGAGTCTGTGTTCGGTTTAAAAGAACTTCCACGGAGTGTGGAACTTGTACTGTCAGGGAGTGTCCTAACACTATGGAATCACTTTGTCTGATAGCTAGAGCTGTGGCTGCAACTGACTTGAGGCACGCAGGCAGAGCCTGGGCTACTGGATCTAATGTGCTAGAAAAATAAGCACAGGGCTTGTATTGTCCTGCTTGATCTTGTGTGAGAACAGATAATGCAGTACCATCTTGTTCTGTGACAAAAAGTGTAAAAGGCTTACTGTAGTTCGGTGTTGCTAGAACAGGTGCTTGGCATAAGGCTTTCTTTAATTCATTGAATACAAGTGTATGTTCCTGGGTCCAAGGGAGGACAGTCGATACGGCTGCCTCCTGTGTCGTTAACTGTATCAGTGGCTTGGCTAGAAATGCATACTGAGGAATCCATTGTCTGCAATAAGAAGTGAGGCCAATAAAAGCTCGTACCTCCTTCTGTGTCTTGGGCTGTGGAAGATTCGCTATTAACTGGATACGGTCTGGTGTCAACTGCCTACCCCTCTTGGACAGTAAGTGTCCTAAGTATACCACTTGCTGGACACAGAATTGTAATTTGGAAGGGGACACCTTGTGCCCCTGCTCGGCCAGAAAATATAGAACCGTGAGTGACGCACGCTCGCAGTCACGTTCAGAACGGGCTGTGATCAGTAGATCATCGACATACTGGAGCAGGGCAGTGTCAGTTGGCATGCGGATATTGTCTAGTTGTTTCTTAAGTGCTTGACTGTAAATACTAGGACTTTCTGTGAAACCTTGAGGAGCTCGTGTGAATTTATAGCTCCTTCCATTTAAACAAAAACCGAAAAGGTACTGGCTGTCTGGATGAATGGGGACACTGAAAAATGCGTTCTTGAGATCGATAACTGTGAAAAACGTGGCTTCAGAATCAATGGCTGTCAAGAGGGATGAAATATCTGGGACTACTGGGTACTGAGGTATGATACATTTATTAAGCTCTCGAAGGTCAATCACTAATCGATATACTGGAGGTGCATTTGGATCAGTACGTTTCAGAACTGGAATGATAGGAGAATTACATACATTGGAGTTTCTACAACCACTCCTTGAGCAATAAGCTCGTCAATAATTTTGGATAAGGCTGTTACAGCCTCAGGTGGCAATCTGTACTGTCTGATTCGTGGCAAAACTATACCTTGTTTGAGAGTCACACGATGGGGTGTGATATGCATACAACCTACATCAGTTGGACCTTGCGCCCATAAATGCTGTGGTACATTCAATAATCTTGGATCAAAATCACGTAATACATAATGACCTTTAAAGTCTCTCAGGAACAATCGGACCCCTTCTGGGGAGCAGCAAATTACTGCACCTAATTCTTTTAGTGTCTTAAAGCCTAACAAATTTTCTGGACATAATTTCGTGAGTAACAAATCAGTAGTTCGGGACAATGGACCAACTTCTAGAGTAACTGGTTTCGAAATTCCATTAACAATTGGCTTTCCTGAAAATCCAAGGGAAACATTTTTAGAGCCTGAGAGCGGAGCCCCTGGAACCTCGTCATGACTGATAGTAGTCCTACTTGCCCCTGTATCAATCAAAAACTTTCTGTCTTTCCCTAATACTTGACTGTGTACATAGGGACCCTCTTGATCTACAGGTATCTCGATGAGAGGCAAGCCTGCCTCCCTCTCTAGGCTGTTTCATGAATACGGCCGATAATCTGGATACTCTGACTGTGCGTACTGGTACATCTGCTGTGTAACATGCTGTGTTGCAGCGATAGGCTGCGGTGCTGGAACTGTCTGTTGTGCATTCTGTGGTGACTGAGAAGTCTGTGAAACTTGTTCTTGTCTAGGCGGACGTGGTCTTTCTTTAGTCTTACCAGTAGCTATGTTGTGTTTCAGAACTGCACACTCGTTTATAAAATGACCTGGCTGTTTACAGTAATTGCAAGTCCCTTTAACGGGAGCTGTAGGATGACTGGCTTGATTCGGACCCCTCTTCTGACTGTCTTGTGGAACAGATTGTGCAACTAATACTTTCATTTTCGTGTCTTTCATACGTCTCCTTTCGTGTTCTTGCTCTTCCCTGATTCTATTCTGGTGATACTGGAGCATTTGTAACATTTGTGACGGAGTATTAGCTTGCCAACTACTTTCGACTTTCAATACTCGATTTTTAACTTGTGGACTTGAATTCTCAACTAGTTTGGTAACAAAAAGATGAGGGTACGATTCACTACTTGTTTTCAGACCACTGTTAATAATAAAACATTTTTCAAATCTAGAATAAAAATCACTAGTGTCTTCATCCTGTTTCTGTTTACAAGCTGAGATTGCATCCCAATCTTCCTTTTTCGTGGCTAGTAATCTTGGCAAAACCTGTATCAATAACTCGGGCAATTCTTTAACTTTACCCCCAAGACCGGTACCTGGTACTCGTGAAGTATCTTCAGCTTCTAGAGCTGTCCAATCTATCTTTTTCTCTCCCACCTCCCATTCTTTTTCCTTGAGTTTTTCATATACCCCTGCGGGCAACAGGACCTTTAACATTTTAATGATATCAGGATACGTGTATTCTCCCATACGGAGCATGTCTTTTAATTCTCGATGGAACCCTGCTGGATCTTTGTCATGACAGGGAATTAACTTTTTCATCTCTAAGAGTTCCATCTTTGTGATAGGGGTGTAAACAAATACTCGTTCTAGATCACCACCCGCTGTCCTAACTGGGTGTACTTCTCGTAACGGATGCTGTCTATCTATGTAAAATGATTTACTTTCTGGAGGTGGGACATGAACAAAATGCGGATTCAGAAACGTTCGATATTTGTGGCGCTGTTCTAGGATGATACTAATTAAATCGGTACCTAGACCTCTCCATCTATACTGGAGTAACTCGTTCAGAACATCATGTAACGGACCTGGATCAGAAAGCTGTCCCTCATACAGTGTAATGAGGTGCTGGATCATATACATACCCACCAGTCGCTGCTCGGCTGGGGGCAGTTTCAGAAACATTTGTGCCACTATTTCGTCTGGAAAAGTGGTAGAATCAGTAGTCCATCGGACTGCTGATCGGGCTAGTTCTTGTTCATGCATGGTACTAAGTTCACTATAACCGATTCGTGATTTCAGAATGTGATCGGTAGCTTGAAATACCTGCTCAAGAGAACCTTGTTCTGGTGCTGGAGGAGGGAAAACTTTCTTGTGATCTAGGCGTGAATGTCGGTCGGGAAGTCTAGTTCTACCTACATACGCTATTCTGGAGGGATTCTCGTCGTCTACCTCTTTAGTAGAAGAGTTGTCTTCTTTCTCGGTTACTTGTGCTGCTTCTCGTTTCTCGTGTAACTTTATTATTTCCCTACGGATTTTCTTGTACATACTCTCTATACAGTTCTGTGTCTTGTGTCTTCCCTCGGCTATATGGTCACTCCACCTGGTCAGGACTTTCATTTCTTCTGGATCTTTATCCGGATAATCTTGTTCCCTTATTAAACAATTAATTAGAAACTTTAAAAGCATAAGCTGAATCTCGACTTTCCTTTGTGCCATGGCCTCGCCAATACTTCCTGGATCTACTCCTGTACGGATGAAACGATATATTCTGTCTAGATAACCTTTCATATTCGGTAGGGTGTCCAAATATTCGGTCACCCGTCTTACACGTAATGAATACAGAACCATATCATCATCGCCTGGGACTGGATCATAACGGCATTCGGTAAGGGCTCGCTTGATATCTGCAACTGACTGAAGTTTGGGCGAACGCTGTAACGCTCGTTCATGTAGCTCGAGTAACGCTATACGTCTGGGTTGAGGCGGGGTTCCAGGAGGACTACCCCCCGTGGTCCCTAGACTAGAATCGTCAACGGGTACTGTACGTGCTGGGAGAGTGACTGATGTAGCGGGTACATGTACTGTAGGCTGGACCGGGGGTACCGTAACAGGTGCTGTAACGGGTGCCCCGGTAACTGGAGGAACAGGAATTACATTATTTACGGGAGCTGGCGGAACAGGATTTGCATAGGCTGGGACTGTGTCGTCCAAATAGGACGAGAGAAAAATATCAGCTGCAGTCGGTTTGTGACGTAGCTTAATCGGGACTAATGGCGGCGGAAAATTACATGGTGCTTCCGGGGTTGCTTTCGGCAAGCCCTCGGCAAGAAGAGGATACATACCCTTAATAAGGGCATTTCTCTGTCTGTTTGACTGTTCGGCTTTAACTCGTTCACCTACTTCGATCAATTCCCTTTCTTGGGCTCTTTCTGAGGATTCCCTACTTAATTCTGTCTTTCTGATTTCTTTTTCGGTTCTTCTATGGGATTCTTTGCGCCATAACTCGATGGCATCTTTCTGGGACTGTCTGGATTTCTTTTTCAATAATGCTTCTTCTACTCGTATGATGCACTCGGCATCCCACGTACCTGATACGGGCCATCTATATTTCTCTTCTAATTCCTTGGTGTACTCCACCCATAAGTCTAGATATAATATGGCACTTAAGCCATGCTTATGATACATAAAATGACCTGGACTGTCCCTAGGCGGGACAGGAACTGCTTCCTCGAGCAACCCTTTTCTAGTTTTTAACTGACGTAACTTTGAGAATAGAGGCATTCTTTAGGCTGGAGTCTGGACACAATACAATACACGATAAACACAATAATAACTGGAAAAACAAATCACTCATACCACGACATTGAAAACACATGAAATAACATTTAAAATAACAGTTCGGACAGAACACATGAATTTCTCGAGAACAGAACTTACTAGAATGACTAGATGCACTGCTAAAACAGCACGAAACTTACCGGTCCCATAAAGAGACATGTCAGGACCCGCGTCCACCTAGGTGAACACTTCGTGTTGGATTTGCGTACCCAAACCCACGGACCAGAGACAAATTAATTTGACCCTGTCTAGATACTACCCCAGCAACGGTACTCACCGGGCAGCAAGAACGGAAGGCCTCGGACTGGACTGGACTGCTACGACGATGGACTACGAACTTCGGACTTCAGTTACAGGTGGGCCTCCGGATACCTCGGACCTTGGACTCTCGGCTTGGGCTCTGGTCGGGACTCGCCGCGTTCCTTACCGCCTCGTCTGGATGCTGGACCGCAACCTCCGTCTCCTCCGTGGGCCTGAGGGATACTTGAAGCAGAAATATCTGCACGTGCACGGTATGGTTCCGTCACGGCTGCAGAGGATCAGGGGGCCTGCGTGGCTTCTCCGGCGCGTGGGGAAAGGGCAAGTTCCTATTCGGGCGCCAATATGTGGTAAATAAATAATTAATTACCGGTACTATTTTTTAATATAATCAATAAAACAGGTAGCTCAATAAATAAGAGCCAGGATTCGAGGTATCTTGAGTCGACAGGCTTTAATCAGGCATAAAGGACTGGAACAGGACAGCCTGTACGGGAAAGGAATGAAGGCAGCTGCCGGGGGCAGGATCTGGGAATCAGGCGGGCTAATTGGCAACTTTTAATATGGGTGCACAGTATATATACTTAAACAAATACATTACATTCAATACAGTAGGCGTAGCAGTAGGCGTGACTCGTAGCAGTCGCAAAAGATAAGGGCAAAATGATGTAACAAGAAGGCGTGTACAGGGCGTATACATAGACATGTGATGTAAACGTAACAGAATATGTCATAAACGGGGTGGAAACATGGAGGGGGCTACCTGAGCAGCTGGGACCTCTAACCTAGTGGTGCGCGCAAACGAGCAATGACGTGTTACCAGGGAGAACTGGGGGCTATGACTTATGCGCTAGAAGAGGAGACTAAAGTGGTGTGTCAGAGCGACATGTACCCAAGGCATATCTAGTATCTGGTGTTTGGAGTACATGTTGATAGAATCCAAAAGTTATCAGGGCAAAGGCTAATAGACACTAAGGCTGGTGCATGCATAATTCTACATGTATTGCGTGTGCGAGGAATATTCTATGAATATTAATACAGTATTTCTCTTACATGGAGACATAAAGGCTAGACCATGACGGAAACTATTGATGCGATTCAGTAGCTTAGGAATGCAGAGAAGGAGGGCTGGACTGATAACTAGAAACATAACATACTCTTGGCAGACTGGGAGGCAGAGCCAGGCCGGGCCGGGCACTGCGAGGCATGAAGTAAGCTAAGGGTCAGGGATGCAGGTGGGGCTGTATCGCTCCTCGGAGAGGGTTCAGGAGACAGGAGCTGAATCTGGTGTCCGGGCCCTTTTGAGGCCTAGAAACGGGGACAATTCAATGAATTAACGTACACACTGTGAGATGTGGCAACGTAAGTTTACATAGGCCTAATATTCGTTGTTTTCACGAGGTCTGGAAACTGGCATACTAGAGATGGACACAACTGTAATTGCGTCTTTAATCGATCAGAGGGGAATACATGCATCTCGATCATGCACATATAACATAAGATGGGGAACACGTAGGCACATATAACATGGCAAAATTTACTTTTCCACATTGCGGCGCAATTTATAGGTCATTAACCCGTGGATACATACCCCGCATACAGAGCGGACAGGTTTCTATTGAAACCAGGAAATATGCTCTCTGCACTTTACAACAAGGGACTCACCTCTGTGCTAATAGGGCCCACAAAACACACTTTCACCATATGGCACGCAGCGCAGGCAAAACTGGGCTGGCAGGGGGTCTTTACCCAACTTACTCCTCTCTGGGACACTAAGCGGTTGGGACGACTTCGGAATAGCAAGGGCTTTGAGCAATGGGACACCATATGCATATCTACGGTGGGTGACGTGGTCTAGGGGGGACATAGTCACATTTGAACATCTTCAGCAACAATACGAACTTGCACCCTCTGAAATTTTTCGCTACACGCAGATCAAACACGCACTGATCGCGGCCATACCGCGCGGCACCGAGTTGCCTGAGGCTTCCCCCTTGGAGGACAGGCTGCTAACGGACTGCATGCAAAAGCGGGCTACATCATTCACTTATCAGAAGTTAGTTGATAACCTCCTGGATCCCACGGTACCACTCAGGGACAAATGGACCCGCGACTTGGGCGACCTTGATGACACAGAGTGGCAGGAGGCGTTGGCCTCGCCGCGAGAGGTGGGCATACCCTCACGACTAGTACAGCTTAAAATCCTGCATCACACCTACTACACTAGATACACCCTACGCAAGATGGGCAGAACATCACATCCATATTGCCTTAGAGGTTGCGGGGAGGAGGGTACCTTCTACCATACCAAATGGCACTGCCCGAAAATCGCGGACTATTGGAAGAAAATAATGCGAACAATATCACAGACTGAAGAGGTGTCGTTAGTACCAGAACCAAAGAGGTGCTTATTAAACATGTGGGAACCGAATGACCTTAATCATCAGCCACAGACCTGGGCCACGCTGGGGTTAATGGTTGCTAAACGCAATATAGCGCAAAAGTGGGGGGGCGGCGGAGGTGCCGTCTTTGGCCAGGTGGTGCAAGGACATGGACATGGCTATGGTGGCTGAAAGGACAGTGTTTATTACTTGGCGTTGCCCCCAGAAGTAGAGCAAGGTGTGGGGAGCGTGGAATAAGTTCAGGGGAGACATATGTGAGCCGCCGCCGGAACGTACTGAGGACAGTTCGGAGGAGGAACATTAAAGATGGTAACAGGGTCTATGTGGGGGGATTGATTGTAGAGTCTGAAGATCTAAATGAGAATGTAAACATGATGATTGTATTACTGATATGGGAATGTGTACTAGTGTTATACTATGACTGTAATCCACCTGAATTTTTTTGCCAATGCTGATAATGAAAATAATAAAAAAAAGTTGTAAAAAAAAGTGGGAAAGGCCCCAGCCCAGATGGCTTCTCTGCCTCGTTTTAAAAGGCCTTCTGTCAGGAACTGGCACCCTTCTTGATTACATTATTCAACTCATTTCTGGAGACAGGATCGGTGACAGATTCCATGTCGAAAGTACCTATCTAAGTTATCTTAAAACCCGCTTAAGACCCCACTGAGTGTGGGTCGTACAGACCCATTTCCCTATGAAACATCGATGCGAAAATATTTGCTAGTGTCTTGGCAGCTCGCCTAAATCCTCTGATGGCAGACCTAGTTGATCCCGACCAGGCTGGTTTTATTACTACTAGGTGGGGTGGAACATGGGGGGGAGAATACTAAGCTCCTTTTTCACCTCATGGATAGTGTGCAGAGTTCACGTAGGCATGCGCTGTTTTTATCAATAAGCGCAGAGAAGGCGTTCGATAGGGTGGGCTGGTCCTATCTATTTGACACTCTGCGATACTTTGGGTTTGGGATGGATCATCTGCATATATCGAGCTCCCCGGGTCTTTTTTCAAGTGAGTGGGACAACTTCCGCTATGTTCCCGATCTACCGGGGGACAAGGCAGGGATGTCCTCTGTCCCCCCCCCTTAATTTGCTCTGTATATGGAACCTTTTGCACAATGCCTAAGGGACGACCCCCAAATTTAAGCACTGAAGTTTGGGAAGCACACTCATAAGGTCAGCTTATATGCTGATGATGTTATATTATCGCTTACTAACCCCCAGACTACCCTGCCAGCATTACTCATAGAATTAAGCAAATTTAGCGACGCTGCATGCTTCAAAGTCATTCTGAATAAATCTCAAATACAGAATCTATTGATTCCTCAAGCTATAGTGACAGCATCCAGCACCAGTTTCCATTTTAATGGGCACTAGACCTATCGTATTTGGGTATTCGGCTAGCCCCGAGCATTTCAGGGACTGTAGCCCTGAATTATGTGACCTTACTTGACCAAACAGTTAAAGCACTAGATAGCTGGACACGACTTTGGATGGCCTAGTTTGGGTGAATTGCGGTGTAAAAATGATGATCCTCCCCCTTATTCTTTATATCTTTCAAACGATTCCCATGGCACGCCCGCCAAAAGCATTGAGCCAACTGCAGTCACTAATCAATACATTTGTATGGGGGTGGAACCACGTATATCGCAGACCCAAATGATGCTCCCTGGGAAGGAGGATGGAGTAGGACTCCTTATGATTACCCGATACTAACAGGCATCGAGCCTTCAGTATATTGTGCAATGGAACTAACCCCTTTCTGGTAAACATTGGAATTTTATGGATCAATCGGTAGCAGGGGTCAACATATGGTAAGAGATTTGGCTATACCGCAAACACAGAGGATTATATTCCTCCCCAGTTACGTCTTCAACTATGAAGGTGTGGGACGCGGTGGCTTGCAAGAATGGCTGGACCACTTTTCCATTTCCAATGACGCTGATAGTGGACAATCCGGACGTTCCCCGGGACGTGATTTGGCAGTGTTCCAAAGATGGAGGGAAGGGGGGTGCAAGAGGCTTTGATCTCCATTCGATACAAAGGGATTAATACCATTTGAACAGCTGAAACAAGAGTATGACCTCTCCCCATCTGATGAGTTTGCCTACAATCAGGTACGTCATTGGGTTACATCGTCCTCCTGCCACGAAAGCGTTACGGCCGCTAACGACATTTGAAAAATGGTTGGTTTGCAAGAAGGATGACAGGTGTCTTATTTCTAAATTGTACTCCATGCTTTCTAAGGGTCACACAGAGAGACGAACAAAGGGGCAAGTACGATGGGAGGCAGAATTGGAAAGAGCACTCTGATAAAGAATGGGCTGGCATACATTATTGTGCACAACACACTGCATAACAAAGCAGGGTCGGAATACGCATTTAAGGTTTTATCATATTGGTATTATACACCAGCGCGACTACATAGCTGGGATAAAAGCAAATCCAAACTATGTTGGAGAGATTATGGGATGATAGGATCCTTAGTGCATCTATTATGGCACTGTCCCAAACTGCAGTGCTATTGGGCAGGGGTGCTAGCTAATATAGACGAAGCTTTTGATACTTCTCTACCTAGTTTTCCTGCATACACCATCTTAGGGCTATCGAACCCTCTAACCTTTCCCCTTCACTCTTTGAAGAGCAGAGAAATTGCTCTAGCCCTATTAGCAGAGTGACAGGTGATTCTGGCACATTGGGGGACACCAGTTATCCCTGAATTCAATGCTTGGTTTCAGAAACTATGGATAGTGTTGGCTATGGAGCGCTTGTCTATGGTGGCTGACCACAAAGGAGAGTCATTTGCTAAGTTATGTGTCCCTTTTCTACAACTGCTATCCAAAGAGCTGAGACAGATCACATGCCCCAAATATCTACAAATTCTTCGATTGTTGCCGCGGGACGCCCCCTAATTTACATTGCAGCTTTAATCGAGGGAGGCAATAAAGGACTCCTTCCGTTTATGAGGTCTGAGGGGGTGGGTGAGGGGCGGGATGACTGGTGTGGACAGAGGGATGGGGGTGAGGGTAAGGGTTATTTAAGGAATATGCTACTTACCAGTATGCCTCTGTTCTTGGCATGTAGGGCTGCTGATATTCACATCTTATGCATAGATCGCCGCCTAGTGTTGGGTCCGGATGATTGCATATTGTTGTCCTGGAAGAGTCTTCGAAGTATCACGAGATAGGTGGCTCCTCCCCTGGACTACAGTGCGCATGGGCATCCTCTCCATCCTCAGATTGTTTTTCGCCATTGTGGCAGGGATGGAGTATGATACAGTAAGTGATGTCCATGCTAGAGATTAATTCTGAGTGCTACAGCTGCGACAGGCACTGGGGAGGAGGGAGGGCGATGTGAATATCAGCAGCCCTACATGCCAAGAACAGATGCATACTGGTAAGTAGCATATTCCGTTCGAGGCATGTGGGCTGCTGAATTCACATCTTATGCATAAAATGTATAGCAGTTTCCTCCTAGCGGCGGTTGCCCGTGCCAGCTGCAGCAGTCTGAAAAAGAGTTTTGAGTACAGCCTGCCCTACAGCTGCTTGCTGTTTGGAGTGTACATCTACGCAGTAGTGTTTGGTAAATGTATGTATGGTAGTCCATGTGGCTGCCTTACATATGTCTTCTAGAGGGATGTTTCCTAGGAAAGCCATGGATGCCCCTTACTTGCGTGTTGAATGCGCTCTTGGGGGAACTGTTAATGTGCGTTTAGCTTTTTGATAACAGATTTGTATGCACTTAACAATCCATCTGGCTATACCTGATTTGGAAATGGGGTTGCCTTTGTGTTGTGGTGAGAAGGCAACCAACAGTTGTTTAGTCTTTCTGAAAAGTTTTGTTCTGTCTATATAGTACAGGAGAGCTCTTTTGACATCTAGGGTATGTAGAGCTCTTTCTGTCACGTAATCTGGATTAGGGAAGAATACTGGCAGTTCTATAGCTTGATTGATGTGAAACTGGGACACCACCTTTGGCATAAATTTAGGGTTAGTTCCCAACACTACCCTATTAGCGTGGATTTGTATGAATGGCTCCTGAATAGTTAGGGCTTGCAGCTCACTAACTCTTCTGAGTGATGTAATAGCCACTAGAAAAGCCACTTTCCACGTTAGGAATTGTATCTCACAGGAATGTAGAGGTTCAAAAGGTGGTCCCATTAGTCTGGTTAGAACCACGTTGAGGTTCCAGACAGGTGAAGTTGGGTGTCTTGGAGGAATGATTCGTTTGAGTCCCTCTAGGAAAGCTTTAATAGCAGGCACTCTGAAGAGTGAAAGGTGCTGCCTGTTCTGAAGATAAGCTGCCACTGCAGCTAAATGTATTCGTATGGAACTGTAAGCCAGATTGCATCTGTGTAAATGTAAGAGATAACATATGATGTTTTGATTAGATACATCTAGCGGATTTATATCATTATTGTTACAATAGATGACAAATCATTTCCACTTTGCCGCATTGCATGCTCTGGTTGAAGGTCTCCTTGCCTCCTTGATAATATTCATACAGTCGGGAGGCAAGTTTAGGTAACCAAACTCTATGACCTCAGGAGCCAGATCGCAAGGTTCAACTGTTGCGGATCGGGGTGCTGAATGTCGCCATGGCTCTGTGTTAAAAGACTAGGTGTTAATCGCAGCCTTTGATGAGGAACCATGGAAAGTTCTAGGAACGTGGTGTACCATGGTTGTCGCGCCCATGTTGGAGCAACTAGGATCAGTGTCATTGAGTGTTGTAGCAGTTTGTGTGCCACTAGTGGTATGAGTGGGGCTGGGGGAAAAGCGTACGCAAACTTGCCTGACCAGTTCATCCATATCGCATTGCCCTGAGACTGCGCATGTGGAAACCTGGCGGCGAAGCTTTGGCATTTTGCGTTTTCCTTTGTGGCGAACAGGTCTATTTCTGGGTGACCCCACCGCTGGAAGTACGGTTGCAGCACTGAGGGATGTATCTCCCACTCGTGCATTTGGTGGCTGTGTCTGCTGAGCAGGTCCGCCATCTGGTTGTCCTTGCCTGGGAGGTGTTCCGCCATGAGGAAGATGTTTCTCTGAATGGCCCACTTCCACATGCTTTGCGCTAGATGGGACAACTGTGGAGAGTGTGTCCCCCCCTGCTTTTGTATGTAGTACATGGCAGTCATGTTTCCGTCCGGATTAATACGACTTTGTTGCACAAATGTACCTTGAACGACTTTATTGCCATAAAGATTGCCATCAGTTCCAGCAGCCTCTTTTGCTGTGTCGTCTATAGTCCCTGCACTGTGTAATGTTGGACATGCGCTCCCCATCCCAGGAGAGATGCGTCCGTCGTCAGCACTATTTGTGGTACAGGCTCTTGGAACGGTCGTCCCCTGCAAAGGTTTTGTGGGTTCCACCAATGCAGAGAGTTGTATGCGCGACCGGTCACCAACACTAGGTCTTTCAATTGTCCCTGTGCCTAGTTCCACTGCCGTGCTAAGCACTCCTGAAGCGGACGCATGTGTAGTTTTGCGTGAGGGACTATGAAGATGCAGGAGGCCATCATGCCTATCAACTGCATAAACACTCTTGCTGGGAGCGAGTGATGGGGTCTGAATCTCTGAATGAGCAACAGAATGCTGTTGATCCTTGCTGAGTTTGGCTGCGCCTTTGCCGCCAAAGTGTCTATTGTTGCTCCCAGGTACTGTTGTACATGGACGGGCTGAAGATGAGACTTTGGGTAGTTTAATGAGAATTCTAGGCTGTGTAGGAGGTGAATAGTGCGGGACACGTGGCTGGCACATTGCTGGGCTGACTTTGCTTGGATGAGCCAGTCGTCCAGATATGGGTAGACGTGAATATGGTCTCTCCATAGGTGCGCAGCCACTGTCGCTAAGCACTTGGTAAACACCCTTGGGGCTGTTGTCACCCCGAAAGGCAGTACCCTGAACTGGTAGTGCTGATTTTGGATGGTAAACCTGAGATACTTCCTGTGTGCTGGATGTATTGGTATGTGGAAATACGCGTCCTTTAGGTCTAGTGTTGCGAGGAAGTCTCCCTGACTGAGTAATGGTAGAACCTGTTGTAAAGTGAGCATGTGAAAGTGTTCTGACAAGATGTATTGGTTTACGGGCCTGAGGTCCAGTATTGGCCTGAGAGACCCGTCCTTTTTGGGGATTAAGAAGTACAGAGAGTACACCCTTGTACCTTGTTCCTGTATAGGGACGAGTTTTATGGCCCCTTTTTGCAGCATGCTGACAACTTCTTGCTGCAATAAGTCTATGTGCTCTGCGAGCATAGGACGGTGTTTTGGGGGTATGTTGGGTGGTGTTGATGTTCGCTCTAGACAATCACTGTACTGAATAAGTTGTCTCACCCACCTGTCTGTGGTAATTACTCTCCCAGACTGGCAGGAACTGTTGTAATCTGCCCCCGACCGGTGTTACATAGTCCGGGGGCAGCGACAAGGCGTCACTGTTTAGTATTGGCGGAGGATCTGGTGTTGTTATTCCCTCGTCCTCTGCCTTTACTGCTGTTGCCACGGTATCCACCTCTGCTTATTTTATTATAGGTGGTTTGCGTGTTCCCTTTATTGTATTGAGTTTGCTGGGACGCCTGGCCTCTTGTAGCCCCTCTGTTACTGGAGCGACGAAAGGAACCTCCTCTAAATTGCTGGGACTGCAAGGCCCCCATAGATTTGGCTGTCTCCGTGTCTTTTTTTAATTTTTTCTAAGATTGTGTCCACATCAGGACCAAATAGAAAATCAGGGTTTACAGGCTGATTTAACAATTAGGTTTGAATCTCTTGTTTGAACCCTGAGATGCGCAACCAAGCATGCCTTCTGAGCATGACACTTGTGTTGATGGCCCTGGCTGCAGTGTCTGCTACATCTAGCGCACATTTAATGGATGCGTTGGATATCAGTTTCCCTTCTTGTATTAGTGTTTCTGCTCCTTCCTTGTAGACATCAGGCAAATGTTGTAGCAGTTGCTCTAATGTGTTATAGTGTGCCCTATCGTATCTGGCAAATAGGGCCTGTGTGTTGGAAATTCTCCAGATGTTTGCTGCTTGAGCAGCCACCCTTTTTCCAGAAGCTTCTAATACTTTAGACTCTTTGTCTGGAGGAGGAGCATCACCAGTAGTTTGGGAGTTGGCACGTTTACGAGCATTTGATACCACCAAAGAGTCTAACGGCAACTGTCCCCGAATGTATGTAGGGTCCACAGGCGCCGGTCTGTATTTTCTTTCAATTCTAGGGTTAACAACCCTTGCTCTTGTGGTTTCCTTAAAAATGTCTCCTGCGTGTTTTAGGACACCCTTTAACATTGGCAATGTTTTAACTGATTTCTCTGAAGTGGAGAAAGTGTCAAACAAGAAATCCTCCTCAATTGGGTCAGCATGCATGTCCACATCATGATTATGTGCTGCCCTTTCTATCAATGCATTAAACGCCTCTGTATCCTCTGTTGATGAAGTTTTTACAGGATAAGAAGGAGTATCAGGGATAGGTTGTGACTCCCCCTGGTCGATAGTGTCTGTCCAGGCTTGAGTCTGGTCATCTTGATCATCTCCTGCAGGGTAACTATATTGTTCATCATAGTCATACCCTTTATCCTCATTAGAGCGTGTGGGTGAGCCTGCAGAAGTGTCCTGGCCATGGTACCTAACAGGTTCAAAGTGGACAGGCGATGTTGAAGAATCCCTTTTCTTCTTTAGTGGGATTTTATAGAATTCCAGAGGATTTTCTGACCTGACCTTTCTGTGATACACAGTAAGTTTGCCTGTTTTGGCATCGATATGGAGCTTTGACTGATCATCATAGGAGGGCTCCTAGTACATAACGTCCTGTTCTAAAGGATGACCCCTTTTTTCAAGTGACACAGTTTTGGTTGGTTCGATCCTTGTTGTTGGATCGATTGCCTTAGGCCGTGCTGTTGGGGGCAGTCTGAATTTTATCGGCGGCTTTGGGGTCGGCATCGATATCGGACCGACGGACTTCGCCCTGTCGTCGTGCTTTTGGCCGTGCGTCGACTTCGGTGCTTGTTGCGGTGGAGGCGCGCCCTTTTTGTTCGACTCGACTTGCTCCTTCGAGGCGTCCTTTGTTTTTGGCTTGAGGGCTTTGACGAGCTGTTGTTTTTCGACTCGGTGCCTCGGTTCGAGGGCCTTCCGAGACTCGAGTCCTTTGTTTGTGTCTTTGTCCGTCGACGCCGACCTCGTCGGTTCGACGTACTTGGCCTTAGCTATGGCCTTTAGCGCACCAATCTTCGGCTCGACACCCTTTGTGGTTGACCCCGCAGGGTCGTCGACCCTTTTCTTCGACGTCGAATCGGATGTGGTCGCACTCTTCGATCCAAGGACTGTCTTCAGCAGTTTCGGTTTCGTTTTTGCCTCGATAGCTTTCGGTTTCGCTTTCTGTATGGCGACCGATGGCTCGTGTGATGTATTCTTAGCCGGGCCGAGACGCGAGGCTATAGAATGTTTGGTAAGATCTTGGCTAAGGCCTTTTGGCGATGCCTCGACCTGAGCCTTTAAAAGTTTTTGAGTGTCTTTTTGGGGCCCAGTACCCACTGTTGGGCCTGGTTCATCACTCGAGTCGTTATCGACGGCTCTGATGGGGGACACGTCGTCCCTCACCTCTTCGACGTTTTCTTCTTCATCGACGCTTTCTTCGTCGTCTTCATAGTAGTTGGAGTCGTGCTCCGAACCTGGATCCGACGTCTGTTCTGGATCCTCAGTCTCGACGACCTCCTCGTCATCTTCGTCGAAGATATTCGACATTGTTTGTCTTGCTGCACGTCGGAGCCGAAGCGTCTTCTTCGACTGGAATCGAGCACAGGCTAGACAGTTGTCCTCGTTGTGGTCTGGTGATAAGCACTTGTTGCACACTGGGTGTACATCGATGTGCGGGTATTTCGAGTTACAAAGGGGGCATCGCTTGAACGGGCTCCGTTCCATCGACGATGGGGCCTTTGGTGTCGAAAAGGCCACGCGGCTCTCTTCGACGTCCTGCTTCGAAAATAACTGGAACAAGAACTCGGTACCGATCGAATTAACAATACCGATGACCCCGAAGGCCTTTTGGCCTTGTAGAAAAGTTTCCGAACTTGAGTAAAGAAAAGTACATCCGAACCCAATGGCGGAAAAAAACAATCTGAGGATGGAGAGGATGCCCATGCACACTGTAGTCCAGGGGAGGAGCCACCTATCTCGTGCTACTTCGAAGACTCTTCCAGGACAACAATGTGCAATTATCCTGACCCAACACTAGGCGGCGATCTATGCATAAGATGTGAATTCAGCAGCCCACATGCCTCGAACAGTTTTGTTTCTTTTATTTTAGTCATATGAGTCAACGCTTGCAAAATCTAGACACAATTATAGAGACTCTGCCGGCCTTGGGGTTGTAGGCATACAGCTGTATAATTATATATGATGTAAGCGCTGCGGGCCTGTGGTTGTTGGCATGAAGCTTTGTTCTTTTATTCTAACTCGCCTTAATAAAAAGATTGGTTCTATAACACTTTAACCAATAATTAACCGCAACCAAAATCCTCGTAAGCAATCATACTCAAATATGGAGAGTAAAAACAAACGAATATAGCTTGGGTACGGTTGGGTTAATGAGGAGGTTGGGGGTTTCAGATAAGATCAACCCTGCTCATTAGACTTACCCTACTTCCAACAAGAATAATTTCTGAGAACTGCCTCGAGTCCCTTGCCCATCATCAAACACAGAGCAGGAACAAAACCCACTAATGTAAAACAAAAATTCTGCTCCAAATAATATCACCGTAATCTCTCATGGTAAAAGACTACCTATATTACAACCTCATATCTCTTCACACCATCCCCAATGGGCAACAACATCAAAGGCACACAACCCATCATCTTATACATGCTTGTTCTGTCAGGTGCATACCCACACACAACATACAAGGTGTAAATCAAGTAAAGGAACATGAATCATTGACTTCTGCACCATTACCACTGCAACACTGTTCTCAAGAAGCCTGAAATAAGATCTTAACTATTGTTGATACTGACCAATAGCTTTCTGCACCCTCTATAACTAAGCCCACTTCAATCACCCTATTTTGACCTTAACATATATCAAGACGTCAGTCCAACATCCTAAATAGAACCAACATTGCAAATTTATTGGCAGCACATGAGGATTTAAGGCTCCCTAACTCTACTCATATCGCAGCCATCCAGTTTCAGCCATACACCTCTCAAGTAAAAAATCAAGTCACTCTAGTTACTTGGGCAACTGAGAACATCACATAATTTATAATTTCAAAAAGTCAAATCTTCTGTAATTGGGGAATCACTGTAACAGAGGATACACAGACATTACCCAGTGGTCCTACAAGAACACAATAACAAAATGTATTACACCAAGCAAGTCTTCGATAGCTAGAAATACAAATGGTATTCTGCAGACAACCATATTGAACTCCCATTTGATCACAATCATCAGAGACTTTAGAACCAGTAGATACTGCAAGATGATTTCAATGGCATAGAAGGACTCCCATGATGGCTGCTGGAATTGGCTCCCAGGCGTGTTGAATCAAGCAGCTAAACAATCACATTTAATAACTCTGTTGCAGTCAGCTCACTTGGTACAGTGCAAAACAACCTCTAACATAATCCTCCTGTCATGGAATGTAGGCGGCATCAATAAAATAGGCCAAGACTCACAGGCCACTTCCTTTGTTTTTCCCCATAACCTAATCTGTAGGTAGGAAACAAAGTGAGATTCCACATCCACTTCCATGATACATCGAATTTGACACTTTAGTACACAATAAAAACAGAATGGTCCATGCCAGAGGGGGTCTTGCTGTCAATTTACCAACTATTTAACTTTTTATAGTAACAGAAATAGAGATTGATAACCCATCGATGATAGCAATTTTAATCAAAAACCAAGCATCGGGTCCGCCAGTCAATCAATCAATCAATCAAAGCATTTATATAGCGCACTACTCACCCGGAGGGTCTCAAGGCGCTGGGGGGAGGGGGTCCGCTACTGCTCGAACAGCCAGGTCTTGAGCTGCTTCCTGAAGGCGAGGTGGTCTTGGGTCAGGCGGAGGTGGGTCGGAAGGGAGTTCCAAGTCTTGGCGGCCAGGTAGGAGAAGGACCTTCCTCCTGTGGTGGCTCTTCGGATGCGGGGGACGGCGGCGAGGGCGTGGTTGGTCGATCGAAGCTGGCGTTTGGGAGCGTAGAAGTTGAGGCGGCTGTTGAGTAACCTGTTTACTATGAATCCACAAGTACAGAAACCCATCAGCTAAACTAAAGAAACAAAACATCAGCACTATGATCAGTAGTCTCCAATATATTATCACTGGATAATCTCAGGTGACTGCAATTCCAATCTAAATGATTCCATGACATGGGGGGCTCAATACCACTTGGAAAATGTAATCTAGGACATACTTGCAAAAAGAACAATTGATGGACAAAATGCTGAACAATGTCAAACATCCACCCCGTACAGAGATCTGGGCCTAAATCCATCATTTGTTTGCTCCCCATGCCATTCAAGTTTAAACCCAGCCATATGCAAATCAGTCAGTCCAGCCCAAACTGCCAGGTCCGGTCCATCCTGGACCAGAAACAAGCATCCTTGGACCAGTTTTGGGGTTTTACCCCTCATCATCCAGGCTACCTTGCCTCCAGCGGCACGGAGAACACTGGACCCACGTCTGGGCATACCCGTCCCACTCGGGGTGACAAATGCAAAAAGAGCAATTGATGGACAGAATGCTGAACAATGTCAAACATTCACCCCAGTACAGAGATCTGGGCCTAAATCCATTGTGTTTTTGAGGCTGGGAGATACTGCCTCAAGTCAAAAGCCATCAGAGAAGAGTAACAAATGGAGAATATCTGCTTTTGACTATCTGTCTTTAAAAACAACTATTTTAGTTTTGTTATATTTTATGTTAATAAAGGGCTACTAATATATTTAGGAGCTTCTGTAGACCCACCACTATTTGATTTAATAACGCAATGTCACCTGGGCAGGTGGGACTCAACCGTGTCCAATTGGCGACTCCGATCTACTGTGTACAGTTTGAACAAAAGAGGTGCTAATACATATCATTGCTTTAGACCTGAATTGATGTACCTCTTTGCAGACGGCGACTGATTCCCCCTACTTTCACCCTCTCCCAGATTGATGAATTAAGAATTTATATCGCCTGGATAAGGTGTTCTGGGATATTCCAAGCTGCTAGATTTTGCAAGAGTACTTTTCTACTTACCTAGTTAAAAGCTGAACTAAAATCAATAAAGAAGGATTATGTTACTTACCCAGTAAGCATCTGTTCTGGGCAATCTCTCACCTCCCTTCTACAAGACCACGATATGATCCAACACTGCTCAGAAGAAACACACCATAGAGGAGCGATCTTGGATGCAATCATTGCGGACAAAAAAACATTTCAATTGACCACATCATCCCAGTGGACTGGTCTGACCACCACGCCATCCTCTTTCATATCAACCATTCGGCTCTTTCCCTCTCACCCACCCAAACCTCCCCCAAGTGGGTCAGAAACATATCGAAAGTCCCCCCTGACAAGCTACAAGATGCTCTTGGCTCACTCCTCCCGAGCTCGACGGAGCTCCTCTCAACCACGGAACTCACCTCGCTCTATCATTCCAACCTGGAGCGCGTCCTGGATCAGCTGGCACCTAGAAAACTAAAAAAAAAACGGAAGCATTCCCTCCAGGTCTTGGTTCTCCACTGACATCAATGATGAGCGCAGACTCCTAAGAGCCATGGAAAGATCCTGGAGGAACAACCCCACTGCCCTCAACCGGGACCAACGCAAAGCAGCTCGCAAAACCTACCTTAATCATATCAAGAACAATGATATGCTCTAGATGAGGCTCTGCTCTAGACGAGGCTAAAAACCGCCCCAAAGAACTCTTCAATATCATCAGGAACCAAACCTCCATGCCTATGACAGATAGCTTAACAGCGTCCAAATCCCAGTGCGACGACTTTGCTAACTTCTTCAACGAAAAAATTGCCTCAATTGACCGATCTTTCAGCAATATTTCCGCCCTCACAGAGTTGCTCTTCACTGCTTCTACCCACTCAAGACCAACAACCGCAGCCACTCGCTGGTCTTCCTTCCAACCCATCCAAACTGAAGCGATAAGTGATCTCATTGCCATCGCTAATCCCTCGTCACACTCCCTTGATCAGCTACGCTTGAGACTGACCAAAGACCTGAAACTTACTCTAGCCCCTATCTGGGCCAAGATCATCAACAGCTCTTTGAGCGATGGCTCCATTCCTGACTGCCTTAAACTAGGTCAAGTCATGCCACTCCTAAAAAAAAACGGCCTCGACCCTATGGTCTGGAACAACTTCAGACCAGTTTCGAACCCTCCGCTCTTATTGAAAATTTTGGAAAAATGTGTGCTGTGTCAGCTAACCCATCACCTAGAGATCTTGAATCTTCTTGACCCACACCAATCTGGGTTCAGAAAGGGCTGTCGCACAGAAACCGCAATCCTCAATGTGATGGATGACCTACACATGTCTCTCGACTCCAACCAATGTAGCCTCCTCATCCTCTTAGACCTCTCGGCAGCGTTCGACACAGTGGATCATAACCTACTACTCAATGTCCTCCAGTAGAGAGCGGGTTTGGAAAAAACAGTTCTCAAATGGTTCGCCTCCTTTCTCAACAACCGCGCACAAATTATCAAAATTAAAAGCTTCAAATCGGACCCCCTCCCCATTACTAGAGGAGTCCCACAGGGGTTAGTACTCTCTCCACAACTTTTCAACATCTACATGGAGCCCCTCACTACAATTCTAAGGAACTCCAACATCCCCTTTCAACTCTATGCGGACGACACACAACTCAACCTGGAAACCACTTCGAACACAGACATACACAGACTAAATGGCACACTCACAGAGGTCCAACACTGGCTCTCATCCAACCACCTCAAACTTAATGAAGGAAAGACAGAAGTGCTCCTCATCTCAAACAAAAGTGAAAATCCCCAAATACTTGAATGGCTCAAAGCCTTAAACGCCCTCAATGTTCCTCTTGTTCCTACAACCTCCGTCAAATCACTGGGGATCACTCTGGACCCAAAACTGGACATGAAAGAACACATCTCTAAAACTGCCAAAAGTGCTCTCCTTAACTTGAAACTTCTCTACAAACTAAAACCCTTCCTCCCCTTGAAAGACCTGAAACAGGCCACTCAGGCACTGGTACTCTCCAGGATTGACTATGGCATTGCTACTCTGACTGGAACAGCCAAATCTCATCTAGGTCCTTTGACTGCTACCCTTAATGCAGCAGCTAGAATGGTCACGGGAACTAAGAAATATGAGCACATCACCCCGGCTCTCAAGGATCTGAAATGGCTTCCTATTAGCCTACGAGCCAACTTCCGCACAGCTTGCCTCACACACAAAGCCCTGCATACAGGAAAAACGGAATATCTGGCCAATAAACTTAATAGAGCCGGTCAGTCTAGGAACCTCAGAAGCTCCAACACGCTACTACTCATACCTCTTAAATCACAGAAACGTAAAACATTTAACAGGTCCTTTGCGGGTAATGCTCCAAAGATATGGAACTCCATCCCCCCCACATCAGGATGACCGCCTCCTTCCTGAAATTCAAGATACTACTCAAAGCCTTCTTTCTTGAGCGGGCTGGATCGTAGCGAGAATCCCTCGTCTGACTTTGATAGTTCACTATCTCTATGGTCCTAGAGAGAACCAGATGACTCTCCCTTGAGCTCCGCCATGTTGCCCTCATGCTGATATTGTATAGACTTTTACTTGCTACCATGTTTACCCATGTTCTCCCTACCTTGCTTCGACCTACCTGTCTTGTTGATGCTTATTTGTATTCGATGTGAAGCGCTCTGATACCTTCGGGTCTAGCTAGCGCTATACAAAACTTAAATAAATAAATGCAGAGCTGTAGCTTCACATGCTTTGCATACTCCTGCCATATAGTATTAGGCCCGGATGTTTGCAAGTTGTTTTTCTTAGAAAAAGTCTTTCCAGTCACAAAGCAAGGTGACTCCTCCTTTCGGTGATATTGCGCATGGGCATTGACTTCACTGTTAGATTGTTTTCCCGTAAGAAGGTGAGAATGGAGTAAGTGAGTGTAGTAAAGAGATGTCCATGCACATTTAATGTAAATAAAGAGAACTGCAACAACTACAGGTGTCCGGGGAGGTAGGTGGGAGAATATGAATCTACAGCTCTAAATGCCAAGAACAAGTGCTTACTGGGTGAGTACACATGCTTTGCACAGACTATATAGCAATGTTCTTTCAAAGCAGTGGCTAACCAGTAGATGTTGCAGTTGTCTGAAAAAGTGTCCTTAGCACTGCTTGTCCTACATTGACTTGTTGACGTGCTAACACAGCCACACATTAGCATGTAGTAAATGTGTGTGGACCATGTTGATGCTTTACAGAGATCATTAGAATAAATAATGGGGCGACCCGGTGTCCCTCAGAACCTGGGTATAAGTATTAAGTCAAGCAAATGGTTCTGTCGGGAATCTCAATTTCTTTTAAATGTTCACGACATATATAGTTTACATATAACACATATCACTGATTTTTAGGAAAGAAAGGGATATAACACACACCAATTTGAGATTTCAAATGATATTTTTAAAAAATAACAAATATTCAAGGCTGTCACAATACATAAATCCAGTTGAAAAAACGGGGTTTGAGGTGATTAGTGATATAGACTGTACACTATATACAGGACAACAATGAACGCGCAATTAAATAGGGAAGGGTGAAATTTCTGTTTTGTCCTTATGATTTTCGCACATATGCTCCAGGATCCTTTTGCAAATTAAGCTGTGATCATAAGCATTGTGCAGCCATATAGGATGTATCGACGTTTCGACCCCGTATGTTGCGCAAACTGTGGTAAGCGTCAAGGTGTGTCTTCTTCAGGACAGTGGGGATGGATATACAGCCAAAAAGCAGATTCTCTGGAATATCTGCATGTATGAAGGGCATCTGGGTCAAGTGAAGGTCCTTATTATTCTGCTGGTGGTAGCCTTGATCAGGTCTCATCCGTCTCTCTGGCTCTCGCTCATTAGGAGTCCAATAAGGATAAGGACCTTCACTTGACCCAGATGCCCTTCATACACAAAGTCAAAGGGGATGTTTAAAATAAATTGTTGAACCTCAGGTTTCAAGCCTGAAATCCTAAGCCATGCATGCCTTCTGAGGAGAATGCTGGTATTTATCTCCCGAGCAGCGGTGTCAGCAGCATCCATAGCACATCTAATATACAAGTTAGAAATGAGTTTGCCCTCTTGAACTAACTCTTTTGCTTTGTTTTTGTGTTCTTCTGGGAGATATTGGAGCAGTTCCTCCATCTCATCCCAGTGTGCCCTGTCGTATATCTAGCTAGCAGGCCTTGTGTATTTGTGATGCGCCAGTGATTAGCAGCTTGAGTGGCTACACATTTCCCTGAAGCATCTATGAGCTTAGATTCTTTATCTAGCTCTTTTGCGAGCGCTGGACACTACAAGGGAGTCAAGAGGCAGCTGACCTTTAAAAAAGATAGGATCAGATGGCGAAGGTTTATATTTTTTATCGACTTTAGGAGTCAAAATGCGTGCTCGCACAGGGTCTTTGAAAATGTCATCTGCATGCCTCTTCATGCACTTCAGCATAGGGAGTGTCTGACTTGACATGTGAGTGTCTCAAATAAAATGCCTTCTTCTAATGACTCTTTATTTAACGCTACGCCATGGTACTCTGCTGCTCTAACAATGAGTTCTTGATTAAGCCACATTATCATCAGGTGGTGAAGGCTTTGCAGGGTAAAGGTCTGAGTCATTGTCTCATGGAGGGCCAATGGTGTAATCCTTCCATGGGTCTATAGGTAAATGAATATCTTCCTCATCAATATCTCCCTCTTCAGGCTGTGAAAGTGGAGATCCCTGAGGTGTAATGTGTAGAGGATCTAAATGTGGAGAAGAAGGTGGAAGTGGAGGGGATGGTGGAGCAGGATAAATAGGGCTGGTAGCCACATCTTTCTTATTCTTTAAAGGAATCTTATAGAGAGAATCCTCCGCAGGAAGCTTGCGTTTAACTGGAGATTTAGTATGAATATGTCCTGTATCAAGATTGATATAAATGTTATTTTGTTTGGGATCCAGTTTGGGAAGAACAATGCCTAAATTAGAATCCGAAGGTTCAAAGTAGCTGTCTTTGATTTCGGCACAAAAGGTTTCGATGCCGGGATGGACTTGCTTTTAGCAGCGGAAGGTTTTGACTCCGAAGCATGCTTTTATTTCGGTGTGGAGGATTTCGGCTCCGACCCAGCTTTGGGTTTTGAGCTGGAAAGTTTTGGATCCGAAGAGGATTTTGGTCGACTCGGTCCCGAGCCGGCAGGCTTGACTATCTGTTTCGGTTCCGAGCCGGAAGGCAGGGCGTCGGAGACATCATCTCAGTGCAGAACTTGGCCAGAAGGCAGGGGTGGTGCCGAAGCCTTATGAGTTTTGAGTAGGGGCATACGGGGCAAGGGGTCATCGGTACTCATGGCACCCTGTCCCGGAGGCACATATTCAGACTCCATGTCTATCTCGAGTTCTGAACCCGACTCTGGAACCGAGATACCTTCTCTTCTTCTTCTGCCATTGTCGCTTCGATGTCTTCATGATCGGATTCTTCATTGAAGAGATCTGGAGTGTGTTGAATACTCTGATTTTGCATTTCACGACATCGAGCCCGTCGATCTTTTTTGGACCGAAACAATTTACAAGCGGCGGAGTTGTCCTCTTGTGCTCCGGGGTCAAGCACAAGTTACACACTTTATGTGAGTCAGTGCGTGGATACTCAGCAGGGAACCAAGGACAGAATTTAAACGGAGTCCGTTCCATTGACAGAAGACCGGACCAAAGAGGTCAGGTACAAAGATTGCCCACAAATTTTTCGATCGAAAATGAAGGAAGTGTTGACCGAAATGATACGTGGAGAAGTGGAAAAGCGTAAGAAACAATACTGTCGAGGGTAGAGTGGATTGCGCACCGAGGGGAACCCGAAGAACGGTTTTGAACTGGAGCGAAGCAATACATGTTCAAACCCGATGGCGGAAAAAAACAATCTCAGAATGGAGTCGCTGCCCATGCGCACTATCACCGAAAGGAGGAGTCACCTTACCTCGTGACTGGAAAGACTTCTTTGCAGAAAAACAACTTGCAAAAATCCAGAACCAACACTAGATGGGAGGAGTATGCAAAGCATGTGTATCTACAGCACACATGCCTCAAACAGGAAGTTTCTTTGCATTTGATTTATCCATTAGCATGGCTAGGCTGACCAGATTGGTTAAAAGGAATTAAATTAAACTGGCTGCCCACAACTCCAAATCTTTCAGCAGCAGATTTGTACTTACCCTCTATACCCAGTAGTGCTATTAGCCTAAAGGAGCTTGGGTCCAATGTTGATCCCCTTTTAAGCTTCGCCTGAGCGCTGAGCTTGTGAAATCTATTGTTAATATAAATCTTATAAGGGGGTTTACAACCCACCACCTTGCTTTTCATTGGTTCTTGTGCTTGTCACTTTATTTTCCTCCATTTCTATTAACTGCAGCATAGTAGTTCATGTTACCACTTGTCTCTTTCTCTTCCCAGTCTTCCGTGGTACAAGAACTGTTTTTATCCGCTTTGTGGGACTTTATTTTTATACGCTTAAGCCTGAACAGCACTTGCCTTGGGCTTGTTTTTTTTACTTTCTGCTGAGTGAATGGATCTCTACAATTTGTTTCCGTCCCTTATGTTGTTCCCCCACCCCTTTTCCCTCCTCCCATGCACCACATCAATGACAACCATCTCAACACATCCCGACTCGGCCCTTGTGAAAATGCTGCTATCTTGGAGTCAGGCAGCAGTCGCACTAAAGCGAAATCAGGAGACTAACTTCAACTCCACTGCAGTGCTGGTGGAGGAAATTCTGTATATGGGGAGATTCTGTATTTTGCAGACTAGTCAGGGTAGATATGTTAGGATTACTGGATGTACAGTGGATTACCTAGTCTGCACCCAACTGACGCAAGCTAAAATAAGCTCACTCCGTACCTTGTAGCCCAGGCTCAGCTCGCCCCATTGGGCCGCCACTGTACACTCAGCAGGATCTCGCAGCCATCATCCAAATAGCGGTACACCTCTACGCGTGTGGCCAGTGTCACCACAGCCTCCTCCTCGCTTACCAAGAGGCCGAAGTAGTTACAAGTGGTGCTAAGAAGGAAGCGCTTCAGTGCGATCATCAGCTGAGCTTACACTTGGACGGAGGGATGTTCCTTCAATTGTATTACTGCTTATATTTTGTTGTACCTATTCTATGTAACTCTGAATAAAGACAAGTTTAATAAAAAAAGAAAATTAAGTGCTTCCTGGGTTTCCTCCATGCTGCCCTGCATCTTTTCTGTTCCAGGATCAGCACACAAGCACAGGCCACAGGAACATATCACAGTGTAGGCCAGATGTGCACTGAGTCCTCAGCCACTGTCATGGCAACGCGTACCTCCTGCTAGTGCTGCCACACCATGCATACCGAATTCAATTGGAATGAGAGCTATTTTAGGTGTGGGCAAATCTGGCAATTTACAAGGTTCTTAAAGAGACTGTGACCACTTAATTACCTTTTTTGTGTACGGTAGAGACGGTTTTTAGTCCCTTTTGTTTGTTGATATGACAGTGGAAAGTGATGCGTTACCATGACAGCAGCTGAGGACTCAGTGCGAGTCTGACTTCACAAACAAAGATGCTACTCTGGCCATAAAATACAGTTAGTGAGCATTCGGCTAATATCTTTTTATCATTGGGCATTGTGGATATTGCTGCCTCTACCTCTTCAGTAGAGGAGTCTCCCTCTAGTTTCCTTAGGGTTTTTTGCAGTTTCCCTCGCGATTCTCATACCCTCAAATCCTCTTTTCGTTCTCCAATGTAAAATTATTCACCCTGTACACCCACACAATTCTCATTCTGCACTGAACACACATCAGTCACCATGCATTGAGGCACTTATACCCCACACTCAAGACACTTAACCTTCATTCATGCACCACTCGCCCTGCACCAAGACCACTCACACCATTCTCCTTGCACTAATACACTGCTCCCACACCTCTTAACTTATTATTAATCCCATAGGCGAAACCTAATGCCTTTAGCAATGCTTGTTATATATTGGCCGCAATATCGATCCATGCCTTAAATCTGACATTGTCATGGTGGTCAAGCATTAAGAGTATAAGCATTTTAAAGTTGGCATCCAATGGCCATTGTCCATACTTATAAATTATGTTTGGTATATCATTTCGCCCAAGGTGCGCTATCAGACCCACGTTTTGTAATATAATCTCTGGTTTGTTCAGGCGTGCATACCAATGTATGAGGGAAATCATCTGCATTAACACTAAATTGCTGTATCAAGCCCCTCCGTGAAGGGTAATATGAGAAAAAAGTTGAAAAAAGACAAAAGTATAAACCAAGGCTGCAGAGGTTTTGGCCATATAGTGGGTGCGTGACATGGGATGGACATTAGAGAAGCGACTTTTTAAGGCACAAAGGGACAAAAACATGCTGGTTAGATAAAAGGGAATCCCCTGCAGCAGTTGGGCTTTGCCAGTGTAGAGCCCTGGGTGGGAAGAAATGTGGTGCCCTCGCTGCTGGTGAATAAAATGAGGCAGTGGGGAGTCCCTTTTGTGTTCTGAGCTCAACCCTAGGCTTGCATCAGAGTAGTGACTGAGCTCTGAACACATCTCTGCACCATCCCTCACTCATGTAAATTATGCACAAATTAGCATCTCACGCTGGGACCAAGTTGTTCCTTGGAGGGGGGTTAGTAGTGTGTGGCAGCAGGGGGTGAGAGGAGATGAAAATGCAAGAAAGTAGGCTGATGGGGTCTTAAAAACAGCCCTTGCTGCACTTGAGCCAGGTGACAGGGACTCTGCTGTCTGCATGACCTTAATGAAAACAGCTTCTTACGCCCCTCTGAAAATTGGAGCCATGGGTCCAGCTCGCCCATACCAATAGCCGGCCCTGCCCCGCAGCAATTATTGCATTTTGTGGCAAGTCTTCTATGTTTGCAGTGTTATGTCCCTTAACCGCGGCGGCAATTCCGCCGTGATGCGGCGGTTTAGCGCAGTGGGCGGGGCCTAACGGAACAGTGAGTAGGGAACCTGCACTCGTGGCGCCTACAGAAACAAGCATTGGCATAGCCAATAGGTCTCGCATTTGGGACTTCATAAGTGTTTAGCCTTTTGAAACAAGAGGCTAAACACTTATGAAGTTCTCTTCCAGGGGTATCCTCATCAAAGTCATAAGCACATGAATATTCTCGCCTATGTGCGGGACCCCGGAAACGCATCACGTATATGTGAAAACCATATAAGTAGCTCTATATATATATCCATATATATATATATATAAAAACACACAATGCAGTCTTCCATAGTCATGCCGAGCAATTTTGCAAGAAATTCTCTTGTATATAAATACATTCCAATAAAGCAGGGAGAAAAAAAGAATTTGAAAACTGCTTTAATATACGGCAGAAATCATAATCCTGCAAGGAAGAATGAAAAAAACATTGTCAGCACATAGGCTGCATTGTAGAAACGTTAGAGTAGAAAGCTGAAAAGCTAACCCACAGAAACACTTAGAAGAAACTGGCACTGTGCCTTTAAGGCAGCCATGACTCCTAGCTTCCCATCATGCCTCAGGGGTGACAGTTAGGTCAGTTTTTACAAAGAGATGTATGGATCATGTTCACTTGCCCGAGGAGGCGGGTGGGTTGCTTATGACTTTGATGAGGATACCCCTGGAAGAGAACTAGGATTACAGGTAAGTAACTTATCCTTCTCTTCCAGGGGATCCTCATCAATAGTCATAAGCCCATGAAAAGAATAGCAAGCCCATCCCCTCATCCTGCAGGCAAGTAAACAGAGTACAATCAAGATACATAGCAGCCATAAGGCATATACAGACTCCAATAGGTTATCATTGGTACAGATTCCTCAAGGACGCCTGACCCACTTGGGTATCTGCCCTTGAGTCAGAATCCAGACAGTAATGTCTGGTAAACGTATGGACCGATTTCCAAGTTGCAGCCTTGCATATCTCGGCCATCGGTACATTGTGTAGGAATGCAACCGTAGCAGCCTTGCCCCTAGTAGAGTGAGCTTTAGGGGGAGGCAAACAGAGGCTTATTCGCTATTTGGTAGGCCAACTTTATACAAGATACTATCCATCTTGAAATGGATCTTTTAGAAGCTGGGAAGCCTGTTCTAACAGAGCCCTCGTTTACACACAATTGATCAGCCTTTCTAATGGATTTTGTTGCCTCCAAATAGAATTTGAGAACCCTCTTGAGGTCTAGCGAATGAAGAGACCTTTCCGATGGTGTAGTAGGATTGGGAAAGAAAAAGGGTAGAGAAAATGTTGGATTAACATGGAACTCAGACACAACCTTGGGCAGGAAGGAAGGGTGAGTTCGCATAACCACCCTATTATGGTGGAAAACCGTATTGGGTTCCTTAGAACAGAGTGCTTGTATTTCACTCACTCTGCGTGCTGATGTAATTGCCACTAGAAAGGCTACTTTCCAAGTAAGGTGTTGTAATGTGGCCTTATGAATGGGTTCAAATGGAGGACCCATCAATTTGGATAAGACTAGATTCAACTCCCAAGGAGGTCGACCAGGAGGATACACCTTCTTCAACCCCTGTAGGAAGTCCCTGACCACCGGAAGTTGAAAGAAAGAAGGTTGGTTAGGTGATTTATGATATGCTGTAATGGCCGCCAAATGCACTCTTATGGATGAATACTTCAAACCAGATTTGGCCAAGGAGAGTAGATACGGCAAGATAACCTCTTCTTGCCCGTTAACTGGACTCCAACTATTACGGATACACCACAAGTAAAACGTTTTCCACTTAAGAGAGTATGAGGTTCTTGTGGAAGGTCTCTTTGACTCCCTCAAAATGTCCATGCAGTCCGGAGGGAGGTTCAAATGTGCGTACTGCAGGACTTCAGGAGCCATGCTGCCAAGCTTAGCGAGGGAAGGCTGGGGTGCAGAATCTTTCCTCCCATTTTGGTGAGAAGGTCTGGCCTGCACGGAAGTCTCCAATGTGGGCGAACCGAGAGTTGCAACAGGTCCGGATACCACCATTGACGAGGCCAGTTCAGTGCTATGAGTATCATCGTCAGTCTGGATCGGAGAAGTTTGTCCACATCCTTCGGATGAGAGGGAGGGGTGGAAAGGCGTATGCAAACGTCCCTGATCAGTCTATCAAAAGAGCATTCCCCCTTGTTTCTGGTCAGTAAAACCTAGGTGCGAAGGCGTGGCATCTTCTGTTTTGATCGTCTGCAAAGAGGTCGATGAAAGGATGACCCCATTGATGAAAGATGTCCGCCACCACTTCATCGTTGAGCACCCAGTCTTCTTGCTCTTCGAAGTGACGACTGAGGGCATCTGCTCGCACGTTTTTTTCTCCCGGCAGATGCACTGCCGTGATTGATAAATTCCTGGCTAGCAGGCAGTGCCAGATCGCCTGAGATTCGAGAGACAGAGGGCGAGAGCGTGTTCCACTTTGTTTGTTCAAGTAATACATGGTGGTTGTTTTGTCCGTTTGTACTAGGATCGATCAGGACTGAGATGACGGCTGAAAAGCCTTGAGGGCTAAATGAACCGCCCGCAGTTCCAGCATATTGATATGATACGTCTGCTCTCTGTTGGTCAATCTGCCCTGAGTTTGCAGATGACCCAGATGCGCTTCCCAACCCTGAAGCGACGCCTCCATGATCAGGGATTGTTGTGGCAGAGGTTGATAAAAAAGGGACTCCCACCAGAAGGTTCTGTGTCTGCAGTCACCAGAGAATGGACAACTTTGCTGTGGGAGAGAGGAGAATCCGGTCGTTCCACTGACCCGAGGATTGATTCCATTTGTCCTCGAGATCTTGCTGTAACGGTCTCATCCTCAATCTGGCGTTGGGTATGAGAAAAATGCAAGAGGCCATCGACCCCAGCAGATAAGCCACCTGTCTTACTGAGGGCTGATGAGCTTGAAGGATGATGTTGCCTTTGTCTCTCATTGATGACAATCTCTACTCTGAAGGAAACACTTTTCCGAGGTCGGAGTTTAGGTTGGTGCCCAGATAGTGGAGTGATTGGGTCGGTTGAAGGATCGATTTGTCCAGGTTGACATGCAGGCCTAAGCGCTGAAGGAGATCCAGGCAGATGTGAAGGTGTTCCTGCACTATTTGAGGAGATGATCCCTTCAACAGCCAGTCGTCCAGGTATGGATACACGAACAGGCCTCGGCGATGTAATGCTGAATACCCTCGGACCTGATTTTAGGCCGAAGGGTTAGACCTTGAACTGGTAATGTTTTGTTCCCACCATGAACCGCAAGAACTAGCGCTGTTGTGTTGTGATTGGAATGTGGAAGTACGCATCTTGGAGGTCAACCGAATACATCCAATCGCCTTTCTTCAGATGTGGGAATATTTGATGGAGCGCCAGGATTCGAAACTTCTCCTTTTTAATGAACTTGTTTAGAGAACGTAGATCTAGAATTGGTCTGAACTTGTTCGGCTGGTCTTTTTTCTGAACAAGGAAGTATCTTGAGTAAACTCCTTTTCCTGTCTTTGCAGTAGGGACCTCTTCTATTGCTAGCTTCTCGAGAAGGGTCGACACTTCCTGACGCAGGAGTTCTAAATGTTGATGACAAGAGTTTACCAGAGGAATGTCTCTTGGGAATGCACTAAAACGTAGTGTGTACCCATTTTTTAGTATATTCAGCACCCACTGATCTTTGGTTATGTTGCGCCACTATTGAATGTAACTTGAGATACTTCCTCCCACTGGAGTGTGCAACAGTGCTAGTGGAAGCAGAAACTCATTGCTTCCCTGGAGTTTTTGTTGCGGAGGAGGACTGCTGTTGATGTCCGCCTCTTCCTCTCAAGCAACGACGGCCTTGGTACTGGGACTTGCCCTGTTTGTTTTGTGACCATTGAGGGGTGTGAACCCTCTGTTGGTAATTTTTCCGATTGTAGGGTCTCTATCGCCTCCTAAACTCCTTTTTCTTCTCCAGGCCCACAGCCTTTAAGGTGTCCAACTTGGCTTTCATTCGTGCCATTTCTTCGTCTGTGTGTGCACCAACAATGAAGTGCCAGAAAAAGGGAGATTCAGGATGTGCTGTTGTGCCTCAGGTTTTAACGCTGTGAGGCGCAACCCGGAAGATCTTCGTGCACATATGTTATGTTATGTTATTGCGTATTTGTAAAGCGCACAGCTACTCAATCAAGTGTCCCGGCGCTAAGCAAAACAGAACGCTACCAAAAAGCAGGACCGACTCTCATGATGAAATTATTGCTGAAATAACCAGGTTTTGAGTTGTTTCCTAAACATCCATACATCTGTAAGTTGTTTTATAATAATAGGTAGCTTATTCCAAAGATGGGCTACCTGTACTTAAAAGTGCAAGTGCCATGTGCATTAGAGTGAGCTGCCAGAGACGCACCATCTGCTGCAGTGCTGATTACCTGGTTGGCCACCAGAGCAGCTTCCTGGAGGATCTCAGAGAAGTCCTGCTGATCCTCCTTTGGGAGTTTTTCCTTTAAACGTTCCAGTGAATCCCATAAGGACCTGTAATAACGGCCCAGCGGAGCTGCAGCATTGGACACTTGAAGAGAAGACGATACAGAGCCACAAGCCTTCCAATCCCAAGAATCTTGCGCTCAACTCTCTTTATCCGGAGGAGCGGAAGAGGAAGTTGCAACTGCGTTTGTCTTCTTCGCTGCTGCAATAATTACAGAGTACGGAGATAGATCTAATTTGAGAAAAAGAGGATCTGATGCAGCTGGTTTATATTTTTTTAGGATCCGAGCTGGAGCTGCTTTAGCCGATGAGGGAGCAAGGAAGATATCCATTACCGGCTCAATGATACTAGGGACCAAAGGAAGCAGTAGACCTTTGATGGAGGGTCTCGAAAATGATGGACATGGTTGTCTGAGGAGCTGACATGGTGATGCCCAGCTTTTGAGCTCCTCTGGTGAGAAAATCATGAAAGGTGTTCACATCATGAATAGGCGACACTCTGTAAGGAGGACTATCTGTCAGGGTAGGTGAGTAATCCCTTTTGGATGAGTGTGTCGAAGAGGAAGAACAAGATGGTGTACGCCGCCTCTTGCGATGTCCCTGAGTCGACCTGCATTCAGGGGATCTGCCACGATGTTATCTGCTCTGAGTGGTGGGTGATCTGTCCACTTCCTGCACGAGACGTTGCAATGGGGAACATCCTTTACAACGCAACTTTTCCCACGCACTACCATTACAACGCAACCATTACAACGCAAGTCATTACAACGACTTGCGCTGGAGGGTGCTGTAGGATAGGGAATAGTTTAATTTTCTATCCAACACCTTCCCTACTATCCACGGGGACTGGAGTTGGAATAGAAATTAAACTATTCCACTATCCAGCGCCCCACAACGCAAGTCGTTGTAACGACTTGCGTTGTAAAAATTGCGTTGTAATGGCATGCGTGGTAAAAGCATGCGTTGTGATGTCATACAACCTTGCAATGGTGATCTGTACAGCGGACTGGAATAGTTCGTAGGCCACAGAGCGTGACCTGCGGGGCACTGCCTGCCAATGATGGAGAGGCTGGAGCCATCTGGGAGAGAGATGGATGGAAGGAGATCGCTGTCCCCTTGGAGAACCTCTTCGCGGTGATCTTAGAGGCTCCTGCGAATGAACATAAGCACTGTGTGATGACGCAATCATCTGGGGTGAGGTCCGAATAGAGTGAGAGGGCTCTCTGCGGCTTCTGGAGCGTGATCAGCGTCTTGATGAACGATGTGACGTCGATGGGGAGTGTCTCAACGTCGACCGGCTCTGTGTCACCATCACTGGTGATTCCCTAGAACCTGATCGTCGCCTCAACATCGATCTCTAAGTGTGCTTCGACATTGTATGGTGTGACATCAAATGTCTAGAGCCCATAGAACTCGCCTTCGACGTTGAGCGTGCAAGAGACCTCAACGATGAGCGGGTGGACGGAGAAATCATTCTCTATGTCAATCTTTCTCTCGACGCTGACCGTCTCCTAGAAGTTAGTGGAGTCGAGTTTGGGACACTTCTCGTTGTCGACGGAGCCCATCGTCTTGACGTCGAACGACGTTTGGTATATTTCACTCTTGGGCTTGACGTCGAATCCCTCGCCGTCGGAGAGGATTGAGCCTTCGACGTCGAACGCCGCTTGGACGACGACGGAGGCGATGAGTGCCCAGCCTCAGGTGACGAGGTGCGTCTTGACGTTGACCGCCGCCTGGTTGACGGCAACGGAGACGTCTGCTTCGATGCTGATCACCGGTGACCCTGCAATGGCGGAGCCTGTCTCGACATCAAACGCCGAATAGACGGCGAATACGGAGACCTGTTTCTCGACGTTGGGACAGCCCGCACCAACGGAGAGCGACTCCTCGACGCCGATCGTCGCCAGGTTGATGACGGCAGAGAGTCCAACATACCTGTGTTCTTCGTCAACGACCGTCAATGGTCTCCTCTACGACGTTTTAGTTGCCGATGAAGGAATTTGAGGCGCCGAGCATGACGCCGATGGAGAGCATACTGGAACCTTACTTCTAGATGGAGTGGTGGCTCTCTCTTTCCTCTTCTTCATCGGAGACCTGCCCCTAGAATGAGATTTTCTCTTTTCAGCCAGCCCGTAGAGGTAAATCCTCTCCCTGTCCTTCAGAGTTGTCTTGGTCAACAGCTGGCAATGCTGGCAGGACTTAGGATTATGTTCAGGAGGAAGGCATAGAATACAGACAGGATGGGAGTCAATTTTAGCCTTCTTCTTGCCACAGGAAGGGCAGGGGTCAAAAAGAGAGGGCATTTTTTGACTGAAAAAACAATGCTCAGCTCTCTAAAAAAACAGTAGAGAAATACTCCAACACCAAAAAGACATTGAAGTAAAAGGGTTTTGACAAAAAAATAGAAATATTTTCTGACAGAAATCAGAAAAAAGCTAGAGCTGAGGTAACCAGGGTCCTGACAGAAGGAGCCGGAAAGAACAACTGACCTAACTGTCACCCCTGAGGCATGATGGGAAGCTAGGGGTCATGCCTTAAAGGCATGGTGCCAGTTTATTCTGAGTGTTTTTGTGGGTTGGATTTTCAGCTTTCTACACTAATGTTTCTACAATGCCGCCTATGTACTGACAATGTTTTTTTCATTCTTCCTTGCAGGATTGTGATTTCTGCTGTATATTAAAGCAGTTTTCAAATGCTTTCTTTCTCCCTGCTTTATTGGAATGTATTTATGTACAAGAGAATTTCTTGTGACATTGCTCAGCATGACTATGAAAGGCTGCATTGTGTGTTTTTTTATATATATGGATATACCGTGTGCATTTCCGAAGCTCTTGGGCACTTTGAAATACAGGATATATATATATATATATATATATATATATATATATAGAGCTACATATATGGCTTTCACATGTATGTGATGTGTTTCCGGGGTCCCGCACATAGGCGGGAATATTCATGTGCTTATCACTTTGATGAGGATCCCCTGGAAGAGAAAGAAATAATGTGTGTTTGTTGTTGATCGTGAGATAATGTAAGCAAGAGCGAGAATTAGATAGTGTGTGCTATGTTGAGCGTGACTGTAGGAGATATTAATTGAAACAGAGGATGAGTGTGTAGGTAAATGTGAGAGAAAAAAAAGAGAGAAGGTAGAAGAGTAGATCCTGAGAGAGAAAGAAATGCAAATGTGTGCAATTGGTTAATCAGCAAATGTAAGGGATGTTTGGAAACTGCCATTGGCTTTAATTGATGGAGCTACTTGAAATCTTGTGATGACATAGATTCATTCTATTTGAGAGGTGCTGCATGGGTGTCAGCAGCTGAGCTGTGGAGTGCATGATTTTAATGGACACTTATAAAAATGTTTGCACGAGGTACAGTCTGAAGGTGTATTACTAAAATCTATTATTTTTTCCTTAAACTGAATTTTTTTACACATTTTGTAACTGCCTACTGTATTCTGAACATTTTGTGAGTTTAAAACAACTTCTTATGCGCAATTCTCTCCGACACATTCTGGGCCCTAATAGCACAAGAAATACACTAGTCATTCTTTCCTACGAATGCCTAACAGATACGCCCAAGAGATTGAGTGGTGTCAACAGAGATGTGTTTACTTGTAAGAAGCTGTGAGTCCACATGTTGCTTGCAAAATGCATTATTTTTAATGTAGGGTGATCAGAATAAAAAAAAAAAAACGAGACATTGCTGAAACACAGAAGCAAGACTACAAGTTTGCATCAATCGAGGGGCACAGAACACCAATGTAGAAATCGTCCATGACCCACTAAGGGGTAAATAAATGCAACTTTTACACAGAAGATTTTCTCTGTTAATTGTTTTCTGCACTGAAGCTCATGACAAATTTCCTATGTTCACTCGATTGTCTCTAAAATACTTGCTAAATGTACTGCCATTTGCCAGAATGATGGCGAAAAACCAGGACTGCCCCCTACAAATGCGGGTCACCTGGTTACCTTGTGCTGAGGATCCTAAATAAGGAAATGCTGTACATGCTAAACAGGTAGATTGCTGTATTGTTTGCGCTTGCTTGCCAAAGAACAAAGTTGTGACGGTGTCATGTGTCTACATTCTGGCAAGAGATGGGGGGAGCTAATAGAAGTACTTGGGAATTCATCCGAGGGCAGCAAATGTTCTAGGACTAGGTACTGGCATAAATTTGACATCTGTCTTTTTCGCTCTCTCACACCAATCTTACAGTAGGGTTGCCACCAGGCCGAATGTATACCGGCATGACCGCATTTTAATCTCCTACCAGTACAAAAAAATAGGAAAATCACTGTTATATCGCATTCTTTTCTACATTCAGCGCAACTACCATATATCAAAGATAAGAGGTTTATTTCACCAGTATTGCCGTGGGAAACTGTTTATTCAACTCTTTGGTGACACACCAAGCAGCGCCCACTCATTTGTTTACTTCTTTGCAGGGCACAAGTCCTAAAAAAAGAAGTGGGGGGACTCTCCAAGGTAGGCGTGGTCACAGGAAGTGACATCACGACAGGAAGTCACGACAGGAAGTGACATCACGACAGGAAGTGACATCACGACAGGAAGTGACATCACGGCTCTGTGTTAAATAGTTTTGTCCCAGCTGCCTCTCTCTAGCTGTGGCTAGATTTATTTATTTTATTTATAAAGTTTTATATAGCGCGTACTTGATCCCGAAGGATATCAGAGCGCTTTACAATTTGCAGCAAAGGTAACAAATCAAAACATTAGTCTAACATTGGGAATCTTGGCTGAAGACAATGGAGCTGGCGGGGCATTAACTTGGGTCAATGCCTAAATTTGAGATATATTAACTGGCCATTGTATTTATTTTAGCAGATTTATTTATTTCTATTTATTTTAGGAAATGTATTTAGTTTTGGTATATTTTAGTTTGACTTATTTGCCTTCATTTACTTCAGTGCAACAAAAAATAAACATTGCTTTACTTTGCAGTAATACTGTTTATTTTTGTGATAGTTCCTAAAAAAGGGCAGATTATGACTCATGCATTGTAATGGTTGTTTCCCCCTTTACAGAGACTACTTACTATAAAATCGGGGTGGGCCTAGCTCATGATGTCATTTTGTGGGGACCCCTTGAAGAAAGCGGGCAGAACCTTTGCAAAACGTTGTGCCCCCCTATCCAGTAGTGCAATTATCCAAACACTGACAGGATTGAGCCTAAATTAGAAATATACTGACATACGTAATGCCAAGTCAGACGTCATCATGGAGTCATTTATGTATTTATTTTATTTATAAAGTTTTGTTTAAATGAACAATCCAGCGCCACCCTACACCTCCCCATTCCACAAAATTATACAATTCAGACCGACAACACAAACTAGAAGGGGGCGTTGCTGTCATCATTAAACATTCCATATATAGCTAGATCTCTGCACAAACATACAGTGCCTTGCAATGCCTCGACTTGTAGCTCTATCTGTTTCTCATCCGACTGGCCCTTGGTGCACTAATGCTTTGTGATCTGTAATGGTTGTTTCCCCCCTTACAGAGACTACTTACTATAAAATCGGGGTGGGCCTAGCTCATGATGTCATTTTGTGGGGACCCCTTTAAGAAAGCGGGCAGAACCTTTGCAAAACTTAGTGGCCCCCTATCCAGTAGTGCAATTATCCAAACACTGACAGGATTGATCCTAAATTAAAAATATACTGACATACGTAATGCCAAGTCAGACGTCATCATGGAGTCATGTTTAAATGAACAATCCAGCGCCATCCTACACCTCCCCATTCCACAAAATTATACAATTCAGACCGACAACACAAACTAGAAGGGGGCGTTTCTGTCATCATTAAACATTCCATGTGGAAACAGCGACACACGGAAGAACACACAAGGGTACACCATCATACTACTTACATTTTGTGGCCTGGTGTCAATTGTTCAATGCAGGGCTTAATTTGTGCCGCGCACCGTGCATGTAAAATGTTTTAATTTAACTTACAACACACTTGCTAGTACTAATACTTAATTCACTCCTCAAGTCTCGTGCAGCCGCATCGCATTGTGTTTAGTTTTTCACGTCGTGGTGGATTTCGTCAATTCCCTCAAAGGTTTGGTGAGGTTGGAAAGATCGGGGACGAAGCGTCCACAAAAGTTCACCATGCCTAGGAAACTTCTGGTTTCAGAAATGTTGGTGGGGCTGGGGCTTCTTGGACGTCCTTCACCTTTTCGGGGTCTGGAGCGATTCCTTGATCTGAGAATGTGTAACCAAAAAAACTGATCTTGCTTCTCAGGAATTGACACTTCTCCCAATGTAATGTCAGACCGGACTCTTTGATCCTTTGTAGGACTCCCCTCAGCCTCTGATGGTGATCTTCCACTGACGATGCATAGATGAGCAGGTCATCGCTCACGTTCAAGACTCCCGGGAGACCACTGAGTACTTCACGAATGGTGTTCTGGAACACCTCAGCGGCACTCGAGATCCCAAAGTTGAGGCGTCGGTACCTCCGGAGGCCTACGTGTGTGGAGAAGGTGGTCAGGTATCGAGAGTCCGGGTGTAGCGGCAGTTGGTGATACCCTGACCGGAGGCCCATCTTCGAGAACCATTTTGCGCCGTTCAGTTCTCCCAGGATGTCATCAATGGTTGGGGTTAGGTGACGTTCCCTCTTTACCGCTGCGTTTGGGAGGCGCATATCCACACAGATCCGGACCTGTCCAGGCTGTTTCGGCTTCCGAGCCACGACAATTGGGGACACCCACGGTGTGGGTCCGCTGACTTTCTCGATGATGCCCTGCTTTTCCAGTGCCTCCAATTCCTCCTCGACCTTCTTCCTTAAGTGGAACGCGATGAGTCTGTGTCTCAGGGCCACCGGTTGGACCGATGGGTCAATGTGGAGAGAGACTTCCTTTCCTTTCAGGCATCCGATGCCTTTGAAGACATCTCCAAACTCCTCTAAGATGGCCTCTAGTTCATCCTCCAGCACTGCCATGGCGAATGATATGAGCCTCAGCTCTTCTGCTGATTGCCCGCTCAGCAGCATGCCGCTGCCTTCCTTAGTGACGTATACTGTGGTGGGGACCTTGTGGCCATCATGTTGCAGCTCCGTTTTGAAACATCCTATGAGTGGAATAGGCGTCTTCTGGCCATATGCGAATACCCTGATTCTTGCTTCGCGGAGGGGGGGCTTATTGCTGAGCTGGTTATATACGCTGGCCGCCATCAGTTCGATGGATGCTCCAGTGTCGATCGTGCCTCTCACCTCTTGCTGGTGAATGTTGATTCGGCATTTTGGCAGTCGTCGCTTCTTTTGCCTTGGCTGATCAATCGCAAACACATAGTGGATTGGATAGTCACTGGTGTCGTCATCCATGTCCTCACTATCTCTTTCCTCCACGATTGCTTGCGCAGCTTCTTTCTGTGATCTCGTCGACCTGCATAACGCGGCATAGTGGTTCATCCACCCACATGCGCTGCACCTCTTTCCTTTTGCCGGCAATCTTGCATGCGGTGGGGCGGTCCTCCGCAGTATCCACATTCCTTGCGCTTGTCCTGCTGTTTCTTGCCGCCATATTGGCGCACTCTTGGCCTCACAACGTTCGCTGTCTCTGCCGTATTGACTTGCTCCGTCTTTATGGGCCGGTGGAGGGCTGCTTCCATATGGGACGCTCTGGCCTGCGAAAGTTCCTTGGATCGCCCGAGTTTTAGGATATCCGCCAGCGGTTTGCCGTCTTCCTGGAGGATGGAGACTCTGAGTTTAGAAGAGTAGCACCCTTGGATTATCTGTCCTCGGATTTCTTCCTGCTCCTCTTGGAATCCGCACGTGCTGGCCAACTCTTTCATTCTCCCATGGAAGGCGTCCTGTGACTCTTCGGCATCCTGCTTGGCTTGGCGGAAGATGAACCGCTCGTAGTCCTTACTTGCCATAGGCTCGAAGTGTGCATTCAAAGCGTTGAGGAGGGTGTGGTACGTCTTTGGCGTGGCTTCCACTATCGATTTGTTTATGCGGTGGATATCTTTCCCTCCCAGGTGAAGGAGTAATGCTCTGCGCTTCTCCCGGGCCGTGCCCGCACCTTCGAAATATATTTGGAGGCGGTCTACCCAGTCTCTCCATCGTGGAGCGAGGGATGACGGGGCTCCGTCAACGACAAATGGCTCTATGGCGGGAATCATCGCCATTTTGGCGCGTGCGTGGTATTCTTCGCGGCACGAGCGCTGTTCATCCACTTTACGGGGCGGCGGCGAGGGGTTGGCCGGGGTCAGTTATGACAGCGCTGGGCGAACTCAAGTGGCAGTCTGCCCTTCCTTCTTCCCTGGTGGTGTCCCGCTAGGTGTCCAGCCCTGACCCCGGTGGAGGGCTCACGTGGCACTCTGGCGTGGGTTAGGCTCTGGGGGGTGCGGCGAGGGTGTGGGCTTACTGTGCTCCCAGGGGTTTCCTACGATGGGTGGTGCAGGTGGGGCTTCTCAGGCTTCTCAGCAGCAGCATGTAACACTGGGAGTCTTCAGCAGGCATCCACGAGGCTCTCGTGGTCTCCCTGGGCCCAGACACTTCAGCACCAGAACCTGTCTCCCAAATCACAGCAGGGAGGGGGGCACTTGGCATAGCATGGGGTCAATAAGCCCCTCGTCGCCAGTGTGGTGTTCTAATCAGCGCTAGTGCTATGTGTAGCGGCGATGTAAAGGCAAAGAACACACGGAGCCAGTTTCAGTATTACTCGTGGCTCCGGACTGCCTGTTCGCGGCCACGCCCCTTTATTTATCTAGCGGGAGCATTACGTCACGCGCCCGCGCTCACGTTTCCTACCGGCGCGGGTAGCCTAGACCGCTACCCTGCACCACAGGACATTACACCACCTTTCAAATGTGGCTTTATTGCATGCTTTTGCTAATGCTTACTAACACCTCCGACCCTTTGCATCACGAAGGCTCGCCCTAAAAATGTCAAGTTGACCCGCTCTTCTGCTTCAAGGTCTTTTACTTGCACCTCAGATGCACAGCATATGATTGCACATTCTTAAGTCAACACTAGGGGCCCGATGTAGGTAAAAGTCATTTACCAATTTTAAAATACCGATTTTTACCGAATCGGTATTCTGAAATCGGAAAATGATATGTAGAGAAAAAAAATCGGTAAAATACCGATTCGGTAACATTCGGTATCGTGTTTCGACACTTACCGAATCGGTATTTCCCGAATCGGTAATGGCAATACAACCGTACAACCGTATGACCCAAAAGGCCCATAGGAATGCATTGGCAAAACCGAATCGGTATTTACCGATTCGGTATTTCCCGAATCAGTATTTCCCGATTCGGTAAATACCGATTCGGTAAATACCGAATCGGTAAACACGTGATCGGCAAACAAGGAAGTGAAACTAAGAAAAGCAGCCAATGAGGTGGAAGCACCCTCCCCCACCCTAGCAGGGAGTGGCAACCCAGGCAGGTGCAACTCATCAGAACTTTCTGGAGAGGCAGCCAGAGCTGAGCAGTGAGAGTGAGCAGCAGAGAGAGTGTTTGGAGATCTGTGAACACAGTGGAAATGGCAAGCAGCTCTGAGAGCCTGAAGGGTGACAGAAAGCGCAAGGTGAATTTCAGCAGCATGGAGCTGCAAGTATTGGTGGAGGAGGTGGTGAGGGTCCACAGGCAGCTGTATGGGAGGCTGTCCCTCTCAGTCCCTGAGTCAACAAAGAGGAAACTGTGGAGTGCCATCAGTGAGAGGGTCAATGCCGTTGGTGTGACCCCCAGGAGCATGGATGACCTCAAGAAGAGGTTCTATGATATCCGGAGCCTCACCAAGAGGAAATTGGCAGAGATCAACAAGCAGGCTGGACTGACCGGTGGCGGCAGGAACCCCGCGCCACCCCTCACTGAACTGGAGGAACTGGTGTCCACAACGATTGAGAGGGAGAGTGTGGTTTGAGTTGGGGACATGGACAGCTCAGCCAGAGCCAAAGCAAAAGGTGAGAAGCATGCACAGCATGACACACCCTACCAGACACCTCCCCATTGGCCCCCATGTACAGCCAAACCCCAGTCCAGTACTGCTAGCAAAATAAATGAGCAATGCATGATGGGAAATGTAGACAGCTAATGTAGGAACATTTAACAGTGCACATGAAACTGCAATGCACCTTAAGAAAGAATCAGAGTAATGAAAATGACATGTGCAATGCATTTATTGTAGTGACAGGAAGACATTTCCACTCAGTTGACAAATACTACTTTATTCCTAGGGGCGCCATCAGGTAGTGGAGGAGCAGCTGCACAAGTGTCAGCTCCAGCAACAGCGGACAGTGCGGTGGCAGGGCCAAGCAGCATGGATGACTCGCAGGAGGTGGAGGACAGCAGTGCCATGGCTAATGAGGATGACTCAGGACATGCCCTCTGATTTCCCCACTCCCCCCAATTGTCACAATCCCCAACATTGCAGTTCTCACCAGAGAACTCACCCACACGGTCCCAGCCAGCACCTGCCACAGCTCCAGCCAGGAGGAGTATTGTGGCCCCATTGTCCATCATGGAGGGAGCTGCGGGTCAGGCACCAGCACCCACACCTGTGACACCTGTGGCACAGCAGGACACCCAGGAGACCAGCACCAATCGCCGCCGCCCACGCACTTCCAGCAGTGCAATTCCATCACGGGAGGGCAGCGTCTTCGAAGGGCTTGAGGGGAGCATGGTCCGAATACAGCGGATGCAGGCCAAGTCCATCCTCGCTTGCCACCGCCAATTGCGTCAACATAACCTGCAGATGGGGGAGTTGACAAAGGGATTTGTTGATTTAGTGGCAAGTAACCGGGAAATAGCTACAGGAATGGGTCGAATGACAACTGCCATGACACAGCTGTGTGCAAAGATGGACCAGCATGATGCCCGTGTACAAAACCGGGCAATTAACCGGCTTGCCGCAGCAACAGCCCTGCTATGCCGCCGAGGGGCAAATATGGAGGAGTGCCTCACTCAAAACACTGCGGAGGTGACCAGGGGCATGGCCCGCATCACCAGTGCCATGGAGACACTCATAATTTCCAACGCAGTGGTGAATCCTGCCCTGGACGTGGCCGAGGCTGGGGACAGCAGCAGCCGCAGCAGTCCGGCCAGCGCAGTGTCTGAGCCGCGCCGGAGCTCCAGGCGCTCCGCAGAGGCAGCCGGACATGCAGAAGGGGGGGAGCCGCATCCCAGTGGGTCTGCAAAGCGCAGCAGGAAATGACACTGCCAGTGTGGGTGAGGCAACCCGGCCCATTTCCTGTCCCCACATTGTAGTTAATCTTTTCATTTGTTGCACATCAGTGCTGTAACGTTGTACCAAAAATTAAAATTTACTTTTCTTCACATACATAACGTGTCTGTGCATCTGTACTCACTCAGAAATAGTTGTCTGTTATCTCCTCACGTCTGAACCTGCCATCACTTGGTGTAGACACTCCAGCAGGTTGTGTTTGTGGCACAGCAATGTCATCGTCAGGGTCCTCGTAGTCAGACAACTCTACCTCTGTGCCCTTCTTGACCGCAAGGTTGTGCAACATTGCACAGACAGCAATTATCTTGCAGCAGGTGATGGGGGTATATTGCCTTGCACCTCTGCTCTTGTGCAAGCATCTGAACCTGCTTTTCCAGATGCCGAAGGTCCGTTCTACTACATTCCTTGTGCTTTTGTGCGCACGGTTATACCTCCTTTGGCTGGGTGTTGAGGGGTTGAGGTAGGGGGTGAGAATGAATGAGCGGAGGGCATATGCACTGTCGCCTAGATGGAAAAGGGGTAACATTACTCACATGCATACATGTACTTCACACTGCTATTTAGGTTATGGGGGTCTGACACTGTGTCTTACCTAGGAGGTATCCTTCACCGAATTCCCCTGCCGTCAGCCGTGCATAAATTCCGCTATTTTGAAAGATGTAGGAGTCATGGGTACTCCCTGGAAATTTTGCTACCACGTCAGTGATGACACACTTAGCATTACAAATCACCTGCACATTTATGGTGTGCCGTGATTTCCGATTGCGGTATACGTATTCCGTGTCAGCAGGGGGGAAAATCGGAATGTGTGTGCCATCTATGCAGCTAATGATGTGGGGGAATCTTGCCATCTGGTAGAAGTCTGCTTTTGTCTGTACCAGTTCTGCATGGGTTGCAGGGAAGGACATGTATTGGTCCATCCTTTGTATCATGGCGTCAAGGAACTTGTGGAAGAACCTTGACAGGCTGCTCTGGGTCACCCCTCCTACCACAGCTACTGCACTTTGATAGCTGCCAGACGCAAGCAGGTGTAGGCTGCATAGCACCTGCACGTGCACTGGGATTGCGTGTGCCCTTGGGGTGGTGTGCTGCAACAGGGGTTGGAGGTCGCTAATGAGCTCTAAGATGGTCTCTGGGTCCAGCCTGTACCTCTGTAGGATCTCTGCATCTGTCTGCATGAACAGGGTGATCCGCTCTCTATACACCTGCTCCTGTCTCAGCCATTCCCTCTCTCCATCCTGCTGTAGCCGTAGCCGTCTTGCAATGACATAAAATGCCGCCATGGTGCAAGAAGAATTGCATTTTGGGTCCATTTTTATAGGTTGCACCTGGTTACCACCTGATTCCAATCTATGGTAACTACAGATTCTTAAATACCGAATTTGACGCTCATTCGGTATTTCAGAGCTTTCCTACATCTCAATCTTCAGTTTTTCACACAGAATCGGATTTATTCCGAATCGGTAATTTTACCAATTCGATGAATTTACCGAATCGGTTTATTTTTCCGATTCTGTGTTTTTTCCGAAACGGTATTCTACCGATTCGGTGATTTTTCCGAATCCCTATTTTTACCGATTCGGTTTGTTACAGATTCGGTATATTTACCGATTCTGTGTAATTTCCGAATCGGTATTATAACGAATCGGTAACTTTTCCGAATCAGTATTGTCACCGATTTGGGCGGTTTTCGGACTGCTACATCCCGATGGCTCGATACCGATCGGTAACAGCCGAAAATACCAATTTTCGGCCGTTACCGACCGACCTACATCGGGCCCTAGTTGTATTAAACCGGGCCTATATTGCATGCAGCACTAAAACACATCATAGAGTCCTGACATAAACAACACTGCAAAATGCTGTTCTGCCTTAGATTACATCAGTCTTTTAGTTAAGTGTCTATTGACCATCTTTAATTAGCTGGTCATTAACACCTTATCCCTCATTTCAAGGTGGCCGAAATTTTTTAGCTGGTAAAACGTCCCAGGTGAAATACCGTTATTGAATGTTTACAGTAATACCACTGACAATTCCAATCTAGTTTTCCAGGTTAGAATAGAAGTACTGTGCTGTTTCATTTTAACTGACTGGTAAAACCACACATTTTCCCTTTTCTGACATGCTTAGCCCGCTGAAATTTCTGCCGGTTATACCGAAGGAATTTGGATGGGGTACCCTGCCCGCCCCCAATCCCCTCCCCCGGATTGTAAACACCGCTGATTAAAAATGTGCCCTTTTGGTACCTTGCTGCATGCTGGGCCGCTATAGGAACATCCTTATATCTCATTCTCATTCCTGCCTCACCCTTGTTTCCATTGATGAGGCCAAATTTTCTCACAATCGTCTCTCTCATCCATATTGATCTGAATCCAAAAGACCTGGCACACAGAAATGGGAAATTCAGAAAGGAAGGAAAACTCTGAGTTGGAATTAAAGCATACGTTTTGAGGCCAGGCGTTACAGGACTGAAGTTTTTGCTTTCTTCAAAATTTAGGACAGTGGGAAGGTCTTATTTTGAAGAGATTAGTTGGCATGTAAAGCACCACCCTAAGGCACGAACGGACGAAGCCAGGAGGCCACAAAGAAACAGTCTCAGAACCACACGTTAAGCAAGTATTGACAACGTCCAACGTTCTGGCTTTTGCTTTGTAAAAATATTTTATTAAATTTCAATAAGAGACACAGATTAGGTACAAGCAGCAGAAATTAACAAGAACTATCTAAAAAAATGCTTGTTTGATTTAGTTGCTCGCCGTGAAATGGATCCAAAAAAAACAAAACTGCCGCGAATGGCGCACAAGTGCGCGCCACTGCCAGCATCTGTCTTCAATTATGGCGGCCGTGTCTGGCTGCCATAATTGAAGACAGATGGGCTTTGGTGGGCGTAACAGACACCAATAGGCCATAGGCGGAGCTACACGACCACCTATGGCCTATTGCGTGTTCTGTTATAAAACAGCACGCATGCAAAGCCCAATTAAAATGGAACTTGAAATGCACGTGCACGAGCTATGTGGAATCTCAAGGTCCATTTTTGAAACCCTAATAAAAGGGCTTTCGCTCGCTTCGCTTGCGAGCCCTAAAAAGCAACACATCGGCAGCGGATGTGGCATTACGGCTTGAGCTGCAGACTTCAGCATTAGGGAACATGGTTTTATTTGTTGCGGACAATACTAAGCCAAAAAAAAATTAAATAAAAAAAGAAACAAACAGCGTAGGGGTAAATGCAATACTTACTGTCCGGAGTTCCTGCCAGCCACACAACTCGTTCTGGAGTTGTGGGCTGCTGATCAGCTGCTGCTGGGGAAGAGGGAAGGTGGGCAGGTCAGAGCCCAGCTCTGTGGCTGATCACGGTGGCCTCTGTGGGTGTAGAGGTGATCTGGAAGAGGCTGAGGCCAGCCATAAATGAAGACGGGGAAGAAGCGTACAAATAGGCAGCTGCAGCTCTGAAGCTGCTGGAAATTAATATACAGCTTTGAAACTGCAAATAAAATAAAAATAAATGGGCACCGCGCTGAGTTAAAGTTTAGCATTCTTAAACAAGAGGAGGTGACACCCAAGATGGCCGATGGTGCAAAGCTAGAAAAAACAAGCCCACGAGTGGTGCGCGTGCGCACTGCAAGGAATGTAAGGAATGCAGCAGGCACAATGCGGGCCGCTGCCCGCTCATGGGAGTGAACCTTCACAGAAAAGACTGGACATACCCCCGCCTTTGGCCATTTGCGTGCTTTCATTTTTGAAAGCCACACGCAAAGGACAATGCAATGGGTGGGAGGAGTCCGACCCACACGGAGTAGTCTCTTGGAAGTCTGGAATGCTTCCAAGAGGCCCTCTCCTAGAGCAGCGCATGCGCGCTGCACTAGGCTCCACCTAAAAATGCTTTTTATAAGGAGGTAATGGAGCATTTACAGATGTGAGTGGGATATGAAAGTCTTCTGTAACTGAATTTTTTTTTTCCCTGCCAAAAAGGATTGTTCTGTCTATGTGATGAGAAGAAAGCTCGAACAAAACTTCGAAATTGGGGGCGGACACATCAAACAGGGAGAGTGAAGCCAGTTTTAAAGCCCACGCATTGGCTTAGCTAGCTGTTCTGCCACCCGTGGTGGTCACTGCATTTGCCACCCAGTGGCTGCATGAAGGGGGGGGAGATGTTGGTGCTGGAGAGTACTGCTACAGGCGATCCGCAGGGTCGCACATAAGAGCGGGGGGCGAGGCCGCAGCCCCCAAAACTCATGCCGCCAAGGGCGAACCGCCTCCTCCTTGCTACGCCACTGACCCCAAGACAATATAGTGGGGTTGAAGAGCTTGGGAACCCGTACCCTGTTATTTATCCCACCTAGGAAAGGGTTGGATGTGATATCACATATGCAGTGCAGAGTGATTAACCATGAAGCACCGAAGGCCCACATGGAGGTTAATTGGTGATCGGGCCATGTGGCGCATGTCACCGTTTCCTTCAGCAGGTTGGCTTCGCGGGCTGATTTAAGCCCTCCGTATTGAGGTGTATGGCACTTGAACTAAGGGTGTTAGTTAGGTAAACATAGCAGGCTTCATAGCCCAATAAGAAACAAACCACATTACCTTTAAGTGTAGTTATGCTCTAGCCCACAAGTCTACTGTCAGAGCAGATGTCCATCTCCTGGTACTTGTACCACTTCTTGGATTATTTTGGATGTCTGATGCATTTTTCAATGTTAATTAACATGAAGTGTTCTAACAAATGGACGGCTTCAGCTCCTCACCACCTGCAAACGCCTGGCCGCATTCGATCCTGCCAACACAGGAGTAGTGTCTCCGGGGCGAGCGGTGAACCTGGGAAGCCTCCAGTTGCAGTCCGGGGTGTGGATGGAGAATGGCAGGAAGATCGCCCCCGGCGTTTGCAGCCTGCGGCAGCCTGTAAAATGCCGGCTCCGCTTGGTGTGCAAAGTCTGCAATAGATCGTACCAGGGGTTACAATGAAACAACCCTGCCTCCGTCCTGCCGAACCTGAAGAAGCAGTGTTCCCCATGCATCGGGCTCCTGCTCTGCTGCATTATCTTTATTTAAAAGGCACCAGAGCGACCCATGTGTTCATGTGAACTGGGTATTGAGTATTAACTAGCAACAATTGTTCACATGGAAATCTTTTTCAAGAGTAATCTTTTTTTATCACAGGTTTTTACTTTGCGTTGGTTTATTCATAGACAAAAAAGGTTAAGGATTATCTGGCCTGGAGGTTGGTGCGGTGTATGTATGTATGGAGAGAAAAAAGTTGCTCCCTCTCTTCGATCTGCAGGGGGAACTTTCCGGGACCTGCATTGACTCTTGGAAGGTCTAAGACCTTGTTTCATATGACAGCGCTGCTCTTAAAATCCTTCCTTGGCTCTTAAAGGGGCCTGTGCTGCCCCTGGATGCGAGGGTAAGTGCCTTTTTGCGCTCCTGGAGCTTTTATTTTTAACGAACAGTGGGCCCTGGAAATTGTGATGTGTTGATGACTTTGGTCCTTACGGGGGGCGCACTTGTTTACTGTTGAGGAGAACGTGGGGACTGGTGAGTTGTTTCCCTTGCCTCCTTGTACGACCCCACAACGACATCTCTATTGTTTGGGTTTGCAGGAGGGCTTGTGGAGTGATGCTAGGGAGTTTGACATTCTGCCTTCTTGGGTGGCGCTATTGAATTGCATGATCGACTGCACTCCTCCACATATTAGCTATTGGAGGAAAGATTGGCTGGACTTCTGTTAGGTTCCATGTATTTATGGATTGCTCACACTGTCACCCTGTGTACTTCCTTGCAACATTGGACACTTTCATGGTTCTGGGATCTTCCTGCGAGACGCCTATTCGGATCTCCACATAGCCTGTCCCACATTGATGTGTTAGCGCTTTGTGCTCCCTTCCGCTTTATTGGAGGCCTCATGGGGTGCCCATAGCGATCCAAGGAGGATGCCGCAACCAGCACCCCCCCAGGAGGGGATAAAGTAGGGTGCAGTGACCAGGGACAGGGCTTATATGGATGAAAAGTTTGAGGCACTGCTGGATGCTACTGACTCCTCTGGCGAACGCTTGGAAGGTAAAATAGACTCACTCTCAGTGAAACTGGGCTTTATTCGTTAAGATTCACAGAAGCTGCCACAGAGGGTCCGTTCGCAGGAAGGTATAGTGCAGTCTCTGGCCCCAATGCCTAATCCTCGAAACACCGCATCATAGCTCTTGAGATGCAGTCTCGGACCCTGGCAGCCTGACTAGATGACCAGGAGGCCCGGGAGCGTTAGGAATAATATTGGTACTGAAGGCCTGCCCGAGAGGGTCGAAGGGGACTCCCTCTTGATTTATCTGGAAGATTGGCTGCAGGAGGTGGTGGGCCTGGAGGTCCCCACCAAATTCTGTGCTCTTGAGAATGCCCATAGAGTGCCTTGTCCAGGGGCCCGCCGCATCAAGTGATGGTACGCCTCTTACATTTTTTGCGAACTGGATCACCTCCTGCAACATGCACATATGCATTGTTCTTTCGCTGTGGAAAATCCGAACGTTTGGCTGTGGTAAATGCAAAAGTTGTGCTCTACCCTGATTTCACTCTCCAGACTCAACAGCAGCGTTTTTAGCGGTAAAAAGGAGGATGAGAGACCAAGTCTGATCTACTGCTTTTTCCCACCCGACTGCAGGTTCAAGCTGAAGACAAAGTGCATCTTTACTGACTCGTCTGCACTGGGACGCCCTGTCAATTGAATCTCGCCGCATCTACGTTGGGCTGCAATCTTTGCCACACCGCATGTCTGCTGTGCTGCCATCTCTGCCACGAATCCCACGACTCCCGCTGACCGCCCCAGGACTGCAAGTCCCAGGGGGCATAGCGGACCAGCTCCATCTGCGCGCCAAGCCGGCGCATATCGCACAGGCAGGGCTCCCGCAGCGCGAGACGCGCGGGCTCGCCCTGGCCAAGGGCGGGCCAACCCTTGCCCGTCATCGGCCGGAAGAGGCTGGGCTGGGCCACGGCTCTTGGCTGTTCATCCTGACATCTTTGCGGAAGGTACTGTGCATATGATCATCACGTTTGAAGTGAGTACTTATTGAAGGGTTCCTGCCCGTGTTGGACTTGTTCAGGGACTTGTGCTGGACTAATTGGTGGAATTAATTGTTTTAACTTGCCTACTTTATACTCAGACTAGTATGGGGAAACGAAAAACATCAACTGCACCGCCAAAGAAGAAGCAGAGTAAAACGGGAGAAGGGCCCTGCCTATCCCTATTAAATTACCTGACTGATGCAATGGGTGCAATTGAAAAGCAAATCCTAAATGAAGAAGAGGGTATGAATCCAGATAAAACCAACATCACGGAAGTCCCAATGTATCCACTAGTGACAGGAATAATATTAACACAAGAACTGACCCCCAAACGGAAAAGCCAAGTAGTTTAGACGGCTCGGGAGGTAGAAATGGTTGTGTGGTAAATATCTCAGACCATATTGTAGATACTGACTCAGAGAGTGACCCTCAGCCACCCCTGAAACGACCCGAAACCCTGGCAATATCCCAAAGCAGAATATGGAAAATAGCGAAAAGGGCTTGGCAATAACAAGTTTAAAACAAATAAAAGCACCAAAAATGGGCAGGACTCCGGCAAATAATAAAATGTGTGGGTAGGAAAAGGCGCTAGCGTGTTCTGACGCACGGACTCAGAATGAAGTCCTAAAAGTGAGCAATAAACTGGAAGCTCTTGATATTTACCTCAGGGATATCTTAGGTAAATTGAGTGGAAGACTGGGAGTAGTAGAAGATATACTGACTAAAGCCCTTAATAAATGCGAGTTTTTAACTGACCCTAAGGTTATACAGTATGCAAAAAAGGGGGATACACCTTCAAATTCTGGTACTTATTCACACACTCTTAAACATAGCACACAACCAATGACTGGAAGTGGAAACGGACATGTGGGGAGTAGTTCTAGGCCAACTATCCATAACGGATGTAATGCTAATCAGTTAGAGGGGCCAAGTGCGAGTAGAGAGTCTAATGTAATGGAGGGGCCTGAGTTTGAGAGACAAGTACCATACATAGATTTACCTCCGGCAGTAACTCCCTATACTGTGGTACTAACTAATGTTCCTAGGCTGCGTAAAGGGACTGTGGAGACATGGGAAAGCTTAAGAAATAAATCGTTATCTTGGCTGGGGGGGAGAACAGATTTAACAGGTAGACTATTTAGTGAGTTTAAAATGGCAAGAAGGGTGGGCTGGATAGGAAGGGGACCAAAGGACCAGGCTGGTGATTGTGTTTTAAGACTCCGTACCTAATTGAGTCAATCTTGAGCTGGGTGTGTAATAGTCCAATTCGGACAGACCAGATTAACATTGTGCCACTAGGATACTTTTATAAGCCCAGCCAATCTGAATGTGGTGTACAGAGGAAAGTCGCACCGTTGATAACCCACAGTATAAGCTATGGAATACCCACTTTTAACAGCTTTAATGTATTACCGACTCTGGAAGAAGTGGATTGACAGATTGGGTCTGATAAAATCTATACGAATGGAATATCTAAGAAATCTAATGCACATAGTAGGGAAAAAGTTCCAACGAATTGTAGGGCTGAGCTTGGTATAGGGGGCTCAGTCTCATTGGGTTCACATGAAATCGTGGTACACCAGGATATATCAGAAGGTGATCTGGCATTGACCGCTAGCATCGGGAATATTGTAACCCCAGATGTTGTGTCCACTATAATGATGGACAACAGCCCGATGCAGAGTACAGAAGAAAGTATGGTACCCAACATAGCCGTTCGAGGAAAGGGCAGATGTAATTTTATGTTTTGGAACGTAGCAGGTCTAAAATCTAAAATGAAGAACGTAGTGTGGTATGAATTTATCCAGCAATTTGATGTTTTAAGTTTACAGGAAACTTGGGCGACAGAACCAATACATATTAATGGTTACAAACCTCTTCATACAACTGCTATAGCTTCCAAACATGGTAGAGCAAAAGGGGGTTGTGCACATACGTCTCGAATTTAGTTAACTTTGAAAAAATAGATCTGGTGTTTGAGGATCGTTTCTACCAAATTATTAGATTAATGGTAGACACAAATTGCCCAGTGATACTTGTGAATTATTACAACAATGTTCCCCACGGTTTATTAGAAGGGGTTGCGAAGGCTATGCGTGGTCAGTTGCATAAGCTGCAGGAGACAGGAAGCAAAGATTTGATTGTAGTCTGGGGGGGAGATTTTAATACTGCTCTCTTTCAACACTCGGATACTGGGAACTGTGGAATTACGTATGATAGGGAGACCTTTTTTCACATTTCCCACATACAATGTATGGTGAATGTTTAAATGAATTAGTATTTGAGTTTGATCTGGGTTTTGCCAACACTTTAAGTAGTCCCCCTATGCCTCTTGGCCCTACGTTTAATGGGCGTGGAACTTTTTCCATAATAGATTTTATCTTGGTTTCCAATCGTTATTGTTCAATTATTGATGATTTCTGCCAGCATCAGATTGTATTAAGTGACGATTTTGCTCAGAGTGTGGGTATTTTGCTATTCAGACAAAATGTAGGTAAAGTTAACAGTCCAAACTCTATTTTGGAAAATATTTCTTTATCTAGTCAAAATGGTTATACCCTGAGCTGGGAGAAAGTGGTACCCACAGATTTTATGGTTGGTGTGGTAACAAATTGCCACGATGCGATTATGGCATGCTTGGATGAAAATACTGCACCTAAGGAAATTATGGATAGTTTTTCTGATATCGCAGATTACATTAAGAAGGCGCTTACCATTAGTGTAAACCGTAGGAAAAGGCGTATTATGAAAAAGGGGTGGTTCGATCCAGATTGTACTCTGGCCTATAGAAATCTTAAGCATGCCCAGCATAAAGAAGTTAAAGATAGGGATAAAATTAGAGAGGCACGGAAAGAATATAAGCGTGCCCTAAAAGGTAGAAGAGATAGCCTGAAAGTAGAGGCCTGGATAGCCCTCTGTGAAGCATCCATTGCCAAAGATTCTATTGCATTCTGGAAGGCAGTTAATGCACCCTTTTTTATAGATAGAGAGTTAGCCACTATTGAGTTGGCTATCCCAGAACATAGATGGATAGAGCACTTCCCGATATTGTATGATGAAACACCCATACAGCCACATGAAACTGTGGACACTGAGGCAGAATGTGACATATTGTCAAGGGACTTCGAGGAGGACCATGGAACATTGTTAAGGGACCATGGGAAAGCACTAGTATTTGAGTTAAACGAGGTAAATCTGGCCATTGCTGCAAGCTCAGGAGGAAAAGCTGCAGGGCCAGATGGTGTCCCCGTGATATTTTTAAAGCTAATATTGCACTATGGGGCCCATTGTTGATGCAAGTATTTAACGCATCTAGTTCTGCTGGCTTTATCCCAACATGGTATGAGTCTGTCCTTGTTCCAATATTTAAAAAGGGGAACAGGAACGAGCCGGCCTGCTACCGACCTATATCGTTGTTAGATTCAACAGTGAAAATTGTCGGTCGAGTGATATTAAACGGACTCCAGGATTGGGCAGAGAAACGATCGGTAATAAGCGATTTGCAGTTTGGCTTTAGTAAAAAGCTAGGCACAATTAAGCAGGGCCTAAACTTAAACATCTTATTGAATAAGTATACTAAAGCAAAAAAGGGGGCCCTGTATTTGGCCTTTGTCGACTTATTATCAGCGTTCGATTGTGTGAAGCACAATAAATTGTGGCTAGAAGAATTGGGCGTCAAATCAGTTTTAATCTCTTTTATAAGATAGTTTTTTTTAGGGGCAAGGGCGCGGGTACAGTTTGGGACGGGTGGGGAATGCACGGGACACTTTAAGGTGAAACGAGGTGTTAGGCAATTGTGCGTCCTTGCACCGTTTCTTTTTACCTTGTACATAAACAACATTGAAAAGGTCCTGGTCCAAGAATGTAAAGACCTACCCGAGGTAGGTAAACGTCCTATTCCCGCACTAATATACACGAACGACGCGGTTCTAATGGCCCGTACACCGTTGGGACTGCAAAGAGTGGTTACCAGCTTTGCCAATTTTATGTCAGAAAGAGATCTTACCATCAATTCATCCAAAACTTTATATAATGGAGTGTTGGCCAGGATGTATAAAGACAAAATCCATTTTTATTGACAAAAAACGGATTGAAAGTGCAAAGTTATTTTCCTTTCTTGGAATTTTGTTTGATCGTACGGGGACATGGGTGCAGGCGGAGAAATCAAGGAGATTATTATATATAAAGACCTTATCTGCACTATCAAATTTCAGTAGGAAATTGGGCAGACGTCCTACAGTGGAATTATTGGATATCTACAAAGCAAAATGTGTCAGCGTCGCTTCGTATGGAGCTGGAATATGGAGGTATGCGGACGTAAGCTCGCTGCAGGCAGCTGAAAATGTGTTTTTAAGATTTCTATAGATGGTCTCTAAGAGCACCTCTTCCTTTATTTGCCACACTGAACTAGGTATGACATATCTGGAAGACATCATAAAGATTCAACCAGTCCTGTTGTGGCATAGGATATAGACAACAGAGGAAACACATTTTAATCGTGGGGTTTTAGAAGATTGTAGGGGCATGGATGGGGTGATACATATTAGATGGTTGCTGTATGTCAAATAATTTTTATATGATATAGGACATCATGAATTTTATGATAATCCGCCCACTATGAATAGGATGAGTTGGAAAAATCTTAAGAATTGTTGCCTGCGTTTCTTGACCGAACAGAGATTGTGCATTGAAATGAATAAATCTACGGTGCAGGCACATAATCTCACACTAACAACTTTCAGCCTGCAGCCATACCTACGTCTGATCATGAGTGATTATGACCGTTTTTTACTGATGCGTTTCCGCCTGGGTACTCTGTATAGATTATTAAGTTTTCCAGCTGTAAATGACTGGCCAAAACAGCTTTGAAAATGCCCGTGTGATGACACTTCTGACCAGTCTACCATACACGTGTTATTTTTTTGCAAATGTTATTCTACACAGAGAAAATTATGGATTGTTCCTGTTTTAAAAGTACTAGGTATGAAGTCTTGTCATCCAGCATTTGTGGCACTTCAACAATTAGAGACAGTTTTTGTTGTAGCCTCTGCAATAGCCTTTTTTTAAAAAAATGTTTTTAGGAGCTGGAAAACGATCACAATGTGATAAAAAGCAAAATTAAATTATGTTTATGTACTTGATGCCATGTCCGCTATTGTAGGTTTTATTACCTGTAATATTTAGTATTGTATGATGCATTCATGATGCAGTGGAATTGCATCACAGTTAATGTTCCAATGTGAACCAGTATTGAGTTGTACAGCTGAGGGTTGCTGCATGAAATATGTACTCCATTAAAGACACTTCAAGAACCTATATGAAGTTTTCTGTGTGGATTACTACATATTTTGGCAACGAGGACCTGTGCAGAGGACAGGAAAGTGACACAACCTTCACCTCTGGAACGCCGCTAAATTAATTTAGCGCTATTGAAGAAGAAAAAACCTCATCAACTGTAAGTGTGCTGTTCTTGTTTCTAAGCTATACTCTTCTCTTCTTGCGAACTTTCATTAAATATTGGCATCATTAATCATTTATTCTACAATTTTGCTGGACCTACGTGGGCTCTTAAAGAAGAACTTACTTTTCTTGCGCAATGATAATGATGTTTGCACTGTTAATTCGTCATTAAATTGGTGTGCGTTTAAACACAGACTCGTATTACAGACAGATTACTTATACCTAAAACTGTCAAGGGCTCTGTTTAGAGATCAAGCCTCTTGAGTGTGAATTACATGCAAACTGTGCTATATTCAAGGGAATGGAGAGAGTATTATGTTTTCAGGATGATATAATGATTGTGGGGAGATCATTCAATGAACATGATGAGTTGATGGAAGAAGTTTTGCGAAGAATTTCTAAATGTGGGTTGACAATCAAAAGGGAGAAGTGTCAAATAAGATTGGGTCAGGTCAACTACTTGGGTCATCAAATTTCGGCAGAGAGTATTAGACCAAAGAGTAGTATTGTGAGAGCTGTGAAAGATGCTCCTTGTCCGGATGTATGACATTACAACGCATGCTTTTACATCACATGCTTTTACAATGCGGTTTTTACAACGCATACCATTACAACGCATAGTGCTTTTAGGCGCTGGATAGTGAATTGTTTAATTTACTATTCCAACTCCAGTCCCCGTGGATAGTAGGGAAGGTGTTGGATAGTACATTAAACCTATTCCCTATCCAGGAGCGCCCCCCCAGCGCAATGTATTGTAATGGTTTGCGTTGTAAAAGTTGCGTTGTAAAGGCACTGCATGGTAAAAGTTGCGTTGTAAAGGTTGTTTACCTCCTTGTCCTACTAATAAGGAGCAAGTGAAGTCCTTCTTAGGTCTTGCTGAATATTGTTCGAAATTTGTTCGGAAATTGGATGATTTAGTGGAACCTATGAGACTTCTTTTGAAGAAAGGGGCTGTGTTTGAGCGGAATTCTGAATGTGAGGATGCTTTTAGTAAGGTAAAAATTAGTCTCTCCGATGCTCCATCATTGGGGCATTTTGACTCAAAGAGGAAATCCATATTGGTTACGGATGCTAGTAATGTCGGATTAGGAGCAGTTTTGTTGCAAGTGTCAGATAATGATGAAAAATCATTGGATTTGCTTCACGCAGGTTACAGGGGCAGAAAAGTCATACTCAACTATAGAGAAAGAAGCCCTGGCATGTTGTTGGGGAATGGCGCATTTTAGGTACTAATTGTGGGGCCTACCTTTTGTTGTAAAGACGGATCATAAACCTTTAGTCCATATTTTTAAAGGTGGGCGGGGTTTAGATGGAAGTGTAACTCCCCGTATATCGAGGTGGTTACTATCTGTTTTAGATTACAATTTTGTGGTTGAGTATGTGCGTGGCAATAGAAATGTTATTGCTGACTGCCTTTCTAGGATGCCACTGGATGATGACTCTAGTGTGGACATTTTGGAAGATTTTGTTGTAGGTGTGGACTGTGAATTTGCTATTAGTCAAGATGAATGGAAAGAAGCAATGGAGAAGGATGAGGAGTATAAGAAGTTAAGAGAACTGATTATGGATTCCTGGGATGGATTTAGTGAAGGGGGTGTACATAAACAATACTTGTCAGTGAAGGATGAGCTTAGTTTGCAAGGAGATAACATTTTGGGAAGAAATAGGATAGTTCCTCCGGTTTTGTTGAGAACAAGGTTGTTGAGAATTGTACATGAAGGGCATTTAGGCAGAAGTTTGACTAAACAGAGATTAAGGGAATCTTTTTGGTGGCCTGAAATGGACAGTAATGTGGAAGATCTTGTGCGGGATTGTCATGCGTGTAGGAATAGTGAGAAGGTAAAAGCTATGAGAGAACCTCCTTTGAGATGTGTGGAATTACCTATGAAACCTTGGGAGAAATTAGCTCTGGATGTGTTGGGTCCAATTGATAAATTGGGAAATAATAATCGGTTTTTGGTTGTATTGGTTGATTATCATAGCAAATGGTTTACTTGTAAATCTATGGGGCAAGTCACTACTACAAATGTGATAGAGTTTCTAAAGGAAGTTTTTGTGGAAGAGGGAGTACCGAAAACTCTTGTAACAGATAATGGAGTTCAATTGGTTTCTTCTGAAATGACTAGTTTTCTTTGTGGTCTTGGAATCAGTCATGATAGAGTAGCTTTGTTCCGTCCACAAGCTAATGGACTTGTGGAAAGGGTAACCCAGATTGTGATGGATTGTATTCAACTTTCTCTGGCTAATGGGTTGTCATGGAAGGATGGATTACAAAGAATGATGTGGGGTCACAGGATTACGCCTCATTCAGTGACTGGAGTTTCTCCTTTTGTTGCTTTGAAGGGCAGAGAGCCGGGTACTAAAGAGTCTCCGATGGGGTTGAAGGAGAAGAATCAGGTTTGGGAGAAAGGATGAGGTCAAGAGTTGTAGATTGTCAGTGGCGTAATAAGATGGATTTTGACAGTAGGAAAAGTGCTAAGCAATTGGTGTTTGAGGAAGGTGATTGGGTAGTTGTAAGAAAGTTTGGATTTGTGAAAAAAAGAGAGAGTAAGTTTTCTCAACCGCAAAGGTAATTTCTGTCAGAGGTTCTGTGGCTGAACTGGATGATGGCAAGAAGTAGAGTTTTGGTAATTTGTGCAAAGTATCTCATTTATAATGTGATGTTTTTATATATATTTTGTCCTCTCAAAATTGTTTTCCTGTAAATCATATATTTCTTAGGTTGAATGTTTTCTCTAATATTTTTTCATTTTTTCTTATCTTTTCTTTTAGATTCCATAGAGGGGAAGATATGTAGTAATATTTAGAATTGTATGATGCATTCATGATGCAGTGGAATTGCATCAAAGTTAATGTTCCAATGTGAACCAGTATTGAGTTGTACAGCTGAGGGTTGCTGCATGAAATCTGTACTCCATTAAAGACACTTCAAGAACCTATATGAAGTTTTCTGTGTGGATTACTACAGAATTCTTATAAGTCTTTTTATATGCTTTTATGGTTATATGTTTGTGTAACCGAATAAAGTATTATTGATTGATTGACTCATCTGTAGCCTGGGATTGGCTTGAACTTTATGATACAGGCTCATTGCGCACTGAGATGCCGGAGTTGCAGCAGCCCTGCCACCACGACGTCAACCGTCTAGGTGCAGAGGAGCACCCCGACCAACAACCTCTCAGGTGGCGTTAGCACAAACAAGGGCAGTAGAGACTGCTGCGTCCTTGAAGATGAGTGAGATTTCTTCTTCACGCCCTTCAATGAAACATTGTAGGTCTGTCACCGAGTCCGGCGTCTTAGTGATCCCTGGGCTTGAGACAACTTTGGCAGGGGTTATGCAGTGGTCACTAGATGGTATTATTTAACACAGTCTGATTTAGCAATGCACTTTTATCTTGCAATGTGCCGTCATTTCTATTAGTTCCTACTGTTGTGTCGGTGAGCAGATTGCTTGTGTGTTTGTTTTCTACAGAGTATAATTCAGATGTGGGCGAGGCTGGAGGGATTCTGGTGGGGGAGGGGCTTGAGGCGTGCGACCCCTTGTATCCGTTTGCTTTCCAGTGTGCTGCTTCTTTCTCCTTTTGCTGGTGGCCCCCTGCTCCGGTGACCTTTCTCCATTACAGAACTTGTTAGCCTTTGTTTGGTTCCTTGGTGAGCCTTGTGTGCTCGGGTGTTTGGACAGGATGGTGTGTGTCTCAGTCCTGGGGGGAAGGGGGCTTGCTCATTGTTTATTATTATATTTTTTTTGTGTTTGTTTTTGGCAGGCTGAATGTGTGAGGCAGTTGACTTTATTTGCTAGGTGTAGTGAAAGCTGGATGGTGGCAGTAGTACTGGGTCTGAATGGGGTCCACACGACCCTCGATTGGTGGTTTTACTTCCAATGGTGGTGCAGGTTACAGGGATTATGTGCAATTTGCGAGGCCTTTCCCCCCTTCTCAGTGCTATAACGTCCTAGCTTATTTGAAATAGACGACAGTTCGATTGCGTTATTTTCAAGAGACATCTTATAGAGTCTGAAAGCAGAGCACTCCGGGGGCGTTGGCAGAGTCAATTGTATGCCACCACGTATTCTGCTTTCTCGCACGGCGCTCTTGTTTGGCTCAGGCCCTTTTCAGTTGCATACGGTTGTTTTTGACCCAGATAGTCGCTAAGTCTTGTTATCGGACCACTTGGACAATAGGGATGTGGAGTTATTGAATACTTAAATGTTGATCAGCTAGCGTTTCTGTCCGAGCCTGTCCCTCTAATTTCGCTCCTGGTGCCCCTTTGGAGGATTTTTAGAGGGATTTTAATAGTGTAGATGACATCTCCTTGGATAGATCGCATCCCCCCTTGCGCAATACACCGGTGGCTGAACCAGTGGATATTGCGCATACGAGGGCAGTTCAGTGAAACTTTATTGATAATGGAGGACACGTAACCTGCATTGCGAGTGTACTCCTATCATTCAGGTTTGCACGAATTTGAGATCCAGCTTGATCAGGTATACACCTGCCAGGTGCTGTGTAGTAGGTTAGTGGGCACCGAGTACTTGGGGAAGACGTACTCAGATAATTCCCTTATCTTATATACCTTCCAATGGTTCTCTGCTAGAACCACAGTCCCTAACTCGTGTCTGTATCTGGCAATGCTGGAGGGTCAACCATTCTGGGTTTTACTGGGTGAGCATGTCACAAGACTTTGGCTAGACAATGTGGGCATGGCCTCATCAGTGGGAGTTAAGTGGGAAACCATTGTCATGTGGCTAGGTTAAGCCCGGGAAGAAACGCTGCATTTTTATATGCACACATTTCTTAAGCTGCCTTATTTTCTACACATATGCTTGCGTGGCAGTGCAGGATTTACTTCTCTGGATCCACACTGCTTACAAATTCCACTTCGTAAGTACACTGTCACAACACCTTGAACATTTAGTACAAGGCCTTAACACGCATTGTGCAACTGTTGTTATTCATTTATGAGGGGACATAGCTGTCAAATCAGTGGAGCACTCTGCTGACATTGTGAGGTAATCGCTGTTATCGGAGTCTCGGCCCAAATGATTCATTTTTACCCTCTGCAAGGAGGGATCTCCAAATTGTGATCAAGACAGGGCCTTGTACACACTTACCTTCAGGTGATGGTGATCATCCAGTAAGGGATTCTTGTCAGAACACCAGCCCAAGCAACTAGGTTATGGAGTGCACAGTACTTGCCAGCATATATACATACTGCTTTAGCACAATAGTGGAATTGTTATATTGCTAATCACATTTATTTGTGTTGATCCAGAGACTAGGAGAGGTGAGAGTGGCCAGGACAATGCTTAAATGGCTGCATTCCTTTTTGAAGTTTTTGAAGATGAATGACTTCAAAATGGATGCCTCTTAAATGTGGGGTCCCCTAGGGGTCTTCCCTGAGCCCCACCCTTTTTAATGTTTATCTGAATTCTCTGGCATAAGTGGTTCTACCTTTCAGAGTCCAGATCGGCACCTATGCTGACGACACCCAGCTGGTTGTCTCCCTCAATCAGCAGGAGAGCACTGGACCTGGCCTTGCCCTGTGCCTGGAAAAAGTCTCAATGTGGATGGAAGGTTCATATTTGAAACTTAATGGGTCTCAAGACAGAGTTGATGCTCCTAGGTAACCACAATACTTTAAATGTAGGATTGTTCTGGCCCAGCTGTATTGGTCCAGTCCCCCTCCCTAAAGATCACATCAAGAGCTTGGGTGTCTGGCTTGAACGTAATCTTGATTTTAAGGGGCAAGGGCAGAAAGTCGCAGCCAGTCGCTATGGAATTTTAAGGATGATACGTAAAGTCCTCCCTTTGCTACCTTTTCTCGCCAGAAGACATATGGTTCAGGCACTGATCCTCTCCCGGCTTGACTATGCAAATGCCCTTTATTTGGGAGCACCTTGCTCCTCAACAAATAAACTACAAATTTTGCAAAATTGTGCAGCACGCCTGCTCTTGAATATTCCAAAGCACCTTTCGGCCAAGCCCGCTTTGGCGACACTTCACTGGCTTCCTGTTCAGGAGAGGATCCAGTTTAAGGCGCTGTGAATTCAAACACACGTGTGCACCGATCTCAGTGTTGCTGCCATCTGCAGTCAGTCTTTGTTTATAGGTTTGCATATATCATCCCATAAAGCAGTTCATCATCGGTCATAGTTAGATAACAGTTAGGGACTGGAGTGTGATTCCTAGCCTTATAGGTACGTCGCAGATAACGCACCTCTAAGTTACCAGGGTGTGCATCTGTCTTTCAGACACCCTCCACCCTCATATCTCAGCTCAGTATCATGTTCCCTTGGACCAGATCCATACATACATGTATGCAGATATTTACTTTACATTATCTTCTCATAGTACCATGTAGTTGGAATGTATGCAGGTATTTACTTCACATTATCTTCTCATAATACCATGTAGTTGGAACCAAGGGATACAGTCATTAAGACCACGTGTACTACTTTTTAGTCACTCCACCCAACGCTGTTCCCTGATTAAGAGGAATTCAGTCACATTGTTGGTATCTAATGGAATGAAGGGTCTATCCAGCACAGTCCATCTAAGATCTGTTTCACTGTGCCCCTGTTCTTGAAAGTGTGCTGTCATCTTCGTATTGGTTGGTGAAGTCTGGTATTCCTGAGACTTCGGTCAGGAGGCAAGCTCAAATCAAGCCCTTGGAGTAATATTCTGCAAGATGATGAAAGTTCTTTAAAAGTTCCTTCTCCTTCCCTTGGCAATAAAGAAACCACTGCAGGCCAACCCAGCAAACAGCACACTGACAGAGGGTCAGTCCAAACTCCTGCAGCTTCCTTGGTACTTCTCCTTGGCAAAGGTTCGTCTTGTGTTCCCAGAAGTGATCTTAAATCTTGGAGTCTGGACCCCAATATTTATCATGCAAAATCCTTTGCCCTCTGAAGGCAGAGGGCCCTGTACCTAGTCCAAACCAGTTCTGTGCAGTCCTGGAGCACTTTGTCTACATGACTCCTTCTTTCCTTTGGCAGGGTGGGCCAGGGTCATCAGACACACCACAGGAGGTGGAGCCAGCATTGTGGAAGGCAGGCACAGTCCGATTCAGGCCCAGGTGCTACTCCTCCCACCACTCTACATGCAGATAGGTCTTTTCAGCCCTGTGCTGCCTCACGCTATCTCCTATAGCCACCCCAGCCCCTGTCACTCACAAAACCAGACATTATTATTATTATTATTATTATTATTATTATTATTATTATTATAATTACATTTATTGAGCGCACAGCTACCCGGAGGTTTCCCGGAGCTAAAGAAAAACAGAAAATGAGTGAGTTTAGAGGGGATCAGGACACAAAATTAAATATTAAAAAGCCAGGTCTTTATTCCTTTGCGGAATGTCAAGTAGCAGATTTCAGATCGCAAGGATTGGGGCATGGAATTCCATAAAGAGGGTGCCAGTAGAGCAAACGAGCGACCGCCCATTTTAGCTCTGTTGACCCGAGGGATCAGAAACTTGTTTTGTGTAGAGGATCTCAGTGTACGGGAGAGAACATACTGCTGGACTAAGGAGGATAGATATTTAGGAGCTTTACCCATTTTATTATGGTGCATTATGCAGAGAGCTTTAAATTTTACTCGGCTCTCAATGCGCAACCAATGCAGCTTGCGCAGATGGATGGAAGCCGATGACCTGGCAGGCAAGTTACAAAGAAGGCGGACTGCCATATTCTGGACCACCTGAAATTTCTTTGTTACCTCTTTACAGGCACCCAGAAGCAGAATGTTCCCGTAGTCCAAGCGTGAGGTGACAAGGGCCTGGACCACTATCCTCAGGGTGTCAGCTGGAAGCATCCACGAGATTTTTCTCAGCCACCTTATGATGGTAGTACAGGTGGCAGAGACTTTTACAAAATGTTGCTTAAAAGACAGCTGGTTGTCAAAAGAGACCCCGAGGTTGCGAACTGAGGCTGAAGGGGTAGGAGTGGGACCCATCTGATGAGGCCAATGTTGAGGGCCCCAAAGCGAAGTGAGAGGGCCGAATAGAAGTAGCTCAGTTTTGTCACCATTCAATTTTAATTTATGACTGTGCATCCAGTTGGCAATTTGCTCCAACCCGGACTGTAAAGAGGACGTAGGAAGATGTTTATTGGTGGATAACGAATAGACGATTTGTGTATCGTCTGCGTAAGAATAGATTGTGAGGCCTGCTTGCTCTGCCAGAAAGGCAAGAGGTCTCACGTAGAGATTGAAAAAAAGAGGGCTGAGAATAGACCCCTGGGGCACACCGTGAGGGGAGGAAAAGATGGAGGAGACAGACGAGGAAGAAAAGACTTGAAAAGTACGATTAGAAAGAAAACTAGCAATCCAGGCCAGGGCGGCACCATCAATACCCACAGATTTCAAGGTGGATAGCAAGATGGAATGGGAGACGGTGTCAAACGCGGCACTCAAGTCTAACAGAATGAGTGCCACAGTCTCCCCGCTGTCCACCTGTCTTCTGATGGTCTCAGACACACCGAGTAGTGTGGTCTCAGTAGAGAAGCCAGCCCTGAAGCCAGATTGAGAGCAATGTAGAAGATTGGAAAATTCAACATAAGAGGTAAGAAGAGAATTAACGTGTTTTTCAAGAATCTTAGAATAGCAGGGAAGAAGAGAAATGGGACGAAAGTTGGAAGGGTTATTAGGGTCCGCGGTGGCCTTTTTTATCAATGGATTATTTACAACAAGGGGTGGTGATGGACAGAGTCTCTGAATTAAGCAGAGTACTCTCACCCAGTCAAGAGATCAGGGCTAGATCCAACACCGTTTTTTAGCTCATTGCACCATCCCAGTTTCAGAACCTGGCTGTATGCAAACTAGTCTGTCCCTGGCCCAGTGCATCATGGGAACAGGGCAGACCAGACTACAAAAGCCAATTCTTACACTGGGAAGGAAACAAGCTTCCGGGGACCGGTTTCTGGCATTTCAGCCGTCTTCGGCCCGGCTTGCTTGAATCCTGATGGTGCAATGAGCAAGGGACTCACATCTGAGCATCCCCTTCCACGCTTAGGGTGGACAAAATTATTTACAACAAGGGGTGGTGATGGACAGAGTCTATGAATTAAGCAGAGTACTCTCACCCAGTCAAGAGATCAGGGCTAGATCCAACACCGTTTTTTAGCTCATTGCACCATCCCAGTTTCAGAACCTGGCTGTATGCAAATTAGTCTGTCCCTGGCCCAGTGCATCATGGGAACAGGGCAGACCAGACTACAAAAGCCAATTCTTACACTGGGAAGGAAACAAGCTTCCGGGGACCGGTTTCTGGCATTTCAGCCGTCTTCGGCCCGGCTTGCTTGAATCCTGATGGTGCAATGAGCAAGGGACTCACATCTGAGCATCCCCTTCCACGCTTAGGGTGGACAAAATTATACGGTGATGGATCAAGCCCTGATCTTTGGACTGGGTAAGAGTGGTCTGCTTAATTCAGACACTCTGTTCATCACCACCCCCTTTTCTGTATCGTTTTTGGCCACTATAGGTGTGGCAGGGTATACTCAGACATGAGTCCCTTTCTCACTGCTCCATCAGGATTCAAGCAAGCCGGGCCGAAGAGGCTGAAATGCCAGAAACCGGTCCCCGGTAGCTTGTCTCCTTTCTGGTGAAGAATTGGCTTGGTAGTTTGGTCTGCCCTGTTCCCATGATGCACTGGGCCAGGGACAGACTAATTTGCATATAGCCAGGTTCTGAGCTGGGATGGGGCAGTGAGATAAATAACGGTGATGGATCAAGCCCTGATCTTTGGACTGGGTAAGAGTGGTCTGCTTAATTCAGACACTCTGTTCATCACCACCCCCTTTTCTGTATCGTTTTTGGCCACTATAGGTGTGGCAGGGTATACTCAGACATGAGTCCCTTTCTCACTGCTCCATCAGGATTCAAGCAAGCCGGGCCGAAGAGGCTGAAATGCCAGAAACCGGTCCCCGGTAGCTTGTCTCCTTTCTGGTGAAGAATTGGCTTGGTAGTTTGGTCTGCCCTGTTCCCATGATGCACTGGGCCAGGGACAGACTAATTTGCATATAGCCAGGTTCTGAGCTGGGATGGGGCAGTGAGATAAATAACGGTGATGGATCAAGCCCTGATCTTTGGACTGGGTAAGAGTGGTCTGCTTAATTCAGACACTCTGTTCATCACCACCCCCTTTTCTGTATCGTTTTTTATCAATGGAACCACCATCGCATGCTTCCATTCGTTAGGGACCGTAGCTTCAACCAAAGAAGCATTTAGAAGATTCAGAATGATCTGGAGTATGGTTGGAGCCACAGTACGCAGTATTTGTGGAGGCATAGGATCCAGGGGAGAACCAAATTTTATTTCTTTGAGATAGTTTTGAAAAAGTGAGAGCGAAATCGGCTCCCACGAGTGAAGAAAGGGGGCCGTGGGAGTTGGATTAAATGCATCGCTGGGACCAAGATTGGGTAAATGAGACACAGACGTGGAAGAAACGGTGGGAGTAGCATCGAAAATAGCGTAAATTTTATCAATTTTTCCAGAAATTTTTTTGCCAGGGCATTACATTGGATTGTGTCCAGACAGGGGTCTTTAGGTGCAGAAGACATGCCTGAAAGATCTTTTACCACTTTAAACAAGGCCTTTGGTCGATTTTGGGCATTGAGTATGGTCATGTTGGCATGATTAGCTCTGGCGGTATCACCAGCGGAATGGTAAGCCCGCAAGGCGTCCTTATATCTTGTTTTATTAGTCGTACAGTAATTGGAGCGCCAAATGCGTTCCAATTTTTTGCAACAAGATTTTTCAAGGCGAAGTGAGTCATTAAACCAGGGGGCCGGAGGGTGATGGATCTGAGATTTATTTCTCTGAGTAGGAAGGCAGGAGTCTAGGGCTGATGTCAACCAAGAGCTGACGACGGACACTTCCTTCGTGGTGATGATAGAACACGTAGGTTTGGAGATGTCAAGGCAGATGTTCAACTTATCCTTGTCTAGTCGTTTCCAATTCCTACTAGCCTTGTGAGGGTCTAAACTAGTGGAAGAATTGTGAGTGGATATCCTAATTGAAAAATCAATAATAAAATGATCAGACCAGATAACAGGAGAAGAGGAGTGGTAAGTAATACACTTAAGATTCGAAATAAGGGGATCTAATAAATGACCTGCTTTATGGGTAGGGCCTGAGTTAAGTAAGTGAAGGTCTAAGGCGGCTAAGTCCAATAATAGGCGCGTACTTATAGGGCAAGAAGCTTGATTAAAATGAATATTTAAATCTCCCACTATAAGGAGATTAGTGGATTGTAAAATCAGAGGGGCAATAAGCTCAGGAAGAGCAGAGGCCCATGCAGAGGCTGAACCAGGGGGACGGTAAATAAGGACTCCTGTCAGAGTGAAAGAAGGAGAAAGAAGAAGTTTAAAGATACCTGCTTCGCAACCCGGAAAATCAAGGTCTTCCCATGAGCAGGAAAAATCTCTTTTAAAAATAACAGCAATCCTTCCGCCCTCCTTGAGAGCACGGTTTCTCCCCACAAAGGTGTAGTTGTTGGGGAGGGCCATGGCGATGTCAGGGCCGGAGCTCTCGTTGAGCCATGTTTCTGTTACAAACATGGCTGCCGGGCTGGATGACTCAAGGAGGTCAAAGATATCTCTCCTGTGTTTAGGGAGAGATCGACAAATGATGCTAAAAAAGTTCAACTCACGGCATTTCGACTTAGAAAAGGGAACCTGATGTATAATAGGCGAAGTGTCCCAGAAAGTGGAAGAGAGGGAATCTGTGACCGAGGTAACAGAGTCTAGTGTAAGAGCACATTTGGGACATTTTAACGGTGCGTCTTGACAGTTCAGGCTAGGGGCAAAAGTGCAGGGGGGTGGCTGTAGACTCAATAGGACCGAGCGTGAATAACTAATGTAATCGGGGGCAAAACGAGTAGCCCCTGGTCCCGGCCTGGCGCGGACGGGCGCAGACGGGCAGGACTTTGGCACGACTTTGGCGCGAAGTCGGCGCTCCCGCTGCGCTCGTCCGCTGCGCTTCCGGCACAAAAGAACCATTTAAGCTTGTGGGGTGGGAGGGGCAGAGCACTAGACCGCTCGCCGACTCCTCGTCTCACACAAGATGGCGCCCAAAGTAGTTGAACCCAACCAGACCTTAGTCGTCTGTGGTGGGGGCTACAGAGCTTCAGGGAGAGGCAGGTAATACCCAGAATGTGAGCGCCGAGTGCGCAAAGACAGTAAAAATTGTTTTTAAAATTGTGAGCGAAAATGAAGCATAAACATTAAATACAATGTATAGCAGTTTTAAAATAATGAGCATCAGAGCGCAGGAGCGCAAGCAACAGAGATCCCACAAGCAGAGTCCCGGCTTTCCGCCTCAGGACTTACTCACTCAGCTGTCAATCGCCGAGTGAGTAGAACGCCAATGGTTTTAAGCTTGTGGGGCGGGAGGGGCAGAGCACTAGACCGCTCGCCGACTCCTCACCTCACACAAGATGGCGCACAAAGTAGTTGAACCCAACCAGACCTTAGTCGTCTGTGGTGGGAGCTACAGCGCTTCAGGGAGAGGCAGGTAATACCCAGAATGTGAGCGCCGAGTGCGCAAAGACAGTAAAAATTGTTTTTAAAATTGTGAGCGAAAATGAAGCATAAACATTAAATACAATGTATAGCAGTTTTAAAATAATGAGCATCAGAGCGCAGGAGCGCAAGCAACAGAGATCCCACAAGCAGAGTCCCGGCTTTCCGCCTCAGGACTTACTCACTCAGCTGTCAATCCAGACATACAATACACAATCTCGCAGAGGCAGGCAGGATGTTAGGTAAGAAAATACCTACTTTCTAAAAGTGGTATTTTCAAACACAGAATGTTAAAATCAACTTTACTAAAATATGTATTTTTATCATTCTGAGTTCAGGCATTCGACTTTCTACCATGTTCCCTGGGTCAGTTAGGATTATGAGATGTTATAATCAAACTGCCCATTCTGGCCTATGGGAACAGGTAGCCTTGCATTAGTGAAAAACGAAAATGGCTGTAAATCTCTATCAGTACATGCCACACACATCAGGGCATGTTCTACCTCTTAAATCCAATGCACCCTGCCCTTGGGCCTACCTTAGTGGTGTCTGATATGTAGAAAAGGGAAGGTTTAGGGACTGGCAAGTGGGTGCACTTGCCAAGTCGACATGTCAGTCACAGACTGCACACAGGCTCTGCAATGGCAGGCCTGAGACACACTTTACAAGCTGCTTCTGTGGGTGGCACAATCTGTTCTTGCAAGCCCAACAGCAGAATTTGATTTACTGGCCCTGGGCACATATGGTGCACTGTACTAAGGTCTGACAAGTAAATCAAATAAGCCAATCATGGAGTCACTAATTCAGTACATCAATTTAACATAGACGGCATATGCACTTTAGCACTGATCAGCAGTGGTAAAGTGCCCAGAGTCATAAAACCAACAAAAAGAGGTCAGAGAAAATATAGGAGGAAGGCAAAAAGTTCAGGGATGACCCTGTAAAAAGTGCCAAGTCCAACAGCAGCCATATTAACAATCACCCTTTTCTGCCTTCAAGAGTTTTAGTGGATACGGGTCTACAAATCTTGCAGTCCTTATGGGGATCTTCAGTGTGCGGTCGCTTCTTACCACAAGATCTACATAATCTGAAAAGTCCTTTTTAGAGGATTCCGACATGTTAACCGCAAAGGTGAAAAAACAGCAAAGATGTGAAAAAATTAAAGATAATAGTAAAAAATATGAGTTGAGGTTGATTAAAGTAGGGGGCTCAAGATGAACTGGTTAATGCTCCGATCATGTAGCCGCTGGGATTACTGTAGAGATTATGGGAGCGGATGAGGGTTTGGGCCAGGTCTCTGTGATGAAGAGGATGTCGGGTGTGTGTCGCTGTTCAGAAGGTCCCATATTTTGGTTGTGTGCTTGCTGAGTGATCATGTGTTGAGTAGCATGCATGCCGGTGGGAGTTGATGTGCGGGTTTGGTATAGCGTGTGCTTAAGGGTGGGAGTGTAGGAACTGTTGGTGCTTGTGTGGTGTGTGTTGGGAGGAGGTACTGAGGGAATAGTTATTATTTGCTTGGGGGGTGTTGGTGGGTGGCTGTGATGTTCCTACAAGGACATATGAAGATTGTGAACCTTTGATGCTTGTACCTGACACATGGTGGTTGTGGCATACAATGGTGGTATTTGGGCACATGATTTTATACCTAGGCATAATATGGAGGTACAAGAGAATATGATGTGACTGGGCATTTGATGGTTGTGCATGGGCGTACAATGTTTGAGCCTGTCATATGATGGTTGGGGCTGGGCATAGGATGGTTCAGCCGGGGCATAAGATGATTATACTTGGGCCTATGAATGTTGTGCTAGGGCATATCATGATTGTGCAATGGAGGAACCTGGGCACAAGTTGGCTCTGCTGTGCCATAATATTGTTGGGCCTGGGCTTAGGATGGTTGGGCAAGGCTTAGCATGGTTGGGCATGGACAGAGGATGATTATATTTGGGCCTATGAACTTTGTGCCTGCACAAGATGTTTGGTCTTGAGTATATGACAGTATGTCAGGTATTCTGAGGCTTTGTATGGAAATTTGGCAAATTTAATTATGCATTTTGAGACTGTAGAAGATCAGATCATCAGGAGCTGCACCTGGCATTAGTGGGTCTTGTGACTCAACAAGTCCACCGCATAATTGTGGATGCTGGTGTCAAAGGTCAAGCAACAGAGCAGAAAGATTGCCCTTTGATTTGGAGTCCTTATCGTTTCAAATATTTAGGATAATAGTAAAAAATATGAGTTGAGGTTGATTTAAGTAGGGAGGCTCAGGATGAACTGGTTAATGCTGATTTCTATTTATGCTAGGTTTGTTATGGCCAGTTGGGGATTTGTATATTTCTGTGGAATTTTCATGTATTGTGAACGATGTTCGATAAACATTGGGCCCTCGAGTGCTCCTATCGGTTCACGACCATCTTGATTCATGAAACCAGACTCAATGATTACCTGTACCTATGAGGCTTCTTATATAATGGCTTTGAGGTACAATGAGGGTCTTCTGTCTGTTGGTTTAGTTTGTAAGTTCCTTATGTGCTGTGTCACTCGTTGAGATGAACGCACATGGGCCTGGGATTGCTCCTTCAAAGACTGTGGGAAATCATTTGGTGTGGGAGAAAGGTTAATGTATAGCCAAATCAGATAGAGCAGAAAGCAGAGTGCAACTAGGCCACTGACAGCCTATGATAAATTTGTCATCAGCCTTGCGAGTATGAAAGGCCTACTCTCATTATTATTAAAAGAAAGGGGACAGAAATTAAAATACATAAACCACAGGGATAGCATAGGCAGAGAAGTACAAATTGGAGAGACTATGGAAAGATATGGACAAGACTACAATAGTGATTCATCTTAGAGAGTATAGATATAAAAGCAAGAGTGGGTGGCTTTCCAACCTTGATAAACTAAAAGTTATGAATTCAGGAGTAGTTTGGTATTAAGGATCAAAAATGCAAAGTATTAACCCTACACACAATGCGGAAGATTAATAAACAAACGGGATTCAATGAATACAGGAGGTGGACTGGTCATGTGCAATCATAGTAGATACAATAAACATACCATGGATACAGTGTGCATCAATTATCAAGCCCTTCCTAACACAAGACACAGCTGCTGCCTCACATTCATAACAGAGACCAGTGCATGAACATCAAAGTAGGGAAACATTCAGTACCAGGCCTTATTTATGTTAATTGCTTCTGTCAAAACATTTGAGGGTTCTCATTTTGGTTTTCCTTAACATGCCCCTCTCCTTGACCTGCGGTTGTTTCTGTCCATGTTCCTATGTGTAGATGGCATGTGTTTGATTAAAGTACTGTCCCTTGATGAACAGACAATTCCTCAATCCACCAAAACACTGTAAGCCATGGAACTCAAGACCATTTACATCTTGCTAAGAAACTGATTAAAGTCTTGGGTGGTTTTTCAAATAAAAAGGATTTTATATTAACCTTTTCCGTGCGACCGCGTTTCCCCCTCCGGTGCTGGGCCCTAATAGAAACGGGCGTGGTCATGACGGAACGGTTCCGTCATGAGCACAGCTCAACCGTAGCTCATGACGGAACCGTTCCGTCATGAGCATCGAAGGGGTTAAGCTCAAAAAGCCTACAAGTTTGATTACCTTTGCCAAACTAGTTTGTAACATTAAGTATTTCTAAGGTCCCTTTTGTATACTAGAAGCAGGGATGTGGAATTCCTATAGCCCGACGCCCTGGACATATTGTTAGGGGTCAAGGGCAACAAGTTTTCATGTGTATTTTGTCCTTGGGACAAGTAAGCACAACCTCCTGCAGCACAGAGCCTTTGACTGCCAGTTTGCAGTACCACATTATTGATCAGGGAAGGGCACTGTCTGCAGTTAAGGTCATATTTTTGTCCATATGTTAACGCTGTTCAAGCTTGTATTTATGGTTCATTAATTGAAAGCCTTTATTATTGGTGGGCGCTCTAAGTAAATGCTGCAAACTCTGACTGCACTACTGACAGAGGTTCCAGTATAAAAATGTGTACACACGTTTCAAAGTTTAGCAGTTTGAGGCTATGTATAATGGTCCCAGTATGCCAGTTGATTTGACGCAAATATATAAATATATGCAGAAGCATGAAAGTAAGATTGATGATTCTTTGCTTTCAAAATAAAATGTTCATAAAAAGATTAAATCAGGACAAAAAACATTGTGCTAAACTACTGTAAAATTTCAGGTACCATTTCTTTGCAGCATCATTTAGTAACATGTGTTAATGCATGCTTGTATTTCCCAAAATTATTCTTAATGGAAAATCAGTGTAACCAGTTTCAATAGGATTATGAGAAACAAAAATAAACAAGCATTGGCAAGGCCAGTAGGCCTGAAATTGTTGGTCAGCTATTTTGTTTTGTCCATGTGTGACATCTTTTGGCATGGTTTTTGTAAAACCTTATTGGTGTGGGCGCTGCCGGGCCCTCACCATTATAACAAACATTGGCAATAGCAAAGATATTGTTTTTGGTCTCAAATAGCACACACTGCCACAGTAGTTACTGGCACTGAAGAAAAACACTTTGTATGCCGATATGCTCCTTGTGAAAGAGCAGAATGATGTTACTCACAGTGAAGCCAGCCGATACAAAGAGAGAGACTGAATTTTATTAAACGCAAAAGGTCATTGTCAACGCAAGACCAAATTAGGGGCCCAATTATTAAAGAAAGTCTCAAAGTCCACCCATGGTATATGTCCTTGCATTAAGTGCAGCTATTCGGCTTTCGTGAATTCCCAAGAATTTACAGAAGTGGGTAAAGAAATATTACTCCTAGAAAATATTTGTGTACTGCATTTTAGCTTGAGCAAACATACATGTGTAGATTTGCTCATGCAAAAATCTGAGTGTTTGCAAGTTTACTTTCCTCCCAACTCTGGAAGAAGATTTACATCTGCCATTGTCGGGAGTACATTTCTAACGTTTCTCAGTATAGGAAAAGATTAGAGAAGAGTTATTGAAAACCCTTAAAAAATGCAAGTTAGTAGGTTTGACCAGACTCAAAAGGAACTATTTCTTACCACTACCTTCAGCCCAAGTATGTAGATCTGTGGAAACGTGGCAACATAAGGGGATTGCTAGTATTCAAACCCTACTATTATATGAGGCTTGGCATATTCAGAGAGGCTATATCAAATCTCTTATATAATGAGATTGCTGCCATCATTTGTCGCCGCACTACATGGCACCGAAGGGACAAGTGGATTTTGTTACAGGACAAGTAGAGTTATGAAGCTACCTGTCCCATGGACAAGTAGATATTTTATTAAATTCCACACCTCTGTATAAGTCACACCTCTTGACTACTGGTGTGTCATTAAAGCTGCATGTAAAAACTACCTGTTCTGCTATCGTAATTATACCTTGCACTCTGACAAGAGAGGCATGCACAGGACTCCACACACATCCACAGACTACAGGGTACTTTTTAGCACATTTTGGTTTCTAGTCCTAGAATCAAAATGAGATAAGTGGTGTAATAGGTGTATTATCTGCAGAGATATTCTACCTTCTGGTCTTATTTCATACAGTACTGGAGTGAAGGCGCAGGAGTAAATTAATGTCTAGAAAATGAATTTACCTTAAGACGAGTGTCCTTGTGCTCCATTAAGTTGATGTCATTTTCCATGACACGGGTGGCAATCCACTTGTTTACTGGCACAAGAAGCAGTGTGATTCCCAGCCCTGCCAAGGATGCCAGCCCTACTTGTTGGTACAGCAGACAGAAGATGATAGCAATCTCAGTTGGCAAGACCCAACCTTCATGAAAGGCCAGGCAGTAGGCAGCCAGTTGCTCAGAGTCACAGCTGATGAAGTTGACAACTTCACCAGTCGAGAACCAGGATAGGCTACTGCTGTTGGCCCTCACAGCTTTGCGGTAGATGGTGGAGACAGATGCAGCTCTGACCATCAGCTCCACCTTGTGCACTTCATAGACAAATTGATTTCGTAATAGGGCAGCAAGAAAGGAACTTGCAAAGAGCCCAATGACATAGAGTAGTCCGTAGCTCAAATGTTCCTCACGTGTTTCTATAAAATTAACAAAGTGACTAAGCAAAAGAGGTCCTGCTAAGCCCATAAAGCTGGCTGATAGCCTCACAATCCCCAGAGAGTAGAACCTCAGGCCGAAGGTTGAGTGGAGTACAGAAAAGAGGCGTACCTCCTTCGGAATGTCTGAAGTGCCATGAGGAAGGCCATTCCCACTTGCTTTATTCGTGGGGCTTAGATGTCCGATGTTGCCATCTTGTTTGGAAAAACTGGGTACCTCCTTCAGGATGGCATTCTTTCTTTGCCAACAGGCATTGAAGCGTTTGCAGACTGTTTGCGTTCGGAGATTGTATGGTAAATGATAGATATCGTCAGGCTGCTTCAGATTTTTTTGGTGTCCACGTTTCAACAAAGGATTTATCCAGAGGAAGAAGAAACGTGAAAGCCAACTCTCATTATTTTCATCAGTCTTCTGCCATTCGGGCACCAGAGTCTCTGAATCAATGAGATAAGGGGAACACTGCGTGGGGTTGTTGATGGAGACAGAGTCTTGATGGGTGGGAATGGGAGATACAAATGCAAGTAGGTAGGTGGCAATGCAGGCCAGTTGGAGGCATACAACAATACGTTTCAAAATGGGTCCAGGCTGCATGGGGTATGATGCTGATCCATTACGGCTATACCACACAAGCGTAATGACTAGGGATGGCACAGGAAGAAGTACCATGACTCCCAAGGCAAAGGGGCCCCTAGAGATGCAATTTGCTGTCCTGTGGAGCATGAGTAGGGATATGCCGTGAGTGATCCAGGCCAATGCTGAGATTCCACCAATCAGTACTTCCAAGGCAATTGTTCCCTGCTCTTGTAAGAAAGCCACCAGAGTGATACTGATGATGGCAAGAACAGCAAAGAGGAAAGACACAGTGATCCGAAACTTCCAAGCACGTCTGGGATGGTGTTCATATCCAAGAAATCTACAATCAACAACAAATAATGTTAGAGAATATACACATTTTTTATCTACATAAAAATGTATAGGATGAAGGCAATTGACCAAAGTTAATGAAGACATATCAAATGAAGAAGATATTGCGGAAGACTACAATCTTGAATCCAAGAAGTTTGAAAATAAATAGTTCTTGAATTATGTTCTACATCATCAAAAAGAAATCCTATGGAAAAAATCTAAACAATTAAGTCCAAATTATTTTAATGTACATATGAATCAAAGTGTTACGCTGCTCCTGCGATAGGTGTTTTATGCAACTGATATTTTATTACAAAACTAAGCATAATGGGGTGATTTGGGGAATTTTGAATAACCAGTTTAATGTGAAATTCCATAAAATAAACAGCATTATGATAACCTAACAAAATGTTTGCCTCAGCCTTTCTATGATTGTTCTATTACATACAGCCATCAATCAATCAGGATTTACAAAGCGCGGAAAATCACCCATTTGATATTTGATATTTATGAGTTTATATAGCACCCAAATCACCCCGTCAGGAATATCTCCGCGCTGGGACAGCGTGCTTCAGCCAGACAAATACACCTCAGAATAGATAGGTTTTTAGCAGCTTCCTGAAATGTAGGAGGTTCTGGCATTCGTATAGTTGGAAGGGAAGTTCGTTCCAGAGAATAGAGGCAAGGTGAATAAACGCCCTGCCACCCATGCGAGCTATTTTAATTCTCGGGGTGACGAGAAGTAACTTAGATCCTGACCGAAGAGGTCTAGAGTGTTTCTACCTTGACAGTTTGTCGGACAGGTAAGGGGGTCCCAGCCCATTGAGCGCTTTGAAAACGGTGCAACAGATCTTGAATTTTACTCGTTTTCTCACAGGGAGCCAGTGGAGTTTGTTTAGAAGCGGTATAGAAACTGTTCTGGGAGGGGCATTCGCTACTAATCGGGCAGCGGTGTTCTGGACTACTTGCAATTTGTCCAAAGAAGCCTCGTTGGCCGAAGCCAACAATGCATTGCAGTAGTCCAGTCAGCTTAGCACTAGAGCTTGCATCAGTGTTTTTTGTGTGGAGGGTGGTAATAGTGGGAACACTCTTCTAAGGAGACTGAGTATGTGAAAACATGTTCCTGTGGTAGTGGTGGCATGTGCTTCGAGCGTACGTTTCTGGTCAATTCAGATTCTTGACCACTGTTTTCGGGGTGGGGGCCGGGCCCAGTTCCTCCAGCCAATAAATGGGTGACCAGATTATTGCTGCGCCTCTAAACAACATAATTTCCGATTTCTTAAAATTCAGGTCAAGGAAGTTGGCCCTAATCCAAGCAGAAATGGTCTTCATGCCTTCTGAAAAGATGAGTTGGATGTTAAGGCTGGTTTTATCAAAAGAGAGTAAGAGCTGGGTGCCACGAGGGTCTCAAGGTGCTGGAGTTGCTAGCTGCTTCGCAGAGAAAGCAGTGAAAATTAGGCAAAAGCATTCAGAAAAACAGGGGGAACGGGAGGAGAAAGCAGTAAAAAGATAAGGAAAAGCACTTAGAAAAATGGAGGGGCAGTAAAAACAAGGCAAAAGCAGGAAAAGAACTCAGAAAAACAGGGGGAAAGGACAGATAAATCAGTAAAAATTAGACAAAAGCAGGGAAAGCCCTCAGAAAAATGGGGTAAAGAGAGGAGGAATAGTAAAACACACGGGAAAAGCAGGAGAAATACTAAGGAAAAGGAGTAGGGAGTAGGGGGATGCAGCAGCACGGGGGAGCTGTGCTTGGTGCTGTGATGTATTCCTATAGGTTCTGAATCGATCCCCCTATTCCTGACCCTATTCTGGTTAAACAAACCAACAAGTTAACTAACAGTCAGCCCATGAGGCAGAAAACCCCCATGATGCAGATACCGTTATCTGACGCAGTCACACTACGGCACAGGAACGTGTTATCTGATTAGGTCATAACGCTTGCGATCTAATTAGACAAGCGATATTCCTCCAGCCCCTGATAAGGCATACGGAGTTCTCATAACAAATCAAACCTATGACAACCTGGGCAAAACCCTGCGGCCATTGTTTTGATTTCACCGAGAACTTCAGCAAAAGAATGTGCTAACGAGCAAGTCGTATGACATCCTTATTGACGTATCTATGTCCATCCTTACGTCAATCTCGGCACCTTAAAGGTATAAATATTACCGATATTGCCCTATGCAAACACACGCGGTGGTGACGAGACGGAGCAGCCATACTTGCCGAAGCCCAGAGCAGAGCAGACCCCGCTGGCGCAGCCCCGCCTTCCTGACGCGCTGAGAGAAGCTGCTTTCTCCTGCCGAGAAATCCAGCACCGGCGTTTCTGGGTAGCCCTCGCAGGCAGCCTGGAATATCGAGACCAGAGACGAGAGATACCATCCCTCATTCAACCTAGATTCCAGGTACAGAACTGAATAACCCCTCACAGAGAATTCTTTAGTTATTCACTTGGCAAAAACAAACTTAACTTAAACTGTAACTTTCTATTCCCGCCCACGTATTAGGCTTAGGTCAGGTACACGGGGTAGGCGTATTTAGAAACACCAGTTGAGTACGTTTAGTCAAATGTATATGTGTATGTAATATATTTTATTCATTTTAAAACATCTTATGGCTTAGAAACCATATCAATGTTCTTACAGTATTATTTTATACTATTGCTTTTAATGTATGCACTTTACTTAGCTATAAGTATTGCAATAATATCGATCCATTTCTCTTGTATGAGAAAAGAGACTGATCAATAAATAACACCTTTTTATTGAACACGCCCGTCTCTTCCTTTTCTCTACAATCTGATGAGACTAAGAATGCACGTACTGACTGAGTAAAATAAATTGCCTTTTGTTCACACGACTCTCGAGATATACTCTTGATTAGGGGAGAGCAAAGTTGTCATGTTCTATGGTTGTCAGAAACTAAATCCCTTCTTGTCTAATCAGGGAAGTTAAGTCCTTCCTGAACATTCGAGAAAGTTTCTAGTGAACTCTGAGCTAGCTGGCAAACCCAAAACTTTAAGTCTAGTATCGACAGTAGTAGACCTAGTTAACGTCTGGTCTAGGCCTTTACTGCTGTAGGTATTATTCCAATGCGCAGAGCCTATTGGGATGATAGGAACTACACTACAGTGCTTGCTCAGTGGAGTCCCGCTGCCGCCTCTTTTAAGTAGGTCCTGGAAGGAAGGAAGGAAGGGCGCTGTGAGCTAGTGGATAGTAGGCGAGAGTGGCAAACGAGGGGGAAAACAAGGAGAAGCAGTGAAAAATTCGGCAAAAGCACTCAGAAATAAGGGGGAGATAAACGAGAAAGTAAAAACGAGGCAAAAGCAGGAGGTAGTACTCGGAAAACAGGGAAAGGGCGGCGAAAGCAGTAAAAAAACCAGGCAAAAGCAGGGAATGCACTCAGAAAATGAAAAAATGGGGGAAAGAAAAGAGAAAGTAAAGAAATGAGGCAAAAGCAGGAAAAGCTCTCAAATAAGTGTGGGGGGGAGAGAAAGCAGCAAAAACGAGGCAAAAGCAGGAAAAACACTCAGACCAACTGGTGAAAGGACACAGAAAGCAGTCAAAAACGAGGCAAAAGCAGAAAAAGCACTCAGAAAATCGGGGGGGAGGATGGAGAAAGCAGCCAAAAATGAGGCAGAAGCAGGAAAAGCACTTAGAAAAAAAGGGGGTAAAGGAAGAAGAAAGCAGTAAAGAAATAACAAGCGCAGAAAAGGCACAAAAGCACTCAGTCAAACAAGGGGGGACCACTAAGAAAGCAGTAAAAACTAAGCAAAAGCAGGAAAAGCATTAAGAACATTGGGAAAAAGGAAGAAGAAAGCAGTAGCAAATTAGGCAACAGCACTGAGAAAAACGGGGGAAAAGGATGGAGAAAGCAGGCAAACACAGGGCAAATACAGAAAAAGCACTAAGAACAACGGGAGAAAGGAAGAAGAAAGCAGTAGCAAATTAGGCAAAAGCACTGAGACCAAGCATTTGCAATGAAATAGGTCTTGCATTAGGAAAGTTTGAGCTATTGGTATTGTAAATGACAATTTTTTGATTTATGTGTTGGTTTTGAAAATAGCAAAATTAATAGCTTTGTCATTTACAATGCCAATAGTTTTAACTTTCGCAAATTTGACACCTATAGCATTAGTAATGCAATATGTGTTGTATTTACGTGACTTAGATGTATTGATATTACAAATAAAAAAGGCTTTTATTTTTTTTAATAATTAATACTTAAATAAAAGTTATTGTAATTTATAATGGCAATAGCTTTTGTAAATAACTTTTGTGAAGATTATGTTCATTGTATTTTATTGTGACGAAAATCCAAGAATAGAAGTGAAATATTAACATCTTTTTGTGACATTTGTAATAAAGCTTGAAACATTGAGAGAACATATTTGAACCAGTTGTTGTTGAATGGTTGCACAGATTGATGTTGTGGTGGCGAAGAGTGATGCTGTAGCATTCAGTGATGCTGTGGTAGTGCATAGTGATGTTGTGGTGCCCCTGAGTGATGCTGTAGTGGTGCTGAGTGATGCTGTGGTGATGCGATAGATAGAGTGAGGGCGATAGATAGAGTGAGGGCGATAGATAGATAGAGGGAGGGCGATAGATCGAGTGAGTGCAATAGATAGAAAGATAGAGTGAGGGAGATAGATAGATAGACAGATAGATAAAGTGTATTTATGTTGCATTTAGTAGAGTGTAATTATGTGGCGTGTAATTATGTGGCACTGAGTGGTAATATGGGGAGTGTATGTTGTATTCAGTAGAGTGTAATTTTGTGGCGTGTAATTATGTGGCACTGAGTGGTATTTGGAGTGTATGTTGCATTGAGAGCAGAGTAATTATGTAGCATATAATTATATGGCACTGAGTGGTATTGTTTGGAGTGTATGTTGCATTTAGTGCAGTGTAATTATGTAGCATATAATTATGTGGCACTGAGCGGTATTGTGTGGAGTGTGTGTTGCATTCAGTAGAGTGTAATTATGTGGCATGTAATTATGTGGCACTGAGTGGTGTTTGGAGTGTATGTTTCATTGAGTGCAGTGTAATTATGTGGCGTGTAATTATGTGGCAAGTAGTGGAATTTGGAATGTATGTTGCATTGAGTGCAGTGTAATTATGTGGCGTGTAATTAAGTGGCACTGAGTGGAATTTGGAATGTATGTGCATTGAGTGCAGTGTAATTATGTGGCACTGAGTGGTATTTGGAGTGTATGTGGCATTGAGTGCAGTGTATTTATGTGGCGTGTAATTATGTGGCACTGAGTGGTATTTCGAGTGTATGTTGGATTGAGTGCTGTGTAATTATGTGGCGTGTAATTATGTGGCACTGAGTGGGATTTGGAGTGTATGTTGCATTGAGTGCAGTGTAATTATGTGGCATGTAATTATGTGGCAATGAGTGGTATTTCAAAGTGTATGTTGCATTGAGTGTAGTGTAATTATGTGGCGTGTAATTATGTGACACTGAGTGGTATTTGGAATGTATGTTGCATTGAGTGCAGTGTAATTATGAGGAGTGTAATTATGTGGCACTGAGTGGTATTTGGAGTGTATGTTGCGTTGAGTGCAGTGTAATTATGTGGCGTGTAATTATGTGGCACTGAGTGGTATTTGGAGTGTATGTTGCGTTGAGTGCAGTGTAATTATGTAGCATATAATTATGTGGCACTGAGTGGTCTTGTGTGGAGTGTATGTTGTATTCAGTAGAGTGTAATTGTGTGGCGTGTAATTATGTGGCACTGAGTGGTATTGTTTGGAGTGTATGTTGCATTGAGTGCAGTGTAATTATGTAGCATATAATTATGTGGCACTGAGTGGTATTGTGTGGAGTGTGTGTTGCATTCAGTAGAGTGTAATTATGTGGTGTTTAATTATGTGGCACTGAGTGGTATTCGGAGTGTATGTTGCATTGAGTACTGTGTAATTATGTGGCACTGAGTGGTATTTGGAGTATATGTTGCATTGAGTGCAGTGTAATTATGTGGCGTGTAATTATGTGGCACTGAGTGGTATTTGGAGTGTATGTTCCATTGAGTGCAGTGTAATTATGTGGCGTGTAATTATGTGGCACTGAGTGGTAATATGGGGAGTGTATGTTGTATTCAGTAGAGTGTCATTTTGTAGCGTGTAATTATGTGGCACTGAGTGGTATTTGGAGTGTATGTTGCATTGAGTGCACTGTAATTATGTAGCATATAATTATATGGCACTGAGTGGTATTGTTTGGAGTGTATGTTGCATTTAGTGCAGCGTAATTATGTAGCATATAATTATGTGGCACTGAGCGGTATTGTGTGGAGTGTGTGATGCATTCAGTAGAGTGTAATTATGTGGAGTGTAAATATGTGGCACTGAGTGGTATTTGGAGTGTATGTTGCATTGAGTGCAGTGTAATTATGTGGCGTTTAATTATGTGGCACTGAGTGGTATTTGGAATGTATGTAGCATTGAGTACAGGGTAATTATGTGGCGTGTAATTATGTGGCACTGAGTGGTATTTGAAGTGTATGTGGCATTGAGTGCTGTGTAATTATGTGGTGAGTAATTATGTGGCACTGAGTGGTATTTGGAGTGTATGTTGCATTGAGTGCTCAGAACAACGGGAGAAAGGAAGAAGAAAGCAGTAGCAAATTAAGCAAAAGCAGGAAAAGATCTCAGAAAATCGGGGGGGAAGGAGCGAGAAAGCAGCCAAAAATGAGGCAGAAGCAGGAAAAGCACTTAGAAAAAAGGGGGAAAAGGAAGAAGAAAGTAGTAAAAAAAATAACAAGTGCAGAGAAAGCACAAAAGCACTCAGACAAACATGGGGGGGGCACTAAGAAAACAGTAAAAACGAAACAAAAGCAGGAAAAGCATTAAGAACATTGGGAAAAAAGGAAGAAGAAAGCAGTAGCAATTTAGGCAAAGCACTGAGAAAAACAGGGGAAAAGGATGGAGAAAGCAGGCAAAAACAGGGCAAATACAGAAAAAGCACTAAGAACAACGGGAGAAAGGAAGAAGAAAGCAGTAGCAAATTAGGCAAAAGCACTGAGAACAAGCATTTGCAAGCAATAGGTATCACATTAGGAAAGTTTGAGCTATTGGTATTGTAAATGACAATTTTTTTATTTATGTGTTGGTTTTGAAAATAGCGAAATTAATAGCTTTGTCATTTACAATGCCAATAGTTTTAACACCTATAGCATTAGTAATGCAATATGTATTGTATTTACGTGACTTAGATGTATTGATATTACAAATAAAAATGGCTTTTATTTTTTTTTAATAATTAAATACAAGTTATTGTAATTTATAATGGCAATAGCTTTTGTAAACAACTTTTGTGAAGATTATGTTCATTGTATTTTATTGTGACAAAAGTCCAAGAACAGAAGTGAAATATTAACATCTTTTTGTGACATCTATACTACTATAATAAAGCAGAAACTTTCAGGCTTTGAGGCGGGTAAACTCGGGAACCACTGCGCCAATCTACACACCCGATACACCGTTGAAATCGGCAGGGTGTGTAGATGGTTATAGGCTACATAAATTAAAAAAATAAACGTTATTTAACGTTATTTAAAATTTTAGATTAAAATAAAAAAGTAGTCCCTCAAAAGTAGCGCCGGCCGCGACGTGCGTGGTCAGGTTAGGAGCACGGGGAGGAGCGGCGGACATGGCGCGGGGGAGGAGCGGTGACGTCAGGAGCAGAGGACCGGCGGCGGAGGAGGAGCGGCGGACATGGCGCAGGGGAGGAGCGGTGGTGCGAGTGGACAGGCGGGAGCAGGACCGGCGGAGGTAAGGGCACGCATGTAGGGGCAGGCGGGGGTCGGGGCAGGCAGGGGATAGGACGGGCTGGGCGGGCGACGGTCGGGGAAGCCTGAGGACAAGAAAGAGGAGGCAAACGGTGCACTACAAATGTCAGATAAACGGTGCATTACACGAGGAAAAGGAGGAAAAAGTGACGTGTAGCCAGAGGGGTTTTAGATGCTGTAAATGTTTGTGCTCCCTCGGCTTCCGTAGGATAATCCCATGCTCTTCTCAATGGGACTCTGTGCTCCACCGTTAACAAAGTGCACAACGAAGGCCTGCACACGGTCAGGAGAAAAACGGTACCCCCTTGAACGAGGCCACCTTCTGTCAAAAAGGGGAGAGTTTGCTCACATAACTGTCAGCGGTGAATATGTTATTGTTTAGATGGTGGAGTGGAGTGGAGGGAAGGGGGTGGATGATGTGTGCACGAGGAAAAAGTGAAGTGTGCAGGTTACAAAAGTGGGGCAGGCGGGGGCCCTGAAGCAAAGTAAATTACAGGAGGGGGCGGGCGGGGGCCCTGAAGCAAAGTAAATTACAGGAGGAAAAAGTGACGTCTGCAGGTTACAAAAGCGGGGCGGGAGGGGGCCCTGAAGCCTAATTGCTCCCGGGCAACGTCGGGACGGGCTGCTTGTATATATATATATATATATATATATATATATATATAAAGGAGAGAACTCTGGGTAGTTCCCAAGTTTAGGTGGAAGGCAGCTCCTGTGTAGAGCACCCTCAACACCAGCGACTCTCGACGCCGAGATAGAAATGGACAAAGTCTTTTGCCATTTGTACAGCAAAGTCTTTAAGCATAGGATTAGCACAGTGCTATCCACGCCGAGCTGTAAAATGACCAAAGCCATTTACCACTCTAGGCACAATATTACAGCTTTGGATTGGTAAAAAACCATCCAAGCCAATCTGAAATGAATAAAAGCAACCCCTGACATGTGTTTCGCTGTCATTACAGCTTTTCAGAGAGGTTTAGCTATGTCCAGACACAAGGGAGCACCCAGTATACTCTGTGTAGTTCCCAAGTTTAGGTGGAAGGCAGCTCCTGTGAGATCCATACTAATATTATAAAGAGAGAGCCCAAACTTTTGAGGCGGGTAATCTCAGTAACCACTGCACCAATCACAACACCCAATACAGCATTGGAAAGGGCAGTTGCAGAAGAAGGACACAGGCTATGCAGACGGCCACCATATATATATATTTCTTTTTTTTCATCAGAGTGTTATATAGCGCGAACTTGACCCGAACTGAATCAGGTATCAGAGCGCTTTACATAGCACCAGTTACGTTACATGAGGACACACATTCATTTTTGTTAGGCACGGGGAGATTAAGTGATTTGGCCAGAATCACAGGATGTTTGGCGTCGTTACAAAGACTCAAACCCAGATCCCCAGTCTGAGGTCGAGCGCCTTAGCCGTTAGGCCAACTCCTCTATACATTTAAAAGGTAAAAGAACCGTGCCAGCAAAGTAGTCCCTTGTGGGTGTGTCTGCGTTGTGCTGTGGGCGTGGGCTGGGGGTGGACTAACACTGGGGGCGTGTGGTACGGCCATCACATCGTGGGCTGTGGGCGTGTGCAGGGGGCGTGACAAATGCTGGGGGCGTGACAAACGCTGGGGGTGTGTGTCCGCCCTTCATGCCATGTGAGTCGTACATACAAGCGCCAATTACATTGCTGCGCAGCATCAAGGGGCACGCTGGGGGCGTGAGAAACGCTGGGGGCGTGTGTCCGGCCTTCATGCCATGTGAACGCAATTGCGCCGCATCAAGGGGCACGCTGGGGGCGTGAAAAACGCTGGGGGCATGTGCTACGTTCCGCCCTTCATGCCATGTGGGTCGTACATTAATCAGAAGATCGTCTGCTGTGGCCGTGTGCTAGGGACGTGACAAACGCGTTCACCTGAAGGCCTGGTAAGTAACGTTACTGCAGCCTCTCCTGTGCACTGTTACTGAACTCTCTCATTCAACAAAATTACACGAGCCTGCTAGCATCAACCAGGGCTCTAGCCGGGCTCAGGCGGCCGATCAGTACACTAATTACACCCGCCTGATAACATCAACCAGGGTTGCAGCTGGGTCTCAAGCGGGGGAACACGCGCCTGCTAACATCAAACAGGCGGGGGAACACGCAAATGAGCGTGTCTGCGGGGACAATTACTGCAGCCTCTCCTACTCGCTGTCACTCAACTCTCTCATTAAACGGATTTACCCGCGGCTGATAACTCTCTCATTCAACGACATTACACGCGCCTGCTAACATCAACCAGGGCTGAAGCCGGGTTCAGGCGGCGGATCACTACACCAATTACACGCGCCTGCTAACATCAACCAGGGCTGCAGCTGGGCCTTCTCCGTCCCTATTCTAATGAAACAAAAAATGTTGTCTACCGCGAGATTTTAAAATAAATTGCCCTTGCCAAATACACACATTACACACATTCTATTTCATACCCTGACAACGTCGGGACGGGCTGCTAGTTTGTAATAAAGCTTGAAACATTGAGAGAACATATTTGAACCAGTTGTTGTTGAATGGTTGCACAGATTGATGTTGTGGTGGGGAAGAGTGATGCTGTGGCGTTCAGTGATGCTGTGGTAGTGCATAGTGATGTTGTGGTGCCCCTGAGTGATGCTGTAGTGGTGCTGAGTGATGCTGTGGTGATGCGATAGATAGAGTGAGGGCGATAGATAGAGTGAGGGTGATAGATAGATAGAGGGAGGGCGATAGATAGAGTGAGTGCAATAGATAGACAGATAGAGTGAGGGCGATAGATAGATAGATAAAGTGTATTTATGTTGCATTTAGTAGAGTGTAAGTATGAGGTGTGTAATTATATGGCACTGAGTGGTATTATGTGGAGTGTATTTACATTGCATAGAGAAGAGTCTAATTATGCGGCGTGTAATTATGTGGCACTGAGTGGTAATATGGGGAGTGTTTGTTGTATTCAGTAGAGTGTAATTTTGTGGCGGGTAATTATGTGGCACTGAGTGGTATTTGGAGTGTATGTTGCATTGAGAGCAGAGTAATTATGCAGCATATAAATATTTGGCACTGAGTGGTATTGTTTGGAGTGTATGTTGCATTTAGTGCAATGTAATTATGTAGCATATAATTATGTGACACTGAGCAGTATTGTGTGGAGTGTGTGTTGCATTCATAGAGTGTAATTATGTGGAGTGTAATTATGTGGCACTGAGTGGTATTTGGAGTGCATGTGGCATTTAGTGAACTGCGGGGCTCCCATGCCTAAGGGGAGAGCCCCGCATCATGCTGGCAGAGGAGCTGAAGTGCTCCTGAAAAGCGCTGCAGCCAGCTGCTGCTGAGGAGGAGTTCCCCCCGCAGACCGGGTGAGTGGGGGATTCTCCATTAGTCTAATGCTTGTGCCGATGAAGGCACAGAGTACAGATTGATTTCCTGAGCGGACCCCACCGTTGCGGGCCGCTCCAACGATGGGGTGAGAATTTTTTCATAAGAAATAAGTAAAAGTGAAACTGCATGCTGGCTTGGAGGAAGTGGGACAGGAGATGTGCACGGCGCATGGCTGTACGTGCGCGTACACATGCTGAAATCGCCGATGGCCCTGCGAGTGCCCATCCCTTGTCACACTTCCAGAGCAAGACGCTAACAATAGAGGCTTTGCTGGACAGCAGAGCTTCGCGCTGCTTACACCAGCTCGACCTAAAAACGAGGGGCAAGGATGAAGAAAGCAGCCAAAAACGAGACAGAAGCAGGAAAAACACCCAGAAAAATGGTGGGTTGAGTAGTAAACAACATTAGGCAAAAGCAGGAAATGCACTCAGATAAATGGGAGGGGGGGATCAAGAAAGCAGTAGAAACGAGGCAAAAGCAGGGAAAGCACTCAGACAAACTGATGGAAATGAAGGAGAAAGCAGAAAAAAACAAGGGAAAATCAGCAGAAAACGCTCAGGAAAACGGGGAAAAAGCAGGGTGGTGCAGCAGCACAGAAGAGCTGGGCCTTTGGCCTGCTTAATTGGTTCGCACTACGGACTCAATTAAGTAGGTCCTGGGAGGAAGGGTGCTGTGAGGCGGAGGGTGGGGCTAAGCAGGAGGCAAGGAAACCGGAAGCAGGTGGGAGCGCAAATGAGGGAAAAAACAAGGGGAAGCTGTGTAAAATTAGGCGAATTAACTCAAAAAAGGGGTAGAGAAAGGAGAAAGCATTAAAAAACAAGCATTTGCAATGCAATAGGTCTCGCATTTGTTACATTTAGAGCTGTTCGCGTTGAAAATGACAATGTTTTTTACTTTTGTTTTTATATATGTAGTTGAGTAATTATATTTGCATAGCGCCATTGCCATTGGTATGAAAAAGCAAAAGTGAAAAACATTGTCATTTTTAACACCAACAGCTTTAACGAACAAATGCAAGACCTATTGCATTGCAGATGGTTGTTTACCTAGCCATGTTGCTGGTGCAGTAACATATGTGGCATGTTGCGGGTGCCTCTTTTGCCCACATATGGTGTTGTGGATGCTGAAACTTTTCTAAAGTAATTTACTATGCGAAGTCTTCCAACAAGCCACTGTACTACGGTATTTCAAATGCCCACGTCTTTTATGTAGCAGGCTGAAATACCATAACCGAAGTCCAAAGAGAAACACCTTGTGCAAGGGTGCCATGGGACTAATGCAGGCAAGGAAATAGCATCTCTTACACCCTCTTAGGTAGTAAAATATAGCTGCACTGCTATACAGTGGGCCCCTTGCACGCATGGAGCCAGGTGCTGTTTCATCTGTTGCACTAGTAATGATTTTTATGGGTGAACTGTGGAGATCCGGAGCAAAGGGTGAAGAAATTCCACCTAGGGTAGCACCAATGCAATCTCCACTGTGCACGCGCTGCCACGACCAGTTTTATAACATTAACAACTGGTAAATCGTAATCTAACGTGCGGGTCGGGTGCTTGACACTGAAGATGGGGGTGGTGATGTGGCTAACAGTAATGAGGGGGCGGGGGGAACAGAGGCTGCTCGGTTATATATATATATATATATATATATATATATATATATATATATATATATATATATAACCTACTGGCGATAGCCAGTAGGTATATATAGTTAGGATTGTTTTCCATAGTGAAATCGCAACATTCTATTGGGAATAACTTTGGCGCCGGTTGAGGAATCTTCCTGAAATTTTCCTTAACTTTGCCTCGCGGCGCTCCGGTCCTTCCCTGAAAGTTTGGGGGGGGGATTCGTAAAGCAGGGGCCGAGATAAAAGGGGGGTCCCAAAACGTGTTTTCCCCATGTTAATTTCCATAGGGCGGTTGGACTCACTTTTAGCCCGAACGGCTGAATGGTTTTCCACCAAACTTGGCAAAATTGTAGGGACTGGTAGCCCGATGTGCCTTTGCTATGTCTCAAGATATGTGCTCCAGTGGTTTTTACGAAAATTAACTTTGAAAAAATATATATTGGGCTACATTGGGCTATATATATGTTAGAGCCCAAATGTAGCCCAATGTAGCCCAATGTAGCCCAAAGATGGCCACCAGAGACAAAAAAAACAAATGTAGCCCAAATATCAGCCAGATGTAGCCCAACTATAGCCCAATGACAGAATGTCCCAGAGTGTTCTAAAGAACAACTAGAGCGCTAACAGTCTTACTTATGACAAAAGTATGGCACACCTGAAGTCATCTTGATTGGAATAAAGTGTTAACACTTAAAACATTTAATTTGCAAAGGAACAAAATGAGGGGGTTCATTTTGCCATAGAAATTATGATTAGTGCTGAAGAAAGAAAAATTAGGGCACATTTTGAGTGACTTCTCAAATCCTCTTATATTTCATTAAAAAAATTCTGATATGCAGTCTCCCAAGATGGTCACCAGAGACAAAAGAGCCTGTGCTTAAAAACTCTGTTAGCAAAGCAGGCATTTGAGATTTAAAAAACGTTTTAATATATAAAAACGTTATCCGCTAATAGAATTAGCATTTAAAAAACCTTGCGAATTCAATGAAAAAACCATAGGTTTCAGGCCTTATATAGTTAGGAATTAGCATTTAAAAAACCTTGGGAATTCACTGAAATAACCATAGGTTTCAGGCCTTATATAGTTAGGAATTAGCATTTAAAAAACCTTTGAAATTCACTGAAAAAACCATAGGTTTCAGGCCTTATATAGTTAGGAATTAGCATTTAAAAAAACCTTGCAAATTCACTGAAAAAAACATAGGTTTCAGGCCTTATATAGTTAGGAATTAGCATTTATAAAACCTTTGAAATTCACTGAAAAAACCATAGGTTTCAGGCCTTATATAGTTAGGAATTAGCATTTAAAAAACCTTGCAAATTCACTGAAAAAACCATAGGTTTCAGGCCTTATATAGTTAGGAATTAGCATTTAAAAAACCTTTGAAATTCACTGAAAAAACATAGGTTTCAGGAGTTATATAGTTAGGAATTAGCTTTTAAAAAACCTTTGAAATTCACTCAAAAAACTATAAGTTTTAGTGGTGTTATAGTTAGCTGGGGGTGCGCGAAATATAGTTAGTACAACTAACTATATAGGAGCAATTTCAATGGTTTTGTACGAGTAAAATGTCCAGCTAACTATAACACCACTAAAACTTATAGTTTTTTGAGTGAATTTCAAAGGTTTTTTAAAAGCTAATTCCTAACTATATAACTCCTGAAACCTATGTTTTTTTCAGCGAATATATATATATATATATATATATATATATATATATATACTTCACAGATTCTTCAACGCAATATCTGGAAAAGCTCGGCTTTGTAGATAAAGATTCTGCATATGTTTTCCTACACGGCCGGGTTTGATTACAGTAAAAAAATATAGGGCTAAGCTGTGAAAATCGTACTCAATAGATAAAAGAGTTGGATAAAGGCAGACTGTAAAACTATATGAAAAGTGAACATTGGGAACAATGTTTACATAAGATTACATAACAATGAATAATGCTGTGTGGCTGCAGACGGCTTGTAGCCTGAGGCGCTTTCTTCGCAGCTCAGTGCACACGGCTGGAAGGTGGGAGGCCGAGGACGCTCAGAGTCCAGACACTGAGCAGAGGGAGGGGAACCACCCCCGACGGGGAAGACGCTTTGAGCTGGAGAGAGACGTGCGCGAAAGTGACAGCAGGAGGAAGCAGTTTATTAAGAAGAGGAAAGGCAATCAAAAATAAGGCAAAAGCAGAAAAAGCACACAGAAAATGGGGGAAGGAAGGAGAAAAAGTAAGGTAAAAACAAAACAAGGTAAAAGCTGAAGATAGCACTCAGAACAATGAGGAGGAAGCAGGGCAGTGCAGCAGCATGGGAGAGCTAGGCCTGTGGCCTGCTCAGGAGAGCATGGGAGAGCTTGTGTTTGACATTTCCACTTTCGCTTGCCCAGTTTTCCTCTTTTTTCCAGTGAATACCCTGTGACAGCCTGTTCCACTTTGCTTCTTAATCCTGCCCCCTCATTCACCTGCTTGTTTGTTTTTCACTGAAACTGTTCTACAGCCCACAGTCACCTCTCCTCACGATCAACACCCCCTCCGGCCTGCCGACTCACCTATCCGGTAAGCTTGATGTCATTCAGCCCCGCCCTCCCATGTTCCCACGAGGCATCTTAACATTGGTCCGGCAATATCCCACTTCCATGCAGTAGTATGGCACAGGGGCTAGAGAAGCAGACTCAGCAAGGCAGGGCAGACAAGGTGGTACTGCTGCTTTGGTGCTGAAGTATACCAAGAGGTAGAAGCCTATAGAGTCCTTCTAGCCACGGTCTGTCTATTAAAGAGAAATCTTCTAAGAACCTGAAGTGGCAATAAGTCAGTTAGAATGAAAGTAACAGAATCCAGTATCAATTACAGTGTTAACCTTTGAAACCGCGGTCAGTTGGATGTGGGTGTGAAGAGTGTAGAAGGGGCATAGCAAGGTTGCCATTTTAGAGGGTGTATACCTACCTGGGAGTGCCCAGATAGCAGACACTAGTTAAAGCTAGCAGAAGGTGTGGAAGGGCATTCAGGACTAGCAGGTTGAAGCAGTGCCCAATGCTCCCATGCTCCCAGATTGGAAGTGGGTTTGAGGGGCTGGACCCACAGAGGTCAGGCAGCATCCGATCCATCTTCAGTCACCAAAGAATCAAATACCAGAGCAACTTCTGAAACAAAACACACACAAAAAGGAATCACAATACTGGCACAGCAATTAAGTATATCGTATTAAATTGGAAATTGGTTTGGTGGGACATATACTAGAACCAGGAGAGCAGGACACCTTCAACTGCTCACAGTAACACATTCTTGTTTGCAAATTAAGTTAGAGCATTGTGAGACCATGTACATGTGATGCTGCAGTGAAATCTGGCCCAAAGTGTTGATAAAAGACACTGGCATAATGACAATAAACTTCTAATACCACAGTGTCCTTCCAGTGGACAGATGGTTTGTCATCTCCACTATTACTGCTGATTATGGGACATAGGGAATAACATGAAATAATCTCTGTTTCTGTTCCGATTCCCACAATTCGCCCATTTGCAGGTAGATTTTAACACAGACACTTTGCCAGCAGCCAGCAGACAAAGTGTCCATGTGAAAAGCTGCCCTACTGCTCTGTTCTCTTATCAGACAGAACTGGGAACTAATAACCCCACTGGTATTACCGGGCCACACATAATGAGCCAATTTCCTTGGTGGGACAGTGAAGATGATTCGTAACTTAGTGCCACTCTCTAGATAAAGTTGAGTTGAGAGGAATGAGGAAGGATCTTAAGGATAACAATGAAAGGTGTTTTGACAACTGGTGCACCTCTCAAGAGTATGATTCATGGATCAATGATGGACTCTATTCTGTTGAAGCAATTGTTGAAGCTTGAATTAAGAATGTCAGATTTTGGTTTTTGGGGCTTAAGTAGCCAAAGTGGGCATTGAATAATTACTCAACATGGACCAGGCGCAACATTTGCTAACCTACTGAATCAAATGGGTTCCACCCATTTAATTCCCCTGGATTTTTTTTATTTTGATCACGCAGTTTTTGGACCTTTTCTGTGGCCGAGTCTCACCATCAGAATCTAACCCACTGTAAATTCATTGTTACGCGACTAAGCGTGTTTACCATCAAGCTGCTGTGGCACAGCTAAAATAAGGGGCACTGGGCTGGCTACACGTTAACATGTGTGCACTTGAGTGAATTTTGCAAGGTTAAGTCCTGACATGAGGTAGGCCTTATAAGATTAGTGGGCATTCATACATAGGTCAGTAGTTTTTACTGGAGATTTTGTAGTGCTTTCACTGTAATGTACACATATGTGTAATCTGGTGTTTTGCCACACGTAGGCCTACACAGTCCAGCAAAATGTCAAACTGGGGTAAAACATGCACACAGCGTTTGCTTTTGCAGCTTCCAATAACATACATATACATATTACAGGGTGCCAAGAAGTGTCCTACTTCTCTGCTCAGCTCATAATCACATTCTGGACATCTGTCCAACCTATTGGCCAAGTGAATTACCCATGCTCCCCAGCAGTAGAACCAAAGGCCTAACCACACAAAAGGAGCAATTAGCAGTGACTGGCCCAATTCCAAGGAGAGGAAGTTTTCTTGAGGAAATCTGCCTCTGAAAATTACCTATCACACTGCAACCTGGGCTGAGTTAGCCCAGGCTCATTGAAGAAAGAAGAAATGCCCAGCATCTGGAGCCAACATAGGACGGGCTACCCTTTTGTTTTGGTGGGAAGGCATCTGGCAGTGATGCCAGCTAGGGATAGAGCTGAGGCCCTCAGGGGAGCCCTTCCCAGAGAAAATTTGATGGAGCCATATTGTTTCAGAATGCTGTGTAGAAGGGTTGGGACAGGGATGGAGGGCTCATGCAACATCCTAGGACTGGGAGGGGTGCTGGACATCAATAACATTCCCATCTCACTTATAAACCCCTGCACAAGACAATAAGACCCTGGAAGGCAACAACAATGGAGTAATGAACATCTGGAAGGAGAAGCCATCTGATGTCCTGCTAAGGACTTTGACTCCTGTTGACCCCCTAGGACTAGATGAGTCTCCCCAGGACCAGTGTTGCCCCCTCCCCCCTTAGGCTGCCTGAGGACCTGTTGGGTGAAGATCTGGACTCCAGTGCCACCCCTAGTGTTCTGCAAGACAGCCAAGAGGCACTCGGGCTTGGGAGTGAGGGCAGGAAGATGTTCTAATAGCAGGTAAAGAAGGGGCTGAGCATATTAACCCCACCAGCAGAGAGGTGCACCAAAAGCCAGATTGGAGAGAAGGCTGGTGCATGGAGCAAAGAAAAACAACTACCTGCAAAGTGCACCCTTTTTTGAGGCCAGAAAGCTTGTTGACAATGCTCTTGGTGGCTGAAGCTCACCACTAGGAGAAAAACTAGTCCACTGAAATTGGCCCTATTGGAGATACCAGAGCAAAGATTTGACCTTTCACCTTTAAAAACAGAGTAGGTAGGCTATTTCATATTGCTCTAAATACCCCCAGGGGAAGGCCAGGACCTGGGGTTCGGCACACAACCTAATGTTTGATGCCTCTGGGAAGCGGGGGGCTGAAAGGGTGCACATCGGTCCTCCGTCCTCAAACGTTTCTTACCTCCAAGGGCCCCACCTCCCCTAGGACTGATGCAAAACACTTTACATCGATAGTATCACCCTGCTCACACCCACAAACACTAGCCCTGAACATCTGCTCACCCACTGGGACCCTCTCACAACCCAAGTCACACTCTCCATCATGAACTCCGTACACTCGGGAGCATCCATGGACCCATCTCCCCACCACATCTTCAACCTCGGGAATAAGACGATTGGCGTCAAGTTCAAGAAAGACCTAAACACCTCCATCGCCTTATCCTCCTTCCCCCAGCACTAGAAACACGCTGTAGAGAAGCCCCTCCTGAAGAAACTTTCCACCGACCCAGCAGAACCAAAAAACTACTGGGCCATCTCCCTGCTTCCCTTTCCGGCGAAAATTCTTGAGAAGGCAATCAAGAAGCAAATCACTGAACACCTGGAACGCAACAAGCTCCTGGACCCCTCTCAATACAGATTCTGAGCCAACCACCGCCCGAGACAGACCTGATCGCAGCCACCATCCATCAAGACCCCCCTAGATCGCAGCGAAAGAGCAGCCCTCATCCTTTTGGAACTGTCAGCCACCTTCAACATCTTCTCCCATCCCATCTTGATCAACAGACTACACCATGGGGGCGTGGCCTGCAGGGGCAACATGGGGGCCGCGCAGTGATTCCGCTCCGTTTACAGATCCCCTTATCCGAGTAATTTCTCCGTACCTGTACCAGAACTCAAGGTGCTGACCGGAGGGGGAAACTGTGTGTTCCCAGCAGCCGATCGACGCACTGGCACCCGCACAACACTGGCGGCTGGGGCGGACATGGATATCCTCGCTCTCACATATGGCCCACTGGGGCGCTTGTGACCGCGGCCTGGCGTATTGGCAGATGACCTCTGCTGTGGTCCGCGCTGCCTGCAGTGTTGCCGTGCGACGGCAGTGCGATCCTGTGGCGATGTTGCCCTAGTGCAAGCGTGACGCTCAGCTCTGTGAACTTTGCACCCCGAAGCGGGGGGAAGCGGCACGAAGACAGGAGGCCGCCCGGAGGAGCGGGGCAGGCATTGCGGCCCTGTATATACAACGGGGCCAGCGTCTGTATTGGCTGTCAGCTTGCCTGCTTGCCTGATTGTGGTGCAGGTATCGACCGGGCGGGTGGGAGCATTGATATTGAGCCGCATTGGGTGTTCCTGCCGTCCTCTGTAGAGGATTGTGGCGTTTGCTGGTAGCAGTGGAAGTGGTGCTCCCTGAGCAGCCTGGACAGGAGCAGAGAGGTGGTGCGGGCGGAAATAGTACTACAAGGTTAGTGGCCCCATTGGGGAGTATCTGAAACGAGGCGCACAGACTTGTCTCCACATCTGACTGTGGTGGGAGGAACCTATATTACACGCCCACCCCAGCTTACAAACACAAGCTTCAAGGACTCCACCAGAGCAACTGGTAAGGTTCTACCAGTACCATTATGTCTGCCTCATGTAGCTGGGAGTGACTGAGTGTGCATACTACTACGGGATGTGAGGGCAAGTAGTAGACCTATCCCGAATGTATTATTGAACTGGCAGAGGCTGGGACCTGGCATTCTGGGATGGTGATCGTGGCCCTTGGTTAAGGTCATACAATGCGCTACGACACGGCACATATTGGGGACAGGATTAGTATTGACTAGACTGGAGCTCTACTGGCGTGGTTGATTTGATTACAGTGGACCTACTGTGGAGATGTTTGGTGTCATGGAGTGAGGGTAACCACCAGGAGGCGGCAGCTGTTGCCACTATAACAACAGAAACACAACGCCCAGTTGATGTAGTGGAAAGGAAGTGAGTCTCCACCTGAAACTGCTGCGGCCTTTCTGCATTTTCCCCCACACCTGCACTTACCTGGTACTCATTACTAATCGTGGCCAGGTAGATGAGTCGCACTAGAGGGGCTGGCTCGCAAGCTTCCTTGCAAGTCGCAAGCTCATGGAATATTGATCAAACTCAGAAGTTTGCGCGGCAGGACCTCCGGAGGACCAACTGGTTGCCATACTACACACCATAGAACGAACCAGGGAATCCATGGAGGCTAAAATAGACAAGGTTTCAATAGACCTCATGATATTGCACGCAGACCATGGGAATCTGGGGGATCGTGTTGATGCAGTGGAACAGGAGCTGAAGCCGGCAAATGACTTTTTAGAGAAACAGCAGAATGCACACGAAGCTTGCATCTGGTTCCTGGAAGATAGAGTGGAGGATGCAGAAGGATGCTCAAGGGCAAATAACGTTTGCCTGATCGGGTTACCGGAGGGGATGGAGGGTCAAGATGCGGTGGGCTTTCTGGAAGGATGGTTTGAAGAAATTCTCCCCTCCCCCTCCCCCTCCCTCTCTCAGTTTTTCTCTATAGAAAGAGCACACCAAATACCAGGCAGGAAGCCAGCTCCTGTAGCAGGTGCCCACCCACTAATATTTAAATGGTTGCACTTTAAAGATAGAGACACTATTCTATGTGAAATCAGGAAGTTGACTGAAATCAGGATTGACAAGGTTAAACTCCTCTTCTTCCCGGACTATACACTTAGGGTGCAGCACCAACGTGGTTCCATTCTTCCTTTAAAACAAAAGCTTTGCCAACTGAACATTGTCTACTCATTGATATATCCAGCGAAACTTTGAGTGGTCTCGGACGGAAAAGCACGCTTTTTTGACACCCCGCAAGACACATGGGACTGGCTGGAAACCACGGGACAATTTTCGGGCCCCAGATCTACGGGTCTGTTGGTCGCTGGACGGTGAGTGATGAGCAGTCCTCGACAGCACCGTAGGAGACCCAGGAGATGTGCCCCAGGTCTATCAGCAGCACCGGGACAAGATCAAATCAGACAGGAAAGACAGGCAGCGGAACGTGAGGCAGAGCGGATTGCGGAGACTGCGGAATCGCTCAGCAAAAAGGGAACTCCAGCCTGGTCACCGGAGAATCTCTTAAATAAACCCACTGACTCTTTCTCTGAATACTGATCTGTGTGCCAGGCCAAGGGCGCCCCTTCCACTTCTGGTACAGGTAGCTCAGAAATATTTTTGCAGAGCCCTGTAACTCACCAGGCATGTCGCACCTGAAGCGCCAGCAATACCAATTTTAGGAATGCTAAGAGGGAGAGGCAGAACTACCGCGACGTCAATTGAGACTTGGCGCGATGCGGATATACATACTTTAGGAGACTTATTTGCAGAGGATGAACTGAGGCCATTCCTATCTTTCACTGAGGAAGAAGGTGTCCCCACATGGCAATTTCTTAATCACACCTCCTGGATTGCTACTTTGAAATGTAAATGGGGCAGTATCACACAGGAACCCCCAACACATCTCTTACTGCAATATATTCATGTATTGGGTATGGGACGTCATCTAATAAAATGGTTCACTGACTCCATCCGCTCACTTACTGGCACTGAATTAACGCCCCTACGCAATAAGTGGGAGATAGACATGACTAGATCCTACATTCCAAAAGAATGGGAAGGGTTGATGGATAGCCCTAGGCAGATCCCCAGAAATACCAAGTTTAGGCTTATTCAATTTTTTATAGTCCACAGAGCTTATTTGACCCCACATAAAATTAACAGATATTTCACAAGAACAGATGCTGTCCGCGTTGTAACCTGGTAGACGCTGATCTACTACAGATGTCGTGGTCGTGTCCCAGACTGCTGGGTTATTGGCACTGTGAAATTAACTTGCTGACCATCAGCACAGACAGACCGCTACCGACCACATGGGAGGCCTGCATAATGGGTATATTTTCTAGGCAGATGGACCAAAGGGAGAACTCTAGATTCCTGGATCGGGGCCGGATAGTGGCCAAAAGGCTTATCACACGCCGCTGGAAATCAGCTGAACCCCCCCTCCCTCTTAAGGCATGGACTAACTCTATGTTAAATTGGGCCAAAGCTGAAGCGGTTTCTTTACTGAGGGAGGACACGCTGGGGCTGCGTAAATATCCCATCTCAGTGGCCTGGGGTGCAATCTTAAAGGCATTACAGGTGGCATCAGTCTTGGATGACCCACCGTATGCTCCTGTTACAGATTGATTTGGATTTGTAATAGCTGTGGAATGACTTGTTATCATGTATCATTCTATGCTTGCTACTTACGCTCAATGGAGTAGTGTACCACAATTCATTATTGTAATGATGCAGATGAGACGCAACTGCAAAGATAGGGGAGCATACGCAGCTCCTTAATATTCCCTCCTAACATCCCTTCTTCCCATTTTGGTTATTTTATCCTGTTACTAGTAGATATTTGTTTCATAGTTACAGTATTGGATTTGTATCCCACAGTAGAAGCCACACAACAATGTCGGAAGGGGACATTAGATCATTGCGTAGGAGGATCTATTGTTTATCCGTACTGTGTGGGCACACTAGGTGAATGTAATAATCCAGTGAGTAGCTCGGATGATAGTTGTTTAACGCTGAGTTTAATTGGAAGCTGAACTGATATATGATTACCATTGACATAAATAATGTTAATGTACCCATTGACCTTGTACACTGTACAATCTGTGATTTGACTTTAACTGATTCTACTGTTAACAATATATATCTGTATTAGTGTACCCCAAAAGAGCCATCAAAGGGTGCGGAGCAAGTTCCATATCTACCACCCTTCCCAACTCCTCAAAGATTCCTTCCCAAAATTGGTGAACTCCCGGACACAGCCATGCCAAGTGAAAAAAATCAGCAGGCGTAGAGCGACATTTCTCATACGTAGCATCCTCCCGAAGTCCATATCTATATAGCCTTTCGGGGGTGTAATAAATCCTATTGATATATTTGAAGTGGACCAACATGTGCCTACCGTGTAGTGATATTTTCCTAGTATTGGTACAACAATAGAACCACTTACCATCATCCAACTGCACATTCAGGTCACGCTGCCATGCAAGCCTAGCCTTGGTAAACCTATGCGCCCTGTGCGACATCGCTATCTTATAAATTGCCGTAATAATTTTATGGGGGACTCACACTTGATGACATGAGTTAACTCCAGCACCTCTGGAGGCTCTTCCATACCGTCACCCAACAAAGCCCGGAGTGCCCCCTCACTCTATGAAATTGAAATTTATTCAGGAGTGTGGCACCTTCCGCAACCGCAGTAACTTGCTCTGAAGTACGAACCATTCCCTCATGGAAGAGGTCTCCAGCTACCACCAAGTTCAGTGTACATGGGGCCCGTATAACGCCCTTCTCCGTGCACGGTTCCAACCATCTCATCCATTGTATCGGCATAGCAGGAGAGTACAGTAAAGCACCTGCCTAATTCTGCAGGAACCAGTGCCACGCATGCCTAGTAGTGTTTAAGGAATCCACTATGCCTGTCCTGCGATCGGCTGGTTCCATAATTATTGCCGGCAAGGGGATAGGATCAGCAAAAAGTCTCTCCATCCGCAGGAAGGGAATGTCAGCACCGCCATGTATCCAGGCATGCAGGTGGGCAGCCTGAGCCGCCCTATAATACAATTCGAAGTCCAGTGCCCCCAGACCCCCCACTGGCACGGAAGCGTGACACATGCCATTGCATCCAATCTTGTTTACCCGCCCAGTTTTAACATGAATTGCCTAAGCCTAAGAAAGAAAGAGCGTGGCAGCACCAAGGGGATGTTCGTGAATAGGAATAGGAGTCTAGGAAAACGACCATCTTCATAATGGAAATGCGCCCCATTAAGGACAGTGGAAGGCGACTCCACAGCTCCACATCATCTTCCAATCGGGATACGGCTGTTCCATAATTTTCTCTGAACACGATATCCAAATCAGTATGTAGTCTGATGCCCAGGTAACGCACAGAGTCCTCCGTCCACTGCAACGGATATTCCATAGCAGATTCAGTCATTATTGGCGTAAGGGGAAACACCAGTGACTTATCCCAATTAACCTTAAGCTCTGAAAGCGCCCCAAAACGAACAACTTCCCTGATAGCCGAGGCTAAGTTATTCTATGGGTCTCTCACATACAGGAGTGTGTCGTCTGCATAGGTGGATATAACTATTCTATACGTTGGAAAGCCAATACCCTCATTACCAAGATATTCCCGCAGGGCACAAGCTAAGGGTACCGCCACCAGAGCATAAAGTAGCGGGGACAAAGGGCAACCCTGCTGGGTGTCTCTATTAATGTTAAAGGGGACAGTAACTAGGTCACCAATTCGAACACGTGCCGTAGGTTTATAATATAGAGTCCCTAGCAATTGCAAAAATATTTCCCCTAGCCCCATTCTGGTTAGCACCTGCCTTAAAAACGCCCACTCCACCGAATCAAATGCCTTTTCCATGTCTAGAAAAATGGCTAATGCTTTTTTTTCCTGGCTAACATGCTGCATTGTGCCAAATACCGTGCAAATATTATAAGTTAAGTTTCTGGCTGGGATGAATTCCGCCTGTTCCGGAGCAACTAGGATATGAGACATCAGTGCCAGTCTAGTAGCTAATATTTTAGCGAATAATTTCGTGTCCACATTAAGAAGGGAGAGTGGGTGAAACAAACTACATTCATCCAGTGCCTTACCCGGTTTAGGAATGACCACCAACATGACCTCTCTTATAGATGGGGGCGCGGTGCCCGTTACACACATGTCATCAAACAAGGCCATAAGGTGAGGGAGTAACTGCTCTAAGAACGTCTTGTAGAAGGCAACTATCAATCCGTCCATTCCCGGGGCACTACCCGCCCTCATGCCACCCAAAGCCTCAATAATCTGATCCCTCTCTATAGGGTGCATACTCCGTCATCTGCTCTTCAGTCCCTGACCACTGGGACCTGTACAGATCCACATAGTACTGCCCGAAGCGCTCAGCGGTCTCCGCCTCCTCTGTCAAGAGCACCCCGCTCTCTGCCTTAATTTCCGTTACCTGTGTCCTACCACGCCGTGCTCTCATCAGGCGAGCCAGGACAGATCTCGGCCTCTCCCCCTCTCCGTATGAACGTGCCGTGGCGTATTTGCCCATGTGCTTTACTTCGCTATCGGCCGCAGCATGATACTCCTTCAGCAGAACCTTAATCTCTCCATCTATAGTCTAATCTCCCCCCGCTAGCCGCTGCCGCTAAAGCTCTTTCAATTTACCTTCTATTTCAGCCAGAGTCCTACGGATAGCCTTTAGCACACCCGAATGCTTAGCCATTGATACACCTCTGATATACACGTTGAACGTTTCCCAGACAGTCTGGAAACTATCCACTGAGCCGATATTGGTATCAAAGAAAGTCTCAATGGCGTCAGCCAGCTCCTCCTTAAACACTGGATCTAGTAATGAATAAGGAGGAAACCTCCACGTAAATGGTGGCAGACGTTTCCTAGGTGGCTCCAAGACCAATAGTAATGGCGAATGGTCTGATAGAGTGCGGGGTAGCACTATACAATGTCGTATCAAAGTAATCAGCGCAGTGGATGCCAACCAATAATCCATACGTGTGTGTATGTTGTGAAACGCCGAGTAATATGTGTAACCCCCTCTCTCTCCACTCCTAGCTCTCCACACATCACATACATTCAGACATACCATAACTTCCTCCTACTTCCTCGCTGTCGCCGCCAGATTTCTGGGCGGGCCCGCCGATCTAGCCAAGGCCGGATCCCTAACCAAGTTAAAGTCCCCCCCATAGGATCCTAGAATCCCCATAGTGAGCCACAATTCTAGCAATGTCCCCAAAAAGTTCCGGACAGTCATAGTTGGGCCCGTATATATTAATAATGAGAAGGTCCAGGCCCCGGCCGCTGCACCTAGACATGACATATCTACCACCCAGGTCTTCTTGGAGTAAGCTAAGTTTGAGAGACGACCTGGGATTAACCCAAATCAATACTCCCCTAGCATGTGAGGTGAACCCAGCAGAGTCAATATTTCCCTGCAGCCCCCTGGACCTAAGCATGCGGCTCATTTGTGGTAAATAAATCTCCTGCAGAAGAGCCAAATCAATATTCTGCCTATTGATGCAATTCAGAACCTTCCTAAGTTTACGGTGATCATTAAGACCCCTAACATTCCATGACAACACTCTTTTGTCCCCCACCCACTCTCGGGTCTCCTGCCCATCACGTGCTATTAACTACATAATCAGTGCATAATGTGTAGCCAACATGTTTGTGTACCATCGCGCAGTGCATCATCCGCTTAACAAACAGCAAATCGCTATTAGAACCCCACACAAAAAACCACCCTCTCCCCCCTGCCACCCCCCACCCACAGCAGACCTCCCCCAACATGGCCGCATGAAAGACATTCCTATGACCCCGTTTCCCCATTTCCTAACACCCTTTAACCCCCTCAAAGAGGAGTACAGCAACAGTGCCAGGCACACGTGAGCGGAGGTAGCCCTTCGCACCTAACTTTGACAAATAACAACAGTATATAAGGCCAATCCTGGCCCCCGCTCGTCATCATGCACATATTTGCTGCATAGGACTGTACCCGACATACACCCCACTAACAATTGAAAAAGCCCCCACGTCACATTGCAGGTCTCTATACACAGCTTATCCTCCTAAATGAGGGAAGGTTCCCAGTGACACCCACCCCAGCCTCACTCTATGTGCACCAATGTTATATGACCCTTCCAGATGTGACCCAGCAACAGAATCCCTTAGTCTCTACTTCCCCGCCCATACCCAATGAAGCTCTGCAGACCACCCATTATAACCAGACATCTCAGGAAAATGCACAACAGTACCATATATCAAAGGACATTAGCCACCCCCATCACACAGTTCCCGGCACCTCACACTACCCCAATAGCCACCAGTGAAACATGTCAGTCCTGATCATCCAGTGCAGTCCTCTCCGACTCCACCAGCTGCTGTCTTTCCGGTGTGCCCTTCCGATCTTTCTTCCAGTTCTTGATGGCTTTCTTCAAAACCTTAGGGTCCGTGAAAATATGCGATTTCCCTTGCCGGTTCACACGTAGCTTCGCAGGGTACAGCATGGCATAGTCCACACCCATATCCCGGAGCTGTCTTTTAAGTGGAACAAAGTGCCTGCGGGCCTTCTGCACACAAGCAGTGAAGTCAGGATATAGGGACAGGTCAAACCCCTAATATCGCAATATTTTCTTCTCTCTAGCTACACGGAGGGCTGCATCACGATCCCTATAATTGAGTAACTTTGCTATTATCAGACGCGGAGCCGCCCCTGGGGGAGGACGTGGCCCCAGGGCCCTGTGCGCTCTCTCCACAACAAACATTGCCGAAAAGACATCATCTCCTAGCAGTGTCACCAGCAATTTCTCAACGAACTGTTCCATGTTTCCCGTGGCCGTCGTTTCCGGAAGGCCAACTAGACGCAGGTTGCAGCACAGGGAACGTGCCTCAATGTCCTCAGTCTTGTCCTGCGGGACACGCAGAACCTTTCCCAGTTGTTTATGGTCTGCATCTAGCGTGATGTGAGCCTCCTCACCTTCCGTTAGACGCCCTTCAGACATATCCAGACGTTCAGCATGTTTATCAAGGCGTTCTGCCATTCTACCCATCCTATAAGTTAAGGCATCCATTTTCGTGCCCAAGGATGTAATGCCACTGTCCATAGACTTCAAGATAGTACAAATGTCTTCATCCTTATATTCTTGTGCTGTCGCCGAACCCTTAGCGCCCCCGAGATTTCGATCGCTTCTGGTCAAAGGCCAGCTTCGTCTGGGTCTTATCTCCCTTGCCCATGGTACCAGGAATGCACTCTGCCACCTTCCACCAGCCGTCGCACTCTCTACACGACCCAGAAGCTGGTCAGAATCCAAAACAGGATCTCCCAGGGAAGCCCACTATTTTATCCACTCTCCACTCGTTGCTTCTTTCTCCAAAAACACTTAGTACATCCACAGCAAAGCCCGTGTCGACGCCAAGATCTTCTGATCAACTGGACCATCCACAAGTAGACATCCAGCAAGTGGGGCACCGAAGGCGGGATTATATGTCACTGCGCCAACACCTCTGGTCCGCTTCCAACCACACACGTGCAATGCTGAGTTGCTCAGGGAGTAATCTGCGTGCACAAATATCAAGTTCCTACCAACCACACAGCCAATCTCCCGGTGGACGCCGGAAAGCCCTTATTCTTCGTGACATCGCCTGTCTTCCGTCTGTAGCCAGCAAGTCACCAAGCTGCTCCTCGCAATCCCCAATCCAGTCCATGCAGGCAAGGCCAAGTCCAACCCCAGGTGAATTTGTGAACAGCTCCACCCCAGCCTCTTCGCCAGGCCAGGTCCTTCACCTCTCTGCTAGACCCAACCGAATCCAAGTCCCAGTGGCAGCTGGAGTGCCACAGCCTAGTGCCCCCCCTCACGTAGTCCGCTCCAATTCCGCCGATCCAAGACGGTCTCTGGGCCCCTGCCACTGCTCCAAACCGAAGTAAGGCCCCAATAGTGTGCTCCGACCGCTATCACCCGGGTGCGCAGCACAGTAGGAGAGGAGCTGCGAGTAACCGCTCCAACAGCATGGCCTTCTCACCTCTCAGCAGCGCTACAGCATCTCCGCCGAGAAGCCTACGCAGCAGGGCCCCACCGTGCTCCGCCGCCTCTGCAGCCCCTTCGTATCGCTCCACCGGCCTCCAGGCAGCCCCACGAGGGCTCCGCTGTCCCTTAGTACCCCTCCGATCACCGCCAAGGCAGGCAGCATCTCACGCTATCTAGTCTCTGGCACGCTCCGCTGACCGCGGCGACCCAGGCAGGGCCCAGCCGCACGTCGCATGACGCGCCCCGGCAGAAGTTCACACTGTGGTACGGGGATCTGCGGCCCAGTCGGCGCAAGCGTTCCCCCTGCAGCTTTCACTTCCGTCAGGCAGCAATTCCGATTTTAGAGCTTTCGGAGTGCTCCACACCTTTTCAGACACAATGACGGCTGGTTAGAGGGGATACAAAAGCACCAATGCAGCAGGATAATTGAAGAATAGCTAGATGACTAGACGGAGCACCAGGCTCAGGCGGCCATCCCGCTCCCGAGCTAGCTCCGCCCCCAGTGAAATTAAATTTTTACCTCTCTGTCCAGGCTATACAGCAGCAGTAGGAACTGGTCTGGGTTGAAATGTATGCCACAGAGGGTGTGTGCACTGACCAATGCGTTCGTGGCTGGGTGCAGCCAAGCTAATATTTGTTAAATTAACTTCAGGGTGGCTGTTTAAGGTATCTCTGGTGCCGTTTTTCGATATGGATGAAAGTTGGAAGGACACCACATGTGAAGTTACCAGAAGAGGAGGGGCAGGCCAGTGGAATGCATGTGGATGAGAAAGCATGGAACTGCCTTCCCTGTGTGTTTTTTTTTTCCACAACAAGTTTATTGATAAAGATGAGCATATGAATTAAAGTGGCATCCCACATTCAGGACGATACCACCAGGCATTGTAATTACAATCACAATATAAATCTGAGCGTTGAAACAAGGAATCAATGGAATCAAGGATACACGAAAATATTAACCCCACCTTCATCTTTTCAATAATCTACCCACCCAACTCCCTGAGCCCTCCCTCAACCCTCCCTAACCCCATGCATGTGTGTGTGAACCATGATGACGGAAGCTTTTGACGTGTCAAGTGTGTGTGCGGGAATGGGTTTCGCAGGAGCATATAGGGCTACAGGTCCTCCACTGGTTCCGCCGGGGGGTCCAGTGTCAACCCTCTGTAGTCCGCCCACCTCTTCCATATTTTGAAATGTTTACGAGGGCATCCTCGTGCCTCAAAGATTGGCCTCTCCAGGCCCATACAAAAGTCTAAGCCTGCCTTCCATGCATTCAGGGGGGGGGCCTCACGTCCTTCCATGCTCGGGCCATGTCTCTTTTGGCTACCACCAGCCCCAGGAGGAGCAGGTGTCGCTTATAGATATTACCACCAACCCCTTCCAGGATGTGTAATAGACCCAGGCGGTGGGTACGGGGAAGGGTCCAGCCCAGCACCTCCGACAGACAGCCCCATACACCCCTCCAGAAGCCAACTAGTTTGGAGCACGACCACACTGTGTGGAGCAACGTGCCCACCTCCGCCCCACATCTCAGACATTCCGGGGACCCAATCAGGCCCGCCCTCCACAGACGCTCTCGGGTATAGTAGGCCCTGTGTAGAATCTTGAACTGTATGAGGCGAAACCGTATCGCTATAGCCGCCCCCCTCGGGGATTCTAATGCCTCTCGCCAATCATCCTCATCTAATGGTCCTACATCGGCCTCCCAGTTCGCCTTCAGCGGAAGAAGAGTGGATGAGCAATGCGTGACCATGGTTTGGTAAATGCGTGATACATTTTTGTCCTCAAGATCGCCCATGAAGACCTTCGCTTCGATCGGGCTGAATTCCGGGAGCGAGTCAAGATTGGCTATACTGGGCGTCAGCGCATGTCGGAATTGTAAATAACGAAAAAATTGAGATTGGTGCATATCAAATTCGGTACGAAGGGCCTGAAAGGACTTAAGAGTCGTCCCGGACATCACATGGCCGAGCTGCGAAATGCCTATTGAGTCCCAGCCATCAAAGCCTGATAGCTTAGATAGTTCCGGTAGTAACCCGTTGCGCCATAACGGCGTTTCCGCGGTCAGTCGACCCCACCAGCCCACGCGACGCAGGGCCTGTCGCCATATCGCAAATACAAGTTTAGTGACTCTCGGCAGTGGTCGACGTAGCCGGGATGAGTATAGGATGGTGTGGAGCGAGTGATCACCCATCAATGCACGTTCCAGGGCATAGGCCGGATCTCCACCGTCACCATACCACCATTCATTTAAAACAAGAAGATGAGCGGCTTGGTAGTACGACTGTATATCCGATGTGGCTAGGCCCCCACAATATGTGGACAGGAAACAAGTGCGCAGCGCTACCCTGGCAGCACCGCCAGCCCAAAGGAAGCGGCCCAGCACCGAATTCACCTGCCGAAACCATTGGGGTGGGATAGGATACGGATGGTTCTGTAGTTGGTAGAGTAGGCGCGGTAGTGCAACCATCTTAAAGATAGCTGACCGGCCAAAGATTGATAGGGGCATCCGGGACCAAGTCTTGACATCCGTCTGGACCCGCTCCCAGACGGGCAGTAGGTTACGTTCCCAGGCCGTATCCGCCGAGTTTGATAGAAACACCCCGAGGTATTTCATACCAACTGTGGCCACTTGCAGTTCCGAAGCCCAGGGTTCCGTCACCGTGTCCCCATGTAGTACCCATAGGGTGGATTTACGTAAATTCAGGTATAAACCTGAAACTTCCCCAAACAGTTGCATGACCTCTAGGACACGTGGGCCGGAGCGCCGTAGATTGGTGAGGAAGAAGAGGACATCGTCCGCGTACAATGCAATTCTATCCGATAGGGTGGCATTCCATTCGAAGCCCCGAATCAACGCATCACTACGGACTCTGGCAGCTAGGGGTTCCATGGCTAAGGCAAATAGATAGGGGGAAAGAGGGCACCCCTGCCTAGTCCCCCGGCCAATGTGGAACGTCTCCGACACCGCCCCAGCGACTCGCACCGAGGCCGTGATGTCCGTATAAAGTAGTTTGATATAGGACCGGAAAACTGGGCCCAGGTTGAGCCACGATAGCAATGTAAAAATGTACGACCAGCTGACCGAGTCGAAAGCTTTGTTGATATCGGCCAATAGTAACGCCGCCCGGTCCCCCAAGGCTCCAACAGCGTCTATCGCCGCCTGTGCCCGTCGGATATTATGTCGCGTCGCCCTGTGGGGCATGAAGCCTGCCTGATCCGAGTGGACCAGATCTGTAATATACGGAGCCAGACGGTTTGCTAGGGCCTTGGCCAATATTTTGGCCTCGATATTGATGAGGGAAATAGGTCTATATGAGTCATGGCTACCCGGGGGTCTACCAGGCTTCTGAAATACCACTATTTCGGCATGGCGCCAATCGGGGGGCAACGCGCCCCGCGTTCTCGCCGCCTCAAGAACTCGGCGATAGTGTGGCCCCAGCTGTACGTGGAATTTCTTAAAAAATTCACACGGGTAGCCATTAGGGCCAGGAGCCTTACCCGCATTGAGTTGCCCCAGAGCGTCTCCCAGCTCCTCCGCTGTGAGGGGTGCGTCCAAGGCCTTCCTGGCCTCGTCTGACACCTGAGTGGGCGGGAGGTCCGCGAAAAACCGGGCTAAATCGCCCTCAGGCAATTGGTCACACGAGGCGTATTGGGCTTCGAAGTACGTGGCGAAGCTCGCTGCCAACTCGTTAGGGTCAGTCAGTACCTCCCCATTGTCGTCTGTGATGCCCGGCAGCACGAGGGGTTGAAAGTTGTGTTGGCATAATCTATGGAGCATGGAGCACGACTTGTCCCCCCATTGATACACCCTACTTCTTGTGGCCAGCCACGCCTGTCTGGCTTCATCCATCAAGAGGGACGCGTACGATTGCTGTGCTTGTAGAAGCAGCCTCAGTCCGACCTCATCGCCACCCCCGCGGCGTTCCCGTTCAAGGGTCACCACTCGCTCAGCCGCCACCGCAGTCTGTTCCCGAAGCCGCCTACGGGCCTCCGAGCACCATGCGATATCCACCCCACGTACGGTAGGCTTCATCGCTTCCCACACCACTTCCACGTCAGCCCCCTCTATCAGGTTTTCCCGCCAGTAGTGATCTATGGTTTCCCGCAAGTGTTTAGTATAGGCTGGCTGTAGCAGATGCCACGAGGACATCCTCCACCTGAATGGCTGCCGTTTTCGCAGGAGGTCCACGCTAACTGAAACTGGGGAGTGGTCGGATAATCCTCTCGGCAAGATGTCTGCGCTCTTCACCCTACTCAGGCATTCACGAGGTAAAAACACATAATCTAAGCGCGAGAATGACCCATGCACCGCCGAGACATAGGTATATTCACGGGTCGCAGGGTGCATATGTCGCCAAGCATCCACCCATCCCAGCCCCTCACTCATGGCATGCAGTCTGGTGGGTGGAAGGGAAAGGGGAGGAGTTCCAGTCATCTCTTGGCGCCTCCGGCGATCCACACACACATCCATTACGTCATTCCAATCTCCCCCAATTACTGCCACCGACCCGGATATATCTTCCCATACAGAAAACAGTCTCTCAGCCAGGGCCCACTGCAGGGGGGGGGGGGCGTATACACTCCCAAACACTATAGGTTCCGTGCCCACCATGCCTTTCACAAACAGGTAGCGACCCTGGGGATCCACCCATTGTTTTTCATGGACGTATGGTATTCTACGGTGTATCAATATGGCCACTCCCCTGGATCCCCTCGAAAACCCGGCATGGAAAACCTGCTGATACCCAAACCTCTGTAGGCCCAGCGCCTTCGTGCCCATCATATGAGTTTCTTGGAGCAATAACACATCTGCCGCTGCACTCTTACCCCATCGCAACACTGCCCCACGCTTGATTTTGTCCAGTAACCCCCTGACATTCCACGTAATCACCCGCATAGAGTCTTCTGGAAGCCGACGAGTCGAGTCAGCCATAGTCCTTTGGAGTTCACCACACGAGCCCCCCACTCCAGCCCCACCCACCACACGTCACACGAATCATTATAACGACACACACATGCAGTGCACCATCTACCCCAGAGAACAGCACCAACCCCCTAGCCCCACAATCCCCAACATTCCCCAACCCCAACTCAGCAGCCACAACCCTGACCGCCCGTCCCCTGCCTCCCCCCACCCTATACCCCAATGAACTATGAGGTACCTGTCGCGGCATGGGTAGTCCCGAGACCAAAACAGAGGGCTCAGGCCCATCCATACCAATGGATCCCAACATCCCAAAGAGGAACAGTGAACTCACCCCCTCCCCTCAGTGTCCCTCTCACAAACAGGAGAGTGGCAGCCACCATTATGTAGTCCCCGAACCCTACCCCACAACCTCATCCACGCTCAGTAGACATTAGGTGTACTGTCACAAGGCCGCGATACGGCTGGTGATACAGTGGGTCTCAGGCGACCAGGTGTGTCCATCTAGGATTGGCAGCAGTAATAGCAGAAGAGGGAGCCGAGGCCCCGGAGACTTCAGTGATCCGTGCTAGATTGTTCGGAGTCCTCGGTTCTAACAGTGTTTCGTGTGCCATCGGCCGAGGCTGCGCGCTTGCGTGATTTGGAGCGTTTGGTTCGTCCGTGTCTAGACGTCTGATCTCGCTGTGGCCGAGGCGAGCCCTCAGGGGAGCCCGGATTGAGCCCTGGTTGAGAATGCGGTCTGACCTGCACCGTTTCATCGGTCCATCTGAAAAGGTCTTCCGGTGTATCAAAGAACAGTGTCCGTGACTGGAAGATCACTCTCAGGCGCGCCGGGTACAGCAGGGAATACTGCAGCTTAAGGCCTCTCAACTTTGCCTTGGCTGCCATGAAAGAGTGGCGTTGCTGTTGGACGAGTTTGGTGTAGTCAGGGAAGATCAAGATCTTTTGATTTTCACATAAGAGGGTTTCTTTATTTCTAGCTTCCCTCAGTATGGCGTCCCTGTCGTGGTAGTTCAACAGCCGTGCGATCACCGCCCTAGGCCGCTCGCCCTCAGGTGGTTTCTGCGTCAGGGCGCGGTGTGCCCTTTCAATAACGAAGCATGCAGACAGCGTCCCCGGGGGCATCCATGATTCTAGCCACTGTGTAAGGAACTGTTCCATGCCACCCTTCCCACAGCTCTCCGGAAATCCAAGGAAGCGGAGGTTGTTTCGGCGCGCCCGCCCTTCTGCATCCTCCACTCGGAGCGCCGTAGTCCGCTGCGCAGTTTCCATCGCCGCCATCCTCTTTTTAAGGTTACTCACGTCGTCCTCCACCACTGACACCCTGGATTCTGCTTCCGTGATCCGCGCCACGGCGTTCCTCAGGTCCTGGCGCAATAGGGTCACATCTGCGCCAACAGCCCCTATCTTGGCATCCAGCATGTCCCTTGACTGGGTTATGGCCGCCATAAGGGCCGCGTTATCCGGCCCCCCTCCAGGCGGGCCGCCCCCTGATGGCCCAGGGCCCCCACTAGGCCCGGTGAATTTATCGATGGTTACTTGCTTAGCGGAGCTGCTACCCCCCCTGGCCATGATCGCAGAGTTATCAGGGCCACTTGACTGCTGCTGGCCCCTGGGAGGGGGGGAGTCTCAGACAAGTCACTTCGGGTCGGCTTAGTGTTGGGTATAGCGCCGGGTGGACCTCAGTCACTGCCCCCACTTATGCTGTCCCCCCCAGCCGCCGATGGTTGTGGCTCTCAGTGCCCGGTATCGCTCTTCCAGTCGGTGCGTGGACCCACTGCGTCTCGCGCCACAGCGTTGATGTCCCTTCTGGTCTGTGGGCCCGGGGGGGGGGGGGGGGGGGGCACTACTCACTGTTGCTGTCGGTAGGCCGAATAATCGCCTCGGCACGTTCACCGCCGATCGGGCTCTCCAGGGCGTCCGTCCCCCCTCTACGCTGCCGGCCCCCGACACCGGGCCGCGAAAATCGAGGTCCCGGCTGCGCCCGGGCCACCAGGCCACCACTGCCGCTCCGGTCCGCTCGCCACGTCCACACTGTCCCAGGGCTCAGCCTGGCTCTGGGAGGATGAGTGCCAGCAGTCTCTCGGCCCCAGGGCAAGCGGGGCGCCGCGGCCGTCCCCTGGCCGCAACCCACTCCTCGGCTGCTCCAAAATCGAGGCCCCGGCTGCTCCGCAGTCCACTAGGCCGCACCTCGCACCCCGCTGCCCAGCTCCGCTCGGGAGCGCGGGATCGCCACCGAACACACCGGATGGTCACTGGCGCCTCTGGTAATCTTAGCCCCGTTTTGGTTGCGGGTCAGTGGCTCGGGGACCAGGATAATTCGTCGGATCAATGGCGGGCCGGCGGGAGCTCTAGCAGGCTACAACCGCCATCGCCGCTTGCGTAGCCACGCCCCTTCCCTGTGTGTTTTATAGTGCCTTTTTCCATGGTGGGACGGTGTGTTACTTTTGCTGCTGCATTAAAGGAAAAAACATGTAAATTGTATTTTTTTACTCTTGAAATGAATGGGTGGTCTTTTTTGGAAAAAGTTGTCGAAGCAGGTTTCGTGTTTGGGTAAAATTATTCCTTCCTAAAATGGAAGGCCTTGATGCTATGGAATTTCTTGCAGCCTCAGCACAAGGGGGGAATAACCTAGTTAGTCAGTAGGCAAGTGACATCATGGTGTGTGCCATCATAGCCCATGATGTCACAATGTGACATCACAAGAAGTAACATCAGATAAGATCCCACGCATTGGTTTTTATTAGGTATATCATGAGTGCATTAAGCGCATTATTTGATTTAACACATTTTTCTTTAGGGTTGTGCTGAAAAAGTGGCACATTCCTGATGCAAAATGTGGGTCTCAACTAATTTTACAATTTTTTTAAAAACCCTGTGTTATATCTGCTGTTCAGCCTGTGTGTCTGTGGAGTGAAATGTTGGTGTGAGAGCTGTTTATGGAATGTTGGATGCGAGAGAGTGTCAGTTGGAGTAAGGGCTGAGCAGCAGGGAGGCAGCTCCTGGTGGGGCTCTTCTGTATAACATCTTACTTGGAATAAATCTTCATAAAGAAACTACGTGGAATGGACCTATTTATTTACAACATATTTTGGCGACGATTTAAGAACTATGTCTGCCACCTTACTGGACTGAAACCTGTCAAGCTTGAAGTAAGTGAATTGAAACTGAAGAAATTCATGAGGAACTTGATGAATCTGGTAACCAGAGCCCCACCAGTGACCAGCCCACAGCCCAACGGTGCCAGTTTCATCTGTAATGTTCCAGTTCCTGCTCTACTTCCCTCCCTCTCCATCTCCTTTGGGACTGCCGTCCCCATCCTGTCACTTTGGGACCGTGCCTTCAAAGTGCAGTTTCCCAGAAGAGCTTATCTTCATACCTTCTTCTGCTGCCCACCTGCTTTGGATGAGCTTTTCCTGCCTTGCTGCCCGTTCTTCTACTTTGGAAAAGTGTTTTCCTGTCCTTCTACCTGCCTGCTACGCTGCCTTGAAACAAGATGTACTTGCCCTGTTGCCTTGGGATAGTTTGATCTTAAACTGCTGTTTACCTGTGAATTGACCAGTTTCAGCTCCCTTCTGCTTATCTGCTTTCAAGTGCCCTGAGAGTTTCCTACTGTGGAGAAGACCTTAGATTCCTGAGTGGTTCAACCCAGATGTCTGCTCTCAGCAATCAAGTTTTGCTTGGGTTGCCTCTTGCCTGCCTTACATGCTGTTGCAAATTACTATGCGGTAATCACAGTTTCTGCTCTACTCGTTCTGCTTTGCAGTGGTAACCCGCCTACATTTGCTTGAATCGAAGGATATTGTATGTATTCGTGGTGGCAGGGACCTGTGGCTGTATTCGGAGGGTCAGTTGTGAGTACTTTTGTTTTCAAGCGTTACTACTCCGTGTGCTCTCTTCATGGCAGTTAAACCGCTCTTTCATCTTTAAAACCAGTCACGTGCACATGTAGAGCGCGCGCAGCCTTACCTGTGCTTAGCTGTCTTCGTTGTCTCTGTGACGCGATCTTCCTTCCAGCTGCAAAGTTTTGGAGCACAGTGATGCCGAGAGTCATCTGGCGCGGAATCACTAGTGCGTGCCACCATCTTGTGTTTGGCGTTCCATTAAGCCAGATACAGCTATCAGCATGCTTTCAACTTTGCCAACCACGTTTGTTTTTTGTTTCTTTTGTGTGTTACAATGAAGTCCATTGCAATGTCGTCTGTCACGCTTTTCTTCAGTGTCTGGCAGTTGACTTTGCTGGGACTTTGTTAACGCCTGCAACATCTTGAGGAACTTATTTATGCCACCGCAGGTATGGAAAGCTGTTTATATAGTGATCAGCCTATTTACCTTGAGCTCGAGTGAGTGCCAGTCTTGAAGTGTTTTTTTCCACATTGCGATCAACTTCTCTATAAGGTCTTCAATCTTTATGGTATTTATGCAGACATCGTTTATACTTATGTCCTCCTTCGTGCTGTGTTATTGTGACTTTTGGCTTTTCAACCAGTCATATTATTGGGAGCTAAGACTGATCCACGGAAACTGCATCCAAGTTTCAAAATTGACTTTTACTTTCCTGCTGGACATTTACAGGCACATGCATCAAAGCTTTTTGCGATCGTAAACGGTGCGAATCGCAAAAATCGGCCGTTTGCGATCGCAAAATCAGCTTTTGGGATGCATCAAAGGGTGAAGGCCCTCGCAATTTGAGAATTCGCAAATATTTGCGAGTTCTCAAATTGCGATTGCATTTAAGGAATCGCATTTTGCGATTCCTTAAATGCAATGCATGAAAGTTTAAAAATAGCGATTTTGCAATTAGGGGGAGCAAATTACCACGAGGTTGAACCTCATTGTAATTTGCGAAAACTTTGAAAAATGCACTTTTGTGCATTTTTCAAAGTTTCATGTTGTACACACACATGCCCTTAGGGCATGTGTGTGCACAACATATGTGCACAGATTAATTTCAGGGGTGCAACAGGGTGTCCTTTGGACACCCCTGCACCCTTGAAATCCCATTCTCAATTTGCGATTCGCTAATTGCTAATCGCAAATTGAGAATGTCTTCCCATTCATTCCTATGGGCCTCTAGGCCCATAGGAATGAATGGGGAGGTATTCCTTAATTGCGACTCGCAATTTGCGAGTCGTAATTAATGAATGTTTAGAAATCGCAAATTTTTCAGCGATTTCTTCATGCATAGGCTTTTGCGATTTCATAATTGCGATTCCTTAAAATTTGCAATTAAGAAATCGCAAAAGCCAACAATGATGCATGTGCCTGATAGTACTTGAAGGTCATGAAGGTTGTGCAACTCGGGTGAGATATCATTCACCAGGATTTTCACATGTTCTTTTTCATTATTGCATCTTGTTTCCAAATGCTTTATGTCACCTTACAGTGTATGCACTACTCTGTATGATTCCATTCTCTCCTGTGTTTCTGTTTTAAATGTCTCAGAGGTTTTTGAGCCTGTTTTTTCTCATTACCTTGTGTGCTTGTTGTTTGTTTCTTCTTACGTACTGGCTTCCCGTTACACTTACTGTGGATGATTGTTTGAAATGGTTCAGTTGTTTGCAGTGATGTTTCCCGCTTTTACATGGTTATAGGTTGGTCCTCGTTATCCACCTATTGTAATGTTATTTTTACCTTGTGCGGTGTGGTGTGCCCCACACATTCCACTCTAACTAGTGTTGTTGGAGGACGTTTTTATATTGTTTTCTGGGTGACCCTCCGTGCTGTGTCATTTTTCTCACACATTCTACCCTGGCGTGGGTTGGGTGAAGTTCTGCCAATTTTGTAAGTTGTATTGTGCTGTGTGGTGTCCCCCCACACATTCCACCCCAAACTTTCTTGGGGGAAGTGCTATTGTATCTGAGTGTCCCTCTGTGCTGTGTGGTTTGTTTTGCCTCCACGCATTCCACCCCAGCTAGTGCTAGGGGACGTGCTGCAGTTTCCTGCATGGTGATGATTTTCTTTTTGAGCCAACAAAAAGAGGGGGGGACCGAGGAGCGAATTATGGTCCAGTGTCCGTGCTTCTCTAGCATTACTTGAACAAAAAAGGACATTGTTCCACAGGTAGGGTAACAAGGAGTAACCCTTACCAGAAAACTAAAGAGAAGGGAGAAAAAGAAAGACCTAGGTATGAATAGGGACCCCCCATCAAGGAGAAATAACAAGTCTTGTCTCCTGTTGCCCTCACACACCCCAAAGGGTGTCATGCGTCATCGTTGGGCATTTGCTCCTCGTAGGGACCGGCACTGCAATGCCCTACGGGTCCCCCGAAGGATCACTTTGGCGGAGATCTTTTTGCGGAAATGCCGGATGGTGCCTGTGGGTATGTGGGGTGTGAGTCCCTTGAAGAGGGCGAGGAAGTGCGTGCAAGAAAGTATAACATTTAATCCGGGGTTACTAAACCAGAAACTAGGGCGGGAATTGTGCCCGTATAAAAATGGAATTAGAACCCCTCAGGTACGAGGTTATCCCAACAAGCATACATATGCCCGCTATAGACCAACATGTTTCGCGCCCCTATTGCCACTAGGGTCATTGGCACTTCTTCAGGATCAAAAGATAGGATATGGTGAAGTGCACATGAAGTGAATAGTTAAAAACAAATACCCTCATAATCAGTCAGGGCCCGCCAACATCCTGTTTCCCATTCAGGGTGGCTGAAGATAGTAAAAGCTCCTGATGAATAGCTAGGAGAGAAAGACAGGATAGAGAACATACAGTATGTGCATCAGTAACAACTTGGTGCATCAAAACATGCCACAATCGTGTGCACAACCTGCAACAACAAAAAAGACACACAAACCCTAAATATGGGATATATCGGCCGTGACCCTAGTCCTCGACAGCCCACTCCCTGGTGCACTCCTTATATATGCATGCCAGCAAAAGCCAAGTACATCTCATGACCGGTCTCGTGGATATCTTTCATATAAAATGCGAGAACAAAGTATCATAAATGGTTAAAGGTACCCGAGATCACAGAATGTAAGCATACAGGACCAGTCATGGCCAAGCTCCTATTCCGAAAATCATATTACTCAGGTTACAACACTTTCATCCGAGCATACATCAAAAGGCAATGATAAAAAATGAAAAGGAGGGATCTTACCCAACAATGTTGTGAATAGAATGTATATTTGTCGTTAAAATGATTACTGATGACTATTTCTGCATAATTTGAGACTTGCTACTTTGGGATGGTTTTTGGGGTGACACTTTTCTGCGTTGGGCTGAATTTGGGCTTATACTTGAGCGGTTTTGGGCTTGGGATGGGTTTCAAAGTCTGGAAACACTGAAAGCACAAAACCACAGTGAAGCCTCACCTTCGCGACAGCAACCAACCACCAGTGCAGTCAGCTAGGTGCAAGCAAGAGCAGTTTGCATGTAGCCAAGCCCAGCGAGTGCCAGGGTTTCGCTTATAAGGGGGAGGGGGGCACCATGTATTGGATATACAGATGTTTGGCGGTAAGCTTCTCCCTAGCAATAGAAGCACGAGACCGAAATAATCAGCTCCTGAGGCCTGATGAGATCTGCCGGCCCCTACCCACCCAAGGAACCAAAGGCCCGCCCATCAGCAATGCTATTTATCTGAACTTACATACTATCCAGTTGGCTGAATTGTCTCCACCATGTTAACCCTACTGTGGCGGAAGTGACCTCCAGCTAATTTGACCAAAATTCCAAACTTTGAGCCTCACTTTGAGCAGAAGTGACCTCTGAAAATGGCACATTAGCTGTTGTTTTCTTAAAAATTGACATATACGCAAAACTACCATCTTACTATTTGATATAATATTTGAAATGAGTTGGCCTATATTTTTTCAGGTAGAAAGGTTAAAAAATGGCAAACAGGAAAAAACTCTCAGGTGCTCAGTATAAAAAAAGAAAAGCTGATAAAGAAATAGAACTATCCAAATTGAACTGGTCTATTGAAAAATGTTTACGTCCTCTAAAGAGTTCTCTTAAAATTGCTTGGGCATCAACTTCAACCTCAGAAAAAGATGATGATATAGGCCTACCAGACAAGGACATAGAAGTTAACAGCCGAGAGTAAGAAGAACACGTTGTAGTGTTGTGAATGTATCTAGGACCCTAATTATATATTCCCGATTCATGCCCTTATGTGGTTATAACAAAACATATCCTTATAAAGGCATAAGAATCATGTCCATATTTAGTCATAGCCCATGCAGTCCAAATACGGCAAGGCTACTCCCATAGACTCCTAGAAAGTACAACGCGTTCTTTAAACAAACCAAGCCTCCAGCAGCCCGGGAATTCCCCCTGCTTTTGTTTTGATCTGCACAAGAACTCCTGGAGTCCAGAAAGAACTGTTAGTTCTTAGTGACGTCTTATGTCCAACCTTACGTCAAACTCGGCACCTTTCAGGTATAAATATACCAACGTTGCCTTAAGCAAACACACAGTGGTTTGGAGCAGAGCGGCTATCTACTTGCCCGACGCCCAGCTGATGCGAGTGCTGAAGGAAGCCGACCCTCCCATTTGACGCACTGAGAGAGACGCTGTCTTTTCTCCTGCCGAGAAATTCCAGCTCCGGTGTTTCCAGTCACCCTTGCGGGTTGCTGGGACATCGAGTCCTGAGAGAGAGATACAAGACCTCCTTCATTCTAGAACCAAAGTACGGAGCTGATTAATACCTGAAGAGAATTCTTGATTCAGATTCTTGGCAAAAACCAACTTAACTTAAACTGCAACTTACTTACTCCTTCCCACGTATTAGGCTTAGGTCAGGTACACCGGGGTAGGCATATCTTAGAAGCACCAGTTGAGTACGTTAGTCAATGTTTTTATGTATGTATATATTTTATCCGTTTTAAAGTATCATATGGCTCAGAAACCATATCAATGCTTTTACAGTATTATTTTATAATACTACTTTTACTGAACGCACTTTACTTCATGATAAGTATTGCAATTGTGGCAACTCATTTCTCTTGCATGAGAAAGAAGACTGCTCAATAAATAACATCCTTTTTTGAAAACGCCCGTCTCTCTATTTCTCTGCACTCTGGTGAAATTAAGCATGCACGATTGACTGAGTGAAATAGCTGTCTATTGTTTTCACACGACTCTAGAGATATAGGGCCCGATGTAGGTCACCAAATACCGGTCGGTAACGGCCGAATTCGGTCGTTACCGACCGGTATTTGGTGATTGAGATGTAGGAGGCAATATTTTGCACAATCTGTAAATTTACCGAATCGGTAAATTTACCGATTCTGTAAAATACCGAATCGGTAATTTTACCGAATCGGTCAATTCCAGATGTAGGTAGCACTGTTTACAGTGCTACAGGCCTTCAGAATTCAGTATTTACCACCCAATCCTATTGGGTGATAAAATACCGAATACAGGTGTACATGCACATCTGTGCATGTACACCTGTGCCATGTGACAGACAGACATGCCCTTAGGGCATGTCTGTGTGCCACATGGCACACATGCCTGTATTTGGGGTGCTAGAGGGTGTCAAAGTGACCCCCCCTGCACCCTTGCTGCAATCGGTATTTACCGAATCGGTAAATACCGATTCGGTAATGCCCATTGATTCCTATGGGCTTCAATGTCGATAGGAATCAATGGGCATTACCGAATCGGTATTTACAGAATCGGTAAATACCGAATCTCAACGATTCGGTATTTACGGATTCTGAAATACCTACATCCCCCCCCCTCCATTTTACCACTTCTTAAATACCGAATCGGTATGATTCGGTATTTAAGAAGTGGTAAAATTAAATTACCTACATCAGGCCCATACTCTTTATACTGAGGGAGCAAAGTTGTCATGTTTATGCGGTTGTCAGAAACTAATCCCTTCTTGTCTAATCAGGAAAGTTAACTCCTTCCTGAACATTCGAGAAAGTTTCTAGTGACCTCTGAGCTAGCTGGCAAACCTAATTAAGTCTAAGATATTCAGTAGAGACCTAGATGACCTCAGTCCTACGTCTAAACTATCGTTTATGTTATTCCAATGCGCTGAGCCTATTAGGAATATAGGAACTATACTACATGGCGCCCAGCGTTTGGTAAGGCGATAAACTAACGCAAGATACTAGAGTAACTCAGTCGTGCTTTTCACACAGACCCCTTTTCCCGTAAAAACTCCAATAGACGTCTGGAGTGGGTTAAGGGTTCATATCCGCCAGAACTTAGTAGGAAGATATTCCTATGTATTTGTTTTTGGTTTAGTCAACGTTGAAGGATACAGTGTTCCAAAATATTGTGCACCTAATCTTTGTTTCCTTGAAACTTGCTCTGCAAAGCAACAAAAACTTTCAGTCAGTAAAATGCCGGAAAGTGACGATGTAAGGGAGGGAGCTAGAATAGCAGCTCAACTCCTAGGGGATGACAACAGTCTCCGAGATGAAGACCCGAATGCTATAATCATTCCGGTAAATGTAAGAAGAACTATAACTCTTAAACTTATATAAAATGGACTATCACCAAGAGGTGGTACAGTCATATTTGTGGTAGAGGCCCACGAATATCGGCAGACAGAGGTATTTTATTCATGGATACATTTTCCAGCAGCAAACGCTGTAACACAAGATTTCCACTATTACAAAATAGAGGAATCTCCAGAGGAATACGCTCCTTTCGAGGACGTTGAAATTCCACTAACATACCAAGAGCACCTGCTCTGGTTTAATGGCGCCCTAAAACATCAAAATCACATCACCAGGCTCGGTCCACTAGGTAGACCAGGAGCCACATGGCCAGTTCTAGCCGGCTACACACCACATCCCGACATTGAAAAAATGTCAGACCGGGAACTTTTAGCTCAGCTAAAACAACTAATTAAAATACATAGACAATTGGTCCAATATGTCATGCGGACTTCAACAGTCCAACCAGCAATAAAAATTCCACAGCACACCCCTCACCAGGGGAACAAAAATAAAATCACACCACAGAATATACAATCAGCCATTGGCAAAATACCCGCAAAACGGGAACAAATTCCATTCTGGTTAGCACAAAAAATCACTCAAATAAAGGCAGTATTTCCTGATACTACACCTCATGAGAAACACAGAATTCTGACTATCTGCCTTCCAATGGGCATCGCACCACATGTGAAGGACTGTGACACTTAGGGCACAGTCTTTGCTTCAATATACACAAAAACACATGGTGTTCCGTCTATGGCGGTTATACCAGACGTACTAAGACAGATTCAAAATGAATACGATCCAGAACCTGCTTTAACTTTAGGTATGAAATTACTGAAAGACTTTAAGCAGGTCTCGGCTATATTACTAGCCAACATAAAAGGAGAAGCAGCATCTGTGGCGATCCGCCAGAAATCGAAAGAAACAGCAGAACAACCTTTTGAACTTTTGAACTTGCCAGAATCATAGAAAAAACCTATGAAGTACTAGGTAGAGATAGTTTGGGTGGGAAACCACTAAAACCCCAACTAACTGAAAATCCTGAAAAAACTTTTATTAAAAATAATCTCAATACTCCAAAAAAGAGGTGGGAGGGTAATAAACAAACCACTCACAGAGAAAAACAATTCCAGTCCAGAGGAAGGTCTCCTCAACGAAGAGATAGATCTCCAGAACGAGGAGGCAAGTCTCCCCACAGGGAGCCCTCTGAAAAAAGATACAACCTTAGAAATAGAGACAATTTGAGAAAAACTGATAGATATCAAGATATTGATACACGTCCCTCTCGATCTTTTCAGACTTCCTCACAGAAATCGGAAAAAAGAGGACGGTCAGAACACAAAGAAGAGCACGTCAAGTCAAGTCCAAAGACAAGGAACCTGCTCATCAAAGTAAAAAATTACAATTTCCAAAGAAGAAGGTAGCTAGTATTAAAATAAAACATGCTGAGAATTCTGAGGACACAACTGAAAAATGGAGAATGGGCCCAGACAGTGCTAGACAGCGCAGCAGAAGTGACCATAGCTCGCAAGATCCTGATGAATCTTCTGGAGACAGTGGACACGAATGAATACATTCAGGTAGAAACTGCAGATACCAGAGTTAGCAAACCCCATAAATTATACGAAATAACATTGCGTATAGAGGGGCACAAGACTAGGAAAATAAGGGCTAACCAGAGGAACCAGGGAAAGGACACCCTACCTGCTGCTGGGCGGACGCTCGCTCGCTTGCTCCTGGGGCCCAAACGCTGTTGTCTCGCCACCGCCCATTCCACCTCACGGCTAGAGACTACAGCTCCCAGGGAGCCTTGCAGCCACTTCCTGTTTCCGGCCACAGTGCGCCCGGAGGCGCTATTTCAACAGGACACTCCCTCGGTGGAGCGGGGGCTAACCAGAGGAACTAGGGAAAGGACACCCTACCTGCTGCTGGGCGGACGCTCGCGCGCTTGCTCCTGGGGCCCAAACGATGTTGTCTCGCCACCGCCCATTCCACCTCGCGGCTAGAGACTACAGCTCCCAGGGAGCCTTGCGGCCACTTCCTGTTTCCGGCCACAGTGCGCCCGGAGGCGCTATTTCAACAGGACACTCCCTCGGTGGAGCGGGGGCTAACCAGAGGAACTAGGGAAAGGACACCCTACCTGCTGCTGGGCGGACGCTCGCGCGCTTGCTCCTGGGGCCCAAACGATGTTGTCTCGCCACCGCCCATTCCACCTCGCGGCTAGAGACTACAGCTCCCAGGGAGCCTTGCGGCCACTTCCTGTTTCCGGCCACAGCGCGCCCGGAGGCGCTATTTCAACAGGACACTCCCTCGGTGGAGCGGGGGCTAACCAGAGGAACCAGGGAAAGGACACCCTACCTGCTCCTGGGCGGACGCTCGCTCGCTTGCTCCTGGGGCCCAAACGCTGTTGTCTCGCCGCCACCCATTCCACCTCGTGGCTAGAGACTACAGCTCCCAGGGAGCCTTGCGGAAACTTCCTGTTTCCGGCCACAGCGTGCCCGGAGGCGCTATTTCAACAGGACACTCCCTCGGTGGAGCGGGGGCTAACCAGAGGAACCAGGGAAAGGACACCCTACCTGCTGCTGGGCGGACGCTCGCTCGCTTGCTCCTAGGGCCCAAACGCTGTTGTCTCGCCGCCGCCCATTCCACCTCGCGGCTAGAGACTACAGCTCCCAGGGAGCCTTGCGGCCACTTCCTGTTTCCGGCCACAGCGCGCCCGGAGGCGCTATTTCAACAGGACACTCCCTCCGCGTCGCGGGACGCGCGCGGGCGGTCGCCGGGCTAAGCCCGGGCAAAGGGCGGGCCCTCTGAGGCCCTCAGAGGTCGAGGAGGCCGGGCCGGGTGCACCCCCTTAATATCGACTTTGTATGCCTCTTCGAGGTATGTCTCTTTTAATTTATTTGCCTTATTTGGATTGACTCTTGGACTATTACATATCTAACCCACTATCTAAGGGATTCACGCAGTCCCACATATACCATCTTGCATTGGGTGATTTCATAGACTCTACTATATGGTATATTGTATTTCGCTTCTTTTACCATCTGAGTGACTATACATACTGCTTACATCGTACCTGCATCTGTACCCTACATCGCGATTAGCGCGGCCGTCGGGTGTGCCCAGATTCACCCACCCCCGTGCAACAGTCCTCTTACAGGGGATCGACTTACCACCATTGCTATCTAGTCAGGAGAGCGCGAGGGCTCAAGTCTAGTTTAACATCTTCTGTTTTGGAACTGAGTTACACTCTACCTGGGATAAATACAAACGCATCCAAAATAACATCATGACTACTAGGGGCACTAGGAGCAAAACAGCGGCCGGGGGGGCCCCAGTGATAGGCCCAATAGATAACTTCATAACAAGGGCCAATGATGCCATAAATCAGGGCATCACTCTTCTGGAGCGTAGGGTTTCGCAAGATTTAGCCCTAGCCAGACGATCATCTCTTGGCCTTAACGCATCAGCAAGAACACCAGTTCAGGCCAGAAATATCAACACCGGACCTACAACTGCTGTTCGTGCTGATATTCATAGTATACCAAATTAAGTTAATCTATCTGCATCGAACCCCCTAATAGATTCTGACTTAGAATCTACTATGGATCTGGAAAGGACCCCGGACCTGCCCATCGACCTCTCACCAGTTGAAGTAGCTGTAGATAGCACAAGGCAATTAAGGGGCAAGCGGGAGGGTGCAGTACGAAAACAGACTAAACACCCAACACAGCTCAGCAGGTCTAAAGCTAGAAAGTATAGCGCGCCAAAGCGAAAGGCCAAGAAAGTTGTTAACCCACATACAAATGCAGATGGACCGAATGGAGCGATAGAGTTAGTAAGCGAAGCGTCCCATGGGGCGCTGCAGGGCACAGGGGACAAATCTGATGTAGATGCTACAAATGATCATCTGTTGGAAAGAATGAGTGAACTTTTTAGCATCTACTTGTCCCCAATAGCATCTAGACTCATACGGATTGAAAACAATTAGCTGAGCTAAGCACCCCCACCACAAACAACCCTAGTGATGATGCGCCAACTCGTATGGGACCTAAACCCAAGAATAACAGCCCCCACTATGGTCGTAAAGCCCGAAACTCCACAAGCTCCATGTAAAGTAACTGCTGCTAAACAACCAGAAGCAAATGCCACCACTATCGCTAATTCCACTGCTAATTCCCACACGACTAAGGTAGCCACACAGCCAGGGAAGGGGCCAAACATCGTCCAGAGCAAGGAAATTCTAACTAGTCAGACTAATAACCTCGCCCAAAATCCCCCAAGGGCTCAACCCGCCCAAAACAGGGCAACTAATGTGAGGCAGATTCCTCCACGCATTAGCCTGCCGCCCGAATGCGGGGCCTATGTGCTGGTCCTAGTTAACGTTTCTAAACTTAGAAGGGACCAGGAAGAAACCCCCACATCCCTCAAAAATAAGACCCTACACTGGTTAATTGCAAATTGCAATTTCCCAATGGAAGGGGCAAGGGAGATCATCCACACCCAGAGAGTGGGATGGGCAGGCCCACTGAGGAAAAAGTTTGAGGGGGACTGTATTATTGTAAATTTTAAGAGCCCCCAATGGGCAGAAAAAACCTTGGCCAGCGCACCACTACCTTCACCATGGGAATTTAACACCACTCTGCTCCCACTGGGTTACTTTTACAGACATTTGATTCCCCCTAAGCCAAATATGGCAAATAATTCTAGTGTGCCCTATCAGGACCTAAATTTCAGTACCAGGATTAAGTCTCCACTTTTTCATCAGAAACAAGACCTTAACGCCCTGAAGGATCCCGTACTGTGCCATCAGGCCCCAATGTCAACATATCAGCTGCACCATACCCACCCTTCCATAATGCCCCAGTATGACCATAGGGAAAGATTACACCCTACAATTATTCCCAATCAGTTTATGTATCATAATGAAGTGAGGCCACTATTTAACATCCCAACCTATAATCGGTTTGAACAGGCCTTCTCAAATTTAGATGATATTGATTGACTGGATATTAGAGTAGGTGCCAACATTGGAAGTATAGCTACAAGTAATGATCACAAAGGGTGTCAATTAACAGATGAAGAAATTACAACTCAAGGAAGATTACCTGGTAATATGGATGGCAATAGTGGTCGCACAGTAGTTGGCAACACTAACGAGGAATGTTTATTAGTAATACCAGGCAATGTTGCCCCGGGAACACCAAAGCATATTGCCATATCCACAGCCACGCATTAATATAAAATCCCCACATCGCCTGATTTGGATGTGAATACAATGAGGAATTTTGGGACTAAGCCCACTAGACATTCCGGCTATCGTGGTCTGAAAATCCTTAGCTGGAATGTAGCTGGGTTAGAAGCAAGGCTTTTAGATCCTCAATGGGCTAAGAAAATTGATGGCATGGACATTGTTATGTTCCAGGAGACCTGGGCTGTTGGAAACCTTCACATTGAGGGTTATCAATGTTTTAGCGTAACAGCGCCCAAACCTAGTCTTGGCCGAGCAGTGGGCGGTCTATTTATAGGGATTAAGATATTGGCTGGCGGTACAATTAGAGATTTGTCAAGAGGGAATCCGAACATCCAAATTTTGGAATACAAGTTAAAGACCAGGTTTTATTTAATTACTTTTTATAATAACAATTTTAATTGTAAACCAAATAAAAACTTTAAGGCTCTTTCAAAGACTTTACACAATTTGGAACTTAGCTTGCAATCAGATGTTGGGTCAGGGATTTTGATTGGGGGTGATTTCAATGCAAAGATATCAAAAGATTCTGGGACTAAGGATAGGACCTACTCGGACCAAGCGGAACGAAGGGGCACTGAATTAGTGAATATATTATCGGAGTTTAACCTTGGGGAAGCCATGGAAATAGGCCACAATCCTAGTGCTCCCTATGCCCCTACGTTTAGAGGTAGGGACAGTGGTTCCACTATTGATTACATCTTTATGACGCCCCATTTAATAGATTGTGTAGTCAAATCTAGAGTGATGGAGACATCGTTTGGGGATCACAACCCCCTAATAGTAACCCTAGATTTAGCCCCTAGTTCTGTTTACTCAAACCTAAATGGCGCAAGAGCTATTACACCCACGGCCGATGGTTTGAGATTAAAATGGAGAGGGGTTGACAGTGGGGCAATCTTGAATATTGTACAAATGAAACACCCCCATCTGATTAACTCCTGCTTATCCATGGACGGTAATTACCATAGGATAATCGCTGACTTTGGCAAATTGTGTTTATCCATAAAAACCCTCCTGTCAGTTCCTTTACCAAGGGCAGAGAAAGAGCCAAGATGGTTCGACTCGGCCAAACAGCCAGGAAACAGTATAAACTTATAATAACTGGTAGAAAGGCCGCACTACTCTCAGAACAGTGGGACTCGCTGGTCGCCAGTGCTAATCTGGGGGGCAGTGGGCCCTTCTGGTCTGCAGTTAGGAAAACAAGAGAAATGGGTAAAAAGCTAACATCAATTAGCTGTAACATAACTAGTAGTGTTTGGGAGGCCCACTTTTCAAAAATCTATGCTGTCCCACCTGAGGAGTCGATGACTTACAGCCCAGGACAGCTGTGTGGCCTACAGATTGATGCACACGAAGTAGAAACAGCTATAAAAGAGAGCCTTGGAAACAAGGCGCCAGGCCCAGACGGTTTGCCCATCGATATTATTAAGCATAGTCCTGATCTATGGGCACCAATTCTTGTTAACGTTTTTAACAGTCTACCAACAGTGCCCATGCCTACCACCTGGGCAACTAGCACCATCGTCCCAATCTTCAAAAAGGGAGATCGGTCGGACCCAGTCAATTACCGTCCAATTTCCCTCTTGGATAACACCTTAAAAATTTTGGGACGAGTAATTTACAACAGGGTGCTTGAATGGACTGAAAACACAGAATTATTAGACCCGTGTCAGATGGGATTCAGGAGCGGGGTGGGGACAGTAGAGCAATGTCTGAATCTAAAATTGATAATTGATAAGTATAACATTGCTCGATCATCTCCTATTTACCTCGCTTTTATGGATCTCTCTTCTGCGTTCGATCTAGTGAATAGATCCAAACTCTGGACCATCTTACTGAATTATGGGCTAGATGAGACCCTTGTTAATTTCCTGGCTTACCTACATACTGATTTAAAAGCACAGGTCCGGATTGGGATGGGTGGAGAGGTTTCTGGACCCATTGATATCGGTAGGGGGGTGAGACAGGGGTGCGTTTTAGCATCCCTGCTGTTTATCATTTACATCAATGGCCTATCTGGAACTCTCAAACAAGTCACCAGCGATGTACCGACAATCTTGGGGAAACCTCTTTCAGTTTTATTATACGCGGATGATGCGGTGCTTATGGCCCGCATTCCAAATGCCCTCCGCTTACTTGTTCAAAGTTTTGTACAACATATGGAGGGACTGGATCTGCGTGTACATTTTAAAAAGTCTTTTATCATGTCATGTGGCCCTGGGAAACGTAAGCTCAACACTATACACATAGGGACAGATAAACTCGAATCTGTCCCTAGGTTCCCTTATTTAGGGCTGGTTTTCGCTGCGAACGGCTCGTGGAGTGGGCATTTGGCCCACGCCACGAGCAAGTTCTCGAAAGCCACCAACTCTATTTTGAGCTTGCCTCGCCCGAAGAAAATAGGTGCCACAAGAGCCATTTTAAAAATATTTAGATTACAGTGCTCACCAGTAGCTTCATATGGAGCAGAGGTTTGGGGGTTGGGAGACAGCGCATGCATTCAGCGGGAAGAAAGCCACTTTTGCAGAAAAATACTGGGCGCCCCAATCTCCTCTTCTGATTTTATTTGTCATAACGAACTAAACCTCCCCTATGTTTGTGATTTTATCAGAGCCAGACCAGCACTATTTTGGGTTAGGGTTTGGAGGAACAATTCAGCCACTCTCACACAAAATATTATACAAGATTGCCTGAATTGTGACCGTGGCATGGAGATCCGATGGCTCTCAGGAGTATCCAAAACACTAAGTGCCGTGCATAAAGGTGATCTTTTCTCCGACCCCACCAAGATTGAGCTCAAGGACAAAATCGAGGTTAAACACGCACTGTATGCACTTTTTTAATCTGAAAGGATGGGAAGAGAATCAACAAAATCAACTGTTGTAAAATATATGGGAAATGAATTGTGCAGGTATCCACTCCCGCCCTACCTTACTCTACCCATGACCAACTGGGAGAGATCACTCTTGTTCCGTTTAAGAGCGGGTACAGTGACATTTTTGTTGTCTTTCCCTTTCGGTTATAGACATAGTGCCGACTTTAACCCATGACCATGTGACGGTGTTAGTACACAGAATCATTTGCACTTCCTATTCTTTTGTAAATTTTATTTAAGATATATTAAATGGCTTTTAACTCCATATTTTAGGAAATACAGACCCCTCTCGCTGGAGAAGTCTTATTTGATGTTGGTTTCCCTGGACTCAGATGAACTGATTTTTCGCACGAGCACTTTTCTGAGACTGATAACGCGAGTGCGTAAAATGATGGAAATTCCTTGAAATTAGCCTCAATAGAACTGTACTGTATTATATTATATTTTTAATCTTGACATTCTTGTAATGATGTGTTATGCAATGTATTGTTTTTTATGCGGTACTTTTATGAATTTTATGAAATTCGAATAAAGGTCTTTTGAATTGAATTGAATTGACCATAGCTCGCAAGATCCTGATGAATCTACTGGAGATAGTGGACACGAATGAATACATTCAGGTGGAAACTGCAGATACCAGAGTTAGCAAACCCCATAAATTATACGAAATAACATTGCGTATAGAGGGGGACAAGACTAAGAAAATAAGGGGTCTCTTTTGGGATAACCTTTCTAAAGGCTATGATATCCTTCTAGCAGAAAAAGACTGGCCACCAGAGTTTGTCAGGGAGTGCCCACATGGTGAAGAAATGATTATGCCTGCCTTCTCAAATCATATTCCAATTCATAGAAAATACACATTTGCTAGAATATGGGCAGTAGCCCAAGCTCCTGCATTATATAAAAATCATGTAGGATGGGATGAGGATATCAGGGGGTGATTGAAACATGCACCTCAGACATGAACAATCCTTTGTTTCCTGTCTCCAAGCCAGACGATTCATATGGTCTAGTTTTGGACTACAGACACCTAAACTCTTGTTGCAAAACATTTGCAGTACAAAACTCACACAGTGCAGCACTAATGAATAACATCGTGCGCAAAAAATATAAAACGTCATTAGACATTTCGAATGGTTTCTTTTGTCAAAACATTGCACCTGAAAGCAGGTATTTGACCGCTTTCTCCTGTATGGGGTCGCAAAAAACAATTTTGCCGTCTCCCACAGGGATTCAAGAATAGCCCAGGATTATTCTCAGCAAGGGTAACAGAGTTACTACAAATATATGATGATGAGGCATTATCTTATGTCGACGACATCTACCTCACAGATGAGGTCCTCAAGACTCACTTAAAAAGAGTGAACACCATAATACTTGGGTTTGCAGCTGAAGGGTATAAATTCAAGTTTATAAAGTCACCTAACTGTCCTATTTTTAGGATACGAATTATCAAGTGAAGGCAAAAGCCTTGCAGACAACTTCTTACAGAAGTGTGCAGTACTCCAAGCTCCAAAAACGTTGAAGAATTTACAATCAATACTAGGTTTCCTGAATTTCGGAAGAACATACATTCTAAATTATGCAGAGAGGGTTAAACCTCTATATGAATTAATAAAACCTGATTTCAAACCAATCAATTGGACTCAGAAGCACACAGAAATTTTACAATCATTACAAACAGACATGTTAACTAAAACAAAATTGCAAACACGCGAAAACGTACGCAACCTTGTAATCCGAGTCATCCCAGGAAGATGCGGATTCACGTTCCTGACCTCTAATGAGGGAGAAACGCTACCAATAACTTACAAATCACACTTGTACACACAAGCTGAAATGAAATTCAGTTCAACTGAAAAAATTCTAACTGCGGTTCAAACTGCTGTAGCAAAAGAAAGAGCCCTAGTCCAAGGGAGAAACATATCTGTTTTGACAGCAGAATCAGCCCTTGAGGCAGTAACAAGACCACGCATTCCAAATGCTGTGGCATTAGCTCTAAAATGGATACAATGGGAAAATTCTCTTGCTGCAGAAGACGTGAAACACGCTTTTGATCCGAAAATGAAAAAACTAGAATACGAACATGAATATCCTCTGCCAATCGAAATTCTGCCTCTTGAACAGTACACCTGTGTAATCTACATGGACAGATTTGCACAACACTACGATGTGGATAAAAAATCCTACAATGCAGCGTGCGCAATTGTTAAAGGTCGCTGGCGCTTAGGTAAATTCAGACCAATAATAACAAAAACTGAATCACTCAGAAACTGTACAGCTCAGCGAGCTGAAATAAGATCTTTAAAGATGGCGCTTGAAAATGCCGATCGCGAATTCCCGACACTAATAGTGTGCGATTCGCATTATTGCGTCCAGTCTTACAATAAGAGCATGCAGACCTGGATTCAAAACGGTTACAAAGATGACACAGGTGCCACAATAAAGCATAAAAAGCTATGGGAACAAGTAGTTCTTTTGCAGAAAGAACTACGAAAGACTCACGTGATACATACACTGAGTCATCAACGTGATGGGGTTCACGTTGCAGGGAATTCATTGGCTAACAAAGCCGCAGCGGTTCAACCGGCTTCCGTAGTCACAAATAAGCGTTCTAAAAAACACATAGATGGAGAACCCATGCAGGCGGTAAAAGCGTCATTAAGAGGCGACTATGCAGCATTACCTCTAAACTATCCACTTAGTAATACATACATAATTGATGCGAACTCCGTTCCTTTTGCTCAAATCGACGGAGTGGGGGAAAGAGTAATTCCAAACACGAACCGGAGGGCTTAATGATTCAAGAAGCCCACATAGGAATGGGTCTGAGGCACCAAGAGATCTTGAAATCTCTAATAGAATTACAATCGGAATACTGGTGGCCGGGGATCAGCGTGCAAATTTATAACTTTGCAATGGATTGTCAAAACTACAACGGAGATCGCAGTTGTGAACCGGACCACGCTATTGCCAGGACACCATTGTTAGAAAGCATTAGGCGATCTATACGCAGAAATCCAGCCGGAGAAATGCGTTCCCATAATTATTAAGACTAGATTCACTTAAGATGTAGGCCCCAGCGCTCGGCTGACGCCAGAACTGTTATAAAAGATTTGCGAGTCTTTATCGGCACATACGCAATTGGCATGCTACATTCTGACCAGGGTCCTGCGTTTAGCTCTCGAGCTTACAAAGAGGCCATGACCAGCTTGGGCATTGCATTGCGGTACTCTTCTCCCTTCCATACTGAGGGAAATGCGGTAGTGGAAAGAAAAAACCGTGACATAAAGCAATCTATAACGGCGAGGGTATTAGGTTCGGGTGATGGGTGGGTCAAACATTCAACAAGTGTCCAACGTAGTCTTAACAATCTGCCAAGAAATTCTCTAAAAGGTATCACTCCTTACGAACTATTGTTCGGCACTAGAATGAAAATCCAGGACTTAGATTGTCAGACTTCAGTGGTAAAAGAAAAAGCCTTTGATATCAAAGATCGTTTGGCTGTTTTACAGGACTTAAATGAAACGAGAAGAAGTCTAAGTAACATAAAGTTAAAGCCAACAGCCACTGAAGAAAAACCACCTGTCCCAGCAAGACCTGTCTGGATTCCAAAGATTGGAGATCTAGTCAGAGAGAAGATCGCGGTGAAGAAGGAATTTGGGCCTTCTTACAGAAAAGCAGTACCTGTCTTAGCTGTCAGCGGAACAAGATCAGTAGTACTACCGCCTGTTGCTGGTAAAAAGGAGAACAGAGTTGTATCCATCGACCTGGTAAAACCACAATCATGTGGCCAATAATAAGTAGTAGGCCCAGTGGACTCCCAAGAAATAGCAGAAGACCAAATCTTGCTACAATCCAAGAGGTTCAAACTGAAAGACTAATCACATTTGATGAACCTGCAGTGAATAAAAAAGGACTATGCAACAAAGCCATGGAACTTGTGCCTCTTGAAACCCTGTCTACAACGATGTAGCCTCAGACTATGCTAATGAAACAAAGAAAAATGCAAAGACTAATGAGAATCCGGAAGCAATTCCAACAATTGACAGAACTGCATCTGGCTACTTCATCAGTTTCGATGACTTTTCTGATGATCCAAGCGAGCATTAAGAAACGCCAGCAACAAAAACTTTCAAAGAAAAAATGACTGAACTCTTTCATCAACTCAAAGAAACATATCTGATTTCACCATGGATTGAATTTTGGATTGTGTTAGGTGTACTTTTCCTCCTACTTTGGCTCATCATGGTTCTATGTTTGGGAAAACTCATTGATGGAAAATATAGTACAATGGACACAGCAAGTCAGAACATCAACTTGGTCCTAAAGCCTCACAGATCCTCACACATCGAAAAAAGAGAACTGTCATCAGTGAACATCACAGCCAATCCAATACCCGGTGGGGTAGCATGGGAAAAAACGGGTTATGAAATCTATGGCCCGATTGAGCTCTTGAAATATCCACACCAGTTCAAGGTTTCATTAAGTGACTTTGTGACACCAAGTACTTTCTCTGATGATTGGGACTTTGAAAATATTAATAATATGATGTCAGATTTAGTAATGTCAGCTAAATTCACAGAACATGATTATTTGCAGGGTTCATCAAACTATGAAGAAATGTACTGTTATAATCATTTTGGTCATCACTATTTGCATAAATCTGCTCAACCTAGAAATGTTTTTAATTATAATCAATGGGAACATTGTCCAACTCTGCCAAAAGGCAGGTCAAAAACCTTTCATGAGAAATTCCCATACTTCTCAGGGTTTAATAACAGTGATCCAGAAACGTTTTATTTTAAAATGTTAAATAAGACAGGAATGAAAACAATGTTGACAAATACTAAATTGATTTATTCTGAAATTTTTTATGATAAAATGTCTACATTTGGTTTTGAATTTTGGAAAAATAACATTGAAACAAAAACCATCTGGGGTTCAAAAGACTGGCAGGTACAAGGTCTAGAAGCATTATTTAGAGACTGCATGATCCCAGAAAAGATAATATTCCTGAATGACACCATTCAACAAACATCCTGTCTTGGCCTAGCCAAGATAAAAGACTTAAATAAACCGTCTATTCCGAAGCCCATACGTGATAGTAATAGCCCTACAGATGCGGAGATAGACTTATCCCATATTTTATACCAAAACAGAACAAATCCTGATTGGAAAAAATGGTTGATCTGGCCCACAGACACAAATAACTGTCAAGATAGATTCCTGAACAAAATACAGGAGTTCAAACAGAACAGGCCAGACCCAAGATATTCCCAGAGACAACTTCCAGGGATAGTTACAACATACAGTGTAGGGAAACTATGCCTCGAATGGCTACAGAAATCCACACTGCCAGAAATTAAGCAACACTTGACTTTACTTAAAGACGGTGCTGACTTGCGAGATTTCATTCTGGGACCTCGCAAACAGCGTCAAAAACGTTTCATATACGCCGGTATATACGCTGCTTACAACGAAGCTTGGAAAGTGACGCAAATTGAAACTGCTGAAAAAATACGAGAAATTGATCGTATAAATTTGGAAAAATCACTTTCTGTAGTGGACAATGGGTTAACGACTCGGTCCTCCAGATTGTATTCACTGGACAGCATTGTATCATCTGCTATTGATATAATAGAGCAGGACTTGCTAATGTTACAACATGGTCAGTCCCAATTGCGTTCTATTGTACAGCTAGGCTGGACGTTGCAAAACCTGCGTACTGATAAACAAATCAGTTTGGCACAAAAAGGAGCAGACTATACGATTCTGAGCATTGAAAAACTTGAGAGATTACCATTGACAATGTCAGAGAGACCTGTCATTGAATGGATAATACACGGAACAATTACAATTCCGATAACAACTTTCCAGTTTAAGTATTGCCAAAAATATATACCAGCAGGCCTGTATGAAATGTTGGGTATAGGATACATCAAATCAACCTGTAATTTACCTTACACACATAAATGTTATAGTGAAGGGAAAAAAGAAGTATTCCTTAGTGGTAACAATTGTAAAAAATCACTAAGCGGTACACTTCTGTGTCAAGGTATTAACTTGCATGGAGCCTGCGAAGGGTCATCAAATAACCTTTCATGTCACCTGCATGGCACTCCTGCAACACAGATAGAGCCTTTTTTCTGACAGCTTTCCAACGGCAGCTACGTTCTAATAAGTGACCAAAGCTGTTGTGACATGGTGCCAGGAAAAGCCTATCTCGTAACCGTTACTTCCAGGGTCATTTGCTGTATGCAAGTATTGTATCCAAACAGCAATCCAGACATGGAGGCAGCAATATGGCCTTCTCTGAATATCTCTTCTATTCAAATTGATACTTTAAGCAGAATGAAGTCTATTCTTTTACAGACAACTGTACCTTTAACCTCGTCCAAAGAGACGTATGAGCTGCAAGTTGCAAGGACAGCGGCAGAGATACATACCCTATTATCAACAAATTGCCCCGTGCATTTCGTAGAAATGTTAAGCCAAATTTTAAACATGTCTGATACCAGTGGCATTGCACATGTATTTAAGACAATTTTTTCGGGACTGTTAGCACCCTTTGAAACAGTTCTGGGCATCTTCCCGAATTTTGTGCATTCTTTATTCGGAGGCCTGCCTCTTCTTTTGGGACTCGTAGCAGGAATTTTATTTTTGATCCTTCTGCTCCGATATGGCAAGCCAAGCCACAGACAAAACTCCAGCTACAATGGAAGAAACGATCCTAGCAATACGCTACCGAGACCGAATCACTAGAGTCCTCGGATTGGCCCGGCTAAGAGATCTGAGTACTACCTGGTTTCTTTCATTCAGACCAATCTGGCAAGATTGCATCTTACTTGTGCTTCGATGTCTGCTATACGGAGAAGAATGTGTGTTGGACATCTGTCTTACACTACCATCAGCAGTACCAATCGATACTTTGCTTGGTTCGGTAACGGCTCATGCAACGTGTTGTCCCCAGCGGCTACCTATTCTGATGACGGCATTCATTGAGACTTCACCATTACGATTAGGTGGTGGTGGAGTACGAGATGAAAGCAGCACTACACAGGTACAACCTTCTGTGAGCATTGCTGATCCAGACATCGATGATAGCAATGATTCTCACATATGCACAATTTCAGCTTTTTCGAACTTTCACCTACTGTTGTAGACCAATTTTTCGCAAGCCTGTCTGATTTAATGTTCTCTCCTAACAACGACAATAACTTTTAAAAACAACAAGCACACAGCGTTCCCTGAACTCTGAATTCGGCCTTCAGTTTTTGATAAACAACACTACTGAAAACAATTGGAACTATTTTTTCCCCTGAAAGCGAAATTATTTTTCCATTTCCAAAATATTTACCTTTTTTCTGGCACATGGTACTCTGCTTAAAGTAGAACTATTCTTAGAGAACAGACCTTCTATTTTTAGGAGACTCTAGAGACAATATTTTACCTCAGCCTCTAGCACATGTACAGTATTGTATAAATATGTGATGAAATGGTCTAGAACTTCTTTTCTGTATTCAGAGCCATTCCATAAATGTAATTTTCGCAATTCATTCAGCCGATATTTTTATATGCATTATCTGAATGATACCACTGCTTGAAAAACGTACAGTATAAATGCTCATTTTCGTGTATATACCATATACCATTTCAAATGCAATTTATGTATGTTGGGGTGGGATGAAAAACACACATGCATCGTTCTGTTTAGTATTGCTTAGTATTTAGTAATGATGGACATTAATACGTGGAGTGGGTGTTGTGAATGTATCTAGGACCCTAATTAAATATTCCCGATTCATGCCCTTATGTGGTTATAACAAAACATATCCTTATAAAGGCATGAGAATCATGTCCATATTTAGTCATAGCCCATGCAGTCCAAATACGGCAAGGCTACTCCCATAGACTCCTAGAAAGTACAACGCGTTCTTTAAACAAACCAAGCTTCCAGCAGCCCGGGAATTCCCCCTGCTTTTGTTTTGATTTGCACATGAACTCCTGGAGTCCAGAAAGAACTGTTAGTTCTTAGTGACGTCTTATGTCCAACCTTACGTCAAACTCGGCACCTTTCAGGTATAAATATACCAACGTTGCCTTAAGCAAACACACAGTGGTTTGGAGCAGAGCGGCTATCTACTTGCCCGACGCCCAGCTGATGCGAGTGCTGAAGGAAGCCGACCCTCCCATTTGACGCACTGAGAGAGACGCTGTCTTTTCTCCTGCCGAGAAATTCCAGCTCTGGTGTTTCCAGTCACCCTTGCGGGTTGCTGGGAGATCGAGTCCTGAGAGAGAGATACAAGACCTCCTTCATTCTAGAACCAAGGTACGGAGCTGATTAAAACCTGAAGAGAATTCTTGATTCAGATTCTTGGCAAAAACCAACGTAACTTAAACTGCAACTTACTTACTCCTTCCCACGTATTAGGCTTAGGTCAGGTACACCGGGGTAGGCGTATCTTAGAAGCACCAGTTGAGTACGTTAGTCAATGTTTTTATGTATGTATATATTTTATCCGTTTTAAAGTATCATATGGCTCAGAAACCATATCAATGCTTTTACAGTATTATTTTATAATACTACTTTTACTGTACGCAGTTTACTTCATGATAAGTATTGCAATTGTGGCAACTCATTTCTCTTGCATGAGAAAGAAGACTGCTCAATAAATAACAACTTTTATTGAAAAAGCTCGTCTCTCTATTTCTGTGCACTCTGGTGAAATTAAGCATGCACGTTTGACTGAGTGAAATAGCTGTCTATTGTTTTCACACGATTCTGAGGGAGAAAAGTTGTCATGTTTATGCGGTTGTCAGACACTAATCCCTTCTTGTCTAATCAGGAAAGTTAACTCCTTCCTGAACATTCGAGAAAGTTTCTAGTGACCTCTGAGCTAGCTGGCAAGCCTAATTAAGTCTAACATATTCAGTAGAGACCTAGATGACCTCAGTCCTACGTCTAAACTATCGTTTATGTTATTCCAATGCGCAGAGCCTATTGGGAATATAGGAACTACACTACAGTAGTAGATACTACAAAGCATAACCTTGAAAATGAAGATGGTGATCAAAGTAAAAGCCCGAAAATAACTGAAGAAAGTGTAAAAATAGATTATTCAGATCCTGCTTCCTGGAAAGACTTACCAATAAGTGGAGGCAAATTAAGAACTCTTTGAGTTGAAAATGGGACAAAACAAGTGAGCAAAAAATGTCCTTTAGATGAGAAAAAAAGGAGGTTTTCAGCTGTACATTATAAAAGAAAACTTCCAAATGGAGAAGAAGTTTACAGTGAATACCTCCAGTATTCTGTATCAACCGATAAAGTTTTCTGTTTTTGCTGCAACGTATTTGGCGGAGTTCAAGTTCAAGCACAAGTTTCACTCAGAATGGATGCAACAATTGGCATAACATATCAGCAATTCTAGCTTCACACGAAAAGAGTGTTGAACATATTACCAACTTCCATAACTAGAAGGGCCTCTATACCAGTCTAAAACAAGACGCAACTATAGATAGTGTTAATACAAAAAAGCTTAAAGAAGAAGAAAAGTACTGGCATCAGAACTTAGAGCATGTAATATCTCTTGTAAGAGTTCTAGGAGCACAACATTTGGCCTTCTGTGGCAGCAGTGATAAACTTCATGCTCATGACAATGGCAATTTTCTTAAAATTGTGGAATTGCTAGCCATGTTTGATCTTATTCCACAAGTTACTTACCTTTGGTAACGATATATCTGTAAGAAACAGTAGTTAGTATTAGATTCCTTACCTTAGAATATCCCCAGGCGTCAGACTGGATCAGGAAACTTTTGCGTAGCAGTACCCTTGCGCGTCGGTTGGCGCCGGGATGACGTCGCCGGAGTACTTAGACACCGCCCTCGCGCACTGACGTCAGTTCTTATACACAGCTTTTCCGTGCCAGAAACGCAGAGCCATGATAAAAACCAACACTGGTGCCATGAAACTAGGGCCCTGAAAGGGGATGACCTTAACCCTAGATATCGGTTCGCAGAATGGGGAGGATGGGTGGGGCGGTAAGGAATCTAATACTAACTACCGTTTCTTACAGATATATCGTTACCGAAGGTAAGTAACTTGTGCATCTGAAAGAAACAGGTTAGTATTAGATTCCTTACCTTAGAATAGATACCCAGCAATACCAACCCCGGTGGTGGGTCTGCAAACCAAAAATCACACCAGAAAGTCCTGGAGGACGGAACGGCCAAAGAAACCATCCCTCCGGACTTGGCTGTCCAGGCAGTAGTGTCTTGCGAACGTGTGCAGCGAGGCCCACGTAGCTGCCTGACAGATGTCCTGCAAGGGGACTCCCCGGCCCAGGGCAGTAGTAGCCGCCGTGGCCCGAGTGGAATGGGCCCTCTGCCCAACAGGAAGCACCTTCTTAGTCAAAGAGTAGCATGGCTTGATGAACAACACGACCCACCGAGAGATGGTCCGTTTGTGCACCGCCCGTTCCTTCTTAGCGCCCACGTAACCAACAAAGAGTTGGTCATCCACCCAGAACTGGGGTGTGCGATCCAGATAGTAGGAGAGCGCACGTTTTGGGTCCAGACGGTGGAGCCGGTCTTCCTCTTTAGAGGGATGCGGTGGCGGAAAGAAGGTGGGCAAGGTGATGGACTGCCCGATGTGGAAGGCCGTGACTACCTTGGGCAGGAAAGAGGGTCTTGTCTGTAACACAACCATGTCCGGATGGACAGAAAGGAAAGGAGGTTTAGAGGAAAGGGCCTGGAGCTCACTCACTCTCCTGGCAGAGGTGATGGCAACCAGGAAAGCAGTCTTAAGCGTAAGAAGACGGAGAGGACAGTTATGAAGCGGCTCAAAAGGAGCACACATCAGGTAAGTTAGAACCAGGCTCAAGTCCCACTGGGGCATCACGAAAGGAACAGGGGGGGAACATATGAGTGATGCCCTTCAAGAATCTGTTAACAATCGGGGACTTGAACAAAGAAGGCTGATCAGGTAGCCTCAAGAAGGCGGAAAGGTCAGAAAGGTAATCCTCGATAGTGCCCAGAGCAGAGCCCTGCTGGGCAAGAGAAAGAAGGAAGAGGAGAACCTCAGAAAGGGGGGCAGAGAGTGGATCCACAGCCTTTGCTGTGCACCATGCCACAAATCTGTTCCACCTGCAGGCCTATACCGACTTTGTGGAGGGACGCCTGGCTTCCAGAATCACATTACAAACTTCAGGAGGCAAGTCAAATGGCCTCAACTGTCGCCGCTCAATCTCCAAGCATGGAGGTGGAGACTGGACAGGTTCGGGTGGAGGACCGTCCCCTGCTGCTGCGACAGAAGGTCCTCCTGAAGAGGCAGATGAATCGGGGGATCGACAGACATGCTAAGTAGCTCTGGATACCAATATCTTCGTGCCCAGTCCGGAGCCACAAGGATAACTTGGGCCCGGTCGCGCCTGATCTTCTTCAGCACTCTGGGCAGAAGTGGTATAGGCGGAAAGGCGTACAACAGACCGCAGCTCCACTCGCAATGAAAAGTGTCTCCGAGCGAGTGCCACCTGGGGGGCTCTCCTGCGCTACTTGGGGGTTGCTGTTGCCCTCACCTGCCTGTGTTCCTGTGCTCCCGGGCTGGGCTTGACCGGGTCTCCCTCCCGCTGCCGCCACCAGCACCAGAGCGGCCGCCGAGTGGAGGGGACAAACTACATTCCCCAGACTCCTCAGCGGCATCGTCACCAGCCGCCAATCTCACGCCAGAAGGCGTGATATAAACACTGCTGAGCCCCGGTGGAGCGGGGGCTCTCCTGCGCTACTTGGGGGTTGCTGTTTCCCTCACCTGCCTGTGTTCCTGTGCTCCCGTGCTGGGCTTGACCGGGTCTACCTCCCGCTGCCGCCACCAGCACCAGAGCGGCCGCCGAGCCGAGGGGACAAACTACATTTCCCAGACTCCTCAGCAGCATCGTCACCAGCCGCCAATCTCGCGCCAGGAGGCGTGATATAAACACTGCTGAGCCCCGGTGGAGCGGGGGCTCTCCTGCGCTACTTGGGGGTTGCTGTTGCCCTCACCTGCCTGTGTTCCTGTGCTCCCATGCTGGGCTTGACCGGGTCTCCCTCCCGCTGCCGCCACCAGCACCAGAGCGGCCGCCGAGCGGGGGGACAAACTGCATTCCCCAGACTCCTCAGCGGCATCGTCACCAGCCACCAATCTCGTGCCAGGAGGCGTGATATAAACACTGCTGAGCCCCGGTGGAGCGGAGGCTCTCCTGCGCTACTTGGGGGTTGCTGTTGCCCTCACCTGCCTGTGTTCCTGTGCTCCCGTGCTGGGCTTGACCAGGTCTCCCTCCCGCTGCCGCCACCAGCACCAGAGCGGTCGCCGAGCGGAGGGGACAAACTACATTCCCCAGACTCCTCAGCGGCATCGTCACCAGCCGCCAATTTCGCGCCAGGAGGCGTGATATAAACACTGCTGAGCCCCCACGTCGCGGGACGCGCGCGGGCGACGCCGGGCTGAGCCTGGGCAGAGGGCGGGCCATCTGTGGCCATCAGAGGCCAGAAGAGGCCGGGACAGGCTACATCACTGCCATCTCGTGACTGCACCATGGGTAAGCGGAAAAATAACTCTTCCCAGGATCAGGGGGGAGGGGTCACAAAAGTACCCAGAAAATCTGCCTCCATTATATAGTATTTGACATCAGCTGTTGGGGCGCTTTCCTCTGAAATTGAATCCGCGGAAAGAGAACTTGGGTTGACTCAAACTAACAAACAGGTTGTGGGCCAAGTCTCCGTTAATACCGATAAGACTACTCATATACCTCTGGAGCCTAGAGTCATCATAAATCCCCCCCCCTGTAACTTTGCTAGATGTGGTGGAAGGCTCAGAGGCAACCGGCTCACTAAGTGATGATCAACCACCCAGTCCGTCCGTGAATTCTAATATTCAACCTGATAAATCTAGTATCGCTCCACAGAAAGCCCGCAAGAGTCTTCCTAAACAAGACAAAACCATCAAACTAAATGCTCCAAAAGCTGGGTCTATTTCAACTGACTTACCTGAGCAATATCTGCGGGAGCTGGTTGAAGATTTATTTTCTTCCAGATTGGATCTAGCATTATCTAAAATTGCGAAGGACATAATTGACACTCTGAACATTTGTGTTTCCGACTTACTGAAGAAATGTGAATGTATTGATGTGTTTTTAAGTAAGCATAAGTGCATAGATAGAGAGGTAGTTCCCCCTAAATCAAATCCTGTCACAAGTCAAACAGAACAGGTTGTATATAATTCTAGGGCACTATTAGAAATGCCACGCTCTGATACTTCCCGTCCAATTTTGGCTGTTGATCACAGGAAAGGTGGAAGTGGTCACGAGGGCAGTTCATCAGACCCCGGGCTTGTTAGTAGCTCGGTCTCAGATGATTTTTTACCTTCACATGATCCCTGGGTTACTGTAAACAAGGCGGAGCATAGAAGCAAAATTATCCAACAACCGATTATTAACCTGCCACCAGAAGCTGCACCACTGGCGATTGTTCTGGTAGGGATTCCACCGTTGAAAGATGGGGAGCCAGAATCAACGGCGGACCTCCTATACAAAGTCAGAAAATGGTGTGACCTTAATTGCACGGGTAATAACAACATATCCCCAAATGTCATAATGGCAAGGCGCGTAAGATGGCTTGGGCGTATGGTAAAGCAGGTTGAAGGGGACTGCATTATTGATAATTTTAATGATCCCAGCGCAGTCGCCAGAATGCTATGGAATGGGTCCGATTTGAGGACAATGGATGATATCATCAGGGCAGTCCCCCTGGGCTTCTTTTACCCTCCGGCAGGGTGGCAAGGAATTCCATATAAATATTGCCTGCGGTATACTAAGCGGCAAATTAATCGGGAACCTACCCGCCCCCTGTTAAGGACCTCCGCACTATTAGAATGCAATTCAGGGACCCCACCTGTAATACAGTCAAACGGTATGCCGATCCCAAGGAGAGAGGGCTCAATAGCTTTAACTAATAGATTTTCCCCATTATCAGGCCTACAAGACAATGACTGACTAGGGAAATCTAATGCATCACTCCCGTTACAAGATCATGTTCCAGTTACTGCTAACAAGACTGATTCCTACTTTAAGATAGTAAGCTGGAACATAGCAGGGATAAGATCAAAATGTGATGACCCAAACTGGATAAAGTTAATCAAAGCTAATGATGTGATAGCCTTACAGTAAACTTGGGATCCCCTCAATACCTTTTGGGTGGATGGTTACAAATCCTACTTTGTACCAGCACGACCTTCTGCTTCGGGGAGAGCTAGGGGAGGTCTGATGCTCCTCCTATCAGTAAATCTAAAGGGAGTGGCAAGATCCTTAGATTCAGCCTCTCCAAACTGCCATATAGTCGAGTTTTCCACGAACACAAATGGGAAAATTCTGATAATTAATTTGTATAATTCAGCTGATGGTGAACACCCTACCGAACATTTGTGTTTTTTAGATCAATTTATTGAGAATTATAAGTCTCATCAAACTATTTTATTTGATATTATTTTGATGGGAGATTTTAATATACATTTATGTTATTTTAATTGTCAAATCACTGATGAGTACTGCCAAATGTTTGCATCTCCCCAACATTTCGAACACACCCAGAGGGGCCAATTACTGGAAGACACTTTAGCAGTTGCAGATCTCTTTGAGCCTGGGTTTCTTGAAGAGGAGTGGAGTCAATTATTGATTTCATATTTCTGACTCCAGCTCTACTGGACCATGCAATATCATATAATGCACGTAACACTCCTTTTAGTGATCACAACCCGGTCCATTTGGTCCTGAAAGCGGGTTTTTCACGTGTGGATGGCCCCAACAATCCTAGGGCCCAAATTAGTGTGATCACTAGTGACCAGGGAAGAAGGCTGAAGTGGGCAAAAATAGTACCAGCCCACTTTTTAGACAGCCTGTGTACTAAGAGGTGTGACGATTTCGCTAAATGCTCTGATGGGGCTACTCCTCCAGGGGAGACCATCAGAGCCTTTGGTGAGATCTGTAAGCAAATTGCTAAAGACCTAACTGTCCCCTCAAGGCCTAGCAGGAGAAAAGCAAAGAAATGGGTTGACTCAAATTGTTCGAAAGCTCATAGAAATTTAATGAAAGCTCTTAAGACAATACCGAGAGATAAAGCCCTAATAGTTAAACTTAGAACGGAATACAAATCTAGCATACATAGGCGTAAATCAGAAATCAAAAATGAAACATGGGATAGCCTTATGACAGACACGGTTCTAAAGGATAGAGCTAAATTTTGGGCCATTGTTAATACCCCACTGCTGACGGGTGAGGACAATGACAAGCTCGAAATAAACATCCCTGAAGATGAATGGGTAAAACACTTCGAAGCTATCTACGCGAGCAACGAAGTACATGCCCCATTTGTGCCCCCTATTACTTGTCCAGTTCTTGCCTCCTTAGAGTTTACAGAAGCAGAGGTGGCAAAAGCTATAATTGATTCAGCTAGCAACAAGGCTCCTGGTCCTGACGGCGTCCCTACTGATCTGTATAAGGCAGACGTTACACTCTGGGCCCCAATCTTACAGAATGTATTTAATTCTTCAACCTCCTCTGGCTTTCCTCCCTCATGGGCTCAATCAATTATTATCCCTATTTTAAAAAAAGGCCAGAGGGGAGACCCAATGTGTTATAGGCCAATATCTCTCAATCAATCAATCATGCCATTTGTAGAGCGCACTACTCACCCGGGAGGGTCTCAAGGTGCTTGGGGGGAGGGGTATGCTACTGCTCGAACAGCCAGGTCTTGAGTTGTTTCCTGAAGGCGAGATGGTCCTGGGTCAGCCGAAGGTGGATGGGGAGGGAGTTCCAAGTCTTGGCAGCCAGGTAAGAGAAGGATCTTCCTCCGGCGGTGGCTCTTCGGATGCGTGGTACGGCTGCGAGGGCGAGGCTGGTGGACCGTAGCTGGCGGGTGGGCGTGTAGAAGGTCAGGCGGTCGTTGAGGTACTTGGGGCCCAGGTCGTGGAGAGACTTGTGTGCGTGGGTGAGGAGCCGGAACGTGATCCTCTTGTCGACGGGGAGCCAGTGCAGGTTCCTCAGGTGGATGGAGATGTGGCTGCGTCGGGGGACATCCAGGATGAGTCGGGCGGAGGCGTTCTGGATGCGCTGGAGTCTTTTCTGTAGCTTGGCTGTGGTTCAGGCGTAGAGGGCGTTTCCGTAGTCCAGTCGGCTGGTGACGAGTGCCTGGGTGACAGTCTTCCTGGTCTCGGTCGGGATCCAGCGTAAGATCTTGCGAAGCATACGCAGGGTGTTGAAGCACGATGAGGAGACGGCGTTGACTTGTCTGGTCATCGAGAGGGAGGGGTCCAGGATGAAGCCCAGGTTGCGTGCGTGGTCGGTTGGCTTGGGTGCGGTGCCCCGGGCTGGGGGCCACCAGGAGTCGTCCCAGGCAGAGGGCGAAGATCCCAGGATGAGGACTTCCGTCTTGTCCGAGTTCAGTTTCAGGCGGCTGTCCTTCATCCACTCGGCGACGTCTTTCATCCCTTCGTGTAGGCAGGTTCTGGCGGTGTCGGGGTCTCTGGTGAGGGAGAGGATCATCTGGGTGTCGTCGGCGTAAGAGATGATGTTGAGGTTGTGCTGGCGTGCGATGGCTGCGAGAGGTTTCATGTAGATGTTGAAGAGGGTGGGGCTGAGTGAAGATCCTTGCGGGACGCCGCAGATGACTTCGGTGGCCTCGGAGCGAAACGGGGGGAGGCAGACTCTTTGTCTTCTTCCGGCGAGGAACGAGATGATCCACTCCAGTGCCTTCTCTTGGATACCGATGTTGCTGAGGCGCTGGACTAGGGTGCGGTGGCAGACCGTGTCGAACGCAGCGGAGAGGTCCAGGAGGATGAGGGCCACTGTTTCCCCCTTGTCGAGCAGGGTCCGGATGTCGTCGGTGGCTGCGATGAGGGCGGTCTCGGTGCTGTGGTTGGCTCTGAAGCCGGACTGCGAGGGGTCGAGGGATCCGTTCGTCTCGAGGAAGGCGGTCAGCTGTCTGTTGACGATCTTCTCGATGACTTTAGCAGGAAAAGGGAGGAGCGAGATGGGGCGGAAGTTTTTGAGATCGGTGGGGTCCGCTGTAGGTTTCTTCAGGAGGGCGCTGATCTCGGCGTGCTTCCAGCTCTCCGGGAAGGTGGCGGTGTTGAAGGAGGCGTTGATGATGTTCCGGAGTTGGGGTGCGATGGTGGAGTCGGCCTTGTTGAAGACGTGGTGTGGGCAGGGGTCGGTCGGTGATCCGGAGTGGATGGTGTTCATCGTGCGGGCTGTGTCTTCGGTGGTCACCGTGGTCCAGGTGCGAAGGGTGGCGGTGGGGGGCATTGGTTCGACGGTTGGGTGCGTGGGTGGGGCGCCGAAGCTGTTGTCGGTGATCTTGCGGTGGAAGAACGAGGCGAGGGAGTCGCAGAGGTCTTGTGACGGAGTGATGTCGTTGGTGCCGGTGCTGGGGTTGGAGAACTCCTTGACGATAGTGAAGAGCTCTTTGCTGTCGTGGGCGTTGTTGTCCAGTCGTTCCTTCAGGGATTTCTTCTTGGTGGTGCGGATGAGCTGGTGGTGCTTGCGGGTAGCGTGTTTGAGGGCGGTCATGTTGTCGGTGGTCCGGTCGAGGAGCCAGGCTTTCTCGAGGGTGCGGCAGGTCTTCTTGGAGTCCTTGAGGTCGTCGGTGAACCAGGATGCCTTCTTGCTTCTGGGTCTGCTGGGAGGGTTCTTTAGTGGCGCGAGGTCGTCGGCGCAGGCGGTCAGCCACTGTGTGAAGTTGCGGGCTGCTTCGTTGGGGTCCGTTGTGTTGGCGGGTGGGCTCTTGCTGAGGGAGGTGGTGAGCTGGTCTGCGGTGATCTTGCTCCAATTCCTGTGAGGTACCTGTTGCGGGTGGTGGTGGGTCGTGGATCTTTTGAAGCTGAAGTGGACGCAGCTGTGGTCGGTCCAGTGGAGTCCGGTGGCGTGGCTGAAGGTGATGTACTTGCTGGAAGAGAAGACGGGATCAAGCGTGTGGCCGGCGTAGTGGGTGGGGGTGTTGACCAGTTGCTTGAGTCCGAGGTTGGCGAGGTTTTCCAGCAGGGCGGTGGTGTTGCGGTCCTTGTTGTTCTCCAGGTGGAAGTTGAGGTCCCCGAGGAGGATGTAGTCAGTGGAGGGGAGGGCGTGCGGGCTGATGAAGTCTGTGATGTCTTCGCTGAATTGTGTGCGTGGTCCCGGGGGTCTGTAGACGAGGGTGCCTCTGAGGGTCATCTTAGGGTCGGTGTGAATCTGGAAGTGGAGATGTTCGGCTGCGGCGAAGGAGTCGTTGGCGTCGGTCGTGATGCGGATGGTGTTCCTGTGGACGATGGCGATGCCACCTCCGGTCTGGTTGATGCGGTCCCTCCTGATGATCTTGTACCCGTCCGGGATGGCGATGGCGATGTCGGGTGCAGAGGAGGCGTTCATCCAGGTTTCCGTGAGGAAGGCGACGTCCGGTGATGTAGCGTCGAGGAGGTTCCAGAGTTCCACGGCGTGTCTGTGGACGGAGCGGGTGTTGATCAGGATGCACTTGAGGTGGTTGCTGCTGGTGTTTGTCTTGGCGGGTGTGGGGCAGGTTCGGAGGCAGGTGAACTTGCAGGTGCAGCAGGTGAAGGGTCCGTGGGTGCGTCTCGGGGTGGCTCGGCAGCAGGCGTGGGTCCGGCCGGCATTGAGTGCGTTGAGAGTGGCGGCATCGTAGGTCAGTCGGGTCGTCTTGCCTCGGCGGGGAGGGCCAGGGGTCCTGGCGCTGGGCGCGGGCCAGGCGCGGACGAGCGCAGACGGGCTTACCTTTGGCGCACCTTTGGCGCTCAATCGGCGCTCCCGCTGCGCGCGGTCGCTCTGGGGGCGTCATAAGTAAGGAGCCGGGAGGGAGGAGCAGCTGGGTGGCGGGAGCGGGCGGCGAATGGAATCACAGGGGGCGGGGCCGCAGGGAGGCAGCGGCGGGAAATTCCAAGAAGCAGCGGGCAGCGGGAAATTCCCAGGAGCAGCGGGAAATTCCCAGGAGCAGCGGGCAGCGAGCGAAGGAATCTGCAGGCAGGAGGCGGCAAAGGCAGGCAGGAGCGGCAGCAGTGAGTGGGGCGACCAAGCCCTGTGGAGGGCTGAGCGGTCACATAGATTCCTCTGTAAAAATCTTAGGTACGGTCCTGCTGGCAAAGATATCCGATTGGGTCTCGGATAACAACATTCTTGCCGAGTCCCAATATGGGTTCAGACCCGGTAGAGGCACTGTGGATCAGTGTCTCAACCTGTATCTTTTAATCAACAAATATATGCTAACTAGCAAGGACTCTATTTATAAGGGATTCATGGACTTGTCCACAGCTTTTGATCTAGTTAATAGATCAAAGCTGTGGACAACTCTATTTGATATGGGGATTGACCACAGCCTGGTCTTTTTTATGGCGGATCTCCACAGAGATTTACAAGCGACCGTCAGAATGACACAAGAAGGCTCCTGCACTAGGCACTTTAGATCTGGGAGAGGGGTGAGGCAAGGGTGCATCTTGGCCCCTTTGCTGTTCACCCTATATGTCAATGCCCTATACAAATCCCTCGAAACGGCCACCTTGGATGTCCCGCGTATAGGAAGCCGTTCCATTCCCGTGCTTCTATACGCGGACGATGCTGTTCTTTTAGCTCGTACCCGGTTAGCCTTTACGACGGCTATTGCACTGTTTTGGGGAGTTTATGTCATCCCTAGACCTAGTGATTAACACCTCCAAGTCTCATGTCATGGCTGTGGGGCCGGGTAAGAACAGAGCACAGTCCTTTTTTTGCAGAGGGGTTGAGGTTCAAGGTGTGAGAGCATTTACATATCTGGGGGTCCTGTTTGATAACGGTTGCTCTTGGACGGCCCAGAAGCTGGAAAAATAGAACGCTCTGGTACGAGCGGGCTCTGCACTATTAAAATTAATACAGCGTTTGGGGGGCCGACCTTATGAGGCAATTCTCAAACTATATAAGGCCAAATGCCTTGCCCTAACTCTTTATGGTTCAGCAATTTGGGGGTATACAAATATGACAGAGGTACAAAGGGCCGAAAATAAATAGTTTTGTTCCCTTTTTAACGGTCCCACAGTCTACCCCAACATTTGCCGTTCACCAAGAGCTAGGCATGGGTTTTGTTGGTGACTTGATTAGCTTGGCACCCCTCAAGTGTTGGCTCAAAACTTGGCTCAATCCTGAGCTAACATTGAATCATCTAATAATAAGAAATTGTATCGGTCTGGAAAGGGAGATCAAAATTCCATGGTTATCCTATATCAAAGTTACATTTGCTAAATTGGGGCGACAAGAAATCTTTGATCACCCGGAAGGTATTGTTAAAGGTGATATACTCTGGGTCAAAAGGCACTTTTGTCCATGAAATTACTGGAAAGAGAGGCCTAGGAACTAGCAAAACCAGCTGTGAGAGAGCACTTTTTGCTAGTCACTTCCCCCTCCCTGGAACAGTACCTAAGAGTCGTTTCTAAACCTTACCATCGTTGGCTCTTAATCAGATTTCGGTTTAACCAGGTACATCTTTTATTAGGAAACTATCAGACATGGAGCACCCCAGACAAGGCTCCCTTTTGTGACTGCGATAACTGTTCAATGCAAACCACCACGCATTTCATGTTCTTTTGTAAGCACTACTCAACATTGAGGAAAAAATTCATCATCCCACTCTTAAGAGGGTTGGGGTTCTATCAGGTTAAACCAGCTCTAATGTATCTTCAACTGTTGAATAATACCTGGACTATATTTAACATCGCAAGTTACCTTGTTGCAGCTATAAGATCCAAGAAACTTAGAGAGCACGATATAAATGGTTTATGAATTTTCTCCCCTTTTGTAAAGTAAATTTAAAAGATTTGAATTCTGTAAATATTTTTTAATATGTAAAATTGCTGGGCTTATTTTTAGTATTTTTAATGTTTTTATCATCACGTTTTATTGTGTACTTTTGTGATTTTAATTAATCGAATAAAGTGATTTTGACTTGACTTGACTTGAGTGCCACCTTGGAAATTCCAACGCGCAGAACTGATGACATTGCGCGTTCTCTTCTGTGGCGAATAGATCTAACCAAGGCTCTCCCCACTACTGAAAGAGGCCTTGAGCCACGTCCGAGTTCAGATGCCATTCGTGATCCATCAGGCACCGACGGCTGAGTTTGTCTGCCCTGGCGTTCAGGGAACCTGCCAGGTGTTGAACCACCAGGGTCACGCCCTGATGTTCCAGCCACTGCCAGAGGTGCAGAGCCTCCTGGCATAGGGTCCACAACCCCACCCAGCGCTGTTTGTTGCAGTACCACATGGCGGTGGTGTTGTCCGTGAACACCTGCACTACACTCCCCCGGACAGAGGGGAGGAATGCCTTCAGTGCAAGCCGGATCGCCCGCAGCTCCAGAAGGTTGATAAGGAGCTGGGACTCCGCCGGAGACCAGAGGCCTCTGATCTCCGCCTCTCCCATGTGGCCTCCCCAGCCCTGGAGTGACGCATCCGTCACAACTACGTGCTCATGTTGGGGTAGGGAGAGGGATCTGCCGCTGACCCAATCGCGGTCCGTGAGCCACCACTGCAACTGTCTTGCAGTGCCCTCCGAGATCAAGACATGGTCGGACAAGTTGCCCTGATGCTGGACCCACTGAAACTTCAGGTCCCACTGCAGAGCCCGCATCCGCCACCGGGCGTGATGCACCAGAAGGATGCAGGAGGCCATCAGCCCCAGAAGACGCAGCGTCAACCTGACCGAGACTCGGGATAACGGCTGAAACATCGGAATCAGAGCCTGAATATCCCGAACCCGCTGTTCGGGAGGAGAAACCCGGAACTGCGCCGAGTCGAGAACAGCTCCGAGAAAAGGAGCTTCTGAGAGGGACACAGGTGTGACTTCAGCACATTGATGGAGAACCCCAGCAGGTGCAGGAGGTCGGCCGTTGTCTGGAGGTGGCTAACGACTGTCTGGGGTGAGCCCGCCTTCAACAACCAGTCATCGAGGTAGGGGAAGACTGAAACCCCCAACCTGCGCAGATGAGCTGCGACCACCGCCATCACTTTCGTGAACACCCGTGGGACGCTAGTAAGGCCGAAGGGGAGCAAGGTAAACTGAAAGTGCTCATGGCCTACCGTGAACCGCAGGTAACGCCGGTGGGCCGGCAGATCGGTGATGTGGAAATAGGCGTCCTGCAAGTCTAACGCTACCATCCAGTCTCCTGGGTCTAGGGTAACTAAGACCTGAGCCAAAGTCAGCATCTTGAATTTCTCCTGCCAGAGGAAGCCATTGACGTTCCGTAGGTCCAAGATAGGGCGTAGGCCCCCTTTGCCCTTCTTGGGTACCAGAAAGTAGTGGGAGTAACAACCACACCCTACTTCTGGCCCAGGAACGCGCTTGATGGCCCCCTTGGCCAAGAGGGCCGCAACTTCTTCTTGTAGAAGTTTCAAGTGATCCCCCGACACGCGGTGGTACTGAGGTGGCATGGCTGGAGGGGACGCCTCGAAGGGGAGAGATTAGCCCCTTCGGACGATTTACAGCACTCACCTGTCCGATGTGACAGTGCGCCAGTGGTAGTGGTGATGGCGGACCCTGCCCCCCACTGGCGTCACATGGGCCTGAAAGCACGGACTAGGAGGGTTTTGAGGCAGATGCTGCAGGGGTAGGTGTGGACTGGCCTCGCCGTTGGTCCCGACGGCCGCCACGGCGGTTTCCACGTCCGCCACCGCGCTGGATGTTAGTCTGTGGCCCGTGGCTGGCAGGACGTGTGGGGGCGCCCCTTCCTTGGCCACGAAAGGGGCGAAAGGCAGCCAATTGCTGGCGCGGGGCCGAGAGGCCCAAGGACTTGGCCGTAGCCCTGGAGTCCTTAAAGTGCTCGAGCGCATGGTCTGCCATGTCGCCAAAGAGGCGACGGCCATCAAACGGCATGTCCATAAGGGTGTTTTGGACATCAGCCGAAAAGTTGGCAGACCTCAACCAGGCATGGCGACGAATCGCCACCGTCGTTGCCATCGCTCTGCCCAGTGAGTCCGTGGTATCCAGCCCACACTGGATGGAATACCGTGCTGCATCTCGACCCTCCGAAAGAGCTTGGGTGAGTTTAGTTCGGACCTCCTCCGGACATTGTGGCAGCACGTCCGCGACCGTGTCCCACAGAGAGTGGGTGTAATGGCCCAAGAGGCATGCGGTGTTGACTGACCGCAATCCCAAACTCAGGGAGGAGAATACCTTCTTCCTGTATTGCTCATACCTCTTGGATTTCCGATCGAGGGGAGCTGACGGGAATGCGGTCTGGGAGTTAGAGGCCTGGATGACCAGGCTTTCAGGGGTAGGGTGGGTGGACAGGAAGCAAGGGTCGCCCGGAGCCGGTCGGTGGCGCCTGGCCATGTTCCTATCTACAGGCGGACCTGTAGCGGGCTTGGACCAATTGCCCAGAAGAACATCCGACAAGGCCTCAATAAAAGGCAGCAGAGGCTCGGCCGAGCTTGTCTGCGGTTTAAGGACCTCGGTGAGGAGGTTAGTCCTCACGGCCGCGACGGGGAGCTCAACGCCCAAGGCCTTGGCAGCCCGCGTCAGCACCACACTATAGGCAGCCCCCTCCTCCGTTGCCACGGTAAGAGGGGAGACAAAACCAGTGTCAGGCGAAGTGTCCAGACCACTGGCCTCCCCAAGCTCACCTGTCCAGTCCTGAAAAGACTGACACTCACGTGTCAGAGGGTTCTCGTACCCCTCCCAATCCCCCTCATCACCCGTCGCCTGGTACTCAGGCTCAAAGGACGGGGCTGGGTCGTAGAAGTAAAAGTCTCCAAGCGGCGTCGAATACGGCGCCAGACCCGAATCGAGGGTAGGACCGGTGACGGCGACATCGTCCTGGGACGGCGCTGGGTGCGACACCTTGGGGGCCGGCGAGGTCGTGAGGTCGACCGGCGGCGACCCGGATCCAGCGGGGCCATGCGGCGTCGGGACCGAAGTCGCCAACGGCGTCGGGGCCGGAGCACCTGAGGGCGCCGGGGCTGAAGCACCCGGCCCGCTGAGGGACCCAGTCGGGCCGCTTGACCCGAAGGGGCGCCGAACCCGACGGAGGAGTGAGCGACCTCATGGCCATGAGGAAGGCCTCGATCTCTTCCGGCGTCGCGTGCTGCCCAGGGACTGCCGGGTATGGAGCAGGCTGCGACGCCTGCGGCTCTGGTGGAGCCGCGAGGGTGGTGTCGCCCGAACCCCCGGCCGCGTCGCGCGAGCGTCGGTGGGAGTCAGAAGAGCGATGTCGTTTCTTCGACTTCTTGTGCCCCTTACCTGAGGACTTCGAGCCCGAAGACTGATGACGACTCCCGGAACTGTGGTGACTCCGGCCCTGCGACCGGTCCCTCGACCTCCTTCCGGACCGGGACCTCGAGCGGCACGGGGCGGACTGCCGGAGCTCGAGTCGCTTGCGGGACTGCTCCCGTCTTGCTTTGGACGTCAGGTCCCGGCAGTCGGAGCAGGACTTGTCGTCGTGGTCTGGGCCCAGACAGTGAAGACACCGGCGATGGGGGTCGGTAACCGACATCAGTCGGCTGCAATCGACGCAGGGTTTGAACCCGGTCATCCCTACCGGCACCGTCGGAGTCGAGAGACTTCGAAAACATTATCAAAAAGGATAAAAAGAGTTAGTCAAAAATTGACTAGGGTACAACTTTTTCCCGATCGGCGCTTGCTGGCGCGGAAAAAAGAAGAACTGATGTCAGCGCGCGAAGGCGTCCTTTAAGTACTCCGGCGACGTCATCCCGGCGCCGACGACGCCGATGACCGACGCTGAGCCGCAGACGATGCCTACCAACGCGCAAGGGTACTGCTACGCAAAAGTTTCAATTCCAGTCTGACGCCTAGTAGGTAAGGTAAGGAATCTAATACTAACCTGTTTCTTTCAGATATGAATGAACATCTCAGGAGAATAAAAAATAAGGGTAGAAGACATGCTCACTATTTAGGCAACATTATTCAAAACAAACTGAACCAAGTGCTATCAAACTGTATCAAAGAGAAAATTATTCCATTGGTTAAAAAGGCAAAGTATTTTCCAATCATTCTTGATTGCACCCCAGATATCAGCCGCACGGAACAAATGACCATGATCTTATGATTTGTGGACATCGTGCAATTTTCAGGAACAGAGTAATTTCAGTCTTCTGATGAAGAATTCCAAGAAAGCTACCTCGTAAAAATAAAAGAACACGTTTTGGGATTTGTACCACTAAACGAAACCACAGGTGAATCAATGAGTCATGTTCTGAGAAATCAGCTCAAAAGCTTATCATTGTCAATTGAAGACCTAAGAGGTCAGGGTTATGATAACAGGAGCAATATGAAGGGCAAGGAAATAGGTCTGCAGAAGAAAATTCTGAATATTAACCTGTGTGCCTTCTATGTCCCCAGCAGTTCCCACACCCTGAACCTCGTACTAAATGGCGCTGCTTCGTGTTGCACTGAAGCAACAGCCTTTTTTTATGTTATACAACGATTGTATGTATTCTTTGCTGCTTCTCCACGTCGATGGGATATATTGAAATGCCGTATACCATCTTTGACTATAAAACTTCTGAGTGGTTCTCCATGGTCAAGAATGTTTGATGTCTTAACTCCCATCAGGTACCAGTTACTGCATGTGTAGGAGGCGTTGTTTGAAGTAACTGAAGATTAAACTCTCAAAGGCTTTTCTGGTACCATGACTAAGGTTGAAGCTGAAGGTCTTCTAAACAGCATATCTTCATTTAAGTTTGTTGTGGCAGTTGTAACATGGCACAGTATATAATTTCAAATCAATTTGACCAGTAAACTGCTGTAATAGAACACTTTACTCTTGAGAAAACAGTAAATGAGCTTAAACATAAAAAGGAGTATTTAAAAAACATGAGGAGTGACATGGAATTTGAGAGAGTTTTGGTTGATGCTCGAGAGTTAGCTGAAGAAATCAATATGAGCCAATTTTTCACCCAGATAGAAGCAGGAAAAGGAAATTGTTCGCTTACGAATCAGAAGATGAACCCATAGCTGAGCCTAAAGAGAAGTTCAGAGTAAATTACTATTTTGCAATAATGGACACAGCAATTAGTTCAGTAAAAGAACGATTCACACAGTTGAATAAAATTGCAAGATTATTTGATTTTCTATACAATATAAGTGACCTCAAGATGAAAACTTCCAAAGAACTCATGGATTTGTGTATCAAATTGGAAACAACTCTAACCGGCATAGACCTGGAGAAACTCCATTTTATCTAAAGGACATTGACGCGGCAGCTCTCTGCTTGGAACTTTCAGAAATAAGTAATCGAATACAACAAAATGCGAAACCCAAATATGTGCTGAACTATCTGTGCCAAAACAAGTTAGAAAATGTTTTTCCTAATTTGTTCATAGCTCTTCGTATCCTTTTGACTTTACCGATATTAGTGGCAAGTGTGGAGAGGAGTTTCTCAAAACTCAAATTAATAAAAACCTAACTGCGCAGTACCATGAGCCAAGAGAGACTCATGGGACTAGCCACAATTTCAGTAGAAAAAGACATGGCTTACCAGCTTGACATTAGAGATCTTCTTAAAGACTTTGCTAAAATAAAGGCAAGGAAGGTACCACTGGATTAAGAGAAAGAACCCAAAACACCATTGAAGTTAGAGGAGAGAAATATAAACACAAAATAAAATATCATGAACAGTGCTTATTTAGTTATTTAATGTTTGATGTATTTTATTGCTTAATGTTGAATACAAGCTCTTTTATATCTAATGCATTCATTCTTCTAGCCTGGATGACAGGGGGAGAGAGTGATGGTAGTAAAAGGGAGGGGCCGCATTTTTCAATACTCGCCTAGGGTGGCAAAACACCTAGAAACGACCCAGCCGGCGAGACAGCAGGCCGCACCCAAATCTGGTCGGGCTGCCTCGGTGGACCGCCTGTGGCTCTCACTCTGCGGCCGCCAAATACCGGCGGCCGCACTTGCTCGTAAACTGAGCCTGGTATCAGAAATATGGAGGGGCAACCTAAAGACATCCGCAGCGTTATCTGGGAACCCGCGTGGGTCATGCGGCAAGTCTCGGGTCATGGGTCACGAGATACGAGACTCTAACTTGGGCTATAATCTAAATCACTGTGATCTGGTTCTGGTCGGATGCTGTATAGAGGCACCTTGAATTTCTTTTGACAACTGAAACTTTATGCTCTGTCTAAATTCACTACCTAATCACCGTAGAAGAGTGATTATACTTGTTGACAAGACCTGACTGACATAATAAGCACTACTTTTGTATACACAGCTCTACCACTACTCGCCCTTTAGCTACTGTTAATGCAGACATAATGACATCACAATTATAGCCCAAGAAAGAGGAGAGAGCACCTGAGACCCACAGTCAAGTCCCCAGGGTACACAAATAGAGGGCATAATATCTACAAGGATATTCCATGAGCAAAGGGTGGCCCAGGTGCCCAGGGAAGGGTCAAGGTAAAAACACCATAATGTGGGTTGATTTCTTGTGGGCACCCAACCATTTACTTAAATGGGCGGATATTATTATTTTTGCTCTCTGTATTTCCAGCCTCCATTATTATCAATTTAATATGCAAAAAAAGTACAAATAAAGGCTGCATGCATTCTACAATGGTTTCTTTATCAGTAATTCATCTGCAAATGTGGGGTTAATAGAACCTTTTTCTGGATTCTTCACCATTGGGTACATTAATTGCATATTTAGGGGGTCATTAGGATGGCAGTCGGAAAATCACTCCCACCGCCATGGTAGCGGGAAAACACTGCCCGCTAGGACTGCGGCATAACCGCCGGTCCCATTAGTATGCTCCGCAGTCGAAATCCGACTGCGGCGGTCGGATCGCAGCATTTCACATTGCGACGGTTGTTGCTGCCAGCAGCACCGCCACGATGTCCAAAAAAGCATGTCCTGCATATACCTGCACTGTGTTGCAGGCACCGCACAGTGCCTGCCACCTGGTACAGCGATATGTAGGGGGGGTACCATGGGTACCCCCCCAGTACACCCACACACCCCCAAACACATTGGGGGCCGCAATAGGCCCCCGGAGACATTCTCTGCATGCCTTTCTATGGTGGTTCCACCGCCACGGAAAGGCTGGCCACTGCCGGCGGAGCCTGGCCGTGCACCGGCCCCATTTTAGTGGTCTAGCTCCGCCCACCATGGAAGCATGCGGACTACTACATGCAGAAAAGTGGCGGGCGGAAAATCGCACGGCCGCAGTCGTTACCCCATGCTAACGGGACCGGCGGTTTTCTGGGTTGGAATCAAAAGCCGCCGCCGGCCCGATGCACCATTCTAATAGACCGCTTAGTGTCTATTCATAAAGTTGTCAAATATACATTCATGATGTGTATTTTAGGCTCACCAGCAGCATCCTTATGTTATTACTGAGCAACATTCAAACATAATAGTCTCATCCGGAGCTCCTAGTGCTCGGGATCCCTCGTTTGGATTTATCCCGGAATGGCACTCATCTTCTTGCGTGAAAAATAAATACGAGTAACTGGATTCCTATCAAGTAACTGGATTGGTTCTTAAAAGTAACTGGATTGGACAGCAACATCGGAAAAAGACACCTACCTTGTCACTGGCGGCTGGGACCCTTGAGACTAACACCGGAGCATCGGCAGAGCACGAGACAGCGGGGGAGAGCCACGGTGAATCCTGCAGGTGCTGGAGGCTGGTGGCGGCTGGGGACCGGGAGGCTGTGGGCGTCGGAGAGGCACTACTGTCTGGTGCACCGGCGCGGCTGTGGTTGCCGGGGCTGTCTGCTGTGTTCGCCGATCATTGGCGGGCATAGGATCGGTCATCTCATTCGCTCCGGTTCCCCCTGCTGACGGTTTGAGGACTGTCGGGACCGTCTGCCGGGACGCCAGCCACTGACGGGCACTGTGGAGGTGCTGTAGGCGAGGCGGGCAGTTCTGCGGTGGTTGAGGAGGTGCCCCAGCACAGTGGTGCGGAGCGGGACGACGGGGCAGATCCTCCTGCTGAGAGAGCCTGTGTGGAAGACGACGAGCGCGACGGAGGCACTGGAGGATTGGTCTCCGCACTAGAGCCCCGGTCTGCGCGGCTCACGACGGAGGTGTGTCTGGCCTCTCTCGACTGCACACCGGGAGCTGTGGAGGTGAGGGGCAGCTGGCGGGAGAGTTGGGCGGTGAGTCGGCTGAACGTCACGAAGCCTGCACACAGAGAAGAGCCCCCCCCCCAGGAAATGCCCAGGAAATGAGTTGAAGAACTGGAAAGATCTATGTTAGCACTAACTTCGGCTACCTCTATGTAACCCGCATCTGCACAAATATACCTTCTGCATTCTAACTTGAACAGCTTCAGGGCAGCTCGTCTCACTCGTTTTTGCCAATATGTAAACGCTGAAGATCGTATTACTGGGTCTGTAGATCGCATGCCGAAGTGAAGGCTGATAAAGGTATTTACTGTGCCCCACTCGTTTTTTGCGAGATAAGTTACATATTTATGCCCCATTCGTTTTCATTTTGAAAAGAAAAAAAACCTCTTTTGTTCAAAATGGCCGGGGCCATAAGCTGAGCATTTAATCCCCTCCTGTACTGCCTGACTAGTCTTTCTGGCTATCATTTACTATCGGTACCGCAGACTTTACATAGCTCTGTATTTAAGTCTTTGTGTGCTTAAGTGTCTGCCGCTTATTGCAGTATTATATTACTATTGGTATTTTACACTTTATGTAACCTGGTGTTCTTGATGTGCTTAAGTGTCTGCCTTTTACTGCAGTATTATATTTTAGTTTAGTCCTATTTGTATACTGTATATGTGGTAAGCTGCACCTATCTCACTTTTATCCCTATCATTCACGGATCGCTACCTCAATTATTTGGTTCATTATTGTAAACTACTTCCAACTCACTTTACCACTATGATGCAATGATTACTACCTCATTTACTTCGTCTAGTCATGTAAGCTGCACCCAGCCACTTTCTACACTTGGATTACACCGTTGCTACCTCTTACATTATGATGTGTCAATTTGGCTCCACCTAACTGGTTGCTACCTCTCATATATTGTACTTGGTGTAAGCTGACTGCTACCTCTCATATATTGTACATTGTGTAAGCTGCTCCTACGCATTGTTTGTTCCTGGATTGCATCGACTGCTACCTCTTATACTTTTGGCTACTTTCGGCCACTCACTAGTTGTCACTCCTGTGCCCTGTAACCAACGGCTGACAGTTTTATTGTCGTCTCTTCTCCCACACCCAACGTTACAGCCATCCTAACATGGATCTCATCGGTAAGCACACGTATAGAATCAACTACCCTTCCACTCTCACCAAAAAAGCCGCTAAACACTTTAAACATAACTTCTTGAAGTCGCACCCTGAAACACCCTTTGCCGACACCTACTTCTCACCGGGCAATGGAGCCCTAAACACTGATATCATCTTCCACACCTCACGCACAGCCCAATGGAGAAAAGCGTTTCTAACACTACTCACCGTCTCCACCACCAGGAAAACAGTTCATTGCATAACTCTCTCTATCACACCTTCCCAACTCTTCCCTGGCAGAACCACCATTACTATCTACAATAGCGGGATTGTCCTAATTCAATCCACGGACAAGAACCTGGAACTTCTAGACAACCTGTTCCCCAAGTTCAAAGAGCACCTTTCCAAGCTGCGGACATCCACTCAGAACTCCACCAGCACTATCACCCCTGACGTCGCAGCCCCCCACCCACAACACTTCTAACATAGCTCAGCGTCGGATCCACACGCACCTCACCTCTACCCCCAGCACCCTAGTCAATAGCCCACCTGCTGTTACCGCCCCACACTCCCCAAGCGCAGTCACCATTCTCTCCCCCTCATACACTAGCCGACCCTCTAACAATACCCCTTTGACCCCCACTCATACCTCCCCCATCCCTCTCTCCCCTGACACAACAACCCCCACCCACAACACCTCCTACCTAGATCAGCACCAGAACAGCACGCGCAATGACAAATCCCACCCTTTGTTCCCCCCCACTCTCAGTCCCCACGTAAGTACACCCTCCCCCATACATCCTCGATACACCCACATCCTCGATACCCCCATGCCCCCTTCCCACCACGCTACACCCCTCATGAACGCTTCTGAACACACCACCGTCCGGAGTATATCCCCCCCCCCCTTCCCTCCCCCCCTCGGCAGATCCATCTCCCTCCCCAGCTCCCTCCCCACGCTCACTCACGACACCCCCACCCTCCCAACCAGTCCCACAGAACATACCGCCTCCCCTACCTTAGCATCCCCCCCTCTCTCCCCTCCCATTCTCAGCCCCCACTACCTTCCTGCCACCCCCACTGTCTTCAGCCTTCACTCACTCTTCAACTCACCGGCACCGTCTTCCACTGACGACACTACCTATGCCTCCCACCCTCCCCCTACTTCACCCACACCCCTCGCCCACAAACTTGCCCCTACTTCACCCACACCCCTCGCCCACAATCCCGCCCACACTCCGAATGCCATCCCACTCATTATCACCGTAGAACCTTCCAACAAAGCTAGTATATCCCCCCCTCGATACCCTGCCCGCTTTCCAGCTCACTACTCAACCATTCACCAATGGCTCTCGCCACCAACGCCATCTCCAACCCTCCTCCTGACCTGACTTTATCCACCCTCCAACAAGTCAAAGGGGATCTCCTACAAGTCAAAAAAGATCTCCGCGCAATCAAAGACCTTCTCTTCTCACAGCCCAGTCTACCTCCCACCATCCCACTACCCTACAAACGACGCAACCTCCCTACATACCCTCGCCTCCAACGACCCCCACGCTGGCCGACTATCCCCGTTCGCAATAACTCCCACCGCCCCCACCTTGTCCTCAACTCACTGTCTGACTGCGACCTATGCTCTCTCCTAAGCTCTTATGGCCCAGGTCCCGAAAAACACATATCCAACCCGCACATCCCCATACCCACAATTCTCTCAAACCCTCTGAGGCTCCCAACCCATAGCAACAGAGGTTCCATCCCTAACAACCTCAGAAAAGTCCCCCTCTCTTTAGAAGGCTCGACCACCCTTTTCACTCCCAAACTCAAATGCATCCTACTCAATTGCAGATCGGCCCAGAAACACTCCTCCGACATCGCTGATCTCGTCTCAGCAATGGATCTGGACCTTGCCATCCTGACTGAAACGTGGCTTACTGAAGCCTCTACCCCGATAATGGACATATTAGTCCGCCCCAATTATCACATCATTAGACTGGACAGGCCTGGCAAGACGGGCGGGGGAATTGCATGCATTTTTAGGAGCAACCTCTCCGTTACTAAAGTCACCTCCCCCTCCCCTACTTCCTGTGAACTCCTCTGCCTCGATATCACCAGCGAGGGCAAACAAGTTTGTGCTTTACATCTCATCTATCACCCGCCTGGTGACAACCTCATATTCACCCAACAACTCATGGACACGATCACATCCAATGCCGGTCGGCAGATCACCCAAGTCTACCTGGGTGACTTTAACCTCCACTGGAATGATCAGAAAGACACAGGGGTGAATAGTCTCAAAACTTTCCTTGATGCGCTTGACCTCACCCAAATATGCGATAGACCAACACACGACAAAGGCTCGATACTCGATCTCATCATCGCCAAAGAGGACTCTACCCAACTGGAGGCGATCCAACCCTGCGACTGGTCAGATCACCACATTATCACCTTCTTTATCAATGAAAAAGTTAAACCTAACCCGGCTCAACCCACCAAATCCAAAACCTGGAAAAGGGACATGAAGAATCTTAACCCCACTACCCTGCCTCCCCACATCGGCAGTCTCCTCCTTCCCCCTTCAGGTGCCTCGGATGTTCAATCACTGACCGACCACTACCTTGACTCTATGAATTCAATAGTCAATGAAGTCGCTCCATTGCAACTGAAGAGAGTCTCCACCAAAATTTCTAACCCCTGGTATGACGGCAGACTCAATGACGATAGGCGTACAATGCGAATGGCAGAACGTACCTGGAGATCTGACCCCTCACCACTGCATCTAAAAAACGCTTAAAAACAAGGCAAATGCCTACTTTAGGAAAATAAAGCGCACAAAGTCGGACTTCTTTAGCCGCCAGCTGGACCAAGCAAAAAACAGGCCAAGAAAACTGTTCGAACTAATCAAGACTCAAACAAAGACACAACCCTTACAATCAAACAGCGCAACAAGCGACACTCCACACTGTGAAGCCTTCTCTGCCTTCTTTAAGCTTAATGATTCATAACAGGGGGTGGTGATGGACAGAGTATCTGAATTAAGCAGAACACTCCTACCCAGTCAAAAGATCAGGGCTTAATCCATCACCGTTTTTTAGCTCACTGCACCATCCCAGTTCAGAACCTGGCTACATGCAAATTAGTCTGACCCTGGCCCAGTGCATCATGGGAACACGGCAGACCAAACTACCAAGCCAATTCTTTACTGGAAAGGAAACAAGCTTCCGGGGACCGGTTTCTGGCATTGCAGCCGTCTTCGGCCCGGCTTGCTTGAATCCTGATGGTGCAGTGAGCAAGGGACTCACATCTGAGTATACCCTTCCACACTTGTGGTGGCCAAAATGATTCATAACAGGGGGTGGTGATGGACAGAGTATCTGAATTAAGCAGAACACTCCTACCCAGTCAAAAGATCAGGGCTTAATCCATCACCGTTTTTTAGCTCACTGCACCATCCCAGTTCAGAACCTGGCTACATGCAAATTAGTCTGACCCTGGCCCAGTGCATCATGGGAACACGGCAGACCAAACTACCAAGCCAATTCTTTACTGGAAAGGAAACAAGCTTCCGGGGACCGGTTTCTGGCATTGCAGCCGTCTTCGGCCCGGCTTGCTTGAATCCTGATGGTGCAGTGAGCAAGGGACTCACATCTGAGTATACCCTTCCACACTTGTGGTGGCCAAAATGATTCATAACAGGGGGTGGTGATGGACAGAGTATCTGAATTAAGCAGAACACTCCTACCCAGTCAAAAGATCAGGGCTTAATCCATCACCGTTTTTTAGCTCACTGCACCATCCCAGTTCAGAACCTGGCTACATGCAAATTAGTCTGACCCTGGCCCAGTGCATCATGGGAACACGGCAGACCAAACTACCAAGCCAATTCTTTACTGGAAAGGAAACAAGACACTCTGTTCATCACCACCCCCTTTTCTGAATCGTTTTTGGCCACTATAGGTGTGGCAGGGTATACTCAGACATGAGTCCCTTGCTCACTGCTCCATCAGGATTCAAGCAAGCCGGGCCGACGAGGCTGAAATGCCAGAAACCGGTCCCCGGTAGCTTGTCTCCTTTCTGGTGAAGAATTGGCTTGGTAGTTTGGTCTGCCCTGTTCCCATGATGCACTGGGCCAGGGACAGACTAATTTGCATATAGCCAGGTTCTGAGCTGGGATGGGGCAGTGAGCTAAATAACGGTGATGGATCAAGCCCTGATCTTTGGACTGGGTAAGAGTGGTCTGCTTAATTCAGACACTCTGTTCATCACCACCCCCTTTTCTGAATCGTTTTTGGCCACTATAGGTGTGGCAGGGTATACTCAGACATGAGTCCCTTGCTCACTGCTCCATCAGGATTCAAGCAAGCCGGGCCGACGAGGCTGAAATGCCAGAAACCGGTCCCCGGTAGCTTGTCTCCTTTCTGGTGAAGAATTGGCTTGGTAGTTTGGTCTGCCCTGTTCCCATGATGCACTGGGCCAGGGACAGACTAATTTGCATATAGCCAGGTTCTGAGCTGGGATGGGGCAGTGAGCTAAATAACGGTGATGGATCAAGCCCTGATCTTTGGACTGGGTAAGAGTGGTCTGCTTAATTCAGACACTCTGTTCATCACCACCCCCTTTTCTGAATCGTTTTTGGCCACTATAGGTGTGGCAGGGTATACTCAGACATGAGTCCCTTGCTCACTGCTCCATCAGGATTCAAGCAAGCCGGGCCGACGAGGCTGAAATGCCAGAAACCGGTCCCCGGTAGCTTGTCTCCTTTCTGGTGAAGAATTGGCTTGGTAGTTTGGTCTGCCCTGTTCCCATGATGCACTGGGCCAGGGACAGACTAATTTGCATATAGCCAGGTTCTGAGCTGGGATGGGGCAGTGAGCTAAATAACGGTGATGGATCAAGCCCTGATCTTTGGACTGGGTAAGAGTGGTCTGCTTAATTCAGACACTCTGTTCATCACCACCCCCTTTTCTGAATCGTTCTTTAAGCTTAAGACCGACAACATAAGAAATGACCTCATCATGGATGTAAACCGATTCCCCAACCACACTAGAATGTCTAACATTCAACCTAAAAACAAGGCATCCTGGCTGTACTTCGACACCTACTCGGAAGAAGCAATACACAAACTGCTCTGCACCTTGAAGCCCTCTAATCATCTCACAGACCCCCTACCTGCTAATGCAGTAAAAGACTTCATCCCCTTGCTCCTCCCTCTTTGGACCAAAATCATCAACAGCTCCCTTCAACAAGGTCTCATTCCAGACTCCCTCAAGGTGGGGCAAGTCACGCCTATACTCAAGAAACCCAGAGCTGACCCGTCTGACCTGAATAATTACCGGCCTATCACCAATATCCCCACCCTTGCCAAACTACTGGAGAAATGTGTCCAACTCCAACTAACAAAACACATTGACCAATTTGACCTCCTCAACCCTCACCAATCAGGCTTCCGAGCGAAACATAGCACGGAAACAGCTATGACACACATAATTGATGACGCCCTCCAAATCCTTGATCGCAATGAGTCCTGCCTCCTCATCCTTCTTGACCTCTCTTCAGCATTTGACACGGTCAAACATGAGAACTTACTGGAGCTGCTAAGCACTAGAATGGGTCTATCGGGAACTGTTCTCAAATGGTTTTCTTCCTTCCTCCATAACCGGTCTCAGAAGTTCAAGATCGACAATGTGCTATCTACATCGGTGCCTGCAGATCTTGGTGTTCCACAAGGATCCTCCCTCTCCCCCACACTGTTCAACCTCGTCATGGAACCGCTCGCCACCTTGCTCCAAGCATCCAATGTTCAATTCCATATGTACGCCGATGACACACAACTTTACCTAAAGCTACAATCCCCGGAAGACATCAAACTTCTGAATTCCACACTTAGTAACACTCAATCTTGGTTGGCTGATAATCACCTCAAACTAAATGCGCTGAAAACTGAGTTCCTACTCATCTCACCCCCGGCGAAAATTTCCACCACCCAAACTTGGCTCAATAACCTAACAGCATTCAATGTCCAACCTACCATCGTGGACTCGGCGAAATCCCTAGGCATCACACTCGACGCCAAGCTCAACATGCAACAGCACATTAGCAAAGCCACAAAAGGAGCTAATTTCCAAATCAACACACTGAGGAAACTTAAGCCCTTCCTCCCTGCCAAAGACTTCCAAACTGCTGTACAAGCTTTAGTCATCCCTCGCATAGACTACGGAATTGTGGCCCTCAGCGGACTCCTGCTATCCACAACAGCACCCCTAAGGGCCTCCCTGAACGCTTCCGCGAGACTCATTACTGGCTCAAGAAAACATTCGCATATATCCCCAGACTTAAAATCTCTAAAATGGCTGCCTTTTGAAGCCAGAATACAGCTAAAAATTGCAGTTATGACACACTCGGCCGTGCACCACAATGCACCCAACTACATCGCTCAAAAGTTGACTATATCAGGAGGGTCGAGATCCAATAGAAGTACAAAAAACCTACTCCTGAAACCTCGTAGATTCCGGAAAGAGAAAACATACAAGCGCCCCTTCTCAGGAATGGCACCCAGGATCTGGAATGCGCTCCCTCCGGAAATCAGGCTTATCTCCTCTACTGCACTCTTCAAGAAAGAGGTGAAAACAATCCTTCTGGCCAAGATCTCCTGAACTTTATAGGTACTGGATCTGAGATTCTGCATCGCTTTGTATCACTGATCACCTTGCTCTTTGGCACTATACTTCTACTTGATGGTACACTACCCAATATATGATACACTCGGGTTCATTGAATCACCCTCCCGTTGCCCCCACCCAGTGCTTTCTTATCCTAAGAAATTAGTATAAGCCATCCACACATCCAAGGTTTTACCTGAACCCTTCTGTAGTGGGATCAATGACTTGTGCCGTCTTATATTACTTGTTTACCTGTTTGTAAATTGATATGTTTCTGTATATTATTGTTATCCTAGTATGTTATTGATTACTATACTGCTCCCATTATCTTGTTCATTCCTGTTGCCCCTACCCCTGTCTCTGTGAAGCGCTCTGATATCTGTAAGGATCTTGTTCGCGCTATATAAAACTTTGAATAAATAAATAAATAAATAAATAAATAACAGAACCTCTCACATTCTATTGAAACTGAAGCGTAGCCTTGCTGACCACTTGGAATGTTAAATTACATTGCAACATAGATCAGTGTACATTCCAAAGCTTAGGGTGAGGACCTCAAATGATGTCCCAAACCAGCTTTCTGCTATTTGTATTTTTAATAATATTTATATTAGAGCTTTTTAGTTGCTCTGTGATAGAGTAGATTATGCTCATTAATGCCTGGCAACTTTGCCTCATACTATAACAAATTTCATCTTGATAATTTATTGATGGTTAGTTAACAATATAGGGATACAGAAGGTGACCGACCACCTTTCTGCAGATATATTAACCTAAGTAATAATACTGTTATGCATATGCCTTAAAATCCCAATAACCTTTCTAGGTAAGGTCATTCAGGTTACAATGATTTGAGAACCATCATGCTAATAATGATGGACCAAGTGTATTCTTAAATTATCCCCTTCGGTTAGTAAGGAATTGAAGTGCCCTAAATGTTAGATCAAAGCTGTGTACATAGCTATAGAAAGTACACATGTGCCATCTCTATGAAGCATGAACTATTCTTAAACCAAAGCAGTCCTAATAATTATTTTACCTGATAAGATATTGGTAGACCTATCAACTGTTCACTGGGTCACAAAGCTTCTTTGATAGGAAGCCATTGCTACACGACTGATTCATTATTGTTTAGGCAGAGTCTTGACACTATACTACAAATGACAAGTAGGCATTTTATTTGCCCAAGGGCAGGTCTCCGTTATTCAAAGAGCACCAGTCAGAACATCAGAGTGGCTCTTGCAACACATTCCCACTAACAGAGTTCTCAAGTTTTAGCGATTCCTGCTCATACAGACCATGCTCCTTCCTTGCATCCGGTGACATGCAATCTTGATGTTAAAAGGGACCAACAGAACTACAATCACAAACTGCATAAAAAACACCTGAACCGTATGAGGCGCTGGAGCATGGAGCTGGGTAACTAAAAAGCCCTGCACTCTGCTTTTGAAACTTTTCTCTAAAGCTAAATTCTAGCAAATCTCTCAACTGAAGGCAGCAAAGAGGAACTGTTAAAGAACTCTGCTTCAGCCTTGGCGCCCTGACTTGAATCATGATCATCCCAATAATGTCGATGCCGTGTTTACCTGCCAATGGTTGATATATCTTGATAGGAATAACTATATTGAGCCCAATCCCTAGCAGACCTCTCTTCAAATGAACATTGAAGCTTGATCCTACAATCTTAGCAGCACCTATGCTTGCTAAACTTTGGCCACAAAAATAGCTGCAGCTTCTGCTTTTTTGTCTGTATACTAGGATCCCTGGCAGACATCTGACAATTTTGCTTGCAGTGTAAAATCTGAAAGGGAAGTGAAAGGATTTTCTTTTTAATTTATGGTTTTCAGTAATCCTAGGACAGACCAGAAGATCACAAGAATGGTGGGCAGGCCAAATGCAGCTTCTCTCTCCTCAGCACATTTCCTGGTGGTCTGACTTCAAAAGCACACTGTTGCATGCACCGCTGTCAGCTAGTCTTTATTCTGGTTACCAAACAGCCAGAGACAAATGTGGTAATATCCTTCACTGATATCTACTGCTGGTTTCAGCAGTACTGTAGCTGTCTCCTCGTTAGTGTGCTTGCGTGGATGCTACCTATCTTTTTCTAAGATAAATCACTGTTAGCATTTAGCTAGTGCTGCTTGTGGCCCCACTCAGCATGCCTGAATTGAAGGAAGCTATGGGGGGATAGCATGAGGTAATACTTTGGGTTTGGATGACATTACAGTGGATTATTGCCCAGAAATGCCCATACTCCTCTTGGATAGACTGGTGGGAGTTACTGAAGAGGCCGAGAGGGTCGGTCACCTGCTGCCCACAATGGAGGAAGCAATCTGGGAAAAGAACACACCCTTTTATCACACTATCATCCAATCTCCTTAAAGAATACAGATGTTAAATTGTTGATTAAAGCGCTTGCTAATATGATGTTGGAAGTCATTTGGTTCCTTATACATGATGATCCGCAGTAGCACGATGTTTAATATCAGACAACTGACACATTATGAGGGCTTGGCGGACTCTCAGTAAGTCATTGCTGCCCTTGACCTGGATCGCGTATTTGAACCCATTAGCAGGAGATATCTTTGGGTGGTTGTGTAAACTACGTGGTTTGGTTCTAATTTCATTGGCCTGGTTAAATTGCTCAATGCAGACACATGGTCCCGCTCTCCCCTATGCTCTTTGCCGTTGAGGTTGAGCACTTTGCATATCGACTGCGTGACCGGTTGAGCACCTGGGGTATTCGGGTAGGTGACTATGTGCCTGTTGTATCTCTCTAAGTAGATCATGTTTTGCTGTATTTGAGAGACCCTCCTCGGTGCCCTTTGCATTTACTCTCTCATACTCTGTATCTGGGGTATGCACAAGTGCCTTCAAGTGGAGTCCGTTGCTACTCAGTAGGTTGGGATGCATTCCAAGGGCTCAACTCCCATACTTTTAGTAGGACCCCAGGGGGCAGGGAGATTCAATATCAGGGGATATTGATATCAAGGGTTTTTGAAAAACTATTCCGCTGGATCTCATTGGCAAACATGGTAATTTATCCAAGGTGCTATACATCCTACAGAACACCATGCACCCAATTCCCATGGTGACATTTCGTAGCTCAGATATTTTACTTGGTGACCTGGTTTGGGCGGGTTAGCGAAGTAGAGTGAAGCTGTTGAGGTGTTGAAACTTCCTGGCTGGAGTAAGGTCTGGGGCTGGTGGACATCTTTTTATACTATGCGGCTGCCCAACAGCAACATGCAACACAGTGGTTCGCCGAGGGCCAGAACTAAGAACAGTCCTTACTGGCGCGTACCTATGGGGAATGCATGCTCCTGGATTTGTTTTTAAGGGACGAGAAGAACAGACAGCGATGCCTTACCTAGTGCAGCAGATGGACGTGGTATAGCATAGAGTAGTGGTACAGATGCTAAAGAGATGCTCATTTGCATTAGACATCCCCTTCTGGATATGCAGACTGCTCCAGGTCATACAGAGAGAGGGCCATGTCCTTTCTGGACTGGAAAGAAGTGGGTTGTAAAACTATAGGAGATTTGTATTTGAATGGCAAATTTCTCTTCCTGGCCCATTGTCAGTAATGCTCTGGTGTGGGGCACGAACAATTTCTGCAATATGCATGGATAGCTCATATTGGCCTACTTTCTCTGGGACCCCATATGGGTAATTGTTTATGAATTAGGGGGTGTTGAAAGATCACACCGGTATGGATAGACAGAGAAATATGGACAGAGCCTACCATAGATGAGCGGATCATTGCCCCGAGCTTCTGATGGGTGGGGACTGGAGAATAGCTTACAAACAGTTAAAAGAAGTCTACCCAAATGCCCGGTTTAATCCAGGCCCTACAATGACCAGGATTTATCCTCACAAACGTACTGTGTGTGGGGAGAAGTGTGCCCTCTTTTTTGCATGTTGTCTGGAGCTGCCCGCGGCTAGAGATTTTTTATGACCAGGTTCAGAGCTCTCACATATGACTGGGGTGGCACTGGTCAAAAAATGTTTACTGTGTATATTTCCTCTCAAGAAATGGCATAAAATGAGGTTACATATGCCCTGTGGACAGTGTTGGCACAATGTTGCTAGTTATTAGGCGGCGCAGCAGCCGCTTAGTTTAGGAAATGGCCAACAGATTTACAGGAAGTGGCACTGGCAGACGAAAAATATATTAAGTCGACGAAACGCAATGAGAAAGTGACGTAGATCTAGCTGAATGGGTTGAAATGTTGACTAAAATAATTGACTCTAATAAACAGCCCTCATTGATTGAGGAGGATAGATCGCTTGGAGTGCCGGCTGAGGCGGCCTCTTGTAATACACAAGGATCTGCATAGTACTTATGCTGGCTACATATGGAGAACATTGTGTTCTTTAATGGGGGGTGTTCTGCTTGTGGACACATCTTATTACTATGCTACATATATGATTGAGACTCTTGGGGGTGGGGGATGGGTTATGGGTTAACTGAATTAAAATAAAATAAAATAAAAAAACTATGACTAATTTACCTGTAGGGTTACAATATTAATACTTTTGTTGGATGTGAATCCCTTAAGACTTTTAATAAATATGTCAATTTTAAAGATCTGAATCTTTTAGTTACTAATGATATCTTTTATCTGGCACACTGTCTTCTTCAGCATGTTTTCTCTTTACTTTCAGGGCTCTGCACACCATACTCCTGCCACTCCAAAAGATGAGAAACCAATACAAAGTTTCTAACTAAAGCCAACATTGGACAGCAGCGGTAACAGCCACATGAACCAAAAGCAAACAGAACAAGAGAGATTTATGATACATGAGAGCTAAAGGCAGCAGGTACCATCAGTAGCTTCAGAATTAAATGTAAGTTCACTTACCTGGGAACAACATATTGCAGCTTAATGGACTAGATCCCATATTATTTCATGCATGGATCAGACAATGATTTACAGCTGAATTGAATTAATCCCATAATACAACATTTTAGGATCAGGCAAGGGTTTACAGTTGAAAGGAATGAATCCCATATTAGAACAGGTAAGGCTCAGGTAAGCATTTACTGTTGAGTTTTCTTAAAACATGTGAAGGATCAGGAAAGGATTAATAAATGATGGGTGTTGCTTGCACGCCGAAGGGGATGGCAGCCATCTGTCAGAGCTCCGCATTGTATTGGAGGTTTTTTTCTTGGGCTCACCGCTTCACCTAATTTAATTATTGCTGGAAGCAAGGGAAAATTCTCCAACTCCTTGGAGGTCAAGGACACTGCTTTTCCAATGGGCTTCTTTCTCCCACCTGGCAGCAACAGCTGAGGCATGCCACAGCCATTTTTAGTGCTCGCGCCCTGCGTTGCACGGCGCAGCGGTGCGCGCGCAGGGCGAGAGCCCTTTTGTTTGGGGTTTGAAAACGAACCCTGGAATCGCACACGCTCTTGTGTGTGTTTTCCTTTTGGGTTCCGTTATTGGACTTTCAGTGCTTGTTTTTTTTAACAGAGCACGCAATAGGCCAAAGGCGAGCGCATTGCTCTGCCCATGGCCTATTGGTGTCTGGTACGCGCACCAAACCCCATATGTTTTCAATTATCGTGCCCAGACACGGGCACATTAATTGAAAACATATGCCTTGCAGTGGCGCGCGCGCACCACTCGTGGGCGTGTTTTAACTGCGACAGATTTATCGCACAGCTTCTTAACTCATCTAATCAAGAACATGAAAATGAAGTAATGGGTGAGGACAGGTCATGTAGGATGTTTATGGATCTGAGACAGCCAAAAATGTTAAGCACTCTAATAATTAGCAAATGAAAGCAGCCCTACGCTTGCAGGCTATCTCTGGAAGGGGGCAAGAGGTGGTACGCCGCCATGTAGTGGTTGCCAGACCACCGTAGATGTGCCCGACCCCCTGGCCTACGTCTGGGGGCCCTGTGTCGGGGGGAGGGGGTAGGTTGTGCCACTAGTCCCAGGTGTGTACTCTAGTCCGGGACAGGATGGGGAGGGATGAGCATGCAGACCTTTGTAGATTGGAGGCACTCTCTGCAGCAGTGGCCTACAAGGAGAGGCTTCTTTGTCCCCAGACCAGCACGTGTACCATGACTCGCTAATTTCCCACTCCCCAGCATAATCCAGGCATAACCATGGTGTGGGGGGTTTATGAGCAGGCCAGACAGCTCCCAGGCCCACGGGGTGGCGGACGATGAAGTGGAGGGGGGGAAGGTGATAGTTGGACGGCTAATGATGAGGATAGAAGGCCTTCGCTGCTCCCCGCGCTTGAAGATCACGGCGTTATGTTAGTTCCGCCCTCAGCGGCAGGGGCCAGCCTTTTCCGGGCCTCCTTCCTTGGAGAGTCTGATGTTCTTCTTTATGTCTCAATGGCAAAGGGAGGCGGGAAGCAGGAACCAGCGTGTGGTGTGAGAAGTGCCGCTCTCGCTACTACACATGTGGATGGGGCTAAGATAGAGAATGCGTCGCCATCTAGGTCAGATGGAACAGGAGAGGGAAGAGGCAGATGCCCCGCTCAACAGCCAGGCCACCTGTGTCCCTCGGAGCGCCATGTTAGTAGGCCTCCAAGATCGGTTTGAGCTGGATTTGCGGGCATTCCCGCAACAGGTCAAGCCCATACCGCCCACTCCCTCAAAACACAGGGACGCTGATGAAACAAGGGAGGATGTCGGACCACTGGGTGCAGGTTGGGCTCCCCCAGCAAAGGTACTCACTGCGAAACCAATAGATGTGGGAAGGGCACAGGCACTGGATCTTTTAGAAGAGGATGAGGAGACAGATGGTGCAGCCCCAAGCCTCCGCGATCCGTTCAGTGTACCCAGGAGTCTCTCCAGCCTCATGGGCGGTGCGATGGTGACCGTGTTAAGGGATGTTACTCTGCCACTTCTGCCGGGGTGTGATAGGTGGTAATCTCGGCATGTAGGTCTGGGAGGCTAGGCACAGGTTGGCCCCCACCACATGGTGCGCGGGCCCGGTGGGCCTTTCAGTCCTCAATAAGCAGCTTCAGCAATCGCTAACAACGGGTGGCAGGCAGCTGTGCCGGCCCGATGGTGCGTCTATGATGTGTGGTTGCAGACCCGGGATGGCCACGTGGACAATGTGTCCTTCTTCGTAGAAGCGCCCACTATCAGCCCAGGCAGCGGAATCAGCCAAGCCTTGCCCGCAATCTCGGGGTGCCAGTCCAGGCCACACAGGCATAGCTAGTCACTGAAGGTCACAATGGGTGAATGGTTGCGCCTTCAGCCCAGCCAAAAGGCTCAAACGATTCCGGGGTGGGGTGGGGTCGGTAAAATGTGGGCTGTCTGTTTAAGGGTAGTTACAGTCAGAATCAGTACGGACGATGGCAGATCATGGGTCGTGGTGTAGAGCAGCTCTAATACACATCCAACATCCTTGCATAGCTGGCCACGCCCCCACTGCCAGACTCATTTGAGTTGACTGCGCAAGTGTGATTAAGTGGTCATCCACACACACAACCACACACACAACCATACATACAACAACACACAAAACAACAACACACAAAACAACCACACACACACAACCACACATACAACCACCCACACACAACGACACATACAACCACTACACAACCACACACACAACCACACACACAACACCACGCACAACCACACACACACAACCATGAGCACACACACAACCACACGCACAACCACAAACACACACAACCACACACACACAACCACACACAACCACACACACAACCACACACACACACATAACCAAACACACACACAACCACCCACACACACACACACACACAACCACACACACACAAACACAACCACAACCACACATACAACCACACATACAACCACACCATCAGTGCACACTTTCACCAGACACAGACACCATCAGTCATCAGTGCACACTTTCAGCGGGCATAAACACCACCAGCCATCAGTGCACGCTTTCACCAGACACAATCACCACCAGTCGTCAGTGCACGCTACCACCAGGCACACACCACCAGACATCAGTGCACGCTTTCACCAGGCACACACACCCCACTAGCTTTCAGTGCACGCTTTCACTAGGCCCACACCACCAGCCGTCAGTGCACGCTTCCACCAGGCACACACACCACCAGCCATCAGTGCACCATTTCTCCAGGCACACACACCACCAGCCACATCAATTGTTAACGCATCCACAATTAACTATTGTAGCAATCGCAGTATGGCGCACTTTACGTTTAAACATATTCATCTAAAGCGCACCATGCCACCATTGCTACAAAAATAAATACACACTTTTTGGCCTACAATATATAGACTTTTGTTGCAATTGGTATTGCAATATTCAGCAATGCCAATAGCTCAAACTTAATTAATGCGAGACCTATTGGATTGCAAATGCTTGTTTCCCTTCCAGGCATGACAGCCATCTTGTCACATTAGGCACTTTGCTCTCCTTCTCCCTAATGATGAAGGTACTCCCTCAAATATCATTCCCCTTCAAAATAGCCTTTATGGAATAACTCTTTTCTTTATGCTATGTGTGCCTCCACTGTTTTTGCAAAGCTGTGTGGATCAATGAAGTCAGAAAAGGCATAATCCAGGAATGTACTTGATTGAATTCACACATCAACCATAGAATGGCCTTCATATACTTTTGCTGAGTGTTGTTCAATTTATATTCAGATGATGACCTCTCTCTCTCTCTCTCACACACACACACACCACTTGCTCTCTCTCTCCCAAGAGATCTTGGATCTTTCCTTGAGAGTTACATATTTGCCTTCTATGGCTCTCACCATCTCTCTGAAGGCCAAACATCAGGAAGCCCCACCAGCCATGCTGTCAATGAGTTCTGCACGAAGGAAGGTACGTTCATGGTGATATACAGCTCTTCATTAAACCTGTACATTTGGTGACATATATGGAGCGCTCTTTCTTTGTTTTGAAATACATATATTTGGGAGTGGTTTCCCGCTGAAGGACATGGCAGGTGTCTGACAGGGCTCCGCACCATGTTGGAGACCTTTTTCCTTGGGCGCTCTGCCTAATTTATTTATTGTTGGGACGAGGGAAGGTTTTACGATGCCTTGGAGGTAAATATCTCTTGCTTTTATGCTATGGAACTCCTGGACTTTATTTCCTATATCCTCTTTTGTGAAGCACCTAATTTGTTGGGGATTTCCTCCACTTCACTGCATAACTGGCACTTCCTTCATTAATTACTTATTATTAGTGTCATACATTACTGAAGTTTCTCTATTTATTTTTCAACCTTATTTGTTAGGATGGAAAAAATGCACTAACTGAAATTGAATTGTAAATCTTATCCAACAATTTCTCCTGCCTCCATGAATGCCCATTCTGCTACTGATATCATGCCTTCGTCTATTCCTAGTTCAAGCGAAACACGAGCGTTTCTAAAGCCCTTGTGAACATGGGTATCAAGTAGTTTTAGTACAGGTATTCACATGGAACTCATTTGAAAACAAAATGTTTCTAATGGCACAGAATGTTCTGTGTGGATTTACTCTCTAATTTAATTATCACGTTCATGTTTGATGAATGCCTTAGATTGCAAAATTGTTTTCTAAGTCAAATAAAACACGGTTCAGCTGAATCAAAGTACATTACAAGATACTGGATTTACTTCTCTTTTTGAAAATAATGTATATATTGATTGAATGAAGTGAAATCGAATTAGACATTAAATACACTTTGCCTATTCCTAAGCTTGTACCTACAGTTAAATCACAAGTGGGTGGCTCTTCGAAAAGACTTAAACATGATCCACCATCTCATGATAAAACCACTTCATCCATTTTTGTGGAATTTTTGTGGGATGAAATACAGGCCCTCAGGCCTGTATTTCATACAGAGGAAACAAGTATCAGAATACAAACTTAAGATGCCAAGTGCTACTCTATGGAATCACATATTGCAGAAGATGAGCAACAAATTCGAGATCTTCAGGATAAAACATCTAAATGATCTTCTATGCAGAAGGAGATCCAATCCCTTCAAAAACCTTTTGAAAATCTGGAGAACAGAAACTGGTGAAACAATCTTTATATATATATATATATATATATATATATATATATATATATATATATATATATATTTCCGCTCACTTCCCACCTTCGTTCGGAGCACTCTTCGGCGGGTGCGGCAAGCGGCTGTGGGAGTCCGCTAACATGTACAGCTCAGGAATCCTCGCCCAATCAAATGGCAAAAATAAACCGCACTCACACGGGGGAACGTTTCAGGTACTAGCTTCTTTTAATGGTAGGTAAACAGACGCGTTTCGGCTGGAAGCCTTCGTCGGTGTTTACTACACCCGGAAATTGCATCATAGAAATAGTGTTGGTGCATTCAAGGACACAAAGAAGGGACTACCGCCCCTGAAAAATACGACTGACATATTGAAGTTCGTATAATGCTAAGCTTTTTACCCAATGTAGTTAAAATTAGCATGCACAGGGTTAGCTGACTAATTCAGCTTTAAAACCTACATAGCAGGAATATGACATGAAAGATGGGAGGCTTCCCTAAAATAGAATCTAGTATGGTACCTTACCTTAGCTACTGTATATGAGATATTGAAGTAACCTTTATGAAATTGAGACAATGGTATTGCTTAAGAATTGGTTGTGCAGTAGGATGTGTATGTTTTTTGCATAGACAGTGAAATGGTACAGTGGGGGATAAATTACAAGCAGAAGGGACGTCGGCCGATACACGGCTATATGTACAATTCCTGCTATGTAGGTTTTAAAGCTGAATTAGTCAGCTAACGCAAAAACGATTAATGCAATATATGCGTTTTGCGTAAAAATTCCGATGCGGGAAACTCCCAGTGGGCGACTACTGGGAGCAGTGCCGATACACGGCTGTAATGTAAATTTGACCCTGTGCATGCTAATTTTAACTACATTGGGTAAAAAGCTTAGCATTATACGAACTTCAATATGTCAGTCGTATTTTTCAGGGGCGGTAGTCCCTTCTTTGTGTCCTTGAATGCACCAACACTATTTCTATGATGCAATTTCCGGGTGTAGTAAACACCGACGAAGGCTTCCAGCCGAAACGCGTCTGTTTACCTACCATTAAAAGAAGCTAGTACCTGAAACGTTCCCCCGTGTGAGTGCGGTTTATTTTTGCCATTTGATTGGGCGAGGATTCCTGAGCTGTATATATATATATATATGTATATAAATATATATATATATATATATATATATATATATATATATATATATATATATCCTTCCGAAGGAAGTCAAGGCAAGGATCTGTTACTCGAATATGAATTTTCCTTAAATAAATGAAAAGACAATAGGCAATTGGGCAAACAAGAACGAGTTGGTTTAAATAAATGCAGCAGCCGGGAGAGTATTGACAGAGGCGCGTCTGAAGACAGTTATGAAGTACAGAATGTTTGGCCGCACATATGTACATTTTGTGGGTACAATAAAGCACTTTGAAATTCTTTGAAAAGCATCATAGTCATAAACAACAAGTACATCTCTCTGATAAAGGGGACACAGATGGCTCTCGACCTCGGGGAGAGCTAGTTTGGGCCAGTGTGTGCATGTCCAGATGCCCTGTGTGGTAAGCGCGTGATCACCCTGTGTACATATTGTGTTCTGATTGGCTGAGTGTTCCTAATTACATGTGGCATCTAATTTTGTGGTATTTTGGGAACACGTGCCTTTGGCCAAACATGTTTTATTGGGGCCAATCTCCTCAGTCCTGTTTGTGGTGTGACTACCTATCTGTGGGATCGATCAGGGTTATCCTTGGGTGTGTGTTTGTCTTTGGGATAAGTGTAACCCCACCTGTGACATGTCAGTCGGTAGGCTTGGGTTTGCGTCACAGGGCCTGTCTGACAGTTCACTGACAGAATATTGACACCTAAAATATCCCCTTACCAAAATATCATGTGATAAATATCGATGTCAAAAATATCGACATCCAATATTTCTAATGGCAAGTACAAAAATATCGGGGAAAAAAAGCAATGCCATTAATATAGTTGCACAAACCATCGTAGTTTTGATACATATAACATAAAATAAATATTAAATATTTTAAATAGTAACATTCATTTAAAAAATACATTAGATTTAATATACATCTTAACAAATATAACAAATAAAAATAATTTTTAATTAACACTCATAATAATGAATATAATATTTACATATATTTGCTTTAAAACAGTTACTAAACAATAATTTTAATGTATTTTATAATTGAAAAATGATGTAAACATCTAACAAATAAATGTCTATAGATATTGGAAAATGGAAACAGAAATTCAAAACATGAGTCTATAAACAATAGGCACTATCCCCAAAAGGACGAACAACAAGAACTCTGGGACACATGTTTTATGTAGGCAGACTATCAGGAGGCACATATTGATACTATATCAGAACAAAGCCAAAGTGATTGAAAATGATGTACATTACTGTAATGAAAATTGCCAAATTCAATTGCAAATATATATTCTGCCTTGAAATGCATAGTGCCTAAAAACTGCTTCGCCAATGTAATTGAACTTAATTGCGAAATGTACTCATGTTGCGTTTATAGGAACTATGTAAAAATTTAAATATGGAGATGAACTACGTATCCCAGAATGCATCCTAATAGCAGAATGGGATGAAAAGTATACACAAATGACAACTCACTTACTGTGACCAAAGCCTAGTCAGCCTGGAACGCCTTGGTTCGAGCACAACGGTTGAATAAACCAAGTTAAAGTACATCCAATCCTGAGTGCCGCGTCTTTGGGTGTGTGACAAGATTATATGTATGTGTATATATATATATATATATATATATATATATATATATTGACTGTGATCAAGGGCATCCGCCCGAAACGTGTCAGTTTTCGCTTCTGCTGCTCAGTTTGCTTTATTAAATCTTAATTGCCTCATATTGGAGTCGTTTAGTCATCTGTTTTGTCCTGGGGACCTGGGGCTACAGTTTGGCTTCTTTCTTGAGCATATATATATATATATATATTGAGGAAATTTGCCACCCGAAGATAAATGAAGCACACTTTATTCGGCGGGCAGCCGGCCAGCAGGAACCTTCAAGGAGCAGCAAAAGTGAAATGGATCCAAGCCAGACGCGTTTCAGGAGACACCCATTCATCAGTGGCTTAACACGAACTGCAGGCGCTGCGAGGGGTGCAAGTTTATTTCCAACACCTGTCCATGTGGATGGGGCTCTCAGCACGGCCCTCTGGGTGATGTAGTCCACCCCTAAATAATCCCAAGTGGGTGCTTCGCCGCATTCTTTTAAATGTCACAATTAATTCACGCACATCACCAAGATGGGGCCTGCCCTGCTTTGAGGCTGCATGCTGTGGCTGTAGTCTGATTTCTCCCTGCAAAGTCATCAGCACTCTTCGTTCCATCGCGTACGACACTAGATAGTGCCATCGCAGACCCGTGAGACACGGTGGGCGTTCCTCGCGACTGGGTACCAGCCGCTAACATACCATCGAATACAGGAAACCCAAAATGCGCACTACAACAACCAGGAGGCAATGCACATGGCCACGCCTACCATGGCAGGTGTTTATAATCAAGGTGTGCATCATGAACAGTGCTTCCTGCCCTCTTTGCAACACAAGCCACTGAAGAAGGGAAAACGAACTTCCTGAAAAGCGTTTGGCGACTATCATTTATGATGTGTTCTGCTGTTCCTTTGCCTGCTTGCAAGCTGTCATTAAAATACGTGAGCAAATTTCAACTTCCTGTGGCCTCTTCACTTTGGGCGTCCTGCCTTGATGGATTTATATCGACCGGTCCCGGTCGAGAAGTAAGGCCCACCGCCGGTTTGGGGATCCCGAGCCTGCACCACTGCGGTGTGGGAGAACTGGGAAGAATGAGATCTGGCACCTTGCAGGGTGGTGCCCGATCACTCTACAATTTCAGCTAAAAAGCGGGGCAGACAACTGACAGCAAGTACATCTACCCACTTGGTGAAACAATTCATTTGGTGTAATTTTGGGGACTTGAACAGCACGCCCACTGGGGAAGAACTATTGCGCACTACAACAACCAGGAGGCCATGCACATGGCCACGCCTACCATGGCAGGTGTTTATAATCAAGGTGTGCATCATGAACAGTGCTTCCTGCCCTCTTTGCAACACAAGCCACTGAAGAAGGGAAAACGAACTTCCTGAAACGCGTTTGGCGACTATCATTTATGATGTGTTCTGCTTTTCCTTTGCCTGCTTGCAAGCTGTCATTAAAATACGTGAGCAAATTTCAACTTCCTGTGGCCTCTTCACTTTGGGCGTCCTGCCTTGATGGATATATATATATATATATATATATACATATATATATATATATAGATATAGATATAGATATATATAGATATAGGTATAGATATTACCTACTGGCGGTCGCCAGTAGGTAGTTATAGTTAGGATTGGCTACCATAGGAAATCCGCAACATTCTATTGGGAATAACTCTGGCGACGGTTGAGGAATTTGCGTGTAATTTTCCAAAATTTTGGCCAGCTCCGCTCCGCTCCTTCCCTGGAAGTTTCGGGGGGATTCGTGAAGTGGGGGCTGAGAAAAAGGGGGGTCCCAAAACGTGTTTTCCCCATGTTAATTTCCATAGGACGGTCTGACAAGTCTACAGCCCGAACCGCTGAATGGAATTACGCCAAACTTGGCAAAGTTGTAGGGACTGGTACGCAGATGTGCCTTTGCTATATTTGGTGAAAATTGCTCCAGTGGTTTTTTTGAAAATTAACTTCAAAAACACATATATATCTTTAGGCGCGTTCCGAGCGCTCAACGGTACGCGTACGGGGAGCGCACCCGGCGCGCTACGGGAGTGCGCGAGCGGAAAGCGGATTGGCTGTCGGGTGTCTGTCAACATTCTAAACAGTCCGGAGAGTCCGCCATCTTGTGTCTCGGTAGAATCGAGACACAAGAGGTGAAAAAGAAAGGGGGAAATTATTAAAAGGGGGCAGGGTAGACACCCCCTGACCCCCTTTTTTTTTAAAATTTTCGCGGGGTAAGCGCAGGGTGCGTTCCCAGGTGCGCGCACCGGTACGCGCACCCTGAGCGCACCACATGGAAAAATAGTGCAAGAAAATAGTGAACAATAGTGAACAAATAATTTAGAGTGCTTAGAGGTAGGGTAGCTCTGAAAAGAGCTGTTGTGATATGTGGGTGCTTTTGGTACTTACAAGTAGGTACCAATGCAGAGTCTTATATTCAAGAGGAAAACTCTATTCCCCTCATCTGTAAAATGCACACCATCTCTCCTATAGATGTCATGCATGTTGTAACGCAAGTTGTTGTGGTAAATGGAACCCATACCATAGTCTCTGAGGAAAGCAGAAACAGATTTATTTACATGTTTCCTTGCTTTCTCAATCTGTGGACAAAATTGGTTGGGCCAGTTCCATTTTTGCCTTTGGCATGCATTAGAAAATTCCGAGGCAGTTTTTGGAAAAAGTGACATCAATTGCCCAAAGATGTCCTTTAAAAGCATTTCCAGACCTACCCCAGTCAAAGTGCCCAGGTCATTACCACCACAGTGCACAATTATGAGGTCAGGGTGTGGTAAATGCATAAAGTATTTTACCAATGGTATCAATTGGTGACTTCTCAATCCTCTCTGTCCAATCCATACAATGTCCACATTTGGTAAATCAAGGTTGTAAATACCTCTATTAGCTGCGTATTTTTTACTCCAGTGGACAAAGCTATGACCCACAAACCAGACTTTTGGCATCTTCAAGGTAGATGTGCTTGTATTCAGACGAGTTGTGGAAATGAAATGGCAGTTTGAAAGTAGGAGTTATGTAAAAAACTGGTTCAGATTCAGTGCACTTGAAAAACAAACAATGATTGGTGCTTTCTAAAAATTCAGCACTGAAAATTAGGGTGCATGCTTTTTTTTTAAAGAAGTCATTTCAGTGGTTGAGGAAAAGTCATTTCAAGAAACATTGCACATGATTAGCTGAAAGATTGAGAGGTCAAACACCCTTGCTGCATTTTTTTGCAACATAGTATGATGAACTTCTGAACTGTGTGCTGGGTGAGGAGGGAGTTACCATGGTAACAGGGGAATGAGCACTGGGGGGATGGGTGAATGATATGTGACTTTCAAAGTGTTCAAAAGTACAACCAATTAAAATGTGCAGTTTCTTACTCCACTTCATTAACTTCTTCTCTTTCTTCCTCTGTCCTCTTTGTTCTACACTCCCCTTACCTCATTCTCTGTCTGTTAGCCTCATTCTCTCCGTCCCTTTAGTCTCTCACTCCTCTTCTGTCACGTTCACTCCCTATAACTCAGCCATACTCCCACACTCATCTTTTTTTGAAACCTTCTCCTTTACTTCCCTTGCTCTCTCTTTCCATCCTTTGCTCCTTCATTCTTTTGCCTTCCCTTACTCTTCTTACTCCACTTCAGTAACTCCTTCTCTCAAACCCTCTGTCCTCTAATATACTCCCTCCCATTTTTCTCACTCTCTCTGTTACCCACATTCTCTCCGTCCTCTCAGTCTCTCACTCTTTTTCTATCACGCTCACTCTCTCTCCGTTAGCCTCATTCTCTCTGACCCCTTAGTCTATCACTCCTCTTCTATCACACTCGCTCCCTATAACACAGCCAGACTCCCTCACTTATTATGTTTCTTTCCTCTCTCACTCAGGGCCTCATTTATGAGAAATGACGCATCACTGCGTGAAAGCAGCGATGCATCACTTATCAGTGCGCTCTCCTTGCGACATTCCTGATGCGCCATATTTAATGTATGACGCATTATGTCGCAAGGAGTTACAGATACGTCAGTATTTCTGACGTATCTGTAAGCACAAAAGTGACGCATTGCTGGAGTGTGTCACAAAAGTGACGCAACTCCAGCAATGCATCCTTTCACATGGGGCCAGCACCATGTGAAAGGGCCTGCGTCAGTCTTACGCCTGCTGTGAGGCAGGTGCAAGATTTTGACGCAACGGCATCCTAAAAGTGACGCAGTGAAATCTCATAGATTTCACTGCGTCACTTCTACGACCCTTCCTTGCGTCAATACGCCACCTTTGCATACATTCTACCTGGCGCAGGTATATTGTGGCACAGGGGTTTACAAAGTGACGGATCTACCTAGATGCGTCACTTTGTAAATATGACTCAACAAGGTGCAATTTTTACACCACTGGTGCGTCACAAAAAGTGGCGCACCGGCGACGTAAAAGCGACGCATGGCCTCATAAATGAGACCCTCAAGCGCACCACAGGGAAAAACAGTGTAAAAAATGATAGTAAAAAAATAATTTCCAGCAATGCATCCTTTCACATGGGGCCAGCTCCATGTGAAAGGGCCTGCGCCAGTCTTACGCCTGCTGTGAGACAGACGCAAGAATTTGACGCAACCGCGTCCTAAAAGTGACGCAGTGAAATCTCTGTGTGTGCATAGGTTACAACGTACATCTGTATTGCATTTACTGGTTTTGACACCATTGTGCATGCATAGATTACAGCATACATAGATATTGCATTTATTGATACTATGACTGCTGTGCGTGCATACATCAGGGTGTACATTGCTATCATATTTATCGATCTCAACACTCCCTCCTCTAGTTGAATTTTCAACTACGTAATTTTCATCGAACATCATGACAGTGACATTATTTGAAATGGTGTGTGTTGCTGTGGTGTCGGTTATCCCTTCCCGAGCTATTTACATGCCACCTAGTCTGCAGACCCCGTTTTTACAGCAGGAAACCCCCACCTGTAGGAAACCACACGTTAATAGCACAACCATGACAACAGAAAGCAGCAATGTGCAAAGGCTGGTCACCCATATTCGAAGCCAGACGAAGAGACTATGAAACCAGTCGTGTTCATGGACACCCTCCTCCATGTTTGTTTGTGGACGATGCAGTGCTTGGATGGAAATGGCGGGAGTTCCATGGTCAAGATCATTACCAGGAATAAAAGTACAACAGGAAGCACCGATCTTGCCACACACCCCTCTCTCCATCGCGGTCATCAATTCCAACACATACTGATGTTGCATCGCTATGAGGCGTACAGCTCTCAGTTCTTCCCTGATAGCATTAGGCCGAGCTCAGTGTCATTAATAATTGTTAAACATTTCCCACTTATAGGGCTGGTAAGCCTATAGCGTGGCTGGAGCAAGGAGATCGTGCTTCCCGGTTGGTCCCTGAGCTTGTTGGTGATGGTTCGGAGACTTTGATGGACCCTCAGTTGATCGCTGACTCCTTTGGTTCCTACTACAAAAATATCTACTCTTCTTCGGATACACATGACAGCTCTGAACACGCTGAGATGATTAGGGATATTATTATGCCTAAGTTGTCCGATGATGACCGGAAGTATATGGATTCTGCTATTACTGATGACGAAATCGGGAGAGACATTAGGAGCATTAATTTGGGGAAAGCGACAGGCCCCAATGGTATTCCCATTGAGCTCTATAAATTGAATGCTCAAAAAATTGCGCCGCATTTGAGAGCCATGTTTGTTACAAGTTAGGAGGTTGGCATCCTCCCCTATGATCAGCGTATCGCTAATGTTGTCGTGATTCACAAGTCCGGTAAGCCCCGTGCCTCCCCCTCTTCATATAGACCTATCTCCCTGCTCAACGCTGAGCCCAAGATATTGGCCAAATTGTTGGCGATCAGGTTAGTCAAGGTGATATCCACTTTAGTGCACCCAGATCAGTCTGGCTTCATGCCACACCGTAACACCGTACTCAATCTTCGACATTTGCATGGCGTTTTGGGTAGGGCCCGTGACTTGTCGCAACCCGCTGTGTTGGTGTCTCTTGATGCCACCATGGCCTTTGACCGAATTGAATGGTTATATCTCTTTGCTGTCTTGGAGAAACTGGGCTTAGGGCCCTAGTTTATTGGAGGGGTGCGTTTGCTTTATACTGCCACCTTGGCCCGCGTGGTAGTTAATAATTGTCAATCTGGCGATTTTGAATTGGAGAGAGGGACGCGAGAGGGATCTCCACTATCGCCCCTTCTGTTTGCGTTGGCACTGGAAACCCTGGCGGCTAGGATTAGATGGGACAGGATGATACGTGGATTGAGGTGGTCCCCTGATTGGGAGGATAAGATCTCTCTCTATGCTGATGATGTGCTTCTCTATCTCTCCACGCCTAGATCCTCGTTCGATGTCTTTCTTGACATTCTCAGAGTGTTTGGTGAGTTCTCAGGCTTTGCTATAAATTGGTCTAAGTCCGTATTGTTGGTACTGTCCGGAGATCCGCCGGTGGTCCCACAGAACTGCCCTCTCCAGGTAGCTACCAAGGGTTTTGTGTATTTGGGAATTTACATTGCTTTGGACGCCAGGACTAGGTATACTGAGAATTTGCTCCCACCGTTGGTCAGATTGCGTGCTGATGTTGAGCGTTGGAGGGCGTTGCCCTTGTCGCTTCTGGGCAGAGCGGTTCTCTTTAAAATGTTAGCTCTTCCGCGATTCTTATACGTTCTCCAAAATGCTATGGACCCGGTGCCTGCCAAATACTTCAAGAAGGTTGAGGCGCTCCAGAGACTCCTCCTTTGGGGTGGTAGACCCCGTATTGCTTACACTAAACTCCCCTGGCCTGGTATGATGGCGGTATTGGGCTTCCCGATTTGAGGAAATATTATTGGGCCTCCCAGTTAGCAGCTATCAATCAGATAGTCTACAGCCTGCCAGGGGGACCCTGGATATGCTATGGATCGTAGTCAGTCCCCCGGGGGAGATTTCTTTCGGGCCCTGTATAATCGGCCGGGACGCTTTTCTCTCACGGGTCCCACCTCACATGCAATAAAGGTTTGGCGTGCGGCTAATAGAAATCTGGGATGGGAAGGGAGATTGACCCTCGCGACCCCTCTTTTTAGCTCCGCCAAACTGGGCAGTTTGTGGACCTCCAAGGGCTTTGACAAGTGGGAGTTGATTGAACTTAGTCAGATAAAGGATGTCTCGGGGAGGGGGGAGATACTGACTTTCGAGGCCCTCCAGCAGAGTCACCACCTTCATGCCAAGGAACGCTTCCGCTACCTACAGGTCAGACATGCCCTTTTGTCCCATGTTTTGCCGGGAGACTCCCTCCCCGAGGCCTCCCCCCTTGAGGATCGTGTGTTGGATGGGCATCTACCCAAAAAAAACATCTCCTTGATTTACCGCAAGCTAATCAATCACATGGGTGACCCGCTGAGGTCTCTTAGAGAGGCTTGGGTTGCCGATGGAATAGAGTTGGATGATGAGGATTGGGTTGATGCGGTATCCTCCCCCAAGGTAGTGGCGGTACAGATGAGGCTGCGTTTGGTACAATTGAAGATTTTACATAGGTCTTATGTTACTGGTCCGTGTTTGGTGAGGATGGGATGGAGTACGACTGGTGAATGCAAGAGAGGCTGTGGAGAGATCGCAACGTTTTTTCACATACTGTGGCACTGCGATAGAGTTCAGGCCTATTGGCGCGACATACATGATATTCTGCGAGATGTTCTGGGTTGTGAGGTGCGATTGGAGGCGCGTAGGTGTCTCTTAAATGTTTGGGAACCCACGGATCTTAATCAATATCTAAAGCAATGGGTTACACTGGCTTGTACGATTGCCAAGCACAATATAGCACAACTGTGGGGAGCTACTCAATCGCCACAGCGCGCCAAATGGGCCCAAGACCTTGATTGGTGTATGTTCAGGGAGCGTGCTGTGTATGTTGCTAGGGGCTGCCCTGAGAAATGGGCGAAGATATGGGGGCCGTGGAATGTTTACCGGGGAGAAATTTGTGTTCCCCCGGCCAGGCGAACTGATTTGGACACTCTGGATTCCCCTTGATCCCAAGTTTTTACAGTTCTGTCTCTATCCTGTTTGCGAGACGTCCTCTGCTCCTAGCACCGTTGGATTAATGACGAAGTATTCCCAATGCAATAGTTATGTTTGTAATTTTGTTTTATGACTAATAAAAAGAAATATAAAAAAAAACATTTCCCACCTGGTAATTTGTAAGAAGTGGGCATTTGCTTTTGTTTGAATGGTGAAGAAAGGTATACATCCTCCTGCAATGATCCGAGTGTCCGTGGACAGTCTGCATGCTTCCGGAATGTCCTTGTACTTAGCCCAACCACAATAATCATCCGTTCTTCTTCGAGCCTGATGCAACAGAGTTGTTTTCTTCTGTCCCGAATGTTGGAACAATCAGACAGATCTTCTCCAGGGATGACCAGGGTCGGGATATGCATGGTTACGAGAGTACAGAGGCTCCGCCATCTGGGAACGAGTTGGGCATAGGCAAAGTCACCATAATAGCAGTAAAAATACTTTAGCGTGGAGGTGCCCCATTCCAAGTCTGGTATGTGTAACAACGCTTCACAGTTGACATTGGTCCTGAGCGGTATCGTTCCCTTTGCTTTTGACACACAAAGATTGCCATGTAAGTTTTCGTATAATTAGGGGTTGATCATTTCCTTCCAACCACATGTACCTATTCACCTCAGTATCTCTGATTTGCTGGCATGGGTTCTCTATGCTGGAGCACAGCCCCATCCGATAAGACTCATTTTCGCTAGCATTATTGAGGTGGAGGGCCCTACACTGGAATTCTATACTGGGGAAACATTTGTCATGAAAAAAGGCAGTCCCAAATAGATTAAGGGCAATCCAGGGACCACAGAGAGATGCGGGGGTGGACTTGTTTGCACACTGGAGCAGTGGTTTTGCTATCTATAAGAACCTCTTTTATACAAAGGCTCAGGGCCAAACAGTGTCCTCCCCTACAGTGCCCAATCTGCGCATCCTGTCTAACTCTTTTTGAATGTCGATAGGCTACGTAAAAAAGTACAGTGCTGTGGGATTGACCTCATATCGGGATGTGTTTGTTACTGCTTTAAGTGGTTCTACTCTACTGGGTTGTATCTTGGCCCTAATCCTACAGGTGGATGAGGCATTGCGCTTTCTCAGGGGCTATCACTTGGGGTAAGTGAAGTCTGTCTGCACCTACGGTGTGGGGTATCAGTGAGCATATCTAACATGAGCTGTTCGTGATTTGAGCGCCCACAGTGGTCATGTTTTATGATGGAGCGCGTTGTGTAGTGCATGTGGGAGGCTAGCATTGGGTTCAATGTATGTGTACGTGAGGTGCGAGAAGTCTCTGGCATTCGATGCAAGAACATCAAAGAGGGTTTCAAGGGATTAGGCATATTTCAGTGCAAAACAGGGTGTGTACAAACATACAGGGGTGCATCATTTTAGAAACATTCCTAGGCTGGTCTTCGGGGGAGATGTCTGTTGTCTGGGCGCCCAGAGGTGTTTTGTCTTGGTGAGGAGCAAAATAGAGCGTTTGTTACCAAAAAATGGCTGTAAAGTCAATTTGTAGTCTGTGCACTTGAGCGGTTGGCTTGTAGAAGTCCTTTTGGGGGCTGTGATTGATATTTGATTTGGAAGCTTCGGCTGAAGAGGTGGCAGATGCTGCAATGATGGTGCACATGTGGTTAGATAGCCGACCTGTAGGATAAGAGCTGTGGGTTTTTTGTTAGCTTGGAAAAAACACATTGTTAGACAGTTTTTAGAACAATTCCTGGTTTCCTTTATACGTGTACATTCTGTGGCTTTACTGGAGTGCGAAGCTACCTATCAGGGTGCTGAAGAATTGTGGTAGCACTTTTAGGGAATGGTGAGTTTTAAGTCTGTTTTATTTCTACTTTTGCTCCACCTTCCGCTTGCTATGGTGGGGACATTTTTCCTCTGGCTGCCCCGTAAAAATGTGTTCGGGCATCCTTTTGACCTACATGGGCTGCGTGTAATTTTGAGAAGCAGAGGAGTCCTAATTATTTGGTGGTCTGTCTGTTGACACGTGAGCGTTTCTTTCATCTCTGCATGTGGTGCACAATGAGGTTCTCTTTAAACGGGATTGGGTTACGCCTTCTTTCTAGAAGGTTTGAGAATTTTGGGCTGTTTCTAGGGTGCTTCGCGTGAGTTCCAGTGGGGCTTGCTCCTTTTAACAAGGAATACCGTAGGTGGTTGGATGACTGCTGGTAGACCCCCGTAGGGCCCTAGAGGGAAATTACTAGGATCGGGTTGGTTTGCTGTGTTTTCTGACAAGGGTCGGGTGTGCTGCTGAGACTCGTTGTGCTGAGCCTCATGTGGGTACCAGCTGGGGGGCTGACCTGCTTCCTTGTCAGACTGTCCTCTCCCCAGGGCATGGTCAGCTAGCTCCACCCTGGAGGACCAACAGCGTAGGGAGGCCTAGACCCTTATGGGCACCTGGATGACAAATTCTGTCATGGACTCCAACCTAGCATTTGGAGACCTACACAACTGTTGCAGATATAGGTAAGGAAAATGTATCTGCACAGTAGTGTGAGGGGGGATACATCCTGTTGGGTTGATCTAGTGCTACTGTGTCTTCGTATTTTTGGATTGTGTAAAGGCAGTTAAACCTCCCTGCCATGGCTGTGTCCCTGGCCCTTGCTGGGCTGGTCTCCCTGTCTGCAGTGACTATTGCCATGCACTCAGCCAACCATTTGGTCCCTGCTGTGGCGGGGCACTGGTTGCCTGATTTCCCTGGGACTGATTGAAGCTGAGGTGGTATTGTTCTGGGCTTGGTTTTGTGGATGGGTATTCTGTGTGGGCTGCCCTGGGATGATGCCTTTTTGTTTGTGGTATGTTTTCATGGGACATCGATTGAAAATGTAACCTGGTCTATGACAATAGTGGCATTCCACAAGGTTTGCTGTGGCCAGCCTCTCTTGTGTCTGCCGCTAGGATTCGGCGGATATACCCTAAGGTCCAGGGGCAGAGATCTCTAAGACTGGTGCCAACTGTACACTAGCAGATTAAGAAGACCCCTCTAAGGCAGTCTACTTCAACTTGTGTTGGACAAATTTGGCGTTGTGTCATTGGGCCTGCTCTTGCTTTTCCTTGTACTTCTCCTGTTTCTTCCGGTAATATTGTAATATGTGGGCCTGTATCTCCCGCCAGGGTTTTGTGCCTAACCCCACTACGCCATCTAGTCCAGTTTGGATCTCAGTGGATAGTTCCTTTTAGTGGATTTTGTAAAAGAATGTAACCTGGGGACTGTGTCAGGCCAGAGCTGTCCTGTCTCCATCGTTCTCTTATTCTATCCAAAAAATTGGTTAAGGCCATCCCTGGCTTCATGCTTTTTGCCATCAATCCTCCTATGTCTGGACAGTCAGGGAATATCTACCTCAGGGCCGTCCATATTTGATGGCTAAATGAGTTAAATACGGCCCGTCATGCTCAGTGCTGATCAGCATGACTGCAGGGATGTGGGCTCGAGAAAAGACTGTGCCGGTCTGCTACCCAATGACTTTTGATGTCACCTAGCGTTTATTTCTGCTGGGGTTTTCTTAAAACACAAGATCCACTTACCTGCCCCGTCCATCAATGGGAGCAGTTTGCTTCTGAGAATTTCTTTGTCCATCTGTAGATGGTCCCCGATACACCTTTCTGCAGTAGCAAACAAATTCTGGCAGGAGGCAACTTCGTCGGCTTCTTCCCCCAACGTAGCGCTCCCATTGTCTCAGGCATTCCTACATGTATGGGTAGTTCCATCTCAGACCCTACCCCCATGCCATATGCAATCCTCTGCAACAGCCATGTACTGTGATTCGAAGGATCCCCCCCGTTTCTCTGGCCAGGGCCGATCATACTGGTCCTTCCTTTCGGGCCAGTGGGTCAGTAGTCTTCAGAAAGGTGCTGTGAAGGCCTCACCCTCTTCTCTGGATACTGTCTCTCTGAGGGTTGGTCTGTATGGGCGGGGCGGCAGATGCCCTCATCGTCACTCTGCTTGTGTGCGCGTAAAGGTGCCCCTGCTCCTTCTGTGTCTCAGTTGTGTTTCAGTCTGACTTTCCTGGTTGGCCCCTTTCCTGCACTGACGGCCAGGTGGTGTGTGTGCTTCTGTTAGAGGCCTTCCTTCTGAATTTTCCCTGGGCTCATCCCCATGTGAGGACGGAGGCTAGCCCCGGCTTCCTCCGGGGGGCGGGGGGGTTTATTCTCCCTCCTTGCTGGGGTTCCCAGTTGAGAGCTCTCTTTCCTGCTGTCCTTAACTCACAACTCTCCAATTCCCATCTGGTCCGCCTCCTTCACTCAGTGCGGCATGCTGTTCTTCTACGTAATGTCTTGGCCTCAAACTCACTCCCTGTTGTGCTCCTCATTCTGCTCGGACCTGATGGGTTGGGACCGATAGGTGGAGTGGAGGATCGAACCCAGAGGGAGCCTGGCACTGGACAGTGCCAAACTTTTGATTGTCTCAAGAGTTTAAATGATTAAAATTCTACTCTAACTGTGGGGAAAACTGTGCATACAGGGTTGTACCAGAAACAATCTAATGAGCTAAAAATAAAACTGATGCATCAAAAGACATTTAACAATTTCACAATGTCAAATGCAATGAAATAATAACAACCTGTAAAAAAGTGATATCAATAATGCATAAAATGGAAACATTTAAAAGAGACTAGAAGAGAAAAGATTTGACATAACAGAATGGTTAATTAGTCCTCTCCTGGCGCTTATAGCCCAATGAGAGAGATGTTTCATGTTACACAAGCCAAGTTCAGCGAGGGAAGGTTGGGGTGATGAATCCTCCCGTTCATCTTAGACAGCAGGTCCGGTCTGCATGGCAGCTTCTTGTGAGGGCACACTGATAGGTGCAGAAAGTCCGGGTACTACCATTGTCTCAGCCAGTCCGGGGCAATCAGTATCATCCTCGTGGACGAATGGGCCAGCTTGGTCACCACCTTCGGGATCAGCGGAAGGGGTGGAAATGCCCCTGACCAGTCTATCAAAAGGGCATTCCCTTTCAATCCTTGTCGGTAGAACCGTGAGGCGAAGTCTCGGCATTTTCTTCGTCCACGAAGAGGTCGATGGTGGGACTGGAAGATGTCTTCGACAACCTCGTTGTTGAGAATCCAGTCTTCTCTGTCTTCGAAATGACAGCTGAGAGCATCCGCTCTCACGTTCTGTTCTCCCGGCAGGTGGACTGCTGTGACTGACAGATTCCGAGCCAGGAGCCAATGCCAGAGTGTTTGAGCCTCCAGGGAAAGTGTGCGTGAGCGAGTTCCCCCATGTTTTTTCAGGTAGTACATGGTGGTGGTGTTGTCCGTCTGTACTAATACTGAAGTTGCCTGAATCGAGGGGAGGAAAGCTTGGAGGGCTTGGTAAATTGCTCTCAGCTCTAACATGTTGATGTGGTAGGATCGCTCTTTTGGAGACCACATTCCTTGAGTTTGGAGAGGTCCCATGTGGGGCCCCCAACCCTGCAGCCAGGCGTCCGTGATCAGGTCCCATGTGGGGCCCCCAACCCTGCAGCCAGGCGTCCGTGATCAGTGTCTGAGCAGGCAGAGATTGATGTAAAGGAATTCTGACTTGCACATTTCGTTTTCTCATCTACCAAGGTATGGACGCTCATGCTGCGTTTGACAGACTTAGTTTTTCATCCCAGCGAGCAGTCTGCTGGTCCCACTTGTCCTCCAGATCCTGCTGAAGAGGATGCATTCGTAGTCTGGCATTGGGAACCAGGAAGATGCAGGATGCCATCGACCCTAGCAAGGAGGCAATCCGACGCACAGGCAGTTTTAATTTTTTTGCAGAACCAGCTAGCATTTCTGAATGAGGGAACACTGTCTCTCCTCCGATGGAAACACTTTTCCTACCGCGGAGTCTAGCAGAGCTCCTAAGAAGGAATATGCTACTTACCAGTATGCATCTGTTCTTGGCATGTAGGGCTGCTGACATTCATATCTGTGCATAGATCGCCGCCTAGTGTTGGGTCCGGATGATTGCACTTTGTTGTCCTGGAAGAGTCTTCGAAGTATCACAAGATAGGTGACTCCTCCCCTGGACTACAGTGTGCATGGGCATCTTCTCCATCATCAGATTGTTTTTCGCCATTGTGGCAGAGATGGAGATAGTAAAGTAAGAGATGGCCATGCAAAAGATAATGCTGCAGCTGCGACAGGCACCGGGGAGGAAGGCGGGCGATATGAATGTCAGCAGCCCTACATGCCAAGAACAGATGCATACTGGAAAATAGCATATTCCGTTCGAGGCATGTGGGCTGCTAAATTCATATCTGTGCATAGACTGTATAGCAGTATCTCCTCTAGCGGTGGCTACCTGTGCCAGCTGCAGCAGTTTGAAAAAGAGTTTTGAGGACAGCCTGGCCTACAGCAGCTTGCTGTTTTGCTTGCACGTCTACACAGTAGTGCTTTGTGAAAGTGTGTATGGTGGTCCATGTGGCTGCCTTACAGATGTCTTCAAGAGGAATATTTCCTAGGAAAGCCATGGATGCCCCCATTTTCCTTGTAGAGTGTGCTCTTGGGGGGACTGTTAAGGTGTGTTTAGCCTTTTGATAACATATTTGAATGCATTTAACTATCCACCTTGCTATTCCTGACTTTGAAATCGGATTTCCTTTGTGTTGTGGTGCAAAAGCAACAAATAGTTGTTTTGTTTTCCTAAATGATTTAGTTCTGTCCACATAATAAAGTAGAGCTCTCTTTACATCTAATGTGTGTAGGGCTCTCTCAGCTACTGACTGTGGATTTTGAAAGAATACTGGCAGTTCTATTGATTGATTGATTGATATGGAAATTGGATACAACCTTAGGCATGAACTTAGGGTTGGTTCTAAGAACCACCCTGTTTGCATGTACCTGCATGAAAGGTTCTTGAATTGTTAGTGCTTGTAATTCGCTCACTCTTCTGAGTGAGGTAATGGCAACCAAGAATGGAACCTTCCACATTAACAATTGTAGTTCGCATTGGTGTAGAGGTTCGTAAGGAGGTCCCATAAGTCTGGTAAGCACTATATTTAGATTCCAGACTGGGGAAGGGGGGCGTCTTGGAGGAATCACCCTTTTCAAACCCTCCATGTAGGCTTTGATTGCTGGTACTCTAAACAGTGAAAGGTGTTGCCTGTTTTGAATGTATGCTGCTATAGCAGCGAGGTGTAGTCGTATAGAAGAGTATGCTAAGTTACATCTTTGTAGATGCAGCAGGTAACATATAATGTTTTGTATGGAAGCGTCTAATGGGTTGATTTGGTTATTGTTGCAGTAACTAACAAATCTCTTCCATTTAGCTGCATAGCTCGCTCGTGTGGTTGGTCGTCTTGCCTCCCTAATGATGTTCATGCAGTCTGGGGGAAAGTTAAGGTTTCCAAACTCTAAGACCTCAGGAGCCAGATCATTAGGTTTATCTGATTGGGATCTGGGTGTCTGATTTCTCCATGGTTCTGAGTTAGAAGACGGGGTGCAAGGCATAGTCTTTTATGAGGAACTACGGAAAGTTGTAGGAACGTTGTGTACCATGGTTGTCTCGCCCACGTGGGAGCAACTAGGATTAGCGTGAGTGAGTGTTGCCGCAGTTTGCATGCCACCAGTGGGATCAGCGGAGCTGGGGGAAAAGCGTACGCAAATTTGCCTGACCAGTTCATCCATATCGCATTGCCCTGTGACAACGGATGTGGGAACCTGGCGGCAAAGTACTGGCATTTGGAGTTTTCTTTTGTGGCAAACAGGTCTATCTCTGGGTGACCCCACTCGTTGAAGAATGGCTGGAGAACTTGGGGGTGAATCTCCCATTCGTGTAGTTGTTGGATGTGCCTGCTGAGCAGGTCGGCAATCTGATTGTCTGTCCCTGGAAGGTGATCTGCTAGGAGAAAAACTTTTGGGGGAATTGCCCACTTCCATATGCTTTGTGCCAGATGGGAAAGCTGCGGAGAGTGCGTTCCTCCCTGTTTCCGGATATAGTACATTGCGGTCATGTTGTCCGTCCGGATCAACACTGTCTTGCTGTGCAAGTGTTTCTGAAATGCTTTCAGGGCTAGAAATATCGCTAGTAATTCTAGTTGGTTGGTATGCAGCTTTTTCTGTTTGGTTGTCCAGAGCCCTTGTACTGTGTATTGAAGGAGATGGGCTCCCCAGCCTGTCAGTGATGCGTCCACTGTTGGTACTAGTTGTGGAACCGGCTCTCGGAACAGTCACCCCTTGGAAAGGTTTTGTGGGTTCCACCACTGCAGAGAGTTGTGAGCGCGACTGTCTACCAACATTAGGTCTTTTAGTTGTCCTCGAGCCTGGTTCCATTGCCGTGCTAGGCATTCTTGTAATGGGCGCATTTGAAGTCTGGCATGGGGGACAATGAATATGCATGAGGCCATCATGCCTATGAGCTGCATAAAGACTCGAGCTGGCAGAGAGTGTTGTGGCAGGAATTTGCGAATGAGTATCTGCATACTGGCTATCCTTCCTGAGTTTGGATATGCCTTTGCCACTGAGGTGTTTATAGTGGCTCCCAGGTATTTCTGTGCGTGGGATGGTTGCAGATGCGATTTTGGGTAGTTGATTGAAAACCCTAGGTTGTGTAGCAACTGAAGTGTTTGATACGTGTGTGCTGCACACTGTTGGTACGATTTTGCTTGTATGAGCCAATCGTCCAAATAAGGGTACACATGGATGTGTTGCCTTCTGAGATGTGCTGCTACTGTCGCTAAGCAGTTTGTAAACACTCTTGGAGCCGTGTTACCCCGAAGGGCAAAACCTTGAATTGGTAGTGTTGACCTTCTGTTGTGAACCGGAGATATTTTCTGTGGGCTGGATGGATGGGTATGTGAAAATACGCATCCTTGAGGTCCAGTGTTGCTAGGAAATCTCCTTGTTGTAGCAACGGGAGCACTTGCTGTAGTGTGATCATATGGAAGTGCTCCAATAGTATATATTGATTTAGGGGTCTGAGGTCCAATATTGGTCTGAGGGAACCGTCCTTCTTGGGAATAAGGAAGTATAGGGAGTATACTCCTGTCCCTTGCTGGTGGAAAGGGACTTGCTCTATGGCCCTCTTTCCCAGCAGGCATTTCACCTCTTGTTGGAGCAGGGTGGTGTTCTGTGGACATAGGACGATGTCTGGGTGGTATGTTTGGTGGTGTAGAAGTCAGTTCTAGGCAATAACCAAACTGGATAATTTCTCTCACCCACCTGTCCATGGTAATTGCGTGCCAGACAGGTAGGAACTGTTGGAGTCTGCCTCCGACCGGTGTTAGGTGGTCTGGAGGTAGCGTAATGAAGTCACTGTTCTGTGGCAGTGGAGGCTCTGGTGTTATTGCCTCCACGTCCTCTTCCCTTATTATTGTTGCCCCTGTAACCTCCTCTGTTTGTGTTTTTGTTGAAGGAACTTTGTATGATGCAGTTGTTTGCGAGGTATTTCCTCATGTAGTTGCTCTGTATGAGGAGCGCCGAAAGGAGCCTGTGTGTTGCTGAAATTGCAATGCTCCCATTGATTTTGCGGATTCTGTGTCTTTTTCATTTTATCCAAAATGGTGTCGACAGCAAGGCCAAATAGAAAATCCTGATTGACAGGTTGGTTAAGAATGGTGGACTGCACCTCATTCTTAAAACCGGAAATACGCAGCCATGCATGTCTGAATAGTAAGACGCTAGTGTTGATTGACCTAGCTGCGTCGTCTGCTGCGTCAAACGCGCATTTGATGGAGGCATTTGTTATAAATTTTCCCTCTTGTATGAGGTCATCAGCTTGTGCTTTAAAGGGCTCAGGCAGGTGTTGCATTAGGCTTTCGAGTTGATCATAATGCGCCCTGTCGTAATGAGCCAATAGGGCTTGTGTATTAGCAATCCTCCATGAGTTGGAGGCTTGTGCTGCTACCCTTTTGCCTGATGCCTCCAGTATTTTTGACTCTTTGGAGGTGCTTCCCCTGTTGTTTGGGAGTTGGCCCGTTTTCGTGCATTAGCCACTACCAGTGAGTCTAGTGGTAACTGTCCCCTGATGTAAGTTGGGTCTGTAGGAGCTGCCCTATACCTCTTTTCTATTCTGGGGTTGATTACCCGTGCCCTGGCTGTATCCTTAAACATGTCAGGTGCATGTTTCAGAACTCCTTTTAACATGGGAAGTGTTCTAACACTTTTTTCTGAAGTGGGGAAGGTGTCAAACAAGAAGTCTTCCTCAACAGGGTCATTATGCATATCTACATTGTGGAATTGTGCTGCCCTGTCTATGAGTTGATTGAAGACTATGGTATCTGTAGGTGACGGCTTAGTAGGATAAGAGGGTACATCAGGGATGGGGTGGGTGTTGTAAGGGTCTGTTGGCTCCTCCCATGGTTCCTCTTGTGGTTGAGGATCTTGTGGGAAATCATATTGGGGCTGTGGCTCATCCCCTGTGTTACCCTCATTGTCCCCGTGGTGAGAAGGAGAGTAAGGAATGTAAGGATTAAAGGGTGTAGTAGGCATGATAGGCTGAAAAGGGATGAAGGATATAGAGGGAGAAGTCCCAAAGTCCTTTTTCTTTAATGGAATAGGGGAATGTGAGCCAGAGTCCAAAGGCCTCTTCTTTCTGTGCAGGATGGTAACTTTACCAGTCTCTGGATTGATGTATATCTTTGCTTGGTCGTCTGATGGATCTGGGTGGAAGAGTTCTTCCTCTACAGTCCTGGGTTGAGTGTTAGACTTTTTTGGGTAGGTAACACTTTCTTTTTCGACGACTTTTGGTGTTTTTTTGCTTTATTTCGTCTCGGGCCCTTGTTCGGGGTCGACGAGTGAGTTTGGGTGACTGGAACTTTCGGCTCGACACGTTTTTTGTGCCGGGCAGGCTTTTTTGGATGAGTGTCCTTTCCCGAGTCGACGTTCTTTTTCGGATCGACTGGTGTCTTCGGAGCACTTATCTTCGGCTCAACAGGTTTTTCCGGCCGTGCTACGGGCTTCGGTACTGTCCCTCTTTTGTCGGCGACCTTTGCTGGGTCAACGGATTTTGGACCAGTAGGCTTGTTCGGGTCGGCGACCTTCTTTGGTTCGGCGCCCTTAGGCTGCGTGCCTTTGTTCGGTTCGACTACCTTTTCGGAATCTACGGTTTTTGGCTGAGCGGCCTTCTTGTGGTCGACAGTCTTTTTTGGCTCGACGCTTTTTGGCTGTACGGCCTTTTTCGGTTTGACGCCCTTTGGGTCGACGACCTTTTGTGGCTCTGGAACCTTCTTCGGGACGATGGTACTGGGCCCTGGGGTCTCTGAAGGTTTCGGTTTTGGTTTTGGAGCCGAGCCGGATGGCGGGGCTGGCGAAACTTTTTTATGATCTTGGCTAAGGTCTTTTGGCGATGCCTCGACCGGAGCCTTCGGTAACGGGCTAATTGGTGTCGGGGGCAGTGTACTCACGATTTGCCCCGGTGGGATCTCGTCATCGGAGTCCGAGTAGTCCTCGACGGTGACGATCTCTAGGTCAGAGTCTTGAGCGTCCGGTAGTTCATGGTCATCATCGAAGATGTTGTCCGGTTCCAGTGCCTGTCGCTGCATTTCTTGCCTAGCGGCCCGTCGTATCCGTATGGTTTTCTTAGATTGAAACTGGGCGCAGGCCGGGCAGGTTTCTTCCCTATGGTCTGGGGAAAGGCACTTGTTGCATACTGAGTGTTTGTCAGTATGTGGGAACTTGGAGTGGCATTGTGGGCACCTTTTAAAAGGGCTTTTTTCCATCGACGGTCGGCTCACGTGGCGTCGAAAAGGCCCAATGGCCCGCGTCGACGACCGATTCGAGATGGAAAGCTGGATCGAGTAGAGAGGTACAGAGCGAGAACAATACCGTCGAAGTCGAAGGCCTTTTGGCCTTTAGAAAATTTTGTTTTCGATTCCGAAATTGGAGTTTTGGAGTTAGCATCCGAACCCAATGGCGGAAAAAAACAATCTGAGGATGGAGAAGATGCCCATGCGCACTGTAGTCCAGGGGAGGAGTCACCTATCTTGTGATACTTCGAAGACTCTTCCAGGACAACAAAGTGCAATCATCCGGACCGAACACTAGGCGGCGATCTATGCACAGATAGGAATTCAGCAGCCCACATGCCTCGAACATGTATTTTCTGTGTTGGCTGTGAAGTTGACTTGGCGAAATTCACATGCAGGCCCAGCCGGTGACACAGCTCAGGACAGCTCAAGAAATGACTCCTCACGCTGTCTGGGGAAGGGCCTTTTAACAGCCAACGTTCAAGTACAGGTACACAAAGACGCCCCTGTGGCGCAATGCGGCTGCCACCACTGCCATGCACTTCGTGAACACTCTGGGGGCTGATTTCAACCCGAAGGGTAGAACTTTGAACTGGTAATGAGCGGATCCCACCAGGAATCGCAGGTATTATCTGTGATGCGGATTGATCGGGACGTGAAAGTATGCATCGTGCAGATCCAGCGAACACATCCAATCCCCCTGCTTGAGATGTGGATATATTTGATGGAGAGCCAACATGCAAAACTTCTCCTTCGTGATGGATAGGTTGAGTGTTCACAAGTCCAAAATGGGTCTGTACTCTGCTTTTTGGCCCTTTTTCTTTACCAATAAGTATCGCAAGTAAACCCCTTTCCCTCTTTGAGATACTGGCACCCTCTTGATGGCTGACTTTCTGAGAAGGGTGGCAACCTCGTTCTGCAGGAGTTTTAACTGGTGACACATTGGTGGAACAGGAGGGAATGAGGGGGGGCGGTGTTGAAAATGTAGAGAGTACCCGTTCTGCAGTGTAGCTAGCACCCACCGATCCTTTGTGATAGCTCGCCATTCTTCGAGAGGATTTACGATACTTCCCTCCCCCACTGGAGTGGTGAACGGCAACGGGGTAAGTGAGTACTCATTGCTTCGACTGCGTCTTCGCAGAGTTGTTGCCTTGACGCTGGTTTCCTCCACCTCTGGAAGATCGTCTGCCCTATACTGTGATCTTTGTTGGCCTTTCTGATCCTGATTTTTCTGCCAATGTGGGTTTTGGACCCTCTGTTGGAGGATCGCCGATTGTAAGGGAGGAATCGCTTACAGAATTCCTTTTTTCTTTATAATGCCCACAGCCTTCAGCGTGTTCGGTTCCGTTTTCATCCGTGTCATCTCTTCATCCGTGTGAAACCCGAACAAAGAGGAACCGGAGAATGGAAGATTGAGGATGCGTGACTGCGCTTCTGGCTTGAGCGCTGTAAGTCGTAGCCAAGATGTTCTTCTTGCGCATACCCCGTGAGCATAAGCATGTGCCAAAAGGGTAGCTCTGTCTGCCACAGCACTGATGACCTGGTTAGACACCTGACTGCCCTCTGTTAGGAGTTCTTCAAAATCCTTGCGGTGTTCCTGTGGCAACCTTTCAGTGAATCACTGTAGGGAGTCCCACAGAGATCTGTCGTAGCGACCCAGGAGCGCCGCTGCGTTGGAGACCTTCAACATGGAGGCCGAAATGCCACAAACCTTCCTTCCCCAGGAATCCTGCGTCTTACTCTCCTTGTCTGGTGGGACAGTGGAGGAGGATGCAACCGCATGGGTCTTCTTTGCCGCAGCAATTATGACTGAATCCGGGGGAGTGTCTACTCTGAGGAAGAGCGGGTCGTCCTCTGGTGAACTGTACTTTTTTATGATTCTCGATGGAGCGGTCTTAACACTCGCAGGCGTGAGAAAGATGTCCATCACTGGCTCTATGAGGCCTGGTACCAAGGGAAGCAGAGGCTTAGATGCTGCTCTTTGGTGTAGAGTCTCAAAAATCACAGAGGACTTGCTTTGACTAGTTGGCACAGGGATGCCCAGCTTTACATCCCCTCTGCCAAGGATGTCCTGAAACGTGTAGATGTCGTCCACCGGAGAGACCCTCGACGGTGAACTGTCGGTCATAGTCGGTGAGTAGTCTCTAAGTGATGTGTGAGTGGAAGAAGAGGATGGAGTTGGGATCGGTGTGCTCTCCTCCTGCTTCTTGATCTAGACCTCCTTCTGTGTGAGTGCACCGGGGTGCGGCTGAGAGCTCTGGCTCTTGAAGGAGATCGATCTCTATTCGCTGCTTGAATTAAACGAGCCAGCAGAGATCTGTGCTAAGGTCTCGAGTAAGGCTGCTCTGCCCTGACCTTGTCAGTAGCCCAGTGATGCAAAAACCTGTACCATCGTGGTGACAAATGGATAGAAGGCGATCTGTGCCTCCCTCTTTCCTCAGGTGACTGTGCAGAGGAGTGAGGTTCACCTCTTTATGCGTTGACCTGGTTGGGGAATCTCAGTGACCCCCTGACACTGGACTGCTGGACGTCAAGATCACCACCACCGGAGATCGGGACGTTGACCCTCAGTGCGAACTGGGAGAGCCTGAAGGTGACGAAGATAGGCTCACTGGAGGTGAGGCGTCTCCGGAAAGGCGCTTTGACGTTGATCTGGAGGGCCTATACGCCGACTGCCGTCTTGACGGAGACGTATGCCTCAACAATAACCTTCTTCTCTTAGAAGGTGGACTTGAACCTGCAGCAGAATGTCCTCTCGACGTCGTACGTCTCTCCGATGCCGATGCAGTATCATGTTTCGACATTCTCTGCCCTCTCTCAGAAGATTGCTGCCTCTACGTAGACCGGCGTTGGGCTGCCGGCAATGTAGATCTCAGTCCTGATCTCGGCGGTGTTTCTGTTCGACGTCGATGAATGATGGATCGACGTCGAAGAGCCTTGGACTGATGTCTGCTTTGACTCCGAAGGAGGTATCCTGTGTCTCGACGCCGAAGATCGTTGGATTGATCTCAGCGGAGACATGTGCCTCGACATCGAGCGTCTATGAGACGACGACGGAGCGTTGTGCCTCCACGTCAATCGCCGGTGCGACGACAGAGCGATGTGCCGCTGTGACGAAAGAGTGATCCGTCTCGATGTCGAACGCCCACCCGGCGCCGACGGAGACCTGTCCCTCAACGTTGAGCATCGCCTGGTTGATGTCAACAGAAGACCTGTTACCTTCGTCGACGATGATTTCGTAGTAGAGTGATGATGCGCCAGCATCACCAAAGTCTTCGACGCCAATTTCTTCGTCGTTGGCAGCTTTGACGTCGATCCCGATGCCGACGGAGAACAGGCTGGGACTTTTTCTCTCGACGTCGACCGAGTTCTCTTCTTCTGCTGCCTCACAGGAGACCTACCTATTTCAGAGAGGCCATAAAGACGAATCCTCTCCCTATCCTTGATGGTCCTCCTTGACAACTTCTTACAATGGTGGCAGTTGTCCGAAGAGTGAGACTCAGGGAGGCAGAGGATACACACAGTGTGTGTATCTGTTCTGGCCTTCTTCTTGCCACAGGAAGGGCAAGTGTCGAATAAAGAAGGCATTTTTAACAAAAATAAACCTTTTCTGTCACACAAAAAGGTAGTACTTGCACTCTAAGACTAAAAGACGTTGATGAAAGTAGAAAAACTAGATTTCAATTTTTGACAGAAAGTCAAAAAAAGCAAGAGCTGAAAATCCAGGGTCCTGACTGAAGGAGCCAGAAACAACAACTGACCTAACTGTCACCCCTGAGGCAGGATGAGAAGCTAGGGGTCATGGCTGCCTTAAAGGCACGGTGCCGTTTTTGTTGAAAATTCTTTCATTTTCTATGCTATTGGTTTGCAATGCAGCCTGTAGGCTAACAATGTCTACTTTATTTGCAGTTTTACTTTTTATGAGTACTTTGCTCATTAAAAAACAGAGTTCAAGTGCTACTTGCCCTCTTGTGTTTTTATATATTTGCAAATACAGTCTTTATGTGTGTAATTACATTGTTTAGCCTCCAATTGGGAGCTGCATTGGAATGAATAAAAATTATATATGTATATACATATATGTAGAGCTGTAAATATGTGATTTCCATATAAAAAATGTATATTATTTCCGGGGTCCCCGCACATGGGCGGGAATATTCAGTGCTTATGACTATTGATGAGGATCCCCTGGAAGAGAATCTGGAAAAAGATCTAGCTACACTGAACACCCAAGGAGACGAACACGAGGGCATAGTTAAGGGCCTCATATGGAAGATGGTGGAGCAGGAAAATAGGCAGCGGTGCAACAACGTCCGCTTTCTAGGCATTCCTAAAGGTGTGGAAGGGAATGATCCTAGGATCACGCTCCTCAAAGGGGCCCTCCCAGAATTACACACTTGGGACTAGGATAAAGAAATCCAGCGGGCACATAGATTCCCGCTAACCCCCTCAAAACGTTCCTCATCTACGCCTCAGCACCCTCATGCTATGCTTCTATTCTTTGGGAACCTTCTTCTGCACCAAGCTCTGTATGAATTGGCCAGGCCTTCAAACAAGAGGATTTTTGACGGAATCACTTTCTTTAAAAGACCCAACTTCGCTCACGCCACAGTCGAACGAAAATGGAGGCTGAGAAAACTCTTCACCCCCGTTTACCACTCGGAGCTGATGTGTACCTGCAGAACCCCGCTTGGCTAAAAATCGTGTACAAGGGGACTAGACGCAGCTTTGTGTCAGAGATTCAGGTCAAAGCATACTTACAAGAGGTTAGTGATCGAACTGAGAACAAGTAGCAGCAGCCAAGTGCCCTAAACTTAGTTAGCCTAAAAGCTACGCTTCTATAATGCTACATCATCCCCCTCTGACTGCTGCTTTCTTCTCTCTACTCTCTACCTTCTTCTCATTTTTTTCTCTCTTGTTCTTTCTCTTTTCTCCTTGTCCCCTTTTTTCTCCTCTTCTCCTTCTCTCCATTTCTTCTTGTCTCTTTTTCTTTATAGTTTATATTTTCCTCCCCTTATCTTTCCTAAGGGCTGCCAAGCAATAGTCAGCATATAGAACAATGGGTAGGAGGTGGTGAGGAGGCGGGAGGGGAAAGAAAGGGAAATATCACAGCTACAGCATAGATGTAGCACCCTGGACTGTTCTACTGAACTTTTTATTCAGCAGATACAGACATGGAGCAAAACATGCTGAATCTCGTTTGTGTTACCTGTACAATATATGCATCTTTAAATTCTATATAGTCACTTAAGGGATCACAATGGTGGGGGAAAGATTGGGGGTTCTGATCCCTCAGTACCATTTCCCTGGCCTTGGCATGGCCAGGTAACCTCAGGTGCAAGATGGTGGGAGGGGGTAGGGAAGGGTGGTGGGGGCCATGGAGGGGCCTGGGGGGTTGGGAGGATTGGTCTCACAAGAGGAAAATAACCTGTGAATTATCGTCCCTAATATGGTACAAGTACCCATTAAATACAAATGAGTAAGCTACGCATTGCCACAATTAATATTTGTGGCCTCAATGATCCTAAAAAAAGACAGAATACGGAAACAGGCTTGCGGTTATTAAAAGCAGATATAATTTGCATCCAAGAAACACATATCGAAAACACACAGAAACATCTATTAGGAACACTTGGATTTGCATTGGTGGGGGCCATGACGCAGAACTCCCGCACACGCGGGGTTGCAATATTGGCGTCTAACCGCATCTTACAATTTAGCCGCACGTTAGTGGATCAGTTTGGAAGGTGGGTAATCACTGAATGTCACAGGAGTAATGGAGACCCAATTACTATATGTTCCATCTATGGTAGCAACCTAGATGACCCAACAGTGTTTCATCATATTAATAATGAACTAGCTACCTGGCCACTCCCGTTAATAATTTGCGGGGACTTTAATATAAACTTACCTGCTGACAAAAATCTTAGACAAGATTCAGGCTGGATATATAATGGAAGCAAACCAAAGGTGTTTCGGGCTCTAAAGGCACCATGTCTGGAACACGCGCTCACGGATCTTTGGAACTGGCAGAACCCCACAAATCCTGGTATTACCTATTTTTCGCATCCACATAACAAATATATAAGAATAGATTATATCCTCGTATCTCACTCCCTACTGCAGGACTGCAGAATCTAAAAAAAACCTTGTATATTGGCAGACCATAACCCGTTAATAGCAGTGATTAAGGGGGGGGCTCAAAGGGAGTGTCGCTTTTACATGGAGCTTTGAGCGGGCGCTTCTTTTTAATAAGGAATATTGTGATCACATGAAGGGGTGGATACCTCAATTTCTTAAGGAGAACATAGCAAGTGCCAGAATCGACGTCGTTCGGGACACACTTAAAGCGGGAATAAGGGGGAAACACTTAAATTTTCTTTCACTGAATAAAAAAAAGCAAGCAGCAATGAAGAACCAATTAGCGAAATTAGCGGCTGCAGAAGAAGAGCTGATCACACTAGTGCAAAATGTAAGTAATCATATCAAAGCACAAGCAAAGGTCATGGCCGCTAAGTCTGCAATTATGGAGATACTAGCCAATGGGGTGGCTGACAAACTCGCCGCTTGGCGAGAGGAAGCTTAAGAGTGTAGTGAGCAAGTGGGCCATTATCTTGCCATAAGAGCCAGACAATAAGCGACCCAGAATTTAATTGTAGAAATTAAAGACCCAGAGAAAGGACTAATTTCAGACTCAGACGGTTTTCCTTAGGTATTCTATTTTTATTATCAAAAGCTTTACTAGGAGGACTTACCACAAAATTTGGCTGATGTGGCGACACATCTTAATCAGATCCCCACAGAGCAATTCCCAGAGGAGGAACAGCTACTGAAATCCAACACAACTCAAAGAGTGTATGACACAGTTGTTCACACATGTTTTTTAAGGGGGATAGACCTTCAGAATCCTGGTCGCATGCCAAAATTATAGTATTTCTTAAAAAAAATAAAACACTGACAGATCCCGGGTCATATCGTCCCATTATTTATTTATTTTTTAAACATAATTTTATTGATTTTATAATAGAGGACAACGCCCAAATACAGTCATGTTAATCACTGGAAACCGTGCATTGTAAATGCCTGCAATGTTAACCAATACATCATATTCGTAGAAAATATGTCTGTACAGTTTACCAGGAATAAAGATGTAGCCATATATTAAACAGTGGAAATAGTAGGCAATGTTGGATAAATACAAAGCACAGAATAATAGCATATACTGAAAGTAACAATCTTGGCGTAAACAAGGACTGACTATACATTGTCACAACATGTCTAATCCTCAATAAAGAAAAGTTATAAAGATAAACCAACGCCCCCCACCCTCCCTGTTCTCTGGTTCCAAATACTGTCTGATATCCCGAACTCCTATGGGGCTATCCCTTCTGCACAGATAGAACATGATACATAATAGTGCCTAAGAAAAAGAACATTGAACCACAGCCTTAACGGCTACACACAGGACTGTTGTACATGTGTACACCATTATTTTTAAGACGAGAGAAAAAAAATTGTCAGTGTACAAGAGGGTTACAAGTTAGTCATTCAAGGGAGTCAAAGCTATCGGTGATGTCGGAGGTGTAAAAGAATCGATAGTTTTGAAGACTTCCAACACTTGGTCCCATTCCAAAGAGATGGGAAGTCCTATCGTCCCATAACATTAATCAACACTGACAACAAGAATTAGTCAAACATTCTTGCAACACGTCTGGCCTCTGTAATCCACATGGTTAACTCCAAACAACAACATGGGTTTATACCCGGACGAGGGACGACTGAAACATCACCAAAAAACATCACTAAGGATCTAATAGAATTAATAATGTTGGACGCAGAGGAGGCCTTCGACCGGGTCTCCTTGTCTTTTTTATGGGAGACTCTTTTGAGGGTGGGAATTGGAAAGGTATTTCTGCAAGCATTTAAAATGATCTATTTCCATCCCAGTGTAAGGCTTTTGGTTAACGGAGAACTTACACTTTCAAAATAACGAGAGGTGCACAGCAGGGCTGTCCAAGCTCGTCGCTGCTATATGCAATATATTTTGATCCCTTTTTATGCCAGTTAGAACATAACAATGTTATCAGGTCCATTGTAACACCAACGTTCTGGCATACGCTGATGACATCACTTTGGTGACCCCCGATCATGATGTAGCAATAGGCGAAATTGAAATAGAGGCGGCGAAATTTGGCTCGCTCTCTGTGTATTCACTTAATCGCAATAAAACTCAAATAATTTGTAATGAGAATGTTATGACTACTGATGATCGAGTAGTTCAAAAAGCAACATATTTGGGCGTAGATATCACTACGAATACTGACTGTATTGTTAAGCATAATATTGAGCCATTAATTGCCAAAATCAAACCAGGACTAACAAGATTGCACAACTTACATCTATCTATCATCGGCAGATGTAATATTGTCAAAATGCTGTTCTTTCTAAAGTTCTTGTTTTTGCTGCGGGCTTCCTACATGTCATAGTAAATGATGATTCGGTAAATACCGAATCGGTAAACACTGATTCGGTATTTACCAAACCGGTAAATTTGCCACCTACATAGGAAAAGCCTATTACCGGTCGGTAACGGGCAATTTCGGCCGTTACCGACCGGTAACAGCCTTCCTACATCTGGCCCCAAATGTCTTAAAAGAATTGAAGACCTATTTTCCAGATTTCGCTGGGGATATGCGAAGCCTAGAAGAGCATTCAAATGTCTCTCTTTACCCAAGGAAAGGGGAGGGCTCGCCCTACCAATATCAGACTTTATTGTTGGGCCACTACCATACTGTATAATTTAGTTCTTATCCAGGAAAAACCAAGAGAAAACAGGACAGACGAGATACTGATGAAGCAAAGCTTCGCATAATTTGCGGACTTGCTGAAGTCATGAACCTCGTGTATGTGTAATAAAGTAACAAATGTACGTCTTACTAACATTTATATTAAGTTTTGAGTAAAGGTACGAAGCTTGCCTATGTGTATTTCTAATGCATTTATCCGTGTCCTTTAATATGGCCGCCGCTTGTATTTTAGTTACTGCGCATGCGTCAGCCACACTCACGTGTCCTGACGCGTCTGCAGAAGTGGAGGGAAATTTATGCGCATGCGTAATGCATAGCTGTGCCCATCATGTGGTACTGCTCGTGCCACTGCTCTTGTGCCTGTATCCATGTAGCTAACATTTAAACTGCATAAGTATATTTTATGATGATAAGTAGAAAGTACAAACCCTGTGATGTGTTTTCATGATGACATTATTATGTATTAATTTGTTTTCGCTTACTTTTCATGTACCGCGGGGAATGGGGGTCTGAGAGAGAGGAGAGCCATATTGGAGGTCCCTTCTGCGCCTGCGCAAACTCTGAGGCACAGCAGACCTTGACTGATGGAAAATAGCCAGTTGGCAGCGATGGGCGAGATGCTCCTGAGAAAGTCACCTCTGCCCTGCGAGAACAGCGAATGTGGCTCCTTATATGTTACAATGTAATATTGTGCTACTGCTTGCCGTGTAGCTTCTCATGGGAACCCCAATCTGTCTAGGCGGTGCCCAAACATGCAAATACAGGCTTGAAATATTGCATTGTGATTGGTGTGTTACCCAAATCCTACCTTAGGACCAATCGAAATTGAGGGATTCTGACACTTTGCAACATTGGGGGGTGGTACACTGTCCCCAAACTGTATATCTACCCTAGGTTCACCTAGGGAACCGTCCGACTTGTCTGGTTTAGCTGACCTGTCACTGACCCATCGTACTCAATAGGTGACTGAAGATACAGAGCGCTGCGGAGCACTCTGTCCGAAATTGACCATAGACTAAGGTTCTACTGAACCTTAAAGTGCTGGCGAAGCACTTTGCTGGGAGTTCGCTGACCCAATCGGGGTCTTGATCGATAGCTGCAGAGCGGGTGGAGCGCAGGCGTTGCTTCTGAACTGTGGGTTCCGGTCCTGTCCTGAGCGGTCCTGTCTGAGGGTTTGCTGTCCTGTCCTGAGGTCCTGTCCTGATTCCTAATCCGAGGGTATCCTGTCCTGTCCGGGGTGTCCATTCTGCACCTGCTGTCCTTTGAGGGGTATCCTTCCTTGAGGGTTTCCTGTCCTTAACTGACCCGTGGCCAGGGTTTGGTTTCCACACCATTCTAGGTAAATATTGCTCTGAACCTCTTAAAATCTTGCACCTTCTGAATTTCTAACTTTTGCTTCAATAAAGTTTACCATTGCATATGTTATTTTTCCATGTCTTTCCGCAACTATTGAAAGTCATTTGTATTTTTCCATAAGTTTGTTCCTATGTCTTCTCACTTGTTAGAAATTATATTTTGCATTGCAGTTTGTCATTTTCTGATATGGTCTAGAACCTCATTGCCTAGACTGTTTAAAGGCCCGTTCACCTTAAGTGAAGCGTGTTACTCTTTATAGGCCCTCCTGTAGTTATACATACATATAGTCTGTCCATGCTTAAATATTTCTGAATAGCATAGTATCTTCTCGTTACATTTTATATCAGTATTTCAATGATTACTCTGTCGTTATTTCTCTATAGTTACATTATTTACATTATCTTGGTTATTGATTGCCTTATTCTGATGTACCTTATGCATGAAACGAATGAACTTTAGATAAACATTTTAAAACTTCCCGTTGTCCGTGGTCATTTCATCAGTATTTTGAATGTTATTGGTTGGGTTTGTATTTTGCTGCCTTTCCTTTACAGCTAGCTCCCTGATTCATTGTGGTCATTAGGTACCCGCATTGGTGGATGGTAAGTCGGGTGCACTGAGAAATAATAGTAGGGAACACACACACACAAATTGGTAGAGCTCGTGAAGTCACCTGGTCAATGTATATGGTGATTTGAAAGTATATGGGCCCTGAAGCCGGAAACGGCGGAAATTATTGGTCGGGTGGCCTCGCGCGCTCTATCAGTTTTACTGGTAGCCAGAGGATGGTTAGGGACTAGTTGAGAGTAAGACAGGGACTAGTTGGTCTAGTCAAGTCGGAAGCTGCTAGTACATTAATGCTGCTAGAAGAGCGGCTGTTCTAAGAGACCTGATCAATCTCTTGTGAATACGCACGAATAATATCTTGTAAAAACAATTCATGAATTGCTGTATTGTTATTATTCTTGTTCTTATATTGTTATATGTATTAATCCATGCGCTCGTAAACCGTTTAGTTTTGTGTTGTCCGAACTCCCCGGGGAATTGAAAGGGCAAGTGGTGAATAGAATCCATTGTCCTGAGGTCACAGGCTCGAGGAAAGTTAGGTGCAGGTTAAGATAACCGGGAAGCACTAACTAGGGTTTTCTGAATACATGTGTGAATAAATGTCAGTAACGGGGTTCATTGGCAAAATTCCCATAGTGGCGTAACCTAGTAAGGGTCACATCGGAAGAGTAGCAGGTTCCTCGGAGCTTGGGTGAAAGCAAAGGGGTCCGCTGAGAAACCTTAGACTCAGATATATCCCGGAGAAGTGGATGAGTTTTGGGGAATAACAGGTTCACCGATGCTAAAGTGAAGGGTAGGCGGAAGAGATCTACTCGCAGTGTGTGAAAAGTAAATGGAAGTAGTTTACTTGCAGTAAAACAAAGCGTTCCTATCTAGACACTTGAGCACTGTGGCGAATGTGTATTTGTTGTAAAATAACCAAGCACTGAGCACTTTAAAAGAAAGAAAGTTTCCGTTACCTTGTGAAGGGAGGGAGTCAGTCGCGAAGCGTCTCTGACGTCACTCTGTGCCGCGCTGGGATTGGTAGAAGCAGCGGGCGGGTAGCGGAGCTGAGATTGTAAAGGAGGGGTGAGCGCCAGAGCGTGGGAACTGTCTCACGAAGGGGCCGCGCACCCATTGGCGGAGATTATTCAGAGTCGCGCACCCATTGGTTGCACGGATTTCTGAAGCGCGTTCTGATTGGAGGTAGTTTGTAAACAAAGTTTAGCGTAGAAGTCGTATGTGGCACTCGCAGACTACAGGAACTTGACCTGATCCAAGGCACCTAGGGTTTGAAAGGGATCAGTGGAAGACTAATAGATACGATATTATGTACGGAAGCAAGAGAAAAATGTCCCTTGTAAGTAAGGTGAAAAATTATTTTAAAACGGACAAACCGATTAAATCTAGAGAAGGTGTTCTTGTCCCACCACCCAATACTCCTGCCTCATTCATGATGTTTGACCAAGGGTACAATACCTGTGTGTGGTTGGAGAATTGGGTGAAGTACACAAAAGATGACGGAGTATTGGCTTTTCCGTTAGATGGTACTTTTAATGGTAGGATCTTATTTAATTTAAGAACTCGGATGAATGAACTGCATCCCAGACCGAGACTAACGCAGTATGAGGCATTAGAGGAATGGGAGATTGAGGCTTTTGAAAGAGAAAGACCCCGAATGGACAAGGGTTTGACCAAGTGGTACCCCCGGCTGAAACAGGAGTCCAGGGATAAAAGGATGAAACAGTGGAGGCAGAGCATGATTGTTGAGGGTCTGTTTCCCATGATGCCGGCATGTCATAACCCTGGAGCGGGTGAGAAAAGTACCGAAAAGTGTAAGCATTGGGGGGCCCCTGGGGAATCAGATGATGAATTGATAGATGACATCTGTACCAGAAGTCCGCCACCTTATAATGAGGGAACCCGACCTTCCAGTGTAGGAGATGCTCCCCGACGCCACTTCCTCAAGGAAGAAGACAGATCCCTAGGACTGGGAGGGGGTGGTCAAGTATTGCCCTATTTTGAGAAACCCGAACCGGCGGAAACAAGGGATATATATCCCAAAGTGCCCGCAAGTCAGGAAGAAAAATATTCACGTACGAAAATTTTCTTTCCCAGACCCCTGTATGAAAACGAAGAGAAACCATCGAATTCAGGACTGCCTTTTGTTCAACCTCCATATGAGGAAGAGCGCAGGTCCTTTAACACTGGAACTTTATTCCCGAAACCAAATTATGGTGGGGGACCAAGTGAAACGCATCCTACTGCCCCGAGTTTTACTCCTCCATTGACCCCACAGATATTACATGATACGACTTTAAGGAGGATACTAGTGGAAAAGGAGCAAGAGGCTCTAGCTAGACAAAGGACAGAAATAATTCAGAAAATCTCCCAGTTAAATACCAGTCCTGAGGCATTGACTATTCCAGTAACTATTGGACCAGTGGTTCCGTTATACGGAAATGGTCAGGGAAATCCGAGTACTCCAGTCATGACCCCAGTCATGGCACCCCCGAGACAGGAACCGATAATCATAGACGATCAGTCCAGTGAGTGTGAGTCTGAAGTTGCATTCTTGGACTTACCAAACAAACAGACCGGGAGGGGAATGCAGCAGAGGCATAACCCTTTTAATGCGAAAGAAATTAAATTAGAGTCAGCAACAGGTACTAGGAGTGTGTCTTTGGTAACTCCGGATGAAATTGAAAGTTGGAGTCGCGAATTAGAGAAACAGACTCCGCAAACGAAACCTTTAGACCTTTACAAGCTGAGGGTAGAAATAGAAGAATTAATGGCAGGAAATGTGGGGTTGGATCGATTAAATACCTACTCTGAAGAAGAATTGTCGTTTATGTGTAAAAGTTTTACAAGGAACACCAGAGTGCTCCACGAAAAACTGACAGACACCGCAGCTAGTATGGGGGTAGATATCTCAAAATCCAAGCCCTTGCAGAAACCGTACAGAGCAGACTTCTCCGACAAAGATATAGAGCACCTGAATGTGGCAGGAAAAAAGTTGCAGATTAAAGAATTATTGGGGGTACTGCAAAAATGGGGAGACGTGGAAAGATGGAGAAGCAGGTGGGCGAAAAAGAGGGAAGAGGCTCGCTCCCGACAAGTGACTCCTGAGTTTGCTTTAAGGGAGGTAGAAAAACCTGAGCAGTTATGCCCCATGCGCGAAGTACCTGGAGGGAAATATGTGCATGTCCCCTGGTCCAGACAGGATATTGTGTCCTTTACGAACGATTTTCCAAAATTACGAGAGAAACCAGTAGACTGGTACAGGCAGGTGGAAAGGTTCGTGAAGGTACAGAAGTGTCTGTGGAAAGACCTGGATGGGTTTTTCGACATTGTGGTTCCGGTAGATTTATGGACCCAGTGTAAAATAGCCATAGACTGGCCTAGTGAAGAGTACCCAAGAAATAAGGAAACAGGGGAGCCATCAAAGGATGTCATGCGAAAATATGAGCAGGTAATTCAGCATTTGAAAGAAAAGGTGCCCGCAAAGGAAACTGATTGGACAAAAATAGATAGAACAACACAGGAAAGGGACGAGACAGTGCACTCCTTCTATGAGAGGTTATTGCAGGTATTCAAAACATACAGTGGTATTGATAACATCGATTTGAAAGACATGACGCACTTTATTTACAGGTTTGTAAATGGTTTAAGACCTGAAATTTGTCAGTGGATAAAAGATAATAAAATCTGTTGGCATACAAAAAAAATGGATGAGGTCCTGCGGTACGCTAAGTACTGCGAGGACGAGATGGCAGAAAAGAAAAAGGCCCTTAAGGAAAAGGTGATGTGGGCTCAAGTAAAGCTCGCAGAACAGCAGGAAAAACAGTTGAGTAACATGGTTAAAAATGCTGAGAACAAAAGTCCTGGGGGAGGGGGTGGAGGAAAGCCCCGGCCCAAATTTAGCAGGGAAGAGGCTATGAAGAAATTTCCCTGCCATCAGTGCGGCGAAATTGGACACTGGCGAAACGAGTGTCCCTATTTGGCCGATGATAACCCCAAAACACCTGATTTAACTCCACAGACGCAGAAAGAAAGACCAAGAAAAACGCAACCACAGGTAAAAACAGTTCAGGTGCCTCGGGCGCCAAAGCAGGTATACAGGGGAAAACAGGCAGAGGGTGAGGAGATAGAAGTTTGGGAAAGCGGTGAGAACAGAAATACAGCAACTTCGCAGTATCTGCTGAATGATACCTTCCTTTGTAATGATCAGTACTGACGGGGCCTGAGAGGGGAGGACGAGGAGTGCGTACTTGGCGCTTCCTTGCCGGTAGACCAGTCTGGACCATACATTGAAGGAAAGGTTGACGGAAATGATGTCACCTTTCTGTTGGACACTGGCGCTACCCGTTCTACTGTAAGAACAGTGGAGGTTCCAAACCTACCCCTCTCGGGAGAAAATATCCAAGTAGTGGGTGTATCTAATCAATTGATTAGTACTCCTGTTACCGAACCAATGGAGATTTCAATTGGAAATTTTAAACAGATGCATAGGTTTGTCGTCTGTGACACCAGTCCAGTGAATCTACTGGGTCGTGATTTGCTGTGCAAAATGAACTGTACCATCTTTTGCACACCAAAGGGTGTTGAAATTCAGACCCCAGATGAAGATGGCATTTATAAACTATTGTTACTCAGACCTGACTCAGAAATTAAAAGATTGACCCTACAGGACTTGCCCCAAGAACTCCAGGAAGCAGTAAAGCCAGAGGTGTGGGATTTCACTGGAAAAGATGTGGGATTAATGAAAGATGTGGACCCCATACAGATAGCCATCAAGGACAATGCAGTATATCCTAACACTAAGCCCTACCGAATGAATGCTGAAGTGAAAGCCGGTGTCACTCTAGAAATACAAAAATTATTAGAAGGAAACATCATACAGGAAGTGATGAGTAGCTTATGTAACTCACCGATTATGGGTATCAAGAAGCCTAGTGGCAAGTATAGGGTAGTGCAAGACCTGAGAAAGGTAAACAAAATTGTAGTTCCTTGCTGCCCTATTGTCCCGAACCCAGCAGTGATATTGTACCAGATTCCTTGGGATGCTGAGTGGTTCACTGTGATTGATTTGTGTCATGCATTCTTTTCAAAACCCCTGCACCCCGACAGCAAATTTCTTTTCTCATTTGCCTTCGAAGGTCACGTGTATTGCTGGAATCGGGTCCCTCAGGGGTATACAGAGAGCCCCTCTATCTTTAATCAGATCTTGAAGAAATGTCTAGAGACTTTGACCTTACCTGGGAACTCTGTCTTAGTGCAGTACATAGACGACCTTCTATTGGCGTCTAAAAGTCATAGGGACTGTGTAGTTGACACCATTGCCCTACTAAATCATCTGTGTGAGAAAGGGCATAAAGTGGCCCCTGACAAACTACAGTTCTGTGCCAAATCAGTGAAATATCTAGGACACCAGATAGAAAAGGGTGTCAGAAAAGTCACATCAGAAAGAGTGAGAATAATTCAAAAGATGCAGCTGCCCCGTACTCAAAAAGAAATCAGAATGTTCCTGGGTGTACTAGGGTACTGCAGGCAATGGACTCTGGGATTTGCAGTCTTAGCCAGGCCTTTGATAAAAATGACCACGAGAGGAATGCCAGACATTGTAGAATGGGACGATGAAAGCCTAATGGCCTTCACAAGACTGAAAAACTGTCTGTGTACAGCACCTGCGTTGGGAATGCCAGATTATTCCAAAGAGTTTGCCCTATTCTGTGACACTCGCGATAATTGCGCCTTGTCAGTCCTGACTCAAGAACATGGCACGACCAGAAGGCATGTGGCCTATTTCTCTGCCACCTTGGACCCAGTAGCTGCTGGGTTACCAGGCTGTCTGAAAGCAGTAGCTGCTACCTGCGCAAGTTTAGAACAGAGTGAGTCCATTGTCATGGGACATCCTGTGACTGTGTATGTTTCACATGGAGTGGTAATTTTATTGACTAGAACTAAAACGCAGTATCTCACCCCTAGTCGGCTGACTAAATACGAGAGGATTCTTGTGGGTGCAGCAAATGTAAGCATTGTTAGGTGCGGTATTCTGAACCCTGCCACTTTACTCCCCGACCCCCTGGAAATGGAAGGTGGGGATGATGATGAACATGACTGCATTGATCTGACAGAGTTCAGCACCAAACCACGCCCAGACATAAAAGAAACGCCATTGCCTGAGCATGATAAAGAACTGTTTGTAGATGGTTCCTGTCTAAGAAATGAACTAGGAGGCCTGAGTGCTGCTTATGCAGTAGTCTCTTTAACAAAAATTGAAGAAGCAGGTTACCTATATAACATCAAGTCTGCACAAGTAGCCGAATTGATTGCTATGATAAAAGCTTGCAAAATTGGGAAGAACCTACGCATAACAGTGTATACTGACAGTCAGTACTGTTATGGAGTTGTGCATGACTTTGGCCAATTGTGGCTACAGAGGGAATTCCTGACTTCCTCAGGTACTCCCATTCGAAATGGAAAAGTTGTTCATGACCTTTTAGAGGCCATCCAGTTACCCAAGGAACTGGCAGTGGTAAAATGCGTTGCTCATAAGAAGAGCATGGACAAAGTATCAATGGGAAACGATTATGCTGATCGAGTGGCCCAATGGTGCGCCAGAGATCACTATATCGTTAATCCTAAACGAGGGGGGATCGGAGCCAGCTGCCAACTTCAAGTGTTTGAGGAAGTGCCTAATTGGGATGAAGTGAGAGAGTGGCAGGAGTCGGCCCCTTGGCAAGAAAGAGAGAAATGGAAGGAGGATGGGTGCAGACCGAGACGTGTGGATGGTGTCATTTTGGGCCCAACTGGTATGCCTGTGTTACCCCGACACTTGCTTGGCACAATGGCAAGATTAATACACGAAGGATCACACATTGGTAGGGATGCCATGATTCTGGTATTTCAACAGACTTGGTACAGTAAGAAGTTCAGGAAAGTAGCAGAGTCCCTCTGCCAGAGGTGCCTGTCATGTCAACAGATGAACCCAGGCAAGAGGACAATGGTTGAACTGAGCAAAATTGGGAGATCAGGGGGTCCCTTTGTAAGGATACAGATTGATTTCATCACCATGCCCCGTTGTGAAGGGAAGCGATATGTACTTGTCATTGTTTGCGTATTTTCAAAATGGGTAGAAGCTTACCCTACTCCCCAAAGTGACGCACTGACAGTAGCGAAGTGTTTATTAAAAGAACTGATACCTAGATTCGGGGTGCCATTCATTATTGAATCAGATAAGGGTGGACATTTCCAGAATGAAATACTGGCTGAACTCTGTAAGGCCTTTGGAATAAGACAGAAACTTCACTGTGCATATCATCCAGAGGCTTCTGGAGTAGTGGAACAAGTAAATGGAACTATCAAAAACAGACTAGCAAAGTTGACCGATGCAACTGGCATGACCTGGGTGAAGGCCCTGCCCCTGGTCCTGATGGGACTGAGAAGTGTTCCTGACCGCAAGACAGGCCTAAGTCCCCATGAAATCATTATGGGAAGAGTGATGAGACAAGCATGGGTGCCAGGAAGCAAACTGTTGAGTATTACTGATGATTTAGTGCTTGAATACTGCAGAAGATTGGGTGACCAAGTGCGTTCTATCTCTCGCCAGATTGGAGACGACGGCATCCTCAATCCAACGACTCCTCTCCACAACTTGGTTCCAGGAGACTGGGTAAAAATAAAGAAGCACACTCGATCAAGCTGTCTGGCACCAAGGTGGGGAAAGAAACGCCAAGTAATCCTGGTAACAACCACTGCAGTAAAGGTCGCAGGTATTCCCCAGTGGATCCACGCTGGCCACACCCAGAAGGTATTACCAGACAAAGAACTTGAAGAAGAAGGGCATCCAGCAGAGGACTCTGCAGGAGCCAGACCAGAAGCAGCTGACAACGAACAGCCCAGCACCAGTCAGGCTGCAGGAACAGCAGACGTTGGCCCAGGAGTAGTTGACTACGAACTGCCGAGAATCCAGCCTGCTGAAGAGGTCCAGGAAGCTGAGCCAGGAGTAGCTGATGACGAGCTGCCAAGCATATGGCCAGAAGAATGGATACCGATGATTGATCTGACCGAAGATCCCATCCGAACAAGAGAGCGACTTTGTGAAGGTAGAGAGTGGACTAGTCAGGAAAAGCAAGGCACAGGCGAAGAACCTCAGCCGCTTGAGATTCACATCAAAACCGAGGAAGGAGAAGTTCAGACAGGGACAGAACAGGTGTTCGATACACCACCGCTAACTCCTGATGTGGACAAGGGACAGCTTAGACATAGAGTGATAGTTCGAGCAGAAGAAAATCAAGAGATCGAAGTGCTTGAACAGGATCAGATAGGGTTAGAAGAACGGGTTCAGGAAACAGAAACAGAAACAGAAACAGAGACAATCGAAAGCCAAAAACAAAATATTCCTGAACAAGGCCAGATTAGTAACCAGGCAGAAGAATTTGATGCTAGCCCTGGAACTAGCCAGATAGGGGAAGAAGAAGAAGAAAGTGAAGCAGAATTGCCACCAGCGAAAGAGAACAAGAGGATAAGAGAAGAAGGTGAAGTTCAAGTACCAACTAAGAGACTTAAGAAAAGAAACAACCTTGAGCCTAGGTTCATAAAGAAATTAAGGCTAAGGATAAAGACGGTGGAAGAAAAACGTGCAGAAGCAAGGAGAAGTGCGCGGATAGCAGAGCAAGAAGAAAACTCTTCCAAAAGAAGGAGTGAACGAATAAAAAGACAAAACAAAAAGTACAAGTCTCCTGAATGGACACTCGTTTTGGAAGAACTTGAAGATCTTGATATAACTGACGTAAGCGACGGAGAGCCCGTCCCTGAGTACTCTGCTGAAGAAGAAGACGAACCGCCGTGAATTTGCACAAAAGTAAGCTAGTTGTGTAAAGACACAAAGAGGGGTCGAGAAACTTCTTCTGAGCCGAAATGTCTGATTCAACTGTGAATGGTAGACCTGGTTGCAGTCGTTGCAAGACGTGCTGCAAGGTGTGTATATGTAGTATAGTAGTACTGATAGTAATATGGATAGGACTAACAATCTTTATACCCTTTACTGTAAGTAAAGACACTAACATTGTCCCTACTGAAATTATAAATACTGACAGTGAGGAGTTGACAACACAGAGTGTAGCGAGACATGAGAGAGCACTGAGACAAACAAAGCAAAACTTAGAAGCATCAGATGAGGGAGGACTACATTATCATGGAATTAAGAACAGGACACACTTAAATGTTTTTGCGAACTTGTTAATACACTATGTAGAGACTATGGAAATTGAAGATTGCTATGTCTGCATGAAGCTACCTACCTCTGTGGCTGAAGGCGTGACATACCATCACTTGCCATTGACATATGGAATCTCCTGTAGCATTTTAGCTAGTTTATTTTACAAAAGAGGACCGTTACAGTACTATTACTCTAATAATGACGTGATCTTTTCTGAACTTCCTATACGTGGGAACTTGAATCCTGTACATACCAAAAGCGACACCATAAGATATATGGGAGACTACTTTTTGACTATAGGTAACATTGACATAGCGGATGCACACAGAGATAACTTGACTTGTTCTTTGCGTGAACAGGAAAAGATGTTCCTGAACATGGCAGAGAAAAGAAGAATTAAAATACAAAAGAAGGCTAATGACGAAAGTCAGAAAATGCCAAAGTGGGCAGAGAACATGGAAGGCACCTCAAATGGTGGGGCGGGACCTGCTCTGTTGCTGGATTTTGAAAAGAAAGGCAAGCTATGTCTTCATCGCGAGAAGACTAGCTATTATAATAATGTTTTCATTGGTTCCAGTGAATGCGAACATAATTACAAGGTAATTGGAGGTTGGGGTTTCAAAAATGGGTCAGAGCCTGTGTTTCCTGGAATTTATTATATTTGTGGGGACAAGGCTTATTTCAAATTGCCGGATCACTGGTATGGAAGCTGCTATTTTGGCATTGTCTTCCCGAAAATATACCATGTGAATGGAAAAGCTGGAAGCAATGAAGATACTAATGGCTTAGTGCGTAGTAAAAGAGAAAGTATAGGTGAAATTATGGGTAGTATTTTCAGTGCACTGATACCTGGAGTGGGAGTGGTTCTGAACACTCACAGAATTTGTAAATTGTCTACTATAGTGGATGTCTTGTCTACTGAGACAGCTCATGGATTTCTGCTGGTCAATGCCGAAATGGTTGCGATCAGATCAATGGTTTTGCAGAATCGACTTGCTCTTGACACCTTATTAGCGAAAGAGGGCGGAGTCTGCCGGATGTTGAAGGCGCAACATTGTTGCACTTATATTCCGGATAAAAGTGTACAGATCAAAAGATATGTGAAAAACATGACTAATTTGACAAAGGAACTCAAACCACTCGAGGTTGATAGTGCCTGGAAGAGACTGGTAGATGGTCTCTCAAATGTAGGTCATTGGCTTGCTAGCGTAGGTAAAAGCTTATTGTTCAAAATACTGATGCCAATTGGTATTATAGGTCTTATCATATTTCTCATTTTTATCTGTTGTAAATGCCGCAAGCGCACCAAGAAGCACGAGGTAAATGCAAGAGGGTTGAAACGGAGTGTGGATGAGATTGAATTGGAAGAAGTGAATGATCAGATATACAAGAAGGTGAAGACTTCTCACCCTACCAGAACTGAAAGAGAGAAGTTGGAACGATTGTTGGAAGAGATAGAGGTGTATAAAGTATGAAAGAAAGTTGGCATCTGGTTCCATTTAGTTTGTGATGATAGTAAATATCATCAAAGAGGGGATTGATGAAGCAAAGCTTCGCATAATTTGCGGACTTGCTGAAGTCATGAACCTCGTGTATGTGTAATAAAGTAACAAATGTACGTCTTACTAACATTTATATTAAGTTTTGAGTAAAGGTACGAAGCTTGCCTATGTGTATTTCTAATGCATTTAATCTGTGTCCTTTAATATGGCCGCCGCTTGTATTTTAGTTACTGCGCATGCGTCAGCCACACTCACGTGTCCTGACGCGTCTGCAGAAGTGGAGGGAAATTTATGCGCATGCGTAATGCATAGCTGTGCCCATCATGTGGTACTGCTCGTGCCACTGCTCTTGTGCCTGTATCCATGTAGCTAACATTTAAACTGCATAAGTATATTTTATGATGATAAGTAGAAAGTACAAACCCTGTGATGTGTTTTCATGATGACATTATTATGTATTAATTTGTTTTCGCTTACTTTTCATGTACCGCGGGGAATGGGGGTCTGAGAGAGAGGAGAGCCATATTGGAGGTCCCTTCTGCGCCTGCGCAAACTCTGAGGCACAGCAGACCTTGACTGATGGAAAATAGCCAGTTGGCAGCGATGGGCGAGATGCTCCTGAGAAAGTCACCTCTGCCCTGCGAGAACAGCGAATGTGGCTCCTTATATGTTACAATGTAATATTGTGCTACTGCTTGCCGTGTAGCTTCTCATGGGAACCCCAATCTGTCTAGGCGGTGCCCAAACATGCAAATACAGGCTTGAAATATTGCATTGTGATTGGTGTGTTACCCAAATCCTACCTTAGGACCAATCGAAATTGAGGGATTCTGACACTTTGCAACATTGGGGGGTGGTACACTGTCCCCAAACTGTATATCTACCCTGGGTTCACCTAGGGAACCGTCCGACTTGTCTGGTTTAGCTGACCTGTCACTGACCCATCGTACTCAATAGGTGACTGAAGATACAGAGCGCTGCGGAGCACTCTGTCCGAAATTGACCATAGACTAAGGTTCTACTGAACCTTAAAGTGCTGGCGAAGCACTTTGCTGGGAGTTCGCTGACCCAATCGGGGTCTTGATCGATAGCTGCAGAGCGGGTGGAGCGCAGGCGTTGCTTCCGAACTGTGGGTTCCGGTCCTGTCCTGAGCGGTCCTGTCTGAGGGTTTGCTGTCCTGTCCTGAGGTCCTGTCCTGATTCCTAATCCGAGGGTATCCTGTCCTGTCCGGGGTGTCCATTCTGCACCTGCTGTCCTTTGAGGGGTATCCTTCCTTGAGGGTTTCCTGTCCTTAACTGACCCGTGGCCAGGGTTTGGTTTCCACACCATTCTAGGTAAATATTGCTCTGAACCTCTTAAAATCTTGCACCTTCTGAATTTCTAACTTTTGCTTCAATAAAGTTTACCATTGCATATGTTATTTTTCCATGTCTTTCCGCAACTATTGAAAGTCATTTGTATTTTTCCATAAGTTTGTTCCTATGTCTTCTCACTTGTTAGAAATTATATTTTGCATTGCAGTTTGTCATTTTCTGATATGGTCTAGAACCTCATTGCCTAGACTGTTTAAAGGCCCGTTCACCTTAAGTGAAGCGTGTTACTCTTTATAGGCCCTCCTGTAGTTATACATACATATAGTCTGTCCATGCTTAAATATTTCTGAATAGCATAGTATCTTCTCGTTACATTTTATATCAGTATTTCAATGATTACTCTGTCGTTATTTCTCTATAGTTACATTATTTACATTATCTTGGTTATTGATTGCCTTATTCTGATGTACCTTATGCATGAAACGAATGAACTTTAGATAAACATTTTAAAACTTCCCGTTGTCCGTGGTCATTTCATCAGTATTTTGAATGTTATTGGTTGGGTTTGTATTTTGCTGCCTTTCCTTTACAGCTAGCTCCCTGATTCATTGTGGTCATTAGGTACCCGCATCGGTGGATGGTAAGTCGGGTGCACTGAGAAATAATAGTAGGGAACACACACACACAAATTGGTAGAGCTCGTGAAGTCACCTGGTCAATGTATATGGTGATTTGAAAGTATATGGGCCCTGAAGCCGGAAACGGCGGAAATTATTGGTCGGGTGGCCTCGCGCGCTCTATCAATACCATCTCCACTCAAGCTTGTTATGGGGATAGAAGCAGGGGGCGGATCTGGCGGCACCTGAATGACAATCACTTCAAGAAAGTCCGTATTAAAACACTACAAGGCAGATGTAGGAATATGAAATCCATTCGGAAACTCATTGGGATGGGCCGCCTGAATTTTTATACACCACTCTGTAATAATCCCATCCTGCCTGAGATTTTTAAAGACTCTATAATAGAAAGATTGAGTGAAGTCAGTCTGACTAAACTTAGAGCTTTTTTTCTCCAACAGGGCTGGTTTCGTTTGAGAACCTTAGAGAATGGTATGGGTTAAATAGATGAGATTTTTACAAGTTTTTACAAATTCAAGACTTTTTGATCAAGAAAGGGGGTGGCCCGGTAGGGTTCACTAATATTGAAATTATAGATAAACTTAGAAAGAATAGAGATTTGTCTATAGGTGTGGTCTATTATTTTTTTAATTCATTAATGTCAGATGACATGGAAAGCAGAGCTTTTAAAAGGAATGCAGAGATTGGTACCCCAGAAAACGTATTTTTCCTCTCAGCTATTTTAGCACAGAATATTTTAGCACCAGCCCGACCTCAGGCACAATACTATAAGTCACTATAAGTCATGCTTCTCGCTTGATTACACACCCAAGAAAATTGCTAAATGGGGAGCAGGGAGAGGGACTGTTTGTCCTTGCTGCACTCTATATCAAGCAGATCTAAGCCACATCTTTTCCACCTGTGATGCTATGGACAACCTAAAACAAGAAATTACCAGCTTCTTCAATGAAGCCCTGGGGATTGTCTGCTCCCTTTCTCCGATGTTAATTGGACTCGGGGTAGATCAGGATTTACAGGGGAAGCCCGGAGAAAAATTTGTGGTTATTGGCATGGCAATCTTGCGCCTATGTTTAGCATCGGTCTGGCTGGACCCAAATCCACCAGGGTTTCAGCAATGGACCTCCCGGCCACTTGCGAATTAGAACCTGGAAAAAGCTATTTATGCAAGGAGGGGACTAAGCTCCCGAATTAAAGGTTGAGAAATCTGGGCTCCATTGACTAGATGGTTAGAGAATAATGAGTGAATGATTAGAAGTAACTCAAAACCTACATTTGAATCTGGAAAGTTACCAGAGGCTGACCAACTCCCAGGTGGGCGAGGTTACAAAGGGTGGGGGGGGGTAAATCATGGGGGGAAACATTACTAATGCATTATTCTTTTGTTTTCCTTTTGTTCATGATTTGTCACACATATTGTATGGTACAGTCGAATATATTTGTACAATGTTTGCATTAATAAAAAAAAGAGAAGAAAGTGGAGAGGTACAATCCTGTGACTAAGAAATTGTTAACTACTATTTGAGAGGGAAAGAGTAGCCAGTTTACAGAACTGTATGCTGTGTAAACAATTATTACCTGGAAAGTGTTTTATTTACACAGACTCATGGCCTACTGCTAATGGGTTAGCTACCTGGCTTCCCACATGGCATGTCCATAACTGGATGATACATTCAAAACAGGTGTGGATAAAGAGTTGAGGTAATAGATATGGGAAATTTTACCACAAAAAACAGTTACCGTACATCAGGTAGATGCCCACTGCCCAACAAACTCATTAGAACAGTGATGTAATTCCTTTGCTGACGAAAAAGCCAAAAACTTTTAGGCCAAGGTGGCGAAACAGCATTCTCATTTGGTGGGAATAGCTAAGTGGGCACACCAAAAATGTGTACACCTGGGAGAGAAAGCCACTAACATATGGGCATAGAATAGAGGCGTGCATATACCCCTAGATTTGATAAAAACTGCAATTATGCAATGTCCCATTTGTCAGCATACACGACATAGACCAGTTCCACAGGTGGTGAGAGGTCAGCTAGGTACGGGAAAGCTACCAGGACAGATATGGCAGATCAACTACATTGGGCCAATGCCAATTATAGTGGATATATCATATCCCTTACTACCCCCAAGCTGCGGGCCCGATTGAGAAAATGAATGGATTGTTGAAATCTCAGCTGAAAAAATTGTCAGAAGGGCCATTAAAAGGTTGGATAGATTACTTGCATGATGCTTTGTTAGTTATGAACAACAGGTCTTTGACAAATGAAGAAATTGCATTAATGCAAATTTTGATACCAGCTTTTCAGATTCAGTCTCACGTGGCCACTAGCACTGTCTTGTACCGGGAGACAACCCCCAGAGCCCTAGCTCTATATCGTGCCACCCCAGATGCTGCAATTCTTGATTTACAAGCTTTACAGATGAGCAGACTGAAATCCAGAAATCCAGCTTTCATTGAAACAGAGGTTGGGATTCAGATTCTCCTGCAGCATATTGGATTGATTGCGCCTCGATCACGGCTTACCTTAAAAGGCATTCAAATTCTAGGAGGGGTAATAGACTCTGAATACCAAGGTGGATAAAAGTGATCCTGTTGAACAGTGGAGACACTGATTTAGTAGTGCAACCCGGAGATCGTGTTGCCCAGATTATCATAGTGCCAGTCTATGGAGGAATTGTTAGGCAGGGGACTGACCCAGCCCTTCTTACTGTATGAGGGAAGGGAAGGGAGGATTTGGCTCCACTGATAACAACTCAGGAGCCAAAGTAAGGATCGAATCCCCCAACAACCCTCCTGAACATGCCAAAATCATAGCTACAGGGAAAGACAATATTCTAGTTGTAATGAGACCTGGAGAGGAGAAATGGGAACATGTGCCTGCTGATAAATGTTATTTGCAAGAATGATAATGGTTTTTTCTCTGTTTCTCTAGAGCATTGCTTGGCATGTATATGTCCTGATTACAGTGTTTGGACTGTGTTTGGGTGAGTAAGGAGGGGGCCGGGAAGGTCCAGGGATACCCACAGCCAAGGGACTCAACCGCCAGTATTAATTACATGTTACATTACCCAAGGGATGGCTCTTTTCGTGTGACAATATGTCATACACCTTTATACTAGTGAACCTGACTGGTGACCTATGTGCCTTAACACGATTAGGCCCTACGATGTTTCCTTTGCATTCAGCGTTACATACTAGCAGCTGTAGCCCATGTAGTTAAGAGCGGTGAGGCAGTGGGACCGGGTGACGGGGATTTCCACAGACGATGATGAGAGAAAATTAATTATCTGTTTAATTTTCTCTGCATTGTCCGTCAAAATCCCCCCTTCACACTGCCCCACCGCTCTTACCTAGCTTAGGACACCCCCGCGCCGCACGGCCACCAGCTGCTGCGTGTGCCTCCCGCCACCCGCCTGCCTCGCTGACCCTGCCGCCGCCGTCTGACCACGCCCCCTGCCACCGAGCGGCGTGGTCTCCTGCGGTCTAGTGCTGTGTTCGCTGTTATTGGAGTCTCCTGTGCCCCGTTTTCCTTGCTGTGTGCCCCTTGCTGTTTCTGAGATTGTCTTTTGTTTTGTTGTATTTTTTACCGCCTGTCCCCCTGTTCTCGCTCCCCCGGCTTCCTCCCGCCCCGCTCCCCGCTTCCCGCCTCCGTTGTAAACCACGCCCCCTTTCTTTCTGTGCCCTCCCCGCTCCCGCCTCCCAGCTGCTCCGCCCTCCCTCGCACTTGGCCATATATGGCGACCGTGCGACGCAGGTGAGTGTGACCTAGCTTAGGACACCCCCGCGCCGCACGGCCACCAGCTGCTGCGTGTGCCACCCGCCTGCCTCGCTGACCCTGCCGCCGCCGTCTGACCACACCCCCTGCCACCGAGCGGCGTGGTCTCCTGCGGTCTAGTGCTGTGTTCGCTGTTATTGGAGTCTCTTGTGCCCCGTTTTCCTTGCTGTGTGCCCCTTGCTGTTTCTGAGATTGTCTTTTGTTTTGTTGTATTTTTTACCGCCTGTCCCCCTGTTCTCGCTCCCCCGGCTTCCTCCCGCCCCGCTCCCCGCTTCCCGCCTCCGTTGTAAACCACGCCCCCTTTCTTTCTGTGCCCTCCCCGCTCCCGCCTCCCAGCTGCTCCGCCCTCCCTCGCACTTCGCCATATATGGCGACCGTGCGAACGCGCAGCGGGCGCGCCCTAAGCGCGCCGAAGGCGCGCCAAAGGTAAGCACGTCTGCGCCCATCCGCGCCTGGACCGCGCCCAGAGCCAGGACCCCTGGCCCCCACCGACGGAAGCCGACCCGACGGACCTACGACGCCGCCGAACTCAACGCACTCAACACCGGCTGAACCCCGGGCTGCTACCGAGCCACACCGAGACACACCCACGGACCCTTCAGCTGCCACTCCTGCAAGTTCACCTGCAACCGGACCCACGCCACACCAGCACCCACCAAGCCGAACTCCAGCAGCACCCACCTGAAGTGCATCCTGCTCAACACCCGCTCCGTCCACAGACACGCCGTCGAGCTCTGGAACTTGCTCGACACCACAGCCCCAGACGTCGCCTTCCTCACGGAAACCTGGATGAACGCCTCCTCAGCGCCCGACATCGCCATCGCCATCCCGGACGGCTACAAGATTATCCGGAGGGACCGCATCAACCAGACAGGAGGAGGCATCGCCATCATCCACAGGAACACCATCCGCATCACGACCGACACCGACGATACCCTCGCACCCGCCGAACACCTGCACTTCCAGATCCACGTCAACCCCAAGACCACCCTCAGAGGCACCCTCATCTACAGACCCCCGGGACCACGCACACAATTCAGCGAAGACATCGCCGACTTCATCAGCCCACACGCCCTCCCCTCCACCGACTACATCCTTCTCGGGGACCTCAACTTCCACCTGGAGAACAACAACGACCGCAACACCACCACCCTGCTGGACAACCTCTCCAACCTCGGACTCAAGCAACTGGTGACCACCCCCACCCACTACGCCGGACACACACTCGACCCGGGCTTCTCTTCCAGCAAGGACATCACCTTCAGCCACGCCACGGGACTCCACTGGACGGACCACAGCTGCGTCCACTTCAGCTTCAGAAGGACCACGCTCCACCATCACCAGCAACAGGTTCCCCGCAGAAGCTGGAACAAGATCACTGCAGACCAGCTCGCCGCTTCCCTGAGCAAGAACCCTCCCACCAGCACAACGAACCCCAGCCAAGCGGCCACCAACCTCACGAAATGGATCAGCGTCTGCGCAGACGACCTCGCCCCTCTGAAGACCCCGCCGAGCAGACCCGGCAGCAAGAAAGCCCCATGGTTTAACGACGAACTCAAGAGCTCCAAGAAGAACTGCAGAGCACTCGAGAAAACCTGGCGCAGAGACCCAACACCGGACAACATGACTGCCCTCAAGCTCGCCACCCGAAAACACCACCAACTGATTCGCGCCACCAAGAAAACAGCATTCAAGGAAAGACTGGACAACAACGCACACAACAGCAAGGAACTCTTCAACATCGTGAAAGAGCTCTCCAACCCCAACGCCGGAAACAACGACATCACCCCTTCGCAAGACCTCTGCGACTCCCTCGCCGCCCACTTCCACAACAAGATCGCGGACATACACAACAGCTTCAGCACCCAACCGACGCACGCCACGACCGAACCAGCGCCCCCCACCGCCACCCTCCGCGCCTGGACCCAGATCAGCACCGATGACACCATCCGCACGATGAACTCCATCCACTCCGGATCTCCGACCGACCCCTGCCCACACAACGTCTTCAACAAGGCCGACGCTGTCATCGCACCCCACCTGCGGGACATCATCAACACATCCTTCGACACCGCCACTTTCCCGGAGAGCTGGAAGCACGCCGAACTCAGCGCTCTACTTAAGAAACCATCAGCCGACCCTACCGACCTCAAGAACTACCGCCCCATCTCGCTGCTCCCGTTTCCGGCAAAAGTCATCGAGAAGACCGTCAACAAGCAACTGGCCACCTTCCTCGAGACGAACGGCTCCCTCGACATCTCGCAGTCTGGCTTCCGGGCCAACTACAGCACCGAGACCGCCCTGATCGCAGCTACCGATGACATCCGAGCCCTGCTCGACAACGGAGAAACAGCGGCCCTCATCCTCCTGGACCTCTCCGCGGCCTTCGACACTGTCTGCCACCGTACCCTAGTACAGCGCCTCAGCAACGTCGGAATCCAGGAGAAGGCTCTGGAGTGGATCATCTCCTTCCTCGCCGGAAGGACACAGAGAGTCCGCCGCCCCCCGTTCAGCTCAGAGGCCACCGAAGTCATCTGCGGCGTTCCTCAAGGCTCCTCGCTCAGCCCAACACTCTTCAACGTCTACATGAGCCCCCTCGCAGCCATCGCACGCCAGCACAACCTCAACATCATCTCCTACGCCGACGACACCCAGCTGATCCTCTCCCTCACCAACGACCCCGCCACCGCCAGAGCCAACCTGCACGAAGGGATGACAGACGTAGCCAAATGGATGTCGAGCAGCCACCTGAAACTGAACTCGGACAAGACTGAAGTCCTCATCCTGGGATCATCACCCTCCGCCTGGGACGACTCCTGGTGGCCCCCCGCCCTGGGCAGCGCACCCAAACCCACAGACCACGCACGCAACCTGGACTTCATCCTGGACTCCTCCCTCTCCATGACCAGACAAGTCAACGCCGTCTCCTCGTCGTGCTTCAACATCCTTCGCATGCTACGTAAGATCTTCCGATGGATCCCCACCGAGACCAGGAAGACGGTCACCCAAGCCCTCGTCACCAGCCGTCTGGACTACGGCAACTCCCTCTACGCCGGAACCACCGCCAAACTCCAGAAGAGACTCCAGCGGATCCAGAACACCTCAGCACGACTCATCCTGGACATCCCCCGCCGCAGCCACATCTCCGGACACCTGAGAGACCTGCACTGGCTCCCAAGAGAATCACCTTCCGGCTCCTCACCCACGCACACAAAGCCCTACACAACCAAGGCCCAGGATACCTCAACAGTCGCCTCATCTTCTACCCTCCCAAACGCCAGCTTCGATCGACCAGCCACGCCCTCGCCGCCGTCCCCCGCATCTGAAGAGCCACCACGGGAGGAAGTTCCTTCTCCTACCTGGCCGCCAAGACTTGGAACTCCCTTCCGACCCACCTCCGCCTGACCCAAGACCACCTGGCCTTCAGGAAGCAGCTCAAGACCTGGCTGTTCGAGCAGTAGCGGACCCCCCCCCCAGCGCCTTGAGACCCCCCGGGTGAGTAGTGCGCTATACAAATGATTTGATTGATTGATTGATTGATGGGCCGCTGCCGCACCCTAGCTATGCTAGAGATGCATCTAAATTGTCTGAAGACTGTGATTCTGAAATTACCTTGTTATCCAAAACGTAATATATTAGTCTAGCTACAACCATAGTAGCCGTTCCTGGATTAACTGTGTACAATACTAGGATAATAAACAAGCTTGCATGTTTAATGGTAAAAAAATAAATGAAACTTCCACTGCGTTCCTCCCTGTTTCTGGATATAGTACATTGCGGTCATGTTGTCCGTCCGGATCAACACTGTCTTGCTGTGCAAGTGTTTCTGAAATGCTTTCAGGGCTAGGAGTATCACTAGCAATTGTAGTTGGATGATATGCAGCTTTTTCTGTTTGGTTGTCCAGAGCCCTTGTACTGTGTATTGAAGGAGATGGGCTCCCCAGCCTGTCAGTGATGCGTCCGCTGTTAGTACTAGTTGTGGAACCGGCTCTTGGAACAGTCGCCCCTTGGAAAGGTTTTGTGGGTTCAACCACTGCAGAGAGTTGTGAGCGCGACTGTCTACCAACACTAGTTCTTTTAGTTGTCCTCGAGCCTGGTTCGATTGCCGTGCTAGGCATTCTTGTAATGGGCGCATTTGAAGTCTGGCATGGGGGACAATGAATATGCATGAGGCCATCATGCCTATGAGCTGCATAAAGACTCGAGCTGGCAGAGAGTGTTGTTGCAGGAATTTGCGATTGAGTATATGCATGCTGGCAATCCTTGCTGAGTTTGGATATGCCTTTGCCACTGAGGTGTTCATAGTGGCTCCCAGGTTTTGCTGTGCGTGGGATGGTTGCAGATGCGATTTTGGGTAGTTGATTGAAAACCCTAGGCTGTGTAGCAACTGAAGTGTTTGAGACGTGTGTGCTGCACAGTGTTGGTACGATTTTGCTTGTATGAGCCAATCGTCCAGATAAGGGTACACATGGATATGTTGCCTTCTGAGATGTGCTGCTACTGTCGCTAAGCATTTTGTAAACACTCTTGGAGCCGTGGTAACCCCGAAGGTCAAAACCTTGAATTAGTAGTGTTGACCTTCTATTGTGAACCTGAGATATTTTCTGCGGGCTGGATAGACGGGTATGTGAAAATACGCACACTTGAGGTCCAGTGTTGCTAGGAAATCTCCTTGTTGTAGCAACAGGAGTACTTGCTGTAGTGTGATCATATGGAAGTGCTCCGATAGTATATATTGATTTAGGGGTCTGAGGTCCAATATTGGTCTGAGGGAACCGTCCTTCTTGGGAATAAGGAAGTATAGGGAGTATACTTCTGTCCCTTGCTGGTGGAAAGGGACTTGCTCTATGGCCCCCTTTTCCAGCATGCATTTCACCTCTTGTTGGAGCTGGGTGATGTGTTCTGTGGACATAGGACGATGTCTGGGTGGTATGTTTGGTAATGTAGAAGTCAGTTCTAGGCAATACCCAAACTGGATAATTTCTCTCACCCACCTGCCCGTGGTAATTGCGTGCCAGACAGGTAGGAACTGTTGGAGTCTGCCTCCGACCAGTGTTAGGTGGTCTGGAGGTAGCGTAATGAAGTCACTGTTTTGTGGCAGTGGAGGCTCTGGTGTTATTGCCTCCACGTCCTCTTCCCTTATTATTGTTGCCCCTGTAACCTCCTCTGTTTGTGTTTTTGTTGAAGGAACCGAACCTTGTGTGTTACTTTTGTATGAGGCAGATGTTTGCGAGGTATTTCCTCGTGTAGTTGCTCTGTATGAGGAGCGCCGAAAGGAGCCTCTGTGTTGCTGAAATTGCAATGCCCCCATAGATTTTGCGGTTTCTGTGTCTTTTTTCATTTTATCCAAAATGGTGTCGACAGCAGGGCCAAATAGAAAATCCTGATTGACAGGTTGGTTAAGAATGGTGGACTGCAACTCATTCTTAAAACCGAAAATACGCAGCCATGCATGTCTGCGTAGTAAGACGCTAGTGTTGATTGACCTAGCTGCGGTGTCTGCTGCGTCAAGCGCGCATTTGATGGAGGCATTTGTTATAAATTTTCCCTCCTGTATGAGGTCATCAGCTTGTGCTTTAAAGGGCTCAGGCAGGTGTTGCATAAGGCTTTCGAGTTGATTGTAATGCGCCCTGTCGTAACGAGCCAATAGGGCTTGTGTATTAGCAATCCTCCATGAGTTGGAGGCTTGCGCTGCTACCCTTTTGCCTGATGCCTCCAGTATTTTTGACTCTTTATCAGGTGGAGGTGCTTCCCCTGTTTGGGAGTTGGCCCGTTTTCGTGCATTAGCCACTACCAGTGAGTCTAGTGGTAACTGTCCCCTTATGTAAGTAGGGTCTGTAGGAGCTGCCCTATACTTCTTTTCTATTCTGGGGTTGATTACCCGTGCCCTGGCTGTATCCTTAAATATGTCAGGTGCATGTTTTAGAACTCCTTTTAGCATGGGAAGTGTTCTAACACTTTTTTCTGAAGTGGGGAAGGTGTCAAACAAGAAGTCTTCCTCGACAGGGTCATTATGCATATCTACATTGTGGAATTGTGCTGCCCTGTCTATGAGTTGATTGAAGACTATGGTGTCATCTGTAGGTGATGACTTAGTAGGATAAGAGGGTACATCAGGGATGGGGTGGGTGTTGTGAGGGTCTGTTGGCTCCTCCCATGGTTCCTCTTGTGGTGGAGGATATTGTGGGAAATCATATTGGGGCTGTAGCTCATCCCCCGTGTTACCCTCATTGTCCCCGTGGTGAGAAGGAGAGTGAGGAATGTAAGGATTAAAGGGTGTAGTAGGCATGATAGGCTGAAAAGGGATGAAGGGTCTAGAGGGAGAAGTACCAAAGTCCTTTTTCTTTAATGGAATAGGGTACTGTGAGCCAGAGTCCAAAGGCCTCTTCTTTCTGTGCAGGATGGTAACTTTACCAGTCTCTGGATTGATGTATATCTTTGCTTGGTCGTCTGATGGATCTGAGATGAAGAGTTCTTCCTCTACAGTCCTGGGTTGAGTGTTAGACTCTTTTGGGTCGGTAACACTTTCTTTTTCGACGAATTTTGGTGTTTTTTTGCTTTTTTTCGGCTCGGTCCCTTGTTCGGGATCGACGAGTGAGTTTGGGTCGACTGGAACTTTCGGGTCGACATATTTTTTGTGCTCCGTAGGCTTTTTTGGAGGAGTGTCCTTTTCCGAGTCGACGTTCTTTTTCGGATTGACTGGTGGCTTCGGAGCACTTATCTTTGGCTCGACAGGTTTTTCCGGCCGTGCTACGGGCTTCGGTACTGTCCCTTTTTTGTCGGCGACCTTTGCCAGGTCGACGGATTTTGGACCAGTAGGCTTGTTCGGGTCGGCGACCTTCTTTGGTTCGGCGCCCTTAGGCTGCGTGCCTTTGTTCGGTTCGACTACCTTTTCGGAATCTACGGTTTTTGGCTGAACGGCCTTCTTGTGGTCGACAGTCTTTTTTGGCTCAGCGCTTTTTGGCTGTACAGCCTTTTTCGGTTCGACGCCCTTCGGGTCGACGACCTTTTTTGGCTCTGGAACCTTCTTCGGGACAATGGTACTGGGCCCTAGGCTCTCTGAAGGTTTCGGTCTCGGTTTCGAGTTCGGAGCCGAGTCAGATAGCGGGGCTGGCGAAACTTTTTTATGACCTTGGCTAAGGCCTTTTGGCGATGCCTCGACCGGAGCCTTCGGTAACGGGCTAATTGGTGTCGGGGGCAGTGCACTCACGATTTGCCCCAGTGGGATCTCGTCATCGGAGTCCGAGTAGTCCTCGATGGTGACGATCTCTAGGTCCGAGTCTGTAGCGTCCGGTAGTTCCTGGTCATCATCGAAGATTTTGTCCTGTTCCGGTGCCTGTCGCTGCATCTCTTGCCTAGCGGCCCGTCGGATCTGTATGGGTTTCTTCAACCGAAACTGGGCGCAGGCCGGGCAGATTTCTTCCCTATGGTCTGGGGAAAGGCACTTGTTGCATACTGAGTATTTGTCAGCATGTGGAAACTTGGAGTGGCATTGTGGGCACCTTTTAAAAGGGCTTCTTTCCATCGACGGTCGGCTCACGTGGCGTCGACGACCGATTCGAGATGGAAAGCTGGATCGAGTAGAGAGGTACCGAACGAGAACAATACCGTCGAAGTCGAAGCCTTTTGGCCTTTAGAAAGTTTTGTTTTCGAGTTAGCATCCGAACCCAATGGCGGAAAAAAACAATCTGAGGATGGAGAAGATGCCCATGCGCACTGTAGTCCAGGGGAGGAGTCACCTATCTCGTGATACTTCGAAGACTCTTCCAAGACAACAAAGTGCAATCATCCGGACCCAACACTAGGCGGCGATCTATGTACAGATATGAATTCAGCAGCCCACATGCCTCGAACACAAGTGTTACGCTTTGTTTAGGTTGTATTTGGGTATTATAAAATGTGTAGAGTCCTATTTTGAAGAGTGCTCATGTTGTGTCCTGGTATTTTAAAATCTTGTTCAGGTGTTCTGAAGGGAAAGCAATACAACACCTGAGAGAGGCACCACTATCAGAAGACGTGCCTCCCTCAGCAGGATCGTCCTGGGAAGGTGCCAGGCTCACACCATGCTCCAGGAGAAGCCTGTCTTACCCAAGTGGGTGAGAGGGTCTGCAGCTGCTTCACAGGCCTTTCGTGGTGTCCTAAGGGGAGGGTACAGCTCTGAACTTACCCGGCTAACCTCACAGGCAAGAAGGAGCGGGAGTGTAAGGTTTTTTTGGGATACACATGGCAGGTATAAACCTACAGTCACTTGGGAGAGAAGCCTTCATAAAGAAATTGCAGGATGAAATGAATTTTCTTTTTCCTATCTTTCACCATAATAGTTGACATGCTCTAAAAGCTCGCTAAGAAACGAGTGTGGGAGATGCTCATAACACCAAAAAAGCTCTCACAACATGCCTTTTCCTTTTTCACACTTTTTTCAACTACTACATTTTGGTAATAGTTCATCCCCAACACATCAATGAATGAAGTGAAGTTCACTGACAGTTTTTAGGAATCTTGCACAAGACAGCCTAAAGACAATAGGGTAAAAAGAAAGAACAAAGAAAAACACACAAATAAAAAGGAAGAAGAACTAGAGAAAATAAGGAGTATTTTCAGATCACGTTACTTACCAGAGGCTTCTTGTTTTCTCCAAGGGTAGGAGTCGTACAGTTCGGTCTGACAGAAGATAATCTAAAAAGGGAAAAAAGAAGAAAAGGATTCAGGCCTCCTCATGCCAAATTAAAAGTTGTTCCCTGGTCCTGCATTTATCTCTCTAAACTGAAAGAGAAGGCAAGGGAACCTCCCGGCTACTAGTAGCGACACAGGTTACCTTGGAGGTATGGGACAGGGCGACAAAAGCGATGGGGTAGACACACGGATCACTTGGGCAACGCCACTTTGGAAGGGGAGGTGGTTTAATGGGATGTATGACATTACAACGCATTCTTTTACCACGCATGCCTTTACAACGCTGTTTTTACAACGCATGCCTTTACAACGCATAGTGCTTTGGGGCGCTGGATAGTGAATAGTTTAATTTACTATTCCAACTCCAGTCCCCGTGGATAGTAGGGAAGGTGTTGGGTAGTAAATTAAACCTATTCCCTATCCTAAAGCGCCCCCCAGCGAAATGCGTTGTAATGGTTTTGTTGTAAAAGTTGCGTCGTAAAGACACTGCGTGGTAAAAGTTGCATTGTAAAGGATGTTTCCCGGTTTAATGACTTGTGCAAACTGAAAGGGTTTGGGACCTGGGACTTGGTGGGCATCTCTACGGTAGACGATATTGTGAACAAAGGCAAACTCAAATCCTGGTCCACTCTCAGTACAGAGTATAGGCTCTAGGGGTCCCAGTTTATTAGGTATGCATAATTATATCATGCGTTGCTGGAAGAGGGTATATAGTGTGCGGATTTACCAGACTTTACCCCACTAGAGGGACGGTTATTACAAAAGACGTCACAGAAACAGCAGTCTCCCTTACATACAAAATGATAAATAATAACATACTAGATAACAGTAAGAAAATATGCAAGAGATGGGAGGGGGACCTGGGCTCCCTGGAAGACATCGACTGGGAGGCAGCACTGATGCACTCAAGAGTAGTGGCCATTAAAGCAAAACTGCGCCTTGTCCAATACAACATTCTACATAGAATATACTATAATAGGGAGAAACTTTATGAGATGGTCAGAGTGGAGACACCGTATTTTCTTCAATGCAGGGATGTCAAGGGTGATTTCCTTCATAGGATATGGTCATTCCTCGTTCTAAAAGCTTACTGGAGCGGGATTATTGGGGAGCTGAGTGTTGTGGTAGGGGTATCTCTGCCGACTGAGCCAGGGTTTGCCCTTCAGGAATCCCCGAACGACATTGATGCCAATAGGGCTCAATTACTCTTTAGCTCTTTTGGCCTGGTGGTGGCTAAACAAGATATTGCCAGACGGTGGGGGGTAGAAGAAGTCTCCAGGATACAGGAGTGGAGGAATGGTATGGATCTCTATATGGCCGCAAAACGTACCACCTACTACAGCAGGAGATGCCCCCAAACGTTTTGTAAGGTGTGGGGTCCCTGGAGGTGTTGCCATGGGCTAGAACTGCTGGACGATGTACAGCACAGGTACTCATAGTACGGCCTGCGGGCCGCCAGCGGCTCGGCAAGCCTTCCCTGGCGGCCCGCGGACCTTGCAGACATTGTACCCGTGTTTTTGAAAACAATGTTTAAAGAGTGTCTGCAACCGGCGCGCGACTCAGAGACTCTGCTGCTCTGTGGGGGCCGGGTGATTCATTCCGGCAATAGTCCGAGTGGAGCTGCAGGGGCGCTAAGAGGAGGTGAACTACAACAAAGTGCCATTAACATGCAAATGGTCTTTTAAAGACCTGTGAAGTGCTTGGGTGCGGCTGTGTGTGCCCGGAAAGCTGTCTCAGCCCGGGCACACACAGGCAGGGTGAGATGAAGAGGGTGGCAGAGGGAGGTGGAGGGAGGTAGGGAAACAGAGTGAGAGGGAGAGGGAGGGAGGGAAGGGAGACCGAGGGGGGGGCGAAGGGAGGGAGACAGAGAAAGGGAGACAGTGAAAGGGTGGGAGACAGACAGAGGGAGGGCGACAGAGGGAGACAGAGGGAGGGTGATGGAGGGAGGGAGGCGGAGTGAGTGTGGCGGAAGTGAGGGAGTGAGGGAAGGGGAGTCAGGGAGGGGGAGTGAGGGAGGAAGTGAGGGAGGGAGTGAGCGAAGGGGAGTGAGGGAGTGAGGGAAGGGGAGTGAGGGAGGGAGTGAGGGAAGGGGAGTGAGGGAAGGGGAGTGAGGGAAGGGGAGTGAGGGAAGGGTGAAGAACCGGGTTAAGACCCGGCGGCACCAGGGGAAACGCCCAAAGTCTCCGGGTCCACCCGTCTTAGAATACAGAGACACGGGGTACTTCTTGGTGACGTCAAAGATCAAATTTATTAGTTGCAGCCAGTAAGAGATCCCAGAAGTACAACATGGTGTATGTTCTCAGGAGACTGCTCAACTTTACAAAGCAAGCCATCCCTTTTTATACAAAAAATTGTGCTTCAGGCAAACATTCCTTATTTACAGTTTGACCACTCACATGTTTCCACGACAAAAACAGGATCATGATGACAAGCCCATTTTTCAGTTTGTCCAGCCCAAAATCAACCATTGGTTAAACTTAACATTTTTCATCAGACAGGTCGATCGGACCCATAATAAATACAGGCACATCCCCATCGTAAATAGGCCATAAAGAAGGAACAGAAACAGATGAGACGCAAGATAGAAAGGTGTGGCGTGTATCATAAACTCAGCAATGTCCTGCTCTTTGATCTCTATCTCGATCAGCTAAAGGGCAAGAACTGGTATGGCAAGGTCAGCTTCAGGCAGCAGGGTCAGTTCATTTCAGGTCAAACAGGAGTCAGCACAAACTCAAGCTAAGTTGCACGTGTCCCAGAGACTTGTTCAACCATAGTCATGGGCCTATGTGAGGGCAACCATAAAATGGCTGCCATGCAAAAAATGGAACCCAAGGGTTTCAGAACAAAATCGTCAAATACACAGTGAATCCATCAGTGTAGCATGACGGAAACACTCATGCTTGCTGAGCTCACTGTTTACGGTTCGCTGTTACCAAATTTGTAACAGAACCACGACCATTATGACCCAGGGTCAGAATTCACGGAACCTCAGACCCTCCTTTTGCCCTTACATAGGCAATAACCTAAACTCACGTCAATCTGAATCCAGGTCTATACTCATCAGATCATCAAGATGTTGCTGTAGCATCATCCTAGTACTTAGTAACTCTCTCTGGACAGGTCTCCTCGAACACGAAGTAGCACAAAGGCCACATATAGCAGGGGCACACTGTACGCAAAGACAGAACAGGAAAAGGATAGCTAATACCATCCCAATGATCATCAGAATCTTCCATCCCCAAGTGGATAACAATCCCCAAAACCATCCCATCAACGACCAATCTCCTTCGTCCACATGCACAGACTCGGAGATCTTATGCAGCTTGGAAATGGCTTGGTACACTGTCAGAGCGTTGTCTGGAATAAAAACGCAGCAGCTCAATTGCATGGAATTTCTGACGAATTCCTAAACCATCACATACTCTCTTCATCACTTGACCCACAAATTCACTCCCATTGTCACTCCAGACCATTCTCGGCAAACCGTACCTAGGGAAAAACTCCTTAACAAGGGCTTTAGCTGTAGACAAGGCAGTATTATCTTTCGAGGGAATATGCTTCTACCCATCTTGAAAAGGCACAAACAACCACGAGTACATATTTCAAATTGTTGCACCTCTCCATGTGGATGAAATCTAGCTGCAAAACCTCGAACGGATACGTCGGAGGCGCAAAATGACCAGCTGGAGTTGGAGTTCCCTTGCCAGGATTGTACATCAGACAAACCATACAATTTTTGACCACATTCTCTGCACACTTAGGAATTCCAGCATTTTGCCATACTGGAGCCAACAATTTACAAATTCCTTTCGTACTGATATGAGCCATTCCATGCGCCATTGTAACCACTGCAAGCACGTACGCATCGGGTAACAACCATCGCTGATGCTCTGACAACTCGACCCAACAACCATTCGGATCCAATTTACCCGTACTCTCTCTCCATACACTCAACTTTTTCTCTGTAGCTTCAGCTTGAATTGACTTCACACTCTCTATCGTATCTTCACACATTCCTCTATCCGGAACCCATCTCGCCGGACCCGCAACATACATTCGACTCATCACATCCCTTGCCGTTTCCTTCGCAACTTCATCTGCAAACGCATTACCACGACCAAAGTCATCCGTCACCTTCTTATGTGCACTGCATTTCACGATCGCAACTTGCAACGGCAAAGTAAGTGACTCAAGGAGTTCATTTACCAACTGACCATGCTGAATCTTAGTTCCATGCGAAGTCAGAAACCCACGCTCTTTCCACAATCGTCCAAAACTATGAGCCACACCAAACGCATACTGGCTATCAGTGTACACAGTCACTCGTTTCCCTTTTGACAATACACACGCTCTTGTCAATGAAATCAGCTCTGGTGCTTGAGCTGAGTTATGTGGGATACGTGTAGCTTCAACAATTGTATGCAAAGTCGTAACAGCATATGCCGCAGTCGTATCACCATTCGGGAGCTTGAAGCACGAACCATCTACCCATAAGGTACCATCACACTTTGAAAGAGGAGTGTCCCTAAGGTCTATTCTCCCTTTTGTTTCCTCCTCTGTCCTAAGAAAACAATCATGCTGTTCAGAAACATCTGTCTCGACTGAAATCGGCAACAACGTAGCTGGATTCAACGTGTTGCATCTCTTTATATGCACATGGCTCGCTAAGAGTGTCAACTCATAACCTGACAATCGAGCGCTAGTTAAGTGCTGTGTCTTGGTCCTGTTCAACAATGTATCCACTGCATGTGGAACAATCACAATCAACGTACTATCCATCACCAAGCCAGCAGACTGTCGAATAGAAACAGCTGCTGCCGCTGTGGCTCTCAGGCAACTCGGCAACGCTCTAGCTACCGGATCCAACGCCGACGAGAAATACGCGCATGGACGCTGCTTGTCCCCAAAAGATTGTGTCAACACTGACAACGCACATCCCTCTCTCTCTCGTGCACATACAACGTAAACGGCTTGCTATAGTCTGGGGTACCCAACACAGGAGCCGAACACAATATGCATCACGTAATTCCGAAACACTTTTCTGACAATCGTCAGACCACGGGAGGGGATTCGGTGTATCTTTATGAGTCAATGCCAACAGAGGTTTGGCCAGCAGAGAAAAATGTGGTATCCATTGTCTGCAATATGACGCGATACCCAAGAAAGTACGCACTTCTCTCTGTGTGCTTGGTACAGTCATTCGCGCAATCGCTTGAATTCGTTCTGGGGTCAACCTTCTTCCCTCCTTTGACAAGAGATGACCTAAGTAGGTCACCTCTTGGCAACAATACTGCAACTTGGAAGGTGACACTTTATGATGCAAGTCCGACAAATGTCGCAACAAAGAAAGAGTAGCTTCTTTACAAGTTTTCTCATCATCAGCGGCCACTAACAGATCGTCCACATACTGAATAAGAGCAGCACCAGCAGGCAACACAAGAGTATCAAGTTGACCTTTCAAAGCCTGGCTATAGATAGAAGGACTCTCACAATAGCCTTGAGGAGCTCTTTTAAACCGGAAGCTTCGGCCTCCTAAAGAGAAGCCAAAAATATCTCTACTCTCCTCAGCAATTGGAATACTGAAGAAAGCATTTTTCAAGTCGATGACTGAAAACCAAGTAGCTGAAGTCAACAAAGCAGTAATATCCGGGACAACTGGAAACTGTGGCACGACGATTTTGTTAACCTCTCTAAGATCGATCACAAACCTGTAAATGGGTGGCTGAGAAGAGTCAGTGCGTTTCAAGACAGGCAAAACAGGACTGTATCACACATTACCTCTCGTCTCTTCAATCACATCTTTCTCAATTAGATCATAGATGATCGCTAACAACGCTCTTTCACCATCACTAGAAATCCGATATTGAGGAATGCGTGGCAGTTTAACATTTGCTTTAAGCGTTACAACGTAAGGTGGAATCTCCAAAAGACCCACATCATTAGGACCAGTAGCCCAAAGAGTATCAGGCAGAGAAGACAATTTGGCCGGGAGTCGGTCTTTCGACAAATACATCGGAGAGATCACTCTCTTACCTAATGTAAGTTGTACTCCCGAAGGAGAACATTGTAGTGTCGCATACAATCTTTTCAATAGATCCAATCCCAACAAGTTCTCACCACAACCCGTCATCAAAATAAGGGATGCTTCCAATTCACAAGGTCCAACAGAAAGAGACAAAGGACTAGAAATCGGGTTTCTAACTGGGGCGCCAGAAAATCCTGCTGAAACATTTGTCAAGCCAGACAAAGGTGCGCCAGGGAGTTTAGAGTGCATAATAGAACTCTTCGCAGCACCAGTATCCAACAGAAAAGGCTCTGACACACCTGATGTAATCACTTCAACATAAGGTCCGCTCTGATCTACTGGAACTGAAACAACTCCCTCTCTTTGTCTATGGCTGTCCTAGCAATCATTACCGTCCATATTCTCACCTTCAACGTAGTAGTCGTCAGCATAGTACTGAGTCGTCCTACCAGACGCATCATTTTGCTGATCAAAACAATTCATTGAATTTTGTGGAGGAAAGGAACGCGCATTCTGGGGGAACACACCACGTCCCCTACCTCTAGAAGCTTGCTGAACACCTCGACCTCTCACACCAGGAACACCATTCACACGCTGTAACAGAACCGGGCAACTATTTTTAAAATGGCCCTCTTCTTTACAATATGCACACTGATTAGGGCCTATAGGAAAATGAGGTTGAGAAGGCTCAAACCTTTGCGAGTTTCTCTGAAACTGCTGAGGCTGCTGATAATCACGTTGGCTACTACGAGGCGGATACGCTTGCAGCAAAAGAACCTTTGTTTTCAACTCTTTAGTCTTCTTGTCTGCTCTATCCTCTCATCCTTATCCCTATTTTCGTAGTACTGTGCAGTAGCCAATATCTGTGCTGATGAGGAAACAGCCCAGGAACTCTCTGAATCCTTCAATTTAGTACATAACTCGGGAAGTAAGTTATGCACAAACTTATCAACAAACAACCGTTGACCACCTTCCGTACTCATGTCTTGACCACTATGGTCAATAAACGTCTCTTCAAACCTAGTGAAGAAATCAGATACACTTTCATCTCTCTTCTGCTTACACGCAGACAATTTGTCCCAGTTTACTCGCATAGCAGGCATTAAAGTCTTCATATAAGTAACGATCCTACCAGGAAGTTCTGCAACTAGAGGCTCAGGTTTAGCACCACCAACTGGTCTACCATCCGCAGCACCAATATTAACCCAGGTATCACCTAACTCCTGCGCATGATCCGTGTGACGAATCAATCCCCATAAATGCTGGGGAACCACATTTCCAAACAACATGTCTATATCAGCTAGATTCATAATACATGAGTCTGCAGTCTGTGATAATTCCTTATAATATCCTGCAGGATTTTTACGGGGGTCAGGCAAAGTCTGCTTAAGAGCCAAAACTTCAGCTCGCTTCCACGGAACATGTACCCAAACACGTTGAAAATGAGCCGGTACGGCATCAATGTTATGAGCGGCATCAGCCTGAACTGCTTCCTTCCATACAGGAGGAACTTCTCTCATAGGATACTGTCTCACTTTCCTCTTAACAGAAGGGTCAGGCTCAAACAACGACCGAGAAGGAGACTCGCTCCTGAACGAAAGCAGTGTCGCTACCGCTCTTTCGACGTCGAGACCCACAATCGTGCCTTTCGCGAATTCGGACTGTACATGGAACAACTCAGACGGAGTCTGTCCTAAATCACCATCTTCCCATTCTTCACGAAGGAAAGTGCACATCTTATCGAAAACATATCTCTGCTTCGGTGCTTCCCATTGACGGAAAACATCCATAACAGACTCTACATCGTATCTTAAAGAACGAGTGACCCATGTATGCGCCAAATGATCCAATACTTCCCTCTCTTGGGAGTCAGGCAGTTGGCTACGCAACTGCTTACGCTTTGAAACAGGGGTCGTGCTTAATGACCCAAAGAAAGGAGACAAAAGACTAGTAACAGTATCCGTCATTCTCTGTCGGACAGAAGGAGAAGTCGACAGGACAGGAGATAAAGCGGACTGAGAGGAAGCTAATGCAGGAGCAGTAGCAGAGGAGGCAGCGAGAACAGGCGGAAAAGTCGTAGAAATTAAAGACAGAGTAGGTAACAAAGTCGGCGGCCCTTGAGAAGGCTGCGCCAGAGGAATAGGAGCCAACTGAAGAGGAGCTGGCGGCTGCGTAATAACAGGAGGCAAGGCAACCGGAGGTTGCGCAACTAAAGGTTTCGGAGGTGCTGTAGCACTCTGCACGTAAGGGGGTGGCGACCTCAACAAATAAGACATCAAAGGATCCTTCTCAAGTTCCTTCGTTGCATCTTGCTGATGAGGTGGCAAAGCTGGATAACACTTATCAATCGCCATTTTCCGTTGCCTGTGCAACTGCTCACTCGCTTGTTCTTCTTCATTATCTTTAAACTGTATAGCAGCTTGCATTATCGAAATACCCTTCTCTCTTTTATTTCTCTTCGCTAATTTAATTTCTTTTTGTTTGCCTTCCTTTCGCCAGAGGCGGAATCAAACATCGCCGGCGGGGCTTTCTTCTTGAAGAGTTTAACTTCTAAATTATCTAAAATCTCTGTGTAATAACTACCATATTGGGGCCACTTTAGGACACCGTCCTTTCTTTTTTTTTTCTTTTTTTTTACAAAATACATGAGTTAGTCGTCAAAGAGTCATAATTTACAGAGTACATAGTTACTATTGACATTCATTACATCAATTCATCAATAAATCAATAATCCTGGAGCCAGATACATATATATCAAAAAAAGAAATAAATGAATTTTAGAGATTATATGTTACTCACATTGGATACATAAAAAAAAATGCAATTAACAATACAATAAGGCAGATACATATAGGGCTACTAAAAAAAGGGTTGACGGAAATAGACCATCAGACAGTGGATTCTAGATGATTAGTGATCTTGCCCCAAATCTGTTGACCAAGCTTCTTTTTCCTATGCCCTTTAAGGGCATACAGACTATGCTGCATATTATGAACAGCAAAAAAACGCGCTCTCCATAGTTCAAAAGAGGGGGGTTCCTGCTGTAACCACCAAGATGCTAATAAGAGTCGGTATACCGCGGTAACTAAGAATATTAGTTTTACATGTGGCTGTAATAGATCTGATATTACCGGCCCCATTTCTGCACCTAGCATTATCTGCGTAGCACTTAGTTTAACGGGAAACCCTAAAGTAGCTGTTAGGTAATTCTCTATCTGTGAAAGTAAAAGAGATAACCGAGAGCACCCAAAAAAAATATGGAGATCGTCTGCAGATATGTATCCACACCTATAGCATTTCCCAATAGTATCAGCCTGCCATTTCGAAATCTTGTCAGGCGTATAATATACATTAAAAATGGATTTGTAATGCTGTGCAGATAATTTTGCCGAAAGGAAGACATTTATTGCCATCTCCAGTGAGATTTCTATCCGTATGTCCTGCCTCCCAAGTTTATTCCCCCATTTAACATTTTGTTGCTGTAAATCATTCGCCTTAGTATTCAGTAAATGGCCATATAGCACTCCTATTTTTGCAGATTTTGTATTATCCTCTATCAGAGGGTTAGCTTGTAGATTGCTGGCTTTTTGAGATAGGAAGTTCCTCATTTGCAAATATTTTGCAAAATTCTCCCTGGGTAGCTGATAGTGTATACGAAGTTGGTCAAAAGATTTCAGAGATCCATCAGCAAAAAAATCCCCCACTAACCTTAATCCTTTTTGCCACCATACATAGACCACCCTATCCCATAAATCAATTGGCAGAAATATTGGAGACGTCAAGGGTGTATACCAAGAAATTTTTCCTATTCCGAACATTTTCCTTAATGTCCGCCAGATTTTATATGTGGCTAGCAGTACCTTAAAACGTGTGCGTTTGTAGTAGGTCCATTCCTGATGTAGTAACAGACAATTTTTAGCCTTCACACCTAGTAGCATCTGGTAAATTGACGGGCACTCTGCCATATTCAGAGGACCAACACCGGTTACCAGAACATTCATCCCTTGAAGCATGCAGGCATAATAATAAAGAGTAAAATCTGGTACTGACCAACCACCTAAATATCTAGGTAAAATCATAAAACGCCCAGCACGGCGGGCCTTACCACCGGCCCACATAAAACGCATACAAAGAGCCTGGAGTTGTACTAAGCTAGTGGTAGCGACTTCTAAAGGAACACACCTGAAAAAATATAATACTTGTGGCAAAATCATCATTTTTAGTAGGCTGCATCGCCCTACTAAAGAGAGATGGAGACATTCCGCCTGATCCAACTGTTTCCTCACCCCTAATGTTAAGTCCTCCCAATTAGACTTGACCAGGGCCATTGAAGAGACCCTTCGTTTAATCCCCAGATAGGTGACTTCCTCACACACCCGTGGATCAGAATACTTAGGCAGGTTGGCACATAGTAGCTGGGTTTTAGAAGCATTCAATTTATAGCCAGCGACTGCCCCAAAATTAGCGGCAATAGATTCAATCTCCTCCATTGCAACTATGGGGCATGTCGTGACAACTGCCACGTCGTCTGCATATGCTAGGACCTTGAATTGATAGTTTTGCATCACCACCAATGGAATCCTAGAGCAAGCCTCCAGCATTCTTAAAAAAGGCTCAATGTACAATGAAAATAAAAGAGGAGAACAGGGGCAGCCTTGCCTGGTACCCCTCTGTATTTGTACTAAGTCTGACACGAGTCCCATGGTACTAATACGGGCCGTAGGTTGCAAGTACAATGTCTGCACAGATTTTATGAATTCGGGGCCAAACCCCCTTCGCTTCATTACATCCCATATAAAGCACCATGAGACCCGGTCAAAAGCCTTTTCGGCATCTAATAAAATTAAGCATAATGGCTCCTGGGTAACATTAACAAAATCAAATAAAGTGATCACCCGACGAACATGATCCGCCGTTCCACGATGCGGAATAAAGCCATGCTGTATAATGGAAACTAGATTGGTAATTACCTTAGACAACCTATTCGCAAGAATCTTCGAGTACATTTTTCCGTCCGCGTTTAGAAGCGAAATAGGGCGGTAATACCCAGCTAAGTTCTCAGGTTTTCCTTTTTTGTGAAAAACCACAATGCATGCTTCACTCCAGCTCCCTGGGGGTACCCCTTTCTGAGCATTTCTCATCGTCTCTAGAAGATCTGTTTTTAAAACAGAGAAAAAGGTCTTATAAATTTCCACAGGGAGCTTATCTGGGCCTGCCGCCTTTCCCCTGGCTAATTCATTGACTACCATTTCTAGTTCCTCTGCCGTTATACTTGCCTCTAGGCTTTCTCTTTCATCCTCAGATAGATCTGCCGTACAATATCACCCGATAAGTAGAGTAGCACTATTTATGTCATATTCATCTCCTTTGTACAATGATTCGTAAAATTGTCAAAAGATCTCTAATATTCCAGTTTCTTTGTCTACTAAGTTTCCTCTTAAATCTAGTAAATTATCTATCCGCTGTGATGCTTCCCTTGACCTTAATTTCTGGGCTAGACATCTGCCACTTGCTTCCCCATACTCATATTGTATTTGTTGTTTAATAAAGAAAGTTTTTGCACTTTCCTGCGACCATTTAAGATTTATCTTCGCTTTAAGCCTAGCTACTGCCGTCATCTGATCATTTATATCCGCCCCTAACCGTATACCCTGCGCTAATGATTCCTCAGCCTTTGTTAATTCTTGATAAAGTTCTTGGAGTTTTATCGCCTGCTGCTTTTGATTGTATAATCCAAAGCTCAGGGCCTCACCTCTGAATGCTGCTTTGAAACAATCCCAAACATTGCCCACACTACTTGTTCCTCGATTAATAAGAAAAAAATGTCTCAATCCACTGTTTCATGTAGCCAGTGAATTGTTGTTCTAGTAATAACTTACGATCAAAAGAGTATGGCCTTGGTCTTTTAGCAGATACTAAGTCCGTTATAGATAGAACCACCGGTCCGTGATCAGACGTGATTCGGGGATACATTTTAATAATAGCAGATTTAAGCAATAACTGAGGAAGAAAAAAATAATCCAGACGTACTAGCTTGCGGTGGGGGAAGGAAAAAAATGTGTACCCAAGAGCTGTTCCCCTTAAAAAAGCCCATGCATCTACCAGCCCATGTGCCATGATTAACGCCTTCAATGCCCTAAACACACGTGGCTTCCGACCGCTGTACTTTGCATCTTTATTACAGAGAATGTTCGGGGCTAAGTTTATATTTAAATCACCGCACAGAATCAACGGTGTAGGCCAAGTAGCTAGCTCGACATTTAAGTGCTCCAAAGTTGATGCTTCATCAAGATTTGCTCCATAGACTACACAGACAGTAAGATTAACCAAGCCTACGACACATTCTGCAATTGCCCATCTGCCTAAATCATCAACTATAGTTCTGCCGGTTTTACCTATATGCTTCTTTCCCAAAATTGCTACCCCTCTTGATGAGCCCAGATATTTTGTACAAGCAATAAGATTGAATCCCAGCTCTTCGAGCAATCGACGTTTTGACCCTATAATATGCGTCTCTTGGAGACAAATTATATCACAAAAAAGAGCCCTTAATTCCTGTGCTACCCGTCTTCTTTTATCTATTGAATTTAGCCCCCTAACATTCAGTGTACCTATCCTAATACCCCTACCTGCCATTTAATTAAATCAAATCTATCTAGACTAGCTCCATCTATTGATTGAAAAATAACAATCTTTCTACCAGAGTAACTCATTTCCGACCAATTGTCATGTATTATTTTATGTTTTTCCCCTCCTTCCCCAACATCGCCCCCCCAACTCCACCCCAAAACCCCCTGCCCCCTTCCCCCCCACCCCACACACCCATTATGAGGCTTAAGGACCATGTCCTCAGTGATGTCGAGGCGCTATGACCAACCCCCCCTCCCAATGACCTCCCTCCACACTCTTATACACCATTTTCCCTCTCTCTCTTCTTGTTAGTTGATATTCCAACATACCCTATACAAATATAGAAAACAAACTATCTGTTAACCTGTCTTTCTCCCAATCCTATTTAAACAATAAATTCACGTCATTTTCAATACTATCATCCATTTGGTGAGATATCTATTACATTTACAATAATACATTGCTATACACCTCCTTCCAACTTATGCAATTTCATCATTGCTAGAAGGAAAGAAGAAAAAAGAAGGACAAAGTATCAGTCTATATCTCAGAGATAAACGCAGAACCTTTACGCATGTTTCATGGAAGAAAGGGGAAAAAGAAAAAGAAGAGAACTACAAATTACCATGTGGTGACTACCCACATCCCATCAACAGTAAGCAAAATCTAACATACTCATAGGGCAATGTGCCCATTGTAACTATAACATATACTTTCATTTTTTAGGGCTCTTCCCAAGACCCGTTAAATAATCCTGCGCTGCCCTGGCGGAAGTGAAATACCTAGTGTGTCCTTTGAGAATGACCTTTAACTTGGACGGGTTAAGCAAAAAGACCTGTGCTCCTTTGGCTTGTAAAGGAGCCATCAATGTACGCAATTGCCATCGTTCAGTTACAGTTGCAGGGCAAAAATCAGGGCGGACAAAAAACTCACAGCCCATACCGCTCCTTTTTCTCCCAGGACGTGCTAAATCATAGAGTGCTTCGCGTCACAGATAATTATTCACACATATCAGTATTGCCCTGGGATATAAATTCTGTTCAGCCTGCCGTTCATTTCCATGTTGACGCATTGTGAACGGGTATCTGTGTGCTCGTATTATTTCGGTTTCCCAGTTCCATGCACTCAGTTCCGGAAAGGCTTCTTTAAACATCTGTACAATAAATTTACGCGGTTCTGACCCTTCTCTTTTTTCCGCTATGCCCAATACACGTAAATTGTTATGGCGTGCACGGTTCTCCAAATCCGTGAGTTTCCAGTCAATGTCTACTTTAGATTTCTCTAGAGTTTCTATAGCTGTTTGCTGTTTCACAAGAGAGTCCTCCGCCGAGGACACCCTTTCTTCTACTTCGACCACACTAGTGGTTGTTTCTGCACATGTCTTTACCAAGCGCCGTACAGTATTTTGAAGCTTCCTTACGGCTCCCTGTGTACGCAACCCCTCAGCTTTTGCTTCACTTCTATGTGCCATGATAGTTTTATAAATCAAACCAAGAGTGACTGAGTCTTCTTCAAAGTCCTCATCCAAGTTAAGTTGGGCTAGAGGAGATTCTCGCTCTTGCTGCGAATTTACACCAGTTTCCCCAATTTTTCTCACAGTGTCCTGAGGTAAAGATTGCCCAAATTCATGCATATCATCCAGATCGTTGTCATCAGGGATATCCCCCCATTCCCCTAGATTACTGGAACTATCCAAGTCTTGTTCTTTATCGGATACAGTTGTTAGATCTGACATTGAATAAAATTTACCGTCTGAGCCAGCATACTCTGATTCTGCCCCCTTCTCCGTGCACTGCAAGGCAGGGTCACTGTCAAATCCTAGCTGGGAGTTGCCATCCTCCGTGGCCGACATCATCGTAGTTACTATTATTGGGATTGCATTTTATCCTCTTTCAGGCCCATTTTCATTTCTATCTTGACTGCTATCCGGAGTAGCCGTAACATCTTTGAAACATGTTGACCTCACAATATGTACTGTAGTTTTGGATCGTTACGTGGAAACCTAATTTTCCAGCGATCATAGGCTACTCACTGTTTTTACTTGTGGCAAGGGACCACCAGAATAAATTGCTCTCCGGTACCTTGTGCCACATTTTAACCACTTATTTGCACTATCCGTTCTCCTCTGGCCCCTCACTCGCACTTCACCCGTAGGCAGTTGGTAAAAAGATCTCCGTCAAAGGGCCCCTCAATGAGGTGAGCCCGTTGGGCATTGCACCGCTTGCCCGACGAGGAGCAACCGCCAATGATGAAGCATGACACTCGCAAGGGTGTGTGAGGCCATTAATACCAACATATTGGATACCCAGGGTAGCACTCCACTGAGCACTACCTTCCCTCCCTCGTGACCACCGTCTTACGCTTAACTTTTCCTATCTACTAACCTATAGGAACAGCCGGGTTTGTCTTTTGCTTAAACCTTGTCCCTCTGGGCTCTCACTGTGGCTGGACCTTCCATTCTTAGGTTTTTCCTGAATGGTAATTTGAGCCCTTGGATCTTGAATAGATCCATCTCCCCCCTTTTTTGATACACACTTCTTGGTGACGTCAAGGATCAAATTTATTAGCTGCAGCCAGTAACAGAGATCCTAGAAGTACAACACGGTGTATGTTCTCAGGAGACTGCTCAACTTTACAAAGCAAGCCATCCCTTTTTATACAAAAAATTGTGCTTCAGGCAAACATTCCTTATTTACAGTTTGACCACTCACATGTTTCCACAACAAAAACAGGATCATGATGACAAGCCCATTTTTCAGTTTGTCCAGCCCAAAATCAATCATTGGTTAAACTTAACATTTTTCATCAGACAGGTCGATCGGACCCATAATAAAAACGGGCACATCCCCATCGTAAATAGGCCATAAAGAAGAAACAGAAACAGATGAGACGCAAGATAGAAAGGTGTGTGCGTGTATCATAAACTCAGCAATGTCCTGCTCTTTGATCTCTATCTCGATCAGCTAAAGGGCAAGAACTGGTTTGGCAAGGTCAGCTTCAGGCAGCAGGGTCAGTTCATTTCAGGTCAAACAGGAGTCAGCACAAACTCAAGCTAAGTTGCACGTGTCCCAGAGACTTGTTCAGCCATAGTCATGGGCCTATGTGAGGGCAACCATAAAATGGCTGCCATGCACAAAATGGAACCCAAGGGTTTCAGAACGAAATCGTCAAATACACAGTGAATCCATCAGTGTAGCATGACGGAAACACTCATGCTTGCTGAGCTCACTGTTTACGGTTCGCTGTTACCAAATTCGTAACAGAACCACGACCATTATGACCCAGGGTCAGAATTCACGGAACCTCGAGGGAGGGAAGGGGAGTGTGGGAAAGGGAGGGAGGGAGGGAAGGGGGGTGAGGGAAGGGGTGTGAGGGAGGGAGTGAGGGAGGGAGGAAGGGGAGTGACGGAGGGAGTGAGGGAAGGGGGTGAGGGTCTGGGAGGTAAGGGGAGTGGGGAAGGGGAGTGAGGGAAGGGGAATGAGGGAAGGGGAGTGAGGGAAGGGGAGTGAGGGAAGGGGAGTGAGGGAAGGGGAGTGAGGGAAGGGGGGTGAGGGAAGGGGAGTGAGGGAAGGGGAGTGAGGGAAGGGAGTGAGGGAGGGGGAGGGAGGGAAGGGGAGTGAGGGAAGGGGAGTGAGGGAAGGGGAGTGAGGGAAGGGGAGTGAGGGAGGGAAGGGGAGTGAGGGAGGGAAGGGGAGTGAGGGAGGGAAGGGGAGTGAGGGAGGGAGTGAGGGAGGGAAGGGGAGTGACGGAGGATAGGGGAGTGAGGAAGGGAAGGGGAGTGAGGGAAGGGAGAGGGAAGGGGAGAGAGGGAGGGAGAGAGGGAAGTGGAGGGATCGAGAGAGGGAAGGGGGGTGAGGGAGACAGAGGGGGAAGGGGAGCCGGGGAAGGGGAGTGAGGATGAGGGAAGGGGAGTGAGGGTGATGGAAGGGGAGTGAGGGTGATGGAAGGGGAGTGAGGGTGAGGGAAGGGGAGGGAGGGTGAGGGGAGTGAGGGAGAGGGAAGGGGCGTGAGGGAGAGGGAAGGGGAGTGAGGGAGAGGGAAGGAGAGGGAAGGAGAGAGAGGGAGACAGAGAGAGGGAGTGAGACAGTCAGAGTGAGGGAGAGAGAGAGAGATAGAGGGAGGGAGACAGTGAGAGAGAGAGATAGATAGAGACAGAGAGGGGGACAGAGAGAGAGAGAAAGAGAGATGTGTGTATGCCGGGTCTGGTGGCTCAGTGGACGAAGGCGTCAGCTGCAGGGACCAGTGACCTGTGTTCAACCTCATGGTCACAGTTTTTTTTTGTTGCTCTAGCCCCGCCCCCTCCGCCACCGGTGCGGCCCTCGGACACAAACCACTCTGTAAATTTGGCCCCCGAGAGAAGGTTTGTGAGTACTGATGATGTACAGGAACCCTTGTCATCCATAATAGTATATGAAGATACCAGCAGATATTGAAATACTCCTTTGGTTATGCACTCATTATCTTGCCACTGTCCACGCAACAAGGTATAGACCTGTGTCTCACAGACTGGATACGATGCATGCTACCTTTGAGTGGATCCACTGGAATTGATTGTACACTGTCCCTGATGATATCATCCACGCTTCGAACGTTACAGTTCTGAAGATTGTATATCTATGTTATTTACAAAATGCATATAAAATAAAAAAATATTTGGGACAAAACGATCAATTTTGATAAATGCTGCTCAATGCAGTGATATAATCTGATGTACTAAGATGAAACACTTACATTTTGAAGACACAATCATATTTTAACATGGTTTCACATTGTGCAATTCACCCACTAGATGGTATATATCTTTCCCCTTTTTGCAATGCATCAAGCCACTTGAAAGCTCTGCTTGTTTTGGGCTTGAGGATCCAAGGGGATCTCAAACTGAGCCAGAGTCAGGCATCTGGCTTAACGAGAGCCTGGCTCATGCTTTCAGTGCCTCACCCACCTCTAATGTCAGGTAGAAGCAGATCTGCTTTTTCTTTTTGCATTCTAGTATTTTAAGTTTTGAAGTTGAGTTGGGGAAAAAACGAAGCCCAGAAGTTATGCCAGATCAGGACCACAACTATGCACAAAATCTCAGATTAGAAAACCCAGTGCAGTAGTCAGCCAAGCATAGTATATCATAAGAAATACCATAAAGAGACCTTCAGAGCAGTTCAATGCTGCCAGCTTGCCTTAAACCAGAGATCATCAAACTACAGCCCAGGCGCATGCGAGCCTCCTGACCAAAACATGTGGCCCCCTGGTCAACAGCAACACTGGGCTGCTGTTTACTCTACAAAAAATCAAATGGGGAAGGATCACTTGTCCTGCATAACCTGGGTATGCAATATTCTGACGTGTCCCAATTTAAAAACCCTCAAAAACGTGTCTATTGGATGGGAGGGGCGGTATATCTTGGTTCTCCGCCTATTGAACACGTATCTGCATCATCATCGGGTTAGTGATTGTGCCGCCTCCACCCGGAGGAATACCCCTGGTTAAAAGCAGTAGTAATCAGTGATATAATTGAAAGAGTAATAACTGTAAAATACTCGTATAGCCAGAATCGGATTTTAATAGGTCTGGATTCGAGTTAGTTAAAAATATATCTATTGTGCGTTTTAGGAGTGATTAGGACTCTTACGCACTATAATGAACTGGTGTACAAAAAAATGGTCGGTCTGTTTCAGCCCTTGTTTGCACCGGTGTGTCAGGTGGGCTTTCTTCAGAACCAGTGTGCAGTGAAAAAAAGGATTTGTGAATGTCTTAAAAGAAGGTGTGCTACTGAAAAGTTTTTATCTTCTCAGGAAACAATGTGAAAGGTTAAGATAGATTAATCTTAATCTTGGTAAGGTCTTTATTAGTACCTGTTTGGTAAAATTAGATGCCTCGTCGGGTCCCCGGGAGTATGCGAGGCCTGCTGCGGTCTCGTTTCAAGCACGACTTGTGCTGACTCCGCCACTGTGAACCCGGAAGTCAGCACTAATGTTCAGAAGATGTTAAACAGGCAAGCATGTATTTTAAGGTTTATTTAAGTTAAAGAAAGACAGTACCTAGGTAGTACTGCACTGCTTAACTTTAGGAACACCATATATAAAGACATCATGCAGCAAAAGAGTAACAAGCATTGGAAATGCAATAGGTCTCGCATTAGAAAAGTTGGAGTTATTGGTCTTGTAAATGACATATTTTATTTATTTGTTGGTTTTTAAAATTGCTAAATTGATGGCTTTGTCATTTACAATGCCAATAGTTATAACTTTCGCGAATGTGACACCTATAGCATTTGGAATGCAACATGTTTTGTATTTACGTGACTTAGATGGCAGCTCTGGTCGTTAGGCCACATCTCTAGAGAGCAGGAGAGTGCAGCAGGGGAGAGAAGCACAGCAATGCAATAGGTCTCGCATTAGGAAAGTTTGAGCTATTGGTATTGTAAAGGACACATTTTTTATTTATGTGCTTGTTTTGAAAATAGCGAAATTAATAGCTTTGTTATTTACAATGCCAATAGTTTTATCTTTCGCAAATGTGACACCTATTGTAACACAACATGTGTTGTGAGGGTGAGGGTGAGGGGTTGAGGGTGAGGGGTTGAGGGTGAGGGGTTGAGGGTGAGTGAGGGTGAGGGGTTGAGGGTGAGTGAGGGTGAGGGGTTGAGGGTGAGTGAGGTTGAGGGTGAGGGTGAGTGAGGGTGAGGGGTTGAGGGTGAGGGGTTCAGGGTGAGTGAGGGTGAGGGTGAGTGAGGGTGAGGGTGAGTGAGGGTGAGGGTGAGGGGTTGAGGGTGAGTGAGGGTGAGGGGTTGAGGGTGAGTGAGGGTGAGTGAGGGTGAGGGTGAGGGGTTGAGGGTGAGTGAGGGTGAGGGTGAGTGAGGGTGAGGGGTTGAGGGTGAGTGAGGGTGAGGGGTTGAGGGTGAGTGAGGGTGAGTGAGGGTGAGTGAGGGTGAGGGTGAGGGGTTGAGGGTGAGTGAGAGTGAGGGTGAGTGAGGGGTTGAGGGTGAGGGGTTGAGGGTGGGTGAGGGTGAGGGGTTGAGGGTGAGTGAGGGTGAGGGGTTGAGGGTGAGTGAGGGTGAGGGTAGTGAGGGTGAGTGAGGGTGAGGGGTTGAGGGTGAGTGAGGGTGAGGGTGAGTGAGGGTGAGTGAGGGTGAGGGTGAGGGTGAGGGTGAGGGTGAGTGAGGGTGAGGGTGAGGGTGAGTGAGGGTGAGTGAGGGTGAGGATGAGTGAGGGTGAGGGTGAGTGAGGGTGAGGGTGAGGGTGAGTGAGGGTGAGTGAGGGTGAGTGAGGGTGAGGGGTTGAGGGTGAGCGAGGGTGAGTGAGGGTGAGGGTGAGTGAGGGTGAGGGGTTGAGGGTGAGTGAGGGTGAGGGGTTGAGGGTGAGTGAGGGTGAGGGTGAGTGAGGGTGAGGGGTTGAGGGTGAGTGAGGGTGAGGGTGAGGGGTTGAGGGTGAGTGAGGGTGAGGGGTTGAGGGTGAGTGAGGGTGAGTGAGGGTGAGGGGTTGAGGGTGAGTGAGGGTGAGGGTGAGAGGGTGAGGGGCTGAGGGTGAGTGTGAGGGGTTGAGGGTGAGTGAGGGTGAGTGAGAGTGAGGGTGAGTGAGGGGTTGAGGGTGAGGGGTTGAGGGTGAGGGGTTGAGGGTGAGGGGTTGAGGGTGAGTGAGGGTGAGGGTGAGGGTGGGTGAGGGTAAGTGAGGGTGAGGGGTTGAGGGTGAGTGAGGGTGAGTGAGGGTGAGTGAGGGTGAGGGGTTGAGGGTGAGTGAGGGTGAGGGTGAGTGAGGGTGAGGGTGAGTGAGGGTGAGGGTGAGTGAGGGTGAGTGAGGGTGAGTGAGGGTGAGTGAGGGTGAGTGAGGGTGAGTGAGGGTGAGGGTGAGTGAGGGAGGGTGAGTGAGGGTGAGGGTGAGTGAGGGTGAGGGTGAGTGAGGGTGAGGGCGAGTGAGGGTGAGGGTGAGGGGTTGAGGGTGAGTGAGGGTGAGGGGTTGAGGGTGAGGGTGGGTGAGGGTGAGGGTGAGGGTGAGTGAGGGTGAGGGGTTGAGGGTGAGTGAGGGTGAGGGTGAGTGAGGGTGAGGGGTTGAGGGTGAGTGAGGGTGAGAGTGAGTGAGGGTGAGTGAGGGTGAGGGTGAGGGGTTGAGGGTGAGGGGTTGAGGGTGAGTGAGGGTGAGGGTGAGTGAGGGTGAGGGTGAGGGGTTGAGGGTGAGTGAGGGTGAGGGGTTGAGGGTGAGTGAGGGTGAGGGTGAGTGAGGGTGAGGGTGAGTGAGGGTGAGGGGTTGAGTGAGGGTGAGGGTGAGTGAGGGTGAGTGAGGGTGAGAGTTTGAGGGTGAGTGAGGGTGAGCGGTTGAGGGTGAGTGAGGGTGAGGGGTTGAGGGTGAGTGAGGGGTTGAGGGTGAGTGAGGGTGAGGGTGAGGGGTTGAGGGTGAGTGAGGGTGAGGGTGAGGGGTTGAGGGTGAGTGAGGGTGAGTGAGGGTGAGTGAGGGTGAGTGAGGGTGAGGGTGAGTGAGGGTGAGGGTGAGTGAGGGTGAGGGGTTGAGGGTGAGTGAGGGTGAGGGTGAGTGAGGGTGAGGGTGAGTGAGGGTGAGGGGTTGAGTGAGGGTGAGTGAGGGTGAGGGTGAGTGAGGGTGAGGGTGAGTGAGGGTGAGGGTGAGTGAGGGTAAGGGTGAGGGTGAGGGGTTGAGGGTGAGGGGTTGAGGGTGAGGGGTTGAGGGTGAGTGAGGGTGAGGGTGAGGGTGAGTGAGGGTGAGGGTGAGTGAGGGTGAGTGAGGGTGAGGGGTTGAGGGTGAGTGAGGGTGAGGGGTTGAGGGTGAGTGAGGGTGAGGGTGAGTGAGGGTGAGGGGTTGAGGGTGAGGGGTTGAGGGTGAGTGAGGGTGAGGGTGAGTGAGGGTGAGGGTGAGTGAGGGTGAGGGTGAGGGGTTGAGGGTGAGTGAGGGTGAGGGTGAGTGAGGGTGAGGGGTTGAGGGTGAGTGAGGGTGAGTGAGGGTGAGGGTGAGGGGTTGAGGGTGAGTGAGGGTGAGTGAGAGTGAGGGTGAGTGAGGGGTTGAGGGTGAGGGGTTGAGGGTGAGTGAGGGTGAGGGTGAGGGGTTGAGGGTGAGTGAGGGTGAGCGGTTGAGGGTGAGTGAGGGTGAGGGGTTGAGGGTGAGTGAGGGGTTGAGGGTGAGTGAGGGTGAGGGTGAGGGTGAGGGGTTGAGGGTGAGTGAGGGTGAGGGTGAGGGGTTGAGGGTGAGTGAGGGTGAGTGAGGGTGAGGGTGAGTGAGGGTGAGTGAGGGTGAGGGTGAGTGAGGGTGAGGGTGAGTGAGGGTGAGTGAGGGTGAGTGAGGGTGAGGGTGAGTGAGGGTGAGTGAGGGTGAGGGTGAGGGTGAGTGAGGGTGAGGGGTTGAGGGTGAGTGAGGGTGAGGGGTTGAGGGTGAGGGTGAGTGAGGGTGAGGGTGAGGGGTGGAGGGTCAGTGAGGGTGAGGGTGAGTGAGGGTGAGGGTGAGTGAGGGTGAGGGTGAGGGGTTGAGAGTGAGTGAGGGTGAGGGTGAGTGAGGGGTTGAGGGTGAGGGGTTGAGGGTGGGTGAGGGTGAGGGGTTGAGGGTGAGTGAGGGTGAGGGGTTGAGGGTGAGTGAGGGTGAGGGTGAGGGGTTGAGGGTGAGTGAGGGTGAGGGTGAGTGAGGGTGAGTGAGGGTGAGGGTGAGTGAGGGTGAGGGTGAGGGTGAGTGAGGGTGAGGGGTTGAGGGTGAGTGAGGGTGAGGGTGAGTGAGGGTGAGGGTGAGGGGTTGAGGGTGAGTGAGGGTGAGGGGTTGAGGGTGAGTGAGGGTGAGGGTGAGTGAGGGTGAGGGGTTGAGGGTGAGGGGTTGAGGGTGAGTGAGGGTGAGGGTGAGTGAGGGTGAGGGGTTGAGGGTGAGTGAGAGTGAGGGGTTGAGGGTGGGTGAGGGTTAGGGTACATGCTTTTCACTTTCTTCAAAGGTTGTCCGTGCATCAAGGGTAGTTTTGACTGAACTTTAAGTATAATAATTGTACGTACTCTTCGGTGGCATTGAGCTCACACCCTCGAATGGTCTTCGGTAGTATTGTTTCCTGTAGAATTCTATTTCCTGCTTATAAAGCGCATGTCTCGGTCAGTATCAGCAAAGTGGTATGTGCATGTGAAAGTCGGAGAGTTGGAGGCGGTTAAGGAAATGCAGAACATTCTGCAAAAGTAATGGGAAACCATTTTTATCTTGAAACTGTTTTTAACCGACAGTCTTTTATTCCTAATCATGGATGAGTGGGAGTAATACAGGGACTGGAGCAGCAGCGCCTCAGTTTGGATTGGTGTGGCAGGCAGGAGAAAGTCAGGAGAGGGAGGAGAGGGAGGAGGGGAAACTGCTTGCGAAATGAAATTAAAAGCGGCCGGCCGGGAAATGCTCTCGGTAGCATTTGTTTGAAGTGTGAAGCAGGGGGCGGGAGCAGCCTTTGGTGTGCGGATAATTAGGGGAGGAGCAGCCAGGAGATCCAAGCTGGGGAACAGATGGCTGGCGATTTGATGCTGTGCACGCGCATTTTAGGTCAATGCGCTTGCACGGGCACAGCACCAAATCGCCACAGTTAGTTAAGCTTTGTTTAAAGCCCTATAGTCTCGCTTCTCTCAATGCGCATGCGCATTGATAGGTCACGAGACCTAAAAATATGATAGTCTCTTCACAATTCAGAGTGTATTTCATTAACATGCAGACACGTTTACCTTTAGCACAGCAGATTGCATTAAGTATATATTTTTTAAAGTGATAGTTTTCAAACATGAATTTAGAAACATTAATTCGTACCCCCACCCTGACAACAATGGCAGTAGTGATCTTAGATGCAAGTCAGTAGCAATGTGCACTCTTTAGGTGACCTGGGTTCCTAAAATACATGAGCAAGATTATAGTTTATTAAATCCAACATAGAGGCACGTTTTGTAGAGTGTACATCTTGAAGTCATGTATTTTGAAGTCTGCTTACTTGATAATGAAGAACAAGGAGAAAACGTGAAATAAAGCAATTGCCTAGGATCACACAATTTGATAAAGTAGAGAAGCCGGGATTAGTCACAGGTGTTCTGGTTTTCACATTGCACAATTGCCACTAGATATGTAGATGTATATCCTTTGCTTCTCCTGCACCCACCTTAATGCTATTCCCCACCAACCCTGCACTCCCACTCCCCCACCTCGCCACCACCCTGCTGGAATCAGTGCAGCCCTCAGTCACATCACAGAACAGACATTATGGCCCCTGCGAAAATATTTGTGAGTGCTCATGCCTTAAACTGTAAACTGCACATTTGTCTCTCACACTTCTTCATCCATCCCACTACTAAGCGATGCATCCTATAACATAACTGCACCCCGTTCTCCTCGCTCACGACATGGAAACACTTCCCACATAGGCTCAAAAAACAAAGACAACACCCTTCCTAGACATTGGCGATCCACTGAAAGCTCGAGCCAGGCTCAAGCCTGAAACCTGGCCCTTGCTCAGCTTAAGGTGCTGGTGGAACCTCCAGCCCAGCTTTCAAGTGATTTCTGTCTGCCACCTTCCCTCCTACCAGAATGTGGCATTACAGCCAGATCTGCCGACTTTAGAACAGAGGAGCAAGGTTGGAGTCTCCACTTCAGTTCAACGGCCTGTGATTCTGGGCAAATTACTAGATCTCCCCATGACCATAAACAATGCATGTAGCCTCATGTACTTGAACTGGTGCTTATGTAAAGCACCCAGTCTATTAAAAAGTGAAGAAAAATGCACAAATAAGTAAAACCAAAGCCTTAACATAAGAAAGACACAAACTATTTTGCCAGCTGATTTATACAAAGTGAAACCAGAAAACCTGAATAAATCATGACTTTCCTGCTCAAATAGTGTGATCTTTGGCTAATATTTTATTTCACCAAAACTCTTTTTTCTTCATTAGCACTTTCAAATATATGAGTTCAGAATAGCAGTTGTACAAATTCTTATTGCAGAATTCAGGGGTAGAAGCACAAGAAACTCAATTGATGGAACTTGGGTAGAAGGTATTTAAAAGCTATCATTTTGTTAAAGTACTTCTCGGTGCTATAATGTAACATATTCATGTCGAAGCTTCACATGTTAAAGAAAGACACTTTTTTGTTTACTTGTAAGCGACGTTATCATATTTTACATGATGTTTGTTGTGTTATTTGCATAAATATGTTTAGGGCTCGCCAGGGGTGTGGCTTCAGGAGGGGTGCTACACACCCCTTATAAATGTCCTTTCCGTTATATAGTTGGGTACCGGTGGTTTCAGTCGGTTATGGTGTATTTCAGCAGTTATTTTTCCATACACATAGACAAAAACGCACACACTCGCTCGGTTTTAAAAAAAAATCAAAAATATTAGTTACTTTACTCTCCCTGTAAATGTGTTGGCTCGCCCACCCTAACCCTTCTAACCACACCCTCTTCCTATCATAGCGTGCTACAGGTTACTAAGGGCTTAAGTGCACCACATAAGGCTAGTAGGCGCTATAATAAACTCTGCGATGCAATGAAATAGAGCGCAGAAGACAGCGCCGGGGACCCGCTCACGCACTCCTGTCCACGGGGCGGAGGGTCCTGGCATGTGTGGGCGCGGTACTCACCCGGCCCGGGCAGCATCGCCAGCCCCTACGCCCCTGCGGCTCCGACCTCGGCAGAGAGGATGCAGGAAAAGCTTCCGGTTCACAGGTCGGTGCTCAGCAGTGTCTGGGCTGGGCTGGGTTGCCTCCCGGTGCCCGCGCAGTGGGCTCGGGCACCGGCAGCTCAGACACGACTAGGCACGCGTGCTCCCTCCCTCCGCCGGCGTCCCCGCCCCGCATGGTCACGCCGTGCCTCCCCGCCCGGCCGAGCCCAGGGCAACTGAGGACACCGGGGCAGAAGTCTCCCCGCGTTGCCAATAGTTCCCCTCCCAACCCGTGTGCCTGCTGCGTAGCCGAGGAGTCACCTGATCCCGTGTGCAGCCCTCGTGGAAGCGATAAACTGAGAATAAGTAACTGAGAGAGCGCCTCTGCCTCAACCCCCCCCTATCCACACTCCTACTCCTCGGGGCGGACTCAGCTCAGCCCCTCGCCCGCCCACCCGGCATCGGTCTCCAGCGCCAGCCTCGGTCAAACCAGTGACCAGCTGGAGATGCGGACGCTCCTGCTCACAGCAAGCGTGTCCCGGCGGCGCCACCCCTCGCACCTTGTGCTCTGCCTCCGGCTGCCATGTGTTTATTTTTGTATTTGATTCAGTTTACCCAAAGGTGTCAGAGCGCTTTACAAAAGAACCAGTTAAGTTACAAAAGGTCATCAAGATAGACCAGAGGTCTTCAATCTGTGGGGCGCGAACCCCAGTGGAGGAAGCGGAGGACAGGGAGGCGGATGGCCAGGTCTCTCCCTGCCCCCCCCCCCCCCCCGCAGGGGGAAGCCCCTTAGCATTCTCCCCACTGCCCGGCATAGGCCAGTAATTCTTCTATGCCCAGGTGGACGGAAGAGGATACTAAGGGGCAGCAGATCTCGCCTCCCCCAGGGACGACGCACTTCCGTCAGCTCAAGGGTACTAGGGTGACTCACCTGGGCAAACCCTCTTTTCCGGCACAGGCAGCAGAAGGATTTTGCCACCCACCCAGGTGTAGTGTCCTGCTGGACACGTTCTAGTTGTTTTATTCTGTAACCCTACACTGTACACCCACCCACCACTGGTGTCACGAGTCAGGTGACCCAGTCAATAAAGGGGGCGGAGCGCACGTGCTCTTGGCCAATTCACTAGCCCACTATCCTGGTGTCCGTGTCTCATTCATTTACCATAATGCGGGCCTAGGGCCCATCATTACACTGGCGACGAGGTGGCTGTACCCCGGCGTGCTACAGCCCAGGAAGAAGGGGGAGAGAATACTACCCGCCTAGGGGCAACCCCTACAACGATCGGCGCCGGCAGCCGAGAGGCCCGCGGGGCGTGTGCCGTGCCCCGGGCCCATATGCAAATGGTGTGGTGACCAGGAGCCTACCCCGCACCTCACGCGCCCGCACTGAACTGCCCCTGCGAGGAGTGCCTTGGGGGAGAAAAGGCAAGCGGAGCGACCGGAGCCCACCCATGTTGGCCGCGACAGCGTGGCCCTTCCGGGAGCAGAGCGGACCGACCGGAGCCCACCCGCGTCGGTCGCGATGGAATAATCCCCGGCAGGGATGAGTACGAGCCGAGCGGAGCCCACCCGCATCGGCCACAACTGGGACGCAACCAGGTGACCCCACCGGAAGAAGCGGACCGGCCAGAGCCCACCTGCACAGGCCGCAACTGAGCCCGTGAAGATGCGGATCGACCGGAGCCCAACCGAGTCGGCCGCCAATGCCCGCGTGGCAGGAGGGGCCCGCGGCCGGAGGTGAGCCCAGACGCTGGGGAATGCCAGGGGGGGCCGCGCAAGCCAGAAGCAACCCCCCTCCTGACTGTATATTAAGCGGAGCCCACCCGCATGGCCATGGCGCCCTGCCGAGCCCAATGTGGCCCACAATAAACATTACACGGGGAAGCAAGGCCAACGGAGCCCACCCGCGGCCTGCCTGCAGCGTCTCCTGTCCCCCGCCGCGCAGCGTGTGTGATGTGAGGCTGCGGCAGGGGGATGAATGAACTTCAAAGGGGAGCGCCCGCAGCGTGTGGAGAGCTGCCGGGCGCTGACCCCTGAAAGCGGAGCCCACCCGCATCGGCCCGCAATGGAGATGGCCACGAAGGTGAGGAGCGATATGTCCCGGGAGCAAGGGGGACAGCGGGTGCCCACCCCACTCCGTTAGCCCCCTGTGCTGAACACCCGGCTGCGAAAGGGGCATGTGCGAAGCCCGGTGGAGGGTATAAGCAGAAGCAGAGCTCATCCGCAACCAATCATAGAAGCGCCAGCACCCCTACGCCGCCTGAAAGAGCGCAAGGACGGCGACAGGGGACATAGCGAGCTCCAGTGGCAGCATTACGACGAGAGAAGCGGTTAACACCAGTGGGTGTGGCCGATGGTTGCGAGGTGCCATCACCCCTCCCCCACGTCGCAGCCCAGGAGCGGGGTGGTGGCCAGCGGCGCATCAAAAGAGCAGTGAGGAGTGACTGTGAAAATCAGGACAAAGACGGCGAGATGCCCCCCCCCCCCCTTGGCGGTCGGAAAGAATCAGAGGCACCTACTGTGTTCCTGGCCCAGGACAGCTAGAGGGTGGGGGGTGCAGCAGCCAGTTGAGGAAGGTGTTTCTCCACAAGGGCAGTGAGCCCGAAGTCAGCAAGCACACAGAAAGGCAGGCCAGTGGAAAGTAGCACTGCCACCCAGTGGTCAGCAAGGAACACTGCACCCACACACACAGACAAGTGAGGAACACTGGAACGTGTGGGGACATGAAGCGAAATAGAGTGCAGGACACTGGGACACAGGAAGACTGCCAGGACAGGCAGTTACACTCAATAAACTCAAGGAGGAAGGCCTGCGACCAGGTGCCACCACACGCCAAAAACTGTAACAAGAAGGCACTGGTCTGAGGAGAGTGCAGGGGTGCGCCAGGAGCGCAAAGACTCCACACACATACCAGGACAGCACAGCACTGCGCAGGAACACGCAAGGAGCGAAGGAACTCCACGGACCAGACAAAAAGTCAACGGAGCGGTGACGCAACCCTCCGGAAGCACTACACAGACACCAAAGCATATACCCAACACGGGAACGCCAGCGAAAGCCACAGGAGCGGTGGCGCAACCCTCTGGACACAGTGAAGCACCCGAAGAGCGCGGACAAAAGCACACCAAAGCAAAAGTATTGCAACAGCAAAGGAAAGTGTGCACGCATATCACCAGAAGCATGAAGACTCACGAGGGAAAGCCGACCACCCAGTCTGGTTGCAAGGAGAAGAAAGCCGGCCACCCAGCCTGGTTGCAAGGAGGAGTTAGCCGGCCATCCAGTCTGGTCGGAAGGAGGAGAAAGCCGACCGCCCAGTCTGGTCGCAAAGAAGAAGGTAAAACAGACCACCAAGTCTGGTCGCAAGGAGGACAAAGTTGCAAAGTAGAAGGTAAAGCCGACCCCTGTCTGGTCGCCAACGAAGATGAAGTCACAAGGAAAAAGGGTGACCACCCAGCCTGGTCACAAGGAAGACGAAGCCAGAGAATCGCCTAGAAAGAAAAGTGGAACGACCAGTCAGATGGTCGCCAGCACAGAGAGACCTGGCAGGAGGTCTGCTCCGAAGACAGAAGACGTCCGTGAACCAAATGCCCAAGAGAGTGTCTGGAAGAGGACCCGAAGATACGGACGCAACACCTACAAGAACCAGAAGTAACAGGAAGCAAGAAAGATCGCAACAACCGGTCCAGCCACAGAAGAGAAGAAGACAGTGTCCGAAAGCCAGGACAAGACCAGAGGGAAACAGGCGGAGTGCACGCTGCCTGGAGAAGCCTAGTCAGGAAGATAAGGACAGTGAGATGACCAGACCATGTCGCGAAAAGGAAAACGGAGAAGAAGGGCACGACGCCACGAAGGAAGGAGAAGAAGAAAGGAGTCATGTGGCACGACGCCATCAAGAACAACAGCATCCAGAAAGGTGAGGAGAGGTGTGACAAGTCTACACACCCACCAGAAGAAGAGGTGACACGCACCACAACACCGCGTACAGTGACCGACATATCCAGGAGAACATTGTTGGCACTAGGAACAGAACAGGCATCTACTTACAAGTTCCCCGACGACCAATCGACTACAGGAGAGTACAGGCTGGACCATTGGTGACACCTACCTTTGGGATTGAGCGGAAGATTGGATGCGGAGAGCGCTCAGACGTCCGGCAGAAGGAGAACTGACCACTCCACACCAGCCCGTGGATATCCAAGAGGCAAAGGCCTCAGGGACACCGGTGGCAGAGGGTCCCGACAAGAGAGATGGATCCACCGCCGTCTATCCTGCAAGTCCTGGGTAGAAGAGGAACTTGTGCGCAAAAGCAAGAGTCAACAGCCACCCTCCAGGTGGAGCCACGGACTGCGAGGTAGTAATCTCATCGCCTCCTCCATTCACACCCAGACTGTGGAGTTGGAGCAACGCTGCAAAGAACACCCAGCCCAGCGGAAACCTGAAGAAGAGGGCCTTCGGGACATCTCGTGGCAGGAGAACACCCGCGAGAGGGGCGTCCCAGTGAGAGGGATGTCCTTCAACCACTCCCTCCTTTGCAATGTGAAGCCAAGCTGCCTACAATGAAGAAACCAGACGGACTAGTAGAAGATAACATCCCTCAAGGCTACCATCTGGTCATCCTGTTCGGCGACACCCCAAAAGCAAGATCTCAATGGACTGAAGAAGACACTGTCATGGCGCAAGTCCAGAAGAGCACGCCCACCGAGAACCAGGACGCCGAGCCCAAGAGAACAAACGTTTCAGCTGCAAGTTTCCACCGTCGTCATCTAGCAGGCAGCTGAAGAGCCTCCTTCAAAGTTTACGATATGGCATATTTATGTTATTTCCTCCCAAAGGTTCGGACTTTGCTTTTCCTCAATTCTTATTAAAGTTTGGGAGGAATATAGTGTCCTGCTGGACACGTTCTAGTTGTTTTATTCTGTAACCCTACACTGTACACCCACCCACCACTGGTGTCACGAGTCAGGTGACCCAGTCAATAAAGGGGCGGAGCGCACGTGCTCTTGGCCCATTCACTAGCCCACTATCCTGGTGTCCGTGTCTCTTTCATTTACCATAATGCGGGCCTAGGGCCCATCATTACACCAGGCAGCAAGGAAGCAGAAAACAGAAATCAACAAAAGACAAACAGCGTCGCAAGCGGAGTTACATGGTGATCTATATGCATAAAAAGGCAAGCTTTACCCCATCAGAGGGGCGATGGGGTCGCCAACATAAATGAGATCCTCAGGCCATAGGGGGCCCTGAGAAGAACATGACGGCGACCCCTTCATCCCGTAAGGGACAGTTGGTATCCTGACAGCTGGTGGTTGGCCTTACCTCGCTCCGTGGTGGCTCGGGGGCTGCAAACATTTATAAACAAGCATTGGCATAGCCAATAGGTCTCGCCTTTGGGACCTTGTAAGTAAAAAAAAAACTGAAGTGTAAGACTTCGCGTTTACATTTACTGCATCCTAAATACGAAGTAAATATAAACGTGGTCTTATACTTCAGTTTATTTTTTTACTTACAAGGTCCCAAGGCGAGACCTATTGGCTAGGCCAATGCTTGTTTATTTTGAAGAGGAGAGTACCGGCACTTCTCGAGAGAAATGCAATACCTTTAATTGGAGAGTACCAGTACTTCTCAGAAACAAGCAGGTACTCTGCTACAGAGTACCTGCACCTTTATTTTTCCATTTCAAGCACTGGTCATATGGTATCCTGGTCTGCACAGTACTACACACACCAAGTGCCCAGTTTGTGGGGCCGACTTCCCATTAACGTTACTGTATGATGTACATCAGGTATAAAGACCGCTTCATACATGCAACAACACATACAGTGGTGTAAGCCACGTGCAATAGTGAACCGCACATCACTCTGTGCATACACCAGGCAGCACTGGCCACAGTAACAGCATTTTCTGTAAAAGTGAATGTGCTGTGCAGCTGAGTAAGCCCTAAGTACAGCACTGAGTGTATGCGTGCACCACACTTAAAACCAATTATAACAATTGTAGCTCTTGGATACAACCGTGACTTTTTTTTAATAGAGTTTTATATAGCGCGATCTTGACCCAAATCGGGTATCAGAGCGCTTTACATAGCACCAGTTGCATTACATGAGCACACGTTCACACATACATACATACAGGCATTTGACAAATGTGCAGATGTTCGATTTTTAATCTTAATTTTTTTGATTCCATTTTGCTACAGAATATACGTGAAAATATTTTTGTTTTCCTCAGTCGTGTGCCTGTTGTTGCCCAAATGTACCAGTAACCTTAATAAGAGGTGGATGAAGGTAGGGTAGAGGGGGCACTCAGCTCAGTTTTGCAGGGAGATCACGATAGCTGTCGGACTTGGACAGAATCTAGGCCCAAACACCAAAATAATAGTGGCCACCAATAACCCACATACTTGTGAAGCACGCTGCTTCGGTGTTTTGCAAGGCGTGAGGCACTACATGCAATGTTTGTGGTCGCATCAGGTAAATCAACAGCAAAAACTGGTCCAACAGGCCATAAAACTGGCCCACAGACAGCCAAAAACTGGTCCACAGACGGGTCATGTCAGACTAGCCATTCTGGCACTGCCTGAGTACCCTAGTGTAGTCCAATCCGACCCAGGTTGCAGAATTAACAGGAAAAGCACGTGGCCATTTCTTTCCATTATGGAAAGCAATGCGGTTAGATAAATATAGTGGATAATGCTGCTCCTGCGTGTGCGTCTTTGGGCAGCACGAAGAATACGAATACAAAAGGAATGACAAAACCAGTAGGCCTGGTTTTAACATGGAACGCAGGCATGTACCAATGCGCACAGGTGCATGGCTGCGTTTCCATCTATTAGCCCATTACAGCCAGACAAATTGGTTTTGCCAGTGCTTGTTGTTGGTGTTGCTAATTCACTAAATGAAATTAGGCAAACTGACTAAAGGGGGAGGGCGGAAACAAAAGGAAGCCAGTGGAGGGGTAGGGGAGTGAGCGGTAACAAAAGGATGCCGGAGTTACACATAAGGAAGGAAGGAAGCGGACACACGGGGAGAGATCACAAAGGAGAAACCAGGACACAAAGATAAGTAGGAAAGCTCACATGGGGTGGAAAGAGGGTTCAGCGGTGGAGGCAGAACCCACAGTGAGGCAGAATAAAGCTAAAGAAGTGAGACAGGGAACTGACATACGGGGCGAGGGATCACAGAAACGGGGGAGGATGGGGTTAAAGGGCAAACAAACTGGGAGAGAGAAAGACAGGCACACTTAAATTAAGACCAAGTCAGAGACAAGAATTGATGGAGAGTAAAACGTTTGAAGAATAAAGACAGGGATTACCTACACGTAAAGCATATTTATTTTCATTTCCTTGTATCACTTATAGAAAGAAAGCAGCATCAAGATAATAATAAAGTAGATATTACGCTCAGTCAACTGTAATCATACACTAGAAAGCACCTAGAAGTCATCATTGAATCGTGGAAATAGAACTGCCACTCAATGAGTTTAAGAGTGTGACAGCACCACCTAGTGTGCATTCAAGGCAATTAGAAATGTTAACAAGCATTGGCCTCGCGGCAGTGAAAGTGGCAGCAGGGGGAGGGGGCATGGGCGATTTCCTTTAGGGAGCGTGCAACCATATGGCGCCACCATATGGCGCCACGCGCTCCAGAAAGGAAATCACCAAGTTTGCTGAAAAAGCTGTGCCGATGGCATTAGGTCCCCTCCTATGCAACGGACAAGACCTAAAAAGCTTGAACTGACCATTGAGATAGCCAGATCCTTGCCATAAAGGAAAGACTGTTGTGTCTTATAGGTGTGGGGCATTACAATGGACGTTCCTTCCCCACCCCTGATAAGAACCACTCCTATTGGTGTTTCAGTGTTTCAGTGTTGCTCCGGCAATGCAAGTATGGATAAATTACTTACCTGTAATCCTAGTTCTCTTCCTGGGGTATCCTCATCAGAGTCACAAGCACTGAATATTCCCGCCCATGTGCAGGGACCCCAGAAATAATAAGAAAATTATATATGAAAACCATATATGTACATGTCTACATATATATACAAACATTTATTATGTTTTCCCATACCAATGCACCCCTCCATATGGAGGCTAAACAATGTAATTGCACACATAAAGACTGCATTTGCCAATACAGAAAGATATAAGAGGGCAAGTAGTACTTGAATTCAGTCTTTTAATGAGTAAAAACACTCATAAGAGCAAAAAACCTCCAAATAAACAGACATTGTTAGCCTACAGGCTGCATTGCAAAACAATAGCATGGAAAATGAAAGCATTTTCAACAAAAACTGGCACGTGCCTTTAAGGCAGCCATGACCCCTAGCTTCCCATCATGCCTCAGGGGTGACAGTTGGGTCAGTTGTTCTTTGTATAACCCTGAAGGTCAGGGCCCAAAGATATCTTTTAACACTTTAGAAATAATCTCATTTGTCTGGGGCGGCGGGTGGGTTGCTTATGACTTTGATGAGGATACCCCTGAAAAAGAACTAGGATTACAGATAAGTAACTTATCCCTCTCTTCCAGGGGATCCTCATCAATAGTCATAAGCACTGAATAGAATAGCAAGCCCATCAACCACCTGCAGACAAATGAGAACACAAAGTGATTGGATCACCAACAACCGAAAAAATCAGCTGTTGAACAGATTTCTCAAGGAGGCTTGCCCTACTTGAGTGTCCGCTTTAGTATCTGAGTCAAGACAGTAGTGTCTTGTAAATGTGTGTACCGATCTCCAAGTAGCAGCTTTGCATATCTCGGATGTGAGAAGTTGGCCTGATATATGATGTTCACTAGTTCTAGTGACCACCTTGTATCAGTCCAAACAACCCTTATGGTGATTGGTTGTAAGTCAACCTTATAGACCAGCTATCCTAATGGTAGCATGGACAAAGCAGTCTTAGGCTAAACTCTTTTGGCATGTGAAGCCAGCTGTTTTACCACATATAACCCCTTGAATACCAGATAAAAGGACACCACACAGGTTGTTATGAAAATAAACAGTATATTTATTAATAACAAACACCTCTGAACTCTTTATGAGATCAGAGGGCTAAGCACATGACAATCTCTTAGGAAAAATACGATAAGTTGCACAAAATTACAATGGTGCCCTAGGGGCACGACAAACCATATACTAAGTAAATGGTATAAGGAAATCGATAGAAGGAATGGAGCTGTCCAGAGGCTGTAGGATCGCTGGGGCTACACTATCCTAACCTTAGGTAAGTAATAGGAGGCCCACGGAACGCGTGTGCAGAGTGTGAACTCACACGCGAGATGCGTAACAACGTCTATGGACAGTACAGTTCAAGAAAAAGGTGAGTACGGGCAATCCTGACTGGTTAGGACTAAAACGACTGTGAATCTGGACACTAGGAGAGTCAAGCTACCCTTGAGCACCGAAATGCTCTTGTTACCTCACCCACGGGCTGCGGGTGCATAGGTGCGAAGTCGTGTCGGGTTTCTGCGTTGAAGTCTATGGAGCCTGGAAGAAAAGATACTGCAGGCGACCAGGAGGAAGATGTCCGGTGCGATCCACGGGTGGATCGAGGAAGAAGAGGACCTGAAAGCAGAGGGGACAGTGTTCAAAGTCACTAGCCAGTGACCGGTGTGGAACCAGGAGGGAACCAGATGCTGTCGTCGCGATCAGGTGAAGAGTGTACGCTTGTCTCTGCAGCCACGTGGACCAGGAGGTGTCTTTGACAACCAGGATGGAGGCACGAGCTGTCCCACGCAGGCTCTCGCTGTCGGCGGTGTCGGATCCGGATTTGGAGTCAACAGGCCTTGGCAAAGGCAACCCACGCGATGAGTGGAAACGGCGTCTGGAGTGGACCAGGAGGGTCCGGGGTGCTCCTCTTTTGGAAGGGAGCAAGGGCCAGTCTGGAGCAACCAGACCAGCAGTGAAGATTTCAAGGTTCGTCGTCTAGGAGGTCACTAGCCAGCCGGCAAGTGACCAGACAACTCGTCGAGCAGCAATCAAGCAAAAGCGCCCCACGCAGATCTAGTGGATGCTGGAGGGCTGATCTTTGGTGCAGGGGCTGCTCGGGGCTGGGGCTTCTCAATCCCCAAAGCACTTTCACGAGGATGCCTCAGAAGTCGTGCTGGAAGCGAAGTGCAGTCTCTTCAAGATGGCCGGTCCCACGTGTCTCGTCGCACCCACGGATCTCAGCTGTGCTGCAGATGTAGGTAGAGGTCGGAGAGGTCTGGGAGTCCGGGTCTCGTCGGGCTCTGAAGTCTGGATCCGGCAGGAAGGACGACAAAGTGGACCGCTAGGACGCTTGATGATGCCTGCAGTTGCAGGTTGGACACTCCTTGCCCACAAGGGAGATTCTTCAGTCTTCTGTGGAGCAGAACGTCAAAGTCCAGAGTTTCTTCTTTGTAGAGTAGTTCAGGATAATCTAATTTGGAATGGGACCAGCTCCTACCTTTATCCTGCTAAAGGGGGCTGTACTGGTGACTAGGTCCCTCCCCTGGGTGGGACCAGGAAGGGGGGTGGTTACACCCCCTATCCTTTGTCCGGTTTCGTGCCAGAGCTGGGGCTGGAGTGCCCCAGCAACTGGTTTGAACCGGTGTATGCACAGGGCACCTTGTGTGCCCCAGGCATGTCTCATTCCTTTCAGGCCTCCCTATCTCAATACACAAAATCCTGTCTGGGGTGGTGCTAGCACCTCCCAAGGCAGGAAACCCTCTGTCCAGGCCTCCCTCGCTGGAAGGACTCCCAGCAGCAGGAGATCAGACTTGTGTCTGTGGTGGCAGCATCCATTTTGTGATGCTGAGGCTTCGTTTAACTTTAACCGGGGTTCACAGTTACATACATGTCGTGTCCCTCTAGAAGGGTGGAATGCTACCCCCGTTGCCAGAATTGGCGAGGGGGTAGTATTCCAATTCATATGACACCTTACTCGACATGTTTTGATAATGCTATACCAAAGTTAGCATTCAAGCGCGAGGATTATAATGCACTTAAGAGTATATGGTATAGCGTTATCATGGAACAGCTATAAGGACTTGGTTCCGCAAGCTGTAGACAGGCTCAGCTCATGCTAGAGCACCATCTCACATAATTCCAAGCACTCTGCCTTCAGGATTGATAAGGCCTGCCATAGGAGTGACTGATAGGAATATATGTGTCCATTTTGGGGTTAGATATAGGTAACTATATCTACAGCAAAGGGTGAGTACACCACCTTGCCCCAGCTGTCTTACCAGCCAGTTGTGTCTGTTTAGATGGCCAGCCAGGGGTGGCATAATACATGCTTCAGCCCCTGGTAGGCCTTGGGTTCACCTATGCCCTGGGTACCTAAGGTACACTGTACAGGGGCTTATAAGGTGTCCCAATACCAATTGGTAAATGCACCTAAAGTACATGGATGTCAATTTAGAGAGAGAACAGCTAGGCTGTGGGTCTGATTAACAGGCCCACAGCCAGGGGAAGTCGTAAACCAGTGAAGCAAAAAGCAAAAATCTGGGGTGACCATAGGATTGCAGACCCCACTCTCCTACATAACCCCCCCAAACTTAGGGACATTAAGCTAACCTTGACCAGGTGAGTCTTCCTGTTCTAAGTGGAAATACCTGGAGAGACCATCTGCATTGCCATGGTCAGTCCCTGGTCTGTGCTCCACTGTAAAGTCCATCCCCTGTAGGGAAATGGACCACCTAAGAAGTTTGGGGTTTTCACCCTTCATTTGATTTAGCCACAAGAGGGGCTTATGGTCGGTCTGAATCTTGAAGTGAGTTCCAAACAAGTATGGCCTCAACTTCTTCAGGGCCCAAACCACAGCAAAGGCCTCCCTCTCAATAGCTGACCAACGTTTCTCTCTAGGGGTCAGCCTTCTACTTATAAAAGCAATGGGCTGGTCATGACCATCAATATTCAGTTGAGATAGAACAGCTCCCACACCCAACTCAGATGCATCTGTTTGGACAATGAAGGTTTTGGAGTAGTCAGGACTCTTGAGAATAGGTGCAGTACACATGGCCTGCTTCAGGTCATCGAATGCCTTCTGACAGCTAACTGTCCGCTGAACTTTCTTTGGCATTTTCTTGCTTGTCAAGTCATTAAGTGGTGTCACAATGGACCCATCATTTTTGACAAACTTCCTATAGTAACCAGACAGGCCCAAGAAAGCTCTGACCTGTGTCTGGGTGGTTGGAGGAGCCCAGTCCTCTATGGCCTGTATCTTGCTCTCCAAGGGTTGAACCTGGCCTCCACCTACAAGGTGGCCCAGGTACACAACCTGACTCTGCCCTATCTGGCACTTGGTGGCCTTGATAGTGAGGCCTGCCTTTTGCAGGGCCTCCAAAACTTTCCTCAGGTGGATCAGGTGATCCTCCCAGGTGGAGCTGAAGACAGCAATATCATCTAGATATGCTGCACAAAAGTCATCCAACCCAGTGAGGACTTGGTTCACCAACCTTTGAAAAGTGGCAGGTGCATTTTTCAAACCAAAGGGCATCACCACAAATTGGTAATCAAGCATTGTACTCCTGTTTCGGCGACTTCAAGGCGGCCTTTGACTGTATTAACCGTCAACTACTATGGTCCAAATTAAAGCAGCAGGGCTTGCCGGATACAATTCTATACCCTATAATGAATTTATATACAGATACCTGGATGCAGGTAAAGATCGCTAATGGGCACCGGCTGACACGAAAGATTAACACACATGACGGATTAAAACAGTGCTGTGTGTTGGCCCCTCATCTTTTTAATCTATTCATGGCAGACCTAACCTCAAGGCTGCATAGCACTAATGCTCACCCACCGCGGCTAGGAACACTACGGCTGACACATCTCTCCTATGCCGACGATGTGGTGCTCCTAAGTCAAACAAAGATAGGTCTGCAATGTCTCCTGCATGAACTGGCAGATTACACAAAACTCAATCTTCTCGAAATCAACAGCCAGAAAACAAAGATCATGATACTGACCTGTCGACGTAATACTCTGCCGGTTTTTGTCATAGACAATAAAAAATTGGAAGTGGTGGGCAATTACAAGTATTTGGGAATACAATTGGACAGTCGTCTCAACTTTTCCATGCACTTCGATGTCATCGAAAAAAAAGGAATAGCCCTGTTACATGCGTTTAATAGCATCTCCAAACAGCTAAAGGGCCCGTTTTTTAATCCACTTCTGACAGTCATCAGAGCCAAGCTGTTACCCACAATAGGCTATGGCAGTGTGTTACATCATGGCAGAAGTGCACAGCTTCTAGACCGAATCCAAACTAGAGTCTACAACCGGGTTTTTAGCGTACCGTCCAATGCATCACCTGCGCAGGTCCGACTGGAGTTCGGCCTGAAATCCCAAGAACTAAAAGTATGAGACCATTAAATTCTGGTACGATATTTGGATGAATAGGGAAACAGGAATCAACCAAGCCATGTGGGAAGCAATGCAAAATAATTCCAACTCTCAGTACGCTAAGTATCTAAAACTATCCCTCGACACTACTGAACTTATATCCTTGTGGCAAACTAAGCTACCGGTATCATCATTCAAGCTAGCGATTAAAAAGGCTGCAAACAGGCACTCGCTGATCAATGACAAGTCAATCCTTAGTCACCGAGCGCATGCCTGGATGATAATTCAATCGTACAAAGTGCTTAAACCGGCAGCCTATCTTGGTCTTTCCTTTTCCTCATATGTCAAAACGAAATACCTTAATTTAAGGATGGGTAATCTGCCGACAAACGCAGACAAACCGGATTGGAGGAAACCAGCTACCAAGGAGTGTGATCTATGTGGCGATGCAAAACGAGACTTTATCCACCTACTCTGCATCTGTCCTGCACTGGATCAGGAACGACAGTACTGGTTAAAGACAAAGTTAATTGAATACAGAGTACGTACCTGCCGCTCCGCCGTCATACAAGTCTTGTGTACAGCGGATCCACAATTAATCTGCAGATCAGTCAAACTTGTCACGAACTTTGAGAACAAAAGGGATACTATCGCACATGTTTGAAAAAGAAAAAAAACCTATGAAGATAAAGATTATGCTGCTAATTTTAGAGAAAAATAAGATTTAGTTCCCTCTTTTTAAATGTCACGCAAGTCCGTTTGTTCTTTGGTAGTCAACGGAAGATGAGTTCCACTCACCGTTCCTCAACAAGTAAATGGACAATATAAAATTGAATTGACTTGGCACTTGACGTTCCTTAAATGTAATCTTGTTTTTTAATGTTGCTAAATCTAAACCATGGATGCTCGTCGATCATTCATTTTAAACTGCTGCTCCTTTTCTACTTTTTGTAATGGTTTTTACTAACTATACAATAAAGCTTATTCTTCTTCTTCTTACCACAAATTGGTAATGACCTCCTGGGGTAGAAAATGCTGTTTTGGCCTTGGCATCCTCAGCTAACCTGATCTGCCAATAACCAGCTGTTAGGTCAAATGTACTCAAGAAGGTTGCAGAAGCCAACTTGTCTATGAGTTCATCTGCCCTAGGTATTGGATGGGCATCTGTCTTAGTGACAGCATTGAGACCCCTGTAGTCTACACAGAACCTCATCTCTCTCTTACCATCCTGGGTGTGAGGTTTTGGCACTAGAACTACAGGACTAGCCCAAGGGCTCTCTGAGGGTTCAATGACTCCCAATTCCAACATCTTTTGTACTTCTTTCTTTATGCAGTCCCTGACGTGGTCAGGTTGCCTGTAGATTTTACTCTGACAGGCAGACTGTCACCAGTGTCCACCTCATGGGTGCACCAGTTGGTCTGACTGGGTGTCAGTGAGAACATTTGTCTAAAGGATTGAAGAACTTGTTTGCAATCCTCTTGTTGATGCTCAGAGAGGCTGTCAGAAAAGACTACACCATCAACTGACCCATCATCAGGGTTCTGAGTGAGCAGGTCTGGGAGAGGGTCAATCTCTTCCTCCTGTCCCTCATCTGTTGCCATGAGCAAACCCATGTTCTCCCTGTCGACAAATGCCTTGAGCCTGTTTACATGAAGCACCCTGTGAGGGCTCCTGGGAGTTCCAAGGTCCACCAAGTAGGTGACCTCTCCCTTTTGCTCAATAATGGTATGGGGTCCAGACCATCTGTCTTGGAGAGCTGCTGGGGCCACTGGCTCCAACACCCACACCTTCTGTCCTGCATGATAAACAGTTAGTAGGACAGCCTTTTGGTCATGCCAAGCTTTTTGAAGTTCTTGGCTGGCCTCAAGGTTTTTGGATGCCTTTTCCATGTACTCTGCCATCCTGGAGCGGAGACCAAGTACATAGTCCACTATGGCAAGTTTAGGCTTTTTGAGAGGTAACTCCCATCCTTCCTTTACAAGACATAGGGGTCCTCTTACAGGATGCCCAAACAGAAGCTCAAAAGGGCTGTAGCCAATCCCCTTCTGTGGGACCTCTCTGTAAGCAAACAGGTGGCAGGGTAAAAGGATGTCCCATCTTCGCCTAAGCTTTTCAGGTAACCCTTTTATCATCCCTTTTAGGGTCTTGTTGAATCTCTCCACAAGCCCATTGCACTGTGGGTGATAGGGTGTGGTAAATGTGTAATTTACACCACACTCCTTCCACATTGCAGTCAAATATCCTGACATGAAGTTGGCACCTCTGTCAGAGACAACCTCCTTAGGAAACCCCACTCTGGAGAAAACTCCAAGCAGGGCCCTGGCCACAACAGGAGCTGTAGTGGTCCTAAGGGGAATAGCTTCTGGATACCTGGTGGCATGATCCACTACCACCAGTATAAATCTGTGCCCAGATGCTGTTGGGGGGTCCATTGGTCCAACAATGTCTATCCCCACTCTCTCAAAGGGCACCCCCACCACAGGTAGTGGTATAAGGGGACCTTTGTTGTGCCACCTGATTTGCCACTGGCTTGACAGGTGACACATGAGCGACAAAACTCTTTGGTGTCTTCAGACATATGAGGCCAGTGAAAGTGTGGGGCAAGCCTGTCCCAAGTCTTGTTCTGGCCTAAGTGACCTGCAAGGGGAATTTCATGGGCTAAGGTGAGAAGGAAACCTCTAAGAGACAAGGGGATGACCAGCCTCCTGGTAGCACCAGGCTTGGGGTCTCTTGCCTCAGAGTATAGGAGTCCTTCATCCCAGTATACCTTGTGGGCACCTGTAGCATTCCCTGCAGCCTCAGCAGCAGCCTGCTGTCTGAGGGGTTCAAGGGAGGAACAGTCTAACTGTGCCTGTCTCAAGTCTTCCCTGGAAGGTCCCCCTGTCCCAAGAAACTCAACCTGTTCAGGTTCAAGCTCTTCTAGGACAGTTCCTTCTGGGGTCTTGGGGTCAGCCTCCTGAGAGGGCTGATCCTCAACCTGAGGCAGGGGGGAAGGCTCTGCCTTAACCCTACTGCTCTTCCTCTTGGGTAGTGTCTGGTCTATTCTTCCAGGATCCAGCACTTGTTCAGCTGGGCATTTCTTGGCCTGTGACCTGGTCACAGCAAGGACATGTGAGGAGAGACCTAGCATTTCTACATGAGTCCTGTACTCCACATCTGACCACAGTGAGGATTCCAAATCATTGCCCAAAGACAATCTACTGGGAGGTCTGAACTAACTACAACCCTTTTGAGGCCAGTTACCCCTCCCCAGGAGAAGTTAACAACTGCCATGCTGTGATTGGTAGTGACATTGCTAGCATTGGTCACTAGGTAGTCTGAACCTAGCATGATCTGATCAGGGCCCACAAATGTTGGTGTCACCATAGTGACACTGGCACATGTGTCCCTGTAGGCCTGAGCCATTTTTCCATTGATTAAAGGCGTTTGCCTGTATTTGCCCAGAGTACTAGGACTTACAGTAGGGGCCATATCCATGTCCCCAGTACAAACAAGAACAGCCTGAGTAGGTATTCTGACTAAGTCAGAAGCCACCTCAGTTCCCAGGGTTAACCCTACTATAGCCTTGGGGGGTACACGACCACTACTAACTGTACTAGGGGCTGCAGGTGTCTTAGGACAGTAGTGGTAGGAGTTTGGCCTTTCTTGGTGCACTCACTAAACCAGTAAGTCTTACTTTTACAGTATTGGCACCATGGTTTCTTTGGACCATCATTCTTCTTCTTGGGAATTCTGGGACCCACCCTCCTTAGATTGTTGGGGCCCTGTTGAAGACCTCTGGTCATTTTGTGGATTCTTATTACTACCCTTTTGGTCTGCTTTCTTCTGGCTACCACCCTGGTTCTGGTTCTGCTGCTTGACCCTGGTTCTGACTCATCTGACTCATCTGTCTGCCTTCTTTCCCAATTCTTGGGGAGAGGTCAGATCTGAGTCAATCAGGTGCTGATGCAACAATAGGTTCTGGCAATTATTTAAGATTTGCTCTCTCATAATTAGATTATACAATCCTGTGTAATTAGTAACTTTACTTCCCAGTAACCAGCCTTCCAAAGCCTTAGTGGCACAATCAACAAAGTCAGTCCAATCCTGAACCTGAGTTTTCACGGTCTCTCTGAACATCAACCTGTACTGTTCAGTGGTTAAGCCAAACCCATCAATCAGAGCAGTTTTCAGGACTTGGTAATCATTAGCATCCTCATCTCTAACAGTGATGAGCTTATCTCTACCTTTACCTTCAAAGGAGAGCCACAATATTGCTGCCCACTGACTCTGGGGTACCTGCTGTACTTTGCAGGCCCTCTCCAGAGCAGTTATCCACTTATGGATATCATCTCCTGTCTTATAGGAGGGCACTATTTTCCTCAGGTGTCTATTATCAAAACTCCTGTCTTTATCCCTAGGGATATTGCTGCCACCAGTGGGTGCTACCCCACTCAACTATTGCTCTCTAGCAAAGGCAAGTTTCTCTTTGGCAAGGGCAAGTTCTTCCCTTTGGATCCTCAGATTAACTTCCTTCATCTTTGCCTCATGCTCTCTCCTCTGAGGGGAAGTCATCCTCCTCTGAGCAGATGCATGAGAGGCATGGGAGTGAACAGATCTGTTGGAGTCCCTAAAAGGAGATCTATCTCTCCTGACCCCAAAGTTAGGCCTGCTAGTGGATGGCACTGGGGCTCCCCCAGTTCCTTCCCTATGTAGGTCTAAGTTGGCCCTGATAAGTCTGCTGACTAAAGGTTGGCCATTTTCTGCCTCATCCTCAGATACATCCCCTTCTTCCCTACTATCTACATTCTCTGTTTCAGGTAGGTCAGAGTCTGGATCACCTGGATCACCTTCTAAGGGGGGCATGCTCCCATCTGGATTAGAGGGGCCTGCATTAGCAGCCCTTCTAGCATCATATGTTTCTAAGAGACCTAACAGAAAAGGAGTGGTAGGGTTAGAACCCTGTTTAGGTCTCCTGGAGATACACAATTGTCTCATCTCCTGGAAGCTGAGGACTGCATATCTGGAAAGGACCTGTGGAGGGTCACCAACCACAAGGGGAGCTACTGAGATCTCTCCTGTGGTAGACATGCTTTCTAGTGAGGTGCAAGTGATGCACTTACCTACACTATGGGTTTGCCTACTGATCCCTTGCTAAGAGTTGTAGTCAGGGTGTGGTAGGCCCTTTCTACTACAAAAGCTGGTTCAGTAGAACTCAGAGTATTTCTAAGCTTGTTATATGTACCTATGGTACCTTATGTGGTCTTTCAAATGATATTTCAAGATTATATTTGGTAAAAACAACAGCAAGCTCAAATCCCACCGCTGCCACCAATGTGAGAAGTTAGCCTGATATATGATGTTCACTAGTTCTAGTGACCACCTTGTAACAGTCCAAACAACCCTTATGGTGATTGGTTGTAAGTCAACCTTATAGACCAGCTATCCTAATGGTAGCATGGACAAAGCAGTCTTAGGCTAAACTCTTTTGGCATGTGAAGCCAGCTGTTTTACCACATATAACCCCTTGAATACCAGATGAAAGGACACCACACAGGTTGTTATGAAAATAAACAATATATTTATTAATAACAAACACCTCTGAACTCTTTATGAGATCAGAGGGCTAAGCACATGACAATCTCTTAGGAAAAATACGATAAGTTGCACAAAATTACAATGGTGCTCTAGGGGCACGACAAACCATATACTAAGTAAATGTATAAGGAAATTGATAGAAGGAATGGAGCTGTCCAGAGGCTGTAGGATCGCTGGGGCTACACTATTCTAACCTTAGGTAAGTAATAGGAGGCCCACGGAATGCGTGTGCAGAGTGTGAACTCACACGCGAGATGCGTAACAACGTCTATGGACAGTACAGTTCAAGAAAAAGGTGAGTACGGACAATCCTGACTGGTCAGGACTTAAACGACTGTGAATCTGGGCACTAGGAGAGTCAAGCTACCATTGAGCACCGAAATGCTCTTGTTACCTCACCCACGGGCTGCGGGTGCATAGGTGCAAAGTCGTGTCGGGTTTCTGCGTTGAAGTCTATGGAGCCTGGAAGAAAAGATGCTGCAGGCGACCAGGAGGAAGATGTCCGGTGCGATCCACGGGTGTATCGAGGAAGAAGAGGACCTGAAAGCAGAGGGGACAGTGTTCAAAGTCACTAGCCAGTGACCGGTGTGGAACCAGGAGGGAACCAGATGCTGTCGTCGCGATCAGGTGAAGAGTGGACGCTTGTCTCTGCAGCCACGTGGGCCAGGAGGTGTCTTTGACAACCAGGATGGAGGCACGAACTGTCCCACGCAGGCTCTCGCTGTCGGCGGTGTCGGATCCGGATTTGGAGTCAACAGGCCTTGGCAAAGGCAACCCACGCGGTGAGTGGAAACGGCGTCTGGAGTGAACCAGGAGGGTCCGGGGTGCTCCTCTTTTGGAAGGGATCAAGGGCCAGTCTGGAGCAACCAGACCAGCAGTGAAGATTTCAAGGTTCGTCGTCTAGGAGGTCACTAGCCAGCCTGCAAGTGACCAGACAACGCGTCGAGCAGCAATCAAGCAAAAGGGCCCCACGCAGATCTCGTGGATGCTGGAGGGCTGATCTTTGGTGCAGGGGCTGCTCGGGGCTGGGTCTTCTCAATCCCCAAAGCACTTTCATGAGGATGCCTCAGAAGTCGTGCTGGAAGCGAAGTGCAGTCTCTTCAAGATGGCCGGTCCCACGTGTCTCGTCGCACCCACGGATCTCAGCTGTGCTGCAGATGTAGGTAGAGGTCGGAGAGGTCTGGAAGTCCGGATCTCGTCGGGCTATGAAGTCTGGATCCGGCAGGAAGAACGACAAAGTGGACCGCTAGGACGCTTGATGGTGCCTGCAGTTGCAGGGTGGACACTCCTTGCCCACAAGGGAGATTCTTCAGTCTTCTGTGGAGCAGAACGTCGAAGTCCAGAGTTTCTTCTTTGTAGAGTAGTTCAGGATAATCTAATTTGGAATGGGACCAGCTCCTACCTTTATCCTGCTAAAGGGGGCTGTACTGGTGAATAGGTCCCTCCCCTGGGTGGGACCAGGAAGGGGGGTGGTTACACCCCCTATCCTTTGTCCTGTTTCGCGCCAGAGCTGGGGCTGGAGTGCCCCAACAACTGGTTTGAACCGGTGTATGCACAGGGCACCTTGTGTGCCCCAGGCATGTCTCATTCCTTTCAGGCCTCCCTACCTCAATACACAAAATCCTGTCTGGGGTGGTGCTAGCACCTATCAAGGCAGAAAACCCTTTGTCCAGGCCTCCCTCGCTGGAAGGACTCCCAGCAGCAGGAGGTCAGGCTTGTGTCTGTGGTGGCAGCATCCATTTTGTGATGCTGAGGCTTCGTTTAACTTTAACCGGGGTTCACAGTTACATACATGTCGTGTCCCTCTAGAAGGGTGGAATGCTACCCTCGTCACCAGAATTGGCGAGGGGGTAGTATTCCAATTCGTATGACACCTTACTCGACATGTTTTGATAATGCTATACCAAAGTTAGCCTTCAACCGCGAGGATTATAATGCACTTAAGAGTATATGGTATAGCGTTATCATGGAACAGCTATAAGGACTTGGTTCCGCAAGCTGTAGACAGGCTCAGCTCATGCTAGAGCACCATCTCACATAATTCCAAACACTCTGCCTTCAGGATTGATAAGGACTGCCATAGGAGTGACTGATAGGAATATATGTGTTCATTTTGGGGTTAGATATAGGTAAGTATATCTATAGCAAAGGGTGATTACACCACCTTGCCCCAGCTGTCTTACCAGCCAGTTGTGTCTGTTTAGATGGCCAGCCAGGGGTGGCATAATACATGCTTCAGCCCCTGGTAGGCCTTGGGTTCACCTATGCCCTGGGTACCTAAGGTACACTGTACAGGGGCTTATAAGGTGTCCCAATACCAATTGGTAAATGCACCTAAAGTACATGGATGTCAATTTAGAGAGAGAACAGCTAGGCTGTGGGTCTGATTAGCAGGCCCACAGCCAGGGGAAGTCGTAAACCAGTGAAGCAAAAAGCAAAAATCTGGGGTGACCATAGGATTGCAGACCCCACTCTCCTACATCGGAGAGCGGTACGTTATTGAGGAAAGCAGTTGTGCCTGCTTTTCCTCTTGTAGAATGAGCTTTAGGAGAGCGGACAAGAGCTGTTTCCCGGCTAACTGGTAAGCCAATTTAATGCAAGAAACTATCCATTTGTAGATGGACCTTTTTTGTTACTGGGAAACCTGTTCCGACTGAACCATAGTTGATGAAAAGATATTCAGACTTTCTCACAGACTTTGACTTTTCTAGATAGAACTTCAAAATCCTTTTAAGGTCTAATGAATGAAGGGCCCTCTCTGCTGGTGTGGAGGGGTTAGGAAAAAAGGTTGGGAGTGAGATAGTTTGATTGACATGAAAATCAGACACCACCTTCGCAAGGAAGGCTTGATGTGTTCTGAGCACCACTCTGTTGAGATGGAAGACTAGAAAGGGTTCTATGGCACAGAGAGCCTGTATCTCGCTCACCCTACGAGCCGAGGTGATAGCTACCAAAAACACGACCTTCCACGTAAGGTGTTGCAAGGTCGCCTTGTGGATCGATTCAAAGGGTGGACCCATCAGTTTGGACAGTACCAAGTTCAGTTCCCAAGGGGGCGAAGAGGGGCGAATCGGAGGATACACCTTCTTAAGGCCTTGAAGGAAGTCCTTCACCACTTGTAACTGGAAAAATGAGGGTTGAGAAGGCGAACGCCTATAAGCCATAATGGCCGCGAGGTGCACCTTAATGGAGGAGAATTTCACACCTGCCCTGGCAAGGTGACGTAGATATGGCAATATTACATCCTCCTGTCCCCTGGTGGGACTACAATCATTCTGCACACACCATATATAGAAGCGTTTCCATTTGCATGCATAAGAGTGCCTGGTGGAAGGCCTCCTTGCCTCTTTCAATATAGGCGTGCAGTCTTGTGATAGACCTAAATGTCCATGCTGCCAAGTTCAGTGATGGAAGGTTGGGATGGTGAATCCTCCCGTTCATCTTGGACAGCAGGTTCGGTCTGCACGACAGCCTCTTGTGTGGCTTCAGTGACATATGTAGAAGATCCGGGTACCACCACTGCCTCGGCCATTCTGGAGCAATCAGTATTATTGTGGTGTCCGAGTGTGACAGCTTGGTCACCACTTTCGGGATGAGAGGCAGGGGTGGAAAAGCATATACAAATGCCCCGGACCAGTTGGTCAAAAGGGCATTCCACTTCGATCCTTGCCGGTAGTATCTTGAGGCAAAGTCTTGGCATTTTCTGTTTTCTTTGTCTGTAAAAAGGTCTATGTTTGGATGGCCCCAAACTTGGAAGATGTCTTCGACCACCTCGTCGTTGAGAACCCAATCTTGCTGCTCTGTGAAGTAGTGACTGAGAGCGTCCGCTTGTGAATTCTGCTTTCCCGGCAGATGAACTGCTGTGATGGATAGTTTCCTCCTCAGCAGCCAGTTCCAAAGGGACTGCACTTCCAATGACAGAGTCCTCAATCGAGTGCCCCCTGCTTGTTCAGGTAGTACATCATGGTGGTATTGTCTGTTTGTACTAGGATGGAACTCACCTGAATTGAAGGAAGGAATGCCTTGAGAGCCAGATGAACAGCCCTGAGCTCTAGCATGTTGATATGGTAAAATCGCTCTTTCGAGAACCATAGGCCTTGCGTCTGAAGAGCGCCCATGTGGGTTCGCCATCCTCTTAGAGATGAATCTGTGATCACAGTCTGAGATGGAGGAGCTTGATGGAATGGAACTCCTACTTCCAGATTGCTTCTGTTCATCCTCCATGGAAATGATGCTTTGGCAGCTTTCGATAGACAGATCTTGTCTTCCCAGCGCGACGACCGCTGATCCCACTGGTCCTCCAGATCCTGCTGTAGAGGATGCATTTTTAATCTGGCATTGGGCACCAGAAAAATGCAGGATGCCATCGATCCGAGAACAGATGCTATCTGTCGCACTGACGGCCAGTCGTTTTTCAGTTTTTTAGCACTTTTGGATGAGGGATAATTGTCTCTCCTCCGAAGGAAACACTTTTCCTTGCTCAGAGTCTATTTGTGATCCCAAATAGTGGATCATTTGAGTGGGTTGTTGCGTTGACTTTTGCTAGTTCACGTGTAGGCCCAGCTTCTGACAGAGCCGTAGACACTGTTTGAAATGGTTCTTCACTCCCTGTGGAGTTGGGCCCTTGATCAACCAATCGTCTAGATAAGGGTAGACGAAGATGCCTCTGCGCCTCGGAGCAGCTGCTACCACTGCCATGTACTTTGTGAACACCCGGGGAGCTGATTTTAGTCCGAAGGGCAGCACTTTAAACTGATAATGGGATGTTCCAACGACAAATCGCAGAAATTGCCGGTAATGTTATCGGTATATGAAAATAGGCATCTTGCAGATCCATTGAACACATCCAATCCCCTTAGCAAAGGTGAGGATATATTTGGTGGAGAGCCAGCATGCAAAATTCCTCTCGTTTGATGGTCTTGTTGAGTGCTCTTAGAATCAAAATGGGTCTGTACTCCGACTTCTGACCTTTTTTCTTCACCAGGAAGTATCTGGAATTCACTCCCCGACCCCTTTGCGACCGTGGGACTTTCTCTATGGCTGATTTTTGGAGAAGGATTCCCACTTCCCTCTGTAGCATGCTGATCTGATAGCTCGATGGTGTAACTGGAGGGATTGGGGTAGGACGACGCCGGAAACGTAGAGAGTACCCATTTTGAATCGTGGTCAGCAGCCATTGGTCTTTTGTGATGTTCAGCCACTCTTGTACATGATTCGCCACACTTCCTCCCACTGAAGCGGTGCACGGCACTGGAGGAAGCAGACACTCATTGCTTTGCTGGAGGTTTGGTAGAGGTGGAGGACTGACGGTTCCTTCCTCTTCCCCTGTTAGATTGTCGATTCTGAAATTGCGATCTCCGCTGACCCTGTTGGTTCTGGTTCTTTTGCCAAGGAGGGGTTTGAACCCTCTGTTGGAACGATCTGCGGTCAGTGTTGCGGCAGCGACGATGGAACTCTTTCTTTTTCTCTAACCCTACCGCCTTCAGGGTGTCCAGCTCAATCTTCATCCGAGCCATCTCCTCGTCGGTGTGTGGCCCAAACAGTGATGACCTGGAAAATGGAAGATTGACAATTCGGGATTGCGCCTCTGGCTCCAGAGCTCTTAGGCAAAGCCATGACGATCTTCTGGCACAAATTCCATGTGCGTACGAATGTGCTGAGAGTGTAGCCGCATCAGCCGCCGCACTTATTACTTAGTTCGCCACCAAGCTGCCTTCTTGTAGGACTTCCTCGAAGTCCTTCCGGTCCTCTTTGGGTAACTTCTCAGAGAACCGCTGCAGTGAATCCCATAATGCTCCATTGTACCGTCCCAATAGAGCTGAAGCACTTGAGAACTTTAACATGGATGAGGAGGTACCACATACTTTCCTACCCCATGAGTCCTGCGTCTTGCTCTCCTTGTCCGGAGGGACTGTGGACCAGGAGACGACGGAATGTGTTTTTCTGGCTGCAGCCACAATCACGGAGTCCGGTTTTGGGTCCGACTTTAAGAACTCGGGATCCTCTACAGAAGGGCGATATTTCTTAAGAATCCTCGCCGGAGCCGTCTTGAGGGTGGCTGGTGTGAGAAAAATGTCCATTACTTGTTTTAGCAGGCCTGGCACAAGAGGCAGTAATGGGCGATAGGTCGCCTTCTGATTCAGAGTTTCAAAGATGACTAAAGAAGTACTCTGTTGGACAGGCGTTGGGATGTTTAGTTTGGAAGCCCCCCTGGCAAGAACGTCCTGAAAAGTGCTTACATCATCCACTGGAGATATCCTCGACGGTGGGCTATCCATAAGAGTGGGTGAATAGTCTCTCTTTGAGGAGTACGTTGAAGAGGTAGATGGAGTTGGAGACCTGTGCTCCTCCTAGGTGCTGGTGCTTGGGTGCGAGTCCTCGCTCTTCCTTTTGGAGGCAACAGATCTGCAGCTTGAGCTAGTCTAGCCAGGGGAGACCTGTGAGTCAGGCTGGATTCTCTTCTAGCTTCCATAGGACGAGTACGATCCGCCCAATGATGCAGGGGTTGCAACCATCTGGGGAGAGATGAACAGTTGCAGGCCTCTGTGTTCTACCAGGGGAATGTGATGGAGATTTCCCCACCTCCTGACGAGGTTCTGCAGCCTGATGGGAATCCAAGTGCGACCCCTGGCTGCTTGAGGATGAGATAACCACCTCTGGAGTACGAGACCTGGAGATGGACCGGTGTGAACCTGCTCTCGACGTCGATGAAGAAGACAGAGAGAGGCTTTCTGGGGCTGACACAGACAGAGACTTCTGTCTCGACGTCGCTTGTATAGAGGATCTTTGCTTCGACGCCGATCTGGAATACGTGTGCCCCCGCGTTGACTGTCTAGACTGAGACCTGCGTCTCGACGTCGACCCCGATCTTCTATCCTTTGACGGAGTACTGTGCCTCAATGTCGACTGCTGCGCCAACGGAGGACTGCGCCTCGATGCCGATATTCTTCACGCCGACGGAGACTCCTGCCTTGACGTTAACTGTGCTCTTTTCGACAGAGGACTGTGCCTCAATGTCGAACGACTCGACGGAGACCCTGCCTCGGCTTCGATCTTGGTAATTTCGACAGAGGGCTGCATCTCGACATCGAACATCTGCGCTTCCACAGAGGACTGTGCCTTGACATCGAGCTTCTTTCCTTCGACGGCGGACTGCGCCTCGACATCGAGTTTCTTTCCTTCGACGGAGGACTGCGTCTCGACGTCGACAATGGAACCGACGGAGACTAGTGTCTCGACGTCGAGTGTCTTGCTGGTGTCGACGGAGGGTCCTGCCTCGACGTCGACGATATAATATCCGACGATCTCTGTCTCGACGGCGCTCTACGCTGAGACCTCGACGTGGACTCCTGCCTCGACGGCGAAGAAGTTGACTTACGTCTCAGCGTCGATGACCGGTGTGTCAACGTCAATCATCGCTGAAGAGTCGAAGGCGGAGGATCTTCTCTCGACGCCGGACGCTGTCCCAATGCCGACAGAGTCTTGGCCTTGGAAGTTGAAGAGCGGCGCTCCTGTGCCTGGTCCCTCAACGACGATACCGCCGCCGGGTCCTTCGACGTCGAGCCCAACGCCGAAGGGGAACATACCTTGCTCTTCAACGTTGAACGCGCCCTTTTCTTAGTCTTCTTAGTCTTCGCAGGAGACCTACCCTTTTAGACAGCTTCCTGCAGTGTGGACATGAGTAAGGAGAGTGGGAATCAGGCAGACAGAGAATACACACCTCATGTGTATTTGTCTTGGCCTTCTTCTTGCCGCAGGCAGGGCAAAGGTTGAATAAAGAAGGCATTTTTGACAGAAAAAAATTCCTTCTGTCACAAAAAAATGGGTTAACCTGCACTCAAATGCCAAAAGACGTCGAATGAAGCCAAGAAAACCAAAAAAAATCGGAGAATTTTGGACTGAAAAGCCAAAAAGTAGAGAGCTGTGACTCCAGGGTCCTGACAGAAGGAGCCGGAAAGAACAACTGACCCAAATGTCACCCCTGAGGCATGATGGGAAGCTAGGGGTCATGGCTGCCTTAAAGGCACGGTGGCAGTTTTTGTTGAAAATGCTTTCATTTTCCATGGTCTTGTTTTGCAATGCAGCATGCAGGCTAACAGTGTCTGCTTATTTGCAGGTTTTTTGCTCTAATGAGTGTTTTGACTCATTAAAAGACTGAGTTCAAGTACTACTTGCCCTCTTATATCTTTATGTATTGGCAAATGCAGTCTTTATGTGTGCAATTACATTGTTTAGCCTCCATTTGGGGGGCTGCATTGGTATGGGAAAAAATGATATATGTTTGTATATATGGTTTCCATATTTAATTTTTTTATTATTTCCGGGGATCGCCGCACATGGGCGGGAATATTCAGTGCTTATGACTATTGATGAGGCTCCCCTGGAAGATAACTCAACTATACCTATGAGGCTGTGCAAAGTCACCCCTCATGGCATTGCATGGCCTCATAGATATGGAGTAAGACATAGCAGCCCAAGTCACTGTGTTGTCTTACTCAGCATCAAAGAGGTGTTCCATGGGCTTTGCGAGGGGTTTCCACGCAACACCCATGAGTTTTGATGCTGCCCCATATATACAAAATCACGTAAACCTGGGACAGCTCCAAAAACGGACCCCTCCCCAGCGGAGGTGTAACGAGGAGTAATGTTTTCAGTTCTACTCGTTTTTTCCTTATTCCATGTGTGCTGCATTCTGCAGCTCACATCGAAAGATGAAAACACCTCTCAGGATTGTTTTCTTGAAGAAAGGTGCCCCTTCCTGAGCAAAAACAATCCTGTCTATGTTGATGCTAGGCAGCAAGTTATGCGCCAACGCAAAGCAAAAAGACAGGAATGCATCGTATTTCATAAATACTGTGCATTCCTTCCCTTTCACATCGGCATAGGAAATGCAGTAAGAAGACTTGTGGCGCTGCCCTACTCCAATTCCTCATAAACAAGCCCTTTGTTTTTAGTTAGACCTTTGAATACACCCCCACGCTCACTGACCTTTGGTTTGCTAAACACTGTTTAATATTATTTCCCCACCGTAAAAATGATTTGCTGTGGAATTGGGGGTGTCTATGGTTGTCAATAGTTGTCTATGATCTGGAGTACTAGGTTCTAGAAATTTTCAACAGAAGGGGGTCCTTACGCCTAAAAACGCTTGACAAGGGGGTCTCGGCATCAAAAAGTTTGAAGACCTCTGAGATAGACTAAACACGCTAACAAGTTACACATATACAGTAGCAAAGGTACACAAGATTGGCTGAGCACGCTAACAAGTTACATATATGCAGTTACAACACTGACAAGTTGCATATTTATATAGTGTAAAAAACATAAAACATAACATGTACTTTTGTATAGCGCACGTATCACCCAAAAGTCTCAAGGCGCTGAATAACAGATGTATATTGTTACCCAACTCAATGGTACTCATTTTATTGACCTCAGATGGATGAAAGGCTGAGTGGACCCGCCGGGATTAGAACCTGGATGCATTTGTCCACTGCGCCACCAGACCCGGTGTAAAAAATAAAAGGTGTTAGCGTTAGTTTAAAACAGGAGTAAAATACATATTTACAAAGTTGACCTCATGTAAGGGCTAGATGACCGTAAGGGTCAAGAAATGGGTTTAAGGGGGCGTGGCTAGCAGCCGGGCAAGATGGCTGCTCACTGAGAGAGCTCCGGAGGAGAGGTGACCTTCTAGGTCAATCCGATCACTTATCCTGAACAATTAAGCGCCTCAGAGGCTCTCGCGGAGGCTGGAGACCGAGCGGCGTCTGTAGAAGCAACTCCGGTTAAAATCCGACACCGGGTGCTGAGGTGCACCGGAGACGAACGGTGACGGCCTATTCCCCACGCGGCAGCCGGGGACTTGATTTCGGCTTGAACCCGGGGCAGAGTGGGGCGGAGGCGGAACGGCCTGAGCGGCGGTGGAGATGCCGGATACCCATCAGGGCACAGCGGAGGGGTGCGCGACCACATGCGGTGGCTGAAGCGGCTGCACAGATAGTGCCGCAGTGATCCGAGGCCCAGGGGAATACTTCGGAGGGGTGAGGCCTGCGCGCCCGGGGGTAGCCGGGGCCTAGATTTCTTAGAGGCTCCGGGCCCTCCAGTGCATCGCGACTGCGTGAGGCGGCGGAGAAACAGCCCAAGTGGCGGAGGAGACGCCGGAAGTGCCCCCAGATGTAGCGGTTTCCCCTGCCTATTGAAGCAGCTGCGTGAACTGTACTATCAGGGCCCGAGACCCGAGGGTCCCATCAGAGCAGTGAGGCCTACTTGCTGTGGGAGGGCCGGGGCCTGAACTTCCTGCCTGCCCCAGAGGCCCCCTTGAATACCGGCAGGGCAGATATCCCGGTGGGCAGAAACGGAGCGCGGTGCTCCCCCCGACCCCCTCTGGTGAGGGCATCAACAACTCAGCCACCCCGACACCTGTAAGGGGGCTCAACGACCCGTCAGTCACAACCCATAATTGCTGGCAGGGGAGACCTTGACTGACTGCGGACCACTACCCCATAGGGCGGCTGATACCCGGGCAGCGCAGACGACGGCTGGGGCATACGACGAGCTCCCGACCCACCTCCCCCCCGCTGACGCTTATACCAACGGTCCTGAGGAAAGTGCACCATATCGAGCGGGGGCCCTTATTGTCCAGCAAGACACGAACTGAAAAGAAACCCAAAGCAACAGGCTGCATCTCTGCATCTCGCAGCAACCTCCTCCGACAATCCCGTACATCGCCATGGCGGGCAGAGGCCCACGGAATCAGAACACGCAAGCCAGTACGCCTACGGAAAGGACTTTCCGCCGCTGCCAGAAGGGAAGGACTCCTCAGGGAAGGCCGCAGGAGACGACTCTTCCAAAAAAGTGACCCTGGAAGATATAATGGCGGCACTTACCAGCGTTCAGACCACGGTGGGTTCCATCTCTACTGATGTGTCCCTGTTGCGGGCAGACTTTCAAAAAATCACAACTAGAGTCACGGAGGTTGAGAGATCACGAAAACCTTGGCTGTAGACATGGCGGCGCTACAGAAAACAGTATCGCGACTCAAAACGGAGAATAAAATATTGGCGGAGAACCTGGACGACCAAGAAGGGCGCTCATGAAGAAATAATGTACGTATTCTTGGAATTCCGGAGAGTGAAGGCATTCCTGCGATGGATCTATATGTGGAGGACCTAATAAAAACCAGGCTGCAACCAAAGGGACTCTCTACTTTCTTTTCCATGGAACGGGCCCACAGAGTGCCAGGTGGAAGGCCTAAACCGGGGGCGCCTCCCAGACCAGTGCTCGCACGCTTATTCAACTTCCGGGACAGAGATGTAATCCTACAAACCGCGAGAATATCCTCGCAGATCCGTGTACAAAACTCATCGATCTCCTTCTTCCCGGACTATACTGCGGCGGTCTCACGGCGCCGTCATAGTTTCCTAGAGGTAAAAAAGGCATTGAGAGCCAGAGCAGTACCTTACTCAATGTTATTTCCAGCAGAACTGAGATTCGTAGCAGATGGAAAGACATGGTTTTTTGAGACGCCAGAGGAGGCTCATGACTGGCTTGAGGACTGGCGGAAAGTGGAGGGACCACGTCGCGGAAACAGAGGTCAACGCCGTCGGACCGACAACGAAGAGTCAAGCAGCCAAGAACACCACCAATCCGAAGAGGACAATTCGCAGAGGAGGACGCAGACGACCTCGGCAATGGATGAACCGGACCCGCGGGAAGTTGATTGTATAATGGACACCGGTGTGTAAATAGAATTGCAGACGAACCGACTCTGGACACCGGGCTGATGCAGGCCTGATGGGTAGAGGAGGTCACACTCTCCTCGGACTTCTTACCCCCTTCACGCAAGTACACTGTTTTGGGTTGGGATGAAGCACTCTGCTATGTTGGGGTGGCGGGCAGTTCGAAGTCCGTCGGGCAGGGAAGCACTGAGGGGGGAGGGATTATGGGGCTGGGTAGTTAAGGTTTTGTGTTTCTTTGTTATAATTTGCATCGAAAATGGCACTATAGCGTGGTATGTTCGGACTGGCGGATCCCCGCATGACATGACTGGGTTACAGTTCACATACATTTTCTATCACACTAATGGCGACAAACACCCCACAGGCTGATGCCCAGGACACGACCCCCGAGGTCCCAGTAGCCCCTCTCACAGTACTTACTTGGAATGTACATGGATTAGGGGACAAAATAAAAAGAGGGCTGGTGCTGCGGGCCCTGAAGTGTCAAGCTCCCTGTGGGCTTGGGGTTTTGGTAGATCGGAATAACAGGCGTGGAGGCCGGATATAGTGTGCTATGACTTAGCGTAGTTTATTGTTTTACACAGTTAGTGGTTGGAGGGCAAGAATGTAGAGCGGAGAAATGAAGGAAAAGGATCTTTGTTTTGAGTCGTCGGGTGTCGGGTGGACGATGGTCTACGTTGTTCTCTGGTATGCAGGACGTCTCGGGCTGTATCCTGTTCGTGGGCTGGTCCCGGTGGTGTCCTCGGAGGTATGAGGAAGAAAGAACAACAGGGCGGTTAGTCCTCGAGCGTAGAACCGATTGAGTCCTGTTACCAACACCCGGGGCGTGTGGAGGGTAAAGCGAGTGTGAGGAGCGGGGCGTTAAGGAAAGGGGGATAGGAGATGAGATACGAAGAGCGGGAGGGAAGAGGGTGATAGCGGTGAGGGGTAGGTGCAAAGGTTCTCTATACAACAGTGCTTGTGACGTGATTCGGCTGTAGCGTATATACAGTGATTCGGTTATGAAAACAGTGAGGTTTGCAACGTGAGGGAGCACTCTATATACACCTATGTACACCAATATAAGAGTTAGCCTGGGGATCAGCAGACAAGGTACTCACATAGCCCCGCCGCAACTCTCCCGTGAGTTGCGGCCACTCTCCAGCCACCTCCTGGGGACTACACCAGTCTTCGGTCCAGACGTCCTCCTCTTCTCCGGTCTTCCGTTCCTCGGTTTCTCCTTCGATCACGCTCCCTCCGATCTCCGGCTCAGGTTCTCCGCACGCTGTCTCCTGCCACGAGTCTGCCGCATTGAACGCTTCTCCTTCGCTTCTGCCGGCTTTTCCGGGTTCTGGCTCTGGTTGGAGGGAAGGACTTCCGGGGTCGCGGGAGGGTGCTTCCGGTCTTCCGCTAGCTGCCATAGGTTCCTGTAAGGGAGGACAGAGGGGTGGAGTCCGGGTTGCCAGGGACGCCGTAGGATCGGGATCCGGGACCCGGGATTGCATCCTATGGCGCCTCGCTGTTGAGGTAGGGGACGATTCCGTTCCACATCCCCTTCCCCTAGCTGTCCTTCTTGTGGGGGATGTTGGGGGAGGATATTGTGAGAGATAATCCGCGTTTCCCTGATCCATTCCCTTCCGGTGTAGGGTTTTGAACCTGTAGGGCTGTAGAGACCGAAACCACCGGAGTACATGGTCATTGCGGCCCTTGTTTCGGGCCACCCATTCCAATGGGGCATGGTCCGTATATAGGACAAACTCACGTCCTTCCAGATAATACCGGAGGCTTTCTACTGCCCATTTGATTGCCAGAGCCTCCTTTTCGACAACCGCATAGTTCATCTCTCTAGGGAAGAGCTTCCTACTGAGGTAGAGGATTGGTTTCTCGATCCCTTTTTGGTCCTTCTGGGACAGTACTGCCCCCAAACCCTGATCCGACGCATCGGTCTGAAGGATAAATGGCCGTGTATAGTCGGGACTGATGAGCACCGGTTCGGATAACAGGGACCATTTAAGTTTGTTAAAGGCTTGTAGCAACAGGGGATTGGGATGTTGTAGTGCCTCTTCGGTTTTGGTGGTTTTCTTTAGGAGGTCAGTCAGTGGAACAGCGGTCTGAGAGAAGTTGGGGATGAACCACCTATAATAACCCAAAAGGCCCAAAAAGGCACGTAGTTCTTTCCGAGTCTGGGGAAAAGGGATAGGCTGGATGGCTATTATCTTGTTATTCTGGGGTCGGATCACTCCCTCGCCTAGCAGGTAACCTAAGTATTTCACCGTCTGGGCAGCCAGGATGGTCTTGGAGGGATTAATGGTGAATCCATAGTAACTAAGGGAGGAGATGACCTCCTGCAAGTGCTGTAAGTGCTGTTCCCAACTGTCACTGTAAATGACAATGTCATCCAGGTAGGCGCCTGCATAGTGAGAATGGGGTTGTAGGACCTGGTTCATAGCTCTTTGAAATGTGGCGGGGCCCCCGTGAAGCCCGAAGGGCAACACCTTAAACTGGAACAAACCATCAGGAGTCGAGAAAGCTGTTTTCTTTTTGTCTTCCGTTCTTAGGGGGATTTGCCAATAACCCTTGCATAGGTCAAGGGTACTTATGTATTTGGCCTTGCTTATGTGTTCCACCATCTCATCCACGTGGGGTATGGGATAGGTGTCGAAGCTTGAGATCTTGTTGACCTCCCTGAAATCTATGCAAAATCTGATCGAACCGTCAGGTTTTGGTACCAAGACAATGGGCGAATTCCAGCTGCTGATGGACGGCTCCATGATGCCCATGCGCAGCATTTGATCCGTTTCTTCCTTGATAACGGCCCTGCGAGCCTCAGGGACCCGGTATGGCCGTTGTCTTATTCATCTGCCAGGTTCGGTTTGAATAGCATGTTCTATGACGGTGGTATGGCCGGGTAGGGACGAGAAGACCTGTTGTAGGGAAGACAAGGTATTCCGGAGGTCTTGTTTCTGTCTTTCCGTTAGATCCGGATCTAGACAGGTCTCATAAGGGAGGGGGTTATGGGGTTTCATGCTGGACAGGATGGGTCGGGGTCCCTCCCACTTCTTTAGGAGGTTCACATGGTAGATTTGGGTGACGCCTCGAACGGGGTCCATTTCTACCTCATAAGTGACTGGGGTCACTTGTCATAGGACCGTAAAGGGGCCTTGCCATTGACCCAGTAGCTTGTGGTCCGAGGACGGCATGAGCACGAGATCACCAGGGACAAAGGCTCGGGGTTTGGTTCCTTTGTTGTACTGATGTTTCTGGGTGGCTTGGGCGGTCACCATGTTTTGTCTAACAATCTCCCTTATCTGGCCTAGGTGGGTTTTGAGGTTGTCTATGTATTCGGTGAGGGGTTTGGTCCGCTCCGGCTCAGCTTCCCAGGCCTCACGGGCCATGTCTAACAGTGTTCGGGGGGCCCTCCCATACAAGAGCTCATAGGGGGAATAGCCGGTACTGCTTTGGACTTTGCAACGGATAGCAAATAGTGCCAGGGGTAACATGTCTTCCCACCTTTTACTTTCTAATGCTAGTAGTTTCTTAAGGGTGGCTTTCAGGGTGGCGTTGTAGCGCTCGACCAGCCCGTCAGTTTGGGGGTGGTAAGCAGAGGTTCTTATCTGTTTGATACCCAGTTGCGAGCATACCTGTCGCATGAGAGCGGAGACAAAAGGGGTTCCCTGATCCGTTAGGATCTCTCTGGGGAATCCTACACGTGAAAAGATCGAGATGAGTGCTTTGGCAATGTTCTGAGTGGTGGGTTGTCGCAGAGGAACAGCTTCAGGGAAGCGGGTGGCGTGGTCGACCAGGACTAGCGCATACCTATACCCGCTTCTGGAGGGCAACATAGGGCCTATGAGGTCCATCCCTACTCTGCTGAAGGGGACATCGATGAGGGGTAGCGGTTGAAGAGGCACTCTAGGGGGGCGGTCACAGCTGTTTTTCTGGCAGACAGGGCATGTGCGGCAGTATTGTTTTATCTGTTGATGCACACCCGGCCAGTAAAACTTGTCTAGGATGTCTTGTCCCGTTTTTTCATCACTGAAGTGGGCCCCCTAAGAGATGGCTATGGGCCAGGAATAGTACTTTGTCGCAAAAAGGGCCGGGGATTATCAACTGGGGGGATTGCTGTGGTCCGCCCTTTTTGTATAACAGGCCTTTCTTTTAAAAAAAATAAGGACCTACTTGTAGTGGGTCTTCATTATCCAGTGCGCGACCCCATGCGTCCTGTAGGATGGGATCTTCTTGTTGGGCGGCGTGGAATTCCCTATCCGTTTCCCAGGGATGGTCGTCCAGCTGTACGGGATAGGCAGTGGTGTGGTTCCTTTTCTCCTTCTTCTTTTGGGCTTTCGACTTATGGTGTTTAGTTGGTGTCTCCCAAGACGGACGGGTCTGGGAGAAAGGTGCTTCTGCCCACCACTTTTCTAGGGAGTCGGTCGTTTCATGGAGGAGGTGAGGCAATCCACTGTAATCGCTACCCAGGATCACTTGCTCTGGTAGATTTGCTACCAGACCCACTGTCAGTAAGCTTCCTTGGTCTGTAGGGTGCTGGACATGCACCCTGGCTGTAGGATAGCACTTGGTATCGCCATGCACGCACTGTATAGCTACGGTACCAGTCACTGGTCCTACGGTGGTCGGCAGCTCCTGGGGTCGCAGGACACTCTGTCGGCACCCCGTGTCGGCAAGGGCCAGTACCGGGTGTCCGTCGATCCGTACTGGACAATGAAAGGGAGGAGGGGCTGCTTCGGGGTTGACACAAACAAACTTCCTGCCAGTCCCACCTCCATTGGCTCTTCCTTCTGAGGGCATACTCGGGTGATGTGTCCATATCCTCCACAGTGGTAGCACTGAGGTCCGGGAGGGGTTGGTCGGGGAATGACCGGGTAGGGCAAAAGAATCCGGTTTCCTGGGTAGGGAAGGTCTTAGTGGCCGGACGTGGCTGGCATGCAGGGATCGGGAAATGTGTAATTCCTTCACCTTTTGGTAGTCTTGGGCTCGACTATAAGCGCTGGCAATCTCCACTGCGCTTTCCAGTGTCAGTCGGGCATGTTGCCGTACCCATTTCTGTGTGGAGGGGTGTAGGGAAGCCAGGAACTGCTCTAAGTAAACCTTCGAAAGGATGTCGTCCTTTGAGGATGTGGTAGGCTTCAGCCAGCGGTTAGCCAGGTCTTTGATGCGGAAGGACAGAGCCCGGGGTGTCTCCTGTGGCCCTTCTCGGGCTTGTCTAAGTCGCATCCTGTAGGTCTCATCGTCTATCCCCAGACGCTTGAGGATACAGGCCTTAATGTCTTCGTACGGTGTTTGACCTTGAATGTTGGCTTGTTGATAGGCCGCCTGCAATTCCCCGGTCAGTTGAGAGCCCAGATAGTGACCCCATCGCTCAGGGGGCCAGGTAGCGGCTTGGGATAGCCGCTCAAAATTTGTGAAGAAGAAGTCCGGGTCTTCTCCCGGGACAAACTTCTGTAGGACCACCGAGGGGGGGGGAGGGAGGCTACCGGTCTTTGTTGTCCCAAGACATCCGTAAGCCTCCCCATAGCCTGGTCTTGCGCAGTGCCTTGGCCCTTAAGGACGTCATGCAATTGGCCCCGAACGTCCTCCCGACACCCGACGACTCAAAACAAAGATCCTTTCCCTTCATTTCTCCGCTCTACATTCTTGCCCACCAACCACTACCTGTGTAAAACAATAAACTATGCTGAGTCATAGCACACTATATCCGGCCTCCACACCTGTTATTCCGATCTTCCAAAACCCCAAGCTCCACAGGTGGTGTCAGAAGTGGGATGAGGAAGAAAGAACAACAGGGCGGTTAGTCCTCGAGCGTAGGACCGATTGAGTCCTGTTACCAACACCCGTGGCGTGTGGAGGGTAAAGCGAGCGTGAGGAGCGGGGCGGTAAGGAAAGGGGGATAGGAGATGAGATACGAAGAGCGGGAGGGAAGAGGGTGATAGCGGTGAGGGGTAGGTGCAAAGGTTCTCTATGTGCTTGTGACGTGATTCGGCTGTAGCGTATATACAGTGATTCGACTATGAATACAGTGAGGTTTGCAACGTGAGGGAGCACTCTATATACACCTATGTACACCAATATAAGAGTTAGCCTGGGGACCAGGCGACAAGGTACTCACATGCCCCGCCGCAACTCTCCCGCGAGTTGCGGCCGCTCTCCAGCCACCTCCTGGGGACTCCACCAGTCTTCGGTCCAGACGTCCTCCTCTTTTCCGGTCTTCCGTTCCTCGGTTTCTCCTTCGATCACGCTCCCTCCGATCTCCGGCTCAGGTTCTCCGCACGCTGTGTCCTGCCACGAGTCCGCCGCATTGAACGCTTCTCCTTCGCTTCTGCCGGCTTTTCCAGGTTCTGGCTCTGGTTGGAAGGAGGGACTTCCGGGGTCGCGGGAGGGTGCTTCCGGTCTTCCGCTAGCTGCCATAGGTTCCTGTAAGGGAGGACAGAGGGGTGGAGTCCGGGTTGCCAGGGACGCCGTAGGATCGGGATCCGGGACCCGGGATTGCATGCTATGGCGCCTCGCTGTTGAAGTAGGGGACGATTCCGTTCCACACTCCCACTTTAGTAATCCTGCAAGAAACACACCTCACAGTAAGGCATTAGATAGGTGGGGGTACAAGATGGTGGTGCACTCTGAATTTTCATCAGGATCCAGAAGATCGGGTATCCTGCTGTGAAAAACTCTCCCTTTGTGGTACTGCAAACCAGGAAGGACGATCAAGGGAGGTTTGCTGCAATACAGGGTCAGTGGGAAGGTAGGCCCATTAATGTGATATCAGTATACATGCCCCTGGCACTCCAAGCAGTGGCATTCCTGGCCCTCAGTGAATTTTTGTTGTCCCTTCCAGAAGGTGACCTTCTTATTGGGGGGGATTTTAATGCCACGATGGACGCCAGCATAGACCGGCATCCAGTGAGGACACTGACACCGGGGGTCTCCCGCTTACGGAGCTTCACGGAAGCTTGGGGGCTGGTAGATGTATGGAGGCATACCCATCCCGCAGCGCGACAATACACGTTTCACTCCACTGTGCACAACAGTTTGTCTAGGATAGATTATTTCCTGACCTCAGAGACCAGTCTGCATCATATTGACAACATTGAGATCGGACATAGGGGTATATCGGACCATTCAACTGTTGTGTTAACCTACTCTTACCATCAAACTTCCCGCAAGAGGCTTTACCCTATTTATCCAGGATACTTGCAGGTCCCACAGATTCATAAGGAAATCCGCAGGGCCACCAAATATTTCTTTGCGGAAAACGTAACATCTGTTAACTCCCCATCCGTTCTATGGGAGGCCTATAAGGCAGTTCTCAGGGGACAGGCGATAGCCTCCATCACGGGCCACAGGCGAGAGAAACAGCAGGACCTGACGCGCTTAAGAGCTGGAATTAAAAGCAGCTGACACTGATCATATGGCTAACCCTACACCCGCCTCGGCACACACCTAACACCTAAAGCAACAACAATACAGGGAACATCTCAGGCAGGAGACGACGTCGGCACTTACAGCGACCAGGCATAACATTTATGATGTAGGGGGATAAAGCAGGGAAGTTGTTGGCCTGGCTAAATAGGCGAGAGCGTGGCACCAGGACTATAGCGCAACTGCGGACTGCGGGGGGCCGTCTCACGTCTGACCCGCGGACCATAGTGCAAACGCTAGCTGTGCATTTCAGGACAGTATACACATCGTCCTGGAGTACGTCGGAGGCTGAGGCAGCGGCCTTTATAAAAGACATAGCAATGCCTAAGCTCACGCAGGAGGCTTCCTTGGAGCTCGAGGCTGATCTCATGAAGGAAGAGTTGCACGCTGCTATCAGATCACTGCAGCCGGGTAAAGCACTGGGACCCAATGGGATCCCGATAGAATTGTACAAACTCACGGCAGACACTATCTGCCCACACTTGCTTAACATGCTCACCGACAGCCTGGCTAGAGGTAAACTGCCGTTGGACCAAAGAATGGCCACAATTGTGGCTATCCCGAAGCCCGGGAAGCCACCGTCTGAGTGTACCTCCTATCGCCCGATCTCGCTGCTCAATGCAGATGCGAAAGTACTGGCTACAGTGCTTGCAAATAGACTGCTAGCGCACCTTCCGCACTTAATCCATCCGGATCAGTCAGGCTTTATGTCAAATAGGAATACAGTGCTCAACCTCAGGCGACTGCATGGCGCGTTGGCTCGGTCGCACGACCTGTCGGAGCCGTCGGCAGTCATATCCTTGGATGCGAGAATGGCCTTCGACATAGTGGAATGGAGCTACCTTTTTGCAGCACTACCACACTTGGGCTTTGGCCCAAAGATTTGTGCGTGGATCCGACTCCTGTATGCCGAGCCTCTGGCGTGTGTGGCGGTGAATGGGCACCTGTCGGACGCTGTGCCGCTGGCGAGGGGGACGCGTCAGGGATGCCCCCTGTCGCCGCTTCTTTTTGCATTGGTGTTAGAGCCCCTTGCGGCGTGGATTAGAGAGACCCCTTTGCTACGGGGTGTTCGGTGGACGGAGGGATGGGAGGACCGAATTTCCCTATACGCTGACGACATTCTGGTGTACCTTACGAATCCTGAAAGTTCCATACCAGTACTTCTTGAGATGTGTGATGCTTTTGGGAAAATCTCTGGGTATACTATAAATTGGTCCAAATCGGTCTTATACATCCTGAAGGGACCTGCGCGGCGGCTGCCAGGACTCCTTTAAATACTTAGTATTCATGTTGTGGAAAAGTAAATTTTGCCATGTTCTGTGTCCCTACGCCTCATCCATCATATGTTATGTGTGCATGACCAATATGCATATGTTATTCCCCATGTCCGATTAAAGACGCAATTACAGTTGTGTCCACCTCTAGTGTGCTATTTTCCAGTCCTCGTGAATACTACGAATATCAGGCCTATGTAAAGTAATGTTGCCACGTTTCTCAGTGTACACGTTATTCCATTATAAAATCCCCGTTTCTAGGCCTCAAAAGGGCCCGGACCCTGGATTCAGCTCCTGTCTCCTGAAAGCCTCGCTGAGGAGCGATACAGCCCCCACCTGTATCCTCGACCCTTCACTTACTTCCTGCCTTGCAGTGCCCGGTGCACCCCGGCTCTGCCTCTGAGTCTGCCAAAAGTATGTTATAGTTCCAGCTATCAGTTCAGTCCTCCTCCTCTGCATTCCTAAGCTACTGAACTGCATCAATAGTTTCCGTCATTGTCTAGCCTTCTCGTCTCCATGTTAGAGAAATACTGTATTTAATGGTCATTTGATATTCTCCATCACGCACTACATGTAGAATAAAGCATGGTCCAGTCTTAGAATCAGGTTAGCCTCTCCCCTCATGACTTCTAGTTTATATCGACATGTTCCCTAAACATTAGATATCAGATAGGGTTTAGGTACATGTCGCTCCGACCCTCCAGACTCTAGTCTCTGCTCCTAGCACAGAGTTCGTAGCCCCCAGCTTCTCCTAGTAACACGTCATTGCTAGTTTCCGCGCACCATTAGATTAGAGGTCCCGGCTCCTTAGGTAGCCCCCTCCTATGTGTCCGCCCATTCATGACATATTCTGTTACGTTTTACATCACATGTCTAAGTAAACTTCCAGTTACACCTCTTATTACTGTTATCTCTCGCGACTGTTACACGTCACGCCTTCTGCTCCACCCACTGTTACGCCTACTGCAATGTAATGCTATGTGTCTGCGCTATGTATATAAATCAATGTTATGTTATTAAATGTTAGCGCGCTCATCCCAGACCCAGCCCCAGCAGCTGCTGGGCCCCAGTTGTCCTGCTGGGCCTCTTTTCCCCTGCCAGGCCTTATTGTCCTATTCCCATGCAGGTTGTCCTGATCCTGTCCTTATGCTGTAATAAACCTGCAGAAACTCCTACTACCTCGAATCTTGACTCTTATTTATTGAGCTATCTGTTATTCATTCATTCATCCAAAAATAGGGTATTATTTATTTATTTACCACATAATGGCGCCCGAATAGGGACTTGCCCTTTCCCCACGCGTCGGTGAAGCCACGCCGACCCCCTGACCCTCTGCAGTCGTGACGGAACCATACCGTGCACTGGCAGATATTTCTGCTTCAAGTATCCCTCAGGCCCACGGAGGAGACGGAGGAGGCGGTCCAGCATCCGAACGAGACGGTGGAGGAACGCGGCGAGTCCCGACCAGAGCCCAAGCCGAGAGTCCGAGGTCCGAGGTATCCGGAGGTCCACCCGTAACTGAAGTCCGAAGTCCGAAGTTCGTCGTCGTAGTCCAGTCCCGTCCGAGGCCTTCCGTTCCGTGCTGCCCGGTGAGTACCATTGCTGGGGTAGTGTCTAGACAGGGTCAGTCTAAATTGACTCCTGGTCCGTGGGTTGGTGGTACCCAAGCCCACAAACGAAGTGTTCACCTAGGTGGATACGGGTCTTGATGTGTTCCTTTATGGGACCGGTATGTTCCGTACTGTTATAGCAGTGCATCCAGTAACTCTAGTCTGTTCCGTTCTCGAGAATTCTGTTCTGTTTCTGTTTTCAGTATTTTCAGGTAGTATTCTGTTCGAACTGTTATTTATAATGTTGTTCAATGTATTTCCAATGTCGTGGTATGCCTGAATTGTTTTCCCAATTGTTATTGTTTTTCGTGTATTGTATTGTGTTCCGATTCAAGGTTAGAATGCCGCTCTTTTCCAAGTTACGTCAGTTAAAGACTAGAAAGGGTCTGCTGGAAGCAGCAGTTCCTGTTCCGCCTAGGGACAGTCCAGGTCATTTTATGTATCAGAAACATGGCATAAGCGCCATATTGTATCTAGATTTATGGGTAGAATATACCAAACAGTTAGAGGAAAAGTATAGATGGCCCGTATCGGGTACATGGGATGCCGAATGTATCATGCGAGTAGAAGAAGCATTATGGAAAAAGAAAGCCAGACAGTCACAGAAAGATGCCATCGAGTTATGGCGTAAGGAAGCGCATAGAAGAACGGAAAAGGAAGTCAGAAGGTCAGAGTTAAGTAGAGAATCCCAAGAACGAGCCCAAGAAAGAGAATTAATCGAGATAGGTGAACAAGTCAAAGCCGAACAGTCAGATAGACAGAGGCATGCCCTTATTAAGGGTATGTATCCTCTCCTTGCCGAAGGCTTGCCAAAAGCGACCCCAGAGGCATCCAGTAATTTCCTGCCACCATTAGTTCCGACCAAGCTACGTCACAAACCGACCGCAGCTGATATTTTTATTTCGTCCTATTTGGACGACACAGTTCCAGAATATGCAAATCCAGTTCGCGCTCCACCTGTCCCTGTAAATCAGGCACTTCCCGTTCCTCCAGACACCGGAGTACCTGTTGCGGTACCCCCGGGTCAGCCTGCCATACAAGTTCAGCCCACGTTACAATTACCGACCCTGCAAGCACGAAGAATGTCAGTCGACGATTCTAGTTTAGGGGCCGCAGGAGGAGGTCCTCCTCAAACCCCGCCGCCACACAAGCGTTTATCAGCACTCGAATTACATGCTCAAGCATCACAGCGTACTCCTAAAAGTAATAAGTCTGTTACAGAAATCAGACAAGCCCTTGCCGAATGTGTTTATGATCCAGTTCCAGGCGAATATAGTATGGTTTTATATTCCGTACGCGTAAGAAGGGTGACCGAGTATCTAGTCACCTTACCGAATATGAAAGAAGATCTAGACAGAATATATCGTTTCATCCGTACAGGGGATGATCCAGAAAGTATTGGCGAGATTATGTCTCAAAGGAAAGCCGAGATTCAGCTCATGATATTAAAGTTCCTGATCAATTGTCTAATAAGAGAACAAGATTACCCGTCTAAAGATCCCGCCGAAATGAGAATCTTAACAAGGTGGAGTGATAATATAGCCGAGGGTAAGCACAAGACCATTAGTGCCATGGAAAGTATGTACAAGAAAATTCGTAAAGAAATAGTAAGGTTACACGAACAGCGTAAAGCAGCACAAGTAAGCGAGAAAGAAAGTATCTCTGATCCTGAAGAGGAAGAGAACGAGAATCCCGCCAGAATAGCGTATGTAGGAAAATCCAGATTTCCAGATCGCCATTTACGCCTAGAACCCAAGTCTGTTTTTCATCATCTAGCACCAGAACAAGGTTCTCTAGAACAAGTATTTCAAGCTACCGATCACATTCTGAAATCACGAGTCGGTTATAGCGAATTAAGTACCATGCATGAACAAGAACTAGCCCGATCAGCAGTCCGATGGATTACTGATTCTACCACTTTTCCAGACGAAATAGTGGCACAAATGTTTCTGAAACTGCCCCCAGCCGAGCAACGACTGGTGGGTATGTATATGATCCAGTACCTCATTACCCTGTATGAGGGTCAACATTCTGATCCAGGCCCGTTACACGATGTCTTGAACGAGTTACTCCAGTATAAATGGAGAGGTCTAGGTACCGATTTGATAAGTGTCATTCTAGAACAGCGCCACAAGTATAGAATGTTTCTGAACCCGCATTTTGTTCATGTCTCACCCCCAGAAAGTAAACCATTTTACATAGACAGACAGAATCCGTTACGAGAAGTCCACCCAGTCCAAGGGGCGGGTGGCGTAATGCAACGAGTGTTTGTATACACTCCAATTTCAAAGATGGAACTTCTGGAAATGAAGAAATTAATTCCCTGTCATGACAAAGATCCAGCAGGGTTCCATAGAGAATTAAAAGACATGCTCCGTATGGGAGAATACACTTACCCAGATATCATTAAAATGTTAAAGGTTCTGCTACCCGCAGGGGTGTATGAAAAGTTAAAAGAAAAAGAATGGGAGGTGGGAGAGAAAAAGATCGATTGGGCAGCTCTAGAAGCTGAAGACAAGGCACGAGTACCAGGTACCGGTCTTGGAGATAAATGTAAAGAGTTACCAGAATTATTGATTCAAGTTTTACCCAGATTATTGACAACTAGGAAAGAAGACTGGGATGCAATCTCAGCCTGTAAACAGAAACAAGATGAAGACATTAGTGATTTTTATTCTAGATTTGAGAAATGTTTCAGCATTAATAGTGGTCTCAAGACAAGTAGTGAGTCATACCCTCATCTTTTCGTTACCAAATTAGTCGAGAATTCAAGTCCACAAATTAAAAACCGAGTTTTGAAAGTCGAAAGCACCTGGCAAGCAAATACTCCGTCCCAGATGCTCCAGATGCTTCAGTATCACCAGAATAGAATCAGAGAAGAGCAAGAACACGAAAGAAAACGTATGAAAGACACGAAAATGAAAGTGCTAGTTGCACAATCTATTCCTCAAGACAGTCAGAAGAGGGGTCCGAATCAAGCCAGTCATCCTGCAGCTCCCGTTAAAGGGAACTGCAATTATTGTAAACAGCCAGGTCATTTTATAAACGAGTGTGCAGTTCTGAAACACAACATAGCTACTGGTAAGACTAAAGAAAGACCACGTCCGCCGAGACAAGAACAAGTTTCACAGATTCCTCAGTCACAGAATGCACCACAGACAGTTACAGTACCGCAGCCTATTGCTGCAACACAGCACGTTACATCGCAGATGTACCAGTATGCACAGTCCGAGTATCCAGAGTACCAGTCATATTCATGAAACAGCCTAGAGAGGGAGGTAGGCTTGCCTCTCATCGAGATACCTGTAGACCAAGAAGGTCCCTATGTTCATAGTCAAGTGTTAGGGAAAGACAGAAAATTTTTGATCGATACAGGGGCAAGTAGGACCACAATTAGTCACGCCGAAGTTCCAGGGGCTCCGCTCTCAGGCTCAAGAAATGTTTCCCTTGGATTTTCAGGAAAACCCATAGTTAATGAGATTTCAAAGCCAGTTACTCTAGAAGTAGGTCCATTGTCCCGTACTACTGATCTGTTACTTACTAAGTCATGTCCAGAAAATCTGTTAGGTATTAAGACATTGAAAGAATTAGGTGCAGTTATTTGCTGTTCCCCAGAGGGAATACGATTGTTCCTACGTGACTTTAAGGGTCACTATGTATTACGAGATTTTGATTCAAGATTGTCTAATGTTCCGCAGCATTTATGGGCACAAGGTCCAACTGATGTAGGTTACATGCAAATCACACCCTATCGTGTGACTCTCAAGCCAGGTGTAGTGTTACCACGAATCAGACAGTACAGATTGCCACCTGAGGCTGTAGCAGCCTTATCCAAAATTATTGACGAGCTCATGGCTCAAGGAGTAGTTGTAGAAACTGACTCCAATGTATGCAATTCTCCGATCATTCCAGTCATGAAACGTACTGATCCAAATGCACCCCCAGTATATCGATTAGTGATTGATTTACGAGAGCTTAATAAATGTATTATTCCTCAGTACCCAGTTGTCCCAGACATTTCTTCCCTGTTAACTGCCATTGATTCCGAAGCCACGTTTTTCACTGTTATTGACCTCAAGAATGCATTTTTTAGTGTTCCAATTCATCCAGACAGCCAGTTTCTTTTCGGATTTTGTTTAAATGGAAGGAGCTATATGTTTACACGCGCTCCTCAAGGTTTCACAGAAAGCCCTAGTATTTACAGTCAAGCACTCAAGAGACAACTAGACAACATTCACATGCCAACTGACACTGCCCTGCTCCAGTATGTCGATGATCTACTGATCACAGCCCGTTCTGAACGTGACTGCGAGCGTGCATCACTTACAGTTTTGTATTTCCTTGCCGAGATGGGGCACAAGGTGTCACCTTCGAAGCTTCAATTCTGTGTCCAGCAAGTGGTATACTTAGGACACTTGCTGTCCAAGAGGGGTAGGCAGTTGACGCCCGACCGTATCCAGTTAATAGCGAGTCTTCCCCAGCCCAGAACCCGGAAGGAGGTACGTGCCTTTATCGGCCTTACTTCTTATTGTAGACAATGGATTCCCCAGTATGCATTTCTAGCCAAGCCACTGATACAGTTAACGACACAGGAGGCAGCCGTATCGACTGTCCTCCCTTGGACATCTGACCATACACTTAGTTTTAACGAGTTAAAGAAAGCCCTATGCCAAGCTCCAGTTCTAGCTACACCGAACTACAGTAAGCCTTTTACACTTTTTGTTACTGAACGCGAAGGTACAGCATTATCTGTTCTCACACAAGATCAAGCAGGTCAATACAAGCCCTGTGCTTATTTTTCGAGCACATTAGATCCAGTCGCCCAGGCGTTGCCTGCGTGCCTCAAGTCAGTTGCAGCCACAGCACTAGCTATCAGACAAAGTGATTCCATAGTTTTAGGACATTCCCTGACAGTACAAGTTCCACATTCAGTAGAAGTTCTTTTAAACCGAACACAAACTCAGCACTTGACAATTGCACGTTTAACAGGTTATGAATTGACACTGTTCCAGCCACACATAGAAATTAGACGCTGCAACGTTCTGAATCCTGCTACACTGTTACCGTCAGTTACTTCAAATCCAGACCCACATGATTGTGTGGAAGTAGTTAACATTACGACAAAGCCAAGACAAGACCTGACAGACATTCCGTTACCAGATCCTGACCTGACACTTTATGTGGATGGTTCATGTATGAGAACTAGTACAGGAGAACTAGTCGCCGCGTATGCAGTGACTACTGACACTGAAGTTATTGAAACACACCTTATTGATACCCTGTCCGCTCAAGCAGCAGAGCTAGTTGCTCTGACACAAGCCTGTATACACGCCAAGAACCTGAAAGTTAATGTTTACACAGATTCACGTTACGCATTCGGAGTTGTACACGACTTCGGAGTGCTCTGGCAGGAGAGAGGTTTCATGACTTCTCATGGAACCAAGATTCAGCATGGTCTCCTTATTCAAGCCCTGTTAGATGCCATACATTTACCGACATCTATTGCTATCATGAAGTGCAAAGCACATACGAAAGTCACTGACATTATTTCCCAAGGTAATGACCTAGCAGACCGCACAGCCAAGCTTACAGCACAGACTCCAGACATTCCAGTAAACATGACACATATTCCAGATCTGATTACATGCATGACAGTTAAGGACCCTACTCAAGATGTCATAGATATTCAGTCACATGCTACTCCCGATGAAATCAAGAAATGGTCTGTACAAGGAGGGGTCCAGACAGATCAAGGATGGTTAACGAAGGGTAGAGCCACATGGTTTCTCCCCGATTCTATGGTTCAAGTCATTATCAATACCGCACATAGTCCAGCACATTTAGGAGAAAAAGCTATGTTAGACAGTATCCAGAACATTTGGTTCAACAAGCATTTACGAGCTGCAGCCAAGCAGAAAGTCCGTACCTGTATGATATGTTGTCAGTTTAATCCAGGTAAAAGTGTCCCGGTGGAACAAGGTGGTTTCCAGCCCCCTGACCACCCTTTTGAGGCCCTCCAGATGGATTATATTCAGATGGAGCGATGTCGAGGTTTCAAGTATGTCCTTGTAGTAGTATGCGCTTTGTCCAGGTGGACAGAAGCATATCCAGTCCCAGATTACACAGCCGCGACCACAGCCAAGCAGCTGGTTCGTGAATTTTTCCCTAGATACGGACTCCCTAGAGTCGTATATTCTGATAACGGTCAGCCATTCTCATCCGAACTCATGAAACACGTTTCCCTGTTGTTAGGGTACCAGTGGAAGTTCCATTGTGTACGCCATCCAGAAGCAGCTGGACTAGTCGAAAGACATAATCAGACTCTGAAAATCCGTATAGCAAAAGTCTGTAAAGACAAGGGTGTGGACTGGTTAGTAGCTTTGCCAGTCGCTCTGTTTTACATGCGTATGGTCGCACATTCCAGATCAGGTCTGTCCCCGTATGAGGTCGTTTTCGGCCGCCCCCCTAACATGTGGGGTACTCCTAGACCCCGAAGTATTACCGATGTTTCATGTAATATGCTGACAGATTACCTAGCTTCCTTGATGTCTGCCCTCAACTCATGTCGTTCACAGGTTGCCGCCGCATTTCCAGACAATACCGAGGTGGCACCGCACGAGATCGTTCCAGGTTCCTTGGTGATGATCAGAAATTTTGACAGATCAAGTCCGCTGGAACCACGTTGGAAGGAGCCACGTCAGGTCCTCTTGACCACCCGAACTGCCGTCAAGTTGGAAGGCAGGAAGGGGTGGGTTCACCTATCTCATGTAAAACTTTTCAAAGGACCGAAGCCAGACTTCAAAGACATCGCCAAAAACATTTCCCAGGATTCGAAGGATTGCCAGAACATTGTTTTAAAGGACTGTCCCGCACCAGACTTTATTACAACCCCTCCCTTGTTAGAGAAAACTCCGCAACAGGAGTATAAGTTAAAGCTCAGGTCTAATAAGTCAGCCAGTTTGATTGTATAAGTCCTCCCCTAGGTGAAACGGTTAGACTGTTTCTGACATGTATAAAATAGACCCCCATAGTGAGAGAGTCAGTCGAAGTTCACTTCAATGCATCGTTTTTCTAAGTTTCATATTGTTTCTCAGCATAATGATTTCCTGCACCAGTTATGCTTTCTATCTGTGTTTTCCAGTTCCTCATGTAAATATGTCTGCTCATGCTACAGTAGAGCACACGTTTAGTGATCTGCCTCCTCACGAATATTCATACCGCCTCGCAATGCGTAATAACACATTCATCCGTATGTTACATTATTCACACCAGACCAGCAATGCCACTAATTGTTGGGTGTGTGGTCGACTCCCCCCTTTCCAGACACCGAAGGGAGTTCTGCCACTCTTTCCTTATCCATTCTCACACAATGGTTCGTGTGGAGCATGGTCCACGCTAACGTCATCCTCAACAGATATGTCTTTTCTTAACAGTACATGTTTCCCAGACAAGCAAGGTTTCCCCCACAGAACAGGTTTAGATTTAGAAAATGAAGTATATAATTTAGGAAATTATTCGTCGAATTTCATGGTTCTGAATGTTCAGTCTGATACTACTCCAGACTCACCCGCTATTTCAGTACTACCAGTCAAAGGCGAATTATGTGTCCGTAGTTATGGTTCTGTACATATAGGTCATAGTGAATGTACTACTGTTATCCAGTATAGTGACAGTAGGAAAACTATTTTTAGAGCTTCACGTCATTCTTATTTTGTTTGTGGTCAAACTGCATATGTCCGTCTGCCCCTCGATTGGGAGGGAACCTGTTACATTGCTTTCCTACTGCCACCTGTTTTTCTAGCCCCACCTGATTATCATAGGAATTCTTTCTTAGTACACACTAGACACAAGAGAAATCTCCCGATTGTCGATTATACTGAAACCGCCGCAGAGCAATTCATTGATATAGATAAAGGTGTTTTCCCTTATTTAGGTACAGTTGTAAATAGTAAGCTAATTCGCAGGTTAACAAGAACCCTTGAAGCTGTAGTAGATGAGACTGCCTCTGCTCTAGGTAACTTAACTGAAGAACAATCCTTTATGAGAATTGTCGTTTTACAGAATCGTCTCGTCCTTGACGTCATACTGGCCGATAGGGGCGGGGCCTGTAGAATTCTCGGATCCAGTTGTTGCATTTTCATTCCAAATAACGCGCCGTCTGTTTATTCAGCTATAACCAGACTCCATAAAATTGCCCATCTGTTACACCAAGATCCAGGCACCTGGACATGGTCCGGTTGGTTCTGGAATGTAATTTCCGCATGGGGATGGAAAGTCCTGTCCTTTTTAGGTATTGCAGTAGCGATCATATTTAGCTGCTGCCTCTGTATACAATGTGGCCCTGCGATTTGCAGTATGTGTGCTACCTCTTGTATTCCTAGTCCCAAGCCCTGTTCTAAATCCCGTTCCAAGACAATTCGAGACGAGCAAATGGTACTGTATGAAATGATAGATGGTATCATGAATATTGATGTTTCCTGATGGAAACGTAGTGACAAGGAGGGAATGTGGAAAAGTAAATTTTGCCATGTTCTGTGTCCCTACGCCTCATCCATCATATGTTATGTGTGCATGACCAATATGCATATGTTATTCCCCATGTCCGATTAAAGACGCAATTACAGTTGTGTCCACCTCTAGTGTGCTATTTTCCAGTCCTCGTGAATACTACGAATATCAGGCCTATGTAAAGTAATGTTGCCACATTTCTCAGTGTACACGTTATTCCATTATAAAATCCCCGTTTCTAGGCCTCAAAAGGGCCCGGACCCTGGATTCAGCTCCTGTCTCCTGAAAGCCTCGCTGAGGAGCGATACAGCCCCCACCTGTATCCTCGACCCTTCACTTACTTCCTGCCTTGCAGTGCCCGGTGCACCCCGGCTCTGCCTCTGAGTCTGCCAAAAGTATGTTATAGTTCCAGCTATCAGTTCAGTCCTCCTCCTCTGCATTCCTAAGCTACTGAACTGCATCAATAGTTTCCGTCATTGTCTAGCCTTCTCGTCTCCATGTTAGAGAAATACTGTATTTAATGGTCATTTGATATTCTCCATCACGCACTACATGTAGAATAAAGCATGGTCCAGTCTTAGAATCAGGTTAGCCTCTCCCCTCATGACTTCTAGTTTATATCGACATGTTCCCTAAACATTAGATATCAGATAGGGTTTAGGTACATGTCGCTCCGACCCTCCAGACTCTAGTCTCTGCTCCTAGCACAGAGTTCGTAGCCCCCAGCTTCTCCTAGTAACACGTCATTGCTAGTTTCCGCGCACCATTAGATTAGAGGTCCCGGCTCCTTAGGTAGCCCCCTCCTATGTGTCCGCCCATTCATGACATATTCTGTTACGTTTTACATCACATGTCTAAGTAAACTTCCAGTTACACCTCTTATTACTGTTATCTCTCGCGACTGTTACACGTCACGCCTTCTGCTCCACCCACTGTTACGCCTACTGCAATGTAATGCTATGTGTCTGCGCTATGTATATAAATCAATGTTATGTTATTAAATGTTAGCGCGCTCATCCCAGACCCAGCCCCAGCAGCTGCTGGGCCCCAGTTGTCCTGCTGGGCCTCTTTTCCCCTGCCAGGCCTTATTGTCCTATTCCCATGCAGGTTGTCCTGATCCTGTCCTTATGCTGTAATAAACCTGCAGAAACTCCTACTACCTCGAATCTTGACTCTTATTTATTGAGCTATCTGTTATTCATTCATTCATCCAAAAATAGGGTATTATTTATTTATTTACCACAATGTAACGGCAGTCCCAGCGGACTTTTTTGCCAAGAACCTTGCGCCCCCCCTGGAGCGCTTACGGAGAGATGTGAAGCACTGGGAATCGCTCCCCCTGACACTGTTGGGAAAGGCGGCGTTATTTAAAATGATGGCTCTGCCCAGGTTTCTATACGCTCTTGAAAACACGCCGTTCCCGGTACCACTAAAATACTTTAAACAAATAGCAGCGCCGGTGTCCATGCGCTCATGGGGCAACAGGCCGGCGCGCATAGCACAAGCAAAATTGCACCAAGAAAGGTATGATGGAGGCATTGCGCTCCCCAACGTTCACTTGTACTACTGGGCTGCACACCTCAAGATTATCAATCAATGGATACATGCCCCTCAGGCAGATCCAGCATATATGGCAGATAGGGCACAGTTGGGCACGGGAAATATGCTGGCGGCCCTATATAATAAAGGACAAGCTATGAAGTTAGAGGGACCGACAAAACACACAGCCATGCTATGGCACACAGCGCAAGCACGGTTGGGATGGAAGGGGATCATTACCAAACTTACCCCACTCTGGGACACTAGGCAATTGGGGACACTGAGGAATAGCAAGGGTTTTGAGCAATGGGACAACATAGGTATCTCCACAGTGGGTGACCTGTGGGACAAGGGGACGGTCATCCCATTTGACCAGTTCAGACAACAGTATGAGCTTGCACCTACCGAGACCTTCCGCTACATACAAATATGCCACGCACTCTTAGCAGTACTACCGCAAGACACAGAAGTACCTGAGGCCTCCCCCTAGAAGACAGGCTGCTCACAGATTGCATGCCAAAGCGCGTCACATCCTTTACATATCGCACACTGGTTAATAACCTGCCGGACCCCACTAAGGCACTGAGAGACAGGTGGGAGGCAGATATTGGAGACATGGACGAAGCGGAATGGCAGGAAGCCTTAGCCTCACCCAGAGAGGTGGGTATCCCGGCAAGGCTCAGGCTTGTACAACTCAAGATTTTACACCGCACATACCTCACCAGAAGCACACTACACAAAATAGGCAGGGCACAACATTCGTACTGCCTCAGGGGATGTGGGGACGACGGCTCTTTCTTCCATACGATATGGGATTGCCCACTGATAACAGATTACTGGCGGAAGATACTACGAACAATATCACAGACTATGAATGTCTCACTGATGCCAGAACCACGTAGATGCCTTCTCAATGTGTGGGAGCCCAATGACCTATCGCGACACGGCAGACATGGGTAACATTGGGCCTCATGGTAGCAAAACGGAACGTAGCGCAAAAATGGGGGGCCGCTGAACTGCCGTCGTTGGCGGCTTGGTGTAAGGACATGAACATCACTATATTGACTGAGAGAACTGTGTACATAAATCGGAGATGCCCCCGGAAATGGACCAAAGCATGGAACAGGTATAGGGGGGATATATGCGAACCAATACCGGACTCTGATGAGGGTAGTTCAGATGAAGAACTTGGGGAGGGATAGGAGAGTTGGGTTGGAAGGGCCAGTTTCGGCTAGTAAAATAAACAGCAGGTGGGAGGTGGAGGACGACGAGGATCTGTGTCAAGAGTTATTTCAATTTACTGTAACCTATGAGTATATGCATGCAGATTGTCTTGCCGATGCTATGAACAAAATAATAAAAACAGTTATAAACAAAAAACAAATGGGTTGAAGTATTCCAGGAAGTGCCTTTGGAAGAGGAGAGTTTTAAGATCAGTTTTGAAGGTCCGGAAAGAGGTGGTGTTGCATTACCAGAGAAGGATTGAGCCATAAATCTTTTCCTTTTGAAGGTTAGAGGTTCGAGCAATACGTTTTCGGCATTGCGTGAAGGTCTAGAGCCGCCTGAGATTTAGGGTTTATACGCCAGATTTGTCGGGGTGGGCCTCAGCTAGGCCTACCAGTGCTAAGGGTTCACCCTTCTCTGCACAAAGTCCTCAGACCAATAGGATAGAAGTTGGCATGGAAACTGGAATATAAAACCAATCTTTTATTAATCTCATGAGATGGAGTTACATTCACACAACACCCTTCGGTAGTGTATGAAGTAGCACACTGAACAGAAGGAGCATGGTCCTTTTATACCCACACAGGGGTTCAAAAGAAGGCGGTACAAGTACAAAAAGAAGGTTTTAGGTACATATAAGGTCATACAGAAAATGTTCAGTCAACAAGAGGGAGGAGCTAACAGTTGCTAATTCTAGTAAACACATCTTGACAGTTACAGACTAAAGACAGCTGCATGGACAGCTGCAAGCTCAACTGAGCATGTGTAGAGTAGAAGATGCTAAATATAGTTTGTTCCCAGGCAGAATACAAGCGGAAACAACAGTAAGGAAGGACAGAGCACATGGTGAGCACATGGTAGCACATGGCAGACAAGATGGCTGCCAAAAACAAGATGGCTTCAGCTAAATGCTAACCCCGCTCGCTGCCAATTTACAACAGATTACCCTTTTAGCATTAGCTGAAGACATTCTTTCATTGGGGTAATCTAAATATGCATCCTGTACATCAATTAACATTATTTCAGTAATTTCTTTATTCAGCATTTGTTGGGCTTTTATTTCTGCAACATTTCTCTTAGCAGGTGTACAAGCAGTGATGCAAATGGAGCAAAGCATGGGACCACATTGTATACATACATAGCATGTAAATATTATCACTAGTATTACACATAGGATGGCCAGTAGTTTCCAGCCCCAGGTGACAAACAATGTCCAGAACCTGCTTGAAAAAATCCATGTACCAGCCTCTGGATACATTTCTGCAGCAATCTTATGCAGCTTAGAGATTGCATCAAACACTGAAGGAGAGTGATCCGGAATGTAAACACAGCAACTGCTACCGATGATCCGGCATGCACCACCTCGATCAGCCAAAATTACATCTAGGACCATACGATTTTGGAGTGCTACAATCCTCGCAACTTGCAGCTCTTCTGTAATGTTCCCAAGTGCCATAGCTGTCTGATTGGTAACTTCCACAACTCTAGTCAATCGTCTTATCTTTCTGCTGTTTAACGCAGCACTCATAAAGAAAAACAAGCCCAAATTAAAATCAACATATTGTTGCCAAGCGGTGTCAGTCTGGTCCACTTCATCAATACTTATTGTCCTCTTATTTCTGTTCTTGGAAATATCATTGTACAACTTAAAGTCTCTGTGATACGACACAGGTGCCAGAAACACAGGGGACAACAGAAAGGACACATAGCATACTCCTGACCATCCAACTGGTAGTTGGTAATATCCCTTGTTACCGCAGGCAAAGTATGTATTATGTGAGGATGTGAAGCTGCTGTTATTGGCACCTTCAATAGACAAAACCATAATACACTCACTTCTCCCCACTGGAATTTTCCCAATACTACTTATACACAAGTCTGCTTTAGCTCTAGTGACAGAAATCACAAATGGTCCATTGTTCTTTATAGTTCTTGTATTTGTGAAAACATATGGTGTCGAAATATTGTCAGGTCGATACTCCTCTCATTCCCATTTAGTCCCTTTAGCTTGAGGGTAACCATCTTCATCGGAATAACATACTTTATTGAGGTGATAATTAATCCATCCTACTGTCATCCTTGAGATGTTTGCCCTTTCAGAAGAAAATAAAAGCGCAAACCAGGCTTGGCAGAACCATTTTGAGAAAAGGAAGAGGAATAAAAGGTGTTCCTCCCTTCTTCTGGTGAGTAGGTATCATCCCACACACCCAACAGTTCGTAGTATGTGTGGCATTATGAGTGTGATGCAAGATCTGGATAAACGTATTGTTCAGGTAGAATTGTCGATGCTTTTGCTCATGGTATGGAAGCGTAAAGTAATGATGCTCAACTGGTACTGGAGCAGTGGCGATCAAAAGCTGTCGGGCAGGAGCCACTTTCTCAACATACCAGGTTGTCACTGCTACAGCCACCATAGTAACAACAAATCCTACAGCACAAATGGTCTTCTTATTACAGATCTTAGCAACAGTTGATCTCTTTGTAGACATGATCACTTCGTCGTTGAATCAATCGTTGGAGCTCTAATGTCCAGGGCAGTCGTTGGTTTCTTCACCGAGGGTCAAGACGGGTGTCACTATGTAGGACTGATCCCCCCCACTTGCCACATCAGCACTCCGTTTCTCAAACCCAGGACGGTAGCTCAACCAGTCTTTTTCAACAATGCAGGTTCCTTCCTCGGTCTCAGCTTGTACCAGGATACTCCAGCGATCGTCTGGTCCGGGAAGACTTCCTCAGATTCATCAGGTGAGATAGCGTGGCCTTTCTCCATTTCCAGAATCTCTCGATGGTCGGTCAGCACAGCAGGTTCCACCAAGGTAGGCAGCACTCGTTTGCAGTGAGTGCTATGGACTTAATCCTTTCTGTTTGTTACTCGAACCGCTGTCCTCGTAGCTAAGAGCACTTGCTCCGGTCCTCGCCACCTTGGCTCCAAGCTGTTCGACCTCTCAAAAACTTTGATCATCACATGGTCACCGGGTCGGAGTTCGTGGGCCTCACCAGTAGATCTGGCAGGAAGAGCTTCTTGAACCTGTTGATGAATAGAGATCAAACTGTCAGTTTACAATGCTAAATAGTCCCTTATCAGAACACAAGGTACATCATGTATGGGGTGTGGTTTAGGAGCTCCCCAAATGTTCATCGGTCTCCCAAATACCACCTCATATGGTGTAAGCCCAGATCGTGAATGTGGCACCGATCTAATGGACAACAATGCCAAGGGTAGCACATCAGGCCATTTCAAAGACGTGGAAGCCAGTATTTTCGCTAATTTCAATTACAAGGTAGCGTTATATATCTCCACTAATCCTGCTGATTGTGGGTGGAAGACTGCATGAAACTTTTGTTTGATCCCTAATCCTTTTCAGGACATACTCAACAACTTGCCCAATAAAATGAGGTCCTTTGTCACTCCACAAAAGTTTACAAACACCAAATCTGGGGAAAAATTCCTTTAAAAGCACCTTCGCTGTGGTGAGAGCTGTATTATCCTTTGTAGAGTATGCCTGTATCTATTTACTGGGCACACACCACCAATAGAACGTTCTTCAAGTTATTGCAATGTTCAAGTTGGATATAATCCATTTGCAAAACTTCAAAAGGTGCAGTTGGTGTAGCAAACCCTCCTGTAGGAGTCTGTGTCCCTTTTCCAGGATTGTACTGCCAACAGATCACACAAGACTGTAGTATTCTTTTAGCTGTGCTGGCAATTTCTGGATGCTCCCAAACTTGCGTAAGCAATTTCCTTATTGCTGAAGCTCCAACATGTGCCGGCCCATGTGCGATTTGAACCATAGGCTGTAAATAGGCTATATGCAGTTTCCACTTATCCATCTCTTTGTTTCGCCAACAGCCCTCATCATCCAACATTCCCTCTTTAGACCATTGCTCAAGTTCTTCCACAGAAGCAGACCTCTGTATGTCTAGTACTTCTTGTCTAGCATCATGCCACCGTTCAGCTTGTGACTTCACTACGTACATTGATGTAGTGCTTCTCTGCATCGCAGTCTCACTAGCTACGCGATCTGCAAAGGAATTACCTTGTCCTGTCTTATCAGTCATTTTCTTGCGCTACACTTAACAATAACTATTTTGGATATGTCAGTGCAGCCAGAAGGTTATGCACTAGTTCTCCATGCATTATCTGCATCCCGTGGGAGGTAGGAAATCCTCTTTCCTTCCAAAGTAGGCCAAAATCATGGACCACTCCAAAAGCATAGCGGCTGTCTGTATAAATGTTCACACGCAAGTCAGTGCTAAGTTCACACGCTCGTGTCAAAGCTATTAGCTCAGCTGCTTGAGCCGACTTCTGTGGTATACGAGCTGTCTCCACTACTGTCTGAAGTGTCATAATTGCATATGCAGCTGAAGTCGCGCCATCTGGTAACTTCAAACAAGACCCATCGACCCATAGTTCTCCATCTACATCCGAAAGGGGCGAATCTTGCAAATCGACGCAACCCTTTGTCTGTTCCTCAGTAAGGAATATACAATCATGAGACTCCTGTGACTGAGGGTTAGTCGCTGGATATGGTAACAAAGTAGCTGGGTTCAGAGCCGCACACCTCTTCAAGGTAATGTCAGGGGCCACCATTGTCAATTTGTATCCTGTCGAGCACTAGTCAAGTGTTGTGTTTTGGTCTGATTCAAATGGGCATCGACAACATGGGGTACTAGCACCAACAGTTTATGTGACAAAACTATTCCTTCACTCTGACATATGGACACAGCTGCTGCTGCAACTGAACGGTAGCACCCAGGCAATGCACAAGTAAAAGGATCAAGAACCGCTGAATAATATGCACAGGGACGCTGCTTGTCACTGTGTGTCTGCACTAAAACTGACAATGCACACCCATCTTTCTTGTGTACATAGAGTGTAAAAGCCTTTGTGTAATATGGAGTGCCTTACACTGGTGTAGAGCAAAGAGCTTGTCGTAACTGACGAAAAGCATTCTGGCATTCAGTCGTCCACGGAAGGGGCATTGGAGTGTCTTTGGTCAAAAGCGCTAACAGGGGTTTAACAATGTGTGAAAAACCTAATATCCAGTGCCTACAAAAAGAAGTCAGACCAATGAATACAAATAACATCTTTCTGAGTAGACAGTAGTGGTGTGTCTAAAATTGCTTGAATACGATCTGATGTAAGTGCACGTCCCTCCTTAGACAGAAGGTGACCTAAGTAGGTAACCTTCGGTCTACAATATTGCAATTTCTTCAATGACACTTTGTGATGATGTGAAGCAAGAAAGGAAAGTAAAGACAAAGTCAATTTTTCACACTGTTCAGGCATATTGGCTGCCAACAAGATGTCATCAACATATTGTATGAGAGCGACTCCTGCAGGCAATATGAAAGAATCGAGTTGTCTTTTCAATGCTTGGCTGTAAATACTAGGATTCTCAGTGTACCCTTGAGGAATTCTATAAAATCTGTACGATCGATTATTCAAAGTGAAGCCGAACAAATATTGGCGATCAGGATGAATAGGAATCGAAAAGACAGCATTTTTAAGGTCAATCACAGTGAAAGTAGTTGCTATCGGAGGAACTAATGTAAGAAGTGTTGTTATATCAGAAACTACGGGGTATTGTGGTACTACAATCTTGTTAACTTCTCGTAAATCAATGATAAATCTATAAATCCTAGTGTCAGTGTCTTTTTTAAAAATAGGAAGAATAGGACTGTTGCAAATGTTATAAGGAACCCCTTCCACAACCCCCACTTTAATTAAATCATGGACAATGCGTATAAGTGCTACTTCACCTTCTTGAGAAATTTTGTATTGAGGCAAGCGCGGCAATGAAGCGCCCTCCTTGACACTAATATGTACTGGTGGAATAACCATTTGCCCCACATCGGTGTCTGAAGTAGCCCACAAAGTACTAGGGAGTGAAGCTAATGCAATGTCCTCTTTAACAAGACAAGATCTCTCAATCACTGGGTAGTTGTCATTCAAAATAACACACCTTCTGGAGAACATCGTATCGTAGCCCTGAAATACTTGAGCATATCAAGACCCACAATATTGTCCGGTGTGTTCGGAGAAAGCAAAAATGGACAAGGAGCAGCAAATTTGTCAACATGAAATGCAAGTGGTTGTGACAGTGGGCTAAGGGAAGGTGTTCCATCGAAACCTATTGATGTAATGGTTAAGCCAGACAGGGGAGCCCTTGGAACCAATTGTTTAGACAAGGCGCTATGAGTAGCTCCTGTATCAACCAGAAACTGATCAGTAGAACCCAAAACATGTGCTGTAACATAGGTACCCTTCTGATCTACTGGAACTTCAACTGATTCCTAACCCCATCCTAGGCAGTCCTATGCATAAGCAGAATCTTTCAAATCAGACGGCACATAATCGGACATTTAATATTGATTCCGTCTATCAAAAGTGTTAAACACATCCTGTCCACGTGTATTAGCATCAAACCTAGCATGATCATCCGTGCTTCCTCTAGGTCCTGAATATCCTGAACGATTTCTCATTTGTCCCCGTCCACGTGAATACTACTAAGCATGCAATGCCGGACAATCGGCATCCCAATGTCCAAATTTCCTGCAGTACGCACACTGGTCAGCAGACAAAGTCGAACGATTATAAGGAGGAGAAGACGGACCATAAGACCCTGGTCCACCTCTATCATTACCTCTAGAAGGCGGACCATAAGCCTGAGCTAACATAACCTTCGTTTTTAATTCTTTAGTCTTCATATCCTCATTGCCCTTTGCTTCTAACTCCTGGCGTTCGTAATACTGAGCCATAGTCTAAAGAGAAGCCAGAGAAGAGGTAGTCCATGAACTCTCACTGGCCTTTATCAATCTGAAAAACATAACAATATCAGTCATGGTACAAGAGCTATCGGCTCCCTCAACTTCTTCATAAAAAGCAGCTGGATTCCAAGGACTGTAGACCCAATTATAAATAAAATAACCCTTTGCGTCGGTAGAAGCCTTATTATCATCCGTACCCGTTCCTCTAGGAAGGACATACAAAGGTGCGGCTTCCCGCATAGGTCTCACATGAACTACTACATTCTTATCTGTTTCGGAAGTAGACGCCTGTGTCACGCTGGTCTGGGATGTTTGTGCAGCTGCGTCAGCTGCCTTTTTCTCTTCTCGCAAACGGACTGCTTCAGTACATAGTATAACCAAACGCCTGATTGAGTCAGCCAACTGAGACAAGAAAAAAAGATCATCACGCATTTACTTACAGTCATTTGCTACATCATTGGGCTCTAACTCCTCAGAATATTTCCGAAACCACTCAAGGACCTCTGCGGCAAATACCTTGGTAAAATATATTTGCTCCCTTTCCTGCCAACCTTTCATGTTATCTATAAGTTCAGAAGCAGGAGCTGTGCTACGAACGGCTTTACAAGCAGCAGATCTAAGCTCAGACGCACGCTCTGCGGATAACATAGAAAGAGTTTCTCGTGCTTTCTCCTGCTCTGTAGATGAGTCTTCATCTGACTCATGAGGAGCAGAAGGAAGAGTATACGTAGGTGGAGAACGATCTAACAATAAGAAATCATCCTGCGGTTTATTAAGGATAGGATAGAGGGGTCGCCGAACAGCGTATTGGCCAGTTCCCTGCAAATGACGGTCCCTATCCTCTCTCTCTTTTAGTACTTTTACTTTTTTTATTTTTCAACTACAATGCTTTCGCATAAATATTCTTTCGTTGTTCCTTGTTGACAAGGCTTGCTCACGCTTTATTCGTTCACGCACTTCTTTCTCCCACATTAGTACACAGTCAAACATATCTTGCCTAGTCTTTCGCGTAAAAATACATTGTTACACATACTGAATCTTTTGTAAATCAAATGACCCATGCATAGGCCAACGCAACTCAGGATCCTTACTAGTATATTTATTCCATAACCTGCTGTACATTATAGAAGAAATACCATACTTGAATTCAGTTCAAAAAGGCTTTATTCGATTGATAAATAGCAATCATAAAAGCACACAGTTATAAAATACATAAACTATTTCATATAAAAACATTTCATAGTGAGCGTAACATAAAATCCTATTGAATATTACAGTGTTACATAATTAAAAAAAAGCAGAGGGGCATCATTACTGTGCAAAAAAAGCATTTAAGTGGATATACATTTCCTCAGAAGGCTATAATTCTTAGAACACCATTTTCATTATCTAAAAATTGTAATGACAATAAAGCTGGGCGACATTGGCGTAGTCCGGACTGTTTTAAAATAGGTACCAACAACAGCCACCTAACAGTAGAGTAAAATTTACAAAATAAAATAACATGAATCATAGTTTGGGGGGAAATATTATCACAGGGACAAGGCTGGAGGTCTCATGACCAATCATTAGTAACAGGAAAACGGACTAATCTATGAAAGATCCCCAGCCTAAAACGGGTTAATAAAAATGTATCGTAAGCACCGGGAACAAAAATTAAATAGGGCTGAATGTTAAAAGTAGTTAAAATCAGTTGATTATGCAGGACTGTAGGCTTTACAATCTCAGAAGTCATTCTCAGGGTGTCCAGCAGCATAAGGCCCTCTTTTCTCAAATCCTTTCTAGTCACTGCCATGATGGTAAGAGAATTTAAAAAATACTCTGGTTTTCCGAGATCCTTGAAGAATTTGCAAACATATCTCAGCCAGGGAATACTCATTACTCCTTCCAGTTTCAATATGTCTAAGAGGATAACTCTATTCAGTTTAGTTTCCTCTTTCATCCATAGCCTGTGCCACAATAGCACAGGCTCAAGCCTAATTAAATCAGAAATATACGGAAGACCTAACTCTGCATGGCAAATACATCCTGAAGTGCCGCTTGAGATGGCTAAGATGTATTTTAAAAAGGAGTTTTTGACCGTCTGGATAGAGGTTGGGTCAGCAAACCCCCACACCCTGCTCCCATAAAGGGCTGCGGAAACACACTTTGCCTTATATATTTTTATTAGTTCCTTGGGTGGTCTTTTACCCAATTTTTCAGCAAACCCAGTGAGGGCATATGTAGTGCGTAAAAAACCCAGTTTTTTTGCTGCTACAGCTTGTACCCAGGAATCGCTCTGTGAAAAGAGTATACCCAAACACGACATTTTTTTGTAGTGGCCTCAAGCTTTTGTCCTGCAATGAAGATGTCTCTATCTTAAAACCTCTGCCACAGCGCATAATGAACGTTTTTGAAGAGTTTACCCTTAATCCCATATCTTTCATGAAAAGGGTAAAATTGTCCACAACGCGCTGTAGGCCTACCTGAGTGTGTGACATCAGCACGGCATCGTCCGCATACAAGAGGGCTGGGATTGGACGGCCAGCTACATGAGGAAAATCTAAATTATCTTTGCACAAGGCTTCCTCAAGCCCATTTATATACAAATTAAAATGCAATGAAGCCAGGACACAACCCTGCCTGACTCCACTCCTAATCAGAAATGCAGCCGAGCGTTCGCCCTTCAGGCCTTAGCGAACACGAGACTTAGCGTCACAATAAAAACGCTTAAGAAAATAAATAATATTCACATCAATCCCCAAATCTCCCAGCAATTTCCATAGTTTAGAGTGGATCACGCAGTCAAAAGCGGCCGAGAGGTCCACAAAGGCTAAAAACAGGTTTCCTCTCTTGGCCCTCGTGTATTTCCCCACCAACAATAAAAGGTTTAAAGACTGTTCTACTGTCCCCAGACCGGCCCGAAAGCCATATTGCAAATCGGATAAAATAGAGTTTTCATTGGCCCAGTCCAGGAGGCGTTCCAATATGACCCGGCCAGCTACCTTCGTAATGGAATCCAACAAGGAAAGCGGTCTGTAACATCCTGGGTCATGCCTATCCCCCTTTTTGAACATAGACACGATGGTAGACTCTACCCAAGTGGGTAGAAAACCAGTGTTACAACTTGCATTAAGCACCTGCACAAGTAGAGGCCCCCATCGAGGTATGGTCAACTTAAATATATCTATGGGGACCCTATCTGGTCCAGGAGCCTTACCGCCCTGGCTGGCATGTAAGGCCCTCCCGACTTCCTCCAAGGTAAACAATAGATCCTTGGAATGGGGAGGGTAGCTTATATGGCTATCTCGATTGTAGGGCCATTTTCCTTAGATAAGAATGGGGTTCTAATTGCCTTCCAAAAGCCTGCGCTTTCGTTGGTTACTGAGGCTAAATTCAGAGCCTCCCAAGCCTCCTTCTTTATCGTGTTTTTCCTGTCTCTAACCGCCTGTTTATATGCAGTCTTAGCTCTCCTAACATCTAAGATACTTCTTGGTTTTTTATGCAGTTCTTTTTTTGTGAGTGCGTAGGCTTGTGTACACCTTGAGTCAAACCACCCACTTTGAGCTCTATTACTCTTGTGTTGCCTAATAGGGACTCCCTTATTACATTTGTTATTGTTAAAAATGAGGCTAATAGAGTATCAGGGGTGGTGTCTTCACTCAGGCATATCGCTAATTCTGAATTACATTTGCAGATTACTGATTTAAGCATCTCTGTTTGATCTACCATAGCCCATCGTAGGGAGTAACCATTAGTACTACCAATTGATAAGTTCTCTAATAGTCAATCACTATTATTGGTCCCTAAGATTTTCTTCGATGGCAGTGCAACAGTTAGGCAGAGAGGAAAATGATCGCTTAATGAATTGTCAGACATAAAAAGAACAGAGGCTATATGCATGATTGCTAGTAACTAAAACATAATCAATGGTAGAACGACAACCCCTACCGTTAAATGTGGGGGGCAGGGGAGCTGGTGATGAACACAATTCATTACCAAAGCCAAGGTCAAGACTGTTAATTAGTCAATGGACACAGTTGGAGGGGGAAGGAAGTTATTAAAAAACAAAAATGCAGGTTTCCGACTCGACTTTGACAGCCTGGAATGATAATGCCTCAATAATGTTTAGCTGATTGATTGAAGTGGCGCCGCCCGGCCTCCGGGAGGTGGGCTGAAGGGCCGTGATACAAACTACAATATGTATCGATCTATAATTTGCAGCCTGGCAAGGGAGTGTATGGGCTGGCGACTGCCGTCTTCTTCCTGCGACAAAAATAAAGTTTAAAAAAAAAAGGCTGTTAATTAGTTCATTTAACTGTTCACCCAAAGCAGTATGACTAAAATGTGAGGAACATGCACCTCTTTCCACAATGCTCCGTATAAATTATCTTCTGCATTTTCACATAGCGTACAATTAAAATCCCCCACCAAGAGAAGCATCATGTCTCTCCTTTTACTTTTGCCTAGGCGGATCAGTGATTGGAAGATATTCTTTATAACGCTACATACTGATCCTGGTGGGATATTGTTATAAAAGTTGACCAAGGCTTCCTCCAATATCCAATTCCTCCACCCTAACACATCACACCACACAGCACAGTCCCTTTTGAGAGCCCCATTTTCATTAGCCTCTGGCCTTTCTGTTTCCCTCTTTCCCTCCTCCCCCTCTCTCTTCCTTAGGACCCCACCGTGGCCCCAGCATCCCTGAGTCCTTGTGTCTCTTTGGTACTTCTCCATCGTCGCCTACCCACCCACCCATTCCATGGAGCTCACAGGCACTCACACACACACAACCATCTACCCCCCTGGCCTCTCAAAAAAATCGGCCAAACGGTTCAAACACAACATCATCAAATCGCACCCTGAAACCCTCTTCGCTGATCCCTACTTCTCACCACTCAACGGACACTCAACCATAGACATCATCTTTCACACTAAACGGAGACTACAATGTAGGAAAGTAGTCCTAGCCACTTTTCCTATTTCCTCCACTAGAAAATCGGCACACGGTATAGCTATTTATATTGCCCCTTCCCAACTCTTTCAAGCTACAGCAACAATCACTATCTATAATAATGGTACCATCCTCATACAAGCCAAGTTTAAACCTCCTAGACAACATCTTTCCTATCATTAAAGAACAAGTGGATAAACCGCAAATTGTTCCACTTCCCACCTACACTGTCACCAACACTAGGAAGGATGACACAGCCGTATCCCTCCCCCCTCCCCCCTCCTCCCGTCCACCGCAGGCTTCTGATTCTTATGACCTATCGGCTTCCACGCCCCCAGTTACCCAGACTTCCACCCTCAATTATACAATGAGCAGTACCACACCGATTCAGCTCACGCTCCCCCTACCCATCATGATCGAGGCCGAGGCCAATCTTGCACATCACACTTCTACAGATACCACTCTAGGCCGGACCATAGCTCCCCACCCTTACTCCCCATCTATCCCCCCTCCTTCTGATTCCTCTCATTCGTCAGCTTCCGTGACCCCAGTTACCCAGACCTCCACCCCCACCCCCACTTACACTACTAACAACACCACACTGAAACAGCTCAAGCTCCCCCCACCCATCATGGCAGAGACCATCCTTTCACTTCACACTTCTACAGTTTCCTCTCTAGGCCTGACCATAGCTCCCCACCCCTACTTCCCTACTATCCCCCGCATCATCTCTCCCCACAACCCAGTCATGCCTCACAACACCATACCTAACATTGACTCCATACAACTCAACCTATCCCCCTCCAACTCGACCTATCCTAATCACCAGCCCCCATTAGCAACGGAACCCACTACGGGAACCACCATAGTTCCCCCCCCCTTCCCCCACTCGCAATACCACACCTTTCATGTACTTGACACAAGCCAACAAGGCCACCACAGCTCTGTGCCATGCACTCCACGGTCCATCACCTGACTTCCCAGACACCAGATCACCCTCTGAACAACATAAGCCTCCCTCCACACCTCCCACCTCTGCCCACCGACATGGCAAATCCTCTACCCAACGATCCACATCAATATCCCTACCACACGCGCGCACAGCTCCACAGTTGAATGCACGCATCCCGGCACTAGCACTTTCACCCATCCAGATGACACCCCAGACACACACACCCAGTGCTTCTCCCCTCCACCAACATATCCCCAAAAGACACTAGACTTGATGAGATCATCTCCACACTTCATCTAATCAAAGAAGACCTCCACGCTTTTAAAATCATGCTATCGAATCATCCATGTCTCCCAAGATCCAACATTTCTAACAAGTCCCCCACACACCTCCACAGCACCAAACACATGGCTCCTAGATGGTTATCAGTACCCGCCCGCAACCTACCCTCCCGCCCATCGCGTACTAACAATCATCTCTCCGAGACCGATCTTCTCTCTCCTGCTCTCCTACGAACCGCCCTCTACTACCACCGATCCTCGCACACATAAGCTCATCCCCTTTATCCTTGCAAACCCTCACAGGCCCTCAACTCACAATAACAGAAGAGTCATTGTCAATAATCTCTGTAAAGTACCACTCACCCAGGAACACACCTCATCCCCTGCCACCCCCGTCTTAAATGCTCACTCCTGAATTGAAGATCGGCATCAAAACACGTAACTGACATAGCCGACCTCATTACCTCGACTAACCTGGACCTCATTATTCTCACTGAAACATGGCTTTCAGATTCTTCTTCGCCCCTCATCGACATCCTAGTTCCCCCTAACTATGACGTCACCAGACTAGACAGGGCAGGGGGCAAGAGTGGAGGGGGTATTGCATGCATTCACCGGAGCAACATCACCATAAACAGAGCCATACCCTTGTTACTCCCTTCCTGTGAATACATCAGCCTCGACATCAATAGTAATGGTAAACCTGTCGGCTCGCTCCACATCATATATCACCCACCTGGCGATAACCTATTATTCACAGAACACCTCATGGACCTGATCACACCACTCACCGGTCGACGAAATACACACATTTTCCTTGGTGACTTTAACCTCCACTGGAACGACCCTAGTGATACAGTAGTCAACAGCCTCAAAAACGTCCTCAACGCCTTAGACCTCATCCAATTATGCAATAGTCCTACACACAACAAAGGCGCAATCTTGGACTTAATAATCTCTAAGATTGACTCCACCCATCTGGAATCGATCCTCCCTTGCGACTGGTCTGATCATCACATTATCACCTTCTTCATCAATGAAACAATCAAGCTGACCCCTGCCCAAGCTACAAAACCTAAGGTTTGGAAAAGTGACTGGAAAAAGCTCAACACAAACCCATTACCTGCCTCTAGCAAGAACCTACTTCTACCCCCTGCTGGAACTTCTAACGTAACCGACCTCACTAACCACTACCTAAACTCCATGACCACGATAATTAACGATTTTTCTCCCCTGCAATTAAAGAGAGTCTCCATGAAAGACTCTAAACCTTGGTTTAACGGTCTCCTTAATGAGGACAGACGATCTCTCAGAACTGCCGAACGCAACTGGAGATCAGTACCATCGGCCAAGCACCTCCTCACTCTAAATGGAAAGAGAAATTCTTATTTTTGCAAGGTCCAACGTACTAAAGCAGACTTCTTTATCCAACAACTTGACCAGGCAAGAAATCAATCAAAAAAACGTTTTGAATTAATCAAAACGCAATCTAAGGACCAACCTCAACGGCCTCTTGACCTAACTCACCCAACCACTTTAACCTAAAGATGGAGAACATCAAGAAAGATCTCCTCAAGGACCTAATCTCTCAATCTTGCCCCCTCACCAACCCCACCTACCCCCAAACGCCTTTCAACAAATCCCATCCAAGCTTACAGTGAAAAATGATGCAACATGGGCATACTTTCACTCCTATTCTGAAGAAGCTATAGGCAAATTTCTCAGTGCCTTGAAACCTTCAAATCACCTTACTGACCCTCTCCCCGCAAATGCGGTTAAAGATGATACACCGGTGCTACTACCTTTATGGACCTAGATCATCAACAGCTCTCTTCAACAAGGCTGCATCCCTGACTCCCTAAAGATAGGGCAAGTGTCTCCCATCCTTAAGAAACCCACTGCTGATCCCATGGACCTCAACAACTACCGCCCTTTCTCCAATATTCCCACCCTGGCCAAACTTCTGGAAAAATGTGTGCATCACCAACTGACAAAACATATCGACCACTTCAACCTCCTAAATAAACACCAATCTGGCTTCCGTGCAAATCACAGCACGGAATCAGCCATGACACACATCATTGATGATGCACTTCAACTCCTTGATCATAACGAAGCATGTCTCCTCATCCTATTAGACCTCTCCTCAGCATTCGACACGGTCAAACACGAGCACCTGATAGATCTGTTGAAACACCGAATGGGTCTTTCAGGTCCAGTGCTCGACTGGTTCATCTCCTTTTTGCAAAACCGAACTCAAAAATTCAAGATCAACAACACACTGTCCAAACCAGTTCCGGTTACGCTAGGAGTCCCACAAGGCTCCTCACTATCCCCTACATTCTTCAACCTCTTCATGGAACCACTTCCCGATGTTATGTTATGTTATGTTATGTTATGTTAAACGTTCTTATATAGCGCTCGAATCACCCTGGGGCATCTCGGCTCTGTTACAAACATCCAACGTACAATTCCACATGTATGCAGACGATACCCAACTCTACCTCAAGATCAATACCTTGGACGACATTACTTTGCTCAACAATACTCTTAAAACCACCCAAACCTGGCTGGCAGTGAATCACCTCAAACTGAATGCCTCAAAAACGGAATTCCTCCTCATTGCTCCTCCCGCCAAAGTCCCCACTATGCACAATTTGATAAAACAACTTACAGCACTAGATGTTCAACCAACCATTGTGGACTCGGCGAAATCACTGGGTATAACCTAGGACTGTAACCTTAATATGCAGAAGCATATTATTAATGCAACGAAGGGAGCAAACTTTCAGATCAACACACTAAGGAAGCTTAAGCCCTTCTTACCCCCAAATGACTTCAAGTTAGCGGTGCAGGCCTTAGTTCTACCGTCTCGTTATGCGGTCTCCCCAAAACCGCCACAGCTCCTCTTAGAGCCTCCACCAACGCCGCAGCGAGACTCATCACTGGCTCGAAAAAAAGGGCCCACATCTCCCCGGATCTAAAATCTCTAAACTGGCTGCCATTTGAAGCCAGAATCCACCTGAAAATAGCTTGCCTGACACACAAAACATCATAGTGCACCCAGCTACCTCACACAAAAACTCACAATATCTGGAGGATCAAGATCAACAAGAAGTGCAGAAAACTTCCTTCTGAAACCACAAAAATTAAAGAAGAAAAAAATGTATAATCGTTGCTTCTCAGGAATGGCACCCAGGATATTGGAATGCCCTGCCACCAGAAATTAGATGGAACCCTTCCACCCCTTCTTTCAAATTGGAAGTAAAAGGCATCCTCATGGTAAAATTTACATAAACATTGCTTGACTTGACAGTGGAGATCCCCTATTCCATTTAGCTTACCTACAAATCGAATGCTTATCTTTTTTATGTACAGCTTTATTCCACTCATTGTGACTTTTTCATCATCAATGGTCTACCATCATCCTTCAATACTGACTGGTTAGGTTTTGCACCTTATCTGACCGTCCCTTCTATTCTATGTTTGTCCTTGCTGCCAATCTATATGGTCCTGCTTATCCATAATGTTGGATTTACCCTGTGTTTCATGTATTAAGCATTTTGACTTTACTCTTACGTTCCTGCTTATTTTTATTGTTTTGATATGCCTATACACATTTATTGCAATGCGCTCTGTTATAGTCATAATGTTCGATCTGTGCCTTGTTCCTTTATTTAGCTTTTTGGCTTTATTCTTATGGTCCTGCTTATTTTTATTGAGTTGTTATACCTATACACATTTACTGTAAAGCGCTCTGATACCCATAAGGGTCTTGTTCGCGCTATATAAAACTTTCAAATAAATAAATAAAATAAATATATAAATTGAGTCCAAATCCAACGCTAGTAGTTGATAGTAATCATCATTGGCAAACTCAGTTATCTGTTTTAGGTTCATGCTAATAGAAAGATACACATACAAACCCCCTTAGGCTCTCCCACTCCGAAATTCAACTGCAGGGATGTGATAAGTCCTATACCCATTTAGATGGACCGCTTCCTTGGTCCAGGTCTCCTGGAAGCAAAGGACCTCAAATTGTAGGATAAAATCCCACCATAATGGGTTAATTAATTCCAAACGTATTCCAGCAGTGTTCCAAGAAACAATATGGCAGGATGGAGGTTCAACAATAGTCGAACAGGTATAGGGGGGAATTACGCCCTCTAATAGGGCCGTGTTAACATGTGCTAGTTGAGAAAAATCATTAGAAACGACCTGAACTCCAGTTAAAATCTTATTACTGGGGTCGCTAAATCCTTCATCCCTCTCATTACCATGTTCCCCCAAGATATTATTTGAACAACTGTGTAACGAGTGCAAGGCCCCAAGACTCGCCCTGGGTATCCGCCCTTAGGGCTCTGTTTCCATAAGTCAAGGCTCCAGTGCTTCCCGCAGTGCATTTAGCAGTAGAACATGTTTATTGCCGGTATTATACCAGCCCGTATCACAGGTTGATTTTACACAAGACTCAGAATGGAGTCAATCGTTATCTTCCAGACCACTCAAAGCCTCGAAACGATTATATGTTGGTGTGTAATATCTTAACTGCCTGGTTCCCGGGTAATTTTCTACTAAACGCTGGGGATCTAAACTCATTACAGGTTCCAAGGGGCGATAAAAGTATCCTGAGGATCCACTCCGGATCCCCAACCGACCCCTGCCCCCACCACATCTTCAACAAGGCCGACTCCATCATCGCACCCCAACACCGGGACATCATCAACGCCTCCTTCAACTCCGCCACCTTCCCGGAAAGCTGGAAGCACGCCGAGCTCAGCGCCCTCCTGAAGAAACCAACAGCAGACCCCACCGACCTCAAGAACTTCCACCCCATCTCGCTCCTCCCTTTTCCTGCCAAAGTCATCGAGAAGACCGTCAACAGACAGCTTGCCGCCTTCCTCGAGACGAACGGATCCCTCGACCACTCGCAGTACGGCTTCCGAGCCAACCACAGCTCCGAGACCGCCCTCATCGCAGCCACTGATGACATCAGATCCCTGCTTGACAACGGGGAAACAGCGGCCCTCATCCTCCTGGACCTCTCTGCAGCATTCGACACTGTCTGCCACCGCACCCTAGTGCAGCGCCTCAGCAACATGGGAATCCAAGAGAAGGCACTGGAGTGGATCATCTCGTTCCTTGCCGGAAGAACCCAGAGAGTCCACCTCCCCCGTTCAGATCCAAGGCTACCGAAGTCATCTGCGGTGTACCACAGCGATCATCACTCAGCCCCACCCTCTTCAACGTCTACATGAGCCCCCTCGCAGCCATCGCACGCCAACACAACCTCAACATCATCTCCTATGCTGACGACACCCAGCTGATCCTCTCCCTCACCAATGACCCAGCCACCGCCAGAACCAGCCTACACGAAGGGATGAAAGACGTCTCCGAGTGGATGAAGAACAGCCGTCTGAAACTGAACTCAGACAAGACGGAAGTCCTCATCCTGGGATCATCCTCCTCCGCCTGGAATGACTCCTGGTGGTCCCCTGCCCTGGGCACCACTCCCAAGCCAAAGGACCACGCACGTAACCTGGGCTTCGTCCTTGACGCCTTCCTCTCGATGACCAGACAAGTCAACGCCGTCTCATCATTGTGCTTCAACACCCTGCGCATGCTCCGAAAGATCTTCCGATGGATCCCCACCGAAACCAGGAAGACGGTCACCCAGGCACTCGTTACCAGCCGACTGGACTACGGAAACACTCTCTACGCCGGAACAACAGCCAAACTACAGAAAAGACTCCAGCGCATCCAGAACGCCTCCGCACGACTCGTCCTGGACATCCCCCGACACAGCCACATCTCCGGCCACCTGAGAGACCTGCACTGGCTCCCCGTCAGCAAGGGGATCACGTTCAGACTCCTCACCCACGCACACAAGGCTCTCCACGACCTGGGCCCCAAGTACCTCAACAACCGCCTGACCTTCTACACGCCCACCCGCCAGCTACGGTCAACCAGCCCAGCCCTCGCCGCCGTTCCACGCATCCGCAAAACTACCGCCGGTGGAAGATCCTTCTCCTACCTGGCAGCCAAGACATGGAACTCCCTCCCCATCCACCTTCAGCGAACCCAGGACCATCTCTCCTTCAGGAAGCAACTCAAGACCTGGCTTTTCGAGCAGTAACGGAACCCTCCCCCCCAGCGCCTTGAGACCCCTCTGGGTGAGTAGCGCACTATACAAATGTCGTGATTGATTGATTGATTAAAGGTAGTATATTTATATCATGGGGGTTAACAGGCCCATTGAAGCCCCTCTCGATAATAGTACGTACCAGATGTGGAGCCCTGAAAGTTAAAACAACACAGTCTCCACTTAAAGACTTGGGGGATGTACCAATCCACCCAATCCTTCAAACCATTTAAAAGTCAGAAAAAAGGCAAGTTTTCAGACCAGTCCTGGTGGTAAGGAAATAAAGTGACTTATTCCTTAGCGTTGACCAGTGTTCAAATACATTGGGTGCTAGTGATGGAACGTTTGCCAAGACAACCGTGTACGGTGTGGCTTCTGGGGGTAAATTTAGATTTTGTAATGGATTGTGGAGATTCTCTCTATGGTCCTGATTATTTGTACAATTTGCAGCTATATCATTACGTCCACCTTCCGTCCCTCCGCTAACTATGCAAGCGGGGTTATTAGATTTTGGTATGGTGTTGACCTCCTTACGCTTCGATTGCCCAGCAGTAACAGGGTTGGGACTGGGAGGCAGACCCACAACGTGATCTTTCACTTTACAAGGTGTAGAGCAGGCTATTGAATTAGTAGTAGCTGTCTGTACTAAATGATGTGTACTATGCACCAGCTCCTCCACTTTCACCAGTCGGGCTTCTACATTAGTACTTTTTAGATGAATGGGTTCTAAGAGAGTCGTCATCAATGTCTCAAGTTCTCGTCCTCCGCTACATCCTCAGGCTTGCCTGTTTCATTCTGCTCGGTGGCACTTGCTAGTTGCCCCATTGATTCACATGCACTCACAGCCCATTTCCTTTTCCTCCCCATTGGTTTTGTAGCGGCTTTACGCTGCTTTGTAGTATTTGTACCCTTTCCTTTAAAAATATTTGGTGGGGATTCAACATTATGTATGTGCTTACGTTTACATTTAGCCTTTTGCCCTCTAGTAGTAACATGTGGCCCAGTGGTGCTGTGTCCGGACGATGTTAAAGAAACAATATTCATAGGTGAGTACTAATTGATGAGGAAGGAATCTCATTATTTGCTGCCCTACTTGATGCCGTAAGTGTAGGGGTCAAGGAGAGTCTACTCTGAGGAAGAGGGGGTTCGAGGGACAATCTACGCTCAGCAAGCTGAATTTCGTGAATGAGGGCAGATTCTGCGCTCAGCAAGAAGGCATCTAAGGTCCCTGCCACTGACCTCCCTTTGAAAGAATTGCCCTTACTCATGGTTAGACCAGTACAAGTTCAAAAGATGTTACAGAAATATAGAGTACAATGCGAAACAAAATACCGTACTCAGTCCAGCGTCTTAGAGGGGTGGCCCAGCCCTGCCTCAGACTGTCTCTGACGGGCGCGGACGGGAGCGCCCCTTGGCCCCGGCACGCCCGCGCTGCGGGAGCCTTCAACCATTTTTAAAGCGCCTCCTGGCGCTTTACACTGATGCCGGCCGTAGGCGCCACCAGGGAGGCTGGGTGTTGTAGTCCCCCGTCACCAAGGGAATCCAGGGAACAGCGTCGCAGCAGGCACTGCGGCGAGTGCGGCGTGGCGTTACAGTCTCCCGGGACTAATCTTGAAAGAGGTAAGATGGCTTCCAACAGCAGAGCAATAATGAGGGACCTGCGCTGCGGGAGCCCTCAACCGTTTATAAAGCGCCTCCTGGCGCTTTGCACTGATGCTGGCCGTAGGAATCACCAGGAACGCTGGGAGTTGTAATCCCCCATCACCAAGGGAACCCCATAAAGGCTGAAATCGTCCTCAGCACCACAGTACCCCCATATTGCACGTCAGTGCGCAAGATATTCTTTTCATGTAACTGTCCTAGTGTCTTTTTTATCCTTGCACTTTCACTCGGTTCGCATCTTTTCAGGTCTTACAACCTGAAGCCTATTCCAGATTTTTCCCCTTCAGAATCACTCCTTTCTGCTTTTTTCAGGGACAGGCCTAGGCTCAAGCGCCACACTCTACCAGAAACGCCAAGCTCCCAATCCAAACCGGGATGCCTCCCTCCAAACCGGGATGCCTCCCTCGAGCCATGCACCCAGTCTCAGCGAACCTGATCTCTGCCCCTTCCCTGGCCTGGAAAGCAGAACTCAGCACATGGGGGATCCAAAGGATGCTGATCGGCAAAACCAAATGCCGAAACTCAGAGTGCCAGCACGGCAGTGCGCCAGCATTCAGGTGAGGAAGCTCACCGGTCTCACAACTCCATAGCGGGGGGAGGGGCAGCAGCAGTCCTGATTGTATACATTATAGAAGAAATACCCTACTTAATATACATGTCCCTATTAGGCGTCCCCTCTGGGGGAGCCGGGGGGGGGGGGCGGTTGTGCTTCATCGAGTCTCAAACTGGTACCACCACAAAAACAACACATTCTACAAAGTGTGCTAGAAACAGGCATGTCGAAAATAGTGCAAAGTATGCAGTATTATACACAAAGTAGCACTTAAGGTACACTTGTACGATGTGCCGTTCAAATCCTATTCAAAGTAGAGAAAATTCTCCTCCTTACCTGCCTATATAAATTGCAATTTATATATTCCTAATCACAGATTCCCAAAATTGGCCAATACAAATTCCAAAACCAACAGTTAGTCGCATAAATGATCTTACCAATCCCTGGTATCAAACCAACAGCAAGTGTCGCATCAAAACAACCCTTACCAATCCCTTGGTGTCCAGATTCCAACTGCCAAGTTCTTGAATCGACCAAATGGTCAATGCACGGCGAATCAACAGAAGAGATCTCAGTCGAGGACCGGCACCACCTGGAGGGTCAGTTCAGAAAGAGAGGAAAAACGCCGTAGTTGCCAAGACACGGGTCTCCTCAGGCAGCGATCGTCCGCAGCGAGAATCCAATCCTCCGTTTTGACCACTCCTTCAGGCATCCGAGCCGCCGATGAGCCCCACATTGGGCGCCAATTTGTCGGGGTGGGCCTCAGCTAGGCCTACCAGTGCTAGGGGTTCGCCCTTCTTTGCATAAAGTCCTCAGATCAATAGAATAGTAGTTGGCACGGAAACTGGAATATAAAAACAATCTTTTATTAATCTCATGAGATGGAACTACATTCACACAACACCCTTTGGTAGTGTATGAAGTAGCCCACCGAAAAGAAGGAGCACGCTCCTTTTATACCCACACGGGGCTCAAAAGAAGGCGGTACAAGTACTTAAAGAAGGTTTTAGGTACATATAAGGTCATACAGAAAATATTCAGTCAACAAGAGGGAGGAGCTAACAGTTGCTAATTCTAGTAAACACATCCAGACAGTTACAGACTAAAAGTGATTGAGGGTTCGTGGGGAGCACTCCTGGTTTGTTCTATTTTAAACCTCCTTATAGATTGGTGCAATGATTGTAGAGGGTTGTCACTCCTATGTTGAATTGTCGGTAAGACTAGCCAGACGGTTAGTCAAATCATGCACTGTTCACTCGGTGTTATCCTACACCTACTCTGCTTATAACTTTAAATTAATTCATGATGCCTTCAATATTCATACTTTTTAATTTTCTTTGATTTCAATTAAATTCATATTGCATGACATAAATCATAAATTGATCACAATCTCTTTGAAATTATAAATCACATATACATTTGTACATTATAATGATTATTCATATCATATTATATTTCGAACAGCATTAACATTTGACACGCCCGATGCATTTCGGTACCCAACGGTACCTTCCTCAGAGGCAATTCTCTGTTAGAAAAAGTGTCTGTAGAATCACGCCCAGGGGTGCTTTGGACTGATGCGAATTAATGCTGTAGTTGAAATCTGTTGGTCGGAAACCTGAAGATTTGACTAGCTTCGAGTATCTCTGAGTAATATGATCTGAACTTGCTCACGAACGCCGAGTCTTTCGAGCCCTCAACCGTTTATAAAGCGCCTCCTGGCGCTTTGCACTGATGCCGGCCGTAGGAATCACCAGGAACGCTGGGAGTTGTAGTCCCCCGTCACCAAGGGAACCCCATAAAGGCTGAAATCGTCCTCAGCACCACAGTACCCCCAAATTGCACGTCAGTGCGCAAGATATTCTTTTCATGTAACTGTCCTAGTGTCTTTTTTATCCTTGCACTTTCACTCGGGTCGCATCTGTTCAGGTCTTACAACCTGAATACTACTCCAGATTTCTCCCCTTCAGAATCACCTCCTTTCTGCTTTTTTCACTGACAGGCCTAGGCTCAAGCGCCACACTCCACCAGAAACGCCAAGCTCCCAATCCAAACCGGGATGCCTCCCTCCAAACCGGGATGCCTCCCTCGAGCCATGCACCCAGTCTCAGCGAACCTGATCTCTGCCCCTTCCCTGGCCCTGGAAAGCAGAACTCAGCACATGGGGGATCCAAAGGATGCTGATCGGCAAAACCAAATGCTGAAACTCAGAGTGCCAGCACGGCAGTGCGCCAGCATTCAGGTGAGGAAGGTCACCGGTCTCACAACTCCATAGCGGGGGGAGGGGCAGCAGCAGTCCTGATTGTATACATTATAGAAGAAATACCCTACTTAATATACATGTCCCTATTAGGCGTCCCCTCTGGGGGAGCCGGGGGGGGGGGGGGCGGTTGTGCTTCATCGAGTCTCAAACTGGTACCACCACAAAAACAACACATTCTACGAAGTGTGCTAGAAACAGGCATGTCGAAAATAGTGGAAAGTATGCAGTATTATACACAAAGTAGCACTTAAGGTACACTTGTACGATGTGCCGTTCAAATCCTATTCAAAGTAGAGAAAATTCTCCTCCTTACCTGCCTATATAAATTGCAATTTATATATTCCTAATCACAGATTCCCAAAATTGGCCAATACAAATTTCAAAACCAACAGTAAGTCGCATAAACGATCTTACCAATCCCTGGTATCAAACCAACAGCAAGTGTCGCATCGAAACAACCCTTACCAATCCCTTGGTGTCCAGATTCCAACTGCCAAGTTCTTGAATCGACCAAATGGTCACTGCACGGCGAAACAACAGAAGAGATCTCAGTCGAGGACCAGCACCACCTGGAGGGTCAGATCAGAAAGAGAGGAAAAACGCCGTGGTTGCCAAGACACGGGTCTCCTCAGGCAGCGATCGTCCGCAGCGAGAATCCAATCCTCAGTTTCGACCACTCCGTCAGGCATCCGAGCCGCCGATGAGTCCCACGTGGGGCGCCAATTTGTCGGGGTGGGCCTCAGCTAGGCCTACCAGTGCTAGGGGTTCGCCCTTCTCTGCATAAAGTCTTTCGTCTCGGCGTTCGTGAGCAAGTTCGGATCATATTACTCAGAGATACTCGAAGCTAGTCAAATCTTCAGGTTTCCGACCAACAGATTTCAACTACAGCATTAATTTGCATCAGTCCAAAGCACCCCTGGGCGTGATTCTACAGACACTTTTTCTAACAGAGAATTGCCCCTGAGGACGGTACCGTTGGGTACCGAAATGCATCGGGCGTGTCAAATGTTAATACTGTTCGAAATATAATATGATATGAATAATCATTATAATGTACAAATGTATATGTGATTTATAATTTCAAAGAGATTGTGATCAATTTATGATTTATGTCATACAATATGAATTTAATTGAAATCAAAGAAAATTAAAAAGTATGAATAATGAAGGCATCATGAATTAATTTAAAGTTATAAGCAGAGTAGGTGTAGGATAACACCGAGTGAACAGTGCATGATTTGACTAACCGTCTGGCTAGTCTTACCGACATTTACAGACTAAAGACAGCTGCATTGACAGCTGCAAGCTCAACTGAGCATGTGCAGAGTAGAAGATGCTAAATATAGTTTGTTCCCAGGCAGAATACAAGAGCAAACAACAGTAAGGAAGGACAGAGCACATGGTGAGCACATGGTAGCACATGGTAGACAAGATGGCTGCCGAAAACAAGATGGCTTCAGCTAAATGCTAACCCCAATCACTGCCAATTTACAACAGATAGTGTTGGGTGCAGGTGTGCAAGGCTTTGTGGGTGATGCAGGTAGTCTTGTAAATTGACCTTGTTTCGATAGGAAGCCAGCGAAGAGACAACAGTAGGGGTGTGATGTGATCATTTCTTTTAGCCCCATATACAAAGTGAGCTACTGAGTGGAGGATGGATTTTAGAGGGGAAAGGTGGGATTTTGGGAGGCCAATAAGGAAAGAGTTGCAGTAGTCCAATCTGGAAAGAACCAAGGATTGGACCAAGGGTTTTAGGTCTTGCTCAGGAAAGAAGCGTCAAACCCCCCATAGAAGTCGCCGTTGGTAGTGTGCATTCTTGGTGATGGTATTGATATGGGACTGTAAATTGAGCCTTTTGTCTAGGATGATGCCTGCTGTTGAGAATGTTCAGATTGTTAATCCAAGATTGGATGGGAGGAAAGACTGTGAGGTCGAGAGGAGAAGAAATTCTGTTTTGGAAGGATTCAGAATTAGTTGATGAGTTGACAGCCAGTGGTGGATGGAGTTGTGAGTGGTGTGAGGATTGCAATGTCATGAGTGGAAGACAACTTTAGGTAGATTTGGGTGTCACCCGCATAGGTGATAATGGATCCCAGATTTGTGTAGGAGATTACCCAGCAGTTCAATGTAAAGGTTGAACAGTGTGGACGCGAGGATCGAGCCTTGAGGGATGCCTTGTCCAGCAGCCATTGACTCAGAGACCCTCCAGCACCGCTCTACAGTACCCCACAGGTTCCAAAGTCAGCCTGACCTCCCAAAAAACGCCCTGGGGCAGTGCTTAATTTGTGCCGGTGCTTTCCGGTGCTTAGCACCGGCATTTAATTATCAGGGCCTGGTCTAGGCATCTGGTACGCAAGTCACATCTTGATGTTTTATAAAATTTACCTTACTGTACTCGCAGTGTGTTTTTCACACCTCCGAGTAACTGACGGCAGTTAATAGTGTTGCGGGCGGCTGTGAGACTTCTTAGTCACTTAGCCTGCCCTGAGGCTGAGTCCAAGATAAGATTTAAATAAATTGATAATGTAATAGTGACCTCGATGCCTGTATTGAATAATCACTGGGGCCAGAGGTGGTTTAAACACAGGTTTATTAATTCTGCAACAGCAGGAGAGCGCCAGGCGTCCGGTGCTCTCCGAGTCTCTCTCCCGTTTTCGCGCTCGCGCATCCGAAAACGGCTGCCACGCGTACTACGTCATGACGTAGCGCGCAACAACTAGAGCGCAACCCTACATATCTCCCTCTTTTTGCCTAACAATAGAAACTAGCAGTCACACATTAGTGAAAAGTTATTTTCCATCTCCCAGTTCAAAGTCTCGGAATCGGGTAGGCCTCACCACCGCTCTACCCCCTCGAGTGCACCTTGCCGGAGTAAAGGGAACTTCCCCGGGACTGTTCACCGCTGGGCTCACCACCTTGTCCCCTGGAGTGCCGGGACTTTCTCTCCTCGGGGTCTCAGTCTTCTCTCCTTGATGTTCTCTTGTCCCAGGAATATCACTGCCTCCCAGCTCTTCACCGCTATCTTCTGCTCCAGGACGTCCTTCTTTTTCCAGGGTGCTTCCTGCTTTCTCTTGTGTGATCCGGTCATGTGCTGTCCTCTCGCTTTCCTCATGGGACAATTGTAGAATCTTACTACATTTGGACATGCGGTCTTGAGACCACACATTTCCATCACTGAGCAGCGCCGCTCTGTCGAATACTTCCTTTACCTGTAGAGGTTGGCTGTATTTGCTGTCCCCTTTTCTTTGCAGTACTGCCAACTTGACTCTTACCCATTCCCCCCTCTCAAGGGATGTTCCTTTCACATTCCTTCTCCTGTTGTAATGTTCAGCATATATCTTTTGGGCTTTCTCCAGATTATGCTGTACCACCGCAGGTGACCATTTACTTGTCACTGTCTTTTCTTTCCAAGCCAAATTGTCTTTGGTGAAGGGGTCTCTTCCTCTCAAAATCTGGAAGGGGCTGTACCCTGTGCTCGTGGGGGTGATGCGGTAGGCCCACAACATGCTTTGGACCTCCTTCTCCCAATCCTTGCCTATCGTGATGGCGGCTTGGACTGATCCCATAATGACCCTGTTAAACCGCTCCACCTGACCATTCCCAGCTGGGTGATATATGGAGGTATGTTTGGTTTTGATGCCGTTCCTCTCCATGTACTTGTACCATTTTTCCGAGGTGAACTGCGGTCCATTGTCACTTAATATGGATCTGGGAATGCCTTCCCTAAGGAAGATGGATGTGAGAAATCCGAGTACTGTATCGGTATCCATGTCTTCCTGGACATGCACTTCCGGCCACTTAGAGTATCTGTCAACCAGAACGCATAGATATTTGGGCGTTCCCTGGTTGTCTAATATAGGACCCAGAATGTCTATGGACACCTCTTCCCAGGGGTTTATTGGGGTGGCAAACTTCCCTAATGCAGGTCTTAGGGGTGTCAGGGTCTTGTCCGCCCTTTGACACTGGTCACAGTCCCTCATGTGCCTTTTGATTTGGATGTCCATTCCTGGCCACCAGTATATTTGCTTCGTTCTCATCTTCGTCTTTACGATACCCAGGTGTCCCTCGTGTAGCACAGCTAACAGGTGGGGTACTAATGTTGTTGGCGGGACTACTTTTGTCATCTATAGACAATTCCTCTCGCACTTCATAAAACTTCCTAAGTGCTGTCCGCAACCTTTTCTTTTCGGGCCATCCTCGCAGGATACATTCCTTGACTTCTTCGATGTCCCTGTCTCTTCCGTACGCCTCGGTCCACTCCTGGTTGCTTATCACTTTCTCAGGATCTTCCGTTAAGGCCACCATCTCTTCACTCTCCCTCGCGCCAGCGGAGGCTTCCTCCATGGCTGAAGCTCTGCTAAGGTAGTCTGCTACCTTGTTCCTCGTTCCCGGGATGTACTCTACATCGTATCTGTACTTGAGCAGTTTCAGAGTCATCTTGGCGATGCGGGGCGTGGCACTTGCATGTCCACTCGATGTGAGGACCTTGACAAGAGGCTTGTGGTCAGTCTTAAGTTGAAACCTCGTGCCCCATAGGAACTGGCGAAACTTCCCCATGGCCCACAATACCGCCAGCATCTCTTTCTCTATCATGCTGAATTTTTGTTCCGTGGGACATAGGGCCCTTGACGCGAAGCTGAGAGTTTCCATCGTGCCATCCGCCCTCTCCTGCATGAGGACTGCTCCCAGTCCTTTCTCGCTGGCGTCTCTCGTCAATACTGAGCGGCCTTGGGGGTCGTAGCCTTGCAGGGGTATGGCTTGGCTGATGTCGTACTTCAGGGTCACAAACTCTTTTTGTGTTCCTTTTGTCCACGAGAATGCTGTTTTGTCCTTAATGAGTTGCCTCAGGTGGTGCGTCTTAGTGGCAAAATGTTGTACGAATTTACTGTAATATTCAGCCATGCCTAAGAAGGACCTCACTTCTTCTTTGCTGCTTGGTGCTGGGGTGTCACAGATCGCTTTCACGTTAGCCCTTTTTGGTGTGATGCCATGTTCTCCTATCTCGTGCCCCAGGTATGTGACAGAGGTAATTCTAAGACGGCATTTCTCACACTCTGCGGTTAGGCCGTTGTCTTCCAGAACTCGTAGCACCATGTCAAGTTTCTTATCGTGATTCTTGAGGTCTTTTCCCATCACTAATATGTCGTCCTGGAAGTACTGCACACCTTCAATGTCTTTGAATAGGCGGTGCATTAATTTCTGGAACACTGCTACCGCTGACGCAAGGCCGAAGGGCATGCTTCTGAATTGGTAACATCCGAAGGGTGTTATGAATGATGCGAGTTTCCAGCTCGCAGGGTGCAAGGCCATTTGGTGATAGGCTGATGTAAGGTCAATGGTGGAGAACCACTTCACTCCTTTGGTCTTTGCTAGCATTTCTTCGATGCGAGGCAACAGGAATTTTTCTACAATGATGCATTCATTTAGTTCTCTCAAATCCACACGCAGGCGGACCTTCCCGTTTGGTTTCATTGCTACCACTAGGGGCGCCAACCACTCAGAGCAATTTATTGGTTCGATGATTCCATTTTCCTCCAATCTGTGCAACTCTTGCTGTACCGCCTCTCTTACTGCTATGGGTACGTTCCTTACTTTGTGGGAGATTGGCTTAGAATTCTCCTTGAGATCTATCCTGTGTGTGAATTTTTCTAATTTGCCCACTTTCTCACTAAATACCTTGGGGAAATCACTTCTCATCCTTTCAAAGTCCGGCCAACGATCTGGGGCTGTCATCAGCACTTGTGTTTCTCCTCCTGGATCCATCTGTATGCCTAAGTCACCTTGGTCCATCCACCCCAGGACCGACGGCCCCTTCTCCGCTACGTACAATTTACACTCAGCGCTTCGTCCCTTGAATTCAAAGTTTAGGGCTCTGTATCCGACCATCGGAATGGGTTCTCCTGTGTACATGACTGGCCTTATATCCAGCGGTTCTAGTCGTGGGCCTAGACTAGGTTTGAACTTCTCATTCCACACTGCTCTTTGGACAATAGTGTACGGGTTACCCCGAGTCCACTACAATTTTAATCTGCACACCACCTATTACCATGTCACATTGCGGCTTGCGTGAGCGTCTGCAATCAATGCCCAGTACTTGCCACTCTACGCATAGTACGTTGCCTTCTTCCTCCTGTTCTCCCTCTTCTTCGTCCTCTTGATCTTGCGCCACGTATTTCACTGTGGGTCTTCTCATTTTCCGGTGGCAAACCTTCCCTTAGTGCCCTATTATGCCACAGAACATGCACTTGGCTCGGACGCCGGACATCTTTTTTCGTGGGCCGCATGGACCTGGCTTCCGCACCGGTAGCACATGCTCGTGCTTTCTCTGTTCTGCTTCCTTTGCTGCACGGGTTTCCCTGTCCACCTATTTGGTCCTTTGTTTTCTGCCGTGGTGGCTTTGTCCCTTCCTGTTGGTTCTGCATCATCCACTTTGTTCACCATGGGTCTCGGTACTTGATCTCTTTTGGCTGTGTCCGCGCATTTTTTTGACAATTCAGCCTTTTTCACCATGGCTATCACCTCCTTAAGCGTGGCGTCGCAGTTCACCCATAATTTATCTTGGACCATCTTATTGGTGGTGTGCATGACTATCTGGTCCTTTATGAATTCATCGTGCAAAACGCCGAATTTACACGTTATCGCCAGCTTCCTTAGGGCGGCTACGTAGTCATCAATTGATTCGCCAGCCTCCTGTTTCCTTTGCAGGAAATTGTATCTATCAATGGATGTGCACACTGCTGGCCGGTAGTGGTTATTCAGATCTTCTATTGCATGTCTGAATACGTCGTCGTCTGCAGCTGGTCTGGGCGGGGCACTAGGTTCTGGAATACCCTGATACCTTCTGGGCCTAAGTTGTGCAGAAGTATCCTCTTCCTGTTACTGGGGAAGGCTTCTCCGTTCTCATCCTCCAGGGCTTCTATGTAGTTCATGAAATACTCTCTCCAGTCCTCCCATTTCATCAATGGCTCTCCTGGTTTGGGTAAAAATGGGATCGGCGTAGTGAGTGACGATGCCTGCGTGCTCATTTCGGCGGGTTTTCCTGGTTCCGCCCCCTGGCCTCTCGGGCTGCCCGGCGCGCTTGCTCCCGCCTCGTACGCTCGGTCCTGCTGGGGACCTACTGTGCCCCCGTCACCGTTCCTTGCTGTCTCCGCCAGGGCCTCTCTATGGTAAGACGCTTCTTCTGGGCTGTTCTCTACCGGGTGTCCCTTCCTCAGGCTGGTCTTATGTGGGTGCTAAGGGGTTCTCTGCGGGGGCCCCGTCTGGCTACTCGCCCTGGTTCCTCCTGTCCCTGGCACCTGGTGCCGATTTGTCCCTTCCACTGTTCTTCTGCTCGTTCCTGCTGCCTCCTGTGACCTGGTCCCTTCTTGCTCCCACTGTGTCCTCGTGGTGGCACTCTGGTTTCTGTTTGCACCTCTCCTTCCTGTGCTGGGTTCCTGTCCTGTAAGTGTTCTTCGTGATTTCCTTTTTTTATGTTTTTCCTATAGGCATCCCAGCCTCGTCGCCACTGCAATAGTGCCCTCGATGCCTGTATTGAATAATCACTGGGGCCAGAGGTGGTTTAAACACAGGTTTATTAATTCTGCAACAGCAGGAGAGCGCCGGGCGTCCGGTGCTCTCCGAGTCTCTCTCCCGTTTTGACGCTCGCGCTGCGCATCCGAAAACGGCTGCCACGCGCGCTACGTCATGACGTATCGCGCAACAACTAGAGCGGAACCCTACAGATATTAATAAATAATAAGTTGAACAAGGCGGCGCAGCCGCGGCCCTTAGTTCAGTTTCAGTCAGTTTGCTCTGTTGCCACTTGCTGGTGGGCGGGCAGGCAGGACACACACACTGACACTGATTGATTTGGTTCTGATGGGGTCAGGGGCTGGCTGTGCGTGCGTGCAGTACAGTGGTCGTAGTGGGCGGGAATGGAAGGGCACGGTGTGCCCCTACTTCTTTAATTTCATAGAGTCCGTTCCCCTACTTTCTATTGTTTAAACATGCGTCGCAGACGGCAGAAATCTCCAAGGCCGATAGTTAAGGTTCGGCTTTTGGGGACGGCTGGCAGGATGAGAAAGAAAAGGACTCTGTCTTTTCCTTCGTGCCCAGAGAAGACAAGGAGAGTGTCCAGCTCTCCTGATGCTGGCTGCTGTCCCCGCCCCGCCCCCTCTTTGTTCCCCCTCTTCCCTCTCTTTCTGTCTCGGTCCTCCTCATTTAGTGACCCTGAGACATCAAGAAACAGGTAATTAACTTTTAAGTGTACTACTTGGCCTTGCAGGCGCAGTTTGCACATCACTGGTTCCACAATAGCAGCCACCCATCCCATTAGGATTTGCAGACTAGGTGCTACTTTACCATTGAAAACTGCACAGATAAAAAAGCACCTTAAGCTCAACAGAGGAATACACATTGTTGAATGCACAGTGTGGGCATGTTTGAGACTGGTTGCGATATATGTGATGACTGATGTACTCCCCCGCAATGTCGCTATTGAACAACCCTCAAATTAGGCCAGCTTTTGACCCAGGGGTAGTGAAGCAGCTGTGTACACTCCAGATACACACACTGAGCAATCTTTTTATAAGCAAGACCTTGAATGAATGAATGAATGAATGACATCTTGTAAAGCGCAACTTAGCCCAAGGGCATCAAGGCGCCTAAATGATGGTACTGCTTGTGATATGGACCGATAACAGGGTTACAGATAGGCCTCTGTAAAGAGCAGTGTTTTTAATGCTTTACGAAAAAGCAGGATGGATGATTGTCCTTTGAGTTCGGGGGGAAGAGTATTCCACATCCTGGGGGCAAGGGAGGAAAAGGCCCTCCCTCCCCACCTGGCTTTAGAGGCCCAGGGGACAGACAGAAGGTTTTTATTGGAAGAGCGAAGAGCTCTACTAGGGGAGTAAGGAGAAAGAAGGGACCTTATGCCTTCTGAGCTTGCGCCATACAGAGCTCCATGGGTGAGGCATAGGATCTTAAAACAGATCCTAGCCTGGATAGGTAGCCAGTGCAAGTTCTTCCTGGCTATAGAGGCTGAAGAGAATCTAGGGGCGTCAAGAACAAGCCTAGCGGCCACGTTCTGCACTATCTGTAGGCGCTGGGTGAGCTTTTTATTGATGCCTGAATAAAGCGCATTACAATAGTCTAGTCTCGAAGAGACAAGAGCCACAGTGACCTGCTTTCGGGCTTCTGGGGAGAGGTAGTGTGCGATCTTTCTCAGAATCCTGATGACACCACAGCAGGTGGAAACCGTCCTACTGACCTGAAGATCAAAGGAGAGCGTGGAATCTATCAGCACACCCAGATTCCGGGCGGATTGAGAAGGCAGAGGGCACGCTCCAAGGGACAGAGGCCACCAGTCACTTGACCAAATGTCCTGATTGCCCCCGAATATAAGAACTTCGGTTTTCTCTCCGTTTAACATCAGGAAGTTCCGGATCATCCACTGAGAGACTGCCTCCATGCAGTTCCTGAAATTAAGGGGCCGATTAGGATCGCGGTTTTCCCGCATCCTCCGGGCCGGCGGAAGCCACCGGCGGCCCGGAGGATGCGGGAAAACCGCTGGGGAGGCACAAAAGACCCACCGCCAAATTAGGATGGCGGTGGGTCTCAAAATCGGTCCGCAGCTTTTCCGCCGCGGTCGCCTTCCGACCGCGGCGGAAAAGCTCTAACATGGCTGGCGGTGTCTATTGGACACCGCCAGCCATATTAGGATAGCGGAAAACAGATGCCTTGGCGCGGCGGATTCTCCGCCGTGGAAAGGCATACGGTGAATTCTTTGGGGGCCCGTTGCGGGACACCCCGGGGGTGGGGAGTGCACATGGGGGGTACCTATGGTACCCCCCTGCATTTGCGTGCACGAAGTGGCAGGCACCGCGCGGTGCCTGCCGCTTTGTGCATGCAAATGCTAAGTATGCATATTTAACCTTGTGGCGGGTGCTGCTTCAAGCCGATGCCACTGGAATCAAGCTATCCAGGCTGAAGAGGGCTGAAAGCCCGAAACGGGTCCTTGGATGCTTGTTTCCAGTCCAGGGAGGACCTGGCTTAGCAGTTCGGGCTGGACTGTTCCCATGGGGCACAGGGTCAAGACTGATTTGCATATAGCTGGGTTCAAACTGGAAAGGCATGGTGAGCAAAAGAACGATGGATTTAGGCCCAGATCTCTGTACTGGGGTGAATGTATGACATTGTTCTGCATTCTGTCCATCACCTGTTGTTTTGCATTTGTCACCCCGAGTGGGACGGGTATGCTCAGACGTGAGTCCCGTGCTCTCCATGCCACTGGAATCAAGCTATCCAGGCTGAAGAGGGCTGAAAGCCCGAAACCGGTCCTTGGATGCTTGTTTCCAGTCCAGGGAGGACCTCGCTTAGCAGTTCGGGCTGGACTGTTCCCATGGGGCACAGGGTCAAGACTGATTTGCATATAGCTGGGTTCAAACTGGAAAGGCATGGTGAGCAAAAAAACGATGGATTTAGGCCCAGATCTCTGTACTGGGGTGAATGTATGACATTGTTCTGCATTCTGTCCATCACCTGTTGTTTTGCATTTGTCACCCCGAGTGGGACGGGTATGCTCCGACGTGAGTCCCGTGCTCTCCATGCCACTGGAATCAAGCTATCCAGGCTGAAGAGGGCTGAAAGCCCGAAACCGGTCCTTGGATGCTTGTTTCCAGTCCAGGGAGGACCTCGCTTAGCAGTTCGGGCTGGACTGTTCCCATGGGGCACAGGGTCAAGACTGATTTGCATATAGCTGGGTTCAAACTGGAAAGGCATGGTGAGCAAAAAAACGATGGATTTAGGCCCAGATCTCTGTACTGGGGTGAATGTATGACATTGTTCTGCATTCTGTCCATCACCTGTTGTTTTGCATCTGCTTCAAGCAGCACCCGCCGCAATGTTAAATATTGAGGATGTGACCGCCAGGCTGGCGGTCACATCCTAATTGCACTGGAGGGACCGCCGCTGCCCCTGCGGACGGTCCCTCCTCCTCTAGGGTGGCGGACGGACGCAGGTCCGTCCGCCATCCTAATGAGCCCCTATGTGCGGAGACACTCACCGATTGGGAGAGGGAGACCATCATTTGGGTGTCATCAGCGTATGACAGCACTTACAGCCCGAAAGATCTTACTAGAAAAAACAGCATTGCTCTCGCACCCAAAAGAAACATTTACAGGTTCAGCAGACGGCGAACCAATAGTTTAAATCACCACAAACAGTATCATAAGAATAGCAGATGCAGATTCCTGAGTGTGTGTTCAACGACGAGTTGTTTATTCAGTCCACAAAAAGGGAGGCCACAATCAGCCGACACGTGTTTCGTCGTGTGAGTGTGGTACAACACGACTCTTCAGGGCTGGTGACAGAAATACAATATGTGTATAAGATCTGATAATAGTTACAGCACATTTGCATTTGAGAATGGTGACTGTTTGTGAGGGTTATATCCCCATGCTGTGCCAGGTAATTTCCCACTGTAAACGATGTGATGGGGTGTTTATGTGTGACTATGGTGATCGTATATTTGTCAACACTATAATTGTATAGACACCTACATGACATGCGATTAGGCATAAAACTCATGTCGAACTAAGATCATGTATTTGTCACAACAAATGATCCAATGAGTGCTGTATCCACAACAAATTAAAAAAAGGTTTTTTTTTGTTTTTTTTTTAAACAATGAAGGTCTCAAATCGAATTTCTCTCATTCATAGTTGCGTGATTAGCATGCAGTGGAAGTCCATGCATGTAAAATCATGTCGAACAAGTGAGCCGGAGGTAAGGAGTGGTGGGGGGGGGGGGGTTTGGGTGTAGTTATGATAGCTCTATTGGAATTTTCAGATCAGGCTTCCGCCTACCTTGTGGCTAGCCTGTATATATCCAGGTCTAGATAGGTGGATGTTTTCAGACTGACATCCATCTGAAGAAAGCAGAGAGACATTGTATGTAGGGCATACATTTAACGTATGAGGGAAAATAAACAGGTAAAAAGGATGCACCATTCCACTTACCAAGTGTGGACGGGATTCGTAAACCAGACAGCGGTTATTCAAGAAAGTGGTGGAAGACAAGTGTGTATGTTCCCATTTTACGTTTGGAACTTCAAGACGTTGGCCTATGTAACAAGATCTTACTAACCTGGCAAGTGGGGCCACATAGATATTAAAAAGTGTGGGACTCAGATAAGATCCCTGAGGGACCCCACACTGCACAGGTTTAGCGGGGGAGAGAAACTCACCCATCTTGACCTTCTGTTCTCTGTTCTCTGTTCAATGTAAAATATTAGAAAGAAGGTGGCGCTTGGAATACACTTCTTCTGATAAAATGTTATACGGAGAGGCAATAAGAGCCTACAAACAAGAGATAAAAAGCACGCAAGCGGCTTACTTTACAGGAAAAATTACGCTGGCCAAATCTAAACCAAAAGAAATTTTTCAAATAGTAAAGAGTCTCACTAAACCTCCTCTTCCTCTTGCGTCCAACTGTAATACAGCGGCTCACTGCAATGATTTAGCAGAATTATTTTACCAAAAAGTGTATCAAATTTATGTATCATTTACAGATGTGTACCCAGACCGCCCTGGTCAAGAACGGCCACTGCCGTCAGAAGTTGTCCATCAGTCTCCAGCTACCTTGGATCAGTTTCCTTTACTTGAACAGGAGACTCTTGAATTAATGATGGGTCAAGTAAAGTCAGGCTCCCCATGTGACCCAGCTCCACCGGACACACTGGTTTCGGTAATCCATGTTGTTCTTCCTATTATTATGAACCTTCTTAATGCCTCCCTGTCTTCCGGGATAGTTCTGTCCACCTGGAAACAAGCCATGGTGCGCGCACTTTGGAAGAAACCGAATTTGGACCCTGGGAATCTCAATAACTATAGCCCTATTTCCTTGCTCCCCTGGGTGAGCAAACTTCTCGAAAAACATATCAACATACACTTAGCGAATTTTCTCGAGAGTAACCAATTGCTTGACGCCACTCAGACGGGTTTCCGCCCCCCTTCCAACTTGGCTGATTACCACAATGTAATAAAAAGCAGTAATGTCAAAAATGGTAGTAGATGACGTGCATTGCAGAGCTGACTTTAATGAACAAGAATCCCAACCTTCTCTTTCCTCCTTTCGTTTTTTTGTTCCCCTGTTAAATGGATCCAAAAAAGAAAAACACTTTTTGCTGGAAACGTCGTGTTTTTCTGAAATTTTTACATTTCTAAGTGCAGCCTCGGGGTAGAGAGAAATAAAACATTACATATATGAAAAATAACTAACTAACTAAAGCAAGACACAGTGGTTGCAAGGTGGCCAGATTGATTTATTCACACCTAAACACATTAGCGCCACTTTACAGTGTTTGCAGTGAAGCACTACTTTTGTTTTCTCGTTGCTCTTTGAACAACATTGTTTTCCCTGAGTGGGAAAGCGGACAATTAGTGGAGGTGCTGAAATACCTGCTTGATGGGTGAATTGGAAAACAAAATGCATACCTCTGCTCTGTATTCACAAATTTGGTCTTTTTAAACCATACTGCTTACCTTTTGTTAGGATATAAGCAATGGGCATTGAAGCGGGTCCCTTCTGGGACCTGTAGTCATGGCCTCACTAATTTCTGAATAATGAGTGTAAAAAGAAAAAGGTAACCATGTTGTTCCTGCTTACATTTCACATGCTTTACTTAATCTTGCATTCCCTAGGAGTGTTTGCGTTTTCTAGGATGTTGTTAATTTTTTTAGGTAGCATATTGCTCTTGTCTAGTGCGTAATTTGAATTGAGTCACAACCAGGTGTTTATAGCAGGTCACTGGATTGCAAGTTTCTCTCAGTGGGCCAGTATGGTGTTCAGTGGGGAAGAGGATGTGGCACTATGGTCAGAGCTGCTGAATTTGAAACTGGGGAACATGGTCCAGCCTACATGACCAGTCCCCCAGACCACTTCCCTTGAGAGAGCACATTCCCATGCTACACCTTAGAAGGCCCCGCAAGTAATCAAAAGCCCTGGTTCTTAGCACCAGCAGGTGGATCTTAGCATTGGCTAGGGTGGGTGAACCTTGAAGGCCTGTCCACCACAATTCATTCTGAAGTTCACCTCTAGCCTTGCAGTCAGGCCTATGAAGCAGCACACCATAGAGTGACAGTGACTCTATCACTGAGGGCACAGGCCTATTGAACAGGGTGGCTCTAGGGCAGTGCGACTGCACCAGGCGCTGAACAGCCGCGGCCCATGCAGGTAACAGCAGTGGTGCAGAGGGGCCGGGTAAGGGAGGATTTCGAGGGACGATGCAGAGGGAAAATTAAATATAGAATTAATTTTCCCTCTGCATCGTCCCTCGAAATCCTCCCTTACCCGGCACCACCGCCCCAGCACTATTACCTGCATGGACCGCGGCTGGCCCCGACTTCAGGTGGGGTCATCGTGTTTGCAAGTATAATATGGTTTTAAAAGCACGTGCTGCCTCCTTCCTGGCCACCAACAATATTCGGCAACAATAAAAATGTCACGATAACTCTAGTGATTAATATTCTTTGTAGAGAGAGATGGTGTTTTGTCTAGTGGACATTTTGGCTCATGGAAAGGAAGTGCTGAGGGTTAATGTGCCTGCTGCTAAGAAAATGTACCATGCAGATCACAAAATGCACATAAAGTAAATAGGCCAGTGGGTTACTGCTTTTGTCAGAGAGACCCTATTGTTACCCTAACATAGAACAGTGAGCTCTTAACTCTCATGTAAGAGCTGCATGCAAATTGCAAGGTATAAATTAGAGCATTATGGTTTTTTCACCAGTCTTTGATTATTCAAATGTTTCAGAAAAAGAGTTCATTTGAGTAGAAATCATTTCTTATTATTAAAGAGAACCCCCAACCATGATATTACGTTTTCAATTCTGAGTTTGTTTTTCTCCAGGCCAATCACATTAAACTATGCTGCCTACTAGTATGGTTGTCATGTGACTCCTACACCTTGTAGTCCTTTGTCTTATGTAACACTTCCTATACAGTGTTTTACACAGTATGATTGCCTCTGTGTAATATGTGTGATGTAAAGTGCTTTGACACCCTACATTGGTATTAGTGGTGCTGTACATTTTCTGATACTTTATTATTTTTACACATGCTAACAGTCTCTGAAAAGATTTTTCCTTATTAGTACCAGTGGAACATACAACTGCAGCAGTGGGAAAGTTGACCGTCAACCTTTGCAAAGGGCCCTCCACTTCACAGCAGCCCAAGTCACATTTTTAAGGAACTTTTGATCCGTTTGAGCTACAAACAATTTACTAGTTAGAATCATCAGTTTATGCAGTAGATGATGCATTATGTGGCAAATATGGCAGAGCCATAATTATGTGGAAAACATTTGCAAACTATGATATTTTGCCATTCATGTTTCAACTGCTCTTGTGGAAGAAGGGAGAAGTGCTGATGACAGAAACTCTATGGCTGGGATACAAATGGCTTGCGATTCCACTTTTAAGGATATTTGGGACATTCTGTGGTTGGAAACTTATCTCACTTTGTGAATGTATTTTAACGTCAATAACACATAATATTAAACCTTAAATAAACATGTGTAGCCATTGGTTAATTAAATAATGTAATAAGCTGTAACCGATTAGTGAAATGGGAAACAAATACAAAATATTGGGATATTTTGCTCTTTTTGACACACCTCTGACTCCGCCCACTGACACAATCCACGGGTTATTCTTGCCCTCTGATTTTCTGCCCACAGTTCCCCTACTTTTTTCTCCCCACTTCGACCACTGGTGCAGTAGCGTGCGTACGCAGATTTTTTTTTACATTACCACGCCCCAGCATTACTAATACCACCGCAGATCATCACTAGTCATCGTCGTCATTGAGGTCAGCCGGAGCGAGTCCCGACCTGACCGACCGACCGACGATGACATTGAGGGCAGGGCAGCCTGTGCTGTGCAGGCATCGATCAGCCAGCAGTACAGTACTGTCTGGTGGTAGCAAGCACCAGACCGCCTAATCACTGGTAATCATCACTCAGTTATTAAAGGCAGTGCCGGCCGGCCCACCAAGACAGTAACGGTAAGAAGTTAAGGAGTAAACTAACTCACTTAGTACTACTAGTAGGAGTAGCTAACTAAGCCAACTAACTAGCGATGCCATTGCAATTACTATAATATGCTGTGCCTGGCTCACGGGTGTAACACAGGCCCCGCAGCCCCTGTAGGGTGACCAACTTGCATTGGTGCAAATTCAGGACGGTGAGTGTAAAAATTCAGGACAAAGGGTCGGAATTCAGGACACAAATTCAGGACAGGAGGTCAAAATTCAGGACAATTGGATACGTTTTACAGACACATCAGAAGTCGCGCAATAGTATAAAAGTAAGCCCAGCCATATCCAAACATATTCAACAATTTGCAAACCTATCCATCATGTATCCTTCCATCTATTATTTCACTCACCCATCCCCTCATCCATCCTTTCACTCATCCATCCATTATCCAACCATCTACCCTTTCACCCTATCCATCTGTACACTCATCCATCCACTCTTCTACCCATCCATCCATTCACTCATCCATCCAGCCATTTACCCTTTCACCCATCCAGCCATCCTTTCACTTACTCATCCACCCACCCAGTCACTCATCCTTCCACCCTTCCACTCTGTCATCCATCCATCCTCCCTTTCTCTCTCCATCGACTCTTTCACTTAGTAATCCTTCCTTCCATCCATCCACCTACCCATCCATCTACTAATCCACTCATGAATCCATCCATTGACCGTATCACTCATCCATCTCTTTCTCTCATCCATTTATCCTTTCACTCCTTCACTCATCTATTCATCATTTTGTCCATCTACCCTCCCTTTCACTCACTCATCCATCCTTACATCCACCCTTTCACTCATTCATCCATCCATTCACCCCTGCATTTATCAATTCATCAATCCATCTATCATTTCACTTATCCATCCACCCACCACTCACTCATCATCCACCTTTTCACTCATCTATCCTTTCACTCATCCATCCACCCTTTTACCCATCCAGCTACCCTTACACCCATACACCCAGCCATTTACCTTTTCTCTCTTCCATCCTTCCACTCACTCATCAATCCATCCATCCTCTCTCATTATCCATCTATTCAATCGTTCATTCATTCATTCACCCTTTCACTAATTCATCCAGCCATCCACTCATATACATTTTGAGCGGAGCCTTTTTGACAAGAGGCCCATCAAGAACTTCACCCTCGCTGCATGAGCCACTCCAGGACTGGGACAGAAGCCACCCAGGGCAGAGACAGGAACCACCACAGGAGGGGTACAGGAGCCATCACAGCCGAGGGACAGGTGGGGGGAACAGGAGCCATTACAGGACGGGGTGGGGGTTACAGGAGCCATCACTGGGGGGGGGGGGAGGAGCCATCACTGGGGGGGGGGGGGCAGGGGCCATCACAGGAGGGGGAACAGGATCCACCAGAGTGGGCACAGGGGTGGGCATGCAGTATTCTAGTATAGTCTTGGCCTTTTCCAGGGTGGGGTAGGGCTCCTCACCCCTTCCTGGACAAGACAACGAGAAGACAGGCTCTTTCCAAAATGTTAGTTTTGCCATCCCCCACTGTGATATACAGTACTTACAGGAGATGCTCCAAGAGAACTGATTTAACTGATTGTCTTCTTTACTTTGTTAATCACTGTGGGTGTGATTGTGCCATTTCTTAATTTTATTACATTAAGACTGCATGTTAGAAGAACCCAGGTTTGTTTAAAATTTAGTGACAGTATTTAAGCTCTGTGAAGCGAACCTGTGCTGCGCAGTGTAATAAGGGCCGGTTCTAGTATTTTTGGGGCCCTGGGCAGAAATGGAATGTGTGAAGCCCTCCTAAATAGCAGAGACATGATGCATTCAGGGCTGTTTGCATCTGAATAGATGCCCCTGCTCCTGAAGCTGCAGCCCCTCCCTCTCAGTCACCTTCGAAGCACCTCTTAACAGCTCATCAAGGGCTGGAGGTGTCAGGGCTGCCATCCCGCTGCGCCTCTCCAATGCTGCTGAGTATCCGAGGAGCTTTGGAACAGCCTCGGAGTCAAGAAGGGAGGTGGGTGGAAGCTGTGCAGGCTTCAGGGTGGCGCGACCGGTGCCCGGGGTTAAAATTACGGACGAATGGCGTCCTTTAAAGAATCCTTCACGGACAACAGACAGACGGCCGAAATTACGGACTGTCCGTGAAATTTACGGACGGTTGGTCACCCTACTGAGCCCCTGCAGTGCGGGGGGGGGGGGGGCCTCAAGCTCCAGGGGGCCCCATCTGCACAGCACTCTGGCTGCAGGGCTCCTGATTGAGCCCGAGGGGGGCCCCCGAGCTGCCTTGCAGGGAGGCCCCCTGAAGGTTCGTTACGCCAGTGCCTGGCGTGCTAAAACCAACTCTGTTTTTTTTGGGAGCGTGGTGAAGTGACGGTCCGGTTGTCAGATCACCGGCGTGGTGGGAGGCAGGCAGGCAGCTTGCCTCTGGCGGCTCTATAAGATATCATTCATACCAGATACGATTAATAGGAAGTGATTCAGATTCAGATAAGTCAGTGTACCGCCCTTATCTGTACACTGACTTCCTGCCAGCGCCGCAGTACTGGTGTTTAAGTTAAAAGTCCCTAGCAGGCTCACTGGTTTGTCCAAACATGGCGCGCAGACACGCACAAATTAGGTTCCCACAGTTTGGTTTCACTTTCTCATGTATGGTCATCATCGTCTCAAGGTCAAGAAGCTGCTCCGAGTAACCCCGGGCGTTGTCTGAAGGATAGGCAAGCAGAGGCATTCCCTCTAACTTCCATCAAGGTGCAAACAAATAATTATGTTTAGTATGCGTCTGCATTGAGTTACTAAAATCAAACCATGAAATGTAACATAACGCTTCGTCCGAATTTCTAAGGCGTCACGTCACACACACCTTGACTGGAATAATCAACTCGAGCTCATCCAAAAGAATTTTATTAAAGAAAAGTTTGCCCTCACTCCCGACTCGCTCAAATGCTTGCCGGCATCCTGATTCCTGGCAGTCCTCCTGAGTCCTGGCCGGGCATATTCTAGACTGATTCTAGGCTTCAAAGTTGAAACCTTGTGCAAGGACAGTGCACGCACCGGCAGTCCGCCACCCCATCGTTGTGAAAGCACTTCTTGCAAAAAGTTTGCAAGCATGGATGAAATGCAGCAGAGACACAATACTGGTGCATTGTGAGTACACAGCAGGCGCAAGCACCCCGAGCCTACGTATCTTTGCAGTGGAGCTCATACTAGAGAATAAAAGTTTAGCAATGTTAGCATTCATATTTCAGCAATAATTAACGCGGGAAAACTGATCTTATGAACAGGTTATTTAAACAATTGGACACATGATACACATCAGTGCACAAAGGCAGGTACTTAAAAATGGAAACTGGCGAAAATAAAATATCTACAGAGAAAGTAATACATTTAATAAATGTGTAATGAAAATAGACTTAGAAAGGTTTGACAGGTGTCGAGTCTTTGTGAGTTTGTAAATGGGCCTCCCATGATGATTTGCAACGAACACTTATTTTGTGTTAAATGTTCATTTTCAAGAATATCCCACTGGATTACCAACAATCCCATTAAATGATCTAATAGGAAAGTTAGGGAGTTTCTAGTGCACAGGGGTCACATCCTTGGCACATTGGTACATTTTGAAAAATACATTTCAAAAGAGCAAAATAACTCTATTGAGAGTTTTCTAGTCCGTTAGTAGGGAATAGAAATATCTTTTTTTGACAAGCAGCCTGCAGGCCATACTCCAGTCCATGCTCACTTCTCGCCTACAGACCGCAGTTCCACCGTGTCATGAGACCTAAGTAGGTAGAGGCCAACTTGCAATAATGGGGACAAATTACATCAATTTGAGGCAGTAATGGAAATTTTGCAGCCTAATTTGCAACAATTAAAAAGTGCACTAAAAGACATTTTCAATAACTGACAGCTACAAAAGTAAATATCCCCCTGGCCGATCTTTAGATTTGTAAATCCTCAATTGCCTATCACCCGTGCACATTAATGCAATCTACCTCTAGCCTGTGCCTATGAATGATTGAATAACTGAATGGAAAGCCTTAGGATGGGAAGGAATGTATTATTATCTGTATCACAAAGATCAGGTTTCCTTTGCCACGGTAAAAGCTATGGTCTGTTCTTAACGAGATGGGGGTCCCGGTATATCTGATCCAACTTCTCAAGAGATTGTACGAAGATAATTATGCACAAATAAGATTTGGAAGGGATGGAAAACTCACAGCTCCAATACCAGTTAACCCCTTCGCTGCGGCCGCGATTTTTCCCCTATGCGGTAAACAAACGAACAGGGCGGGGCCGTGACGAACCCCAGCCGTCATCAGCACACGCCCACCGCGGGGCGTGACGGCTGGGGTTCGTCACCAGCATGGGAGGGGTTAAACGTGGTGTACGCCAGGGATGCAGTTTAGCACCAACGTTATTTAGTCTCTACATCAACGGCTGATCGATGAACTGGCAACTGAAAAATAACTTGATGCCCCTAAGCTAGCGTCCCGCCGAATTTCAGCAATGATGTTTGCTGATGAAACTCTTTTGGTATCAAAATCTCCCATGGGGATTCAGAGGGTTCTAGATAAATTTGAGCTGTTCTGTAAGGTAAGAGGTCTAGATATAAACTTACAGAAAACTAAATATATGGCGTTCAACAGTTCTAAAAGTTCTTGTCCAAACCCTCAATTAAATGGGAAACCCCTGGAAAGAGTTTCATCCTTCATCTACCTGGGTCTTACCATTACTGAAAATCTGGATTGGGGGCTCATATTACTAAGTCTACATTCAAATTAGCTCAATCGACAGGTGGCATAATGAAGGTCTTCAGTAGATCAAGCAAGAGAGCAGTCAGCCCAGCACTAGAAATGTATAAGGCTCAAGCACGAGGGGGCGCATTATATGGCGCCGAGCTATGGGGACATTCCAAACTAGATTCCATTTTAAAGGTAGAAAATAAATACCTTAGACAGCTGGACAGATTGCCAACGAGTACCCCGCTGATCCCATTACGATTAGATTCAGGTTTAATGGCGATTGCAGACACTTCGAGTCTTAGACCTTTATTGTATTGGGGTCGCCTATGGTCCACCCCTGAACTACTGACATATAGGGAGGAGTTATTGGAGGTTATGTCGGTCCGGGGTGCAGTTATACTCCCTTAGTTTGCACACATAACATTTTTACTGACCAATATGGGCTTGGGTGATTGTTGGACTGACCCAGACCGTGCCTGCCCCCAAACCACAAGGAAACAAATGAAGGCCCAGTATGAAGAGTATAGAAGGGCTCAACTCTACTCTTGCCGCAAGATGGGCACACTATCTGTAGCCTTCTTGGAAGTTAAAGATGTTGCCCGCTTCGAGTCAATATTAGATCTGATTACACCCGTGGAGGCAAGAAAGCTTTTTTTACAATTTAGGTTTGGGGTCCTTCCGCTCCGATGTGATACAGCAAAGTGGAGCAAGGACCAAAAGGTACAGTGCCCTGCCTGTTGTGGTAAATTAAATATTACCCTGGCATAATTTCTAGGCATTAACAATTAGCATGTATCAAATGAGAGGCAGAGAGTCCGTGGTGTCCAAGTTAAAAGGGCTTTATTCCAATAACTCGAGTTAAGGGAGAATCTGTTCCATCACCACTGAGGTTCAGGAAGGGTCTTCTAACATTATTTACAGAGAACAACACATATATACATTTTTCCTTGTACATAGGGAGGAGCGCTCCAGGCAGAGCATGAAAGAAAGAGATAAGAGCATGTGGGCGTGCATGAGGGTGTACACTTGATGAGTCACAGGTGGGTGATAGGTGGGTGGCTACATAGAGGAGGAGTTACATGGCAGGCTGGAACTTTGCCCTACTTGTGCACGCAATTTGAGCATGACGTGCAATTGACGTGTAACTGGGAGGAGAGCTGACTTTCAGTCTAGTAGAGAGATCTTTAGTGTCAAGGCGACCAGCACGTCTGGTACTAACTGATATCTTAAGTCAGGGGATGTATTATCTGAAGCAAAGGTTGCTCATCGCTAAGAATCAGAAAAAGCATATATTTCTTCGTGCATTGCATGGGGGCTGTGAGCTTTCTATGGATGCAAGCACAGTGATTTACTTCAATGGAGACAGAGAGGCTAGGCCCTATCTTCCGCGGACGGGTTTTGTTTACCTTCCTCACTGGGCAGGAATGTGACTCTGTACAGCAGGCAGATAACAGTTATTCATAATACTATCTTGGCAACCCTTGCTGGGTCTCTTTCGGCTGAGCTAGAAGTATGCGAGGTCAGAGATACGTAACTGCAGCTTGCAGTGTGTCAGGAGTCATGAAAACCCTAATTCAGAAAGTGGCTCAGACTGAACCACAAAAAGGGTTTATTACGATATTTATTTAAAAGTGCACAATGCAAATACATGGGCCTTCATGTTAGCTTAACGTTTGGGAAACTTGATGGCAGGCGCCTTAATGCAGGACGTGATTGCAGAGGCCTTGTGATTCAAGCCACTAAGAGAAATATGCATGGGTGACATGCACATACATGTAACATAGGGTACACGTAGGGGGCATCTTGGTCAGGCAAAATTTCATTTTCCTCATTCCCTCCTTGTCCCCTACTTAACCCTTCAGGATACATCTATATTCATGAGACCGTATAGTTGATCATACAGCATCATTTGTTCGTCCTTAACCCTTTGTATACTTGGATGTGGAACACATGCAGTTGCACACAGGCCGCAAATGGCCGGGCCACACTGCAGACAGAGACAGCAACCAAATATCATAAGTAGGATCATTCCTAGGAAGGACAACACTTTCCATCCCCAAGCAGATATCACACCCCAGAGCCAACTGGACCAAGTCCATGTGCCTGGGTCTTGATGTATGCCATGAGCAATCTTGTGGAGCCTTGTTATCGCTGCGTACACAGATGGCGCGTTATTTGGGATGAAAACGCAACAACTAGATCGGATCACGCTACAAGCTCCGCCCCTATCCGCCAAGATGACGTCTAGAACGAGGCGATGTTGAAGAACAACAAGTCTCATAGCAGACTGTTCCTGGGTCAAGTTCGCCAGGACAGATGCAGTCACATTCACTACTGCCTCAAGAGTCCTTGTTAACTTGCGTATCAGTTTACTGTTTTGGACGGGACCTATGAAGAAAAAGAATCCTTTGTTGAAATCTGTATATTGCTCCCAAGCTGTTTCAGTCTGATCAATCCCTGAGGCATCTGTCTCTCTCCTTACTCTAACATGTTCTAGTCGTGAATCTCTATGATAATGGGATGGGGCCAAGAATACAGGTGGTAATAAGAATGCTATATAACAAGTCCCACCCCAGTCTAAGGGCAGATGTACATAGGCTGTCTGACCGCAAATGAAATAGGTATGGCGTGATGTTTTGAAAGAAGAAAGTCCTTTATCATTAAACTCTACTACAGCTTTACACTCGCTGTGTCCCATATGTACTGAGCCTTTCTTATTAACACATAAATCACCTTTTGCTGGTAGAACTGAAATAAACGGTGGACCTGTATTTTGCTTGGGCTGAACATTTAACATTATAAAATTAACGGATGCATTTCCCTGCTCGTACTCTTCATTCTCTAGATCGGTTCCCTTCCTTTGAGGAAATCCGTCTTTGTCTGGAAAACATGCTTCATTCATTACTTTATTCAGGTTTCCATATATCCAGCCACCTGGATAAGCTATGTACTTTCTATCTATTGAGGTCATTAAGGCAAACCATGCTCCACATGAACCATTGTGTGAGAACGGTAGAGGATAGAAGGGCAGAACTCCCTTCGCCCTTTGATAAGGTGGCAGTTGGCCACATACCCAGCAATCAGTCGCATTGCTGGTCTGGTGAGAATGGTGTACCATTTGAATAAAAGTATTGTTACGCAATGCAAGTCGATATGGCAATTCATGAGGTGGCAGTTCACTAAATGTATGCTCTATGGTGCTGTTACTGGAAGAGTGTATATGTGAGGAAATAGGAAAGAAAACATGTAGTAATAAACTGACACAGATTATAACAATGCACAGAATAAAAAGAATGATCAAAGTAACTATACATCTACTGTGTAATAGCTTGCAGTATTTTGCTTTCATGTTTTTTTTCTTACTTTTCTCGTATGTGATCTTATACATGTCAGAAATCTAGTCTAACCGATTCACCACCGAGTGGACTTAAACAATTAAACTACGTCTGACTTACTAGATCTCAACTTAGACCTATACTCCTGCTGTGGAGTCTTTTCTAGTAAAGGCGGCGCAGGCGGCGCAAGCGGCGCAAAGTCTGTATTGTCTTTTACTGAAGTACCAGATTGTCCAAAGTGTCTCTTACAGTGCTGAGCGTGAAGCCATCCCTTTCTTCCCTCTACTTTAATCGCAGTCCTCGTGGTCAGTAACACCAACTTCGGCATCTTCCAACGTGGCTCAAGGGGGCTTGAACGATCAAAGTTCCTCACAAACACGAAATCACCAGGGACTATGGCATGTTCCTTGACCTAGGTGTTGTCAGGGAAGGCGGCAGCAACCTGTGAACGACAAGAGAGTAGTGCAGACATCAAGGAAGCCAGGTAATCTGTCAGCATGTTACTGTCAACATCAGTTATTCTTTTAGGCATAGGTGTACCCCACATATTTGGCGGTCTACCGAAGACTACTTCATACGGGGATAGGCCTGTTCTGGAATGAGCTACCATACGCATGTAAAAGAGGGCAACCGGTAAAGCTACCATCCAATCCACGCCTTTTTCTGCACATATCTTAGCAAGTTTTGTTGTGATTGTCTGATTATGTCTTTCTACAAGGCCTGCTGCTTCAGGGTGTCTTACACAATGGAATTTCCAAGTATATCCTAACAGAAGAGACACTTGTTTCATTAATTCAGAGGAGAATGGCTGACCGTTATCGGAATATACGACCCGAGGCAATCCATACCTGGGGAAGTACTCGCGCACTAATTGCCTGGCTGTTGTCACAGCAGTATAATCTGGAACTGGATATGCTTCTGTCCATCTAGATAGTGCACACACAACTACCAAGACATACTTGTAACCTCTACATCTGTTCATTTGAATATAATCCATCTGGAGGACCTCAAAAGGGTGGTCAGGAGGATGAAATCCGCCTTGTTCCACCGGAATGCCTTTACCTGGATTGAACTGACAACAGATCATACATGTTCGTACTTTCTGCTTCGCTGTTGCACGCATGTGCTTGTTAAACCAGATATTCTGCAAGCTGTCTATCATTGCCTTTTCTCCCAAGTGTGCTGGACTATGTGCTGTGTTTATGATTACTTGTACCATAGAATCTGGAAGAAACCATGTACCTTTTCCCTTAGTCATCCAACCTTGTTCAGTCTGGACCCCTCCTTGTTCAGTCCATTTCTTTATCTCATCTGCAGTGGCATGTGTCTGTATGTCGAGTACATCTTGAGTGGGATCCCTGACTGTCATACATGTTGTCAGTAATGGTACCTCTGTCCTTGTCGTGTCTGTTGGTGTCTGGGCTGTCTGGGCTGTAAGTTTAGCTGTTCGGTCTGCCAGGTCATTACCCTGGGAAATGGTGTCTGTAACTTTGGTGTGAGCTTTGCACTTCAGGATAGAAATGGCTGTAGGTAAATGTATTGCTTCCAACAGGGCTTGAATGAGCTGGCCGTGCTGGATCTTGGTCCCATGGGAGGTCAAGAAACCTCTCTCCCTCCAAAGTACCCCGAAATCATGAACTACGCCAAAAGCATATTGTGAGTCAGTATAAATGTTCACTCTTAAGTGCTTAGCTCTTATGCAGGCTTGTGTCAGAGCGATGAGCTCTGCTGCTTGTGCTGATAGTGTGTCTATTTTCTGTGTCTCTATGACTTTAGTAGCAGTGGTCACAGCATATGCTGCTACTAATTCTCCTGCACTCGTTCTCATGCATGATCGATCTACATAGAGCGTTAAGTCTGGGTCTGGAAGTGCAATATCTGTCAGGTCTTGTCTTGGTTTCGTCACTATATTCATTACTTCCACACAGTCGTGTGGCGGTGCATTTACTGTACTTGAGGGCAAGAGTGTTGCAGGATTCAGAATATTACAACGTCTGATCTCTATGTGTGGTTGAAATAATGTCAGTTCATATCCTGTCAGTCTTGCTACAGTCAAATGTTGTGTCTGTGTCCTGTTTAAGAGAACCTCCACTGCATGTGGAACCTGGACTGTCAGAGGGTGACCCAACACTATCGAGTCACTTTGTCTGATGGCAAGGGCTGTTGCTGCAACTGATTTCAGGCACGCAGGCAGAGCCTGGGCCACTGGATCTAGTGTACTAGAAAAATAAGCGCAAGGCTTGTGTTTTCCTGCTTGATCTTGTGTGAGGACAGATAACGCTGTTCCATCTCGTTCAGTTACGAAAAGCATAAAAGGTTTGCTGTAACATGGAGTCGCTAAAACTGGTGCTTGACATAATGCTCTTTTTAATTCCTCAAATGCCAAGGTATGTTCTTGTGTCCAAGGGAGGACAGTCAGAGTGGCTGCCTCCTGTGTAGTTAACTGTATGAGTGGTTTGGCTAGATAGGCATACTGGGGAATCCATTGCCTACAGTATGAGGTGAGGCCAATAAATGCACGTACTTCTTTCTGTGTCTTGGGCTGTGAAAGGTTAGAAATGAGCTGTATGCGTTCTCGTGTTAGTTGTCTACCCTCCTTGGAAAGTAAGTGTCCAAGGTACACCACTTGCTTTTCACAGAATTGCAACTTGGAAGGGGACACCTTGTGCCCTTTGTCAGCCAGAAAATGTAACACTGTCAGTGATGCATTTGCGCATTCTGGTTCTGAACGTGCTGTAATTAGGATGTCATCTACGTACTGTAGTAGAGCAGTGTTGGGAGGCATGTGAACACTGTCTAGCTGTCTTTTTAATGCTTGACTGTAAATGCTAGGGCTTTCTGTAAAACCTTGAGGAGCTCTTGTAAAGACAAAGCTACGCCCTTTTAAACTAAATCCAAAAAGGTATTGGCTATCTGGATGAATGGGTACACTAAAGAAAGCATTCTTCAAGTCTATGACAGTGAAGACTGTGGCCTCAGAATCAATAGCAGTCAATAATGAAGAAATGTCTGGCACCACTGGATATTGTGGTACTACACATTTGTTCAATTCTCGTAGGTCAATAATTAGTCGGTACACTGGCAGTACACTAGGGTCAGATCGTTTAAGGATAGGGATGACAGGCGAGTTACATACATTCGAGTCAGTCTCTACCACTACTCCTCGTGCAATAAGTTCGTCAACTAATTTCAATAAGGCTGTTTCAGCGTCAGGTGGTAACTTGTATTGTCTAATACGTAGAAGTACTACTCCTGCTTTGAGTGTGACATGGTGTGGCGTTATGTCCATGTAACCTACGTCAGTCGGTCCTTGTGCCCATAGAGTCTGTGGCACATTCTTGAGTCTGTGGTCAAAATCAGTCAGTACATAATGACCTTTAAAATCACGTAAGAACAGGCGTACTCCTTCTGGAGAGCAGCAGATAACTGCTCCTAGGTCTTTTAATGTCTTCATACCAAGTAAGTTTTCTGGACATGACTTAGTAAGTAGCAAGTCTGTGGTACGTGACAGTGGACCAACTCCTAGGGAAACTGGTTTCGATACTTCATTAACAATAGGCTTTCCTGAAAATCCCAGGGAAACATTCTGTGAGCCTGAGAGAGGTGCCCCTGGAACCTCGTCATGACTGATGGTAGTCCTGCTCGCCCCTGTGTCAATCAGAAATATTCGGTCTTGTCCTAATACACGACTATGTACATACGGACCCTCTTGATCTACAGGAACCTCAATAAGGGGCAAGCCTACTTCCCTCTCGAGGCTGTTTCATGAGAACTGTTGATACTCAGGATAGTCAGACTGTGTGTACTGATACATTTGTGGTGTGCCCTGTACAGGCGGTGCTGGAGGAAAATTCGCTACTGTTTGTTGTGTGTTCTGTTGCGTGCTATTCTGTCTAGGAGTGTACTGTCGGTCTTTTGTCTTGCCTGTAGCTGTATTGTGTTTCAGAATAGTGCAGTCCTTTACAAAGTGACCTGGTTGTTTGCAATAATTACAGTTCCCCTTGACAGGTGTCGTGCTATGTTTGTTTGAATTTGCCGGTACCGTCTGGGCAACCAGCACTTTCATTTTTGTCTCTTTCATGCGTTTCTTTTCATGGTCCTGCTCTTCTCTAATCCTGTTCTGGTGATACTGTAACATCTGTAACATTTGTGAAGGGCTGTTTGCTTACCAAGTACTCTCAACCTTCAGTACTCTATTCTTGATCTGGGGCAAGGAATTCTCAACTAATTTGCTCACAAAAAGATGTGAAAATGACTCGCTACCTGGCTTAAGGCCACTATTAATAGTAAAGCATTTCTCAAACCTAGAATAGAAATCACTTGTGTCCTCGTCTTGCTTTTGTTTACATGCTGAAATAGCATCCCAGTCTTCCTTTTTAGTAATCAATAATCTCGGTAAAACTTGTATCAGGAGTTCAGGCAGTTCTCTAGCTTTTTCCCCAAGACCAACCCCATGGAGCCTACCTTTTTTTTCCGTTTCCAGTGCATCCCAGCTTAACTTTTTCTCGCCTACCTCCCAGTCTTTTTCCTTAAGCTTTTCATAAATACCAGCAGGTAACAGTACTTTTAATAACTTCAGAATGTCAGCGTACGTATAATCTCCTATGCGGAGGATGTCTTTTAATTCTCGGTGAAACCCCCCCGGGTCTTTATCATGGCAGGGCAGCATCTTTTTCATTTCTAGTATTTCTATTTTTGTTAAGGGGGTGTAAACATACACCCGTTGCAACACATTGTCCGCATCTTTGACGGGATGTACCTCTCGTAGGGGGTTCTGTCTGTCTACGTGTAAGTTATTTCCGCCGTGGTGTGAGGTTGGAGGCATACATGTGGTCAGAGAATTTATGTACTTATGTCGTTGATCCAGGATAACATTAATTAATTTAGTACCTAGGCCTGTCCATCTGTCTAGAAGCAAGTCGTCTAATAATTTATACAGTTTACCGGGATCGGAATATTGACTCTCATACAACGTTATTAAGTGTTGGACCATGTAAATACCAGCCAAACGCTGTTCGTTCGGTGGAAGGCTTAAGAAAGTCTGAGCCACTATATCACTGCTGTATATATTGGAATTGGACACCCACTGGGTGGCTGACCGGGCCAACTCTATTTCGTGTGAGGTGGGAGGTCTCTCACTCCCTATCCGCTTTTTCAGGGCTTGTTCAGTAGCTTGGAATAGAGCTTCAAGGGAATACCTTTCTTTTATAGCTGGCCCTTGTTTACGGTAATCAAGGCACTTGGGTCTGTCAAACTGTCGCGCTTTTCCTACATAATTAATCTTGCCTTTCGGATCCTGATGATCCTCTACCTCTTCCGCTGATGACTCGCCCTTCTCGTCAGACTCTTTTCTGTGTCTTTCTATTATTTCCTTTCGTATTTTCTTGTACATGGCATCTATCTGTCCCTGTTTATCATGTCTACCGGCATCTATGTGCATGTCCATTCTATCAAACCTTGTTTTACATCTCCGTCTCCTTCGTCTTGTTCCCTGATCAGGCAGTTAATAATAAAGCGTAGGATATGGTTCTTAACCCCTACCTTTCTTTGTGCCATGGCTTGTGCTATACTATCTGGTCCCTCCCCCGTTCTAATAAAACGGTACATTTTATCTAGGTGTTCTTTCATGTCTGGTAATGTCTCTAGATATGCAACGGCTTGCCTTAGCCTAAGTGAAATCACGACCATTGAACCTTTTCCTGGTTCTGGATCATATACACAAAATGGAATGGCTGCATCTACAGTAGGCACCCCTCCCACTGCCCCGGGACCTACGTCATCTTTTACTAGCTGCTGCTGAAGTTGCTGGAGCTGATCTGCTGGTGGGGGTGGAGGGAAACCTGCATTAACGTAGTCCGGAAGGGAATCATCTAGATACGAGGAAATGAACGCCTCTGATGCTGTCGGCTTTACTCTACGTTCTCTATATGGTACAGGTGGTGGCGTTCGCAACCTACTGGGTCTCTCTGAGGTGGTCACTCTAGCTAGTTCTTCAGCCAGGACGGGATAAATACCAGTAACGACGGCGTTTCTTTCTCTATCAGTCTGTTCTGTTTTGACCCGTTACCCCTCCTCCCGTAGTTCTTTTTCTTTGGCTTTTTCCTCTGCTTGTTTAGTTCTCTATGCTTTATTGAATTCTTTCTCTGTTCTCCTGTGTGACTCTTTGCGCCATAACTCGATGGCATCTTTCTGAGAGGGTCTTGACTTCCTTTTCCATAGCGCTTCCTCTACTCTCATAATGCATTCTGAATCCCATGTTCCTGAGATAGGCCATCTATACTTTTCCTCCAGGTCCTTTGTATAGTCTACCCATAAATCTAAAAACAAGATGGCGTCTAATCCATGCTTATTATACATATAATGACCAGGTGTGTCTCTAGGCGGGATGTTAACTGACTCTTCTAGTATACCTTTTCTGGTCCCTATCTGACGCAATTTTGAAAACAGTGGCATGTTGAAACCAACACAATGGAAATACAATACACAAAAATAGACTGAAACAATCAACAATCATTCACACTAAAACATCATAACATTAAAACAAACATGATCTAAACCAATACAGAGAACTAAACATGTACTTGAAAAACTATATGCACTGGAATACAGTACAACCATACCGGTCTCAAAAATGAGACACGTCTTTACCGTGCCCACGTTTACCATGGACCCGTCTTGACCGTGCTCGTGTGAACGAACCCGTCTTTACCGTTTTCACGAATAACGTGAACCCGTCTTTACCGTTTCCACGAATAACGTGGACCCGTCTTGACCGTGTTCATATAAAATGAACCCGTCTTGAAACTTTATGCATTCCCCATAGTGGTACTCACCGAGAAGCAAAACTTGAAACTTGAAGGCCTCGGACTTCTACGCATCTACGTCTACGCATGCGCCTCGGAACGGGTGGACCTCTGGAAACCTCGGACCTTGCTCTCTCACAGGTCGGGCTCTGGTTGAGACGATCCGCAATCCTCACCGCCTCGTATGGATGCCTGGTCACAGTCCGTCCTCCTCCTGGGCCTGAGGGAGTAGCGAGAAATCCCGATGGCGTGTACACTTTAAAGTCCGTCACGGCTGTAGAAGGGGGCAAAGCTGGACCTACAACTCCGGCGCGTGGGGAAAAGGATATGTCCCTGTAAGGGCGCCAAATTAATGTGGTAAATTAAATATTACCCTGGCATAATTTCTAGGCATTAACAATTAGCATGTATCAAATGAGAGGCAGAGAGTCCGTGGTGTCCAAGTTAAAAGGGCTTTATTCCAATAACTCGAGTTAAGGGAGAATCTGTTCCATCACCACTGAGGTTCAGGAAGGGTCTTCTAACATTATTTACAGAGAACAACACATATATACATTTTTCCTTGTACATAGGGAGGAGCGCTCCAGGCAGAGCATGAAAGAAAGAGATAAGAGCATGTGGGCGTGCATGAGGGTGTACACTTGATGAGCCACAGGTGGGTGATAGGTGGGTGGCTACATAGAGGAGGAGTTACATGGCAGGCTGGAACTTTGCCCTACTTGTGCACGCAATTTGAGCATGACGTGCAATTGACGTGTAACTGGGAGGAGAGCTGACTTTCAGTCTAGTAGAGAGATCTTTAGTGTCAAGGTGACCAGCACGTCTGGTACTAACTGATATCTTAAGTCAGGGGATGTATTATCTGAAGCAAAGGTTGCTCATCGCTAAGAATCAGAAAAAGCATATATTTCTTCGTGCATTGCATGGGGGCTGTGAGCTTTCTATGGATGCAAGCACTGTGATTTACTTCAATGGAGACAGAGAGGCTAGGCCCTATCTTCCGCGGACGGGTTTTGTTTACCTTCCTCACTGGGCAGGAATGTGACTCTGTACAGCAGGCAGATAACAGTTATTCATAATACTATCTTAGCAACCCTTGCTGGGTCTCTTTCGGCTGAGCTAGAAGTATGCGAGGTCAGAGATACGTAACTGCAGCTTGCAGTGTGTCAGGAGTCATGAAAACCCTAATTCAGAAAGTGGCTCAGACTGAACCACAAAAAGGGTTTATTACGATATTTATTTAAAAGTGCACAATGCAAATACATGGGCCTTCATGTTAGCTTAACGTTTGGGAAACTTGATGGCAGGCGCCTTAATGCAGGACGTGATTGCAGAGGCCTTGTGATTCAAGCCACTAAGAGAAATATGCATGGGTGACATGCACATACATGTAACATAGGGTACACGTAGGGGGCATCTTGGTCAGGCAAAATTTAATTTTCCTCACTGCGATTTTCCTGACGAATCAGTGCGGCATGTGTTTTTTAGCTGTCCCGGCTATCATAAGGCACGGAAGCGCTGGTTGGTCCAGATCTTCAGGAACATTGGCAGCAGGCACTACCTTGAGGCATTTCGGATACTGAAATCTGATCTCAGCATCCCGATTGTGTTTTCAGTCTCCAGATTTTTGTTTTCCATGTGGTGCACTAGAAGGGCTCTGCTGAAATTATTCAACGAGGCTTAGGTCATGCAGCAAGGATTTTAATGTAATTCTTTTAATAATTTTATACTATATAGCTTACGATTACGTTTATTACTGTGCTATGGTTCTAGTTCCCCTTACAGAACACTCCTGTTTTTTAACTATTTATTTATTTATTGTATCATGCACTTTCCGATTTGTAATTGTATAGTTCGATTACCCCTAGTATACCTATTGATTAGTCTTTACTCATGAGGCTTGAAGACAGTTGGAATGATTTTTTTTTGTGAACTGTGCCTTTTTAATGTTCTAAATTGATATTTGTAAGCATTTATGTATGTATGTCGTATATGATTTTAGGAGCTGTACTTTTTTAGGTCGTACGGACTGAAATAAAGTTTTTCTGAACTGAACTGGTTCCCTTTCCAAAATGGTGTTTTTCCCCATATGTTAAGTTCACAGACGCCAGCATCCTGGACCAGTGCCATACCATCCAGTACAGGTGCCATCATCCTGTCTCGCTGCTCTGTCAGTCCTGGCTGAATTCTCACTTTCGGGGTTGGCACAGAAAGGAAATTAGAACCTCTAACTGTGGGTGATGCGTGACGGCCATGTCTCCATTGCCTAAGGTTTGAGCAGTTGAGAGCTTTAGTATAAATCCAAATGTTTAGGTTCTTATATTAAAAGATCAGTGAGAGGCCTATAGACCAACCGATTGAGGTTCCTGCTTGCACTGCTTTGGAAGACTTTTAGCTCCAGCCTCCTTGAGCATCATGAAAAGCAGGATGTTAAATAAACTGGTTGCTTTTTTTTCTACCAGTAAGTACGTAGTTGCACACCTAATGAATGAGCCCATAGTCTTAAAGACTCTTGAAGTGTGCGGCGTGCCATGGGCTTTGCTTGTAAATTTGTAACGTTATTGTGGCGCGCCTTAGTATATATTAAAGATTATGTGCAAAAACAACTGACCGGAGTAGGTCAGCATCAGCTGCCCTCGCAGTGTCCTCCATTAATTTAATTCGAACTTCAAAGCAATCTATATCGCGCTTCGGGCATCACCTAAGCATTTGATTAAAAGAGGCAGCCCATCCAGTAGAATCTTCATGCCCCTGGCTTTCTTGAGTAGTTCATGCGGATTTATTTTTCCTAAAAATTGTTTGCTTTTATTTATGTCGGAGGCCGGCAGAGCTGCAGTATGTGCCTACTAAGGAAATACGGGTTAGTTACTTACCTGTAATCCTAGTTCTCTTCCAGGGGTATCCTCATCAAAGTCATAAGCATTAGAATATTCCCGCCCATGCTCGGGACCCGGGAAACACTATTTTATATGTGCCCCACATATATATATACATATATATAAATATATATATATATATATATATATATATATATATATTTTAAAGTACAAGAAAGGCGGCACAACCGGATACTTATTTGAAGTTATTTATTGCACCAACACCCCACCGACGCGTTTCAGCCTCACGGCTTTTCTCCAAATAGTTCAAAGTACAATGGGTGTATCCACGAAGCGGGGCAGGTCCCTCACAAGACTAATACACCCATTGTACTTTGAACTATTTGGAGGTGAGAAGCGCATCCACTGGGATTCACGGCAGCGCACTACAGCATCCAGAAGCCCCTGAGGCCACACCCACCTTGGCGGGTGCTGTTACTTATTGGGTGTGCGCGTAGCAGCGACGTTCATCTTCCAGTTCCTATGCCACTGATGAAAGGAGCATCATCCTGAAACGCGTCTGGCGAAATGAATTGGGACAGTTTCTTGTAGTGGGTCCTGCTGGCGGGATGCCGAACTAACGAATAAAGAGGTGTTGGCAATTATTGGAATCTGTATGGCTTCACTCAAATTGGTGTCCCTGCAAGCTTTGGATGTTAGACGGTCGACCCGGTCGTCGAGTGAAGCCAGCCGCTTGTTAGCGGACCTGCAGCGGCATCAAACTGGTGCAGCTAGAGTCAGGACAGAGGCAGCAAGAGCCTAAGCAGGAGGCTTAAACTGTATTGCATTTTCGACATCTACGAAGCGGGGCAGGTCCCTCACAAGACTAATACACCCATTGTACTTTGAACTATTTGGAGGTGAGAAGCGCATCCACTGGGATTGACGGCAGCGCACTACAGCATCCAGAAGCCCCTGAGGCCACGCCCACCTTGGCGGGTGCTGTTACTTATTGGGTGTGCGCGTAGCAGCGACGTTCATCTTCCAGTTCCTATGCCACTGATGAAAGGAGCATCATCCTGAAACGCGTCTGGCGAAATGAATTGGGACAGTTTCTTGTAGTGGGTCCTGCTGGCGGGATGCCGAACTAACGAATAAAGAGGTGTTGGCAATTATTGGAATCTGTATGGCTTCACTCAAATTGGTGTCCCTGCAAGCTTTGGATATATATATATATATATATATATATATATATATATATATATATATATATATATATATATATATATATATATATATATATATATATATATATATATATAAAAATAAGCAATTGCAGCCTAATAAACACCAGAGCTGAGTCATGCTGTACGGAATTTCCACCATACATGAAAAACAGAAATTCTCATAAGACACTGAAAGCATAGGAAGCTCCCAGGCTACATTGCAAATACCCAGTCTAAAAAGACTGAAAAGCTAACCTGTAGCTGCATAGCAATAAACTGACACCGTGCCTTTAAGGCACTCCTGACCCCCAGCTTCCCATCATGCCTCAGGGGTGACAGTTAGGTCAGTTGTTCTTTGCGGAGACTGAAAAATCATGGAACCAAGCGGTTAACAATATCTCCAAAATATAACAGTCCTTTGCCCGGGGAGGCGGGAGGGTTGCTTATGACTTTGATGAGGATACCCCTGGAAGAGAGCTAGGATTACAGGTAAGTAACTAATCCTTCTCTTCCAGGGGATCCTCATCAATAGTCATAAGCATTAGAATAGAATAGCGAGCCTCACCTCATCTCCCTGCGGGCAAAGGGGAACACAGAAATTTGATCAGTACGCTTAGAAACCCAAGCTCGGATAGAGCAAAAAAACTATCCAAACAGATTCTTCAAGGAGGCTTGGCCTACTTGAGCATCAGTCCTGGAATCAGATTCTAGGCAGTAGTGCCTCGTTAAGGTATGAACCGATTTCCAGGTTGCAGCCTTGCAAATCTCTGACATTGGGACGTCATGTAAGAAAGCAACTGTGGCCGCTTTTCCCCTAGTGGAATGTGCCTTAAGAGGCAACGGTAAGGGTCTTTTCACCAGCTGATAAGCTAAGGTAATGGAAATGGATCTCTTAGCGGCTGGGAAGCCTGTTCTCATGGCGCCATAATTGACAAATAACCGATCTGTCTTCCTTATGCCCTTGGTACTTTCTAAGTAGAACTTAAGCACCCTCTTGAGGTCTAAGGAATGAAGCGACCGCTCAGCTGGGGTCGCTGGATTTGGGAAAAAAGATGGAAGGGAAATGGGCTGATTGATATGAAAATCAGACACCACCTTAGGGAGAAAAGATGGATGCGCCCTTAAGACTACTCTGTTATGGTGGAAAACAGTGTAAGGCTCATTGGTACACAGCGCTTGGATCTCGCTTACTCTGCGCGCTGATGTAATGGCTACCAGAAAAGCGGTCTTCCAAGACAAATGCTGCAAGGAAGCTCTGTGGATTGGCTCAAAAGGTGGGCCCATCAATTTATATAACACCAGGTTCAACTCCCATGGATACGCTCTTCCCACGCTGGTGTCCAGAACGGAGCCGAGGTAGTGGATGGTCTGGGTGGGATGCTGCACTGACTTCTCCATGTTGACATGAAGGCCGAGGTCGTGCAGCTGTTGCAGACAGGTCTGGAAGTCGTGCCTCACTTGCAGCGGGGATGGGCCCTTCAGCAGCCAGTCGTCTAGGTATGGATAGATGAAGAGACCTTTTTTGTGAAGAAAAGCTGCCACCACCGCCATGCATTTGGTGAAGACTCGCGGAGCCGACTTGAGACCAAAGGGCAGGACCTTGTATTGATAATGTTTGTGGCCGACCACAAACCATAGGGACTTGCGATGACGTCTTGCAATGGAGATGTGGAAGTACGCATCTTGGAGGTCCACCGAACACTTCCAATCCCCTACTTGTAGATGTGAACATATTTGGTGAAGGGCCAACATGCGAAACTTCTCCTTGACTATGTCCTTGTTCAGAAGTCAAAGGTCCAGGATTGGTCGAAACTTGTCCTCCTGATCTTTTTTGGGGACAAGAACCCTGGAGTAAACTCCTCTTCCTCTTTGAGAGGGCGGAACCTCTTCTATCGCCTGCTTTTGAAGAAGAGCTCTCACCTCTTTTCGAAGCAGCTTTAACTGATGAGGACGAGACTTTTTCGGTGGTATGTCCTTTGGATGCGCATGGAAATGTAGCGCGTATCCATTGCGTAGTATATTCAGCACCCAGCGATCTCTTGTGATGCTGACCCACTCTGCCAGATGTTGTGAAGCACTTCCTCCCACTGGAGTGGGCAACGGCAGCAGAGGAATCCACTGCTCATGACTTTCCTCCCACTCTCGCCGTGGTAGAGGACTGCTGTTGGTGACCACCTCTACCTTTGTTGGACTTTCCTCCTCGAAACTGGGTTTTCCCTTGGTTCTTGTTCTGGGACCACTGAGGGGTTTGAACCCTCTGTTGAGGCCCCTTGCGCTGGTTGGATTTGTAGCGGCGCTTAAATTCCTTCTTTTTCTCCAACCCGACCGCTTTGACAGTGTCCAACTCGGTTTTCATCCTACTCATCTCCTCATCTGCGTGCGTGCCGAACAGAGAAGAGCCAGAGAATGGGAGGTTCAAGATTCTCTGCTGTGCATCTGGCTTTAGTCCTGTCAATCTTAACCAGGATGACCTCCTGGCGCATATCCCATGCGCGTAAGAGTGCGCTGATAGCACCGCGCCATCTGCCGCTGTGCTTATCATTTGATCAGCCACCAAAGAACCCACCGTGACTATTTCGTCAAAATCCTTTTGGTCTTCCTTTGGGAGCTTGGTTTTGAAACGCTCCAAAGAGTCCCAGAGAGCTCTGTCATAACGGCCAAGCAACGCAGCCGCGCTGGAGACCTTAAGGGATGCAGCAGCAGAAGTGCAGGCCCTGCGACCCCACGAGTCCTGGGACCTGCTCTCTTTGTCTGGTGGAACAGAAGAAGTGGCTGATACAGCATGTGCCTTCTTTGCTGCCACCACGATGACTTAGTCTGCAGGAGGATCCGCCCTGACGAAGACCGGATCCGAGGTAGCCGGCTTATATTTCTTTATGTGGCAAGCCGGCACCGCTTTGATGGTTGCTGGAGTTAAAAAAAGTGTCCATGACCGGGTCAAGGATCCCAGGAACCAATGGAAGTAATGGCCGAGATGCAGTCTTCCGATGGAGAGTCTCAAAAATCACTGTTGTCGTGACTTGCGGGACCGACATCTCAATATTGAGCTTCTGAGCACCTCTCTACAGAACCTCATGGTATGTGTTAATGTCATCTATGGGAGAGACCCTGGAAATCGGGCTGTCCGATAGTGTGGGAGAGTAATCCCTCCTGGAGGACTGGGTAGAGGAGGTCGAGGAAGTAGATGGTGTCTCCTACTTCGCCGGTGTGCACTGCGCCTCCTTTCCCGTGATCTGACTGCGCGTTCTTCACGCCTCGGAGAATGCGATCTATAGTGCCTTCTCTCAGGAGACCTCTCGTGCCTGTGCCTGGGAGAGCTCCCTCTGTCCACTTCGTCCACCAGTCTCTGAAGAGGAGATCTATGAACCGTACTGGCATACTCCTGCATACGCCTTGTTGCCCCAGTGTCCTGCCAGTGACTTAAGGGCAGCCGCCATCTAGGGCACAACTGAACAGCTGCAGGGGTCGCCTTTAGCCTTGAAGGAGACTTGCGGACATGGGCAGCAGCTTCCAGAGTGGCTGACCTCGAAGTAGCCCTCCTGGAAGAATGAGAGGACTAATGGCGCGATGCTGACTCCGTCACCAGGACCACCGATCCATCCCCAGACCTCACCGAGGCCTGTCTCGACGTCGAGCATGCTCTCGACGTTGAACCTGCATGCACTCCAGACGTCGATCTAGGTTCCTGTCGTCTGCTCGACGTCGAACGCCGCCTCGACGGTGACCGGTGTGGATGAGAAACAGGTGAGTGGTGTCTCGACGTCGAACGGCGATGAGAAGCCGACGACGGAGGGTCTCTGTCGCGTCGTCTAGACGACGGCGGTGCGCCAAGTCTCGACGTCGAAGGCCTGCGAGATGACGGCGGAGGGGTTTTTCTCTCCCTCGATGCCAAACGCCGTTGAGGCGATGGCGGAGACCTCATTCTCGACGCCGATCAGTGCCGAGTTGATGACGGCCGAGGAGTCTTTGCTCTCGACGTCGATCGCTGATGGGACTGCGATGACAGAAGTGAGCCTCCCTCGACGCCGAACGCCCTGCCGACGCCGGCGTAGGGTCTTCGCTCCTCGACGCCGATCTTCGCCGAGTTGATGACGGAGGAGGGGTGATACTCCTCGACGCCGATCGTCGTCGAGATGACGACGGCGGAGGGTCTCTGTTCCTCGATGCCGATCGTCGCCGGGTTGACGACGGCGGAGGGTCTCTGTTATCAAAGACAAGGGTCCTTAGCTTACATATTTTGCAAGAAAAAAGATAAAATATAGACCATGATAGGCGACTATATGTGTCACTGTCCAGCCGGACAGGATATTTTTATTTTCAAGAAGTAAGACTTGTATTTCAAAGATAAGTCAACAGGCACAATCCTGTACCAAAGAGAACATACAAGGTGTTCGAAAGTTTTAAAGCAGGCAAAAAAATGAAAAAAGAAATGAGCAACATTGGCCACTTTTAAGTCAGTGTTCAATTGAAGTAGTGCCAAAGGAGGCACCAGACACAACAGAGTTTAACATAATAGTTTGGTTGTGAAGGTGCTTTACAAAAGTCGACGTTTCGATCCCCTATGCTCAAATGTTTGGGATCATCATCAGGACTGACATATTATACAGCTTTTGCCTGACAATTTAACATACACGAAATTTAACCGCCCTGAATAGGGTTAATTAGTCCCAATTCAACCAGGTGGTATTATTGCCGACCTGGGCGCAGTCCTTCTGGAGTAAGGACTTCTGTGGAGAATCAGACAGGCGGTGTGTTTATGCCGACCTGGGCGCAGTCCCTCTGTAGTAAGGACCTCTGTAGCGATGGCTTTGGGCAGGTTACATTAGCCGGATAATCCGTGCGGAGGGTTTTGCAACGATGTGCAGTACCGGAGCTGGCGGAGCGGTGTCCTTCTTTCAGCTACGGAGGGTCTCTGGTCCTCGATGCCGATCGTCGCTGGGTTGACGATGGCGGAGGAGTCTTGTCCGTCGACGCCGATCGTCGCCGGGTTGACGATGGCGGAGGATCCCGAATCTTCGACCTCGACGACGTACCTTTTCTCGACGGCGAGCCCGCTGTCGAAGGTCTTTTCTTAGATAAATAACCCACCTGAGGATTCTTTCTCAGCGCTTAGCCCGACGCTGAAGCCGAAGGACGCAAGGACTTGTTTTTAGAAGGTGTTCTAGACCTCTTGGAGGCCTTCCTTACCGGAGACCTTCCGCTAGATGATTTACTTGCCAGGCCATACAGGCGAATTCTTTCCCTGTCCTTTAATGTTCTACTGGACAGGTTCTGGCAGAGAGGATAGGTTTTAGGATTATGATCCTCAGGTAGACAAAGAATACAGACCTCATGAGCGTCTGTTTTGGCCTTTTTCTTACCACAAGAAGGGCAAGAGTCAAAAAGAGATGTCATTTTAGGTTGTTAAAAATGCCCTGTCAAAAAAAGACAGCTTCTTACTTCTACAGATGAAAAACATTGAAGTAAAGAATAAAAGTTGTGAAAAATGAAAAGATTTTCTGACAGAAATCAGAAAAGAGTGGAGCTGTGTTGCCAGGATCCTTCCTGAAGGAGCCGGAAAGAACAACTGTCCTAACTGTCACCCCTGAGGCATGATGGGAAGCTGGGGGTCAGGAGTGCCTTAAAGGCACGATGTCAGTTTATTGCTATGCAGCTACAGGTTAGCTTTTCAGTCTTTTTAGACTGGGTATTTGCAATGCAGCCTGGGAGCTTCCTATGCTTTCAGTGTCTTATGAGAATTTCTACTGTTTGCTGAGCATTAAAACATTTTCTAAACAAATTTAGTTGTTGTTTCTCCTGTTTCTAATGCATGTTTTTCATGTATGGTGGAAATTTCTTACAGCATGGCTCAGCTCTGGTGTTTATTAGGCTGCAATTGCTTATTTTATATATATATATATATATATATATTTCCAACAGTGTTGATCCTTCGAACCAACAAAGTGAGCCGCCACAAACAACCAGTTTTCTTGCCAAAGGTTTAATCTGCACAGAAATCCAACGCGTTTCGGTAGTTACATCTACCTTGTTCACGGTCAGTTTAAACTTGCAAAAAGCATTATTTAAATTGCCCCTGTGTACCCAGGAAGTTATTGTTTCACTTCCGCCCGCAGGGAATTCTGGTCCATGTAGTTTGCCTTATCAAACATCATTATTAAGTATTTGTGGGAGCCCCCATATACCAACTTTTCAAGTGATGAGTTCTTTTAATAAATAAAAGAACTCATCACTTGCAAAAGTCCATATACGGTATATATGATAGAATGCCCATGCAAGTTGAGGTACATAGGCAGTACCATATGTGAACTAAAAATACGAATCCTTCAACACGTCCGTGCAACTACCAACAAGGACAGAAATAACGCTGTAGCCAAACATATGGAAAAACACCACAACAGCAATTGGAAACTCCTGAAGTTCTGGGGTTTGGAAACAATGTCCCTGTCAGACCGAGGTGGCCACCGGGAAAAGCTTTTAAGACAAAGAGAGTCACGCCACATCCTGAATTTTCGAACCCTGTCACCTTTGGGTTTGAACCAGTCGGAAGAAATGTACATTCACTTATAAACTATGAAAATGCTTACTCCTTTCCATTTGACACTGAATTCATTTGATTTTCCCCCTTTTTCATGGTACCCTTCAAACCCCCCTTTTTTTCCCCCTCTCCCCCCCCCTTATAAATATCCATTGTATGGTAATGAAGTTGTTCGTCACAAATATTCTAAATCAAAAGCCCACTGGAGGGCAGGACTAAACAGAACTCATGATTTATTATCATTGATAATGACCATTGTAAACAATTTCTGGTTAAAAGCCCACTGGAGGGCATTATTTTATAGATTAACTGATTTTCAGCTCACTGTTTGAAAAGTTGGTATATGGGGGCTCCCACAAATACTTAATAATGATGTTTGATAAGGCAAACTACATGGACCAGAATTCCCTGCGGGCGGAAGTGAAACAATAACTTCCTGGGTACACAGGGGCAATTTAAATAATGCTTTTTGCAAGTTTAAACTGACCGTGAACAAGGTAGATGTAACTACCGAAACGCGTTGGATTTCTGTGCAGATTAAACCTTTGGCAAGAAAACTGGTTGTTTGTGGCGGCTCACTTTGTTGGTTCGAAGGATCGACACTGTTGGAAATATATTTGGCGGCTTGGTTCAGCCGCGGTGAGCGACACACCGCTAAGCAGCGCCAGGACGAGGGAAATGGAACCATGTTGTTGTAATATATATATATATGTATATATATATATATATATATCAAAGCTCCGCAAGTTGCCCTTGCTTGAACAGCACGCTGCACAGATTGTAGGTTCATGCCTTTATTCGAGGTATGGAAAGCGTCCTGGCTGCCTTCCAATGTCGTGTGACAGCTGCTCCATCCCTTTGTACCGACGCGTTTCGAAGGCAGTTCCTTCTTCTTCAGAGGTAAGGCAATGGCAGTTTCGGTCTCTGTTCCACATTAAAAAATGTTATATTCCCCGCCCCCTGATGGGCTCCTCCTATGAGCGTAGGGCATTCTGGGAACAGAAGTTTCCGAAATTTTCCGGCTTTTAATAGCGGCAAATTATCCTGTCCAATACGAAAGGCTCGCAGATGAGCCTCGGCAAGCAGGGCCCCTCCTAAATCCTTTCTCCGTGCTCCACCATAAGCGGCTACGTTGGATACCTGCCAGGTGGCCCCCTGTCTTCTCGGGGTGGTGCCCGTTCGACGGTAAGGCTCCCGTCATAATATCAAAGCTCCGCAAGTTGCCCTTGCTTGAACAGCACGCTGCACAGATTGTAGGTTCATGCCTTTATTCGAGGTATGGAAAGCGTCCTGGCTGCCTTCCAATGTCGTGTGACAGCTGCTCCATCCCTTTGTACCGACGCGTTTCGAAGGCAGTTCCTTCTTCTTCAGAGGTAAGGCAATGGCAGTTTCGGTCTCTGTTCCACATTAAAAAATGTTATATATATATATAGTCAGTGTATATATATATATATATTCACTGAAAAAACCATAGGTTATAGACCATATATAGTTAGGAATTAGTATTTACAAAACCTTGAAAATTCACAGAAAAAACCATAGGTTATAGACCATATATAGTTAGGAATTAGCATTTACAAAACCTTATTTTACTCACACAAAACCATTGAAATTCGCATATATAGTTAGTTGCACTAACTATATATCGCGCACCCGCAATCCACTGCTGATCATGTCACATATTACATCATTCATGACATGGTCAGTGACATCACTGATGACATCTCAAATGACATCACTGATGACATCACTGATGACATCTCAAATGACATCACTGATGACATCACTGATGACATCTCAAATGACATCACTGATGACATCACGGATGACATCACTGATGACATCTCAAATGACATCACTGATGACATCACTGATGACATCACTGATGACATCTCAAATGACATCACTGATGACATCACTGATGACATCTCATTTGACATTACTGATCACATCACTGATGACATCATTCATGTGATAATACGATGAACCTCTTCAGACTCTAATATAACCTTAGATACACTCAGTGTAAACAGACACTCATAGACTGTCACTCATCCATGGAGTTACTCACACACCTAGTCAGTCATGCAAAGAATCAATCACACCTCCATTTCCTCAACTATACAGTTATACACACCTTACTTATTCAAACATATACTAACACATATTTACTCTCTTATACCATCCCTGATACAAGTTCACAATGATCCATACAGCCACTCACACATTCACTGGCTCTTATGCACAGTTATTTATATATGTCAACGCTCACATGTACTGTGTTTTACATATGTACTTACTTTGACATGTAGCACTGAGACATCCATTCACTCACCAATACACTCATGCACACAGTCAACCGCCCATACAGCTTTTCCCACATGCACTTTTGAACCCATACATCTAGTGAATCAACTGCTCACACATCTATGCACAGAGTCATACACCTCCCAGCCACCCACACACACACTCAGTCTCCCATACAAATACTTGGGCAACCAATTAATAACCCATATAGTTACTCATATAGCTACTGATCAACACATGCAGCAGTTTACAGAACAACAGACATAATGATGCACAAATTAAGACAGTTTAGTCACTAACCCATGCACTCAGTGAGACACATTTAATCACTGACTCATACAGTCAGTCATGCACCTACTAAATCCTTCATCCAGACACTTATACATCCACCCATTCTTCAATATGTAAGACATATTTTAACTTTACAGAAACATACAGTCACTGGATGTTGTCATCAGTGATGTCATCAGTGATGTCATTTGAGATGTCATCAGTGATGTCATCAGTGATGTCACTGACCATGTCATGAATGATGTAATATGTGACATGATCAGCAGTGGATTGCGGGTGCGCGATATATAGTTAGTGCAACTAACTATATATGCGAATTTCAATGGTTTTGTGTGAGTAAAATAAGGTTTTGTAAATGCTAATTCCTAACTATATATGGTCTATAACCTATGGTTTTTTCAGTGAATTTTCAAGGTTTTGTAAATGCTAATTCCTAACTATATATGGTCTATAACCTATGGTTTTTTCAGTGAATTTAAATGGTTTTTTAATAGCAAATATCAAAAGCTGTAAAATGTATTCTTCTTTTAAAGGAAAAATATATTTTATATGTATTTAATATAATTTTTTTATGTATATAAATTTTTTGAGGGAATGAATTTATCAACTATCATGCTGAAGAAGAGTGTGGGGAAAAAAAAAACAAAGAGGAGGACTAAGAGGAAAGAACAATCAGTTCAAAAATACAATTGCTTTAAAGCATGAAGTGCTTTTCCACACATTTACATTTAAATAACCCATATTAGAACATACAAAATATCTACAGAGGAGACGGTGTACATTGAATTTTAGACTCTTCATTGGTACGTACATGTTGGTACTTACATCACCCACACAACACAACAGCTCTATTCAGAGCTACCCTACCTCAAAGCACTCTAAAATATTATTTTAATATTTCCCTTGGTTTTCCCCTTGTTACGCTTTCCGGAACGCTACCAGGTGCGCGGACCGGGTGCTAACCGTGCGAAAATTTGAAAAAAAAAGGTTTGTTTTTTTACATATATGGGCCTCCTCAGCCACCCTCAGAAAACCTAGGGGGTCAGGATATGTCTCCTGTGCCCCCTTATACCCATTCCCAACATTGTTTATCCTCCATCTTGTGACTAAATTCGTCCGAAACACAAGATGGCAGACTCCCGTTACGCTACCGGTGAGCTACCCGGTTCGCGTACCGGGTAGCGCTTCCACCGCAAAAAATCGGAAAAAAAAATGTGGTTTTTTTTGCCCCGCGGGGCCCTTTAATAGCCCCCACATCAATCCTAGGGGGTCAGGAGGGGTCTACCTTGCCCCCTTTCATTCATTTCCCCCTTCGTTTATTTCCACCTCTTGTCTCTCGATCCTACCGAGAGACAAGATTGTGGCCGCTCCGGACTGTTTAGAATGTTGACTGTCACCGGAGAGCCAATCCGCTTCTCCTCGCCAAGTTCCGTTACGCGTCTGGTACGCGAACCGGGGCGCAAACCGGGACGCTGTCACAGATATATATATTTTTTTGAACGTTAATTTCTCAAAATCCACTGGAGCACATATCTTTAGACCTAGCAAAGGCACATCGGGCAAACAGTCTCTACAATTTTGCCAAGTTTCATAGAAATCCATTCAGCCGTTCGAGCTAAAAGTGAGTCCAACCGCCCTATGGAAAACATGTTTTGAGACCCCCTTTTTTCTCGGCCCCCGCTTGACGAAACCCCCCCAAATTTTCATGGGGACGCTCAGAAACAAAATGTGCCATTTTCCTGAACATTTCAGCCAATTCCGTCCATCAACGCCAAAGTTATTCAACATAGAATTTTCAGAAATCCCTATTCAAAAAAATCCTAACTATATATACCTACTGGCGACCGCCAGTAGGTAATATATATATATATATATATATATATATATATATATATATATATATATATATATATATATATATATAAATTTCTATGGCAAAATGAAACCCCTCATTTTGTTCCTTTTCAAATTAAATGTATTAAGTGTTACCACTTTATTCCAATCAAGATGACTTCAGGTGTGCCATACTTTTGTCATAAGTAAGACTGTTAGCGTTCTAGTTGTTCTTTAGAACACTCTGGGACATTCTGTCATTGGGCTATAGTTGGGCTACATCTGGCTGATATTTGGGCTACATTTGGGCTCTTTTGTCTCTGGTGGCCATCTTGGGAGACTGCATATCAGAATTGTTTTAATGAAATATAAGAGGATTTGAGAAGTCACTCAAAATGTGCCCTAATTTTTCTTTCTTCAGCACTAATCATAATTTCTATGGCAAAATGAACCCCCTCATTTTGTTCCTTTGCAAATTAAATGTTTTAAGTGTTAACACTTTATTCCAATCAAGATGACTTCAGGTGTGCCATACGTTTGTCATAAGTAAGACTGTTAGCGCTCTAGTTGTTCTTTAGAACACTCTGGGACATTCTGTCACTGGGCTATAGTTGGGCTACATCTGGCTGATATTTGGGCTACATTTGTTTTTTTTGTCTCTGGTGGCCATCTTTGGGCTACATTGGGCTACATTGGGCTACATTTGGGCTCTAACATATATATAGCCCAATGTAGCCCAATATATATTTTTCAAAGTTAATTTTCGTAAAAACCACTGGAGCATATATCTTGAGACATAGCAAAGGCACATCGGGCTACCAGTCCCTACAATTTTGCCAAGTTTTGTGGAAATCCATTCAGCCGTTCGAGCTAAAAGTGAGTCCAACCGCCCTATGGAAAACTCAATGTTAAAACACGTTTTGGGACCCCCCTTTTTTCTCGGCCCCCGCTTGATGAAACCCCCCCAAACTTTCAGGGGACGCTCAGAAACAAAATGTGCCATTTTCCTGAAAATTTCTGCCAATTCCGTCCATCAACGCCAAAGTTATTCAACATAGAATTTTTAGAAATCCCTATTCAAAAAAATCCTAACTATATACACCTACTGGCGACTGCCAGTAGGTAATATATATATATGTATATATATGTATATATATATGTGGGGCACATATAATACAGTGTTTCCGGGGTCCCGCGCATGGGCCGGAATATTCTAATGCTTATGACTATTGATGAGGATCCCCTGGAAGAGAACTGGGGCTTAATGATGTTTATTTATGCCTCTACTTTCTTCACTTCCTTATTACTACCAGCCACAGAAGCATGGTAGCAAGAGGGAGGTGAGGTGAAGAATAACTTCAAAGAGGGTAGGGAGGAAAGGGTGGACAGCCGAGAGAGACAGAAGTAAAGAGGGGTGAGCCGTGAGGTCAGATACCAAAAGATAGAGATGACGGAGCAAGAGATGGGTGAGGAGAGAAGGAAAGATATATAGAAAGGCAAGATGTTGAGGGAGAAGTAGGTAGAGAGAAATTAAAGACAATTAGTGTTTGAGGTAGACAGAGGGTGTGGGGGTTAGAGAGAAAAATAGAAGCGAGTAAGAGAGAGAAAGAATACTGAGGACTCTGCTGCAATACGCTCCCAAACAGGGCGTTACACGTCTGTGATTGTTCAACAACTTTGAGAGATGTTTGAAATTTTTAGGACAACAAGGTTGTGGTGAAAATGTACTCTATTTTGCGGCATAGAATTAATATTTCTCTAGTGTGGCCCACAACAAAACTCGAGTCCAAATTATCTATAATAGTTTAGGCCTTGGATTCCTACTCCCGAATGTCATTACATTGAAGTTTATTTTTCAAATGTGTAAGTTTGCTGTGTTAAATAAGTCTGCATAGGTGCTCACGCCCGAACATAGATGTAAAGTTATCCCTCACTGATACACACTTAATAGTAGCTACAACACACAGCTGTTGCAGGAAGCTCAACAAAGAATCTCTGCCAGCACTGCATCTCTGGGATAGGCTCAGGAAATGGGATAGCTTGCAGTTTCACTCTTCTTACCATTAAACATAGGCCTGGCCTACATGCTTCCTGCAAAGTGCCCTTGAGGCCTTGCTTAACCCAAGGCACGTGTCTGCTTTTCCTATCTGGGTAAGTGAGGTTTCCCCATTTCGAGGGAGGGCAGCTGAGCTCACCTCGCCAGTTCATTCCTGAAGTTAAAGTGCCAAGCCCTGGAGGTACCAAAGTAAACATACCAAAGGTGACTGCAGGAGTAGGGTCCCTACACAACCTGCCTTGCTCACAGGACTAACTTTGCTTCACTTCTGTTTCAAAGAGCTAGCCTTTTCCTACATGCATATCATTAGCAAATAACAACTGGCGATGTCTGGTAGCTACTCAGCTGTCCAAAGCATCAGCCGAGTAGTAGGTAGGGATGCCTCTCATCAAACTCTGGCCGCAAATTTGACATGTCTGGCCGCAAACTCTGGCCTTAAATTTGACAGGTCTAGTCTTAAATTTGACAGGTCTGGCAGCAAACTCTGGCCTTAAATTTGACAGGTCTGGCAGTATACTCTGGCCTTAAATTTGACAGGTCTGGGCTTAAATTTGACAGGTCTGGCCTTAAATTTGACAGGTCTGGCAGCAAACTCTGGCCTTAAATTTGACAGGTCTGGCAGCATAGTCTGGCCTTAAATTTGACAGGTCTGGCCTTAAATTTGACAGATCTGGCCTTAAATTTGACAGGTCTGGCAGCAAACTGTGGCCTTAAATTTGACAGGTCTGGTCTTAAATTTGGCAGGTCTGGCAGCAAACTGCTGGTCTTAAATTTGACATGTCTGGCAGCAAACTCTGGCCTTACATTTGAGAGCTCTGGTCTTAAATTTGGCAGGTCTGGCAGCAAACTACTGGTCTTAAATTTGACATGTCTGGCAGCAAACTGAGGGTCTTAAATTTGACAGGTCTGGCAGCAAACTGAGGGTCTTAAATTTGGCAGGTCTGGCAGCAAACTGTTGGTCTTAAATTTGACAGGTCTGGCTGCATAACATGGGTAATTGTATATATGTTTAAAAGTGCAAAGAAAAGTGAGTGCAGGTAGGAGGGAAATGTCTGGGCATGTTTAAAACTGGGGGTTGGAGACAGCTGTTGTCTGAACAGCTGCGGAGCAGTCCTGAGTCCCCAGCCCAGGGCCTGGGAGGAAGGCTATGGCATGTAGGTGTCAAAGTGGTAAAGGGTCCTCACAAACCTGCCTATGGCAATTCTCAAAAATAGGTTAATACAAACCCCTTATAAAATAATAAACCACAGCCACCCAGGAGCTATGAGATGCGAAAAAAAAAAAGAAAGGTGGCATGTAGAGCCAAAGCTTCCCATGGGACCCTGAAACAGGGTGACAGCTGGTAAGATGTAATTCACACACATCTCAAAGCCCCGGGTTCCCAAAAGTGAAAGGCCTGGCTGGAAAATTGACAGGTCTGGTCTTAAATTTGATAGGTCTGGCAGGAAAAACTCTGGCCTTAAAAATGACAGGTGCTGGGGTTTAGGATTGGAGATAGAGCCGGTTCCCGGGATCCCTCCCTCCCATGATAAGTACCAAACAGCTTTAACATCTGAGGCCCATTATAAAAGTGTCAAGTAGGTGTAGAGAGTTTTGCGATGGCCCCCCCAAGCACAGCTGTCTAACCTTACTCTTCCCGAGATAGGCCATGAGTTTGAGTAACAGATGTCAAAGTAATAAAGTGTTGTAATGCTTATACTGTACAAGGATAGAAAAGGTTCCCACCCAAAGGCCACCATGACATTGTTCTAAAACCACCTTAAGCCATAAAGGGTGTGGGGGTCTTCTAATTAGCATGCACGGTTCAAAAAACCTTGGGGAGCGACTTGTCTGGATTGTATTTCTGTACCTTAAGGATTTCTGCACAATCAACCATTTCAAAAACCCTTGGGGAGTGACCTGTCTATCTCTCCATCTCCATCTCTCTCTCTCTCTCTCTCTCTCTCTCTCTCTCTCTCTCTCTCTTCTCTCTCTCTCTCTCTCTCTCTCTACACACCAGTCTCTATACATAGCTCAATATCTAGGTCTGTTTCTATCTGTAACCATCTCTGTCTATCTCTCTGGCTTTCTGGCCCTCTGGCCATCCTTATCTGCCTATATATCTACGTATAGGGCTGTATTGCAACCGCTCTCACTTTCATTATGTCTCTCACTGTCATCTATCTAGTGATCTATTCTGGTCCCTCAACTCTCTTTGTCAATCTTTTTCTGTCTCCTTATGTCTGTTTTTGTTTCTCTGCTGTGAGTGGGACAATAGCTTCAGCTAACAGTAAAATGTGAATTTGAAGCACCCACAAAATATAAGGAGGTTGTTGAATGTTCTGATCCGATGTACTACCCATCATTTGGGAAATGATTGAACAATATTTCATTTTGCAGCAGCGTATTGGAATACAGTGAAGGTTTTTAAAAGCTTGTGACTTCCATTTCAGATTTAATCACATCATGTGTCATCTCAGTTTTGGAAAACTATTTTTTTATCTTTTAATCCAGCCTTATGAGGAAAAGTGTAATCTTTCTGCACAACGTTACTTTGAAAATAGTTTTAATACACTGAGAAAGTTCAGCTTATAACAATCTGTGGTGTTTAAATTTGTTTGAATTGCCTTTATATATTGCAACTCTATCACAACTAAATTGTAAAAAAAACAAGCACCTTTTACATTTTCAAACTGTGTTATCCCTGAGTCAGTATTCCGTTTTACTGACGAGATTCAAATGACCTAATTTTGACGGCTCAAGATGTGGTGACTGCTTCGTAAAGTCGTCTTTCTTGAATACCTAAAGCAAATATCTGGAGGATTGGGGGATGGGGATGCTTGGCTCTGGCTATACATATGTTAATTTGATCTTCTTTCCCTGGCGTGGCTGTCCTGCTGCTGAAGAAAGGCTTTCTAATGCAGCGCCAGCCAGGTAAAGAGACAAAAGACATGACAATAGCTGGATGTTATGGGTCACGCCTTCCTCTTCAGGCTGATGGTCGGATCATAGTATGCAGAACATTCGGAATCCTGCAAACTCCGAAGAGGCTTTTGTGCGTGACGGGCCGCACCTGCACAGTGTAAAATGAGTTCTTCTGCGAGAAACAATCCTTTCATTATTGTGGCCCCTCAACAGAAACCTACGACTTGTCCGCACCTTGTAGTTTATTGTAAACTGGATACAGATTCCCCTACTGATTTAACAATTCTTCATATTATGTCTGTTTTCATAATCTGCTTCAATATACTAGAAGTCTCTAATAGCTTTCTCCACACTACTGCAGTGCCTGCATATTTTGTGTAAACGGGAAAAACATTATTTGGTTTTTTCCTGTTCTGGCCATATATCTCCCAACCCTTAGAAGATGTCCAGTGCAAGGAAAAAAACAGCTAACACTGTTGAAATGGTTTTCAACCCAAAAATTCTAAGCGGTTTGACAGAGAAATAGTCCTTTATTTGCTTTAATTTGAACTGAAAGGCACATCTTTTTTGGGGGAAATGAATAAAGTACTGAACCATCAGAACCACTTTTAATTTCTAGTGTCTAAATACATTTACTTGGCTATTCACTTACAACTAACATTGGCACCCCAAAGACTTATGTGCTACCTGACTGAAAAAGCTTTGGTATTATGTTTGGAATTCTTTTACTGAATGTACAAAACAGCGCTATTTTAGGCACACTTTGCATTCTAAGGAACACATTTGGTTCTGTATTTATCCAGAAGAGCCATCAGAAAAAGATTTCCCAGTAAGGGCTGGTGTGTTTTAAGAACTAGATTCTCGAAAATTAATACTGAAAATACATAATGTGCATCAACGTTAAGCAAATTATCCAAGAAAGGCGTTAGTTATTAACCAAAGTGCGCTGCATAGCCAGATTTAGTCAACCACGGTAAATCCAGTTAAAATCCTCCAGTGGGAAATATGTTTCATTTAGCATTTAGCAATACATTAAAAGGCATGCAAAATTGTAAGATCATTACTACACTGTGTTGCATATTTCTTTCCCACTCAGTTAAAAGTAGTATTTTGATGGCTGCAAATACAAATTAATTTTGCTCTGTGTTAGGTATTTTTTGCAACACTAATGCATAAAACAACATAACACACAGTCCTTCATTCTGGATACTGCGGTTCGCGCAGGTGCATCATTTTTTCATGAAGAGGTATGGTTACCACACATTTGATGTTTTACCCCAGTTGGTTTTCCACTCAAATGGAGTTTAAAAGTGTGACATGGTCAGATGCTTATGAATAGCTTTCCAGGTTAGGATCATTGGTCATAAGAGTGGGTTGTCCATTGTTTTCATGAGTGGGGAATCATGGTACATGTGTGGTATACCTTTGGGATAGAATGTGTAGCCTCTATCTAGTCGGGCCGTTATTGATTAGGTCTAAGAGTTTGGTAGCAAGATAGTAATCTGTGACAGTTTAAACATATGATACTGCAATATCGTTGTCAGAATATCATGTAAATATTGTGTCACAAACATTTTCAAAAAGTATTGCCCCAATAGAGTTAAAAATAGTAAATCTACTTCCAATGGGACTATACTTCTGTGAACAATATTAAGGAGACAATAAATAGGTCAGGTAATATTTTTGTAGATGATATTGTAACATCCAATTGTGTTGACTTGCTTAATCACAGGATGATATACCGCATGACTGCATATCGGCCCTTGGTTTAGAAGAGTAGTTTAGAAGAGATTGGTGTGTTTTATGTACCCCCAAAGAATAGTATATCTTTGTCTACCTGGTGAAGTAGAAATATTAGGATGAGCAGGGGGATCAATCCTAACAAGCAGGTAAAATGTGGACCACCCACCATATTCACTGTTTCGGCCTTCCACTAAAGAGTCAACTGTAAGATGGATCTTCGTATAAAGACATTGGTCTTCTCAGAGATTAAGGATGCCTGATTATTATCAATCTTGTGTTTGAACCCTCAATTAACAAGTATTCCTAAAAACTCAAGATTATTCTGTCTCCACTCCAATTCAAAACCTAGTGGGCACTCTTGACATGGTTAATGTTATACTACCGTTCCAGTTAGCCTTAAAATGTACAAAAATGAAAATTATGAATAGAGGGGAAGTAGGGAGGGCTGTGAACTAAACTGCTGAGTCAAAGCAGAATACTAACAGCATGGGGCAGTGGTATAATTGTTGATCTTAGAGTGTTTGCTCCTTAGGACATCCGTCAGACAGTTGCCTGTTTCTAGAGGTTCTGGAACTAACAGGAAGAGATCAGGCAATAACGGGGCATCCCTGTCTCATGCCCCTGTGAACTACAAAAGTATTGAAAAGCTGCCCCACATATTTCCTGTGCCACAAGGATAACACTTTTTTATACATACTCTGTCCTATCCATGTCTTTTTCAAGTGTTAGGAACAGATACCCCATATAACAAACAAATTCCTCTTCGGCATCCAGTGTGATAAATATAGCTTCTTCCAAGGTGTCCATGCTAAGCCATAACATATGACACAATGTCCCATGATGTTTTTGGAATGAGAAGCCAAGGACAAATAATTTAAAACATGTATTTTAAAATGCACTTGTAATGAAGTAAGAAAGTGCACGCTGGAAATGCAAGTGCATCCCTGAGGTGAGGCACACCATGGTTTTTAGAAAAAAATCCACACGTTTCAAATGGAGATTAGTTTCAAATTTACCTCCATTAGTATATTTCGTTTTTGACCCTGTACACAGCCTATCTCCACCCACCCTTTCACCATCATTAGCATAGTCCGTTTTTGATTTTGTTTGTTGTCACTCCTCTCCGGTGTACAGCCCATGGGTCCAAGTCCGACACAAGACCAGCACAGTCCGTTTTTTATGTTCATCCCTCCCCGGCGCCTGCCCACGAGTCCTTTCTTTATCTCGACCAAGAAACGCACACTGTTTGCACAGTCGAGACGAACTGCGAGAGAACATCACACGCCCACCGGCGTTCCTGTTTTCTAGTAAGAATCTTTATTCATTTTCTCGACCACTGCATCACAGGACACGCCACAGCGGATCCTGTGACCGTTACTTACTCCCATTTGTTCTTTCCCCGCCACTTTAGATTATTATGTTTCCCTCCGAGGCCGGCCAACCGTAAGTGCACTTTTACTCCATTAGATACCCTCGAGCACTTGAGCCACACTCCGTTCACCACCACATCCCGAACCATGACCCTTGAGACACCTCACACCCTAAACCACAGCCACATGGTGTCGATTTGCGTTTTTTACATGGTGCGTTTTTTACATGGTGCAATTTTCTGTTTCTCACATGGTGCATTGTTTCTTAATATAACTCTTCGTTTTTCACGGGAATCTAACACGTCCCTTTAAGCACGAGCACAAGTAGTTTATTCCTGATGTATTTTATTTAACTACACTCTTCATACTTTCCCAGCCCACTGACAGTATGCCATGTCCTCCCTCATTTTCAGTACTCCTTGACAAAGGGCAAGGACTGCCCGAAATGCATAGGAGGTTTACATGTGAAGATCATCGAAATTGTTGATTTATGAAATGAAAATTCATGATATGCCAACAATATCATTTATTGCAACTCAATGAACTTTGATGAAATAAAAAGCAAAATTTGAAACTAATCTCCATTTGAAACGTGTGGATTTTTTTCTAAAAACCAAGGTGTGCCTCACCTCAGGGATGCACTTGCATTTCCAGCGTGCACTTTCTTACTTCATTACATATGCGCCTGACGGACGGTGGCGCAACCTGTGAGAGCACCCGACCATTAAATAAACGGATTCCTCTGTGACTCAACCCCATTAAATACACGCAGCAGTGCACCTTCCACTCACTTTGTTAAAATGCACTTGTACCCTGAGGTCTCTTGGTGCTAAAATAATATGTTTATTGTTACCCACCAATAGTACAATAGTAGTCTTTCTATTGACTTCAGAATTGTGAAGATCTGATTGGACCCACTGGGATTGACACCTGTTCCCATGAGATAAAACAAAGATTCCTGAAGTGGATACAAATGTCACTTGTGACTGAGTTTATGATGGGCGAACATATGCCTGTTAGAATTTTAACCAGAGTTTTCAACGATACATTGATTAGGAAGGCGTGGCCAGCAACATGGCCGGCTGAGACGTGCTCCTTCATAGCTCCGGGCGAGCTGCACTAAATCCGGCGTAAAACTACTGCTCCGAAACCCCGTTTTCATCCCCCAAGCCACACAAGTGCACTATGCTTCTTTGTGGGCAGCGATCGTCCATCTGGGCTGAAGAACTGCGCCGAAAACAGCAGAGTGCAGACTGAGCCGAGCCCGATCGCGGCGACCAGGATGGCGGCGGCGCGCTGATCGACCACGATCTGCCCGGAGAAAGGGGAGCCACTGCGACCCCCTGGCGGAGGGGAGAGCGGTTGCCGAGTGCCTGCAGCGGCCAAAGAAAACTCCGCGGCAGTGCGGGAGCGGACCTAGCCCCTGAGCGGGAGGCCCCCGGAGCCTAAGGCACACGGCGACGGAGTCTGACCGGGACCTCGGGAACCCCTCCCCCTGGTGAGTGGCACGGACCCTGGACTGCAGAGAGCAGCGCAGCAACCGGGAGACGGAAGACAGGGGCGCTCGAGGAGGCGGGAGCGTCACATCGAGGGCGCTCGGCGCAGCAGTTCTAGGGCTCCGCAGTAACATCGGCGGCTGCACCACAGGGGAAGTGAGTGACCCCGCACGCCGCGAGCGCCTGGCCCACGGACGCTCACTCGGTGCCTGGGCAGATTGCGCCGACCTGCCCCCTGGACTGTGTGCTGTGGTGTGGTTCCCCCCCCCTCCCCTCCCCCCGAGAGCTAACGTAGAGGCCTGGGACGAGGGGGATCGTCCGTCTGAGGCAGCGAGACACTACATGTGGGCCTGGGCCCAGTGGACGACGGAGGCCCTGGGATCGAGCCTGCCTGCGTGACATATCTTGAGGGGCGGAGGTGGTGGCCTAGGCGCACCGGCTGCAGAGTGGAACATGTTCGCCGCCTCGCATACCAGGGCCGGGGAGAAGTGGCCCCGCGAGGAGGAAAGGAGGCATACATCGGCGGACGCCTGCCTGTCTCCATGGTGGCCCTGCATGGGGATCTGAGGTGAGATGCTGCGGCATAATACCTGGTCTCCGCTGTGCTCGGAGGGGCCCGGCCGGACTGAGAGGCGTCCCGCCCCATCTGAGACGCCGGGCCGGCCTGGACACTGGGCTACTTGCTGGGTCTAGACTGTAGGCCGAAGCGCTGAGAGAGGCAGTAGGCACGAACTACAAGAACCCGAAGCCGCGGGCCTGCAGCGCAGGTGGCAGGAGGCGTAGGCTCTGCGTGGAAGCCGTTCCTTACAACCGACAGCCATGGGTAGGAGAGACACGATTCCCAAGCCTATCAAGCAGGGCCCAATGGACAACTTCGCTGCGCCACGGCCGTCCACTGAGGCCGCACCTGCAGGGCCCGGCGCGCCCTCGGATACTGACTTGCTAATGGCGGCCATTCAAGTGTCCAGGACCGACATTCAGGAATCGCGGGCGGCCCTAGAGGTCAAGATTGGCGAAGTTGGGTCAGAAGTGACGCTTTTGAGGCAAGATTTCCGGAAGTTGTCGGACAGGGTGACAACGGCAGAGGCGCGAATAGGCGAGGCAGAAGACTCGATCTCCACCCTGAGGAAAGATATGGCAGAGCTCCAGGCCTCCCATCGCCAACTACTGTGGAAGGTGGATGATGCAGAAAATAGAGCGCGACGCAACAACCTGCGCTTTGTCGGCTTTAGAGGGGGAATTGAAGGGACGGACATGGCCGCCTTTCTTCACTCCTGGTTGACGACAACCTTCCCAGCGGCACAGTTCTCGACTTGTTTCATCGTCGAGAAGGCACATAGGGCCCTACTGGCCAGACCGCCAGAGGGAGCGAGACCCCGACCAGTAATTGCACGATTCCTCAACTTTGCAGACCGGGATCTGATATTGCGAGAGTCTGTAAAGCTGGGGGAGATCCGCGTAGACAACACGAATATTATCATCTTCCCAGACTACAGCCAGGAAGTGCAAAAACAACGCCGCTCCTTTGACTCGGTCAAAGCGAAGCTGAGAGACATGAACATTACCTATATGCTGCTTTTCCCGGCAAAACTCAAAGTAATCTACAAGGACAAAGCGCACTTCTTTAACCATCCGGAAGATGCTTGGCAATGGCTGGAGGAACGACCCATATTTCAGAGACAGGAGAACAACAGAAGGGATGGACCGGACAGACCGAATCCTTTCGGGACGCAATGGGAACGGCCTAAGTCCCAGCGACAGAGGGCCCAGAGACATAGGAGGCGGACGCCGCCTACGCCCTATCCGGGACATGCCCCGATGGGCAGACAACAAGGGCGATCGGCTTCACCCGGAAGGCGAGACGCGACGGGCTCTAGATTCAGCTGCCTGGCCAATACTGCCCGCTCGGAAGGAGATGAAAGAGAAGACTCGGAAGCCCACTCCTCGGGAGGTGAAGAGGTAGGAGCGTGATCAGTCCATCCACTGGAAAAGGCGATCCGGGATCTGGAGCAGGAAGCCTCGGGACACACGATTGATCCACGGCAGGACACGCAGGACTCACATTCCTGAACGGGGGATGTCAGGGCAGCTGAGATAGCAGCTCGTCGAAGAGGAGTCACGCAAGTTGATACACCCTCCTTATATCTATTGTTTTCATTGGTTGCTGACTTTTCTATTCACACATTCCTTAGCTCAGACTCTTGCGGCTGTGTCACTGGAAATGTATCACCTGTTTTGCATTGAGCTGGGTACAGTAGGTTGATAGGGAGGGGGACATCTGGGAGGGCGACAGACCCTCTCCTACTGACAGTTCTGTCTTGCAGAGGGATGGGACTGGAAGGGGAGGGAGTGGGGGGAGTTCAGTTCGGTTGGTTTTGATAAGAGGGGTTGGTTGGGGAAATATCAGGGGGGGTTGTTGGGACGGGGCAGTTGGATGGGAGGGGGGTGGGAGAGAAACAGTATGAGTAATGTGATCACCTGTCGGGTAGGCCAACACGCTATCCACCATGCACCACCACGATTTTTGTTTTGCCGCCAGAAGCCATCTGACACACAGGGTGGGAAGCAATTGTACACTCAACGACCCCTGCTGACATGGGGCGTCAGGGGCCCTTTGTTGAGGTTGCACCGAAATGGCAATGGGGAATCCGGATAGAAACTCATCGCATGGGGCAGGATTCAAAGTGATGACCTGGAATGTTAATGGCCTAGGCTGTAAGATTAAGAGGTTAATAACTATATAAAACGCTCTGGAGCGGACGTGGTACTCCTACAGGAGACACATCTGAAGGGTACAAAGAGTGCCTTCCTAGCGAGACAGCAGTATACAGTCCTGGCCCACGCTGGGTTTACCTCGGGTTCACGGGGGGTTGCGATACTGATAAAGAAGTACCCACCAATGAAAGTAGCGCGAGTCTGGACCGACCCACAGGGGACATATGTAGGGGTGCGAGGGAGATGGGGAAGAAGGGAAGCCACGGACTGAGGAGGAAGCACAACGAGGCTGGGGGTTGATTGGACTCTCAAATACCCTTCTGTCCAGTGTTGGCTCATGGGGCATTATTCCTCATCTTCCCAAGCATACTTCATCAGGAGTTTTAGCACTAGCTAGGGAAATGTATAAATATAAAATATATATCTATACACATTGATAAATTATATCACCACTGCACTTTATGTACATACACCTTAATTGTGGCAAGACATTAGTGAGTGACAGGGGGATCTGAACCCGGTCCTGACGAAGGGGCATGAGGCCCCGAAACATGTTGACCCGCACAGGAAAGTAAGCCCATTAACCCGCTTACCCTTTCCGACACCACATTTTTTTTAATGATACCAGCCAGTGTTCATTAAGTAGTTTTTTCTATCACTAGGCCAGGTATTTTTTAACACCACCTTTTCTTTATCACCCCTGACCCTACTGACACTCACTCCTATTCACTCACATAGCACCCACATTTAAAAGGTGCTCCAGCGTAGTCGCTTGTCGCAGCACTGCCCCGTCCGGCAGCCGAGCGGGAAGACCCCGATGATGAAGCATGACACCAAGGGCCCTTTTGGTGTGTGAGGGGTATTTTAACAAATTGTGTATATTCCAGTAACAACAGGATATACACAGTACCTCTTCGAGGTGGACCTTTTTGATTATCGTTACTTTTGCAAGAGGAGGACGTGCCCACCCCGGTGCCACCCAGCACCACCTCTTCTCTCCCTCTTTTTGATTTCTTAGCGAAGAAGGGAATACACATTCATATCGGCCTACGCTCCGCCCAAACTGCAGGCAGGTATTCAATTCAATTTATTTATTATGTTTTGGCTCTCCGAAGAGGGCCACATAAAATATACAGAATAAAAAACAGAACAAATACATTGCAGAAATATGCCATTGAAAAACAACAAGATTAAATACAAAACTGACATGCAAAACAAAACTACGAGAAGTCGGAAAGTCAAAACATCTCCAGGGACATATTAATAAATAGCTAAGAACCCTTTAAAAAAGTTAAAAATATGGAAGCAGAACATTTCATTAGGAGGGCAGTAAAGTGCATGAAGAAAGCCGTTCAAAGTGACGATACCAAGGCGGAGACAAATAACTTTTAACCATCTGGAGCGCAATTTACGAAGCGCAGGGCAAATCAGTAAAACATGCATACAGTCCTGGATATTCAATTTACATAAATTGCACAAAGCAGAGGAGCCATACCATTTGGATAACAGTAGATTTAAGGGTATTAAATCGTAACGTAAAAGAAACCAAAATCTACGAATACCGTGCGGTAGGGTCCATATAACATAGGGTTGAGGTAGCTTCATCACATAGGTATTAAGGAGAAGGTCTACATTCCTTTTTTCACAAATTAACTTTTTATCCGAGTGAAAACATAGGTCCCACGAGGCTGCTTTTAAAACGAGTTTTAACTGTAAGGGAGAGTACAAAAACAAAGCGTTTTCATCTAATTTTAGAAGGGTTACAGCTTTTCTAAAATTACGTACAAGTTGAGAAAACTCGTTAAAATTACCCAATAATTCACTTCTGAGGAGAGCTCTCAAAGTCCCTACTTCCGCTCTAGCCAGGCAGGCCACCCATCTTACTAGGGCACATAATCCCTGTACCCAGCTACTCCTAAGACCAAAGTCAAGCCTGCAAGCGGCCAAAGAGCACGCAGTATTTAGGGAAGAAAGAGATCTTAGAATTTTCCCCTCAATCTTATGGCAAAAGTCCCAATATTTCACCTCTATAAGTTCGATACCATACAGTATTGTTGCGGGGATTTTATATCTATACACTTCCAATAGACTCGGGAAGTGCCGTTTCCCCGTTGCCTGGTATAGGGAATTCAAACCTTTGCCATGGGCAAAAGCTTTGCGTGAACAATGCTCTATATGGAGCCTCTCACTCAAGTTAGCCGTGATGATTTTTCCCAGGAAGGTATAGGAATTTACAACCTCCAGTTTTTGGCCCCCGATAGACCAACCAAAATCTACAGATCGGCACTTCTTCTTACCAGCTATACACATAACTTTACTTTTGGTAATATTGATCTTCATGCAATGGGCTACAGCAAAGGCATGAAGAGCATGTAGCCGATTTGCAAGTCCTTTAGGGGTCAAGTCAAGAATAAGGACATCATCGGCATACATCAGGCAGGATATAGGGGTCCCCCCCACCACCGGGGCAATGCCCTCTCTGGCAGACAAGGCGGCGGGTAGGTCTGCCGTATATAAGGAGAACAAGAGGGGGGCCAGTAAACAGCCTTGTTTAAGGCCATTCACAGATGGAATTAGATGAGATAGCCCCCTTTCGCCCCCCAACAGGACCCTACACCAGGTCTCTGTATGGAGAGCCCGCACCAGCTCCAACAAATAGTTTGGGAGACCAAGCGCTGCCAATTTTCTCCACAGCGTTCTACGGTCAACTTTGTCGAACGCTGTGGAGAAATCAATAAAAGCGGCATACACTACCCCTCCTCTCACCTGGACATATTTATCTGTAACCACATGAAGAGCGGTGAGGTTATCTAACGTACCGTGGTCCCTACGGAAGCCGGTCTGTTCAAACGGCAAGATGTTATTCTCCTCTGCCCAAACGGAGAGGGAATTTAAGAGACATTTCGCAAAGACCTTTCCGATGGAGTCGAGGAGAGCAATCAGTCGATAATTACTGGGGCTATCCCTAGTTCCCTTCTTAAAAATAGGGACCAAGATACTTCCCCTCCAAGAGGCAGGTACCATTTTAAACAAAAAACAGGCTTTATACAGAGGATACAGGATTTTACTCCACCTTGAAGGGTCCTGTTTCAGGACCGTCATGGGGAGTTCGTCAGGGCCCATTGCCCCAGAGACATGCATATTTTTTATAGCCATTTCAATTTCTTCTTCTGTGGGGTAATTGATGAGACCTTCGGGAGTAGCATCTATGGCAGTATCATCACCTGTAGTCCCGTTCCCTGCATAAAGATCCCGAATATAAGTAATCCATACCTCTTCCGCTATAGGGATGGGAGAGGGGCTTAGTCTAGAACCGCACCCCTTACCGATTATTGCCCAAAATTCTCTGATCTTACCATGAACAACAGATTCCCTCAAATTGATCCAAATATTGTCCTCCCTTACCTTTTTTATTTTTAGCTTGAGTCTACATCTCTTTCTTTTTAACCTGGAAATTTCTTTTTCACGTTCCATGACTCTATCTAGATATTGTTCACGGACTAGTTTATTTATTTCCTTGTTCAGGATACGTAGTGTACTAGGGACCACTACCCCTTTTCTGGGTCGAGAAGTTTTTTTTAGCATAAGAAATGATGTTGCGCATGAATTCTTCGAAATATACTATTTCATTCCCACGCCACTCATTTAAAACTAGTAGGGTATCAGATAAAAAATCCTGTACCCCATTAATGGCGGAAGGATTCCAAAAACACCTTCCCGAAAAAGCGTCGAAGGCAGCGTCACTGCCATTGAGAGACCATGATGCAGCGGTCATGGGATTTAAAGAAATAGTTATAAACAATATGCTATGGTCACTCAGAGAAGTAGGTATAATCTTAAGGTCCTGAATAAAAGGAAACAAACCATAGTCTGCGATTGCATAGTCCAAGATAGAAAAGCCAAAAGGGGATTTGTGAGTAAATTTTGCAGGCACGTCAGACGGGAATCTCCCGTTTAATATAAGACCGTCGACGGCCGCTAATTCTTTTAGCAGAATCTTCTCTCTTTTATTTGTCACTAACTTATCAGGGAAGAGTGATTGAGGAACAAAATGCGCCTCTTCTTTAGATTTATTCCTAAAGAGATTCAAACTAGCATTGGAGATTTTGCAGTTCAAGTCTCCCACAAGCATAATTTCCGGAGGGGATGGGACATTTTTGATTTGATCAATATATCGGAATACCTGCTTCAATATCACGTTAAAACACTCTTCTGGAGGGATATACACATTTAAGATTACAATAGGTGACTTTATGCCGTTATTAAACAAATTTTCAATGGTTATAGCATGGAATAGTTTACTAGGGTCGATATAGTGGGAAAATCTCCATTGCAATTTATTTGATAATAAACAAGCGATTCCCCCCCTAGCATGACCTTTCTTGGAGGGGGCAGCAGGCACTTCCAAGGCATAAAAATCCTTAGAAGCATCCAGCAAATTAATACACCAAGTTTCCTGTAAGCAAATCACGTTAGCTCCTAGAGAAAATAGGAGATCAAATTTCTCTGGGCTACTGTGAATCCCAGCCGCATTCCAGGAAATAATTTTTAGTGAGGTGTTAAAGATGATGAAACAATCTGGGATTATCTTTGGTTTTTGTAGATAAGGCACTATGCAGCCAATTCCACCGATTGTTATCCTCTGTAAAGGAGGAATTCTGAGTTAGCGGAAGTGGTTTCACTTGCGAAACCGAGCGTTTTCCCTTAGAGACCCAAATCTTCAGGTCTCTAAGAGGAGAGGCTACCCCATTTTGCTCATCCCTTCTAAATACCTTCCCAAGAGAAGGGATAGTGTTACCAAGGTTAAAAATCGGGAGAATGTCGATACCTGTACGTTGAAAATTCTCAGCTTGCTGCAATATCAAATTTACAATAATAGGAGAATAAAATGTAACCCTTATACTCGATACCCTGACTTCCCCCAACAGAGAAACTAACTCAATGTCCCTAGTTTGTATATGATGAAGACTTTCAATTTCGCTAAAGGACTTAAGAAGCCAGGCTCTGTTTAAGGGTAGGTCAACATCAAATAGAGGTAAAAAGTCTAACACGAGAGTGTCCACCGGCGCCTTTAGAGTTGTTAAAAGGCGATCCGGTGGGGAGCAGTCTCCAATCTCTAAGGCTGCGGAGAAAGGGGGGGCCAAGGGGTTAAGGGCCCCAGTTGGATATTGGATTGGAGCTCCAGTCGCAGTCGGTGGAGAAAGACTTGGAAGAGGACCCCCCATTTGTGACAAAACTTCCAAAGACGTTGGCGGACACAGTTCACTTTCCACCTTTAGAGATGTAGAGATAGGTGAGTTCAATTCAGTTTCCGCCTTTGAGGATGTAGAGGTGGGATCCAAGTCAATTTCTTCGTTCTCCAGTGCAACCAAAGAATTTTGAAAGATTATCCGACGCTGCCTTTTCTTCCTGTATTTTCGAATTGATTTCCTTTTATTCCCTTTATTGTTTCTGTGTTTACCATTTTTTACCTTTACCTCATGTTTATAGTCCATAGGTTCTTTTTTGTTTTCAGACATGAAGATAGGGAATAGGTCTTGAACCACTTTAGGGCCGGAAGTGGATTTGTTTTCTTCCTCGATCTCTAGGACTGAGTTCTTAATAGGGATAGCTACGCTGTGTGTTTTCACAACTGCTGTTGCAACCTTCAAGTCAGAGTCCGCTAAAGGCAAATTAATTTTCCCCTTTGGCAAGCTATGTTCGGTCATGGGGTGGGGGACACTCCTCATATCTGGCGACTTTTGTAACAATGACTTTAGTATTTGGGTAACCGAATCCAAGATACAATCTGAGCTGCCTACAAATTTCCCCAGAAGAGATAGAATAGAGGCTAATAATTGTTCCAAAGCGATCATGGATTCAGAGATTGGTTTTTCACACGCTTCCACTGGACGGCAGATACCAGATAGGTTGAGACCCGGACTCCCGGAAACATCTAACAAATCGGACATATCCTGACCGTTTAACGAAGGGGTACTACTATACAGCATTAGCCCAGATGGAGTAGCACTCCCCGAAGGCTTGATAGGGTCCTGAGTCTCCAATTTAGCTGTATTTACATATCGGCCACAGAGTTCGAGGTCAATGGATAGTGATGACAGATCACCGCCCAACCTATCATTCAGAAGGGTTTGAGGCAAAGATGGTTGATTCACAAGTTCCCTTTCAGGCACCGGAAGATCTAGAATACTCTCACCCTTCCCTTCAGAGTGAACAAGGGAAGAGGACACCACTGCCACAGATTGTGGTAATGCGGGCTGCACAGGAAGAGGCGGAGGGTCTGCGATACCTTGGGTATGGGCCTCCTGGACCATGGCACAGGGAGTTTTTTTTGCCACAAAATTAGCTATCTTAGGGGAAGGCAAGTCCCAAAGCTCAAAGAGTTGGCATTGACCCTTCAACGGGGGATTGTTTACAGATTTGTTTCTTGTGCGGATAATATCTGTTTTAGCACCAGGTGTACCCCCCACTTCCCTTCCTGAACGTAATTTTTTGGACATCTTCTGTAAGGTTATTCCGTGAAATTATGTTATAGAAGTGATTTTCTTCCAGAAGAATGATAGCAAAAAAATAATGCAATATTCGTACAAGTAATAAATAATGTCCTGGAGATGCAACAATGACTGACCGGTAGTAGAGTACGAGGAAGCAACGAATAACTTTCAATAGATGGTTCTTCCTCGAACAGTCAGGCGTATTAGAATTAGCAATCAAACAAAACAATGTCAGTGAAAATAACCGGGCCCAGCCCAGCCTACCTCAGCCACTGAGGGCCACAGAGGGCCCGCCCTTTGCCCGGGCTTAGCCCGGCGTCCCGCACGCGTCCCGCTTAGCATCAGGGGAGTGTCTTTATAGGCGGAGCAGGGGGCGGGAAGAGACTCCAGGTGCGCTCCGGTGATCCTGCGCTGCACCCTGGGTCTCGCAGTCCCGGCCCCTGTAGCAGCAGCCTCTCTCACGGTGCAAAAAGCAGTCTTACACCCACGCTAGAGGGATAGCCGGCGAAGCAAACAAAGAGGCAAGAGTCACGATTTGCAGGTAGAGCTACGAGCGGCACCCGCGGAGCGGGGGCCGCGAGCAGTTGATGGAGCAGGCAGCCAATCAGAGCAGGCAGCCAGTCAGGGCGTAGCAGGGGCGGGAAGAGACTCCAGGTGCGCTCCGGTGATCCTGCGCTGCACCCTGGGTCTCGCAGTCCCGGCCCCTGTAGCAGCAGCCTCTCTCACGGTGCAAAAAGCAGTCTTACACCCACGCTAGAGGGATAGCCGGCGAAGCAAACAAAGAGGCAAGAGTCACGATTTGCAGGTAGAGCTACGAGCGGCACCCGCGGAGCGGGGGCCGCGAGCAGTTGATGGAGCAGGCAGCCAATCAGAGCAGGCAGCCAGTCAGGGCGTAGCAGGGGCGGGAAGAGACTCCAGGTGCGCTCCGGTGATCCTGCGCTGCACCCTGGGTCTCGCAGTCCCGGCCCCTGTAGCAGCAGCCTCTCTCACGGTGCAAAAAGCAGTCTTACACCCACGCTAGAGGGATAGCCGGCGAAGCAAACAAAGAGGCAAGAGTCACGATTTGCAGGTAGAGCTACGAGCGGCACGAGAGGTACACTCCGGGGTATATCAGACATTATACTTCACACAGCAGACACGGTGCAGATCCTTGGGGGGGACTTCAATGATGTAATGAGCCTTCCGCTAGATAGAACAGGAGATCGTGTTCGTCCCACGATCCTCACTCCATTGGCTAAAACCATGAATACTCTTGGCCTCCTAGACGTATGGAGATGGCTGCACCCGACGGCACAGACGTTCTCCTATTTCTCTGGAGCTCACAAAGTTTACTCCCGTCTTGATTATATTTTCATGCCTAGGCAGATGCTTCAGCCGTCGGATTCGGCGGAGTACTGTGCCAGAGGGGTGTCTGATCACTCGCTGCTAGTATTTACTCTAGGTAGGAGGGGGCGAGCCGGACCTAGCATTCTTCGTCTCTCGGCGTGGGATCTGCAAAACCCGGAGCTCCTGAGGGGACTGCGAGCCGATGTCAAGGTCTACTTGGCTGAAAACGTTGGGACCGTGGACTCCAAGGTGGTCCTGTGGGAGGCGCTTAAAGTGGTGCTTCGCGATAGGGCGCACTGTAGGTTAGCAGACACTAGGAAGAAGGAACCGGCAGAAATATTGGCACTGGAAGCGAGGATAGTGCAATTGGAGAAGGAACATCTCCGGACTAAGAACCCGGGGATCTTGCGACAACTGGTGGATGTTCAAGCCCAATACCGTCAGGCAGTGACCGGGGAGGCCAGGACGCAGGCACTGGCTACCCTACACCGAATCTATGATGTGGGTGACAAGTCCGGGAAGCTTTTAGCGTGGTTGAGTAGGAAAGAGAAGGATGAGAGATGGGTAGAAAGAGTCAGGATGGACCCGGACATGTGGGCATGCACTGATGTTGAGATAGCGGACGCCTTCGCTGACTATTATGGGGCTTTCTATGAAGCCCGTGACCTGGGGACCAAGGAAGATGCATTGTCCTATATAGAAACCATTGATATCCCGAGGCTTGCTGAGACGGACAGTGAGGAACTAGAGGTCGATATCACGGTGGAAGAGGTTAGAATAGCGCTCACGAAACTACGAGTGGGTAAGGCCCCGGGTCCCAATGGATTCCCCGCGGAGTTCTTTAAGAAGACGGCAGACCTCTTAACTAAGCACCTGGGCATGTTTAGGGATGCTGAGAAGGAGGGCCGCTTTCCCCTGGACCTCAGACAGGCCACGATTGTCCCCATTCACAAGGCGGGAAAGCCTCCAGATGAGTGTGCGTCTTACCGCCCATCTCCTTGCTGAATGTTGAGGCGAAGCTTTATGCCACGATCCTGGCATTGCGACTACGACGAGTCATACCAAGCCTGGTGCATATGGACCAGACAAGTTTCATTCCAGAAAGGGCGACTCGATACAATCTACGTAGGACACATAACTGGGGCTAGGTCTGGGTACCGAATTAACTGGCATAAGTCGACACTCTACGACCCCCAGGGTCGGACAGAATGGCCAGAGCTACCAGACAGATTGCAGACGACTACTGTAGGTTTCCTGTATCTTGGGATATTCCTTACCCACGACAGGACGATATCCTATGACCGCAATATTCTCCGCGTGCTTAATAACTTTAAACTAGATGGGAGTAGGTGGCAGTTGCTCCCCCTGACACTCCTTGGGCGGGCCGCCATGTTCAAAATGGTCTCCTTGCCAAGATTTCTCTATGCATTTCAGAGTGAATATTTTCCGTTACAACCCAAGCTCCTCTCTGAAGCGCATGCGGAGTTGAGGTCCTACTTGTGGCTAGGGAAGCACCCCAGGGTGGCATTGGCGACCCTACAGAGACACCAATACGATGGGGGAATCTCACTCCCTGACCTGGAAGCTTACTATTGGGCTGAACATCTGGCCCCTATCAATGAATGGGTCCATGCACCGGCTTCACATCCCACTTACGCACTAGAAAAGCACACTATGGACATGCATAATTGCCTACACTACACATACGAGGGGAAGGGACGAGCCAAGCTGCTACCGGCTACCAGACTCACAATAGGAGCTTGGCAGAAGGCCACGAAAGCTATGGGGTGGACTCATAGACCCACGAGACAAACCCCGATATGGGGCTGTGCATGGCTGAAAGAGCTTAGTAAGCTCAAAGGTTTCCGAGGATGGGATGATATAGGCATCTCCTCCTTGGGAGATGTGATAAAGAGCGGGCATTTGAAGTCGTTTCAGTCCCTGCAGGCGGAATTCGGGCTGCACCGCTCCCAGTATTTCAAATATATCCAATTTAGGCATGCTTGGCGGGCGGAGGGGACATTACAAGAGGCGCTCCCTGAATATGCCCCTCTAGAGGGCCGCCTACTGCAGGAAAAGATCCCGGAAAAGGCTGTCTCCCTGTCGTACAAGTCCATCATGAATAATAAACCAGATAGGCTGACTGGACTCTGAGCCGTCTGGGAGAGAGAAGTGGGGGAGATGGACGACGTGGATTGGGGAATAGTACTGAAGCAACCAAGGGAGGTGGCGATTAAGTCACGACTCCGCTTAATACAATTTAAGATCTTACACAGGGTGTACTATGACAGGCTGAGGCTCTTCAGGATGGGGAGGGTGTCTGACCCTAGCTGCCTGCGATGTGGCGTGGCGACTGGGGACTTCCTACATATAGTGTGGTCATGCTCACATATACAAACCTATTGGGGAGAGGTCACCACTGAACTGGTGGAGGTACTGGAGGTGGATATCCCGATGGATCCGAAGCTCATTCTCCTAGGGATGACGAATGATGTGGACTTGGCCCGACCATTGCTGATCTTTCTGGCTCTAGCGTTGGTGGTAGCCAAGAGGGACATAGCCAGGAAATGGGGGGCGTCAGACACTCCCCAGGTGGGAGACTGGAGGAGGGGAATGGACCTGTACATGGCGGCCGAAAGAGTCACGTATAGGGCGAGAGGATGCCCGAAGAAATTTGGAAGAGTGTGGGGCAAATGGAGACATTATCATGGCTTGGATGGAGGACTATGAGACTTGCTGTCCCTGTGTAACCAGACTGCATACACGAGACAGAGCTGACTGAGCTCGAGGGACTATGCACTACGAGAGTGTTGATTGCCGGTTACTAATTGTGTATTTGATTCTTGGTGGAGAGAGTTTAAACCTTGATGGAATGTATGGGGGGGCTTGGTGGGGGATGTGGGGCTTTTTGCTTGACAATGACGTGCTTGTACTGTACTTGTTTCCAGGTGTTAAACTAATACAAATGTTTTTTTTTAAAAACAATACATTGATTAAAAATATTTGGAGATAGCTGACACTTTATAAGGTGCCCCTCACAGGTTTGAGACGAACACAAACTAAAGCCTTGTACAACAACAATCCAAGTACCAGTGGATTCATCTTCCTTGTGTGAGTGAATCATGAATGTCAGTCAGTTGTGCTTTGCCCAGCTTATAGAATCTTTCTCCAACAATTGGGTTAATGGCAATTAAGTGATGGGTAAGTCATTTCATCCGTTGATATTTTCTTTCTAGTAGTGCTTTCTTCTCTGTTTCCACTTGAGGTATGACTTGCCAGAAAAAGACATCTTCCGCTGCAGATGTGGTTTCCTCACTCCTCTGTAGGTTTGGTTTCCCCAATCCCTGTAATTTACAACTCTATATAGTAACTATCTAATGTATTTAGTATGTTTGAGTAAGGCCATTGGGTTTATTCAATTGTGCAGCTGCGGCGATTTTCACATCATTATAGATTTGTCGCATTTGACACATAAGCCATCATCTATCACATGATCTGCAGATATTAACAAAAAGTAGTTTCTAGCTCAAACTGTGCAAAAGTTATAAAAATGAAGCGACAAGGGTTGCTGCTCGGTGGAAGGCCCTTTGCAAAGCTGGAATGGTCACCTTTCTGTTGCTTATTGCTATATTTGGGTGTTAAACAGGTTCTAATGAGATGCAACCGATACCCAGACAGTGTTTCCAAGTTTACAAATTACTAAATAATGATGTAATACTATTACAAAATGTGCTGCTTTATGCTGCATAATTTGATTTTTCTTGCCATATCATTTTCTCAAATCTGCTGCATAATTTACTTAACTCTGCTGTATAATTGGAGGCGCTAGGGGGCGCACAGCGGGATGGCTGCTTGAACGAGCAGCTCCGCCGGGCAGATACAAAACCGGCGCTTTAGGTTGCTAAAACGTCGTCCCGACATGCCCAAAGCCGCTGGCTGTAGATGGGAACCCCTGCTGCACTACTAGGCAGATTTAAACAACGGCCACGGACTTTTCTCGAGTTCTAATCGACTCCGGACGGCGATCGGAGGCCCCCCGGCAACATGGCGGCCGGCTGCTTGCCTACAGACTAAGGCTCCGCTGTCCTGACCGAGCCACGCGAGGACAAGAGCGCTATGGATGACAGCGACCGACAGATTGGCAGATGCGGTGAGCCATCCTGACACTGGGGCTAGCGATAACGGCGGAGGTGAGGAGACCGGGCTGGTGGCTCCCCGGGGCATGGTTCGGCAGCGTAAAATGGCGTCGCCCACAGTCTTATAATCGCGCTATTGCCGGATGACTGCTACGAGTGGAAACACACATGGGGCTCACTCTCTACTCAACCACCACCACCCTACTGCAGTGGGTGGCCATGAGATCGCCACATAAGAGGTTTTGCGAAAGGCTCCTGCGCTCCCGTTTGATGTGGGCTATATAGTGACTACAAGATGGCGGCGCCCACGCATCACGAACAGGCTCTACAACTCTCAACTAAAATACCTACATAAACGCTAGATATCGTGGCCACCTGGCGTGCTAGGACCCCACTGCTAAGCATCACGTTATTCGGCAGGCTCCCAGAACCAGTTTATTGACCATTCGAATTTCGCGCCAAAATCCTTCTCTCCAGCCTACGTCAGGAGGCACCGGTGGGTGGACAGGGAGCGACTGGCCTCCAACTTCTGCGTCATACCACATCTGAAGCAACGGCATCGTGTCGAGAGACATCGGGGGAGAGGAGTTGGCCTAACGGCTAGGGCGCTCGACCTCGGACCTGGGGATCTGGGTTCGAGTCTCGGTAACGACACCAACACCTCATGTGATTCTGGGCAAATCACTTAATCTCCCCGTGCCTAAAATGAGAGTGTGTCTTCATGTAACGTAACTGGAAAAAAAATATGTAAAGCACTCTGATACCTGATTCGGTTCGGGTCTAGTTCGCGCTATATAAAACTCTGCAAAAAAAAAAAAGTCATACCCGACCACTCTAGTGCTCGCAAACATGGGCAAACCGGACAGTCAGCAATCCAAGATAAACTGTGAAGTGCGCAAAACCCCAAAAGGCCAGCCCGAACCTATGGATGAAGACACTGCTGCGGGGGACTCAGAGGAATGTAATATGGTGGACATCCTCAAGGCCATCAAAACCAATCTTCAGGATATCAATGGAAAGCTGGATGGCCTGACGGGGCGTATGGATAAAATGTCTGCCAAGATGGAGAAACATGGGGGAAGATTGGATGAGGCTGAGAAGCGTATCTCCACGGTGGGGGATGACACCCGCGCCACCACCACCAAATGCACGGGCATGGGAAAAGTACTGGAAGTCATTAAGACAAAGGTTGAGGAGTTAGAAGCGCGCTCGCGCAGGAACAATATACGCATCGCTGGCCTGCCGGAGACCACCAACACAGGGCGCATGGAGACATATATCGAACAATTATGCAAGGACATATTCGGTGAGGATGCCATGTCACTTATATTTTATTATTGAATGTGCACACAGATCTTTGGCGCCAAAACCTCCAGTGGGCACACCTCCTCGACCCATAGTTGCACGTGTCTTGAATTACAGGGACAGGGACACCATCCTACGCCTCGCGAGGGACAAAGGCGACATCACCTGCCAAGGTAATAAATTAGACTTCTATCCGGATTACACGTTCGCAGTTCAACAGGCAAGAAGGGAATTCACTGTTGCCAAGGCCAAACTTCGAGAATTGCAGATACCCTATGCCATGCTCTATCCGGCACGCCTAAGAGTCACATGGGAAGAGAAACCGGTCTTTCTAACAACACCTAAAGCTGCCATTGATTTCATCAAAAGAGCCACGTCCAAGGGTAGAAAGACAAACGGCAAGGAGAGACAACAGGACTCTGAATGACGGTAAGGTGTCGACCTACTAACTGAACTATGTGGTGAGCGACGCCCCGGATGCAAGACTCCCATCTCCCTGAATTCACAGTGGTAGCCATGCAGGATCATGTACACTCTGCAGTTGCTGGCACATAAACGTTCTCTGCATGGGTGGTTCTTATCTGGCACCTCACTACATCATCACGCTATTCTGTTGCAGATCGCACCTCCCTCTTAATGTACATTGCGGTCTGCATATAGCTATGATGTGAGGGTGAACATGGAGTCATTCCGGTGCATGTATGGCAAGGAGGGCAACCGCGACTATCACGACGTGTTTCCATACAGATATGGCCGCATGTTTTTTGCTCTGAGGGGTGAGGCGCGGTTTGTGCGCTCGTACACTGCTAGATCATCTATTGACATTTCAACCTACAAATGGCATTTTTTGTAATTGATCTGCCCCCGCCCTTTTAGTAGGGTGGTAAATGTGTTTCCCCGGCGGACCTCCACATGGGAGTTCCCCACAAAGTTATGGTTACCGAAGGAGTTATTTGGGGCATCTGGCTTCGGCATGGTGGGTACGGGGCGAGTTGAGGTTTTGTTCAACAATCACTGCCAGTATATTTAAGATGCATTGCTAATTCCCAATTTCAGTATCGAGTACAGAATGTGTATACATGCAGGTTTAATATGATGAGTACTGTGTCAATTGACCCTTTGGTGAAGCGATTGCAGTTATATTACCTACAATCCCACAGATATGGCTGGCACTAGAAATTTGAACCTATTGTCTTGGAATGTACGTGGTATAACTAATCCAAAAAAAAACCAGACAGATCTTTGCGGGGTTTGACAGACATCACATAGACATCGCTCTGTTACAAGAAACTCGGGGCGAAATGGGCCGAATCCAGCTACTCCTCCACATACTCCTCTTACTCCAGGGGAGTGATGACGTTAGTCCGACGAGGTATTAACTACAAGATTAATAGATCCATCCTAGATCCTAATGGCAGATATGTGATCATCTCTGGTATGCTGAGAGGCCAACGCCTGACGATAGTGAATGTGTATGGCCCTAATACAGATGCCCCTGACTTTTTCCAAGAGATTTGGACTCATATGCTGGAATTTGCTGAGACGAACATTATATGGGGGGGAGATTTTAACGTGGCATTAAGCGACTCACTAGACCGTTCTGGATCCTCCGTTGAACCACACAAACGTGCTAGAGGGAAAATATGGGACATTATGGATAACGTTCCCCTCAAGGATATCTGGAGAGTTAGGAATCCAGTAGAAACTGTTGCCACTCATGTCAATATGTCACACGGCAGCTGGTCCAGAATAGATTACTGGTTGGGGTCTGATAATGTACTCTTATGGACAAAAACACTAACGACACCCACGAGGACTATCTCTGACCATAACCCGATCACATTGCAATTACAGATACCACATTACACGCCCCCACCATTTAGCTGGAGATTTAATGCTAAATCACTCTTAGACCCACTATATGCTGATACCATTGCCACCGCAATCAAGGAATGCTTCCAGTTGAATGTAACCTCAGTGGATGTCCCGGGTATACTATGGGAGGCATTTAAAGTGACTCTGCGTGGGGTTTGTATCAGCACCACAGTTGGAATACTGAAAGATATAAGAACCCAGATCACGAAATGCGAAGCCAAAATGAGAACACTTGAGAAGGAATATGAAAGGACAAAAAATACTACGCTCATGGATGACCTAAGACAGATACATACTGAATATCAGACATATGCCACTGATGAACTAAAATATATCACTAAACGACCGCTAGCTAGGCAGTTTGGGGAAAGTGGCAGACCGGGTAGGGTACTTGCATCGAAAATCTGTGAGGGCAAGACACTGCAAGCTATCACGCAAATACGTGATGCTGAGGGCACGCTGTTGACACGACCGGAGGACATACTCCGTTGTTTTGTAGACAATTATAGTGCCCTGTACGAATCCAAACACACACCATCCCCCGAAGACACATTCGAATATTTGCGCAATGTTGCCATTGCTTGCCTCTCAGATCAACAACGTGAGTATTTAGCAATGCCCATAACTGTGGAAGAAGTAACAGATATCATTAAGTCACTTCCCAATGGTAAAGCGCCAGGCCCAGATGGGTATACATGTAAATTTTACAAGAGATACGTGGACATGTTAGCACCTCACCTGGTAGCCATGTATGGTAACGCCTTCGATCAGGGCATCTTGCCCCCATCGCTACGTGAGGCTATGCTGATAACGCTCTTAAATCCCAATAAAGACCCAGATATCTGTGAATCATACCGACCCCTATCTTTACTGAATGTCGATGCCAAAATACTAGCCAAACTACTAGCGGTCAGATTACAACCTCTAATGACTAATCTCATTCTGCCGGACCAAGCAGGGTTCATACCCACAAGGGCAACATCCCACAACACCAGGACGCTGTTCACTGTCTCCCATTACTTAACACCTAACACCAAGGCGGTGGCAGTCATGCTTGATGCCGCCAAGGCATTCGATTCGATTGAATGATCCTACTTGCTCACAATGCTCAGACGTATGGGTTTCCCCTCTAGATTCATATCATGGGTCGCTCTCCTCTACACCACTCCGGTGGCCAGGGTACATGTCAATGGCTACATTTCCGACTCCTTCCACATCGAACGGGGCACTAGGCAAGGGTGCCCTTTATCACCACTATTATTTGCCCTAGCGCTGGAACCACTTGCATGTATCATTAGGCAGACGCACAATCATTCAGCGCTTCATTTCCCTGGCCGGCCTTTGCATATATCCATGTATGCCGATGATATGCTTTTATATATCAGAGACCCCGAACAGAACATGAATCCATTACTCCGCGAATACATTAAATTCGGCAGACACTCAGGCTTACAGATTAATTGGGATACATCTTCCATAATCCCACTCACCGACACCACAACGCGTCACGACACAGACTTCCCGCTAGATTGGCACACCGACCCCATCAGATATTTGGGAGTGTGGTACAGCAGAGACCCCGAGGAGATTATCCGAACCAACTATGGTAGAGTATTAGATAAGATAACGGAGAAAATTGATAGGTGGATACAACTGCCACTGTCATTGGCAGATCGTATTGCTATTGTCAAAATGACTATCCTGCCTAAACTACTGTATCTTTTCAACAATATACCGATTCCACCTCCAAAAGCAGTGTTCAACAACATAACCACGTTGGTTCTCAATCTCATATGGGCGGGTAAACAAGCGCGCATAGACCTGCGTACATTGACGTTACCATATGAAAAAGGCGGCGTTTGTGTCCCAGACTTCTACTTGTACTATCTTTGTGCACAGGCGCAGTATGCAACATACTGGTACCACACGGTCCCTTATCTGACGCATACAACGGTCGAGGAGGGGGACACCTCTCCGATACCACTAACGGTTATAATTACACGTAAACGGCCGCCACTACATGCGGCGGATATTAACACGGTTGACACAACCACTGCCGCCTGGAGATCACTGGCCAGGTTGACACACAAATCGCCACTTTATGCACCTGCATTGCACCTGCACCATCACCCTCAGCTCTCAGTCACTGCTGAACAAGTAGGTATGGACCTCCTGAGGCAGGCAGGTATAGACACATTTGGAGATCTTTATTGTGATGGCACCTTCAGACACATAGACGATTTGTCCTACATCAGCAATCAATCCACATTGTTCCGTTTCACCTACTATAGATTGCAAAGAGCCATTCGTGATCTCTACCCGAACTACCCGACGGAACCCCCCTGCTTGGAAACACTACAGTGCATCATTACATCCCCCAACACGTCACATTTAGTTTCGCGTTTGTATAAAAAAGCCCAGAGCGAAATTCCGTTCACCTCCATTAAAGCGTGGACACGCTGGAATGAGACATTACCAGATCCACTATATGAGAAAGAATGGTACACGACCTGCGCACTAATTAGATTGCTCACTCCCAACGGGAATTTGCTCATCCTTCATTTAAAATACCTACATCAAACATACCATACCCCATCGCGCCTTCATAGATTTGGGTTACGAGAGGATGCCAGATGTAAACGCTGTGGGGAACAGGAAGCAGACTTTATACATCTGGCATGGTTATGTCCGAAAATACGAGAATACTGGGGGAAAGTTACTACGATACTTCAGAAAATGGTAGGGGTGGAAGTCGAATGCTCTATAAAGGTGTGTATGCTGGGTCTTCCCCCCACGATTAAAGCGGGGAAGCGTAAGTTTTGTGTTATTTCTCTGCTTCTGGCCAAAAGGCAAGTATCGCTGTGCTGGGTAGGTACAAAGGTGCCAAGCCCGAGACAATGCCTACAGGACTTGGCATACAGCAGAACTCAGCTGCTGACATACGAGGAGGAACTACCGGCTAGATCTCGGCCAAAGGACTATTGGATTTATTTCACAACTTATTTGCAAGACAATGATATCACTGAGACACTGTGAATTCGAATATGCAAAGCATTGCACTCTCAGGGTTGAATACTTGACGCAGGTACCATATTGTACTGCTTATACTTGCACTGTGCTGTACATAACGACTTTCTCTTTATTCTTTTGTATCATACAGGATGGGATGAAGAATGCAGAAATGTACTAGTATTTGTTGTATGTCCATTTTTCAAATGGTTGTACTCTATTTGTTTCTGAAACTCAATAAAAAGAATTAAAAAAAAAACTCTGCTGTGTAATTTGGCACTCTCAAGCTGCATAATTCTGGTGGCCCTGGTATTGGGGATGCTTTTGTACGATGCCCTGGCTATATTAGATGATAGGTATCGCAGAGAGTGCAAGGTTGAGTTGCTAAGTGCATATAGAGTTTTCACCTTCTTAATAAATTTGCCATTGTAGATGAGTAAGGGAATGACCAGCTCTGGGGTTAAAGAGTGAGATAAGAGAGATCTTAGCACTTTTCTGTTTCAGTCAGTGGAGTGTCTTTTGTATCTAGGTGATAGGTCTTGAAAGAAGATTCAAGTCACTTCTGTTCCCACTTAATCTTCTTCTTGTGCAAGGCAATCTCTCTCATCATTCCCACTTGTAGAGAAGTCCTATCCGCTTCCTATGAGGTTACGCTGTTTTCCAACGGATATGTCTTGCTATGGTTTGTAGCTCATTCATTTCAGCAGTAAGTTTACGCTTGGTTAATTTTCCATGATTTGAGTAGAAGGGCAGCCTGGATACACTCAAGGATTAAGGTCTCTGGAGAGTGATCTGATAGTGTGCCCACATGGATGTATCAATGCAAAACATTTGGCAGCAGTGAGCCAGTGATAAAGACGCATTTTCTTCCCTTGGTGCAAATGGCATACAATAGAAAGGAGTGATCAATCTTGGTTGTATGTACCGGTCTGCAGACATCCAGCAGGCAGTCTCAGTTGCACAATTCTAGTTGCCCTGGTTATAAGACATATTTATGCTTAGATGTTTGGGTGTGCCTCTTGGTGCCATTTGCAATAGTTCCAATCCCATGAAAGGGGCAGCTGTCCTGAAGTGATTGTAAAGTCTGAATAAAGGCAAGACAATCTTGTTCATAAACATATCACCCATCATGAGAAGTACTACTGTCTTTCTGCCTCTTCCTGGCATTCTCTATCTCGGTCTTTCAATGTCTGCAAATGTAGTTCTCTCTGTCTCCCATGTCTCTCTCCCCTGTGTCTCTCTCCTTTTGTCTTTCTCTGTGTAGGAGAGTGGGGTCTGCAATCCTATGGTCACCCCAGATTTTTGCTTTTTGCTTCACTGGTTTACAACTTTCCCTGGCTGTGGGCCTGCTAATCAGACCCACAGCCTAGCTGTTCTCTCTCTAAATTGACAACCATGTACTTTAGGTGCATTTACCAATTGGTACTGGGCCACCTTATCAGTCCCTGTACCCAGGGCATAGGTGTACCCAGGGCCTACCAGGGGCTGAAGCATGTATTATGCCACCGCTGGCTGGCCATCTAAACAGACACAACTGGCTGTACGACAGCTGGGGCAAGGTGGTGTAATCACCCTTTGCTGTAGATATAGTAAACCTATATCTAACCTTAAAATGGACACATATATTCCTATGGCAGGCCTTATCGATCCTGAAGGCAGAGTGCTTGGAATTATGTGAGATGGTGCTCTGGCATGAGCTGAGCCCGTTTGCAGCTTGCGGAACCAAGTCCTAATAGCTGTTCCATGATAACGCTATACCATATACTCTTAAGTGCATTATAATCCTCGCGGTTAAATGCTAACTTTGGTATAACGTTATCAAAACATGTCGAGTAAGGTGTCATACGAATTGGAATACTACCTCCTCGCCAATTCTGGCGACGGGGTAGCATTCCACCCTTCTAGAGGGACACGACATGTATGTAACTGTGAACCCCGGTTAAAGTTAACTCGAGCCTTGGCATCACAAAATGGATGCCACCACCACAGACACAAGTCTGACCTCCTGCTGCTGGGAGTCCTTCCAGCGAGGGAGGCTTGGACAAAGGGTTTCCTGCCTTGGGAGGTGCTAGCACCACCCCAGACAGGATTTTGTGTATTGGGTAGGACAGGCCTGAAAGGAATGAGACATGCCCGGGGCACACAAGGTGTCCTGTGCATACACCGGTTCAAACCAGTTGCTGGGGCATCCCTGCCCCAGCTCTGGCGGGAAACCGGACAAAGGATAGGGAGTGTAGCCACCCCCCTTCCTGGTCCCACCCAGGGGAGGGACCTAGTCAGTAGTGCAGCCCCCTTTAGAAGAATAAAGGTAGGAGCTGGTCCCATTCCAAATGAGATTATCCTGAACAACTTTCACAAGAAGAAACTCTGGACTTTGACGTTCTGCTCCACAGAAGACTGAAGAATCTCCCTTGTGGGCAAGGAGTGTCCACCCTGCACAAGCAGGCACCATCAAGCATCCAGCGGCTTCCCTTTGTCGTCTTCCCTCGAGGATCCAGACTTCAGAGCCCGACGAGACCCAGATTCCCAGACCTCTCCGACCTCTACCTACATCTGCAGCACAGCTGAGACCCGTGGGTGCGACGAGACACATGGGACCGGCCATCTTGGAAGAAACTGCACTTCGCTTCCAGCACGACTCCCGAGGTAAACTTGACCAAGTGCTTTGGGGATTGAGAAGCCCCAGGCCCGAGCAGCTCCTGCACCGAAGATCAGCCCTCCAGCCTCCACGAGATCTGCGTGGGGTCCTTCTGCTTGTTTTCTGCTCGACGCATTGTCTGGTCACTTGCCAGCTGGCTAGTGGCCTCCTAGACGACGAACCTTTGAATCTTTGCTGCTGGTCTGGTTGCTCCAGACTGGCCCTTCCTCCCTTCCAAAAGAGGGGCATCGCGGACTTTCCTAGTCCGCACCAGATGCTTTCTTCCATCACCGCCTGGGTTGCCTTTGCCAAGGCCTGTTGATGCCGATTCCGGATCCAACACCGCCGACAGCGAGAGCCTACGTGGGACAGCACGTGCCTCCATCCTGGTCGTCGAAGACACCTCCTGGTCCACGTGGCTGCAGAGTCAAGCGTCCACTCTTCACCTGATCGCGACGACGACATCTGGTTCCTTCCTGGTTCCACTCCAGTCACTGGCTAGTGACTTTGAACATTGTCCCCTCTGCTTTCAGGTCCTCTTCTTCACCGATCCACCCTTGGATCGCACCGGACATCTTCCTCCTGGTCGCCTGCAGCATCTTTTCTTTCAGGCTCCATAGACTTCAACGCGAGAACCCAACGCACTTTGACACCTATGCACCCGCAGCCCGTGGGTGAGGTAACGAGAGCATTTCGGTGCTCAAGGGTAGTTTAACTGTCCTAGTGTCCAGTTCCACAGTCGTTGTTGTTCTAACTAGTCAGGATTGTCCGTACTCACCTTTAACTTGAACTGTACTGTCCATAGACGTTGTTACGCATCTCGTGTGTGAGTTCACACTCTGCACACGCGTTCCGTGGGCCTCCTATTACTTACCTAGTGTTAGTGTAGCGTGGTCCCAACGATCCTACAGCCTCTGGACAGCTCCATTCTTTCTATCGACTTTCACATTCCACTTACTTAGTATATGGTTTGTCGTGCCCCTAGGGCACCATTGTAATTTTGTGCAACTTGTCGTATTTTTCGTAAGAGATTGTCATGTGCTTAGCCCTCTGACCTCATAAAGAGTTCAGAGGTGTTGTTATTATTAAATATACTGTTTATTTTCATAACAACCTGTGTGGTGTCCTTTCATCTGATATTCAAGAGGTTATATTGTGGTAAAACAGCTGGCTTCACATGCCAAAAGAGTTTAGCCTAAGACTGCTTTGTCCATGCTACCATTAGGATAGCTGGTCTATAAGGTTGACTTACAACCAATCACCATAAGGGTTGTTTGAACTGATACAAGGTGATCACTAGAACTAGTGAGCATCATATATCAGGCCAACTTCTCACATTGGTGGCAGCGGTGGGATTTGAGCTTGCTGTTGTTTTTACCACATATAATCTTGAAATATCATTTGAAAGATCACATAAGGTACTCTAGGTACATATAACAAGCTTAGAAATATTGGCAGCCATCGGCAACCCCAGTACACGGCCTATCCCTGCTGATGAGGGGTAATACCCCGAATCACGTGTCCAGGGATGGCGAAGACAGCGAAGATAGCAGAAGATCGAAAGATGATGCATCGCGAACACTTTACTACATTGACTAGAGTCCTTAGGGGCGACACCGCCGGTGTGTGAGTAGTGTGCGACCCCACCCCCATTTGTAACTTTAAAGCTCCCTTGAGCAGCGGGCTGACGAGCCTGGGATCCCGCACCTACGCGCCTGAGTGGTACTATACCTGGCAGATATTGGCAGCCATCTGCAACCCCAGTACACGGCCTATCCCTGCTGATGAGGGGTAACACCCCGAAACACGTGTCCAGGGATGGCGAAGACAGCGAAGATAGCAGAAGATCGAAAGATGATGCATCGCGAACACTTTACTACATTGACCAGAGTCCTTAGGGGCGACACCGCCGGTGTGTGAGTAGTGTGCGACCCCACCCCCATTTGTAACTTTAAAGCTCCCTTGAGCAGCGGGCTGACGAGCCTGGGATCCCGCACCTACGCGCCTTAGTGGTACTATACCTGGCAGATATTGGCAGCCATCGGCAACCCCAGTACATGGCCTATCCCTGCTGATGAGGGGTAATACCCCGAAACACGTGTCCAGGGATGGCGAAGACAGCGAAGATAGCAGAAGATCGAAAGATGATGCATCGCGAACACTTTACTACATTGACCAGAGTCCTTAGGGGCGACACCACCGGTGTGTGAGTAGTGTGCGACCCCACCCCCATTTGTAACTTTAAAGCTCCCTTGAGCAGCGGGCTGACGAGCCTGGGATCCCGCACCTACGCGCCTGAGTGGTACTATACCTGGCAGATATTGGCAGCCATCGGCAACCCCAGTACACGGCCTATCCCTGCTGATGAGGGGTAATACCCCCAAAACACGTGTCCAGGGATGGCGAAGACAGAGAAGATAGCAGAAGATCGAAAGATGATGCATCGCGAACACTTTACTACATTGACCAGAGTCCTTAGGGGCGATACTGCCGGTGTGTGAGTAGTGTGCGACCCCACCCCCATTTGTAACTTTAAAGCTCCCTTGAGCAGCGGGCTGACGAGCCTGGGATCCAGCACCTACGCCCCCGAGTGGTACTATATCTGGCAGATATTGGCAGCCATCGGCAACCCCAGTACACGGCCTATCCCTGCTGATGAGGGGTAATACCCCGAAAAACGTGTCCAGGGATGGCGAAGACAGCGAAGATAGCAGAAGATCGAAAGATGATGCATCGCGAACACTTTACTACATTGACCAGAGTCCTTAGGGGCGACACAGCCGGTGTGTGAGTAGTGTGCGACCCCACCCCCATTTGTAACTTTAAAGCTCCCTTGAGCAGCGGGCTGACGAGCCTGGGATCCCGCACCTACGTGCCTGAGTGGTACTATACCTGGCAGATATTGGCAGCCATCGGCAACCCCAGTACACGGCCTATCCCTGCTGATGAGGGGTAATACCCCGAAACACGTGTCCAGGAATGGCGAAGACAGCGAAGATAGCAGAAGATCGAAAGATGATGCATCGCAAACACTTTACTACATTGACCAGAGTCCTTAGGGGAGACACCGCCGGTGTGTGAGTAATGTGCGACCCCACCCCCATTTGTAACTTTAAAGCTCCCTTGAGCAGCGGGCTGACGAGCCTGGGATCCAGCACCTACGCCCCCGAGTGGTACTATATCTGGCAGATATTGGCAGCCATCGGCAACCCCAGTACACGGCCTATCCCTGCTGATGAGGGGTAATACCCCGAAAAACGTGTCCAGGGATGGCGAAGACAGCGAAGATAGCAGAAGATCGAAAGATGATGCATCGCGAACACTTTACTACATTGACTAGAGTCCTTAGGGGCGACACCGCCGGTGTGTGAGTAGTGTGCGACCCCACCCCCATTTGTAACTTTAAAGCTCCCTTGAGCAGCGGGCTGACGAGCCTGGGATCCCGCACCTACGCGCCTGAGTGGTACTATACCTGGCAGATATTGGCAGCCATCTGCAACCCCAGTACACGGCCTATCCCTGCTGATGAGGGGTAACACCCCGAAACACGTGTCCAGGGATGGCGAAGACAGCGAAGATAGCAGAAGATCGAAAGATGATGCATCGCGAACACTTTACTACATTGACCAGAGTCCTTAGGGGCGACACCGCCGGTGTGTGAGTAGTGTGCGACCCCCACCCCCATTTGTAACTTTAAAGCTCCCTTGAGCAGCGGGCTGACGAGCCTGGGATCCCGCACCTACGCGCCTTAGTGGTACTATACCTGGCAGATATTGGCAGCCATCGGCAACCCCAGTACATGGCCTATCCCTGCTGATGAGGGGTAATACCCCGAAACACGTGTCCAGGGATGGCGAAGACAGCGAAGATAGCAGAAGATCGAAAGATGATGCATCGCGAACACTTTACTACATTGACCAGAGTCCTTAGGGGCGACACCACCGGTGTGTGAGTAGTGTGCGACCCCACCCCCATTTGTAACTTTAAAGCTCCCTTGAGCAGCGGGCTGACGAGCCTGGGATCCCGCACCTACGCGCCTGAGTGGTACTATACCTGGCAGATATTGGCAGCCATCGGCAACCCCAGTACACGGCCTATCCCTGCTGATGAGGGGTAATACCCCCAAAACTCGTGTCCAGGGATGGCGAAGACAGAGAAGATAGCAGAAGATCGAAAGATGATGCATCGCGAACACTTTACTACATTGACCAGAGTCCTTAGGGGCGATACTGCCGGTGTGTGAGTAGTGTGCGACCCCACCCCCATTTGTAACTTTAAAGCTCCCTTGAGCAGCGGGCTGACGAGCCTGGGATCCAGCACCTACGCCCCCGAGTGGTACTATATCTGGCAGATATTGGCAGCCATCGGCAACCCCAGTACACGGCCTATCCCTGCTGATGAGGGGTAATACCCCGAAAAACGTGTCCAGGGATGGCGAAGACAGCGAAGATAGCAGAAGATCGAAAGATGATGCATCGCGAACACTTTACTACATTGACCAGAGTCCTTAGGGGCGATACTGCCGGTGTGTGAGTAGTGTGCGACCCCACCCCCATTTGTAACTTTAAAGCTCCCTTGAGCAGCGGGCTGACGAGCCTGGGATCCAGCACTTACGCCCCCGAGTGGTACTATATCTGGCAGATATTGGCAGCCATCGGCAACCCCAGTACAAGGCCTATCCCTGCTGATGAGGGGTAATACCCCGAAAAACGTGTCCAGGGATGGCGAAGACAGCGAAGATAGCAGAAGATCGAAAGATGATGCATCGCGAACACTTTACTACATTGACCAGAGTCCTTAGGGGAGACACCGCCGGTGTGTGAGTAATGTGCGACCCCACCCCCATTTGTAACTTTAAAGCTCCCTTGAGCAGCGGGCTGACGAGCCTGGGATCCAGCACCTACGCCCCCGAGTGGTACTATATCTGGCAGATATTGGCAGCCATCGGCAACCCCAGTACACGGCCTATCCCTGCTGATGAGGGGTAATACCCCGAAAAACGTGTCCAGGGATGGCGAAGACAGCGAAGATAGCAGAAGATCGAAAGATGATGCATCGCGAACACTTTACTACATTGACCAGAGTCCTTAGGGGCGACACAGCCGGTGTGTGAGTAGTGTGCGACCCCACCCCCATTTGTAACTTTAAAGCTCCCTTGAGCAGCGGGCTGACGAGCCTGGGATCCCGCACCTACGTGCCTGAGTGGTACTATACCTGGCAGATATTGGCAGCCATCGGCAACCCCAGTACACGGCCTATCCCTGCTGATGAGGGGTAATACCCCGAAACACGTGTCCAGGAATGGCGAAGACAGCGAAGATAGCAGAAGATCGAAAGATGATGCATCGCAAACACTTTACTACATTGACCAGAGTCCTTAGGGGAGACACCGCCGGTGTGTGAGTAATGTGCGACCCCACCCCCATTTGTAACTTTAAAGCTCCCTTGAGCAGCGGGCTGACGAGCCTGGGATCCCGCACCTACGCGCCTGAGTGGTACTATACCTGGCGGATATTGGCAGCCATCGGCAACCCCAGTACACGGCCTATCCCTGCTGATGAGGGGTAATACCCCGAAATACGTGTCCAGGGATGGCGAAGACAGCAAAGATAGCAGAAGATCGAAAGATGATGCATCGCGAACACTTTACTACATTGACCAGAGTCCTTAGGGGCGACACCGCCGGTGTGTGAGTAGTGTGCGACCCAACCCCCATTTGTAACTTTAAAGCTCCCTTGAGCAGCGGGCTGACGCGCCTGGGATCCCGCACCTACGCGCCTGAGTGGTACTATACCTGGCAGATATTGGCAGCCATCGGCAACCCCAGTACACGGCCTATCCCTGCTGATGAGGGGTATAACCCCCAAAACACGTGTCCAGGGATGGCTAAAACAGCGAAGATAGCAGAAGATCAAAAGATGATGCATCGCGAACACTTTACAACATTGACCAGAGTCCTTAGGGGCGATACCGCCGGTGTGTGAGTAGTGTGCGACCCCACCCCCATTTGTAACTTTAAAGCTCCCTTGAGCAGCGGGCTGACGAGCCTGGGATCCCGCACCTACGCGCCCGAGTGGTACTATACCTGGCAGATATTGGAAGCCATCGGCAACCCCAGTACACGGCCTATCCCTGCTGATGAGGGGTAATACCCCAAAACACGTGTCCAGGGATGGCGAAGACAGGGAAGATAGCAGAAGATCGAAAGATGATGCATCGCGAACACTTTACTACATTGACCAGAGTCCTTAGGGGCGACACCGCCGGTGTGTGAGTAGTGTGCGACCCCACCCCCATTTGTAACTTTAAAGCTCCCTTGAGCAGCGGGCTGACGAGCCTGGGATCCCGCACCTACGCGCCTGAGTGGTACTATACCTGGCAGATATTGGCAGCCATCGGCAACCCCAGTACACGGCCTATCCCTGCTGATGAGGGGTAATACCCCGAAACACGTGTCCAGGGATGGCGAAGACAGCGAAGATAGCAGAAGATCGAAAGATGATGCATCGCGAACACTTTACTACATTGACCAGAGTCCTTAGGGGAGACACCGCCGGTGTGTGAGTAGTGTGCGACCCCACCCCATTTGTAACTTTAAAGCTCCCTTGAGCAGCGGGCTGACGAGCCTGGGATCCCGCACCTACGCGCCTGAGTGGTAATATACCTGGCAGATATTGGCAGCCATCGGCAACCCCAGTACACGGCCTATCCCTGCTGATGAGGGGTAATACCCCGAAACACGTGCCCAGGGATGGCGAAGACAGCGAAGATAGCAGAAGATCGAAAGATGATGCATCGCGAACACTTTACTACATTGACCAGAGTCCTTAGGGGTGACACCGCCGGTGTGTGAGTAGTGTGCGACCCCACCCCCATTTGTAACTTCAAAGCTCCCTTGAGCAGCGGGCTGACGAGCCTGGGATCCCGCACCTACGCGCCTGAGTGGTACTATACCTGGCAGATATTGGCAGCCATCGGCAACCCCAGTACACGGCCTATCCCTGCTGATGAGGGATAATACCCCGAAACACGTGTCCAGGGATGGCGAAGACAGCGAAGATAGCAGAAGATCGAAAGATGATGCATCGCAAACACTTTACTACATTGACCAGAGTCCTTAGGGGTGACACCGCCGGTGTGTGAGTAGTGTGCGACCCCACCCCCATTTGTAACTTTAAAGCTCCCTTGAGCAGCGGGCTGACGAGCCTGGGATCCTGCACCTACGCGCCTGAGTGGTACTATACCTGGCAGATATTGGCAGCCATCGGCAACCCCAGTACACGGCCTATCCCTGCTGATGAGGGGTAATACCCCGAAACACGTGTCCAGGGATGGCGAAGACAGCGAAGATAGCAGAAGATCGAAAGATGATGCATCGCGAACACTTTACTACATTGACCAGAGTCCTCAGGGGCGACACCGCCGGTGTGTGAGTAGTGTGCGACCCCACCCCCATTTGTAACTTTAAAGCTCCCTTGAGCAACGGGCTGACGAGCCTGGGATCCCGCACTTACGCGCCTGAGTGGTACTATACCTGGCAGATATTGGCAGCCATCGGCAACCCCAGTACACGGCCTATCCCTGCTGATGAGGGGTAATACCCCGAAACACGTGTCCAGGGATGGCGAAGACAGCGAAGATAGCAGAAGATCGGAAGACGATGCATCACGAACACTTTACTACATTGACCAGAGTCCTTAGGGGCGACACCGCCTGTGTGTGAGTAGTGTGCGACCCCACCCCCATTTGTAACTTTAAAGCTCCCTTGAGCAGCGGGCTGACGAGCCTGGGATCCCGCACCTACGCGCCTGAGTGGTACTATACCTGGCAGATATTGGCAGCCATCGGCAACCCCAGTACACGGCCTATCCCTGCTGATGAGGGGTAATACCCCGAAACACGTGTCCAGGGATGGCGAAGACAGCGAAGATAGCAGAAGATCGGAAGACGATGCATCACGAACACTTTACTACATTGACCAGAGTCCTTAGGGGCGACACCGCCGGTGTGTGAGTAGTGTGCGACCCCACCCCCATTTGTAACTTTAAAGCTCCCTTGAGCAGCGGGCTGACGAGCCTGGGATCCCGCACCTACGCGCCTGAGTGGTACTATACCTGGCAGATATTGGCAGCCATCGGCAACCCCAGTACACGGCCTATCCCTGCTGATGAGGGGTAATACCCCGAAACACGTGTCCAGGGATGGCGAAGACAGCGAAGATAGCAGAAGATCGAAAGATGATGCATCGCAAACACTTTACTACATTGACCAGAGTCCTTAGGGGCGACACCGCCGGTGTGTGAGTAGTGTGCGACCCCACCCCCATTTGTAACTTTAAAGCTCCCTTGAGCAGCGGGCTGACGAGCCTGGGATCCCGCACCTATGCGCCTGAGTGGTACTATACCTGGCAGATATTGGCAGCCATCGGCAACCCCAGTACACGGCCTATCCCTGCTGATGAGGGGTAATACCCCGAAACACGTGTCCAGGGATGGCGAAGACAGCGAAGATAGCAGAAGATCGAAAGATGATGCATCGCGAACACTTTACTACATTGACCAGAGTCCTTAGGGGCGACACCGCCGGTGTGTGAGCAGTGTGCGACCCCACCCCCATTTGTAACTTTAAAGCTCCCTTGAGCAGCGGGCTGCTGAGCCTGGGATCCCGCACCTACGCGCCTTAGTGGTACTATACCTGGCAGATATTGGCAGCCATCGGCAACCCCAGTACACGGCCTATCCCTGCTGATGAGGGGTAATACCCCGAAACACGTGTCCAGGGATGGCGAAGACAGCGAAGATAGCAAAAGATCGAAAGATGATGCATCGCGAACACTTTACTACATTGACCAGAGTCCTTAGGGGCGACACCGCCGGTGTGTGAGTAGTGTGCGACCCCACCCCCATTTGTAACTTTAAAGCTCCCTTGAGCAGCGGGCTGACGAGCCTGGGATCCCGCACCTACGCGCCTGAGTGGTACTATACCTGGCAGATATTGGCAGCCATCGGCAACCCCAGTACACGGCCTATCCCTGCTGATGAGGGGTAATACCCCGAAACACGTGTCCAGGGATGGCGAAGACAGCGAAGATAGCAGAAGATCGAAAAATGATGCATCGCGAACACTTTACTACATTGACCAGAGTCCTTAGGGGCTACACCGCCGGTGTGTGAGTAGTGTGCGACCCCACCCCCATTTGTAACTTTAAAGCTCCCTTGAGCAGCGGGCTGACGAGCCTGGGATCCCGCACCTACGCGCCTGAGTGGTACTATACCTGGCAGATATTGGCAGCCATCGGCAACCCCAGTACACGGCCTGTCCCTGCTGATGAGGGGTAATACCCCGAAACACGTGTCCAGGGATGGCGAAGACAGCGAAGATAGCAGAAGATCGAAAGATGATGCATCGCGAACACTTTACTACATTGACCAGAGTCCTTAGGGGCGACACCGCCGGTGTGTGAGTAGTGTGCGACCCCACCCCCATTTGTCCTTTCCAGATATGCAGCTCTCAGTTTCCAGGAGATTCGACAATTGTGTACCTCCAGGAAATTGAAACAGGGTTCTAACCCTACCACTCCTTTTCTGTTAGGTCTCTTAGAGACGAGATGATGCCAGAAGGGCTGCTACTGCAGGCCCCTCTAATCCAGATGGGAGCATGCCCTCCTTAGAAGGTACACCTGGTGATCCAGACTCCAACCTCCCTGAAGCAGAGAATGAAGATAGGGAAGAAGGGGATGTATCTGAGGATGAGGCAGAAAATGGGCAACATTTAGTCAGCAGACTAACAAGGGCCAACTTAGACCTACATAGGGAAGGAACTGGGGAACCCCCAGTGCTGACCCTTAGCAGGCCTAACTTTGGGGTTAGGAGAGATAGATCTCCTTCTAGGGACTCCAATAGATCTGTGCACTCTCATGCATCTGCTCAGAGGAGAATGACTTCCCCTCAGAGGAGAGAGCATGAAGCAAAGATGAAGGAAGTTAATCTGAGGATCCAAAGGGAAGAACTTGCCCTTGCCAAAGAGAAGCTTGCCTTTGCTAGAGAGCAACAGTTGAGCGGGTTAGCACCCACTGGTGGCAGCAATATCCCTAAGGATAAAGACAGGAGTTTTGATAATAGACACCTGAGTAAAATAGTGCCCTCCTATAAGACAGGAGATGATATCCACAAGTGGATAACTGCTTTGGAAAGAGCCTGCAAAGTACAGCAGGTACCCCAGAGTCAGTGGGCAGCTATATTGTGGCTCTCCTTTGAAGGTAAAGGAAGACACAAGCTCCTCACTGTTAGAGATGAGGATGCTAATGATTACCAAGTCTTGAAAACTGCTCTGATTGATGGGTTTGGCTTAACAACTGAACAGTACAGGTTGATGTTCAGTGACACCCAGAAAACTCAGGCTCAAGATTGGACTGACTTTGTTGATTGTGCCACTAAGGCTTTGGAAGGCTGGTTACTGGGTAGTAAAGTTACTGATTACACAGGATTGTATAATCTAATTATGAGAGAGCAAATCTTAAATAATTGTCAGAACCAGTTGTTGCATCAGCACTTGATTGACTCAGATCTGACCTCTCCCCAAGAATTGGGAAAAAAGGCAGACAGATGGGTCAGGACAAGGGTCAAGCAGCAGAACCAGAACCAGGGTGGTGGCCAGAAGAAAGCAGACCAGAAGGGTAATGAGAATAAGCAAAATGACCAGAAGTCTTCAACAGGGCCCCAACAACCTAAGGAGGGTGGGTCCCAAACTTCCCAGAAGAAGAAGAATGATGGTCCTAAGAAACCATGGTGCCAATACTGTAAAAGTAAGACTCACTGGTTTAGTGAGTGCACCAAGAAAGGCCAAACTCCTACCACTACTGTCCCTAAGACACCTGCACCCCCTAGTACAGTTAGTAGTGGTAGTGTACCTCTCAAGGCTATAGTTGGGTTAACCCTGGGAACTGAGGTGGGTTCTGACTTAGTTAGAATTCCTACTCAGGCAGTTCTTGTTTGTACTGGGGACATGGATATGACCCCTACTGTAAGTCCTAGTACTCTGGGCAAATACAGACAAACGCCTTTGATAAATGGAAAGATGGCTCAGGCCTACAGGGACACATGTGCCAGTGTCACTATGGTGACACCAACATTTGTGGACCCTGACCAGATCATGATAGGTTCAGACTACCTAGTGACCAATGCTAGCAATGTCACTACCAATCACAGTATGGCAGTTGTTAATTTCTCCTGGGGAGGGGTAACTGGCCTCAAAAGGGTTGTAGTTAGTTCAGACCTCCCAGTAGATTGTCTTTTGGGAAATGATTTGGAATCCTCACTGTGGTCAGATGTGGAGTACAGGACTCATGTAGGAATGCTAGGTCTCTCCTCACATGTCCTTGCTGTGACTAGGTCACGGGCCAAGAAATGCCCAGCTGAACTAGTGCTGGATCCTGGAAGAATGGACCAGACACTACCCAAGAGAAAGAGCAGTAGGGGTAAGGCTAAGCCTTCCCCCCTGCCTCAGGTTGAGGATCAGCTCTCTCAGGAGGCTGACCCCAAGACCCCAGAAGGAACTGTCCTAGAAGAGCTTGAGCCTGAACAGGTTGAGTTTCTTGGGACAGGGGGACCTTCCAGGGCAGACTTGAGGCAGGCACAGTTAGACTGTTCCTCTCTTGAACCCCTCAGACAGCAGGTTGCTGCTGAGGCTGCAGGGAATGCTACAGGTGCCCATAAGGTATATATGGATAATGGACTCCTATACTCTGAGGCAAGAGACCCCAAACCTGGTGCTACCAGGAGGCTGGTCATCCCCTTGTCTCTTAGAGGTTTCCTTCTCACCTTAGCCCATGACATTCCCCTTGCAGGTCACTTAGGCCAGAACAAGACTTGGGACAGGCTTGCCCCACACTTTCACTGGCCTCATATGTCTGAGGACACTAAAGAGTTTTGTCGCTCATGTGTCACCTGCCAAGCCAGTGGCAAATCAGGTGGCACAACAAAGGCCCCCCTTATACCACTACCTGTGGTGGGGGTGTCCTTTGAGAGAGTGGGGATAGACATTGTGGCGACCAATGGACCCCCCAACAGCATCCGGGCACAGATTTATACTGGTGGTAGTGGATCATGCCACCAGGTATCCAGAAGCTATTCCCCTTAGGACCACTACAGCTCCTGTTGTGGCCAGGGCCCTGCTTGGAGTTTTCTCCAGAGTGGGGTTTCCTAAGGAGGTTGTCTCTGACAGAGGTGCCAACTTCATGTCAGGATACTTGACTGCTATGTGGAAGGAGTGTGGTGTAAATTACAAATTTACCACACCCTATCACCCACAGTGCAATGGGCTTGTTGAAAGATTCAACAAGACCCTCAAAGGGATGATAAAAGGGTTACCTGAAAAGCTTAGGCGAAGATGGGACATCCTTTTACCCTGCCTTCTGTTTGCTTACAGAGAGGTCCCACAGAAGGGGGTTGGTTACTGCCCTTTTGAGCTTCTGTTTGGGCATCCTGTAAGAGGACCCCTATGTCTTGTGAAGGAAGGATGGGAGTTACCTATCAAAAAGCCTAAACTTGACATAGTGGACTATGTACTTGGTCTCCGCTCCAGGATGGCAGAGTACATGGAGAAGGCATCCAAAAACCTTGAGGCCAGCCAAGACCTTCAAAAAGCTTGGCATGACCAAAAGGTTGTCCTAACTGTGTATCATGCAGGACAGAAGGTGTGGGTGTTGGAGCCAGTGGCCCCAGCAGCTCTCCAAGACAAATGGTCTGGACCCCATACCATCATTGAGCAAAAGGGAGAAGTCACCTACTTGGTGGACATGGGAACTCCCAGGAGCCCTCACAGAGTACTTCATGTGAATAGGCTCAAAGCATTTGTTGACAGGGAGGACATGGGCTTGCTCATGGCCACAGATGAGGGACAGGAGGAAGAGAGTCACCCTCTCCCAGACCTGCTCATTCAGAACCGTCATGATGGGTCAGTAGATGGTGTGGTCTTTTCTGACAGCCTCTCTGAACATCAACAAGAGGATTGTAAGCAGGTCCTTCAATCCTTCAGACAAATGTTTTCTCTGACCCCCAGTCAGACAAACTGGTGCACCCATGAGGTGGACACTGGTGACAGTCTGCCTATAAAGAGTAAAATCTACAGGCAACCTGACCACGTCAGGAACTGCATAAAGAAAGAAGTACAAAAGATGTTGGAATTGGGAGTCATTGAACCCTCAGAGAGCCCTTGGGCTAGTCCTGTAGTTCTGGTACCAAAGCCTCACACCCAGGATGGTAAGAGAGAGATGAGGTTGTGTGTAGACTACAGGGGTCTCAATGCTGTCACTAAGACAGATGCCCATCCAATACCTAGGGCAGATGAACTGATAGACAAGTTGGCTTCTGCAACTTTCTTAAGTACATTTTACCTAACAGCTGGTTATTGGCAGATCAGGTTAGCTGAGGATGCCAAGGCCAAGACAGCATTTTCTACCCCAGGAGGTCATTACCAGTTTGTGGTGATGCCCTTTGGTTTGAAAAATGCACCTGCCACTTTTCAAAGGTTGGTGAACCAAGTTCTCACTGGGTTGGATGACTTCTGTGCAACATATCTAGATGATATTGCTGTCTTTAGCTCCACCTGGGAGGATCACCTGATCCACCTGAGGAAAGTTTTGGAGGCCCTGCAAAAGGCAGGCCTCACTATCAAGGCTACTAAGTGCCAGATAGGGCAGAGTCAGGTTGTGTACCTGGACCACCTTGTAGGTGGAGGCCAGGTTCAACCATTGGAGAGCAAGATACAGGCCATAAAGGACTGGGCTTCTCCAACCACCCAGACACAGGTCAGAGCTTTCTTGGGCCTGTCTGGTTACTATAGGAAGTTTGTCAAGAATTATGGGTCCATTGTGACACCACTTAATGACCTGACAAGCAAGAAAATGCCAAAGAGAGTTCAGTGGACAGTTAGCTGTCAAAAGGCATTTGATGACCTAAAGCAGGCCATGTGTACTGCACCTATTCTCAAGAGTCCTGACTACTCCAAAACCTTCATTGTCCAAACAGATGCATCTGAGTTGGGTGTGGGAGCTGTTCTATCTCAACTGAATATTGATGGTCATGACCAGCCCATTGCTTTTATAAGCAGAAGGCTGACCCCTAGAGAGAAACGTTGGTCAGCTATAGAGAGGGAGGCCTTTGCTGTGGTTTGGGCCCTGAAGAAGTTGAGGCCCTTCTTGTTTGGAACTCACTTCAAGATTCAGACCGACCATAAGCCCCTCTTATGGCTAAATCAGATGAAGGGTAAAAACCCCAAACATCTTAGGTGGTCCATTTCCCTACAGGGGATGGACTTTACAGTGGAGCACAGACCAGGGACTGACCATGGCAATGCAGATGGTCTCTCCAGGTATTTCCACTTAGAACAGGAAGACTCACCTGGTCAAGGTTAGTTTAATGTCCCTAAGTTTGGGGGGGGAGGGTTATGTAGGAGAGTGGGGTCTGCAATCCTATGGTCACCCCAGATTTTTGCGTTTTGCTTCACTGGTTTACGACTTTCCCTGGCTGTGGGCCTGCTAATCAGACCCACAGCCTAGCTGTTCTCTCTCTAAATTGACAACCATGTACTTTAGGTGCATTTACCAATTGGTACTGGGCCACCTTATCAGTCCCTGTACCCAGGGCATAGGTGTACCCAGGGCCTACCAGGGGCTGAAGCATGTATTATGCCACCCCTGGCTGGCCATCTAAACAGACACAACTGGCTGCACGACAGCTGGGGCAAGGTGGTGTAATCACCCTTTGCTGTAGATATAGTATACCTATATCTAACCTTAAAATGGACACATATATTCCTATCAGTCACTCCTATGGCAGGCCTTATCGATCCTGAAGGCAGAGTGCTTGGAATTATGTGAGATGGTGCTCTGGCATGAGCTGAGCCCGTTTGCAGCTTGCGGAACCAAGTCCTAATAGCTGTTCCATGATAACGCTATACCATATACTCTTAAGTGCATTATAATCCTCGCGGTTAAATGCTACCTTTGGTATAACGTTATCAAAACATGTCGAGTAAGGTGTCATACGAATTGGAATACTACCCCCTCGCCAGTTCTGTCGACGGGGGTAGCATTCCACCCTTCTAGAGGGACACGACATGTATGTAACTGTGAACCCCGGTTAAAGTTAACTCGAGCCTTGGCATCACAAAATGGATGCCACCACCACAGACACAAGTCTGACCTCCTGCTGCTGGGATTCCTTCCAGCGAGGGAGGCTTGGACAAAGGGTTTCCTGCCTTGGGAGGTGCTAGCACCATCCCAGACAGGATTTTGTGTATTGGGTAGGACAGGCCTGAAAGGAATAAGACATGCCCGGGGCACACAAGGTGTCCTGTGCATACACCGGTGCAAACCAGTTGCTGGGGCATCCCTGCCCCAGCTCTGGCGGGAAACCGGGCAAAGGATAGGGGGTGTAGCCATCCCCCTTCCTGGTCCCACCCAGGGGAGGGACCTAGTCAGTAGTGCAGCCCCCTTTAGGAGAATAAAGGTAGGAGCTGGTCCCATTCCAAATTAGATTATCCTGAACAACTTTCACAAGAAGAAACTCTGGACTTCGACGTTCTGCTCCACAGAAGACTGAAGAATCTCCCTTGTGGGCAAGGAGTGTCCACCCTGCACAAGCAGGCCCCATCAAGCGTCCAGCGGCCTCCCTTTGTCGTCTTCCCTCGAGGATCCAGACTTCAGAGCCCGACGAGACCCGGATTCCCAGACCTCTCCGACCTCTACCTACATCTGCAGCACAGCTGAGACCCGTGGGTGCGACGAGACACATGGGACCGGTCATCTTGAAAGAAACTGCACTTTGCTTCCAGCACAACTCCCGAGGTAAACTCGGAATAGTGCTTTGGGGACTGGGAAGCCCCAGCCCCGAGCAGCTCCTGCACCGAAGATCAGCCCACCAGCCTCCACGAGATCTGCGTGGGGTCCTTCTGCTTGTTTTCCGCTTGACGCGTTGTCTGGTCACTTGCCGGCTGGCTAGTGGCCTCCTAGATGACATACCTTTGAATCTTTGCTGCTTGTCTGGTTGCTCCAGACTGGCCCTTGCTCCCTTCCAAAAGAGGGGCACCCCCGACTCTCCTAGTCCGCACCAGACGCTTTCTTCACTCACCGCGTGGGTTGCCTTTGCCAAGGCCTGTTGACGCCGATTCCGGATCCAACACCGCCGACAGCGAGAGCCTATGTGGGGCAGCTCTTGCCTCCATCCTCGTCGTCGAAGACACCTCCTGGTCCACGTGGCTGCGGAGTCAAGCGTCCACTCTTCACCTGATCGCGACAACGACATCTGGTTCCATCCTGGTTCCACTCCAGTCACTGGCTAGTGACTTTGAACATTGTCCCCTCTGCTTTCAGGTCCTCTTCTTCACCAATCCACTCTTGGATCGCACCGGACATCTTCCTCCTGGTCGCCTGCAGCATCTTTTCTTTCAGGCTCCATAGACTTCAACGCGAGAACCCGACGCACTTTGACACCTATGCACCCGCAGCCCGTGGGTGAGGTAACGAGAGCATTTCGGTGCTCAAGGGTAGTTTAACTGTCCTAGTGTCCAGTTCCACAGTCGTTGTTGTCCTAACTAGTCAGGATTGTCAGTACTCACCTTTAACTTGAACTGTACTGTCCATAGACGTTGTTACCCATGTCGCGTGTGAGTTCACACTCTGCACACGCATTCCGTGGGCCTCCTATTACTTACCTAGTGTTAGTGTAGCGTGGTCCCAACGATCCTACAGCCTCTGGACAGCTCCATTCTTTCTATCGACTTTCACATTCCACTTACTTAGTATTATGGTTTGTCGTGCCCCTAGGGCACCATTGTAATTTTGTGCAACTTGTCGTATTTTTCGTAAGAGATTGTCATGTGCTTAGCCCTCTGACCTCATAAAGAGTTCAGAGGTGTTGTTATTAATAAATATACTGGTTATTTTCATAACAACCTGTGTGGTGTCCTTTCATCTGATATTCAAGGGGTTATATTGTGGTAAAACAGCTGGCTTCACATGCCAAAAGAGTTTAGCCTAAGACTGCTTTGTCCATGCTACCATTAGGATAGCTGGTCTATAAGGTTGATTTACAACCAATCACCATAAGGGTTGTTTGGACTGATACAAGGTGATCACTAGAACTAGTGAGCATCATATATCAGGCCAACTTCTCACATTGGTGGCAGCGGTGGGATTTGAGCTTGCTGTTGTTTTTACCACATATAATCTTTAAATATCATTTGAAAGATCACATAAGGTACTCTAGGTACATATAACAAGCTTAGAAATACTCTGAGTTCTACTGAACCAGCTGTTGTAGTAGAAAGGGCCTAGCACACACTGGCTACAACTCTTAGCAAGGGATCAGTAGGAAAACCCATAGTGTAGGTAGGGGCATCACTTACACCTCACTAGAAAGCATGTCTGCCCATGGAAAGACTTCAGAGACTCCCCTAGTGGTTAGTGATCCTCCACAGGTCCTTTCCAGACATGCAGCTCTCAGTTTCCAGGAGACGAGACAATTGTGTACCTCCAGGAAATTGAAACAGGGTTCTAACCCTACCACTCCTTTTCTGTTAGGTCTCTTAGAGACATATGATGCCAGAAGGGCTGCTGCTGCAGGCCCCTCTAATCCAGATGGGAGCATGCCCCCCTTAGAAGGTACACCTGGTGATCCAGACTCCAACCTCCCTGAAGCAGAGAATGAAGATAGGGAAGAAGGGGATGTATCTCAGGATGAGGCAGAAAACGGGCAACCTTTAGTCAGCAGACTTACAAGGGCCAACTTAGACCTACATAGGGAAGGAACTGGGGGACCCCTAGTGCTGACCCTTAGCAGGCCTAACTTTGGGGTTAGGAGAGTTAGATCTCCTTCTAGGGACTCCAATAGATCTGTGCACTCTCAGGCATCTGCTCAGATGAGAATGACTTCCCCTCAGAGGAGAGAGCATGAAGCAAAGATGAAGGAAGTTAATCTGAGGATCCAAAGGGAAGAACTTGCCCTTGCCAAAGAGAAACTTGCCTTTGCTAGAGAGCAACAGTTGAGTGGGTTAGCACCCACTGGTGGCAGCAATATCCCTAAGGATAAAGACAGGAGTTTTGATAATAGACACCTGAGTAAAATAGTGCCCTCCTATAAGACAGGAGATGATATCCACAAGTGGATAACTGCTTTGAGGAGAGCCTGTAAAGTACAGCAGGTACCCCAGAGTCAGTGGGGATCTATATTGTGGCTCTCCTTTGAAGGTAAAGGAAGAGACAAGCTCCTCACTGTTAGAGATAAGGATGCTAATGATTACCAAGTCTTGAAAACTGCTCTGATTGATGGGTTTGGCTTAACAACTGAACAGTACACGTTGATGTTTAGGGACACCTAGAAAACTCAGGCTCAAGATTGGACTGACTTTGTTGATTGTGCCACTAAGGCTTTGGAAGGCTGGTTACTGGGTAGTAAAGTTACTGATTACACAGGATTGTATAATCTAATTATGAGAGAGCAAATCTTAAATAATTGTCAGAACCAGTTGTTGCATCAGCACTTGATTGACTCAGATCTGACCTCTCCCCAAGAATTGGGAAAGAAGGCAGACAGATGGGTCAGGACAAGGGTCAAGCAGCAGAACCAGAACCAGGGTGGTGGCCAGAAGAAAGCAGACCAGAAGGGTAATGAGAATAAGCAAAATGACCAGAAGTCTTCAACAGGGCCCCAACAACCTAAGGAGGGTGGGTCCCAAACTTCCCAGAAGAAGAAGAATGATGGTCCTAAGAAACCATGGTGCCAATACTGTAAGAGTAAGACTCACTGGTTTAGTGAGTGCACCAAGAAAGGCCAAACTCCTACCACTACTGTCCCTAAGACACCTGCACCCCCTAGTACAGTTAGTAGTGGTAGTGTACCTCCCAAGGCTATAGTTGGGTTAACCCTGGGAACTGAGATGGGTTCTGACTTAGTTAGAATTCCTACTCAGGCAGTTCTTGTTTGTACTGGGGACATGGATATGACCCCTACTGTAAGTCCTAGTACTCTGGGCAAATACAGACAAACGCCTTTGATAAATGGAAAGATGGCTCAGGCCTATAGGGACACATGTGCCAGTGTCACTATGGTGACATCAACATTTGTGGACCCTGACCAGATCATGCTAGGTTCAGACTACCTAGTGACCAATGCTAGCAATGTCACTACCAATCACAGTATGGCAGTTGTTAATTTCTCCTGGGGAGGGGTAACTGGCCTCAAAAGGGTTGTAGTTAGTTCAGACCTCCCAGTAGATTGTCTTTTGGGCAATGATTTGGAATCCTCACTGTGGTCAGATGTGGAGTACAGGACTCATGTAGGAATGCTAGGTCTCTCCTCACATGTCCTTGCTGTGACCAGGTCACAGGCCAAGAAATGCCCAGCTGAACTAGTGCTGGATCCTGGAAGAATGGACCAGATACTACCCAAGAGAAAGAGCAGTAGGGGTAAGGCTGAGCCTTCCCCCCTGCCTCAGGTTGAGGATCAGCTCTCTCAGGAGGCTGACTCCAAGACCCCAGAAGGAACTGTCCTAGAAGAGCTTGAGCCTGAACAGGTTGAGTTTCTTGGGACAGGGGGACCTTCCAGGGCAGACTTGAGACAGGCACAGTTAGACTGTTCTTCTCTTGAACCCCTCAGACAGCAGGCTGCTGATGAGGCTGCAGGGAATGCTACAGGTGCCCATAAGGTATATTGGGATGATGGACTCCTATACTCTGAGGCAAGAGACCCCAAACCTGGTGCTACCAGGAGGCTGGTCATCCCCTTGTCTCTTAGAGGTTTTCTTCTCACCTTAGCCCATGACATTCCCCTTGCAGGTCACTTAGGCCAGAACAAGACTTGGGACAGGCTTGCCCCACACTTTCACTGGCCTCATATGTCTGAGGACACTAAAGAGTTTTGTCGCTCATGAGTCACCTGCCAAGCCAGTGGCAAATCAGGTGGCACAACAAAGGCCCCCCTTATACCACTACCTGTGGTGGGGGTGCCCTTCGAGAGAGTGGGGATAGACATTGTTGGACCAATGGACCCCCCAACATCATCTGGGCACAGATTTATACTGGTGGTAGTGGATCATGCCACCAGGTATCCAGAAGCTATTCCCCTTAGGACCACTACAGCTCCTGTTGTGGCCAGGGCCCTGCTTGGAGTTTTCTCCAGAGTGGGGTTTCCTAAGGAGGTTGTCTCTGACAGAGGTGCCAACTTCATGTCAGGATACTTGACTGCTATGTGGAAGGAGTGTGGTGTAAATTACAAATTTACCACACCCTATCACCCACAGTGCAATGGGCTTGTTGAAAGATTCAACAAGACCCTCAAAGGGATGATAAAAGGGTTACCTGAAAAGCTTAGGCGAAGATGGGACATCCTTTTAGCCTGCCTTCTGTTTGCTTACAGGGAGGTCCCACAGAAGGGGGTTGGTTACAGCCCTTTTGAGCTTCTGTTTGGGCATCCTGTAAGAGGACCCCTATGTCTTGTGAAGGAAGGATGGGAGTTACCTCTCAAAAAGCCTAAACTTGACATAGTGGACTATGTACTTGGTCTCCGCTCCAGGATGGCAGAGTACATGGAGAAGGCATCCAAAAACCTTGAGGCCAGCTAAGACCTTCAAAAAGCTTGGCATGACCAAAAGGCTGTCCTAACTGTGTATCATGCAGGACAGAAGGTGTGGGTGTTGGAGCCAGTGGCCCCAGCAGTTCTCCAAGACAAATGGTCTGGACCCCATACCACCATTGAGCAAAAGGGAGAAGTCACCTACTTGGTGGACATGGGAACTCCCAGGAGCCCTCACAGAGTACTTCATGTGAATAGGCTCAAAGCATTTGTTGACAGGGAGGACATGGGCTTGCTCATGGCCACAGATGAGGGACAGGAGGAAGAGAGTGACCCTCTCCCATACCTGCTCACTCAGAACCCTGTTGATGGGTCAGTAGATGGTGTGGTCTTTTCTGACAGCCTCTCTGAACATCAACAAGAGGATTGTAAGCAGGTCCTTCAATCCTTCAGACAAATGTTTTCTCTGACCCCCAGTCAGACAAACTGGTGCACCCATGAGGTGGAGACTGGTGACAGTCTGCCTATAAAGAGTAAAATCTACAGGCAACCTGACCACGTCAGGGACTGCATAAAGAAAGAAGTACAAAAGATGTTGGAATTGGGAGTCATTGAACCCTCAGAGAGCCCTTGGGCTAGTCCTGTAGTTCTGGTACAAAAGCCTCACGCCCAGGATGGTAATAGAGAGATGAGGTTTTATGTAGACTACAGGGGTCTCAATGCTGTCACTAAGACAGATGCCCATCCAATACCTAGGGCGGATGAACTGATAGACAAGTTGGCTTCTGCAACTTTCTTAAGTACATTTGACCTAACAGCTGGTTATTGGCATATCAGGTTAGCTGAGGATGCCAAGGCCAAGACAGCATTTTCTACCCCAGGAGGTCATTACCAGTTTGTGGTGATGCCCTTTGGTTTGAAAAATGCACCTGCCACTTTTCAAAGGTTGGTGAACCAAGTTCTCACTGGGTTGGATGACTTCTGTGCAGCATATCTAGATGATATTGCTGTCTTTAGCTCCACCTGGGAGGATCACCTGATCCACCTGAGGAAAGTTTTGGAGGCCCTGCAAAAGGCAGGCCTCACTATCAAGGCTACTAAGTGCCAGATAGGGTAGAGTCAGGTTGTGTACCTGGGCCACCTTGTAGGTGGAGGCCAGGTTCAACCATTGGAGAGCAAGATACAGGCCATAAAGGACTGGGCTCCTCCAACCACCCAGACACAGGTCAGAGCTTTCTTGGGCCTGTCTGGTTACTATAGGAAGTTTGTCAAGAATTATGGGTCCATTGTGACACCACTTAATGACCTGAAAAGCAAGAAAATGCCAAAGAGAGTTCAGTGGACAGTTAGCTGTGAAAAGGCATTTGATGGCCTAAAGCAGGCCATGTGTACTGCACCTATTCTCAAGAGTCCTGACTACTCCAAAACCTTCATTGTCCAAACAGATGCATCTGAGTTGGGTGTGGGAGCTGTTCTATCTCAACTGAATATTGATGGTTATGACGAGCCCATTGCTTTTATAAGCAGACGGCTGACCCCTAGAGAGAAACGTTGGTCAGCTATAGAGAGGGAGGCCTTTGCTGTGGTTTGGGCCCTGAAGAAGTTGAGGCCCTTCTTATTTGGAACTCACTTCAAGATTCAGACCGACCATAAGCCCCTCTTATGGCTAAATCAGATGAAGGGTGAAAACCCCAAACTTCTTGGGTGGTCCATTTCCCTACAGGGGATGGACTTTACAGTGGAGCACAGACCAGGGACTGACCATGGCAATGCAGATGGTCTCTCCAGGTATTTCCACTTAGAACAGGAAGACTCACCTGGTCAAGGTTAGTTTAATGTCCCTACGTTTGGGGGGGGGTTATGTAGGAGAGTGGGGTCTGCAATCCTATGGTCACCCCAGATTTTTGCTTTTTGCTTCACTGGTTTACGACTTTCCCTGGCTGTGGGCCTGCTAATCAGACCCACAGCCTAGCTGTTCTCTCTCTAAATTGACAACCATGTACTTTAGGTGCATTTACCAATTGGTACTGGGCCACCTTATCAGTCCCTGTACCCAGGGCATAGGTGTACCCAGGGCCTACCAGGGGCTGAAGCATGTATTATGCCACCCCTGGCTGGCCATCTAAACAGACAGAACTGGCTGCACGACAGTTGGGGCAAGGTGGTGTAATCCCCCATTGCTGTAGATATAGTATACCTATATCTAACCTTAAAATGGACACATATATTCCTATCAGTCACTCCTATGGCAGGCCTTATCGATCCTGAAGGCAGAGTGCTTGGAATTATGTGAGATGGTGCTCTGGCATGAGCTGAGCCCTTTTGCAGCTTGCGGAACCAAGTCCTTATAGCTGTTCCATAATAACGCTATACCATATACTCTTAAGTGCATTATATTCCTCGCGGTTAAATGCTAACTTTGGTATAACGTTATCAAAACATGTCGAGTAAGGTGTCATACGAATTGGAATACTACCCCCTCGCCAATTTTGTCGACGGAGGTAGCATTCCACCCTTCTAGAGGGACACAACATGTATGTAACTGTGAACCCCGGTTAAAGTTAACTCGAGCCTTGGCATCACAAAATGGATGCCACCACCACAGACACAAGTCTGACCTCCTGCTGCTGGGAGTCCTTCCAGCGAGGGAGGCTTGGACAAAGGGTTTCCTGCCTTGGGAGGAGCCAGCACCACCCCAGACAGGATTTTGTGTATTGGGTAGGACAGGCCTGAAAGGAATGAGACATGCCCGGGGCACACAAGGTGTCCTGTGCATACACCGGTTCAAACCAGTTGCAGGGGCATCCCTGCCCCAGCTCAGGCGGGAAACCGGACAAAGGATAGGGGGTGTAGCCACCCCCCTTCCTGGTCCCACCCAGGGGAGGGACCTGGTCAGTAGTGCAGCCCCCTTTAGGAGAATAAAGGTAGGAGCTGGTCCCATTCCAAATTAGATTATCCTGAACAACTTTCACAAGAAGAAACTCTGGACTTCGACGTTCTGCTCCACAGAAGACTGAAGAATCTTCCTTGTGGGCAAGGAGTGTCCACCCTGCACAAGCAGGCACCATCAAGCGTCCAGCAGCTTCCCTTTGTCGTCTTCCCTCGAGGATCCAGACTTCAGAGCCCGACGAGACCCGGATTCCCTGACCTCTCCGACGTCTACCTACATCTGCAGCTCCTATATATCCTTATATCGTGTTAAGTTAGCATAGGTACATTTGAGGTTTAAACGCCATTTTTCCTTTCTTGCAACTTCTGCACACGACCCTAAATTGTTGACTTAGCTTTCAACCTAGTGGTTTGCCGTGGTGTATGTGAGAATAATATGTTATTGCTCTGATATCAGCTTTGTTTAATAAACCATGTCTGCACGGAGAGTGCTGAAGTTTCAGGAGCAACACGATATGGAATTGTTATGAGGTCTGATCTCCACGCCTTCATAGTCATAACACAAGTGCAGCCTTTGCCAACTTGGGCTTGAGGCGGGATTGATATTGCTTTGCACGAGAATTGTTAAAACACTTGATGCGGTGCACATGCAGAGAGAGCTGGTGTATGCTGATGTGATTCCTTCATGCTAGGACACTAAGGTATGGGCCCGCCCTAAAACAACCCAAAGAGACCTTCTTAGCTAATAATATAATATATGTGTTAGGGAGGGTGAGATATAAGTGTTGTTAACTCTTATTCATTACAGCATGTTAACATGCTGTCACCATTCGCTTTTTATGTCTTAGTAACTATGCTGATAATTTTGATACTGATAATAAGTATACTTGTATTATCTAAGATACTGCGCCTGAGAAGACGGCATTAGTAAATAAACATTTCAAATGCACATGTGTCTTCTTTACTCCATGTTCTGGTTTGTAATGATAATATAACAAAAGAGTGTTCATGAGTTCCACGTACCCTGAGGTACTGTAAGTTCATGTTCTGGTTTGTCTAAACATTGGGAGTTCAGATATGTCCAATGAGACACTGTAGCTAGCTCGGTAAGGGGTGAGTTGGTTGCTAAGGTAAGTTTTGGGACACCCTAATTTGCCGAGGTTCCACTCCTCTGTGCACAGTTCTGTGTGAGAACAGAAACCCTGCGACATGGCGCCCAACGGTTTCGGTGGTCTTATATCATGACACTCGAGTAGTATATCGTTCGAACCTTAACCCCTTCACATCCGTTTCCGGAAAACGGGGTGTCGGTGAAACCTACCTATTTTTTGAGATAGGTCTTTTTCAAGCTTGATTCTTTCTAAAACGGTTTCTTTGAATTACTGCCCAGTTGTGCTACAAAGTATTCTTTGTGTTTTCTTGTTTCCAGTGTAGTCATGGCGGCGGTGGCCATTGCGCAACATAGTCGCGTGGCGGTGCGCAACCATCTTCAGACGTACCAGGTACCGGTGGATGGGATGGCTGTGGTTTTAGTGGTGTGTGCAGATCCGGCGTTCCCTTACGAGTTGTTTTACTCTTGGGTTACGTTTCCGGCAGTGGATGCAACTTCTGGGTTGTTCCACTCCTACACCGCCTCAGCTGTCCCGGCTGAATATACACCGTACAGGGCACTGGAAATACCTATTGGTCATTGGCAGCATCGCGTTTGGTTTGATGGCGCCCTCCCCCACTCTTTGTCCGCTGCGAGGTTAGGTCCACTCTCGATTCCAGGTACTAACTGGCCTGCGTTGGGTGGTTTTGCCCCGCACCCGAATCACGGTGCTTGTACCCTTCAGGAAATTCGAAGGTTACATGTTGTGTCTATTTCCGTGATTCGTGCACTAGTGCAATACATTGGTCGTCATCTCCCGGGTGGTCCCCCGGGGGGTCCGGCCGCTCAAACGGAACGTGGTGGTTTACGGCTTAATCCAGTTATGGTAAATTCTGTTTTTGGTCAACGCCCTGATAATAAAGATGATTTTCCTTTTTGGCTGGCTGAGAAATTTGACCAACTGGAGGCCGTGTTTCCCAATTCTTCTCCTGCTGACAAACATAGAATGTTGACGATTACTTTACCTAAGGATATCACTCCCGAACTCGTTGACTGTGAAAGCTGGGGTAAGACTTTTGCGGCTGTTTATGCGAGGTGCTTCGGCACCCCATCTATGGCTGTACTGCCTACGATCATAAAACGTGTTCAGGATGATCACGGTCCTGAGGCAGCGGTTGAATTGGGTATGCGCCTGTGTGGTTCTTTTGAGATTGTGAGTGATCTCATACTCTCCAACATCAAGGGAGATGCAGTGAACTTCCAGGTTTTTAATGCATTGGCAGCGTTACCCGATGCCGAAAAGCCCCGCCAGTTAGCGAAGATTGTGGTGGCCGCTTACAAAACTATCGGTCGCACAAGTAAAGGTTTAAAGTACTTCGCGGTTAAGGATAAAAAACAACCACTAGTGCAATCTGCTGCGGCAGATGTACAACCGGAGTCCAAAAGCAATTCCGGCGTCTTCCAATGGGCTATAAGAATAGTCCTGGTATATTTACCGCTCGCATTGTCTCTATTCTGGAGGCACTCGACCCTGATGCTTTTTCGTATGTGGATGACATATATCTCACAGACGACGATATTTGGGAGCATCTGTGTCGTGTAAATTCTGTTATTTGCAACTTCGCTGACATGGGTTACAAATTTAACTTTGCAAAATCGCACATTGCTGAACACACAGTGTTGTTTTTGGGCTATGAGCTCAACAATGAAGGTAGAGGTTTGGCTCCTCACTTCTTAGAGAAGTGCGCACAATTGCGCGCTCCTACAACACTGAAAAAATTACAATCTTTACTGGGCTTTTTGAATTTCGGCAGAACTTACATTCCGGAATATGCCCAGCGTATCAAGCCTTTGTATGCTTTGATACAACCAACTTTCTCAAAATCATGCTGGCTGCCTGAGCATTCAGCCATTTTGCAATCCTTGCAGGCTGATCTGCTCGCTTCTAAATATTTACTGACTCGTGATAACCACACCAACCTGGTAATAAGAATAATTCCTGGGACGGTGGGTTTCACATACCTCACTTTTAATGAAGGTGACACAGTACCTATTGCTTACAAGTCACACTTGTACACTTCGGCTGAGTTGCGGTTTCCCACAGTGGAAAAGGTTTTAACTGCTGTACAGATGGCAATTCTTAAGGAACGAGCACTGTCTCAGGGGAAACGCATGCTAGTGGTAACACCCTGTCCTCATTTGGAGGCAGTCACGAAAGCCAGTGTACCAAATTCAAAAGCTTTGCACCCTCGGTGGATTCAGTGGGCTGCGTCATTGTCATCCACGGATGTCATGTTTATTTTTGACGCCTCCTTACGGTCGCAAGAGTACTTGCAGTATGAATTCGTTCATCCTGCTCCTCTGGCTATGCGACCTTTGGAGGACTTCCATTGCATCATTTACACTGATGGGTCGGCGCAGGTTGCGCATGGCTCTAAACATGCCTACGTTTCCGCATGCGCCATTGTGGTCGGTGCTATGTTGAATGATGAGTTCATTTCCAGGGAGGTGCACACGATGCCCCTGGGCGATTGCACCGCACAATTGGCAGAGCTTCGTGCTCTATTACTAGCGTTAGAGTACGCGGATCCAAGTGTTACTACTCTGATTGTAAGTGATTCTTACTACTGTGTCCAGTCTTACAATGAAAACTTGTTCTTTTGGATTCAAAATGATTTTCATGATTCAAAGGGTAGCACAATAAAACATAAAATGATCTGGGTTCGAGTGGCAGAGCTTAAGGCTAAGTTGCCACTCGTTTTTGTTATTCATACTCTCGGTCATCAGCGCGTAGGAGTTCACGCTGTTGGCAACTCGCTTGCTGATGAAGCAGCGAAATCAGCAGTATCTACATACTTAGTTGCAGCGGTTACTAGGTCTAAAACCAAGATTGATAGCGACATCTTGGCAGCGATTGCTGCCTCTGAGAAGGGAAGTAAACATCCTGCGGGATTCCCTTCGAAGTATAAATACCACTTAAGTCCCGAAAAGGTTCCTTTTGTGACTATTCCTGATGTTGGGGAACGGCTGATTCCCAACTCTGATCGCAGAGCAGACTTGATTACAGCGGCTCATGAAGGTGTGGCGTCTTCGCATGCGGGCGTCTCGGCCACTGTAACGCAATTACAACAACGTTTCTGGTGGCGGGGACTGTACAAACAGACGCGTGATTATGTCCTTCTTTGTGACATATGCCAGCAGATTAAACCTTCAACTGCTACGCGTCCGCCACAGACTCAGTTGTACATTTCTAATAAACCGCTAGGCTGTGTTTATTTAGAACACTGCGGTCCTTTTTCATCTGATACTGCGTATAAGTACATCTTAGTAGCAGTTGACTCATGCACACGCTTTGTGTGGGTATGGCCACATCGCAGCGCTGATTCACGGACTGTCATTAGAGATTTGCGTATCTTTATAGGGATTTTTGCCTGTGGTACCTTCCATTCGGATCAGGGTCCAGCTTTCGCCTCTAAGGCGTATAAGGATGCCATGACTTCGTTGGGGGTCCAAGTCAAGTTTTCGTCTCCCTACAGACCTGAGGGTAATAGTGTAGTTGAGCGAATGAACCGTGATTTAAAGCAATCTTTGACAGCCCGAGTTATAGGCACTGGCAGAAACTGGCTGGCTCACCTCTATGGCGTGCAGCGTGCTCTTAATAATCTCCCTAGAAGGTCTCTGGGTGGGCGGACCCCATACGAGATGCTCTTTGGCATCAAGATGTACGTCCCTGACCTTGACGGTCTAGACTTGGTGGTTCGCGCCACTTGCTTTGACGCAGATGAACATTGCAATGTTTTACAGAATCTACAAAAGACCAGAGACAGTCTTGCAAAGGAACATTTGCCCTCCACGTCGGATGATGCGTTGCAGATCCCGGTAGCTGGCTGGTTACCCCAAGTTGGCGAACTGGTTCGAGAGAAGATCGATAACAAGAAAGAATTTGGTCCTTCCTATCGAGCTCCGGTTCCCGTCCTTGGAGTGAAGGGCACAAGAACAGTCATTTTACCACCACTTCCTGGTCGTAAGGAAAACAGGTTTATTTCAATTGACAATGTCAAGATACACAGAGTGGCCGATTCTTCTTAGCATGACACCGGCTGTTTCCTGTCCTTCCATTGTGAGAAATTCAGTTATGCCCACTGCTTCTAATATTGAACCTGAAGTGGCCATCGAATTACCTGCTGTTTCCAGTCCATTATTAAAAAATTTACCCGGAACTAACGTTGATGAGTTGGACTATACATACCCCACTGATTTGTCCATGCCTGACCTGCAAGCTCGTTTAGCCACGGAATCCAGATTTTCATTTGACTCTGCTTCCCTTGCCTCGAAAAAACCCTCTCAAATTGCAGTTTATGCTAGCCTGTTTAAAAAACATTTTTTGATACCTCCTTGGACATACATTTGGCTGGTCCTTTTTTCAGTTTACCTTTTTATGTCAATTGGTTTTGTGTTTTATTTTTTTCGAATTATGAATGGACACTATGTCGAGGAGAGAACTTGCATTACTCATTTAAATGGAACTTTGGCCCCACTTTCCTCTTCACATTCTACACACAGATTAAAAAGAGACTTGACTTTGGTTAACATCACAGCATGGCCTGTTCTGGATGGAATCGCGTGGGATGCAGTTCGGTTTCAAATTCATGGCCCAACGGAAGTCGTTAATGTTCCTAATGTACTTAGAGTGAATATGGGGGATGTGGTGAAACAAAACATTCGTTCTGATGATTGGGATGTTAATGCTGTGGAAAGTTTGTTTTCTGATTTGAAATACTATGCTGCTTTTGATGCTGAGGATTTATATTTAGAATCTGCTAATTATGGTGAATTGTTCTGTTACCAACATTATGGCAATCACTTCTTACACAAGACATCTTCCCGAAGGGATGCTGTTAATTTTACTCAGTGGGAACATTGCCCAGCACCTACACAAGGGAGTTCAGAAACGTTTCTTAAAAAGTATACTTATTTCACTGACTTTAATCAGTCCAATGCCGAGTCCTTTTATTTTAAATTTCACAAACAGCCACTGTCCAAGGTTAGACTTACCGATACAAAATTGTTGTATTCGAAGACCTTCCTAGATCAATTAGTTACTGGGGGCTATGAGTTATGGAAGGAAACAATAGACCTTAAATCGGTTTGGGGTTCAAGGGCCTGGCAGGTACGAGGCACTGAGGCTTTGCACCGTGCATGTCTCATCCCGAATCATATGTTGTTTTTAAATGAAACCATTTCCCAGACCACATGCTTTGGATTGGCTACATCTAAAAGGTTAAACACCCCGTCTTTCCCGGAGTTGGAGGAATATGAGGATTGGAGTAATTTTACTCAATTGTCAATTAAAGATATACAGGCTCTGCTTCTTAATTCCTCCTTTAACATTTCCAGTATGAATCCTAAGGGTTGGCTGCTTTGGCATCGTAGTGCTGATTCTTGCCAAAAAAGATTTTTAAATGTAACTGACGGTTTTAAGACTGTTAGATCTGATCCCCGGTTTGATTTGAGTCATACTGTCACCTCTTACTCTGTGGGCAAGTTGTGTCAAGTTTGGCTGAAACATTCAACTTTACCTGCGGTTAAGTATCACCTTTCCAAACTGAATGCAGACGTGGATTTAAATGATTTCATTAGAGGCCCAGCTAGTGGCAGGTCGAAAAGGTGGTTATATGGGGTTTACAATGAAATTTGGAAACTGTCACAGATTGAGGCTGCTACACGCCTTAGGGCTATTGATCAGGCGAATCTTGAGAAAGTGCTTGCAGTCGTTGACAATAGCATTAACGTGCTTTCCTCTAGAATTTACACATTGGATAATATTGTGTCGTCTGTTGTTGATATTGTGCATGATGAAGTGTCAGTATTATACCATGGTCAAAATCAATTACGGTCAATCATGCAGTTTGCATGGACACTTCAGACTCTGAAAATGGGTAAAGTTCCCTGGGGATACATGAACGTTTCCTCTTTATTTGCACCGTTTAATTTGACTGACAAACAACGCTTGCTTTCAATGCGTGATGCTTCCTTTTCTATGTTACATATTGAAAGGTTGGAATCTTTACCTTTTTCTGTGGCAGAAGCCACTACTGCTACTTGGCTTATCCACGGTTTAATAACACTGCCTTTTGCTTTATATAAGTTTTCAAATTGTATGAAATATGTGCCAATAGGTCGTTTTGAACCCTTAGGTAGCGGTTTTCTTCATGAGGTCTGGTCACTCCCATACACATACAGATGTTTCAAGGATGAACAGGAGGTTTATCTAACAGGGGAGGAGTGTACTGAGACGCCAGATCATTCTTTAATGTGCAGACACATACAGTTACACGGTTCATGTAACAAGGACCGACCGAATATGGCTTGCGTTTTACAGGGCACGCCAGTTCCTGCTGTCATCCCCACGTTTAAATTGTTAGAAAATGGTAGTTATTTGATGCTCAATAATGAAAACTGTTGTGGGTTAATTAAAGGTATAGCTTTCATAGTAACAGTAAGTGAGCGAGTTATTTGCTGCAGAAATGTTCTTTATCCTCCCACACGTGAACATAGGGAGTCTTCCATTTGGCCACAGATACCGACCTTGGGAGCAGAATTCAGCGGCATGGCTAGAATAAGAGCTCTTTTGTCCCAGAAAGAGGTGGCCTTGAGCTCAGCCCGTGAAACTTTCGTGCTTCACATTGCTAACACCCGTACGGAGGTTCAGGCTCTTTTAAATACTGATTTGCCTTTGCATTTCGGAGCCATGGTTCGTTCTATCTTTAACGCATCCTCCACAACGGGCCTAGCACATTTTTTTAAAGTTGTTAGCAGTGGTCTCGTGACTTCCTTTGAGAAGATTTTTGGAGTCATCCCTGCCTTCTTCCATTCTATTTTTTCATCCTTATTTGGAGGGTTCCCGTTTTTTCTTGCATTAGCGGCTGGCGCTTTGGTGGTTTTCTGCCTTTTTAAATATGGATGCCCTTCCTGTGCAAGACTACGCGCAACTGCTACTGACGCGGTTTCGCAACCGCATGCTTGATTATTATGGCACACTGCCGTTGGCGACTCTAAGCACGGCGTTTGGATTATCTTTTCGGTTCTCCTATTTCACCTGTGTCCAGCCTGTATTTCGTTGCCTGACCTGTGATTTCCTTTGGGCCATTGATTTGTGTCTCTGCGGACCGATTTCTTCTGACGTCGATTTTAATCAGCTGATGAGTCCTATCATTGCTCACGAGTTGGTTTGTTCTGACGAGAGGATTATGGCCTTGGCGGTGGCGCATGGACTAATGGGTCCCTGGGATGTATTGTCGGCAGCGCAAAATTTCTTGGAACGAAGTTTTCTTGAAAACCCACCGAGCTGTCCTCTGATGGTTATAGAGGATCCGGTGCTGGGAGATCACGTATGTTCCTTTCATCTTTTAAATTGGATGGCTGAACTGTTTTCGGATGAGGACAGTGACTTCCTCCTGGAGGCTGTTGCAGCTTACTTTTCATATACAGTCTTATCATAAACACTGCCTCGAATTGACGTGCTGATTAATAGCATTTCCTTGATTTTATTGACTTTTGGTCAAGACATTTTATTTTTGCTTGCCTATTGGCTTGAGCCACATTATACCTTTGGGCTATTTTTTAGCATTAGTTTTTATAATTGAATTTTTATTCATGCTCGTTTATTGTTGGATTCTGCTCTCATGTGATGGCACTTCTGTTATCTTATTTAGTCCGTTCTCGGATCATGGGGGGGTGTTATATAGCTCCTATATATCCTTATATCGTGTTAAGTTAGCATAGGTACATTTGAGGTTTAAACGCCATTTTTCCTTTCTTGCAACTTCTGCACACGACCCTAAATTGTTGACTTAGCTTTCAACCTAGTGGTTTGCCGTGGTGTATGTGAGAATAATATGTTATTGCTCTGATATCAGCTTTGTTTAATAAACCATGTCTGCACGGAGAGTGCTGAAGTTTCAGGAGCAACACGATATGGAATTGTTATGAGGTCTGATCTCCACGCCTTCATAGTCATAACACAAGTGCAGCCTTTGCCAACTTGGGCTTGAGGCGGGATTGATATTGCTTTGCACGAGAATTGTTAAAACACTTGATGCGGTGCACATGCAGAGAGAGCTGGTGTATGCTGATGTGATTCCTTCATGCTAGGACACTAAGGTATGGGCCCGCCCTAAAACAACCCAAAGAGACCTTCTTAGCTAATAATATAATATATGTGTTAGGGAGGGTGAGATATAAGTGTTGTTAACTCTTATTCATTACAGCATGTTAACATGCTGTCACCATTCGCTTTTTATGTCTTAGTAACTATGCTGATAATTTTGATACTGATAATAAGTATACTTGTATTATCTAAGATACTGCGCCTGAGAAGACGGCATTAGTAAATAAACATTTCAAATGCACATGTGTCTTCTTTACTCCATGTTCTGGTTTGTAATGATAATATAACAAAAGAGTGTTCATGAGTTCCACGTACCCTGAGGTACTGTAAGTTCATGTTCTGGTTTGTCTAAACATTGGGAGTTCAGATATGTCCAATGAGACACTGTAGCTAGCTCGGTAAGGGGTGAGTTGGTTGCTAAGGTAAGTTTTGGGACACCCTAATTTGCCGAGGTTCCACTCCTCTGTGCACAGTTCTGTGTGAGAACAGAAACCCTGCGACACCTACATCTGCAGCACAGCTGAGACCCGTGGATGCGACGAGACACGTGGGACCGGCCATCTTGGAAGAAACTGCACTTTGCTTCCAGCACGACTCCCGAGGACTGAGAAGCCCCAGCCCCGAGCAGCTCCTGCACCGAAGATCAGCCCTCCAGCCTCCACGAGATCTGCGTGGGGCCTTTCTGCTTGTTTTCTGCTCGACGCGTTGTCTGGTCACTTGCCGGCTGGCTAGTGGCCTCCTAGACGACGAACCTTTGAATCTTTGCTGCTGGTCTGGTTGCTGCAGACTGGCCCTTGCTCCCTTCAAAAAGAGGGGCACCCCGGACTCTCCTAGTCCGCACCAGACGCTTCCTTCACTCACCGCGTGGGTTGCCTTTGCCAAGGCCTGTTGACGCCGATTCCGGATCCAACACCGCCGACAGCGAGAGCCTACGTGGGACAGCTCGTGCCTCCATCCTGGTCGTCGAAGACACCTCCTGGTCAACGTGGCTGCAGAGTCAAGCGTCCACTGATCGCGACGACGACATCTGGTTCCTTCCTGGTTCCACTCCAGTCACTGGCTAGTGACTTTGAACATTGTCCCCTCTGCTTTCAGGTCCTCTTCTTCACCGATCCACCCTTGGATCGCACCGGACATCTTCCTCCTGGTCGCCTGCAGCATCTTTTCTTTCAGGCTCCATAGACTTCAACGCGAGAACCCAACGCACTTTGACACCTATGCACCCGCAGCCCGTGGGTGAGGTAACGAGAGCATTTCGGTGCTCAAGGGTAGTTTAACTGTCCTAGTGTCCAGTTCAACAGTCGTTGTACAGTCGTTGTTGTCCCAACTAGTCAGGATTGTCCGTACTCACCTTTAACTTGAACTGTACTGTCCATAGACGTTGTTACGCATCTCGCGTGTGAGTTCACACTCTGCACACGCGTACCGTGGGCCTCCTATTACTTACCTAGTGTTAGTGTAGCGTGGTCCCAACGATCCTACAGCCTCTGGACAGCTCCATTCTTTCTATCGACTTTCACATTCCACTTACTTAGTATATGGTTTGTCGTGCCCCTAGGGCACCATTGTAATTTTGTGCAACTTGTCGTATTTTTCGTAAGAGATTGTCATGTGCTTAGCCCTCTGACCTCATAAAGAGTTCAGAGGTGTTGTTATTAATAAATATACTGTTTATTTTCATAACAACCTGTGTGGTGTCCTTTCATCTGATATTCAAGGGGTTATATTGTGGTAAAAAAGCTGGCTTCACATGCCAAAAGAGTTTAGCCTAAGACTGCTTTGTCCATGCTACCATTAGGATAGCTGGTCTATAAGGTTGACTTACAACCAATCACCATAAGGCTTGTTTGGACTGATACAAGGTGATCACTAGAACTAGTGAGCATCATATATCAGGCCAACTTCTCACACTCTGTACCATTCTTTTTATCCTGTTCTCTCACTCTGACTCCCCTGACTTATCTTTGCACCGTGATGTCTTTCTCACACCCCTTCTTCTCTTTCTCTGACTTCGTATGTATCTCTCGGTCTTTTCCTCTTTCAGTTTCCCTCTATCCATGTCTCTTTCTTTCTCCTCATTTCTCCCTGTCCTAGGATGTTCTTATTATCTTGGACAAATGTTTTCAAACTCTGCACTTAATCTTTGAAGCCTGCTTTGCAAACTGGAAAGTTTCAGAAGCGAAATTGTTTGAATGTGCTTGTCAGTGCTCAATGTAGTCCGCTGTGCATTTTTATTACTACCATCTGACCCTGCATCGACGGGGTCAGTGGACACTTCATCTTCTTAAATCTCAACTTTCTTTTCTCTATTTATAAATGTTGGGTGTAAGTCATCCTCTTCCCTCCCATATCACACTAGATCTTACCATTTGCACCTACTCACATATTCCACATACCAGACCTTCAATTAACTTCAACGTGAGAACCTTATAAACAAGCTACAAATATGTATTCAGCTTTTGAAGAGATCTGAGAAATATTTGTCCCTTTACTAAGTAAAAATTCCTCAGACATTTGTAGACGTAGAAGGACTAATTTGTGAATTTATAACTGTAACTAGAAAACATGGATATATTTAAATATACTATGCGCTTTAAAATTGCACATGTTGTTTTATTGTTTTTAATGTAAACTCGAGCTGAGCAGGATGCTACGATCAGTCAGCCTCTTTTTGAACACTATAGCCCCATCCTTGCTGCAGTCAGGGTCTCAGATCAGAAGCACCTGATGCTTCTTGTTCCTCAAAAGTGTTTTCCTTGCAACAGGGCCCATCCCCCAGTCTGCAGAGTAAACTGACTTCATGAGATCCCGGAACACTGGCCTCTTGATATTCTATTGGCCCTTGTAATGCACAGGTGCCTATTTACACGTTGATAGCTGCCCATATCGTCGAAGTCCTGCCATGAGCTTCCTCTCAAGGCACATATTTTAACATCTTCGATGGTAGACTGAGGAAAGGGCATTGTCTACACGCTATGGAGCAAAAATTAAAGGCTTTTGTGTTTTAAAAGCAAAATAATGTGAATTGCACAGACCCCTAATCATCAGGCATTTTTAAAAATGCGTCATGTTAATAATTTTTTTAACTTTAATGTAAGCCTTCTGCAACTTTGACACTGTAAAAGAAACACATTTCTAACAATGAGCCTTCAATGAGAGATTAGCGCTAACAGCAGTTTTAAATTGACCTCATCAGAAGACCTGAAATAATTTGGTGCTGAAGTCAGATTAAAATATCATTGTTGCTAAATCAAGCAGAATGAGCAGTCTTTACATGCTTCCAGAATAAGAAGATATCGAGCCTGTGCCGAGATTCCAACACTCCCCAGTTCTTAAAGGCAGCAGCTCAGGTCATTTCCCCACATCCTCTACTTTCCTGGATTTCTCTTTGGTCACCCCATTATGTGTTCCAGTCCCCAGCAATATAAATTTTGTTTATTCACATATCCCCGTTTGTAGTGCGCACTACTGAAGATGCGAACAGCTTAAATAACCTCAGCATCATAACCCCAAAACGTTCAGCTGGTGAAGAGATCGGAGAGGCATGTAACCCTTTCAGTCTGCGCAAACGCGCCATGGAACTGCAGTATGTTTAAGTACAAATGAAATAATTTACACAGTAAACTATGATGTGCCTTTAAATCCTACATCCTTAACAGTTGCACTTGTTTGTATAACTGCTCGCAGATTTAAGCTCTGCAGAGACAGCCTCTGTTTGCACACCGGCATCCTATGCTGCTTCTCTGAAGAAAGGTGTGTTAGAGGCAGGTCCCACCCCCCCAGTCAGAGTTAAGAGAAAGCGGATCTCTTGCGATGCTAATTGTCCCTTTGTTAAGCGAAGAGAGGCATTTTGCAGCTCTAGTCTGGCGGCATCCTGAAGCCTTCCTAGAGTTTCCTCTCAAAGCAGCGTTCACAGATGCTGTTGAGAAAGGCGTCACAGATTTTAGAATCATGCCAAACAAGTGCACCACTCTTTTAAGGCCTCATGACTTTAATCAGTTAACCTCCACGTGCCTAAAACAACAACAAAAAAAAAGAATGTGTCCGTGTGTAACACACAATATACACAATTGGGAATTGAAGACACATTTGCAGTACACCTTATAGTTGTGTGGATTTAGGCATGTGGCATGTGGAGGTTAACTGATTAAAGTCATCAGGCCTTAAAAGAGTGGTGCACTTGTTTGGCATGATTCTAAAATCTGTGACGCCTTTCTCGACAGCATCTGTGAACGCTGCTTTGAGAGGAAACTCTAGGAAGGCTTCAGGATGCCGCCGGACTAGAGCTGCAAAATGCCTCTCTTCGCATAATAAAGGGACAATTAGCATCACAAGAGATCCGCTTTCTCTTAACTCTGACTGGGGGGTGGTTCCTGCCTCTAACACACCTTTCTACAGAGAAGCAGCATAGGATGCCGGTGTGCAAACAGAGGCTGTCTCTTCAGAGCTTAAATCTGCAAGCAGTTATACAAACAAGTGCAACTGTTAAGGATGTAGGATTTAAAGGCACAGCATAGTTTACTGTGTAAATTATTTCATTTGTACTTAAACATACTGCAGTTCCATGGCGAGTTTGCGCAGACTGAAAGGGTTACATGCCTCTCCGATCTCTTCACCAGCTGAACGTTTTGGAGTTATGATGCTGAGGTTATTTAAGCTGTTCGCATCTTCAGTAGTGCGCACTACAAACGGGGATATGTGAATAAACCAAAATTATATTGCTGGGGACTGTAACACATAATGGGGTGACCAAAGAGAAATCCAGGAAAGTAGAGGATGTGGGGAAATGACCTGAGCTGCTGCCTTTAAGAACTGGGGAGTTCAAGTTCAAGTTCAAGTTCTGTAATTTGTATAGCGCACTACTCACCCAGAGGGTCTCAAGGCACTTGAGGGATGGTGGGTGCATTATTTATCGAATAGCCAGGTTTTTAGTTGCTTTCTGAAGGAGGTGTGGTTCCGAGTAAGACGGAGGTGAGTGGGGAGAGAATTCCAGGTTTTGGCCGCTAAGTAGGAGAAGGATCTTCCTCCCATGGTGGATCTGTGGATGCGTGGAATTGCAGCGATGGCTCGATTGGATGATCGTAGTAGGCGGGTGGGTTTGTAGAAGGAAAGACGTGTGTTGAGGCATTCGGGTCCTAGGTCATAGAGGGCCTTGTGTGCGTGGGTGAGGAGACGGAACGTTATTCTTTTGTTGACGGGGAGCCAGTGGAGTTCCTTCAGGTGACTGGAAATGTGAGCTTGACGGGGGATGTCCAGTATGAGTCTGGCTGAGGCGTTTTGTATGCGTTGGAGTTTTTTTACTGTAGTTTGGCAGTGGTCCCGGAGTAAAGGGTATTTCCATAATCCAGTCGGCTGGTGACCAGTGCGTGGGTGACTGTCTTTCTTGTTTCGGTGGGGATCCAACGGAAGATTTTTTTGTGTTGGAATCTCGGCACAGGCTCGATATCTTCTTATTCTGGAAGCATGTAAAGACTGCTCATTCTGCTTGATTTAGCAACAATGATATTTTAACATGGCTTCAGCACCAAATTATTTCAGGTCTTCTGATGAGGTCAATTTAAAACTGCTGTTAGCGCTAATCTCTCATTGAAGGCTCATTGTTAGAAATTTGTTTCTTTTACAGTGTCAAAGTTGCAGAAGGCTTACATGAAAGTTAAAAAAATTAACATGACGCATTTTTACAAATGCCTGATGATTAGGGGTCTGTGCAATTCACATTATTTTGCTTTTAAAACACAAAAGCCTTTAATTTTTGCTCCATAGCGTGTAGACAATGCCCTTTCCTCAGTCTACCATCGAAGATGTTAAAATATGTGCCTTGAGAGGAAGCTCATGGCAGGACTTCAACGATATGGGTAGCTATCAACGTGTAAATAGGCACCTGTGCATTACAAGGGCCATTAGAATATCAAGAGGCCAGTGTTCCGGGAACTCATGAAGTCAGTTTACTCTGCAGACTGGGGGATGGGCCCTGTTGTAAGGAAAACACTTTCGAGGAACAAGAAGCATCAGGTGCTTCTGATCTGAGACCCTGACTGCAGCAAGGATGGGGCTATAGTGTTCAAAAAGAGGCTGACTGATCGTAGCATCCTGCTCAGCTCGAGTTTACATTAAAAACAAAAAAACAACATGTGCAATTTTAAAGCGCATTGTATATTTAAATGTATCCATGTTTTCTAGTTACAGTTATAAATTCACAAATTAGTCCTTCTACGTCTACAAATGTCTGAGGAATTTTGACTTAGTAAAGGGACAAATATTTCTCAGATCCCTTCAAAAGCTGAATACATATTTGTAGCTTGTTCATAAGGTTCTCACGTTGAAGTTAATTGAAGGTCTGGTATGTGGAATATGTGAGTAGGTGCAAATGGTAAGATCTAGTGTGATATGGGAGGGAAGAGGATGACTTACATCCAACATTTATAAATAGAGAAAAGAAAGTTGAGATTTAAGAAGATGAAGTGTCCACTGACCCCGTCGATGCAGGGTCAGATGGTAGTAATAAAAATGCACAGCGGACTACATTGAGCACTGACAAGCACATTCAAACAATTTCGCTTCTGAAACTTTCCAGTTTGCAAAGCAGGCTTCAAAGATTAAGTGCAGAGTTTGAAAACATTTGTCCAAGATAATAAGAACGTCCTAGGACAGGGAGAGATGAGGCGAAAGAAAGAAACATGGATAGTTGGAAACTGAAAGAGGAAAAGACCGAGAGATACATTCAAAGTCAGAGAAAGAGAAGAAGGGGTGTGAGAGAGACATCACGCTGCAAAGATAAGTCAGGGGAGTCAGAGTGAGAGAACAGGATAAAAAGAATAGTACAGAGAAAGACAAAAGGAGAGAGACACAGGGGAGAGAGACATGGGAGACAGAGAGAAATACATTTGCAGACATGGAAAGACCGAGATAGAGAATGCCAGGAAGAGGCAGAAAGACAGTAGTACTTCTCATGATGGGTGATATGTTTATGAACAAGATTTTCTTGCCTTTATTCAAACTTTACAATCACTTCAGGACAGCTGCCCCTTTCATGGGATTGGAACTATTGGAAATGGCACTAAGAGGCACAACCAAACATCTAAGCATAAATATGTCTTATAACCTGGGCAACTAGAATTGTGCAACTGAGACTGCCTGCTGGATGTCTGCAGACCGGTACATACAACCAAGATTGATCACTCCTTTCTATTGTATGCCATTTGCACCAAGGGAAGAAAATGCGTCTTTATCACTGGCTCACTGCTGCCAAATGTTTTGCATTGATACATCCATGTGGGCACACTATCAGATCACTCTCCAGAGACCTTAATCCTTGAGTGTATCCAGGCTGCCCTTCTACTCAAATCATGGAAAATTAACCAAGCGTAAACTTACTGCTGAAATGAATGAGCTACAAACCATAGCAAGACATATCCGTTGGAAAACAGCGTAACCTCATAGGAAGCGGATAGGACTTCTCTACAAGTGGGAATGATGAGAGAGATTGCCTTACACAAGAAGAAGATTAAGTGGGAACAGAAGTGACTTGAATCTTCTTTCGCGCCGGGATGCCCCCGGGTAAGCTGAGCGCGTTATAAATTTCATATTATTATTATTATTATTTATTAAGACCTATCACCTAGATAAAAAAGACACTCCACTGACTGAAACAGAAAAGTGCTAAGATCACTCTTAACTCACTCTTTAACCCCAGAGCTGGTCATTCCCTTACTCATCTACAATGGCAAATTTATTAAGAAGGTGAAAATTCTATATGCACTTAGCAACTCAACCTTGCACTCTCTGCGATACCTATCATCTAATATAGCCAGGGCATCATATAAAAGCATCCGCAATACCAGGGCCACCAGAATTATGCAGCTTGAGAGTGCCAAATTATACAGCAGAGTTAAATAAATTATGCAGCAGATTTGAGAAAATGATATGGCAAGAAAAATCAAATTATGCAGCATAAAGCAGCACATTTTGTATTAGTATTACATAATTTTTGAGTAATTTGTAAACTTGGAAACACTGTCTGGGTATCGGTTGCATCTCATTAGAACCTGTTTAACACCCAAATATAGCAATAAGCAACAGAAAGGTGACCATTCCAGCTTTGCAAAGGGCCTTCCACCGAGCAGCAACAGGTGTCGCTTCATTTTTATAACTTTTGAACAGTTTGAGCTAGAAACTACTCTTTGTTAATATCTGCAGATCATGTGATAGATGATGGCTTATGTGTCAAATGCGACAAATCTATAATGATGTGAAAATCGCCGCAGCTGCACAATTGAATAAACCCAATGGCCTTACTCAAACATACTAAATACATTAGATAGTTACTATATAGAGTTGTAAATTACAGGGATTGGGGAAACCAAACTGCAGAGGAGTGAGGAAACCACATCTGCAGCGGAAGATTTCTTTTCCTGGCAAGTCATACCTCAAGTGGAAACAGAGAAGAAAGCACTACTAGAAAGAAAATATCAGCGGATGAAATTACTTACCCATCACTTAATTGCCATTAACCCAATTGCTGGAGAAAGATTCTATAAGCTGGGCAAAGCACAACTGACTGACATTCATGATTCACTCACACAAGGAAGATGAATCCACTGGTACTTGGATTGTTGTTGTACAAGGCTTTAGTTTGTGTTCGTCTCAAACCCGTGAGGGGCACCTTATAAAGTGTCAGCTATCTCCAAATATTTTTAATCAATGTATTGTTGAAAACTCTGGTTAAAATTCTAACAGGCATATGGTCGCCCATCATAAACTCAGTCACAAGTGACATTTGTTACTAGATGGCGGCCCAGGTGGTTCCGTGGACAAATGTATCCACTTCAGGAATCTTTGTTTTATCTCATGGGCACAGGTTTCGATCCCAGTGGGTCCAATCAGATCTACATAATTCTGAAGTCAATAGAAAGACTACTATTGTACTATTGGTGGGTAACAATAAACATATTATTTTAGCACCAAGAGACCTCAGGGTACAAGTGCATTTTAAAATACACGTTTTAAATTATTTGTCCTTGGCTTCTCATTCCAAAAACATCATGGGACATTGTGTCATATGTTATGGCTCAGCATGGACACCTTGGAAGAAGCTATATTTATCTCACTGGATGCCGAAGAGGAATTTGTTTGTTATATGGGGTATCTGTTCCTAACACTTGAAAAAGACATGGATAGGACAGAGTATGTATAAAATATTGTGTCTGCCATGTGTTATCCTTGTGGCACAGGAAATATGTGGGGCAGCTTTTCAATACTTTTGTAGTTCACAGGGGCATGAGACAGGGATGCCCCGTTATTGCCTGATCTCTTCCTGTTAGTTCCAGAACCTCTAGAAACAGGCAACTGTCTGACGGATGTCATAAGGAGCAAACACTCTAAGATCAACAATTATACCACTGCCCCATGCTGTTAGTATTCTGCTTTGGCTCAGCAGTTTAGTTCACAGCCCTCCCTACTTCCCCTCTATTCATAATTTTCATTTTTGTACATTTTAAGGCTAACTGGAACGGTAGTATAACATTAACCATGTCAAGAGTGCCCACTAGGTTTTGAATTGGAGTGGAGACAGACTAATCTTGAATTTTTAGGAATACTTGTTAATTGAGGGTTCAAACACAAGATTGATAATAATCAGGCATCCTTAATATCTGAGAAGACCAATATCTTTATACGAAGATCCATCTTACAGTTGACTCTTTAGAGGAAGACCTAAACAGTGAATATGGTGGGTGGTCCACATTTTACCTGCTTGTTAGGATTGATCCCCCTGCTCATCCTAATGTACATGTATTTATATAGCGCAAATCACCGACCCGGTATCTAAGCGCTTGCTTAGGGAACCCGTCCTGGTATTCCCCTGTGAGATACCCCGGCAGGGTATCCACAAGGTGAAAGCCAGGCATCCCGCCGCGAGGGGCCGTAGTGAAGATTAAGCAAGCTATTGCCCAGAGTCACAGAGTGTGACCCCGTGAGTCGAGTAGGCACCGGAGCGACAATTGTCGAGTCCGTGGAATTTTTGAGCCCGAGACCGCCGAGGCGGGGAATTGAACCCTGGTCCACGGCCGATCTCAGCTTCCGGGTCTGCCGCCTCTAACCACTGAGCCACGCTTCTTCATTCTACTTCACCAGGTAGACAAAGATATACTATTCTTTTGGGGTACATAAAATACACCAAACTCTTCTAAACTACTCTTCTAAACTAAGGGCCGATATGCAGTCATGCGGTATATCATCCTGTGATTAAGCAAGTCAACACAATTGGATGTTACGATATCATCTGCAAAAATATTACCTGACCTATTTATTGTCTCCTTAATATTGTTCACAGAAGTATAGTCCCATTGGATGTAGATTTACTATTTTTAACTCCATTGGGGCAATACTTTTTGAAAATGTTTGTGACACAATATTTACATGATATTCTGACAATGATATTGCTGTATCATATGTTTCAACTGTCACAGATTGCTATCTTGCTACCAAACTCCTAGACCTAATCAATAACGGTCCGACTAGATAGAGGCTACACATTCTACCCCAAAGGTATACCACACATGTACCGTGATTCCCCACTCATGAAAACAATGGACAACCCACTCTTATGACCAATGATCCTAACCTGGAAAGCTATTCATAAGCATCTGACCATGTCACACTTTTAAACTCCATTTGAGTGGAAAACCAACTGGGGTAAAACATCAAATGTGTGGTAACCATACCTCTTCATGAAAAAATGATGCACCTGCGCGAACAGCAGTATCCAGAATGAAGGACTGTGTGTTATGTTGTTTTATGCATTAGTGTTGCAAAAAATACCTAACACAGAGCAAAATGAATTTGTATTTCCAGCCAGCAAAATACTACTTTTAACTGAGTGGGAAAGAAATATGCAACACAGTGTAGTAATGATCTTACAATGTTGCATGCCTTTTAATTGATTGCTAAATGCTAAATGAAACATATTTCCCACTGGAGGATTTTAACTGGATTTACCGTGGTTGAGTAAATCTGGCTATCCAGCGCACTTTGGTAAATAACTAACGCCTTTCTTGGATAATTTCCTTAACGTTGATGCACATTATGTATTTTCAGTATTAATTTTCGAGAATCTAGTTCTTAAAACACACCAGCCCATACTGGGAAATCTTTTTCTGATGGCTCTTCTGGATAAATACAGAACCAAATGTGTTCCTTAGAATACAAAGCGTGCCTAAAATAGCGCTGTTTTGTACATTCAGCGAAAGAATTCCAAACATAACACCAAAGCTTTTTCAGTCAGGTAGCACATTAGTCTTTGGGGTGCCAATGTTAGTTTTAAGTGAATAGCCAAGTAAATGTATTTAGACACTAGAAATTAAAAGTGGTTCTGATGGTTCAGTACTTTATTCATTTCCCCCAAAAAAGATGTGCCTTTTTTGGGCTGAAACCCATTTCAACAGTTTTAGCTGTTTTTTTTACTTGCACTGGACATCTTCTAAGGGTGGGGAGATATATGGCCAGAACAGCAAAAAAAAATTAATGTTTTTCCCGTTTACACAAAATATGCAGGCACCGCGGTAGTTTGGAGAAAGCTATTAGAGACTTCTAGTATATTGAAGCAGATTATGAAAACAGACATAATATGAAGAATTGTTAAATCAGTGGGGGAATCTGTATCCAGTTTACAATAAACTACAAGGTGCGGACAAGTCGTTGGTTTCAGTTGAGGGGCCACAATAATGAAAGGATTGTTTCTCGCAGAAGAACTCATTTTACACTGTGCAGGTGCGGCCCGTCACGCACAAAAGCCTCTTCGGAGTTTGAAGCATTCAGAATGTTCTGCATCCTACGATCCGACCGTCAGCCTGAAGAGGAAGGCGTGACCCATAACATCCAGCTATTGTCATGTCTTTTGTCTTTTTACCTGGCTGGCGCTGCATTATAAAGCCTTTCTTCAGCAGCAGGACAGCCACGCCAGGGAAAGAAGATCAAATTAACATATGTATAGCCAGAGCCAAGCATCCCCATACCCCAATCCTCCAGGTATTTGCTTTAAGTATTCAAGAAAGACGACTTTACGAAGCAGTCACCACATCTTGAGCCGTCAACATTAGGTAATTTGAATATCGTCAGTAAAACGGAATACTGACTCAGGGATAACACAGTTTGAAAATGTAAAAGGTGCTTGTTTTTTTTACAATTTAGTTGTGACAGTAAGCAATATATAAAGGTAATTCAAACAAATTTAAACACCACAGATTGTTATAAGCTGAACTTTCTCAGTGTATTAAAACTATTTTCAAAGTAACGTTGTGCAGAAAGATTACACTTTTCCTCATAAGGCTGGATTAAAAGATAAAAAATTAGTTTTCCAAAACTGAGATGACACATGATGTGATTAAATCTGAAATGGAAGTTACAAGCTTTTAAAAACCTTCACTGTATTCCAACACGCTGCTGCAAAATGAAATATTGTTCAATCATTTCCCAAATGGTGGGTAGTACATCGGATCAGAACATTCAACAACCTCCTTATATTTCGTGGGTGCTTCAAATTCACATTTTACTGTTAGCTGAAGCTATTGTCCCACTCACAGCAGAGAAACTGAAACAGACATAAGGGGACAGAAAAAGATTGACAAAGAGAATTGAGGGACCAGAATAGATCACTAGATAGATGACAGTGAGAGACATAATGAAAGTGAGAGCGGTTGCAATACAGCCTTATAAGTAGATATATAGGCAGATAAGGATGGCCAGAGGGCCAGAAAGCCAGAGAGATAGACAGAGATGGTTACAGATAGAAACAGACCTAGATATTGAGCTATGTATAGAGACTGGTGTGTAGAGAGAGAGAGAGAGAGAGAGAGAGAGAGAGAGAGAAAGAGAGAGAGTGAGAGAGAGAGAGAGATGGAGATGGAGAGATAGACAGGTCACTCCCCAAGGGTTTTTGAAATGGTTGATTGTGCAGAAATCCTTAAGGTACAGCAATACAATCCAGACAAGTCGCTCCCCAAGGTTTTTTTTTAACCGGGCATGCTAATTAGAAGACCCCCATACCCTTTATGGCTTAAGGTGGTTTTAGAACAATGTCATGGTGGCCTTTCGGTGGGAACCTTTTCTATCCTTGTACAGTATAAGCATTACCACACGTTATTACTTTGACATCTGTTACTCAAACTCATGGCCTATCTCGGGAAGAGTAGGGTTAGACAGCTGTGCTTGGGGGGGCCATCGCAAAACTCTCTACACCTTCTTGACACTTTTATAATGGGCCTCAGATGTTAAAGCTGTTTGGCACTTATCCTGGGAGGGAGGGATCCCGGGAACAGGCTCTATCTCCAATCCTAAACCCCGGCACCTGTCATTTTTAAGGCCAGAGTTTTTCCTGCCAGACCTGTCAAATTTAAGACCAGACCTGTCAATTGTCACTTTTGGGAACCCGGGTCTTTGCGATGTGTGTGAATTACATCCTACCAGCTGTCACCCTGTTTCAGGGTCTCATGGGAAGCTTTGGCTCTACATGCCACCTTTCTTTTTTTTCCGCATCTCATAGCTCCTGGGTGGCTGTGGTTTATTATTTTATAAGGGGTTTGTATTAACCTATTTTTGAGAATTGCCATAGGCAGGTTAGTGAGGACCCTTTACCACTTTGACACCTACATGCCATAGCCTTCCTCCCAAGCCCTGGGCTGGGTACTCAGGACTGCTCCTCAGCTGTTCAGACAACAGCTGTCTCCAACCCCCAGTTTTAAACATGCCCAGACATTTCCCTCCTACCTGCACTCACTTTTCTTTGCACTTTTAAACATATATACAATTACCCATGTTATGCAGCCAGACCTGTCAAATTTAAGACCAACAGTTTGCTGCCAGACCTGCCAAATTTAAGACCCTCAGTTTGCTGCCAGACCTGTCACATGTAAGACCAGCAGTTTGCTGCCAGACCTGTCAAATTTAAGACCAGCAGTTTGCTGCGAGACCTGCCAAATTTAAGACCAGACCTGTCAAATTTAAGGCCAGAGTTTGCTGTCAGACCTGTCAAATTTAAGACCAGCAGTTTGCTGCCAGACCTGCCAAATTTAATAACAGACCTGTCAAATTTAAGGCCAGAGTTTGCTGTCAGACCTGTCAAATTTAAGGCCAGACCTGTCAAATTTAAGGCCAGAGTATGCTGCCAGACCTGTCAAATTTAATGCCAGAGTTTGCTGCCAGACCTGTCAAATTTAAGGCCAGACCTGTCAAATTTAAGGCCAGACCTGTCAAATTTAAGGCCAGAGTATGCTGCCAGACCTGCCAAATTTAAGGCCAGAGTTTGCTGCCAGACCTGTCAAATTTAAGACTAGACCTGTGAAATTTAAGGCCAGAGTTTGCGGCCAGACCTGTCAAATTTGCGGCCAGAGTTTGATGAGAGGCATCCCTACCTACTACTCAGCCGATATGCTGAAATTCTACCACAGTACTGGATAGAGCAGGAAGTTGAGACACTTGGGGTTTGTGAGTTTAGGATTGTGGAAAGATTTGGTTCATACAGTTCACCAACACCACAACAAGCAGTGGCCTTCAAAATGCTCCACTGCCACATACCTAAGGAGTAGTTTCTGTCCTGTAACTCCAGTTCTATAGTAGGGGTATCTCTGTTATAGTCATAATCAAGTGAATAGTCCCGCTCATGTGCGTGGACCCCGGAGCAATCAAAATAATCTCTTAAGGTGTTGAAAAATGCAGAACTGCACAGACACTTAAGAGAGAATTAAAGACAGATAATGCAGCCTATATCCACAAGCTACACTGTCCAGTACTTCAACCAGAAATTCCACCAAAAATCCGCAAACAGCAAAGCCTGTCCAGATTTCCCTTGTTTTAACAGCAAAAACCCTCTGGAATGATAGAGAGGAAGACCTGGACAGACAAGCCCCATAGGCTGCCATTATGTGGCTCAAAACAACAGGATACTGTGCCTTTAAGAGAACTTTCCAGAACTTCACAGTATCCCAGAATGCACTGCAGGACCTGTAGCATTCCTTACATGAACATCTCTCTCCACCGTGGAGGAGGGCGGGCGCTTATGACTATAACAGAGATACCCCTACTACAGAACTGGAGTTGCAGGACATAAACTACTCCTTCTGTAGTAGGGGATCTCTGTGTATAGTCATAATCTAGTGAATGGAATGGCAAGCCCATCCCCACACCAAAGCGGCGGTGGAGAAAAGAGAAATAATAATACCACTATTGTGCGAACAGATTTCGCAGCGAAGCCTGCCCAACCTGAGCGTCTGCCCTGGCATCAGTGTCCAGGCAGTAATGCTTAGCAAAGGTATGGACCGACTTCCAAGTGGCCGCCTTGCAGATTTCTGAAATTGGAACATTACGGAGCAAAGCAGTCGTGGCAGCTTTGCCCCTGGTGGAATGAGCCTTAGGTTTAACCCCTAAGGTCTTATTAGCTTTTTGGTAACACAATTGTATACAGGACACAATCCACCTAGAGATGGACTGTTTAGAGGTAGCAAGACCCGTCCTGACTGATCCATAATTGATAAACAATTGGTCTGACCTACGAATATCCTTGGTTTTATCCAGATAAAATTTCAACACCTTCCTAACATCCAGGGAATGCAGGGACCTTTCCGCTGGAGAGGAAGGATTCTGAAAAAACGTAGGTAAAGTTATGGTCTGGTTAACATGAAAATCAGATATAACCTTTGGAAGAAATTTAGGCTGAGTACGCATAACAACCTTAGCAGCATGAAATACAGTATAAGGTTCTTGGCAACACAACGCCTGAATTTCACTCACCCAGCGGGCCTATGTAATGGCCACGAGGAACGCCGCCTTCCAGGACAGGTGCTGCAACGAAGCCTTATGAATAGGTTCGAAAGGCTCCTTCATCAATCTGGACAGCACCACATTCAATTCCCATGAAGGTGAAGGAAGCCGGACAGGAGGGAACACTTTCTTTAAGCCTTCCAAAAAATCTTTGATCACAGGGATCTGAAAGAAAGAAGTCTGTGAAGAGCATTTCCTGTAGGCAGTCAGCACAGCAAGATGAACCTTAATGGAATGGACATTAAGGCCAGACTGCGCCAGATGTAGAAGATACGGAAGGATGACATCGTCCTTACACGTCGTTGGGTCATAGTTCTTGGACTTGCACCAGATGCAAAACCTCTTCCACTTGAAAGCATAGCAAGTCCGAGTGGAAGGCCGCTTAGCCTCCTTCAGTATGTCCATGCAATCTTCAGGTAGATTCAAATGGCCATATTGCACTATCTCAGGAGCCATGCCGCCAAACTCAAAGACGAGAGGTTGGGGTGCATCATCTGCCCCCGAACTTCGTGAGAAGGTCTGGCCTGCACGGCAGCCGTATGTGAGGAAGGAGAGACCGGTGAAGCAGGTCCGTGAACCACCACTGCCTGGGCCATTCCGGGGCAATCAGGATCATCCGCGCACTGGACCGGGACAGCTTGATGAGCACCGTCGGAATCAGGGGAATGGGTGGAAAAGCGTACAGAAAGCTGTTCGACCAGTAGATCCATAACGCATTCCCCAGCGTCCCCGGCTGGTAGTACCTGGAGGCGAAGTCTCCGCATTTGCTGTTTTCGGCGGTGGCGAACAGATCTACGTCTGGAGTCCCCCACCTTGCGAAGACTTCTCCTAGGACTTCGTCGTTTATGACCCATTCGTGGTTTTTCTGAATCAGTCTGCTCAGTGCGTCTGCCTGAACATTCTGCACACCTGGTAGATGGGTAGCCGTTATCGTCAGTCCTCTGGCTAGAAGCCAGTGCCAGATCGCCTGCGCCTCCTGCGACAGGGTGCGCGATCTCGAGCCCCCCTGCTTGTTGAGTTAATACATCGTGGTCGTACTGTCCGTTTGCACAAGCAGAGAGTTGGTCTGGAAGGACGGAAGAAAGGCCTTCAGCGCCAAGTGAACAGCCCTGAGTTCCAGGAAATCGATGTGGTACGTGGACTCCGACTGAGACCACGTCCCTTGAATCTGTAAGTTCCCGGAGTGCGCCCCCCAGCCGTGGAGAGACGCATCCGTCACGATAGTCTGCGTGGGAATGTCCTTGTGGAAGGGAACCCCTCTCAGGAGATTCTCCGCCGAACACCGCCACTTCAGAGACTGAAGAGCATGCAGAGACAGTCGTATCCTGTTGTCCCAAGATCCTTTCCTCTGATCCTCCAAGCACTCCTCCAATGGTCTCATGTGCAGTCGTATGTGTGGCGTGAGGAAGATACAAGAGGCCATCGACCCCAGTAGAGAAGACACCTCTTCTCACTGTTGTAGATGGAGTGGTCATAAGAGCCTGAGCCTTCCGAAGGAGTGATAATCGTTGCTCCTCCGAAGGAGACACGCTTGTTGACAGCGTATTGATGGAGGCTCCCAAGTACTGTATGCACTGGACCGGAGTCGGGACGGACTTGGACATGTTGATGTGCAACCCCAGCTTGTTCAAGAGAACGCACGTCTTCTGGAAGTGTGCTTGAGCTTCCGAGAAGGAGGAGGCCTTGATCAACCAATCGTCCAGGTACGGGTAGACAAACACCTTGTTCTTCCTTAGGTGTGCGGCTACCACTGCCATGCACTTTGAGAATGTTCTGGATGCAGACTTCAGTCCGAATGGCAGTACTGTGTACTGATAATGATCGGCGCCGACTTGGAATCGCAGGAACTTCCTGTGTTTGTGTGCAATGGGCACATGGAAGTACGCATCCTGTAGGTCTACTGCACATAGCCAGTCTCCCTGTTGCAGCTGAGGATAAATCTGATGCAACGACAGCATGCGAAACTTCTCTCTGCGAATCCACTTGTTTGCTTGTCGCAAATCCAGAATGGGCCTGAACTCGTTCTTGTCCTTCTTGCGAACCAGGAAGAACCAGGAGTACAGACCTCTTCCTCTTTGAGACAGAGGTACGTCTTCCATCGCCCTTTTCCTTAACAGGACATCTACCTCCGCTTGGAGCTCGCGCAGCTGAAACTGTGAGCTGACCGGAGGAATTGATGGAGGTGGGCTGGTGAACCGAAGACTGTATCCATTGCAAACAATATTCAGCACCCACTTGTCCTGAGTAATTTTTCTCCACTCTGCCAGAAAAAATTGAACGCTTCCCCCCACCGGAGCGGGTAACGGATGTAGGGGAAGTAACCGCTCAGGGTCGAGACCCAGTCGGGCCTTTGTTCGCTGTAGAGGACTGCTGGCCTCCTCTACCCTTCTGGCGCTTCTCGAAGGGTCTCCGGAACTGCTGCTGTTGTTGCTGCTGCTGTCCCGAAGCCTGTCCTTGCCCTCTGCCCTGTGCCCCGAACCGTCCCTGGAACGGGCGGTAGGCCTTCTTTTCTTTGGGCTTCTCCAAGCCCACAGCCGTCAGGGTCTCGGCCTCCGCTTTCATGCTGGCCATCTCATCGTCCGCATGCTTGCCGAACAGGGTTTCCCCGAGAAGGGCAGATTGGCTACCCGCTGCTGGGCCTCCGGCTTGAGTGATGTGGGCCTGAGCCAAGCATGGCGGCGCTGGTTGATCCCATGACATTATCCATGGGCCGCCAAAAGGGAGACATCAGCAGCCGCGCTGATGATCTGGTTCGAAACCAGCATCCCCTCCTTCAGGATCTCCTGGAAATCCTCCTTCTTATCTCGTGGCAGGAGTTCCGTGAACTGCTGGAGGGATTCCCACAGGGCACGATCATACCACGCTAGCAAAGCCGCATCGCTAGAGGCCTTCTTGGCAGTAGACGCCGTCCCACAGGCCTTCCTGCCAGCTGAGTCGATCCATCGGCTCTCCTTATCCGGAGGCACTGTAGAAGACAGGAGGTAGAATGTTGTTTCCTGGCCGCCGTCACTGTAACGGAGTCTGGAATCGGGTCTATCCGCAGAAAAGCCGGGTCGGAGTCCGGAGCCCTGTACTTCTTCAGAAGCCGGGATGGAGCGGCTTTCGTCACTGCAGGCGTGAGGAACAGCTCCTCCGCGGGCTCTACCAATCCTGGTACGAGCGTTAGTAGAGGGCGAGATAAATGCTTCTTATGAAGCGTCTCAAAAATCACGGATGTCGTAGGTGTTGGAGCCGTCACCGTGATTCCCAATTTCGCTGCACCCCTCAGGAGAACATCCTGGAACGTGCTGATGTCGTCCACAGGAGACACTCTCATCCCCGGGGATTCCGACAAAGTCGGCGAATAGGTCCTGGTCCTGGAAGAGTCCATCCGGGACCGTGATCCACGCCTTCTATGGCACCGTCGTGACCTAGTGGAGGATCTGTGACGGCTGCGTGATCTCCCCCTGCGTCCGGAGCGTGATCGTGACCTCCTTGGCTTCGGTCGATCCGCCTGTTCCACAGGGGCGGGCGACTTAGGCCTGGCTGGAGCCCTCGGCCGAGGGGTCCCCTTGGGAGGGGTCGGGTATCGGGGCAGTGAAACCAGCCTCGGAGGAATTGGAGGCGGCTTGTCTGCCGGCAACTGAGGTTGAGGTAGAGGCTGAGGGCGCGGCGGAAGTGGTGGAAGCGGTGGCGGAGTGGGAGCCCGCGGAGGAAGCCCCCTTGGTAATGGAGGAAGGGGCGTAACTGACTTCTGCCTAGAAGGGGTATAAACCATTAAATACACCGATCCCGGTGATCCGCCTTCCTTTCTAGGCTGGGCTGGTGAGTCTCCCACAGGCACCTGGCACCTGCTAGACTGGCTCCTGGCGCCAGAACTCCTTCCACGTCTTCTTGGCGTCGAAGAACGGCGACCGGACGGCGACCGTCTCACTCTCGACGGCGAATGTCTGCGCCCTCGATGGCGACCTCCTTCGCCTCGACGGCGATCTCCTTCGCCTCAACGGTGATCTCATTTGCCTCAACGGCGACCTCCTTCGCCTCGACGGCGATCTCCTTCGCCTCGACGGCGACCGTCGCCTCGACGGCGACCTTCTCCTCGACGTCAAGGATCCCCTCGACGACGACCTTCTCCTCTTCGCTGACGGCGAACGGCGGTGTCGCCTCAACGGTGAGCGCCGACGCCGGGCCTCTCAACGCCGAATACTCGACGCCGACGAGGGTGACGACGAAATCGTCACTGGAGATCTCGACGGCAGCCTGTTCAGTTCCGTCGTTGTCGCTTCGACCCAGAGCCCTGGGGAGACGGGGAACAGACTGCAGTCATCCCTCTCGACGCGTAGTCGGTGCAATCGACACAGACGGAGAATGGGGACGCTTGCTGGTCTTCCTGCCCCTGGGGAGCACCCCAGGGGCCTCAGCATGGGCAGAAGAAGCCCCTCCAAACCCACCTTGAGCCTTCAGTCTTCTGGCCTCCAGGCCCTGAAGCCTGATCTTAATTCTATCCCTCAGAGTCCTGCTGGAGAAGCTCTGACAAATGTCACACTCCTCTGGGACATGAGAGGAGGGAAGGCAGATGATACACACCTCGTGTGGGTCCGATTTGGCCTTCTTCCTGGAGCACTCTGGACATTTGTCAAATAATGCAGGCATATTGACAATCAAAGAGTGCACCAAAAGACAATTAGGAAGAAAAACCACCAAAATACTTCAAATAACTTTGAAAAAAGTGAAAAAAAATCACCAATAAACCCTTGAAAAAGGGAGAGCTCAATGCTCCAGGGTCCTGCTTGCAGGAGCCGGAAAAAAGAACTGAAAGTAAAAGGGACCTGCAGTGTATTCTGGGATACTGTGAAGTTCTGGAAAGTTCTCTTAAAGGCACAGTATCCTGTTTTGAGCCACATAATGGCAGCCTATGGGGCTTGTCTGTCCAGGTCTTCCTCTCTATCATTCCAGAGGGTTTTTGCTGTTAAAGCAAGGGAAATCTGGACAGGCTTTGCTGTTTGTGGATTTTTGGTGGAATTTCTAGTTGAAGTACTGGACAGTGTAGCCTGTGGATATAGGCAGCATTATCTGTCTTTAATTCTCTCTTAAGTGTCTGTGCAGTTCTGCATTTTTCGACACCTTAACCGCTTCAGCGCGGCGCGAATTTTCGCGCTGTGCTGAACGTTTCATTGAGCTTATGGAACCATGACGGAACATTCCGTCATGAGCACAGTTCAACCGACGCTCATGACGGAACCGTTCCGTCATGAGCATGGAAGGGGTTAAGAGATTATTTTTGATTGCTCCGGGGTCCACGCACATGGGCAGGACTATTCACGAGATTATGACTATACACATAGATCCCCTACTACAGAACCACACTCTCACCTCTTCCGCCCGAATGTGCAAGGCTCATTTGCTACGTTTGTCTTTAGTGTGATGTTTAGATTTTTCACAATCTTATGATTTCTTCAGTGATGTAACATTGAGGGCAGCACCAACACTCTGAAAAGTGTTCCAGCGCCACTTTCTGGCATGGGAGCCTTTGTGTGACGTTTCCATGCTTCCTTCTCTCAGTACTTATGTGTGAGATATCCATGCTTTCTGGCATAGGTGCTTATGTGTGACATTTCCATGGTTTATGGCCTGGAATGGTTATGTGTGACACGCACATTTCCATGGTTTATCGCATGGGTGCTTATTTGTGAGTAGGTGTGGCCTCCGAGAAACATTTCAGCACCTGCACTTCATATTTTACAAATTAAGCACTGCCTGGGGGGATCACCAACACCCCCCCTTAGTTGTCAGAGAGGGAGGGATAATTTAGGATGAACAGTTCCTCTACTTTTTGTGACAAGACAACCGACTGAGACAGTTAATTCAGAGAATTGAAATGCCTCAGCTGAAATGTAAGTCTCCTGTGATGTGAAATAGAGGGAGGGGCAGAGCAGGCTGTTATAAAGAACCCTTCTTGCCAGGTTGTCTGCTTGCCTGATAAAATATACATTTGCACAAGGTTTAATCTGCATATATAAAGGCCGATTGGAAGCTGGTAGTGGCTTGAATTGATGAAATCACTTGAAGGCTCCTGATGACAGAGATGTATACTTTTTGGGTGGTATTGCAGAAGAGTCACCAGCTGAGCTGTGAAGGGTGTGTTTTTTAGTGAGAGTTATATATATATATAAAAAATACACTACATACAGTCTAGGTATTATCAAAATCTATATTTTGGAAGCACATTTTCATCTTAACACTTTATATGCAGATTTTGAGCCAGCATATTTTATACTGTGTGTGATGCAAGTTTATAATAATGACTCGTTTTCACAGTGCTTTCTGTCAAGGACTGGGCTCTAAACATGCATAAATCACTATTCTCCACTAAATCAACCAGGATTCAATTCTGTGTCTCTCTGGTTCCATGCATAAATGGGAGCCTGCACACCCTGATAATCCTTAACTTTAAATCAAATCCTCCAGCTGCAATGTATTGCGTGCAGCACCGTAGCAGAGCAGACCGCGACAAAGCTGCACGCCATACATTGCAGCTGGAGGATTTGGTTTAAAGTTAAGGATTATAAGGGTGTGCAGGCTCGTATTTATGCATATTCACTGATTCTGTCCGACCGAGCTTTGCACCCCACATGCAGAAGAACTGAGGACATAAGTAGAAGAGTTAAGATGCAGTGGATTCCGAACCCTTGGACTTTGGTATTCGAACTTCCACGAAGAACTGGACCTAATGATGAACTTTGGCATTGGCAAACATCTCGCGTATTGATTTAAGTTGTACACGGATTCGGACAATCAATTATAAAGTTATAAATTCATTTTTGACGTGCGACTAGGCTTGCACGCAAATCTCATTTTCATTGCAGTATTTTTCCATGTTTTGTTTCGTGTGGTTGGGTGACAAGTTCTGCATTTTGTTTATTTCCAAGTTTGGGGTCATGTGGCACTAATTAGTTCGACGTTTACAGGAGTGGGGAGGGGTTAGTTATTCACTAGAATGATGTCGACGGAGGGGCACGTTTGGCAGATTTGGCGGTGAGACTTTCGTTGTGCACATAGATTAGGTATAAAATAATCACGTTTCAAGCGTTTCAAGTTATCAAGTGGTATTTGAGTTTAGGGAGAGAATGGATGGAAAAAGCTTCAGCAAGCACTCACAGTTATTTATTTTTCTGAAACATTTTCAGTTTGATAGTGGCAGCATTTGGTTCATGGATATTATTAATGTCATGCGGTGTGTTTAACCAGGGGGAGTTTTGATTCTATTATTCTGGTTGTAATGGGACGTTCTTTTAAAATATTTTACAGTGACCCCTGAAGAAGAGAATGTACTCGAAATGCATTGGTGATGATCTGTATGATGTCACAACTTGAGGAACATTTAATCTTGGAATGTCATTATTGTGGAACATTACAATGTGAATTTAACACAGAAGTTCCGAATAAAACAAAATAATAAAAAAAATGGGGGATGAACTATATGATGTCACAAGTTGAAGAACATTTAGGGCTAGATGAAGGTGGCTAAATACTGTCGGTAACACCGAAATTCAGTACATTTCAGCGTTACTGACTGGTATTTTTTAGCCATTCCTAATGTAGGTAAGGAATCGGTAAATAAGGAATCGCTAAATACCGATTCCTTAATACCGATTCCTCATTGCTCTTGCATTTAAGGAATCAGTAATACCCATTCCTTAAATGCAATGTAGGAAGTCCATTAAAGAGTGCTTTTGAGCCTTAAGAAATCAGTAATTACCACCTACTTCAAGTTGGTGGTAATTGCCGATTTCCTTTAAAAAAGCACTTTTTTGCTTTTTAAAAGTATGGCACACATCCATGCCAATAGGGCATGGATGTGCGCCACATGTGCACACATGCACATTTCAGGGGTGCAACAGGGTGTCCTTTGGACACCCTGGCACCTTTGAAATACCTCCCGGTATTACCGATTCAGTAATACCGAATCGCTAATACTGAATGTCTTCACATTCATTCCTATGGGGCCTCCAAGTCCATAGAAATGAATGGGTAGGTATTCCTTATTACCGAATCTCAATTACCGATTCGGTAATAAGGAATATTAAGGATGCAGTATTTTTTACCAAATCTTTACCTACATAGGAAATATCAATTTCTTAATAGAGAAGCGATAAAATTCGTTATTAAGAAATCGGTATTTCAGATTTACCTACTTAATCTTGGTATGTCATTATTGTGGAACATTACAATGTGAATTTAACACGAAAGTTCTGAATACCTACGGTGCAAATTGTTTGAATTCCGATAAAAATGGATAAAGTATTGATTAAATTGCTGATAAAATTATGAGAAAAGTGAGTTTAAAATGTTCAAAAAGTTTCACTATGGAGCCACGTAGGTAGTGGCGAGAATTCCAGGCTGTGCACCCTGTAACAATTGAACAAAGTGTTCATTGGATCGCTCTCTGGTTACAGACACAGACCTCTGAAGTACATTAGAGGTTTAATAATGTACAATAGTGCATTTCCCACCGATTAACGTACATTTATTTTCAATTCAGCTCCGCGTTGTGTTATATGTAGTTACTTGAAGTTGAAAGACAGAAAAAAGTTACAGAATTTTTTTTTTGGCCTCACGTTTTAAGCCCCACCCACCCCCACTCTCCCTCTACCGCTTCCTTTGTGTACAGAATCACAGTTTCCCATACTTTTTTTTAATGCATTTCGACCACTGCCCCCGTACTTCCTACGCCTCTGACCTGTAGCAGATACTTCCCAGCAGGCAGTCCTGGCTGGACTCAGCAGGCCAGGTGAAGAAAAATGCAGCAGTTGTGTTCAACACCAAACCACACTCCCTTCTTTCAGTTTTAAAAGAGCTCCGGAAACCTGCATATTGTCAACAGTTACATTGTATTCTTTTTATTATTAATACAATTGCGTAAATTGTAAATGAGGGATACTTCTCACATCAAGCAAATACTGACCGTTGTCCCTTCCCGGAAGTGATGTTACTTTGTTACCGGGCCTTTGGTGCCCCTGGGGGCCCTCCCAGGCAGTGACATCACTTCAGGAGGGTCACGTGACTGTGTTGGGTCACATGGATAAGTTACTTACCTGTAATCCTAGTTCTCTTCCAGGGGTATACTCATCAAAGTCATAAGCAGTGAATAGTCCCGCCCACGTGCGGGATCCCGGAGCAATAGCAAATAATATGCATATATCTCTCTCTCTCTATATATATATATATATATTGTTTACCAAACCAATCTTCTGATTAAAGAAGGCGCTGACTCCGTGAGTTTCAATTCAAACGTATTTATTCCTTTTCAGTTTCTGCTCAGACGCGTTTCGACGGGCTCCTGCCGCCTTGATCACTATATATATATGAACACAGGTTCCGCAGGCAGCAAGCAGCACACGGACTCGCTTTCCCACCACTGCCACCAAGAAACAGGAGACCCAGGTTGTTCTGTGAGTAATTTAATCTGCAACAGACAGCATAACGTTTCGGCCTATACGAGGCCTTGGTCACATGATATATATATATATATATATATACACACATAAATACCCATATATATAGATACGCCGAGAGCACATTCTACAAGAGGCAAAGCTGCTACAATAGCAATGCTTAGGAATGTACCAATTCATGAAATTTGTAAGGCAGCCACATGGTGTTCGGTTCATACCTTCGCACGCCATTACTGCCTTGATTCTGACACTCAGGCGGATGCTCAGTTTGGTCAAGCATCCCTGAAAAATTTGTTTGGGTAATATCTGTTGGTAAAATGTTTTGGTAGGCTGGTATTCGCCCGCAGGGTATGTGGATGGGCTTGCTAATCTATTCAGTGCTTATGACTATTGATGAGTATCCCCTGGAAGAGAAGGATAACTTACTTACCTGTAATCCTAGTTCTCTTTCAGGGGTATACTCATCAAAGTCATAAGCAACCCTCCCTCCTCCCCGGACGAATACCAGGCCTGTATATTTACCTGTTACCCATGCTGTGATTACACTGTTATACGCCGTCCAAAAGAACTGACCTAACTGTCACCTGTGGCGCATGACGGGAGCCTGGGGGTTCCTGGAGGTCTTAAAGGCACGGCCTTTCCTTGGAAGAGAAGTGTTGTGACATCACCCTGGTCACATGCTAGTCACATGCTCATGGTTCTAAAACATGGTTAGGGCTTTGCGGCAGCCCTCAACGAAAAACTGCCCCTCGAGATGAGGTTACCATGATGTGATGTAGAGGCGTATGCCCTTTTTGTGAAGCTTAGAATACATATAAGGAGACCCTAAGCAACCTATGCCAAACCCAGGAGACGACATCCAGAACGAGATTGCTCGGTCATTATGAATAGATACAGCCACCTCATCAAAAAGATACCCTCTGATGGTCGTTTGAACATTATGAATAGATATTATCGTAGCCTGACACCAGGGGCAATGGAGAAGAACACGCAGCAGAGTGACCTTAAAGAGGGTGGTCATGACAACACTAGTTTTGACAAGGAGCTCTGCCAGCAGTTGCAAACGCTACGCCTCAAGAATTTGCTGCGACTGATATCCCTATTAAGGGCTCCAGCAGTGAAGCCTCGAGTTACAAAGCAAATTATTATTATTTAGCTTGTAGAGCACCTGGTTACTCCAATAGAGTGTCCCCACACTAGAACACCAACAGTACCACAGCAACTGCCCTCAAGTACCGCCCTCTATCTACCTCTAGCCCCAACGGTACAAGAAATAAGGCCTACTTCCGACAACCCGGAGGGTGTAGGAAGAGCCAGGTTTTTAGTTTCTTCCTTAACAGAGTCTCAGATGCTCACGTCCTTAAATCCATAGGCAAGTCATTCCATGCCTTTGCCACAAGAAAGCTGAAGGAACACCTTCCTGCTCGTACCTTCCGCACCTTAGGTACAGTCGTTTTAGCTGTGCCCAGAGATCTCATGTTCCACACAGGCCTATAGGCTGTGAGAAGGGGATGCAGGAACCTTGGCCCCTTCTCATTGAGAATCCTGTGGCCAACACACAAAGTCTTAAAGGTAACTCTAGCCTGTATAGAGAGCCAGTGCAACTTTCTCTGGGCCTCCCCCACTGGATACAATTTTATCGACATGGAAGATGGTGAAGAATCCATGACAGCTCCTATCTCACCGGTCTATGAAGATATGGGGTTTCTGGAGGAATCGGCTTGGGAGGCTATTGTCGTGCAACTCCGGTTATGCTTCAATGGACCTCAGCGATTCTCAAGATTTCAGAGCTGCCACTGAGTCCCAACAAATTACGAGGTCATATGGCCTGTTAAAGGTTTTGCTGCAATTGTTTTGAACGCGTGTGTCAAACGTGACTATTACACCTCTGTTACAGTCATACGATTAATGATCGGCAGCAGGAGGTTGACAAGTGTCTTTACGACTCATACACTTCAAGAACAATGCATCATATATGTAGCTTGCTAGACCCGCACATAGTATATAAACTTTTAAGGTTGGCGTATTGTTTATCCGAGGAAAAGAAAAATGTCTACCATGATATGATTGAGGTCTTGTTGACCACGCTTAAAGAGATCCAATGCTCGAGTGATCCAAGCTCAAAACTCTGTTGAATGCAAGATTTGTGTACTTATTTATTTTTAGAAGGATGGCTGAAAGGGCTATAGAAAGACGTATGTGCGATATTTATTTGAAAAACAGAAGAGTCGTCTCTTTAGCCCTACAAAAACTGTTTTAGAAAATGACAAGTCCCCCGGTGGTGTGTCATTATACTATTATTTAATGTTACATACTTACTTGCTTCTAGGACAAGCAGCAGAATGTTGATGCGCAAGACGCTACTGAGTTACGCCCAGGATGCAGAGGTTTGCCAGATTGGTATATGTGTTGCTTAAAGAAAGAATAGCTAAAATGCAACCTGTAACTCTGCACGATCTGAAGCGTAATGAGCCGCCCACAGCGATGCAGTGTGACAGTCCGACGTGCATAGCCAACTGGTGTAGCAATGTGTGGCTACCTACAAAGGATAAATACTGGAGTGCGTACAAATGCCGAATGAGGGAGTTAGTACTATCACAGACGACCAGCTTACATATCCCCTTGGAACTTCTGATAGAAGATTATTTCAGAAATAAAAGTTTTGTATTATACGACAGAGAATTGTACGATCTTTTGAATGCCGTCAGTATCCTAAGTGTGCAGTTGTGGGAGTGGTGAGCAGGAAGTTCTGTCTAGAGCTGTTGAGTTTATATCTGTAAAAATAACAAAACTTGTAACACTGAGGCAGATTACCTGTAGGGCCCCTAATAATGTCTGTAGCATGTGTCATATTATGTATACATAGTGAAAAGTCAGCAAATTGTACAACAACAAGATGTGTACCATGAAACTGTCAAGTATGCCCTGTTCATGTGTTGCTAACATTCTTTACTTTTAATAAAATGCCCTTACACAAAACCTTTGTCTTTCATTTCATGTGATGTAGGGGCTGATAACATGTAGGGGGACGGGTTAAGGAAGCTTTATTACGATACATGCGGGGTCTGAATCTTCGGAAACGCTGAAGCTTTGTTTAGAAAGGCTCTAGTTAAAAATGAACCGGTAAACAGAGCGCAGGTGAAGAACTGTTTATCTGGGGAAGAGGCGTATTCACTCCACAAGCCAGCCAGGAGGCATTTTAAGAGGAGACCGACCAAGTTTAATGCGCAGATAGATTATCAGTGGCAGGCGGACATTATCAGTCCTCAAGATCTCGCTAAGGATAATAACGGAACTCAATATATATTAACGGTAACAGATGTATCGTCCAAGTATGCCTTTGCAGAAGCGCTAAGCGATAAAAGTGGTACTAACATCACCACAGCCTTTAAAGCCTTCTTCAGGAAAGGAAGAACCACCTCAAAAACTGCAAACAGACTCCTGAAAATAATTTTTAAACAATTTGCTTCAGAGCTTTTTTAAACAGCACAATGTTCATCATTTTGTAACACACACAAGGAGCTAAAAGCTGCTGTTATAGAGTGTTTTACCAGAACTTTAAAATCTAATATGTGGAGATATTTCACAGCCTACAACACCAAACGATATGTGGATGTTCTACAGACGTTTACGGATGCTTATAACGCCAGTTATCAAAGAACCATCAGAACGTCTCCCGTGGAGGTAATGACTGATAATTCCGGTGTGGAGAATGGTGTACAGGAGCACTTTCACTGCCAAGGTAAAGAAGTCTCTTTTACATGAAGGTGATCATGTTAGGGTTTCAATTTATGAAGAGCTACCAGCAGACGTTTAGCGACAAAATATTTATAGTGGGGAGTGTGGAGCTTAAAGAAGGTATATATATTTACAGGTTAAAGGACTACGATGGCGAAACGGTGTTGGGTGCCTTTTACAAGGTAGAGTTACAAAGGGTACCAGATGATCCACACGGGGTATACAGGGTTCTAACAGACAGGTCTTTGTCAATGGAGGGGGTGGCCCAAGAAATTCTCTGAAGGCAACGATATGGAGACAAAATAATTTTAGATTACTTTGCCATCCAACCACTTGAAGGACGTTACCCCGACTGTAGGAGGCTGGTTTAGTATATGTTGCACACTTATTTAAGTGAAGCATCTTGCACTAATCTATGCAACCCTAATGGTGATTCTAGTGGTCTTAGACAAGCCTAGAAAGCTCTCTAAGCAGTAGCTGTGGAGAGTAGCCTTCAGGCTTATCTTGTAGGAGTGTTAAGCAGCTTGTTTTACCAGATCTAATTATGTAGTGTAGGTTAAACTAAAAAGAACCACCCAGTGTATATATAAAAATACTTCTATCTATTACACAACACTCACTAGCTGTAGGAAAGTGGGTTTCTGTTACAGTAACCCCCGACTTTTTGCCAGATTTATGATGCACTTTAATGTGCCCTGGATCCCTGCCAATCAAGTTCCCGGGGCCCGTGTTCTTTCCCTAAAATGTAGCTTTATACCCACAATTGGCCCATCTCTGGCCACAGGTAAGCCCTTTGCAAAAGGTACCATGGTTATCAAGGGCATTGTGACCAGAGAAGGCAACTATGGGCTGCAGCACCTATTGTGCCACCCTTAGAGGCCCTGCCCCTTAAACACCCACACACTGCCATTGCAGACTGTATGTTTTGGTGCAGAGAAAAATGAAGAGTTGACCTGGCACACATCCCTGTGTGCCAGGCCTGCCATCCAGTGCCTGTGGCCTAGGGAAGTCACCCCTCTAGCAGGGTGCACTAGACCACAGGTAAGGGCACAGTTGAATCAGCACTGTGCCCATACATTGCCTAAGTCCATTCTTAGACTTTGTAAGTGTAGTGAAGCCATAAAGAGTATATGGTCTGGACATTGGTCATTACGAACTGCACAGCTCCATAATGGCTTCACTGAACTGCTCAGCACATTAAACCCACACTGATGCCAGTGTGGGATTTAATGTAAAATGCACTCAGAAGGCACCCATTGGCTACTGACCTCAAGATCCCTAAAACGCCCCCTAAATACAGTATTTAGGTGGCAGCCCTGAACCCAGAGGGGTGATTCTTGCAACCTATGAAGAAGAAAGCTGGAAGAAGTCACACAGAGAGTACAGAAAAGAACTGACTTGACCCAGCCCCACCAGCCCATCTGCAGTTTCTGGAGATCCTGCACCAAAAGTCTACTTGTCCTGCAGGCAGCGACCTCCAGAACCCCTGGGAGGACTTACTGCCTTCAACAAAGACCGGAAATCCTGCGAACAGCATCTCTGTTCAAAAGAAACTACAAAGAAAAGCTCTGAGCCTGATGGTTGACCTATTATACAAAAACCCTACAGTTAGAGTACGGTTGGGATCATACATCTCCGATGCCATCCCTATACGCTGAGGTACTAGACAGGGGTGCCCGCTATCGCCGCTCCTGTTCGCACTAGCAATCGAACCCCTCACTGCCGCTGTGACATCTGACCTGCTTGCAGGTCGAGCCGCCTCCCCGACCGCCACGCAGCTCCACCTGCAGAAGCCCGTCGCCGCCTCCCAGCGCGAGTTCGCGCCCGCAGTGACCGCTGCTGCTGCCATTTTCCCGCCTCAAAGTTAACTTCCTGATTGTACTGAACTGTTATTTCTCTGTTTTCTATTTTTGCCAGTGTTCATTTCCCGCTCTTTTGCCAGCTCTACACTCCCCTTACCCCACTCTTCCCTTCTGTATCCGCTGTTTTCTCCCACCACCCCCTCCTGAGGCCACGCCCCCTCGCCGCCCCGCTCCCGTCTCCCAGCTGCTCCTTCCTCCCTCTCCGCCTTAAATGGCGGCCCCTGCCCGGACGCGCAGTAGACGCGCGCAGCGGGCACGCCAATGGCGCGCCAAAGGCAGGCCCATCTACGCCCGTCTGTGCCTGGATCGCACCTAGCGCCAGAACCCCTAGACCTCGCGCACGCCACAACGCCAGCCTCCGATATGATGCAACACCCTCCACGCCCTCAACACCGGCCGAAACCGCCGCTGCTTCCAAGCCGCCCCGAAACACACCCACGGACCCTTCTCCTGCCACACCTGCAATTTCACATGGGACAGAACCACCAAACCCCCAAGGACCGAACCCAACCACCTTCGAGGCATATTCCTCAACACCCGCTCCGCACGCAAACATGCTGTTGAGCTCTGGGACTTGCTCGACACATCCGCCCCAGACGTGGCCTTCCTCACCGAGACCTGGTGGAACGACTCCTCGGCACCGGACATCGTCATAGCCATCCCTGAGGGCTACAAGATCTCCTGCAGAGACCGCACAAACAGAATCAGAGGAGGAATAGCCATCGTCCACAAGTCCACCCTCCAGGTCCACACCTGCGCAGACGACTCCCTCAACTCTGCCGAACACCTCCACTTCCGAATCCACACCGATCCCAACACCACCCTCAGAGGAACACTTGTCTACAGGCCTCCCTGACCACGGGCCCTGTTCAGGGACTCCATTGCCGACTTCCACCTACTCCATCCTCCTCGGGGACATGAACTTCCACCTCGAGAACAACAACGATGCCAACTCCGCCACCCTGATAGACAACCTAGCCAACCTCTGTAAGGGCTGACCTAGCCGCGCCTGCCCAAATGCGGTAAAGACTACATTTCCTGTGAAGCACTCGAGAAGGAAGTACTTGAGCGAGTCGGCGCATGAGACGTTGCGCGTAATTCTGGAGACTTCCTGGTTACCGGTCGGACAGAGGAGTTCTCTGTCGGCTGGTCCTGTTGTGCCTTCGGCCCTGCGAGATCGCGGGAATCTTTCTTCTTGTTCCATGTCTGCTTTTCACAGTGAGTACTGAAGAGCGGAACGCGGTAGCGACGCTACGCGTTACCGTATCTATTCTTGGATTTCCTTTCAGTGCGGGTCCTTTAAGTCTGCATGTATTACTGAGCAGAGCGCGGTAGTGTTATTTAACTACGCGTTGCTGTTCTTCGTTCTTTTCTTTGTATTGAGCTACGGTTGGCAGGACTGGAGCGCGGTGGTGGTCACAACCACGCGTTACCGGCCTGCTTGTTTGTTATTGCCAAATTTCCTTCCCAGAGCGTGGTGGTGGTCGCAGCCACACGTTACTGGGTTTAATATAACTTGCAAGTGGTGTCCTCTTACTGGGACGTTATGGCGGTCGCAGCTACGCGTGACCGGTGGGCATTATTATTGATGATGTATAAAGACTATGCTCAGGTGTAGCACATGTATACTTTTAAGGAGTATCAAAAGACTTTGTTCTGTTCATTTTAATACTGAGCGTTATGGTGGTCGCAACCAGGCGCTACAGTTTATTGCATTAAGGAAGATTACCCAAAGTAGGGTTAATTGCTCAGGTGAAGGTAACCTGTTGAATGTGGAACTTTGCTTTGTTTGACCATTCAGGAGAATACAATGTTACAAAGAATCTTATGAATACCGTATTCTCTGGAGGAAGAAGTTATTCCTGTTACTTGCTTTATATTCACATTAAGGATTGGGGTTTACCTAAGACCAGTGTAATTGTTCCAAGAGTGTATCTTGTGGTATGTTCCACGTTTCATTTGAAAGAGGGAATTGGGGTGTGAATGAGAACAAGGAGAATGGAAGGCTAATCTCTTTATGTCATTTACAGATTTCTCATAGAATTCTGGAAGAAGGTCTTGGGTGTATTGTTATTTCCAGAACGACCTTTTGTGCAACAGGTACAATTCCCTTATTAGCGAGAATTTATGAGAGTAGTCTTTTCTCTATGCATAGTTCTTATACTTGCCTTTTAGTTGTTTCAGGTCTCCTGTTCCCAGAGGGTCTCTCCCCTCTCCTTTTTCCCTCACCTGATGGTTCGAACACCCTGTATATATTATACTCAGGGTGTTGGAAACGTCTGGAGGTGGACCCTTACTAGCATCAATCAAATTCTGTGGAGCACATCCCGGACAGAATTACGCGGCCAAGAATACCGCTCTGCCCGATTTGATTGATTGTCGTAATGGCTTCCATGGAGGATGTCCTCCAAGCTTTAGTACTGGTACACCAGGAGTTAGCCTCCTCTAAAGCAGAAACTGCCGCCCTAAGAGAAAAAGTTGAGAAGTTAACTAGGGACCCGTTTGACGTTACTACAGTAAATCCCCAAATACAGGTTACAGTACCACCCCCCATTCCTTTGGCTAGTCCAGAGAGGTATGCAGGGGATCCTTCCAAGACGCAAGTGTTTCTGACGCAGATCATGCCACACTTCTCATGCAAACCTGCCTCGTTTCCTAATCACCATTCTAGGGTAGCGTTTGCCATATCATATCTGGTGTGGGATGCGGCTAACTGGGCGGTGCCATTAGTCAGGAACAATGATGCTGTGTTATCCGACTGGCCGGCATTCCGGACAGAATTCGAGAAAGTCTTTGACCGGAGAGCCACTACGTTCAGCGCTGATAAAGAGTTGCTCGAACTCAAACAGGGTAGAAATGATCTTGTAACATATCTAACCACTTTCAACAGGTTAGTGGCTGAGACTGCTTGGCCTGAGGAAAAACGTATGTCCTTGTTCTATCAGGGGTTAAGGGAAGGTTTAAAGGACATCATAGCTCAAATAGACCCACAACCTGCAACCTGTGCTGACATGATAAATTTGACATTAAGACTTGATGGGAGGTTATCGGAGAGAGGTGGGGAGCAACGGAAATGGGATAGAGGGTTTTATAGGTCTGAAACGGTCCCTCGAAAACCCACAACATCCTCCGACACAGGAAGTGAGCCTATGGAAATAGGAGCTGTACGAGCTCCTTTGTCCAAAGAGGAAAGAGAGAGTCGCCGAGTGCAGGGGCTCTGCATGTATTGCGGCAAAAAAGGACATTACATAAGAGAATGTCCCACTAAACCAAAGTCCTTGGGAGGTTAGTCAAAGAACGAAAGAATCGCATTGTCAACTGTGAGTTCTGTGGATGAGGGTGGGAAACTGAAAAGTAATGATAAAACATGGAAGATCCCTTTATTGTCCATCCTGGCCATTAGTGACACAGAATCACACATAGTCCTTCCTATGAACTTGGAATGTAATCAAGGTTACCATCAGGTGTTTGTCATGATCGACTCTGGGGCTACAGGCAATGTTATCGACAGCGGGTTGGTAACCAGCCTCGCCTTGAACAGGATAGCGAGGGAAACACCTGAGGAGGTTGATGGCTGTTGACGGCAAACCTCTGAAGTCTGGGCTTATTACAGAGCAAACAGAAGTGGTGATCTTAATGATTCCGGTTAAACAGGGTAGACATCAAGATGAACTGGCTCTGAATATCATTGAAGCCCCACAATATGAGGTCATATTTGGAATGCCCTGGTTAAGACATCACAATCCATTGATTGATTGGAAAACGAAAACAATACAGTTTCTATCTGAAGACTGTAAGGAACACTTTCTTCCACCAGAAACCAGGGCCAAAGTACCTTTAATGATTCCCTACATAGTGGCTACTGCAGCGGAACGGGAGGTTCTCCTGCCTATTGAATACCAGTCTTACACAGATGTTTTTAGGGAAATCCAGGCCGAACAGTTGCCCCCCCATAGGGAGTATGACTGTAGAATAGATCGATCTCAGGAGCTACTATTCCGTCATGCAGAGTGTATGCCCTGTCAGTACCTGAAACTAAACATTTAAAGGAGTATTTAGATCACTATGTAAAGATAGGATTTATAAGACCTTCCCGCTCACCAGCTGCGTCTCCTTTATTTTTCATAGCTAAGGCAAATGGGGACTTAAGAGCCTGTGTGGACTATCGCATGCTCAACAAACAAACTGTGCGCAACAGGTATCCTTTGCCCCTTATCTCTGTGTTATTTGATCAAGTGAGGAATGCCAGAATATACACAAGGCTGGATTTAAGGGGGGCATATCACTTGGTTGGAGTACGCACAGGGGATGAATGGAAGACTGCGTTCAAGACACACTATTGGCTATATGAATATACTGTCATGCCATTCGGCTTATGCAACGCCCCGGCGGCCTTTCAGTATTTTTAAATGATGTCCTGAAAGACTATGTGGATTTGTGTGTAGTGGTCTACATAGACAACATTTTTATATATTCTGAGGAGGTTGAGAAACATACTAGCCAAGTGAAAAGTGTTTTACAGAAACTGCGAGAAAATTGTTTATACTGCAAGTTAAGTAAATGTGAGTTTGGGGTGACTGAAGTAGAGTTTTTGGGAGTCATGCTCTGTCCCGAAGGTTTGCACATGTCTGAGAGAAAGGTACAGGCAGTACAAACATGGCCTACCCCTAGAAACGTGAAGGACGTCCAGTGTTTTCTGGGATTTGCGAACTACTATCGCAGATTCATCCTCAGATTCTCCCAGGTAGCAGTTCCCTTGACACGTCTCCTCAGAAAAGGTGTCCCTTTCCAATGGCTAGTGAAGCAGAATCTGCATTCGAATATCTCAAGCAGGCCTTCACTTCTGCTCCAGTACTGGCTCATCCCAAACCAGAATATCCGTTTGTGGTGGAGGCGGATGCCTCTGATGAATCCGTTAGAGCTATTCTATCCCAGAGAGATCAAGTCACCGGCCAACTCCATCCGGTAGACTATTTGTCTAAAAAATTAGGCGCAGCCGAAAGAAACTATACTATTGCTGAAAATGAGTTGTTGGCCATCAAAAAGGCCTTCCAGGAATGGAGGCAGTATTTGTGGGGAGCTGTTTTACCGGTGACCGTATATTCAGATCACAGGAATCTGCAATATATGAAGACTGCACGTCATCTTAGTCAACGACAGATGAGGTGGATGCTCTTGTTTGCTGAATATGACTTTGTCATTACGTTCAGACCAGGTGCGGAGAACAGAAAGGCAGACTCCCTTTCTAGGCAACTGAGTATCGATGAATCCAATGATAAAATGTTGGAGGCCATAGTAGAACCTGCTAAAGTGATTTGTGTGTTGCAAGCGGAGGATTTCTTGGAACAAATCAAACGAATAAAGACCCCCGTCCAGTGGTTGGGTTGGGTCGCCCAGGACCAAGGACGCAAGATGAAACAGGGGCTTCCTGTCGTTGACAACAAATTGTACGTACCCTCGCTTGGGTTACAGAAGCGAGCGTTCTCATGGTGTCATGATTCTCCAGTAGTCGGACATCCCGGAATACATAAGACTATCCATTTAGTACAAAGGCATTTTTGGTGGCATAATATGAAAACGGATCTTACTGCTTGGGTAACTCACTGTGAAGTATGTGCTAGGGCTAAGAGAGAGACAGGAAAGAAGAAAGGAAAGCTGTTGACAATGCCTACTCCCCGGAAATATTGGCAGAATATTAGTCTTGATTTTGTAACCGGTTTGCCACTTGATCAAGGAAATACGGCCATACTGGTGGTCATTGATAGCCTCACCAAGTTGGGGCATTTTATACCTTGTCACAATCTGCCCACAGCAGGGCAAACCGATCAACTATTGTTGAGCAATGTAATTCGACTACATAGGGTGCCAGATGTGATAGTTTCAGACCGAGGCCCCCAATTCATAGCCAGGTTCTGGAAAAGTTGGTGTCAGGCCCTTCTTATCACTTCTGCACTCTCCACTAGTTTTCACCCTCAAACAGATGGACAGACGGAGAGACTCAATCAAACCCTTAAGAAGTACCTCCGATGTTATGCTGATATGGCTCAGGAGTCATGGGTGTCCCTATTGTGGTTTGCAGAAGTGGCGTACAACAACGCTTGGCATAGTTCTTTGGGAGTCTCGCTGTTCTGTGCGACATATGGCTTTGATGCAAAGATACTGCCCATAAGCATTCCGGATGTGGTAGAGAAACAACCGTCTGTTTTGACCCTGTTGAAACACCTGTACTCCGTGCATAAACATATCAGGATCCATCTCCTTAAAGCAAGAAGAGACTACAAGAGGTGGGAGGACAGGCATAGAAGGGACGGGTCTGAATACCAGGTGGGGGATAAGGTTTGGCTCTCTACCAAGAACATTCGTTTCAAACTGAGAAGCGTTTTCCATCCCAGATTTATTGGTCCATACGTGGTCCTGAAGAAAGTCAATCCAGTGGCCTATAAACTGAAGCTGCCGGGCTCGCTTCGGATCCATCCGGTGTTTCCTTGCAGCCTATTAAAACCGGCGCTGACCGCCCGAAGTAAAGCCCCACTGCTGGTGCTCTGTGATGGTGGATTGGAGTACGAGGTTCGTTGCATCAAGGATTCCAGGTACAGAATGGGAGTTCTGTGGTATCTTGTTTCGTGGAAAGGGTATGTGTCGGAGGATGACTCGTGGGAACGGAGTCCGGATGTGCATGCCCCTGCTGCGGTGCATTCTTTTCGCCGTAAGTTCCCTGCCAAGCCTGGCCCTAGGAGTCGCCAGGAGGGAGGGCCTGTTGTAAGGGCTGACCTAGCCGCGCCTGCCCAAATGCAGTAAAGACTACATTTCCCATGAAGCACTCGAGAAGGAAGTACTTGAGCGAGTCGGCGCATGAGACGTTGCGCGTAATTCTGGAGACTTCCTGGTTACCGGTCGGACAGAGGAGTTCTCTGTCGGCTGGTCCTGTTGTGCCTTCGGCCCTGCGAGATCGTGGGAATCTTTCTTCTTGTTTCATGTCTGCTTTTCACAGTGAGTACTGAAGAGTGGAACGTGGTAGCGACGCTACGCGTTACTGTATCTATTCTTGGATTTCCTTTCAGTGCGGGTCCTTTAAGTCTGCATGTCTTACTGAGCAGAGCGCGGTAGTGTTATTTAACTACACGATGCTGTTCTTCGTTCTTTTCTTTGTATTGAGCTACGGTTGGCAGGACTGGAGCGCGGTGGTGGTCACAACCACGCGTTACCGGCCTGCTTGTTTGTTATTGCCAAATTTCCTTCCCAGAGCGTGGTGGTGGTCGCAGCCACACGTTACTGGGTTTAATATAACTTGCACGTGGTGTCCTCTTAATGGGACGTTGTGGCGGTCGCAGCTACGCGTGACCGGTGGGCATTATTATTGATGATGTATAAAGACTATGCTCAGGTGTAGCACATGTATACTTTTAAGGAGTATCAAAAGACTTTCTTCTATTCATTTTCATACTGAGCGTTATGGTGGTCGCAACCAGGCGCTACAGTTTATCGCATTAAGGAAGATTACCCTAAGTAGGGTTAATTGCTCAGGTGAAGGTAACCTGTTGACTGTGGAACTTTGCTTTGTTTGACCATTCAGGAGAATACAATGTTACAAAGAATCTTATGAATACTGTATACTCTGGAGGAAGAAGTTATTCCTGTTACTTGCTTTATATTCACATTTAGGATTGGGGTTTACCTAAGACCAGTGTAATTGTTCCAAGAGTGTATCTTGTGGTATGTTCCACGTTTCATTTGAAAGGTTGAATTTGGGTGTGAATGATGTAGGAGAGTAGGGTCTGCTATCCTATGGTCACCCCATTTTTTGCTCTTTGCTTCACTGAGTTTCGACTTAATGTGGCTGTGGGCCTGCTAATCAGACCCACAGCCCTGCTGTTCTCTCTCTTAATTTCACACCATGTACTTTAGGTACATCAGCAATTGGGATTTGGGTCACTGTTATGAGTCCCTGTACAGTGTACTATAGGTACCTAGGGCATAGGTGCACCCAAGGCCTACTAGGGGCTGCAGCATATCTTTTGCCACCGCTGGCTGGCCATCCAAACTGACACAACTGGCTGATCACTCAGCTGGGACAAGGTTGTGTAATCACCCCTTGCTTAGATATAGTATACCTATGTCTAACCTTATATCTGGACACATATACACCTATAAGTCACTCCTATGGCAGGCCTTAACAATCCTGGAGGCAGAGTGCTTGGTTTTATGTGAGATGGTGCTCTAGCATGATCTGAGCCTGTCTGCAGCGTTTGGAACCATGTCCTTATAGCTGTTCTAGGATATTGCCATACCATATACTCTTAAGTGCATTTTAATCCTCACGGTTATTGCTAACTTTGGTTTGACTTTATCAAAACATGTCGTGTAAGGTGTCATACGCTTTGGAATACTACCCCCTCGCCAGTTCTGGTGACGGCGGTAGCATTCCACCCTTCTAGAGGGAGAAGACATGTTTCTTCCATTAATCCCAGTTAAAGTTAACCAGAGCCTCAGCATCACAAAATGGATGCTGCTGCAACAGACACAAGTCTGACCTCCTGATGCTGGGAGCCCTTCCAGCGAGGGAGGCTTGGACAATAGGTTTCCTGTCACAGGGAGGTGCTAGCACCACCCCAGACAGGAGATAGTGGATTGGGGCAGGGAGGGCTGAATGAAACGAGACACTGCCTGGGGCACACAAGGTGTCCCATGCATAGTCCAGTTCAAACCGGTGCTGGGGCACTCCAGCCCCAGCTCTGGCACGAAACTGGACAAAGGAAAAGGGGTGTAACCACCCCCTTCCTGGGTCCCACCCATAGGAGGGACTTAGCAGGTGATCCAGCCCCTTGATTTGGAATAAAGGTAGGAGCTGTGCCCTTAGACTTTAGATCATCCTGACTGAAACTTTGATACAAAACTCTGGACCCTTCGACATCCTACTCGACGTAGAAGACTGAAGAATCTCCCTTGTGGTCAAGGAGTGACCACCCTGTGCAACCAGGCACCATCAAGTGCTCAACGGTTTGCTTTGTTGTTGCTCCCGCCGGAGCTCGAATGACAGAGACCAACAAGAACTAGACTTCCAGACATCCAACAGGCCTGATCCACAGCCACAGCAAAGCTGAGACCCGTGGAGGCGACGAGAGACGAGGGAACGGCCATCTTGGAAAGCCAGCGAAGTGCTTTCTGTGCAGCTCCTGAGGCACCCTCAAAGCTGTGCATTTGGGGATTGAGAAGCCCCAGCCCCGAGCATCCTTTGCACCGAAGATCACCTCTCCACACTCACCGAGTGCAGCGTGGGGCCCTTTTGCATTTTCCTGCTCGACGCGTCTGTCCGGTCACTTGCCCGTTGGCTAGTGGCCTCTGTGACGACGATCTTTTGAATTTCCAATGCTGGTCTAGTTGCTCTAGACTGGCCCTTGCTCCCATGAAAAGGAGCAGCCCATCAGACCTTGCTGGTCTGATCCAGAAGCCATCTTCGATTCCTGCGTGGGTTGCATTTGCCAATGCCTGTTGACGTGGTACTTATACCACTATTTTAGTATATGGTTTACAAGGCCACCAGGGCCTATCCATATTTGTGCAACTTTTGTATGTTATATTAAGTTACTTGTTATACGCTTGTGCTCTTGTGCTCATAAAGAGTTAAGGGGATCTATTTAGAAATAAATACATATATATTTTGAATATATAACCTGTGTGGTGTCCTTTCATTTGGTATTAAAAGGTTTGCATATGGTAAAACAGCTGGCTTCACATGCCCTCTTGAGTTTAGCCTAAGACTGCTTTTGTCCATGCTACCACTAGGATAGCTGGTCTATAAGGTTGACTTTACAACCATCACCATAAGGGTTGTTTGGACTGGTGCAAGGTGCTCACTAGAATAGTGAACATTATATACCAGGCCAACTTCTCACATTGGTGTGCAGCGTTGGGATTTGAGCTTGCTGTTGTTTTACCATTGTAATCTTTGATATCATTTGAAAGATCACACTAGGTACCATAGGTACATATAACAAAGCTTAAAATACTTAAGTTCTACTGAACTTAGTTGTTGTAGAGGAAAGGGCCTAGCACACCCTAACTACAACTCCTAGAGAGGTTCTAGTAGGTAAACACTCAGTGTAGGTAGGTGCACACACCACACCTCACTAGACATGTCTGGCACAGTTGAACCTAGTTCTCTACCTGTGGTGAGTGACCTGCCCAAGGCACCCTCCAGAAATGAGATGCTCAATTTCCGTGAGATGAGGTCACTATGTACCTCCAGGAAGTTGAAACAGGGTTCCAACCCTACCATCCAACACCTGATAGAAGTCCTAGTGATAGAGCGCGCGAGGCCACCCGACCAACAGTTTTCGCCGTTTTCCGGCTTCAGGGCCCATATACTTTTCAAATCACCATATACATCGATCAGGTGACTTCACGAGCTCTATCAGGTTGGTGTGTGTGTGTTCCCTGCTACCAAATTTCGGTGCACCCGACTTACCATCCACCGATGCGGGTGCCTAATGACCAACAATGAATCAGGGAGCTAGCTGTAAAGAAAGGCAGCAAAATACAAACCCAAACAATAACATTCAAATACTGTTTAAATGACCACGGACAACTGGAAGTTTTAAAAATGTTTATCTAAATTCAATGTTTTCTTGCATGAGGTACAATAAAACAAGGCAATCAATAACCAAGATAACGTAAATCACATAGACAGAAAGAAATAATGACAGAGTAATCATCAAGGTACTAATAAAATGTAACGAGAAAAGATACTATGCAAGTCAGTATTATCTAAACAGGGATACCTAAGTGTGAGTGACTATAGGAGAGTTTATAATGAATAACACGCTTCACTTAAGGTGAAGGGGCCTTTGAACAACCTAGGCAACGAAGTTCTAGACCATATCAGAAAATGACACACTGCTATGCAAAATATAATTTCTAACAAATGAGAAGACATAGGAATAAACTTTATGGAAAAATATAAATGACTTTCAATAGTTGCGGAAAGGCATGGAAAATATAACATATGCAATGTTGAACTTTATTAAAGCAAAAGTTAGAAATTCAGAAGGTGCAAGAATTTCAAGAGATTCAGAGCAATATTTACCTAGAAAAGTGTGGAAACCAAACCCTGGCCACGGGTCAGTTAAGGACAGGAAACCCTCAAGGAAGGATACCCCTCAAAGGACAGCAGGTGCAGAATGGACACCCAGGATAGGACAGGATACCCTCGGAATAGGAATCAGGACAGGACTCTCAGGACAGGACAGCAAACCCTCAGGACAGGACCCTCTTCAGGACAGGACCGGAACCCACAGTTCGGAAGCAACGCCTGCGCTCCACCCGCTCTGCAGCTATCGATCAAGACCCCGATTGGGTCAGCGAACTCCCAGCTAAGTGCTTTGCCAGCACTTTAAGGTTCAGTAAAACCTTAGTCTATGGTCAAATTCGGACAGAGTGCTCCGCAGCGCTCTGTATCTTCAGTCACCTATTGAGTGCGTTGGGTCAGTGACAGGTCAGCTAAACCAGACAAGTCGGACGGTTCACTAGGTGAACCCAGGGTAGATATACAGTTTGGGGACAGTGTACCACCCCCCAATGTTGCAAAGTGTCAGAATCCCTCAATTTCGATTGGTCCTAAGGTAGGGTTTGGGTAACACACCAATCACAATACACGACTTGAAGCCTTCATTTACATATTTGGGTACCGCCTAGCAGGTTTGGGGTTCCCATGAGAAGTTACACGGCAAACAGTAGCGCAATATTACAATGTATCATATAAGGAGCCACATTCGCCGTTCTCGCAGGGCAGAGGTGACTTTCTCAGGAGCATCTCGCCCATCACTGCCAACTGGCTATGTTCCATCAGCCAAGGTCCCTCGTGCTGCCGAATGTCGCACAGGCGCAGAAGGGACCTCCAATATGGCTCTCCTCTCACTCAGACCCCCATTTCCCGCGGTACATGAAAAGTAAGCGAAAACAAATTAATACATAATAATGTCATTATGAAAACACATCACAGGGTTTGTACTTTTAACTCATCATCCAGAAATAAACTTATGCATTTAAATGTTAGCTACATTGAGACGAACACAAGAGCAGTGGCACGAGCAGTACCACATGATAAGCACAGCTATGAATTACGCATGCGCATAACTTTCCCTCCACTTCTGCAGACGCGTCAGGACACGTGAGTGTGGCTGACGCATGCGCAGTAACTAAAATACAAGCGGCGGCCATTTTAGGGGACACGGATTAATTCATTAGAAATACACATAGGCAAGCTTCGGGAACTTTGCTTAAACAAAATAAATGTTAGTAAAACATACAATTTTGTTACCTTATTACACATAAACGAGGTTCTTGATTTCGGCAAGCCGCAAAATATGCGAAGCTTTGCTTCATCAATCCCCTCTTTGATGATATTTACTATCATCACAAATTATAATGGAACCAGATGCCAACTTTCTTTCACACTTTATAATGTTCTATTTCTTCCAGCAATCGTTCTAACTTTTCTCTTTCAGTTTTAGCAGGGTGAGAAGTCTTCACCTTTTTGTATATCTGATCATTCACTTCCTCTAATTCAATCTCATCCACACTTCGTTTCACTCCTCTTGCATTTACCTCGTGCTTTTTGGTGCGCTTGCGGTATTTACAGCATAAGAAAATGGAAAGTATAATAAGACCTATAATACCAATTGGCATCAGAATTTTGAATAATAAGCTTTTACCTATGCTAGCAAGCCAATGACCTACATTTGAGAGACCATCTACCAGTCTCTTCCAGGCACTATCAACCTCGAGTGGTTTGAGTTCCTTTGCCAAATTAGTAATGTTTTTCACATATCTTTTGATCTGTACACTTTTATCCGGAATATAAGTGCAACAATGTTGCGCCTTCAACATCCGGCAGACTCCGCCCTCTTTCGCTAATAAGGTGTCAAGAGCAAGTCGATTCTGCAAAACCATTGATCTGATCGCAACCATTTCAGTATTGACCAGCAGAAATCCATGAGCTGTTTCAGTAGACAGCACATCCACTATAGTAGACAATTTGCAAATTCTGTGAGTGTTCAGAACCACTCCCACTCCAGGTATCAGTGCACTGAAAATACTACCCATAATTTCACCTATACTCTCTCTTTTACTACGCACTAAGCCATTAGTATCTTCATTGCTTCCAGCTTTTCCATTCACATGGTATATTTTCGGGAAGACAATGCCAAAGTAGCAGCTTCCATACCAGTGATCCGGCAATTTGAAATAAGCCTTGTCCCCACAAATATAATAAATTCCAGGAAACACAGGCTCTGACCCATTTTTGAAACCCCAACCTCCAATTACCTTGTAATTATGTTCGCATTCACTGGAACCAATGAAAACATTATTATAATAGCTAGTCTTCTCGCGGTGAAGACATAGCTTGCCTTTCTTTTCAAAATCCAGCAACAGAGCAGGACCCGCTCCACCAGATGATGTGCCTTCTATGTTTTCTGCCCACTTTGGCTTTTTCTGACTTTCGTCATTAGCCTTCTTCTGAATTTTAATTCTCCTTTTCTCTGCCATGTTCAGGAACATCTTTTCCTGCTCACGCAAAGAACAAGTCAAGTTATCTCTGTGTGCGTCTGCTATGTCAATGTTCCCTATAGTCAGAAAGTAGTCTCCCATATATCTTATGGTGTCAGTTTTGGTATGTACAGGATTCAAGTTCCCACGTATAGGAAGTTCAGAAAAAATCACGTCATTGTTAGAGTAATAATACTGTAACGGTCCCCTTTTGTAAAATAAACTAGCTAAAATGCTACAGGAAATTCCATATGTCAATGGCAGATGATGGTATGTCACGCCTTCAGCCACCGAAGTAGGTAGCTTCATGCAGACATAGCAATCTTCAATTTCCATAGTCTCTACATAGTGTATTAATAAGTTTGCGAAAACATTTAAATGTGTCCTGTTCTTCATTCCATGATAATGTAGTCCTCCCTCATCTGATGCTTCTAAGTCTCGTTTAGTTTGTCTCAATGCTCTCTCATGTCTTTCTACACTCTGTGTTGTTAGCTCCTCATTGTCAGTATTTACAACTTCAGTAGGGACAATGTTAGTATCTTTACTTACAGCAAAGGGAATGAAAATTGTTAATCCTATCCAAATAACTATCAGTACTACTACACTACATATACACACCTTGCAACACGTCTTAAAACGGCTGCAACTAGGTCTACCATTCACTGTTGAATCAGACATTTTAGCTCAGAAGGAGTGTTCTCACCCCTCTTTTTAGCTTTTTACACAACTAGCTTACTTTGTGCAAATTCACGGTGGTTCGTCTTCCTCTTCAGCTGAGTACTCTGGGACAGGTTCTCCGTCGCTCACGTCAGTTATATCAAGATCTTCAAGTTCTTCCAAAACCAGTGTCCATTCAGGAGACTTGTACTTTTTGTTTTGTCTTTTTATTCGCTCACTCCTTCTTTTGGAAGAGTCTTCTTCTTGCTCTGCTATTCGAGCACTTCTTCTTGCTTCTGCACGTTTTTCTTCCACTGTCTTTATCCTTAGTCTCAATCTTTTTACAAACCTAGGCTCAAGGTTGTTTCTTTTCTTTAATCTCTTAGTCGGTACTTGGACTTCACTTTCTTCTCTTATCCTCTTATTCTCTTTAGCTTGTGGCAATTCTGCTTCACTTTCTTCTTCTTCTTCCCTTATCTCGCTAGTTCCAGGGCTATCATCAATTTCTTCTGCCTGGTTACTAATCTGGCCTAGTTCAGGAATATTTTGTTTTTGGCTTTCGATTGTCTCTGTTTCTGTTTCTGTTTCTGTTTCCTGAACCCGTTCTTCTAACCCTATCTGATCCTGTTCAAGCACTTCGATCTCTTGATTTTCTTCTGCTCGAACTATTACTCTATGTCTAGTCTGTCCCTTATCCACATCAGGAGTTAGTGGAGGCGTATCAAACACTTGCTCTGTATCCTGCACTTGTTCAGTATCGGGCACTTGTTCAGTATCGGGCACTTGTTCAGTCTTATTCACTTGTTCTGTATCAATCACGTGCTCTGTCCCTGTCTGACCTTCTCCTTCCTCAGTTTTGATGTGAATCTCAAGATTCTGAGGTTCTTCGCCTGTGCCTTGCTTTTCCTGACTAGTCCACTCTCTACCTTCACTAAGTCGCTCTCTTGTTCTGATAGGATCTTCGGTCAGATCAATCATCGGTATCCATTCTTCTGGCCATATGCTTGGCAGCTCGTCTTCAGCTACTCCTGGCTCAGTTTCCTGGACCTCTTCAGCAGGCTGGATTCTTGGCAGTTCGTAGTCAACTACTCCTGGGCCAACGTCTGCTGTTCCTGCAACCTGACTGGTGCTGGGCTGCTCGTTGTCAGTTGCTTCTGGTCTGGCTCCTTCAGGGTCCTCTGCTGGTTGCCCTTCTTCTTCAAATCCTCTGTCTGGCAATACCTTCTGGGTGTGTCCAGCGTGGATCCACTGAGGAACACCTGCGACCTTTACTGCAGTGGTTGTCACCAGGATTACTTGGCGTTTCTTTCCCCACCTTGGTGCCAGACAGCTTGATCGAGTGTGCTTCTTTATTTTGACCCAATCTCCTGGAACCAAGCTGTGGAGAGGAGTCGTTGGATTGAGGATGCCGTCGTCTCCAATCTGGCGAGAGATAGAACGCACTTGGTCACCCAATCTTCTGCAGTATTCAAGCACCAAATCATCAGTAATACTCAACAGTTTGCTTCCTGGCACCCATGCTTGTCTCATCACTCTTCCCATAATGATTTCATGGGGACTTAGGCCTGTCTTGCGGTCTGGAACACTTCTCAGTCCCATCAGGACCAGGGGCAGGGCCTTCACCCAGGTCATGCCAGTAGCATCTGTCAGCTTTGCTAGTCTGTTTTTGATAGTTCCATTTACTTGTTCCACTATTCCAGAAGCCTCTGGGTGGTATGCACAATGGAGTTTCTGCCTTATTCCAAAGGCCTTACAGAGTTCAGCCAGTATGTCATTCTGGAAATGTCCACCCTTATCTGATTCAATAATGCATGGTATTCCGAACCTAGGTATCAGTTCTTTTAGTAAACACTTCGCTACTGTCAGTGCGTCACTTTGAGGAGTAGGGTAAGCTTCTACCCATTTTGAAAATACGCAAACAATGACAAGGACATATCGTTTCCCTTCACAACGGGGCATGGTGATAAAATCAACCTGTATCTTTATAAAGGGACCCCCTGATCTCCCAATCTTGCTCAGTTCAACCATTGTCCTCTTGCCTGGGTTCATCTGTTGACATGACAGGCACCTCTGGCAGAGGGACTCTGCTACCTTCCTGAACTTTTTACTGTACCAAGTCTGTTGAAATACCAGAATCATGGCATCCCTACCAATGTGTGATCCTTCATGTATTAATCTTGCCATTGTGCCAAGCAAGTGTCGGGGTAACACAGGCATACCAGTTGGGCCCAAAATCACACCATCCACACGTCTCGGTCTACACCCATCCTCCTTCCATTTCTCTCTTTCTTGCCAAGGAGCCGACTCCTGCCACTCTCTCACCTCATCCCATGTAGGCACTTCCTCAAACACCTGAAGCTGGCAGCTGGTTCCTGGCCCCCCTCGTTTTGGATTTACAATATACCGATCCTTGGCACACCATTGAGCCACTCGATCAGCATAATCGTTTCCCAGTGATACTCTGTCCATGCTCCTTTGATGAGCAGTACATTTTACCACTGCCAGTTCTTTGGGCAACTGGATGGCCTCTAAAAGGTCATGAACAACCTTTGCATTCCGAATGGGAGTACCTGAGGAAGTCATGAATTCCCTCTGTAGCCATAATTGGCCAAAGTCATGCACAACGCCATAACAGTACTGACTGTCAGTATACACTGTTATGCGTAAGTCCTTCCCAATTTTGCAAGCCATTATCATGGCTATCAATTCGGCTACTTGTGCAGACTTGATGTTATATAGGTAACCTGCTTGTTCAATTTTTGTGAAAGACACTACTGCATAAGCAGCACTCAAGCCTCCTAATTCATGTCTTAGACAGGAACCATCCACAAATAGTTCTTTATCATGCTCAGGCAATGGTACTTCTTTTATGTCTGGGCGTGGCTTGGTACTGAACTCTGTTAGGTCAATACAATCATGTTCATCATCATCCCCACCTTCCATTTCCAAGGGGTCGGGGAGTAAGGTGGCAGGGTTCAGAATACCGCACCTAACAATGCTTACATTTGCTGCACCCACAAGAATCCTCTCGTATTTAGTCAGCCGACTAGGGGTGAGATACTGTGTTTTAGTTCTGGTCAATAGAATTACCACTCCATGTGAAACATACACAGTCACAGGATGTCCCATGACAATGGACTCACTCTGTTCCAAACTTGCACAGGTAGCAGCTACTGCTTTCAGACAGCCTGGTAACCCAGCAGCTACTGGGTCCAGTGTGGCAGAGAAATAAGCCACAGGCCTTCTGGTCGTGCCATGTTCTTGAGTCAGGACAGACAATGCGCAATTATCGCGAGTGTCACAGAAAAGGGCAAACTCTTTGGAATAATCTGGCATTCCCAACGCAGGGGCGGTACACAGACAGTTCTTCAATCTTGTGAAAGCCATTAGACTTTCATCGTCCCACTGTACAACATCTGGCATTCCTCTCGTGGTCATTTTTATCAAGGGCCTGGCTAAGGCTGCAAATCCCAGAATCCACTGCCTGCAGTACCCTAATACACCCAGGAACATTCTGACCTCTTTTTGAGTACGGGGCAACTGCATTTTTTGAATTATTCTCACTCTTTCTGATGTGACTTTTCTGACACCCTTTTCTATTTGGTGTCCCAGATATTTTACAGATTTCGCACAGAACTGTAGTTTGTCAGGGGCTACTTTATGCCCTTTCTCACACAGATGATTTAGGAGGGCAATGGTGTCAACCACACAGTCCCGGTGACTTTTAGACGCCACTAGAAGGTCGTCTATGTACTGCACTAACACAGAGTTCCCAGGTAAGATCAAAGTCTCTAGACATTTTTTCAAGATCTGATTAAAGATAGAGGGGCTCTCTGTATACCCCTGAGGGACCCGGTTCCAACAATACACGTGACCCTCGAAGGCAAATGAGAAAAGAAATTTGCTGTCGGGGTGCAGGGGTATCGAAAAGAATGCATGACACAAATCAATCACAGTGAACCATTCAGCATCCCAAGGAATCTGGTATAATATCACTGCAGGGTTTGGGACAATAGGGCAGCAAGGAACTACAATTTTGTTAACCTTTCTCAGGTCCTGCACTACCCTATACTTGCCACTAGGCTTTTTGATGCCCATAATCGGTGAGTTGCATGGGCTACTCATCACTTCCTGTATGATGTTTCCTTCCAATAATTTTTGGATTTCCAGAGTGACACCTGCTTTCACTTCAGCATTCATTCGGTAGGGCCTAGTGTTAGGATATACTGCATTGTCCTTGATGGCTATCTGTATGGGGTCCACATCTTTCATCAAACCCACATCTTTTCCAGTGAAATCCCACACTTCTGGCTTTACGGCTTCCTGGAGTTCTTGGGGCAAGTCCTGTAGGGTCAATCTTTTAATTTCTGAGTCAGGTCTAAGCAACAATAATTTATAAATGCCGTCTTCATCTGGGGTCTGTATTTCAACACCCTTTGGTGTGCAAAAGATGGTACAGTTCATTTTGCACAGCAAATCACGACCCAGTAGATTCACTGGACTGGTGTCACAGACGACAAATCTATGCATCTGTTTAAAATTTCCAATTGAAATCTCCATTGGTTCGGTAACAGGAGTACTAATCAATTGATTAGATACACCCACTACTTGGATATTTTCTCCCGAGAGGGGTAGGTTTGGAACGTCCACTGTTCTTACAGTAGAACGGGTAGCGCCAGTGTCCAACAGAAAGGTGACATCATTTCCGTCAACCTTTCCTTCAATATATGGTCCAGACTGGTCTACCGGCAAGGAAGCGCCAAGTACGCACTCCTCGTCCTCCCCTCTCAGGCCCCGTCAGTCCTGATCATTACAAAGGAAGGTATCATTCAGCAGATACTGCGAAGTTGCTGTATTTCTGTTCTCCCCGCTTTCCCAAACCTCTATCTCTTCATTTTCTGCCTGTCTTCCCTTGTATACCTGCTTGGGTGCTCGAGGCACCTGAACTGTTTTTACCTGGGGTTGAGTCTTTCTTGGTCTTTCTTTCTGCGTCTGTGGAGTTAAATCAGGAGTTTTCTCATTAACATCGACTAATTGGGGACACTCGTTTCGCCAGTGTCCAATTTCGCCGCACTGATGGCAGGGAAATTTTTTCATAGCCTCTTCCCTGCTAAATTTGGGCCGGGGCTTTCCTCCACCCCCTCCCCCAGGACCTTTGTTCTCAGCATTTTTAACCATGTTACTCAATTGTTTTTCCTGTTGTTCTGCGAGCTTCACCTGAGCCCACATAACCTTCTCCTTAAGGGCCTTTTTCTTTTCTGCCATCTCGTCCTCGCAGTACTTAGCGTACCGCAGGACCTCATCCATTTTCTTAGTATGCCAACAGATTTTATTATCTTTTATCCACTGACAAATTTCAGGTCTTAAACCATTTACAAACCTGTAAATAAAGTGCGTCATATCCTTCAGGTCGATGTTGTCAATACCACTGTATGTTTTAAATACCTGCAATAACCTCTCATAGAAGGAGTGCACTGTCTCGTCCCTTTCCTGTGTTGTTCTATCTATTTTTGTCCAATCAGTTTCCTTTGCGGGCACCTTTTCTTTCAAGTGCTGAATTACCTGCTCATATTTTCGCATGACATCCTTTGATGGCTCCCCTGTTTCTTTATTTCTTGGGTACTCCTCACTCGGCCAGTCTATGTTTATTTTACACTGGGTCCATAAATCTACTGGAACCACAATGTCGAAAAACCCATCCAGGTCTTTCCACAGACATTTCTGTACCTTCACGAACCTCTCCACCTGCCTGTACCAGTCAACTGGTTTCTCTCGTAATTTTGGAAAATCGTTCGTGAAGGACACAATATCCTGCCTAGACCAGGGGACATGCACATATTTTCCCCCTGGAACTTCGCGCATGGGGCATAACTGCTCAGGTTTTTCTACCTCCCTTAAAGCAAACTCAGGAGTCACTTGTCGGGAGCGAACCTCTTCTCTCTTTTTCGCCCACCTGCTTCTCCATCTTTCCACCTCTCCCCATTTCTGCAGTACCCCCATTAATTCTTTAATCTGCAACTTCTTCCCTGCCACATTCAGGTGTTCTATATCTTTGTCTGAGAAGTCTGCTCTGTACGGTTTCTGTAAGGGCTTGGATTTTGAGATATCTACCCCCATACTAACTGCTGTTTCGGTCAGTTTTTCGTGGAGCACTCTGGTGTTCCTTGTAAAGCTTTTACATATGAACGACAATTCTTCTTCAGAGTAGGTATTCAATCGATCCAACCCCACATTTCCTGCCATTAATTCTTCTATTTCGACCCTCAGCTTGTAGAGATCTAAAGGCTTTGTTTGCGGAGTCTGCTTCTCTAATTCACGACTCCAACTCTCAATTTCATCCGGAGTTACCAGAGAGACATTCCTAGTACCTGTTGCTGTCTCTAATTTAATTTCTTTTGTATTAAAAGGGTTATACCTCTGCTGTGTTCCCTTTCCAGTCTGTTTGTTTGGCAATTCCAAAAACGCAACTTCAGACTCGCACTCACTGGACTGATCATCTATAATGATCGGTTCCTGTCTCGGGGTTGCCATGACTGGGGTCATAACTGGAGTAATCGGATTTCCCTGACCATTTCCATATAACGGGACCACCGGTCCAATAGTTACTGGAATAGTCAATGCCTCAGGACTGGTATTTAACTGAGAAATTTTCTGAATTATTTCTGTTCTTTGTCTAGCTAGAGCCTCTTGCTCCTTTTCCACTAGTACCCTTCTTAGAGTTGTGTCATGTAATATCTGGGGGGTCAATGGAGGAGTAAAACTCGGGGCAGTAGGATGCGTTTCACTTGGTCCTCCCCCATAATTTGGTTTCGGGAATAAAGTTCCAGTATTAAAGGACCTGCGCTCTTCCCCATATGGAGGTTGAACAAAAGGCAGTCCTGAATTCGAGGGTTTCTCTTCGCTCTCATACAAGGGTCTGGGAAAAAAGGTTTTCGTACGTGAATATTTTTCTTCCTGACCTGCGGGCACTTTGGGATATATATCCCTTGTTTCCGTCAGTTCGGGTTTTTCAGGATAGGGCAATACTTGACCACCCCCTCCCAGTCCCAGGGACCTGTCTTCCTCTTTTAGGAAGTGGCGTCGGGGAACATCTCCTACACTGGAAGGTCGGGTTCCCTCATTGTAAGGTGGCGGACTTCTGGTACAGATGTCATCTATTAGTTCATCATCTGAATCCCCCAGGGCCCCCCAATGCTTACATTTTTCAGTACTTTTCTCACCCGCTCCAATGTTATGACATGCAGGCATCATGGGAAACAGACCCTCAACAATCATGCTCTGCCTCCACTGTTTCATCCTTTTCTCCCTGGATTCCTGTTTCTGCCTGGGGTACCACTTGGTCAAACCCTTGTCCATTCGGGGTCTTTCTCTTTCAAAAGCCTCAATCTCCCATTCCTCTAATGCCTCATACTGCGTTAGTCTCGGTCTGGGATGCAGTTCATTCATTCGGGTTCTTAAATTAAATAAGATCCTACCATTGAAAGTACCATCTAACGGAAAAGCCAATACTCCGTCATCTTTTGTGTACTTCACCCAATTCTCCAGCCACACACAGGTATTGTACCCTCGGTCAAACATCATGAATGAGGCGGGAGTATTGGGTGCTGGGACAAGAACACCTTCTCTAGATTTAATCGGTTTGTCCGTTTTAAAATAATTTTTCACCTTACTTACAAGGGACATTTTTCTCTTGGTTCCGTACATAATATCGTATCTATTAGCCTTCCACTGATCCCTTTCAAATCCTAGATGCCTTGGATCAGGTCGAGTCTCTGTAGTCCGCGAGTGCCACATACGACTTCTGCGCTAACTTTGTTTACAAACTACCTCCAATCAGAACGCGCTTCAGAAAATTCGTGCAACCAATGGGTGCGCGACACAAAATAAGCTCCGCCAATGGGTGCGCGGCCCCTTCGTGAGACAGTTCCCACGCTCCGGCGCTCACCCCTCCTTTACAATTTCAGCTCCGCTACCCGCCCGCTGCTTCTACCAATCCCAGCGCGGCACAGAGTGACGTCAGAGACGCTTCGCGACTGACTCCCTCCCTTCACAAGGTAACGGAAACTTTCTTTCCTTTAAAGTGCTCAGTGCTTGGTTATTTTACAACAAATACACATTCGCCACAGTGCTCAAGTGTCTAGACAGAGAAAGAATTCTTTTACTGCAAGTAAACTACTTCCATTTACTTTTCACACGCTGCGGGCAGATCTCTTCCGCCTACCCTTCACTCTAGCATCGGTGAACCTGTTATTCCCCTAAACTCATCCACTTCTTTCCGGGATATATTCCGAGCTTAAGGTTTCTCAGCGGACCCCTCTGCTTTCACGCTAGCTCCGAGGAACCTGCTACTCTTCCGATGTGACCCTTACTAGGTTACGCCACTATGGGAATTTTGCCAATGAACCCCGTTACTGTCATTTATTCACACATGTATTCAGAAAACCCTAGTTAGTGCTTCCCGGTTATCCTAACCTGCACCTAACTTTCCTCGAACCTGTGACCTCAGGACAATGGATTCTATTCACCACTTGCCCTTTCAATTCCCCGGGGAGTTCGGACAACAAGAAACAAGACGGTTGACAATTGCATGGATTAGTACATATAACAATATAAGAACAAGAATAATAACAATACAAAAATTCATGAGTTTCAGCAGCGTATTCACAAGAGAGTGATCAGTTCCCTCAGAACAGCCGCTCTTATAGCAGCATTAATATAATAGCAGCTTCCGACTTAACTAGTCCAACTAATCCCTGCCTTACTCTCAACTAGTCCCTAACCATCCTCTAGCTACCAGAAAACTGATAGAGCGCGCGAGGCCACCCGACCAACAGTTTTCGCCGTTTTCCGGCTTCAGGGCCCATATACTTTTCAAATCACCATATACATCGATCAGGTGACTTCACGAGCTCTATCAGGTTGGTGTGTGTGTGTTCCCTGCTACCAAATTTCGGTGCACCCGACTTACCATCCACCGATGCGGGTGCCTAATGACCAACAATGAATCAGGGAGCTAGCTGTAAAGAAAGGCAGCAAAATACAAACCCAAACAATAACATTCAAATACTGTTTAAATGACCACGGACAACTGGAAGTTTTAAAAATGTTTATCTAAATTCAATGTTTTCTTGCATGAGGTACAATAAAACAAGGCAATCAATAACCAAGATAACGTAAATCACATAGACAGAAAGAAATAATGACAGAGTAATCATCAAGGTACTAATAAAATGTAACGAGAAAAGATACTATGCAAGTCAGTATTATCTAAACAGGGATACCTAAGTGTGAGTGACTATAGGAGAGTTTATAATGAATAACACGCTTCACTTAAGGTGAAGGGGCCTTTGAACAACCTAGGCAACGAAGTTCTAGACCATATCAGAAAATGACACACTGCTATGCAAAATATAATTTCTAACAAATGAGAAGACATAGGAATAAACTTTATGGAAAAATATAAATGACTTTCAATAGTTGCGGAAAGGCATGGAAAATATAACATATGCAATGTTGAACTTTATTAAAGCAAAAGTTAGAAATTCAGAAGGTGCAAGAATTTCAAGAGATTCAGAGCAATATTTACCTAGAAAAGTGTGGAAACCAAACCCTGGCCACGGGTCAGTTAAGGACAGGAAACCCTCAAGGAAGGATACCCCTCAAAGGACAGCAGGTGCAGAATGGACACCCAGGATAGGACAGGATACCCTCGGAATAGGAATCAGGACAGGACTCTCAGGACAGGACAGCAAACCCTCAGGACAGGACCCTCTTCAGGACAGGACCGGAACCCACAGTTCGGAAGCAACGCCTGCGCTCCACCCGCTCTGCAGCTATCGATCAAGACCCCGATTGGGTCAGCGAACTCCCAGCTAAGTGCTTTGCCAGCACTTTAAGGTTCAGTAAAACCTTAGTCTATGGTCAAATTCGGACAGAGTGCTCCGCAGCGCTCTGTATCTTCAGTCACCTATTGAGTGCGTTGGGTCAGTGACAGGTCAGCTAAACCAGACAAGTCGGACGGTTCACTAGGTGAACCCAGGGTAGATATACAGTTTGGGGACAGTGTACCACCCCCCAATGTTGCAAAGTGTCAGAATCCCTCAATTTCGATTGGTCCTAAGGTAGGGTTTGGGTAACACACCAATCACAATACACGACTTGAAGCCTTCATTTACATATTTGGGTACCGCCTAGCAGGTTTGGGGTTCCCATGAGAAGTTACACGGCAAACAGTAGCGCAATATTACAATGTATCATATAAGGAGCCACATTCGCCGTTCTCGCAGGGCAGAGGTGACTTTCTCAGGAGCATCTCGCCCATCACTGCCAACTGGCTATGTTCCATCAGCCAAGGTCCCTCGTGCTGCCGAATGTCGCACAGGCGCAGAAGGGACCTCCAATATGGCTCTCCTCTCACTCAGACCCCCATTTCCCGCGGTACATGAAAAGTAAGCGAAAACAAATTAATACATAATAATGTCATTATGAAAACACATCACAGGGTTTGTACTTTTAACTCATCATCCAGAAATAAACTTATGCATTTAAATGTTAGCTACATTGAGACGAACACAAGAGCAGTGGCACGAGCAGTACCACATGATAAGCACAGCTATGAATTACGCATGCGCATAACTTTCCCTCCACTTCTGCAGACGCGTCAGGACACGTGAGTGTGGCTGACGCATGCGCAGTAACTAAAATACAAGCGGCGGCCATTTTAGGGGACACGGATTAATTCATTAGAAATACACATAGGCAAGCTTCGGGAACTTTGCTTAAACAAAATAAATGTTAGTAAAACATACAATTTTGTTACCTTATTACACATAAACGAGGTTCTTGATTTCGGCAAGCCGCAAAATATGCGAAGCTTTGCTTCATCACTAGAGGCAGGTGATCTTGAGAAGGCCTCTAAACCAGGTCCCTCAGAGAACACAGGTGAAGGTAGCCCCTACACAGAGGATGGCCCCTTAACTCCAGAGGTAGAGGGGGAAGAGGAAGAAGACTCTGATGGAGATGAAAGCCAGGCCCAAGTCAGGAGGCTTAGCCAGGCTAACCTAAGCTTACATGAGAATGGAGAAGGGTTTCACCCCTCCAGACCCAATAGTAGGCTTCTCCCAGGCAATAGAAGGGAAAGATCTCCTTCCAGGGAGTCTCTCCTCTCTAATGCCTCAAGGGGTTCTCAAAGGGGAATTACTTCCCCCCAGAGAAGAGAACATGAGGCTAGGATGAGAGCTGTCCAACTTCAGATAGAGAAAGAGGAAACAGCCCTGGCCCAAGCTAAACTTGCTTTAGCAAGGGAGCAAAAGTTAAGAGGATTAGATTCCACTGGTGGCAGAAATATCCCCAAGGATAAAGACAGGCCCTATGATCATAGAAACCTGAGTAAGATTGTGCCCCCCTGCAAAGATGGGGATGACATTCACAAGTGGATAACTGCTTTGGAGAGGGCCTGCATGGTACAGCAGGTTCCCCAGAGTCAGTGGGCAGCAATCTTGTGGCTCTCATTTTCAGAAAAAGGAAGAGACAAACTCCTCACTGTTAGTCATGAGGATGCTAAGAACTACACTGTCCTGAAGAGTGCTCTAATTGATGGGTGTGGCTTAACCACTGAACAGTACAGGTTAATGTTCAGAGATACCCAGAAGACACAGACTCAGGACTGGACTGACTTTGTTGATTGTGCCACTAAGGCTCTGGAAGGTTGGTTACTGGTAAGTAAAGTTAAGGACTATACAGGATTGTATAATTTGATCATGAGAGAACAAATCCTTAATACTTGTCAGAACCAGTTGTTGCACCAACACCTGATTGACTCAGATCTGACCTGTCCCCAAGAATTGGGAAAGAAGGCAGACAAATGGGTCAGAACCAGGGTTAAGCAGAGACTCCAGAACCAAGGTGGTGACCAGAAAAAGGCAGACCAGAGATCAAGAGCAAAAAGACCAGAAGTCTTCCTCAGGCCCCCAAAATACTTCTAAGGAGGGGGACGGCAAAACTCTAAGAAAAAGAAAGAAGGTCCTAAGAAACCTTGGTGTAACTACTGTAAAACTGCCTCTCACTGGTTTAGTGAGTGCACCAAGAAAGGTACAGCCCCTACCACTGCAGCCCCTAAGGCAACTGTGTTGTAGTTCTATCTAGGACCCTAAATTCGATAGTCCTGATTTATGCCCTTATGTGGTTATAATCAATAATATCCTTATAAAGGCATAAGAATCATATCCATATTTAGTCATAGCCCATGCTGTCCAAATTAAGCAAGGCTACTTCCCCAGGCTCCTAGCAAGTACAACGAGTTCTGTAAACAAACCAAACCTCCAGCAACCTGGGAATTCCCCATTGCTTTTGTTTTGATTTCGTCCTAGAACTCCTGTGAGCACTCTAAGAACGGCCAGTTCTTAGTGACATCTTTATTGACGTCTTATGTCCAACCTTACGTCAAACCCGGCACCTTTCAGGTATAAATATACCAACATTGCCTTAAGCAAACACACGGTGATGGTTTTGGAGCAGAGCAGCTATCTACTTGCCCGAGAGCCCAGCTGATGCGAGAGCCCACGGACGCTGCCCCTCCTCTTTGACGCACGGAGAGAGACGCTGTCTTTTCTCCTGTCGAGAAATCCAGCTCCGGTGTTTCCAGATACCTTCGCGGGTTACTGGGATATCGAGTCCTGAGAAAGAGATACCAGACCTCCTGCTTTCTATTAACCTAGGTACGGAGCTGACTAAAACCTTAGAGAGAATTCTTGAGTCAGATTCTTGGCAAAACCAACTTAACTTAAACTGCTACTTACTTACTCCTTCCCACGTATTAGGCTTAGGTCAGGTACACCGGGGTAGGCATATTTAGAAGCACCAGTTGAGTACATTAGTCAATGTATATAAGTATGTATATATTTTATCTATTTTAAAGAATCTTATGGCTAAGAAACCATATCAATGCTTTTACAGTACTATTTCTTAATCCTCCTTTTACTGTACGCACTTTACTTTACTATGAGTATTGCAATTGTGGCAATTCATTTCTCTTGTATGAGAAAGAAGACTGCTCAATAAATAACAACCTTTTATTGAAAACGCCGTCTCTCTTTTCTCTGCACTCTGGTGAAACTAAGTATGCACACTTGACTGAGTGAAATAGCTGTCTATTGTTTTCACACGACTCTAGAGATACACTCTTATTCTGAGGGAGCAAAGTTGTCATGTTATATGGTTGTCAGAAGCTAATCCCTTCTTGTCTATCCAGGGAGGTTAAACTCCTCCTCGTTTATTCGAGAAAGTTTCTAGTAACCTCTGAGCTAGCTGGCAAACCTTAAGTCTAATATAGTCAGTAGAGACCTAGTCGACCTCAGTCCTACGTCTACACTGCTGAATATATTATTCCAATGCGCAGAGCCTATTGGGAATATAGGAACTACACTACAACTGCACCCCCTAGTACAGTCAGCAGTGGTAGTTTCCAACCCAAGGCTATAGTGGGGTTAACCATGGGTACTGAGGTGGATCCAGGCCTAGTCAGGATTCCTACTCAGGCTGTCTTGATCTGTGATGTGGACATGGCTATGTCCACTACTGTGAGTCCCAATACTTTGGGCAAGTACAGACAGACACCTTTGATAAATGATAAAGTGGCTCAAGCTTACAGGGACACATGTGCCAGTGTCACTATGGTGACACCTAACTTTGTGAACCCTGGTCATATTGCACTGGGTGATAATTACATAGTGACCAATGCTAGCAATGCCACTACTACACATAGTGTGGCAGTTGTTAATTTCTCCTGGGGAGGGGTAACTGGCCTCAAAAGAGTTGTGGTAAGTGCAGACCTCCCAGTTGAATGTCTATTGGGCAATGATCTAGAAAACTCAGTATGGTCAGAAGTGGAGTACAGGACTCATGCAGAGATGCTAGGTATTTCAGCACATGTCCTTGCTGTGACCAGGTCACAGGCCAAAAAGTGCTTACCTGAACCTGTGCTGGATCTTGAAACTTTAGAGCAGACACAACCCAAGAGAAAGAGCAAGAGGGTTAAGGCAGTGCCTTCCCCCCTGCCTCGGGTTGAGGATCAGCCCTCCCAGGAGGATGATTCTGTGATCCAAGAGGGAACTGTTCTAGAAGAGCTTGAACCTGATCAGGTTGAGTTTCTTGGGACAGGGGGACCCTCAAGGGCAGATCTGGGGCAGGCTCAGTTAACTTGTCCTTCTCTTGAACCCCTCAGACAGCAGGCTGCTGCTGAGGCTGCTGGGAATGCTCAAGGTACCCATAAAGTGTATTGGGATGATGGGCTCCTTTATTCAGAGGCTAGAGACCGCAAGCCTGGGGCTTCCAGGAGGTTGGTTATACCTCTGCAATTTAGGGGCTTCCTTCTTATCTTGGCCCATGATATTCCCCTAGCAGGACATCTAGGCCAGAACAAGACTTGGGACAGGCTTGTCCCTCACTTTCACTGGCCCCATATGTCAGAAGATGCCAAGGAGTTTTGTCACTCCTGTGTGACCTGCCAAGCCAGTGGCAAATCAGGTGGCACAACAAAGGCCCTCCTCATACCACTACCTGTGGTGGGGGTTTTCTTTGAAAGAGTGGGCATAGACATTGTTGGCCCAATGGACCCCCAAACAGCATCTGGGCACAGGTTTATACTGGTGGTAGTGGATCATGCCACCAGGTATCCAGAAGCTATTCCCCTGAGGACCACAACAGCACCTGTTGTGGCAAGGGCCCTACTTGGAGTTTTCTCCAGAGTGGGGTTTCCAAAGGAGGTTGTCTCTGACAGAGGTGCAAACTTCATGTCAGGATATTTGACTGCTATGTGGAAGGAGTGTGGTGTTAAATACAAATTCACTACACCCTACCATCCACAGTGCAATGGGCTTGTTGAAAGGTTCAACAAGACCCTAAAAGGGATGATAAAAGGGTTACCTGAAAAGCTTAGGCGAAGATGGGACATCCTTTTACCCTGCCTTCTGTCTGCTTATAGAGAGGTCCCACAGAAGGGGGTTGGCTACAGCCCTTTTGAGCTTTTGTTTGAGCATCCTGTAAGGGGACCCCTGTGTCTTGTGAGGGAAGGATGGGAGTTACCTCTCAAAAAGCCTAAACAAGATATAGTGGACTATGTACTTGGTCTCCGCTCCAGGATGGCTGAATACATGGAGAAGGCTTACAAAAACCTTGAGGCCAGCCAAGAACTTCAGAAAGCTTGGCATAACCAAAAGGCTGTGCTGACTGAGTACCAGCCAGGACAGAAGGTGTGGGTGTTGGAGCCAGTGGCCCCAGCAGCCCTCCAAGATAAATGGTCTGGACCCCACACCATAATTGAGAAAAAGGGAGAGGTCACCTACTTGGTGGACCTTGGCACCCCTAGGAGCCCCCACAGGGTGCTCATATCAACAAATTGAAGGCATATGTGGACAGGGCAGACATGGGCTTGCTCATGGCTACAGATGGGGAACAGGAGGAAGAGAGTGACCCTCTCCGAGACCTGTTGATTCAGAACCCTGATGATGGTTCAGTTGATGGGGTAGCCTTGGCAGGCAGCCTCACTGACCAGCAGCAATGGGACTGCAAACAAGTTCTACAGGCCAACAGACATATGCTTTCATTAACACCTAGTCAGACTAGCTGGTGCACCCATGAGGTGGACACTGGTGACAGTCTGCCTATGAAGAGTAAGATCTACAGGCAACCTGACCATGTCAGGGACTGTATAAAGACTGAGGTGCAGAAAATGCTTGAATTTGGAGTAATTGAGCCATCAGAGAGCCCCAGGGCCAGCCCAGTAGTCCTTGTGCCAAAACCTCACACCCAAGATGGTAAGAGAGAGATGAGGTTCTGTGTGGACTATAGAGGTCTCAATGCTGTCACTAGGACAGATGCTCACCCAATTCCAAGAGCAGATGAGCTCATTGATAGATTGGCTTCTGCCAAGTTTATGAGCACATTTGATTTGACAGCTGGCTATTGGCAAATCAGGTTAGCTGAGGATGCCAAGGCCAAAACTGCTTTCTCAACCCCAGGAGGTCATTATCAATTTGTGGTAATGCCCTTTGGTTTGAAGAATGCACCTGCCACTTTCCAAAGGTTGGTGAACCAAGTCCTTACTGGGTTGGATGACTTTTGTGCAGCTTATCGTGATGATATTTCTGTCTTCAGCTCCACCTGGGAGGATCACCTGATCCACTTGAAGAAGGTTTTAGTGGCCCTGCAAAAGGCAGGCCTAACTATCAAGGCCACAAAGTGCCAGATAGGGCAGAGTAAAGTTGTGTACCTGGGCCACCTTGTAGGTGGGGGTCAGGTTCAACCACTGGAGAGTAAGATCCAGACCATCAAGGACTGGGCTCCTCCAACTACCCAGACTCAGGTCAGAGCTTTCTTGGGCCTGTCTGGGTACTACAGAAAATTTGTCAAGAATTACGGGTCCATTGTGACACCACTCAATGATCTGACATCCAAGAAGATGCCAAAAAAGGTTCAGTGGACAGTTAGCTGTCAAAATGCATTTGATGACCTGAAGAAGACCATGTGCTCTGCACCTATCTTAAAGAGTCCTGACTACTCCAAAGAGTTTATTGTCCAAACAGATGCTTCTGAGTTGGGGGTGGGAGCTGTGCTTTCACAACTTAATGTAGATGGTCAAGACCAGCCCATTGCTTTTATTAGCAGAAGGCTGACCCCTAGAGGGAAACGTTGGTCAGCTATTGAGAGGGAGGCCTTTGCTGTGGTTTGGGCCCTGAAGAAGTTGAGACCACACTTGTTTGGCACTCACTTCAAGATTCAGACCGACCATAAGCCCCTCTTGTGGCTAAATCAGATGAAGGGTGAAAATCCCAAACTGCTCAGGTGGTCCATTTCCCTACAGGGGATGGACTTTACAGTGGAGCACAGACCAGGGACTGACCATGGCAATGCAGATGGTCTCTCCAGGTTTTTCCACTTAGAACATGAAAACTTATCTGGTCAAGGTTAAGTTTAATGTCCCTGCGTTTGGGGGGGGGGGTTATATAGTAGAGTAGGGTCTGCTATCCTATGGTCAACCCATTTTTTGCTTTTTGCTTCACTGGTTTTCGACTTAATGTGGCTGTGGGCCTGCTAATCAGACCCACAGCCCTGCTGTTCTCTCTCTAAATTTCACACCATGTACTCTAGGTACATCACCAATTGGGATTTGGGTCACTCTTATGAGTCCCTGTACAATGTACTATAGGTACCCAGGGCATAGGTGCACCCAAGGCCTACCAGGGGCTGCAGCATATCTTTTGCCACCGCTGGCTGGCCATCCAAACTGACACAACTGGCTGATCACTCAGCTGGGGCAAGGTTGTGTAATAACCCCTTGCTTAGATATAGTATACCTATGTCTAACCTTATATCTGGACACATATACACCAATAAGTCACTCCTATGGCAGGCCTTAACAATCCTGGAGGCAGAGTGCTTGGTTTTATGTGAGATGGTGCTCTAGCATGAGCTGAGCCTGTCTGCAGCTTTCGGAACCATGTCCTTATAGCTGTTCTAGGACATTGCCACACCATATACTCTTAAGTGCATTATATTCCTCGCGTTTATTGCTAACTTTGGTTTGGCTTTATCAAAACATGTCGTGTAAGGTGTCATACGCTTTGGAATACTACCCCCTCGCCAGTTCTGGTGACGGGGGTAGCATTCCACCCTTCTAGGGGGAGAAGACATGTTACTTCCAATAATCAAGGTTAAAGTTAACCAGAGCCTCAGCATCACAAAATGGATGCTGATGCCACAGACACAAGTCTGACCTCCTGCTGCTGGGAGCCCTTCCAGCGAGGGAGACTTAGACCATAGGTTTCCTGTCACAGGGAGGTGCTATCACCACCCCAGTCAGGAGATAGTGGATTGGGGCAGGGAGGGCTGAATGAAACGAGACACTGCCTGGGGCACACAAGGTGTCCCATGCATAGTTCAGTTCAAACCGGTGCTGGGGCACTCCAGCCCCAGCGCGAAACTGGACAAAGGGAAAGGGGTGTAACCACCCCCTTCCTGGGTCCCACCCATAGGAGGGACCTAGCAGGTGATCCAGCCCCTTGATTTGGAATAAAGGTAGGAGCTGTGCCCTTAGACTTTAGATCATCCTGACTGAAACTTTGATACAAAACTCTGGACCCTTCGACATCCTACTCGACATAGAAGACTGAAGAATCTCCCTTGTGGTCAAGGAGTGACCACCCTGTGCAAGCAGGCACCATCAAGCGCTCAATGGTTTGCTTTGTTGTTGCTCCCGCTAGAGCTCGAATGACAGAGTCCAATAAGAACCAGACTTCCAGACACCCAACAGCCCGATCCACAGCCACAGCAAAGCTGAGACCCGTGGAGGCGACGAGAGACGTGGGACCAGCCATCTTGGAAAGCCAGTGAAGTGCTTTCTGTGCAGCTCCTGAGGCACCCTCGAAGCTGTGCATCCAACCGGACTCTTCTCTCCTGGTCGCCTGCAGCATCTTTTCTCCAAGGCTCCATAGAACTCCACGACGAAACCCGACACACTTTGACACCTATGCACCCACTTCCTGTGGGTGAGTTAACGTGAGTACTGCGGTGCTCCTGTAGAGATTTGCATCCCGAGTGTCCTAGTTTTAAGTGGTTAAGTTCTAGTCCAGTCGGAAGACTTCCAAATCTGCAACTTTCTAACTTTACGCACCCATTGACTTCTATTGGTGCACGCTTGTGCATTTAGCCACTGCACCCGCATCCTGTGGACCTCCTACGTCCTAACTTCTGTTAGTCCAGTGTAGCCCAAGCGATTCCCAAGGCCCTAGGCCTTACCATTGTTCGTGACGTGGTACTTATACCACTATTTTAGTATATGGTTTTAAGGGCCACCAGGCCTATCCATATTTGTGCAATTTTTGTATGTTATATTAAGTTACTTGTTATACGCTTGTGCTCCTGTGCTCATAAAGAGTTAAGGGGATCTATTTAGAAATAAATACATATATATTTTGAATATATAACCTGTGTGGTGTCCTTTCATTTGGTATTAAAAGGTTTGCATATGGTAAAACAGCTGGCTTCACATGCCCTCTTGAGTTTAGCCTAAGACTGCTTTTGTCCATGCTACCATTAGGATAGCAGGTCTATAAGGTTGACTTTACAACCGTCACCATAAGGGTTGTTTGGACTGGTGCAAGGTTCTCACTAGAATAGTGAACATCATATACCAGGCCAACTTCTCACAAATGAGAACAAGGAGAATGGAAGGCTAATCTCTATGTCATTTACAGATTTCTCATAGATTTCTGGAAGAAGGTCTTGGGTGTATTGTTATTTCCAGAACGACCTTTTGTGCAACAGGTACAATTCCTTTATTATCGAGAATTTATGAGAGTAGCCTTTTCTCTATGCATAGTTGTTATACTTGCCTTTTTGTTGTTTCAGGTCTCCTGTTCCCAGAGGGTCTCTCCCCTCTCCTTTTCCGCTCACCTGATGGTTCGAACACCCTGTATATATTATACTCAGGGTGTTGGAAACGTCTGATGGTGGACCCTTACTAGCATCAATCAAATTCGGTGGAGCGCGTCCCGGACAACCTCGGCCTCCGACAACTCGTCACCGAACCCACCAACGCCGCCGGCCACACACTCGACCCCATCTTCTCCACAAGCACCCCGTCGCCTTCAACAACACCACCGAAGTCCACTGGACCGACCACCGCTGCATCCACTTCACATTCAAGAAACCAACCACGCACCACCGCACCCAACAGCTGCCTTGCCGCTGCTTGAGCAAAGTAACCGAGGACCAGCTGACCTCCACCCTCGCCCTGAACCCTCCCACCGATCCCTCCGACCCAGACGCCGCTGCCCGTAACCTAAGACAGTGGATCAAAGACTGCGCCAACACTCTCGCCCCGCTAAGAAAAACCTCAATCAACCCCCCCAGCAAGAAAGCCGCCTGTTCACCGAAGAGCTCCAGACCTCCAAACACACATGCCGGAAGCTGGAGAACAAATGGCTCCACGACCGCACGCCGGACAGCCACGCTGCCCACAAGGACGCCATCCGCAGACATCACCACCTCATCAGAACAGCCAAGAGATCGTCCTTCAAAGTCCGCCTGGATAACAACACACACGACTGCAAAGAACTCTTCAGCATAGTAAAGGTACTCTCCAACCCCAATGCCAACACCAACGAGATCCCGCCCTCGCAAGGATAGTGCGACTCACTGGCCACCTTCTTCCATTGCAAGATCGCCGACATCCATGACAGTTTCGACACCATTTCCTCCCCGACCACGACAGACCCCACCCCAAACGCCACCTGCACCAGCCAGCTGACCTCCTGGGCCCACGTCAATGACGACGAGACAAGCAACGTCATGAACTTCATCCCCTCGGGATCACCATCAGACCTCTGCCCGCACCACGTGTTCAACAAAGCAGACGCCACCATCGCACCCCAACTACGGAAGGTCATTAATATTTCCTTCAACACAGCGACATTCCCAGAAAGCTGGAAGCATGCCGAAATCAACGCCCTCCTCAAAAAGCCCAAGGCGGACCCCAAGGACCTCAAGAACGTCTGGCCCATCTCCCTTCTCCCCTTCCCGGCAAAGGTCATCTAGAAAATCGCCAACATACAGCTGACCCACCACCTTGAGGACAACAACATCCTAGACCCTTCACAGTCCGGACTCAGAAGGAACCATAGCACCGAGACAGCCCTCATCGCCGCCACAGGCGACATCCGGCGCCAACTAGACAACGGCGAAACCTCAGCCCTCATCCTCCTGGACCTGTCAGCTGCTTTCGACACGGTCTGCCACCGCACACTAAGAACACGCCTCTAAGAAGCCGGAATCCAGGAGACGGCCCTGGACTGGACCACGTCCTTCCTCTCCTGCAGAACCCAGAGAGTACGCCTCCTACCCTACCAATCCGAAGCAACCAACCTCATCTGCAGCGTACCCCAGGGCTCATCCCTCAGCCTGACCCTGTTCAACATCTACATGGCGCCCCTCACACAAGTGGCACGCCAACACGACCTGAACATCATCTCCTATGCCGACGACATCCAGCTCATCCTCTCCCTCACCAACAACCTGCACACTACCAAAACCAACCTCCACGAGGGAATGAAGGCCGTCGCCGAATGGATGAGGAGCAGCCGCATGAAGCTGAACTCGGACAAGACGGAAGTCCTCATCCTCGGCCCACCCCTTCTGCCTGGGACAACTCCTGCTGGCCGGCCACACTAGGAACGGCACAGACACCCACGCACGTAACCTGGGATTCATCCTCGACTCCTCCCTCTCCATGTCCAAGCAGGTCGGCGCCGTCTCCTCCTCCTGCTACAACACCCTCCGTATGCTTCGCAGGATTTACAAGTGGATCCCGACAGAAACCAGAAGAACGGTGACCCAAGCCCTCGTCAGCAACAGGCTGGACTACGGCAACGCACTCTACTCAGGAATCCCGACCAAACACCTACAGCGACTACAACGCCTCCAGAACGCTTCGGCCCGCCTGATTCTCAACATCCCTTGACGCAGCCGCATCACCCCACACCTAAAAGACCTGCACTGGCCACCCGTGAACAAGAGCATCACCTTCAAGCTCCTCACCCGCTCACACAAGGCACTCCACAACACCGGACCAGCCTACCTAAACAACAGACTCAACTTCTATACCCCCACCTGCTAGCTCCGCTCCGCCAGCCTCGCCCTCGCCGCCGTTCAGTGAATCCTACAACAACCGCCGGCGGAAGATCCTTCTCCTTCCTTGCCGCCAAGACCTGGAACACCCTCCCCACCAACCTGCGGCAGACCCAGGATCTGCTCACTTTCAGGAAGCTCCTCAAGACCTGGCTCTTCGAGCAGTAGCAGCAGCCCCCTCCCCTCAGCGCCTTGAGACCCTCACGGGTAAGTAGTGCGCTTTACAAATCCAATGATTGATTGATTGATTGTGCGTGCGACGCTAGCTGATGGCATACCTCTAGGAGATGTGACACACAAGGTGTCGCTATACGCGGACGACCTCCTAGTATTTGTGAAAGATGTGGGAAACATACCGGCCCAACTGGAGCGCACGCTCCGCGACTTCGCCGCTCTTTCGGGCCTCCGAGTGAATGCCGACAAGTCCCGCATCTACGCATTCGGGGTAGACACGCAGGATCCGGGCTATATTTTAGAAGGCACAAGGGTGCAGTGGAACGCGGATACTTTTCGCTATCTAGGTATCCAGATATGCCGTCAACCAGCAGACCTCTTTGAAGGTAACCTGGGACGAGCAGTGACAGCCATCAAGTCACAAGTGAACTTTTGGAGAACGTTACCACTGACAGTCACTGGCAGGGTGGCACTATCTAAGATGGTGATCCTCCCTCGACTTCTGTACTACTTTGCTAACCTGCCCATATATGTCCCAGCGGCCTTCTTCGCCACACTCTCTAGGCTGTTCCAGGACTTCCTCTGGGGTAATGCACGTCACAGGTTGGCGTTAGCAAAGTTATACTTGCCCACAGATCAAGGGGGACTAGCTGCACCTTGTTTCGAGCACTACTATCTGGCTGCACAACTGCAGTGGATAGCCCACTGGCTCGCTGACAGGGGTCGTGAAGACACCGCAACTTTAGCTCCTCCCCTCTCTCTGGATTATATCACCAAACTTTTCCATCCAGCCTCCAAAGCCCCAATGCCTACCCCTCTCCTCCTGGCGGTGGCTTATAGGTGCTACAGTCGCTGCCTGCATCTCACCAAAACACTGGTCCCCTATGTGCCGGCCATACCGCTAGTAGGCTCCCCCAGCGGACCTGGGGTGCTTACACCTCTGGAACTCACGGACTGGCATGAAGCTGGCATACAGATGCTGGGAGACCTGTACAGGGATGGCATGCTCATACCATATGAATCCCTGTTCGATGAAGTGGGGCTGCCACCGGGACAATTTCTAAGACACTGATCACTGATCGTGACACTATCCACTAGATGGGGAGAAATACAAGAGGAACCAAGCCAACACCTTACCATCCAGTACCTCCATGTTATGGGACATGGTAGACACTTGATCCGCTGATTTGCAGCATCCCTTCGCACACACGCAGCGATAACTCTAGACCCGCTGCGTCGTAAATGGGTGACAGACCTGGAAGGGCCGTTAGAAGACAGGGAATGGGAAAAGATACTAAAGAGTCCAGCACGAATTCCTAGGAACATGAGGTTTCGACAAATACAACTATTTATAGATAACAGAGCATACCTCACACCCGAAAAGATAAATAGGTATTTTCACCGCACAGATGCGTTGTGCCCTAGGTGCGCGGAGATGGGGGTTGTAATGGTCCACATGCTATGGGGCTGTCACAAGTTGCACACCTATTGGCAAGCTGTAGGCACAGCGCTGCACACCTGTACAGGCCAAAACATACCCTTTGAATGGCCCGTTTATTTATTACACCACTTCCACAGGTCTCCGACCACGAAGGTCTCCTCTCGCTTGCTAGACCTAGGTTTAGTGGTTGCCAAAAGGCTTCTAACCAAGAAATGGAAGGCACGTGACTCACCACACATACGGGCATGGAGATACTCACTCTTAGCATGGGCCAAAGTAGAAGGAATCGCCATCCTGCGGGAGGAAACGTTGGGGCTATGGAAGACACCTATAGCAATGCAATAGGATGGACCACTTCAGACCCTGATGCGCATTGAGGGGGAAAACCCAGAGGGACAACCGGAGAGTGGAGGAGACGCCCTGATAGGAGGGGAAGGGTGGACTGACAGCAAACATTTATGGTGACGAGTAGGTGTACGCATGCCATCTGAAATCCAAGGTGTGCTGTGGCATGGGCGGTGGATGGGGGGAAGGCATGAGGGGACGAGAACGGGGGAGGGCACAAAGAGGGGAGGGGAGAGGCAGGGTGCAGAACATACCTAAAAGTCAGTACATGCTGCTGTTGTTAGTTTTGAACTTTTGTTGATAGTTTTCTTCTGTTTATAACATCTGTACACTTGCCCGAAGTATATTATCCGCAAAGACTCTGCACAAACCGTAAATGGAACCATGTCAAATGTATGTTGGCTGTTACCCTTGTTGAACATGCACTATCTGCTGAGATTCAGCTCGTAGCTGTGCCTGCGACAGCATCAAATGTATATCTGACATAAGTTGCTATTCAATCGTAATATATCTTTGACATAGATGGATGGTTCACTGTATGGTCAACCTTATGTGCAACATGTTATCTTTCATGACGCTGTAAACATCTTAAAAATTAATAAAAACAGATTTAAACAAAAAAAAAGGAAAGCTCTGAGCCTGTTGAGGACAAAGAAACCCAACGGCTGGAACCACCACTTCACCCGTCACCTGCGGACTGAGTCCAAGTGGCCCACCATTCCCAGTGAAGTCCCCCAGTGCTCCAGTGTCCGAGTCCACCATGGGTTGACCCTTCCGGAACTCCCCAACGTCACCTGCAGCCTTTCCATGGAGACCAGCCCCAACCGCGAGTGGCGCAGTAAGGTGAAATCTGACCTCCAAAGGCATCCTTTCATCCGGCCGCCCTGCACCCTGGGGAAGAGGACCTGAGGTGCACCTACGTCCCCAAGCCCTTTAACTCACCCGCCCAGCTGTTGGTTCCTCCTGAAAGTCTTCCTAGACCGAGCCTGCAGCCAAAATCCAAAACTGGCAACCGCCATAGGATTGCATTGGGCTCCCGACCCCTTAAGCACCCGAAGGCCCCTGCGCCGCTGGTTGTGTGGACTTGGTGCTGTTACCCCCTTCACCTTAACGTTAAACGAGGAGCTTGGCTCCTGAGACCGAGTGGCCTGCCCGTGAGCACCCCTCAACTGAGGTGCCCCATTGTCTAACATTCGCACTCTGCACCCGGCCGTCAGAGTGCCGCTGGTAGTGCAATTTGAGTGCCTACCTGTACCTTGGGGAACCTTGGTCCTAACCCCCAAAACTCCCACTCGTGAGTCGAGTAGTTACCTTTGAAACCGATAACCATTTTTCTCCTGTAGGGTCCAATGTTATATGTTTTTGTCCCTAAAATGTTCTGTCTACACTACAAACCATTAAAAGTCCTACTTACAGTGTATTGTGAGATCCCCAGCGTGGTATCCAGGCATACAACCTCGAGTAGGCGATGTAATCTAAAAGCATTCTAAAAGTATTTGTAAAGTAATTACTGTGTAATTTAAACTGCTTTTTGAACCAATACCAACCTGTACCAATTGCAAATTCAACCACAACTGCATTTCCTTGTAAAGGCTTGCATTTGAGAGCATATTTTACTTACCTGTGCGAAGTCCTGCTTGCTTCTAAAAATAAAACATAAGCATACCTTTTTTATACTTACCTAATTGGTCTGGTTTCTCTCTATGAGTGTGTGTAACCAGTCCTTGATTGAGTGAATACAATAAATGCTTAACACACCCTCTGGATAAGCGTAAATGCTCGCCCACACTACCGCAAAGAGAGCTGTTAGTACTTACCTAATTTAGTCTCTGGATTACCTCTGGGGACTCTCTGGACTCTGTGCACACAATACCTTACTTTGGTATAATATATACAGAGCCAGCTTCCTACACTAACACATTGGTATATCACCTACCCGGAGCTATAAACACAATACACAATAATACTTCAATTGCAAAAGGTAAGTAAGCACAAAATACAGTGGTCTCCAGGCGGGAGACCAAACCATATACTAACAAAGTGAAATGCGAACTGCGCCCAAAGTCGGGTGTTGGACCAGGAAACTCAGAGGAGCTGGGGACTCAAGGAACCACCCAAGGTATGTACCCAGGAACCCCACGGAGGCTGTGTGCAGAGTGGAAACACAGCTGCGTACTCAATAGAAGTCAACAGGAAAGTTGTGGTTGCCGTTTTGAATAAGACAGACCCTTCCCAGTGGACCCTGAAAAAACCCCAGCGGAAGACAGAAGGTTGGAGAGTCACCCCACACGTGGATACCCCAGGAACCAGGATACCTACACAAGGGAAGCCGGGTGCATAGGTGCGAAGTGATGTCGGAAACCGCCGTAGACCACAATGGAGGACTACAGAAAAGATGCTGCAGGCGAAGACTGTGCAAGAGTCCAGTTGAATACAAGGATGAATTCTTTAAGTGAAGAACCTGCAGGCAGAGGGGAGATGCTACTCGGAGGTGACCAGGAGGCATGCAAGAGCAATTCCCACCAATGTCAGAAGATGCTGGAGTGATGACGGTGACCTTGTCGCTGCAGCTGTGAGAACTAGGGTGTGCTGAGGAAGACCAGGAGCTGTGCACAAGCTGTTCCACGTCAGAAGTCAAGAACCAGAGGGTCGGTATCTGGCGGAAGCACCAACAGGCCTAGGCAACTGCATCAGGTGTGGAAAACAAAGAAGGAGCAACATTGGGACCAGCAAGTTCCAAGGGACTCGCCACAAGCAGGTGAGTCAGAGCAGGCTCTGAGGAAGAAGGGGAGCCCATTGAAGCAGGAGAAGACCCTCATGAAGACCCACAGGCCGAAGGCACAAAGGTCGCAAGAGAACTTCACGCAACTCACCAAGAAGAAATGTCCACGGCGCAGAAGATGCAGTGAATTTGCTTGGTAACAGCAAGTCAACGTGGTGCACAGGGGTTCCGTCCAAGCAGTTCCGACGAGAGATACTGGCCTCAAACTTGCTGAGAGGACAGGTCAGGGCTCGAGGGAGTTGGAGAACCACAATCTGTGTTGCAGAGCCTTTTGGAGTCTGTGGGACGTCAGGAGCAGCAGACCGGTGTAAGGATTGCAGGCTGGTTCCACAGGAGCGTCAGGAATCCGAAGAGTAGTCCGCAGCCTTCCCCTGCGGTCTTCCGACTCTATCAAGTACTAGAGTACGAGAGACACGCCAGGGGAAAACAGGGAAACAAAACAAGGAAAGATGGGGGAAGACAATGATGGCTGATGGCAATCTCCAGTAGTGAATACGGGGTACTTCAATGAAGGTAACAGGAAAACAGGTAGGCTGCAATGACAAGAGAAAGCAAAAACACTCTAGCTCTACTCCAATAAATGGAATATTTATTTTACATATACATAAACATATCACGTACCCCAGGTTCTTAATATGTCGCTGATTTAGCAGATGAAGGTGGAAATAAGGTACAGCATCTGGAGCTATGATAAGGATGACACAATTAGTGAATGAGCACTATAGGCTAGATGTTGTATGTCTTGATAGTGGTCTAATAAACCCCTTCTTACTTCAACTATCTTGGAACAGCCTTTGAAGACACATTCACTACGGTCTGGCACACAAAGAACCTTCTACCCACTTCTTCTGCAGATGTCTTTATGAGGTTTACCACCATCGTGATTCCCTGTAGTGAGGAATAGATGCACCCACCCTGATCCACGCAAGAGTGCCACCAAAATACCAAGGACGGGGGTTCCAGGATCAGTTAAGGTTATAGCGGAATATCCTGGAAGCAGGGACCGTGAAAGTAATGTGGAGACAGAACGGGGACTGGAGATAGTTGGGAGAAACCTAACTGACTAACTACGTAAATGAAAAATGGGGAATACACCAACACCGGACAGCGGAGCACAAACCCGGCCGTCAGGTGTAGTATAAAGATACTGGAAAGCCCGGCCGCCGGGTGGAACCAAATACCAGCGGAAAAACGGAGAAGTTCACTATGAAGCCGTGAACAAGTTCTCTACACAGCAGTGAACGAAGCTGTGCCTGGCCGGATGGCGGAGCTAAGCCCGGCCGCCGGGCGAGGCACAACGAAAAGGGGAGCGGAACTAGGCGCTTCCAAAGTACGCCTGAGGCAGCTAAGCGCTGCTAAACAAAAGCGTAAGCGAGGCCCACAATAGTTGGTGCAGGGGGCGCATACGCTAATTCAGCGGACAACAGCAAAGAACAAACAGGAACTACGAAGTCAGGAAAACAGGAATAGGACGGAACCGGAAACAAGGGAAGCTTGACGCAGGAACGTGAAGCGTCGTTCCCTGTTTCCTGTTTCATTAAATACCAGGCTTCTTAAAGGGACAGCGTAGGGGAGTCCCTAAGCATGACAACCGGTCAGCGTAGTTGCAGTGCCTGCAGATGCAGGGAAGTGACTCCTTGTTTGGGTGTCCTTGATGCCCATAGGTCTGTTGAAGATCCTGGAAGAAGCACAGAAACAGACAACAAACAAGACTTGCAGACCAGCGAGAACAGGAGCAGCAGGAGTCTTCCTTGATGCAGTTTCGGTTCCAGGCAAAGTCTAACAAAGTCCATGTGTCCTGACGGTTAAAGAGTGATGTTGTTTCAGGCTTGAGTCTTGTTCCACGAGGAATCTGAAGAGCCACCCACTGCTAAGCCCTTAAGTATCTTAGGGAAATGGTTGGAACGACTCAGGGGTCCCACCCAGAGGAAGAGTTGGACAGAGGGGTCCCATGTCCTTTGTCCAGTTTTGCGCCAGAGTGGGCACCAAGGGTTCCCAGTACAGGTTCCAACTGGAGTATGCAAGGAGGGTACCACATGTGCCCTTCAAAGCAGTCTGGTGGTGCTGGAAAGCACGCAGACTGCAGCTCAATACACTAAGTCCTGTCTGGGATCACACCTTCCAGCGACAATAAATGTATTGCTATACCTTCCCCTGCTTGATGTTGGCTCAGCAGCAGGAGGGCAGAATCATGTCTTTGGTTGGCAGCACCACTAGCTTGCTGTCAGACCCTGAAAGGCTGTAACCAGGAGTACGGGAGGATACCCTAAGGGAGCCCCCAGTACATGGGATCAGACTTCGAACACTGGAATCGGTGTTGGGGTATGATTCCAACATGTATGATACCAAACATGACCAGGTTCAGTGCAGCCACTATATAGTTAGACATCTCTTAATGACTGATGTCCACTATTTGTATTAAAATGGCTGACTGCACTTACAAAGAATGGAGAATCGACTCCGGGGTTTTGTACTGGTGTCCTACTCATGCAGGGGCACCCTCACACGTATAACCAAGCGGCCTATCTTCAGGATTGATAAGCCTTCCTTAGGGGGGGCTTATAGGTTCTAAGTGTAGTGCCTCAGATATAAGGAAACATATCTGTTGTGAGAGGTGCTTGCACCAACTCACACAGGCTGCAATGGCAGGCCTTTAGTCACAGTTTGAGTGGTCTCTCGTGGGTTGCACAATACATGTTGCAGCCCATGGGAGACCCCTGGTGTACCTATGCCCTGGGTACCTTAGTACCATATACTAGGGACTTGTAGGGGTAAACCACTACCCAAAAGTGAAGGTACAGAAGTACTTACCATGTCAATTTAGGGAGGAAGCCCAGGGACTTGGGTCCTGATTAGCCGGAGCTCAATCAGACTTGTCAAAAAAACATACTGACACAAAGCAAAAAGTGGGGGTTACAATGCTAGACGGATCCTACCTTCCTACACTGACAATCAAATTTCTAATTATACTGTGAACCTGGCTAACTTGTAGAACTTAAAGGGGACTGGGAGGTAGACCTAACAGAATACCAATACCCAAGAACACGGAATACATTTACAATGCTTGAGGCCAAATTTACTATAAAGCGTGACCAGGAACCCTTGAGTATCCATGCTGGCTTTCCTCACAGCTATTACCCCAGCGTTGCGGCGGTTGTCGAGGTTATCAACAAATCCATAGCCAGCATCGAAACGTATTTGAATATTTAGCGAGTATTAGATAATGTTAGAAGGAAGGTGTTTCTTAAAGCTCCAAATCGCGATACAGAGTTTACGTGTACGGGCATATTAAGAAGAGTTTTAGGAACAGCACAACATATAAATAGCCATTTAAAGTCGGACCATAAGTGCCGAGACGTTAATGTAGGCTTCTATATACTCTACAAGTATAATGACATTATAGAGTCACACAGGATCGGCGATAGTTATTCACCATTGTTAAGATGGGTCCAGGTGAAGGGGGAAATAACACTGTAATTAATATTCAATAAGTCAAACCTGACTACTTATCAACTTCGAAAACCATTTTGACACTATGCCGGTCATGATCTCCGCCGATTAGTCTGAGCTGGGAAAGTTATTGTTAATCTTCATTTAAGACCACAACGCAACAGCTAATATTAAGACGCCATCATGGTGATCATGAAAACATACGGGGAACCCACTCTGGGCAGAGGCTATTACAGACACCAGGCCAGATATAGAGAGCCACCATTCATTCAAGGGGCCAATGTTATGTACGGGGTGGGACTTGGAGATTTTTTCTAAAGTTTGTTTAGAAGAGCTATTCCTTTCTTGAGAAGGGGCTATGAAATTGCAAAACCCCATGTAAATGTGGATACCCCGAGCATTGCCCAGGATGTGGTGGGATCTCTGACTTCTGCTGCCACCGAAAGCATGAACAAACAACCCCTAGAAGGAGCGGGACTTGTGTGAAGGCCAAGCACAATTATTAAAAGGAAGTGGAGGTCTTAGGGGTGTAGGGGTCCACCAGCGTCCTATTAAACAAGCATTGGCATAGCCAATAGGTCTCGCTTTTGGAACCTTATGTGTTTATCCTGAAGTTTTGGCAATGTTGTAGAGCATTGTGGCTGATGTGCATTATGTTACAAATTATAATGAAAAGTGTTAAACATTTTTGTTACTTTTATAAAAACCAAGACAATATTATATACAACTGAATAACCTGATTAAAAACAGATTTTAATATAACAAATGTTTTTATTTTTTTCGTACTGATGTGGTATAGTGGTATTATGTGGAGTGTATTTGTTGCATTGAATAGAATGTAATTATGTGATGTTTACTTATGTGGCACTAAGTGTTATTATATTGAGTGTATTTATGTTGCATTGAGTAGAGTGTAATTATGTGGCGTGTAATTATGTGGCCTGAGTGGTATGTGGAGTGTATTTATTTTGCATTGAGTGTAGTGTAATTATGTGGTGTGTAAATAGGTTTTACTGAGTATTTCGTGTAGTGCATTAAAAAGAGTGTAATTATGTGACGTGTAATTATGTGGTATTGAGTGGTATTTTGTGGATAGTATTTATGTTGCAATGAGTATAGTGTAATTATGTTGTGTTTAATTACGTATCAGTGAGTGGTATTATGTGGAGTGTCTTTATGTTTTATTGAATTGAGTGTAATTATGTGACGTGTAAATATGTGTTACTTAGTGGTATTATGTAGAGTGTATTTATGTTGTATTGAGTAGAGTATAATTATGTGGTGTGTAATTATATGGCACTGAGTGGTATGTGGAGTGTATTTATGTTGCATTTAATAGAGTGTAATTGTGATGTGTGATTATGTGGTATTATGTGGAGTGTATTCATGGTGCATTGAGTGTAGTGTAATTATGCGGTGTGTAATTATGTGGTACTGAGTGTTATGTGGAGGGTATTTATATTGCATTGAGTATAGATGAAGAGCCGGGTTATTTAAGACCCAGCGGCGCCAGGGATAACGCCCTAGTCTCCGGGTCCACCTGTCTTAGAGTACAGAGACACGGGATACTTCTTGGTGACGTCAAAGATCGCTTTTATTAGCTGCAGCCAGTAACAGATATCCTAGAAGTTCAACACAGTGTATGTTCTCAGGAGACTGCTCAACTTTACAAAGCAAGTCATCCCTTTTTATACCAAATATTATGCTTCAGGCAAACATTCCTTATTTACAATTGACCATTCACATGTTTTCACGAAAAGAAAAAGCAGGATCGTGATGACAAGTCCATTTTTCAGTTTGTCCAGCCCACAATCAACTATTGGTCAAACCTAACATTCTTCATCAGATCGGTCGATCGAACCCACCATAAAAACGGGCACATCCCCATCGTAAACGGCCCATAAAGAAAGGAGCTGGGACAGGTGTGAGCAAGATTAGACATAGTGATGCGCAATAAAAGGTTCGATGGTATCTTGTGTCTTGTTCAGTAATCTTGATCAGCTACTGGGAAAGGAACTGGCTTAACAAGTTTTGGCTTCAGGCAAGAGGGTCGCTCGCTCAGGTCATTCAGAAGTCAGCTAAAGTGTACGTGTGCTTGGAGACTCGTTTGGCCGCTGTCATCGGCCTATGTGAGGGCAACCACAAAATGGCTGCCGTATACAAAATGGAACCTGAGGGTTCAGAACGGAATCCCTGATTTCATGGTGATCTCGTCACTCGAATATGACGAAAATGCTCGTATACCTTACACTTCCCATTTTCGGTCTAATGTTACCAAAATCGTCATGATACGATGACTTTTATGAAACGGGTTCAGAATTTCAGTACCTCAGACCCTCCTTTTGCCCTTACATAGGCAATAACCTAAACCCATGTCAGTCTGAGTCCAGGTCTATACTCATCAGGTCATCAAGATGTTGCTGTAGCATCATCCTATTACTTAGCGCGTCCCTCGATACAGGTCTCCTTGCACACGATGTAGCACAGAGGCCACATATAGCAGGAGCACACTGTACACACAGACAGAACAGGAAAAGAATGGCTAAGATCATCCCAATGACCATCAGAATCTTCCATCCCCACGTGGATAACAGTTCCCAGAACCATCCCATCAACGACCAATCTCCTTTATCCACATGTATAGATTCGGAGATTTTATGTAGTTTGGAAATAGCCTGGTACACTGTCGGAGCATTATCTGGAATGAAAACACAGCAACTTGATTGGATCACTTTACATACCCCACCTCGATCTGCAAGTATGACGTCTAACGCAACTCTGTTCTGGAGTGTCATAAGACAGTCCGACTGGAGCTCAGCAGTCAAGTTACTAAGGGCACCGGCAGTTTCAACTACGGTGGACTCAACCACCCTCGTCAACTGCCGTATGTTCCTGCTGTTAACCATAGGTCCCCAAAACGGCAGAAAACCCTTCAAGAAATCTCCTAATTCTTGTCCTGCAGTATCTTCCTTAGTGAAGACACCTCTAACTACCCTTGTCTTGTGGTAATCTGCCACAGCTGTGTAGGTGGGAAGCAACAGGAATGAGACAAAACATGTGCCCGAGAAATCTGGGGGCAACCATGTGTATGCTCTATCATAACAGATGAAATAGGTACCCTTAGCTGCTAGGAACGATGGGGAAGTCTGGGACGTAAAAACATACGTCTCAGTGCAGATACTCTTCCCTAACTGATCTCTTGGATTCTTGCCATTACCTTGCAGACATAGATGACCCTGATGGGGTACAATCCAAATCGTAGAGGATCTTTTTGCTCGCTGGTTCTCGCTCAGACTTGCACAATATCCAGTCACATTCCATCCAATATATGCTAGTGTCTCATCTTTCGGGATAGTCTCATAGGAACTAGCTCCCTTAATCATATCGACTATTCCCTTAACTAGAGCACTATTCTTTGGATTATCCTTCACAGAACGTAGGGGGTGGACTTCACGAGCATAGATAAACATCGTTCTGTATGCCCACACAGAACCATTGTAACTGAATGGCAGGACCAGATAAGGAATACCTTTTTCAGTAGTATGAGGTATAAGGCCACACACCCAACAGTTAGTCATGTTCACGACTAACTGGTGTTGGTGCAGAAGCTGAATGAAAGAGTTATTAACGAATTCCAATCTCCTAATGGACTCATGTTCAAGCAGAGGATGAAAAGAATGCGAAGAAGCAGTGGAAGAAAGTATGGGCTGTGTAGTGGGTGCAAACGTCACTTGAAAAGAGAATATAACATATCCCATTAAAAACATCATTAAGCTAAGCAACATAAAAATACACAATATTAAAAAAAATATTCTGCTCATAATTCGACACATTTTGGCTCTAAAATTCATTTCTTCAACAGGTCTCTCCATCTCGAAAAACTCCATCCTCTAACCTTGCTGCTCGCGGAGGTAGGGTGTTCCGTGCTAAGGAATGCGTCTGTCAGTCCAGGGAACGCCCTAGGACCAACCAGAACCGTCGACCTTGTGTCTTCGGCTTGCACTCCAAAGACTTGACGCCGCAACCCTACAGCTGAACCCGGATGGCGGTTCGAAAAACAAAAATCGGTCAAAACAGTTTCTCAGATGGGAGAGCCGCACTTTCAAAAATAGAAAAAAAGGATTTTTATTTTATTAGTCCCATGACTCTTGGTCGCAGATTATAACGGCCTTTGCCGGGCACTGTGTGATCGCAGAATAAGAGTTCAGGCTCGGTAGTGTCCAGTCGAACTGACGGTGGCACAGCTTCTTGCAGTAGATCGTCGCTTTCACGCTCAGAACTTGTCCCCATTAAACGTGCATCGCTAAAAGGCAGAAAACGAGGCACAGTTTCAGTCTCAGAATCAGGAATGCCCTCCTGGACCCACTGGTCGTATGGCAGAGGTAAAGGAACCCTCTTGCAGTGTACGCCGTGGATCCAGTTCTTTTTTCCTTGCACCCGCACTGCAGTTCTCGTGGACAAAAGCACCAGGTAGGGGCCGATCCAGCGGGGCTGATCGTTCTTTGTCCGCTGGAAATTCTTGATTAGTATCCACGATCCAGGATCGATTGCATGCCCTGGATCTTCAGAGGCCTGAGGCAGTGTATCATGAACCTGTTGGTGTAAGACACGCAATTTAGCCGTCAAGTCATATAAGTAATCAAGCAGTCTAGGGTGTTCAATCTCGCTGAATTTTGTCGGCCTCGGCACTCCCCATATGTTTGCCGGGCGACCAAAAATTATTTCATATGGACTAAGTCCCACTCGTGAATGCACAGTCATCCTGGTTGATAAAAGTGCTAATGGCAGAGCATCAGGCCATTTAAGACCAGAGCTCGCTTGTATCTTGGCAAGTTTCAATTTGAGGGTGCCATTATAGCACTCCACTAGACCAGCTGATTGGGGGTGATTTGCAACGTGAAACTTTTGGCGGATTCCTCACCCTTCGCACACTCTCTTCATCACTTGACCCACAAATTCACTCCCATTATCACTCCAGACCATTCTCGGCAAACCAAACCTAGGGAAGAATTCTTTGACAAGGGCTTTAGCTGTGGACAAGGCAGTATTATCTTTTAAGGGATATGCTTCTACCCATCTTGAGAAGGCACAAACAACCACTAGTACGTACTTCAGGTTGTTGCATCTCTCCATGTGAATGAAATCTAGCTGCAAAACCTCAAACGGATACGTCGGAGGAGCAAAATGACCAGCTGGAGTTGGAGTTCCCTTACCAGGATTGTATTTCAAACAAATCATACAATTTTCGACCACATTCTCTGCACACTTAGGAATTCCAGCATTTTGCCATACTGGAGCCAACAACTTACAGATCCCTTTCACACTGATACGGGCCATTCCATGCGCCATTGTAACCACTGCAAGCACGTACGCATCGGGTAACAACCATCGCTGATGTTCTGACAACTCAACCCAACAACCATTCACGTCCAATTTACCCGTACTCTCTCTCCACACCCTCAATTCTTTTTCTGTAGCTTCAGCTTGAATAGACTTCACACTCTCTATCGTATCTTCACACATTCCAACGTTACCAATCCATCTTGCAGGGCCCGCAACATACATTCGACTCATCACATCTCTTGCCGTTTCTTTCGCAACTTCATTAGCAAACGCATTACCGCGACCAAAGTCGTCAGTAACCTTCTTATGTGCACTGCATTTCACAATCGCAACTTGCAACGGCAAGGTAAGTGACTCAAGAAGCTCATTCACCAACTGACCATGCTGTATCTTAGTTCCATGAGATGTGAGGAACCCACGTTCCTTCCACAATCGTCCAAAACTGTGAGCCACACCAAATGCATACTGGCTGTCAGTATATATGGTAACTTTCTTTCCTTTTGATAATACACACGCTCTTGTAAGTGCAATCAACTCTGCTGCTTGAGCTGAATTATATGGGATACGTGCAGCTTCAACAATCGTATGCAAAGTCGTAACAGCATATGCCGCAGTCGTATCACCATTTGGAAGCTTGAAGCATGAACCATCCACCCATAAGGTACCATCACACTTCACAAGAGGAGTGTCCCTAAGATCTTTTCTCCCTTTCGTTTCCTCTTCTGTCCTGAGAAAACAATCATGTTGTTCAGAAACATCTGTCTTTGCTACAATCGGCAACAACGTAGCTGGATTCAGCGTGTTGCATCTCTTTATGTGCACATGACTCACTAACAGTGTCAGCTCATAACCGGACAATCGAGCACTAGTTAAGTGCTGTGTCATGGTTCTGTTTAGCAAAGTATCCACTGCATGTGGAACCATTACAATCAACGTATTATTCATCACCAAACCAGCAGACTGTCGAATAGAAACAGCTGCTGCCGCTGTAGCTCTCAAACAACTCGGCAACGCTCTAGCTACCGGATCCAAAGTCGACGAGAAATACGCACATGGACGCTGTTTGTCCCCAAAAGATTGTGTCAACACTGACAATGCACATCCTTCTCTCTCATGGACATACAGTGTAAAAGGCTTACTGTAGTCGGGGGTACCCAACACAGGAGCCGAACACAATGCATTGCGCAATTCAGAAAAACTTTTCTGACACTCTTCGGACCACGGGAGGGGATTTGGTGTATCTTTACAAGTCAATGCCACCAAAGGTTTGGCCAGTAGGGAAAAATTTGGTATCCATTGTCTGCAATATGAGAAAGCACGCACTTCTCTTTGTATAATTGGCACACTCAATTTTGCAATCGCTTGAATTCGTTCTGAGGTCAATCTTCTTCCCTCCTTCGATAAGAGATGACCTAAGTAGGTCACTTCTTGTCGACAATACTGTAACTTTGAAAGAGACACTTTATAATGTAAATCAGACAAATGACGCAACAACGACAAGGTGGCTTCTTTACAAATCTCCTCAGTATCTGCAGCTACTAACAAATCGTCGGCGTACTGAATAAGAGCAGCACCATCGGGTAAAACAATCGTATCAAGCTGTGTTTTCAAAGCCTGACTATATATTGATGGGCTCTCACAATAGCCTTGAGGAGCTCTCTTAAACCGGAAGCTTCGACCTCCTAAAGAGAAGCCGAAAATATCTCTACTCTTCTCGGCAATCGGGATGCTGAAGAAAGCATTCTTCAAATCAATTACCGAAAACCACGTGGCTGAAGCTGGAATCATGGTCAGTAAGGCAGTAATATCTGGGACGACAGGAAATTGTGGAACTACAATCTTATTCACCTCGCGAAGATCGATCACAAACCGGTAAACAGGTGGCTGAGAAGAGTCAGTACGTTTTAAGACAGGCAACACAGGGCTATTGTAAACATTACCTCTCGTTTCTTCAATTACATCTTTCTCAATCAGGTCATGAATGATCTCTAGCAACGCCCTTTCACCTTCACTCGAGATCTTGTATTGGGGAATACGTGGCATTTTAACATTCGCTTTCAATGTCACAACATATGGCGGTATCTCTAAAAGACCCACGTCATTAGGACCAGTAGCCCAAAGAATATCAGGAAGAGACGACAATTCTGTCGGAAGTTTATCCTTTGACAAATACATCGAGGAGACCACTTTCTTACCCAGTGTAAGTTGTACTCCCGAGGGAGAACAATACAATGTTGCGTACAATCTTTTCAACAGATCCAACCCCAATAAGTTCTCACCACAACCTGTCGTCAGAATAAGGGGTGCTTCGAATTCACAAGGTCCAACAGAAAGAGACATAGGATTAGAGATCGGGTTCCTAACTGGGGCGCCAGAAAACCCAATGAAACATTCGTCTCGCCAGACAAAGGTGCGCCAGGGAGTTTAGAGTGCATAATAGAACTCTTGGTAGCACCAGTATCCAACAGAAAAGGCTCTGACACACCTGATGTAATCACCTCAACATAAGGTCCACTCTGATCTACTGGAACTGAAACAACTCCCTCTCTTTGTCTATGGCTGTCCTAGCAATCATCACCTTCCATATTTTCACCTTCTGCGTAGTAGTCATTAGCATAATACTGAGTCGCCCTACCAGACGCGCTATTTTGCTGATCAAAACTATTCATTGAATTTTGTGGAGGAAAGAGACGTGCGTTCTGGGGGAAATCTCCACGTCCTCTACCTCTAAGAGCTTGTGGAACACCCCAACCTCTTGTGCTAGAAACACCATTCATACGCTGTAGCAAAACAGGCCAGCTACTTTTAAAATGGCCCTCTTCTTTGCAATATGCACATTGATTAGGGCTTACAGGGAAACGTTGTTGAGAAGGCTCGAACCTTTGCGAGTTTCGCTGAAACTGCTGAGGTTGCTGATAATCACGCTGGTTACTACGGGGTGGATACGCATGCTGTAAAAGAACCTTCGTCTTTAGCTCTTTAGTCTTCTTGTCTGCCCTATCCTTCTCATCCTTATCCCTATTTTCGTAGTATTGTGCAGTAGCCAATATCTGTGCTGATGAGGAAACAGCCCATGAACTCTCGGAATCCTTCAACTTGGTACATAACTCGGGAAGCAAATTATGCACGAACTTATCAACAAACAACCGTTGACCACCTTCAGTACTCATATCTTGACCACTGTGGTCGATAAACGTTTCTTCAAACCTAGTGAAGAAATCGGACACAGTTTCATCTTTCTTCTGCTTACACGCAGACAATTTGTCCCAGTTTACTCGCATAGCAGGCATTAAAGTCTTCATGTAAGTAACGATCCTACCAGGAAGTTCTGCAACTAAAGGCTCAGGTTTAGCACCACCAACTTGTCGCGTATCTGCAGCACTAATATTAACCCAGGTATCACCTAACTCTTGCGCATGATCCATGTGACGAACCAATCCCCATAAAGGCTGTGGGACCACGTTTCCAAACAACATGTCTATATCAGCTAAATTCATAACACATGAGTCTGCAGTCTGTGATAATTCCTTATAATACCCTGCAGGATTTTTACGGGGGTCAGGTAAGGTCTGTTTAAGAGCCAAAACTTCAGCTCGTTTCCATGTAACATGTACCCAAACACGCTGAAAATGAGGCTGAACAGGTGGATTAGCGGTCAGATCCCCTTCTTTCCAAACTGGGGGAACTTCCCTCATCGGATATTGTCGCACCTTTCTCCTAACAGAAGGATCAGGTTCAAACAACGGCCGAGAGATGGCCTCGCTCCTAAATGACAACAATGTCGCAACTGCTCTCTCAACATCGGAACCCACAATCGTGCCTTTCGCAAACTCGAACCGTACACGACACAACTCAGGTGGATTGGGTTCCAAATCGTTATCCTCCAATACTTCACAAAGAAAAACACACATTTTATCAAAAACATATCTCTGCTTCGGTGCTTCCCATTGGCGGAAGACATCCATAACAGACTCTAACTCATATCTTGCAGGGTCGGTAACCCATTTATGCGCCAAATGATCCAATACTCCCTTCCCTCTAGAATCAGGCAATTGGCTACGTAACTGTTTATGCTCTGAAACGGGGGTCGTGTTTAATAACCCGAAGAAAGGAGACAAAAGATTAGTAACAGTATCCGTCATTCTCTGTCGTACAGAAGGAGACGTTGACAGAACAGGAGATAAAGCAGATTGAGAGGAAGCTAATGTAGGAGCAGTAGCAGGGGAGGCAGCAAAAACAGGTGGAAAAGTCGTAGGGATTAAAGACGGAACAGGTAGCAAAGTCGGCAGCCCTTGAGAAGGCTGCACCAGAGGAGTAGGAGCCAGCTGAAGAGGAGCTGGCGGCTGTGCAATAGCAAGAGGCAAAGTAACCAGAGGTTGCGCCGCTAAAGGTGGCGCAGGTGCTGTAGCACTCTGCGCATAAGGGGGTGGCGAACTCAACAAATGTGACATTAAAGGATCTTACTCAAGTTCCTTTGCTGCATCTTGCTGAAGAGGTGGCAAAACTGGATAGCATTTATCGATCGCCATTTTACGTTGCCTGTGCAACTGCTCACTCGCTTGTTCTTCTTCATTATCTTTATACTGCATAGCAGCTTGCATTATCGAGATACCCATTTCTCTTTTATTTCTCTTTGCTAATTTAATTTCTTTCTGTTTGGCTTCCTTTTGCCATAGGCGGAAAGAGTCAAACATCGCCGGCCGGGCTTTCTTCTTAAAAAGTCTAACCTCTAGGTCAGTGTTTCCCAAACTGTGGTCCGCGGACCCCGAGGGGTCCGTGACACATTCCCAGGGGGTCCGTAGGCAGCAGTTTTAAAAGCACAGAAAAGTTTCTTGTGTAATTAGCAGCTTTCCAGCAACAATAAAAGTGTCAAGATAATGCCAGTGATTAATGTACCTGCTGGAGAGTGAGGCGAGTTTTGTTCAGTGGCAGCTTTGACTTAACAAATGTAGCACAGAGGGTTAATGTACCTACTGCAAAGAACGTGTAACATGCATTTTAGAAAAGCAGTATTTTATGTGCATAGGTTTGTGGTTACTGCTTTTGTCACAGAGATTATTTTGTTACTGTGCACTTCATAAGTGGCAATCGTAATCTAGCAGAGGGACCTATAAACTGTCATCATAGAGCTGCTTGCAAACTGCATGGTACCAGTTAGTAACTTATGTTTTCTCCAATTATTTATTATCCTGATGCTGCTAAAAAGATTTATTTGGTTGGAAATCCATTTTTAATGTTACTAGCCACTGTGTTATGTTCTGAATCCTGAGTTTGTGCTTTTCCAGACCAAGCACTCTTTAAAAATGCCTACCAGTATGAATGACATGTGAACCTTGTAGTCCCCTTTACCTTATGTAACTTACATGTATGATTCAATGTCTCTATATGTGTGTGATTTAAAGTGCTCTGACATCCTACAATGGTATGAGAGATGCTATAAAGCAAATGAAATACATGTGACAGAGGGGCTGTTCCTTCAATATAAAATACTTTGGGCCAGATGTGCGATTCGTTTTTATATGCGCAAATGGGTTCGTGAACCCATTTGCGCATGCAAAAACCTATTGGGCCATGTACATAGCCTATTTCGCGAGTCACAATTTGATTGCGACTCGCTAAATAGGTTTTGCAACTTGCTATTTGGATGGAGCATTCCCTTCCAAATAGCGAGTCTCAACCATGTACAAATGTTTTTCGGTCGCAAAACACTTGCAAGGCGCTAAATGAAATGGTCGTACATCTGGCCCCAAAATCCTTAGTACTTTGAGTATTTGTTTTCTGTGAACACGTGTGTGTTTTTTTTATTACTGTTTTAATATTTGAAATTGTATTCATACAAATTGCTTGGGGGTCCCTGGCTTCCAGTGGTGACTCAATGGGGGTCCTTAGGAGTCAAAAGTTTGGGAACCACTGCTCTAGGTTATCTAAAATTTCCGTGTCAAAACTACCATATCGGGGCCATTGTAGGACACCATCCTTTTTGGTGTAACAAATCCATACTTCGTTATATGCGATGGGGCCTACGCCATGCTTTACATACAGTTCATAGGTTGGAGTTCCAATCGGAGGAACTGGTCCTCCAATCGGGAATCCCTATTATAACCACAACAAAACAAATTTCCAAGTCTGCTAAGGCCAGGCATCTTCGCTCACTAGTCTAGCTTCAAACTTCAAGGCAATATTGAATATGATAGTCTCGTGAATACACGAGTCCCTCGGCTTTGGTACTTGCAAGTTCCAAATCAAAGATCCCAAGGGGATACCCAAAAACTAAGGACTGGGAGACGCTCCACTCATACTTAACTGAGGTATCGATGTCGGCACCAGAAGACCCGTCTATCGTCTCGCTTTATAAATCATCAAAGGCTCCAAGACAGGGCGATAGTCAGGGCAGCAGTCCTTCGTAGCCGTCGGAAAGCGGGGAACCTCGCAGCAAAGACTTTCGTACCACAACGACATACAGGGTTCGATGAAGTGGTTGGCCTTCCTCCAGAATTTCCACACGAAGCTCCTCACGAACCTCTGGCTTGGACCGGTACCTCTGAAACGCCCAACGTTGGGCGCCAAATGAAGAGCCGGGTTATTTAAGACCCAGCGGCGCCAGGGAAAACGCCCTAGTCTCCGGGTCCACCTGTCTTAGAGTACAGAGACACGGGATACTTCTTGGTGACGTCAAAGATCGCTTTTATTAGCTGCAGCCAGTAACAGATATCCTAGAAGTACAACACGGTGTATGTTCTCAGGAGACTGCTCAACTTTACAAAGCTAGTCATCCCTTTTTATACCAAATATTATGCTTCAGGCAAACATTCCTTATTTACAATTGACCATTCACATGTTTTCACGAAAAGAAAAAGCAGGATCATGATGACAAGTCCATTTTTCAGTTTGTCCAGCCCACAATCAACTATTGGTCCAACCTAACATTCTTCATCAGATCGGTCGATCGAACCCACCATAAAAACGGGCACATCCCCATCGTAAACGGCCCATAAAGAAAGGAGCAGGGACAGGTGTGAGCAAGATTAGACATAGTGATGCGCAATAAAAGGTTCGATGGTGTCTTGTGTCTTGTTCAGTAATCTTGATCAGCTACTGGGAAAGGAACTGGCTTAACAAGGTTTGGCTTCAGGCAAGAGGGTCGCTCGCTCAGGTCATTCAGAAGTCAGCTAAAGTGTATGTGTGCTTGGAGACTCGTTTGGCCGCTGTCATCGGCCTATGTGAGGGCAACCACAAAATGGCTGCCGTATACAAAATGGAACCCGAGGGATCAGAATGGAATCCCTGATTTCATGGTGATCTCGTCACTCGAATATGACGAAAATGCTTATATACCTTACACTTGCCATTTTCGGTCTAATGTTACCAAAAGCGTCATGATACGACGACTTTTATGAAACGGGTTCAGAATTTCAGTACCTCATACATTAATTATGTAGCGTGTCATTACGTGGCACTGAGTGATATTATGTGTTTTGTATTTGTGTTGTATTGAATGTAGTGTAATTATGTGGCATTTGATTATGTGGCATTGAATGGTATTATGTGAGGTGTATGTTGCATTTAGTAGAGTGTAAGTATGTGGCATGTAATTATGTGGCACTGAGTGGTATCATTTGGAGTGTATGTTGCATTGAGTGCAGTATAATTATGTAGCATATAATTATGTGGCACTGTGTTGTATTATGCAGAGTGTTTTTGTGTTGCATTGAGGAGAGTGTAATTATGTGGCACTGAGTGGTTTTATGTGGAGTGTATTTATGTTGCATTGAGTGTAGTCTAATTATGTGGTGTGTAGTTTACTTAGTGGTATTATGTGGAGTGTATTTATGTTGCATTGAGTAGAGTGTAATTGTGACGTGTGATTATGTGGTACTTAGTGGTATTATGTGGAGTGTATTTATGGTGCATTTAGTATAGTGTAATTACATGGTGTGTAATTATGTGGGACTGAGTGTTGTTATTTGGAGTGTATTTATATTGCATTGAGTATTGTGTAATTATATGGCGTGTTATCACGTGGCACTGAGTGATATTATGTGAATTGTATTTATGTTGTATTGAGTTTAGTATAATAATGTGGCACAGAATGGTATATGGGGTGTATGTTGCATTTAGTAGAGTGTAATTATGTGACATGCGATTATGTGGCAGTGAGTGTTATTATTTTGTGTATGTTGCATTGAGTGCAGAATAATTATATAGCATATAATTATGTGTCACTGAGTTGTATTATGTGTAGTGTTTTTGTGTTGCGTTGAGGAGAGTGTAATTATGTGGAGTGTAATTATGTGGCACTGAGTGGTATTATGTGGAGTGCATTTATGTTGCATTGAGTAGAGTGTAATTATGTGGCATGTAAATATGTGGCACTAAGTGGTATTATGTGGAGTGTATGTTGCATTTAGTAGAGTTTAATTACGTAGTGTAATTATGTGGTTTGAGTGTTGTTATGTGGAGTGTATTTATATTGTATTGAGTAGAGTGCAGCATGTTATTACGTGGCACTGAGTGATATTATGTGGATTGTATTTATGTTGCATTTAGTAGAGTGTAATTATGTGGCTTGTAATTATGTGACAGGGAGTGTTATTTTGTGTTGCACTGAGGAGAGTGTAAATATGTGGAGTGTAATTATGTGGCACTGAGTGGTATTATGTGGAGTCTATTTATGTTGCATTGAGTAGAGTGTAATTATGTGACATGTACTTATGTGGCAGTGAGTGGTAATTTGTGGAGTTTATGTTGCATTTAGTAGAGTGTAATTATGTTGTGTAATTATGTGGTTTTGAGTGGTGTTATGTGGAGTGTATTTATATTGTATTGAGTAGAGTGTAATTATGTGGCGGGTATAAGAGTGGGAGAGAAGAGAAGAGGCAGCTAGGGAAGGAAGGCAGGTGAAGAGGAGGACAAGCATGCGACAGGTTTAATAGACAGCTGGAAAGAAAAAGAACAACGGAGGCACGGGGCAACTTGATTGCGTTATAAAGATGGCCGTTTTTACAAAAATGTACACCCAAGACAACTTTGGAAAAGACAACGCACAGCACGCTACTAATGGTACACAGTTGAAACGCACTCATATGCGTGTGAGAGGCAAGTGCTCACGTGTGCCACCAACAATGTTTCCCTTACCTTTCAATAGGCATACTTACATCTGTATTTTAGCCCAGACCAACCCTAACAGGAAGGCGCGTTAAAGAAGACAGTCAAGGGTAGGGCTGAGAGAGAAGAATGCACACTACATAAAGCAAACCCCAAAGAAACTTCGAGTTTAAAAGCCCATTTACAAACCTCCCTATTGCATGGTATATGGCATGTGTAAATGCCTTTTGTTGCAAAGCATCACAGCAAACAGCACTTTAAATTAAACCCCTGTATGGCTACAGTGGCACTGCCTGGAGTGCTGCGGCTTTTGTTTGCTTTCGTGAGCCCAAACAATACATATGCATTATAACCGCACCATAGGAGACGCCGCCTCTTACAAACACCTCGTCTGACTGCCTAGAACTAGCCTAAGGCAGGGTGGGAGGGGGGGTCTGTGGTGAAACTAAACAGGGTCTGCCCTGGAGACATTCCATGGCCTTATCTGTCGAACAAGTCTACAGACCAGAGACGTGTGTACGATCAAAAAGGCTGGCTGTAAAGACATCCCAAATGTAAGCTGATGGGGCAGTGGTATTTCTAGATCTGATTACCACTGTCAACACAAACGACCATTTGCTCCCACTTCTACCCCTTTAGGATCATGGCATTAAATGTACAACCCTAAATTGATTACACTTTCTTGTCCCTCCTGCTTTGAAATCCATATCAAAATTAAAATGTTTTTTCTTTAGGGCTAAGCCATTTTACACCTTTTCAAACATCGCGTCTACCCAAACTATCAATGCTCCATATTTACAGGTCGCCAACTAAGACAACACTCAAATCCAGCTTGGTTTGAAGGAGGATATCAAAACTTAATCGATCATTAGCATGGCCTTCAGAATTAGCCGCTAGTTAGCAGAAGCCAGCTCCAGTTCTCCAGCGGTGCACCGCAGGGCCCGCATTCAGTGACAGCTTTCGGACCCTTCAGCTTCAGTAGATTTACTTCTCGACAGACATCCCACTCACACGCTTAATGGCTCAATGGTTTTAACAGATGTATACATGCCGCACTATGCAAAGTAGGTGAAGTAAAAACCCTCAGTGTAATCCGCTGATTGCCTAAGGTGAATTACACATAAAAGAACCAATTAACAAATTAATTGAGACAGGATTTTTTGATCAATATAATTGCTTTTCACATAGAACCATCCCCCAGTTTCACTAAAATCTTCCAAAAACATTTTACTAAGCAGTTGCCTTCTGGAGATTTTAACTCCGCTGTCAGTTAAAGTATACACTAGACTAAGGCTTTTCAAACAAGCCTCGTGCTAAAAGTGGGAGGGGTGGGGTAGTGTGGCCCAGAGCACACACAGCGGTTCACTTGCGGGAGAGAGCCAGGGGCACCATGTGTTTGTAAGTTAATTACAAACATATGGTGTCAAGCTCGCTCCCGCAAGTAAATAGCCAGACGTGCACGCGTTGCCATTGAAGGCAATCGAACACGTGCATGTTTTTGGAGCCAAAACTGCATCGATGGCTATAGGTCTTTTTCCAAGCAGCACATGTGCGCTGCTAGGCGAGACCTAAAAAGGAGGAGCTCTTCAAAAAGCACTCATAAAAGATGTTGGACCCGGCCTCATGGCGTGGTCCTACCCCTCCCGCATGGCGGGCCCGGGACGACATCGGCCCTCCATCGACCCGCTGTCGCCCCCCTGACACTACCCTCCACGAACTCTCGACAAGAGCAGCCCCCCTGGCAACCCACGGCTCTCCCCCCTGGAAACCTGCTCACCCCAACCCTGCAGGTCCGGCTACCACTCCGGGCCACCATTTCAGGCCCGACGCCATCTTGGGCCCCTCACGTCCCGAGCACGTGGCCTCGGCCCGACCCCGGCCGCGGCCCCAGCGAAGCCCCGACATCGGGGCACCAAGATCCGCCCAGGTGGTAGAGTGGCCACTTGACGGATCCAGGAGGAGGGGAGTTTCGATGGCCTCCAGCCGTCCCCGGACGCCTGGTATCGATCGCCCTCTGGCCTCCCTGGGCGCTGGCTCCACCCCCCTGCTGGGTGTCTGGACACTCTCATCCTGGCCCCTCTGAACCCCAGGCGCGAGGGTCCGGACATCAAAGGGCTCCAGTCCTATATCTGGGCCAGTCCTGGATTAGGACTCCAGTTGTATCATGGAGTCAAAGCCCTGCTGACCTCGTCGCGGCTGTACCTAATAAGAACTCTTGTACTTGGAACCATCCTCGGAGCCCTGCTGACGCTGTCGCTGCCCGACCACTCTAAACCATCCTCGGAGCCCTGCTGACGCTGTTGCGGCCCACCACTCTGAACCATCCTCGGAGCCCTGCTGACGCTGTCGCGGCCCAACCACGCTGAACCATCCTCGGAGCCCTGCTGACGCTGTCGCGGCCCGACCACGCTGAACCAACCTCGGAGCCCTGCTGACGCCGTCGCGGCCCGACCACTCTGAACCATCCTCGGAGCCCTGCTGACGCTGTCGCGGCCCGACCACGCCGAACCATTCTCCGAGCCCTGCTGACGACGTTGCGGCTCCTTGCACCCCCCAGCTCGAGGACTGAGAGCTGTGCGCCGGGTATCCTAGTACCAGTGGGTACCAAGACTGTCCCGCTACCTCCTTTTCCCGATACCGATACTTTACGGATCTCCCGATCCCCCTGTACATATTGCTGCGAGAACTTGCCTTTATTCTTTATATAAAGACTCTTAAGAATCTACTCTCGTGTGGTGTCCCCTTTGTAGTGGTGTGATTGCTCGGCTGTTACGATTGTATGAGAGGAGCCTCGCCAAGGAGGCCCCTCGACGGTGCTCGGCCAATTCCATACGGAGTGGTGAGTCTCGGGGAGGTCAGTCAGACATCTTCTGTCCCCACTTGGATCTCCTTTCTAACATTGGTGGCAGGCGACGGGATCCGAGCCGACGCAAATCGTACAGCGAGTAACTCGCCCACTACTAACAGAGACACACAGCAACCATGAGTACTAAAGAAGCCGGAACGACCGCAGAATTCCAGAAGGAACTATTGGAGGAATACACCCATAAAGAACTCAGACAATTTTGCAAAGACTTAGGTATCGCTACCACCGGACTAAGCACCAAAGAGGAGTTTAAAGAAGCGCTGCAAACATGGGTGGAGGCCGAAGCGACACCACCCCAAACCGAAAGCGACGGGGCCCCAGGTGTGCCCCAGGAAACAGCACCAGCGAAAGAAAGAACCGCCAACATAGACACGGGCCTCTCCCACGAAGACGCCCGAGAGCGAGAGAGAAGCCGGCTCCATGAGTTGGAGCTCGCCCGACTCCGGCTGGACGGAGAACTCCAACTAGCGGAAAAGAAAATGGCCATTGAGCAACTACGACTGCAAGGAGACCTGGAGGAGAGACGGAGGCAGAGAGAATTGGAAGAAAAGAAACTCACGTTCAAGCACGAGCGTGGCCTCAAAGAACTAGAGATCAAGGCCAAGAACGAAGAAGCTGGCGCCGCTGCGAACCGAAGACCCCCGCCTCCTGCCGACACGAAGGTCCACAGTCCCAAGGACGTCGTCAAAGAATACTATAAAAATGACGACATCCAGCAGTGGTTTAAGGCCTACGAAGTCGCCATGACCGCACACCGCATACCCCGAAAAGATTGGGGTGCCGGCTTATGGGGGAAGTTCGTCAGCGAAGGAAGAGACACCCTGCTGGAATTGGCCGACGACGTGATGTCCTCCTATGATCACATGAAGGATGCCCTGCTCACCCGTTACGGTCTCACTCCTGAGATGTACCGGCAGAGATTCCGAGACTGTAAAAAGATCCCCGGTACCACATGGGTGGAGTACGTGAACTTTTAATGCCGGGCCCTGGAAGGGTGGATCAAGGGCAGCAAAGTGACCACCCACGAGCAGCTGTTCGACCTCATCGTATGGGAGCACCTCTCCAACAACTGCTTTGTCGAGCTCAGACAGCATCTACTCGACAGCAAACTGACCGAGCCACGGAAACTCGCCGTCGAGGCCGACTGATGGGTGAGCACCAGGGTCCCCCGGGCGCCGATAGGAGAATCAGGACGGAACCCCCAGGGGCACCTCCGCCAGCGAGGCGGCAGAGGAGGCCATAACCGGAACCAAGACTTCCTGTCTGCGCCACCCCGGAGTCCGCCCCGGGGGTCTCCCCAGAACAACCCTTCGCCATCCCTGACCAGAAGAGGGGCCCCCCCAGCACGGCCGAGGCCCCGCCCGAACGTTACCTGCCACAGATGCCGGCGGCCAGGTCACTTTGCCAGTGACCCCCTCTGCCCAATGAACCAGCGTCCCGGCATCGCCGGACCTCCGACTCGCCAGGTCGCGGCCGCCACCCTGGGGGAAGGAGGAGAAGAAGAAGAAGAGGCCTACGACGAGGACCAGACCGAGTGGGAGCCGGCCGCCATGGCCCTAGTCTGTCTGGGCGAAAGAGACATGATCCCCCGGGCTCCACTCCCGTGCAACACCCAAAAATACCGCCAGTGGGTCAACATTAATGGGCGACGGGCCGAAGCACTCCGTGACACTGGAGCCAGTGTGACGGCCGGCCGCTGCCACTTAGTGACTCCCGAACAGATCCTACCGAATGTGCTGTGCCCCGTGCTGGCCGCCGACAATTCCGAGACCCTGTGCCAGATGGCCCGGATCCCCTTCGAGTGGGGAGGGGTGTTGGGCACCCTAAAGGTGACCGTCCAGGACGACGCCCCCGTGGACTCCCTCCTCGGAAACGACCTCGAGAGTTCCCCCTGGGCCCAAGTCGAGCGGAGAGAACACCTGGCGATGTTGGGACTACCCGAGTGGGTCTGCGCGACCACCCGATCCATGGCAGCCCGGGCCCCGGCGTCGACCGAGGCCGCCTCGACCGAAGAACAGGAGTGGCCCGCGCTGCCGCCACCCGCCGTCGATGAAGAATCCGACCCGGAGTCCGGGCCCCCGGAGCCCAATCGTGAAGACATCACCGAGCTCGGCGACATCCCCAAACTAGCCCAATGGCACCAGGAAGGGGGTCCTACCCTAGAACAATTCGGGCAGGAACAGAAGGCCTGTCCCTCCCTCGAGGGAACCCGGCAGCAAGCCGCAGCTCAAGCCGCCGGGGACACATTGGGGTCCCACTGGGTCTACTGGGACCACGACCTCCTATACAGCGAACAGAAAATTGCCTAACTGGGGGCCAGCCGAGTGTTGGTGGTCCCCCTACGATTCAGAGACTTCCTCTTAAACCTGGCACACGACGTGCCCCTCGCCGGGCACCTGGGCCAGGACAAAACCTACAGCCGCCTGGTGACCCATTTTTACTGCCCAAAAATGCGCAACGATGTGAACAATCACTGCAGGACCTGTCCGACCTGTCAAGCCAGCGGAAAGAGCGGGGGAAAAGGCAAGGCCCTGCTCCAACCCTTCCCCGTGGTGACCACCTCCTTCGAGCGAGTAGGGATTGACATCGTGGGGCCCCTGGACCCCCGAACCTCTCAGGGGCACCGCTTCATCCTCGTCCTGGTGGACCATGCCACCCGCTACCCCGAAGCCACCCCCCTCCGGACCATAACGGCCCCCGTGGTGGGACGGGCGCTGATGGGATCTTCTCCCGAGTGGGATTCCCTCGAGAGGTTGTGAGTGATCGGGGCACAAACTTTATATCCAAATATATGCGGTCCCTGTGGCAACAGTGCGGGGTCACGTATAAGTTCACCACCCCGTATCACCCCCAAGGGAATGGACTTGTGGAGCGGTTTAACCGGACACTCAAGGGGATGATCAAGGGCCTGGAAGAGCCCCTACGCCGCAAATGGGACGTCCTGCTGCCCTGCCTCCTGTTTGCCTATCGGGAGGTGCCACAGAAGTCCCTGGGGTTCAGCCCCTTTGAACTATTGTACGGGCACCCTGTCCGAGGTCCCCTCAGGCTGGTCAAAGAAGGCTGGGAGACTACAGTCCGAGATGCTCCGCCTGATGTCTACGTTACCTCCTGACCCTCCCAAACCAGACTCAGAAGTTCCGGGAGCTTGCCGAGGCCAACCTTGAGGCCAGTCAGGAGGAGATGAAACGCTGGTATGACCAGAACGCCTCGTCCATCGAGTTCGAGCCGGGCCAACAGGTCTGGGTCATGTCTCCGGTCGAACCTTGCGCCCTCCAGGACAAATGGACGGGGCCCTTCAAAGTGGTGGAGCGCAAAAGCCCTGTCACCTATCTAGTGGACATGGAATCCCCCAGGAACCCCCTCCGGGTTCTGCACGCCAACCGGCTCAAGCCTCACTTTGCCCGCACGGAGCTGAGCCTGCTGCTAGCTACAGATGACGGAGCCGAAGACGACTCCGAGCCCCTGCCCGACCTCCTGAAGTGCTCTGAAAAAGACGGCTCCGTCGAGGGAATCCCCCTCTCCTCCGCCCTGACCCCCGAACAGCGCCAGGACTGCCAAGAGCTGCTGGGGCAGTTTGCGGACCTGTTTTCACTCACTCCCGGGGTCACCCCGTGGTGTGTCCACGATGTCGACACCGGGGACAGCCCGCCCGTGCGACACCGGGCCTACCGAGTTCCCGACCGAGTTCGGGCCTGCATCCAGTCCGAAGTTGCCAAGATGCTAGCCCGGGGGGTGGTCGAGCCCTCAGACAGTCCCTGGGCCAGTCCAGTTGTCCTGGTCCCTAAAGCCGCCGCCCCCGGCACCCCTCCGGAACTCAGGTTTTGTGTTGACTACCGGGGACTGAATGCCGTCACCAGGACCGATGCCCATCCCATCCCCCGGGCCGATGAACTGGTCGATCGCCTGGGGGCCGCCAGGTACCTCAGCACCTTCAACCTCACGGCCGGGTACTGGCAGATCGGCCTCACCTCTGGTGCCCAAGAGCGATCTGCCTTCTCGACCCCCGACGGCCACTTCCATTTCAAGGTGATGCCCTTCGGTATGAAAAACGCCCCGGCCACCTTCCAGAGACTGGTGAATAAGGTGCTGGCGGGGCTAGAAGAGTTCAGCGCCGCCTATCTGGACGATATTGCGGTGTATAGCCTCCACTGGGACGAGCACCTGAAGCACCTCTGGGAGGTCCTGATGGCCCTCCGACGGGCCGGACTGACAATAAAAGCCAGCAAGTGCCAGATAGGCCAAGGGTCTGTGACCTATCTGGGGCACCAAGTGGGGAGCGGCCATGTGGCTCCCCTCCAACCAAAGATTGACGCCATTGTAGCCTGGGAGCCCCCAGTCACCCAGACAGCAGTCCGAGCCTTCCTGGGGCTCACTGGATATTACCGGCGCTTCATAAAAGACTATGGGAGCATTGTGGGGCCCCTCACCGAACTGACCTCCAAAAGGCAACCACAGAAGGTGCACTGGACCCCCGAGTGTCAGACGGCCTTCGAGACTCTGAAAACTGCCATGTGCACCGCCCCTGTGCTCCAAGCCCCCGACTACAGCCGAGAGTTTGTGGTCCAAACCGACGCCTCGGAGCACGGCATCGGGGCCGTCCTATCGCAAGTTAACCCCAAGGGGGTTGACCATCCTGTGGCCTTCATCAGTCGGCGACTGCAGGCTCGAGAACAACGATGGAGCACCATCGAAAGAGAAGCCTTCGCCGTCGTGTGGGCCCTCAAGAAACTCCGGCCCTACCTCTTCGGCACCCACTTCCGGGTCCAGACCGACCATCGGCCCCTGCGGTGGCTAATGCAGATGCGTGGCGAGAACCTGAAGCTGCTGCGATGGTCCATCTCCCTGCAAGGGATAGACTTCACTGTGGAGCATCGCCCTGGTAACGACCACGCCAATGCTGATGGCCTGTCCCGCTACTTCCGCCTCGGCGAGGAGAACCCCCAAGAAGATGGGTGACTCTCCCTGCCTTCAGCTGGAGGGGACGTGTGTTGGACCCGGCCTCATGGCGTGGTCCTACCCCTCCCGCATGGCGGGCCCGGGACGACATCGGCCCTCCATCGACCCGCTGTCGTCCCCCTGACACTACCCTCCACGAACTCTCGACAAGAGCAGCCCCCCTGGCAACCCACGGCTCTCCCTCCTGGAACCCTGCTCGACCCAACCCTGCAGGTCCGGCTACCACTCCGGGCCACCATTTCAGGCCCGACGCCATCTTGGGCCCCTCACGTCCCGAGCACGTGGCCTCGGCCCGACCCCGGCCGCAGCCCCAGCGAACCATCCTCGGAGCCCTGCTGACGCTGTCGCGGCGCGACCACTCTGAACCATCCTCGGAGCCCTGCTGACGCTGTCGCGGCCCGACCACTCTGAACCATCCTCGGAGCCCTGCTGACGCTGTCGCGGCCCAACCACGCTGAACCATCCTCGGAGCCCTACTGACGATGTCGCGGCCCGACCACGCTGAACCAACCTCGGAGCCCTGCTGACGCTGTCGCGGCCCGACCACTCTGAACCATCCTCGGAGCCCTGCTGACGCTGTCGCGGCTCGACCACGCCGCACCATTCTCCGAGCCCTGCTGACGACGTCGCGGCTCCTTGCACCCCCCAGCTCGAGGATTGAGAGCTGTGCGCCGGGTATCCTAGTACCAGTGGGTACCAAGACTGTCCCGCTACCTCCTTTCCCCGATACCGATACTTTACGGATCTCCCGATCCCCCTGTACATATTGCTGCGAGAACTTGCCTTTATTCTTTATATAAAGACTCTTAAGAATCTACTCTCGTGTGGTGTCCCCTTTGTAGTGGTGTGATTGCTCGGCTGTTACGATTGTATGAGAGGAGCCTCGCCAAGGAGGCCCCTCGACGGCGCTCGGCCAATTCCATACGGAGAGGTGAGTCTCGGGGAGGTCAGTCAGACATCTTCTGTCCCCCCTGAGATCTCCTTTCTAACAAAAGATCTGTAAGGTGGAATAGAGCCTCAAAGAAGAAGAGAAAACCCTCTAGCGTAAATATTGTTTGAAACGCAGCAACCTGAAACATGGCCTTTGTACATTGATCATTGGGAGAATGCACCCAATCAGAGTTAGATTTGTTTTCTCTAAAGCTCACTCTGCCCAGTATCAAAAACAGTTTTTTCACAGAAGTTTCATCTCTAGTGGCTTTGGTGTGGTTGGCGCCGATAGAGTCCACAGATATGTAACTGGATCTCAATAATACTGTGCTGGGGCGTAGTTTGGGTAGCCATCATTGCAGGTGCAGCCTGATCGGGCTCCGTCCACCCACACCAAAAATCTGCAGATATTCTACATTAATCCTGCCCAGAGGAGTTAAAGATTGCTGTGGCTAATGCCCTGACTGTCTGGGAGTATCGTGTACTGCTCCTACCTGGGGTAGCTGTGCAGAAGTGGTGATTCTCTGCGAGGAGCGCTCCAGAGAGGCGTGAGCTGGGTCTTCTGCCGACGGCCCGGCCAGGCTGCTGCTGCGCTGAAATCTACTGAGCGGTTTTGGCTCTGCGAGCTGGAAAGGCGTTGGAG